>NC_138905.1:206684005-209235019 GCF_965231255.1 Vanellus vanellus | reverse complement strand
GCTGAAGTGGTCATGCACTGATAAAGTTCACCTCATCCAACTCTGAGCGCTTCCAGGGTCATGCATAACTTCTCTGGGCAACCTATTCCAGTGTCTCACCACCCTTATCATAAAAAATATATTTCTTATGTGCAATCTAAATCTACCCTCTTTCAATTTAAAATCATTGCCCCTTGCCTTGTCACTACAGGCCCTGGTAGAAAGGTTCTCTTACATCTTTCTTATAAGCTCCCTTTATGTATTGAAAAGCCACAAGAAGGTCTCGCCAGAGCCTCCTCTTCTCAAAGCTAATCAACCCCAACTCTCAGTCTTTCTTCACAGGAGAGGTGTTCCAGCCCTCTGACCATTTTTGTGGCCCTCCTATGGACCTGCTCTAACAGGACCATGCCCTTCTTGTACCAGGGAGCCCAGAGCTGGATACAACACTCCAGCTGGGGTCTCACCAGAGTGGAAAAGATGGAGACAATCACCTTCCTCTGTCTTCTGGCCACGCTTCTTTTTATGCAGTACAGGATAAGATTGGCTTTCTGGGCTGTGAGCACACATTGCCAGCTCATGTCCAATTTTTCATCTACCAATATCCTCAGGTCCTTCTCAGCAGGGCTGCTCTCAGTCAATTCATCCCCGGCCTGTATTGATACAGGAGACTGCCCTGACCCAGCTGCAGGCTCATGCACTTGGCCTTGTTGAACTTCATGGGGTTAACACAGGCCCACTCCTCAAGCCTGTCAAGTTCCCTCTGGGTTGCACCCTGTCCCTCAAGCAAATCAACTGTATCACTCAGCTTGGTGCCATCTGCAGACTTGCTGATTGTGCACTCAACCCCACTGTCTATGCCACTGATGAAGACATTAAATAGTCTTGGTCCCAGTACAGACCCTTGAGGGATTCCACTTATTAATGGTTTCCATTTGGGCATTGAGCTATTGACCCTTTCGATTCAGTCATCCACCCAATTCCTTATCTATCTAACAGTCCATCCACCAAACACATAACTCTCCAATTTAGTGGCAAGAAAGTTGTGGGGGACTTGCAGGCCTACAAAGGCCTTACAGAAGTCTAGATAGATGACATCCATAGCTCTTTCCTTATCCAGTGATGCAGTTACTCCATTGTAGAAGTCCACTAGGTTAGCCAGGTATGATTTGCCCTTGGTGAAACCATGTTGGCTGACTTTAACTACCTCCCTGTTTTCCACATATTTCAACATATCTTCCAGGAATATCTGCTCCATGATGTTACTGTGCACAGAGGTGAGGCTAACTGGTCTGTAGCTCCCAGTAGTTCCCAAATTGTCCTTTTTAAAAATGGACTTGATGTTTCCCTTTTTCCAGTCACTGGGGACTTCACCTGACTACGATGACTTTTGACATATGATGAAGAGTGGCTTGGCAACTACATCAGCCAATGCCCTCAAGACCCTAGAAAATATCTTGTCAGGACACACGGGCTTATGTATGTTCAGGTTTCTTAGGTGGCCTATAACTTGATCTTCACTTAGGATGGGAGGGACTTCATTCTCCTACACCCTGCCTTGAGATTCAGGAACTTGAGAGATGTGAGAAGAGCAACTGCCATTGAAAAGTGAGGGAAAAATATTGTTGAATACATCAGCCTTCTCCATTTCGGTTGTCACTGGTTCTCCTGGTGATTTAAAGGTAGTTATGAAATACATTTCCATTCTATGAAGAATAAAAGTTGCATTTATTCAGACTTTTGAGAAGTCATGGAAAGTGAAAATGTTGAATTTTCTTTTGGAATGCATCTGATGAGGAAGGCTTTTGTCCAAGATTTGTATATGTACACAGAAATATTTTATTTTCTTTTACAGACATTTTATTTGGTAATATTTTATTGTTTTGATCAAACAAAAGCACTTATTTAAGGTGGTAGATTAACTTTATTTTTCTTATATGTGTTTGCATATATGTATTCTTAGATTATATCTTAATTTTAGTTTAAAATAGACAATATAAAAATATTTATGTGCAAAAGTACAGAAATCGGCACACTTGCCATGGCCTTAATTCATGAAAGCATTGAGTGCACAGTTAAATCTGATCGCGATTCTTGGTTCAAAAGTGTCCATGAACATAATTGTCAATGAGTCATTACCAGCCTCTGCTTTACAAGTTACAGGACATGGACCATGTTTACACCACAGAAGTGTGTCATCTGTAGCATTTGCAGTTTTAAGTGGTTAATAAGCATTCAGAGCATTCCATGAAAAATGTGTGTGGTCAAAAAAAGTGTGCAGACCATTGTTATGAAGCTGATGTTCAAGGCACTCTTAACATTGTTTGTACTCAATTGGTCCGTTTTGTGTCCCCAGAGTGAGAAAAAACTTGAGCTAGTGTGTCCATATTAGAGCATCCCTCAAATGCATGCAACCCTACAGACGTGATCGCTGCATAAATCTTTGAGGCCTTTAAGATGCCACCCACCCAAGTAGGAAGGAGTAGCTGTTCCTCTCTGCTATTCCTACGGGCAATGTAAAGAGAAAGAGTTTGTGAGTGCTTCTCATTTGCTTGTGAAAACTCAGCTTAAGCAGCTTCGCCAGTAGCCAGAAACGTGGATGGTTTTACACAGAAGTGTGTGAGAAGAAGACGTTGTTTTAAAACTGAACAATGAGAGTAGTACCTGAGGTGATGTGGTAAATCACAAGGAGCTGAGAGGTATCTGCTGAAGGACTGGGAGCCCTTTCTGAAGGACTGTCTGAACACAACCCAGGTAACAGCATAGTGGGTGGAATAGACTGTATTGCTCTACATATTCATTTTCACATACTTGCAGGGAGGGATTTTATGTAAGTGGATGTTAAGAAACAGAAAACTAGTTAAATTTGAGTGGCACGATCTTAACAGGCATAAACTATCTTTGCTGGCTGGTAAATCAACCCAAAAGGATGCTACAAGCTTCTGTCTGTAAACGTCATTTAGATGAAGACGATCCCTTGAAATTACAACTTAAGTTTATACTGAAGACAAACTCCTTGAAGCTGAAGTCACAGCTGGAAGCTTTCTCAAGCAGAAGTACAAAAGGCTGTAGCTCAGCTCCTAGATTTCCATTGCTTGTTTTTGTGGTTTTTTTTTTTGGTTTGTTTTTTTTTTTTCATTTGTAGAGAGAACTATTCAATATAGCAAATTTTGATTCTCGTGTTTGTCTTGACATACCCTAGAGCATAAAGAAAACCTTCGCAAAGTATTAAAACAGAGTATCCTTGAATTTCTATCAAAAAGAACAATTATCAATCACTTAGGTTACAAGTTTTGCTTTGCTAAAGTGGAATTTTAATTAGGCAGGGATAAAAGCACTTAATTCACTATGTGAGAATCTTATACATAAAATTCTCCTTTTTAGGTGTAATATTCACTTCTGTACAAGCTGTTTAGTAGCTCTTCTTATGACCCCAAAACAACATCAGCTTCACATATACAGAACATCAAAATCCCTGCTTGCTTCAGGTGGATTTTTCTCTTATCACTGCTCCCAGAGTGGCCTGTTAAGCAGGATAAATATTCTATCTTTTCCCAGTGCATAATGCAGTTGTTAAAAGAGATATATAAAAATTGCTATCTACAAATTCTCCATTTTCGCAAGGCACATAAGAAAGAAAAGACATCAAGAGCATTTGCAAGTAATTAAAGTGGTTTGTGGTTTCTTTTGTAAGACTAAAAAGTACCACATTTTCTGTTTGGTAAGTACGAGTCTGCAATGGCAATCTACTTCTTACACATCTATACTGCTCTTTGCGATAACTCCTTCATTCCTTATTCTTCTACATCCAGTTAGTCAGGATTTCACAAAATGTTTAGCTTATTGCCTGACTAAATGAAGTTCCTCCCTTTTTATGAAAATGCTAAATTTATTAATTCTTTATACAATTCTTTCTTTCTTTCTTCTCTTTCTTCCATTACCTGGTATAATAGATGATATTCATTGAAACGAATTCACCTTGGAATGGGTCTAAATATTTCATAAGCTTGATTTAATTGCTGTCATTTCCAATAGCCTCTCTACTCAGGGGACACTCTTTTTATAGGAACTCTATTGGATTTCTTACTGTCGATAAAAAACTTTTTAGACATCATTAAGCTAGATTTTAAGGGTGAATGAACCTCTAGAGTTTTTCTCCTGATGGCTGTTAATTTCAAGTCTGCAATATTTATTCCTCTTCGAAATCTTAGGTTCAGTTCAGACTTAACAAACCAAACAATGGGGAAGGAATATGTACACCCTTACCTGTTTCTATTTGTATGTTAATCACCTTTGTCTACTCCACTATGGATGTTTTTATTTTCTATGCACATTTTCAACATATGTAACTGAGAAAAAAAAATATACAAAGAGGTTCCATGATCTAATAATAAAAAATCATATTATAGTTTCACATGCTTTACTTCCTTCTGCATATTGTTTGGTTTAAACATACTATAAACCCTTTATTGAAATCAAGTTTAAAAATGCATTCATTTGCTGTACTTTGTTCTCTTCTTGTAAGATTGTTCAGTCAGAAAATAGACAATGCTATTAAAACTTGCATCTAAGTCTAAGATTCTATACATTCTTTGGAAATTTTTAAATAAGATATTACTTCTACTCTTTCAAAGTTTCCATGTGTATGTGTATCCATGCTTACATGCTTAGATAATATATTTAGCTGTAAATATATTTAGCCATAAATATATTTAACCATAAATATATTTAACCATAAATTCAACCAACCAGATGAAGTGATACTATTCTTGTTAATGTCTGCAACAGAACGTAGAACACACATGATTGGCCTAAAAGTGACAAATGGATTTTCACTTAAAAAAAAAAAATCAGTAAAACTACCGCAGTTTAGAAAACAAGAAGAAGGTCATAGGGAAAGGTAAAGTCAAAAAGCACATTTAAATAAAAACCCCTGATTGTTCTTCCTCTGAAATTTTTGTCTTCCTAATTTCTTACTGTACAGGCAGAAGATTTGGTGTCTCAGAATAAAAATATTTTACTTTCTGTAAAGCCAAAGCTTATGTGGGTAAGTGTTATTTTATAGAAAATTTGACAGTTGTATTTTCTGATGATTTACAATATTTTTAAGTTATTTCAATGATCTCTAAGTATGATACAAAGCACAAATTAGTAAAAGTAGTTTTATTTTTTCCTGTTATTTGACAAGTACAAGAAATTATTTTCTGATATAGCATAAATAGATATCAATGTTTGTACCCATATAATTGGTCTGACTTTATGCACGTGCAGATTAATCTGCAAGTTGGTTTTACTGTAAAAAATATAAAATTATTATTATTTCCACCTACTTTTTAAGATTTGGTTATGGGATATTTAAGCAGAAGTGGATACCCCGAATGATCCACATTGTATTATCCACAATGCTTTCTATTTTGACTAAGCATCTCATTCTAGTACAAATTTTATTTATAACACATTTTAAATTGCATTGAGATAGATATTAACAACATCATGTGTTCTTTAAAATCAAAGCTCTGTAACACGCATCAGTAGACAGAACCATCTGGAGAATCAAAAGGGTTTGGCCTGATTGGTAATACAGGAATCACACAATCTGAATGGCTGAAGTTCCCTGTGGTTATACCCCTGTTTCATAGGTTCTGGCCCTTTCATGCAACAGCACATCAGGTGTCTTTTGTGTTAGCACGGATATCAAAAACGCTGGGCCAAACACTCTTAACGGGAGGAGTCGCAAGTTGTACCTGTAAACTCTCATAGAGAGCTCTGTTTATGGCAGCCAGCTGGGTGGCCCAACAAGGGTGGGTTTGTAGATCCAAACAGTTCTCGCCAAGGTCTTGATGTCTACATTATATGTGTTTCTTAAGAGTTTACCTTGGAGTGATTTTAGTCTGATGAGTTAGACTGAGCACCCTTTAGCAGTTGAAGTGCATTGAGTACCATCCTGGAGTGAACCTTTTGGTTTAATTTTGTCAAAAAGAATCTAGTTTGTGATCTGCAATGTCTGAAGTTGTCATGAAATAAAATCATCTTTCTCTAGTGGGCTCATCTGTCAGGGCTCGTTTTAGCATCCAGCAGAAATTGAGAATTACAAAAGCAGTTCACATGCACATAAATAATTTCTCTTTCCATAGAATCATAGAATTACTGAGGTTGGAAGGGACATTTAAAATCATCAAGTCCAACCATTAACCCACCCTGACAAAACCACTTCTAAGCCATGTCCTCAAGTACCACATCTACCCTTTTTTTAACCACCTCCAGGATGGCGAATCCACCACCTCCCTGGGCAGCCTATTCCAATGTTTAATAACCCTTTCAGTGAAAAATTTTTTCCTAATATCCAATCTAAATCTCCCCTGACATAACTTGAACCCATTTCCTCTCATCCTATCACTTGTCACCAGGGAGAAGAGGTCAGCCCCCACCTCTCTACAACCTCCTTTCAGGTAGCTGTAGAAGAGTGATAAGGTCTCCCCTCAGCCTCCTCTTCTCCAGGCTAAACAACCCCAGTTCCCTTCAGTACCTCATAAGACTTGTTCTCCAGACCCCTCACCCGCTTTGTAGCCCTTCTCTGGACACTTCAGGTGGGGTCTCACCAGTGCTGAGTACAGGGGGATGATCACTGCCCTAGTCCTGCTCACCACACCATTCCTGATACAGGCCAGGATGCCGTGGGCCTTTTTGGCCACTTGGGTGCACTACCAGTTCATATTCAGCCGGCCACCCACCAACACCCCCAGGTCCTTTTCCACTGGGCAGGTTTCAGCCACTCCGCCCCAAGCCTATAACACTGCATGGGGTTGTTGTGACCGAAGTGCAGGACCCAGCACTTGGCCTTGTTGAACCTCATACCACTGGCCTTGGCCTACTGGTCCACTCTGTCCAGATCCCTCTGCAGAGCCAACCTACCCTCAAGCGGATCAGCACGTCTGCCTAGTTTAGTGTCATCTGCAAACTTACTGAGGGTGCATTCAATCCCCTCATCCAGGTCATTGATAAAGATATTAAAGAGAACCGGCCCCAGCACCGAGCCCTGGGGGACACCACTCGTGACCGGACACCAACTGGATTTAACTCCATTCACCACCACTCTCTGGGCACGGCCATCCAGCCAGTTTTTTACCCAGCGAAGAGTACACCTGTCCAGGCCATGAGCAGCCAGTTTCCCCAGGAGAATGTTGTGGGAATCAGTGAGAGAACCATAACAAATAAGAGACATTTTATGTTATCGTAATAAGTATAAATAAATACAAATTTCATACTAAAATTTAAAAATAATTGGCTGGACTAAAGTGTAAAAAATGGGTACTGAAATAAAAGTAAAAACAAAAAACCCAAACCGAACAACAACAACAACAACAACAAAAGATACTTATCAAAAAAAAGATACCCTATCATGACTCACATCTACAGTGAAATCCAAGGCCCTCTCCTCTCCTCTCCTCTCCTCTCCTCTCCTCTCCTCTCCTCTCCTCTCCTCTCCTCTCCTCTCCTCTCCTCTCCTCTCCTCTCCTCTCCTCTCCTCTCCTCTCCTCTCCTCTCCTCTCCTCTCCTCTCCTCTCCTCTCCTCTCCTCTCCTCTCCTCTCCTCTCCTCCCCTCCCCTCCCCTCCCCTCCCCTCCCCTCCTGCTCTCCTTCCCTTCCATTTTCCTCCCTCTTCTCACTACATGTGTTTTGTGTAGCACTTCATCACTACAGTATTTGAGAACCTTCTGAGAACCAAGAGTTTATTTTATAATTATTTTAGGCATAAAAATATAAAAGGAAAATTAAAGGAAAGAACAGTTCAAAGGATTAAAGAAGTGTGGTGAGCAGGTTGAGGGAGAGGATTCTGCCCCTCTACTCCGCTCTCATGAGACCCCACCTGGAGTACTGAATCCATCTCTGGGACCCCCAGCATATGAAGGACATGGACACGTTGGAGCAGGACCAGAGGAGGGCCACAAAGATAATCAGAGGGATGGAGTAGCTCTCCTATGAGGAGAGGCTGAAATAGTTGGGGCTGTCCAGCCTGGGGAAGAGAAGGCTCTGCGGAGATCTTATTGCAGCCTTCCAGTATCCAAAGGCGGCCTACAGAAGAGCTGGGGAAGGACTTTTTACAAGGGCATGTAGTGATAGGACAAGAAGGAATGGCTTCAAACTGGAAGAGGGGAGATTTAGATTCAATATCAGGAAGAAATTTTTCGCTCTGCGGGTGGTGAGGCACTGGCACAGGTTGCCCAGGGAAGTTGTGGAAGCTCCATCCCTGGCAGTGTTCAAGGCCAGGTTGGATGGGGCTTTGGTCTAGTGGAAGTTATCCCTGTCCATGGCAGGGGGTTGGAACTCGATGATCTTCAAGTTCCCTTCCAACTTAAACCATTCTATGATTCTATGTTTCACATAAGAAGAAACTATGCTTACTAGATAAATTTGTCTAAAATTAATTATAGAAAACTCTTCCAACATTGGTAACTACTGAAATAATAAACATTTTATGGAAGGAATAATTTGAGACATGGAATAGGCCTTGTAACACAACATGTGTTATGTAAATCATATACCAGTTCGGGTAATTACTCCCACACTATTAAGCGTAAACTGTAGTTTATTTCAAGCTTTACCCTGACATATGATATTTAAAAATGATATGCAGGTAAAACACTGTAGTAAAAAATGTGTGAGTGTAATATATTTAAACTAAATAATTAACTGAAAATTGGGACCTTGTTAATTATTTTCACTCTAAAGATGAAGTGATGATGGAGTTCCTGATATAGTACCACATTTTCCTAGTCTTCACAGTCAGCTATTAATTCTTTCCCTATTTACTTTTGATTTTTCCCCTTTTTTTTTCCCCCACAAAGATAGTTGTGATTCAAACCATGCACATATCTCCGTCTGTATGATACCCAAAGACCAAACTCCCACCACAGCCTTACAGAAGGTTCATATAGTAAAGTTGATGGAAGTTTGGGAGCATAAATCACAGGAAAAAAAAAAGAATTGGGGGAAAAATCAGAAGGACAGATTTTGGACACTTGTTGCAGTGTTTCTTCACACTGTTAATGGGGAGCCAGTGTTGTTCCGGCAATGTGACATCCTTTCATTTTGGCATTTGATTCTGTCACAGGAAGAAAAACAAACCAAGTTTTGGGACATAAGTTCCTACTGTCCTGAGTAATTCATTCATACAGAACTCCAGTGCCATTTTCACATTATTTTTGCAAAACAGAAGATGTTAAACCTACCAGCCTAGTAAGCCTTCATGACAATACTTCATCCCAAGTCCAACTGTGATGGGGTCCAAACTAACGTAACTTGTGTGACTCCAAGCAGAAGGAAATGAAATATTTTAGTCAGTTTGTGAACAGGGCTGAAATGTGATATTGTACATTCCCAGAGGTTTTTAGTTTCATTGGGGCATTGCACTGTGTTTTGGGAATGAACTACAAGCTTCCTTCCAACCACCAGTTTAGCCAGAGTAATTCTGTCTCTAAACTTCCTCAAGGGAGCAAACCCAAATCCTTTTCTCTTTATTCCTGCTCTCTGAAAACCAATGCAGACATAGATACCACAAAACCAATCAAAAGCTAACCTTAATTGCTGTGAAACTCTGTGAAACCGCTTGGATAGCAAAGATCATCTTCTACTATCTCCTAGTTTATAGGCTCTGTTTTGTGCATTAATGTCTGTTGGTTTAACTATTTTCTCCATCATAGAAGTCAGCTGTTGGTTCTTTTCTTTTTTTTTTTTTTTTAACTTACATTTGCCATTAATGAGGCCAGCTGTTTTACTCAGCAGCTTTATTATGGTTTTATCCAAACCTCAGCCCCCAAATAAGCAGGAAAGTGTTTACATTAAGGAAAAAAATCTTTTATAAATTTGAGGGAAGACAGATGCACAGCAGCAGAAGCCTACTGAGAGGACAGAAGCCTTAAGCTGAAGCACTTGAACTTTGGAGTTTATTTTTGTCACACTTCTCTGTTAAAATTTATACATTAATGCCATTTTTGAGGAGGCATGAAATTCCCAAGAACCTGACTTGAACTTTCACCAGCAATGCAGTCAGTGGTAAAACAAGAAAGAGAATGATAGTTATGATCTAAAATCCATACAGACAAAGAGCAGAGCTTTCTATACCCCAAAACTACTTTTGCTGAAGCAACTATTAAGAATTAAGTATGCCTGCCTTTAAAATGAATGACACCATTCAGAGTCAACGTTCACTGTGATTTGTATCTATGAGGCTATGAGGATACAAGTAAAACAGATCCTGTATTAAATCAGTTTATATAATTGGAAATAAAAGCATGTGACTTCCTAGGTTCGTGTTTGTAATCTGCTTTGAAACAGAAGGAGGAGCTTTTGAAGCTAGGTAAAGGTTTAGGACAGTTACTCTAAGTTTAATACACTGTTTCTCTACAGGAAAGTTGAGTAGAAAGGACAATTGGCACCTGTAATGCAGTGGAAGTGTGACAGTAATACAGAAGAAAGATGTATTAAGGCTGTATACAAGAGAGAGAAACAGACATAAATCTACCCCACTAGCAACACTGCAGGGTTGGCCTGGGGTGGGACAAGTACAGCATAGAGAAGATCCTATATCCTGACCCTGTGACTGGGAGTATTCAGTAGGTTTGTGCATTCAGAAGGGGGAGTTGAAACTCTTTCTTAAGAATCAGGACTGTGAGAGCCTGTTAAGTGGTGGTTTTGTGAAAAGAAAAAAAAAAAAACAAAACCAAACTTCTCACTTAGGGCTAATTATTTGGTTTATCTATTATCAGTTTTCTGTTTGAGCTCACCTCAGTGTTTTGTGGTTGTTCAACTTCACCTACATAGGTGTTCTTGAAGGCACTACATGTTGCTCTGGGGGATGTAATTTGAAATTTACTAAGGGACATCTGAAAATGTATTTCAAGATATGAGCAGTATTTCTTTAATAACTTTTAACATTTGTTTTATGTTATAGTGGTATATGATTACTAGGGGTGTACTATCAGTGACGTATTTTGCTTGTAGTGTACTAAGTTTCCATGTATTTCTTTGGGAGGTCATTCAAAGATACAATCTGGAGAATAGCTTACTGGTATAGTTTTGTTTTACTCAGATGAGCTGAATATCTCAAGCAAATGCTTTAATGGCCCGGCTGCACTTCATACACTTTTTGATAATTTTCAGATGTTCACTGGCTTTCCTGATCTGTGAGATATGTAGCAGTTTGTAGTACCAGTTTGTAGTACCAGTTTGTGGTTTATGATCTCTTATGCTGCCCCTGGTGTCTGAATAGAAGGAAGCTGCAGCTGAGGTTGATGCAGGAGCATGTCAGCACTGGATGATGGAGAGATGGTAGCTATGGAATTTGTGATAAAAATTGGTAAGTCAAGGTTAACAGACATACTACAGATGTCATTTAAGTATGTTAGCAACACTAAAATATAGTTATTTAGAATCAGTTCCTTTAAATGGCTCATGAAATTGTAGGCATATTATGAACTACTTAGGTGCACTATCTTGACAGTAGTAGCTGTGCAGTCTGGTGAAAATGTCATTTATTTAAGGTAAACTTTCTTATGGATAAGAGCATATTGGATGAATGCCTCACTGTGTTTAAACTGGAATTCTAAGTATTGATTCTTAGTTGTTGTTGCGTTACACCTGGGATGGGCCAAATTAGTAATTACACTAGCGTTTCTGCTACTCAAGAAAATGGGACATCCACCACTCACGCAAGTAAAACCAAACTTTGAAATTTTATATATTTCCAGTTCTCCATTTGATACAGTTCTTGCATGGGAACCTTTCAACCTTTCAAACTATCAAGAACTGTGAATACAATAAGGAAATAATTTGCTCCTTTTTCAGAATGTAAGTCATTTCACCAAAGACAGACTCATGAATTGCCTTCCCAGACTTATGGATATGCTTTGGCAGTCAGATCTGAGCGCAGTAAGACTTCCCAAGCAGCAGAAATTTACTGAATAATCTCATTAAAAAGAACAAGGCATTTGGGATAACATTCCTAAATTCCTCTACTTAGAGCCTACTCTGCTCCCATTAAACTGAATACAAACATCTCAGCGTTTACATATCTCATGGTCACATCTAAGGCCACTTCATTTCCCTCCTTAAATCAGTGAGTTCTATATCTGTTGGTTCCATGACCTGACTCTTCACACATTTAGAGAACAAATGTAATGAAATAGGGTAGATGATACAATTATGAAAATATTAGGAAAACAGTAAATGCACTTATTTATTAATATATATCTTAGTGAGAGATCAAAAGAGAATAACATATTTTTAGAAAGCCAATGGAGTGTAGATGGTAAAGCAGTTGCATGGGTATATAATCAATAATCAGAGTAAGAAAGGATGTCAAAAACACTAATAGTACTGTGAGTTTTGTAACTGGCCATTAATAGAAAGCTCTTTCACCTCTGGGCTGAAAGGGTAAAAGTAAATCTACAGGCTGCAATAAACTGGACATTTTACATCTACTAATATCTACCCTGCATTAGGGACTGTTATCCTGCTGAGGGATTTGTCCTTTGAATAAAACATTAAATCAAAGTCTTTTCCGTTCTTTAAGCATTATGGATAACATAACATGACTAAAAGGAGAGAAATAATGATTAGAAATCTCCAAAGACTATTGACTGGATGCTTATCAAATGTACATAGTGGATAATGAAAGCAGTTTATAAGAACTTTGGCATCAAAAAATTTAATACACAAAAAGGGGGTGGGACTTGTTAGGGACAAATATGCCATTCTATTTTGAACACAGACTCAATCTATAGGGAAGACATGGACTCAACCAGGAAATTTCTAAAGCACCTAAGTGACTTTCTGTGTTCAATGTGTTCTTTTGACTTTCAAAATGATGATTTTTATAACTATTTTAATATTTCTACCTAGCAGAATGGGATGAAAAAATGGTGAAAACAGACAGATTTTAGAAACCTGAAAAGAGATTAAAAAAATGTGGGGCAAAACTCTGAGTAATTTTTCATGCTAATCTATCTCATAAACAGAAGAGGAATGATTTACCTGTGTTCCACTGTCATATCTAATGCTCTATGTATTCATGTACATTCCAAAGCTATAGTCCATTAAGCATATTGTCCTTTCCCACAAATTAAATTTATAAGCTTGCAAGAGAAGTTATGTGTATTCGCTGTCACAATTCTGTGAAACACTGTGGAAATTTCAGTAGGGCTGTACAAGGTTACAAAAATGGAGTCCACAAATAAAGTTTAATTATACCAGTTTTAAAAGGGGAACACCTTTCAGTCCTAAACCCTATTTTTTAGACATGATAGAATTTGCACGGTGGCCTGAATTCTTCCAGTTTTGCTGAAAATCATTGTCAGATGCAAAAGAAAATTTTTCCAGTCTGATTAAAAGTTTAGTTGTTTATGGCCATTATATTCATATTTGTGTTTTTAGAAAACATGTTAACAGAACACAATAATAATCCTCATGACAGGTTTTGTTTGTTTATTTGTATGTTTGTTTAAATTGCTTGTCTACTTAAAAATAAACAAATCACTATAACATGTATTAGTCTTTTCTTTTCGGGTATTTGTCCCATTGTCTGTTCTTGTAGCTATTTCCTCTGTGGTGTCAATGGTCTAAACTATTGCAAAATGCTTTTTTTCCAGGGCACATTTACTGGAACTATTGTGATCAATCAACACATGGGAGAAGGCTCAGAGGCGGACCATGCTCCAGGCAAGCTCAAGGAAGAACCTGACTCAGGAGTGCTTGACTGTTGCAAAGCAAGCTGAATTTATCTGAATACATGCAGAAGCAGAGAGTAGCCTTTGTTTTATACAGACAGCTGTATCAATGGATCAGCAGGCTATATCGGTTAAGCAGATCAACTGAGTGTTTAAATAGCTTTCCTTGAATTAATCAATAGAGATACTGTCTTCCTGAGCTAGCCAGACCAGTAGTTGAGGTTAGGAGGGACCTCTGGAGGCCATCTGGTCCAACCTGCCTGCTACAGCTGGGCCATGTAGAGCACAGAGCCTTGTTCAGATCGCTTTTTAATATCTCCAAGGTGGGAGACTCCACCAGCTCTCTGGGCAAGCTGTGCCATTTCTCAGTCACCCTCACAGTAAAAAAGTGTATCCTGATGTTCAGAGGAAACATCCTGTGTTTCAGTTTGTGCCCGTTGACTCTGGTTCTGCCACTGGGCACCACTGAAAAGAGCCTGACTCCATCCTCTTTGCACCCTCTTTCCAGGTATTCATATAAATTAATAAGATCCCCCCTGAGCTTTCTTTTCTCTAGCGTTAAACAGTCTCAAATATCTCATCCTTTCCCCATAGGAGGAAAGTCCCTTCATCATCTTCGTGGCCCTTGGTTAGACTCTCCAGTATGTTCATGCTTCTCTTGTAGTGAAGAGGCCAGCAATGGACAAAATACTCCAGGTATTGCCTAGCAGGGCTGAGGAGAAGGGAACGATCACCTTCCTCGCCCTGTTGGCAATACTTTGCCTAATGCAACCCAGGATACCATTAACCTTTGTGGCTAGGGCACGTTGCTGGCTCACATTCAACTTGCTGTCCATCAGGACCCCTAGGTCCTTTGCTGCCAAGCTGCTTCCCAAATGGGTGGCCCACAGCATATATTGGTCTCTGGGATTGTTCCTCCCTAGCTGCAGGACTTTGTACTTCTCCTTGTTGAACTTCATGAGGTTCCTGTAATCCCATTTCTCCAGCCTGTTGAGGTCCCTCTGGTTGGCAACATGACCCTCTGGTGCATCAGCATTAATGAAGTTGTTAAGCAGGACTGGACCTAGTATAGACCCCAGGCGTCCCCCCCTAGTTACTGGCCTCGAACTAGAGTTCTTGCTGCTCTGAACCACCCTCTGGGCCTGGTCATTCAGCCAGGTTCAATTCCTGTGCTCAAAAAAATATATCTACATCAAGTATTACAGAAATTCTTGTTAGAAGTATTCCTTTCTCTCCTGAAGTCTTTAAATTTGACAATAAACAAAATACATGAGAATCAGCAGCACAGTAGAGAAAAAAAACTATATGACTGCCTGGCAGCCATTGTGTATAGAATAATTAGGAAATGAAATAAGAAAATGTGGGAACAGAAATTTTCTGCTGGTGTAGTATTTATATTTATCTACTACAGTATGCATGGACCGACAGGAAGACATATGCCAAATGCTTCCTCCTTTCTCTAGATAAAAGCACGTATCATAAGAAAGAAATGAACAGAACAGTGAAGAAAAAAAAAATCTTCTAAAGATGCTTTCAAAACAAGGTCAGTCTTTTTTGCTAGGCCTGGGTACATCTTCATCTTCTGCAACCTCACTTCAACTTAATTTAGTCAAGAATTGTTTCAATACCAATTATTAGCAAGACAGATTTAGTAGCACTTATCCAAATACTAATGCTAGACAGTACATTCTAGGCTTTTAAAGACAACATCATGAACCCAAGACTGTTGCTTTTCTGGGCTGCACAGTGAAGAACAGATATCAGGTGTTTACTGCTACATGGTTGTGGAGAGGATCTGCCACATGTTGCAAATAATGAAACTGTACAGCGCATGTCTTCCATACAGGTCTTGATATACCAGATGTAACTGCGAAACAGAAAAGAAAGAAGCAAATGACAGACTATATAAAAACACTGTAAGAAAACAAACCAACAAACAAACCCCGGATCTTTAGGGAAATGAGACACCTGAGAGGCCAAACTCACAGGTCTTACTTATCTGATGTATTATTTTCTAACTTTTTGAGACATGGCAGAAATAGACATTAAGGTAGACAGATCCATCCATACAATTAACTAGCCCTAGGTGTGAATGCCCGAAGGCTTAAGCTGTTTCCTTATACTTTTTGAACTGTTTTCCAAGTGAATGGAGAATGTGACATAGGGTGGGCGTTAGAGTCTGTGTCTACAGATGAGCAAACTGGGTGCAGAAGGAGCAGAAAAGCAAATGGCAACAGTTAGGGCATCGACCCCTACATTTTATTTTGAATTACACTTATTCAGGTCTCCTGAGCTGAATATCCCCACTATGGGCGTACTCTGAAGTTGTCTGAAAGAGTAATCACTGGTTTTTACCATTACATCTTTATTAGAGATGGGGGTGTGATTGGTCAAATTCGGTCTCACATTTTAATGTCCTCAGAAAGGAGTCTAGTTTGTACACACTAAAACTACTTTTAAAAATAAAGCATCAAATGATAAGTGAAGGTCATGTGGGCACCAAAACTGCTGCTGATATGAGCTAGATTTTCAGAGTTTTCCTATTCAAGGCTTGTGAAGGACAGAAGCACGGGTTGTGTCATATGTCCTCAGTAATAACTTTAAAAAACATAGTGGGATGCCTCTGACAAATTCTCAGTGTACTCTTAGATTTGTTTGGGATTTTCTTTTCATTCTTTTTCTTCTTTTTTTTTCTTTTTTTTCATGTTCGCACTGGCTCCCATATTAAAACTGTGACTAGTGTAACTAATTGTAGGCACTGAGCTAATAATTTATTTGATATTTTTATTTGTAATCATTTTTGCCATGTGGCTTCTAGTAATGAAAGCCATTCTTCTGCTTTCCATTTTCAAATAAACTCCTAGAAGTAAAGAAACTTTGGAATTGTCAATCTTTTTTTGCATAACTGGAAGTAATCTGAATATGATATGATTAGGAGGATCAAGTGAGGGGCCAGTTAGGTCAATTAGATATTCACAAGTCCATGGGCCCTGATGGGATGCACCCGAGAGTGCTGAGGGAGCTGGCAGAGGTCATTGCTGGGCCACTCTCCACCATCTTTGAAAGGTCCTGGAGAACAGGTGAGGTGCCTGAGGACTGGAGGAAAGCCAATGTCGCTCCAGCCTTCAAAAAGGGCAAGAAGGAGGACCCAGGGAACTACAGGCCCGTCAGCCTCACCTCCATCCCTGGAAAGATGATGGAACAGCTTGTTCTGGGCGTCATCTCAAGGCATGTGGAGGAAGAGAAGGCTATCAGAAGTACTCAGCATGGATTCAACAAGGGGAAATCATGCCTGACTAATCTGATAGCCTTCTATGATGGTGTGACTGGATGGATAGATGAGGGAAGAGTGGTAGATGTGTCTACCTTGACTTCAGCAAGGTGTTCGACACAGTCTCCCACAGCGTCCTCATAGGGAAGCTTTGGAAGAGTGGGTTAGATGAATGGACAGTAAGGTGGATAGAAAGCTGGTTGCAAGACAGAGCTCAGAGGGTTGTGGTTAGGGGCGCAGAGTCTAGTTGGAGGTCAGTGAGGAGTGGTGTTCCCCAGGGGTCAGTACTGGGTCCAGTCCTGTTCAATATATTCATCAATGACTTGGATGAGGGGATAGAGTGCACCCTCAGCAAGTTTGCTGATGATACAAAGCTGGGAGGAGTGGCTGACACACCAGAAGGCTGTGCTGCCATACAGAGAGACCTGGACAGGCTGGAGAGTTGGGCGGAGAGGAATCTTACGAAATTCAATAAGGGCAAGTGTAGGGTGCTGCACCTGGGGAGGAATAACCCCATGCAGCAGTACAGGTTGGGGGCTGACCTCCTGGAGAGCAGCTCTGTAGAAAGAGACCTGGGAGTCCTGGTGGATGACAGGATGACCATGAGCCAGCAATGTGCCCTGGTGGCCAAGAAGGCCAATGGCATCCTGGGGTGCATCAAGAAGAGTGTGGCCAGCAGGTCGAGGGAGGTCATCCTCCCCCTCTACTCTGCCTTGGTGAGGCCGCACCTGGAGTACTGTGTCCAATTCTGGGCTCCCCAGCTCAAGAAGGACAGGGAACTGCTGGAGAGGGTGCAGCATAGGGCCACCAAGATGATTAGGGGACTGGAACACCTCTCTTATGAAGAAAGACTGAGGGAACTGGGTCTCTTTAGTCTGGAAAAAAAGACGGTTGAGGGGGGACCTGATCCATGCTTGTAAATACTTAAAGGGTGGGTGCAAGGAGGATGGGGCCAGGCTCTTTTCAGTGGTGCCCAGTGACAGGACAAGAGGTAACGGGCACAAACTTGGGTATAGGAAGTTCCACCTAAACATGAGGAAGAACTTCTTTACCTTGAGGGTGGTAGAGCACTGGCACAGGCTGCCCAGGGAGGTGGTGGAGTCTCCCACTCTGGAGACATTCAAAACCCGCTTGGACGCGTTCCTGTGCAACCTGCTCTAAGGTGTCCCTGCTCTGTCAGGGGGGTTGGACTAGATGATCTCCAGAGGTCCCTTCCAACCCTATGATTCTATGATTCTATGATTCTATGACCTTGTACCAAATCTAAATCAACACTTTTCATCTTGCAAACATTATGCCAGAGAATTTTACATTCTACCAGTCCATGATTTTTTTTCTGAGTTTCATATTAAACTTACTTTATTCTTGCAACTTTTATGTTTTGTTTTTGAAGACTTTTTTCTCACTTCAGTGGCCATTTCCTTCCCAGAGATATTGCCATTGTTTTCTCTGGGTTCAGTAAGACTCATCTGAGACAATGATAATGTCTGGATGAAATATGCTAATTCTTTTTTTCCGGCACAAGTATAGTTTTTCCATGAAATAGAAAAGAAAATTATGTTGTAGTAATTTAACCTGAACACACTTTAAATATAAATTCAGAAGGATGGATTTAATCTACTGATTTTTTTTTACAAATGGAACATCATTTTTTTCAGAGCAATAGACTATGGAGCCAGTGAAAACACAGTACTTTGACTCCTGAAATATCAAACTGATGCAGCCGTTTAGCACAAACACATGATAAGGTATGCTATTTTATTTTAGAGATAGGTAGATATATTTTTTTATGATGCCAGTAAAGACTTGAAAATACATAATCCATCACGAACTCATCGTGAATTCTCCTATTGTTCTAGTCCTAATTTGACTGAAACATGAAGAATATTGAAAAGTCACATATAATGCACTAAGATTAAAGGATTTTAAATCACATGTGCACTTTTGAAAATCCAGCCCATCCACTAATATCAGAAAGGGAAAGCAAATTACAAGTTTTAAAGTGGGGATCATTAGGCTATACATTATCTCTAATTGTTCATTCTTAAACTATAAAGAAGAGAAATGAAAAAGCTGCATTTAAGTAGCCAGTAGATTGTACAGTATCACTGTTCTGCAATTTAAAGTCAGACAAACTCAAATGACAATTAAACCGCAATTCAGAGTGATTAAGTATTAAAAGAAGTGCACAAAGACGGATTCTACTCAAAGGTTAGAAGCAGCAAAAATACAAAGATAACATCAGTTTTATTTACGTGCTTTTTGAATCTTATGGACTACATTTCATTTCAGATTCACTCTAAGGGGTTGCTCCTGGGATGTTGTTTTATGGATGGTTTGCTAAGTTTTCATTCAAATTTTAAATGCTAAAATTTCACATGAAGCCTCATTCTAATTTTTGAGTCCTAAAGCTTCAAGGGGACTGTTAGCCATTGCAAACAGCTGGTAACCTATCTAATAATGTAATTCAGCTCATGTGTGGCAAGTAAAACTAAGCTGAAATATCTGGTCATACTGTTATTTTTGTAATCTATGATGAATGAATTGGAGAAGGATTACTATATAATGATACGTTGCTGAAAATTGCATACATGTTTAAGTTCATGAAATACGAACACATAGTTCTGCTTCAGGATGTAAGATTATTTAAATCATCACAGAATTAATGACCAATTATTTAGGAAGCAGTAGGTCAGTAGAGCTAACCTACTTATTTGACAATATAATGTAAAACCATTTCATCTGTTCTCAGCAAGTCTCACTATGCAGAAGAATACTTTGTTGTTTTGGCTCATTATTTTTTTTAAACTTGTTTTAAGCCTTCCCTACCATCAGTTGGGGTTATACACTGCACAATCACATTAATATTACATTATGTATATAGATTTGTTGACAATCCTGCCAGTTGCCATTGTATTTCCCATCAGGTTGGGCGGCTACAGTCCACCTCCTAGTTACCACTGACTAATTCACAGAAGACTCTCTCTCCTTTTTTTAAGGAGAGGGAGATGCTTAGTAACATCAAAAGAAGGATTAAAGAACAATAGTAGAATAAATAAAAAAGTAAAAAAAAATAATATAAAGCAATAAAGCACTAGCATCTTATGTTTGAATCCCATTTGACATTTTGCCTTGTTTAACAGACCACTATCACTAAGCTGATAAACAACATATTAAAAGTACATCTTTTAATGTTGACAAAGACAGACTCCTAAAATGATCCCAACACTAACATTCTGCATTAAAATAGCTTGGATATTGTTTTCCATCTACATAGAGTTATATTTTGTTGGTTTCCAAAAGTGATATGTGAGTGTGCTCTGTGGAGTGGAACTAAGGTTTTTAATTCATTTTTTCCCATGTTCCAATAAAAAAAAATAATTTAATTGCTGTGTTATGAACAAACCCCTATTTTTCATTTGTCTCCCTGCTATAATGTGAAACTGGTGCCTGTGTCCATTTTATGGATAATAATTCATGATGAAAAACCAACCACGAGGGGTATACATAAGTCAGCAGAAAGTCTGCCTCTGTTTCTAGATGCAGCAAATATAATTTAAAAAGTAAAGAGTTACTGAATGCTAATCTAAAGAATGAAAAGAAACAGAAGAACAAGTATAAATCCAAAGAACAAATACAAATTCAAAAGATTTCTCTTTGTTTATGTAAGAGACAAGAAGAGCAGTAAATATGATGTTTGCTGCCATAAAGGTACAATGTCATTATCATAATCTTGTTATATAATCATTAAGGATAATCAGAAGCCTCTATACAATTCAAACAGGACTGAAGACTGGCCTGAATGGAGACGGTCATTTTTGTCACCAAGATATAAGTTGATAGAAAGACAATACGAACTGAGCTGAAAATTCACTCTGTGTCTAAGGTAATAGGCAATCTAATATCGAATGATCTCTCGTCTCATCTGTATGTCCATCCATCTTTTCTGCTTGCCGCTGCTTAACATTACTTCATCTGGCCATATTAAGACTTTGTTTTGGAAAACATCCCATTTTTCTCTCTTTCAATCAAGCACCTGGCTAAATTACAGTTGAGTTAATGGGCAGTCCACAGCTTACTCATGTCTCCTGATGAATCAGAGCACGATTCACCTCATCTAACTTCAGACACCTACAGAACATTTATTCATTTGACCTATTTTAGGCAGATACTTTGCAATGAGATAAACCCCTCCTTCAACATGTTCTTTTCCCCAGTTAAACTATAAAAGTTTATTTCCAGTCAAACTATGAAGGAACATAACTCACTCAGACACAGCTATTTACATTATAGACTTTACATCTGCCCATGTGAATCCCAGCCAGGTGTTTGATCCTGTCTTTGTTCATGGAACCCTTAAGTCTGCCAAGTTACAAGCCAGTATTTGACCCAAGTGACCCATCACACAGAATCGATAAAAACAAAATCTGTTTTTTTGGGAAAAGTACGTTTGGCTCAATTAGACTTACTGTTTCACTGTACCTATTATGCCTGAAGAGTTTAATTTCTTTTCTGAAGTCTGATAAGAAGAGAATTGGTCAAATAAACTGATAAGACAGACATCTTGTGGAATATCAGCCTGTGAACTGAGTACCTCAGTGATTTAATAAAAACAGAGCAATGAAGAGATCTTGACTAACCAATATAAAAATACATAAATAAAATCTGTAAAAAAACCCCAAAACAACCAAAACTCCACTAATGCATCTTGATGCTGTTTTAAGAATTGGCCATTATGCACAGTAGAAAATTTTGACACTTCAGTTAATACTGCCACCTGGCAAGTATATGAACTGTTATTTATGAATTTTCCCTGCAATACCTAGATATTGTCTTGCAGTTGACTACAAAATTCTGTTGTTTTGTGTTTTGGTTTGTTTTTTTTTTTTTTTTTTTTTAAAGCTATTTTCTGATACTAAGTAAATGTCTGCTGCTTGTCTGCCTTTCAGGATTGATAAATCTCTAATAAGACCTTACATTATTGTGGACTCATGAATGTGAGAAAACAAATTGCTGAAGCCACAGACTCAGATTTGAAGACACGTGAAGAGCTAATAAGGAAAAAGTAGAAAGTCTGGAAGTCCAATAACACAAATGGAACTGGGTCAGTATAAAACAACTGAACTCCATTTTCTGGAGATGACATGAGAAGTGGACGGGACTGTGTCTAGGACTAAAGCTAAAGCACACATACAGAGGGACTGTTATGAAGATATGGATTTTATGCTGTGACACCAGCTAGAACACATCTTCTAATTTATGGCATTTCAGCAAAACAGGAGTGGAAAGTAGAGCAGCCATAAGAAGTAGACTCTTTTCTTTTTCCCCAGACTGATAACAGGATTATTTTCTCTAATGAGGATTGATCACATTTCCCAGAACTTGTAAAATTGCAATTGTAATTGTCACAAGGGTTGGAGAAGGCTCATTTTGACTTGGCAGGCTATTCTCCAGTGAAGAAATGTCACTGTTTCCACTCTAGTTAAGTAAAGCTTTCCTCTTCTCATTTTCAAACATTCTTATTTCTACTTTAAAGCTACACATTTTCTTTATAGTTTTGTCCATCAAACATTGACATATTTTCTTTAAATAATTTGCTGCCTAAACTTACAGTTCTTTAGCTGTTGACTAGGAAGTCAACAATCCAGATATTTTTCAGTGATTGAAAGGACTTAAGAATGGCTAAAAAAGAAACAGTAGAAAGGAAGGATTAAGGCTGAGACAAACAATGAATCTAAATGACTTACTCAGACCATGTCATCTCAAAATAGATGAAAGAGGTCCACAGTACGCTAAAACAAAAAGTCAGAGCTGAAAGAAGAGGCAAAACCTTCGGCCCCCGCTCCCCAAGTTGTCCAATCCTCGCATTTTGAATGATTTGTCAGACAAATATTGTAAACTATACTAGAAAAAAATATTGAATTTTAATCTTCAAGATTCAATTAATTATGCTAAGGCAAAAGCAAACTCGTCTACGACCCTAAGAACGATATTAGTGTCACCAGACTTGATGCAGCCCCAGATAGCAACATCATTCTCCAAAAATCCAGTTAGTCCTCAAAAAAAGTCAAAATTTTATAGGATTAGATGAATGCTGTTGATAAGCCACTGTAACTAAAAAGACTGTTACTGTTGATACCGTGAGAAAACATAAAAAAGTAATAGTACCTATCTGTGCATTATGAAGGTCTTATTTCA
Organism: Vanellus vanellus; assembly: GCF_965231255.1. Classification (NCBI taxonomy): domain Eukaryota; kingdom Metazoa; phylum Chordata; class Aves; order Charadriiformes; family Charadriidae; genus Vanellus; species Vanellus vanellus. The sequence goes on along the minus strand of NC_138905.1, from coordinate 209,211,851 downwards.
ATAGAGGAATCCCAGGAAAAGCCTGGGTTGTTTACTTACTTGTCAATATACAAAGATCTAATAGAGCTCCATAAACCAAAAAGTTCAGGATTATTATATATCTTATTTAGTATGTGTTTGAAAAAAATATATACTTTTCCTCTCTCTTGCTCTTCTCTCAGTCTCCTTTGGTTTTGTCTTTTCTGTTCACTGGTCTTTCTTTATCCACCAGAAAAACTTGGTTTGAGTAATATTGGACAGCCCGCCTAAGGCAGCTCTTGCTCAAAACATTGGCACAGAACAAGTTCAGTGCTCATCAGAAACACGGGCTGAATTCAGTTTCTGAGAGGTGACAGAGGTGTCAGTTCTGAAAGAGAGGAAGAGCGAGCTGGGATTTTGGTTGGCAGAGGTAAGGTATCAGGGCTGAAAAGAGGAACGGGGTTTGAGGAGCTGTGAGGGAAAAGGAAGCTGAGGGGGTCATTGAGGGATCTGGGAAAGTCAGTGGCAGTTTCAAAGGCTGAAAGCGTGAGGGGCGGTTGTGAGAGAGTGGCTGGGAGAAGTAAAGAAAAAATAGGAGGAGACTGTTGGAAGCTGATGGTGGTGGATAAAGCTTTTTTTTTTTTTCTGATGGATACAAAAGGTGTTAGTGCTTTGATTTTATTTCTTAATTTTTCAATGATAAGTATTTTTAGAATAGCTAATTAAGCTATTTGGGCCGTGATGCAGCAGCATGCTTAGGGCCGTGAATTAGTTAGGCTCTTAGGCGTATGAAGAACTTCAAGCATCTGGGAATACTCACAGACTTATGGTTTTATATACTCAACTGTAGTGATAGATCATATTTTAAGTACTGTCAACAGAACTATTAATGTATATTTTTATCCTGGAAAGAAACTTACTTTCTCTAGTTATAGCTCCAGGCCAATTTAATTATGTCTGTTAGGAAGCATGGGTGAGTGTGATTGCCAGAACTAGATCTCAAACATTTCTAGCGTGCTGCAGCGTAAGATGTGAAAGGAACTTGCATTCCACGTCTCTTTTGTTCTCAGAATAAAGGACAGCATTCTTGGGTTTTCTGGGTGTGCTAACACCTAGAGAATACGTCTCACCATATTGGCCTTGTCCTGCAGGATGTGGAATGTATCCCTACACGTTTTCAGGTCCCGTTATTTAGGGGAGAGAATGCGCCACATTGCACAGTATCCTTTCAGCATTGTAAAACCACTGGTCTGTATAATCATGTTATTGTTATCACTATCACGTTTTTAACAGCTTCTAAAGCCTTCATTATTTTACCATACATCTATATGCAGCCAGTTGTCTGGTTCAGCTGCTTACTTGGTACTAAATCAGCAACTGAAAAAAGCACTCTGGTGTCTGCTTCCAAAGGTGCTGCTTTAACATAGCACAGAGGCGGCTTTTTGCCTCAGCAAAGGTAGGAAGAATTAAAAGTGGCACCTGCACCCCCATCAATGTGTTACATAAACATATAAATATGTCACGAATGAAGATGGGAGAGAGAACATTCGGATCTTGAAGAAAGATGGATAAATAGGTCATAGTTTAAATATACTCATCTGAGTGAGGGAACAACTCTGAAAGTTTCAGCTAGTAATAAAAGCATTCACAGATGCAGGAGACAACTGTTCCATGGAAATGACTTGCTATCTTAAAAAAACCACAACCCATAAATAAAATATTTGCATGTCTTTATTGGAAAAATGCTAGATTTGAATTCAAAATTACTAGGGAAGAAAATAATGAATGTGCTGCATATTAACAAGAATTCTGAAATGCGGTTTTGGTGTTTGTTTGGGTTTGTTTTTTTTGTTGTTGGGTTTTGGGGACTTTTTGGGGGGCGGGGGGGGGTTGTTGGTGTTTTTTTTTTTTCCCCCAAACCTAGGTTTGGTTAAACATATAGAAAATACCAACTCCCCAACCCCTATATCTCTATTTCCTGAAGAAAACCGTTCTATAGTTCTATCCATATTTAAACAGCTTCAGAACTGAGCAATATCTATGATTATGCCAATTAAAAAAAAAAAACAAACCAAAACGCAACACTGCAGGGACTCATTGGTAACATATAAACCAGTTAATTTAGTTTTGTTATGGTGAAAGTCTTGAGGAATATTTTAAGTAATCAGCCAGGGAAATATTTAAAATAAACACACTTTCATTAGGCTCTTCATTTCCAGCCTGAAGAAAATGGCAGTCTTCTAATCCTATTTGAAATCTGTGAATTTACCATTGGATCAGATTTCTAACAGTGAAATTTAGTTGGAAAATGGAAGCGCTGGAAGAAGGAGTTAGGTAACATTTCTTAAAGAGACAGGAAATATTTTATATCAAATTTTAGAAGGAATTTCAAAGTTTCAGTTGAAACCCACCTCGTGTGCTGCTTTATTTTTAATTATTATTGGGGAAATTCCTACCCTATACCAACTTTCCATCTAACTGCAGCTTTTCTAAAAAATTAAAGTTCAAAGTATTTCCGCTGCATAATTAAATCACTCTTTTCTGAAACTTATCAGATAGCAAAGAGGTGAGCTTGAATTTGAAACTGTTTATACAACTTTTCTCACCCATATCCTGAATGATAAAAGTTTGTTAATTCTTCAAAAAACAAAATTAAATAATCCAAATATACTGAACCATAAGTTACAAAACCCACAGTGCTTCATGATTTATCTCACATTACTTGCAATTTACTACTAAAATTTGAAAATGAGAACAGTCCAAAGGGATTATATATATGCACTTCAAGAATAAGCACATATTTGCATTTACAAGGAGAGGGAGTAAGACAACTGTTAAGATTTATATTCATACTTCATTCAGAGCACTGTATATTAAGCCTGTAAAGTTACTGATACTGTTCAAATTCTGTAAAGTTAAAGCATGTTCATAAGTCTTTCCAGGACCATGAAAAACTACACTTATGTGCAAGGTTCTGAAAACAAATTTGATTGTGATTTTGATGATTTCAGTTCTGTAAATTTTCAGATATCAGAGAATCGCGGCACTATGTAGGTTGAAAGGGTCCTCTGGAGGTCATGTAGTCCAACTACCTTCTCAAAGTAAGTCTGCTTGAAGCAGGTTGCTCAGAGCCTTCTGAATAACTGCAAGGGTGGAGGTTCCTGTGAAACCTCTGACAGCGATAGACTATACTCACAACAAAAACCTTTTTTTCCGTATATCCAGTCAAAATTTTCAGGCTTGCCTCTCTTCCTGTCACTGAACACCACTTAGAAAAATCTGGTTCTATTTTCTCTACATCCTCTCATCAGGGAGTTGAAGGTAAGAGTAACCTCTCTCTTTTCCTTTTCTTCCTAAAGCTGAAGAAAATTTCTCTCAGCCTCTTCTTATATTTCATATGCTCCTGACCGTGTTGGTAGCCATCTGTACTGGACTTGCTAGTCATTGTCTTAATGAGAGATGTCAAGGTTGTTTACTTTGATGTTAGGAAGTCCAGACTGGTTGAGATATGGACTAGATAAGTGTATGATAAGGCAGGTGTGAAATTGGCTGGACTGCAATGTTCAAAGGGTGGTCATCAGCAGTATCAAGTTCTACTGGCAAATAGTATCTCATGGCATCTCTAAGGGACTATAGAAAGAACAAATAACTATCTGCCATCAATACACAAACAGAGATGCATCTCCATTTATGTCTGGAATCTTGCTATCGCAGAGATTGCCAGGGAGCCTGGCATAGAGACTCCGACTGGTCAGGAGTGTGTTCTAGTTTTATGTGTATTGTAGTTTTAAGTAGGTGTCGTGGTTTAGGCCAAATCAGCTACTGGGGACCTGGGGGACCCCAGATGGGACCGATAAATAGGCAGAGGAGGGAAAAAGAGACATATGAGTTGAGAAGGAACTAAACTACTTTAATGAAATATTAATAATGAAATAAAAAGAAATAATGAAATATATACAAAACCATATCAAGCTCCCGAGTTGACAATCACGTCACCGGCTGCCACTGGGGCAGTCCCAGGCTGGACTCAGTGACGGACAGGAACTGGATTACAGATCTGCATTCAGGATCGAGATCACAGGCAGATGAACAAAGTCCTCCCCAGACGTCGGCCATTGAAGGAAGAAAGAGCTGACCCTTTGATTCCTCAGCTTTTATACTGAGCATGAGGCAGATGGGATGGAATACTCTGTTGGTCAGTTTTGGGTCACCTGTCCTGTCTGCTCCTTCTCGCAGGTGGGACTCCACTATGCTTTTCTGCTTCCGACCCTCCACTGGGCCAAATAACAAAGTTGGTTGCCCTTGGGGGTTATAGCAATGAGTATAAGCAGGAGCCTCTCTGCACTCCATGCCCGGGCATCAGCTATAAACATTGGTCTTATCACTCTGAGAGAGTGAACAGTGTCTGCACAATATGCTGTTAACTTCAGTAGTTAGAAGAGGCCCAGCTAGAAGCGAAGTTACCGAACAAAACTGGTTGTGTTTTACCTCAAACTAGGACAGTAGGTCAGAATTGTAGGCAAAATTTTATCTCTCAGAAGCACAGATGAAGATCCAACAATTTCAGAAACAAAGCCGAACCCCTAAATACCCCTGACCAAGGGATGGCATTTTCCCTTTGTAAGAAATGGAGATTCGAGTGCATCAGACATAAGGAACCTGTTTCAACATGTTCAACATTTCAACAGAAGCTTGTTACACAAAGATGGAAATGGAGCTCAAAGATGGGAACACAGGATCTGGTATGTCCCAAAGGTAGAAAGGGAGGAAAATACCTGTGCAGAACAGAAAAATGGGTGATATGGAAACCTTTTAATTTTTTCTTGTAGTTATTACATATTTACATTCTCATGTAAATGATGGATGCAGAGCCTTGCACAAATCAGAAGCTGGGTTGCCACCATTGTGCTGTCCTGGCTCTATCCTTACTCGTATAAAGTATGTCAAGGGAATAGATAGAAAACTAGACACTTCACATCCATCATGGAGTCTCAAAAATCTTACAGATGCAGTGAATTCCTGTCAGCGGTGTAGATGCATCTTTGTGCATGCATAGGTTTGCATGAAGTGATGCCTTTGTTCAAAGGAGAGAACAACCCTGGACATCACAGAAGTGATCATGCAAACGTCCGTATGTTAGAAATAAAATGCTGAGTGGGGGATGAACTCTAAATTCATAGAAGGGAATACAGTTTACCACCCACAAGGAGTATACAGCCATTTGATATCAGTGAAGAAAAAAATATTTTGGATACATCAGCTATACAGAAATCATATAAAAAACATAAATTTATTGCTACCCGACATGGTCTTGTTTGAGTGTAGCTGTTTGTCTGCTGGTATTAGTGACCGGAAGGTATACCAGTATGTATCTACATAGGTACCATGCTATGCAGGCCAAGGTGTCACAGATGTGTATTCAATATACAAATATGTTCAGTTTTTTAAGAGCCCCTCATGTATAAAGATGTTGATAGTTCCCAGTAGTTTTCAAAAGCAGAGATCAAGCTTTACTAAGTATAAGATTTTTAGGTAGCTCTGTAGACTTAAAAATGTGTTTAGATAGCTACCTGCCTCAACATGGGTTTGGAGTCCTTACCATGACAGTGATTTTCATGAAACCTGTGCAGCAGCAGAAATGTCCTCTTGTCTCTCTCTCAGCATGCCACAATTCTGCCTAAGTAGAAAGTGACCAGACGTTAGAAAGGAGGCCTGCCTATGTCAGGGGTGGGCAATGAGTCGATGTATGCAGTAACAGGGATAGAGGTCTTTGGATAAGGTAAAGAAATAGAAGTCCACCTGGGACAGAGCTGTGTTCCTCTGTACATCAGAGACGGCCATTGACTCCTGATATTTGTAGAGCTGATGCAGTGGCTTTCTGCAGCTGAGTGTGGGTGTAAGTCTGCATGCACAAACAATAAGCAACGGACCACAAACTTCTGTGTCAAAGAACATTGTTTACGCCAAGATGGGGATGACTCCAGGTCTCTGACAAGTTCAGAGGTTTGTTTCCAGGACACAGGAATGGGTTGCTCAGAGAAGTTGTGGAGTGTCCATCTCCCCTGAATCAGGGACTCCCTGAGCAACCTGCTCTAGCTGACCTGTTTTGCACAGCGACGGTGAACCAGACAATCTCCGGAGATGTCTTTCAACATCATCCGTTCTGTAATTCTGTGATTCTGTACAGTTGCCTTGGATATATTGCCTGATAGAGATTTGATTATCCTCCATCCACAGGGGATAGATACCTTCAATCATTTATGTGTTATTGAAAGGCATGGTGCTCTTGTCCGCATTTATCATGGAGCTACGCAGAAACAGATTTCACAGAGTAATGCAGAAATAAGGGAATGAGGAAGGAACCAGGATCAGTGGTGTATCATCATGCCATGGAATTGGCTAAGCCAAGAATGGAGCTCTTCCTGTTTAGAGATTTGAACAAAAATATGTTGGTATGAGGACCTGTAATGCACCTCTGACTTTGCCCAAAGTAGTGATGATGTTGCAGGTACTTGATGCTATGTTACAGTTATTGCACAGCTAAAGAATTACTATGGCAATCAAAATACTTCAATCGTAGCAAAGAAGCCCTGATTATGTTACTCATCATCAAACAAGTTTATTGTAGAAATTGTGATATGACTATTTGACAGATTGTTTTCTGCATGCTGTGATACAGGAGGAGTTCTGACTAAAAAAAAAAATAGGACTGGAGTTCTGATTATGTTGAAGAAGTGCGTAGTTACATTCTTGTGTGTCATGGAGTTCTGGTTATCAGATCCAAAGGTGGAGTGCTAATCAGACCAAAGCAAAAACATTAATGTGGAATGATTATAATTGCTTGATACAAAAATAGAACCTTCGTAAGACCAAAAAACTGAAAATAATGAATAATGGAAGGTTAATAGTTTAAGAATACACTTGCTCTCTCCAGTTCTACAAATACTACAGAACAAGCACAACTTCTTTAATTTCCTACCCTCCTAGAATAAGCTAAATCTGTGTCATACAGACCTAAGGTCTAATTTATTATAACTGTGCAACTGAAGACTTTATGTACAGGTTTAGTTAGTAGTACTAAAAAACAAGACATGATATATTCAGAAATGCATAGAATTAACTGAACACAAGGCACTGCTAATAACTCAAGCCTGATTACGTGATTAGGACACTCACTGAGGAACTAGCTAATTAAAATAACCAGGCAGAAACATTCATTATATAGTATGTAAGGATCAGATTCAATATATAAACATAGTGGTTTATAGTTTTTCTGATAGTAGGTTTTGTTTTTTTTTTCATTTTGGCTGTTGGACTGTCAGATTGGGGAATACTGTTCACCATCTATGGGGATACAGTTCACCACCTATAGGGAATGTGAAGGCATTTAATATTATCAAAGAAAAAAAATTTGTCAAATATAAATACTTATGAAACTACATGACAAGTTCAGTCATGAATCAAGGTCCATGAGCAGACCAGGACTTTCAGAGAGCGACTGTTGATCATCCAATATTACTATGAACTGGGAAACAATGACCAAGAGTAGACAACCCTGTGGAACCCATCAGTGACAGGAGGGAACAGCTGCCTTGAAAAAGAAAATACATTATCAACATCTGTTGACCAACACTGACAGGCCATTATTGAACTGCTATTTCTAAATATTGAGTTGTATTCCATCAGCTTCTTCTGCTTTGAGCTGTTATTGCCTTACTCTCTGCCTTAACTATCTGTTGTGGATTTCTTTTTATTAACTAGGGATCTGGAAAAAAAGGATTTAAACATTCCAGTTATTAAATGATTGCCAAAAGTTGTTTAAACAAAAGCCACACTGAAATGACACGGATAGCTTAAAAAGTAGTTATGTTATCAGTGACTGCAAACAGAAAATATAATCATGAGGGTAACTACTTAAAAAAATAAGACAAAGCACAATAATGATAATTAATAAAGATTCACACACAAATATGTGTATCAAAGGCATCCATGTTACATCAGGAACTGGTCAAAGCATTTAATAAGGATGTAGAAATATTATGTTGCAATATTTTTCAAAGCAAACACAACCAGAGTGTGTGAATGGCCTCAGAGGCTTGCTAACAGCTTGGTTAGAAGCAGCGTACAAACCCAAGTGATCCACGCCCATCGGTGAAGAACAGGGAAAGGACAGGAAACAGTTGCTTGTGCAGAGGTTAAAGCTGTATAAAGGTGTTTCATCTGTTGGTATGAAGGGCAATTTGAAGTGCTGGAAAACATACACGAATCAGGTCTGTTTACTATGGTAGGAATTAATTCAGTATTTTCCCAAAGTCAAGATGAATGATTAGTAACTTTCTGTAGGGACTGGGAAATAGACATTTTTATCTTACCATTAAGTAGAAGAGTCAATAAATAAGAAGTCCAAGAAAGATATGCACAACATTTATTCACAATTTCTCATAAACACTGCATAGCATTAGGCATCCGTAGTATACCGAATACTGATTTCAGACAGTCACACAATCCCAGAATCACAGAAGGGTTGAGGCTGGAAGGGTTATGTGGAGGTCATCTGGTCCAACCCCCTGCTACAACAGGGCCATCTAGAGATGGTTGCCCAGGACTATGTCCAGGAGTTTTCAAATCTCTCCAAGAATGGAGACTTCACAACCTCCTTGAAACAGCTGTGCCAGTGCTTGGTCCCTCTCACAGTAAAAAATTGTTTCCTGATATTCAGAGGGAACCTCCCATGTTTCAGTTTGTGCCCATTTCCTCCGGTCCTGTCATTGGGCATGACTGAAACAAGCCTGGTTCCATTTTCTTTCCACTTTCCCTTCAGGTATTTATAAACATTTGATGAGGTCTCCCTGAGCCTTCTCTTCTCTATTGCTAAGCAGTCTCGGATCTCTCAGCCTTTCCTCATAGGAGGAAAGACCCTTCGTCATCTTTGTGGACCTTGGTTAGCCTCTCCAGTATGTCTATGTCTATTGATTCTTATGTGTCCCTTCCAACTCTAAATATTCTGATACTATCACTCTCTGTCTCCCTCGTACTGGGGAGCCGAGTGTTAGACACGGTGCTCCAAGTATGGCCTCACCAGGGCTGAGTAGAGGGAATCACCTCCCTTGGCCTACTGGCAATACTTTCATAAAATCATAGAATGGTGTGGGTTGGAAGGGACCTTAAAGATCATCTAGTTCCAACTCCACTGCCATGGGCAGGGACACCTTCCACTAGACCAGGTAGCTCAAAGCCATCCAACCTGGCCTTGAAGACTTCCACAGATGGAGTCTCCACAACTTCTCTACTAAACCCGTTCCAGTGTCTCACGTCCCTCAGAGTAAAGAATTTCTTCCTAATATCTAAACTAAATCTACGCTCTTTCAGTTTGAAACCATTACCCCTCTTCCTATCAATACACTCTCTGATAAAGAATCCCTGTTCATCTTTCCTGTAGGTCCCCTTCAGTTCCATTCTCCACCCAGCCTGTATTTGTAGATGGGATTGCCCTGGCCCACGTGTAGGACCTTTCACTTTGCCTGGCTGAACTTAACAGAATCATAGAGTGGTTTAGGTTGGAAAGGACCTTGAAGATGATTGAGTTCCAACCCCTCTGCCAAAGGAAGGGAAACCTTCCACTTGACCAAGTTGCCGAAGGCCACATCCAGCCTGGCTTTAAGCACCTCTCGGGATTGGGCCTCAACAACCTCTCTGGGTAACCTGTTCCGGTGCCTTACCACCCTCACAGTGAAAAACTTCTTCCTAATGTTCAAGCTGAACCTGCCCTCTTCTAGTTTAAAGCCATTCCCCCTTGTCGTATTGCTACATGCCCATGTAAAAAGTCCTTCCCCAGCTCTCCTGTAGGTCCCCTTTAGGTACTGGAAGGCCGCAATAAGATCTCCCCGGAGCCTTCTCTTCCCCAGGCTGAACAGCCCCAACTCTTTCAGCCTCTCCTTATAGCAGAGGTGCTCCAGCCCTCAGATCATCCTTGTGGCTCTCCTCTGGACACGCTCCAGCAGATCCATGTCCTTCTTATGTTGGGGACTCCAGAGCTGGATGCAGTACTCCAGGTGGGGTCACACAAAAGTGGTGTAGAGGGGCAGAATCACCTCCTGTGACCTGCTGGACACACTTCTGATGCAGCCCAGGATACGGTTGGCCTTCTGGGTTGTGATCACACATTGCTGGCTCATGTTGAGCTTCTTGTCAATCAGCACCCCCAGGTCCTTCTCCTCAGGGCTGCTCTCCAGCCATTCCCCACTAAGCCTGTATTTGTGCTTGGGATTGCCCTGACCCAGATGTAGGACCTTGCACTTGGCCTTGTTGAACTGCATGAGGTTGTCTTGGGCCCCCCTCTGCAGCCTGTCCAGGTCCCTCTGGATGGCATCCCTCCCCTCCAGCGTGTCTACTTCGCCAAACAGCTTGGTATTATCGGCAAACTTGAGGGTGCAATCGGCCCCACTGTCCATGTCATCAACAAAGATGTTGAACAGTACAGGTCCTAGTACTGACCCCTGAGGAACACCTCTTTTCACTGCTCTCCACTTGGACATCGAGCCATTGACCACAACTCTTTGAGAACTTCATGAGGTTTGCACAGGGCCACCTCTCAAGCATGTGAAGGTCCCTCTGGATGGCATCCCTTCCCTCCAGCGTGTCTACAACACCACACAGGTTGGTGTTGACAGCAAATTTGTTAAGGCTGCACTCAATTCCACTGTCCATGTCACCAACAAAGATGTTAAATAGCACTGGTCCCAGTACCAACCCTTGAGGAATGCCACTCATCACTGGTCGCCAGCTGGCTATTGAGTTGTTGACCAGAACTCTTTGAGTGCGACTGTCCAGTCAGTTCCTTATCCACTGAGTGACCCATTGGTCAAATCCGTGTCTCTCCAATTTAGAGACAAGGATGTCATACAAGACAGTGTCTAGTGCTTTGCACAAGTCCAGGTAGATTATGTCAGTTGTTCTTCCCTTATCCAGCAAAGCTTTAATCCCATTGTAGGAGGCCACCAAAATTGACAGACACGATTAGCATTTTTGTGTCTGAGTTTGTCCAGGAGCTACTTGTTCATCCATGCAGACCTCCTGATATTTTTGCCTGAATTCCTCTTTGTCAGGATGCATTGCTCCTGAGCTTGGAGGAGGTGGCCCTTGAATATTAACCAGCTTTCTTGGGCTGCCCTTCCTTCCAGGACTTTACCGCATGGTACTCTACAAAGCAGATCATTGAAGAGGCCAAAGTCCGCTCTTCTGAAATCCAAGGTAGCGAGCTTACTGTGTGCCCTCCTTGCTTCCCTAAGGATCTTTCCACCATTTCATGGTCATTACAGCCAAGGCTGCCCTTGAGCTTCACGTTCCCCACCAGTCCCTCCTTGTAGGTGAGAACAAAGTGAATTATGGCACCTCTCCTTGTTGGCTCCTCTGTCACTTGGAGAAGGAAGTTATCACGAATGTATTCCAGAATTGCTTTTGCCCTGCTGCGTTGTCCCTCCAACAGATATTGGGGTGGTTGAATTCCCCCCATGAGGACCAAAGTCCATGAGCACTTTGCCTAATGCACACCAGGATACCATTAGCCTTCTTTGTGGCTAGGGCACGTTGCTGACTCACTTTCAACTTGGTGTCCATCAGGACCCCCAGCTCCTTTTTTGCCAAGCTGTTTCCCAGCTGGGCAGTCCCCAGCATATGTTGGTGCTTGGCGTTGTTCCTCCCAGGTGCAGGACTTTGCAATTCTCCTTGTTGAACTTCATGAGGTTCCTGTAATCCTATTTCTCCAGCTTGTTGAGGTCCCTCTGGTTGGCAGCATGTCCCTCTGGTGTATCAACAGTTCACCTCAATCCACTTCCACCAAGGGTACATCTTCCTTGGTCCAGATTTCTCTTGTTATTTCTGAGACCTGTGATTCCTGAAGGAATTGCTAGCCATGTTAGCAAAGACTGAGGCAAAGAAGACATTCAGTAATTCAGCCTTTTTCATGTCCTTTGTAGCCAGGTCCCCCGTCTTATTCATCAATGGCCCCACATTTACCCTGGCTTTTTTCACCTCTGTGCTTATGGAAGCCCTTCTTGTTGTCTTTGACATCCCTGGCCAGATTCAGTTCTGTTTGGACTTTAACATTAACTAAGCATGTAGAGGAAGGTAAGTTATTGGGAGTGATCAACATGGATTCGCCAAGGGGAAATCATGCCTGACCAATCTGACAGCCTTCTATGATGGCATGACTGGCTGGGTGGATGAGAAGAGAGCAGTCGATGTTGTCTACCTCGACTTTAGCAAGGCTTTTGACACTGTCTCTCATAACAGCCTCATAGGTAAGCTTACAAAGTGTGGGTTAGATGAGTGGACAGTGAGGTGGATTAAGGACTGGCTGAATGGCAGAGCTCAGAGGGTTGTGATCAGTGGTGCAGAGTCCAGTTGGAGGCCTGTAGGTAGCAGTGTTCTCCAGGAGTCGGTACTGGGTCTGGTCTTATTCAACTTATTCATCAATGACCTGGGTGAGGGGACAGATGGTACCCTCAGCAAGTTTGCTAATGACACAAAACTGGCAGTGCCACTATTCAGCAAGACCTGGACAAGCTAGAGTGTTGGGCGGAGAGGAACCTAATGAAGTTCAACAACGGCAAGTGTAGGGTTCTAAAGCTGGGGAGAAATAACCCCCTGCATCAGTACAGGTTAGGGGCTGACCTGGAGAGCAGCTCTGTGGAAAGGGACCTGGGAGTCCTGGTGGACAACAAGATGACCATGAGCCAGCAATGTGCCCTTGTGGCCAAGAAGGCCAATTGTCTCCTGAGGTGCATGAAAAAGAGAATGGCCAGCAGGCTGAGGGAGGTCATTCCCCCTCTACTCTGCCCTGGTGAGGCCACATCTGGAATACTGTGTCCAGTTCTGGGCTCCTCAGTTCAAGAAAGATAAGGAACTACTGGAAAGAGTCCAGCGGAGGGCTATGAAGATGATCAAGGGAATGGAGCATCTGTCTTATGAGGAAAGGCTGAGAGACCTGGATCTGTTTAGCCTGGAGAAGAGAAGACTGAGATGGGATCTGATCAGTGCTTATCAATATCTAAAGGGTGGGTGTCAAGAGGATGGGGCCAGACTCTTTTAAGTGGTGCCCAGCAACCAGACAAGGGGCAATGGGGACAAATTAGAACACAGGAAATTCCATCTCAACATGAGGAAAAACGTCTTTACTTTGAGGGTGACAGAGCACTGGAACAGGCTGCTCAGAGAGGTTGTGGAGTCTCCTTCTCTGGAGATACTCAAAATCCACCTGGATGTGTTCCTGTCCAACCTGCTCTAGAGGAACCTGCTTTGGCAGGGGTGTTGGACTAGATGATCTCTGAAGGTTCCTTCCAACCCCTACCATTCTGTGATTCTGTGATTCCTAACTTCAACCCTGGATTCATCTCTTCTGTCTTATCCTGGTTTGAGCGACACTGAAACTAATTTCTTTTTTAATGCTTGGGAAAACTGCACTTTTAGAAGACTCTAGTGCCTGAATTTGTGAAGATATTTACTTTATATCCAGCTATGGTCTGTGCGTTTCAAGGTCTCAGTGTTTTCTGAGCTGACCAGATGCAGGGATCAGGAGGAACAAGACCTGGGCACCTGACACAAGCTGGTCAACAGGATTATTTTATACCATGAACATCACATCCAATATAAATTAGAAAGTTTGCTGAAAAGTGCTTTCTCTCTCCCTTGATGGCAGCGATGCAGAGAACTTCTTGCCCTGGTGCCAGATCCCTAAGGCCTTCCCTTCCTCCCAAAGCTGTAGCGCTCACCGTGTCTGACACTTGCTGTCCACTGCTGGGAGTGCAAAACTTCCTATTGATAGAATTGGCTAAGTATAATCCTTGTATATTTTATATTGGTATCGGGATCAATATTGGTTCTTTAGTGTTATTAATGTTAATTATCTAGTTTTATTGTATCAAATTTGTTTATATTTCAACCCCCAGGTTTCCTTATTTTTTTCCCGATTCCCCTTTCTGAGTGGGGAGGGGTCACGGGGTGATAGAATAATTGTCTAAACAACAATAAATTGTTGTGAGTTTCTCAAACCATAACAGTCCCCAGGCAAAGCTTCCATGCACTTCAGCTGCTCTCTCACATAAAAGGCAACTCTCCCTCCTTTTCTTCCCTTCCTGTCATTCCTAATGAGCTTGTATCCCTCTGTTGCAACACCACAGTCATAAGAGCCATCCCGCAACATCTCCATGATCCCAACAAGATCATAGCCCTGCAACTGCACACATTTCTCTATAATTCATCAGTTTTATTTCCCATACAGGTGCTTCAGAGAGGCACCCCAACATGTTGAGTTCCTAGAGAGGGTTTGGGGGATTTCCCCATAACGATGCCTTTTAGGAACTTCCTTGCTAACATGCAAGGACTGGAGGTCACCCCACTTAAGCCCCTTTTGGTTGATTTTGTTATCCCTTTCCTGTCACACCACCCCATGTCTTTTGCTGAATGATGCTGTCCATAGCTCCCTCACAGGGGTGCTGGTTACTCTCTCCTCTCATCTTCTTAGTTTAAGTAGTTGTTAACTGTTTCTACTCAGCTTTAGGAAGACGATTCCATACATAACATAGGATAAGGAGCAACTAATGAGGTAGAATATTTGTAGTTACAATGCCTAATAGCTTGATACTTGAATAGATGGAATATTGGGAATCTAATGTGAAAAAGTGATGGTATGTTTTCCACAATCTTTCCTGTTACATATCACTAGATAGTAGTTCCTGCTACATGTTCTAAGTTAAATGAAATATTTCAGCCTTATATGAGAACCTTTGCATTTTAATAACACAAATAAATCAATTCGCTGATACTCTTTCAGAGATTATTTTCTGTAGGTATATTTGAGCTCTAGAAGTTGTCTTCAAACGATGAAGGTGGAATCAAACAATAGCAAAATAGTATAGTAATTAACCTGATCTTTTGTCTCAGTTCATTTCCAAACATTTCAGGATCTTGACAACAGATAGGCTGAGGATCAGCCCAGCTCATATAAGTTCAGCCACTGGGTTAGCATTTCACTGGTCTTCAAGCTACTGGTGTAATATAAAGGTCTATCCTCTTTCTAACCTAGTACTTTCAGGGACAGCTTAAAAAGACAAACCAAAACAAAACAAAGCCTATTTGTGTCCGTATTTGGGTGCCACTCCATAGTATTTCTTAAGCACCTTAGTAAGTCTGTTAAATTCAAGATATATATACAGAACTCACCTGTCTGCCTGTCCTCTTCTAAAATATGACAGAACAATAGTTTACAGCTGTTGGCTGGAACATGCAGAGGTTGGTGATGGCCCTCTGACGAATTACTGAAGTAGTGACAAAATGTTTCCCCTACTAAACAAACTCAAAGTCTGTTCACCTCTACCTAAACAAAATATCATTCAGCAGTAAAAAAATGGAAAACAGCAGCCAAGAGTCACACCTCACAGGAGAAAAAATTCTTGACAAGCAAATTAGTGCAGCTATTTTTAAATTCTCTATTTATGACCTTTTCCCTTTTGCACACAGATTGAAAACTATTTGCTGGCTATATTACTTATAAATGCATGTTCTTATACAGCTTTGTACGCAGCTACTGATCATGTCTTGCAACAGCCTGTCTTCTTTCAGTGCCTTCTCATTGGACATCCTTGCTCCAGAATCACCAAGTGAACTAAATTGAACAGTATTTCAGTCAAAACTGTGTCTCAAACGAGGAATTTCAGCAAAAGTACACCACTGATTCTCCTCTGCTCAAAGGCAAGTGTTATGGTAAACAGCATGGGGATCAAACAAACATGTAGCAGCAGAGCACTGACAAGCCATTAACAGTTCTGCCCTCCATTCAACACCGTCAAAGCCTGAGTAGATCCTCTGAGGTGAGCATTTGGACATCCAGCAACTTGTTTTACAAAAGTGCACATGTGATTCTGAAATGGTGTTGAAGGCTATTGTGAGGGATACATAAATGCTGAATCTGAGGCCAAGTGCATTAGCAAAGACAGAGTCCCTGTAAATCTCCTGGGCAATGGGACATTAGTATCTTGGAAACAGTGTGACGGTGGTCTCCCCTTCAATATTCATGGAACCACAGAATTTCCTAGGTTGGAAAA
Organism: Vanellus vanellus; assembly: GCF_965231255.1. Taxonomy (NCBI): domain Eukaryota; kingdom Metazoa; phylum Chordata; class Aves; order Charadriiformes; family Charadriidae; genus Vanellus; species Vanellus vanellus. The sequence continues at coordinate 209,195,793 of NC_138905.1, read as the reverse complement.
GACCTGTAAGATCATCTAGTCCAATCATTACATCCCACCTGACAGGAAAGTACAGCTAGCATCCTGAGTCATTAAAAAAAAAAAAAAAGTTTTATGCCTTAATTGCCCTGTCTTACCCACAGACATGGACCTCAGACATGGCCAGACAGAATTGCCATGCAAAGATAAACAGCTGATTGCCTAAGCTGGAAAAATAGAGGAGAACATGTTAATCATTTTATTGGGCTACACATTGAGACATAAAATCTCTTGGAGTACATAGGCTTCTTCTTGCATTCTTCCCAGTCTAGTACTGACCACAGATACTTCTTGTTACAATTTGTGGACTTCAGCTTATAAATATTCTACACTTTCATTTATTTAATCATTGGAATCTCTCCTGTAGCATTGATGCATTTATTACAGGAGTGGTACAAAGCTATAGAAGTTGGAAACTTTGTCTGTGGTATACTTCATCTTTTTAATTCCATTAGAATAACTTTAAATTTATAGTGTCTGAAAAATGTTCTTTAAAAAAAAAAGCACTTTAAGTCCATTGCTAATACAGGAGTATGTTCATTATAATAGCTTTAAAAAGAACAGTTTTTTTGTTTTTTTTTTTATTGAACACATGTGACCTTAAGAATAAGATGCACCTTGAGGCATTCATAATTCTATAGCTAAAGACATGAAATGCAAGGGAAATTAAAAATAGTTTATGATATATGTGTACTGCTTCACTGCTGGTCACCTTTTGTACAAATATAATCTCCATATGATTAAATCAAATCCACTTTGGTCTAAAATCTATATAAATTGCTATAAAAGGCAGTTACTGAAAAAGGCTATTTCCTTTAACACAATTCTTTATTTCAGACTTGTTAAAGGCATTGTAAAAAGCAGTACTTAGGTAATTTTCATTTATAAGTAATTTATATATGCAACCTGTTAGAAATAAAACTTTCTGATAGTACCCATAAAAGTTGAATTAGTAACAGATAGCACTACACTAATGTCTGCAATTTGATATAGCTCCTTAATTGGATACTACTACAGCAGTGGACATTCTGAAAAACACGGAATTCAAATTAAGTTGGCAAAATTTCAACTCCATAAGCTCACTATTTAGACCAAGCAGTCTGTATACCCATGTCAGTCTGAAAGTCAAGAAACTTCCACTCTTAAAGTGCCTTCAAATAAACATACTTTATTGCAACTGTCTGTTTTTATTAAACAGATTATTTTATTCTTTTGGAAGTTTATGTTGTCAACATGAATGCGATCAAAATGTGATAAAATTTCATTATAACTTATTGTTTATATTTCAAACTAAGAATACAAAGCTGGTCAAACCAGTTACATTGTTTTGTATCTTGATCTCCCTAAATAAGGTCTAACCAGTAGTATTTGTCCGTTTTTGATATTTTGTGGTCAATTATTCACTTTCAAATATATGTAAAAACTTTGAAAAAAATGTTGTAGGGCAATTTTTCAAACATTACTCTTCTCTGTTATTAATGAAGTTAATTTCTGTAATATAAGTGAAGGACTGAGTATTTAAAAGGTCTTGTGGAGACATCTGGACATAAAATGATGTTTTGGTAAATTATGTTGATGTTTTAATATGCAATAACAAAAAAGAAGCAGAAATTACAGAACAATCGAGTTTAGTAAAAGAAATATTTAATTACACTACAAAAAATGTTTCAGTTTGAACCGTACAATTCCATCATCTGCTTTGTTTAATTGATGTAAAAATAACAATCTATGCAAATGTTATTTTTTGCTGAATAAGGCCAACCAATTCAAATATAAATGTACACAGCACTGGTAACAAGATGGGGAGGCTCATTAGGTAAGCTGTTTCCAGGCGGGGCTTAAGTGAAGGGGAAAATGAAGTGGGCTGGTCGACAATTTCTGAACATGAAAGAACTGCAATAAAGTCCCTAGTTTTATGATTGGTTTCTTGCTTCTAAATTTCTTTGCTATTATAACAATTTGAACAAACACAGTTGCCTAAAAAAGAATTATTCCTGTGATTGGAATGTGTTTAATATTTTCCAATTAAAAAGACATTATTTTTTGTTAATCTTTAGACATTTCTATTTCTTTAATATCCATAGAAATTAAAATTGTCTAGGGCTCTGCTCATTTCATTTAAAGTGAAAAACACACAAACACACACAAATAGGTTCTGTCTGGAACCTGTCTTTTGACTGAAAAGATTTTTTGGGGCTGTCCTTTGGCTTTAGTGTTCTACCCACTGAAAAAGGGTCTGCCCGATAAAGATCAGGATTTCATTCGTTGACATCTGTGTACTGAAACCACCACAAGTTCATTCAAACCTATCTTGATAGTGCAACAAGGGAATTCCTGGGACACTTGACAGGATTTTTAGAACAAACTGTAGAAATGAGAATCGAGGAAAATGCAATGAAGTGGATAAAATATATAATACCAGATTGACTTATTCAAATTAGAACATTGATTCTGCTCTGATGTTCGGCTATTTGAATTTCATTTGTAAATATTTTATCTTTTTGCAAAGAGCAGAGTCAGACTTTTTGATTCACAGGATTTTCATAGAATTATTTCAGACGTGTCAAGTTTATTACAGAAGATTACTTAACTGCTTTTAAAATTGTCACACTGGAAGAATTTATACTATTTCCTTGCACATTCAGGAAGCTTATGGTATAAATAAATAGTTAGAACTTTGATTTTAAGACACATCATCACAGTGACAGAATAATCTCATGACAAAAGATAGTTCTTTGTGTTGTAGGATTTGCTGTAGAATGCTTTATTTCAGTGGTCTAAATGCAGTACACATGCATCTATGCATATAGATTTAAGTTCTTCAAATGTCTAGGGCCTGCTCCAGTGCAACCTGAAAACCTTAGAAGCAATGGATTTTAGTGGTGAACTCAAACTCAAATAAGAGGCCAAGTAAATATTTGGTCAAGTAATCTTATCCTCTAAATAATTTGGCCCAGCAGAATATTGAACTCCTTAGGAATGTGAAGAGTCACTTCTGTTTCCTTGAAAATGGGAAGGTGAGTAGACATCACTGTGAGCTTTCTAAAGATGAGAGATTTTCAAAACAGCTATTCCAGAGTGCCAAGTGGAGTTTAAAATGATCCTTGCCAGAAACCACTGGTGCCTCAAGGCTAGAAAGATTTAAAAAATCAACTGTGTATTTTAGTAGTAATGGATTTCATGTTGAAATTGTGTGTGCCAAAGTTTTCATCTTCAAAGCATTGTTCAAATATGAGCTAGTTAATACTTGTGGTGTTATGCTGAAATCAGTAAGTGGCAAATTCAGCTTTATTTGAGAAGAATGGGAATAGAAGAGAACAGATCCACCCAAGTAAAAATGTAAATCTGTGAAAGAAATATTCTAACTATATGTAAATTCAGACTAGGCTATTACAGTGGTGCTTAAATAGGCTTAAAATATCTTAATTTATCTTGAAATCATCAACTAGCCATACAAAAAAAAAATTCAGCATCTAAGTCTACAGCAGAAGAAGAACATGTTCAGTTTTAACAATTTCCTGTACATTCTGTCATTTCCCAGTGAGCTTTGGGGACTCACCACATCTCAGACAATGTGTAATGTTTTGCAAGGTCAAACTCTTCAAAGGAGGAGATTTACTAATGCGGATCACTGACCAATCACTCAAAGAAATCGTTTAAAAGTATTGATTGTGTTAGATGGAAAAGTAGTAAATGAACATCATATGGAGGCTGTAGAAGATGAGGTTGTGAGTGAGAGACACTAGCAATAAAACGATATTTTATAGAACCATTGGAAAATAAGTCAGTGAGATCTCAGCCCTATTAAAGTCAATGAGAATTTCTTCCTTTGGCTTAAGTTTCATCCTGAGATGTGACATACAGCAGCATATTTTTTTTTGTTTTATTTAACCAAGAAGAAAAATATATGTATATACATTCTTTATTAATTTTTTAATCTGTAAAAATTATATTGCTAAATGTCTCTTTCAGTAAAATAAGACATTTACAATTTGTTAAAAAATTTCATTGTGTGAGACAAATATGAATAGTGATTCGGGGAAATTAACACAATTGGAGATTTTACCTTTGATGGTGTTTCAGTAGATTAAATAACATATGGAAGCAGGGTTTACACTGAGTTGCTTAAAGGAAAAGTGTTGGCCTTGATTTTGCTCTGATCTTAAAGTATTTTAATTTTTCACGCATAATTTTTCACTCTGAGGGTGGTGAGGCACTGGAACGAGTTGCCCAGGGAAGTTGTGGATACCCCATCCCTGGAAGTGTTCAAGGCCAGGCTGGATGGAGCTTTGAGCAACCTGGTCTAGTGAGAGGTGTCCCTGCCCGTGGCAAGGGGTTGGAACTCAGTGATCTTCAAGGTCCCTTCCAACCTAAACTGTTTTATGATTCTATGATTCTATGACAATTTCTATAGAGAAGCACAATACATATCACACTTGAGAGACAGAGAAACCTGTGAGCATAGCAAATAACAACAATAGAAAAACTTATATATCTAGGCTAGAGTAAAAATATTTGTTTTGTTGTCGATTTCATCATTTTTACATAAAATACTATATACATATATATAAAATAGTAGGCATTGTCCATGATCATAACAAAAAAAGAATGTCCCCTTTCATAGAGACCTTTCAGTGTTTTTTTAATTACTATTCTATCTGACTTTATGGAGTGCAATATATTATCTCGTGCCTCCACATATACCTTATTGCAGTAACTACATGGAACTGGCATAGCTATAGACACAAATTCTTAGAATTCAGATTATTGTCTCCTAGACCACTACTCAGAATTCAGGTACTCTTCCCCATGAGTCATTAAAATAGGTGAAAAGAGCCATGCCTATAATGACTGTGATAAAATGTACTGTGTGGTGGACACTTCAACCACATTGCCATGAGAAGCCATCTTAAAGAGAGGAAAAAAAAAGCCCTTCTACATTGTCACATACAGAGTATATGTAAATATCAAGCTGTACTTCAAAAGGCAAAAAGGAAAAAAAAAATCACAATATGCTTATCATTTTTCCCAAGAGAGGATTTAACAAGGATCCCAGAAGAAGTATTTTAGAATCTGTGAAAAACGATGGTCATGCTTTGAATGCCTGTGACAGTTGGGGCCTGTTCTCATTTATGAAATAGTTTTTTTATATGATGAAATTGAAATAGAGATGTGGGGGCAGGGTGTGGGAAAGAGAAAGATGAAGAGCAGAAGGGACTTTGTATGGTGGCATCAGGCTTGGTTTTAAATATAAGAAGCATATGAAATTGGTAGCGCTTGGGTCCCGTATGCCAATCCTGAAGTAGGAAACATGAAAATTCCCTTTGCTACACAGGTGTTGAGGCAAAACAAAAAATAGCAATAATAATAAAAACTGCTCCTTTGGAAAAGATTCCACTGTCCTTAAGGAGTTACGCCTTCCAGGAAAGTGTATGGCACATAAAAGAGGTAATTGCTTAATACATTTTTCATTAAAATCAATGTAGGGGAAGTCCTAATTTGCAAAATGCAGACCTGTCATAAAGTAATCATAGTTTAATGACTTACTTTATATTTGCTGTGCCACTATAGCTACCTATGTCGGGACATTTGACCTGCGGCAAATGCAAGAAAACTTAATACCTCCCAGCCCATAATGAAAGAAGTCTTGTAGCCTTGCCTTTGCAGCAGGTCTGAAGCAGACACAAAGACATTCTTTACCACACTGCTGTGGTAATTTCAATGTGAAGATGAGCCTTTAAACAAGGTTTCTGCAAAAGGTAGCACCTGCTTTGTGTTTCAAAAGTTCATTTCTTTTGCGTCATAAAAAGAAATGTAGACAAACTGATTCCCCTTGGAAGAGCAATGGAAAGAGATACAGAGATATCAGAAAGAGAATGATAAAATATACTTGCAAAATTATCAAAAGGTATGCATCTTTCCTGACAATTTTAGAGGGAACTGATTTCATCAGTCAGTTCTGAGAAACTTTGAACACACTTACATGCCTTGGTCGTGAGTACTGCTGTCCTTGAGAGCTACCTTACCACAGATAAGCTTGTGGCAGTCAGAGGAGGATGGGTTCCCCAGAGCTCTGTGTGCTTTTAAAGACTCAAAATTCAAGTTCCGTCATTCCCTACATTCATGAGATTTGGGTTATTCCTGTTGGGTTTAATTTCTTTCCTAAGTACGCAATTTCCTCTGTTGAAGAAATAAGAGCTTTTTGAAGATGTTACCTCTTTGTAATTATGTCATGATTGCTGAAATTGGTTATCACGTCCCCATAGCGTCTTGTAGGAAGACCTTGAAATTGCTCAGGTACTATATATTACTGCTAGTTCCTCTTAAACTGCCAGTTTAATTCATGGAAATAAATTTATCCTAATCTAAATTCAGATATGCTTTGGGCTGAGAAAGGGCTTTCTATAGAGGATCTGGGTTCAGAAAAATCACCTAATCTCTTGAGGCTAGATTTACAGGGGGAATTAAGGTTTAGCATTCCAAAGCTTAAGTTTAAGATATCTTGTTGCTTAGGGCTTTTCTTAACCCCAAGTATTAGGGCTGGTTCTAATACAGAATGTAAGCATTTAAAACATACCTGCAGGCAAGTGGTCCCTAGGGTGTACTTCTAACTCCTAAATTAGGCATTTAAGTTTTCTATGCTGTTCATGTTACAGAGATAGAATCCAAGGAATTGGATTTATCCAGTATGCCAATTGCAGGCTCTATCTAAGCTAACTTTAAAAAAAAAAAAAAAAAAAAAAGAGCTGGAGAGACATATATCAAAGGAATATGTGGTAGAAGTAGAATCTACATATCGACTAGAACATGATGAGAAAAGGAAGGGAGAGAAAACTTCTGATAGACTTTGGTAGTACGATAGTTCAGCAAGCAGTGGAAGTGGTACATCTGTGTCCCTGTGCCAATTATTTATGGATATTGTTTAACTAATTCTAAGAGACCTTGGTGCTTAAATTATTCTTCTTTTCAATTCCTTTTTATGCCTGAAAAAGTTGAAAAACTAGACAAGTGTCTGGCTACACCAAAGAAGGATGAAAGAGAGATTTATGTATTTGAAAGCTCATCTGTTTTCCCTAGCTATGCCAATAGTCTAATAAAAGATACTTCTTTTACTACAAACCTAGCACATTTATATCACTAAACCATCATGGTTACAGCAGCTCTAAAAAGTTGAAGAAACAGTTATTCTTAATAAACAACATAGTCAAGTTCCAGAATTCCTTATTTTGAAGAATATAATTCCAGAATCTATGCCATATATCAGATAAATTTCGTAAGATGCTCAACACCTTGGAAAAACTGACTATCAATTCATATTTCTCCAGCCTAACCTGCTTAGGGTATCAGACATAAGTGACTGTAGTACTACTTAAGCTTCTACAGCACTGCATTATCCCACTAATTCAGCTCTCTCACCCATCTACTTTGTGCTTGCATTGCCTTTGCATTGACTATTTTTTTCTCTAGGAAAAAATGACTTGAGTCATTATATTGGGTCTGGCTGAGATGGAGTTGATTTTCTTCATAGCTACCTGTACGCTGTTGTGCTTTGGATTTGTAAATAAATCAGTGTTAAGAACATACCAATGTGTTGGCTGTTGCTGAACAGTGCTGGCATGCTACTGAGGTTTTCTTATTCTTATGCTGCCCAGAAGGCTGGTGGTGAACAGTACGTTGGGAGGGGACACAGCCAGGGCAGCTGACCTGAACTAACCAAAGGGATACAGTCATACCCTATGACATCATAATCAGCAGTAAAAGCCCAGGAAAAGGAAGAAGCGTGAAAGTTTGTGGTTATGTGTTTGTCTTCCCAAGCAACTGTTAAGTGTACTGAGGCCCTGCTTTCCAGGAAGAGGTTGGACATCTATCTGCCAATGGGGAATATTAAAAAAAAAAAAATCCTCTTTTTGTTTTGCTTGTGTGCACAGCCTTGCTTCAATTATAAAACTATCTTTATCTTGACCCCAAAGTTTTCAGGCTTTGCTCTCCCAATTCTCTTTACCATCCCAGTGATGGGGAAATGAGCAAGCAACTTGGCGGATGCTTAGCTGCTGGGCAGAGTCACCCCACCGCGGTCATTCTTTAAAATACTACCCAATAATAAAGAACTAAGACATGCATCCATGCAATGCTAACTACATGTGAACTAGAAGAAAAAAATCAGGTCTGCATAAAAAAGCTCTCAAAATCACTGGTAATGTCACAAAATCTATTACTGAAGATAAGATTCTGTTAAGCAACAGGTAACTTTTCCTGCAGGAAAGAAAAAGTCTGCTGGAGGGTAATATATCATATGCAAATTCTACATGACTTCAATATGTTCTGAGCAAGGAGGTGTTCTAAATACAATGGATGATTCAACTTGTTTAATCATTCAAGGACTTTATTGACTAAGGCGCAAAGACAAGTCAGACACTTCTGGAGGAAAGTAACCAATTTATTTGTAGAGGTCTGTTAGAGGCTGCACTCTGTACTTGTGTTTACCTCCTGCTATTACAGACTCATAAATGATTACCACCTGTGTACTGTCAAAAACACTAGTCATGTACTTGGATTAGCTAAACAAATATAATCTAAAAGGTATTTTTCATTTGGGTGTTAGACTACATCAATAAATCCCAAATGCACAAGGACTCTCCCAAGGTATTTAAATCATGGCATTTGTCCTTTCTATAGATATCTATCTCCAGAGGGTGATTCATCTTAAAATGACCGTCTAGGCTAGGTGAGTTAAGTAGTCTTCTAAAAATGTGGAAGTACATATTCCTCCCTAGTGAATATAGGGGACATTCTCAAAGGAGGAAAATTCCTCCACCAGGTAGGCAGACCACTGCTTAGAAACCAGCCTTTCTGCTTTGACTGTTTGAAAAATTTAGTGTTATAACATGGGTCTTTAAATTAGTTTCTTTGAACAGACTATTTGAATAATGTTTTGCATGTGACTTTCCTTACTTGCTCCCATACAGGTATAAGAATGCTTTCCTTATCAATCAGCTCCATCAGGAGACAGACATTGTGGAGGAAGTTCTGCTCTGAAGAACAAACGTGGAGAAGGACTGAGAGTAGGGCTGTTTCAGACAGTTTTCCTGAAGCACTGCTGAACTGCTTTAGAAAGAAGACTTCGAGATTTTCTGTCAGAAATATGCTTTCATCAGATCACTGAAAACAAATGTTATTTTCCACTTTGTGAATGCAGCTATTCTGTGAGCCCCTTATTAGTGTATGGGAAGCAGGAAACGGGGAGATCTCAAACTCTTGTTTTTCCTGCCTCTGGCCACATGAAGGAAAAAAAAGAAAAGTTCCAGCCACTGGAGTGTGACTTTTCCCTTTATGTTTTCCTACAGATTTTGTAAAGAACTAACAGATGTGGTCAGAAAAAAACCCAAACAGTTCCTGAAGCTACCAGTTCTGAGAGTCACGTTGCAAGAAGTAATCCCTCTAGCATACAGCCAAGATATGCAGAGACAAGTTCAATCTTAAATGCGTTGATCTCCTCTGTCAGACTCCTGTCTCCCCCAGTTATCTCTTGTGTGTCTTTAAGATTAGTAGCTTTCTTATGCACTGATCACTTCCAATCTATGTTAATAAAACACTCAGTAAACTAAGTTCCCTTTTCCTGATGTACATAATTCCTGCCAAAACCATTTGGAAATTTCCTAAAGGACCACGCTCAATCCAAGATTGCTGCTCCATCAGCATCAAAACTTCCTCTGGGAATTCGATGATTTTGCTGAAATATGGGTTGAAATTAAAAGGTCATAAATGTTTCAAAAACAACAACAAAGTTTCATTTCTCTTATTGAAACTGAGTATTTTGATTTTTGATTTCTTCATATTAAAACCATGGATTTTTCTCCCACATTATAAATTAAAGAATCATAGGATCACTGAATAATGCAGGTTGGAAGGGAGCTCAGGAAGTATCTAGTACAACATTTTGCTCCAATCAGGGTCTCCAAGACATCCGACCAGGCTTTCCAGGGCTTCACATAGTCAATGCTTGAAAACCTGCAGGGATGGAGACTGCACAACCCCTCTGGGCAGCCAATGGTGGTGCTCAACTGTCCTCACGGACAAAAAGTTTTTCCAATCTGAACCTCTATGGCTTCTATTTGTACCCATTGTCTCTTCTCCTTCAATGCACTGCTGTGAAGAGCTCAGCTCCAGCTCTAGCTCCTTGACAATTTCCCGTTGGTCACTGGAGGATGCTGTTGAGTCTCCCCAAATCTGACTCTGTTCCAGGCTGAACAAGTCCAGCTTCCCTAGCCTCTCCTCACAAGACAAGTGCTCCAGCCCCCACCATCTTGGTGGCCTCCACTGAACCTTTGCCAGTTTACCAGTGTCTTCCTTGTAGTGCAGTGCACTAAACTGAGCACTGTGTCTATGATCTAACCAGTAGTAAGTAGAGGAGAATATTGCCTTCCCTGGGTCTCCTGGCTCTGCCCTCTTCATATAGTACAAGGTGCTGTTGACCTTTTTGCTTCCAGGGCACCCTATGCACCCATGCGGAGCTCTGGTGCTCAACAGGATCCCCAAGGACTTTCTTGCAGATCTGCTTCCCAGTGCATGGCCTGTGCTGTTGCAGGGGCTTGTCCTTTGTAGGTGAGGAGCTTTGCATTTCTCCTCATTGAATTTCTTTACGTTTCTGATGACTCACTCCTCCAGCATGTCTTGGACACCTTTGATTGACAGTGGAGCCCTAGAGTCCATCGACTAGTCTCCCTCGAGTGGTGTCATTTGCAAACTTGATGAGAATGCACTCTGTCGTCTCTGGTTCCTGACAAAGATATTAAATGGGACAGTCCCAGGACAGAGCCCTGCAGTACCACACTTGTTATTGGGCTCCAGGTAGGGAATATCCCATTAATCACCACCCTCTGAGCACAATCATGCAGTGATTTTTTTACCCATCTGGTTGTCCACCCATTCAGACTGTAAAAGCATAATTTGGAAACAAGAATATTGTGGGATACAGTGTCAAATCACCTTCTTCTTCATTTTCCCAGAAATCATAGACAAAAGCAGAAGAGATTTTGACTTTGTCAAGGAAGAGCATTTTGAATGGTTCAGAATGCTCCTGCCTCTAAATTTCATGGGAAACTCTGACAATTTTTGGACACTGAATTGGAACCAAACCAATTTGACTCTGGAAGAAAAATTCTGTGTTTCAACTAGACGTATTTAATGCTACATGGGGAAGGTATCTCTTCTGGTCTGTGGGACAATTCTTATTGTCCAGGCAAAGTATCCCGGGAAATTTTTATTTCCTTCTAACAATGAGTCATCAACACGGTCCAAATTATTACTTGTACTGGAGTTTTACTCCTGGCAATGAATGGCTTGGTTCATTTTATTGTTCTAACTTTTATTTTTGTTTCTGAATTGCTGCCATTCTCAGTAAGATTTGGCACATCCAGGCTCTGACCACTAATTTCCTTCGCATTATAGATGAGGCGATAAATGGCGGAACTATAAAGTATTTAGGATGTTACTCCCTATGCCTTTCCATGTAATTTATTTACCATTTTACAGTGGGGTGGCAGATGCTCACGCGCTCATGCTGTGTGCCTTCCATGATTGTGTGATAAGGCATATTGCTATTCAGTAACTCTGCTGAGACCTGGCATCTTCTTTGCAGAGCCAAGGCCTTTGCGTTGAAAAGTCTAACCGAAGAACACAAGCCTTTACAAGGAACATAGCTGAGGCTGGTGCTCTAAAAAGAATACTAGCTCTTAGCTAGACGGACAGCAGTTTATGACATGGAACATTGGTTTTTAACATCATTCAAATTTTTTGTCAAGCACCTAAAGGATTTTCAAGCTATATAAAATCTTAGATACTTCAGGGTAAGTTGACATATGTTTTAAATAGCTGAGAACTAGGTAATTGTGTTAGCTCTTCAATATATGGAGGAAGAGCTGAAGTAGTTGTACACAGCTGAAGGTGAGGCCGTGTCCACCCATAATCAAATGTGTGCAATTGTAGAATCAAACACTGGTGGGAAAAACAAAGCAAATATGCTCCAAGGTTGTACAGAACCTCAGGGCTGTCCTGGGGCAGTCACTGGGCTAAGAACTTCTACACTGGTGACTTTCATTTCAACCTGGCTTTTGCTTCTTTATTTCTCAAGCTGCTAAATATTTAAACAATCTTTGGGCATAAGTGCAGCAGGCAACGGGACACGGTTTAGAGAAAACTTGTTGCAGAACTAGAAGCGGTAAAAGCACATCAGTGGAGCGCTGATGTTATTTAGCCTTGCTGAGGGCCAGAGCTGGATCACAGCACGACATTAACTTGGCTGGGTCTCTCTGAGGACACAGGCTTGCCAGTCTGCCTTCCCCGCTTTGTACTCTTGTGGAGGAATCCTCCCTCCTATGGGAGTTCAGGGATAAACGGCAGTGTGCACAGTACACCCAGTACACAGCATCATTTTTAACAAATTTATTAGATTGCAGGAGCTGGCCACTACTGGTCTCTTGTTTGTAATTCATGGGTGGCTCTTTATTTCTTTTACTGATCTCAGTTCTATAAAGGTCAAGGCATAGTCTTTTTGTAAGATCATATCACTTTACCTGCACTGGATAAAAGTAAATTGTAGAATGATTGAAATGCTGATTTGCCATCAAGTCATTTGGCTGTGGAGGTACTGGCTGGGTTTTTAGTGCCTTCAAGTAAACAATTGGATCCTTTTAGGGAATACAAATATTCCCACCCGTCAGGCATTCTTATCAGGGGAAAAAAAAAATATGTTTGACTCTTATTGGAGTTCAAGCTCTTTAATTACCGTGTTCGTGGGACACCAAGAACAGTTTAGTTCTGCCCAAGCCCTGTGTTAGAAAATTTAGCGCTGTGTCTCCATGCATTAAGGACAAGTTTGATGAAAGCCCTGGTGAGTTCTGCTCATCAGTCCTAGTGGACTAGTGCAAAGCGATTTTACTCTTAGAAGTCAGGAATGTAGCTTTGCATAGTAGTGATATGCTCTGCTGATTTCTTGTATTCCTCTGGTAATTTCTTTCCTAACAATGTTTACTTCCTTCTGAAGCCGAAGGCTTTGGGGAATTTTCTGAGACTGTCAAATCCCATTCCTTTTGTCAGTAGCATCTCTTGCTATAACAGATAAACTTCGTTCATCCATTGCTCCAAAACATGTTTATTTCAGTTTTATCTGTTTGGACTATATTTTCTATTTATTAGCCTAGATATTTAATTAATAAAAATACTTTTGTAGCTAAATTAATTGTTAATTTCTTCTTCTCTGATCCCTGCCAATTCAACACTGTCTGGACAATCTTGCTTTCACTTCCAAGCTACTGACAAACACGCTGAGGGGTTGGCAATTCGACACTTATCTTAGTAGGACTGATTAAAGAAAAAGAAAAACCTAAAACATTTTTCTTGCAGGAATCCCAAGTTACTAATTTCTCCCTGGCAAATAAACTTTACAAAGATGATTTTTCTTCATTTTAGATTAAACTGAGTGAAACTGTGTTTCTTACATTTTTAAAAACTTTGGCCTCCTGGCAAAACATAACAAAGTATTTATCAGGAGTTTTTACATGCCTGATAGATTTTTGTAGAAAAGAGAAAAGAAAAGAAAAGAGAAAAGAAAAGAGAAAAGAAAAGAAAAGAAAAGAAAAGAAAAGAAAAGAAAAGAAAAGAAAAGAAAAGAAAAGAAAAGAAAAGAAAAGAAAAGAAAAGAAAAGAAAAGAAAAGAAAAGAAAAGAAAAGAAAAGAAAAGAAAAGAAAAGAAAAGAAAAGAAAAGAAAAGAAAAGAAAAGAAAAGAAAAGAAAAGAAAAGAAAAGAAAAGAAAAGAAAAGAAAAGAAAAGAAAAGAAAAGAAAAGAAAAGAAAAGAAAAGAAAAGAAAAAAGAAAAGAAAGGAAAAGAAAAGAAAAGAAAAGAAAAGAAAAGAAAAGAAAAGAAAAGAAAAGAAAAGAAAAGAAAAGAAAAGAAAAGAAAAGAAAAGAAAAGAAAAGAAAAGAAAAGAAAAGAAAAGAAAAGAAAAGAAAAGAAAATGAAAAATAAAAAGGAAAATAAAAATAAAAAGGAATATAAAAATAAAAATAAAAATGGAAAAAGAATTTTTTTTATACATAAATTAAATTTTTCCAATATAGGAGGAACCAGAGATTCTACAGAAACATTATATACTTGTTGAAGATATATGTATCTGGAACAAGTGGGAAGTCATATACTTTGCATTTGTTATGAGATATCTTTCATATTACAGATACCAGAAGATATTTTATGAATAAATAATACTATTTTAGAGTTCAGAAAAACATGAAATTTGAGAAACTAATTTGGTTTAAATAATTGAACTTAACAATACATACTAGCCTTCAACAAAAAGACCATAGAGTTTAAAGCGTTAGTAAAGATTTTCATAAACCGTATGCAAAGCAGTTAATGGTTTAGTCAAAACAGGAACATCTTGACCTCCAGCAAAGCCTGTAAACTTCTCATCATCTAACCATCTTGCAAAATGAAAGATGTGAATTTTACTCCTTTTGATCCTACAGAGGGGCTGAGTTTGGTTCTTTGGCCTCTTGCATGTGTGACACATTGAGACATCTTGTCAATGTGACAGGGCTTCAACTTCTTTTAAAACAAATCAACACACTTTTTAGAAAAAGGGCTTAACCACATGGCCTGTTTGGGACACCTAGGCTCCCTGTCATTATCGGAATTACAGACAAGCCTAAAGACTATATACAACTAAGGATAAAGGGGTGGAGTTTCAGAGGCAGCTTTTTCCTTAGCATCCCTTGTTGGAAAAAAAGTTAAATAACTCTTTTGCTCTACCTGATGGATCACAGACCTACCACAACAGGCTGTTTTTCATTTTTCTGGGCATAAGAGAGGTAGGTTAGAAACCTTTCCACCAACATCACAGGAAGACTGTCCACCCATTAAGTAATGTTTTTATGGCTTTTTATACCATCTGCAGGGCTGCTTTGTGCCACAGTGTGAGGCAAGAACATCAGAGCCCAGGCCTGCCCTGACAATATAGCAACTTTCCAGTATCTGAATGGGGCCTACAAGAAGGCTGGAGAGGGATTTTTTACAAGGGCATGTAGTGACAGGACGAGGGGGAATGGCTTCAAACTGGAAAAGGAGAGATTTAGAATAGGTATCAGGAAAAAACATTTCACTATGAGGGTGGTGAGGCACTGGAACAGGTTGTCCAAGGAAGTTGTGGTGGCAACGTCCCTGGAGGTGCTCAAGGCCAGGTTGGATGGAGCTTTGAGCAACCTGGTCTAGTGGGAGGGGTTGGAACTAGATGATCTTTAAGGTCCCTTCCAACCTAAGCCATTCTATGATTCTATGACAATGACTATTCATTTCACATTAAGAAAGGTCTTACTGATATTTCATGGTCTTATTGCAAGTATATTTGCTAAAGTAACTGGCAGTAATCTGGGTGTTCACAAAGGTGAGACCAAAAGGGTCTGTCATCTATCATTCTTTATGACCTTAGATTCCTTTTAAAATTGTTTCTAGGATGAAGGTCTGACTAAGCAATTTGATGTATGAGATCAAGCTTCTTTTTTTTCAGAAATTAGTAGTTGTACTTGGGTTGTTTCCTGTTTTGAATATTCATTGCGCCTAATTTTTGATATCTAACTTAGGGGTCCAAACTAGGAGACTGCCTCCTCTGAGCACCCTTTATCATTACCGTATCTGAGGAACGACTGAGGGATCTGGGGTTGTTTAGCCTGGAGAAGAGGAGGCTGAGGGGAGACCTTATCACCCTCTACAACTACCTGAAAGGAGGTTTTAGAGAGATGGGAGCTGACCTCTTCTCCCTGGCGACAAGTGATAGGACAAGAGGAAATGGGTTCAAGTTATGTCAGGGCAGGTTTAGATTAGATGTTAGGAAGCATTTTTTCACTGAAAGGGTTATTAAACATTGGAATAAGCTGCCCAGAGAGGTGGTGGATTCACCATCCCTGGAGGTGTTTAAGAAAAGGATAGATGAGGTGCTTAGGGACATGGTTTAGGAGTGGTGGTGTTTTTATCAGGGTAGGTTAATGGTTGGACTTGATGATCTTAAAGGTCCCTTCCAACCTCACTGATTCTATGATTCTATGATTCTATGATTAATGGGAAAAAAAGTAGGTGCTTCATCTGGATTAATTTCATGTAACTAGGGCAGCTTAATTGCTGGCTTCTCCATCTTTTGGATGGAGAGAGCAAGAGATAGATTGTGCTTTCAGCAGGCGCTCTCCCTCTGGAGATGCTCACCTCCCTCTATTCAACTATGAAAGCAGCCAGACAAGACTAGCCTCTGAAGACAGGGACCTAAATTAGTTAGTCTATGTAACAAAATTTATTAATGTGTGTGCTTTTTTTTTTCATTTGCACTTTTTATACAACTTCATTTTATTTATTCTGGAGTGGTTCACTGGGAAAGCTTTTTGATTGTGTGTTGTTTTGAATACTCTCAGTCCTAAATCATGCCCACCAAGGATGTCACACATTTACCTATGCCAATAACAGAGGTAGAGGTTCAAAGAGAGGATTCAGAGTGTCTCTGACTGAGAAGTCCTGGGAGTGACATCCTGAACATTTATCCTGGGCACAATCAAGATAACTTGTTAAAATCTAGCAGAGAGGTAAGTGAGGAGGACTATGACTTCTCTGTCACTGTTAGAAATTGTGGTTCTTCATATAAATTGTCTTTGTCACAGAGTATTTCTGAAGTGCAGTTGCAATGCACTTACAATTGGATGCAATTACCTCAGAAGTCAGGTACTTAACAAATATTTCCCTTGGGAAGATGCGCTGAGACTTACCTGTTCACAATGAGAAACTAGACCCTAATTCTCTCCATCCTTGCACACATACTCACATACATCTAGGTTAACCCTCCACCAGTCCTTTTCACATCTATTCAATGTCTTTTTAACAATTTAGGCTGTTGATGCAGCTATCTTTATAGTCTCATTAAAATCCTAAGACTCAACAGCCAGCCTTGGTAGACTGGAATTACCTAACAGCCTGAGTTTTGGGACAAAACCTTCATTTCTGCTTACAGCTGATACAAGTCGGACACATTCTTCACTGTCATTATGGTGCACAGAAATGTACTCAGGATAGACGTGAGGAGCTGTGTAGCTCTGTGGTTAATGCCCTCATCGCACTTCCAGCAGTGGTTTCCAAGTCATGCTCATGGACAGCCTTCATCCTTCAGTCTGCTGTATCCACCCACCAAACTTATCCCGGCTCTGTTTTGTTTTCAGGGAAAAACATGAAATGAATGTTAACTGGATTTTGTAAGTGATCTCATCTTTGTTTATAGTTGTGGGAGCATTTCTGCTCAACAGTTAAATTCATATATGTTGCCTCCAAGATCAATGAGTGCCCTTATGTTTGGGGCGTAGAGGGGACCTGTCCAGAAAGGGAGATAATTTTACTTTGGGAAAATACTTTCATTATGCAACATTTTTCCTTTCAATTCTCTCTCCCCCTCTCTCTCTCTTCCTCTGTCTTTCTGTCTTTGTCTCCTTATATCTCTCAAGAAAATATACAGAAATGCATATATATTCGCCAGCTGGTAACTGAAAAAAGATTCTGGTTCAGGTGTTGCCATGCCACCAAAATATTTAATTATTCTTTAAATTCTCTAATACTTTTTAAAAAGAAAAAATGGGCTATGCATTATTGTGACATTTTGCAACTAAGATTTTTTTTTGCATTTTCGAAAAAAATAAACAAGACACTTGAATTTATTTTTGAACTGGAGATATTTATCAAGACCAAATATTTATCTCCAAAAATTTTGTATTCAATGAAATGGCATTTTTCAACCAGAAGACCTTTTCTTCAAATTTCACCAGTTGTTCTAGAGGTTTTTGCAAGCTGAGGAGAAAAAGTTGTAGAAGGCCATGCTAAGGTGTTCATGGTGCACACCAGTAAATCTTCCAGAATTTCTGTGTGACTACAAATGTGACAAGATTACCAGTTCCTAATGCACCACTCCTAGAGGAGCTGAGATTGCAAGCCAGCTACTGGCATTGAACATCACGCTGTTTGATCTCGCTTTTCTTCTTGTATAAATAATAAACTTTTTTTTTTTTTTTTACTGAGACAAGAGGCTGCTGAGTCAGTCTGTTGTCTGCGAATGGAAGAAAGTTGTTTCTTCATATACATGCTGTAAACTTTTTGTAGTTATTTTTTATAGATGAAGAATATCAAGTACCCATTTCCCATTGCTGTAATCACTTTTAAAATGTGATACTAAATAATGGGTTTAGATCAAATGAGGAAAATAGCTCGCTTTCCTGTACTTCCTGGTAGAAACTGGAAGCACAGAAGACAAATTCACGTTACCTGACAACTCTAGTCATAATGAGGACTGGCCTTGTACCCTCTTCACAGGTGTCTTGACAAGTTTAGTTTACAGCTTTCATAATGCTTTCCCTTACCCATATCTTCCTTCCTTTCCTTCTTCCCTCCTTCTTTTCTTCTTTTTCTTCTCTTGGAAATCACAGGTCTATATTACAGCCTCAAGCTTTGTCAGGCTGTTCCTAAGGCTTATTATTTCAGACCTTCATCTTTCCTTCCTTTAACTTTTACCTCTTTTAATACTTAGGCAAAATTTCAGCTTGCTTGGTATATGCATAAAGATGTTGCATCCAAGTGGCACAGAGATCAAGTTTCCCATTGGAGAAGACAATATTTTTAAAAGGACACACATAACTACTTGCAAACATACATTGTGCCGTGGGAGAAACGTTAACGGGGGACAGCCTGAGGGACAGAGGTGCCCTGAAGAGTAGCTCTTCGGTGTGCACTGAATTCATGATCTACATGGGAGTTTTTGGAAAAAGCAAAAGAAAAGTAGTTAAATCCATTGTGATTGGAGGTTTGTACTCTGAATATTCTCCACAAAGAAGGGAAAAAGGAAACACACTGAGTTCTTTTTTATAGGAAGTGAACTTCTTTGCAGAAGTAATCAAGCTGAGAGCTGCGTGGTTCAAAGGCAATTTGAGTCTCTCATAAGGGGTATTCTCTGTAGTGACTGAGGGATAGTGAAGAATCAACCTCTTAATGCATAGTCATGGGGAGTAAAATAGACACAGGATAAAAATTTTAATGGTATCCCACTGATTAAAGAATCTATGTTTAATTAGAAAAAAATATCTTAGGTTGCTAAGTACTGATGTACACTGAGAGTAAAAGGGATATAGAATCCTAAGTAATTTCTGGGCATTTGGACACATTGTGGTGCCAAAAATATACTTTATTCAGGGTAAAGACCACGGGAGTAGCTTCCACCTGACTTCTCCCATTGTAAATCTTAGGTCAATGGAGTGACACTGTTATAAATGTGCTAGAATCAAGAGCATCTCTCTCCCCTGCATTTTGACCTGACATGCAATAACTAAAATCTAGATTTTCTAATTTGTTTTAAGTTTTAGAAGCAAGATGGTTTATGAAAGCTGAATGTGGTCTCATGCACGTTCTTGTCTGTATAAGTCCTAAGATCTTTATAGTGTTCCTGGATTTCTTTAATACCTGATGTGAACAGAGAAAAAAGGAAAACCACATCTAAATAAGAAGTCTGGGTAGAAAGGAATAGTGATCCTGAAATGTAATATTTCACAAAGGAAATATCCAACTGGGTGTTTGGATAATTTGGAGTATTTGGATTCAAACTGAAAATTGAAGGTCTCTTTGCCTACACAATAGCTTAGGTGAGGAGAAAATTCTATCATTAGTGTCCTAAGAAGAAATTAGCATTCTATTGTGGGGGTCATTTTAGGAGTAAAAAAAGACTATACAATGCCTTACATTTTCCAAGGGTTTCATAATCCAGAGATTATTAAACTGTGGCCCAGGAAATGCTAGTGACTGAATCCAATCCACAGAGCTATATGAAATTCTTGGACTTCTAGTACTTTTTATTAATTTTTTTATGATATGTTATGTCATGGTCTACAAGAAAACTTATGGTCAACAAGGGTCTGTTTTTGCAAAGAGGATGGAGACTATTCTCAGCAATTTAAACACAGATATTTTGGTTGGCTATTGCTCCTGCCAGAACACCCATGTCCCTATATACTCATTTTCCCCAATCAGGGTAGATAAGGGGTGAATGTACTACATTCATTCACTTTACTATTTAGACACAGACATTCCTGAGTTGTATTTGGATTTTGAACTGTTCTGATTAGATTTTAAATTACTTTATACTTTCAACATGGTGCTCAATCACTGCACATCCAATAAGAGATTAAAGAAAATCCTACAAGTTTTAACCTCCCTGTCATTAGAAACACAAAATCATGATGTTAGGATGGATTTCAATCACAAGTGAAGTCACTGCACAACATTTTTAGAAAAAAAAAAATCCACCATTCTGTGCTGCAAATAACATTTATATCCCCAAATAAATTATTAATAAGGTTTCCCCATTACCAGTGGAGCTTAAACCCTGTAGATTGTAGGCATTGTTCTAAAAGGGAAGTAAGAGCTGATCCAGCATCACGCTGTTAAAGTGCACACTCTAGGCTAACGAGCCCAAAGAGCCTCAAACATAAACCAGCAGCACTGAAACATATTCAACTCTGGGGACTCCAACACGTTGTCAAATTACTACATCTTAGCAATTTATCATATACCAGGTTGCAAATACCTGTCCGTATATGCTATGACAACTGCATAGCAATGCAGTTTGCCTGAACCCTTTTTAATTGTTAGCTTACCTAACTTGAATGACCTCTCATTTGCCATGGACTGAGAGCACGTACAGAGAATGTTAGAGATGCTCAGTAATGTGACAAGCTGTGATGGATTTAATTATAAATTTGAGCTTTAGGAAATAAGGTAGTGAACTGCAAAGCTACCCATATTAGAAGGACATCCCTATCCATGAAGATGTATTTGTAAAGAAACTACTCTAGATCTTCAACTTGTGCTCGATTTCTCAGTGCAACATTATGTTTTCAGGTTTTGACTAGGACATAAATGGAGGTACCAACATTTAAGAAGAAACTTTATACCTGAATTCCAGGTCTGATTTGAACATCTCTTTAAATATCGGCTAATAAGCCTCCCTACAATACAAAGAGAACTGCCTTTTTTATGGGATGATCGGCAAAGTTCTGAAACTACCTTTTCCTGACAATAATGGAGGATAATAAGGATGCTATTAGAAGAGTCCCTGAAGTCATAAATAGCAAAAAGCACAGAAGCCTGAAAAGTTGGCAACATAAGCAATTGAAAACAGTATGTGGTGTGAACAGCCCACAAAGATCAGACTGTGCAACTTTAAACTGTGCTGAAAAAAAAACAAGATTCAAACCAGGAGAAAGCATTCTGCAGATACCATATTTGGAAAGGCTTTCCAACATCAGAAAACAAAAATTCACACTGAGTTAAGAGAAACAAATGCTCTTTTTTGTCTGCACTCTGCAAGCGCATTCATAATGTATATACATACATCTTACTGTGGTAGTGTTGACTTCTATGGCAGACATTAAGCTATGGTGGCCAGGTGTGTATTCAACAAAAAAAAAGATGGAGGTTCCTTCCTTTCAAAGAAACAGCACTAGTGTTCAGGAAGCAGTAGTCATTGGGGTTGGTAATGTGAAGCCCAAGGGCACAGTCAAGCATAACATACTCAAGATGCCAAAAATAATAATAATTAAAAAAAAAAATCTGTATCTGGCCATAGGAGATGTTTTTACCTCTCTGTCTGTTCACCAGCTAATGCTGAGACAGCAGTAGATCTTATACTACAAGAACTGTAGAGATATTTGCTGATTTCATGGGAAAATATGAATTGGTTGAATCTAAAATATTTCTCTGGAAACCTTCTGAGCTTTAAGTGGGCAAACCTTCACTGAAAACACAGTAAACTCCACACAACTGCCCAGATTCCTGACATATTACTCCTAATGTAGAAGCTCTGGGACACCTAATGTGCTAATACTATTGCCGCCATCTACATTCTCAGTGCTGCTGGCTCTGCCTGCCATTGTACTTGTTATGTTTGGGAGAACAAACCTGATTCTGTCAATAAACCCAGTTCCTGTCATGGAAATGTCTGATTCCCACTGATATTTTAAATCAGTCTGCCTGCAGGCTTTCCCTCAAAGTGTGGACCACGAGAGTACCTGTGTGCCCTGCGTGACGCACACTGCCTGGCAGTGCAGGCTTGAAAAGACAATTTTCAGGACAGGCAGCTACTGCAGAAGACAGAGGCAGAAGACCCGGGATCTGCAGCTCTACCCAGATCTCATCTCTGGGCCTGTGGAATCAAAGCTCTGGAAAGACCAATGAAGCAACAGTAATTTGAGAGAGTCAGTCCCCAAGGATTCAGTATTTAGGACTAAGGTATTCAGCTTCGGAGGTACAACTGCATCCCATATAATTGTTCCGTGAGACAGAGGGCTGGCTTCCCTGGAGAGTGATGCCGTTATTCCCCTCACACTCACACTTCTTTAACACCACATCTAGTTGCTCACCTCTAACTGTATTTTGCAGCAGAACAAGAAAATATCTGAATTCCCTAAAAAAGAAAAATAAAGCAAGCAGTTTTCCAGTCAGCTGCACTTGTCACAGGTTTTCTGTAGGGTAATAAGTATTCTTACATCTCAGGCTCCATCTAGCACTCCTAGAAATGTACTTCGTGGAGGTAAAATTCTTCTGGTAAACATAGGTTACAGACACAGTTCTGTCTTTGTCTGGCATTGTCTACACAAGCGTTTTGTACTGAGGTTGATTGGTTTAGAAACAGATCAGGTTAAATCAGTTCAGTCCTATTATACTCATCCAAAGGGGGTTTATGCTCCAAAAGCAATCTACTCCCTACCCTTATCATGAGTTTAATATCACCTAACTTCAGCTATTTAAAATAATGAAGCAGACATGTATTATAAACTTATTTTCTAGGGTCCATCTATACTCGATGGAAAGTGATGGACATCACCAGCTCTGCTTTTGTTAGGAACTGTTTTTTTTTGTAAGATGAATCCATTCAGGTAAGAAGTGGTTTTGTTAGGGTAGGTTAATGGTTGGACTTGATGATCTTAAAGGTCCCTTCCAGCCTCAGCAGTTCTATGATTCTATGATTACGGACAGCTTTGACGAGGTTAGATGACAAGCTTAGACTAGTCAATTATTCTTTTAAACATCTTAGGTCTATCCTTAAGAACAGTCTTGTTCTCTCTGTTTTAAAATTTAATCTCTTATGGAATATTCATGAGTTCATCAGACAATCAAGAAGCAAAGTAGTATGCAGTACTAAGCAGAGGACCATGTCAAGGAACCTGCTTCTGCTAAGCTCCGCCTAAGCCCTGCTGTGTGAACTGCTGGGAAGCTTCCTCGCTGTGTTGCCTTTGGGTTATTACTTACCCAGGGCTGAGAATGACTCCTGAAGAATCTTCTGCTGAATACACAGCTGGAAAGACAATTTTCATGCTGTACTAGTTTGCTTTTCTAAGGTATTTTATTAACTTTTCTGTTGTTTCCTGCACTATCATCTCTCTGCATCTTGGATCAATTACGACAATCCACAAGCAAAGCTCTGTGCAATTCCAAGCGGGACATGTGTTCTTACAAGACATTTAAAGGAGGGTTTCTCAGATAGACTGCAGTCCCCTGTTGACATCACTGAGAAATAAAGTTAGATAGGAATATAGCAAGTGAATTATGAAAATGAATAAATTTGTTCAATAGCTTCCCTTTCATACTGAGGTATTACATTATATTTACTTTTTGCTTGGAATTCTGCTGGAGCATATTTCTCTGGCAAAGGAGTATATTCTTCAGCAAGTTTTGTGGTTTGGGAATCTTTGAAGCTCAGTAAAAGCTAAAGAGTGTATGATTTTTCCTTCATTTTTGGTGTTGTGAAAACAAAAATAAATACAATGCATAATAGAACTGAGGTCTTTAGTTTCTTTAAAGGTTCCTTATGGAGGACTACTTTATGCATCACAGCATCAATAATGGCCAGTTTCTCAGGACTAAGCATTACACACAATCAAAGATAATTATGCATGATAAAATGAAATACTTCTTATAGGTTATTTATACAACCACTCCTTTATGTAATGGAAAGAGGACTTCTAAATGTTTGAAAGCTTTCCAAAAGCAGACGAATTATTTTTTTCTGGGATTAGGTGAAGTATCAGGAAACCTCTCAATCAATAATTCAATTTGCCATGTCTCAGAATTAATCCTTTTCTTAATGACTTTCCCCCACCCTTGCACTGATAGTCTAGATAGTGCTGCAAGGCTGCAAAGCAAAACAAAAATATATTGTTTCAATGTTTGAAATGATAATGGCGAAAATAATTCAAACTGACTGAAGGCAGGCACTAATGCAAACTAAGGCAGTCTATGGCTACTATAATTATTCTTACATACTCTTTCTTTGGAGTCAGTGGAGGAAGGGAGAGTATACCAGCAGTTACATTTCCATTGAGTACAGTAGTTTAGTAATCTTTTTTCAGGGCAGAAATGGTGAATAAAACAGAATTTTTTCTGCATGAGGTTCTTGAGGATTCTGAGAACTGAAGGTAAATCTATGCACAAGGAAGTTTATAACAATGAGCTCCATTTTTGTAAGATACAGTGTGAACTAGGTGCTTTGCTACATTAGAGCACTTCAGAGAAAATCTGAATATTGGGTACCATTAGTCCTGGTTTCCTTCAGATCAGCTATTGGGTCCCCCATAGGGGTGAGCATAGCCGTAACGTGCTTCGTTTTACACATCTATAGATGATGGTGAGCTCTGGGTGACAACTGCCTTGTAAACACAGTTTAAGGGGTATGTTTGATTGTTTCTTTGTTTGTGGCTTTTTTAGAATCCTTAAAAGAGAGATCTTATATTTATCTAGACCATTGTTACCAAGAGTAATGAAAGAATAATAAGGAACAAAGAATTAATCTCTAGGATACCTAATGAGGGAGTACCATCTGCGAAAGTTCAGTGGAACAGACAGACAGGAAAAAAAATCAAGAGAGATTTTGCTATTAATAGACATTTACAATACTAGTTACTTTAAAAAAAAAATAAATAGAATCCTGCTTCTCTGGAGACTCTTTGTGCTCTATCCACAGAGCTAGACACATTTTTTAATCAATGGCAATTCGGTCCCAAAAATGCATTTTAGAGGATATAAATTATTAGTATATTTATGAGAAAAAAGATTTCAAATTTTGCAAATATACTTCATTTTAATACTTTGCTTTGGAAATAAGTGTCCAAACATGTAATTTTGACAGCTGTAAGGCAATATTTTTAATTTGTTTTGAAATGTCATTTTTCATCTTTTAAACTGAAACAGTTTTTCAGTATTTGAGAGGCAAATGAATCAACCATTTCAGACTGATCCAGCAGCAGTTTATTTTTGTTTATTTTACTTCAAAATGATGTGAAGAAACTGCATTCTCCCACTCAAAATGATATACACACTGGATTTCATTTGGGGCCAAGACAATTTAGGTTTTTTGTGATATTTCAGCTGCCAGAGTTCTCAGACATGTCTGCCCTTGGCCCGGGGTCCCCTTGTTGTTCAAGGTCTCAGACCTGCAAAAAATCTAGGTAAATTCCAATGAAACACTGCCATCGGCTCAGCAGAAGTTAGCTCAACTCAAATTGTTTTGAATTAAATATATTTGGCAGGCAAAACTATAATTTCCCAACCTTTGGGGCTACCCTTTGACAGCAGTTGATACGAGAGAGGGCTGCTTTTAAATTGTGCTCACTTACAGCAAGGGAGAAGACTAGCATGATTTTTTTTCTTAGGATTAAGGGAATTGAAGTGTTGCCTAAAATCAGTCTTGCAACCTTTTTCTCTGCTCTTTTTTATAGGTATGATGGAGCAACTTGGCCAAACAACATTTCATGGCTGAAAACTCAGCATCACAGGAATCATCAGTTAATTAAGCATAGTGAGCTCTGTGACCCTGGCAGAAAACATGGATATTTTTCATTAAAAATGAAAAGTGGTCAATGTTCTTTGCACGCTGTAGCATGGAGCCACTCCAAAAATGTAATTAAGCCTCAGTGGTACTTTTGTCAAATTTTCCCCTTTTACGGCAACATATTTTATGGATCTGGTTTTAGAAAAGAGTTCATCTCACTTGAATCAATGGACTTTTAGCCTTTTCAAACCCTAATGTATTTTCCCCGCTGTGAACCAATCCCACTTAAGTATTGTGAGTACTACAGAAATACAAACATATAATAGTGTAGATGTTTATGAGCTAAAATTTCACCAGGTGCTAGATTTAACATACACTGTATTAGCTAGCTGCCTGATAAATATTTTCCTCCATTAAGTATAAGAAATTGCGCAAACCAAATAATTTAATTTTTCAGTCGTTTTTTTGACATCTTGTGCAGGTCAGTTTTACTGCTGATAATCTCTCTCTTTATTTTAATTCTTTCACACCTGAGCGAGCAAAGATGACATTAAAAGGAAAAGGAAAATGGGCCATAGGAACTGCGAATTAAAGAGGAGTACCCACATCTGCTAACTATGAGGCACCTGGTAGTCCTGTAGTTAAGGTAAGACTGGGACTCAGGAGATCCAGGCTTAGTTTTTATTTGCACCATAGACTCTTATTCCATATGCCCCGTTTTCCCACTGCAACCCTTCTGCCAGGTCTTGATTGGCAGCAACAAGAGTTGATTCAAATTTGAGGAGATTACTACAAAAACTCTTGGGAGAGTTATGTTAAACTTCCTGGTGTTCTGGGAGCTAATTTTTCACACTCACAAGTGAATAAAGTAGCTTAAAAAGCAATATTTTAATTAAGGAAGTAAAGAAAACTCTTACAACACAGATTAAAATTATAATGATAACCAGTTCTTGAATCATAATATGCTATTTTAAATTATCTTCTATAAAAAAAAAATAAATCTTATGCTTTATGCTACATGTAATGCCACTTTTTGCCTTCCTACCTGCTTCCACAAGCCATGCCTTGCACTGCACTGGTACTTCACAAGCTGTTCAAGGTAACTAGTAGCTTTACTTGCTTTTTTCAGTTCTCAGCAGAGCCAGTGTAGTGTTGTGAACTAACCGCAACCTCTTGAGCTCACAAAAAATCTTAAGCAGTTTCTTCTGTCTCTCGTAAAGGTTGTATATGGTCCCCTGCCTTCTTATTCTCTTTTCCAGCCTTTAGCCTTTGTGTTTCAGCTCTGGAAGTAAAAGCCATCAGTTGTGTGAGGACTCACCACAGGCACATTCTGAGCTGCCTGATACAGCTCTGTGTTACTCACCTTTACCTTTACTGTAAAGCAACTTCTTTTTACATACATAAAAGGTGTAAGGGCTGCAATTACAATGTGTCTGGAAATAGGATGAATTTCAGGAGAAGGACGTAGAATGAAATAGCATACATACAGGTCAAACTAACATTAAAGTGGGTTCACAACAAAAAGGAATGGAAGTCTTGATTAGTATGAAAATGTTATGTTGGGTTCTGCACATCTCATAACAAGGATCCTGCTCTGCCTAGGTGGTTTGCAGTACTAAAAGGCAAAAATCCCAAAGAATTCAAAAAAGTGGAATCAAGAAGCTCTGAGAGTGCAATCATTTTTCTGAGTTAGAAGGAAGATGAGAACGACATGAAGGCGCCCAGACCTTCTTGAGGAGAGGTGTAGGACAAGTTGAGTTGTGCTCTCAGATCACTGTCCTGCATAGTGGAAAGAGCTCAACCAAAGGTCTGATATATGGTGCCCTCTTACCATCCTGTTCCCCTAGACTCCTTAAATTGTGCCAAAGCCCATTAGCTTGGAGCTCTCTGCTTTTCATTAAACGCAGTACTTGTCCTGACCTCATAACAAAGTTCATCTCAGCTGTGCTCTCCACTCTTATGCTTCGCCTGTGCCTCCTAATTTACCTAAAAGTCCCCAAATTCACACTAAAAAGGTGTTTCTATTTACTGACACCAATTAATCCTTTAAAACTCCTCCTTCCCAAGGAGTTTGGCATTTTATTCCCAAGTCCTCTGTTCCCAACCCTCTTTCCCATGTGACAATAGTATTGCCAGCTTTTGTGGCTATGTTGCATCCCGCACCACTTTAGTTACCAGGAACCTTTGCTGCTCTCCCTAATTGACTGCTTGAGCCAGGTGAGTCCTGGCTCTTTTGGTAGCAAAAATGGCCCAGTTCTTGCATTTTCTGAGGATTTCAAAATCCAGGGTGCTGAAGACAGTTAATAAAATCTTCTTGAACAAGATATTGGGGAAGAATTGGCCACTATCTTTCAAAAGACAGATTTTCTAGAAAAGCAACAAAATGTCTTAACCCTATTCCATGGTGAAAAGACTAACACTTGATCACCAATGGCTTCTGTCTCGCAAAAGGCCCAGAGCTGAGGGGGCATGATTTTGTTCTAAGATGATTGTACATTCACTGTAGTCAAGGAGAAATATGAATTGCAATGCTCCAGTTCAGAAATGGCAAACTGTCTGAAGGATGAATCCCCTTCAGAAGTAGCCTCGTCTCACCATGGATTCTCCTCCTTCCCCTCCTGTATGTAAAAACTCAAAGCACTGTGCTTTCCTTTGTTAAGACCAAGCAAATACCAACAATTTTGTGCAAAATTGAGCTGTTTTCCTCTCAATCAAAATGTCCAGGGTAAAACCAGGCAGATCAGCCACATGTGTGGACGTTAGGGTAGAAAAGCACATACCCTGCTGATGTTGAGGCATAAAGAGAAAGTAAAACAAGCCTTCACCCAAAAATCTAGAGGTAGGGATGTCCAAGGAGGGAAGATCATTCTGTTGACGTCTGGTCATTTGGTGGAGCGAAGGAGAATAAGGTAAAAAAGGACTGATGAGCAAACTAAACCAGGGTGGCTTTGCACATGGAGAGATGTAACAACACCCAGTAGGAGAATGGACTAATGAAAAGTCATCATTCCAAAGCTTCATTATCTCAATCGGTACATCCCAGAAAAAAAACAAATAAAAAGTTTGTACTTATTCATTCGTAGCAGCTGATAAGCAGCAGTAGAGGAGAACAGAAAATAAAAATTATATTTTCTGTAAAACTTCAGGGTTTTGGAAGTTGCTTACATTTGTTTGTGGAAAGAAAACAAGAGGTTTTGGGTTTGTGCACTTTTTTTTACGAAAAATCAGAAATAAATAAGAATATTCTCTCTCCAACTAGCTAATAGATATTGTCAGTGGTTGGGATTCCTGTGGACCTTGAAATGTCCACAAGTTCTTGTTTGTCCCTAATCATAGGAACTCACTGGATGTATTCAAATCACTAAAATAGAAAAAAAAAAGTTTAAAATTTATTTTGCTAGTAAGAGACTGGCTTTTCACACAGCAGGACTGAGCCCCACATAGCATGTTAAATCTCTAGGTCAAATCCCACAACCAAGTCAAAGGAGCAAGGACTTAAGACTCATCCTCCTGCACGCTAAGAGAAATCCTCAACGACTGAGATAATTCTACTTTGGCGAAAAAAAAAAAAAAAAAACAAACCTTTTGTTATTCTCCACAAAATCTATTTGGGACTGAAGTTACTTATTCAACACAAGTTTATTCTAACCAAACAGTTTTTCTATTCTGTTATCCCTCCAAGAAACATTAATAACTCTTGAAGTATTACAAAACAAAGGAAAGGCTTGCTGGTTTTCATCAGCTCTCAGACAGTGTCCTGGTTCCGGCAAGGATGGGGTTAATTTCCAAGGAGCCGGCAGGGGAGGCACGTATTCCATACCACGTGACCCATGCCCGCTATAAAAGGAGCTAGCCGGGGCGGGGGAGTCAGTCGCCACTCGGGGGCGGGTCGCGGCGGTGCGGGTCCGGTCGGTGCGCTTCGCGGCGGTACTGTAATCGCGTTCTTGTATTCCTTTACCGGTGTTATTGTTTTTCTTTCTTTCTTTTTCCCTTTGTCTGTTCTGCTAAATTATAATATTTCAACCCACGAGTTTTGCCCTTTTTTTTTTTTTGCTGATTTTTCCCACGGCTGTGGGAGTCGTGCGAGCGGCTGCGTGGTTCTCTGTTGCTGGCTGAGGCCAAACCACGACAGTCCTTTTTGGCGCCCAACGTGGGGCTCGAAGGGTTGTAATAACAACAGATCTGACCAGAGCTTGTTAAAACGGATTTCTTATATGTATTTCTCCTATTAGTTAAATAGTAGCCGGTTACAATGTTGCTTCGTTTGTTTACATGGCTGTGTTATGTAAATTCTTATATGCTGTATGTACTCCCTGTGATGCTGTTTGTTATCTCAGGGAGAGGGATCAGGACTATAATTTTGCTGTCCTGTGCAATATCAGCTTATGATATGGCAACATCACTATTCAAGTGGCTTTGTTGGGGTTTCTATGTAGTATTGCTGTCCTGTCCATACCTTGGTTCCCGTCTCTCAGAAGTTATTAATAATCACACCCAATCTATGGGAGAAACAGGGGGAGATACTTTCCCCAGCTCTTTTGCCTCCTTTTTCTCCTTTGGGCCAGGTGTAACACCTCTTGAGAATTTTGAATATCCTTGGGATGCTCAAACCAGCGTGTTCCTATTGCTATGTCTCCTGAATGTTTTTCAAGTCTTTTTTAGGGTAAAAAAGCTGTTTAAGACCACCACTCAGAAATCTGTCCCAAGGCCAGATAGTCAGGGGTGGCATGGGATGTGGGAGAACATGGGCAGATATCTAGAGAACTTCTCACCTCCAATGGTTTGGGACTTCACCCTTGAACAACTACAGGACCCTGATAAAGTAATAGAATATTTCAAAGGAAAATGCTGTGGCTATTCCAGAGAGGCACAACTTATGGCACTGTGTTGGGCCCTGGCCAGTATCTACCAAACACTGCTCAGTACTATGCAGGACCCTCAGGGGAAAGAGGGGAAAGCCAGACCAGCAGACAAGGAGGCTACTCCAACCCCGGTGGCAGACAAGGAGCCTACTCCAACTCCAGTGATAGGCACTATGCCTACTCCAACTCCGGTGGCAGACAATGAGGCTACTCTAACTCCAGTGGCAGGCACTGTGGCTACTCAAACCCTGGTGACAGGCAATGCAGCCACTCAAACCCCAGTGGCAGGCACTGCAGCTGAATTGGACAACCAACCTGTGCCAGTATCAGTTGCTCCTATACAGAAGAAGAAATACACCAAGAAATCAGTTCGCATAGTAAAGGATGATGATGAACCAGGGCCATCAAAGGAACAGGAGGAAGAGACAGAACCAGAGGTAATAACCCGATCCCTATCCCTGAGTGAGCTGCGAGATATGCGAAAAGATTTCAGTCGACTTCCTGGTGAGCACATTGTCACCTGGCTGCTCCGATGCTGGGATAACGGGGCCAGTAGCTTGGAATTAGAGGGCAGGGAAGCTAAGCAGCTGGGATCCTTGTCTAGGGAGGCAGGCATTGACAAGGCAATTGGGAAAAAGACACAAGCCCTCAGCCTCTGGAGACGACTCCTGGCAGGTGTAAGGGAAAGGTATCCTTTCAGCGAAGATGTTGTATGTCGTCCAAGCAAGTGGACCACCATGGAAAAAGGTATCCAGTACCTAAGGGAATTAGCCGTACGAGAGATGATATACTTTGACCCAGATAATGCTCAGTTACCCACAGATCCTGATGAAGTCCAGTGCACAAGGCCCATATGGCGGAAGTTTGTACGGAGCGCACCATCATCATATGCCAACTCCTTGGCAGTGATGGAATGGAGAGGTGAAGAGGGACCAACGGTGGATGAGGTGGCTGGACGACTCCGTCAATATGAAGAAAGCCTATCTTCCCCCCTCGTTTCAGCTGTGGAGAAACTGTCCCAGAAGGTCCAGCAACTTGAAGAGAGTATGTCCTACTCCCCACCTGTACAGGCCAGCATCTCAGCTATTAGGAGCAGGCGTTTCCCTACTCAAGAGGAAGAGTACAGGGGGTACACACAACGAGGCACCCTGTGGTTTTACCTGCGTGACCACGGAGAGGACATGAGGAGGTGGGATGGACAACCTACCTCAGCACTACGGACACGGGTACGTGAGCTGCAAGGAAGAACAAACACAAAAGGGGATCCCTCCAGAAAAAGTGCAGCTCCTGTTTCCAGCAGACAGTTCCCCAGACAGAATGGAAGGCCTGATCTAACCTCCGATCCTCTTGAAGGGACTTCCAAATCATTTTTGCAACAGGTAAGTAACGTATACTATGATCAGGATTAGAGGGGCCCTGCCTCCAGCCAGGTGGGGGAAAGGGACAACCGGGTTTATTGGACTGTGTGGATTCGATGGCCTGGCACATCTGAGCCACAGGAGTATAAGGCTCTGGTGGACACTGGTGCACAATGCACCTTAATACCATCAAATTACAGAGGAGCAGAACCCATTTGTATTTCTGGAGTAACAGGGGGATCACAAGAGTTGACTGTACTGGAAGCTGAAGTAAGCCTAACTGGAAATGAGTGGCAAAAGCATCCCATTGTGACTGGCCCAGAGGCTCCATGCATCCTTGGCATAGACTATCTCAGGAGAGGATACTTTAAGGACCCAAAAGGATACCGGTGGGCTTTTGGCATAGCTGCCTTGGAGACGGAAGAAATTGAACAGTTATCCACCTTGCCTGGTCTCTCAGAGGACCCCTCTGTGGTAGGGTTGTTGAGGGTCAAAGAACAACAGGTGCCGATTGCTACCACAACGGTGCATCGACGGCAATATCGTACTAACCGAGACTCTGTGATTCCCATCCATAAGTTGATTCGTCAACTAGAGACTCAAGGAGTGATTAGCAAGACTCGCTCACCCTTTAATAGTCCCATATGGCCAGTGCGAAAATCTAATGGAGAGTGGAGGCTAACAGTGGATTATCGTGGCCTGAATGAAGTCACACCACCGCTGAGCGCTGCTGTGCCAGACATGCTAGAGCTTCAATACGAACTGGAGTCGAAGGCAGCCAAGTGGTATGCAACGATTGATATCGCCAATGCATTCTTCTCAATCCCTTTGGCGGCAGAGTGCAGGCCACAGTTTGCTTTCACTTGGAAGGGCATCCAGTACACCTGGAATCGACTGCCCCAGGGGTGGAAACACAGCCCCACCATTTGTCATGGACTGATCCAGACCACACTGGAACAGGGTGAAGCTCCAGAACATTTGCAGTACATTGATGACATCATTGTATGGGGCGACACAGCAGAAGAAGTTTTTGAGAAAGGGAATAAAATAGTTCAAATCCTTCTGAAAGCTGGCTTTGCCATAAAACGAAGTAAGGTTAAGGGACCTGCACAGGAGATCCAATTTTTAGGAATAAAGTGGCAAGATGGACGCCGTCAGATCCCAATGGATGTGATCAACAAAATAGCAGCTATGTCCCCACCGACTAGTAAAAAGGAAACACAAGCTTTCTTAGGTGTTGTGGGTTTTTGGAGGATGCATATTCCAAATTACAGTCTGATTGTGAGCCCTCTATATCAAGTGACGCGGAAAAAGAATGATTTTAAGTGGGGTCCTGAGCAACGACAAGCTTTTGAACAAATTAAGCAGGAAATAGTTCATGCAGTAGCGCTGGGGCCAGTCAGGGCAGGACAAGACGTTAAAAATGTGCTCTACACTGCAGCCGGGGAGAATGGCCCTACCTGGAGCCTCTGGCAAAAAGCACCAGGGGAGACTCGAGGTCGACCCCTGGGGTTCTGGAGTCGGGGATACAGAGGATCCGAAGCCCGCTATACCCCAACAGAAAAGGAGATATTGGCAGCATACGAGGGGGTTCGAGCTGCTTCGGAGGTGGTTGGCACTGAAGCACAGCTCCTCTTAGCACCTCGACTGCCGGTGCTGGGCTGGATGTTCAAAGAAAGGGTCCCTGCCACACATCATGCAACTGATGCTACGTGGAGTAAGTGGATTGCACTGATCACCCAGCGAACTCGAATGGGAAACCCCAGTCGTCCAGGCATACTGGAAGTGATCATGGACTGGCCAGAAGGCAAAGATTTCGGAATATCACCAGAGGAAGAGGTGACGCGTGCAGAAGAGGCCCCACCGTATAATGAACTGCCAGAAAATGAGAAGAAACATGCCCTGTTCACTGATGGGTCCTGCCGAATTGTGGGAAAGCATAGAAAGTGGAAGGCTGCTGTGTGGAGTCCGACACGACGAGTTGCAGAAGCCACCGAAGGACAAGGTGAGTCGAGTCAGTTTGCAGAGGTAAAAGCCATCCAGCTGGCTTTGGACATTGCTGAGCGAGAGAAATGGCCGGTACTTTACCTCTATACTGATTCATGGATGGTGGCAAATGCTCTGTGGGGGTGGTTACAGCAGTGGAAGCAGAACAACTGGCAGCGCAGAGGTAAGCCCATCTGGGCTGCTGAACTGTGGCAAGATATAGCTGCCCGGATTGAGAATCTGGTTGTGAAAGTACGTCATGTAGATGCCCACATCCCCAAGAATCGGGCCACTGAGGAACATCAAAACAACCAGCAGGTAGATCAGGCTGCTAAAATTGAAGTGGCTGAGGTGGATCTGGACTGGCAACGTAAGGGTGAACTATTCATAGCTCGGTGGGCCCACGATGCCTCAGGCCATCAAGGAAGAGATGCAACATATAGATGGGCTCGTGACCGAGGGGTGGACTTGACCATGGACACCATTGCACAGGTTATCCACGAATGTGAAACGTGTGCTGCCATTAAGCAAGCCAAGCGGTTAAAGCCTCTTTGGTACGGAGGACGATGGCTAAAATATAAATATGGGGAGGCCTGGCAGATTGATTATATCACACTCCCACAAACTCGCCAAGGCAAGCGCCACGTGCTCACAATGGTGGAAGCAACCACTGGATGGCTGGAAACATACCCTGTGCCCCATGCCACCGCCCGTAACACTATCCTGGGCCTTGAAAAGCAAATCCTATGGCGACATGGCACCCCAGAAAGAATTGAGTCGGACAACGGGACTCACTTCCGAAACAGTCTCATAGACACCTGGGCCAAAGAGCATGGCATTGAGTGGGTATATCATATTCCTTATCACGCACCAGCCTCGGGTAAGATAGAACGATATAATGGACTGCTAAAGACTACCCTGAGAGCCATGGGGGGTGGGACCTTCAAACATTGGGATACTCATTTAGCAAAAGCCACCTGGTTAGTTAACACTAGGGGATCTGCCAATCGAGCTGGCCCTGCCCAATCAAAACTTCCACGTACAGTAGAAGGGGATAAAGTCCCTGTAGTGCATATGAAGAATATGTTAGGAAAGACAGTCTGGGTTAGCCCTGCCTCAGGCAAAGGCAAACCCATCCGTGGGATTGCTTTTGCACAAGGACCCGGGTGCACTTGGTGGGTGATGCGAGAGGATGGGGAGGTCCGATGTGTACCTTATGGGGATTTGATTTTGGGTGAGAATAGCCAGTGAATAATTTTATGATGTAATAAGAACTGATCTTAGTATCTGGCGCCCAGCAATTTTCCTTGAGATCGACATCTTCAACCTGTGGACCATGGGCATGGACTGTATTGCATTCCCCAGTCACGAGCTTCAAATACAGCACCCACCAGTTCAGCACTACACATCATCTTATGTGCCCTGAGAGACTGTTCTCACTGCTGGAGCCTACCGTCATGGACTACGTGAGCTTAATGGACATTTTTAAGGGATGGCTCATAGACTATGGGAACTGAAAGATCTGGGCATGACATAGATGGTATGGAATAAGGGGTGGATAATGTCCTGGTTCCGGCAAGGATGGGGTTAATTTCCAAGGAGCCGGCAGGGGAGGCACGTATTCCATACCACGTGACCCATGCCCGCTATAAAAGGAGCTAGCCGGGGCGGGGGAGTCAGTCGCCACTCGGGGGCGGGTCGCGGCGGTGCGGGTCCGGTCGGTGCGCTTCGCGGCGGTACTGTAATCGCGTTCTTGTATTCCTTTACCGGTGTTATTGTTTTTCTTTCTTTCTTTTTCCCTTTGTCTGTTCTGCTAAATTATAATATTTCAACCCACGAGTTTTGCCCTTTTTTTTTTTTTTGCTGATTTTTCCCACGGCTGTGGGAGTCGTGCGAGCGGCTGCGTGGTTCTCTGTTGCTGGCTGAGGCCAAACCACGACAGACAGTTTCAGTGCATATCTGCCAACTAGCTGCTGCTTGACTATGTGGAAATAAAAACTCACTGCCACACTGATTCAGGTTCCACTCCTGGGAAAACAAACACTCTACTCACAAGAGTTTTTCACATCATTTCTTGCATTTGTCTTCGCCGTGCATACATTTACACACCTAAATTGAAGCACGCAGATACTAAAGGTGTATCATTATTTAAATGTTTGCTCTGTTTCAGTACCATCAGGTAAATTAATTTCAAAAGCTGCCCTTTTTGTGATGCTCAACACAGAATAACTTTATGGAAGGAAATACTTTTTTCTTACTTCAAGGAAGTTTTCTGCCTAAAATTAAATAAATGATTGACATGATATAAATATTAAGTACTTGATTCTCATCTAAGGTAAGTTAATTTTTGTTATCCTGGTGATTTTCAGGAGCTTTAAAGTGCATGCACATGATTGGAGTGATATAATTTATTTCATATCCATTTTCATTTGTAGATGGTATAATGTGACATTAATGTAAAATAAGAAAAAGGTCTTGATACACCAACAGTAAAAACATGGGAAAATATGAGATTCTAGTGATATAAATCCGGCATTCTTACCACTTAAAAAAATCTCAACAGCATGCCAGATTACGTCAATTGAAAGTTACTTTCTAGTACCTCAAAAAAAAACCCACCACAACATGGTCTATAAAGATCATATAACAATTACATATAATGAGAGGTATAACCAGCTTTTTCTGGTTTCAAGGCATCAACAGAATTTGATTTTTCTTTCCTGCAGAAAACAAATAACTTTATATTCAATAGAGCAGGAAAATCTAAGGAATCAAATCCTTAGAAATAGAGTTACACAAAACATGGAATACTTTTCATTGGAAAAATATTATTTCATCCAAATCAGAATATTGTATGGATCAGGTACTTAACTGCATCAGAACAGAACTCTGAACCTTTTTGCTTTGAAATCTATTTATTGTGTATCAGCTAGAGTTGGACTTAGTTTGTCTAAATAAATTACTTATTCTTAAAGGTCAGTATCAGATCAGGTATAATATTTTGATTGAGCTTAAATGAAATTGTTTTGAAAAATTCCTTTATTGGTATTTTAAAGTAAATAAATGTTACAGTATGGGGTAAAACCTTTTTTTCTGAAAAGTTGATGTTTCTTAGTAAATGTAAATACTGACAACCGGTTCTTCTGTGGATATTTGCATAGTTGTCTAGTTACAATCCGGTAATAAATATTACAGGATATGTAAGTACTTGCAAATGACAGACTACAGAAGATGAAATGCACTCTACCTTTAAAGTGCAATCTCTTTGGAGATAGGCATATCTTCCTGCACAGGATAAGAAAAGTGCTGCCTCATAAGGACAGTCTGATCTATCCCCCATACTGAGCTCATTATGGAGAGAATCATTTGGAAGGTTCAAGTTTGGAAAAGGGAAATGGTCTCTGTTTCATTTTTTATCCTCAGAGTGGACAAACTTTCAGGGCTACAGAACTACTTTTAAGCCCTCTCAAGAGTCCAAAGCCCAATGGCTTTCCAGAGGGTAAATGACTACTGTTATTCTTCCAAAGAACTCTGTTTGAGACCAGAGAACAAGATCACTATTTTGAATTGGAGACACATCTGCCAGAAGAGCAACAGATTCTCTCTTTCTCCCTGATGATTTCCTAGTAACTGGAACACATGGTGCAGAAGATGATAAGGATTTTAGACTTTCCTTAGTCGAAGGAAATAGGCAATAAAGCTCCTGTCTCCTATGAAAATATCCAGATCACTGAACTGAAGACAAACTCTCTAACACCCCAGTTCAGCTTCTCCTTTAGCAATCACCCCATCTGGAAAAATAAGCCAAACCAGCCAACCAAACATTAGCAACAGCATGACCAAGGATGATCCTCTTATCGTTTTCCTTGCTGAAGCTGAAAAGACTTGTTAGGATCTGCTTGTCTTGAGAAAACAACAAATCACACTGACCAAGTGAAGTACAGGTACAACTGAAAGGATAAAAAGAATATTTTGGAGGCCTTCACACTCCAGTGAGATAAAATATGCTGTGGAACAAATGGTGTGGATAGTTAAACAACGTTATGCTGCAATAATGGGTTGTTTCCTAATTATTAGATTTCCAATCTTGACCATCATTCAACTTTTAACAATCTAATCTTCACAGTATGAGTTTTATTTGCTGTTTTTAATTGTCCTTCATAAAACAAATCTTTACTTTCATAATGCAGACTGCTCATTATGCGCATTCATAGGTATACCTTTTAAATGGAAAACATACTTTTAATTGGTGTGAATTGTATACTGTCTGACAAGAGAACAAAATGTTATATTTGAGAAGCTCTAGGTGAAGACACAGTTTCATTCAAAAAATATTTTTTTCTTTTCAGAGAAAACATAAAGGTTTCTTTGTATATGTGGTTTCTTTGTATGAATACTTCCTTTTGCAGATCAGAATGTCACTCGTCTACAGACACAAGAACACAATCTCTGTTCCAAGGAGTTTAATATCAAAGTATTGGCTTCGTAACCAAATTAGATAATAACAGCTTATCAAGTTACATATTTTTGCCTACATATTCCTTTTTGCCTCACTGTGGTGTAAACCAGCCCTCGATCCCACACTCTTGCACACCTGACTGATTTTACTAGCTAATTCAAAAAATCTATTAAAATTCACGATGTTAAGCAGCAGCTGTGTAAGTATTTGCAGGGTCAGGGCCTTGTAGTTTAAATCTTTACTACATGTGTATGCAGAACCTAGCAATAGGGGGCCTTGAAATCTCATTTGCATCTTCTTGGCAGAAACCTGAAAGTAATTCTTTTGCAATACTCCAAACTCTACCTTGGAAGCCCTTTGAGGAAAAGGAAAAAAGAGGGGTACAAACCCTCCTGGAAAGAGAACATTTTTTACAGACAAGCTACATGGAAACCACTTCAAAAGAACTTTTCAAGTGGCAAGCCTTTTACACACTGTCATTCAAAATGTATCTCTATTTATTAGCTTGGTAATCGTTGGGAAATTGGATTCGCTGTGTGTAGATTTTCCTTTAATTGATATGAACTCATTTAAAAATATATATTTTTCCTTTTATTTTTTTACTGTATATTTGTAAACCAAAATAATTTTGCTAGAATTAGAAAGCATATTTACATTTCATTAACATTGTTTAGCATTATATTTTACCAGAAACACACATGCAGGTTTTGCAGAAAGTATGTAAACTCATGAAGATCCCCAAAAGTCTGTGTGGAGGAGAGGTTGGCAAGGCTGGGGCTATATACCAGTTGCAGAGACTTGGCACTGAGAAAAAGACAATTTGGGAAGTGACACAACTCCTGTCATTCAGAAATCTCAGTCAAACCCTTAATACTTCTGTAACAGTGATACTGTGTGTTTTAGCTCCTGTTTTGATTTTTACCTCCTTTTCCATCTTTCCTGTACCACCAATGATCATTTTACCAAAACACGTGTGTGTCGAGATTGTGGTGCCTTTGTAGGAAATTTTGCTAGATGAACCACCTGAAATAAAAATAGTATGCAAGCAAACATATCAAACTGCTAGGTCATGATTTTAGATGAGATTGAACAAATTTTAGGTTTAGATTCAGATTTAACAAAGATGTTTACTGGGTATTCATCAAGAGTCAAACTCTGTGCAAACAGTAGACTTGCTAAAATTTGGTCATCCCCAAACCGTTTGGTGAATTCAACACAGATTTACAAATACTATTCTTTATACAGTCAGTCTCACCTCTGTGCCTGGCAATATCATGGAAGAGATTCTCATGGAAACTCTGCTAAGGCATGTGGAAAATGAGGATGTGATTGGTAACAGCCAACTTGGCTTCACCAAGGGCAAGTCACGCCTTACAAATTTGGTGGCTTTCTATGATGGGATCACAGTGTTGGTGGATAAGGGGAGAGCAACAGATGGAATCTACCTGGATTTATGCAAAGCGTCTCACATGACATCCAAGTATCTAAATAGGAGAGATTTGATGGATGGACCACTCAGTGGATAAGGAACTGGCTGGACGGTCACATTCAAATAGCTGCAGTCAACAGTTCAATATCCAAGTGGAAACCAGTGACAAGTGGCGCTCCCCTGGGACAGGTGCTGTTCAACATCTTTGTTGGTAACAAGTGCACCCTCAGCAAGTTTGCTGATGACAGCAAGCTGTGTGGCACGATCAACACGCTGGAGGGGAGGGATGCCATCCAGAGGAACCTTCACAGGCTTGGGAGGTGGGGTCATGCAAACCTCATGGAGTTCAACAAGGCCAAGTGCAATGTCCTGCATGTGGGTTGCAGCAATCTCAAGCACAAATACAGGCATGGCAGAGAATGGCTCAACATGAGCCGGAAATGTGCACTTGCAGCCAAGAAAGCCAACCACATCCTGGGCTGCATCAAAAGAAGCGTGGCAAGGTCAAGGGAGAGGATTCTGTCTCGCTACTCCATTCTCATGAGACCCAACCTGGAGTACTGTGTGCAGCTGTGGAGCCCCCAACATAATAAGGACATGGACTGTTGGAGTGAGTCCAGAGGAGGAGCATGAAGATGATCAGAGGGCTGGAACACCTCTCCTATGAAGACAGGCTGAGAGAGTTGGAGTTTTTCAGCCTGGAGAAAAGAAGGCTCCAGGGAGACCTTATAGCAGCCTTCCAGTACTTAAAGGGGGCCTACAGGAAAAATGGGGAGGGACTCTTTATCAGGGATTGTAGTGATATAATAAGGGGTAACAATTTTAAACTGGAAGAGGGTAGATTTAGATGAGATATTAGGAGCAAATTCTTTGTTCTGAGGTTGGTGAGACACTGTAACAGGTTGCCCAGAGAAGTTGTGGAAGCTCCATCCCTGGAAGTGCTTAAGGACTGATTGGATGGAACTTTGAGCAACATGGTCTAGTGGGAGGTTGTCATGGTTTGGCCTCAGCCAGCAACAAAGAACCACGCAGCCGCTCGCTCGACTCCCACAGCCGTGGGAAAAATCAGCAGAAAAGGGCCGTGGGTTGAAATATTATAATTTAACAGAACAGACAAAGGGAAGAAGAAAGAAAAACAATAACACCGGTAAGGGAGTATAAGAACGTGATTACAGTACCGCCGCAAAGGACCCGGACCCGGACCCGGACCCGGACCCGGACCCGGACCCGGACCCGGACCCGGACCCGGACCCGGACCCGGACCCGGACCCGGACCCGGACCCGGACCCGGACCCGGACCCGGACCCGGACCCGGACCCCCGCAGCCCACCCCCGAGTGGCGACTGACTCCCTCTCCCCGGCTAGCTCCTTTTATAGCTGGGCATGGGTCACGTGGTATGGAATACTTGCCTCCCCTGCCGGCTCCTTGGGGAAATTAACCCCATCCCTGCCGGAACCAGGACAGAGGTGTCCCTGCCCATGGCAGGGGGGTTGGAACTCAATGATCTTTAAGGTTTTTTCCAAGCTAAACCATTCTATGATTCTATGATTTTCTAGCTTCATATATGTACATATATAAAATTACCATGCTGCATATATATCATATATGTGATTATCATATCATATATATGATTATAATATTATCTATAGATGATAAACCAGGATATATGTGCAAGCTGTGCAAGCAAGACAGGAAGTTGAGACACTTGTTCGGTGTATGACAGCTACAAATTCTCTGTTTTCAGAGGCTTCGGTGACACTGGTGACTCTTAACATGACTATAAATAGCTCCTAAGATAAGAACTTAAGAAATTTCAATATTCTGAGAGAAGGACATTCACCTGAAAACT
This sequence comes from Vanellus vanellus, assembly GCF_965231255.1. Classification (NCBI taxonomy): domain Eukaryota; kingdom Metazoa; phylum Chordata; class Aves; order Charadriiformes; family Charadriidae; genus Vanellus; species Vanellus vanellus. The sequence continues at coordinate 209,153,947 of NC_138905.1, read as the reverse complement.
TTAAGAATTTTATGCACATCTCTGAAGAGGAAAAAAATAGGTTCATACTTGACAGCATCAGTCTAAATGCAAAAGACATTCTTGGATGGTAGCTTTACAGACCCCTTTTGGAACTCTTCCAGCTCACAGGGAATACTTAAAGAGTTATAGCAACTGTTTCACTTGTTAGTACATAATAGTAACCTGAAAAATTGGATTTTTATGTCCTCATGACTATCCAAATGGATAGGAATGTCATCGGGAAGGACATAAACTTGAATCTAAGTCATAAATCCATTTTAATCTTCTGGATACTATGTACTACTTACTGAAAACATCATGCTTTAGGGCAGGGGGAATAATTCTCTCAAAGGTCCGATTAATCTTTTCTGAGATGGACCCAAGCTGAACAGACTTTATGCATGAGACCAGGAGTAACCTGATAACATCAGCCCCAGCACTTTTTGTAGATCCTCCCCTACAGGATTCAAGCACGTCCCTGTGTTCCAGTCATGTGCTAAACCTGAACATGAGAGCCTCACCAGTATTGTTTTCTAACCTTAAGAACCTCAAGGTCCACATGCAACTATAATTGTGCAGCTGGTGGGTAAGGGCAGCTCTCTCAAGGTGTGTGAATATACAATTCAAGACTTCACCTCCACTGCCCCCCATACAAAGTGTGCAAACCAAAATACTTCAGATTGAATGGAACAATTTGCGTGCAAAGTTGCCTCATGCTTTATTCCTTTTTTTTTCCATTTGCCAAGAAAAATTGAACAGATTCAGTTGTATTTGGTTACAACCTATTCCTGAATGAGGACAACAACAAAAAAGATGAGAGTCATCTCCAGACCCTTTCAAAGGGTACAAAATTTCACTTTTCACCTTAAAAATATTCCTAGAATCCCTCCCTTTCTCAACAGTATTGCATTTCTCATTTGTTTCCTCCCCACTGTGGTTTCCAGCCCCCAATCTCTTTTCAATCCACCTAAATTTACCAGGGTGGGTGGGGAACATGGAAATTTAGATGATAAGAGAAGTAAAATTATGATCTCAGAAAGTGTAAAACCTTTTCAGTTTTAAGATCTCTTTCTTTCAAGATGTTTCTCTTCCTCTCCATTCCTTCTCAGTGGAAATCCATGCAAATTAATTGCTCCACTCAATAAGAATCCATACGCAATCAGGATTTAAATGTGGTTGTTCATCTAAATTTCCATACAGTGGAGAGACCATTTTATTCCAGTATTCCACTCTGGGTTTTGTTCAAGATATTATTGTCTAAAAAGTCTTAAATAATCTAAGATGTTTTTTCTTCAGAGATCATTTGCCCCATCACTTTATTATGAGATCTGAAGAACTATAGATTTTGGACTGCAGGATGGCATTTGTACTGTCCACAAGAAAGTGACTCTCCATATAGTGTCAGAAGATGTGAATTCTGTATGCACACCTTCCAGGCGATCTGTTGGGTGCCTGTATCTTGAATATTGTCTGAGAAGAGCAATAGCATCTCTTTGATCAGCTCTCTCCTCCAAAGGATATTGATATCCCAATGGTAAGTGGTGAATGTTCATGAATGTTCCTTTTATTCTTTAGAATTCTTTCATGGGCTTTTGTAGTTATTAGAGGACTATTCAAACTCTTAATGTAGCTCATAATTTAGAATACAGTATTATTCTGTTAAATGGCAATCTGCTCTAGCTGCTGAAATAGTGGATACCTTTACTTTGTTCAATCAATTATATGATATGCATATTGTATATGTTATATGAAATAATCTGGTCTTCTATTTTTATGCTTGCTCTGGGTATAAAGTATTTTTAATGGAAGCCTTAACACTCTGAAACTTCTAGGAGGATACTGTGGCTAAGAAACTAATACTACAAAGAGGAATAGTTTTTTAAAAATGGATAAAATCTTGCTACAAGATAAAAGAATGAAGTAAATTGTTTGATTTAAATAGTTGACTCACAAACATTCTTCCTAGGCTCTTTGCAATAAGATACTATTACTTAGGATTAGTGAGGGGAGAAACATGGTACATGCATCTCTATACTTAGGTGATGATTCAATAATGATATCTGTACAAAATTAGCTACAGAACTAATATGAACTGGGGTAGAGAGAATCATATCAGATGCATTTAATATTGTTCATGGCTTATGCCTATACAAGTTAAGTTGCAATCAGCCTTAGCTTATAATTTGCAGAACACTTAACATTTTGAAACTGAATTTTCTTTCTTATCATCAACAGACATTTACTTTTTCTTCTCTGGCATTTTAAACCTTAGCTATAGGTAGAACTGAGAAAAACTGCATTTTTGTCCTTGTAGGAAAACTGACAATTCAACCTCTTGTTTGAATCCCAAATCAAGATGGAAATTTGAAGTGTTGATTGTTTCACATAAACTTAGACATTGACTCAGAAATATACTGAGTTTATTTATACATTTTAAAGCTAAATAAATTTTCCTTAAATTTGAAACAATTCTTTTAGTTCTATTGAGTCAAAATTAGGGCGTCATAGACACTGGAGAGGCTCCCTGTGGACCAGGATGCTGACCCCAGCCACAGGCACCAGGCACCTCCATGGGGACAAGGATAGGCCAAGGCTGGGTCAGGACATGAGCCCATGTGTTGGAAACAGGGGAGCCGTCATCAGCCTCAGGCATGGCTGCGTCATGATGGGGACTTTGCTCTGGTGTGACCTCCCATAAGCCAGAGTGAGCCTGGTCATGACCTCCCCGCAGTGTGTTGGTAGCCTCCCCTGTGATTGTTGTGGGCTACTTATGCTACATATCACCTAGTAAATAAACCTGGGAACATTCTTGGTCTCAAGAAAAGTATTGTCTATCGTCATGGTTTTGTAAGACATATCCTAACATGCTTTTGGTCCATTCAATCTGTCACTCTTTCAAAAAATTTCCGGGCACACTGTGACAGTTAAAACAAAAAGAGTTTGCATGTAGCCTACTTTGGAAGTAAAAGAGCTTGCTACTACAGCCATGCGGACCTTTCTCTATTGGTTGTCCTCAATGCCCAGGAACATTACTGGTCAGTCATAATTTATTTAACTGGCGTGGATTTAGACCTTGAAATTTATGACTGTTCAAAAAGCCCCGACTGGATTAGTAAAATTTGTAAATCTGCATTGCATCATGGGAAATGTAATGTCTGTGAAGATGACTCTCTAGAATATGATGAAGACACTAGCTATCTACAATCATGCAAGGCAGCAATGGAAATAAGTAACATAGCATTTTACTGCATTAATTCAAGATGAACTATTTGCAATCATCAAAAAACCAAGATATTATACTTTGTATTGATTTTTACCCTATCTTGAATCCAGTTTTGGCTTGGAGTATGAGCTGCAGAATTTATTAGTTACCTGTTACATCAGTGTTCACATAAGACACATAGATCTTCTGCTACAGCTCTTTTATTCTGTTTTATTAACCTATTTGTTTTAATACAGACTCATAGGCTATGTTAAAGGTACTACTCAGAATTCTCTTTAGCAATCACCAAAGCATAATAGCCCCAATGGACACTGTTCAGTGACATCACTCTTTGCATTTTAATAGTAGTGGTAGTCCTACTTTTCAGCAGGATACAGTGGGCTATGCTTACATTCCTCAACTTCTCATTTATATGTTAATAACTTTCAAATGCGTTTATTTGATTAGCATTCATTTTTTTTCTAGTGAATCTAGGTAAGGTTAGTTCATCAAATAATACCATTCTGTTACTTTTTTTCTGGCCAATCTTATTAATGGTAATATTGTAATTAAGCATGTTGGCCATAAAAAGTAGGAACACAAAAATTGAACTTGTTGAAGATACATCATTGATCCAGAGGGAAATCATAAGAGTATATCAGAAGAACTGGATTAATGAAATACTAAAAACTCTATGGAGTGCTACAGTACAGAGTGTGAGATTATCTACTTGGGAACTAATAATATGAATTTCTGTTATGAAAGACGATTCGTTAGTTGGAAATTAGAAAGGAAGAAAATCACGTTAGAGTGAGTTAACCATACACTGTATGCATGAAAAAGATGCGCGCACACAAGATCTCAGCTGTGGTATTGCCAGTAGAGGTTAAGAGATACTAAAACTGTTGCATGAAGCACCACCAAAATGTCATCTGTAGAAGATGAGTAGAACAGACAAGGTTATTAGGAGAAGATAAATGAGGAGTCTCTGCTATGAAAGAGAATGCAATTAATTTGGTGGTTTTGCTAAACTGAATGAGAAACGTGGAGAGGATACTGTCAGTGTCCATCTGAGAAGGTGACTATACGCCAAGAGGAATGAGTACCACACCAGTATTTCCAGAATTTACAACAGTTTCTCTACCTAATTGCAGTGTTGCTTGAGCACTACCTGGTCTTTGACTAGACAAATCTTCCATGATGACAATAACAGTGAGATTTGAGTTGTGTGAATTGTTCTGACTGCTTAGGCAACTCCTTGTACAACATTTAGATGTGGGAGAGAAAGGTGGGAATGGGAAATGAAAGTGCAAGAATAACCTGTTGAGAGATGAGCTGTGATCACAGAGATCACAGGTGAGGTGTTTTTGCTAGGGGTGGGTGTACACGGCTACACATGAAGATATTGGACAGGGCTCTGGGCAACCTGACCTAGTTGAAGAGAGTTGAAGAGTTGAAGAGTTTGGACTAGATGATCTTTAAATGTCCCTTCCAACCCAAACTACTGTATGATTCTATGATTCTATGTGTGTGATCATGGTACTTTGTTGTACTTCAGATGCCTCTCTAATAAGCTTTGTGGCTTCCCCGGAAGAAGAAGAAAGAAAAATCTTATTACTGATATAACCTAAAAGATGCAATTCTCAAAAGAACAAATAGGCCCATTTAAGCTAAAAATCTAAAGAAATTGTCTGGCCTTGCCAGAAGTAAAATTCCAAACATCCTCCCAGAGATGTATGGGAGAAAAGGTACTTTCATGTAGAGATTTATTGGTTTATCAGAAGGATTATATAACATGTTTGTCCGTAATAGTGGATGATGGGACTGAGACTTGGGGTCCATAGCTTTGTTCTCTTCCATAAATAATTATTCAGGTTATTATTCATTCATCTTTCTGTCCATACCACAATAATAATAATAGGTGAGTCTGGTTTTAAAAGTAACTTACTCTTCTGAAACTTTAAACTTTTACATTACTAGGGGCAGACCACATACTGCATCATCTAATTAGTTTAAGATGCTTGATGCAAATGTTACTATTTAAAAAAAGAAGGAAGAAGAGTGACAAAGAATCATGAAATGGCTGGGAGGCACATAATGCAGAACTAGAAACAAAAGAACAGCAGTTTCTTTACCAAAAGTGATATTGTTTAAGTTGAACACATTCCATTATTCAAATAAGATTGCTTAAAGTTAACGTGTTCTGGTGGTTTCTGTGGAAACAGGGTCAGAAAGCTATAGGTAGTCAGCGTGCAGCCGTTAGCTGAGAAGGAGAGCTCTCACCTGCCGATTTCAGGCGCTGCCTGCCTGCTGGGAAATATGTACAGAGAGGCAGCTTGCAAAAGTAGTCCACAGGGCTTCAGACTGGTGGAAAGGATATAAAGGTTAAAAATAAAAGGAGGCAGTAGTCTAAAACTTATGAAGTATTATATACATAGATGGAAAAAATGCGTATTAAAATATAATATTTAAAAGTATAATAATTTCGCTTTTGAAAACATAAACATTTTTAGTTTGCTGTGTTACAAAGTGGAAATTTCAGATAATTCGGTATTTCTGTGAGAAATTTAATTGCAGTCACAGCAGCAACTGCTAAGGAAACTACAGATAACCATTCAAGCTGTAAACTGATTAGCTGTGGTACTAGCATAGCACCTGTCACGGGCAGGACAAAGTAAAAGACAAAACTTGTAGTGGATCTGGATATAGGGGCTTATTCAAGAGCCAATGAGATCAGAGCTTTTATCCTGTTTGGATACCTCATGTACTCACTCGCTCACTCCCTGTCAGCACTATGTTCACTAGATCTCAGCTTCCTTTGCCGGCAGGGGGGTCACTGCTGGTCTGCAAAGGTCAGTCAGAAAGTCGTGTCAGTCCACACTTACAGTTATTTGTCCCAGGTGTCTCTGGTACTGGGCATCCCCTGGTGTTCCTCTCCATGCGTCTCCCCCGTCTCCAGGATCTTCCCGCTTCTAGGGTCTTTCCTCTAGCAAGGGTCTTCACCTTTTTCTTTCCTAGTCCCCTTCTTCTTTCTAAGACCACTTTTTTGGGAACCCTTCTTTTCCACCACTAGCCCCTAGTTTTCCTCAGCTAAGTAGTCTATCTGCAGAAGCACAACATGTGATCAGCTTCCTAATTGCTGACTCCGTGTTATGTCTCTTTATTAATTAGAGGATTCAGGACTTGACACCTTTGTTCAGTGCAGGTGTTAATAAGCTACAACCAGCCCATACCTTGCAGCTAGCAAGTAGCAGGCTTCTGCTTGAGAGTTCAAAACTTCACTTTTGGACATTCAACACACATCGTCACATAGACCCCAATTATCTACTGTCATTCACAGGTTTTTGTTTTGTTTTTTTTTTTTTCTACAAAAGTATCGCATACAACACATAGCAGTACATGCATTAATGCGCATTCTCTCTAAGAAAGATACATTCAAATAAGACCTGATTTTGAGAAGACAGTGTCTTTATGCTTTCTATAAAACAAGTTGGGGAGTCAAAAAGAAAAGCACCCACAAATTCTGCTCACTTTTTAAGAATTGGAAGGATAAGAGGACCTTAAATAACATGTTTGAAAAAGAAAATTAAAGTGACCAGTCAGCATCCCCTGACATTCCTCTCAGTTCAACACATTTCCTGCCTATCACATGCAGAATAAAAGTTGGTTTTCTTTCTTTTTTCCCCAAATTAAAAATTTGCTCCACCTAACTGTTCAAAATTTTATTTTCTGGATGTATGAAAACAGTTCTGAGTGTCATAGATGGAGCTAAGGGAAAAACAGAAGAAAAAAGCTGAATTGTTTTGACTTTTTCAACTTCCACACTGTGGCATGGAGAGATTTCTCATGATGGACCACTGATGGTGTTTGGCAGCAGCAGCAGCGAAAATTTGCTTGGTACAATAAGAAAATGGCAAACACATGGCAGAAAGCAAAAGAGTAATTTTGTGGTGGGTCAGGACACATGGATTTGCTCCCAGATGTTCTCTCACAGAAAGAAACTGCTCTGTTCCTGCCCTGCACCGTCTGGTTGAAGACACAATGGCAGCTCTCTAGCTATGTGAACCCAACAATGGGCTCAAGGAAATATGCCTTGTCCCTGAGGAAAGCATAAAGCAGCTTCCTCGGCATTTTATTTTTTTTTTTTTTTTACCGATCCTAAACAAAAGCCTGTTTGTCTTAATTATAAAACAACGTTTTCGTATTTCCTGGTTTGCAAATGCAACACAGGAAAGCAACATCTTCAAAAAACGCTGTCTTTGTCTTCTTGTCTTTATGGTTCCTTTCCTATCGTTTACTATTCAAAGACCACTCTGATGCAGGAACTTGTCTGACTGATTGCTCTATGCTGTTCCTATTTAATCTCTCCTTCTTTTCCTGTGACCCTTATTCCCATGGGATTTTTGAATATTACTCTCCTCTGAGCCCCTGCCTCCTCGATATTCATCTTGAATACTAGTATCACTGCAGCTTCTCTTTGGCCTTTTACATAGTGAGAGGGTGAATGAATCACAAGAGAACTGAAACCGATGGATGCTAAAAGGTGTGATAAGAGCGCAGAGAGCTCTCTTTTTCTTTTTCACCCCTACTTATGTATTTTCTCTGTTCCTTGCAGGTTTTATGCAGGTGTATTTTTCAGGGTATCAGGCCTGCTGAGATGTAAAATGAAGCAGTGATAAAAAGTAGACAGATGCATAAAAAATGAGATGGTGACACCGTGGTTAAGGTGCTTCTGTCAGAAGCAAAAGGAAGGGGGAGAACTTTGTGAAGATTACCCTTTTAGCATGGTGTGATCTCTAGCTGTTTTGTTGTTCCTTAAATCTTAAATCCTAGAATCCCATCATTACCAGAGAATCTGAGGTGTCATTAAAAAAAGATGAACAAGAAGAAGAATGTAGTCATCCCCATACCTGAAAAGAAGATCTTGTCAAATACAACCTCCTCTACAAGCTTAAAAATGGATTGCAGTTTGAAAAATCTTTGGATTTTGTAGCCAATCTTTTTTGTACGTCGAATATGTTGTTGGTCAGGAATACCTGAAATATAGAAACTCTGCTCTTTTATCAGTAGATAACAATAAGCATCCTTGTGTTACATTAGAAGATCAAACGGTGTGCAGCTGGTCCAGCATTTAAAGTATAATATTTTAATCTATTAGAAAAAAGGGTTTGTCAAGCTGAAGTTTTTTTCAAAATGTATAAATGAAAATTTTATTATGAAAGTATTAATGTCCAGATACTATTTTCAATAAAATAGAATAATAGGCTGTGGAAAATGGAATTTCATTTTAAAATTGGGCAGAGAAGAGGTTTGGTTTAAGGGTTTCTTTTCCATGACCATGGCTATACTACTTGCTTATTGATATGTTCATGTGTGACCGATAAATTCTGAATGTTAGGGGTTTCATTCTGATGAAAACCAAGACACAATTATACAGGTTCCAAAATGTTTTGGGGGCCTGAAACAGAAACCTGAATGAGAAACTTGTGTTAAAGATATTGCTCCAGTATCCAAGACAACATCAACATTATCCTCAAAGAGTTGCTTATGCTCTGAACTTGCAGTACCGCTCCTGGTGCATTAACCACTTTTATATGACAAGTAAAATTGCATGGGGCACAAAACACTTCCTTATTCAACTCTACAATCTTCCTTTGCTTTGACTGCATTGATTGGAGAAAAACGTTATTTCACACTGTTACAAGGATAAATTCACTAATTTCCTTGTGCTACTTTCAGAAAATATGCTGTGAAATCCAAATAAGTATCTAGATATCTACTGCAATCTAAAATAATTATTAAATTTCTCTTCTAATTTGTGCAATTTCATTCTCTGATTCAGAACTTCCATCAATTTACATTATGCAGAAATCACACAGTAATTGTGATGCCTCTAAAATATGCGTGTTCCACTATATTCTGGAAGTGCCAGGTATATAAATATCTTGGTACTTAGCAAAGTCAAAGAAATGGAAATTAAACTAAGTTTGATATTTGAATGACCTTTGATAAATACATGTGACATTTTGGTAAAATAAATGATTTTGAACACGTATTTCAGAGTTAGTAGGGGTTTAGTAAAAGGTTGTGTGTGTATGTCTACAGGCAACACATATGCACATATATACACACACAGACACGCATATATAAACCAAATTAAATAAGAGCACAGAAATGGTTAGTACTCTTAGGATTTCTGGCAACAATAAGACTTCAGAATTCTACCTACAAGTATTCTGCTGGATGAGCCTTTCATAATAATATTTTATCCATGTATCATTACTAATCATATTAAAGCTGTGAGGAATCCTGACTGGCTTCCACTAAGGAATAGCTAAACAACCCTCTGCTCAGCAGTAATCAAAACAATGGAAGCCACTGGCCCACAATGACGTTAAATGGAAATACCAGCCACTGGAGCTGAAGGCTTACAAACATGAATTTGTTCAGCCTTATGACTCCAAAACAGCCCTAGAGGGGTTAAAAGCCAAAAAGATGACAAGACGAACATGTTTTGTGTTATCTAAGTAGCTGGCAATTAAGAGAGAGAGTTGGAAAAAAGTTCTGGCTGAAAAGACAATTTGGGATATAAGAACCAAGAGTAGAACTCAACTTCTATACAAACAGCTCCTTTGCAACTGCTGCAGAAGTTTCCTGCTCACACAGACCAGGCACTCATTCTGCCTCTTTGTAATTGCCTCCCTCTCTGCACATCTCAGTTTTCTTTCAAAGGACAAAGTGTGTGCAATAAAGTCACAAGCAAGTTTCAGACATAGGAGCTAGGAAATTCTTCTGAATCTCCCAGCTGGCACACATCCACTGTGCTCAGAGAAACAGCCCTCTTTCTATGTAGGTAATATTGCACCAACATAATTGCCTTTGACGTAATTTCTTGTAATCTTCTCCTCATGCTACCTAATTGCTGAGGCAAAACAAACAAAAAAAACCCAACGCACACATCCTCCCCCCTTCCCCCTCCCCCCCAAAAAAAACCCACAATAAAAACCAAACAACCAAAACCAAACCAAAATGTCACAGAATCACAGAATGGTCAGGGTTGGAAGGGACTTCTGGAGATCTAGTCCAACCCCCCTGCCAGAGCAGGGTTACCTACAGCAGGTGGCACTGGACGGCGTCCAAGTGGGTTTGGAATGTCTCCAGAGTGGGAGACTCCACAGCCTCTCTGGGCAGCCTATGCCAGTGCTCTGCCACCCTCAAAGTAAAGAAGTTCCTCCTCATGTTAAGATGGAACTTCCTATGTTCAAGTTTGTGCCCATTACCTCTTGTCAATACCCTTAAAGCTACTGTGGAAAAACTGACCAGGTGAGGGAGAAAGGAAGGTAAATGGGATAAAGGATAAAAATGACTTTTTACCATAGTTGGTGCATTTTCTTATTTCTATTCATTTTCTTATTTTCTTTTTCTGTCTGTGACAAACCTCAGCTAATTAAAGTTAACTAGACACTAATCTTGCTATTCAATGCACAGCAGCCTTGCATGCATCAGAACCAATTTCAAGACAAAAGACTACACTTGCTACAGTAATTTTTGAGAATTAGAAACTGTTTGTTTCTAGTTAAGCATTCTTAAAGCCATAGAATGAGATCAGCCCTGCAAGAATGTGTTGGAAGAAGTGGAAAAACTAACAGGATGTAACATAAAGCTAAAGCTCTGTTACAGTTTCCATCTGCGACAGTCCTGCCCTGATGTGTTCTTTAACCTGTGAATGAATTTTGAGAAGATGCTCTGTTAAAAATCATAAGGTTCCGTACATTACAGCTGCCTTAAACCAGAGAAGACATACCTCAGTAATTATCAGTTCCTAAATTTCTTTTCAATAATTGATATTTTGCACTTACAGAGGATCTTTGATCACAGATGATCAAAGAACTTTAGAAATGTTGATGTTCATCCTTGAAACACCTTTGTAAAATAAAAAACTTTATTTTCCCACCCAAAAAAAACCCCAAAAACTAACAAAACCAAAACCCCCAAAACCAAAATCCAAAAATGCCAGAAAAAAACCCCCAGACTTTTGCATGTAAGAAAACACATCATAGGGCCAAACTAAGATTAGAATGTAATGAGTTTCTTACCCTATTAATAGTAGGCAAAATGCATAAATTAATTTTAATTTACTTAACTCCATACAGGACTTCTGCAATATATATACCCCAAAAATTGTCTGCTTTTTTTCCATCCATGTACTTTGGTCAAATGAAATACTTCCCCTGGTCTCTCAAACCTCACTGTGAGGAGTATGAGCCCTGGCTTCCTTCGTTTCAGTGACCATGAGATGGTGGAGCTCAGAATCGCAAGAGGAGAGAAGGGCAAAAAGCAAGTTCTCAGTGCTGGACTTGAGGAGAACTGACTTTTGGCCTCTTCAGAGGTCTGCTTGAAAGAGTTTTATGGCATAAGACTCTGGAGGGAAGAGGGGTCCAAGAAAGCTGTTTGGCATTCAAGGATCACCTCCTTCAAGCTCAGGAACAGTCCACCCCAACAAGCAAGAAGTCAGGCAAAAACCCCAGGACACCTGTATGGATGAACGAGTTTCTGTGAAAACTCAGACTAGAAGGTGGATGCAGGTACAGGTAACCCAGGAGGAATATAGAGACACTGTCTGACCATGCTTAGGAAAGTCAGAACCCACCCAAGGGTTGAATGTCACACAAGATGTTAAAGGCAACAATGGCTTCTATAGGGACTTAAGTAGCAAAGTAAGAATGGGGAAAATATTGGTGCGCTGCTGAATGGGGCAGTTTCCCCAGTTTGAAAGGACATGGAAAAGGCTGAGGTACCTTTTTCACCTCAGTCTTTACTTGTAAGACCAACTTCCAGAAAACTAAGGACCCAGAGACCAGGGGAAAAGTCTGAAGCAAGGAAGACATATCCCTGGTGCAACAGGATCAGGATAGAGAACACTTAAGCAAACGGGACATGCATAAGTCCATGGGCCATGATGCAATGCACACGTGAGCGCTGAGGGTGCTGGCAGGTGTCACTGTGAGACCACTATTGACAAACTTACATCAATCATTGTGGTTGGGACAAGTGCCTGAAGACTGGAGGAAAGAAAATGTCACTCCTAAACTTCTGTGATAAACGTCTACAATGAAATGACTGGCTAGCAGATGAGGGGAGAGCAGTGATATTAACCACCTGGACTTCAGGAAGGTCTTTGACACTGTCTGCCATAAGATCATCACAGACAAGCTGTTGATATATGGGCTGGATGAGAAGACAATGAGGTGGATTGAAAACTGAGTGAACGGGCCCAGAGAGTAGTGGTCAGTGGTGCAAAGGTTGGAAGCCAGTAACTAGTATTGTCAATACTGGGTCCAATGCTGTTTAACACCTTCATTAATGATTTGTATGATGGGACAGAGTATATATTCAGCAAATTTGCAGATAACACAAAACCAGGAGGAATGGCTGATACACCAGAAGGTCATACTGCTGTCCGGAAGGACCTCAGGAGGATCATAGAATCATAGAATTATAGAATGGTTTGGGTTGGAAGGGACCTTTAAAAGTCATCTAGTGCAACACCCCTGCAATGACCAGGGACAATTTCAACTAGATCGTGTGGCTCAAAACCTCATCCAACCTGACCTTGAATGTTCCAGGGATGGAGCATCTACCGCCTCTTGGGCAATCTGTGCCAGTGTTTCATCACGCTCAGTGTAAAAAATTTCTTCCTTATGTTTAGTCTGACTCTATGCTCTTTTGGTTTAAAACAATTACCCCTTGTTCTACTGCAAAAGGCTCTATGAAGACGTTTGTCCCCATCTTTCTTATAAGCTCCCTTTAAGTACAGAAAGGATGCAGTAAGGTCTACTCAGAGCCTTCTCTTCTCCACACTGAACAACTCCAACTCTCTCAGCCTGTCCTTGTAGGAGAGGTGTTCCAGCCCTCTGAGCATCTTTGTGGCCCTCCTCTAGACTTACTCCAACAAGTCCATGTCTTTCCTCTGCTGAGGACTCCAGAGCTGGACACAATATTTCAGGTGGGGTCTCATGAGAGCGGAGTAGAGGGGCAGAATCACCTCCCTCAACCGCTGCCCATGCTTCTTCTGGTGCAGCCCAGGATGCAATTGGCTTTCTTGGCTGTGAACGCACACTATTGACTCACGTCCAGCTTTTCATTCACCAGTACCCCCATGTTCTTCTTGGGAGGGCTGCTCTCAATCCCTTCACCCCCCAGCCTGGATCAATACCAGGGGTTGCCCCGACCCAGGTACAGAACCCTGCATGTGGCCTGGTTGAAGCTCATGAGGTTTACATGGGTCCACTTCTTGACTTGCTGACATAGATGGAGAAATGGGCTGACAGGAACCTCATGAAGTTTGATAAATGCAAAGTCCTGCACCTGGGGAGGAACAACCCCAAGCTCAAATATATGCTGGGGGACACCCAGCTGCAAAGCAGCATGGGAGAAAAATCCTTGGAGGTCCTGGTAGACACAGGTTGAACATAAGCCAGCAATGTGCCTTTATGGCAAAAAAAAAAGGCTAATGATATCCTGGCTGCATTAGGCAAAGAATTGTCAGTAGGTCAAGGTAGGTGATCCTTCCCCTCTGCTCAACCCTGGTGAGGCCACACCTGAAGTCCAGTTTTGAACTTCCTATTAAAAAGATGTACTGGAAAGAGCACAGAAAAATGCCACAAAGATGATTAAGGGACTGGAGCATCTCTCCTATGAGGAAAGGCTGAGACAGCTGGGACTTAGCCTAGCAAAGAGAAGGCTCATAGATGATCTTACCAATATCTATAAATATCTTAAGAGAGGGTGCAAAGAAGGAGCCAAGCTCCTTTTGTCAGTCATGTCCAGTGCCAGGACCAGAGGCAATGGGCACAAACTAAAACACCGGAGGTTCCCTCTGAACACCAGGAAACGATTTATTACCGTGACGGTGACTGAGCACTGGCACAGATTGCCCAGAGAGGTGGTGGAGTCTCCATTCTTGGAGACTTTCAAAAGCTACCTGGACATAGTCCTGGACAACTAGCTCTAGGTGGTCTTGCTTGAGCATGTGTATTGGATAATGTGATCTCCAGAGGTCCCTTACAAACTCAGCCATTCTGTGATTATTTGATTCTGTGATATGGTTCAAGTGCCATAATAATAACACCTCTTCTACTGTAACTATGGGCAGGGCACAGCTGGAAGCCTAAATTAAAGTATCTTGGTTTCTGGGAGTTTCATAATATATACTCTTCTAATTTTTCTCAATGCATTAAAATGCTCTTATTTGTGAAAAGAAAGGGAACCCCACAAGGAAACTATAGAAAAAAATGTACAAAAAAAATTCCTCTGAATTCATGGCCCTACCCAGGAAATTCTGTTGCTGATGCTGTAAGGACAATGAGGGCACTAATGGCACTGGTCATCCTCACCTGGGTCCCTTGACCACACCCTGCCCATGCGCCCAGGATCCCCCTTTCAGTGTAAGCCTTGGAAGACCTGTCTTGAGCCATGCTCTCGTTATCTTCATCTCTGGTCCTGTCTCCTGCTGCACTAAATGGGCTTCCTGGGTAGGCCCTGGTCTGATTCATTATGTTTTCTTGGTAGAGAATCACAGGACAGCCAACACAACTTGTTACCACCCCAGCCTTTCTTTGCTCCTGTGGGACTGCACCCCATCAGCAAGGCCACTGCCCATGCTAAGGTCACTTCTGGCTCCTGGTTCACTCTCACTCATGGGGAATTCCTGCTTCTGTGGTCCTGGAAAGCTGGAGAGCCTGTATGATTCTCTACTTTCCCTGTTACTGCTGACACTCTCCCACTGTCTCTCAAGACAATTTTTTTTTTTTCCTAAACCTTTCTGTATCTTTGGTTTTTTAACTAGTTTTCCCTTGAGGGAAGCTATTGCCATGTCTGATTGACACCCAAGCCAAGCCCTCATGAAATTTAGAGTACTATCTTGCCTTCAGAGTAAATTCTCTCTTAGGTGATACTCTTTAAAGAGCTTTTGATCTCTTACTGCAGAGCTGTAAAACCTTACTGTTGACTTCTCCTTTTGCTCAGAATTAAAAATACAGCTGAAATGTTCAGCATCTTTTTTTTTTTTCCCATTAGAAATGGGCAGAATAGTAAAAGGGATAAGGATGTTGAATGCATATGACATAAAAAGAAGTTATACATGATGCATATATGTAACCCGGTCTCATTTTTGACATGAAAGAAATCTAAGTGCAAAGTAAGTATTGATAAGAAAATTCAGACTCTGAGGCTGTAAAGAAAGTGAAATGTGAGGCATGTGAAGCCTGCCTAGCTTTTTAACATGTTTAGTATTCATTGAGAATAATAACAAAATGCAGTTAAACGCAAGGTCACACCTTATGGAGTTTTTAACTCCCTTTTTTTTAGCTTCTGCTTTTTCAGAGTATATGTTATAAGAAGTCCAAGACTAACTTTCATAACTAGCGAGTGAAAAATGAAAATATCAAAAGACAAGATTTCAAGAGTATTGCAGCCCATAACTGTTTCTAGACAATACTGATGTAGTGTACTATACCTACACCGAGAATGTTTTAGCACATAGTGGGAGCATGAGCCATCCCTGAATCATATACACAAATCTACGAATGAAGGCCCATTAGATACAAATAAACGCAGCCTGGAATACTTAATATTCCACTTTGAGCAATTAATTTTCTGAATCCCTCAGTCAGAACACTATTTCTTTTCTACCTGAGCTTGACTTCTTGAACATGTGTCATAGGACCACTGGATTCCTCACAAGCTCTTCCTAGAGACCAGTAGCTTTCTTCTTATTTTTTAACTACTTAGTCTGTAATACTTCTAAATTCATGCTTAGATGAAGAGGCAGTAACAAAAACGTCAAGAGGTTGTCAATAATGTGAGACACTTAAAATCAGGTAGTTAGAGGAGAAGCGGACCTTGCCAAATATATAGCAACAGGGTGTTTAATATTTCAATAGCAGAAACTTGGTTTGCCAGTTATTGATGGTGTTTGCGCTGCTCAGAACAATTGCATTACCTTGTTCTTTACCTGATCAATAGGTTCCTTGTAACAAAAGCATAAAATTTCCTTTAGTGACTTCTCATAAAGTGCTTCTGACTGTACAAGATAATACCTATGACAGTAACTATGTGTTTTGCATATGTTAATAAACGATCTTAAAAGTAATAAACAGCAGTTTAATATCAATCATGGCCAATTGCTACAGAGTTGCTTCTTTGCTACCGCTGTCAGCAGATCGAGAGCGCTGGAGCAGAATTCAATTCCCCAGTATCATATAGAAAAGCAACTCTTTCCTGTACTTCTAGATTCTGATCCAATAATTACCTCGGCAAGGAACTACATCCATCAATTACATCCATTAGATTACACATGCCTTGGCAGTGCTAGTGGTTTATATCCACTATAATTCAGTTGCAAAACTCAGCCCGGAGTGAACTCAGACTGTGCATCCTTTTATTAACCTTGGAAATCTAAGACTATACTTGATCATGCAATAACATCAGGGTACAATACCTACTTTTGCACACACATGTCAATGCACAGGCTAAGCCTGTGCTGACAGATTGTGTGAAAAAGTGTGCAGAACCGACTACCTCCAATATTATCTCCTACCAGAGTCAAGAGTAGGTTTTGGCTCCTTAAAAGAAATCAGTATTTAAAATAAAATGTAGAAATAGAAATTGCTTGGATAATAACCATGGAATTTTGGAAATCATACTCTTCATGGGTAATGCAAGTTAATTTTTCTATAAACAGTGAAACCTCTTGTTACTTTCTACCTCTTTTATCTTTTGTACTAAGGTATGAAAATTTAAATGAATAAAGGTGTGAATAAATTAGAAAGTTCTAATGTGATTATAAGACATCTAAGAGCAGGACAGTAAACAAATAGATTTAACACCTGTTAGTACGTGCTTTCATTAAAACTCCGTGTGACCTGGGAAAAGAGAAATAAGACTGTATTGCTACCTATACTGACTGCTATATTGAACTGATTATTAAAGCTGTTGTACTGTTATTACCGTTCTTTTAAACAATCAGTAAATTGCTTAATAAACTATTTTTTTAATGCATTAGAGACCAATGAGGTTAACTTTGGGTGCTAACACAGCTGGATTACAATCACCATTCCAAAACACAAAACCCTAAACCAAAGTTTCAGGATTGTCATGGAGAGTAGGTGCATAATTTGGCTTAATAGCTTTTTCCTGATTGTTAAGACATTTCATAATTTGAACATCATTTGACACCAATTGTAATCCCATAGAAGTTTTGTTTTCATGCTTGCAACGAAGCTGGATTGCCATGTCCCTTCTGTCAGGAGGCACTGAGAACCTTCTTATAAGCTGTGCCTTAAGGTGTCTGAAGACTCATGCTCTGAATGCTGCTCAGCCTCTCGTCGGCTCCTCTAAAATTCCAGCATCAGAAACTCAACTAGCATAGATCAGTCTAATTCACTTGCATCCGTAGAGGATTGTATTTGCAGTATGCTTTCACTAGGATCGGACTAAGAGGACAAAAAACATTTAATGTTACCTTTAAATGCACCTGCTTTATTTCAATTTTTTTTTAATGTATATATTTGTATATGTGCTTTTTTTTTTTTCCTTTCCAACTGAATTTCATTACTATGTCTTTACCATGTACTTTTCTAGCAAGTTATTCTGTTTACTCTGTTTGGTCTTTGCGTAATTTGCTTGGACTTTTGAGATTAAATCACGTGGTGTATTATGGAGCAAAGTTACACAAGCATAAAAACAACACAAATGGATAAATGCAGTGAATAAACAACAATCTTTTAACAGATGTTTCAACTTGCACCATGTAAATTAAGTACAGAGATCTAAAAGTTAGTTAAAAAAGTTGATTGGTGAGACTAAGTTATAGCTAAAGCTGTTTTTCATGGGTGGCTTAGAGAAGAAATTTTATTAAAATAGTTTTCACTATTTTCTGTGTAAAGATGCATTGTAGCATGAACATCACTTCAAAGCAAATCTGTTATTGAGCACAACATGCAAGTATGGCAACGTGGGTATTCAGCCCACTAATATACATTCTGAACTCTTAATATGTAAACTGCATCATGGTGCTCTCGGCATTTTAAGCAAGAGGGTATCTGTGAACTACTATGGAACAGAAGGCCACATTCTCCTTATACCCTTTGAAATAGTGGTGAATTAAGCACAATAATGAATAAAATTATGTCTGTCTTTGGTGTCTCTGCTCTGCTTTGCTTTTGCTTTTGCTTAGTCCTGAGCCTAAGGCGCTTTTATTTTCAGAAACCACAAGGTAGAAGAATGTTTCCACATAAAAAACCTTTTTTTTTTTTTTTTATTTGGGGTCATCCTTAATATTGTTTCCCATTCCCTGTTTTAGTAGCTCTCACCTTATTAACAGCTATTATAAGCAACTTTCAAAATGTGACAGGAGCACCCACAAAGACTGATTTTCCCAAAGATAATTTCCATTCCCCCCTTTTACGTTAATTCTTTTCAGAATTGCATCTAGTATCTTCAAAATTTTGGGTCAAGGCCGCAAAGCGTTAAGGAGCCTGAGCATTAGCAAGCAACTTCTCTATACAAGAATCACGTTCCTGCAAAAAAAAAAGAAATAATAAAACCAATCAATCAGACCCATAGAAATCTTAAGCCAGCCTAATGATCACACTATGTAATTAAAATGAAGTATCTAATAAAAAAAATTGCACTCTGTTTCATTGAGACGTTGGGGTTTTGCGAAGTTTTAGATGCATCTTCAACCAAACCCCCTAGTCTGAATACCTTTGGAATTTGGAAAAATGAAGATTTCAGACTAGGTTTGGGTCCTAATGGTCCAGCTGTGCTAATTAAAAATGCTGAATTATTTATCCAAGCATGTCTTTTCAAGAGTACAAAGAATGCAGAGTCCTTCTTCAGCCACTTTTCACTGATGTGTGCCATGTTTCTCAAAATCTTGCCTTGCCATCTGCCCTGGAGACAGGGAATATTATCAGTTTTAACTCTTGCAGGATTTACTATGATGACATAGTCCCCATGACCGCCCTTATGGAAAATATAAAGTTCCCTAACATAAATCACACTCACAGGAGGTTATACGCTCATCTTGGGCAAACTCCTTCACATAATTCTCTTCTGCAGGAATTGTGCAAGAATGTACAAAATGCAGGTTTTGAAGACTCTAAAGGAAAACACAGCTCTGGCGTTATGTATCTTTGCCTCCGCTAGTGGCAGTACCTTAGAGTTATGATCGGTGTTATCATTTCCCTTTTCTTTACACTTTTTTCCTTCCCCCAAATCTTAACAAAATAAATCTTATAGTAACAAGCAATCCAAGAAGATAATTTGTTTGGGAGCTAATTTATAGGGGAAGAATAACATTGATAGGTTGTTATTTCTCCATAGTGTAGGAGTTAATTTATTATTAGTACAATGCAGTGACAGATCCTGTTTAACTGGAGCATAAATGCAGGAATTTAAAGAACTAAAGCATCAGTATTCAAAGACATTAATTCCTTATTCAACCCCGTATTCAAAGACATTAATTTGCTGGGGTAATTGTTACAATATATAAGCAATCATTCATAGAATGAAATGTTTTGTAAATTTGTGATTTACAAATGTGCTTATAATGCAGTATTTAAATGGGCAAAGAAAAATTAAGCCACTAGGAGGCTAATTAAATTAAGACTATTAGAAAGAGGTTTCAAAATGTGCTCAGTAAGTATCTGAAAGAGAACATGAGGAGATTATATTGAAGGATATTTTTGTGCTTCTGCAACATCATCAAGTATCAGATTGTTAACTGATAGGACAACCCAGCCGCTCTATTTTATGACTTCATACAAGTGGATCAGTTGCTTGAAGAAGTGGAAAGCCATATGTGAAAACAATATCATAACTCGTTTAGAAGTATCATTTATCCTCTTTATCATTCAGCCCAGCCTTAGCTAGAATGAAGACAGAAATTTTTACAAAGGCACTTCTTTACTCAGAAATTACTTGTGAAAGCGAAGACAAACCAGAAATAATGTACCAGCAGATTTTGATTCCCGATTTGCTCAAGAGCATCTGAAAGTAACACACTGCAAACAACAACACAATTTGTTGTTACTCCGCTCCTTTTAATATCCACAAGCAGCACCAAAGTGATTGTCCATGACCCACAGACTAATGAACACAGCCTAAAAGCTTTCTGAAAGTGAAATTATAGAGTGCACTAGTCTATGTTTTTCTTCTACATTTTTTCTTTTTTTTTTTTTTTTTTCTTGATGTAATTAATTAGGAAACCCTATTTTCATAGAAGAACTTCTGTCCCCAGTGGCGGGTTGGTGTTTTGAGTCTTACATAATGAAATCCACTGTGAGGACTGACTGTGAAGGTTCCACATGTAATTTCTCTTTGGTTTAGGTAATCTTAAAAATTTTGATGTTGTATATGAAGGATAAAAAGAGCAAGGTGGGTGAATGCCTTGTGTTCTTGTAATGCCCAGGTACTAGAACTACCTTTTGTTCTAATGAATTTAAATGAGAATCACTGAGAATATAGT
The DNA here is from genome assembly GCF_965231255.1 of Vanellus vanellus. NCBI lineage: Eukaryota > Metazoa > Chordata > Aves > Charadriiformes > Charadriidae > Vanellus > Vanellus vanellus. The sequence goes on along the minus strand of NC_138905.1, from coordinate 209,133,212 downwards.
CTTACAGAAGTCTGAATTCAGTAATGTTTAATTTACCATATTAATGTATATATGTAAAAAAAAGTAATTTTCTTGCTGTTATGCTAAATGTCATTGAATCCCAAAGTACTGACAACTATAAAGGAAAACATTATCTTAGCCTAAGATTCACACTGGAGGTCAAAAATATTTCACTATGGTTCTTTTCCTGCTAAGGAAAAAAAAAATGAAAAGAAGAAAAAAGCCTGGAACTTACAGTTCTCACATAGCTAAGATTAAATAACACAGAAGCAACACCATCTTGTATAAAGAATACATAAATAAATAAGCCAGTGGGCCTTCTTTACAAAACTAACAGAATCAGTAAAGGGCTCAAGCAAAGGAATTTTTCCCCTTTGAAGTTCACTTTTAATGTATCCACTTTTCCAAACTTGTGTACCCCTACTGTATTTAACTATTTGATCTTGAAGAAAAAAATTCTATTCATCACACAGATATTAGTCATGCCACGGAATGCTTGACTAGAAGTTGCTTGGATACTACACTCAGTAGTGCAGCATCCTGAGCTACATAAACTAAAATGAGTTTTGATCTTCATAAACTGTGAACAAGAGTGCAGTTTTCTCCAGAATATTCATTGCACAGTGACTTCAATGAAATAATACTTATCAGCAACAGTATTTAGCCAGTACATAGCTTTGATTTCAATCGCTTGCTAGTTTTTGTTATTTACAATGCAGTATCTAGTAGCAGATGAGAACATATGATAAGACTTCATGCCACAGTGCAACAGAGGATACAGATGACCAAGTTACATACTTGAAAAGGGTAAATTAACCAAAACAATGGGTCAGGCTAACTTAAATCCATGCATTTCCACACTAATTCATCCAAAGCTATTGTGGTCCTTCGTACATTGTACTGAGCATACAGAAAATGCCAGTGTATCTTACTACTGAGTATACTTTCTAAAGAAATAAACCTAACACTTACAGGATACTTTGGGACTAATAGTCCATTTGGAACTCTCAATTTCATTCTGCTCTTGTAGATCATACCACCATGATGCCAAATCTTAGCTAGTTGAGGACAACTATTTCTTGTGGTTCATGGAAAGTTAATTTTGTTGTTTCACTTGAATTAACAGTGTTATTTTTCTCTTTTTTACAGAGTTAGAAGCTGGTGTGATATTAATGGCTTCTCTTTTACTTACTAGCTATAGTGAATTCTCACTCCTAGCAGGTATGAGTTTGATCACATGTGTTCATGAGATTTCTTGCTTATGTTTATACATGTAAACAGTTTTTTAGTTTATTGGTAACATAGGAGCACACATTGCATGCATGGTTAATTTTGCCAATGAACCGAGAACAGTTCTAGAAAATAATAAATGTCTGTGACAGAAGATAACGTGCAAATACACATAAAAGTGTGATGGACAATTTGGTTCACCAAGACTGTGCAAGAAAATCTCAAATGGAATAGTTAATACATGACACGTTATGTAGCAGAGATCCAGCACAATCAATTTTTAATCCAAACTATGGCCTATATGCTTGTAATCAAAACCCTATTCATTGCTGAATAATTTTAATAAAGCTAAAGCAAATGTACTCATTAAGGGACATTTCAAATCTTCTTAAAATTGCTTGACTCAAAGGTAGCTAATTGAACTCATTCATAGAGTTATTTTCAGATTTAGTCTTTGGTATTAATCTGCCACTGTGAAATTTTTGTTAGTTTTGTTTTTCTTCACATCCAGTATCAATCCTTTCTAACTCATATAACCTTGTAATGCCTTTGAAGACTTTCTCACCATCTTCTATATCAAACTAGGTTATTGTGACTGTGTAACACTGTTAAATCCTATTAAGAACTTGGCAATCCAGAACTTCTTTTAATATTAAAAATTTGTTTTCTGTATATTTTTTTTTCTTTCAAAGAGGGCAAGTCAATTTCATGAGAAATTTCTGTCAAGTTGTGAAGACAGTAAGAGGCTAGAAACCCTGTTGCTTACTGTTCCACTAGGACTTGGGTTGGTATACCATACATTACAGATAGAGTAGTAGATCTAGAACTTACACAACTTTGGACCCAGGCTCTTTTCAATGGTTCCCAGTGACAGGACGAGGGGAAATGGGCACAAGTTAGAACACAGGAAGTTCCATTCAAATACACGGAAAAAACTTCTTTACGGTTCAGGTGACAGAGCACTGGCACAGGCTGCCCAGGGAGGGTGTGGAGTCCCCTTCTCTGGAGATTTTCAAGACCCGCCTGGATGCAGTCCTGAGTAATGTGCTCCAGGCAATCCTGCTTTAGCAGGGGAGTTGGGCTAGATGATCTCTAGAGGTCCCTTCCAACTCTGAAAACTCCATGATTCCGTGATTCCATGATTCCGTGAACTAGTGTTAGAAAGAAATTATATTCAAAACAAGCATGTAAATATTCACTTTCTATTTAATGAACAAGACTACTTGTTAAAGCTTTCCTGTAGAGTTTAAACATAACTTGAATTTTCTGATAGTCAGAATTTTCTACACTCTGATGAGGTCAACACAGAAATTTTTTTGATGGCAAAAGGATCATGCATTATCCTGGTATCTCTGGTGCAACTGAAGTTCATGCTTGCACTCATGAACTGCCTCTGTGGAGAGGCTGAGGATTTCCCTGGGAAATAACAACATTTCCCAAGCAAAGTGCAGAGCAAAACTTAGTCATCTGGGCAGGGCTGTGGTGGGGGATCTTGCACTTTCTGTTTTCCTGCTGTCCTTGATTGGTAGATAAACAAAGCAGCATAGTCTCCAGGTCAGCTAAATGACACCTTTCATATAACAGAAAGTGTATTTTTTGTGAATATCGCAAAGTAATGTTTTCAATTAATTTATCTAATGTAAGCAGTGTTAGCTTAGAATTCAGTTATTATTAGTTAAGAAATAAAAAAGATTTTAAATGATCAGTTTCACTTAGCTGTAGACTATAGCTTATTTGTAAAAATCATGATAATAATCATTTCAGATTTTTCTCTGCTATGAAGAAACAACAAAACATTTTCAGGCATCTATTTTATTGCTCTCAGATACAACAGAATAAAAAAACATTTTATCAATACTGTGTTGACATAGGATTCCCCATAGAATCTTGGAATGTACGAATGGATTTAGCAAAAGTGAAAAATATAACTGCACAGATGATACTTAATAAGTGGGTTTATATGTTATATGCTGAGATGAGCTAATAGATTTTGCATGTTTTGTGATCCTTTAAAGTAAACTGAATTTTTGGTTGCCACTATTTTGAGTGAGGTTTCAGTATTTTTTTTAAAGAAGTGTCATGTTCAAATTTTCATGTTCATCAAGTTTACTTTCAAGATCTTTCCTCATAAAATAATGTCAGACCCAGACATTTTTTCATTTACTTTAGCAAAATTTCAACTGACTGAATTATTACTTTACATTTTACATACTTTTTACTGCAAATTTTTCTTAAAAGAAGGATTTTAAGGACCTTCTTTGATCACGTTGTTGCACTCCTTGCTGACAACCTAAACTGAAATTAGGGACTTTGTTTAGGTAGAAAATTCGCATCATGGACGTACAGTACAATAAATTTATTTACAAAAATATATATATGTGTACAAAGTCCCACTTCTCTGACCATTATTAAAAATCTACTGTATACTGAGCTCAGCAGAGATTTTGCTCAATACAAATATAAGCAAAGATTGTAGGTGTTAGTACAAAAACTTAGACTTACATTAGTGTGAAAGGAAAGGCCATAGTTCACCTTCTTTCTGAAGCCATTCTATGTTAACCTTCACATAACCCAGTGACTCTCCTTATATCAATAAATAGTATCTCAGAACATTTTACCATGAGAATCCAGCAGAAAAATACTGTCATTTCTGGAAGTGTTTTTTTCAGAATTACCAGTCAATTTTTATTGTCTACAGAGAAAGCAACATATTATAAAGGAAAGGGCATTGACCCGGCAGGAAGGAGGCCTGGGGTGTACTGTCACCCCATCAGGTACCTGTTGTAGAGGTCTGAGTTGACATCTACCACCCTCTTCCCTCTCCCACACTGGTTTGTGTTGTCTGTTTAAGTCATTTGGCTCTTTATGGTAAGTGGAGTGTGAAAACTAAGCAATCTGAAATCAGACAGATTGATGATGGACACACTGTCACATTTAAACTTACGTGAATCCTTGCATGTAAAGTCCAAAAGGGCTATGGGCTTCACCGGTGGGTCTTATCAGTCTGAGCATCCTGCTTCCCCTTGTAGGATAGATGCCCGCACTGCCCTAATGTTTCTGTACAGTAATTTCTGCTACAGGGAGTTACGGATCTCAGCTCACACCTTTAAGAACTCTTAATGCCAACAAATGGTAGTTAAAGGTGTTAAAGTACTATACAACTGGGCAAAAGAATGTGTTATATTCTGAGGTGACATTAATTAATGATATAAAATTCCTCTTTTTTCTAGCTGTGAATAAATGCAACTGGGCTAGTTTAGGTGAAGAAAGGATGGGCATAATGGACACAATGGGTGGCATGCAAGAATGTCAAAGTGAATAGTTATACCACATAGGTTCAATAAGGGAAATATTTTTCCTTCCCTCTCTTGTGTATACTTGATTTTGCGTTCTAGACGAAGTCAAAATACGAGTTCCCCCATTATTTCTTTAAATAACTCGTATATGCACAGCTTCTTGATTCCATACAATGTCTATATTTCAGTTATATAGCATAGCAAATTGACAGTGTTCCGTTTCATGTGTTTTAACAGTAGTGTTTACTGTTCATGTACAACTTTTTTTTTCAATAAGAGGTTATTTGTGTGTTGGCTACCAAGATTAAATAAAATGGACATATTTTTCTCAGGCAAGATGACCTGTAAGTTCACCTCTTTGAATTTAGGATCTGCAAAAGCATAGAAATCACGTAGCAGTGACCTATTCCAGAGACTTATTTGAAATGTGGACAATATGTTCCCTTATGAACACTTTGCACTGTTCATTACAGCTAATGTCCTGTTTACTGAGCAAAGTCTCTTCTTCCTAACTGTTATTTATTGAAGGCCTTTACAATGCCTCCATAGCCAATTTACCAAACCTAACATTGTCTTATCAGAGCTTGGGAATAAGCCATTGACACACATGATATTACGAAGTTTCAATTTATCTACTTCAGAATAGTCTGGCCACAAGTATCTGCAAAACACTTACAAATACAGAGCTTGCACCTCGGAAGTCTGTAACTCAGGCTAAAATTCTGACAACATTACACCTAGCAGTCATCTATCTGGCCTAAATCAAAATATTTAGGCCCGTCACCCTGTTTCTTTTCTCAGAGTATTTCATGTTTACACACATCCTTCACTTGTACTTTTCTTACTAGGAGTTCAAGCCCACTTAATGAGTTGGTCCTGAAATTAGTAACCTGTTTGAAATAACTGGTAAAATAGCCATGACATTAGATAGAAGTTCAGAAATATATGCAATGCAGGAGGAAGTTATTTCTGAAAATTAGTGTTTATATTTTTCATACATACACAAAAAAATTAATATCATTCAATATTTGGTGTAGTAATGAGAACACACCACATGAAACCTGTAGTGGCTCCAAGACTTCTTCATGATGCACCAGATCTTCAGAATATAATCCAACATATTGCCCCGCAAACAGTGGCAACAGCATCCAATTGAGACATGCTGAAAAATCACCCAGGGAATTTGCTATCAATATTTGGAAAATGATTTATTGACACTGCCTCAAAATTTTTTGCACAACACTTTTGTGTGAAAAAACTTTTTTTGAGGAGGTATCTAATGATGAGGTGTGCACATGGAAGGCTGAAAACAAGATAATCTAAAACCCACGAATACTGACAAAATTGTTATCTGTATGGCTACGGCCAACTGCATTGTGCAAAACACCTGAAAGCCTATGGCTAGTGACTTTGTATGATAGGCTACATGACATGTTGCCGACTGGACAAGCGGCTCAGACCACCTGAGTCACAGAAGTAAAGGCTAGTTAGTGCCAGAACAAATATTTACTCCTTCCTCATCTGGAAGTCTGACTGCTAGAGAGTCAGAAAACACCTTATTCTCCCTTATGCATTATCTTTACTCATGTATACATTTCCCTGTGTCAATGTGTGCATGTGCAATTCCCAAAGTTAAAAAGAATTGGTAATGCTAATTAATTGTGTTACAAAAAACCCCCCAAAATAATAAACACATCTGAGACTTTGAACAAGTGCTCTTAGTAATGCCAATGCAAGTGCACTGAATAGCTGACCTCCGTCCAGCATTTATACTTCAGTAAAAATCTGGCATATACTGCTAGCAATCCTAAAGAAAGAGAAGAATGTGGTTAAGATGAGTTATTATATTAATGCGTGGGACCTGCTCTCTTATTACAAATCAAGAGTGTTATACAATGCTACTGCCCATGCATTTGGTAAATACCAAATCCATTTAGCATGTTCTGCTGTCTATACAGAGTATCTATCAAGACTATCGAGCTATCACACCCTGAATTATCGTTGGCTGAACGTTTGTCAATAAGCAGCCTTAAGATAAAGGTAGGCGCACTACTTTACAAATGACATATCACATCTGGTTTGGCATATACAAACAAGGCCAAGTGCAAGGTCTTACATCTGGGTCAGGGCAATCCCAAGCACAAATACAGGCTCGGCGGGGAATGGTTGGAGAGCAGCCCTGAGGAGAAGGACCTGGGGGTGCTGACTGATGAGAAGGTCAACATGAGCCAGCAATGTGCGATCACAACCCAGAAGGCCAACTGTATCCTGGGCTGCATCAGAAGAAGTGTGGCCAACAGGTCAAAGGAGGTGATTCTGCCCCTCTACTCCACTCTCATGAGACCCCACCTGGAGTACTGCATCCAGCTCTGGAGTCCCCAACATAAGAAGGACATGGACCTGCTGCAGCATGTCCAGAGGAGAGCCACGAGGATGATCCGAGAGCTGGAGCACCTCTCCTATGAGGAGAGGCTGAAAGAGTTGGGGCTGTTCAGCCTGGAGAAGAGAAGGCTCAGGGGAGATCTTATTGTGGCCTTCCAGTACCTAAAGGGGGCCTACAGGAGAGCTGCAGAAGGACTTTTTCCTAGGGCATGTAGCGATAGGATGAGGGGGAATGGTTTTAAACTGGAAGAGGGCAGGTTCAGATTAAGCATTAGGAAGAAGTTTTTCCCTTTGAGGGTGGTAAGGCACTGGCACAGGTTGCCCAGAGAGGTTGTTGAGGCCCCATCCCTGGAGGTGTTCAAGGCCAGGCTGGATGTGGCCTTGGGCAACCTGGTCTAGTGGGAGGTGTCCCTGCCTATGGCAGGAGGGTTGGAACTCGATGATCTTCAAGGTCTTTTCCAACCTAAACCATTCTATGATTCTATATGAAGAAGCTTTCCCAGCACACCGTTGCTAACTGCATTCAATCTGCAGCTCAAGCTGCAGCAGGGCTGGTTTAGTATGCTGTAAAAGTTTCTGGCTCTGTGTTAGATAAAATTCCCTTTTTCCCAGCACTATTAGAATCCATATCTACACTTCCTCCAGCCTGCCACACCATAAGGAATGAGATGAAGAGGCAGCTGCCTAAAACAGACTGCCCCTGTTTAACCTCCTTCTTTCTGAATGCTTCAGTGTCTCAAGCCCATTTCCCCAACTAACCTTTTATTTCCCTGTGTTGAACTGCTGGCCATTCCATATGAAAATCGACACTTATGCTCGGAAAGTACAGGGAGAAAAAAAATCAGAAACATTCACCTTGGTTCAGGTTTTCCTTCTTAGGGTACAATGTAATTGCACAGAAAGGTTTCCGTATACAAACACTTTAAAATATACCTTATCTAATCTGTTTGAAAGCCTTTTGAACACTATCCCTACTTAACCGCTCTTAGAAATACAAGGTAAAAATGTTGTGCTGCCCATGCCAATTAAGGTCAATTTATATTTGCATAAAATACAGCATTATTAATTTCTTTCCATAGAAATACAATGAGCCAGATAATTTAAATAGAGTAAAAAAAAAAAAAGAAGTGTTCTGGTGGGCAGGTGCGAACATGAGCTGTCAAGAAAAACAAACAAACAAACAAACAGACACCTCAAGGATTTATCTTTTTTTGTAGCCGCCCTTGTTAACACCTGCTAAGTGAGACTACAGAGAGCATATAATTTCCCCATCCCTGGGGTTGAACTCTGCCAGTCAGAATAGAAGCTTGCTGGTTTAGACATGAGGAAACGATTTTGTTATCCCTTCTGGTGTTGCAAAAGATGCAAATGAATTTTTTACTGAAAGAAAAAAGCTCAAAACTACTACACGAGACTTTTCTGATAAAGATTTAAACTCTCATATATTGGCCTTGATATCTAATGATAAAACTCAGATTCCTGGGAGCATCATAATCCTTTTGCATGGATGTGTATGTGTGTATTTGTGAATAAAGAGTTAAAAGTTTCTCTTCAGCAGAAAAATAGTGTATTTTTTAATGCCTCCACACATCTGTTATTCCTCTGGGATAGAAGAACCTAAATAAATGAATCTATTGCTGTCTGAGCATTAAAATCAATAGGTTTCCATAGTTATGAGAAGCAGCAGGCCTTTGTTAAACATTATCGTGTGAATTTCTCAAGCAAAAAAAAAAAAATGAACTGCATTTTTATGTATTAATTATTAAGAAAAAAAACCATTTTATTTCTCCTTTTGAAATTTCCCAATAAACATAACAGGCATTCACTCCATTTCAGATCGCACTTTGTGCAGAAATTAGCCATTTGAGTGATGCTTTGAAAGCTCTGAAATTTGTTACACTGCAATGATAATAAAAAAGCTGTAAAAGCTGGAGTACAATATGCTGAAATCTTCAGTGAAACATGCCTTTTTCTTCCTCATCCTCTCCAAACACTCATTTGTTTTTTTCCATCTTTCTTCTTTTAACTGTGATTTAATACTGAGCTGTCTGAAAGTGCCATTTGGGGTGTACTAACAAAAACCAAGTGTGCAATTTCTGTTTATATTTAAAAATGCCTTCTTAAAAATGAATTTATGGACTCTGAGCTTACCAGATACAAAGTTAATCAAATAAACTAATATTAAAGGCAAGCAGTGACCGAAAAATGTGTCCTTCTGTGCCTCTCTGAGAAGATAATGGACTCTATGGGAGCCAGACAGCATAAAAATCAGGTGATTGCTGTAATTCTCTTAGCTTTGTCTATATGATGTTTAGTAAAGCACAATAAAAACTTGCATTGGAAAAAAAAACTTCATCTTAATATGTGCCATGATTCTATTTTCTGTTTCATAGCCAGATTTTCCACTGGGCTGATTTTTGTGCTGGCAGTAGATGCTCAATGTTTCTTTCTAGTCTTCCGTCCTTCATCATTTACTAAGGACTTCTGATAGATGATGTGAGAAAGAACAAGCCTGGAGAGCAGTCAGTGACTTCCAAACCAAAAATCATACCAGCTTCTGAACATTTTTGTTATTTTTTTTCTGTGCTAAAGGAGAAGATTTCTTTGGTTCCTGAGATGAAATGAAGAAATTTGTCTATATAGAAGATATGAATTCCAGTTTTGGACCAATCTGATTTTTCTTTGGGATTCAGTTCAAAATTGAGTCAACATATTTTAAGAGTCTATTTGTAGTTGCCACACGTGAGCTTGTTTTCCAGGCTCCCAATGTAGTCAATGATAATTAGCCATTACGGGCAGTAGAGCCTAGTTGGCTGAGTTTACCGGGCACTAAGTGTGGGGATCACCTGCTTCGGAATTGCCTACTACCATCTGAAGCGTACAAAGATATCAAAGATAAGTGTCCGGGACTGGAAGGTGTGATCTTTGAGAGACCTGAACCCTAAGGCAAAGCAGCTGCAGGCCACTGGTTATCCCCCACAGCATTTAAAATGGCACTAGATATCTACATATTAACCCCATCCTCAGTGCCTCATTTAAGGTGGGCTGGACTACTCTTAGACACTCTTAAGATATGCTGTTAATTTCAGAGAGTCCAGTTGGTTAGAAGAGGCTTAGCTGCAAAGTAAAATTGCTGAACGGAAAATTGGTTCTGTTTTACCTCAAACCAGGACAGGGATACACTTGTGGGATGACTGAAGTGGGGCGGGGGCTGGATGTCAACTTGATTTCTTTGATTTGTAATTTCTTTGATTTGTAATTCCTTCATAGAGGACGAGAGCAGGTAAATGGAATTTTCTCAGAAAGCCGGGAACAAAGCAATTTCTTGGACTGTTACTGCCAAACTTAAAAAAAAAAAAAAAAAAAAAAAGTCTCTAGAGAAAGCACAGAGGTGTTGCTGGGAGGGGTGGGGGGAAATTCATATTTGGTATCATAGAGGTCTGTGTGACCATTGCTGAGGAAAGGAGAAAAGAGCAACATGTGACTGAGAAAGACAGAAACTTGAGCTCCAGAAACTACTTGCAGGAGAAAAGACCTTATAAGGAGCTTCAAGATACAGCGTTTGCAACAGTAACGTGCTGTGTGCGTGTATATCTTGGGGTATGCATAAGATTTTATATAGACCTGTAAGTCTCATTCATTAACTGAAGTGAAAAAAAAAAGGTACCTAAAAATCCTTGACAGCCCTCTTTACTTATTTGCTTGTCACCCCCTACAAGCCTGGAGTAGCCACCAAGTGCAATGTGGTTAAAAGATGGAGGGATGAAATAGCCATCAGCACCATTTCTGTGGGATGATGCCACCTGGTCCACGTAGTCATATTTCTGTGGTGAGAAAGAATCATAAAATCATAGAATTGTTATGGTTGGAAAAGACCTTTAAGATCATCAAGTCCAATCGTTATCTAGCTCTACCAGACCCACTTCTAAGCCATGTCCCTGAGCATTATATCTAGATGGCTTTTAAATATATTCAAGGATGTCGATTCAACCACTTCCCTGGGCAGCCTGTTCCGGTCTTTGATAACCCTTTCAGTGTAGAAGTTTTTCCTGATGTCTAACCTAAACCTCCCCTGGCACAACTTAGGCATATGTGCGTAACAAAAGCATATGTGCTGTGAACATGCCAGGGAACCTCCCAGGCCAAGCACAAGAACATGTCTGCAGAGCAGCAAGACTCAAATACAGCAGCGAAAGGAGTGTCCAGCTGAGCAGGAGGCTGTGCTAAAACTGCAATACTTCTGCAGGGTCTCTTTCAACTGTCTGCATGGACAATTGTTTAATTTCACTCATTCCCCCCTTGTCACAGAATCATTATCTTTGCAGTGTGAAACTTTCATGTTTCTTTACAGATAAAATCCATCTGATCTGAAATGAGAAGTCTTTTTTTGAGGAAATAAGATTGGATTTCTTTGCTTGAATTTCAGTGTGGAGTCTACCAAGAACATGCTATTTTTATGAATAGTGTATGTTAGCCTGAAGAGTGTGTTGTATTTTTTTATATGGAATATTACAGTTTTAATTGTTCTGAAGCCTGACTTGCCTATATAGAAATCCCAATCTGACTGTAATTTTGCTGCTGTATACAGTACAATAGGACAACATAGTAGAAAACCTGTTGGAAGACTGCTGCCCACTCATCTGCTGAAAAAAATGGAGAAGGGTGACCAATTTAGAGCTTGTGGGGGGCTAGTCTCTGAAGATGATAAAATGAAAATTTTTGAACTTAAGCAGGAAGTTTTCAGTGATGATTGCAATGAGACAAATTCAGACACAGCTTGAGTGTGTAGTTGCTGTTCCACCCTCTCTGCTGTAAAGGTAAGATTCAGGATCTAGTGTTTCTGAGTAAACTTACAAGTAAAGCCTGAAGCTCACATGGGATAATAACATGTATATTGTTCTTCTGTGTTTTTTACATTTTCCCTCTGTCTCTTTGGTTTTGTTTTTGGTGTTGGCTTTTTTTTTTTGTTTTGTTTTGTTTTGGTTTTTTTGTGAGGGTTGTTGTTGTTGGTGGGGGTGGTGGTTTTTTGTTTGTTTTGTTTTGTTTTTTTAAAGGAATTTTAATAAATTGTACTCTTTCACAGACTTTTTGCAGACTCCTGAAAGGACATCTCCGAGAGATGGAAGAGTCTGGTTCATGCAGGAGCAGGGGCACAGCTGATAAGCTGGTACCATACAAGTAGTTTGGGAATACAGAGCATGAGGGTGAACTGAAGAGCTTCACTCAAGAGAACTCTGGGGACAAAACCTGTCACTTAGAATGTGTTCCCACAGCATCTCATTTCCATCCCAAGTAATGAGATAGGTAAGTGACAGACACAGATCGAAGAGCAAACCGAGATCAAATACCAGGTTCTTGCAAAGGAGAAGTCTATGCACTGCTGATGTCTTGAAAACAAGGGGTGAGAGGTTTTGAAGTCATGTGAGGAAAAAAACCTACTTGCATTGTGAAAAGGTGGGTGGCTACTGATGCTACGAGTCCTGGAAAGGGCACTGACACAGTGATACTGGGATGCTTCATCCAACCATCTGTGTTCCCCTGTCCCATGCCCACACCAGACCCACTGACCATGGGTACAGGCCCAACCCTTGTTTAAGGGTCAGAGCAGAGGGTTTGGTTCCCTGTTCTGCTCCAGCTGCTGTGAGCAAGTGCAGGGTGCCCCGCAAGCACCCCCACACACCACCATCACAGCATTTCTTTCTCCTTTCTTGGCCTTCCTTTTCATGACCCTTTTATCTCTCTTTCTTCTTCCAATTTCCCTCCAGGTGAACAACTCAACCCATAACTTCTTTTTCCCAACTGCTCCTAGTTCTGTTTCATCCATAGCCACATATGTTATTTCCGATACTGTTACCTAGGCAACCTTGGCATTATATGGTATTGCTGATGGTTATCTGGGTGCCGTTGGCATTACAAGATCGTACTCCCCCAAAGGTTCCCAATAGTCACCTCCTATTAGCTGTGGAGTTTGGCAGTTTCTCACATACCTCCCACTTAACCACCTGTGAGATTCAGCCATCCCTCACAACTCTAACTTTTGCTGGCTTCCCACGCTGCTACTTGTTATGTTCAGCAACTTCTGGTGTTCTGTCCAGCAGATTTCCACCTCCTGCTCGATCACTTACCCTAGGCCAGAGCCTCCTCCACAGCCTGAGAGATCACTTAATAACATATCCACAGTGACTGGTGTGGGCTGTCCTGGTCTAGCCGTTTCCTGTCATTTGTAGAAGGCATGTAATTGTGATGAGTTGTGATAGTGATGGTGGCTTGCTGAAGTCCTCTCTTCCATTGCAGCCCCAAGGTTAAGCAAATAGGTTGATGATAAGAAGCCATCTCATCACCTCCTTTGTTTAAGGAAGTAATAGTAAGACAAGTTTTGATATCAATAATCATACCAGTTCTTGACTTCTCTGGTGGTTGTTTGTGATGGGTTTGTAACCTTCCTTTCTCCTCAGGGCTGGATCCCCACATCTGCCATTTGTCTCCTTGTGATTGAGGCTCTGAATTTCTGCTATTCCCTGCAGTCACGCACGTCTTCTAGCCAGAAAGATTGCAATATCTTCCACATATTATGATGATCCTTTGCAACATTGCAAACCATCCTATGTGGTTGCACAGCGACCAAAACAACAAACATTTGTAAAATGCAGTAAGTTTAGTTCCACCGTTACTTTACAGCAATAACTAAAAGGTATTTATGACTGATATCAGTGCAGTTACCAAAAGAGGATATATTTTTCTGAATTTATAAATCCCTAGACACTGCCCACTCATTGCTTCTGCTTGCACAGGCCTCCCGTGAAATATAGTTAAACAACACTTATTACTCAGGTTGATATTCCCAGGTGAACACTTTTCAATAACTTGAATGCTCTTGAAACAAACTTGAAACAAAGTTTCCTTAACACTCTTGAAAACTGAGACAGATGAGTGAACAGAAAGTTCTGATTACCATAGACACGAGGTCTATGCAGAGAAATTAAAAATATGAAGTGGCAAAATCTCTGTTTAATGGTGAAGGAGACCCTCCCAGATCTCTAGTATGGCCTTGAACTGCAGCAGCGCTGGTGAGAAGCTGTGCAGGAGGTCAATGGCATGGACATTCATACTGATGGCCCTTTACTAATTTGGCTGTGTGTTTCTGACATACTGACATCATTCTCTTCTTTCTTTCTCAGTAGTTTTCTTTTAAGGAATGATGCTCTGGAGTCCCCAGCATAAGAAGGACATGGACCTGCTGAAGCGTGTCCAGAGGAGAGCCACGAGGATGATCCGAGGGCTGGAGCACCTCTCCTATGAGGAGAGGCTGAAAGAGTTGGGGCTGTTCAGCCTGGGGAAGAGAAGGCTCAGGGGAGATCCTATTGTGGCCTTCCAATACCTAAAGGGGGCCTACAGGATTGCTGGGGAAGGACTTTTTACTAGGGCATGTAGTGATAGGATGAGAGGGAGTGGTTTTAAACTGGAAGAGGGCAGGTTCAGACTGAACATTAGGAAGAAGTTTTTCACCTTGAGGGTGGTAAGGCACTGGAACAGGTTGCCCAGAGAGGTTGTTGAGGCCCCATCCCTGGAGGTGCTCAAGGCCAGGCTGGATGGGGCTTTGAGCAACCTGGTCTAGTGGGAGGTGTCCCTGCCTATGGCAGGGGGGTTGGAACTCGATGACCTTCGGGGACCTTTCCAACCTAAACCATTCTCTGATTCTATGATGAAACAAACTTTGGTACATCCCTTATTCTCAGGCTTGTCTCTTTGTAGCTTTTCTCAGTACACTCTTCTCTGCCTTAGATAAATATACCAGCCTCTCTTGCATCCCAGTTAGACATAACATAAGCACTCAGTGAAGATATCTCTGAATCTCCAGAGCATTCAAACACCTGGCACCAGAATGACTCATTCAAGCAGTGCTGTATCCCTAAGTTAAGTCATGTAATCTGGCTTTGTATTAAAGGGGCTCATAATAATTGTACGAGGAAAACTCCATCCGTTATGCTAGAATTGCCTAACCCAAAGACAGCTTTTCACAAAAAAGGGGCAGCTATCTATCTCATCTGCTCATAGTGCACTCCACAAATGACATGAGACATGAAACTCCCCCTTCATCGCTGGTAGAACGCTCCACACCCGACCTTCCTGGAGGGCTCACTGGCCCTACGGCTTGCCTTAATCCCACATTTTCTTCTTCACAGCTTTTTCTTGATGTATTGACACAAAATTCCTTGTGGGCACTCAGACAAATCTACACTTTAAAACTCTGCATCCTTCTTAGTCTTCAAATACATAAGAAGAAGTGGCATAACAGAAATAAATAAATTGCTCCCCATGCTCAGGGAAGACAGGATAAGAAGCAATAGTCCTACATTGCAGCAAAAGATATTTAGGACTCTGACAGGTTTGTGGCAGAAGATTAAAATCAGACATCTAGTTTTCATTTACCTTAATATACCGGACTGAACACTGTGATAAGTCAGAGGTTGATCACTGGTGGTATCAGTCATCGCTGCGTTAATGGACAGACAAACACTTCAGAGCTTTAACTGTTTCATCTATCTGATTTTTTCTGCCGAGGCAAATCTACTACAGCTTTTAGTTTAGGTAAGACTTCTTAGCAATAAGTACAGCCAAACTCTGGAATAATTTGCCGAAGATGTTGGCAGAAAATACATCTTTAAATATCTGGAAGAAGCACCTTAGGTGAACATAGTCAGGAGTCTGATTCTGTGTGTGAGACGGGAAGGGAAGACAGGGTTTGCCTCGCTGAACTCACAGATTCTCTTCCCCTTCCGCTTCCTGTGATTTTGTGAACAAATTACTTCATTTTGACAAATAATCACATATCATCTAAGCCACCAAAGAGGCCTATAACACTTAATGACCAGCAGACACAAACCAATATGACTTGATTGTTTCATTAAAGGCTAAGACTCTTTCCCTAACTCTGGTAGGTTTTTTGTAGATCATCTTTAAAAGAGCTCTGCTATACCCTTTGAAGGTAAAGGTAACCTTTACCTTCATGGTACTCCTCCATGAAGAAAGACTAATACTAAGAGCTAAACATGATTACTGCATATCTATGAATATTTATCAATATTCAAATCAGGTCTTCCATTCCTGCTACGTTTTTCTTGGAAAAGAAAAAACAAAAACAAAAACAAAAACAAATAAAGGACGAACTTCCTATGCAATATGGAACTGAATAGCACTTTGAGCTCTAATTTTGGGCCCTTCAGTTTTGAAGTGACAGTTTTGAGACACACTGAACACTGAGATGAAGCAGTCAAAGTTATTGGGCATCTTAAAACAATTCTGTTCATAATTTTTCAATGTTTAATTGAAATATTCTAACTTGTTGAAACTGAAATCTTTCTCAAAACTGTTAGTGACTGTTTCTCTCTTAAGTCAAAGTATCCTTTACAATCTTGAAACTTCTGAAAAATTACATTTTAATTTTTTTATTGACCATTTTGGAAATCTTTGTGTGAAAACAACGTTTTGTTTTGCATTTTGCAAAATTTAGAGAAATTAATGTTAAGAAGGGAATTAAATGATACAAAAGTAACTGACACAAACATTTATTTATATTTAAATTTTTTAAAAGTTCACTCTTTATTATCCCGATTCCATATGCAGTTATTTTGTTGTTAACTTGGAAGGGTTAAATTAACCTAAATTTCATTCTAATTTCATTTGTGAACTATTACCCCTTACTTTTTTTCTTCTCCTCACAAGATTGTTTATATTTAAATATGAATCATAGTAAGCCAGAGGTTTTTACCAACTGCACTGTGAGAAACAACAAATTTATACTTGTATTGATCTCCAAAAAAGACAAAAGATGCCTTCAGGTGTTGTCTTCTAATGTATCAAACTTTATCTAGTAAAATTTTCAAGATCCAGAAATTGGCACTAAAAGTATTTAAAATTAATAGCCTGATACGGTTCTTTTAGGATGAGATTTTCTTTCTCGCATAAATAATTACATGATTTTTTCCATTAATTAGATCAGTAAATGGAGAAACAGAAAAAAAAATTGTCTCAGACAGTATTTCTGTGTAGAATTAGTGTGTATATATCTTAATAATAAATTAATGATATTTTATTCAGTGCTATTTATAGGGTCATATTAATCATTCTGTTATCTTAATAGTTGTAAATAGCTAATCTAGAAGCAAAAAAAATAGGTGACCAATGAGATGCCATAACAAGTGAAGAATGGACTCCCAAATTGAACAATCAACCAATAACTACAAGGCTTAAAATTGCCACTTCAAACTGTCACCGTAGTACTGTTGCACATCAAATAAATTTTACATAAACTGAGGTCAGTTCACTATAAATTATACGAAGAATCAGTCCAGATTTATACATGGCTTTGCAATGAATAATTTAACTAGCTATATATATAGTGACAAAATATGTTCATCATATCCTCACATCTAGCAGTAAACAGCATTTTTTTTATAATACGGCGCTTTTTTTCCCCCCAATAAGTTTTATATCTAGATGTATATTTAATATCTAGATGAAGGGCAGCCATTTAATTCCAGATGTTTTATATGAGGGGAACTCCTCTGCCTTGCCTATTCACAATTGCCAACGTGTAGCCAATGAAGTGTTTGTGTCACACTTCGATATATGCTGTGCATAGTATATTTAGCTTTGTTTGTAGCCTTGTTTTGGGAAGTGCCAAGTTTTATTTTTGTAGCTGTTTAAAATGAATACTGTAGGCAGAAGATAAAAGGGCTTGCCAAGCTGATACGCTTCAAATCAGTGTATTTATTGCCAATGCTATTAATGCAAATAGCAGAGTACAAACTAAAAGCACAACATTAAAAGCAAGCTCCTACAGCTATGCCCAAATTCTGTAAAAATATCACATTATTAATAATTATCCAAATGTACAATTTGTTTTGTGACTTATGCAAAGTAGTTTTTCTTGACATTTCATTTTATTGCTTCAGTCTGAGTTTCTCTGCTGAAATTTTTGACTGTGTATTTCTATGGTAACCCTGGAGGAGGGAATGGAAGGGTGCCCAGGGAAAAGAAAGGAAGGATGCTGCAAGAAGGAAAACAACATGAAACTGAGAAAAACAGCCAGCAAAAAAAAAAAAAAAAAAAGGAATTGCCACAGCTTTTATAGGAGACTAGACCCACACAAATAACAGTCAATGGCCAAATAAGGAAAATAAATGACAAGCATATTTTGAATGAAAGCTCTGAATAGCCTTGTGCTGGATAACCCATCCCTTTTATTATCAATACACATTTAATCTGAGCACAGCGGAAGGAAAAGGAGAGGAAGATCATCAGGTAATTTTAAGTACCCTAAGATCAATGTCTATGGTCCCGGAATAGTTTACAGTGAATTGAAGGTTTTATCTAACTTTATACACCTACGTAAGGGCACCTAGGTTATGGGCATTCTCCTATATAGCTAAGAGAGATACAGTCATCTCCAAAAGGTGATTTCATTCCATCAGTTATGTCCATTTCTCAACAATGATTATTGTATGAGGTAGGCGAGTTAGGCTCTTAAAATTGCTCTCTTTTTTTTTATTCTAGTGGGAAAATAATAATCTTGTGCCGCTATCTGAATGCATGGATTTGTTAGTAACATCTATCTACCATTTTAAAATAACTAACTTCAGCATCCAACCTTTTTAATATATGTTGACGTAATTTGGTGAGGGAGGGGGAGGAGGGAGTGACGAAGAGAGAAAAGTCTTTGGAGCTACTCTACAGAGTTTTTGATTTAGATCAATCTGTCCGTTTAAGCACTGATAAACTTAGGATGTATCTAGAATCTCGGCATGGCACCAGATATTTAAGGCTCATTGGACTGCCTGTTACCATTTACAAAGGAAGGAGGATGTCTGCAAGAGCAGGTTCTCTGGTTTCAGCCCCCTTGCTACATAGCTAATGTCAAACAGAGGCTGTGGCTGCTGCATTTGACACACTGTGACACATGGAGATAATTGAAATTGTGCACTTTCTTTATATAGGCCATCACAGCTCATCACCTCAGTATTGTTTTACCCCTAGATGTTCCTCTTCATGAGGCAAAAGGGTAATAGAAGGCAAGTACTTGTCAACATCCCAAAACAGAGGGTAGATCATTTTAAAAAATGAATCATATTGCATATGACCTACTCTGGTTAATGTTAACCTTTTCTTCCCATGGCTATTATATCAATTTGCGTATTTGTATTTTTCTGCTAGATGTAGGAGATCATCAGGGGGTGTCACACGCATTGCTCACAGAGTGTTAAGCAAAAATGCTCCCAAAGAGCGTTAAACAGAAACGCTCCTAAGCAAGAGGAATTCTAAATATTAACACCACCACCATAAGTATCAGACAACCCTTTCTGATTGTCTGTCATTTCATTTTTTATCCAAATGAGTAATTTAAATGAATTGGGTTTTTCCACTGTTAATTAAGTTGACTGGTGATGCATTGTTTTTGAGAAAGAGTGAACCTGTTGTTTCGAGAGCTGTGATGATTGTGACAAAGTCTGCCTTCTTCCTGATCTCAAAGTCATCGCTTATGTGAATAAATGCTGTGTTAAAATGTGTAAAGAGATGGAACCAGGTCTTAAATAACTGTCATCCATCAACACCTGTGCCTGACTACTTGTTTATTTCATTACGTTGTGTATAAAAGCTCAACGATGTACAAAAAAGGTAGGGTGCAAAGGAGGAAGAGCGCATCAAACAGTTCTTGATATTACCTATTTCATGAGAGAACAAAAGTGGGAAATAACAGATAAATGAGTTCCAAAGCTATTTAGAGCAGGTTTCTTAATAAATAAATAAATAGAATCCTGAAAGAAAATTTTACTTTATTGCCTGTTGTAATTATCTTGAGTTCTTCATCAGACACAAATGGACAATTCATATTTTCCACTTGAATGACTTGTTTTGTATTTTTACGGAAAAAAAAATAAAACAAGATTTCCAAGACAGTAGTACAGTTTCAAATATCCTTTAAAACAGATGAAAAATTGTCTACTGGATCTGAATATATTGCACATCACCCACTACCCTACCTATTCAGTATAGGTCATTGTGCATAAAAGCATTCAAGTGTGTTAAAAGCACTCTCGTCAGTAGAGTAAGAGAATGTAGAAAACCATAGATACCATCCTTCCCAGTCAAGACCTTAAGTAAAAAATAATGTATCCTCTTCTATTCTTTTCATAAACCTCTACAGGAAAAAAATATATACAGAAAACCTGGTTATCTGCTATCATCTGGAAAGGAAAAGAAAAACCAAAACCCAAACCAGATGTAACTGAATCTTTAGATATCATATTACTGAAATCTTGTTCTATTTTTTAAAAAATTGGGATTTTTGGCTTGCTACCTAGCATGAAGGCTATTTTAAACAGGATAATCATTCAAAGGACTTAAAGATTTTACTTTATCATCATAGCTTTGGTCTAGTAATCCCTGTTGACTTAGCTTAAAATATATGTCTACTTATGGTTATTTAAAAAAAAAAATAATTTCTCTAGTCTTTTCTAGAAGACAAGACAAAATTATAAAAATCAACAAAAAAACCCCACCCCAATTAATATACTTTCCTCACAGAACATATAACTATTATTAAATAACAAAAGACTAAATGCGGGCTGTATATTAACACCAGTTGATAATAACTTCAAAAACAATGTACCAAATCTCCGTACATAGTGCCACAACTAGGTATTATGCTATGCCTCCTCACAAAAATTTGTCAATTATGTAGGAAATAATAGCCCAGAAAGCAGACTAAATAATAGCTCGCTATCATAATCACATCAGGAGTACAGCCTGGTTGTCTGTCACATCTGCACCTCTGTGGAGGTGAACTGCAATGTGCTTTCATGTTCTCTTGCTCCCTTTCACGTGTACCCTTCACCTACCACAGTGCGTAAGTTTGACAGTAATTGGCAGTGCCCGTAAGAGTGATAAGCAGGGACACATGAGTCTGAGTTTCCCAACTCATGGTCTGTCAGCCATTAATGGCTTGGCAGGGTCAGGCAACTGAGCTCTCACATCATATGATCAGGTTCTCAGAGGGATCTCAGTAGATGACGGACTCCTCCTGCTGCTACATGGTGCCAATATCACCATAGTTCATTTCTGGAACGTGCATCATACGATAGATGACTGCATTAGTGTCCATGACACATCAAGAGGATGAAATGTAGGATCCACTGCTATAGATGATAGGAGCTTAGGCATATGTAGGCTTTTGATTCTCTCTATCTTTGTGGCTTACTAAGATGTTGATAAGAAGGCTCAAAAAGGAATCTCTGTTTGCAGAGACACTCAAAACCTCTTAAAATTTAAAATAGATATTGCTTTTCTTTGCTTTTGTTTGATTGTTTGTTTGGTTTTGATGCAGTTAAGTGTCCATCATGAAAGATGAAAAAACAATAAATCTATAAAGATCAAAATCAGCTTTTTGTTTAAAAATAAGACACTGTTTTGATAATCACTTTGTAGTTTTTCTTTTCATAGAACTATTCTGAGTCATATAAGGAGTCCAGGATTGTATTTATAGCAATCAAGCAAAACTTTTTAGTTTTCTGTTGCTAAGAACTGCAAAAAAATAAAATAGCATAAAGTATTTCTAAAAAAGCATACTTTGGAACTCCCAGTACCTATAAAGATGAAGAACCTAGCTACAAAGTATCTGTCGACTTTGCATCTGCTTAGCCTGTGACTGAGTCATAAGACATAATACTCAAATCATTTGTGTCATAAGCACTTTCATATGAGTCACCAGAACAATTTTTAATTAAAGTTCAGTGACAAAGCCACCACACAAACTCCTTTTATATCATTCTGCACACTGTACTGTTGTGCTTTTTGAGGTATATCCAATTTAAATGATATGTTCCTGTCCCTCTAAAACAATTAGCTATTTTTAGATGCTTTCATGTTACAGAACTTCTTGTTTTCACTGATCGCAGACTTACATCGCTGGTGTGAAACACAGGCACTGTTAACAGAGTACAAGCTGTGCTCCATAATGCACTATACTATACGTTACTCACCAGGACACAACAACAGTGCACAGAAAATATAAGGCAAAAAGTGAAGGATGCTGTTCAGTTGATATCATTTTGATGGAATACCAGGACTCAAAATAAAATACACATTCAGCTCAACAGTGACTCATACATTTGAAAGTGAATTGGAAATTTGGGTAGGCAGAAAGTAATGATCCATGTGGGAATTTTACAGGAGGAAGGAACTTTACTGTATAACCCTGCCTAAAGTCTGAAAAGGCCTTCAGAAGTTGCGTGAGTTATAGAAGTGAATAATATTCTTCCACATTTTTTGGCTAATAGACAGGAAGTGTAATTAGCATCCTGCTGTTTGGTTTTGTTTTGTTTTTTCGGTAGCATAAATTGACAGTTTTGCCAAGTAGCAATACAGAAAATCCTAGCAGGAGAAACAGAAAATATGACATTGATTGCCGGACTGTGGTCAATCAATGGATTGCTGATGGTCTCTGAAACCATGAAACTGTGAAACAAATCACAGGGCATCCGGAACACCATGATTAAAGAGGAACTCTCAGCTGGCCAATCTGTCTACAGACTGTGGATCATAACAACAGCCTACGACCAACAGTTTTCAGGTCATACCATATTAAAACCACTACACTGCGCTTTCACTTGGGTCATGGCATTTCGCTTAAGTACGTGGCATGCACTCCTATTTTTCTCGAAACACAGGGTAGTGGTCTGTTCATCACCATCTTATTAAGCATAAACTCTTGATATGTGTCTGTACCATCTGGGTGTTCTGCATGAAACTTCAGAAACGGTAACATGGAAATTTGACCAGGTGGAAAATGGAAATTTGAGCATGTGGAAGATATTATGAGTTCTGAGTAGAAACAAACAAACAAACAAACACAAACTAAAAAAAAGCTAAAAATAACCCAAGAAAAAACAACCATCCCCTCTCCCCACCCCCAGAAAAACGAAAACAAACCCCCCAAAAAACTACCCAATAACCATGTCATAACATTCAAGTTTCTGAATTTAAGATTTATTTTTCAAACTTTGATAAGCAAATGGTTGTCTTTTGAAAACAGAAACAGATGGAAATATTCTCAAAATGCAAATTAATATCTAATAAACAAGCTATTGATGGTTGACTCTACTTTTGGATATAACCTTCTCTGAGTTCAGTGCACTGATCCATTTTCTAGCCTGATGAAAAGTTGAAAAAAAATCTTTACCACTTAAATTCAGTTAAAGAAATTAAGCCCTTAGCTTTTTTTTTTTTTTTTTGCATCTACCTTAAGGAATAAAATTTACTTCTGGATTTTTCATTTCCATGGAGTTTTTCACTGACATATAAAAGTTCGGAGATTAGAGAAAAGACATGGGGATGGTTCCTTCAATGCAGTTGTTTTTTGATCTTGTCAGGTATGAAGGTGTTCTAACATAAAAGTAAAGAACCCCTGGAAAATCACTTTTCAAAATGGGAATGAGGCAGTGATACTGCATCTCTCTTCGTTCTTTTATCTTGCCATGAAAATATAAAGAGGATATAAGAAAAGTGTTTCCAGAACAAACTTCTTCAATAATGTTTCCTGCTCATTTTAGTAGATAATCATAGCCAGGGTTCAGAGAGCTGTAACTGACAGTAGAATATCCACATAGACAGATCAACATAGGAAGGCAGAGCTAGAAGGATTTGCTTGGTTCATTAATTTCCATTGTGCAAAACATTAAAGGTACAAAGAGAATTTTGTCATGAGTTCAATGTTTTAATTCCCTGCAATAGCAGAAAATTGTTTGTATTAAAAATCAAGATTTTCTTTGGAACGAGACATCTAAGGCAAGGGAAAAACCTGTGATGGACCCTGCAAATATAGCTTCAGGGAATCTTATATTTTGTTTATGGGTTAGCTTGCAAGGGATTTCTGAAGGTCATCTGGGATTTCTGGAGGAAATCTGGTCCAAAATCCCACTCAAAGCATGGCCAATCTCCAAGCCATATTTAGTTTCAATTTTAGATGGCCATGAAGCATTGAATATCTCCAGCCTCTCTGGCAAATTTGTTGCAGACTTTGATCGCTCACATCATGAGCTTTTTTTTTCCTAACATCTACTTAGAATTTCCCTTGTTGTAGCTCATGTTTGTAGCCTCTGATACCTTCACTGTGCACCTCCAAGAAGAATCTGGTTCTATCTTCTCTATGCTGTCCGAGCTGAAAACAGCTCCCTTTCACCTCCTCTTTTCCATACTGAAAAAGTCAGTTCCCTTAGTCTTTCCTTGTACATCTTGTGCTCCAACCCCTAAAAACATTGGTGGCCCTCCACTGACCAATTCCTCTATTTCAATGTTTTTTGAGTTTTTTGAGTACTGGGGGCCCAAAATTGTCCATAATAGTTTGGATGCTACATCCTATGTGCCAAACAGAGAAGAATCACTTTTGCCTGCTGGATATACTCTTCCTCATATAGCCCAACATGCTGTTATTCTTCATTTCTGCAACAACACACTGCTGAACAGTTTTTGGCTTGTCCAGTCGGACACAGTGGGACACAGTGGGATTGAAAGGGTGCAGCATAGGGCTACCAAGATGATTAGGGGACTGGAACACCTCTCTTATGAAGAAAGACTGAGGGAATTGGGTCTCTTTAGTCTGGAAAAAAGATGGTTGAGGGGGGACCTGATCCATGCTTATAAATACTTAAAGGGTGGGTGCAAGGAGGATGGGGCCAGGCTCTTTTTGGTGGTGCCCAGTGACAGGACAAGAGGTAAAGGGCACAAACTTGAGTATAAGAAGTTCCACCTAAACATGAGGAGGAACTTCTTTACCTTGAGGGTGGTAGAGCACTGGAACAGGCTGCCCAGGGAGGTGGTGGAGTCTCCACCTCTGGAGACATTCAAAACCCACCTGAACGCATTCCTGTGCAACCTGCCCTAAGGTGTCCCTGCTCTGTCAGGGGGGTTGGACTAGATGATCTCCAGAGGTCCCTTCCAACCCTATGATTCTATGATTCTATGACACCTAAATCCTTTTCTGCTAAGCTGCTTGCTAGCTAGTATGTCACCAGCCTGTGCAGGATGTTACATTCAGCTTTGTTCAACTCCGTAAAGTTTCTGCCAGCTGCCCCCGGTTTGATATCGTCTGCATACTTTCTGAAGGTACATTTCATCCCATTGTCCAGTCCAGCATCAGAGACATTAAACAACATCAGTCTCAGTATCAGCCCTTGGGAACGACTGAGATTTGTTTCTTTTTCCCAACCTGAATATTACTGTACCCCACATACGTGATCATGACATACCGACCAGGCTGTGGTGCTGCTTCAAGATGAAAATAAAGACGGGTCTATAAAACTTACTATTTTATATCAAATCTGTCATTGAATACATGCAGACAAATTCTTCATCTGGTCTCTAATTTCTCCCTGCTATGTAAAATACAGATTTTCTCAGTATCATTCACCATCCTTCCACCAGATAAGAAATTATTCCCTACTCAATACCATTAGTATTGGGAGACAGGTGTTTAAGTGTTTTGCATGCCTTTTTGTGCCAAGGTGCAAGGATTCAGAATGAGACTCTCTCAGGGTTAGTCAATATACTCAACTAAGTGGAATAATTATCCTTTCATAAAAAAGCTTACAGTATGGGATGTGGGAAGGCAATAGATTATACTGTATTCATATTCTAAGCATAAATAAATATCCTGTGCCTTTAGTTTGTGCTGAAAAAAAGGCAGCAGCATGCCAAGTCTGAGCTAATAAGTATCGGCTCATGCTGTTACAAGGATTTGGGGGATCTCAATTTGAGAGCAGAATTTTTTGGTTTTTGTTGTCCTTTTTATTTTAATGCTATATATGTGATTTATACTGTCAAGTCTTGTTAAACCACGGTGCTTACCTGGGTTTCCATCTTCATGTGTCGTTTTCTAGACAAGCCACAGCATCAAGCTCAGAGGGTCTAATTAGAATTAGGAACACTTCCTCACGCGGAAAATTACTGCAGTGTATCAGAGAACACTCATGGAAAAACTATGCTGTTTGTTGGTAAAATAAAATGACTCCTTGTAGTCAGAATAAGCTGCGTGTATGAAAATACACTTCATCAGTACGACTGAAATTTCAGTAGGAACTTTGGCTGAATTAACTGTGCTAGTCATGAGGAGCAGTGTAGGCTTGGTCTTAGAGACACATTTTAGCCCTTCATACTGCGCTTCTTTTGTGTGTATGTGTGTGCATTTGTGTGTATATACATACATACACACATGCAGATATGTGTATGCATTTATTCAGAGCAGTATCATATTATTTACTATCTTTAAAGTACAATAAGATTCTTAAATGCGAAATGGCAAATTAAAAAGCATGAAGTAGCGCAATCATAGCAATTACAAGTCCAGGTCAAGCATGGAAAATTCCCATGAATTTGGAATATAAAATATTTTTAAAGTGAAGAAATTATTTTCATTTATTTTAACTAGTGTTCAAGCAAGAAACTGCATTATCATTACAAAAATGGTAAGAGTAGGTTTTTTTATCTTTTTGTTCAGAAGTCTCCAACTTGTTACATTTTGTGGCCTGTTTCATTGCTGCGTCTGGTTACTTCAGTCATGTTTCATTACTTTATTGGCATAGCAGAACAAAATATTACTGGTACAACTGAATCTGTCAGATAAAAAAAAATGGTACAACAGCCTGTAAAATTAAACACAGATTTTTTTTTTTAATTTTTTTTTTCCTTTCATGAAACAAAAAGCGGAGATGTAATAAACCCAAAAACATTGAGTTAAAATTATATTTAAAACTTTAAGCTTGTAATGTCTGTTATGGTTCACGTGCAAAACAGCACATCTCTAGCCAAACACATAGCAAAGGTGCAGTTTCTGCTTTGTTGTTAATAAGGAAAATACCCAAACAGCAGGCTGGCAGGCTGCCCGTGTTTGGGAATATGTGACTTAAATCTGATTCATTCGGCAGGTCCCTGTTCAAGATCTATTAAACTCATGCAGCTCCATGTGATTGCAAAGGGAAGAGAATTGCCACTTCATACCAAAATCTACCTCAGCTGCTCTCATTTCGAGGCAGATGTGCGGAATGAGCTGCATGCAAAATTTAAGTAAATAAAGAAACGATGATGCTGTAGGGATACAGTGATTTAAAAATAATGCCCAAAGTGGTAATTTTTTTCTGCTACCTGTGTTTATGGAAGGCTCTCTGTCCTTTCTTACCTTCCGGAAAATTTGAAGAGCTGGAGAAACAGGGGAGATGGTGAATAACTTTCTTGATGGCAGCACAACAGAATGAATAAAACAGAGATTGTTTCATTCAGTACACAATACCTGGTTTTCAAGCAAATTGGCTTTCAGGAGCTTTCTGCCATTTCTTTCTGCTCAACTATTGTTAGATTTCTAACAGACAAGTAAAAAATTATTATGATGGTTATGTTAGAAACACTTAATATAGTAAACCTAAACCATGACACTCCAAGAGGAATAATGTAATAAAGGTGGTAGAGTCACAGTTACAAAAATGTTGCATTTCCTTTTGTGACTGTAAAGGGATCTGATATATATGGAAGCCTAGATAGACAACAATGCTGAAAAATTGCTATTGCTTCTATTCTCATCTGGATAAATCTCTAAGTTTTGTTTGGCTTCCAAAATCTGTCTCAGCAATGTTTTTGACTATATTAACTGATACTATCCAAATCAGATCTCCTTAGACAGCACTTTGGAAGTTAGTGAAAAAGGAACTCAGGATTGTTTTCTCATTTCACCTCTGTTTATTAGAGTGAGTTGATGTTATGCTTCCTTTCATGATGACACTCTATTATTTGCAGTATATGCTTCATCTTTTCTTTTGGAAACAAACAAAAAAATAAACCCCAAATGTTTTATCAAACAGTGAAAAAAAATAATTTTTCTAATGAATACTCTGTGACAAGTCTTGGCTGGGCTCTATTACAACCAGCGTGGGAATTGCGTCCAACACTGGGGTTTTGCTGGAGCACCAAACTCCCCTTCTTCCCAAACTATTGACTTGGTTTTGTGAGTAATCGTATTGACCCCAAGAGAACTTTTTTCATCATGTGGGGTTTATATTATGAAAATTCTGGTTTAATATGGGTGGTATTAAAAATTAAAACTTTGAAGAATACGATTCTTCCATAAATGCCAGGGTAAATATATTTGAAAGATACTGGTTCTAAGATGTACCGCCACTTAGAAGATTTTTGTCTTAATAGTTAGTAGCATGAGCCAAACCCTGTGAAGAAGATAATGGGACAGAATATTCTGAAAAGACAGAAAATACACGACAAAGGCTGGTGTGTGATTTGCCCATATGGCATTTTCAAGAAAATTGCGGAACATGGTCCAAAGTTGATGCTGATTTATTTATGTCTCATGGACAGAGATATTAGCTTCACTCTCCATAAAGAGCATTTATCGAGACTACAGCAGCCAAGCATGTATAGTCATGTACAAAATGTTGGTGTATCAAATATGACCATAATAAATAAGAAATTCCATTATCGTAATCACAACATTAATTGAATTTCAAGACCATTATTTTAAACTCATTTCTTTGAGTCAAGGTTATCTACAGTCCAGCTGTGTTGTAGGGAAAAAAAGGTGTCTAAATTATAAAAATGGTGCTCTATTATCTAAAGAGTCAAATTCAGCAATAATTTTGTTATCTAAAACATTTTACAAAAAAATACTGCTCAATAGGAAGACTAGATTGCTGACTACCTGTATATATCACTGCTCATGTTAAATACAGGGAAAGAGTAAAAGTAAGAGTAACTATATTGTTCTAGAAAGTCACATAAGGACTACGCAGCTCCAAATCAGCTTGTGGTAGGCATATGGATGCAAAAGAAAATAGCCTTTCATGAACTGTCACTGTCCTGCTTGTGATCAGTGAACAATAAAGGAACAAGAAAAAAGATGTATCTACAGCTTCCACAAAAAACTGGACAAAAGAGTGCAGTCATCAAATCTGGAAGCAGAACAAGAAGCAATGGGTCAGATGGCACCTATGAAATGGACTGAGCAAAGTGATGCAGTGATTCATATCCAGGAGACAAGATAAGGCTGCTTGTGAAGCAGGTCTAGACCACAGAAAGGGATAACACTCTGACCAGCTCTGAACTCCCCCTGTCCTTTCCTTTAAAACTTCAAAAATAGAACCCCTACCTTCTCTTTCAAAGCAAAACTTAAAATATTATTAGCTGCAGATGACATTTGGAAAGATTTGATCTAAACTAATTGAGGAACAGAATAATCTTTGGTTTTAAGTCAGAGGGTTTTAATTTATATAGTCCTTTTAAAAAATTCACCTTTTGGCTGTCTTTTGATGTCAAGGATGACTGTGCTCACTGAGTTCACTGTAGGCAAGAACAGTCCAGTGAATTCAGTTCTTATCTCAGTATTCTCCTTCCCCTCTAATTAATGTAAAAGGTCCACATAAAATGTATAGCATGTAAATGTTATATCAGAACACTTTTTTTATCCCTGTGATTTATAAGAAAGGATAACATCCTAACAGACCTTAGAAAGGAGTATTCCCACACAATTTTGGTAATCTGATTACAGTTGGACGCTTACTGTAGACAAGACATATCCTAGTCAACCACCTTTCATTTTTCCACTAAAAAGCTGGAAAGGAGACAGGTTAGGCAAATCCAGTTCCATAATAACGTTGTCTAACTCTTAGTAGTACAAAAGGTTTTTCAGAGCCCATAGACTGAAGGGCTCTGTCCCCCCACCATCTCTTAAATTAATACTTCTACAATGAATTGACAGGTATTTGAACAAATTTGGTTCACTATTCTTCAGTGAATTTGATACTCAGTTAAAATTGAGTTGTCTGGAAACAAAATACTCTAGCTAACAATACTATTAGATAGTTTACTAGCTTGCCTTAAAAAGTCTATAAGGGATGACTCTACTCATTACAAGCCAGGAAAAAATTTGATGGGTTGAGTTGGGTACAAGCCATTCTCGCTGTGTTCTTTTGAATAAATTAAGTTACCAATTATAGCTTTGGTCATGCCAGCATTTTAAACAGATGAGAACAACCTATGAAGATTGTCTACTTTTTTGTACTGAACTCATCAGAAAGTCTTCTTTCTATCCTCCTTTCCCCTCTATCCAAAAATTTTTGAGAATTGACTGGTGACTGGAAAGAACGTACAGGTAAAGTTATCCTTATTCTTCTGATATTTCAGGTCTTGATGCTAGGAAGGTCAAATTGAGGACGTAGGAGCAGAATTCCTATCTTCTTCTGTTCCCCTGCAATGGTGCTGGGAATGGGTAAGAGAAGATGACCAGCCTCTTCAGAACATCAACATCTCCCCTCTGGGAATGTTTCAGTCAATTTAGAATAGATGGTATGAGGCAGTAAATAAAGCTTGACTTTTTCATCCACATGTCGTCTCTTGTAAAGTATTTGTCAGATGTCCTGGGTGAAGGATTTCAAGGCCATATTTTGTTTGTATTGAGCTTTTACTTATAAGAAGTTCTGGTATGTTCTGGTTACCCGTATGACCTGCTTTTGTCTCTGTATTCTTCTCAGACAAATGGTGCCTTTTAAGTTATTAAATAAAAAAAAAAAAAACTAGTAGCAGAACACACTCAAATTTGACTCTTCAGAGATGTCTGCAATAACAATCAACATGTTTAGGAAGAGGAAAGTTCTAAAGTCTTTGATACCTTCATTACTTAAAGGACTGAGTTCTCCATAGTTTTTGGAAAGCAATTTAATTTCCCGACTTTGACTTTCATAGACTATTTTATTCATAAAATGTGGAATATTGTATTTGCAGAATGTTGTTTCAATTTGCAAATTAGCTTTTGATGGAAATATTGTTTAATTATTTTTTAAGTTTCCCTGAACTTCTTAAAATCTAATTGACAAGGTAAAAATCTCATAAGCAGACAATTTTTTGTCTCATAACTTGAAGTATTTAAAAAATGACTGTGTATTGTGTATTCTGCAGGAGCTCAGAATTCCACCTACTTCATTTCTAAAGAAGAATTGTCCCCCCAAAAGAATAGTTTTCTACATAAAACAATGGCAAATGATTAATCACAGTTTTCATAAATAAAAACAAATAGCTTTGCTGGGGTTCAACTTCTGTTCTGGGTCATTGTTTTCACGCACTCAGCTAATTCATCTCTCCCTTAATAATATGGTATCACGAACTAACACACATTCAGGCTTCCTTTGCTAAAGCAAAACTGAGTTATCTATTTATCAGATAAACTGTTTTACCTAGTTTGTAAACACCAGATATAGTGCCTCTGGTTCCTGAAACTTGGCTTGATTGCAGGCAGTGGGTTTTGAAAGAGACACTAAGGATTTAACATTGGTTGGTAGAGTGCTGAAATATTTGGACTTACACATCCTGAAATTACTCCAAGATACCTAATATTAAAACTTGGATCTTTTACTGGCAGTAATTAGGCCTTACTTGCATAAGTAAGGTCATTTTAACAACTTTTTTTTTTTTTAAATACAAATAATATCGTTAATGATTTTTGTACTGTTGCCTGTAATTCACTTAGTGTTATTTTCTACAAGCTAAAGTAAGATGTTAGAGAAAGGCCAGCAACAGGATGAGAAAAATAGATCCCAATTTTCTGTACTATTCAGTGCCTAAAATGAGAAATTCCCAAGTTTCCTATGTGAACCACTAGCCCTTTACCTGGGAGTAGATTCTGGGTTCTCCTTGGCATTAGAGGAGAAGGAAATTTAAACTTGTGGCAGTGAAAAAATTACATAATTTGTAAGTTTTTTCAGACTTTTTCTGATACTATTTCAGATACTGAACATCTGTCAATCCAAAATTGTAGTACTAATTCACTTGTCAAAATTGTTCAAAACTCTTAAGATCTCCAACAAAGGCATGCAATCCTTATTTCTTTCTTGGCTTACACGCACTGTGAAATTAATGAGGTGTGTAAAATTTTGCATTACAAGGCATTATAGTCCAACAAAGACATTTCACGTACAGATCTATTTTAAGTAGATGATAGCATCTGCCATGATATACTCTGCTGAAGAGCAATTTATGCTTTCAGATGTTAGGAAAAATTTTTCATTTTCATGGGGATCGCTACAAGAGCTTTGGAGAAACATAAATAACACTTCATCATGATATTTTTTTCCATTTAATTCAAACATATTAACAACTAAGAATCAAGTCTAGGGTGTTTTTTTTTTAATGTATATTCTGTAAGATTATTGCATTCCCATTAGAGATATCTGACATTCACAAAAGTGTTTTCAGTTAAAACTTTTTGCGAAAACATGCATTTAAATTTCAAAATGGATGTCAGGACTCTTGGGTGAGTTCACTATAAATACTAGAAAGTATGATAAGCTTTCCATGAAAATTAAAGTTTCAGAAGTCCAAAGGTAAATAGAGACACAATTGTTATTTTTAGTACCTATTTTCCATTGCTTATATTTCAATTTACATTTTTTAAATTTCTGTGGCTTAAAATCTGTGCTTTGTATACGTCAGAGGTGGCTGCACAATAGACATCAAAACAGAATGGGATCTGCTGTTCATACAATCCAAAGGAAAAGAACTTCTAAGTATAAACCTGAGAATTTCCTCCTACTTGAATTTATTAACCTCAGGTACACAGAGTAGAGCAAGGAAACATCTGTTTTCTTCTTAAGGCCCAAGCAACTTTTGATAGCTAAGGGTTTCCCCACAGAAAAAGGTATGGTGTTAACTTGAATTAGCAGTATCCTAACAAAGGCAAGGCCATTTCTAGTTTTAATATGAGTAACAAATCTTATTAAAAAAAAAGAAAACAAGAGACTGTCTAACATATTACATACTCTTGTGTTAGATATATTTACATGTTTTAATATACAAAGATAAAGTCTGTGTCATCTAATGCCTTAGAAATAAATCCCTTATCATTAACTTGTTCCTCTTGCTTTGGCCATTTTGACCTGACACCCTCCTGCTCTCTGTTTGAGAAGACCAACTTTGTAAATTTTTTCTTTGAAAACGTCCTTTCACCTTCTTAGTGGCAAAGAGATGAAACACACTGTAATAAAGAAGAAAGTTGCAGTCCCTGGGTTTCAGTCTGGCAGTTGCAATACAAAACTAAAAGAGACACTTCACAGGAATGGTTCTTCGAGCATCTGTAAAGGTATTGATTAGCTTCTTCCCATTAACCTGTGGCCTCAACATTAAGCATAAATAACGCAGGGACAGATGCTGAACTGCTAAAATGTGGTTCATTTTAGTTCATTACCTTCCGTTCTCCAAGCTGAAGTTTTTATGTAGAGATTTGCAAAGGAAATATATGGCATAGTCAATACACAAGTTTGCATGGAGTATGAATGAGAGTGGGTGAACAAGTGGTGAATGTGCAGCCAGTCAAGAGACTGAGAGCAGCGATCCATGGATAACAACAAGGGATCGATCAGAGTGCTGATGGCAACAAGGCCATACAAGAGCCAAATTCACAGCGCAGATGTGGGGCAATCTCAATGTGGTACAGCCCAGCGCGACTGTATGCCTTTGTCAAGAGCATGTAAGGGCTGCAAAGAGCAATGCCACTCAAGATGAGCCTAGAAGATATGAAGAGGAATCAAGAGGTAGCATTTCTTGTCCTCTGTCCCATCGCATGCAATAATGATGACAATAGTAAAACATAGGTGTCTCATTTTTAGCACGTGAGTATGAAACAGTGAGTGAAAGATCAGTATTTTTTATAACAATCATCTTATTCTGTCTATACTATCTCATTTTTCAGTTTGCTACATTATTTACACACACAGCATCGGATAGATAGACCTGAAGTGTTTTGATATGAAAGGGATTTTTTTATACAGTCCTCTTTGAGTTCTGTGTCACTTTCTCCGAGGAATCTACTTGTGTTTTAGCTGCACTGGCAAAACTAATGCATTCAGTCCTTGCTTACCTGGACTGTCAAAAGTGGAGAACAATTCCACAACAGGAAGATGACAATGCTTAAAATGCAGGTTCCCACTCAATGTAAGAAAAGTTATTAGAAGAGTGGACGTATTTGCTTCTAGTTCCAATTCGCCACGGAATTCAAATGCCCATGTGCCGTGAGTAATTCAATACGCCGTCTACAATTATTTTGAATTAGTAACTCATTTTTCTATCAGAAAAGCACATACGAAAATATGAAAT
Source organism: Vanellus vanellus (assembly GCF_965231255.1). NCBI lineage: Eukaryota > Metazoa > Chordata > Aves > Charadriiformes > Charadriidae > Vanellus > Vanellus vanellus. The sequence continues at coordinate 209,099,112 of NC_138905.1, read as the reverse complement.
GTTTAGACCCTTGTGTACTAAATTGTTTTGGGAAAAAACTGAATGCAGCAATTTTAGTTCTGATTTGACTTTAAGGTGTCACCAACATTTGAATATACTTCCATTTTTGATGAATCCTAACTCAGTGTGACTCAAATACAGATGTATACAATGCACAGGAAATAACAATGAAGTCTGTTCATTCTCACGTGTAAGCACTTCATGCTGGTCAGCATTTAGTGGTCACAAGACTTTTTTCTTTATAACATGGCTGTCCTGGTTTGAGAGCAACTCTCATTCGTTCAGTGGCCAAACCACGACAACGCGTTGCTCAATTAGTTGCTCTACAGAGGGTTTAAAGTGTTCTTTCTAAGCATCATCTATAGGCCATTGGCAGAGACACAATGACATATCAGAAAGATCACTGATCTGTTCTGGTTATATAATTGAATTTCGTATGTTCTTGCTGTCTCAATATGTGTTACTATTTTTCTCCATACCAACAATAGGATCAATGTTTCTCCTTTTAGGAAACTTTACCTGTTTCTATTCTGCAGTGCTGAACCTTTCTCCCTATGTAATTAATTCTTTAAAGATATAAAAGTAAGAAACAATTATTAAATGTATCTAATCACTGATAGATAGAGGACTCTCAGGGAGGGAAAAAAGATACCAACAACAACAATAAAACTCTGATGACATGTGGATGGTCAGAAGCAGAAACATACATACGTAGGAGTGTTCTTGTCACTGGAACAGAAACTCATGGAGTGTTATGAATTACAGGTTTAGAAAGTAAAGGAATCTCAACTTACTGCAGCACATGATGCATCGGTAGCAAAATCCTCCAAAGAAGGTATATAGCTCAATTTTTTAGCATTTCCCAAATTACCTGTGAAATTCTTACTCATTAAAGAACATTTTTGACAAACACAAATGGCCTGGTCTACTTTAATAATACAGTGGCAAAGTCATTCTATATGCAACCATGTAACAGAGGGAAGAATTTGAACCAAACGTATACATAATTTTTGTACTGCTAAAAATTCAGTATTTTTTTCTTATAAAATTTGATGATGGTTAGGATATTGTTTTCATTATATTTATGGCAGTCACTTAAAAATGTGCAAGAATATTGCTTCAAATATTTCAGTAGTGCTGCAATGGAGCTCTCACTCAATAATCATGTCTGATAAACAGCTTTATAAATCTCACAGCACACTCAAGCAAATAAAAGTTCTTCACAGACCTTTTCTTACAAGCATTACTGCCACATCTAGCAGGACAGCAATAGACGTTTGACGTGACTCAACAAAATTTATGACAGCTTCCAACAGGAAGTGCAAGAAAACAGTTTCCGTGAATGATGCAGCTGAAAGAATTTAAGATATTGTCAGAACAGCAAGAGAAGTATCCTTTTCACTGAAATTGTGCAAGAGTGAACGTTGCACAGTTAGAGTGGATCAGAACCTCTAGTGTATGACACCTCTTGGTTCAAAGGTGTGATTCCAAGTTGGCAATATCATGAAATGAAAACAGGTATGAATAATGCAGGCAATGAATGAGCAATTAACATACACTTTATGTTTACTAATCCCTGCTCTGACACATCATTAGAGGTATTCTTGAGCTTTTGCCTTTTGATTCTACAAAGTCTTGTCAGAAAGCAAGTTCCTTAGGAAGCTCTCTCTCATCTAGAGAATCTGATTTTGGAACATCTGCACAACCCACTGACAATCAGCATCTCCTCCTCAGCCACCTTTACTCTGTATCTTCTTCATGATTCTTGAGAACTTCCCATGCATCCCATGTCTTTCTTTCAAGCTTAGCCTTTCTGCAGACTGGCGCTTCCTCTGAAATGATCTGTTTATCCCCCATTGTTTCTTGCCCTAGCCTACCTTCACTCCTATCTCTTAGCTTCAGGTTATTATCACACGATTTTTTACAGAAAGTTTTTTGCCAAGCTTCTGCTCTGTTTGCATTCTGAACTGCTCTATTCACTAGCACCCCCACAAAGGCGTTGGATGGTCTTTGATCTTCCTGCTTTGTAAAAGTTAATTTCAACATTAAGCATATTTGTATTTTAAACCCCCAAACTGAGAATTTATGAGTTAACTCCAGACATGTATTTGTTACAATGGTATTTCTGGTAGCTTTTTTTAAGATGCATTTCCCTCACAATGCTTAAAGTTCTCACAAAAATCCTACTGGAGTTATAAGCATAGTTTTTAGAGAATCTGACCTCATTTGACTGTTATTAAAGAAATTAAAAGGAAGTACTAAACCCTGAGAAAAATGTTCAACATTTATCACATACTGCAGAATGCATTTACTGTTAAACATTTTTTATAAAAATATAAGCCTGCTGTTAGTTCATCTAAAGGTCATCAGCACCAGTAAAGGAAGTGCTTCTCAGTTCTTATAAATCTTCTTATAAATCTAAGTTGCCAAGGTACTTCTGCAACACACAGTGAAATTACTGACACTCACAAGGTAAACACTTCGGCAATCAGTTTCAAGTCACAACCTGTAAATATGCCAAATATGTAACTCTTATAATAATCAGAGATTTAAGACTTAAACACTTAAAAAGTTATGCCCAAAGAACATAGAAGAGCTTACGCAATAGGACAGTTTCTACCAAAACATTAATGGATGACAGAAGAGTACAAACCTATCTTAAGAAATATACAAACATTCATACTATTCATATTGTTTAACGGGCAAATTCTGACATGAAGCATCACTAATGCTTTCAGTTCATCTGGCCCAGTCACAGGGATAGGAAGGCCAAAGTGTACAAAAATGGGCAAAGAGGTAGTGACTGGAGAGAAAACTGAAAGTTAAAAGGTGCCCTGCAAGATCCATGAAGAAGAAAGCACTGAAAGGAAATAGTCCCTCAGCCATGATACTGCACTGGATTCTGTGGTGTAATCTGTGTCCTTATCTTCCTCTCTGTCACAGCCCATAATCATTTCACTGAGATATTCAGTTGTTGTATCTAACACTAGGGGAGCCTCTCCATCTGTTAGGCTCCTTGTTTGTCAAGAAAAGCACAAGGTGACTGAAAGTGGCTTCAGCTTTTTATTTCCCTTCACAACCATTAACTCCACACACCTTATGTAGAATGCTTTGGTATTTGAGAACTTCTGTCACTGGAGATACCTCTCTCTACATTAATATCTGGTTTTGTCCCCTACCTTCTCCTTCAGACATGATTCCTATCTGATCTTCCACCCTTCCAACCTTATTGCAGCATTTTCATTTATGGTAATTCCCCAGAAAACTATTTTGTTATTTTCAGAGACAAATAGCTGAATTTTAGCAAGACACTTCATTTTTGTTCACGTCTTTGCTCAAGGGCTCCATCAGAGACCACTGTGTGCTTGCTAACATTTCCTGCACTTTGAAACCTAGCACTTTATAAGCTGGGCTTTTGAGATCACCATTAAAATAATAATGCTTTATTGATCCCATGATTACTTTATTTACCTTGCTGTTTCCTGTTTTTAATTACAACAATTTGGAAACTGAAGTGTTTCATTTTTCAGACTAAATAACACCAGCTGTTTGGAATTAAAACATTGAGAAGACACATAGGTGAGACTACATTTAGGTGAAGAATACAGTCCAGTATTTTCCCACAAAGTGTTTCTGGTAGGCAAAGGTTTTATATTGGCAACTGCTATTTAAAAAAAAAAAAAAAAAGAAATCAAAACATCACTAAACAATGCTCATGAAAAGATAAGTGAAATATAATTGCAGATAAATCTTTTAGGATTTAACCATCTTCTTTACCAGTGTAAAGGCTGCATACAAGTGCTATTTTGGTTGTCACGTTTCACTGTTGTTTCTTGACACTATAATTTCTCCTGTTGCTACCTCATTTCATGCCAATGCTACTGCCATGGCCTTCTGGTGTGACTGTCACTTCTTCACTACGGGTGGTGGTGGTGACAGCAGGAACGGTACGTGTGAGAGTGAGAAAAAAAGTCATGAGTAAAGCAACAGCTGAGGTTTCAGCAGCCACCTGATTAACCTCATTGCTTTTTCAAGCAAGAGGTTATTTTTGACAATGATCAATTATATACAAGAAATTATGATAAATCTGCCGTCTCTTTTCCCTTCAATTCCCCCTTCTTCACTTCACAATGACAGAAAACAGGGAGCTGCTTGAAACTTCAAGAGGATGCAGCTGGCAGAGAGCTGAGCAAGATGTTTCTGGAGAGTAGCTTATTTACTGAACAATACAATCTCAGGTCAACTGAAATTACTTAAATTAATCTAAAATAAGAGACTATTTAAAAATTCAAAAATGATCAATTTGAAAAATTCCAAAAGAATTTGGATAATGAGCAATTTTTGCAGTATTGTGTTCTGATAGTCCCCTTTTGAAATGTTCCTGAACTACATTTCTGAAGAGTGGGGGGAAAAAGAAAATCTTATCAATATATGTTAATTTTATTTATTTATTTTAAACTGAAAAAAATATGCCATTTTATTTGTTTGGGTTAACTTTAACAAATTACTGAATAGTAGTTATTCACTGGGCTCTGTAATGGTTTGCGCAAACCCACAGGAGTGAGCAGATGTATGAGAGACACAAGATCTGGCATCAAGTTGCTCCTGAGCAGAGGAGCTCACCTCATTGCCAGGACAATAATGATCAGCGGAATGTGGCGTAAGATTCTCAGAGAGCTTAGGTACAGATGTTCTGTTCCCTCTGCTTTCAAAAATATTCCACGCAACTTTGGACAAATTGCCACAGGCCAGTTTTTCAAAATTACTTCAGTGACTGAGTAAAATATTTGTCTTCAAATTCCTATTGAGTCACTGTATAATCAAATAGGTACCTAAGTTTGTGTTCTGTCGTGTTGCATTTTGGTTTGCAATGAAGTCCCACAGATACTCAATGTTTTAGTAGCCTGACATGGACGGCTTTAGTCATGACACAGATGAGGAACACAAAACCCATTTCGTGCTGAGTCCTTTGATGTAGTCAGTAAGGTAGGCGTTCCTCTTTCCTCTTGTGCAACACCTTCCATTTTCCTTCAAGGTGTTTCCTCTTTCTACACTTATTTCTAGTAAGAGGCAAGATTCCTTTGTTGAAGTAGCCAAAATGTTCTTTTACCTCTCTGGAGAGTACTCACAGGGCTACACCTCAAGACTATTTCGGACACACTGAGCCCTCTTACCAAAACTAACCACTGATATTGGAGTTCCGAAAGATTGATGAGGTGCCAAAGATAACTTGACTCTTTAGTTCAGTAATCAGCACTTTCACTTAGATGGAAAAATCTGGGATTAATTGGCTGATCTAATGACTGCATCTGTGTATGGGAAGCAGTTACTGAAGAACATACATGAAAGCATGGAAACACAGATCCTTCTCTTTGGTGGAACATAAGAAACACCTGTCAGCCTTTTCTCTTGATTCCTGTTTAACATGATATTTTTCAAAAAATCCCTCTCTGAAGTATGTAACGGTCCCCATTCACCCCAAAAGGAACATTGGCGCATCACCCAGTGCTGTGGATTCATCCAGCCAGGCAGGCACCAAATAGCTGTGATTTGTGCTGGTGACCATGACAATGTTACTCCTGTGAATATAACACTCTCCAAAAATTCACAGTTCTTTTATGTATTCGTCCCATTTAATTGTGGTTTTCTCAAAATGACCAAGGTCTGTATAATTCCTACTGTAACAGATGCTCACAAAGGTTTCCCCTCAAACCATTTTTTTTTTTTCTGAATCTAGTTTCTATAACAAAAGCATATAAAAGAGTTGGTGTTCGCAAGACAATGCATTTGGGGGAGAGAGGGAAGCAGAATTGTATTTAATACCATACACCAAAAACAAATAGTTGGGTTTTTTTTGTTGTGCATCTATACTGAAATAGTTGAAATATGAGAAAACATTTATTTTAAACTATGATTGATCTCTTCAACATGTTTGTACGGTGTTAATCACAGCATGGATCAGAGCTGAAAACTTGAAGTCTTCTGTGTGCCTTCATTTCAGCCTTTATTATTTTTATGAAAGGTAGATTCTCCCGAGACACAACCCATTAAAGAAAATTACACGTGGATTTCCTCCATTCCTTTCGATCGACTAAGTATGTTCACATCAGTGTTGAAATAGAAAATTAGTTTTATAGTACAAAGGTAATGATATGATAATTGTTTCTTATGAGTATATAACCTTGAAAGATATAACAATGGGGGAATCTGTTTGTTCTTAAAACCAATTTTGTGTCAACATTTCCCTGGAAAACGTTACTGTTATCCAACGTAACGTGATATTTCTTTTGTTTAAAAATGTTTTCTCATACCATTAAGCATAATGTCCTTAGTTCCCACAAATATTTTCAGTTTATTGCAAGCTTTACATTTATAATTCCCTTTGAATGTTCAACAGGTTTTCCCTGGAATGACATAAGCAAGTTTTGTACAAAATATTTGCATGCTTTCTCTTTTAAGTTTATCTTTCCCTTTCCTTTTAACAATGTAACTTCTAAACTTTTTATTTTTTTAATTTAGCTTTACATTTTAGAAAAGACACTAAATGGAAGTTATTTAATAACAAAGAGGAAAGTTTGACCCACCTATTTCTCTATGTGTATCTTTTTTTCCTGACAAATTGGATTTATGTATTTTGATCAAGTGTTTGATTAGGCTACATATCTACATATTTATCCTGAATCTTTAAAAGATATATCTTGGATTTCCAAAAGTCGATAAATATAACTTCTAATTCTTTTCCACAATACATCAAGACATCAGTACTGTTTTTAAAAAGAGAGATGCAAAAAAACTCTTAGAAAAGAAACACTTAATTTATACTGGACATTTTTAGAATTTTTAAAATAAATATTATGATTTATATTTTCCGCAATGGACAAAATTAATTTATTCATAGTGTTTGGTAGAATTAATATTTTTGCCTGTGAACAGGAGTGTAGTTCATAGACGTAAGTTTTTTTCATATAGGTAAGTTCTATTTGAGTCAGTCAGAATGGACCAACATCACAATGCTATAATTTGAATTTGTTCACTTTAGAACTTAATAACAATAAAAATAAAAGCCAATATGGTAGTTCAGACATTCTAATTGTTTGTTCTTAAAATTTTCCCAGAGTCCTATATAATTGAAATAACAGTATTTACTTACCTTTAGTAGCCTAGGAATTCAATGCAATAATTTAGAAGAAAGCTAAGTGAAACTACAAATATTTAGTGAAATTTAAATATCTATTTAATCTAAAATTTGCTCTTACAGGTGACTATATTAGGTGCTTTTCCTAGTTAGATTCCGGGTATGCTTGAATTTGAACGACATAATATGTTGCAGAGACACGCTAGATTATTAGTATGAGAAAAATTAGGTTGATTCATATGGTTTTTTTCTTTTAAATAAATTGGTTGCAGCTGAATTAAACTCAGCTTACTGTCAATTTCTGCTGTAATTGTTGAAGATATTGAAATGAGCTGGGATTAAAAGGTTCACTGTCAGTTTCTTTTAAAGCAAGAGTAAATTAATCCCTTCTGTCAAAGACAAGCCATAATATACGATTCTCAATGCACAGTTCAATGTCCTTAAATTTCTGAAGTGCTGAAAGGGTTAATTACTTTGAACTCTCAGTTTGAAGTAGGTAATGAAAGATGGAGAAATAAAAGAGACAAAAATGACACACGAATAGACTGGAGAAAACAGTAGCATTGCCACCGCATTTTGAATTAGCACCCAGGAAATTTGGAGCTTTGCAACTGATGTATCTGCAGAACATAAACCAGTTCCCAGAACAATGCCCACTCTTTCATGGGACGTTTAACACATATGCACATTTGCAGCCCCAGCAAGACATAAGGGCAAAGGCCTGAGCTTAATGCAGCTCCCAAACAAAGGTGGAAAGGTCCATGCTCTACACCCTGGTGTCAGTTATCGTTTTGGGCTATACCCTGATTTTCATAGCTTGGAAAAGTCATGCATATTTACTTTCCAACAGTACTGTCCTGGGATTTTTCTAGCAGAACCTGTAGCCAAAGCTTAACCTAAGGTACAAGACGCCCCTGAGGAAAATTTCCCTGATTCTGTTTGTGTCATGCTACAAGAAAATTTGGTTCCTTTCCTTGGTTGCTTTGAAAATAAACAGTAGTTATTTATTTTTTTTTTCTCCGAATCACACCGTGACATTTAACTTTTAACTGGTTTAGATGTCACGTGCAATCAATCTGTTATGAGTTTTACCATCTAAACTCTCATATTGTGCCAACAGCCTTTTTAACAATGAAAAATAAGAAAAGTAAGAAATTATCACTAGAACGGATTTCAGAATTTCAGAATTTGAAGAAGAGTAAAGCTCCAAAGGTGTCTTAGGGTCTTAAAGCCACATCTTACTTATAATTAACCTGAACATTCTGAAGTTATGTATTATTGTAAATTGCAAGAGTTTCTTGCTAAACCAAAGCAGTGAAAGGAAAGCAAATGGTTCTAGACATTTTACATGCCATCAGAAAGACTTATCCATATTAATGTTGGAAATATTAATTAAATTAAAATAATAACTACCTACCTCCACCAAAAACTCCACTGTATCTTTTTTTAAGATTATACAGAACAGATTTACTCTTTGAAGTGTAGGTCCAAAGGCAGCACTGTTGGTCCAAGCTGAAAGAAATCAAAATTAAATGCTAAAATACCTTTTCTCAGAAAGATTTTCAGTTTCATTACAAATGTGATTTACATTTTAGAAACGTATGAGCGCAAAAAGAAGTTTAGCCCTGAAAAAAGTCTTTCTTTCTTCTTTTTGCTGAGGAATATTGATTTAGGTTTTTTTTTTAGCCATGAAGTGTTCTGTCATATACTGAATACACAATAACTCTATCAAATACAGATGACTTCATCAACTATAAAGACAATCCATCTATCAAAATCCAACCGCATACAAAATGTTGATGTTAGTGGGTTTTTTTCTTCCACTTCTTTTCTCAGTTATTCTATAAAATGTTATTTACATTCCTGCAATTTAATTAGTAATATCACAACAGAAAAGTACACGGCAGGTAGTATAATAATGAGAATTTAGAAGTAAATGTCAATGAAATACTAAACACCTAAATCCTCTGGATCAGTAACTGAATGTGACCCGAATGAGCTGGAAAAGACGCCAGCATGTAGATGGCACTGGGAACAATTTTTAAATAATGTTATGTTTCAGCAGAACAACATATGGTTTCACATGGATTTCGAGGGGGGGGGGGGGAAGTGATCTATAGCATTATTATTTTTATTCCTATTGTATAGTAAGATGTCATTTTATAATCACACTTTATTCCGTAAATATGTAATACGGGATCCACATCAGTTAGTGACTGACACAGAGATAGCAAGCACACAAGTAGTTGTTGTTTTAAAAGGATTTGTTTGCATTTCATGAACGAATGGCCTGAGTTCACTGAAACTGCCCGGCTCTTTTTGCTTAACGAAAGTAGCTGACACACAACGAGGAGTGGCAGACAGCTTCGATCACAGAAATAGATAAGCAAGGGTACTGCTACTAACCTAAACGATTGTCCTAACAGTTAGGGTAATTTCAAACTAGTGAAAACTGCTCTTTTACACACATTTAACAAAACAGTTTCACCCTTAAGCTAAAACTGTTTTCCACATGTATGATCTTTCTTTATTGAGCCCTCCCTTGTTATCAACAGTGATCACATTTTCCAATAATCTTTGATTATTAAAGATCCCATTAACTTGAGCAAGGTATACTGCATACGAAGGTTACAGCTGGAAATTGTATTGCTTTAGAATGAAGAAATGTGTAACTGCAAGTATTATATATAAAGATGTGGACAGATTAATAATCAGTTTGTCTCAAACCAAGAGTCATCAGTTGCTTCATGTCAAGTAGATTATATATAACAGCATTTTTTATGCCCTGGCTAATACCTCCAGTACTATCAGAATAGCATGATAGGAGCTATGTCTCCAAATCAAAGAATTTCAGGAAAAGAAGATGAGTTCTCACTCAAACACAAAATAAAATGGCATTCTAATAGCACAGGCAACAAGAACAGCTGCTGCACATAGTCCCCTATTACCAACCGCTGACATTGTATATGGAATAACTTATTAGAAAGCTTGGAAGTTTTAAAGAGCAAAGAGAAAAAGTAAACCATTTCAAGTATCCTCTCCCTGATGTGATTCTGTACGCAAGACCATGTGAATAGTTCACAAGGGGGCAGCTGAACAGCCAAGTGGTGCAGTTTGCATTTGAAATTCGACAAATCCAGAAGGTGTTTTGCTTTGACTGTTGAAACATTTAATAGCAGGGAAAAAAAAATAGCTGCCCTGCAATAGCCTTTTCAGAGGTGGAACTTGCATGTCAGAAAAGTAGAAGTCTTTTTAAAAATCAGTTAAGACTCATGGGAGAAGGAGACGTCTCTGCAGAATATTTTGTTTCTTCAAAACTCAAAGCAGTAATCATTTTTACAAAGTCTTTCCTTTACAATTCATTGCACTTTTAAACAACTTGTTTCTTTTTCATTGTTTCACACAACTTGTATTCCATTTTTTGTGCCATGCTAATTTATTTTATAAAAAAGTATTTTTTGCTAGTAAGTATTTGGGTGAAAAAAGAACACTCAAATGTCTGGGGTTTTCAGTTTCCATTTTAATTTATAGTAAAACAGACAGCAGATTTAAGATTTTTTACAAAAGTCAGCTAACTATCTTCAGTGCACTGCAGGAATCTTGATGAACATTGCAACTCATGTTTATGCAGACAATAAGAAAATAATATTCACCATGACAACCCATAATGTCATCAGCAAGTATTCGTATTATTACATAACATTTTCAAGTTGCATTGCAACAGTGCAAATATCAATTTAAACAACCAGAAGGATTCATGTGTGCAACAGAAGTTGAACCTCCTGCCTGCCTTTCTGATAGGTAAGGAACATAAGACTTCACTTTTACCCTAAACAGAGAGCAAGACAGTGAATTTAATGCCATTAAATAATAAAAATATTATGAATCATATTCCTTTGTTATCTTTATGCATTTACTTAATTGCTACAGAGACTGCACAAGCACATAAAAATACACAACAACATAAATTCTTTTCTCGCAGCTCCCTCCATAAAATATTAAAAAAAAACCACCTTATTAAGCTTACTGCGATTTTAAAGGGTACAACTTAAATACTGTTCTAGGAAAATATTTCTTTGAGAGTTATGTATATGGCTTGCCAAATTTGCTGTAAAGCAATTTTTAATATCTGCTTTCTCACCTCAAAAAAAGTTTTTAATGAAAATAATGAATTGCCATTAAAGCACAGAACACTGGTTTGCAAATCTGGTGTCTGTTTCTAGTAAGGTCTCAAATCAGATGTAGCAAAGAAATCAAATATTCTTTATGTATTCTTTAGAATGCTAGGACAAAATTTTTCAGCAGCTTATTATTTGTGCAAATACCACATGAATCAAGAAAGAGTTAATCAGGAATTCTTTGGAGCTAATGCTTAGGGCTTAATCTTCTTTTAGATCTAATAAGGAAAAAAAAAGACTAAAATAAGCCAAACTTCCTCATCATCTGCAGGCTTAGAGGCACTGGATAGGCTAGAGAATTCCAATCATTATTACTTTCCTGATTGACTTCCATGTTCTGACTCGTGGGAATTTTCATTCATCACTGGGGAACAATTGATTTTCCAAAGTAGATACTCAACTGTCTTCCATCTTCCAAATTAAAAAAAAAAAATTACATTATTGCTTCTATAAATCAGTGGTGATTTATACCTATGGTTCACAATAGCAATAACATTCTGAAAATTATTCATTACTATAATTAACTGCTAGATTTCTACAGTATATTTCTTCCTTTATTTGAAAATGTGAGTTAAAAAAAAATCAAATAAACAGTAATCAAATTATTTCATTTAGAAAGCTACATTACTAAAGAACAATTTATCTTAAATATACTGCAAATAATAAAACACTGCAGGTGTAATTAGCATACAGAATACTCTAGGAGAGGTTTTTTTTCTCGCTGAAGGTATCTTGTTGCACGTCTTTATCCTTCAGTATTATTAGTGATGCATAGGTGCAAAGAAAATAAATCCATGCTGTCACAAACTTGTATGCATCTGGATTATTCACACCACTATACAGCATTAGCCAATAATGCAATGTAATTTTAGAGACCTTAGGCCAGACTTTCAAAGGCATTTAGGTGCTTATGGATGCAGGTAGGATCTTACTACAAACAATTCTGAGGAGCCTAAGCATCGTTTCCCCACACGAATCAATGACATTTAGGATTCAGCATGGTTTTGAAATAGCAGTAGGTACTAATTTACATGTTTAGGTATCTAAATGCTCAAAACAAAATCTGCTGGTTTATCATTCCCTCTTGAAGCAGTGAAGAGTAGCATAACATTATGGCCATGGGCCCACAAAAAAAAGTTATTATAAAATTCATGAAGATGGGTATAAATAGTGTTGCAGCTATGTTGTGGCAAACACCAACGTGTGATTTTTTACTCCACAGTCAATATGAGGTATCTTGTGTCTTTTGCTACAGAGGCAAATATGAATCACTCTATACTCTGCACGCACATGAGTAGATGCTGAGAACTGCAGCGGGTAGTAATTTGCGCTGATAGTTTTTATTTTAATACTGAATATAAGCTAGGAGGAGTGGCTGACACGCCAGAGGGCTGTGCTGCCATCCAGAGAGACTTGGACAGGCTGGAGATTTGGGCAGGGAATAACTTAATGAAATACAACAAGGGAAAGTGTAGGGTCCTACATCTGGGCAGAAACAACCCCAGGTTCCAGTATAGGATGGGGAGCTACCTGTTAGAGAGCAGTGTAGAGGAAAGGGACCTGGGGGTCCTGGTGGACAGCAGGATGACCATGAGCCAGCACTGTGCCCCTGTGGCCAAGAAGGCCAATGGCATCCTGGGCTGTATTAGAAGGGGGGTGGTTAGTAGATCGAGAGAGGTCCTCCTTCCCCTCTACTCTGCCCTGGTGAGACCGCATCTGGAATATTGTGTCCAGTTCTGGGCCCCTCAGTTCAAGAAGGACAGAGAGCTGCTGGAGAGAGTCCAGCGTAGGGCAACTAAGATGATTAAGGGAGTGGAGCATCTCCCTTATGAGGAAAGACTGAGGGAGCTGGGTCTCTTTAGTTTGGAGAAGAGGAGACTGAGGGGTGATCTTATTAGCGTTTATAAATATATAAAGGGGGAATGCCATGAGGATGGAGCCAGGCTCTTCTCAGTAGCAACCAATGATAGGACATGGGGTAATGGATTCAAGCTGGAACACAAGAGGTTCCACTTAAATTTGAGAAGAAACTTCTTCTCAGTGAGGGTGACAGAGCACTGGAACAGGCTGCCCAGGGAGGTTGTGGAGTCTCCTTCTCTGGAGACATTCAAAACTCACCTGGACGCCTTCCTGTGCAACCTCATCTAGGTGTTCCTGCTCCGACAGGGGGATTGGACTAGATGATCTTTTGAGGTCCCTTCCAATCCCTAGCATACTGTGATACTGTGATACTGTGATACTGTGATATTGGGGACATCAATTATAGAGTATGTTAACAAACACAGGAGTCAGTTTCAGATATATAAAGAGCAGTTTCAGGCATTAAATGTAATAAATGTGTGACAGTCAAGTCCCATTACTAGCTCCAAAAAATCAGAAATAGTCCTTCATACTCTATTGAGAGAGAAAGGTAGACAGAAAAATCAAAGCACGTACCCTCTCCCAAATGCTCAGCTTCTTCCTGCCCAAATTACTCTACCCATTTATCACTTTTTTTCCTGCCCTGTCTGATCACAAACGTTGGCTATGCAGCATTCAAATGGAACCTCATGCAGCCAGGTGAATAAGGTTTTATAGTTAGCCTGCCTGTAGGCAAAATCTAGCCTTAAATTGCCATCCATTCACAGCATTTCAGACATCTTTGAAAACATGATGTAATTTCCTTTCTGCCATGGAGAGCTAGATACTATGTGCAGAGTCAGACAGTAAAACAGACCGTCTGGTGAGAAATGCACTGGACATCTTAAAATTTCTCTTTTTTCCATCAGGTCAAAGTATTTTTTTTCGGCAGTGAAATACTCCTGAAGCTGCAGTGAAAATATTCCATATTCTTGTAACATTTTGGACTTTTTTAATGGGTGGTAGTGTTGATGGGATGGAAATCAAAGCCTATACTGCAAGGAGATTTAACCATAGGGTTTATTTCCTAGCTAAAGTTTGCACTGGGTTGTTGTAAAAAAATATATATTAATAAATAGCTCCATTTTCATATACAATACTTTTATAATATACTTCATTTGCTTTTGTAAACATACCAGGAAGCTCTGGATGACAGGTAATTCACAGCTTCAATATCCTCCACTAATTGAACCTGGATGAAATAGGGAGAGCACTAATCAGAACTGATTTCAAATGCTGCTCACTTGAGGGAACGAAAATGGTATCTTCTCCCAAGAGGAAATGTTGATACTGCATTAAACAGACAAACCCTGTGATATCCTATGCCTCTCAGGAGAAACAGGAGTCTAATAAACTGCAAAGTATTTCCCTGTTGAGTTAGAACACCAGGAGTAAGGAGCAAATTGTAATGAAACTACTTGACTGCAAATGTGCAGGATAATGGCTACCTTCCCGCAGCACTCAGCTCCGTTCTCCTGGCCTTATTTCTGCTCTCACTATAGAAAGGCTGGTTGCCCACCGTTACTCGGTTTGATAAAGGCTGACTGAGGTTCTTTGGAACAGAGTCTCTATGAATAAATTTCCAACTTTATTTCAGAGATAATTTTTTCGGATCAGATCTTTACTGTCTGATCTTTCTATTTATTTTGTTACAAAGCTGTGTCAGAGTCTCTAGGATAACTTTTATATTTAACAATACATGAATATATAAATCATAGATGTTAATACTTTTAGAATGACTGGAAAGGATTATTTTCTATGGAACAGCAGCTATCTGAAAGAACCAATAGTGAGAGTCCAAAAAGAGACATGAGTGAAGTTTGTACCAAGTTGTTTTTGGAAGCAGATGTGAAATAGTCACAGCGAAGGTGAAGAACAAACCAGAGAGCCGTCAAGCTGAGCAAGCAGCTTTGGGACATCCATTTGGAAGGCAGAGGGGCATTCACCGCCCAGAAAGACTGAAAACTCTTACAAAAAAAAAAAAAATGTGGAGAGACAATTATTTTGTAAAACTTTCTCTGTTTTTCACAAAAGATGAATAGGATAGAGATGGAACATGAAGTCCTGAAAATGGTTCAGGAAGCAAAAGCAGAAAGAGTGAAATAACAGGATTAAAATATATATCCTTCTTTGGAGTTTTCTAGATGAGAAAGGTGATTTTATTCAGATAATTAGGACCAGGCCAATATGTACCAGCTGATAATACAGCAAAATTGTAATATATACTTAAACTTTACATATCAATGGTATGACTTCGATACTAGGAAATACAAGGCCGGATTCAGCCTGAGATTAAGAGATTGAAATTGGGCTGGAATTCCATTCAAGTTTAAGACACTTAGATTTATTGTTCATCAAATAGTGCTAATTGAGACTAATGTACATAAACTGCCATCATAGCCAATGGACAAAAAGGGCAGAGTTCAGTGGCATAAGTATTTACTTATTTTGTTTTCCTAAGGTATCCAAGACATCTACATGGTGCTAGTAGATAGACCCAGAATAGGGTACTGGACCTGTGGAAGACCTTCTGAAACATTACATGGAGACCAAATTCCTCTGGTTATCTGAAATAAGCAACATACTCACTGGACTTTAGAAAATGATCGAGCTCAACAACTAATAGAATGTACTGATATATTTTGTCTTTAGCTGGAAAGTTGAAGCCTCTCATAGCTTAAGTCAAATCCACCAACAAGATATCTTGAATATCATAGTGCAACCAAATCAACACTGAATACTTGTGCTTAGGAGCTCATGAACTGAGCACAAGTTATCTTTCTATTTTAGAGACTGGAAATCACTTTCTAGACTCCATCGTTGGCATTAACTTGATTTCTATGGACTATACACTAAGTTCACATAGAGTTATTTATATGCTTCTACCTAAATTTGAGCATACTACTCTAGAAATGTACTTCACCGCATTGTCTTAGTAATGTCATTGTGATTGCTGAGCACTAGAGAGATTTGCTTTCACTGTGTCACTGGTAGATTATACCTGCAGATGCCTTTCTACAGACTCCTAAAAGCATAGCAACTGATAACGGAGATGAGCCAGTGGTGCTACAGAACTCTTCCTTTATGGCACGCTGTGCTAGTGTTCGGAAAGAACTCAACTAGCAGACACATTTTCCATTTTAGTTATCTATGTAGTAACAACATAGATTTTTCTACATGTCCAAAGAAGAAAGTAGCGTGAATTTTTTTCTTTCAGGTCAAACTGACAACTCTTTCAGCAGCCAAAACCAGTTGAATTGTACCCTTATAAAATAAGATTCCAAGAGAAGTGGAAAAAAATAGAATAAAAGGAATTAAATTCTCATTACCCTTACACACACTAGTTTAATGGACATAATTAAACCCCCCTGTTTTCTTCTGTACATTTGTTTTACATCTCATTCACCATTTATCTGTAAAATGTGGTCTTGCTATGTCCCTTCTCCTAACGTTTTTCACAGAATCCTTCAGCTCAATATCCATTTTCTTCAAGGATCTGACAAACAGTTTAAAAAGAGGTCTTAGCTTTTACTCTTCTCTCATTGTTGTTACCAATAGAGACTGTTCGTTCTTTTTACTTATTGTTATCAATAGATATTGTTAAGGTCAATAACTACTAGTTATAATCTCATAGTATTTGGATACTTTAGCCTAAACAAAGAATCCATTGTCCTAGGTCAGGGCCTATTTCACAAATTGTCACAAATGTTACACATTTCTTCTGTTTAGTAATTGAATGTAAATAAGGAACCTGTCCACAGCTACCTGAAGCAAACAGTATGCTGTTCTGCTTTCTTCATGAATTGAATGAACTACCTGCTGTGTGCTAAGGAACAATAAAAGTTTTTGCTTGGTTGCATAACTTTTAATTTTGTTCATAAAAGAGAAATTTTTTGTTCTTGACACTGAATTCCTAATATGAAACCAATTCTTTGCTGGTTTTGGATGGTCACTCATTAGAGAGCCTTGAGTCATCTTTAAACAAAGTGACTTTCTGAGAACAAAGTAGTCTTTCTTCAGATAATTTATTTACTGAAAGTTTTTTGCTGGAAGACTGGTATAACAGTTTTGAATTTTGACAAATTTGGTGGAGATTTGCTGTCTGAAAAAATCCTTTGCATAAATCTGAGAAGTTTATGTTGGATATAAAATAAAATAATCAGTGATTTACTTTTACTTTCTTTTAATTCACATGCATAGTTTTAAAAGTTCTGATCTACCTGGGAAGTATTTATAGGGAAATTGCAGTACTTGTGCAATTCTTATCAATAGCTGCCCTAAAAGCATCCAAATGCCCTAAACCTCCCTAAAATCCTTCCATAGACAATTGGAAACATGTCAGAGAAACACAGAGATGGAGTTAGATAAACCCTGAAAAAGTTAATGGTTGCTCTTCTGCATGCAAATACGTTGAGTGGAGTGATCAATAATGATTCATAACCATCTCACTTTTCCCTTTTTAAAACTTATTTGGACTATAATGTCTAGAAACCTGCTGTCTGATGAAATAAGGTAGTGAAATGAGAGTCCTTCTTAGGCAAGCTTTTGCTAGTAATTCCTTTTCTGAAGCACTTTGGAGAATATCACTATCCAAACTATGTCTTGAGCACCATCTTTGACCCCTTGCTTGTCTTTATAACCTGGCTATGTGCCTGTAATAACTGCATAAAGGGTTTAACATTTCCAGTTTGTTATCATCTTTCTGCATGCTACACCATCCTATCAGCTGCAGTTTTTCTTTCTTCTATTCATTAAGAAGACTCCTTCACAGATAGTTTTTCTAGACTATTACTTAGTCTGTATCATCATCTACTGGTGCTCATGTCTCTACTGCATCAAGCAAGCTTCTTGTCTCATTTGAGCATCAGCAGTTGCACACGTTTTCCTGGTTCTCAGGGCGGATGCTGACTCTCTTCCATTTTGTGAAGTTCCTAGCATGAGGTGCTCTTGTAAAGTAGAAATTATTATTACATTCTACTTAATAGTAATAATAACAATGACTCTTTAAATGAAACTTCATAGAAGCTATGGTGCATATGACATTCAAGGAAGAGTTAATGATCTCAAAAACGGCTGGACCAAGTCATCTGTCCTCAGGATTGTTGGTTATCTGACGAAACCATCGCACTGACAAAATTACTTCTTGCCATGTTCTATTGCATTCTTGTGCTTTTTTCCTCCTCAGATGAATAGTGCATCTAATTAAACACCACTCTCTTACTTTCCCTTTCCACGTTTATCATAGCTTTCATTAATCTGATCTCATTAACACAGTTGTAAATGTAAACAATTTTAAAGCAGCATAAGCGAAAGTAAGAGTTAGTCTAACTCAGATTAATTTTATGGTACCTCTAATCTGACATTCAGTATATTATATGATAATTTGGAGTTTCCGCTAGGCTCACTGCTATTGCTTCAATGGTCCATTTCTAAACCATGTTAATTTTTTTTCTAATTTTCATTTCAAGCAGAGTAAATGAGAAAGATTTGCACATCTGTCCTTGAGACTCTCAGTAAAGGTTGGATTCAAACTTTATGCAATGAGAACGGTGCGATGAGCAATGTTCCAGGAGCAGTTCAGAAGTCACTGTAAGACAGAAAGAAAATACTTGCTGCACCTTTTAGTTGATTTTCAGGGTGTTTTTTGCGGTAAAAAATTCATTATGGCCTAATATAGCTGTAATTTCCTTAGTGGAAGGCTTACCAGACAAACATAGAGTGAGTTTTCTTTGCTCACTGCAGCAATTTTTTCTGAATAGTTTTTATGGTGCACCTAGATACAAGATCTGAAAGTTTGTACGGCAGGGTGAATGGATTTCTTTCTACTCTGAGAAGAAGTAGAAAAGTATTCATGCTCAGGTCTCTACCAGTTATTTCAACCCTGACATGCAACTGCTCTGTTATTTGTCATTCTGGGCTTCATAAAAAAAAAAAAAAAAAAAAAAAAAAAAAGCAATTTGCCACGACCGCTGGAGATCTGATCTTCATAAAGTGTCAACGGCTGTGTGGTTCTGGCTTATATGAGTCAAATTCCTGCACTGGTACCTGATTAAGGCCCAGAGATGAGAAAAAAAAATCCAAAAAAGGAGCACCAATAATCACACTGTAAGCTGATCATTTCAAAATCATACACGGTACTTGAAATCACAGGTAATGCCATGATTTGCCTGTCAAAGTGATAGTCAAGAATGCTCACATTAGTGTGTGATGAAGAAACAGCTGAGCTTAAGCAACAGTGTTTACAGCTGGGAAAGAACTTTCTTTTTTTTTCATTTTGCCATCTTCCATCGTTCTGTTATTATGTAATTTCACTTATGAGTCACTTTATCCCAAGGGAGTGAAATACAGGAAAGAATATGCCTCATCTCAGTCAAAGTCTGCTGGATCCAGGGAGGAACTTCATAACTGTTTGAAGGCCTTCATACAGGAACAGATGTAACAGAGTGGTGGGTTGACTTTGGCTGGCCACCAGGTGCTCACCAAGCTGCTCTATCACTTCTCCTTCTAAGTGGAACAGGGGGAGAAAGTAAGATGAAAAAGATTTGTGGGTTGATGTAAGGACAGGGAGATCACTCACCAGTTACTATTGCAGGCAAAACAGACTCAACTTTGGGGAAATGTATTTAATTTGTTGCCAATTAATTACAGAGTAGGATAGTTAGAAATAAAAACAAAAGTAAAACAACCTTCCCTTCATCCTTCTTTTCTTCCCAGGCTGAACTTCATAACTCTTCTACTTCCCTGCCCTTCCCCAAGCAGGCGGACAGGGAATGGGGGTTACAGTCAATTCATAAAGCTTTGTCTTTTCCACTCCTTCCTCCTGGCGCTCTTCCCCTGCTCCAATGTGGAGTCCTTCCCATGGTATACAGTCCTTCACAAACTGCTCCAACCGGGGTCCTCTCCATGGCGTACAGTTCTTCAAGAACTGCTCCTGCGTGGGTGTCTTCCACGGTGTGAAGTACTTCAGGAACAGACTGATCCAGTGTGAGTCCCCCATGGGCCACAGGTCCTGCCAGAAAAACTGTTCCTGCATGGACTCCTCTCCCCAGTCCGCCAGCTCCTGCCAGGATCTTGTTCTGGTGTGGGTTCTCCATGGGCTGCATCTTCCTTCAGGGCACCTCCACCTGTGCTGGTGTGGGATTCTCCATGGGCTGCATGGTGGATATCTGTGCCCCTGTGGTCATCCATGGGCTGCAGGGGGACAACCTGCTTTACCACAGTCTTCAAGGCACTGGATTGCAACAAAAGAAGAGCAATAAAGCTGGTGAAAGGTCTAGACAACAAGTCTTATGAGGAGTGGCTGAGGGAACTGGGGTTGTTTAGCCTGGAGAAAAGGAGTCTCAGGGGAGACGTCACTCTACAACTACTTGAAAGGAGGTTGCAGTGAGGTGGATCTTAATCTCTTCTCCCAAGTAACAAGCAATAGGACAAGAGGAAATGGCCTCAAGTTGCACCAGGGGAGGTTTAGATTGGATATGAGGAAAAATTTCTTCACTGAAAGGGTTGTCCAGCATTGGAACAGGCTGCCCAGGGAAGTGGTGGAGTCACCATCCCTGGAGGTATTTAAAAGATGTATGGACTTGTCACTTATGGACATGGTTTATTGGTGGACTTGGCAGTGTTATGTTAATGGATGGACTCGATGATCTTAAAGGTCTTTTCCAACGTAAAAAATATCTATGATTCTATGATTCACCTTGGGCTGCTGAGGAATCTCTGCTGTGGAACCTGGAGCACCTCCTCCCTTTCCTTTTTCTCTGACCTTGGTGTCTGCAAGTTTGTCTCTATCATATTTTTCTCACTGCTCTCTCTCACAGTTGTTACTCAGTGGTTTTTACCGTTTCTTAAATATGTCATCACAGAGGTGCCACCAGTGTTGCTGATGGACTCATCTTTAGGCAGTGGTCGATCTCACTTGGAGCTAGCTGGAACTGACTCTGTCCAACATGGGGGGCAGCTCCTGGTGTCTTCTCACAGAAGCCACCCCTGCAGCCCTCCCCTGGCTACCAAAACCTTGCCATGTAAAACCAATACATGGTCACGTTTACATCTTCTTTTTACTATTCCATCAATTTGAAGAGAAAAGGATTTTCAAATATGACATTTTCGATTACTAGCAAGGAGCAAATAGGTGATATCAATAATTCTTCATGTCAACCACAGAAGCAGACCTGTTTTAAGGAGTAAAGGCCAAATTTCTACCTCAATTAGAGCTGTGAGTCTTCCCCATGAATTCTATTTCTGGATTTCTATTCTTGGCTTTCTATTTCTGTATGAACTTGTTCAAATCACTTGTCTTCTCTCTGCTTAGTACTTGACAGAATTCTTCCGAGGTTAAAATCAGTAGTTAGTACATGCTAAGATCCCTATGTGGAAGGTCACTGCATAGGAATTACAATAATTGTCTTCCACTATGAATTTATACAACTTTGCACTTTGAAAGGAAATTGAATTAATCAATATTAAATAATACAATGTATAGAGATATTACTCGATACATGATTAAGAGAAAATTATATTAGTATATTTGGCTCGTGGAGTAAAATGATGAAGCATTCCAATGAAATACAGATACAAATACAGATATATTCACCTAGTGCCTGTTTCACTTCTTGATCTTTCCAGGTTGCTCTCATTCACTTCTCATTTAGTCTGTTGCAATCAATGGACAAATATCAGCTGGCTTCTACAGTGAAGGCTTTTTGTTGTTTCTCCAGTACATGTATGTGGTATGCAAAGCGACAGCTCATGTCCTGAAAGCTGCAGACTCCGAAGGCTGGAACGCTGCTTCTGCCTAATCATTCTTGTTTTTCAGCTTATCCATCTAACCACTGTCCCACACTAACGTAGCTGTACTGGAGATAACTGAGGTATCATCACCAAATGTTTATGAGGTTTCCACTGACTATCACCAATGTGATCAGGTTTAGGTCTACTAGTAAATAAAACAGCAAATAATATTATTTTGAAAGTTCTATTTTGCTCTGAGCAAAAATATTTAGCTGATAATATATTTTTTTGCACGAGAAGATGAACATTTGATTTAGCTTCTATCTTTAGCAAGCATTAAATGCAGCAGTACTTAGGTGCAGGTACATCAGTAACAGAAAAGATGCCGTGTGTCAGCTTCTTTAGTTGTGCCTCATAGTTTTTACATAAAGGACGCCTTTACACAATTCATGCTGTAGAACAGTTGAAAACAACAATAACAACAAACTCAACCAAACAACCCAAAACAATAGAAAAGCAAAATAAAACCGAAGCAAAAAACACAGACCATGCTATGGTCTACATGGAACTACAAATTTCTGTGACTTTTTGTTCTCCCAGTATGGTTTGAGAAAGAATTGAAGTGTGTTTGTGAGTGTTTTCTTCACCTCAGACATTTGGTATTCTAGAAGATTGTGCCAAACTAATTTTCAACACATTTAAAGTCTGGTAGTGCCGGGAAGAGTCGGGGGTGGGGACAGTTGCTAAAACAGACTTTCAGTGCATTGGTCAGAATCACAAGAAAACAGCTTTTGGCACAAACATGTTCAAGTGATACTTATGAAACATTATACATATCTGAGTAAAAGTCAAGACCAAACAGCTGTAAGATAACTCCAGTTTTTTAGAGAATGTTTGCAAAAGTAAATTTCGATGTCACTATTTTGGATGGAGCTCAGGTGGTTTTGCTTATATATATCATGAATCCACCTATATTTGCACTTCACTTCCTATGGATATCCTGCATATTTCTCTGTCTTTCTGACTTTTTGCCTACAAACCTTACCATTGATCTGCTGATAGCAGAACTCTTGCAAACTTACTCATTCTCTTCAGTGGACTGCTATCCTGAATGTCACTGACCTCATTGATGGCGTCAGAGGCTGAAACAGTTGCTCAGTTTTCCCACACCTTTGAAAGTAGGAAGGTCTCTTGCAAAGTGCTGCATTTTATTAACAGACTGAAGAGATACATATCATAGAATCATAGGATCATAGAATAGGTTGGAAGGGATCTTAAAGATCATCTAGTTCCAACCCCCTGCTAGGGGCAGGGACACCTCCCACTAGACCAGGTTGCTGAAAGCCACATCCAGCCTGGCCTTGAACACCTCCAGGGATGGGGCCTCTACAATTTCCCTGGGCAATTGGTTCCAGTGCCTCACCACCCTCAGAGTGAACATTTTTTTCCTAATATGTATTCTAAATCTCCCCTCTTCCAGTTTAAATCCATTACCCCTTGTCTTAATCGTTACATGCCCTTGTAAAAAGTCCCTCTCCAGCCTTCTTTGTAGGCCCCCTTCAGGTACTGGAAAGCTGCTAGAAAGACTCCCCAGAGCCTCCTCCAGGCTGAATAATCCCAACTCTGTCAGCCTGCCCTTATAGGAGAGGTGCTCCAGCCTTTTGATCATCTTTGTGGCCCTCCTCTGGGCCCACTCCAACAGGTTCATGTCTTTCTTGTATTGAGGGCTCCAGAGCTGGATGCAGTACTCCAGGTGGGGTCTCATGAGAGTGGAGTAGAGGGGCAGAATCACCTCCCTCGACCTGCTGGCCACACATCTTCTGGTGCAGCCCAGGATGTGGTTGGCCTTCTGGGCTGCGAGTGCATGTTACCGGCTCATGTTGAGTTTCTCATCAACCAACACCCCAAGCCCTCTCCTCAGGGCTGTCCTCAATCTGTTCTCTGCCCAGACTGTGTTTGTGCTTGGGATTGCCCTGGTGCACGTGCAGGACCTTCTCACCTGCATATTTATTCATTTGATCATCTGGTTGCTGCTCAGCTCCAAATACGGATTCAGACCGGTTGTAGGTGATATTAATGTTTAGTAAAACTCATTATCAGAAATTATTTGTTTGCCCAAAGAGAGATATTTATATACAGGAGATTCCTACTATAAATACTTGTTTCCTGAGCTTGTATTAATTGGTTGCTATTGGAAGTAAAAAATTGGCTAGATTTACCTTCTTACTGCATCAGCTGATGGGAAACTGCATCTTCATTTGCACAGATGCTAAAGAGAAAGGACAGTTAGTTGAGAGGCAGGAAGAGCCATTGCACTCATGCGGATAAAGGACGTAACAATTTTACTATCCATTGCAATACTATAAGACCATTGTTGACAATTAGTCAGGAAGGAATTTGATCAGAAGTCATTAACGTTTGTCAGCTTTTGCTAAAACTGTCACTGCCCTTTAATAATGCACCTGTTTAGGAACCGATTTTCCATCTCAGTAAAAAGGCAGTGGTAGCTTTGGAGTAAGCTGGCTAGATGAAAACTTAACCTCACTGAAGTTTCATGAAGATCTCATGTTCCTCTTCCGGACCAGGATTTCAGCTGTTGTGCCCTTTACTTGGAGGTCTTCCATTCATGCACTAGCCAACTATTTCATTGGTGGGATCTAATGTAAGTTGTAGTTGTGCACCTCATTAAAAATAAATAGCTAATATCTTCATACTACCCACAAAATCGTATAAGTCATTGTTTCTTTAGCTGTGATATTCATGTGCCAATAAAGCTATCTTAAAATAGCAATAAGCCTTTTGTGTGCCGTAGGTTGACTTGCCTAAAAGTGAAAGTAATATATTGTCATCTAAACTTTCATACTGAATGAATAATGCATTGAAAACTAATTTTATATGAAGTCAATGAAGAAAATCCACCTTTAATATTTAATTTGTAGTGATCAGTCTCCTCTACTACTTCACAGTGGTGTGGAGGTTCCAATGCAAGATTGTTATGTGGAGACCTCATTAACCTTAAATGAGAACAGGAGCAGCCTGTTCACCGCTAAGAAGGCTGCAACCCTGAAAAAAGACCAATGAAGGTGATATTTGTTTTTGTGTCCAGTGAAGGTGATATTTGTTTTCATACCCTGGAAATATTTGCTGAACAGAACAATGACTTCAAGACATAAATATGTAAAACTCTGGGTCAGCAAATGCATCACAGTAACTTATATGGCTTTAACTTCCAGTACAGCAATAGAATGACAGGTCCATGTGTTTGCACTTGCTTCCTAAAGCAGCCCACTGCAAACTCTCCCTTTCTGTCCAAAATGTTAGTCTACTTTTTTTTTGTGTCCTAAAGAATATGATTTTGGAAAGAGTTGCTGATTGCATTTCTTGTAATTAGCTGTCTCATACATATATATTTATTTAAAAGGATGGCTAGAAAATATTGCAACAGCCTGAAGCCTGCATTAGGTTATAAAGGAATTTATTTGTGTTTATAATGCGTGATGTTTTTATTTTTTTAACCTCTCCTATAGGCATGCTTTTAAATTTTTGCGAGTAGATTAATCTATCTATGTGACAAAGTGTTCAGGCATGTAAATACCTGTGATGTGAGCTGAATTCACTTACTGTGATTCAATACCAAAACTCAACTGCAACTAATAAAGACTGATGGCAAAGTGAAAGTTTCTGATTCGCCTAACAAGCTTATTGGTGCATTTAGAAGAATTTGTCTGGTAAACCTTTTAACATTTACATTGGGATATTTCCATTTTCAAACAGCAATTCTGATGTTTACATTTGCAATTAAACATGCTTTCCAATATATGGGTTTTGTTCTGCAACTTCTGGCATTTAGTTGGAAGAATCTGTTAGTTTTTCATGATGATAATTCTGTTTTTTTTTTTGTCTAAAGTGCTTTGTTTGCTTAAAAATGAGAAGATAAGGGTAAAACATATGTTTAAAGACATAATTATTTAAAAAGAAAATAAATCTGTCCCACTAACTCTATGTGATTCATTCTAGCGGGTATTAATTACACAGAAATTGAGATGCACACTTTGCATGTTTAACTGAAGAACAGAGCAGGAGTTTCATGCTTACTGCTTTCTTCTGCTTAAGCTTGACTGGAACTGAATTTGCCCAATCACAGTAGAAATGTGCCTACATATACTGAACTGCCAGATGTGGTCAAAACTTTCATATAGGTGTCAAAACATCATATAGATGCGTGGTAAAGTGTTAATTATCTGGCAAAATCTGCCTTTGTGGGGGGGAGCTGTTGTTGTTTTGGTTTTTTTGTTGTTGTTGTTGGTTTGGTTTTTTGGGGGGGGGGGTTGGATTTTTTTTTTTTTTTTTTTTCTTTCCTAAGCTGTTACAGACACAAGGATTTGGAGTAAAAACTTTTTCAGCAAACCATTAGTGCCAGGAGGACAGATGGAGGAGGAGGAACCACCTATGGAAATGACCGAAAAAGGTAGGACTCTCAGGAGACAGAAGTTGCACTGGGGAGGAGAGATTGCTTCAAGAGCCAGGGGTTGACACACAACTCTACAATATGGATCAAAGCTCTGCTTCTTGAAGCAGTGGTTGCCTACGCGGGCACGTGTGCAACCACGTGTTAAAGTCAGACCTTGATTCAGCTTACCAAATGTATGGACTTAATTCATGTGCCCCAAAATAGGCAGCAGGCAGTATTTCAGACACCCTATGATATCTGCACAGAGGTGGCAGATACGACCCAGGAAAGTGGGTGACCCAGGTTAAGCCTTCCGGACCGGCAGCTGAAGGCCAGGCAGGTTAGGCAGTTTGGGCAATGTCACGCCCCACTCATAAGAAAGGGGGGGAAGTGACTCAGATTCGTAAATCCCCAACAGTGTGGACTAAGGTGAGACAACTCTCAAGGTCCGTACAAAAACATTTATTAGATTCCCACAGTGATTAATATATGTCTTAACTACGTTCATGATAATTGGTTAGGTATATAACAAATTATGGCAAACGGTAAAACAAAGTGTGGCAAGTGGTAAAATACGCCTTGTATTACTTTGCAACAGATGTACAACAAATTATACCATGAATGTATAATGAGAGTGGTCAGGTATGCCTTGCATTACGTACTTTAAAAGAAAATGAGAGAAGAAAGAGAAACAGAGGGATAGAGAAAGAGACTGAGAGAGAGAGATAAAGAGATCACCAGTCCTGGTTCCAGCATCAGTCCAGCCAACGGGGCTTTCTGGTTCATAGAAGTGCTCCTCTGTGGATCTCCAGGGAAAAAAGTCTCTCTCCAGGGAAAAAAAGAGGTCTCTAGGGGCACTTATTTTCCCCTTTTATGTTCGTAGTATCAGTACTACCTGCCCCGCTGTTATGATGCTCAGGTTTCTCTCCCCCCCAGGTGATGTGTAGTATGATTTGGGTGGAGAGACGAGTCCTAAAGTCATGTATGTTTAGCATGATCTCGATAATCTTCATTAGCATATGCAGGGGTGTGAACTTTAATATGCATTTCATGGATAATGAGGCAAAGGTCATTATCGGACACGATGGCCCTGAAAACAAAGAAACTAACAAGCTTCACAAGTTGAGCAGAAAGCCTTGTCTTCACAAGATTCCTCCCCCCCCCCCCCCCCCCCCCCCCGACACATCCAGTGCTGTCCAGATGAGTTTTCTCTCATGGGTCACACAAGAGACAAGAAGGTGTCAGCCTTGTCAGTTCTTTGAGCACACGGCCTACATTGTCCCGACTCCACAGTATCCACCCCTTGGCTACAGCCATATCTCAAAGTCCTTGCGAGTGTTTGAGACATTCCTCAGTGATGCTCAGAGGGCCTCCCCCGTCTCACCGTTTGTTTCAGGGACAAGTCGTCTCTTATAGGCAATGAAGCTGATCTCTATTTGTTTAACTCTATTCACTTTGTCCATCTAGGATTTCCAAAGTTTAGCCTCCTTCTACACATTAAATGCACAATGAACGTTTAAAAGTTGTCATTTTACAAAAAAAAAAGCCAGTGAAACAGGTGACCTGGCATGAGTTTGGTGCTCTGAACTTCCACCATGTTCCATTTTGGTATTTAGCTTTAACATTGTAAAATCAAATCAATCCATGGACTATGAAAAGATGTATTCCCATATGGAAACCTAAACATAAGGTGTGCATAAAATAATTCACAAAGCAAGGAGTTGTAGCTAATAAAAGAAATGTTACTCTTTTTTTTTGAATACCCTGTTTAAAAATTCTAACAGTCGTTTTGATTGAATAGACTTATGTTTCTTACCTTCAGAAACAATTCTGTTCAATCTTACTTCTAAGCAGGCAAAAAGCAAAACTCTGTCTGACAGCCAATGAGAACAGGCCTACAATATCTCTGGCTTATTTGTATTCCCACATTAGATCTCCATCTTGTCAACAGTGAAATCTGGCCCTGAATTTAAAATCAAAGCCAAAATAGTCCTAAAACATCCTTTCAGAGTTTTTTTAATGTTTATTTAGTGCTCGGATGGTTTTCGCATTTTGAAAGAGTGTATTAAATTTGCAGGGTTTTTTCTGCATTTGAAAATTTTTAAAGAGTAAGTCTCTCAAATATAATTATGTAGCCTCCAATGTACAATAATTCAAATAATCATACAAACCACGACTGTGAAAGCAATGATGAATTTTTAAGCTGCAAAAGAAAAGATGCTTCAGATGTACAATTATTCACAAAAAATGTTTCAAATAAATACTGCAAAAATAAAAATTCAATGTAAAATTTTATAAGAAGGAGAAATAAGATCTCCCAGCTATGTTTTCAAGGGACTAGAAAGAATGGTGTCTGGTGGAAATCTTAGAACAGAAGGCTTAATGATCACATAACAGAGACTTGAGAACAGCTTACTGTTATTAACTTGTTCACCATATATAACTATAGTTCAAAAGTAAGGATCAGGCTCAGGTTTATATTTATGGATGTACAAGAAAAAAAACATTGACCCAAAAGACCTCAGTCCAGGAAGGTGACTGATGACTGAGACTATTTTCTTTCATTATTCATTTGGAGTGCAACATTTTGGACTGAGAAATATTTTCTTTTTCAGCATCACATCATGTAGCATGTGGCATGTTTTGGCATGTAAGCAGAAAAACAACAAAGCCCAGAGTTAGCAATTCTCAAATGGAAAAGATACTCTTGAAACTGTAAGTTAAAGCCTTTCCTGTCTGTTCTGAAAAGACTGCTTTCATTTGTTAACCATTCCCAGTGAGCATGAGGAAAGGAGTCATTGCTGTTTTCTTTGCAGATTCAGCAACAGTATGTGCAAAGCTGAGAACATACTGTAATTATGTATTAAAGTCGGCCATAATTTGAACTCTGTTTTTTGCTGGTTTGATTGGTTTTGCTTTTTCATAAGAAACTTGGTCAGTGCTGCTTCTGCTTCATTCCTGAATCACAGCTCACTTAATTATAGAGCTGTACATTTTGATCATATGCGCACACATATGATACACGTAGATCGATAGATAGACAGTCAGACTGGCAGATAGACAGAGAGATAGACAGATAGACAACATGTGTGTGCATTTGTGTATTTCAAAGCCTGGTTCTCATCTCTTTCCTATATTGCTCCTGACACTCAAACCTTAGGAGTGTTTCTTCCCCTTTACCCCACTGCTTTAAGAAATCTGTTCAGCATTTTACATTTCACCATGGCAATGAATAGCAAAAAGCCTACTGCACTCAGCAGTGTGACTGCAGCAATGGGAAGCTAGATCAATGCTGGTTCAGGTGCTAAGCACAAGCTACGTGGGCTAACACCAAACCTCCCAGCATAAGGCACTATGCAGTCTGAAGGGACTATGTGGTCCCCGCAGGTCACCACGGCTGCCGCCTGGACTTTAACTGACCAAAGTTGGCTTGAGAACCTGTACAAAAATACAAACGTACCACAGCTCACCTGGTCAGAGTGTGACATGGCCTCTGCTTTGTTCCCTAATGCAGCGAGGTGGAAGCAGAGTAAGAGGTCCTACACCAAAGCCATTGCTGCTGTTCCATCTTTGCACTGTTGTAGCTGAAAGGGGAACTTTTGCTTTTAAGAAAATATACTGTAATGCATGTGGTGTAGCTAGCCTGTTTACCTCACCCACTCTCTCCTTTCCTCAAATAAATATTTGCATATAAATTGCCTTGAAGAATATATTATCAACTAAGGATGGTGGAAAAAGAAATCTGAATGAATTGTAAATCCACCTGAGTTTTTTTCAGGCTTGGAAATTTATATATAAAATGGAATGTCTCCACAAAACAGAGCTCCTTTAAGCTGCCAGCACTCCTGTGTTTCAAGATGATGTCACTGTTGGAGAAATAAAATACCTTTGAAAGCAGCATAATTAGTAAATCAGGGAGAAGTTCTCCTCATGCTGACTTGGAAGTTCCCTATTTATAAATGTAGTAGTTATTGAAGGGTAAAGCAGATTGCTGCCAAATTGACTTAGTTTAAAAAACTTCATAGTGGAAAAGCAGCATGCAACAGCAAAACGTTGAGGAAAAAAATTAAATTAGGTTCAGAAAGAGTCTAAGGAGGAATCTAAGCTGAGGAAGAACAGTCTGAAGGAATGAAGACCCTTTTGAGGCAAAAAGTGCAGAGGCAAAAACAGAGTTGTGCATGGGCATATATAATGACACTCTTTTTTCAAACAACTGTTTCCAAACCTTGTCCGCTTTTCATGCAAATGAGGGTAAATCAGAACTGCTAAAAGAGCTGTTAGAAGAGATGTGTAGAGTGAGACAGAGATAAACAATTGCAGGATATTTTCCACAGTCTCTGCTCAGGCAATCAGTGAAGAAAGTAATAGAAGGGACACATGGATTAGTAGCAGCAACTAAAAAATGCATGATTTACAAAAACAGAGGGTAAAGACAGGAGAAGGACATGGCATATAAGGTCTTGATTTTTATTGCCTAGTACTGTATGGAAGGATTGATAATTTTTTTTAATGACAAATCTTTAAAATATATACATACATGTATAATATAAAAATATATATTTAGAATATATTTATTTTTTATTTACCTCACATATTTATTATATCACAGTATCACAGTATGCTAGGGATTGGAAGGGACCTCAAAAGATCATCTAGTCCAATCCCCCTGTCGGAGCAGGAACACCTAGATGAGGTTGCACAGGAAGGTGTCCAGGCGAGTTTTGAATGTCTCCAGAGAAGGAGACTCCACAACCTCCCTGGGCAGCCTGTTCCAGTGCTCTGTCACCCTCACTGAGAAGAAGTTTCTTCTCAAATTTAAGTGGAACCTCTTGTGTTCCAGCTTGAATCCATTACCCCTTGTCCTATCACTGGTCGCCACTGAGAAGAGCCTGGCTCCATCCTCATGACATTCCCCCTTTATATATTTATAAACGCTAATAAGATCACCCCTCAGTCTCCTCTTCTCCAAACTAAAGAGACCCAGCTCCCTCAGTCTTTCCTCATAAGGGAGATGCTCCACTCCCTTAATCATCTTAGTTGCCCTACGCTGGACTCTCTCCAGCAGCTCTCTGTCCTTCTTGAACTGAGGGGCCCAGAACTGGACACAATATTCCAGATGCGGTCTCACCAGGGCAGAGTAGAGGGGAAGGAGGACCTCTCTCGATCTGCTAACCACCCCCCTAGGAACCTCAGTCTAGGAGGTTCCTCCAATGCATTGATGACAACTTTCTGATGCAAATGGTGGAGGAGCCGACTAGGAGAGGTGCACTGCTGGATCTCGTCCTCACTAACAAGGAGGGTCTGGTGCAAGGAGTAAAGGTTGAAGGCTGCCTTGGCTGCAGCGACCATGAGATGGTGGAGTTCATGATCTCGTCTGGTGGAAGCAGAATAGCAAGCAGAATTGCAACCCTGGACTTCAGCAGGGCAAACTTTGGCCTTTTCAAACAATTACTAGGGGAAATCCAGTGGACAAAGCTGTTTGAAGGTAAAGGTGCCCAGGATAGCTGGTCAGCATTCAGGGACTGCTTCTACCAAGCTCAAGATCAGAGCATCCCGACACGTAGGAAGTCAAGGAAGGGAGCCAGGAGACCTGTGTGGCTAAACAGGGAACTGCTTGGCAAGCTCAAGTGGAAGAAGAGAGTTTATAGATCATGGAAGGAGGGGCTGACCACTTGGGAGGAGTACAGGGCTGCTGTCAGGGGATGTAGAGAGGCAACTAGGAAAGCTAAGGCCTCCTTAGAGTTAAACCTGGCAAGAGGGGTCAAAGACAACAGGAAGGGCTTTTTCAAATACATGGCAGATAAAACTAACACCAGAGGCAATGTAGGCCCACTACTGAATGGGGTGGGTGCCCTGGTGACAGAAGATACAGAGAAGGCAGAACTATTGAATGCCTTCTTTGTCTCTGTCTACTCTGTCGGGGGCTGTCCTGAGGAGTCCTGTTCTGCTGAGACCCCAGATGAAGATGAAGTCAAGTCAATGGATGGGTTTGCCTTAGTTGATGAGGACTGGGTCAGAGACCAGTTAAGCAACCTGGACATCCATAAATCCATGGGTCCAGATGGGATGCACCCGCGGGTGCTGAAGGAGCTGTCTGAAGTCATTGCTGGACCACTCTCCACCATCTTTACCAAGTCTTGGGAAACGGGCGAGGTGCCTGAGGACTGGAGGAAAGCAAATGTCACTCCAGTCTTCAAAAAGGGCAAGAAGGAGGACCCGGGTAACTATAGACCGGTCAGCCTCACCTCCATCCCTGGGAAACCGATGGAGCAGCTTATCCTTGGTGCCCTCTCAAGGCATATCAAGGATAAGAGGGTTATTAGGGGCAGTCAGCATGGCTTTTCCAAGGGGAAGTCATGCTTGACCAACCTCATAGCCTTTTATGAGGAAATAACGAGGTGGATGGATGATGGCAGAGCGGTGGATGTGGTCTACCTTGACTTCAGTAAAGCATTTGACACGGTCTCCCACAGCATCCTCATGGCTAAACTGAGGAAGTGTGGACTGGATGACCGGATAATTAGGTGGACTGCGAACTGGCTAAAGGAGAGAAGCCAGAGAGTCGTAGTCAATGGGGCAGAGTCCAGTTGGAGGCCGGTAACCAGCGGAGTGCCTCAAGGGTCGGTACTGGGGCCCATATTATTCAATATATTCATTAATGATTTAGATGAGGGAATTGAGTGTACTATCAGCAAGTTTGCTGATGACACTAAGCTAGGAGGAGTGGCTGACACGCCAGAGGGCTGTGCTTCCATCCAGAGAGACTTGGACAGGCTGGAGATTTGGGCAGGGAATAACTTAATGAAATACAACAAGGGAAAGTGTAGGGTCCTACATCTGGGCAGAAACAACCCCAGGTTCCAGTATAGGATGGGGAGCTACCTGTTAGAGAGCAGTGTAGAGGAAAGGGACCTGGGGGTCCTGGTGGACAGCAGGATGACCATGAGCCAGCACTGTGCCCTTGTGGCCAAGAAGGCCAATGGCATCCTGGGCTGTATTAGAAGGGGGGTGGTTAGCAGATCGAGAGAGGTCCTCCTTCCCCTCTACTCTGCCCTGGTGAGACCGCATCTGGAATATTGTGTCCAGTTCTGGGCCCCTCAGTTCAAGAAGGACAGGGAACTGCTGGAGAGAGTCCAGCGTAGGGCAACTAAGATGATTAAGGGAGTGGAGCATCTCCCTTATGAGGAAAGACTGAGGGAGCTGGGTCTCTTTAGTTTGGAGAAGAGGAGACTGAGGGGTGATCTTATTAGCGTTTATAAATATATAAAGGGGGAATGTCATGAGGATGGAGCCAGGCTCTTCTCAGTGGCGACCAGTGATAAGACAAGGGGTAATGGATTCAAGCTGGAACACAAGAGGTTCCACTTAAATTTGAGAAGAAACTTCTTCTCAGTGAGGGTGACAGAGCACTGGAACAGGCTGCCCAGGGAGGTTGTGGAGTCTCCTTCTCTGGAGACATTCAAAACTCGCCTGGACACCTTCCTGTGCAACCTCGTCTAGGTGTTCCTGCTCTGACAGGGGGATTGGACTAGATGATCTTTTGAGGTCCCTTCCAATCCCTAGCATACTGTGATACTGTGATACTGTGAAAGGGGGTTGCAGAGAGGTGGGAGTCGACCTGTTCTATCAAGTAACAGGTGATAGAACAAGAGGAGATGGCTTCAAGTTGTGCTAAGGGAAGTTTAAATTGGATATTAGGAAGAATTTCTCTACCAAAAGGGTTCCACCCCCCTAGGAACCTCCTAGACTGAGGCTGGCTGGCTGTGTAGTCCTTCCAGCAAACATATCTCTATAACTAACTAACTAACTAACTACTTACTAAGTTTCTTTGCTGCTTAGGGCAACTAAGATGATTAAGGGATCGGAGCATCTCCCTTATGAGGAAAGGCTGAGAGAGCTGGGACTCTTTAGCCTGGAGAAGAGAAGGCTGAGGGGAGACCTTATTATGGCATACAAGTATCTAAAGGGTGGGTTGAAGGAGGATGGAGCCAGGCTCTTTTCGATGGTTCCAAGTGACAGGACGAGGGGCAATGGGCACAAGTTAGAACACAGGAAGTTCCGTTCAAATACACGGAAAAACTTCTTTACGGTGAGGGTGACAGAGCTGCCCAGGGAGGGTGTGGAGTCCCCTTCTCTGGAGATTTTCAAGACCCGCCTGGATGCAGTCCTGAGTAATGTGCTCCAGGCAATCCTGCTTTAGCAGGGGAGTTGGACTAGATGATCTCTAGAGGTCCCTTCCAACTCTGAAAACTCCGTGATTCCGTGATTGTTTGCCTTTTTGAGATTTTGAGAAGTATTTGAAAATCCATAGTCAGTAACTGGTCCCTTGAATGACCTGAAACATTTTATTTCAATGAAATCCAAGCACCTCCATTAATTGTTTATGTCCAAGCACTTGAACTTCAAATAGAGAAAAACATTGCTGTTGTGAAACTCTGGATGAAAAGTGGGAACACTGAGCATGTTCTATTAAATTAGAAGAAAACAAAGTTGTCTTATCTGGATAATTACAGTTTTGTTAGCCCAGTGTTAATACTGAGGTCAATAACTGACTTGGACTCAACTCCTAAAGAATTAAAGGAAAATAAAATAATTGATGGTAATCAACGTATGTAAAATGGATCATGTCAAACTAGATTTATGTACCTCTTTCTTCTGCTTGTTTTTGAAAGAGGCTAAAGATTGCTTGGAGAAGGTAATAATGTTTACATGCTGTAATGGGAACTCTGCGGGACGTTTGGTTTGGAACCACGAAATTTGATTAAATGGTGTATATTTAGAGTCATACTTATCTCATGATACTTCAAAATTAATTTTTTAGCAAGAAATTGTTAATCAAGAAGATCTCTGTCAGAGTGTTTCTGGGACTGGTTATATTTGACTGAGCATTTTTGTAAATAACCTGGAAAAATCCCAGTGTATGTATCAATACACAGAAACATGCCTTGGAAGTGTTAGGTCACTCCCAAGGGAGCTGCTTTCTAACACACGGTTTCTTTCACAGGAATGTAAAGGGGAAGGGCAAATCTTACCAAGAAACGCTCCCAGCTATGCAACAGAATCATAGAATTACAGAATCATAGGACAGGTAGGAAAAAACTCACCCCTAACTCTATCTTCTCTTCACACCCTGGTCAGTATGTTGGTGTCATAAATGAAAGTAGGCGTAAATTCTTTTTGATCAGGGCCTTCTGTTGTGGAATACCATTTATAGTAACCTGATTATCACAGAAATAAGCAGACACACTATCCAAAATGTGATACTGTTTCCTAACATTAACCAGACGAGGTTCAGATTCCTAAGGAGATCATAAATCACATGGTTGATGTGATAAGCGCACTGGTAAATTTATGAAAAAAGTTTGGAAGATTACAGAGTAAATGACCATGAGTTAGGCAGATCCAACAAAAAGAAAATAATCAGAAGGCAGCACTGAATATGTTGAGATCAGATGGCTGTGAAGAGCAATCAATCAAAAACTATCAAAATTCCCTTTTCAGGTTGTGGATTTTGGTTACACTCTCTTACTCTGTCAAGCCGTCCATTGCAGCTGGTAAGAAAGCGATGCTTCTGCTGTTTCATTTTGAGTCACTTTTCCTATTTTGACAAGACAATCAAAGACAAATTCAAAGAGAAAATGAGAAGCAATGGGAAATATAAAGGACATAAAAGGACATACAGTTTTTTTGTTTCTATCCTCAGAGTATCAGGGTCTGAGAAGAGACTGGCAACAGATTTTGCTTTGGGACTTTGGTTCCTCCTCCATTTTCCTTAATCTGAGATACCCTGCTTGGTCTTGCCAGGGCTTGTTTCTTTCTATAGTGAAACATAATCTATCTAATCCTGTGCTGCTGCTGGTTAAATAATCAGATTATATATATTTTTTTTTTCTTTTGAGGAAAGAGGGGAAGAACAGAAAAGGATTCACAAGTGGACCAAGGTCAGAGTGGATCTCACAGGACTGTCAGTAGAGCTTCAATTAGTGCAGCACTACCATGTGCTGCCCATTTTTAGTCCTGCTAGAGCACCAAACTGGTGGCCATGGTGGTCTTTAAATGACAGCCAGAATCTGTAGAGAAAAGCTGAAACCTAACAACATTTCTCTTCTCAGAAGTATTTCTCCAAAATTTTCTCTATGTCCTGCCAACATATAGCTGCCCTTTTAACAACCTATTTAAGTGGTGATGGATTGAGTAATCTAATCCATTACTAAATTTTTCATTAACTATACCTGAGTTTCAACAGATCACTTTTTGTCTGTTGAGTTGTGGCCTTATTTTTTTATCCAGATGTCAACCCTGATAGAATATTATGTTTATAGTTGTAGGTCTTTGGTACCAACTAATTTAGTCAGTTGCCTTTCTTTTGCATATTCTCTACATCATTGCTGCAATGGCGTAGAACATTTTATATGAGGACATTCGTAATTTTTTGTTCAGCTTCTTCCTCTGCCCATGTTAAATTAGTTGTTTGGTATAGGCTTGGTTAGCCCAAATTAATAAAAGACATTTCTGTATCCTGTGCAAGATTAACTCTCTGGCCCTGAGTGTTACTCTAGTTGTACCTTGCTGGCAGGAAGGAACAGACCTTCTGCGCTGATGTGCTGCGTGATCTACTACATAATAAAAATGCAGCAAATGAGGATGAAAGCTGACTTCAAGGAAATGAAGAATGACAAGAGGGCCCTGTTATGTAAAATCTTCTTAGCTTTTGAAATGTCAGTTTTAGTTGTCGTGATGAAGCTGTGTATAAAAGAGGTAGTAACCAAAGACTTCTAACAAGGGCATACGAGGGCAAGAATCTCAAATCAGGAGTGGGTTTCTGTTGTGTGTCGATGCCAAGGTCCAATATTAAGAGGGCAGTTGCACTACCGGGAGATGTTATCCTTCAGATAAGATATTAAAATGATGTCCCATCTGCTTATTTCTAACATTACTTTGAGATGATAAAGACCTCATGATACAGGCTGGAGGGAAGCGGTGGTGCTAGGGAGGATAGGGAATAGGGAATAACTTTGCTTCCAGCTGGCAAAATCATCCTTTGTTAAATATTATCACCACAAATTAATTGGCAATGCTACAAACATTCATGACTATACAGCATGCAAGATGTTATTCAGGGCTGACTGGTGAGCATTCTGGTTTATCTCATAGTATTTACTAAAGATGTTTAATTGTGATATTACCCATGAAAGTGAAAAAATATATATGTATGGACACACTTGCAGAAACAACTTACTTTGAGTACACTTCAGCTTGGTTTAACACTGAATTCTACATAAAATCATATGGAGTTTAAGAAGAGCAAAATTTTGAAGATAGGGTGTGAATTTAAATGCCTTATGATTGATTTATGTGACTAATACCAGACAGAAATTTTGGCCATCTGCTTTTTTAATCCATCTCAGTAAAAATGTAAGAATTCAACATTTGAGCTCTGTCTCACAAATATAAACTGCAGTAACTGCAACAGTAGTATAATTAACTGCAGCCCCAAAAGATTCTTTCCGTGGGCTACCCAGGACTTGATTATGTAGCATGCAAAACTCCTGAAACTATACCTGCTATCTGTAGACAGAGTCCAGCGGGTAGGTGGTGAGACAGCATGGCAAAATTCCAAATGCTCCATATTTAGAGACAAGCTCTGAGTTACCAAGGATACACAAATGTTTTGATTATTCTGCCTGGAGAGGCACATGCTCCCTCTCAACTCCCAGGTTAGCAAAGCCATATTCTCTGTCTCAGAGTTCAGGGGAAAGAATAAGAGAAGAGATAAGGTAGTAGACAGCATGAAAGGATGTACCAGAACCAGAGACTAAGGGAGTACACAGGGAGGCTGTAATAAGCAAAGGGAGACAGAAAACAAGAAACAGTCTCCATATGTTGGAAACAGGAAAGCAGCTAGAAGTTGCAATAGGGTACTTTCCACAGAAATAATTGCTAATTCATGAGTGTCTTCTGTTGGAACTCAAGGAAAGAGTTGCAAGTTACTAGTGATACTCTTTTTAATTCAGTTAGCAGCGTTGCTTTTTGTTTACTGTTTCTAAAAACTAGAAAGCTAAAGAAAGGTGCATTAAACATGTCCAGAGAACAGAAGGTAAGTTGGCCCCTGAGGAACACCACTCATCACTGCTCTCCACTTGGATATTGAGCCGTTGACCGCAACTCTTTGAGTGCGACCGTCCAGCCAGTTCTTTATCCACCGAGCGGTCCATTTGTCCAATCCATGTCTCTTCAATTTAGAGACCAGGATATCATGTGGGACAGTGTCAAACGCTTTGCAGAAGTCCAGGTAGATGACATCAGTTGGTCTTCCCTTGTCCACTGCCACTGTAACCCCTTCATAGAAGGACACCAAATTTGTCAGGCATGACTTACTCTTGGTGAAGCCATGCTGGCTGTCACAAATCACCTCCTTGTTTTCTGTGTGCCACAGCAGAGTTTCCAGGAGGATCTGCTCCATGATCTTGCCAGGCACAGAGGTGAGACTGACTGGCCTGTAGTTCCCTGGGTCTTCCTTGTTTCCCTTTTTGAAAATAGGGGTTATGTTTCCCCTTTTCCAGTCAGCAGGAACCTCACCAGACTGCCTTGAGTTCTCAAATATGATGGCTAGTGGCTTAGCGACCTCATCTGCCAGTTCCCTCAGGACCCGTGGATGTATCTCATCAGGTCCCATGGACTTGTGCACCTTCAGATTCCTCAGGTGGTCTCGCACTTGATCTTCTCCTCGCCTTTGCATTCTGCGTCATGGGCAGTGAGGCTGCAGTCCTTGCCAGTGAAGACTGAGGCAAAAAATTCACTGAGAACATCAGCTCTGTCTCTGTCCCGGGTAAGCAGTTCTTGCGCTTCCTTCCAGAGAGGGCCCACATTTTCCCTAGTCTTTCTTTTCTCGCTGACATACTTAAAGAAGGATTTTTTGTTTGTCTTAACGTCCCTGGCCAGATTTGGTTCTATCTGGGCTTTAGCTTGTCTAACACGATCCCTGGCTGCTCGAACGATTCCTCTGTACACCTCCCAGGCTACCCGCCCCTGTTTCCACTCCCTATACGCCTCCTTTTTCCTTTTGGTCACATCCAGGAGCTCCTTATTCATCCATGCAGGCCTCCTGGCTTTTCTGCCTGCCTTCCTCTTTGTAGGGATGCATCGCTCCTGAGCTTGGAGGAGGTGGTCCTTGAATATTAACCAACGTTCTTGGACCCCTCTTCCCTCCAGCGCTTCATCCCATGGCACCATACCAAGAAGATTCTTCAAAAGGCCAAAGTCAGCTCTCCCATAGTCCAGGGTGGTCAGTTTGCTGCCCACTTTCCTCGCTGCCTCGAGGATTTCGAACTTGGCCATTTCATGGTCACTACAGCCCAGGCTGCCCTTGAGTTTGACACTGTCTACCAGCCCCTCCTTGTTGGTGAGAACAAGGTCCAGCACAGCTCCTCTCCTCGTTGGCTCCTCAACCACTTGGAGAAGGAAGTTGTCATCAATGCAATCCAAGAACCTCCTGGATTGCCTGTGCCTGGCTGTGTTACCCTTCCAACAGATGTCAGGGTGGTTGAACTCACCCATGAGGACCAGGGTCTGTCTGTGTTGATGCGTCTGCTCCAGCAGGCACTGAGGACATGGCTTTCCAGTGGGTGGAGACCATGCCTGAGCTTCTCTACCCAGGTGAACCCACCTCTGGAACTGGCAGCACCCATAGCGCCCTTCCTGTGCACCCTTCCGCATGAACTGCCGCACAAACTGCGGTGCCAGGCCCTGACTGCGGTGCCACGCCCTGTTTGCCCGCTCTGCTCGCACCGCTCGAGGTGCCCTATGGGTCCCTGTGCCGCCCTGGCACTTCCCTGGCTAAAAAAATCTCAGAAAAAGCCCCCTTTTCGCTGAGATCGGCCGGCCCCGCTGCGGACGTGCCTGCACTGGAGCTGTTCCTCTCGGCGAGTCACCGTTACAATGAAAGTGTTGACTCTATCTTTCAATGTATGCAGAAATATTCAGTGATAATTATCAGCACGCACATAAAAAATACGATCACAAACCTGAAGAACTACAGTTTTTCTACACATGCACTAGCAGATTCTGTATTCAAAATGTCATCATGAGCCATGAAATATAAATAACAGCTGACACGTGAATCTATCCAAACGTTGGGATTTTCTTTCATGAAAGAACAGACTCATAGAATCATAGAATATCCTGAGCTGGAAGTGACTGGAAGTGACTCATGAGGGTTATCAAGTTCAACTCCTGATTCCACACAGGACAACCTAAAAGTTAAACCATATGTCTAAGTGTGTTGTCCAAATGCTTCTTGAACAGCGACAGTCTTGGGGCCATGACAACTTCCCTGGGAGCTTGTTCCAGCAGTTGACTATGTTCTTAGTGAAGAACTTTCTCTTAATACCCAGTTTGAACTTCTCCTGACACAGCTTTAAGACATTCCCTTGTGTCCTGTCTCCAAACACCAGAGAGAAGAGAACAGCATGTCCCTCTCTGCTCCCCCTCATGTTGTACTGTAGACAGCAGCAGTGAGGTGACCCCTCAGTCTCCTCTAAGCTGAAAAAACCTTGTATCCTCAGCTGCTTCTCATAAGTCATGCCCTTTAGTCCTTTCATCATCTTTGTTGCTCTTCTTAGGACAGTGCAATAATATAAAGATTATTATTTGTGAATTGAGAAATTCATGGTTTATGTGTATGCTTTCTTTATGAATATTTGTTTTCTTACACAATATTTCTTGGGACTCATCTCACCCAACTTTACATGTTTACAGCGTACCATATCACCCTGCCACGTGAAGAAAGGCTGAGAAAATTGTTTTTTTTCAGCCTTGAGAAAAGAAGGCTTAGGGGAGACCTTGTCAGCACGTTCCAGTAATTAAAGGGTGGCTACAACGAAGATGGAGACTCCCTTTTTACAACGAGTCACATGGAAAAGATGAGGGGTAATGGGTAGAAGTTACTCCTGAGGAGATTCCAACAGGACACAAGAGGAAAATTTTTCACAATGAGAACAATTAGCCACTGGAATAATCTCCATAGAGAAGTAGTGAATTACCCATCATTGGACACTTTTAAGATTCAGCTGGACAGGGGACTGGGCCATCTTGTCTAGATCATGCGTTTGCCAAGAAGGCTGCACAAGATGATCCTTGAGGTCCCTTTCAACATGGTATTGTATCATTCCATGCTTCTATGATATCAGTTCCTGAATCATTCACCTGTACTCCTTTCCATGATCAGTGTACAAGAGAAGGCACTTTGAGGCACAATTAATTCTACCTGTCTGAACTCCTGGATCATGATTGCTCTTTTTTTTCACTAGAAATTCTTTTTTCTCTTCAGTGATTAAATAAAGAGTGTTCAGCGTCTATATGAAGGGAGCCTGTCAGTGTCCTATAGACATGTAAATATAGGTACGTGGAATCCCAAATTTATGCTCTGAGTATTAACTTCAGCCTATTATTTAATCTCCATAGGACAGTAAATACCATACCAAGGCTACTAAGAACAAGAGTCCCAACCAACAATGAACCTTCCAGCTCAACACTGCTGGGAAAACATGATAAGCATCACTAACAGGACAGGGAAGGACTTTATTCCTTTGCTATCCAGAAACAGTTTAGTGCTGTTGATTACTATACCAGAGTATTTTTGCAATTCATTGGCTTCATAGCATCGTGTGTTTAATGTCTGACAGGAACTTTTACAGTACATTAAAACTTAATTTAGCTAAATTAAGTTGTAGAGATCATAGAATTTCATCCAGCAGTTCCTACATGAGACCCACAATTTGTTTGAACCCTACATCTCTTGGAACCCCCACCCAAATCACTCACAAAATAAAGGCATTTTCTTACCATGAAACCACATTCAATTTTCAGTAATGGTACTGTTAAGTATCTACATAAAAACTCATTTCAATATCTAAAGGAAATAAAAAAGAAGACAGCGCCAGACTCCAACCAGAGGTATATGGTCGAAAGATGAGAAGCAATGGCTATAACCCGCAGTAAATTTCAAATGGGTATAAGAAGAAAAATCTCAGAATGAGTGGGTAAGGACTGGAACAGGCTGCTTAACAAGGCTTTGAAACCTCTGTCCTCAGGAACTTTCAAATTTGAGTGGACATGTCCTTGCTCAAAATGGTCTAACTTTAAGGTTAGTACTGCTTTGAGCAGAAGATTAGACTAGATGACCTCTAGAGGTCCCTTCCAACCTAAATAATTATATGAATCTATAATTTTAAGATCTGCTTCCTGTTTGTATTCTGAATTAAGGTATTTTCCAATCACTGGCTACTCTAGTGTATAAAAGCTCTTTCTACTATCAGAATTTTCTATGTATGAGCTTGTAAACAATGACTTCATAATCTTATCTTGCGTATATTTTGCTAGTTTCCAAGTCTTGAGTTGCCCTTGTAATTTCTTCTGTACTATTTTTAATAGTCCAACATCCCTTTTAAAGATAGTCACTGAAAAAACCCGTGTAGATATGCTAGTAAAAGTCTCTCAAGTGCTGCCCATAAATACAGCCTCCTCACTTCTATTTAATATTTTCCTACTTATGCATCTCAAAAACATGTTCACTTACTTAGCTATAGTGTTGCCCAGGGAGCTCATGTTCACTTAATTAGCTACTATTTCCTCTAAGTCCTTCAATGTCACTGAACACCAGGACATACTGCCTGTGTGACCTACATATTTTGTTCCTTCATGTATGCCCTTCCATTTGGCTCTGTTAAAACATATGCTGTCCAGAGAAAAGTAATTTTCTTAAGCAATATAATTTAGTAGAGTTGGTCTTTCTCCATTACTTATCACTCACTAATTATCCCTTATCAGCAAATTTGACCAGATCATTGATGAATGATCTAACAAGAACTAACTTTTCTTGAGGCATCTGGTTATGCATCCTGTTGTACAATGATACTTCATTTGTAATTACTTTCTCAAACATTTTTCATAGCTGATATTTAAGCTTTGTTGATTTTGCATAGCAGTATTTTCGTAAGAATTTAGAAATAGAGAGGGACAACTGCTTTATAGTAGTTTAACTGTATTATGTCAACGCCGTTATCAACTGCAGTTATCAACTAATCTTATCATGTAAAAAGACATCACGTTTCTTTGACAAGGTACATAAAAAACATGTTGATTGCCATTTTAATCTTCACAGACAGAATCCCTTGTCACAGTGCCATCACTGTCAAAAAAACCCCTAACTTAGTCATCCTATTTATCCCCTTTGAATATTGTCAGATCAGCTACACAGTTTAAAAAATAAAACAAAACAAAACAAAACAGTATCTAATTGATAAAAAAAAGTTTATCTAACTGATAAAATTAAATTGATCTAATTGATAAAATCAATATTATCTGTTATCAATATTATCTAAGTTAATAGGCAACCCTTATTCTCACAAACGTGAGCCTTCTTTGCACTCTTCTGATATTATGAATATTTTGATATTATGAATAAGTGAGATGAGCATTTTTTGTACATCCTAAAAGGTAGTAGCTTCATAAGCACGTCATTATAATGGTGATGTTTTTTACCTGTTTCGGTTTTTTTTTTACCTTTTTATCTCTTCACCATTCATTCATTTATTCATCCAGTCATTCATTCATTTGGCGTGATAAGGAACATATAAAGAACATAACCTTTCATATTTTTTCAAAACATGTAGCAACATTGCTTTTGTTGCATAAAATATAATCAATAACAATTATATAAATGCCTAGAATATTTGCACAGAAAAAAAAGAGAAATATTTCTTTGAGATCGCTATTAATTTTCTTGATTACTGAGACTGGACTGAATGGATTCTTGATTCTCTGGGACAAAAGGGACAGCCTATCCTTCCCTTGACTTATTGGAAAAACATTTCCATACCTGCTAACATTTAAAAACCAAAAAGCAGAAAATTACTTCTGTGGTGCAGCGCCCTGTATTTCTCTCTGGGATTATTTGGATCTGGAAGTTAAAATCATGTTAGGTTTGTGGTACACGCATAAATCAACTGCACAGACGATGGCTAGGTCTCACCCCTCTCTTGGTCACACAATGTGAAATAGATCTGCATGTGCCCAGCAGCCATTTGTTTTGTGTGTCCAATAGCCTGACCAGGCCACAGGTAATCGGAAAATTCCAGAAAAAAGGAGTAGACTGTCAATAAAAATGACAGAAATGGAATGCATTTTCAGTTGTTTTTATTTACGGTTTCATAGAATTCTTTCTTGTCCTACATACAAAATGAATTTTGTCATTTAATTAATGTATTAACTCATAAGCTGTAACTTTTACAGGGCTTTTCCAAACTCCCTGCATTCTATGT
The DNA here is from genome assembly GCF_965231255.1 of Vanellus vanellus. Classification (NCBI taxonomy): domain Eukaryota; kingdom Metazoa; phylum Chordata; class Aves; order Charadriiformes; family Charadriidae; genus Vanellus; species Vanellus vanellus. Next base: position 209,054,400 of record NC_138905.1, on the reverse strand, counting down.
TTTGCAAACATGTGTAATAATCAATACTTATATATTGGAATGGAATGGAATGGAATGGAATGGAATGGAATGGAATGGAATGGAATGGAATGGACATCATAGGTAAGTAAAATGGAAAAGCACCAGCCAGTCTAGCAATCAAGATATGAGTAAATAAAAAATAAAGATATGGTAGATTATAATGCAGGGTTTGAATAGTTTTCTGGCATTTTTAAATAAGATAGTCCTTTAAAAGGGCATGATATCAGGACCAGAGACATAAGAGAAAGTATTCTAATTAACTATATATAAATATGGACATTAATATACATCAAATTATTTTATCCCTTTTAGTTCAGTGTAGCTTTTGAGAAAAAATGGATGAATGAACAGCATAAAGTTTTACTGATATCCTCTTCAGTAAAGGGATAATTTGGATGAATTGCTGAACTGGTGTATTAGGACACAACCAAACTGGAGAGCAGCCAGCCGATATCCTGAGAAGTCACGTAATAGCATACGTTAGGCTAAAGCACCTACCAGATATATTACCCCAAAGCCTTTTGAAGCTCTTTACATTGATGCTGCTGAGAACACACAGCAGAAAATCAGACTAGGCATTGTCAGGAATCTACCTGGAATTTCAATAGAAATCTTGCTGAAATCTCCCTGGTTCTTCATTCTTCATATTTTTATTTTTTTTTAATTTTTTTTTATTATTGCTTCCTCACCCAATTCCACCCCCATCCCAGTAAATTGGTCTAATCTCACTGAAAATATCATCTGAAGCTTTCTGGGCAGCACAGTAAATAATAATCAAAAAGCAGTTGTTAACCAGTTATACTGGTAGGCTTGATAGCTGAGGGACAAGTCTGGAACACATTAGAGTGCTGTCAGTAATTTGTTTTATGTGTGTTCGGCACCGCATAAAACATGGTTCTATTCCAGAGATACTCATAATCTGAACAGACTAACATGTCCATCAAATCCAATGCCCCGTTCCAAATTAGAGACTTTATTTGAATGACTTCTGTGAATATACTTATTTTAAACCAACCAATAACTTAAGGTCAGTGTCATGGTTTAACCCTAGTAGGCAGGTAGCTCCCACACAGCCGCTCACTCACTCTCCCCCAGAAGGATGGGGGGAATAATTGGAAGGGTAAAAGTGAGAAAACTTATGGGTTGAGATAAAGACAGTTAATAATTTTTACAAAATAGAAGGAAAAGATACACAACAAGGCAGGGGCGCCACGGAATGGACAACAGGACAGGACATACCACAAGAAAAACAAATGATGCAGAAGAAAACATTTGCTCCCCACCAATTCACCGATCCCCAGCTAGTTCCCCAGCAATGGCAGCCCCCACCAAGATCCACCCCCCCAGTTTTATTGCTGAGCACAATGTCATATGGTATGGAACATCCCTTTAGTCAGTTGGGGTCAGCTGTCCCAGCTGTGTCCCCTCCCCACTCCTTGTGCACCCCCAGCCTACTCCCGGGTGGCTCAGCATGAGAAGCAGAAAAGACCTTGGCACTGCTCAGCAATAGCTAAAACTTCTCTGTGGTATCAACACTGTTTTGGTCACAAATCCAAAACATAATACCATATCAGCCAATATGAATAAATTTAACTCTATCCCAGTCAAAACCAGTACAGTCAACATGTGCTTCAAAAGTAAAATATTATTTAATTTTCTCTATTAGTAAGAATGATTATACTGTCAGCTGCCAAGAAAGGGTCCCACTGAACAAAGAGATAAGGAGGAAAAGCTGTACCGAAATCTGACTTTTTGCTGGAGAAAAACCAGCACGGTTTGCCCAAGCAAGAGGAATTTTAACTTTTAATTTCTAATGTGCAAGCCAGGATTGTGCTGCTCTACTATTAAAATCCACTCAGTTCAAAGCCTGTCTGTAGGAACTGCACATTTGTAATTAAAAGGAGATTAAGGTAATTTACTACTCTCTTGTCTGCTGCCCACTAATTTTCTTTCAAAAGGAATAGCAGCGCACTTCAGGGATCCAAGTGCACTAACCACTTGGATGAAGTGAGGCCCCGGTAAATAATATAAGTGGACGTTATCACACCTTTTCATACTAATCTAGTAATTGGATTGATCTGCTTCTGCTTAACAGTGACAAGGAAGTTAATGCTTTCTGAGATTAGAGTTTCTCCGAGTTACCTTTTTAATCAAGAAGAGGACCCAGATTGCCAGTACCTTAATATTTTCAACAGGTACTTTTCATTTATTAGTGAAAAAGCCAGGGACTCATCTGACCACATGTAAGTCTGTATCTGAGCTGAGCACTAAGCTCCATGTGCAGCAAAGAGCAATATGCATTTTAGCAGGCAGTTCAGCACAAACACAGCATAGTAATACAAATCATGCCCTAATTTTTTTATCTTTTTTTTTTTTTTTTTTAATGAATAGTAACATAGGATGACTAGCTCAAGTGCAGACGTATACACTGTGGTCATCATATTCATAATCATAGAATCATGGAATCATAGAATGGTTTATGTTGGAAGAGACTTTGAAGATCATCAAGTTCCAACACCCCTGCCATAGACAGGGATACCTTCCACTAGACCAGGTTGCCCAAGGCCCCATCCAACTTGGCCTTGAACACTTCCAGGGATGGGGCATCCAGAGCTTCCCTGGGCAAACTCTTCCAGTGTCTCACCACCCTCAGAGTGAAAAATTTCTTCCTGATATCTAATCTAAATCTATCCTCTTCCAGTTTGAAGCCATTACCCCTCATCCATTACTACATGCCCTTGTAAATAGTCCCTCTCCAGCTTTCTTGTAGGTGTCCTTCAGATACTGGAAAGCTGCTGTAATGTGTCCCCGGAGCCTTCTCTTCTCCAGGCTGAACAACCTCAACACTCTTTGTCTTCATAAGAGAGGTGAAGACATCCTGAAGATAGCTCTGTATTGACATTTAAGGTGTCCTAGGGTACCTGAGACATCTACACGAGGCTCACAAATATGACGCAAGGTCTATGGGAGATTTATGTTATTCTCTAGTGGTGAATGAAGGCTGTAGTGGGAAGTACCCTTGACTTCGTATAAAAGCCCCAACTGACTATAGTTAGGCAGCCAGCTTGCACCCTTAAACAGAATGAACCCCACCTAAGTGATTGAATTTATCATATTCTGAGTAATTTTCTACTCTTTTCTTCAGTATTTCATAGCTCCTCTTACTTGTTAAACCACATAGCTAAAAAACACTGATTCAATAATAGTAGTATGTAAATAGTACACCCCATGTGGTATAGCATGGTAACAGGATGGTTGTTTCACTTTGCAGAAATTTAGTTTTCTCTTTGGAATAAACTGTTGAGCCTTGAAGTTTATTCACTGTTTGTGTTGGTCCAAAACAGTGCAACATTACTTTTGTCTTTTCATCATGAATGTTGTATATAATTTTGTGTGACACTAACACAAACTGTGGGATAAATATTTTGCTTTTCCATTGGGAAGTAACAGCTACTTAACAACTGAAACAATAGGAAGTAATCTACATTCCACAGTTCATGCTTATTGTTCAGCCTATTGAATAAATGAATGTATCTCCTAAAACCTGTTAAAAAATTAACCACCTTTAGGATGCACAAGACAATACGAGCTTCAGTACTGCATGCATTCCGTTGGCATGGAATTACTCTGTATAATATTTAAAGACAGCTGTTTCTCCAAAAGCCAGAGATGGTAGGACAGATGGATAGGCAGAGGGAAGGCGAATTCCTCAGAGGGCTTTATCAACTGCTTGCCATTTTCAAAAGGCAGAATATTATAATTTACGGTGTAGCACAGATTACATTATACAGTCAGTGTAGCTGGTTTGGCTTGGTAAGCTGATCAAGTTTTTTAATACCTGCATTAATGCACTTGCTCTCCTCTTCTGCTGAGGGAACTCATTTCAACATGTACGTTTTGTAACATCTGAAAAATGCTATTTTAAGGGCACCAGCCTCCTCCTCTATAATAAAAGCCAATCAAAGACTCATTAAAAACAAGCCACATGACAGCACAGGACACTGGCAATAACACAAAGTCCATGTTATATCCTTTCATATCACTTCTATTGCTGCCCACATGGCAAATCTTTTGCAATTTATCAGTTGCTATTTGTGCCGCTATATGAAGTGGAAGAGTGAATGGGCCAGGCTTTTTGCGTTAAGAGTTCTCTCACCAAATACTGGGGTTTCAATATAAAATTATAGTTTGTGAGCAAGAAAACAACCAAGTGTGATACTCCATAAAATTACAGAGTAGTTAGTTGTGACATAAATTTATTATTATGTAGCTATGTACAAAATAAGTGTTCCTCCGTTCGCTGTCTCCTTATTAAAGCAGCTCTGTGGGTTCTCCCTCTTACTTAAACCATGATTCATGAAGTCACCGTAGCTACTGCATAGAGGTAAATAAAGCTGTGCGCAGGGGATATAAGCTACAAAGCACACACAAGAATCCAAACGATAGAGTGTAAATGCGCATAACCACGTGGCTGAGCTAGCACAGTGTTCCAGCACTCCATGCACTCACAGTGTTTAAAATGACTGTGGCTTGCTTTAGAGAGCAAGCTATTTCAGACTAAATATAGAACATGCATATCACAATGCCAATTCAGACTCAAAAGATTGACATCATTCAGTCCTACTCCACCTTCCCCTCAATGTTTACACCTAAGAACACTTAGCCAAGAAAGATTTTTCTTTTCCTTAAAGCACAGAGGCAGGGGAATGCATAGATGAAAAACGGCTGTCATATTTTAAAAAGCATTCAGTTATGTGATTTCTTTAAAAACTGTGAGAGTTAAGAAATAGTTGTGTGTCAGTTCTTGATTCAGTGTTCCAGTCTTCTAGCCCATATTCATTCTGGGTGTATTTGTGGCAGGATTTTCAAAATATCTCTTCAAGAAAAGATCCAGAAATATGTTTTAAAAGAAAAGCTGAGAATCCCCTTGCATTTAGATGATTTCAGGGACTAAGGACTACAGAAAAATGCAAACTACGACGACTCCTTCTTTTGCAAGAATTATCAATATTGAGGTAAGAAAATTTGACCTTGGGGGAGAAAGAAGAAATATATGCACATTTTGCAATAGAGGTGCAAGAACTAAGTGTAGATGAAGAAACCTTCTGGATAGCTAAAAATAATTTATATTTTAAAGTAGTTTCATACTTTTTGGAGGATGTGAGAAGGAACTCAGTGTTCCCCAGCATTGATGGTTGACAGTGTGACACAGTCCAGCTAAAAGATCCCAAATACCCGTTAAGACACACAGCAGTTAATGTAGCTTGGAATGGAGGACACAGAGAAAAAGAAACACTAAGAAAGAGGAAAGAAGAACAACAGATGGCATAGCCGAAGTAGAGCCAGCAGCATAAACTGCAAGGGAAACAAACAAATCCCAAAGGCTGCGAGTAATAAATTTGCACAGTGGGGAACACACTGTTCTGGAGAAACTTCAGTCAGAAAACAAACTGTGCATCAATCCAAAGCTTTCTGTTTAGTGCTAGTTGTCCTAGTTGATTTTCAACAAGCTTTAGAAATTTTTTTCCCCTACAAGTCTGTTTGGAGATTTGCAAGCAATTTAGTATGATGGAGGCAATATGTTGATTCAGAGTCAGCTGAGAATAGCTCTGCTTGACAGCAAATGTCTGCCTACTGCCAAGCTGTGAATCAATGACCTGGTACCAGGTAAGGTCATACGTGATCAGTCATTTTTGAAAAGGCTTGATTCTAACTTTACGGTGAGGTGATACTGACGTGAAACCCGTTTTGCAATAGCGTGAGAAAAGAATCGGAGCAGGAATCTTGCTGTACTGGTGTATTTTTTTCATCTTGGTAAGGCCATACCTTCTTCTCATGTAGTTTATACTTCAGTTCTAACAAAAACACTGTAATGATGTAAAACTACAGGTGACAGGGACATACCCACTGACAAAACTTAGGCTGTGATTGCGGTGCTACTGAACCAGGTGACTACACCTCAGTCACCTCATGCTCATAACATGATCAGGCAAGGTGCCCCACAAGATAAAACAAAATCGCTGCTGAGGCTGGTACTTTATTTTAAGACCAGCAAGTTGCAATAAATTAGCGGCTGCTAGATAAACATAGTCCTTTTGTGTAACATGGACAAAAATCTGGCATTATCTGCTGTTTGAGACCTCACTTCTGAGGGTAACAAAAAATCTGCCTGAAGAATGATATATAGCTCAGCTAGAAAACAAACTAAAAACATTCAAAAATCCTGCATTAATCTGACTGCACTGTGCAGAGTAATATAAACAAAGACAAAAACATATGAAAAGGAAAAAAAAGATAAAGAAAATGGGCAGGCCATTAAATGACAAAGCATAGGCATCAGAAATAAAAAGTTGGTATCAGAACTAATTTTGAGCACACAAATTAGAGTGGAATTCAGATGTTTTCTTCCAGAAAAAGAATTCACAGAAGAGTATCTTTGCTACATTGTCTTCCAGTGAGGGTAGTGTGGACTTGATAGACTATTCAATACACCTGCACAAGGATGGCAGGTGGGGCACAGGACCTGAAGGTGACCAGGCATTTCTGGACCAGCTTCTGAAGGTCAAGCAAGAATCCCTGAGGAATCTCAACTTGCACTAGATGAGTATTCTGATTTGAGCTCAAATATCTACCTCAAGGTGAGCTGAACCCCCTCTTCCAGCCTTTGTAGTGTTATATCAACTTTATCCCAGCTGATGGTCACAATTTAGACTACTTCACACATAGGCATCTACAAGCAGAAAGATACCTTAACATGGAGCTGAAACCCACCCTGTAGGAGGTACTTATCTCATCTGAGAGAGGTGAGAGTAGGAGCACGATTCAGTCACCCAACAAGGCCACCTAGAGCCCCTGAGGCAACCCGGAGTACTTGAGCCATTTGTAAAGTGCTGACATTTGACAGAGTAAAGGAGATTTGCACCATTCTGGACTGACCGCTGGTGACCAGGTGAATACCTTGGGACATTCCCTTTGACACTAGATAGCTATTTAGACAATTAAATTGACTGTGAGTGTCTATGACACTGATACCTGTATCTCATCTAATCTCACAGATTGCCCCAGTGAATGGATACCGAACCAGGAGCCTGACACTTCACGAGTGAAATTCATTCTTCTGAAACAGTGTCTAAATTAGGTCATTGCTGTGAGATATAAATGCCTATACCTCTCTACTGACTATAAAGAAAATTAAGATGATTTAAGGTAGTAGACATTGAAGAAGGGATTAATTGAATCGCAAGTTTTTAGTCCAGGCTACAAGGGCAGCCTTTCTACAGCTTAAGAAGTAGGAAGGTCTTTAGGCTTCCACTTCTGCATTGTTAATAAATTTTTTGACATTTACTTCAACGGGAATTAAGTTGAAGTCTTATTTTAAATCAATAGGAAAAGTTTCACCAAGATGGCAAATAGCAACACTGTTTTATAAATGCAAGCATATGCATATTATGAAGATAATAGCAAAGATGTTAAAGTTATACCCTTTTAAAATCTTTGCAGAACGGGACTGAATAGCAACAGCATGAGGTAAGAACTGAAATTGCAGAATCTCTGACATTAGGTGACAGTTTTAAAAGCTCACTGAGTGGTAGAAAGGGTCCTTATACCTGAAAATAGCCAGTGTACTACCATTATCTAGAGAGAAAAAAAACATGATCACAGTGGGAAACTACACACCGTTTAATTTAGCTCCAATTTTTTAAAAAAGTGCGGTAAACTATTTTTAGTGTTCAAGAGGATTTGTAGAAAATCTACACAGCAAAACACGAAAGGACCATAAACAACCACCACAGCTTTGCAGAAAGACTGTCCTTTGTGGATAGGGAACTGGAACATTTGCAGTTTGGTCTGTCCAGGGGCAGAGAACTGAGACACAGTAAGTGCCATCCAGGTGGCTTCGCAGTCAGTGTTTATATTAGATAGCATTGTGCTATGATATGGGATATCTTTTCTCAGAGGATATCAACCAACAATCACAATATCTCCCAAAACAGTGGATCCATGGAGTTTCAATGTAAAAATGTTCTGTTAAAAATTTTTACGCTTAGCAGTTTAGCACTATGGCTACATTTTCTGGTGCTGCCTCCAGTCTGTTCAGGAATTAACATGGGGGTTTCAGCATTATATTTTGAAATCTTTCTGTCTGCTGGACCTCACCTCTGTAATGTGCAACCTTAATTTTAGTTTAATTGCCCTTCCTTTTGCTCTTTGAATCGTTGTCAAAAACCTGAACAAAAATAAAGTTTTTATCCCCTTGATTATTATGCTATATATTATGTTATTTTAATCCTGCCTATTATTATTATTTTTGCAATCCTACAGGTAACCTGGAAGAAGTTTATTATTGAATATTATGCTATATATTATGTTATTTTAATCCTGCTTATTATTATTATTTTTGCAATCCTACAGGTAAACTGGAAGAAGTTATCAAAAGTCTACCTCCAATTTAAAATCGAAGAACACGTCCACACATAAGATGATTATATTGGCTAACCTCCTGACAGTAAATACAGATTGATAATGAATGCTGGAGCAATGAAGTGCACCAAACTGGAATAACTCCCTTAATGGCAGGAATCTGTTTTTCAGTGTAATTCACAGCCCTAAAGCAGAATGGTGTTTTAAATATATCACTGTTGTGGAAAAGCAATATTTATAAAAAATATTTTTAAAAACCTTTCTGGTAATCTGGGTTAATAAGATTATTGCCAAGTTTTATATCTTGTAAATGATGATCAATAGAAACAGGCCAATCTCCCCTCTACGTGCACTAAACTTTTACAAAGGTAAGTCAAGCTGTATAAAATGGCATTTTTCTATATACCAATTCAAGAAAAAAAAAGAAAAAAGATACAAACTGATTTTAATGGAACATTTTCTATATAATATTGTTAACATTGAGCTTTGGCCAACATAGTGAAGTTGTATTTGTAATTATTATCACACTTCTAGTATTCAGAATGATCTAAAGAAAAGTAGCATAGTAGTTATAATTTTCCAGCATTAATAACAGCAATATTTTGCATTATGGAAGGACTCCTGGCATGTGAAAGAGGTACAAAAGGAAGTTAAAATGTTTGATGCGTACATAGTGGGTTATATCCTAAAAGCACTGTATACATACCATATACAAGTACCATATACATACCATCCCAAAGTCACATAAGAGAGGTAGTTTCCTGTCTTCAGTAGGCTTTCATCAATTACAAAGCACAACTCTCATCTTGTCTGTGACTATAAAAAATAAATAAAATAAATATAAAAAATACTAAATCTTGTGCCACAGGGTAGCTCCAAATGTTTGCTGTCTATAAAGAAGTCTGCTGACTTCGTTGTCCAAAAAAAGTTCTTACTACAACCTGTATTGGCTCTGAGTTGATACATTTTAAAGTGACTTTCTTTCTGTTCCAAGATCAACGAATTAAAACCCAAAAGCGTATATAAAACAGTCTTTTAGTATACATTTCATGTGATACTTGGATCTGGTCCACCGTTCTCCAGCAAAACTTTTTTTGATTGAAATTAAAATTTTGATTAAAAAGAAATATATTTTTGAAAACTCTCTTTTTCCTTGAAAAACTTAGGAAAACAAAGTTTCCAAAAATGTAAGGTGGGATTTGTCTCACTTAGCTTTAGAAGTTTGTAGCATAGACACGTTCACCAAAGCTAATTACCTTTGGCTTCCTTTTTAATAAATTTTAGACAACTACTATAGAAAGAGATGAACTACACTCGAGAAATACCTGTTTTTCTCCATTATTCAATTAAAGTCAGCATATGGCTGTCTCAGATGTAGAATTACTCTGCTTATAGAATCGTGGAATCATAGAATCGTTGAGGTTGGAAGGGAACTTTAAGATCATCAAGTCCAACCAATATATATGCATTTGATAAAATTAATCCCATTCCGTCTTCTAAAAACTTCTCAAAACCAAAAAAAAACCCACAAAACTCCTGCCTGAAACATTTTATAACTCTGGTGCATTGTTCTCCCATGCTTCTATGTATGACATTCCCTTATTGGACTCCCTCCTCATCTGACACACTGTGGCTATGCGATCTCTGTATGTGCTGCTTCACCTTTCCAAAGGGGAGAAGGCAACTCACAATGGGCATTAGAGAGTGACTTTCAAGCCTGGTCTACAGAGGGTAAAAGATAAGGAGGCATCTATTCTGAAACTCCAAGACCCTAAAATGGCATCTGAGAATCCACACGCTGTACTTTTCTCCAATACCTCTACTTTTTTCCCTTGGGAGGAACATATTTTCTGACTCAGTTTAACTACACACCTTTCTGTTCAGAATTGTTCACTGGTCTTTCCACTTTCTTAGCATGATTTTGTATTTCTGTATAATTCCTCTGCATGGTAGTGAGGAATGAAAAAAAACCCCAAAACCTAAAATTGGACCTATCCCTATTAAAAATGCCAGTTCTTGGAAACATTAATGCTGCTGCTGAGTTGCTTTAGAACACATAGAACAATTTGACAAAGGAAAGTGACATCCCGAAAGAAGAGCTGAAGGTAGAGACCCTCCCTCAGTTATGAGAAGCAGAGATAATTGTCTCTGAGAGAAATATAGTGAAACTTTTATGGAAGTATCAGAAATGACTTTTTCTTCAGTCACTGTCATGCAGTCAAAAGAGGAAATCTGTATAAGACTGTGAGGAGAAATATACCTTGTGGTCCCTTGGGACATTGTGACTATTCACTGTTCCTTATCCTCACGGCACTTGCTCAAAATACAGATACATATGTGTACGGGAATGAGCAACAGAGAGCCAAACTTTTAAAACAAATATGCCTAACATTTACACCTCAGTTTTGAATTCAAAATCTGAAGAGAACTGCACAGCTCGTTTACAAACAAATAACATCACCACTACCTTTTTCTTCACTGAACAGGCTGACAGCATAGACACCATAGTACCAGTGACATGGTTAATGGTCAGAAGCTACTTCACACGCATGTTTCTGCCATAAGACTCTTGTGTGCAAACAACAGAGGAAAATACCTCTCTAGCCCACCAAAAACACCTGTGCAGTAATGGTAAAAACAGAAGATGGTCTTACTCGGCATGAAACACGGTGTAGAGTACTGTAGAAATTTCTAATACATTTTCTTTGATGCACCTCATTTTTTCCCACAGATATATGTTTGAATGTGTTTCAGAGTACTGTCAATATGCATTTGTCACGGGTATTTTCAATGTAACTCCTTTCATGATCTGAAGTCTCAAACAGTTCAAATGAGAAATTTCTCTGGCATTATGGAAATATGCCAAGTAAATGAGCACTCTCTTGATTTACTATTTGCACATAGAATTCTGTATCTCCCATAATTATCCTGCCAATAAACCTTTGGCAGTGGAAAATCTGTTGCTTGATGCAAAAAAACAGGGACACCAGTACAGCTCAAGAATAATCATTTTAAGGTGGTATATGATTCAGTTGTTACCGCAGTCTATAAAAATATTACCAAGGATTCCAAAAGGTCTGGAGGCAGCTGAAGTAATGGAGTTTCAACCTATTTATACTCACAACCCTTGCTAGTGGACTTAGAATAATACCATTTTAGTCTTGTCTTTTCCAGTTTTGTGTATGGTCAAATAGAATTAATTTGTGTCATAAAAAAAAAAAAAAAAGGAAAAAAAAAGCCGTCAAACAACTATGGGATTTCAAAGGAGTGGAAACACTGAACAGAAGACAAGGTTCATTTTTACACTTATTCAGACTGTAGTTGTGATGTTTAACCAACCTGTAAATTCCGATGTTACGAAAGCACGAGACTGAGTTTGCAATAAGGTTTCCCCTTCTTCTTAATTAAGTCTTCTGCCAGGGACGGTCACATAGCAAAGAGCTATTGGATAAATCAGTGTGTCTTAGAATTAACTATTATGAGCAAGCTGCTATAACTACAGTCTGCGTATGATTTTTAACATTACTATTGTTTTCCATGCAAAACTATAAAATTGTAAATAGTGGAAGCCAAAGTATTCCACCATACTGAACACTCAGCTTCATGGGAAAAAAATCCTTTTCCAGTCTAGTAAGAAAATAACCAAAACATAAAGAACACCTGAAACTCCTACCTAGATATGCTGTAAACCCAGGCCCAAATTCATCCACTCACATTTATGTTCTTAAAAGACACACCTAAATGAAGCGTGTAGTCACTTTATGCCTCCTCTGCTGCTAAATCAAAGCAATTAAAACCTACCCATATATATACAAGCCTCCAGTAGGATCATTCTCTTACCATAATGTAGCCTTATATGACTGCATTCCTAATTTAAGCACCTTATTACATGCTTAAATTTTGTTGGGATTAAATCAATGCTCAAGAGAGATTCTGTAGCAGATACTTTGGTCTGTGCGGTGCAGCTGTAAGATTGATTTTGATTTCCATTTCCATATCTGGGTACACCACCCTTGCAGAGAATGTAGAATTGTCCACCCTTCACCTCGTATTGCAGTGCATCAGGGAACTACAATTTATTGTGGCTATCATGCAAGTTGTCTATTTCTACCTTGCCAACAAACGCACATTAGCAATGTGGGATCTCCTTTTCAGCATCCTGCAGGTACGATAATAGCTTGCACCGCAAAAGTCTGTAGTTCACACAGTACAAGCCTGTTAATGTAAATAAATGTCTGTTCAGAAAAAGCAACTAATTAGTCATTAAAGTTCTGGGTCCATGCTAAACTAGAACTGGGTGCAAATGAGATAAAAGCCTCTCTGAAGGAACACAGCAAATGGATTTGACTGAGATTCTTTTTCCCATGGTCTTTACCGCCCTATGAGAAATTCCAGCAAGTATGGCGTTAGAGGAAGAATAGTGGAATGAAGATCTGGGATCAGATTACTGAATGAACAATGACCTATGATAGATGACCAGATGCTTAGTATCTGCTGTCTTTTTGCTTGTCCGTTACTTGGTTTTCTTTATTGCCTTTTACAATGGCAACAAAAAGAAAGAAAAGTGAATGTTCAACTAAAGCTCTCTGAAGCTCTCAAGAAATTCAGGTGTGGTTCCCCTGACAAGGTTATTCCATGTGACCAGTAAGGGTTCCCCTGTAAGGAAAGCCGTAATCCATGTCCTCAAGTGTAGGGAGAAACAAGGCAGCAGTGCTGGAAGACTGACGTCAAAAAGCTACTGGGGATCAGTGCTCTGCAAGGGAGTAACAGAATCTTTGATAAGTCTCAGCTGTGAAATATGCAGAGATATCTTCTCTTAACCTTTCTCAATGGATGCCTTGTAGCTCTTGCCCACAGGCAGATGTTGGGGGGTGTTGTTCTCTCATCACCCAAGAGCCCGACACAGAGACTATTTGGAGGGAGTCCAGCCTGGAGGGGGTCTGGCAGTTCCCTTGGCTTAACTCACTGGATTGCTAATTCAGGCATGTCCCCGTTGATTGTGTGTATGTGTTTGGGTGGGAATGTATGCAAATCTTTTGCTGACACAGCCTATCCGTCATTTGCTCCACTTACTAAATTGAACTCATTGTCATGTTGTTTGATGCTCTATTCCCTCCATGACATAATGAAACATAATGTTAACCTAGAAATAACTTAGATTTTTTCACGGAATATTTACCATTATGCTCAGTGGCCCAGTAATCTCTAATGAACAGTGTAGTCTAGACAAGATCTTAAAGATTTGATAAATAACAAGCAGCCAATGCCCATGCCCATTTCATTTTCCGTGCTAAATTAGGAACACTTTTTTCCCCCTTCTTTAAAAGAGATCAGTAAGGGCTTATCCACTATAAAGGCTCAAGCATGTAGACTTTCTGATCTTTTTGTCTCATATAGATACCTTAAGATATCTAAAGACTGTGTTCATCCTAGACTCAGATATTCAAATACTGCTGTAATTACAGAAGTGGCTTTGAGTGTGGCTCATAATCAATGCCTGGACATAAAAGGTTGGCTTTTTAATCCCAAGATCTTGTCTTCCAGCTAGCTTTAGTACATGCCATCTTAAATACTCTGAAAGCTAAAGGGATCACTCATGGAAACCGATCGTATTTCTTTCCTACCCCAAAGGTAATATGGAAGATGAAAGTAAGAATGAGAGGACGCCTAATTTAAATCTTATGTCTTTCCCATGGAGGGACTATAAATATTTGGAAGAACTTTAGTGTCATAAAATTAAAATAATTTGAGTGGACATTTTAGAAAAAAGATTGTCTGGGATGGTTTGCCGTTCCTTTGATGCAGAGGGGTGAGTAGGGCAGTTGAAGAGGAATGAGGCACCCTGGCTTCCCAGCCCCTACAAAAATGGCTGTATGGCTATGAACATATACCTTTGGTTCTGTATTATATTTGTATAATGAAGCTAAAAATATTCCTGTACACTTTTCTAGCTGATGTGTGCAGATTAAAAACCAGAATACAAAGGCTAAATTTTGCTAAAAATGTAGATGAATATCTGCGAGTCTTTATACTTCTGCAAATACTCTGTATCTTCATAAAGAATTTATATGAAAAATTAGATTAGTTAACCCATGTTAATAGGTGACAGAGGGAGACAAATGTAAAAGGAATATAGGGCAAAGCTTGTAATTTGTATCCCAAAGCTAGCAGCCACAGTAAAAAGAGTCCTGCAAGAATTTGGTCTTCTGCCTTCCAGTGGTAGAAGGCAAGGTACACCCTCTAGGCTCAGTTTCTTTGAAAACAGGATTTTACAATGATGAGGGATATGTAGATATCTTCTGCCAGTTTGGATTTGATTTGTAAGAGCAGGAAATTCAATGAACATTTTAGTGCCTCACTTTATTATTCTGTGACTCTACAACATGTTCTTTTTATAATAAGATCACAGCAAACATGCCAATACGGTTATTTTTCTCAAAAAAAAAACCATATGTTTGAATAGTTACCAGTGTATTTGACCTGCACAGGTAATGAAGGTAAGAAATCCTTCACAGAGATTTGCAAAAGTATATGAAGGAGAGTACATTCATTTGAATTTGTTAGATTATAGCTCACCTTCTTTTTCCCCTAGATTCAAATTAATCTTGATAGCAATAATTAATTTTCAGCTTCAAGGTTTAATAAAATATTAAGCTCAAATTCTCACCGGCTAATTATGTTTCATATTTTGGAGACCTGCAAAGTCAGTTCCAAGATGTGTTTTTTCTGTTTCTTAAAGCATTGATACTCTGAGCCTGTTCTTTTCTTCCTGCTTGATGGTACGCTAATTATTGTTTTAAAAGTGTACCGTATGTTCCTTCAGATGGAAGATTCATTTGGATAAAACAAGACTTTTTTTCTCCCAGAGGTTTTATAAAGTTTTCATTCTGCAGCAATAAGGAAATGAGTCTCTGTCTTGGGGGAGGCTGGGGAAATCTTCACCTATAGCTATTACCAATGTTACTGGAGCATGGCCAGATAATACTGTATTATTATGATTAAAGAGATTAGCAAGAAACTCAGAGTGTGTGATGTGAAGTCCAAATATGTTTTCCCACTTGAGACATAACCCCCCCCCGGGCCTGATTCTGGGCAGGGTCAGACTGTGATTTGCATTCTTCTTAGAGCAGTTTAAAAAGTCTAAGACACGGCATCTGATCGTATCTGATCACAAGCCAGATCTACGGAAATACAGGTCTGCATATACCCCGGCTCCTCGGCTGCTGTAAACACCGCAGCAGTGCCACTGTACGCCCAGAGTGGTCTTTCCACGGTGGTATCAGTGTCCCGGACTAGCTGGGATGAGTAGCGGGGTAACTCAAAGGCAAATGTAGCTCTGTGTTTTGAATTAGGAAACAAACCTTCATGGTATTGTAAGACAAATTCAGAGTGGCTTCAGTGGGGGTACTGCACAGCAAAGGCAAACACTGCAGCCAAATCCTGCAGCACGAGGAAATTCCTCACGGAAAGCGCTGAAATGCAGCAAAGCCGAGAAGTGGCTTTACTGCTGCTCAGAGTTTTAGTGGGGAGGATTTTGTGACTCTCCTCCTCAGGGGCCACGGACCAGAGAAGTTGGAGCCTTTTTGAGTCATATTTTTACAGAGGAACACAGACTGCAGAGGGACACCAGGTAATGCCACTGTGCACATGAGTCTGGTAAATGTTAATTCATTGCTGACTCACTGTGATAAATAGTTGCTTCAACGGTAAACAAGCTTAGGAAAATTGTATTTTTTTCATCATTAAAGCACATAGAGAAATGCAATAACGCCTTAACCCATAATTTGGCGTCTGCTTATGATTAGTAGTCTTCTTGCCATCAGTTTCTAGCTGAAGTAGCCACTGTGCCGATCTTTGAGCTGGCGTTTATCTTTTCTGAAATTTAACATTATGCTGGCTTAAATTTTTTCTCTTAAATGTTTAATTGGTGACTAAAAGTTCGCAGTGGGAAATGTTTCCTCATCCAACAGTTCTTCTAGCATTATTTATTTCCTATATATCTGACCCAGGTTGCAAAGTTTTGCTTTGAGTTTGGGCAGAATCAGCTATAGTCTTACAAAGGTAATTGCTGCTGCATCAGATTCTTTGGTCCTAAAGATTCTTTTTTCAGCTATGGTTATATAACTATGTTAAAATGTTTGTCATGCTTTCAGTACTATGCACTGTACTCTAAGGACTACTTAGGCTTCATGAAAGTTGTCTTTTGTGTTTATTATTGAAATAGGATTATACCGACATCAACTTAAATATTGGTTTTAACTTATTCCACAGGGCATCACGTAAGGAAAAAGATATGAGCTAAAAAAAAAAAAAAAAAAACCAACAAGAAGAATCATTTCTTTAATGATTGAAAATCCACTGTGCTTGTTACCATTATTTAGTTATTAAAGAGTCTTTTTATTGCAGTAAGGCTTGAAGTCATGACAAATTCTTAACAAGACTGTGTAATCTAAAAGTGTATCAGGAAATAACTAAGAGCTGGAGAAAACAAGCAGAAATGTGATAATAATTGTTGGTCTGACAGGAGATGGTAAGAGCCAACCTGAATCCTACTGAATTTAGGTACTTAATTTAAACATACAATCTTGCTATGCTTTCTAGATCAAAAGCAAAGTAGTACTTATTCAAGAAAATTCAAATTTTTAGTGACTGTGGCAGCATTCTGCACATCACCACTTCTTTCCACTGATGGTGCAATGAGCTACACGGACCAGATTCTGTTAGATGCTGAAGGTTTGGTGAATGTGGTTTAATGTCCCAACCTGCCATTTGGGAGAGGACACGGGGGAGGTGATATGAGAACTGGGGAAGTTGCCTAGAGCTTATCCCCTTCCTGCTGTTTCAGGTAACTGCATAAAACAATTTCTTTCATAAATAGATTGCACTCCATCTTAACACTCGTTAATATTCTCTATGCTTACTTATAGCTGTTGGAAAGCTATTCTGGACCTTACTTCTGGCTAGAAACCCTGTTCTGATTTTGAGCCTAATTTCATTTAGGGATATTTAAACAAGTTTGTTCTTGTGCCAACATTGTCCTTCAGTTTAAAGAGTTTTTTTGTTTGTTTTTTTTTTTTTTCCCTTCTTTAGCATTTATCTCCTTCATATATTAATAGCAAGCAACCATAGATTTCTCTTCTTTTTTGCTATTAAAAATAAGCCAGATCCTGCTGGGGCCTGCCCACATCACAAGTTGCAGTACAGCGCAGATCCCTGGACTTCCATCAAACCAACAACTCCTGGATTGGAAGACACATGGTATAGAACAATGCCCATGGTAATTATTCTGCTTCTTCCAGATATGACTACTGTTACTACAATGCTACTGGAAACCACATAGATTGTGTCATTTAGAAATGTCAGCTCATGCTATTACAGGACTCTAGCATAGTGCTTCAAATAGACCCACTTTAATTTTGTCGTAAAATAGGGTCCCACTTGTCATGTTTGTAGACCAACTCATGCTTGTTCTGCTGTGAATGTATCTGTGTTGAACAAATACAATTAAAAGTTTTATATGTGTTTTGGACATCATACATGATTAAATATTTGATTTCATGTTCATATGCAATAAGGATATAGCACTATAAGTACACCTAATGTTAAAAAATATTTTTCTCATGGGAAAATAAGAAATAAAAAATAAAATTTAAGAACTTTTTTTTGAAGAATTTTTCAACTTTGTATTAAGACTTTCAATATCTGTAGTAAGAGATACGTCTTCCAGCAACACTGATTCTTGTTATTCATATCACATCAGTAGTTCATTCAAAATTTATGTTTTTTCTGCCTCAGTTGGTAGAAAAGATTTAAACTCATTTGTCTACAATTTCAAAATGACAAGAAAATTACTCCAACTTCACTACATTTAGAAACATATATATTTTCTTTTTAGGTATTGTAGTATAGCTTCTCTACTTCAGTGTGTGGAAGTAACTGCTTGTATGTAACACTGTTACCCCCACCCCCACCCCCGATAACCCCCTTCCCAACCCCTCTGAGATGTAAAAAAAACACCAAAAACTTAGCAATAAAAAGTCAGTGGCAGTATAATCCTCATAAAGTAACAAAGACTTAAAGATAAGAAAATGGCACTTTCTCAGCAGCGAGCACTGGAGACAATCTCGATCGCAATGATTAAAACGTCTGATGTGAAAGAAGTGACCTCTTCCACTAATCTCCAGAGGAAGACGATTCTCTGTAGTTAAATGAATTAACTCAAGCAGATTTGAATTTGAAAGAGTGCATAGTGCACTGTGGCATTCGAACATAAATGGCTTTCAAACTACAGAGACAGTACATTGTCAGCTCTAAACCCTAAACAGGAGAAGAAAAATTACGAGATGTGTAGCTGAGTTACTAAAAATATGCTACAGGAGTTACAGATTATGTTTCTCTCTGTGTTAATAAGGATAGGTGGGTATTGAGATGCTATGTGAAAGCTTGCTTCCAGGGTTTTGTTTTGTCCACAGACTTATTGATCCAAGACAACGCAAGGTCTTTCTTGCACTGCTAATGCCAAAAGTGCGGCTCCAAAATATGGTCTCTCCAAAAGTGCGAAGAAGTCACTCAACCCATCCCCAGACCCTTAAAGCCTTTTAACAGTTCTCAAGCAGGACACTCCAGGAACGGAGTAATTCAGAGCGGTGTTTGAAAATATAAGTTCAAACTCTTTGGGTTAGTTTCTCTAATACTTTTGTACAGCCGTTAGCAAAATTGGGACTGGGTTTGAAAAGGGGATGCCAGGTTGCCTACCGCCAAGATGTGTGCGAAAGGACACGCACCTTCAGCCCTTGTCAAGTTTGTGCATTGAGGCACAACCAAACCAGAGGAAGTGCCAAGACCTCAGCTGGTTTTGTCCCTCCTACTCCAGGGCTTTGGCACCGCGCTGTTAACAGCTTTGCTGTCACTGAATTCAGCGAGGTGGGCAGTTTTCCCTCTGTTGGCACAAACAAGCACAACGTGACCCATACATACAATAGACATAGGCAGTGCTTATGCTCTCGAACATCAGGGAATAAGCATGTAGCATTTCTACTACAAATGGTCTAGAACTCAAAAAAAGGTGAACAGCAACCCTTTAGTTGAGAAGTTGAATAGCAACCTAAAGTCTTATAATCATCTTATCTGTGAATAGCTCTGTAATGTCGCTAAAGAAAAAGTTTGGAAAGCCCATATTGAAAAACTAGTATAAAATCCAAATGGGTCTTACTCTGTGCTGTCCAGAGCCCACTAAGATTTTAAAAGAAGGAAGTGACTTCTTCCAAAACCCCCCTCCTCCTTACCGTGTAACTTCGATGGTTCATTGTGGGGTAGCAACTCAGTAATGAAGAGCAATAGTTCAGACCAGACAAGCAGTGAGATCTGACACACTGATACCTAAGGACAGCTACCAGTGGCTGTGCACAGAGGCACTTGGCATGAGCAAGAGGTCATCAGATAGGCTACTGCAAAACACTGGAATGCATACTGGAGATAAAAACGTGACGCTTTAAAATTTGGGCGTCTTGCTGCTTGTTTATTGATTTCCTTCCAGTTAAATTAAAGTAATGTTTAAACACTATATTGGTGTTCTAGGATTTTCCAGTTTTTATCCCAAGAACATTAAACTGGAATATCAAGGAAACAAGTGCTTGAGCATGTGGCAATACTAATTGGTACTATTATGTTTTGGTTTTGTATTTGCCTTATCTAAAGTACTTGCAAAAGTAATAGGTGTGCATTCAGCCAGTTCAATTCAATAATATAATTTCTTTTTTAACAACAATTTAACTTTTAAAGAGAACATCTTGTTAATAGCCTTCACCAATACTATTTTGTGAGTGTCATTAAGTTTACTTGGCTGGTGACAATGTGTATTTTTGGCATACAGGAGCATCTTTAAAACTATATCATCATTAAGCCACATCTATGTTTCCTACTTTAATTTTATTCTGCCATAAGACCAAATTGACAATGCATTAATTTAAGTATCCAATTTAAACCAGCTGAAAATGAATGTATTCAAACTAGTAAAAGCAAAGACAACAGGAGGCTAAAAGCTTATGGAAATTGAAATACTATCAATCAATCTCAACAATTTTGGTGGTACTGCAGCTCTTTCTAAATATTCTGATTGCAACAGGTGAGTTATATCATTATTATTGAAGTAGATATTTCCTGTTTTGCCCGTCACTAAAAAGCTAGGTAGATTTTTAAGGACTTGGTATAGAAGTGAATGTTTTCTTTTCATTTTTGAATTAATAGTATATGTGATTCCAATAGCGCTGGAATACAGTAGTAAAATTAAAGGTGTAAAAGAATTTGAAAGTGCCAAGTTTTAATCCTAATGGTGTGCATATTTGCCCTGGGAATAATTAGCTAATAAAAATGTTTTACTTAGAGTTTAGGAACATTCAAGGCAGAACCACTGGAAAGTGTTTGTCAACAAAAATATTTTACTAAATAAAGAAAATAATGCACTTTTTTTTATTTTTAGTTTTTCCCTTCTCTTCAACAGCTTGACAGGAAAAAAAAAAAAAAAGAAAATGTTGTAAATATTTCATTATAATGGTGTTGTTATATATAGGAATTAACATTCTGAGAATTAAAACTGCTTTTTTATTAAAAACAATAAACCACTGACCAGTTCTACTAAAACCGTGCTGATCTCTTCACATTTTCAAATTAGGGAAGAAAACAGAATTTAACAAAAAGAAAACATTATTGTTAAAATTTAACTCTTTAGCCAGTAAGGCAGTAAGATCTAACATCAACTTTTATTGAAAAGTAGAATATCCTCTCTCCCTTCCTGAAAAGTATCCATCTGCTTTATTGTTTCAACATAGTACTCCTTTCTCAAGACATCTCAACAAACATTTCCAAAAGAAGAATACACTGTATAGTAAGTGAGAACAAATTCTTCCTGTAACATCCTATCCTACATGAATAAATGGAAAATATAAATTTCATAAACGTTAATGTTTCTGAGAAAAAAATATACCAAGTTCTGTAGACTATTGCCGAGATAGTAAGGTGAATGCTCTTTTAATTTATAAAATTTAAATTTAGAAATCATCTCCTGAAATCATATGCAGCTGGAAAAAAATGTGATAGAGAAATAAACTTTGGGACCTTTGGATTTTATGATGCTGTGGCATGGGTCATTCATGAATTAGATTGCACAGATTTATTGTGCTACTGATTACTTTTCACAAGGATAACAGGATCACAACAGGAGATGGCAATGAAGTATGGTCATTTCACTTTATTTATGGCCATAAGCAGTAGTAATGTAAACTTGCCAACAGTGAATAGCTATTAGCAGCTTTAGTTCAGTGACTACAAAAATATTTAAAACTAAACTTTTAACAGAAAGTGAATAAATTAAATAGCCAGACTCTGGGAAGTCTTTCCCATTTGCCCTAGGAGAGGGAAACAAACCAAACCAAACCAAAACAAAAACCCAAACAAAAAAACCCCACACTACTTGGCCCAAAGTGCTGAATTACATAAAACAAAGATGCAGTTTTTTGGGACTCATGGCCCAGAACATCTGCTTCTCAACTAATGTTTCTTTTTAGATTGGTTCATCTTAATAAAAGTAAGAAGGATAAATAGTAATAGTAACAAAACTATGCCCTAACATTTTTAGTTTCAGTGCACCAGTAACACACATGAATGAACACAGTCACAAGCCAATACCACATGCTTCAGTTTGCTGTCCAAGAGATTGGGTGTTGTTTATTCTATGTTGTGTTATTCTTCTCATTGCTCAGACTGGGGGTTTTCCTGAAACATGCTGTAGCCCACCGCTTCCCCATCCTCATTCCCATTTTTTTCTCTTAGAAGATAGAAACTTGGGCAGGGAGGAATGAGGAGAGAAATGATCTACACATAAATCTCATCCTAATATGTGGCCAAGATGGACAACCAGGTTTGGGAGTTGAGCTGCACTCTAGGGCCATAGGTTTTCCCTGTAGCCAGAGAAATCTCAAAAGAAGGCAGCATTCAAGAGGTTGGAAAGTCAGGTTTTCTTTATTTTAAGTTATAAAACCTTTTCATCTGCGTTCCACAATCACTTGTTTAATTCTTCTCTTAGAATTGTGACTTGCCAGTTCAGAAGACGAGGTTATAAACAGATGCTTACAAAGAAGAACACAATGGTCTTCATATCTCATATAAAGGCCCCACCCACTTGTAGGAACTCGTAACAAGAAGAAATCTCTGGCTATTTGTTTGAAAGCATGTGTTGATTCCATAGCTTGGTATAGTTTCATCCTGAGAGTACTAATAATAGAATTATTAAAGAAGGGACAGGATGAGAATATTCCACAGAGATGGAAACACAAACAAAAGCAGTGCACAGATAGAGAGACGGTGGAAGCTGAGACTGGGAAAGAGCTGTGGTCACCTGGAGACTTGATGAATACAGAAGTATGATGAGCACCGTAGGGTGCTTCAAATGACAACCCTTACAGAAAAGTCAGGAAGAATTCAGAAAGTGCCAAAGATGGGGATGGGGGAGGGGAAGGAGAGTGAAGAATATGAAGAAATATCCGGAGCTCTCCATTGGCACAAGACAAGTAGAGCAGATGTGGAGAACAGCATACAACCAAGGGCAGGAAAACAGCCACGAGCCCGCTGCCTAGTTTATTTATGCCAGAGTCCTGGAAACCCGGGGTTCCAGAGGCTGCTGCTAATGAGGCAGGAGCTGGGTCTGTGCAGCTGTCACTATGGCAGGCATGGGAGAGGGGCAGAAGCAGCAAGAGCAACACGATGATGTTCCAGTGTTGTCATTTTAGCTTACTATCTTAGCCAACCTCTCTCTCATGGTTAGGATGAAAAATCATTTTTTTTCCCCTACATTTCTTAGGAAGTTTGGAGTCTCCTATGGTGCTCTCATCCTCAAAACATGGTGAAAAACTGACGTTTGCCTTATGTCACTTCAGGTTCAGGTAAAGTGATAAAATTAATGTTCATAAAAAAAAAAAAAAAAAAACCACGAACAAATCCCCCCAAAAAAGAAAAGCAGTTGGTCATATTTTCAGAAATGACCACCAAAGATTAACATCACAAATTTTAGATTTCCATGTTCAAACAGTGTTTTCTGGCATCTCTTTGATTTTTACTTTTTCTTTAAATGACTTAAGGAAGGTCAAGATTTCTAAAAATATGTTCCAGGTTTTTTCAAGGTGGGTATCCAACATCAAATCACAATTCTGGAAAGGTCAGCTCAAAATATTACTGTGCTTATGATGAAACCTCATCAGTCATATCTATTTTATAATGTGTTATATTTAAAAGTTTTGAGGAAAAAAAATTAAACAGCTTTGAAAAACAAGGAAGCATCTTATATGTCGAACCAAGAATTACCATTTATTCAAATAATTAATGTCTTAATGCTCTAATCAAAATTAAAAAAATAGCCCTTCTTAGTCCATTTATGTCAGTAACATTTAGAGAAAAAAGCCCAGTGATTATTTTTAATTGTTATTAAAATGCAGTTAAAAAGGATATGCATACATTTTTGAGTATCAGCCCCTTCCTTTTGTGCTCACCCTTCCTATCGGTTGTTATGAAAGCTTGTCAAAATCCCAAGTCCTTCACTGGGCATAGTATATGGTGTTGAGGGTGAGCGGCTCTTTCTCGGTGCTGTTGGTGTTTTTCTAGAAAGTTTTTAGACGATTCATTGCTAACACTTCTTTCCATATTAGTCCACACAGTTAGTTACCAATAAACATTTTGTTTGCTAGATCATTACCATAGCTTGTCTAATTTTTAGGGTAAAACTTTGCAATTGAAAAAGGTGACATTAATAATAAAACAAGTCACACGTTGATCACCTCATAGTTAGAGAATTTGTTGTTTCAGATAAAATGGTGTAGAACAAACTCAAGACTAGACAAGTCCAGACAGGGATCAGCAATTTCTGACGGCTATATTGTTAAATTAATACAAAACCTGTGGCTTCTCACTAGCATGATAACCACATATTTCCTGGGCTTAAGGGTTACAGGGGATAATTTATTTAACATATGCTTAGCAACAATATATTATTTAGCAACACAGATTTTTAAATTGTGATCTTATTTTTTCAGAGGGAACTGAATACTAAGAAGAGATTAAAACATTGTTTGGGAAGATAACACACTGTAAATAGATGTCAACAGCAGAGAGAGTCATAATCAACAGAATAGCAAGACTGATACAAACAGTGAGTTACAGAAGACCGTTGTGTGCAGTTTCTTGTATCTAAATTATCTAATTCACATTATTTATTTGCTGGACTTGTGTTAAACTTGGGGCAAGAATTCCAAGAAAAATATATCCAAACTTACAGTTGCGCTGAATTGTATAATTTCTCCATTTTCTTCAACTGGTATAAGTGTTCACTCATGCTCATGTGAACAAAGTCTACATTAAAAGGCAATAAATAGAAAAGATTTGTAGAAATGGAAAATTTAAAAAGTGAAATAACATAACCTGCTTAGTAGAAAACACATTTTTTGAAGGATATGAATGTAGAGAGATAATAAGAGCGATCTGGGAGAGTAAAGTGTGTCATTACCAGGAATAACGGCTGATATTAAAAAAAAATACTATGTTTGAGGAAAACTACTTGCCAATGATAGATTTCAAATTATGTAACAAATTCCCGAGGGAAATGTTCAAACTCTGTAACTGGAGGCATTTATAATGAGAATAGGTAGCACCCGGGATATAGTGTAGACAACAATCTTCTGTTTGTCCCCAGGGTTTGAAGTACATGAACTGATAAATCTTCTCCATTGCTGATTCCTTTGGAATTCTCCTCAATGGAGAAAAGGTGAGCCAAACTCAGATGACAGATATTTCTGATTTGGGTTCAAAATAAAGCTCTGGTTACAAAATACTTTTATATGCATACACATATACATATATATATACACACCTACGTATGTTTGATTATATACATACACGCTTCCATCTACAGTTTCAAAAAAACTCTTTTTTTCCCCTGGACTATCAAGTAGATCTTCAAAACATTCATGAACAGGAAACTGTGTTGTAACCACAGGTAAAAACAGTCAGTTTTTACAGAGAGATTAGAAAATGAGTCAAAGGACATGAAAAGTTCTCAGTTATCCAGGATAAATTGATAAATGCTTTCACCCTCTGCAGTGGCTCAGAAGAAGGTGACACATAGAAATGATTAGATGATCCAGGATATAAGCTCGAGGCTTAGTGTACACATGAAAGAGACAATATTAAGCGTAATATCCCAGTTCACACCCTCCTTGTTCCACTTAAAAAAGGAAGATACCCTGATGATATTCATGTAAGTATCTCACTCAAAGCTTTTATGAAATTTAATAAATTTTTAAATTGTGTTATAAATTTAAGCATTGCTTATGATATTCATTCTCACATCCTAACTGGATACATTTTTAGACATTTAACTAGAAAATTTATTATAATTTACATACAAGGCAACTAGAAGAGAAATTCCTTGATATACAGAATGGAAAATGAAGCCACAACTGGGAAAAATACAAATATGCCTTTCATTTAATATTTAGATAATAACATGCAAATTATATTTACATTATATATTACTACACTAATAGTTATTTTTAATAGAACATTACTGAAGAACTTGGAGGTTGCTAAACACAATACCTAAGGGTTAGATATTCTTAATGCTGTAGGAATGTTGTATATGGAATACAGTGGTGTTGTTCTGAAATGGAAGTGATATTAGAAAAAAATATGCAGGCTTATTTCTTACATATGTTTGATTTGAGCATGACATCACTGACAGTTTTTGTGTCAATTTTTTAGGCCACTAAATAAAGGAATAGACAATCTTCAGTGTTATTCCCACAAACATAAATCTATTTATTTTTTTTTACTTGCATATTTTATGAGATGTTTCATGTATTTTCACTGTCCACAGAGATTGGCCTGTCCTAAATTCACTTTCCACACTAAAGCCTGAAAATATTTGGTCTGAGTCTGGATCTTCTGGAACAGCTAGCAAAACCAATACATTAATGTGAGGAATCCTTTTTATTCCTTTTTATTTAGATTAATATATAATTGATTCCTCATACAATAGTCCCTTGGCCGTAGCAGTTAGGAGAGCACTGTCATCCTCTGCTTGCCGAAACTTTAAACGAGAGAAAAGACAAAGAGAAAAGGAAATACTCAAGAAGCATATAAAATAAAAATAAATAAATAAACCCCCCCCACACCACAACAACAAACAATCAAACACAAAACCAACCCCCAAAAACCAAACCAAAAATTGAAGATACAAGAATTGTAAGATATGGGAAAAGATCTTGATAATGACCATTATTTGATTTTGAGGTACTCAGAAGTACATTCCAGGCCAGTGTTACTGAAGTAAAAGGCTAAAAGTAAGTTGCATTTCAAATCACCTCTCCAAAACACACTGTAAAGATGTTGAATTTAGATCACAGACATCACCCACTCAAGGCCGGTCACTGAGACACACACTGCAAAACATGCTCTGCATCTGCTAGGTACATCTAGGAGAAAAAGAAAAGAAAGTCCTTCAAAAGTAAGACACAGATTTCTTTCACTGAGTGCCCAGAGGTGTGTTACAGCCATAAATTATGCAGTGCTCTATCTGATAAATTGTCCTCCTATGATTTAGAGAGACTAGAATAGCAAAACTCATGACATTGTTTTCAAAGGACTATTTAGAGTAGCTTTCCAAACTGATATCTTCACTTTTTTTGTTGTTTTTTTTTTTTTAAACTTAGAGTTGCATGGAAACGCATACATTTAGACATACAGGACAAGTTCCATCTGTGCAACTAAAGATGATGAAATACATATAATTTTGACTTCAAACATATTCATGTGTATCTAAAATGATGAAGCTGTGACCCCGAAGAAGATATTAATCTGATGTAAAGCCTGAATGAAAATGTCCAAGTGACCAAAATTCCATTTATTTTATGTAACATAACCAGTATGGCATATGGCAGGGATGCCCTTATGTAAATGGATGAGCCAATAAATCTTATATTTGGAAACAGAGCTGGCACAATAAAACAAGAAACCTTGCAGGTTTTCACCAATGTCCAGGTCCTTCAAGATACTAGGAAAGAAGTTGCCCATTGTAGGATTTGATTTTCTCTCATTAGCTTCTGCCTTGTCTCATAAATTTTATATGTCTATTGGTTTTCTTGAGTACACAGATGAATATGTTTAAAAAAAAAAAATTCTGGTTCCTAGAAGGAGACTAAAGAAGCCTTTTTCATGCAACCTATGGAACGTGGAAACATACATATGGTTGCTGGGACCGAAAATGACAGACAGACTGAACACGTATAAGTCTGAATATGAATGTCAAATATAATAGCAACTAATAACGAGACTGTAGGAAAGGGATTGCATCTTACCCAGGCAGTAAGTCATTCTTTAGCTATTAGAGAGAATGAACAGTCTATTGCCCAGGCAAAGCCCATAACTATCAGCTGGGAGGTCCTAATGCCTCTGCCAAATATTGGAGGAAATTGAATTTTGGACACATCTAGTTTGTGGTCCTTGAGATTTAGCAGGAAATTCAGAAACCCTTTTACTGTGAAACACTGATACTACTAGGTTTTATCACTTTGGAATAAGTGAATACTAAAAAGGATTTCAGTTCTTTCTTTAGTTTAATTATCCTCATAATATTTGATGTGACCAAGCAACTTGGTTGGTACTCTGAGGATTACGTGGTTAGAGAGATTAATGAAAAGGAAAATCTTCTTGATGAATACTTGATGGTTCTTAATTCAACTTGTTAATTAGGTTAGTAGTATTTGATTTGGGGGTACAATTTAATCTATTGCAGCTTTAGTTTCATGTGTTGCAGAAATGTACTTCACATGCCAGAACACATTCAACTATTAAAAGCATACATTGAAAGAATCCTTTTCATTATCTTTGCGGTACAGTGAACATGAAGAAATTAGAAAGCATGGCATTTAGTAAACTTGTATTCTTTTCTTTGTGTATAGATTTTTAGATCTATTATTTGGGAGACAGAATACCTAAAAATCAGCAACTGCAATGCTCTGAGCTCCCTTTCAATTATTTAAAATTAGAAACCAAGAGAGAATTGCAATCCACTTGTCCACCTACCAACTTATAGCATATTTTCTTATCCTTATACCTTCTCCTGTGTCTGGTCAAAGATCATGTTGAAATACAACGTTATATAACATGTACATATTGTTTTAAGAGAGCTTTGTTGATTTATATTAACTTATGAATGGATGCATAATTTTTCTCTGATCAGGTCAATCTCTTTCCTTTTCTAAAAATAAAGGTTTGGAAATAAAAAATCAAAATTACAAATGCATCTTACTGCCCAAAACATAATTATTGTGGCTTTTTGTAAGGGCTGACAACATTATTAAATCACCCTCTTGATATAGGAAGACAGTTGCCCGTGATATGTTCTCAATAATGCAAACAGTTTTCATCACTTCCGAAGTTTTTTCAAAGTTTAATGTTAGGGGAAATCAGGCTGGACCCAACAGCCTAGGAGAGGTGATGTGCCCCAGCTCCATTCTCCCAGGTCCAACCAGTAGTGAAGCTGAGCATGTATTCCCAGTAGCACTACACGCAGAGCACAGGTATACGCCCTATACACACACACACACACACACACACACACACACATGCAAACATAAATACCTATATACATACATACCCAGCTGGCCACACTGACCACAGACAGAAAAGAGTACTCACAAAAACGCAAACAGCACCAAAAACCTCATCCTGCCCCCCTCTCTGGTTGAGCAAGATGGAGGTTCACTAGTGAGAATGTATATGTATATCTGTATCTATAGATATATACATGTATGCAGAATGTGGATCCCTCCAGCAGCTGGTCTGACTGCCAGTCTGCCCAGTAGCTGCCCCGGACCCCACGTGTTGGCACCTGGGCATACGAGACCCAAGGCCACAGCCCCAGTCCAGCTGCAGGTACTGACCATCTCAGGCACACACACAGAGCTGGCCAGAGTTCTCCTGGCTCCCCAGTGGGCAGCTTTCCACTACGGGAAAGACATTGATAAGCTGGAGAGGCCACTGAGGTGATGGGTGTGGAGCACTTGCCCAGTGAGGCGAGGCTGGAGGAGCAAGGCTCAGTCAGCCCGGAGCTGAGACGGCTTTGGGGGGACCTAAGAGCAGCCTCCAGTGCTTGTGGGGAGGTCACTGAGACAGAGTCAGGTGGTTCACAGCTGTGCAGGACACCAGAGAGACAACAGGCACAAGTTGAAACAGGAGTGGTTCAGACTGGATATAAGGAGGACTTTTTTCCCAGTGAGGATAGTCAGGCAGTGGCACAGGTGGCTCAGAGAGGTTATGCAGTCTCCATCCTTGGAGATTTTCAAGTGTTGACTGGACAAAACTCTGAGCAACCTGGTCTGATCACCTGGGTGACCCTGCTGTGAGCAGGAGATTGAATTTGAGACCGCCCGAGATCTCCTCCAACAGGAATTACCCTGTGATCATAAAAATTTCTCTTCAGTCAGCCCCTGATTATCTGCTCTGTTTCATTGTCTCTCTCATGTCCACAGCCCTTGAATTTCATTGCTTTAATTATAAAACTAAAGAAAAGCCAAACTATGCCTTTCTACTTAAAAAGCCGTGGATGTTTCCAGAAATGTTAGCTGAATCCACTTTACAGGCCTGTGATATATATCATTCTATGCCCTGCCATAAACTGAGGAATGCAGGGCTTCCCGATTCGTCTGTGAAGGGTCAGACTAACCTCTTTAACCTGTAACACGTATCCTGTCAGTGTCTAGTAAAATTTAGTAAAATATGATTTTATATGTGGATTTTGAATCATAATACCTCCCTAATATTTGAATGTTCTCCAGAGTTAATTTTTTGTTTATGATCAATAATTTTGACTTTAGTACTGACGGTGGTCGGTTTCCAATAACTGACACCCTCGGGATTGTTCACAGAATAACAGTTATGTAAAGGTGACTGTGTTATCAAGCAAAATGTCTAAAAGTCACGGTGCTATCTCAATCCCTGACAATATTTGTACAATAGGGTATTACTTGGTCAGAGCAAGAGAAGCAGAATCAACCTCTATCCAACACTGGACAAATGCCTTTCCAGTTGACACAGATGTGCGGGTGGAAGCAGTCACTTCCAGTTCTTCATTATTGCCAGGAGAACAGCAAGTGTCTTTCATTGCTTCAGGCAAAAATCAGCCAGGTTCCCCTAAACAGTGTATAATGGTGGCTCCAGCTTGTCTGACTGTTCTTGCCTGAAGCATATTACAAGGTATACATACGAACTAAGCTTCTGGCAGATCAATGGTAGCAATAATTTCCCACAGGGCATTAGGGTTGAGCAGCTTGCGTAGTGACTTACTGGCATGGCTTGGTCCAGAATAAACCGTCCTTGGCACTAGTTAAGTTCTAAGTTAATATCTTAATAATTTATTTATCTAGAAATGTTAAAAGTTGTTTTGTGGTTTTGGGTTTGTTTCTTTTTTTTTTTTTTTGGTTCTTCATAATCTTCTCCCAGTTATGTAGTAGGATTTGCTTGTTCTTCTATAATGTGTTTCATTACTTCAAATGCTGTAGGGAAAGACCACCATATTAATTTTGATTTTTAACCTTCTGGAATTGTTCCACATTGTAAAAAGTGAAAAAAGAAAAAAAACCTCCAAAGAATAACAGAAAATCCTCTTTCATCTGCCTGGCTCACCTCACTTAACTCCTAAACCTCAAGTGCGTTACTATCAAGAAAAGTATTTTTTAAAGTTGTAAATTGACTTCTGATGTTATCACTTAGCTAAATTCCCATGCTGATATCACTGTATGAAAATCAATTCATCTGTGTCATCTTGGATTCCTTTGTAATTTCCTTTCTAAGATTAGATATTGCTTCCAAAATGCCTAATCCCAAGATTGTTTTAATGATTCTTTGCTTATCTATTTGTAACATGGGCAAATTTTGTCAAATGTTTTGCTATCTCTCCAATGAAAAAAACGTATAGGTTTTTTCTTCCTTTTTAAAAGAGCATGTGAAGGCAAATAGCAAAGGTCCCTGACAGATGAACTCAAAAAAGCCTTGAGAAGGAATTCAGAAGATATCTTGAAGCCTGTAGGTTAGTCTGGTTTTTGCGAAATACTCAATACCAGTTTATACCTGAAGGAACTCTTGTCATTCTTCAAGACAAAGCATGAAAGGATTTGAGATACTGGGAGGGTGGTATAAAAGACCCAAAAGATTGGTTCAGTACAGAGAAATTCCAAGCTGAGAGAGAGGTAAATGAACATCTAAGCACAGTGCTTATGTCTGTCTGTAACTGCTGAGCTCACTTGGACCCGTAAAACAGAGGTCTATTTTAAGTGCAGATTAAATAACGCTAGCCTTAGGAGCTGGACCAGTATTCCTAGCTGAACAGGGGTGTTATGTATCATTACTAGCTGGAAGATTTGCATGCACACTCAGATCCTTAGGCAAAAAAGTTGTACAGATTGAGACTACCAAATGGACCCATCAGATTTCGTTTTAGCTATTTCAATAAAAAATGTGACTACTTGCAAATTCCTGTCAAGTGCTGCAAGTTTTAGCCAGAAAAAAAAAAAAAGAATGAAAAGCTGAAAGAGTAAAATGTCTATTTTCAACATAGCGATTATTTCTTTTGAAATGAATTTATGAAGAAATTGTCCTCCATTTAAAAAAAAAAAAATCATGCTGTATTCCAATCAAAAATTTTGATTGAACCAGAAAGAAATGTCTCTTTTTCTTGTTACCGTTACAACAAGAAAAAACTAAGTTGGGCGTGTCCCAAATATTTTCCTTTTAGTATTTTGGTTAGCCAGAGAATTAGCAAAATAAGTAATTGCACAGCTGTAACGTGGGTTCTCTGTCTCATGGTTTACCTCAACTTCTGGAGTTTCTTCTCCTTCACATGGTAAAGTACAGAATAGAGCACATAGTAAAGATACACTGTGTGGTTCCCTCTCCCCGCTATTTGGGACTGAGCTCATCACGAGATGAAAACTTCACAATAATATGTCCAGAAAAGGTGACCCAGAGAAAAGTAAACTTGAATCAGAAACCTAATTGTTATCTGAAATTGAAATGTAAGCAGGTTTCTAAAAGGCCTCGTCAGCTGAGATAAAACATATGGCTTTGATTGAGAAGAAGATAAGGCAGCAACACAGGGAGCTAGAGAGCAGTAGAACGATATGATCTGAGCACTGACAAAGGAAAATTATTTTAGTGACAGTTGCTGGATGAAGTTGAGGGGTGCAATAACAGAAACAAAAGGGTATGAAGTAAGTGGCTGCAGTAGTCAAGGTAACCAAATTTGACATGCCCAGCAATTTTCTTGTCATACTGGAGCACTGTATTTACCTACAAAAGAAAAAAAAAAAGAAAAAAAAAAAAGAAAAAAGGGAGAAGGGAAAAGGGAGAAGGGAGAAGGGAGAGGGAAAGGAAATAAAGGGGGAGGGGGAGGGGAGAAAATAATAACTCAATCACTCATGGGAACCTGCAGTCTGTATTTGTCTGTTTAATTACTGATAAAAGCTTCAGAGCTGGTACAATCCTGGTCAGTCTTATAAAAAGCTTTTTATTCAGTGCTTAGTGAACTATTTCTAAAAGCCTGAATGCTATGAGAATTAATGATTCTTGAAAGAACTGGTTTGGATCTCGTTTGATAGACAGAAAATCTATTCTGACTAGGAACTTGCATCCAGATAATCTTCTGTCACAGCTGTTAGAAGATTGCCTCAAATTCTCTCCTAGAAATACTCCTGTGTTATTCCTCAGCACTCTCCAGGCACCTAACCAGAAGGATAGAAAGAATAACCTTCATAATTGGTGGTGAATCCGGAATCACGGAATCACAGAGTTTTCAGAGTTGGAAGGGACCTCTAGAGATCATCTAGTCCAACTCCCCTGCTAAAGCAGGAGTGCCTACAGCACATTACTCAGGACTGCATCTAGGTGCATCTTGAAAATCTCCAGAGAAGGGGACTCCACACCCTCCCTGGGCAGCCTGTGCCAGTGCTCTGTCACCCTCACCGTAAAGAAGTTTTTCCGTGTATTTGAACAGAACTTCCTGTGTTCTAACTTGTGCCCATTGCCCCTCGTCCTGTTACTTGGAACCATTGAAAAGAGCCTGGCTCCATCCTCCTTCAACCCACCCTTGAGATACTTGTACGCCATAATAAGGTCTCCCCTCAGCCTTCTCTTCTCCAGGCTAAAGAGTCCCAGCTCTCTCAGCCTTTCCTCATAAGGCAGATGCTCCAAGCCCTTAATCATCTTAGTTGCCCTTTGCTGGACTCGCTCCAGCAGTTCCCTGTCCCTCTTGAACTGGGGAGCCCAAAACTGGACACAGTATTCCAGTTGTGGCCTCCCCAGTGCAGAGTAGAGGGGGAGAATGACCTCCCTCGACCTACTGGCCACTCTCTTCCCTATGCAGCCCAGGATTCCATTGGCCTTTTTGGTGACAAGGGCACATTGCTGGCTCATGGATAATTTACTGTCTACTACTACTTTTCATACCTTTTCTTAAGAATAAAGAAAAATTTCCCCTCCCCCATAAGAAAACTGTAAACCAAATACAAAGTTAATTCAGCTAGATGAGACATTTAATGTGCTTTCCATAACAGCAAACCTGCAGTGGATGCCTGCCTAATTAGTAGTATTTGATAACTGTACTATACAACTTTTCAATATTCCCAAAAGAATGAGCTTTGAACTAAGGCTACGGATATCTTCGAAACATACATGAAACTGAGGGACTGGGTGAGCCCAGAAAATCTTGATCTACTGGGGGTATAGTATTACTTTTTATAGTTGTCCTGAGCTCACTGACTGTCTAAAGAAGTTCCTCAAGGGTTTAGGGTTCAGACCTCTCCAATAATTTTCTGCAGAGTCATTTCAGAACAGTTTTAGTCAAGAAAAGAAAAAAAGAAAAAAAAAATTAAAGCTTATGTCACTGATATTATAAACACTGTTTCTGCAGTATTGACCAGCAAAAAACTAACAAAGGTGGGTATGAAGGAAACCCAGACCCCCTTTCAATAAAGCACCAGCTCTTGTATGTGTTTTTGGAGCCAGATCTACGTTCAAGAAGTTTGACTTAATTTACTTAATTATTTAATTTTGACTGATATTTCATTTACTTTATGGAGAGGAGCCAATATCCTTCTACCTCAGTTTATAAAAAGCCTTGCCCACTTAGATTGTTTCAGAGAAATAGCGTTACTTTCTCCACTCAACACATATTGGTCCAATACTCAATGCAATTCTCAACCTCCTCCTGTACATAACTACCATATTTGTGCCAAAAGAGAGTTCTTGGACCATCGAGTTCTTGTGCCACCCCAAAGTGCTTCCTGTGCTACAGAAAGGAAGAGATATATGTATCTTCATTCCTGATGTTTATCATGAACCCTAAACTCTTTGCAACTCTGCAGCTTTTATAGAATTCTGTAGGTTAAAATCCTTTGTGACACTACAGAAAATTTATAAACGTTAATAAACTTCTTCGAAACTTACCACTACTTCATTAAAAAAAAAAAACAAAAAAAAAAAACAAAAAAAAAAACAACCAACCAACAGAAACTGAGAATACTTTTGCCCTGAACATATGCGAGCCTTGTGATATACTATAAGATGCAGAGGTATATCAGTGTCAACAAAACCAGTTTTAACTAACATCTCCAGCAAAACAACTCGAAACTCTTTTAGCACAAAAGGAATAGTCATTAGAAACTTGCCTTCATACAACCTAATATATGAAGTTCTAAAGCAGAGGCCAAGAAGCTGCGCGTGTGCTGCACTGAAAACGAAGCAGGACAAAACAGAAATCCTGCAGACCTGTGCCACAGATGAGGGCCCTTGTAAGGTTTTCACATGTCACCATATGAAGGAAAATATGAATGGTCCAGCCATGTCACCGATCTTTAAGACCGCGAAACTATTCTTGTCATGCAGTGGATGTTAGCTTGAAAGGGCCTGTAGCTGCGGTAATAGATTTCAGTCAGTAGGCATACTCTCTCTGTGAATCGATATGTGATTTCTCGATCTGGAGTTTTTTATTTGAATTTGCTCGGGAAATCAGTTTCTCTTGATTACATGAAGAACGGTGACGGTTGTTCCAGAGAGATAATATATTCAGATACAATTTCAGAGGACCATGTTGAAATTCTTTACTTCAGGCCAGGCAAAAAGTAATTTAGATGGGCAAATAACAGGGTATTTAAAGAAATTTCATAGCTCTAAATGAAAATCAAATAAAATCAGTAATATATGCATTACCTAACAGCAACTGAGATACTAACATTCTTAATTTGGAATTAAAGGTGAATTTTATAACTTTTCCTCAAAGTTTAGCACTGATTTATCACTCATCAAGCACTTCTGAAATACCACAAAGTCAGCTTGCAAAGGTGATTCAATTTCATGAGGTGCTGGGCCCAACCTATTATGCCGTGTCATCAGCATATAGATGACATCTGGTATCCAGACTGTAACTGCTTCTGCTGTCACTGCTGAAAAATGTATGTGTGTGGAGGAGGAAGGAGAAAGACAACAGGCCCAAACCAAGCCCCAAAGAAGTTACTTGTAGATGACTTCTGATTTTCCATTTCCATGCTAAATCAGTTGAAGTTCATTTGATATTGCCGTTGACAAGCTACTTAGCATTTCTTCCCACCACTAAACATCCATTGCTGTAGAGCAATTAGGCTCCACAATGCCTTTTTGGAAAATCTGCAAGGATCATTCCAGTATTCATGCAGAACTAATAAGAGATGGATTCTGGAATGAAGTCCAATAAGCTCTTTTATAAATACCTGAGTCTTGAAATAACACTGGGCTTAAAAACTTGTAATTTCATGCAAGGTCATGACCTGTGATGCTGGGCTCTGTGAGCCAATGTAAGTTAAAGACTCACCAGCAGTGAACAGAATAGCTGATGTAACTCAGGTATGGTACTATTGGAGAAAGGCGTTGAGAGACTGAGGGTTGCATAGCAGCTGGCTCTTAAGGATACGCATCTGAAGAGGAAGAAAATAAAATATACCAGATGGCAGTGGAGGCTCCACAGCAAGAGAGACAGAAAATGAATTTTGATGAGATGAGGGCTTATCATTGCTCAGTTCTCTCTGTGACTGAAATAGAAACAACGTTTGTTTTCAGACAAAATTCAAGATGCATAACTCAGCCTTTATGCAATCCGTAACTCTTTATATGAAACACTAGTTACTGCAGACCCACATTCATTTCCACTATAACTGATACATATTAGGTACCAGGCTCTGCAAAGTGAGGCCTATGACTCTCTTTAAAAGAAATATATAAGTATATCTGCATCTCCTTCATCTTTATCTCAGTGATAGTTCTCCAAAACAGTATCGGGGTCTGGCCTCAGTTTCCTTAAGCCTCAGGGCATGATGCAGTGCTGCGATGGATCACAAAGCCCACCGCAATTCTTTGCAACACACACCTCTAACAAAGAGAACACATAAGAGAGGAAGTAGCTTTGAGTTTCACGTTCAGCAAAACAATCTTTACAAATCTCGATATAAGCACGAGCAGAAAACAGGTTGAGAGAAAACCAAATAATAGAAGCAGAGGGTAAAAATCCCTAGGCTGGTACCTACTTTTTAGATAGGTATGGTAATTCAGCAATTTTGCTGTTTATTTTTAGGCTATATTTTGTAAAAAAAGGTATTTGGGAAGTGTGTTTCTATAAAGAAGTCACAGAGGTACTCAGGGTTTGGCACATGTGTAAATCGTTTTGATAGTAGTTGAAGACATAAGGATGAAATCCTGCCTCACTCCAACCACTAGCAAAGCTCCTGTTTCACTGCAGAGAAACTACATTTCAAGTAGGATGTAAAATATTCCCTTAATTATCCATAATTTTACTTGGTAATTGAGCCACATGTTTCTAAATCAATCTAACATGTTTTCAATTAACACCTTTTCAGTTTCGTAAAAACACTGTCAGCTGAATAATCAGCAGTTTTGTTCTTTATTTTTGCAGTGAAAGCAGACCTTCTAAAAGTAAGTGTTATGTTTTTAAGCCAGTTACAGACACAGAGACTTCATTTTATTGACAGCAATTAACTTTTTAAATTAAAAGATGACAGTAACTTAGAGGTAATCCAACAGTTTTTGTTCATCTTAACTCTTAATCTCCTAGAAGGTGTACACTTATCACAAAAATAGCAAAAATGTGCTTGCAGAACTCTAAGACGATGGGATCGATTCAATGCTTTTCTGGTTTATAATACATCAGATAAATCCATGCCAAATGCTTTTGGGTCAAAACATTTAAAATACTGACAACGTTTCTTGTTGTCATTATTGTTCTAATTCTTTTTTAAAGACAGCCTGGTTCAGTAAAAGACGTTGTAAAAGAGCCACATCCATATGGTTGATTTTTTTGAAGACAGTTTATAAAGAACAATATACTCAGCAGTGCAAGTTGCTTTATAGGTTTTAGAAATGTTTTAATTTTAAGAAATGTTATATAACTCAGAGATAGTTCCAAATGTGGCAGATAAGCAAATGAATTAAGGTTTGGATCTGCATATTTTGTGTATTTAGTTCAACTTTTGAAGTATCATCTACCAGTCCTAATCTTGTTAACCCTTTCAGAGTGCAAAATGCAAAATTTTGAATTTTTTGCTTTATGATTTTAATCCTTCCTTCCTTATTATTGTCCAAACCAATCTAAATATTCTATTCAGACTAACAAACCAAATTAAGTTCTTAGAAACCTCACAAACATCAATAAGAAAGACTTAATTTTGTTTATGAGACATCCCCAGACTGTCCCTGGAGTTAGGTTGCCCCTGCTAAAAATATATCACTGTGAGGCTGGACTGCACTTGTGTGTGGCTGCAGAACTGACGTTGGCAACAGGGCTTTGTGTTCTGTGATCATGGAATCCTTTTTGCAGATCACCCTGTGCTTGGGATATGTGCAATCTACCTCTCTAAGCACAGTAAAGTTGTTTTTGCCAATAGGATGCCTGACCTAGGAGGGCTTTGAACCAGCAGGCCTGTGAGAGAGCGACAGGCAGGATCATAGAATCATAAAACAGCCCAGGTTGAACGGGATCTTAAAAGATCATCTGGTCCAACCTTTTCTGGAAAAGCAAGCCTAGATAAGATTATCTAGCACCCTGTCCACAAGTCTTATGAGGAACAGCTGAGGGAACTGTGGCTTTTTGACCTGGAGAAAAGGAGGCTGAAGTGAGACCTTATCACTCTCTACAACTACCTGGAAGAAGGCTGTAGTGAGGTGGGGGTTGACTTCTCCTCACAAGTAACAAGCGATAGGACAAGAGTAAAAGGCCTCAAGTTATGCCAGGGGAGGTTTAGATTGGATAATAGGAAAAAATTATTCACTGAAAGGGTTGTTAAGCATTGGAATGGGCTGCCTTAGGAAGTGGTGGAGCCGCCATCCCTGGAGGTATTTAAGAGATGGGTAGATGTGGTGCTGAGGGATATGGTTTAGTGGTGGTTTTGGCAGTGTTAGGTTGATGGCTGGACTTGATGACCTTAAAGGTCCCTCCCAACCTAGACAATTCTATGATTCTATGACTCACTAGAGTCTTCTAAAAGTTCAGTTTTCCCAACCACTAGAAGATAAATTAGTCCTGTGTCACTCAAATCAGGACAGGGGAGTTGGACCAGATTAACTCCAGAGATCCCTTCCAACCTCAATCATTCTTTGATTCCATGAGTATGTGTGTATAGCTCTGATGACTCTCACTATGGAAAAATGGGGGATGAGCAAATTTTGAATTCTGCATGTTTATGGACAGTTAATTCAACCAGTTTTCTGCAAGAAATCTCAAAGTTTAAATGTAATTTTCTATTCCTTTGAAGCTAGAATGCTATTTCATTTCAGTTTGCAGTCAAAAATGGCCCTTCCTTTTTTTTTTTGCCTTGTCTTAAAAATGCCAAGGTTTGTGGTTCTGAGCCAGGTTAGACTGGTTGAGTATCCTCAGAACGCAAACTTAACACATCTGTGCACACCAGATTTTTTTTCCCCAATAGATTTCAGAGCTTCCTGAATGGTTTTTTTCCCAGTTTTAAGTCCTTTCCATCATAGGAAGCAAGCTACGAAACTGTCTGCTGGCACAGGGAAGTGTGCGAATTCCAGATGTTAGAAGAAGCAGCTGCTGTTTCAGGACTAAAGCTCTGTCTGAAACAATGTAACTTCTGTGAACCATGTTTCCCAGATGTTTCCCCTCATGTTTTCACCTTCAACTTTCTACATTTTAATTCATATTTGAAATGAAAAAAGAAAGCAATGTTTTCAGGAGTGGACATTCTTAGTTTGATCTTCTCAGTTTATCTGTGTATCCAACTGAAAGAAAACTGAAAATAAATTATTTCAAGGACATCCTATGAGCAGAAATCACTAAAATTCAGTTTCTATAAAGGGCTTTAACACACTCTTACAGTAGGAATCTTGGAATTGAATTATTGTTAAAGGTTAATTCCTTCTGGAAGCAACGCTAAGCCATATCAAGCCAGAAATAAGCTATCTTTGTATCTTTTAGCAGGTTTTTCTAAGGCAACAAGTTTTATATGATCGCACTATCTGTATCTCTCAGTCCTCCTTTAATAGCGCTGAAATCATCAACCAGCTTTCAAGTACATTGAAAGTAGCAGATGATGTCTTAGAGAGACAAAATTTCTTCAGGTTTCATGAATATCATTAGAAAGAGATTGTCATTTCTTCAATCATTACTACCTGATAAAGGGAGGAAAGCAGGTCCAACTTATCCCCTCGCCTGCTCCAAGAGGTAGCAGCCACCCGACCAATCCGAGAGTGCACTTACGTGATCCTTTAAACCACTCAGAGCATATGCTGCCTCTGACCCAGAAAAATAAACAGGACATTTGAGAAAGCAACAATTGTTTTGAGTATGGAGACCTAGAAGGGAGCTGAGAATAGGAGGGTGAGGATGGACAGAGGGGAAAAGAATTAGTCATAGGAAAAATTCTGTGGACAGTTAGGTGCCATCAATTCTAGTTTTCTCAAGAGCAGCTCAACTGTTTTTTTTTTTTTCTGCGTTTGTAATTCTTAATTGTCCTTTAAAAAAAGTTCCCTATTTTCTTGTTTCTCTTTATGCCTTTTTTAATTTGCTTTTATGATTGTAGTGACAAATATGTCGACTAGTTGCAAAGGATTTTTTGTTATTATTTAAATAAAGATATAAGGTTTTGAGAAAAAAAAAATAACACAGGGATTCAGAAGTCTGTTTCTCTGTTCCTGTGTGGGAGATGAAAGGGGAGGGAAAGAGAAAAAGAATACATCTGATGTTTTTAAACTATGCTTTGCAGATGTATCTCTAAATCACTTAATCTTATTAAGTGTCTTGTTATCCTCATTTTTTCCCCATAAAAAATCAGTGTCA
This sequence comes from Vanellus vanellus, assembly GCF_965231255.1. NCBI lineage: Eukaryota > Metazoa > Chordata > Aves > Charadriiformes > Charadriidae > Vanellus > Vanellus vanellus. Next base: position 209,013,527 of record NC_138905.1, on the reverse strand, counting down.
TGGCATCCCTGGTGCAAACTAGCTCCAAATCAAAGACTGACTGCTGAGCTGTGAATACTGGACTTTCATGAACAAAGCAGGGTTCTGTTTTCTTTCCTTCTAAAGGGAAAAGGGATGGATAACATTCATTTTAGCTTCCTTTTACTGTTGGTTACCTCTGAGTTTACACTGTGCACGTCACTCACAAGCTAAGGCTTCTGAAAGAAAACTAATAGACCTCAGCTGTGTAGCGGAAAACATTCTTATTTAATCTTGCAACATTTGAGGGGAGAGAATCTCAGTTAATGTAAACTGGCTCCTTTGAAAAAAAAAAGCTACATTTATTCCATAGGATGAAATCCATTGCTAGAAGGCTCTGCTCTACAGGGGATTAACATTCACTACAAAAAACTTTTGTAATTTCCTTCAGCAAGAGGAGAGTCAGACCAATGTTGAGCCCATCATTTTTATATATTTCTCCATTTGGCCTTTAAGATCTCATATTACAGCTGATATGTTCTCAGAACAAAATCTATGTGCAGCATCTGCTCTTCCTGTCTGTCCCAGGATTTTGTGTTGCTGTTTATCAGTGTGGCATATGAGGTCTTTCCTGTAGAAAGAGCAAAAGTCTCATGGAAGGAAGTGCATCAAACATTGCTTTAGCCATGACTCTGTTATAGCTATTCTGTTCATCGGTGTGGTTTGTGTCCATCAAGTAAAATGGGTTGGTGCATCTGCCATGCAAAGGAATACAACTCTGAATCTGAATAGAGGAATGGGTTGGTATTTCAAGATAATAATTTCAGAAAAGAGAATTAATGGGAAAAGAGAATAATGGGAGAATATGTGATTTCCATTCTGAGCTACAAAATGCTGAAAAGCTGCAAAAGCATTTCCCTCCTCCCTTTCTTGAGAATCAGAAAGAACTGTGAAAGGAGAATTTATCCTGTGGGCAAATCATCTACCTCTATTTTCATCAAAATCTTGATCTAAATACACACAATTTATTTTAAAATGTTAAACATTTATCCAGCAGCAACAAAATGTAGGACTAACAGAGTTAGTTTGCTACTGTTCTCCAGGCCAGTCTCATTCTCAGTGATTTTACTGGAGGGAAGAGGCAGTAGTACTTTTTTCCAAACTCTACTTGTATATCTGACATCAGTCTGTTTCTTACACAAAGAGAAGGGGCAATTCACATCACAAAGGTTTGTACTATTGCATTTAATAAGGATAAAGTTTCAAGGTTTTTATTCCTTGTGATAAAAACAATACTGAGACTTTGGAGCAGAAGATTGTAATGTATTCCCAGCTCAAATTCTGTTTTAGTTATATTTACAGTAGCTACGAAGGCTATAGTAAGCAAAGAGTCTTTCAGACTACCACCGGCTGTGTTTCTTTGATTTTTCCAATAAATTTCCTGTCCATAAATACAGTGATAATTTAGTGGTCCCATCAGTTCTTTAAAGTAAATTCTAATGCTTTGACATACACACTTATGAATGCTGTGCCCTTATACGTCTCACAAAATATAATGTTCTGTCAAACATTTAAGACACATTTGACTGGTGATAACAGAGTATAACCCAGTGATTAGACATCATCATCATCATCATAGAAAACAGTGTCCAAAACTCTAAGGATACTTTTGGACTGTACCTGTATGCTATTCCAGCTACATTGAAACTTCATATCTGGCCAAGTAGAAGGAAGAATAGATTCAGCAGTGCATACTGAGTATGGCACATATCAGAAATTTACTGGATCAGTGTGTGGGCTTAGAAACTATTTAGTGTCCCAGGTTATTAAAATCTTAACACCTTTAGAAGCCTTTCATCTCAGCTTTTAGATCCTTCTTGTGAATTTGTATGCGTGGCTAGTTTCAATCCTCTGGGTCCTACGTATTCATTTGGAAAATCTTGACTTCAAAGGACTTTTTATGAATCCATTGCAGGAAGAGGTGCTGTGCCTGGCACCATGCCATATACAGTAGAATTTGAGGGTCCAATATGCAGGGCAGACCCCATTCTTAGGGGAGTCTGCTGCCTCCCTGGGGCACAGGGCATGGACATCACAAAGAGACTCCCCAGCCTGGTTCAGCCCTCGGACTACTACCCACTGCTCCTGTTCCGTGGGGGGAGTGACAAATATGCAGATCGAAGTGCAAAAATGATTAAAAGAGGTATCAGGGCCTTAGGACAGTTAGTACAGGGATCTGGAGCACAGGTTATTTTTTCGTCCCTACTTCCAGTTGTGGGCAATGACATTGAAAGGAACAGATGAGCTCAGTCAGTTAATATGTGGCTTCGTGGCTGGTGTCACCACCACAATTTTGGGTTTTTCAACAATGGAACAGCCTATGCAGCACCAGGCCTGCTGGCAGCAGACGGAGGTTTTCTCACTCTAAGGGGGAGAAGGAGTTTTGTCCCCAAAATTATCAGGGCTCATTAACAGGGCTTTAAACTAGATTTGCCAAGGAAGGGGGTTTTATAGGGTTTGCCTGTGACCAGCCAAGGGATGTTGTACCAAACAAAGAGGAACAGGGTGCTGGTGAGGGCCTGCAGCCATTTGCTCTGAAATGTGCTGGCTACACTGCAGCGTGCTCAAAGTCTTCCGTAGATAAGCCAGGAGGTCCTGGACCAACAGGAGCCAATGGGGAGGCAACGTTAATACACTTCAAAGAAATGCTGCCTGGAGAGCAGTGCAAAGTAATTACAGCTGCTCCAGCCAAGTCAGCCTCAATGAAGACACGGCTGAAGTGCCTCTATGCGAATTCACATAGCATGGGCAACAAACAGAAGGAGCTAGAGATGTGTGGACACCTCCAAGGCTGCAATTTCATTGGCATTGTAGAAACTTGGTGGGATGACTCCTGTGACTGGAGTGTTGGCATGGAAGGCTACAGGCTCTTCAGGAGAGATAGGTAAGGGAAATGAGGTGGTGTTGCCTTATATGTTAATGAGCAGCTGGAATGCATGGAGCTCAGCCAGGGGATGGATAAAGAGCCAACTGAGAGCCTATGGGTCGGGTTTAAAGAGAAAATGGGAGCAGAGGACATTACAGTGGGGGTCGACCAAGAAGGCCGAGCAGATGAAGCCCTCTATGAACAGATAGGGGTGCCATCACATTCACAGACCCTGGTCCTCATAGGCGACTTCAACCACCCTGACATCTGTTGGAAGGGTAACACAGCCAGGCATAGGCAATCCAAGTTCTTAGATTACATTGATGACAACTTTCTTCTCCAAGTGGTGGAGGAGCCAACGAGGAGAGGAGCTATGCTGGACCCTGTTCTTATCAACAAGGAGGGGCTGGTAGACAGTGTCAAACTCAAGGGTAGCCTGGGCTGTAGTGACCATGAAATGGTCAAGTTCGAAATCCTCGAGGCAGCGAGGAAAGTGTGCAGCAAACTGACCACCCTGGACTATGGGAGAGCTGACTTTGGCCTCTTGAAGAATCTGCTTGGGGATGAAGCGCTGCCATGGGATGAAGTGCTGGAGGGAAGAGGGGTCCAAGAACGTTGGTTAATATTCAAAGACCACCTCCTCCAAGCTCAGGAGCGATGCATCCCTACAAAGAGGAAGGCAGGCAGAAAAGCCAGGAGGCCTGCATGGATGAATAAGGAGCTCCTGGATGTGACCAAAAGGAAAAAGGAGGCGTATAGGGAGTGGAAACAGGGGCGGGTAGCCTGGGAGGAATACAGAGGAATTGTTTGAGCAGCCAGGGATCGTGTTAGACAAGCTAAAGCCCAGATAGAACCAAATTTGGCCAGGGACGTTAAGACAAACAAAAAATCCTTCTTTAAGTATGTCAGTGAGAAAAGAAAGACTAGGGAAAATGTGGGCCCTCTCTGGAAGGAAGCGCAAGAACTGCTTACCCGGGACAGAGACAGAGCTGAGGTACTCAATGATTTTTTTTTGCCTCAGTCTTCACTGGCAAGGATTGCAGCCACACTGCCCAGGACACAGGATGCAAAGGCGAGGATTGGGAAAATGGAGAACCGCCCACTGTAGGAGAAGATCAAGTGCAAGACCACCTGAGGAATCTGAAGGTGCACAAGTCCATGGGACCTGATGAGATACATCCACGGGTCCTGAGGGAACTGGCCAGTCAGTCTCACCTCTGTGCCTGGCAAGATCATGGAGCAGATCCTCCTGGAAATTCTGCTGAGGGACACAGAAAACAAGGAGGTGATTTGTGACAGCCAGCGTGGCTTCACCAAGAGCAAGTCATGCCTGACGAATTTGGTGTCCTTCTGTGAAGGGGTTACAGCGGCAGTAGACAAGGGAAGACCAACTGATGTTATCTACTTGGATTTGTGCAAAGCATTTGACACTGTCCCATACGATATCGTGGTCTCTGAATTGGAGAGACGTGGATTTGACAAATGGACCACTCGGTGGATAAAGAACTAGCTGGATGGTCGCACTCAAAGAGTTGCGGTCAATGGCTCGATGTCCAAGTGGGGAACAGTGATGAGTGGCGTTCCTCAGGGGTCGGTACTGGGACCTGTACTGTTCAACATCTTTGTTGGCGACATGGACAGTGGGGTCGAGTGCACCCTCAGCAAGTTTGCCAATCATACCAAGCTGTTTGGCGAGGTAGACACGCTGGAGGGGAGGGATGCCATCCAGAGGGACCTGGACAGGCTGGAGAGGTGGGCCCAAGCCAACCTCATGCAGTTCAACAAGGCCAAGTGCAAGGTCTCACATCTGGGTCGGGGCAATCCCAAGCACAAATACAGGCTCGGCGGGGCATGGCTGAAGAGCAGCCCTGAGGAGAAGGACCTTGGTGTGCTGGTTGATGAGAAGCTCAACATGAGCCAGCAGTGTGCGATCGCAGCCCAGAAGGCCAACCATATCCTGGGCTGCATCAGAAGTGTGTCCAGCAGGTCACAGGAGGTGATTCTGCCCCTCTACTCCACTCTCGTGAGACCCCACCTGGAGTACTGCATCCAGCTCTGGAGTCCCCAACATAAGAAGGACATGGACCTGCTGGAGCGTGTCCAGAGGAGAGCCACAAGGAAGATCCGAGGGCTGGAGCACCTCTCCTATGAGGAGAGGCTGAAAGAGTTGGGACTGTTCAGCCTGGAGAAGAGAAGGCTCCAGGGAGATCTTATTGCGACCTTCCAGTACCTAAAGAGGGCCTACAGGAGAGCTGGGGAAGGACTTTTACTCGGGCATGTAGCGATAGGCCGAGGGGAATGGCTTTAAACTAGAAGAGGGCAGGTTCAGGTTGAACATTAGGAAGAAATTTTTCACTGTGAGGGTGGTAAGGCACTGGCACAGTTTGCCCAGAGAGGTTGTGGAGGCCCCATCCCTGGAGGTGTTCAAGGCCAGGCTGGACATGGCCTTGGGCAACCCGGTCTAGTGGGAGGTGTCCCTGCCTATGGCAGGGGGGTTGGAACTCGATGATCTTCAAGGTCCTTTCCAGCCTAAATCATTCTATGATTCTGTGATTCTATCTTCTTGTCACTAGCTTCGGTGGTCTTGTGAGTGTACTACTACCATACACACAAGCATTTTTCACTGCTAACTCCAGTTTGCTTGGACTTCCAGCATCTTAGGGTTTAGTCTGATTTGTATCAAACATTCTAAGGAACAAATACATAACTGTATTGCTAAATGCATCTATGACACACAGTGGTCTTTGGTTCTTAGTGAACAGAGGCAGTGATTCACACACAGCCCATATTAAACCAGATGTCTTCAGGGCAGACGTGTCACAGCCACGTAACACATGGCCCTGAATCTGTGTCATGTTCAATGCCCCCTGCAATTTTTTTTTTTTTTTTTCCCCTGCGTGTGTCTCTAAAATAATAAGAAATCTGTGTATAGTCCCACTAGGGAGAGATTTTTATAGCATGAGACTCAAGATGTATATTGCTTGCCCCAAGGCATGGCACATGAAGTTGTGTTCATTGTCAAGAATCAGTGCTCAACAGATGATGTTGAAGAGTGCTACAGAGCAGAAAAAAAACAAATCGACTGCAATCTTCATCCATTCTCTCCATTGAAAACAATTAAAAAAAAACTCTAGAGAAAATTCTCTTTTTAATAATAGATGGATTTTACATCATGGGGAATTGGTTGATAGTGCTCCAAAAGAAAGTTTAGAAACAAATTAACATTTATGCAGTGTGGAAGGTCAAGGGGTCAGGGCTTGGGTCTTAACTCAGAAGGCAAATTATTTGACAGGATAGGCAGACGTCAAGTTTGCTACAAGGTAGAACACCGATTTTCAGCCAGGTCTATTTATCAGACCAATACGTGCTCTTGACTGTATTTTGGAAATTCACTCCAAATACACTGAATTCATAAAAAGAGGGACTGCAAGTGTTCTACTTTGGCCATTGCAAATATTCTATTTGCTCATAAAACCTCCTTAGGGGACCTTTTCAGATTTTCAGGATTTTTTTCTTTTACTGTTTTTCTTTCTTTGTAAATATCTTTGATAGCTGTGGATAAGAAGCACAGTATAAATGTTAGATATTACAATAACTATTCCTGTGAAAGATGTCTGTAGATTTATCTCTTCAGAAAATGAAATTTTTGCTGTTTCTTTAGTAATGACATGACATAGAACAATGTAGTGGAGGGGTGCAAGGGCAAGCCAACGTGAATACCTACCTGTCTGGTGAATAACAGACAAATATCTTCCACCAAATCTCTAATCTACTTAACAATGTTATCAATTAGTGAAGACCATTGATTAGGTAAATCAATACAATTCTTGTTTAGCAATCCAGATTTCTTCTTTGGTTACGCCTAGATGCGGCTGATATTAACATGCTGCTGATACTTGTTTTTTCTTATAGAATTTGCATATTCTAAATTAATAGAATAGAAAATACATGTTAACATTTCTAGTGATGTCTAAGATGACTTATTCAGATATAGAAAACTGTCTAGTCTTGGTCTTTCTCTTAACCACTCTTCACACAGTGTCCTTAGTCATAGAGATTATTAGGTTTCTTAGACACTAGAATATGAGCCTTGGCTCTTCTAGAGTGTGTCTTTTATTTCTGTTCAGTTGCAGTTTAGGAACACAAATACAAAATGTAAACAATAACTTTTTCACTCCATAAACAGTGGCAGGTGTTCATCTGTATGTGTGTAGAAATTATTAAGACAACTGCTAACTAAATAATGTTGTTGTCAGCTTTGTGTTATGGAAGAGTTCAGATGTTTTGCATATAAAATGCAAACATATTTTAAAATATTTCTCTGAGGTATTTCTGCCAGCTTTATGACTTTTCTGGAGGGTCTTCTCTTTTTCTTTTATTTTCTTTTTTTCCCCCCACACCTTGAATAGAGGATTTTACAGTTTGGATGAGTTAATATATCCTCAAAGCTAACACAGACTCACAGAATGCTCAGGGTTGGAAGGGACCTCTGGAGATCATCTAGTCCAACCCCCCCGCCAGACCAGGGTCACCTACAGCAAGATGCACAGGACGGCGACCTAATTTTATTTCCTGTTTTCTGTTTTTATTGTCTCTAACAGGGTTTTTTAAGTTGTATTTTCTGTCCCCAACATTATTTGAAGCTGTGTGTAATATCAGATGGGACTTTCATTAATGTACCATTTTATTGCACATCCTAGTTTGTTGAAGTGAGTAAGAGTTTTGACATCCACTTCAGTGAGGCCAAGGCTCCACCTAAGTTTATTAATGAAAATGTTAAAATTGGACCTGACCAAACAAAGGACCATACCTCATCAAACCTTGGTGCATTGTTATTCATCACTCTATTTTACAGCCCCGTAGTTAGATCCTGTCAATTTGAAAAAGTCATTTTCCAAGTTGATTTTAATTAATGTTGAGAGTAAGATGATCTGCGAGCTTTGCAATAACATCAAAAAGCAATCGGACTTGCCTGGCAAGATTTAATGCTTATAAACCTGAAGTGAAGCATCTTGAACATCCTCGGTCCTATAGGTGGCAGGGACAGGCACTTTTCCCTTATTCACAGGCAACAAAAGCTTGTTTCACCAGGTATATTATGCGCCTCTTCTGAAGTAGTAAAAGTCTTGCTGAGTTGTGTGAGCTCAGGAAGGAAGTGTTGTACAGAAGTCTTCAAAGTGCTGCCAGTAGAGTAGTACTGCTTTTCTTTGTGCCTCAAACGAGGAGCAAATGAGATGGTAATGAGACGTGTTGAATCTAAACCACACAGAATCACTCTAAAAGTGGCATATCCTTGCCATGTGATAGATTGGAAATCTCAGAGAAGATTCAAAAGTTATTAGCAAGGTTAAAAAAAGCAATGACTAATACAGATTTTTTAAAAAGCAATGAAGCAGACATTTGTAATAAGTACTTAAAAAAAAAAAGTAGAAACAGCATAGAACAATTCTCAAAGAAACGTCATTGTGTTAGTTAAAGACAATGTGATTGCAAGGGCTCATGGATTAATTTGGTTTCCTACATGGAAGCAGAATATCCCAACCAGCAAGATATAGACACAGGGTTGTTTTTTTTTTTTTCAGCTGTGCTTCCGAAGTAACTAAATCCCATTATTTCAGTCAGAGCTAAGAATCCAAAAGCCTTTGAGGATCAGTGCTATAACACATTAAAAGGATTTATCTCCTAAGACGAAAACAGTCATGAACAAAACTCAGTGGGAAGAAAAAAAATTAATGAAATCTACGAATGATTAGGAAATGTTTAAGAATGATTTATTATGGTTCTTTTTTTTTTTTTTTTTTCTAATAGCTCACAATTCCCAATTCTTCAGTCACCTAAAGGACTTTTATTAAAAAATCTGGGTCAAGAGGGGAAGTGAAAATAGCAGTTAAACAAAGTCTTCCCCTCTCACATTTGCAATGGAAATTACTTCATTTAAATAAATATATATAAAAAAAATTTGGAGAACACAGGCAATATAAAAGTAAAGAATGTGCATCCATGAAAAGATCTCTCGTTAACAGGGAACAAGAAAATGGAACACAGCTACTTAAAGTCTGAAGGACAAATAACAGATTGTTGCAGGTTCTATAAAATGATAAACTTTTCATGACATAGTATCTTTTAAATCAGAAAACCCAAATAACTGTGCTCTCAGAAATACTAACATCATTAAAGGGACTAGAAAAGCAGCACATATATATGCACATACATGCTTGCAGATGACACAATACCAGCAGGAATGGCTGATACACCAGAGGGTCATGCTGCCATCCAGAGGGATCTCGACAGGCTGGAGAAATTGCATGAGAGGAACCTCATGAAGTTCAACAAGGGCAAGTGCAAAGTCCTGCTCCTGGGGTGGAAAAACCCCAGGCACCAACATATGCTGGGGACTGCCCACCTGGAAATCAGCTCAGCAGAAAAGGGCCTGAGGGTCCGGATGGACACCAGGTTGAACATGAGTCACCAATGTGTCTGCCACACAAAAAGATAATGGTGTCCTGGGCTGCATTAGGCTAACTATAACCTGCAGGTTGAGGGAGTTGATCCTTCCCCTCGGTACAAATGAGGCCACACCTGGAGTATTGTGTACAGCAACATGAGCAACCGAGGTCAAGAGAGTCATGGACATACTGGAGAGAGTCCAGCAAAAGCTACAAAGATAATTAAGGGACTGGAGTATCTCTCCTATGTGGAAATGTTGAGACAGTATTTGGAGAATGGAGAAGAGAAGGCTCAGGATGATTTTATCAATGTGTTCAAATACCTGTAAGGAAGTTGTAAAGACATCAGAGGCAGGCTTGTTTCAGTGGTGCCCAGTGACAGCTCCAGAGGCAATGGATACAAACTGAAACACAGGAGGTTCCCTTCGAATATCAGGAAACAGTTTTTTACTGTGAGGGCGACTGAGCACTGAAACAGGTTGCCCAGGCAGGACTCCTTGAAGATATTCAAAAAGCATCTGGACATGGTCCTGGGCAACTGGCTGTGTGTAGTATTCCTGTAGGAAGGGGGTTGGACCAGATTAACTCCAGAGGTCCCTTCCAACCTCAACTGTTTTGTGATTCTTTAAGTATGTTACCAATGTAGTTTTCTTTAAGCAGTTTGGGAAAGTTTTGCATTGCAGAGATTGGTAAGAATGAAAAATTGTGTCAATGTTTTATAAAGAATCAGCAGGTATCTCTATGATTTTTAATATCACATGCATTCCAGACAAGATACTGAAAATGTTTTATCAGTGAAGAATTAGGCAAAATTAATGCCTATCAACAGTTTTATGAAGAACAGTTTTGTCCTTAACCATTAAGTTTTCAAATTCATTATATTGATTCAATCAATTTCTGTAAGGATTATTTTGACTTAGTCCAAGAAGATACTGTTTTTTGACTTCTTAAAATGTAAACCCAATGTAATGCATAATAACTGGAGTAAAACTTATTATCTGATACATTTCTAAAAGTAAACAGAAGAAACGTGTAATGGTGCTATTTTTATTGACTATCCTGTAAGCCTTGGACTGGCACCATTTTATATACCTATAAAACATGGACATAATATAGTTCTGATGTAAGTTTTTCTTAGCAGGGTGTTGATAAATATGAAAGTAATCACGATAAAACTGTGAGAGTGACTTGAGGTCTGAAAAAATTTCATAGATTCATAGAAAAATAGAATGGTTTGGGTTAGAACGGTTCTTTAAAGATCATGTAGTCCAATGCCCCCTACCATGGGCAGGGACATCTTTCACTAGATCAGGTTGCTCAAGTCTAAATTTACTGTCTTTCAGTTTAAAATCATTGTCCCTTGTCTTGTCACTACAGGCCTTAGCAAAAAGCTTCTCTCCATCTTTCTTGCACTTCCAGAGATTGGGCATCCACCATTTCTCTGGACAATCAGTTGTCTATCTTTCTATTATACCCTCTTTAAGTATTGAAAGGTTGCAATAAGATCTTCCAAGAGCCTTCTCTACTCTAGGTTGAACAGACTCAGCCTTTCTTCATAGATGTGTTTCATCCCTCTGATAATTTTCATGGTCCTTCTCTGCACCAGTTCACACAAGTCCATGTATTTCTTGTACTGGGGACTCCAGAACTGGATGTAGCACTCCAAGTGGGGTCTCACCACGGCGGAGTAGAAGGGGAGAATCATCTTGCTTGACCTGTTGGTCATGCTTCTTTTTATGCAGCACAGGATACAATTGGCTTTCTGGGCAGCAAGTGTACATTGCTGGCTCATGTGCAATTTTCCCCCCACCAGTATCCCCAAGTCCTTCTCTGCAGAGCTGCTCTAAACTTATTCATCCCTTAGTCTGTATTGATACTGGAGATTGTCCTGACCCAGGCGCAGGACCCTGCGCTTGGCCTTGTTGTACTTCGTGAGGTTCATATGGGCCCACTCCTCAAGCCTGTGAAGACATTCTGGATGTCATCCCTTCCCCCAAGTGAAACAACTGCACCACCCAGCTTGGTGCCTGCAAGCTTGCTCAGGGTGCACTTAATCTCACTTTCTATGTCACTGATGAAAATACTAAATAGTATTGGTCTCTGTATGGACCCTTGAGAAGCACCATTCATTACTGGTTTCCATTTGGACATTGAGCCATTAACTGTAACTCTTCGGATGTGGCCATCCTGCTAATTCCTTATCTATCTAACAGCCCATCCATAAAACCTATACTTCTCCAATTTTGAGGTAAGAATGTTCTGGGGACTGTATGAAAGACTTTACAGAAGTCCACTTTCTTTCCACAGGAAAGACACAAGACAGGAAGGCTAATATATTCAGTTTATGCAACTCATTTGCTGATGGTCTTTAAATATTTTGATGGAGAATAAATTTATAATATATAACTACAATACAGGGAAAAAAGCTTACCTGTACAGGAAGACAAAATGTAAGTATAGGAAATGCAGTAAATTCACCTTAGACATAAGAAAAACACTTTACTGTGAGATTGGTCAAACACCAGAACAGGTAGTCCAGAGAGGTTGTGGAATCTTCATCCTTGGAGACATACAGAATTCAACAGGACATGATCATATTTGGACATGCTCTAGCTGGCTCTGCTTGAGCATCAGAGTTGAACTAGAAGATCTCCAGAGGTGTCTTCCCACATCAGCTGCACTGTGATTGTATGGTTCTGTGACATATTTACACGATGACTTCCATAGATTATGAAAGTAAATATTGTGCTTCTTGAACAAATAGAGCTAAGTTATGAATCTTAAATTTGATGTAGAAATTGTTTGGTTTTGTGACTTGTATCGTGCAGGTAATGCATGTGTCCATCCATCTCTAGGCTGGGTCATTGTCTAAGGCACTTATTTGGCATTAAATACTATTATTGATTGTGAACGGATAATTAATGTTACCTGATTAATATCTCCTTTGAAATATTAAAACAGTAATAACTGTATAGACTTATAAACATTGAAGATGGGATTCTTATGAAGATGGGAAGATATCTGCATCTGGTCACCCTGAACTTCCTTTACAGCCAACAACAACAACAACAAAAAACCCCAAGTTTCAGATACTAATCTCCTGATTCATTTTAGAAGTTTATTTTAGGACAAGATGAATTACTGCTTAGAAGTGCCTCAAGAGACTTCAATATGTGAACAAATCTACATTCTAAACCCACCTTATTATGAACAGTACCAAGTAGAAACATTGCCTTACTTCTCACTCCACAAACCTGAGATTCAGAAAGAGCATGAGAAATTGAGGTGCTGACCTCCAAAAGTGTTTATGTACTGCTTTCATGATCATGATGAGTACATAGAGTTAGCCAAATAACCTTAACTCTCTAACCAAAATGTAACCAGGATTTCAGACAACAGAGCTATGTAAAGTTCTTTGAATTTTTGGAGGAAAGCTGTAGAGAATATTTTGCTCAGTATATGATACATATATATAATCTGGCAATCATTTATTAGTGTGTATACTTACGTAAAAAAGTTCTGCTGGTAATAATTAATCTCTCATTTTTGTAGAGAGAAATCATACCTTGCCTTTTCTCCTTTTGATCTTCCAGAGTACCCCTTCCCATTTCCCTGGAGTAATAAGAGTTGTGTAAAAAGAAAGCCTAGTTCTCAGAGTTTTGGCTTCTGGTTGCTTTCCTTTTTGTGGGTGATTATTTCTTTCCTTCATTAGATTCCCTCAGGAAAGGTAACTGTCTCTCTCACCACTCTAGTGATTCTCACCTCCAGTCTTGGGCTTGCATTAGACCACCCCTCCTAAATGGTTTCTGGTACCAGCCCTGTGGGAGCAGTAGAGCTGGCTACCTAGGCTGCACCACAGATGGTTAAGCGGCAACACAGAAGCGGCTGTGAATAGCTGCTGAACTGGCCAGCAATCAGCCTTTTTCTCTGCAAGGCAGAGAAGGAAAAGTATCTCCTACTGTTCAAGATAAGGTGAGGGGGTGGAAAAACAGTCAGGTGAAGTTGTTTGCTTGTCTGCTTGTTACAACACTCACTTTAAAAGCCTTTCTGAAATTATATTTCTGACCACAGCTCCCATCTGTTTTATCTCTGCTTCTACTATATTTTGCATCTTTGAATTCTCCAGCTGGTTGACTATTTGCAAAGGACAGAAAGAGTGACAGTTTGCGAGCCTGGGATTCAGAACCAGAGTTTAATTATTTAGTCTGCTATAAATTTACCATGGTATCTTGAGCAATTAACTTAGAGATAGATTCACTGAAGGATTTGGATATTACAACGCCTAACTTAGACTCGTGAGCTCCTGGAATTGAATTGTGAGTTGGGTGATTAGACTCCTTGTGCTTTACATGAGGCCGGGGAAATGTTAAGGGAGAGAATAAAATTTCATACTAGCCAGTGCGCTGAGTGGAAGGCATAGATCATCAAAGCAGCAAACAAAGAATGCTGATGACAAAGGTGTCTATCAGATCACAGCTTTCCCTAAGGCTTCAAATGAAACTTCAGTTTGTTGAAAGTCACCTGACATCTGTGCTTGGAATTTGCAGCTCTGAAACACACTGCCTAATTAGGTATCTGAATCTTGGAAACAAGGATCTTGGAAACAAGGATCACGCTTTTCTTTGAAAATACTGGCCTGGCTAGGGGAGGAAAGCAACCCCATATTTTTACTTTAACATTATCCTCCTTCTTGTGAATGTGAGAGACCTGGGTTCATCTCCTCTCTGTGGGGATGTTAACTCACCTCCCTCCCCATCTTCCAAATGGCCAACTGCAATTGAAATGTATGGGTTATAACAGATGTAGAATTAAGGGGAGGATTCATTTCTCGTATTCCAATGGTAACATTTTGTAGAAAGTGTTAAAGATGTATAGGGTCAAAAGTAAGAAAAAGCAAGCCTGACATGGTATGCATGTGTCAAGAGGAAGGAGGAAGGGAAGAAAGCAGCAGAAATACAGAACTGGATTCCAACATCTCCTTCCAAATCCGTTTACATATTTCATCTAATGTGCCCAATTAAATATTTGATGAATTCCTACTGGATTGCAAGTTGACCATGTGGCTGTAGCTATGGTTAAAGCCAATGGAAGATCAACTATTTTCATGAGTATTAACAAAGGTGATAAAAATCACTCCTGAAATCAAGTATAGAGAAAATAAAATAAATAAATAAATAAACAAACAATCCAAAATTTCATGTTAAAAATATTTAAATTCAAGAAATGGAATTCGAGAGGGTCTTTCTTCTTAAATATCACTAACATTCTGAAAAAATATTGTGGAAGGTTGAGGTATTTGAAAGCTACCTCTACATGTTCACATCCTCACGGTTTTGTCACCAAATTAAAGAGTAATAATCCACTCCCACAGTGATTGTTCTGACAGTATGCCAAGGCTGTACATCCTGCCTCTCCTGCGATTTGTCTTTCAGCATCCATGATTTTTTTCAACAAAACGTCATCAGCAAGAGCAGGAGGACTCTCTCTCCTGAGCTTTTGGCACTACATCAGCCAGGTACCCATAATGCGAGAAAGAAGCACTACTGAAGCGGAGTGAGTCAGGAAAGACAGCCTGAGCTGTGGGCAAAAGTAGGATGGAAACAAGGCAGGCTGCTCTGGGCAAAAACCTTCACAAAAGCGTTATGTGAAAGATTTCCTGAAGTGCTACTTATGTTGTCAACTGCTGGTGTTAATGAATAGCCGAACAATAAACAGGAAAAGACTGATGGCCAGGAGGAGGTTGTCTCCTGTAGACTCAGATCAATATGATGTAAGTCAAATATAAGATGTATATCCAGGAGACATAGATCTGAGTCAAATAAAATACAGCCTGTGAACTGAGAAGATTCTAACATAATTTTCAGCTGAGGGACTGGTGCCAAATCCCTGGAAACTTTACACAGATTTCTTGGAAGAATTTGACCTTATATGAATAGAATTTGTATTTGTAAGAGAGCCTGCTTTAAGGAAAGACTTCATCCCATTTACTCTTTGAATGTAATGTTTTATGCCTTGTGATAAGTGCAAAATCACATCCACTATATACAGGCCACTTATTTAAATCAAAGGTGTTAAAGTTAACACTGCATCATTTAATGAAAAGTGTTAAACAAAAAGGTTAACTAATCCTGAGTAGGTCATGGAGTTAATAACCTAAGAATACTCACTGAATTAGCTTTCCAAATTTCTCATGTCATCCCTTGAGTAAAATTTCAAAGTAAAGGTAATGAAGCTGTGGGGAAGAATAAGAGATGTGGGGTATTAGAAGCTAGCAAATGGCATTTCATGCACTCATAGAATTAAAGTATAAAGGGAATACACCATCACACATACTGACTTTCAGATAGCTCTTTATTAAGACCAACAATTTGAGCTGGACTAACTGTATTTGGTTTCTTGGCAAGGTTTTGGTAGCAGGTGGGCTGCAGGGGTGGCTTCTGTGAGAACTTGCTAGAAGCTTCCCCCATGTCCGATAACACCAATGCAAGCCAGCTCCACTTGCAGCCCATGGAGGACCCCATGCCGGAGCAGGTGGATGTGCCTGAAGAAGGCTGTGACCCTGTGGGTACCCCATGCTGGAGCAGGCTCCTGGCAGGACCTGTGGACCTAGAGAGAGAGAGGAGCCCACGCTGGAGCAGGTTTGCTGGCAGGACTCTTGACCCCATGGGGGGCCTACGCTGGAGCAGTCTGTTCCTGAAGGACTGCACACCGTGGAAAGGACACACGTTGGAGCAGTTTGCGAGGAACTGCAGCCCATGGGAAGGGCCCACATTGGAGGAGTTTGTGCAGAACTGTCTCCTGTGGCAGGGACCCTACGCTGGAGCAGGGGAGAGTGTGAGGAGTCCCCACCCTCAGGAAGAAGGAGCGGCAGAGACAACTGTGTGATGAACTGACCACAACCCCCATTCCCCATCCCCCTGCACCACTGGGGGGAGGAGGTAGAGAAATCAGGAGTGAAGTTGAGCCTGGGAAGAAGGGACGCATGAGGGAAAGATGTTGTTAAGATTTGGTTTTATTTCTCATTACCCTACTCTGATTTGATTGGTAATAAATAAATAAATAAACTAATTTCCCCCAGTTGAATCTATTTTGTCCATGATGGTAATTGGTGAGTGATCTCTCCCTGTCCTTATCTTGACCCAGGAGCATTTCTTTATATTTTTATGTCCCCTGTCCAGCTGAGGAGGAGAGTGATAGAGGGGTTTTGGTGGGCACCTGGCGTCCAGCCAGGGTCAACCCACCACATTAACAATCTTAAAATATGTTTTAAAAACGAGGTCTTATTGTGTACCTCAAAGAATACATGATTACTTGAAGCAACTTAAATTATAAACAAGCTTGCAAAGTGTTCAACATGAAGTAAAGAAGGACTAGTTTCCATTTCGCCCTCCTCAGGAAAGGAGTAGAGTTTTTCTCATAAAAATCAGGTTAAAAATTCTGTGGGCTTAATTACACAGTTTTGCATTTCTGAGCTAATATTTATATAGATGCAAACTATGTAGAAAAACCTTACTCCTCAGTCCCATCCAACTCTGCATTTCTTCTGCATACATTCCTACAGATATTCATGGTGGAAAAGCATCTGGTGCTCAAAGCTTGCAATCAAGGGAGGTCCTTCTACTGTTTTGGCATCTGGCAAAGCTTTCATCATGTTTAACGAAACTAGAAGATGTAAACTAGTGCAGAATGGAAGTAGAAATGTTAACATTTATCATAACATCATATCTTATAACTAATTATAAGATTATAATCAGACTATAAATATTGTAAACTTTAGGGAAAGACTTGGAAGATGGAAACATTTGATTAGCGTAAAAGGTCAAGAGCACAATCCCAAACATGAGCAATACTTTGGATATTACTTGGGCTGTCATGGAAGTCTGATCTCAAAATTAGGAATCTGGTCACCATTGCTGAGCTCATTTTCCACTTTTAATTTTCCTGACACCGAAACGGGGAGAATATATTCATCCATTTTGGTCCCAGTGATATTTTTTGGAATGGAACTTAAACATGTATTCCCGTTAAGTGTTAACAGAAAGATAACAGCCATCAGTGAAAGGACGGTAACTCACTGTACATCCATTCTTAACCCACAGGACACATAAAGTCAGTCACCATAGATTAATAGTTTGCCACTCTGGGCAAAGCTGAGTAAATTACCTGATATTTTAAAAAGGTAAGAGCATACAGAAGGAGAACCATGGCAGCTCACCAGCCAAGCAGTAACTTGCTACTTTAGAGTAACTTACCTATGTGCTTGAACCTTTAAATTACTTTGTGCTTTGAATACAGAGATCTTCAGGTACTGAATTGTGAGGTGGGAAGGGATGAAGACCAGAGTAAGAGAAGAAACACATGTCAAGGAACGGGGCACAAAGAAATGTCGTACATATAACA
The DNA here is from genome assembly GCF_965231255.1 of Vanellus vanellus. Lineage (NCBI taxonomy): Eukaryota > Metazoa > Chordata > Aves > Charadriiformes > Charadriidae > Vanellus > Vanellus vanellus. The sequence goes on along the minus strand of NC_138905.1, from coordinate 208,995,797 downwards.
AAGATATGCAGGTTCAAGAAGATGCAGACAAATATTGCAATTTGGACTTGATGTGAAAAACAGACAGGTGTCAGGGACAGAACAAGAGGAGCAGATTAAAACACATCCTCAAAGGGCAAGGATGGTCACAACTGGACTGTTATTAAAAAAAATGTGGGGTTTTGGCTGTCTTCTTAACTTTGTATCATGTAGGTGTTCTTTTATATTTATTTTAAAACGACTTTTAGCTTTTTTTTTTTTTTTTTTTCCTGAAAAGGAAGTCATCTGAAACAAACTTATCCCCAGGAGAAATATATTACCTGAACTGTCATGTATAAAAATATTACATTTCTGAGAAAACACTCCAGGAATAAAACCATAGCATAAAGAGTAGACACATAACTTATTTATCTAATTTTCAGATTTGTTTGCTATTAGTAAATAGTTTGCAGTCCTAACAGTGCTTTCATTATGCTAATTTTTCTTATTTACCTATTTGTCATGGAAATGAATTTTTCTATTGATTTTTTACAAAATCTAAGATTATTTGAATACTCCTCAAGTCTTATTTAATATGAGAACATTTCTTCTGACCTAACATGCTTCAATTGGAGTTCCTAACTGCTATTATCTACATTCTGTCACTACACTGCTATTTCAATATGTATCTGATTTCTGCTTTTTTTACTATGTACTAAAATCTGAGGTCCCTGTTCAGGCTGTTTCATTCAGAATGACAAAAGGTGATTATCTAAGGCAGAATTATGCTTACCAGTAAAAAATCAGCAGTTCAGGTAAATATGTGAACTGTACTTTTTAGTCTTTTTGTCCTGTTCTGATTGGGACATAAATCTATCTGTTTATACCAAATGTTTGGCTACTAGGCTGAATAATGTTGATGCTGCAGATGCTAAGCAAAGTCTGTCATAACTGCTGATTTACTCTGAAAATGGCTCAGCTGGTTTTCACTCTAACTTTCCAGTCATTTTATACTTAATTAAAAGAGGTGATAATCCATGAGCAACGAATGGAATGGAAACAGTCATAGTCATAGAAATTTAAGTCAAATCAGTCCTCAGGAGAGTATCTCTGTCCCAAATATCTAGGCCATTCCCCTAAAATATTTTCCTAACCTGTTCGGAAGTTTTAAATACTAAAGACTACAATCTCTGCTCCATTTGTCCCCTATTATAACCGTTAGCAAGTTCCCCCTTAAATCCAGTATTAATTTCTTTTAATATATGACTTCACATTGTACTCAAACCAGAAAGAACAGAAATGAATAACTCATTCCTTTCATGTTTGCAGATGTTTTTACGTATTTAAAGACTGCAACTATGTCTTTCTTCACTGTCTTCCATCTAGATTAAATGGCCTGAAATTTTTCAACCTTACTGTGTCTTCTAAACTGCCGAATATCATTGTTAATCTCCATATTTTCTCTCACTAGTCCATATCTGTCTTGAGGCAACCTAAAAAAAAAAAAAACTTATTTCATGGGGCATTTTTATGGTATTTGGCAAACATCTGGGAAAATAGTACCCCACTATTCTTTAATTGAAACCATTATAATAGAAGACAACATGCATTATAGGAGAAAGATCAAATGCTAGCCAGATAAACAGGCATTACAAACTAGAATACATACCATCAATAAAGAAAAAGTTACTGGAAGGTTATAAAGCACACCAGAAAATTGACATAGATGACTGAAATCTGTGACACAAAATCCTGTATCAGTGGCATGAAGTCCAGCTGGAGGCCTGTCACCAGTGGAGTATCCCATTGGCTACAATGATGTAGCCAATGCTGTTTAACATCTTTCTTAATGATCTGCATGATTGGATGGAGTACACTCTCGGCAAGTTCATGGATGATGCAAAACCAGGCCTGATTCATTGGCCAGATGGGTGGAAAGGCTGGAGAAATGGGCAGAGAGGAATCTCATGAAGTTCAGGGAGGGGAAATGTCAAGTGCTCCTGAGGAGAAATAGATCATAGAATCATAGTGTAGTTTGTGTTGGAAGAGAAATGTAAAAGTGATCTAGTCCGACCTCCAAGCAACAGGACAGGCTGGGTTTTACCAGCTGGAAAACAGGTTTGTAGAGAAGGACCTGGGAGTCCTGGTGGATAAAAAGCTGACCAGAAGCTGGCAATATCCTCTTGCAGCAAAGAAGGCCAATAGCCTCCCGAGGTACATTAGGTAGAGCACTGTCAGCAGGTCTAGGGAGGGCATCTCTTCTCTCTTCTCATCCCTGGTGAGGCACTTCTGGAGTACTGTGTCCAGTACTTGGCTGCCCAGTACAAGAGAGACATGGGCATACTGGCCAAGTCTAGCATGTGATTGTTAAGGGACTGAAACATCTGTCATGTGATGACAGGTAAGAGAGCTAAGAGAGTAGAGGATGTTCAGCCTTGAGCAAAGAAGGTTCAGGGAGGATTTCATCCATGTGTATAAACATCTGACAAGGTTGGGTTGGTGTAAAGAAAACAGAATCCTTCAGCAGCTGCCACTTACAGGACAAGAGGCAATGGGTACACATTAAAAAACAAGAAATTCCATCTGAACACAAGAAAACACTTTTTTTTTTTTTTTTTTTTATGTGAGGGTGATCAAACACTGGCACAAGTTGCCCAGGGAGATTATGAAGTCTCCATTCATGAAATATTTAAAACTTGACTGGTCCTGGTTAATTTGCTGTAGGTGACCTTGATGTAAACAATCTCAAGAGGTCCCTTCCCACACAATGATTCTGTGATTCTGTGAAATAGCACAAAAGAATTACTGAATTGAACATATTCTTGTCACAGAAGTCAAATAAATGGAAGGGAGTCTGGTGAAGGAAACAGAGAAACATTAAAAAAAGAAAAAAAGACAGTGGGGAAGGGTAAAAAGATCAAATGAGCCCAAGGGCAAAACTGCTGCCCAACTGAGGCTCCTTCGGGCTTTAGGTTTGGCTTGAGAAATTTTAGTTTTAGATCATCTACTCCTAACAGCTGAAATGCCCCAAATTAACAACCATCACCAACAATATTGCAAACAAAAGTAAGATGGGAGATACATATAAACTTGCTGCTTAGAGCACTGTGTCCCTTTCACCTCCCTGATTATATCAGTAAGATAAAATTAAATGCCTCTAAATACTTTTTCAGGTCTTATATTTTTTTTTTTAAACCACAGGTATATTTTTCTATCCAGGATCCAAAGTGAGGCTGGTAAGACACACATAGAGAAAAATAATTAGTATAAATGATAGCGAAACACAAAATAAGAACTATAATTTGAGTAGGAAGACACAATTCCCAAAGTAAATCATATTGAGCCCCATGTTGGCTATTGTCCTCACTTTATTCTATCCAACAAATGGAGCGTTAATGCAGAACAAATCTTTGGACCGCCATGACCACACCAAAAGCTGATGAGCTTCTATGAAGTAAATGTGCCATGGCAAGATAGAAATGGATAATAAGCCACTCAAAATCTAAGGGGGAGGGGGCGGTGCTTGGGAAGAGAAAACATTCACACTTATGCAATCTCCTTGCAAATGAACAAAAGCGTTGAGTGAACTGCCTGAATTTCTGATGAAAAAGATGCAGGCCCGCTGGCCCTTTTGCTGCAAAGTGATGAAAAAACAGAGCTGATGTGGCCTAAAATGCAAGGAGCCCTATTTTCCCCTTGCTTTGATCATTCCCTATACTGTTCAGTTTCTTGCTTTTATGTAAAACATTGTAATACCCTCAATAAAATGGTGAAGGTGAAGAATGGTCCTCTATAGAGTCAGTCACAGACTTACTTAAAAAAATACATTACTTTCCACTTCATCATCTTAAAATGAAAGATATTTGACATGGATACTATTTAGAAGACAGAATTTATGAAATACAAATAAAAAGAATCCTGTTGTACATCCATACAAGAACCAGTGCGATTACATTTACTAATTCTTTCTGGGAAGGATTTGAGTAAAAATGGTGATAAGGAAATTAGAATGTATTGTATCTCGGGCCTGGATCAAATGGTTTAGAAGTTTTGTCATGGTAAAAGCCTACAACAGAAAATATATGTCATTTTTTTAATTCTTAGTTGACACTGAATAGGACTATAATTTCTTTTTCATGATGTTGATAGGAAAACATATTCACTCATCATGACAATTGCTACCTGAGCTGCTGGCCTGAGAACAGATTGACTGTAGGAAGCAAACTGTGGGTTTGTCCTTAGGAGTGCTTTTCTCAACACAAATTTGGGATATACACTTGGAGCAGTGTAGGAACTAGAAGTGAGTCCCACTGACTACTCTGTTTTCCTAAAAATATTTATTTAGTCTGAAAATGCATGAAAATCAACTGAGGTGAGCAAAATCTTCACTGAAGCCAGCAGAATTGTAGAAATAATGAGCATGCTTTATGTTTAGAGCTGAAAATATGCCATTCTATCGCAGTGCTCATTGACATTTCCACATGATTATTTGCCTTTTATCTTGCAAAAATGCAGAGCTTTAACATAGGTCTTTGTTAACAGTAATGTTTTATGACATAGCCATGTTTGTCATCTGCCATATGTAATCTCAAAATATCTCTTTGAAACTGTTGCGATCTTGTGAGACAGTGAACACAGAGAGCCCTCACCCAGCTTGTTCTGCTATTTTTAATGTGAAATTTCAACAAGATCTTGTTTTGTTTTGTTTTGTTTAGCAGCAAAGATATTAAAAGGTATGCATCTGTTTTTTTTCAGGCACAGTGTTCCTTAAGTTAAGCAAGCTGACCTGACATCAACAACTCTGTCATTTGGGTCTACGTATGACACTGTATTTGAGTTCCAGCTTTTGAATAGAGAAGACAGGTATTTCCAAATGGTCATTAACATTACCTTCCACACATCTTCATGTACAGGTGGTAATTATATACTGGTAGAGAACAATTCATGTATATCCCTCAAAGATCTGAATACATCCAGGTCATTTGCTGACACATGTAATGATTTAAAATTCTATACTGCATAGCTAAGGGTAAATGCTGAAATATTATGAGGAAAAAAGCTGTGTTACCAATATCAGAACCAAGCCTTCAACGTATTTCCCATCTCAAACACTAATTCTGTTAGGAAACATCAAACAGGACATTTCCACTTTTGGAAGAAATGTACCTGAAATAAGTACATCAATAATGCAAATACTTAGTCATTGGCACTAACATTTCTTTTAAGAAGTATAATTATTTAGAGATAGTACTTTCTGGTCCATAAGAATTAATGTTTGCTGATAGATTTATTTTTCCTGTCCTGGCATAATTTCCCTCTTAGTTTTTAGATTAAATTCCTTAAATTGCCATTTTTATAATGCAAGTTGTTTTTATAATGCAGTCACAACGACCAAATCCAACAAAACGCTCCAAATAGTGAACGTGAAATGGTGCAAATCTCATGGCACTGTGCACTGACAGACATATTTAAGTGAATCTCGGTGTGGCAGTTTAAAACGTTACTTTCCTTAGCTGACCCCCTTTTACCTCTACCAAATACAGCCAGTGTCCCGAAGTGGAGCCACAACAAAAAGAAAGTGTCTGCCCTAATTAGTGATTAAATGTATTGCCTTCTGCTACCCCCAACATAAGGGAGTTTGCCTGCAGAAAATTCACTAGAATAAATCTGTTGGAGCATTAGCTGTTTAGTCAAACTCATCTATTGTTTCCACAAAGAAATCCAGTTTCAGCCTCATACCAGCCTCACTAGTCATAAGGTTACCACAGACAGGCTCTGTCTTGCTCAGACCCTGACAGAGGCCAGGAGAAAAGATCTTGTCTACTCAAGGATCATCTACTGAGAACGTCAGACACGTGAGGCTAGAACCAGTTACATTAAGTCTCTCTTAAATGTTGGGAGTGAAAGTCTAAGAGAAAGAGCACCTTTCGGAAATGCATGAAGAAAATAATTGCAAAAAAATTATTTAATTTGATATTTGGAAACAAAAAATGTCTATTGAAATTCTTGTAGTGGAGGTGTATATGTGTCATAATAACCAAAGCTGCACACTGGGTTAGTGTACAAAGGACTCCCTGCAGTTTCCCTGTTGCTCTTCTAGCCATTCATTCTGGAGATTTCTGAAAGAAAGATAATGTGGCAGGGTGCATGGAGAACAAATACTTGCAGTCTGCTCATAAGCCCAGATGGAAAAAAAGATTACTGAGTGTCGTGGTTGAGGCCAAAATCCACTACTGGGAACCCCAGACGGGACTGACAGATGATCCCCTCTACACTTCTTCAAATAGAGAGGCAGAGGAGGAAAAAGAGACTTATGAGTTGAGAAGGAACTAAACTACTTTAATGAAATATTAATAATAAAATAAAAAGAAATAATGAAAAATATACAAAACCGTATCAAGCTCCTGAGATGACAATCACGTCACCGGCTAGCACTGGGGAAGTCCCAGACTGGACTCAGTGACGGACAGGAACTGAATTCTGGATCTGGATTCAGGATCAGGATCACAGGCAGACGAACAGAGTCCTCCTCAGACGTCGGCCATTGAAGAAAGAGGGCTGACCCTTTGATCCCTCAGCTTTTATACTGAGCATGAGGCAGATGGGATGGAATACCCTGTTGGTCAGTTTTGGGTCACCTGTGCTTTCCACTCCTCCCCACAGGTGGGACTCCACTATGCTTTTCCACTTCCGACCGAGTTAGAAGAGGCCCAGCTAAGAAGCGAAGTTACTGAACAAAATTGGTTCTGTTTTACCTCAAACCAGGACACTGAGCCTGGAATTTCTTTTTCTATTTTCTTATTTTTTTAGTTTAGTAAAGCCATTTGTATTATTTATTCAGGATAATTACTTATTATTTTTCTATAAGAACTAATGAGATCAAATGAAACTCTAAAAGAAGAGGGGTAGACTATGGTTCATATAGTGAGCCCCAGAAGAAATTGGAAATGTCATTTCCTAGAGCCAACAGGACATTACAGACAAGGATGAAAAGAAAGGCACACGATACAGGCAGGGGCCTGAATTTCATGTACGGGGACCTAAGGACTGCCTGAAGATGAGACAGCAGACAGCCAGACCACAAAGGGTACAGACAGCACTTCTGGAGGACCAGGGGTAACTGAGAAGATGTTTCAGATACTCAGTAATCTTGGCCAATTACAGAAAAAGGCCAGAAGCAAGAACTTGCATTCAACAACACGGTGGCAAAAGGCCAATTTTCATTCACTTGTTTTCAAGTGTTTGTGGTTTATGCTCAAATAAAATCTGGTTTGGTATTTTTTTGAGGTGAGTGCCTTGAAAACCCTTTCTGTCTTCTTGGGGAATAAAGAGAACATCTAGAAACTTCTGTCTCAGAGCTATGCTGCTGACTCAGGGTCTCATCATGACATACAAGTTTATTCTTCCTATATTCATTTTATTCTTTCTATATTCATAGTAGTCTGGAAAATAATAATGACAACATATGGCCAATTGTTCAGCACTGTAACAGAAATTTTTCCAGATTATGACTTCGCATCAAAGCATGACTCTACATCCTTACATGCTGGGAACAGTACTTGCTATTAATTCGTTAATTTGTGCAGGCGTGAAAGTATTCTGAGTTTTGCATAGATGATCAGAAAATCCAGAGGCATAATTGTCCTGCATACAACCATTTATTTCCCTTTATTCTTGTTTTCACAAGTACAAGGTAACCATTTCTGTGTCTGCCTCAAAAAACAAAATCAATTCTGAGAAAAATATTAGGCTTGTACACTTCCTTTGGTTTTGTTCCGTGATTAGATCTTAATGAAAGATGTCATATGACTGACTCTAGAAGAGGTCTGTTAAAAATCTGGATTCATCATCACTACTGCAAGACTTGTCTGCACATGAAGAGAGACTAGAACCTGTGTCTCTAACAATCCTATATTTTCTCAATACTTCTTATGCCAGCAGTTTTGAATTTTTTGGGAAAGAGACCACAAACTTGACAGGTGAAAATTCTCAAAGAAATATCATAAAACAATATATTCCCAAAGAATGAGTAAATCTTAAGGGAAATTTTACGTCCACGTTCTTACAATTGTGAAAGACACCATGAAGAGCAATAAATGTTTTTGATTGCAGGTGATAGCAGCAAGTGTTCTGATTGGTTAAGCATGATTATTTAATTTTACAAATTTTTCTCTAATGTCTGAGAATCTATCTCCAGAAAGCCATTGAATGTCACACACCTATTTATTTTTGGAGCTTCTTCTAGAAGAGACATATCCTGATTCCATCTGCTTTGTTGAAAAGTTGAAGGCCAAATATAAAATCCACCAAACTTCGACATACAATTGTATGGCATAATTTTTATAGTTACAATTTTGACAAGAGTCTTTTTATTTGCATTTAGGCATTCCACCATGGATTGAAATTAATGATGTGAACAATAAAGTCTTTGAAACCAATGTGTCTGGAAGCAGATATATTACTAATGAATACAAATAAAACCATTTTTCATAGGACTTCCCATCTGGAGAAGACAATTACTGCATGTTCTATATTATATCATCATCTACCATAGGCAGAATTTGCAACAAGCAGAGATACTATTAGCTTTTAACATTTCTTTGAGTGCGTTATGATTTAAGAATCAGTTATGTCCCAGTCCTGAAAATTGCTGCACTTATATTACATCTGCAGAGAGTTACATTGAAATCTATGAACACCATAAAAATCACTCCTCAAATTAAAAGTCTTTAATTTCCATCTCTGGAGTTGTGGAATTCAAATGACAATTCAGAACGTAAAGAAGCTATATTTTCTAAACACCTCAATAGTTTATCTTGTTCATGTCACTAAGACACAGCAGACTTAACTAAAGCATTCTACAGACAGATCAGACCAAACTGATGTACTGCAGAGAATTATACAGAGGTACCTTACGCTTGCTTAGTTTCATGACCACTGGAAAGCAACCCGGGTATAGAGTTCTGCATTATCACGGTTAATAACTTTCTCTTGATTTATTAATTTTTATTATAAAATAACTTTTGTGTTGGTTTGGGGTTTTTTTGAGTTCATTAGTTTGTTTTTAGTTGGTGTTTTTTTTTTTTTTTTATTTCCTGCAAAAAGCATGTAATGGATATGCAGATTAAAGATTTCTTATCACCAGGACTAACATCTTGTGGAGATACTATCACACTGATAGTAACCTATTGAAGATGGAAGGTTACACATTGCTGAACTAGGCTTTCTATTCCAGTTCAGTGGACTGGATACTCGGGTGGTGTAAATTCATGTAGTTTTCATAAAGCTAATGGTTAAATGTCTATTTGAAACACTTGAGGATGCTACCTGCATTTTGTATCCTTTTTCTCTCGAAACCCATGCACAAGCTTCACCCCAGCCACCTCAAGATTTGGATCCATGTGTTACCAAGATCTAAGGGACAGCTCTGATATAATAACCCCATTGCTTGGCCTTGGCTGCTGAGGAAATGTCTCAGTCATGATAAAAAGTCATGTGATAAAGTCTGTAGAAAGATATAAGTGAAAAATTACAGACAGAAAAAGAATAGTTGAGGCAAGTATTGCTAGTAGCTTTGAGTTCAAGGTGGAAAACATCAACATGAAAAGGTTTAAAATCCTAAAAGAAAAAAAATCATGGAGTCTAATGAGGAATTGTCAGACAATCAGGTTGAGTTGTGTTTCAATGTTGATGGAGGCTGGGAAAGACGGCTGAGAATTCAGTATAGGAAGCTATGGAGGAGAACTGCTCTTTCCACGAGGTACTTGTTGGCTAGCCAAAGCCTTCAGGCTGGTGAATACATGGAGCATAACAGCTCATCAAATCCCAGGTATCTTCTGTGTGTGATAGCCAATAATCGCTATATGCATTTAAACTGAGTATATCCTACTGGCAGATTCTCCTTACACACAGCTGGAGATTTCCAAATAATTTCACTTAAAAGAACAACAGCAAAAGATTTTGCCATTTTTGGAAAACTATTTAATTCTGGGTAATTCTGGAATCAAGCTGGTTTCTTTTTTTCCCTTTTTTCTTTGCTCTCTCCCTTCATCTCTGTCTTCCTCCCTCCCATCCTCTCTTCCTCCTTCCCTTCCTTTCTTTCCTTCTCTTTCTCTCTCTTCCTGTCTCTCTTTCTCTCTCTCCTGAAACATCAGGTTATTGATATGGTGTAATTCTGCTGTTAGTGGTTATTTCAGTGGAATTACAGAATAATTATTGTAGGAAAAAATATTTACTTTGTGATTTCTCCGCATTTTATGGATCCTTGGTCCTTTTTACTTTGTTGTACTAAGCAAAAGCTCTGTATCATCTCCCTTTTTTTCTCTGGTGTTGGGGTTAATAACGTGTGATGTCTCAGTCAACAGAAAATTACTTTCTAGTCCCTTAGCAATTAAGTGTTTTGTATTTGCAGTACATTTAGACTTCACGCCCTCAACTTTAGCATACAGTCTGAAGCCAAATTCACTCTGATGACTATAAAGCACAATGCTGCATTAATGAATTTACTTTATTTTCCTATTACTGTTGCCAATAGTCTACAACTGATACAGAAGAAAACTTTATTTCTAGAGGGAATAAAGAACTAACCAGAAACTCCCAAAGTCTGATCTAGAAATATCAGTGCTTTCTTGGGAAATGTTGTCATCTGACCAATGCTACAATAATAAGCACATTGTAATAGTACATTGAAGGACACAGGATGTCCCCAAAAGAATCTTCTGAATACTTCCCAATTAATAGTTTAATTTTGCATTTAATGGACCTGAAGAGTCACCATAAGGATTCAAATGAGAGATGTGGGGCAAATACTATATAATAAAAAAATCCCATCCCAAATTTTATTCACATATTGGAAACTGTAGATTAAAAAAAAAAATACACTTTTTAAAAATAAAAAGAATTAATGGGACATGTTATCTGTTCCACAGCTAACAAAACGCTACTCAATTAAAAGAGGTGTGAAGATTGTAAGAGGAGGACCATGACAGTTAACTAGCACATGAGACTTATAAACTATCCATTGAAATTGCCCACTTCTGCACATGAGCTGTTTTCCTTTGTTTATTGTTATTTTAAGATACAGACTTATCTCTGGTGAAAGAGGTCAAAATACACAACCAGAGAGAGGTAGTTTCATTTGGCTTTGGTTTCCTGCGTAGACTGTAACTTGCTAGGTTACAATGTCTGAGTTAAGATTTATATGTGCGCATGTGTCAGAGAAAATGTGTCAGCCAACTTGACATGTAGCGTCAGGACAGGGTCTATCCCAACTACTACTCCTTGAGATCTGTTTGGAAGTTTGTTGTTTTTTTTTTTTTTTTTTTTTTTTTTTTTTTTCTCCTGGACACTGATTAAAGTGAGTTTGCATAGTGATCTAACTGGTAAACTATAAACTTGGAAATGAAAAACATCTAAACCTGGTCTGGGTTTTCTGTGGACTTAGGTGATCTCTCACCTTTCTCTGACATATTTTCTTTCATTTTGTCTGAAGTTTGTTCCTCTTCTCTGCCATTTCTTTGCTGTGCTCTTCTTGGCATGCAGTTCCCTTCCGATTAGGCATACCAGCCTCAAGTTTTCTCCATCAAATTGCGGTCTTCACTATCACTTTCCAGGACTCATCCACTTTTCCAGTTCTTTCAACCACTCTCAAAATTTCCACTTTATCTCTAATATCTCCCACCTTGGAGACTTCAGCAAGTTGTGACTATTCCTGCACTCCGATTCTTTCCTGCCTTTTAGCCTAACCAAATAATGTCTTTCTCTTTTTCATGCTACACAGGTTTGTGCCCAAGGTTTTCCTTAAATCTTGATTTGAGCTTCTAACGGATAAATCATATTAACTCACACACTGTTTGTGATTAAGCTTACCTGGTACTTATATTGGATGATCGTGTTTATCCATAAAGGGCGAACTGTGTATGGGAGAAAGTCAATTTGACAAATTGCCTCTATTCACTTCCACTCTGTCTCCTGCTACATCCCTGTTCCATATTGATTCTTTGCTCACAGGTCAATTTCTTCACACGCTTCTTACTCTGTAGTAGTTTTTTGCCACTTCTCTCTACCCAGAGGTCTTACTGCCTCTCAGCCACACTTTCAAAGATTAACACATCCTTTAAAAAAAAGCCAAGCGGAAATAATGGATAAACTAGGCACAACAAGATCTGTGAGAACCATAAGCAAGTTAATGAATTTATAAACGTCATTGTGGTTGATGATTTAATTTTGGCTTCTTTCTTCTCTGTTTTGACTCACTTACTGGCTTGCTAATACTCCCATCAAAATAGTATAGACAAGAACAGCAAGCACTTCTGACATGAAATTAATATGATTTTTTTTTTTCCTGGAGAGAAGTAATATTAACAGCTTTTGAAACAGATCATGAGCGTGTAGATAGTCAAAACAGTGTGCTTGGATTTTTCAGTAGCTTTTAACAAGATATTCTTTCAGACCTTCACCAGAGGCTCCTAAAGAAACTGTGAATGACTATGAGGAAAGGTGTTTTGTAGGTCAGTGAGTGGCTAAAGGAGTCAGAAATAAAGAATAGAAGTTTCTGTCCAGTTTTCACAGCAGGCAAAGGCTTCTGGTAGGATACCATAGATGCCGAGACATAGGCCATTTGACAGAGGTTATAGAATCCTCAGTAAATGATCTGGAAAAGGAGGTAAATATTGATGTGATAAGTTTTACAGATAATAGAAATTTAGTGGTTTTTCTTCTAACCATAGGGGGAAATTTTAAGAATAGTATTTTCCTCTGTCATAAATTATTTCATTTTGGGAAAACTGCAAAGACCTTTACTGAAAATATGACCCTAACAAGGACAGTCAGTTCTCTGGATAAACACAAACCACTATAACTTCTACACATTTAAAAACAAAATTGTGCCTCATTTTAGTACAGCAAGGTTCAAGATTAAGGATAAACAAGTTCTCAAATTTCTTACCGAAAAGAACACTTGAAAATTTATTGGAATTGAGTTTAGAAAAGTGTCAAAAATGCATTAAGCAGCAACCTCTCTTCCACTCACCTCTGGTTTCAACTTTCTTTAAGACTCCCTGTAGTTTTTTCTGGAAACAAATTACTATGATTTCTCGCAATGAATAAATCCTAAAATACACAACAAAGCTCATAGTCTGTTAGGTTTACGTTGCTATAAAATGCAAAGGCTGCGTGTGTGTCACTTCGGATCTCTTTCTATACGGTGTAAGCGGAGCTACCCTAGCAGGAACCGAACAAGAGAAGCCAGCTCTGGCACAAGCAGTGTTCTGCAGAGCTGCACTTCACCCAAGTAGTTCTGCTTGGAGGCTCAAAAGTCAGCCTCCGAATGCCTCTGTCTTAACATTGCTACTGTGATTATGGGAAACACAGACCAGTGTTGCTGTGTCCCACGTAGCTATCTATCTCAGCTCGCTCAAAGGCAAGTTGAGAATTTCTGACATGGCACAACACTGTGCTACATAAAAATGTTTATAGAGTCCCAGTGGTCTGTTGAAAGAATTGTCTTCGTAGCTAGTTGCCTTCTTACTGCCTGGTAAAATGCAGCTCTGGTTCCTGAACAGGGTGCCTGGAAGTTACTGCAGTCGCAATTTGCCTGAAGTATTGAATGGAAAATGACTGGGCATGACTCGAAACTTCACAATCGAGATCCTCGTGATTAGGTGGCAGTTAAAGCTTATTTTCTTCTTCAGCTTTTTTTAATGAAATGGTACTAATAGAAGTGACGAACTGCAATGGTATAAGGGCTTTGCATTATCCCTCTGCCTTAGAATGACATGCATGCAGAATATGCCAACTGGAGCACCCCCACCTTCTCCACCGGAGAGGAAGCCTCGTTAGGCTGACATTGTACATGGGACCAGATGGCAGGCTAGGAGCAGAAGATTGCTGGTCCTTAGAACTGAATGACAGATTTTATTCCTGATGCCACAGTAGTTAAAGAGACTTTTCAGAGTTCAGTAAGCAGAAGTCACATAACTTGTGACCTCATCTTGCCAATTAGGAGAGAAAACGCTTAAGGGTGATAAGCTTGGCCAGATAAATGTAGACTTTCAGGGCTAATGAGGATCATATTGTATAAATTGACAGCATTCCCCTCTTTCAATTAAAAAGGAATAAACATATGGTATATTTGTCCCCATTTTTTGTTACGAGACATTTCAGCAATATAACGCACAAGCTTATGATAACAGATGAAGGAAAAACCAATGCTCTTCATTGGGCATATAGTCTTCCTGGTGTCTGTCAATGCTCTATAGCGACAAAGTCACACACAAAAACAATTTCTGTGTCATGCAACACATTCTTTATATATTCAGTAAAAGAAAAATAATAACCAAAGTGGCTCCATTATTTATAAGAATGACAAGGAAAATCAGGTGTATGCTGTTTTAATGACAGGTTAATGGCATGTTAAAGGGCTGGAAGGGAATATTCATATACAGAAAAGTATATACTTAGTGATAAAAGAAACAATCAGAATAACAATTAAGGTTTACATAATGTTTAGCAGCTTGCTTTGCAGATCTATAATGCATATTTCAAATAGAATTTTTTTAAAATATGAATGCTTTTTTAATAAAAAACAGTATTTCCGGTATGATTATACAAGAATTCCAGTGTATACTGTCTCCAGAATTTGTATCATTAACTTTAAATAAAAGATTTGTAGAATAAAGCAAGATGTCATCAAAATAACCCGGAGTCCCTGATCTATTTCTTGTAAATAAGTTGTATTCTTCCTCCAAGCTCTACGTAACTTTAAGAATTTGCCCTGTAGATTTTGTGCCGGGTCAGTGTTTATCTTAATTGAAAGTATACTTATCAGTGCTGAATAATCTTAACATCATCTTCTTCAGTCTTCATTTTCAGTGATCATTAACACTAAAAAAATACCAAGATTTAGAAATAAAGCTATAATCCAAATCTTTGGATTCACCTGCTTTGAGCAGGTGATTTATGCATGCTTAGTTAAGTATATAGAAATTTTATTTTCTTAAAATCATATTAGTAAACACATTAGTTAAAAAAAAAAAGTAAGATAAAGTTTAAGCCAAAAAAATTTAAATGCTTTAAAAAGCAAAGCTGCCTGTATTATACGTGTAACGTAAAAAAATTTGCAGTGAATGTACTGTATTCTCCACCTCTTAGGGTCTTGAGACCAATATGAGATGGGGTCTTTCTTTTTGAAAGTATGTTTTAGGAAGACCGTAAATGTCAGATTCATTACAATGTGAAATTGCCCGAGTTTTCCTTATGTAACTATGAGCGCACAAATCTGTATGTGTCTCTCTGGCCTTGTATCTACTAATCTAGAAGAAGTGACAGAAACTCCCATATAGAGGATCTCTGCACTGAAGAGACAATTTACATTTACACATAAACTGTGGGATTCGGTCGCAAACATTTAGTTTCCTCGTGCTATTTGAGGTATCCTAAAGCACTTCGTTGGAAGTGGCAAATGCGAGACACGTTGCTGGAAGGTCTGGTTATGCAGCCAAAGACTAGACAGAATACTACATTGTCCCTAAAATGTATTTTAGTTAAGGGATTTCTACTAATGGGGTAGGGTTCAGTTCAAGACAAAGATGATGTATCATCTTGTAAAGTGGCAGTAAAAAATCACCAATGTGTTTAATTGATAATGAGTTTTATTTGATTAAATAATACTGGGATATTGTTCACGTGCAGAAGCGTGCTATGGGGAAGAAGCAAACGGCCAAGCCATAGCTGCCACATGGTACTGATCTCGTCACAGCTGGGCTGCCATCAACCTGATTCTGACAGTAAAGAAAGGAAGAGGAAAACAAAAGGCAGTGCCACCTCATCCTATGTCAGTAGAAGTCTGATAATCCTGGAAAATGACGGAAAACATCTGGATCTACAGGAAAGCCGAGTCCACTTTTCCCCTGGTACAGTGTCACATAGTGATGAAGAGTTAAACTGCAGTAGTGGAAAAAGTTTAAAAATTCCCATTTCCTCTTCTCCTAACTGTCCTGCAAACCTGTGGTTAGGAGACGTCTAGCAGTTGATTAGAACTCATGTTTTCCATTTCAGGTAAAGAAAGGAATTAACACTACTATCTTTAGCCCTGTTGGTTGATTCAAAAAAAGCCCTGCAGCTCAAGACTTCCCTTTCTGTTCTTTATGTGAGTACTTCACACTTAAATATTGCTTATGTCAAAAACTATAACGTTAATCCAGAAATGAAACATAACTTGCCAGTAACATTTATTGGTGTGTGTGGGTGGAATCTTTTCAGGTTCCTGAATTGAATGAATTAAGAAGGTGAAGACCCATGTATGAAAAGTCTGAAAGTGTATTAATTTATTAAATTGACACTATGAATTTATGATTGCATCATTTCAATATGTAAACACTATGTGTGAAGGAAAAAAAAAAAAAAAAAAGGAAAATCACAAGCAGATGAGACAAAATACAGAGTAAGATCCATGGGCATTGGGAAGAACACATTGACAACTGATAAAACCATTTTCATAGATTATTATGCAATAATTATGAGAAGAAATGTGTTATGCTAAAGATAGCAAATGAGAAAAAAAAAAAAAAGGAAGGGAAGGGAAAAGAGGGGAAGGCAGGGGAAGGGAGCAAACTGTGATTCAGAAGCTAAGATTTTTCATACATCACATTAATGCAATGAAAAATTACTAAAACAAATGGCTTGTATAACTCAGGTTATTACCAGATGTAAAGACTAGGCAGCAGCCCAGAAGCAGAAAACTGAGCACAAGATTGACATTGCAGGGGAATCAGTGAAGTGCCGACAAACCCTCCTTGGAATTTTACAGCAGAAAAAGACAAATGGCGACTTAGTATGATGGGTTCGTCTTAACACCACCAGAATGGTGTAATTTACAACCCAAATTCCAGGGAGCAGTGAATGGGCCAGGCAAGCAGGAAGTGCATAAAACCCAGAAACCTTTACTTTTGACTAAAATGAGTGAACGCAAGAATGAAGGATCTATTACCTGGAACAAATAGCTCAGATAATTAGTTACACAAGCAAAGCAACAATATGTAGAACAGGTGATCCACCCCCGTGCAAGCCTGCAGAAAGTTCTCGCATACCTGAAGATCTGGGTTCTTTCCAGACCATTACATGGGTGAATAAATAAAGCAATTCACCCTGTACATCACCTGTCACATGAAGTACTGCAATTGTTACTCCCCTGCCTGTTTAAACCCTTAGCTAGTCTCACAGTTTTATTCAACCCATCCTGTCAAGACTATTCTTTCTCTTGTTAAGATTTCACATTGAGAATTTTTAGTTTTATTAACCTTCTTTCTTTTTTTCTTCTTTTTCCTTCAAAAGATGAATAATTAGTCTACCCTTTTCGCTATCATCACATGTTCTACCTACTGATATTGTTGAGATATCACTGTGTGGTTTTGTTTGGTGTTTTTTTTTTTTTTTTTTTTTTTTTTTTGGGGGGGGGGGGGGGGGGTGGTGTCACAATCTTTTATTAGAACTTGTTTTCCTTTTCCTGGTACTATAATCTGTCATAGTACTTTATTGTCAGAACTATTTAGTTGTCTGTCTTACTTTTCAGTAATAAGATCCCAGAGCTCACATCTATATAAAAAATAAGAGCTATAATGACCTGAAATGTAGACCTAAAACTCAGCCTTGTCACTGAGGAATCCCTACAGAAGAAAACCCAGCATTTTTATGCACTGCCAGCTTGATTTTCCATTAGGCAGAAGTAAATGCTATAGCTTTTTAATATTAATTTCCTCACTCCTTCCAAATAACAAGAAACTCTTTTTTTTTTATTTCCCGTTGTCTCAGTTTTCACCAGATGCCATTGTTCACCATTGTGAATTTGTTTTTAGACATGCCAAGCTGCTGTCCAAGATAGATGGTTGCCCTCCATACCCTTAATGTCACTTTGTTCTTTCTCTGCCCAAGTCTCCAATTCCTCCTTGAAGTTGGTGAGAGATTGCTCCTAGGTATTCAGACTGAGTACAAAAATACATTCAGATCTGCTGGCTGACCAAATATATTCGCCATATATGTGGGTTTATCATTACGAGCTTTGAGCACAATCTTTTCTGTTACTTTTTCCATTTCTCTGACAGTCTTTATAACCATATGCTCAGTTCTTTCAGTAGAAAGTCAATCACCACTACATCAAGGTTTTTCACGTTCATATTTCTTTTTCTTTACTCACATCAGTAAGTCCTGTGGATAATTAATTTTCTGGCTTTAATCCTATACTGAAGTCATAATTGGCAGAAGTTTTACTCTGTGTTCATGTTAGACTTTCTGAATGTAAATGCAACATTGCACCAGCATAAAAATTTCAAGAGATACTTCACATTCTTGCATTACAGTATATAGGCTATCCCATATCTTGTAGCACATGCAGACTATTCATGTGCTTTCTTAAACTCTGTGAAATTTAAAGGTATAGATCAAGCTTATTCCACCATAACTGTGTTATATAACTGACCTGTTTCTCTTAAACAAAACTAATTTTCTCTCACTATACTCTCTTCATACATGGAAATAGGTATATATTAAATATTACATTTGATAGGATGTAATAAGGAAGGCGATATCACACTGTCATACCCATTATGTTTCCTTTCTCCAAAATGTGGCATGTTATTTCCTCATTTTGTTGTGTTATTTTAATTCTTCATACAAATGAAACCATTTTGTACAATATCCAAGTTAATCATCCATTCTTTACTAATTCACCATTACAATACCTCAAGCTTTGTTGCTTTGGGTTTGTCTCCTAAACCTCTTCAAAATTTTCTTCTTCAAACAGTTCATGTAGCTGGAAATTGTGTATTTGAACTGTTGTAATGCCTGTCCATCTAATGTCATACAATTTGGGGAAGGAAAGGGGATGGAATTGTATGGGAAAGAGAAGTCATTACAGCAGAGCAGAGAATACTGAATTAAAGACTACCCGATAACTGGGAGAAAGAGAGAAAAATTAACACGGTGGGAAAGGAGAAGAGGAAACCCTTGTAAAAAACAGTTCAGAAACTGGGGTCGCAAGGATGAAGAGCAGAGTGGGAAGAGTAGGATTGCTGTGGTTCTTTCACAAACTACTTGCAACTTTGACAATTAGTTTAATCAAGCCAAACTTGATTTCTTGTTTATCCAGCTCAGTTTTACTATGGAGTTTTTAAATTACTATTTTGCAGTCAAATCATTTTCATTTTTTGTTTATTATTAGATTGTTGGGTATCCTGCAATAATCCTCTTTTAAAGTGTTCCCAGAATAGTAATACTTCTGCCTGGATGCATGTTTTCTATCAAGTCAAACAAAAATGGTCTTTGACAATTGTGTTTTGCCGGATGCTTGGTTATACTTTTGGCTTTATTAAGTTTTTCACAACACAATGATTAAAGGTATAGTCTTCTCAGTTATTAAGTGCTCAAAACATTCCATATTTCTGGTCCATTTTCCAAAATTTCATTTTTTTTATCATATTACTATTTGTATTTTGCCAGAACTTATTTGGAAGTTTCTAAAATAACTCTTACCTTTGAGTTTGTGTTGCAGAGAGGATGTTACAAAATGGTCAGTTGTAAGATGCCACAAGGTCACTGTTCTTGAAATTCTCTAACCTGTGAGATCCAGCAGTCTCCTAGCTTAACTCCCCAAATCATGAGAGCACACAATTCCTCTCATGTGGTGAAATTATTACTCTCACATAGCATTCCTACCACATTTATAGAAAAAATAGTAACAAGACAGCAAATGCGAAGTGAAGTCATTGCTGGTTGATTCACTGAATTCATTGATTGAATAATCATGTTAATTGCAGGTGTAATGCATCAAAATCGCCTCAAGTGCATAGTGTTAATTCTCTTAATACTGTGTAAGAAAAAAACTTCTACTCACTAACAAATTGTCAGATGAAGAAAAAATAACTGTTTTCATAAAAGAGAAATTGTATTTGAAGCCAAAAAATGTATATTGGCACATGCTATGGAAAAAGTCAAAGAAAGTATCTCACCACATCTGGCATGCCAGCAGGTAGGTACAGTTTGAAAATGCTAGTAGGGAATAAACCTGCAGCAGAAAAATTGGTGGCAAACCATCCTAACAGAGTTTGCAGGTTTCAATGTCGTTCTGATGTATGGACGCAGACACAGCATTGTCAGTGCTGTGGGAGATCACGAACACAACTCATCTCTGCTAAAATGGAGCCAGGAGATAAAGATGAAATTCTATGAAAAGATGACTGGCGCAGGATCAGACAGGGTGTGCTGGTAGGTCACCCAAAGACTACAGTCCGACTCTTAGAATACAAAGCTATATATACCATGCAGAGATCTATGTGTTTTAGAGGATAAAAAGCCTTATGAAATCTCTGTTCACTTCTGCTGGTGCATTTCCAATGTGTGAAAAGCCTTGGAGAAAGATAGAAATTACCTTAATTGCTTAAACGTGTTATTTTCATCACCTGTCACCTTCAAATAGTTGGTTATGAATGAAGACTCATACAAAATAATGGGAGTGAGAAGGCTTGTGTATCTTCTTTAGAAAGGAAAGCAAGAAATAACTTAAATCATGGTCATTGTTGCCATTAGAATGACTATGTCCATACAAAGAGCAAGTGCTCGCCATAATGCTTGCACGTATAAAGTTTTATCAGTATGCTTAAAGTCACAGAGCTGCTTTGGAGAACAGTGTTTTTTGAAATACACTATATACAGTTCCAAAATGCCTTCATTCAATTTGCACTGCTACAGTTTTGATGTGTATAGCAAGAAAGGGATGGAGATAAACATACTTGACTTGTTGTCAAAACATTATAGCATAAAAATGGCAACTGCACAAGAAAGAGATCTTCAACCTGATGGTAGCATAGAATGAAAAACCCTCAGTCAACTCAGTTATGTTCAGTTTTCAAAGCAAGGACCACAAAGGACCTGAGAACAAACTGTATAAAAGAAATTTCAGCAGCTCATATTCATCAACTTGTCAGTACTTCCAGACACCAGAGGAGAAGACATACATGCCTCTCAAGAACACAGCAATAGCAACTGAAACTTTAAAAGAGGTAAAATAATGTCAAGAAAACAAAAAGCTTTCTAAAAACGTTTTGAAGTACATTATTTTAAGCAGAAAGCCAGAGCTGTTGTAGCAATCCACTGGCATGAGTGTCATGGTTTAACCCCGCTGGGCAGCTAAGCACCCCCGGCTGCTCACTCATCTCCCCACTGTGGGATGGGGGAGAGAATCGGAAGGGTAAAAGTGAGAGAGCTCATGGGCTGAGATAAAGACAGTTGAATAGGTAAAGTAAAAGCTGCATGCTCAAGCAAAGCAAAACAAGGAATTAATTTTCTGTTTCCCACGGGCAGGCAGGTGTTCAGCCATCTCCAGAAAAAAAAGGCCCCATCACATGTAACGATTACTTGGGAAGACACACACTGTCTCTCCGAAGGCCCCCCTTTTCCTCCTTCTTCCCCTCAGTTTTATTGCTGAGCATGATATCATATGGTATATGACCCCTCTGGTCAGTTGGGATCAGCTGTCCCGGCTGTGTCCCCTCCCAGCTTTTTGTGTAACCCCCAGCCTCCTCGCTGGTGTCATGGTGTGAGGAGCAGAAAAGGCCTTGATGCTGTGTAAGCACTGCTCAGCAATACTTAAAACATCCCTGGGTTATCAGCCCTGTTTTGGTCACAGCTCAATACAAGCCACTATGAAGACAATTAACTCTATCCCAGCCAAAACCAGTACAAGGGGTGAGGACAAAAATGAAGAACTGGTGAGTCAATGTCATGTGAATGAGAAAATGAAGACCACACAGCAAAAGACAATGGAAATACTCAGCATCATTGACAGATGTTGAAACAAAAGATTTTTTTTTCTAGAAAACACAGCTTATAGACTGCTATTCATATGCTCTCAATGCAATCATTACAGAAAAAGAATACTGTGTTTCATCAAATACGGTACTGTTTGCTGGGATAATTACATCACTGATCCTTTCTGACTTTGTAATCTTTAAAGGTCTCCATCTATTTCATCCTGAAAAAGAGGAGTAATTTCATCATTCTCCTGTTCTTATTATATCCTGCATAGTAGGATCTGGGTCCAAAAAACCTTATATGAACTAGAACCCTTAACATCATATTAGAAATTTCATTGTTTCTTCATTAAGTATTTATATTCAGAGCACATGCAATGTGCCAACAGAAATTAGTAAAAAAATACAGTGGCCATGTTTTGTTAGAAAATATACCCAGAGCACGAAAATGTTGTGATAGTCTTTGATCAGGTGATGAAACAACTTGATAGAAGCAATTACAGACTTCAAATATTTCAGGTTTTGACATGGCATTATGTAATACCTTTTCTGAGAAGGCATGCAATGTATACAATCGATTGGTCATATGCTTTAGTTAGGCAGGACCTGATGTATTCAAAGGCAGTAAACAGAGTGTAAAGGGGAAGAAATCAGTGCTAGGGTTTATGACAGCTGGGAACACTGAGAATTCTTCAGGATCTAATACTACTGAATGTTTCCATCAATAATATCGTGTGTATTTAGGTGATCATGTCAGATCTTTGCTACTACATTGTATAGATCAATGGCAGCACTAAACAACAAGGAGAAGCAGGTGTTGTTACGCAATGTTCCAAATCTCACCGGTACAAGGTCACAATTCAGCAAAATGAGTTTCAATGCAGCATTGACAGTGCAAGTTGTTACACATGGGAAGTGGTGCAGACTTTAGCAGTAGAATGAGAGATTTCTTCCTGGAATGCAGCAACTTGAGAAAAAACTTAACTATTATCAGAGAGAACAGTGTCAGTGTGGAAGCTCAGTATAATGTTTGGTGAATGTAGTAATTGGATAAATAAAGGAATATCAAGAAGGGAACCAGATAACCCCTGTGCACAACATTCATAAGAATTTGGAGAATTCTTCATCCTGTTCAAGGTCTGCCCTTCAATTAAGATATGAATTTAATTAAGGGAATTCAGAGGACTCCAAAAATGACCCAGAAGTGATAGGAAACAATCCTTGTGGTGGGATGCTCATGGAACTCAATCTACCAGTTTATTGAAGAGACAATGAAGTTACTTGATCATGCTGCATAGATACTTAACCACAGAAATGGTAGTTGATGGTAGAGGGTATCTTAATGTTGCAGATGAAGACCTAAGAAGATCCAGTGCCTGGGAACTGAAGTTAGACTTACTCAGCCTTGAAATAAGATGCAGTAAGATACATTGGTGAAGCTAATTAACCATTGGAACAAGCTGCCAGAAGAAGCCATGGACTTGCTATCATTTGGAGTCTTTAAAAACAGATTAGATAGCTCTCTGAGAAACATATTTTAATCCAGTTTCTGGAAAATATTCTGCAGCCTGTACAGGCAGAGCACAGGGCCAGATGGTCCCTTCAAAAAGGAGCGCTGGTCCCTTCTGTTCTCAGTGTCCTCGAGCGAGAAAAATGAATCTTTTATTGCTGTCTTTTTCAGAGCAGCACTCAGAGTCAGCATTTCTAGGATTAGTGAGCTGGAGTATACTCCCTCAACAGAGCTGTGTTTCCAGTCTCATGCAGTGTGTAAACAGCAGGCAATAAAGTTGTCTGGTTGCTCCCAGAAGATCATGTTTCGCCTCTGGAACCTACATATTAGGGGAAGATGCAAAAAAAAAAAAAAAAAAAAAAGAGAGAATGTCATTCTGAAGTCAAGACCTATGTTGGGAGAAAAAACAACTTCTGCTTTAAAAAAAAAAAATCATTTAGATTGGCACATATTTTATGCAGAAAACATCAAGTCGCCACACCATGGCACTCTGACAAAACTGTTTTTCCAAGTAGAAACCTATTTTGACTGGTTGTGTCTACATATGTTTTAGTTTCCGGATAGTTTGTGTTTATAATTTATTGCATACCAAAGAAGCTGCAACAAATTTAGTTAGAGGTTATAAATCTCAAATGCACAAATTCTCCAATACTTTATTGACTATTCTTTTAATTATTAATTATTATTAATTGAGTTATTTGACTTTCTACTAAAACATCCACTTAAATTCCTTTCAAAAAATATTTTTATATTGAATTGCCATGAGCTAAAAGGGACTCCTGCAGTGCTTATTCCTGGATTGTGAGTGCTTTCTAGCAGAATTTGTTCATCAGCACTGGCAGCACGTTAATTACCTCAGCTGTGAATGACCCCCTGCTATTTTACTGGGATTTCTAGTAGTAAAATACAAAAAGGACAAAAAGAATAGATAAAACATTGCTTTTGCCACCAATAGAGAACGGGAGGGTTCTTCTCCCGTGTTACTCCTTTCAGTGATAGTCTCTCTGCGGATAATCCCCATATTGTAAATTTCTGATGTCAGGCAATGACATCAGTTGGAAGGGGGTGTTACGAAGCAATACAACCTCATACAGACACAAAACCTCCTAAACATTGCAAATCAACCAATTGGTCTGTGATTACTTCCTTTTCTTTACTCAAGAAGTGGAATGTTCTCTCTGAGGAAGCCTGAAGAACAACTATTAACAGAATGGTACCGAAAATTATGTTGCTACATATCCCTGCCTTTCAATTATTACTATTATTGCTAAATCTTTATTTGCATGTGTTGTAACATTGGCCTATAGCACAAAATGGAATCATAGTCTCATCATTATGTGCTGAGGATGTACACAAAAAAGAAACTAGCAACCTCAAGGACAAAAAAACCAAAACAAAACAAGGAAGTTTTTTAGAAGATTTTAGAAAGCATCTCCCCCTCTGCAATTCATATCATCACACGTAGTGAATTCTATCACATGTAGTGAATTCTAAAAAATATCATCATTCTGCATTATGTTCCCCGACACTAGATTTTTCCCTTTATTCTATTGAAAACCTCCCTAGGCTTTTCTTTTTAAAACAACCTTGCATTTCTTTTGTTACATTTCTTCTGTACACTTTTAGAAACATGTATCAGCTTGTGAGATGGAACTCCCAACTGGAAACCTTGGGAATTCACACTTTTTCATAAAATGACAAGTTCAAATACCTGTGATTCAAAGACACAAACATAAATTGTTGTAGACAAGAACTAGTAAAACTTCACAGCAAGAGAAACTACATTTCTATATCTTAATGTTACTACAAAATGATACTCTTGAAAGGTCTTACAGTCTGCAGGATTAATTCCAGGACCCTGAGTTAATAACCACCCCCTCCTCTCCCTTTGAGTCACTTAGGGTAGAATTTCCCCTGTAAATCCAATTCACCTTTCATTTACCCTACTTTTAAACTGATACAGAAATATTCTTGGCATTGCTAGTAATTCATCCTGAAAGGATATGAAGTTATTTAGAGGTTTTTTGTTTGTTTTGTTTTGTTTTCCGCAGTCCTGAGGAGTACAAAAGTGGTTCAGCCCACTTGTTTTCCCATTCAAAAGGTCTCTCAGGCAGCAAGAAATAGCAAAAACAAGCTGAACGTGAAAAGTAGCAACTAATTCTCACATTGCCATTCTGAAATCCTGCTAATTGCTGCACAAAGCTCCGTTGTCTCACTTTATTTTTCCATGAAGTCCTGACAGCAGATAGCAGGTTTCGGTAAATTAATTGTAGTGCATTAATTGGGATACTAGGACTAATAAAACTCTTTGTACTTTTGCATTGTTTTCGGTAGTAGAAGACAAAGAAATTCTATATCTTAGTCCATGCATGGCAAACAGGTACACTGGGTTATCTTTTTAGCATAATTTGTTGGGGTCTCTGGTACAATGGGAAACTTAAGGAGAATTCAATCCTCTCAGGCCAACGTAATTCCTTGAATAAATATAATAGTGAATGTTCACATCATATGTAGCTTCAGACTCTTGCAGGTAGAATTACAAGGTATCTAACATAAGGACCAATTTTCTAACCCCAACAGCATGATTTGGAGCTTGTGTACAACGCAATGTGTAAACATTCCAAGATATTTCAATAGGACATATACTACATTTAGTCCATTAATTATTTAGAAATAAGATGTACCTCTTAACTGATCAACCACAATCCCAATCATTATGGGAATTAGGTCATGTGCTTTTAACATATTTGCAGATTTTCAAATAAACAACTCACATCAAATAAGTCATGGATCTGTTCTCAGTGTCTGCCCACAGATAATTGTCAAACTAGTGGGAAAATATTTAATTAATTATAGACTGAAATGAACTTGTCCAGAATTTCTATATTTTGAATAATCAGAAAAAGCCTAATTCCTTGAAATAAGACCTTTTTTTTTACCTAAGGTTTTGATTTAGCTAAGATTTTGATTTAGTGCTAAGAGTGTGATACACTTGAAGTAGTTATTTTCCTTTCTGTCATGTCACTTGCTGTGCCTAATGCAGTCAGTGTGCATTCAGACTACTCCAACCTATGCAGAACAAGAAGGGTTTACGATCAGTTCATTTGCAAAGTATGTGGGGAGAAAAGGCTCAGTCATTGTCAGCCTGAGTCTGTACTTCCTTCTAAAAATTAAACTTAAATTGCCACTCTATGTGGCATTCTAGCAAGGACTGGTGAGATATCTCTTGATCCCTCCTGAAACAGTCAATCCATATCACATAAAATTTAGAGTATACTTTTTTGTGAGAGACTGGGAGAAGCCATCACTTAAGGCCTTCCATTTGGAGGAAGCAGAGAATAGATCGGCCTTCTGTCACCAGCTCAGAAGAAAATTACACTATCAAATGCAAAATGACATATCATACATGTTGAAGAGAGACTGAAGACTATCATGAGCTCTGACTATCATGACAGTTAAGTTTCTCTGTTTGGAGAAATAAGTTCTGGTATGTATAAGTAAAGGAGATATTTGAAACCAAGTTTTATCGGCCATTCAGTAAAATAATTTGTTTTGGAACTATTACCTGTCCCCTTCTTTAGAGTCAAAGATTTTAATTTTTTTTTTTAATGTCATAGGACAAATATTGTCTGCTCTTAACTTCAGAATACTGGAATTGCTTATCTTTCATCATTAATCTTGTAAGAGGGGCTGATGCCCAAATCCATCCTTTTAAGAAGCTGTTTTACAATTATCTCAATGGAATTGAGTTACCTATGAGCCTTAACTCTGAACTGTGAGAGATCACTTTCCTCTTTCTAATTAAACTTGTGGTTTGTTATAAACAGGATTACTAAACTAATTTCACTACTTTCAGAGGAAGGGGGCTAGTGAGCATATATGAAATAATAATACCTTTTCCGATGGTTTCTTAAAAATGTGAAAAAATTAAGAGGTTTAAGGCAACTGATATTAATTTTGCTTTAAGCAAAATGTAGCTATCACTGGTAAGGTCTAAACATGGCTCACTGAAAAGAAATGTGTGAGAGTAGATAGCGAAAGGACAAATTTTGCTTACTGCAAAAAATATTCCTGAGCTGAATCACACCCGTATTTTAACAAACCATCACATTTTCAGAAGGATATGTTTGGAGAAAGAGCCCGGTGTGCAGAAATCACTGGGATTATAGGGAGTATGTAAATATGGGGAAAGCTAGGAGTTGTAGATTAATATGTAAGTGTCTTTATTTCCATTTTATTCCTCTTTGACCTGAAATAAGTACTAGAAAAACATTGTTTGTTTTTTTAGTTTATTTCCACAGGAAAAAGGGAAGGTCAAAGGACAGGCAATCACGCTGGAGAATTGCATTACGTGATGTCTATTCTCTTTCAGATTAATGTCAGCAGTTGGAAACAGAGTGAATTGTGTCATGAGAAAGTTTGCTGAATGGCAACAAGAGCAGCCAGTTCCAAAGGGTTGCAGAACTTTGTGAGAACATTGTGAGACATTGAGATTCTTAAGCAATCTATGGACAATGAAAGAAAAAAGTATATACATTTAAAATGGTGCATGTAGGATAAAAAATCCTTTTTTCACATACATAGTCAGGAAACTTAATGTGACTATTTCCACTTATGCAGGAAAGATTGTGGTTAGGAGAAAGAGTTCAATACAAACATCAACTCAGCAGCCAAAAAGGCAAATCAAATACTCAAAATATTTAGGAAAGAATTAGGAAACTAGGAAGAGAGCATCATTCTGACATTACAGAAATTCATGGTGCGCTCAGTTCTGATAACTGCATGGAAACCATTCCCTTCCAGTGCAAGAAAGACACATTAATACTTTAAAAGTTTCAAAGAAGAATGACAAACACAATCGAAGATAAAGACCATATTTCATATAATATGGGATTTAATAGACCCAAAACAAAGAAAAGAAAAATAACGTGACCGTAGTCTATAAAATGATGAGTGGCATGGAAAAGTTGAAGCAGGAAAAATTGTTTAACTTCTTTTCTACTACAAGGCATAGGATGCATAAAATGAAACTATTATGCAGGTTCAAAGTGGAGGAGAAATTTCCTGTTGAAGGAGACTGTACATGCTAAAAAACTGTGCAATGTCAAAGGCAGCCTGGACAAACTCCTGGAAGAAAATACATCAAAGGCTGTGAAATACTATTTGCAGAAATTCAAATTCTCAGAGACCAGTTGACTGAAAGCTGGAGTTTTGCGTGTTTGCCAGGAGAATTTGAAATATTTCTTAATATTTCTTAAGCCTGTCTGCCTTCCTCCTATTTTTCTTCCTTCCTTCCTTCCTTCCTTCCTTCCTTCCTTCCTTCCTTCCTTCCTTCCTTCCTTCTTTCCTTCCTTTCCTGTTTTTTTTTTTTCCTTACTTTCCTGTTGTTTTTTTTTCTCCATCTTTCATTAAGCATTTTAAATTATAACAGAAATTTGGCTATTGTCCTATGCCTGTTTATGTCCCTAATCTTTGAGAAAGGATTTCATAAAATTAAAAAAAAAAAAAAAGGTATTTAATAGACCACATTCATCTCTTGTTTTATTAGCTACTTAAATTTTTGAGCAACATATGTACAATTCTCCTGTACAGAAGCATTGCAAGCCTGACTGTGAAATAAAGCTTGCTGTTCCAGGATACTTTACAAATATATAATTAATAATATTTTAAAAATATAATAATATTTTCATAATGTGAAAATTAATAAAATATAATAATAATAAAATAAATATTGCTGTTCCAGGATACTTTAGCCCCATGATCAATTTTGATATTTCTATATATATTCTATATATAGTAGTGGTTCATATATGCAGGGAGAAGACATGAAGGGCCAAATTAGAGTTGAAACTTGTCAGTGTTGTGTTAGGTAACAAGAAGAGCTTTTTAGAGTACGTTGATAGCAAGAGGAGGTCTAAAGAAAACATTGGAGCAATACTTGCTGCAGATGGTGATCTAACAGGAATGAAGAAAAAGTGGCAGTATTCAATGTTTTTTTTTCCTGAGCCTTTAATAATGCAGTTATACCTTGGGCTGTCCAGTCCCCTGAGATGGAGCACCATGAGTGTGGGAACAGTGATTTTCCATTTGTGGACACTGAAATTGTAAGGGACTAGTTGTATCATCTGGATCATCACAAGTCCATGAGGCCTGATGGGACTCATCCTAAAGTTCCAAAGGACCAAGTAGCTGTTAAGGCAGAACCCCTCACTATCATCTACAAATGGTCTTGGCAGTCTGGGCAGGTCCCTGCTAACAAGAAGCTAGCCAATGTTATTCCAATTAACAAGAAGGGCATGAGGGAATACCCAGGATACTACAGACCTGTTAGTCTAAACTCAGTTCCTGGAAAAATTATGGAGAAGATTATACTGGCTATTATTGAAAGGCATTTAAAGAATAATGCAATCATCAGGCACCCAACATGGGTTCACAAAGAGAAAGTCCTGTTAACTAATTTGATATCCTTCTATGTGTCGTGGTTTAGGCTGAATCGGCTACTGGGGATGTGGGGGACCCCAGATAGAATCACAGAATCATAGAATCATAGAATAGTTTAGGTTGGAAAGGACCTTGAAGATCATCGAGTTCCAACCCCCCTGCCATAGGCAGGGACACCTCCCACCAGACCAGGCTGCCCAAGTCCACGTCCAGCCTGGCCTTGAACACCTCCAGGGATGGGGCCTCAACAACCTCTCTGGGCAACCTGTTCCACTGCCTTACCACCCTCACAGTGAAAAACTTCTTCCTAATGTTCAACCTTCCCTCTTCCAGTTCAAAGCCATTCCCCCTCATCCTATCACTACATGCCCTTGTAAAAAGTCCTTCCCCAGCTCTCCTGTAGGCCCCCTTTAGGTACTGGAAGGCCGCAATAAGATCTCCCCAGAGCCTTCTCTTCTCCAGGCTGAACAGCCCCAACTCTCTCAGCCTCTCCTCATAGCAGAGGTGCTCCAGCCCTCAGATGATCCTCTTGGCTCTCCTCTGGACATGCTGCAGCAGGTCCATGTCCTTCTTCTGTTGGGGACTCCAGAGCTGGATGCAGTACTCCAGGTGGAGTCTCACGAGAGTGGAGTAGAGGGGCAGAATCACCTCCCTTGACCGGCTGGACACACTTCTGATGCAGCCCAGGATATGGTTGGCCTTCTGGGCTGTGATCGCACACTGCTGGTTCATGTTGAGCTTCTCATCAACGAGCACACCAAGGTCCTTCTCCTCAGGGCTGCTCTCCAACCATTCCCCACTGAGCCTGTATTTGTGCTTGGGATTGCCCCGACCCAGATGTGAGACCTTGCACTTGGCCTTGTTGAACTGCATGAGGTTGGCTTGGGCCCACCTCTCCAGCCTGTCCAGGTCCCTCTGGATGGCATCCCTCCCCTCCAGCGTGTCTACCTTGCCAAACAGCTTGGTGTCATTGGCAAACTTGCTGAGGGTGCACTCGACCCCACTGTTCATGTCGCCGACAAAGATGTTGAACAGTACAGGCCCCAGTACTGACCCCTGAGGAACGCCACTTGTCACTGCTCTCCACTTGGACATTGAGCCGTTGACCGCAACTCTGAGTGCGACCGTCCAGCCAGTTCTTTATCCACTGAGTGGTCCATTTGTCAAATCCATGTCTTTTCAATTTAGAGACCGGGATATCATGTGGGACAGTGTCAAACGCTTTGCAGAAGTCCAGGTAGATGACATCAATTGGTCTTCCCTTGTCCACTGCCGCTGTAACCCCTTCGTAGAAGGCCACCAGATTTGTTAGGCATGACTTGATGTGTGTAATGCAGCCTCACCTTGAGTACTGTGTGCAGTTCTGGGCCCCACAATTTAAGAAGGATGCTCAGGTCCCGGAATGCGTCCAGAGGAGGGCAACAAAGTTGGTGAAAGGGCTGGAAGGAAACTCCTATGAGGAGCGATTAAGGTCTTTGGGCTTGTCTAATTTGGAGAAAAGGAGGCTGAGAGGCCTCCTCAATCCTCTCTATAGCTTCCTGAGGAGGGGAAGTGGAGAGGGAGGTGCTAATTTTTTCTCCTTGGTATTCAGTCATAGGATGCATGGAAATGGTTCAAAGCTGCACCAGAGGAGGTTTAGACTGGACATTAGGACGCATTTCTTTACCTAGAGGGTGGTCAAACACTGGAAAAGGCTTCCTAGAGAGGTGGTCAATACCCCAAGCCTATCAGTGTTTAAGAGGCATTTGACAATGCCCTTAATGACGTGCTTCAACTTGGTCAGCCCTGAATTGGTCAGGCAGTTGGACTAGATGACCATTGTAGGTCCCTTCCAACTGAGATATGATATGATATGATATGATATGATGTGATATGATCTATTCCATTTTATTCTATTCTGTTCTGTTTTGTTCTACTTTATTCTAAAACATCAGTAATCTACGATTCCCACTACTTTACAGTTTTGAGAAACAGGATAGGCTAAGAATATTACATATATCTTACAACACTGTTGATATTTCCTGTTGGTATTTCTTTCAGAACTCATGGACACATTTAATTCAATCTATATGCTTCATAGTCTATGTGTTTCTTTGTTCACTTACAACATACATATGTGTTGCACAAATCTGCAATAGAAACAGTATAAAAGTAATGAGAAAAATGACAAAAAGCAATGCTTTTAGACCTGAACCTGCAATAATTCTACTGTGGAATTGTGTGTCATACACCAAACTGGGTGCAATTAATGACTGAAATTGATGTGGTTCAGGGTTGCCACTAATTAGCTCAGTTGTCATGAAATAGAAGGGTTTTTTAAAGGTGTTTTTATGTGTGTGTGTTCAGTATCTATAAATCTCAGGAAAATCTTTATTACACTGAAATTTTTGTTTCTATGAAGACAATGTGAATAAAATTATTTGCTAAAAAAGGAATACTTTCTGAAATGAAAACTGTAACTGGGAATCAATGATAAGTAATCTGTGGTAAAGTCCTGAAAAGAACACTTTCTTGGTTCCTTCTGGGTTAATATTTTGGTCAATGACTCTAAAGACAACATTAAATAGACACTGTGGAAATTTTCAGATGGTGTCAAAATTGGAGGAAAAGCACGTAACAGAAAAGTCAGGTCTGAATCAGTTCATAAGGTGGTGGTTGGCTTGTAAACAAAAAAATGCACGTTTTGTTACAGATAAATATAGATATGCACAACCGAGTATGTATGCCAAAGCTATAAGATTTTGAGGAACAGATGCCTGGGGAATGGAGGAGATATGGGAGGGCTCTGAAGTATCACAGTTAGTAAATAATTGGAGATGATATTCCAAGTGTATATTTTGAACGACAAGATTAATATAGCATGTGGATATGCAAAGAGGCAAACACTGAGTATCTTTAGACATTATATTTTTTCTTTATTTGCTCCTACTGTGACATTCCTGAAATCTGTAGCCAGTTCTGACACCCATTTTGAAAGGTTACTGAAAAATTAAAGAAGGCTCAGAGTAGAACCAAAATACATGAAAGATTATAAAATATGCATTCCAATGAAATACTCAGGTAGTTCAGTGTATTATATTATCAAAGAAATGGTTATGAATGTTATGGTCTATGAGTGGCTACACTTGCTAATAGAGAAAGAAACAGCTCTTAAATAAAAAGCTCTTAAATTTAGAAGCTAACGATATATTAGAGTCACATGGAAAGTAATTTCAGCTACCTTCAAAGTGAAATAAGATGCCCATTTCTTTAAAAAGTTAAGATAATTGACTATTTAAATACCTTATCAAGAGTTGTGGTGATTCTCCGTGTTTTTAAATCAGGAAAGGATTTTTTTTTTTTAAGGCAAATTAACCATAGGGTTTGAACTTCTGTCAGGATTTAACTCAGAGAAGTCTGATATCATACAGTATATTGGAGAACAGACTAGCCTTAAAATCTGTCTTTCATTACGTTTTCCCAACTGTAAAGATAAACATAAACTTTGACAATCAATGTGCGGTCATTTAGTATTCTCATTCTAGAAACAATTTCAGTCTCTCATGATCTCCAGATGTCACCCACTAGCCTGTACATTATCATGCACGATTCCCAGAAATGGGGATCCCTTATAGACTAGAACATTGCAAGTTTGCTTAAGTCTTATACTCCACCCTGTTTTTGAAGTGTTGGACATATAAGTAAACTACACTGTTAAACAAGGATTAGTCATATTTATTTATTATGTATTATATCATTTGATAAATATAAATAATTTCAACAAGAAATCATATTCTAATTTGTCTGATTGTGATTTGGTTTCATTTTGTATCTATACAATGGGTCTCAGTGGCTTTATACAAACTCAGTAACCCATCTCAAAATTTCCTTTAGATATGTGTAAAAAATAATAAAAATAGTTTTTATAAAAAACTAAAGTCATGGAGAATTCATTTCCAGAACATCTGTTGTAGGTATTATTTTTATTATAGCACTACCCTTCCCCCACTTTCTAACTTTCTCTGATTTCTTTCCTGAAATACAAACACATTTATTCTTACTAAGTATCTGCGCTCTTTCACCAGCCATCTGTTAATCCACCACCAAACACCAAAAAAAACCCATCTCATTTGTTTTTAAAATTTTACATCCTTTCATACCGTCTTGACTTTTTCAGAGAGCTGCCAATCTTGAAAATAGCCTTGTAGACTGGAGAGATTTATCAGTGCAAGCTGTGTTTCTTAAAATATTTCTAGTTTGCCAAAACTTTATAAGAAAGCAAAAACTAGCTGTTTGTGACAATTTCCTAGAATGACAGAACCATATAATGGTAGATTCATAGAATCACACTCCATTAAAGATCACCCAGTGCACCGCCCACCATGGACAGCGACATCTTTCACTGGAACAGGTTGCTCAAAGTCCTGTCCAAATTCACCTCGAACACTTCCATTATGGGATATCCACAAGTTCTCTGGTTAACCTGTTCCAGTGTCTCATCACCCCATCATAAAAAGTTTCTTCCTTATATACAACCTAAATCTACTTTCTTTCAGTTTAAAACCATTGCCTTTGTCCTGTCACTACAGGCCTTGGTAGAAAGGTCCTCTCCATCTGTCTTATGAGTTTCCTTTAAGTATTAAAAGACCACAATAAGGTGTCCTCAGAGCCTTCACTTCTCCAGGCTGAACAGACCCAGCTCCCTCACCTTTATTCACAGGCGAGGTGTTCCAGCCCTCTGGCTATTTTCATGGCCCACTTCTGTACCCACTCTAACAGGACTATGTCTTGCTTGTGTTGGCACCTCAAAACTGGGTGCAGCGCTTCGGATGGTGTCTCATGAGAGCAGAGTAGAGGGGGAGAATCACCTCCCTCTACCTGCTTGCCATAGTTCTTTTTATGCAGCCCAAGATACCATTGGCTTTCTGGGCTGCAAACGCACATTGTCGGCTCATGTCTTTTTATCCACCAGTATCCCCAAGTCCCTCTTCTCAGGGCTGCTCCCAACCAATTCATCCCCCAGTCTGTACTTATACTGGAGATTGCCTCAACCCAAATGCAGGACCTTGCACTTGGCCTTGTTGAACTTCGTCAAGTTCACAATGATCCACTCTTCAAACCTGTCAAGTCCTTCTGAATGGCATCCCTTCCCTCCAGCAAATCAACTGCACCCATCAACTTGGTGTCATCAAAAACTTGCTGAGGGTGCACTCAATCCCACTGTCTATGTCATTGATGAATATATTAAACAGCACTGCTTCCAGTACTGACCCCTGAGGGAGAGCACTCATTACTGGTTTCCACTTATACACGGAGATGTTGACTGTAACTTGTTGGACATGGCCATTCAGCAAGTTGCTAACACATATAGCAGTCCATCCATCAAACCCATATCTCTCCAGTTTAGAGGTAGGCATGTCTTGGGGTACCATATCAGAGACCTTACAGAAGTCTAGGTAGATGACCATCCATAGCTCTTCCATTGTCCACTGATGCAGTCAATCCATTGTACAAGGCCAGTAGGTTTGTCAGGCATAATTTGTCTCTGGTAAAGCCATGTTGGCTCTCTCTAACAACCTCCCTGTCTTCCCTATATTTTGACACGTCTTCCAGGAGGATTTGTTTCATTATCCTACCAGTCACAGAGGTAAGGCTGACTGGTTGTTAGTTCCCAAGGCCCTCTCTTTTACACTTTTTAAAAAGGGGTGCAGTATTGAGTACTGCATCCAGCTCTGGAGTCCCCAACAGAAGAAGGACATGGGCCTGTTGGAGCATGTCCAGATAAGAACCACAAGGAAGACCCGACAGCTGGAGCACCTCTCCTATGAGGAGAGGCTGAAAGAGTTGGGGCTGTTCAGCCTGGAGAAGAGAAGGCTCTGGGGAGATCTTATTGTGGCCTTCCAGTACCTAAAGGGGGCCTACAGGAGAGCTGGGGAAGGACTTTTTACAAGGGCACGTAGTGATAGGATGAGGGGGAATGGCTTTGAACTGGAAGAGGGCACGTTCAGATTGAACATTAGGAAGAAATTTTTCACTTTGAGGCACTGGCACAGGTTTCCCAGAGAGGTTGTTGAGGCCCCATCCCTGGAGGTGTTCAAGGCCAGGCTGGACACGGTCTTGGGCAACCTGGTCTAGTGGGAGGTGTCCCTGCCTATGGCAGGGGGGTTGGAACTTGATGATCTTCAAGGTCCTTCCCAACCAAAACCATTCTATGATTCTATGATTCTATGATTCGTTTTTGCTAACAGCCCAGAAAGCCAACCGCATCTTGGGCTGCATCAAAAAAAGCGTGGCTGGCAGGTCAAGGGATGAGATTCTGCCCCTCTACTCCACTCTTGTGAGGCCCCACCTGGAGTACTGTGTCCAGCTCTGGGGTCCCCAACATAAGAAGGACATGGACCTGTTGGAGTGAGTCCAGAGGAACCACATTAGACCACATTAGTCTGGGCTCATTAAAAATATTTTGCTTGTATTATTGACAATTTTATTGTTCTCAGCAGAAAAACATACTGGCAGTAATGACAAGTAATTTGAATATTTAATTTGTTTTTCACCAAAAAGTCCCTCAATCTTTCAATATGGTTGCATAAACAGAAAGCAGAAAAAGCAGCCATTTCTGATAAACTCAGAAATTTAATACTGGGGTTATCTTGAACCTTTCAATACATAGATCTATAAATAAGGTCTGAATACTATGCCACAACTGCAACTTAAGGCTGGGGAACATGAACACGTTATCCCGAGTAAGAGCACACATTAACTAATCTGCAATAAATATCCATGTTTGTGCTCCTAGCTCATGGCAAATAGAAGATAACTGAATTGAGAGTGTTCCTTTTTCATTAGTGGCTATGTTAACTTCAACACTGTATTTGCTTTGGGCTGAGCTGCATCTACATAATGAGTTACCACAGATCAGCAGATGTACGTCAGCTTTGTACTCAGCAACAACCGGTTTATATTTAAGGCCCTTAACTGTGTTTTTAGCTCTAGCAATTGAACAGCTTTTAATTGAAATTGCAATTGTCATTGAAAACCAGTATCTTCAACATGTTCATGCTTTTAGTACCTATCACTTTGTGTTAATTATGATGCAAAGCCAACAGTTAAGTAACATTTTTTTTTTAACCTTTTTTCTAGATACTGATTTATGTTTCAAAATTTCATCATGGTAACTTACTAATCATTTTCTGGATGGTCCTTCTCTATATCGATTGCCTGTTATGTTAATCAGACTTTGGGAATATCTTTCCTTCTAGTTATTGCCAATGTCAAAGTATTCTAGAGGGGACAAGATTTGTGATGGAGCTTCATTGGGTTTAAGATGTACCAAGGCTTGATCTCCCATTCAGGCACTAAACCTTTGAAATTTTGTTTCATGTCAGAACAGTGCATCTGCTCCCACTCAGGGGCACGGATTGAATGAAGGATTTACAAACCCCCAGAGAAGTTCATCTACTTTATCAAGCAATCCTGTCAGCTTTTCCGCAGAGTCCAACTTCCCGTTATACAATTCCTATGCTTCATCTCTCTGGTTCACCAGTGGGTAAACTAATTTCCTACCTAATGGAAGGATTTGTGACAGCTTAAATGTGACATGAGGCTAATGAATTGAACTAGACTCATTTCAAAACTCATTCCAACAAGAAAGACTTTGTGACCTACGAATTGTTTTCACAGCAACACGTCATCTTTAAAAGTGTATTTAGCTCAGCTCAGAAAAAGACTTTGCAGTGCCATATTCGTGCCTGAAGTGACAATTATTTTTTTTTCTTCATCCATCTTCCCATCCCCACTCCCAACGATATCTGACTGCCTTTCACTGGTTTCCTTTCACACTTTGCAAATATTGTCTTCTGCTTTGCTCCAGCTGGCAGGAATTCAGCAGCTCTCAGTGTCACATTTGGAATCCGTCCTGAGAAGATGAGGGACCGAAGGCAATGAAAGGAGGATTGGACTATTTTCCCTACACGCTTCTGCAGCTGATCCCACACTTCTCAAACTAATTCAGTTACTGATTTCTGAAAGTGTCATCCCTAGTGTTATGACTACAGAGGTGCAAAAAGACCATGTGAGCAAGTTTCACAATTCCAAGAGATGCCATGGGGGAAATATTTGCATGGAGAGAAATAGCTACTAGGAAGAACAGTATATTTGCTCTTACCAAGGTGACAATTACTTTGCTGAGTTAAAGACTGGTGAAATAAAAGCTGGTTGTGAAATCATAATTAAGCTAAGAAAAATACAGAACAGTATTAAATATTTCTTGCCAGCTGCTCAACTAAAGTCATGTTAGCGTATGCTTTTTCTGTAAAACCGCTTTCTGTCTGTTGAGAACAGACTAAAAGAAGCAAAATTTTCTATTGATGCTGGAAGTCAAACTAAGGATAGGACTACGGCAAAGAGACTCAGACAGTAGTGGGTTCACCCCAGCCAGCAGCCAAGCACCCCCACAGCTGCTTGCTTGCTCCCCTCACCTGAAGGACAGGGAGAAAAAGGAACAAAGGCTAGAAAACTCATGGATCGAGATCACAGATTCATGGAATCACGGAGTTTTCAGAGTTGGAAGGGACCTCTAGAGATCATCTAGTCCAACTCCCCTGCTAAAGCAGGATTGCCTACAGCACATTACTCAGGACTGCATCCAGGCGCGTCGTGAAAATCTCCAGAGAAGGGGAATCCACCACCTCCCTGGGCAGCCTGTGCCAGTGCTCTGTCACCCTCACCGTAAAGAAGTTTTTCCGTGTATTTGAACAGAACTTCCTGTGTTCTAACTTGTGCCCATTGCCCCTCGTCCTATCACTGGGAACCATTGAAAAGCGCCTGGCTCCATCCTCCTTCAACCCACCCTTGAGATACTTGTAAGAATTAATAAGGTCTCCCCTCAGCCTTCTCTTCTCCAAGCTAAAGAGTCCCAGCTCTCCCAGCCTTTCCTCATAAGGGAGATGCTCCAAGCCCTTAATCATCTTAGTTGCCCTTTGCTGGACTCGCTCCAGCAGTTCCCTGTCCCTCTTGAACTGGGGAGCCCAAAACTGGACACAGTATTCCAGTTGTGGCCTCCCCAGTGCAGAGTAGAGGGGGAGAATGACCTCCCTCGACCTACTGGCCACACTCTTCCCTATGCAGCCCAGGATTCCATTGGCCTTTTTGGCGACAAGGGCACATTGCTGGGCCATGGATAATTTACTGTCTACCACAACCCCCAGATCCTTCTCCTCAGAGCTACTTCCCAGCAGGTCCGCCCCTAACCTGTACTGGTGCCTAGCATTCTTCCTCCCCAGTTGTAGGACCTTGCACTTGCTTTTGTTTAACCTCATTAGGTTCTTCTCTGCCCAGCTCTCCAGCCTGTCCAGGTCACGCTGGATGGCAGCACGGCCCTCTGGGGTGTCAGCCACTCCACCCAGTTTGGTATCGTCAGCAAACATGCTGAGGATACACTCTGTCCCCTCATCCAGGTCATTAGTGAATATATTAAACAAAATTGGACCGAGTATTGACCCCTGGGGGACACCACTGGTTACAGGCCTCCAACTAGACTCTGTGCCGCTGATCACAACCCTCTGAGTTCTGTCCCGCAGTCAACTCTCAATCCACCTCACTGTCACCTCATCTAGCCCATACTTCCTCAGCTTCCTAATGAGGATGTTATGGGAGACAGTGTCAAAAGCTTTGCTAAAGTCAAATACATCTACGACTCTCCCCTCATCCAGCCAACCAGTTATAACATCATAGAAAGCTATCAGATTGGTCAAGCATGATTTACCCTTGGTTAATCCATGTTGACCACTTCCAATAACTTCCTGTTCCTCAACATGTTTGGAGATGACATCCAGAATGAGTCGCTCCATTACCTTCCCAGGGACAGAGGTGAGACTAACCGGTCTGTAGTTCCCTGGGTCCTCCTTCTTGCCTTTTTTGAAGATCGGAGTGATGTCAGCCTTTCTCCAGTCCTCAGGCACCTCTCCTGTTCTCCATGACCTTTCAAAGACGATGGAGAGTGGTCTAGCAATAACATCTGCCAGCTCTCTCAGCACTTGCGGATGTATGCCATCAGGGCCCATAGACTTATGAATGTCCAGCTTGGCCAAGTGGTCTCTGACACGGTCCTCCTCAACTGAGGGAAAATCTTCCACTCTCCAGACCTTCCCCTTTGTCTTCAGAGTATGGGATTTATGAGGGACAGCTTTAGCAGTGAAGACCAAAGAAAAGAAAGCATTCAGTAACTCTGCCTTCTCTGTGTCTTCCACCACTAAGGCACCCGTCTCATTCACCAGTGGGCCTACATTTTCCCTAGTCTTCTTTTTTCTATTGATATACTCAAAGAATCTCTTCTTATTGTCTTTAACTGCAGTGGCCAAGCTGAGTTCTGACTGAGCTTTGGCCCTTCTCATTTTCCCCCTACATAGCTTTGTTATATCTTGATAGTCCTCAGAAGTTGCCAACCCCCTTTTCCAGAGAATGTAAACTTTCCTTTTTTTTCCTGAGGTCCAGCCAAAGTTCTCTATTTAACCAAGCTGGTCTTCTTCCCTGTCTGCTCGTTTTTCGAGACACGGGGATGGCCTTCTCCTGCGCTTTTAAGAGCGCCTGCTTGAAGTATGCCCAGCCTTCCTGGGCACCTTTGCTCTTCAAAACTGCCTCCCAAGATAAAGACAGAGATAAAGACAGTTTAATAGGTGAAGCAAAAGCTGCATGCACAGGCAAAGCAAAGTAAGGAATTAATTTACTACTTCCCATCAGCAGGCAGATGTCCAACCATTTCTTGGCAAGCAAGGCCTCGGCACGTGTGACAGTTGCTTGGGAAGGCAAAT
Source organism: Vanellus vanellus (assembly GCF_965231255.1). Classification (NCBI taxonomy): domain Eukaryota; kingdom Metazoa; phylum Chordata; class Aves; order Charadriiformes; family Charadriidae; genus Vanellus; species Vanellus vanellus. The sequence goes on along the minus strand of NC_138905.1, from coordinate 208,955,301 downwards.
GCCATAACCACAAATGGCCCCCATGCCTCTTCCTTTCCCAGAGCCTTTATTGCTGAGCTCAATGTCATATGGTACGGGATATTGCTTTGGTCAGTTCAGGTCTGGCTGTGTCTCCTTGCAATTTTTTGCGCATCTTCAGCCTACTCTTCAAGGGAAAGGGAGAGGCAGGGCAGAGTGAGAAAAAAGACAGCCTTGATGCTGTGCAAGCACTACTCAGCAATAGCCACAAATAGTCACAAATCCAAAGCACACCACCATTTGGGCTGCTAGGAAGTAAATTAACTTCATCCCAGCCAGACCCAGTACTCAGACCTATAGACATTTGTTTAGTACTAGATAAAAAAAAAAAACAAAACAAACATTCCTCTGCTCTACTTAAATTCCCCTTGTGATATTAGCAAACCAATCCATTTGTTACATAGAGTTCTGACAGGTGTAACTATATAAAACTGTCACACATTACAAGCTCAGTTCTATTCTTTTGGCTGCAATCCGAAAAAGCACATACTTTTCAGAAGATTAGTACATTCCCTCTGAGGTGAAATTCTGGCACAGGTCCCACTCAGTTTAGTATATATGTCTGTATTATCTTTGTTAGGACTTGAGCACGGCTTAGTAAGCCAATGAGTGTGTCTTGGACAACATCTACACTGTTCAAGGCAATGCTACCTCAAACAGATTGCGTGCATTCATACTGTGTCCACTTTGACGTGAAAGATATCCAGTTCCTCACCCTGTGGATGTGAACACTGTATCCATCTCACACACACCAGGGGGATGGGATTCAGGCACAGGTTCAGAAATGTAAATTAAAATGTATTTAAGTGCCGAGTATCTTAATTCCCAATATAGGCAGTGGAGATCTAGGGATCTATTAATTTGCCAAGTATCAGCTGAGATGACTGCATGTATCTGAAATGCCCTAATGGGACTGGCAGATATAACCCAGAACATATGGGATCTGCGTCCTTTATGGCTGGCAGATGGAGGTCAGCACGGAGCATCCAGAATGTCACTAGGATGCCGTATTTAAGCAACTGAATCTAGTACCTACCATCAAGGTAGACAAGAGAGCTATTCAGTGGCCTGGGGACTGACTCAGTTCCTAAACATTCATGACTGGAATGCCATTTTTGACACTCCAGGGTGTATGAAATATCTGGAGCAGTCTAGCAGATTTGACATGTAGAGCTGACAGATGGAGCAGATCATAGAATCTATGGGAAACACAAGCCTTTTCTTCAATAGCATTCAGAGGCTAGGTAGAACACCCAAACAATCTCAGATTGTGGCACACTGACGTGCCTCCACATCGGCAATTGAATCTAGACCCTGATATTTACCCATTTAATTCAAAATCTTGTAATATGAGAAAAGGAACACACTGAAGATTTATCCAATATACAGTCAGGGGAGACCTGCAGCATATCAAGTGTGATTACATGGCTCCAAGGGCAATGGTCAAAGGCTTGGGGGCCCAGGTGTTTTTTTGCTCAGTCATGCTGGTGAGAGGAAAGGGCTTGAGGTGGAGTAGATGGATCCTGAGGGTCAACACTGATGGTGCATCTGGTGTCAAAAACAAGGATTTGGTTCTCACAACCATAGGACCTTCTTTGAGGACTGTTAGGTAACGACAAGATCCACTTGATCAAGTGAGGCAAAAGCCTCTTTGCAAACAGGGAGGCCAAACTGGTGAAGCAAGCTTTAAACTAGGAACAGTGGAGGAAGGAGGTTATGATCCATAATCAAGTGAGAAAGTGGTCACCTGAGTTGGACAGCAATTTGTTGGGTAATGTGCACAAGAGAACTTGTAATCAATGAAACAAGGCAGAAGGAAATATATGCACAAATATGGAAATGCAAAAAGGACAGCATGATGGTGTTGGCTCTCATAGTCCATTTTCTGGGAAATCTACATGACTGAGTACCTCTCTGAAGTGGCTGCATGCTCATACACAGAGTATGGGGCCAATCAGGAGGAATTAGATGTCTTTGTGCGTGGAATGATGCACAATGCTCTCCCCAGAGATGGATGTGGAGCCAAAACGAGTTTTATAGGTTAAGACTAGCATGACATGGGAACATCATGGTGAGTTTCTGCTACAGCTCACGTGATCAGGAAGAAGAATTAAATGACATCTTCAGACAACTGGAAGAAATCTCATGTTCACAGGGGTTGGGCTAGATGATCTCCAGAGGACCATTCTAACCTCTACATTTCTGTGGTTCTGTGATGCTATGAAGGCAAGAATTTATTGTTAATCTAGCAAAAGTCTTTACAGTCTAATCAAAATGCAACAACTAGTAATCATTAGTCCAATTACAGTGATACTAACAGTCCTATTCAAAATTAGGTACTTATTACAGAAAAGCATCATTATTAATACAGTTAAAACTATTACAGATAAGATTTAATAATTATGTGGGAATCTCAGCCAGTCCTGATTCCTGCAATGCTATACATACATGAATTCAAAGAGTAATACCTATCCTACAGAGAAAGAAATAAAAATAAAGCACATTTAATTTTATATGGCCAGAAATGCATCTTTCTTGATGAGTGATTGAGGATTGTCAAGCATTGGAACAGGCTGCTCAGGGAAGTGGTGGAGTCACCATCCCCAGAGGTATTTAAAAGACATGTAGATGTGGTGCTCAGGGACATGGTTTAGTGGTGGTTTTGGCACTGTTAGGTTAATGGTCGGACTCGATGATCTTAAACATCCTTCCCAACCTACATGATTTTGTGATTCTAAGAAGTATTATACATACTGCCAAAATAATGGATGTGTCCTGTCCACACAAGACAACAACAAAAAGGTCTTTCCCTCTCCTACTTTGCAGTCCAGATATAAAACTTTAACCTTAATCTCTCGTATTGTAGAAAATCAGGTTATCTTACTTTGAATGGTGTATCTCACGGGGCAGACAGCTGTGTCTTCCCTCTGTCTATCTCTGTTCCAGACCCTGAACTCCTGAGGCATCCTGCACTCTGTAGGGAGCTGCACCTCATCTATATTTCCATATTAAACCGGATCAATTCCATTTAGTTTGCACAGACCTGAAGAAAATTATTCTTCTTTCTGTTCTGTAATTGGAATGTCCCTTAGTTTACATATTTGGAGCCCGGAATCAAACTAATTTATCTATAACATGGACAAAAAAGACCCTGAAATTCTAATGCAAAGCAAGGAGGCATGGGTACCTCATGGTACGGAAGCAGATAGGAGGATTAAACTTCTTTTTAAATTGCAACTTTACTTAAACACAGTATTAGTTTTTATTTTGGGTGTTTTGCTATACTGAGACTTCTGTAAAGATAGCCGTATTAATTGGTGAATACTTTACTTCTGACAGCCTAAAACCAGACAAATCAACACAGGTTGTGACCCACCTCCTTGTTGACTTACTTATTATTATTATTATTACTCTTTTTTTTCTTGAGCATCCTTTGAAAGTATTCAAACACACCTATCACTAACAGTCTGGATGTATATGAAGCATATTCTTCAGCTTCATATACTAAGAAACCTCACATTTGCATTGGCCTCAGTGACTGTTTCATTCAACTTGTCTCCAAACTTTGTTTACTCAGCAAGAAATAATTTAGCTGAAACGAAGTTGGTTTTGAAACAGAAAACTGTAATGCTTTCTTTTGAAAACTTTGAAGTGATCTGTATTGACCTTTCAAAATTCCCCCCAACCTTTTTTTTTTTTACCTTTCCAGCTGAAACTATTCACCTAAGTGAAAGACTTTCTGATTAAACAGTAGATAATGACACCACTGCAGTGGAACTGGGAAATAACCTTATCAGACTGAAGATTTTGTGCAAATGGGAACTGTAACTACTGGATAAATTCTTTCCAGTCTTTTTGTCACAAGCTGTCTACACATGGATAAAAGAAGAATCTACCAGGATTTTGGCCTACAGTGCAGATTGAGATCTGTGAGATTTGAAGTGCAGATTCTGAGATCTGAGTTTAAGTCATTACTTTTATGAATGTGATTTCCTGTAAGAGGAAAAATAAATTGTTTGTTCTCAACTCAGCCATTCTTCAAAATTTGAAGGAGGAATTTCTTTTTTGTGAAGGTTGAGCTTACTGGGTTTTAGTGTTGATAAGCATTTTCACTGTTTCTGCTACTGTAAAGTTTGGGGTTTTTCATATGGGAGTTATCTTAACAAATAAATAATATATGTTATCTCAGACAGGAATTCTCTTCAGAAAATAAAATTCCTAGTGAGCAGAAGATGACTTTTTGACCATCAGGATACTTACAGAAAATACAAAAATATATTAGAAATAAGGCTGGGTGCCATTGTATGCAGTGTAGAGTCTCTCAGGATTATTCTTGATCAATATATTATTTATACTGAAAGTTTAAATCAGCTAATTCATGGTCTGATAGAGTTATGCCAGTATGAGTTTTCTGTTTTGTTTTGTTTTGTTTTGTTTTGTTTTGTTTTCTAAGCAGTACTAGGAGAAGTAAAACCATCTTATTTCTACTAGGATGGCAGATAGAGAAGATTACCAAGTCTGAGCATTATCATTTGAGTAAATCATGGTACTATCTTGAAATAAAGTGTCATAACTGTGGTAGAGTTTCAGGATGGTCTATGAGGGCAGTTGATTCTTTCAGCCTCAGACTGAGCCTGCCCTTGGTAGCTATCGCCCCATGGTGAAAGTTTCCATATAAAGAAGCACAGAGGATACAATAAAATAATCATTAAACAATCCCGTCCTGGGATCCCAGACCCAGACTTATCCCAAGTGTTTTGATAATTATGAGGGAAATTCCATTGACTGCGGAAAGAGGAAGGAAATATCATGTACTTCTAAGCCCCTTTTCACTTACCAAGGAAAACAATCGGAACAAAAAAAGCCACATACCATATTTTTAGATTTGGCAAGAGCAACAGATATACAGAAGTTAACCAGAACACACGAGGCACAGGTCTAGTATTGAAGCAATTCCCTTGCTTCTGAGTTACTGGCATTTAGCAATTGTGTTATTATGTACATTTAAGAATCATAATTTTCCCATGATATAAGAACATTTCCAATCATTTTTATTTTAGAATATTCCACCTCCCACATACAGCTACTCCTATCCTATCAGTTAAAAGTTTGCAATATGTTATCCTCCCTGTGCAGCAAAATACTTCTACAGCAAAATGTGTAAGTTACTTCAGCTTCCTTCAACATCAACTTCAAATTTTCCTTTAAGTTACCTTAAAAAGAGGCAATCTTCAAGTAGTGTTTAATTCTAGCTTTAATTTGAGCCTTCAAAAATCCTGAGATCTTCTTAAAAACTTCATAAAAGCTTGGGATATAATTTCAGACATCAATTTTATCAAAAGCTATTACCAATCCTTTACTTCCTCCAAAAATGTTGTAACTACACCTCAGATTAGTCAAATGCCTTATAGCTCTCGTTTTGTTTTTTAGGTTGAGGGTTTTTGTGGTGTTTGGTTTGGGTTTTTACCAGTTAGATTCTCTTCTGCTCCTACTCTCACACAAGCTAAAAGTACAAGGACTGTGGTAACTGACCTTTACATAAAGATTTCTTGTCCTACCAATATTTCAGTGTCTTTTGGCAGAGATGACATATACTCCTTCAGAGGGAAAATTAGGCCTTTGGACTCATGTGATGAAACTCATTGGAATTGTTAAGACATGTCACAGTGCAGATTAAGCTTTCTGTTTGATAAAAGTCAATCTAAAGGTCTTGCCTGCTCAGTTCACTTTGCTCATGATGTTTTCCCTCATTTTATACCGCCGGGAGGAATGTGTTGTGCTACCTCAACTGAGATCTTAATCAAGGGGCCATTTATAGGCCTCATGTAATATTGTAAATTGCATCCTATAAATGTTTTGTGGTGTTTTTTATTTAACTGAATTCCCTTAAGAATTAAAGATTTCAAATAAAAGTGTCAGGGAAGCGGGAAAATTCTGAGTATATTTTCTAAGTTTTATTTGTACATTAATTCTCAGAAAAGCCGACTGGGATAATGAAGATACAAATATAAATGCAGATACATGGGTTTTCTTTGAAAAAGCAATCCAACTGTAATCTATTTGTCTTTGCATTCTCCATTCTGATTTCTGAGTCTCTTCTCATTTTATAAAATGAAAGACACACTAATTTGTTTCTTTTAAAACTTTTGTTACTGTTGGTTGAACAAAACAGAGCAGTTGCATAGACTCTGAAGAACCATGATAGGAACATGTGGAACAAACAAGTATTGGATGAACAAGCACTAGTTTACATGGGAGTTTAATTATCTCCAGGATCTACAAGAATGTGCCATTTCAGCCACAGGTACCATGAAGTCACTCCTTTTATAAACTAATAATAACTGCAGCTAACGAATAGCAGCCATAACTATACTGAGCAATCAGACAATTATTTTCTTTGCTGTAGCTAAACTAATGGCAACATGGAAAGTATTTTCAGTTCTCTTTAGGAAAATGAAATCCATGGAAGCAAAGGGGAACATCAAGCATCATTAAAATAGAAAGATAAAACATGATGGAGGGGAATTCTTTTAGAAAACTTATTCAGTTTCTTTGTCAAAAACTGATAAGCTTGACAGCAGTCCTACATATTCTTTATCTGTGTGGTCTTTTCCCTTAGAAAAAATGTATTATTTTCCAAACCATGGGAGAGTTTTGCTTAAATAATTTAATTCCTGTTACAATTAAAAAACCCCAGACACTAAGACACTGCATTTTACATGACAGATCCTCCTACAATTACTGGATTAAAACTGAAAATTGTATGCAAATGAAAGCTTAATTTACTTGGTCAGATTGGCAGCCATTACCTCAGTTTTTAAGGAACTGCATGAGTAGTGCTGCATTATATAGGACTGACAACATACTGACTTTAGTACCCCTGAGTGCTAGATGTTACCCTCTTATACAAGTTTAATTAAATGACTCATGATTTAGACTACCTAGAAATAACATGCTTTAAACAGGGCACTATAACACATATTCCCTTGTTTCCGTCAAAGTGGCTATAAAGATTTTAACACACATACACACTAGTTCCCTTTCCACTTGAGTATGGTGTGGGACAGTGTGAGGCCACGGAGACACCAGAAGAATCCCTCTTGTCCTCTCCCAGAAGAATCATTAAAAATCTGACCAATGCAAAATCACATCTCTTGAGATTGCCTGGGTGAAACAGACCTTATTGCTTTGAAGACAGCATTTGCAATGTTGTTGTCCTTTCACTGTTAAATAACCATAAAATTGTACTAAATCACAGAAGTTTAAAGCTTCTTTTCAAGGGACTTCTCCAGTATCTCATTTTCGGCTCATTTCTTATGCAGCCTACTGCTGCTAATTATCATGAATTCCTTTGGTATTCATTGTAATAGCACTAATTATAATGGAATTGTTTGGTATTCATTACAATAGTACTGATCATAAAGAATTCATTTGACGTTTATAAGGACGTCACATGTATTTTCTCAGCATACAATTGTAATTTAGCATCTGTAAAGCACTACTTAATAGAAACATAAAGTTAAACTTCAGCTACATTTTAGAAGACTAAAATATGGGCCTACTACTACTGAAGAGATGGAGGACTCAGTCCAGATTTTTTGAAGGGAATTTGTTGGGCAATGAGCCTTATTAAGAAATTAAAAACAATTTTGATGTGTATTTTGGTTTCTGTTATGAGTTTTTACTATAAAACTCAAAAAGAGTTTCATTATTCCATGTATGCATTTCAAAAAGCCAACTTTATTGTATTCACTAAGAATCCAAATTCAGGCATTGAGATAAGCCCTTCTGGATGTTTCCAATTGTATTGGCGTTGCATGTTAAGGTTTTGGTAGCAGGGGGGCTGCAGGGGTGACTTCTTTGAGCAGCTGCTAGAAGCTCCCCGCATTTGTGATAGAGCCAATGCCAGCTGACTACAAGACAGACCCACCGCTGGTCAAGGCGAAGCCAAATATGGATGCTCCGTCAACCCACCACACCAATTAAGGGATAACTGTATATACAGAGAGAAAGTACTCCCAGATTTTATCTTATTTAACTAAGATGCAATAGTATCAGTGTATATCTTTTGCTTTCATTAGGCTCAAAATCTCATGACTGAAACTGCCAGAATAGCACCTCATCAATTCTTTTTTCCATAGTGGTTAAGGGATGTACATCAGCATAGTTAAAATAATGTGTATAACAAAATAGAAATACAAGAAATATATATAGTAATAAGTATGATAATATAGTATACTATATTAACATTGGATATTGCACTTAAATGTATGAAAAACTTTTTGATTGTGAGGGTAGTCAAAGACTGGAACAGGTTGCCCAGAGACGTTGTGAAGTCTCCATCCCTAGTGCTATTCAAAACCTCACTGGACATGGTCCTGAGCAAACAGCTTGGCCTGACGCAGTTTTGGGCGGACAGGTTGGACTAGAGATTACCAGGGTCCCTTCTAACCACAATGATTCTTATTTTTTAATATTTGGGGTATTGGCACCTTCTCCTTCATAAAATAAATTTATTTGAACATGACAATCAAAAGAAATAGGCCAGCTTCCAAACCTATTAGTTAAGCGGATTATTTGGGGCTTGACACAAAGTAGTTTTGTATAAGGTCCTTATCTTGTTTTCCCTCACATGCAGGTTCCTGTTGCAAGGCTAGAATCACACTCCATATTCCTCCCAGTTTATTTACAGAAGGCAATATCTTGAAGAGTATATTTACAAACAGGTCTGAAGGCCTGTTCTGGAGTACTTGATTGATCCTGGAGTACTTCAGAGGTACTCTTATAGGACTGAAGAGGGAATAACATATTAGCAAGGTGCTCACATGAACACCCTCTAATAATTTCTTTATTGCAAGTCATTGCCAAACGTAATACCAGTAATCCATAGCTCTTAAGAGAGCTCAATGCAATATTTTGTACGTGTGTAAACAAGGAAATGGTGCAATACCAATGATGTTTATGATGCTGGTAATACTGAAAGCTCACAATACAATAAAGCTTTATGGAAAAACTGATTAGAACATATTGACCTATTGGATGAACTGGATGTTAATCTAAAATTATTTAGAAAGTGAAAGGACACAAATAAGTTTAATTACAACTCTGTTGAAAAGAAGAAAAGAAAAGAAAAGAAAAGAAAAGAAAAGAAAAGAAAAGAAAAGAAAAGAAAAGAAAAGAAAAGAAAAGAAAAGAAAAGAAAAGAAAAGAAAAGAAAAGAAAAGAAAAGAAAAGAAAAGAAAAGAAAAGAAAAGAAAAGAAAAGAAAAGAAAAGAAAAGAAAAGAAAAGAAAAGAAAAGAAAAGAAAAGAAAAGAAAAGAAAAGAAAAGAAAAGAAAAGAAATGCATCCCTTTGTAGATATTAATCTGAAGATCTTCAGTGCCTAACAACAGAGGATGAAATCTTATATCCCTGTTAGCATCCCAGAAGACCTGTTATACCAAATATCAAACAAGACTCCAATATGAGTTTTTCCTTTTTTTATATATGCCTCTTTACCTTCCCCAAGGAGTATAGAAACATCTGGATTTTCAAAAACACCTGCATCAAACCTGACTCATTAAAAGCAATGTATTAAGAAATTCCCTCAAAGAAACAATAATGGAAGTGATGGGAAAGTTGTTATTGAATAGTTGTTTTATCTTAATAGCTACCATATGATTACACACAGTGTAGTGTTTTTTTCTGGAAGCTGTACGCAAAGATTTTCAATTCTGCCTTTTTCAAGAATCTGCTCTCCTACCACTGTGAATTATCAGGCTGAGTGCAACTTCTCTTTATGAATTCTGAATGTCATAAAACGAAGTATAATCCATGACTCCAAGAAAAAAAGTGATTGTCGTACATATACTTGTATATTACTTATAATTACTCTCTTTGCATGGACAAAGATCCCCATGTTTCTAGGACGTATGAAATCTACTATGTACATAAAGATCACTTTTGAACACATAGAGGCTTTGAGAAAGTGCTAGGTCATTATTATATTTTCCTGAAATATTCTCAGGTGTGTTTCAATATTAACTTCAATAATACCGATACATATGCTATAGCTTTTGGTTTAAATAGTTCAACTAATACAATTGTCACAAGACTGTAAGGGAATCACAGCACCTACAAATTCCTGTTCTCTTTCAATGCCTCTGTTTTCTGTTCCCAATATATGCTCTGTTCTTTTCATGCTCTCTGTTACGTATTTTCCCAAGTGTTGGTGAGAAAATGAAATAATCAACTTACATGAAAGCAACGTAGCCAGCTATATAATGCTAAAAACAGCACAGGGAAAACAGAGTGTAATTAAAACATGGAATTCCCCTTGCACTGGCACATGATTAAGAGCTTTGTTGTGGAAAGAAGAGAGATAAAAGTATTTCTAAGAATGAGAGTTCTGCATATTACGTTGGAGAAATTCCTCATCCATAAGTAAAGATTAACTTTCCAGTGATGCCATGCTGACAGGGTTGCCTGGTTTTCTTTGAGCAGTTCCTAAGAATGGATGTTAGATGTGTGAAGATACAAAAATATTAACCACTTGTCAAATATTTAGTACTAAAATCTCCAGGTGTTATTATTTCCTTTTGGAAGACTACTGGTTGGCTAGCCAGAAGTCAGCACCCTTCATTGAAATGGTGGTGTGTTTTTCATTTGGGATGTGATTCTTGTGATTTGCTCTTAGTACCCGAAACTCAATTTTAAACTAAAAAATTCCAAGTTAGACATCCAAATATACTCAGATATTCTGATCTAATAAATGATGAGCTGGCATGGAGTTCCTTCTTGGATGATGCGCAGGGAAAGTTCCAGCTTCAGCCAAGTTTTCCTCTATATGTCCATGGAGTAAAGCGTGACTGAAAGTATTGTTCAGAGTGAGACTCTATCCACATCTGCCCAACTCTACCTCTACCTCTACCTCTACCTCTAGAAGTGCTAGAAAAACAAACTAAGCACAGATAATTGCTATAGAATCATAGAATGGTTAGAGTTGAAGGGAACTTAAAGATCATCTAGTTCCAACCCCCCTGCCATGGGCAGGGACACCTCCCACTAGACCAGGTTGCTCAAAGCCCCATCCAGCCTGGCCTTGAACACTTCCAGGGATGGGACATCCACAACTTCCCTGGGCAACCTGTGCCAGTGTCTTACAGTTAAGAACGTATAAGGGAAGTTTTTCCAAATGCTTAGTCTGCATCTGCCCTGCTAATTGTTTAAGTGTATGCTGGGAAAGACACAAGCACAGGTGAACTCTAAATAACTTGAATTTATAACACATTGGGGGCTGGACACCAAATCGTGATAGCAAACTGGGTGAAAACAGCTTTAGTTATGGAGAAAGACAAAGCAATTAGCTTGGGTCATGTGTCTGGTGAGACTGTTGTCAGCTTTTACCAACCATCTAAGTCAGAAAACAATAAATAGCAAAAATATCACCCCCTCCATGGGAACAAATCCATAGGCATCCAACACCATGCAAAAGGCTGAACCCAGGGTGGAACTAGTACGTGTGTAAACCTTCCAGGACTCGGTCACATTGACCAGTTCAAGTACCTTGTACTCCTGAGTCTATGGTGCTGATCATAGCTGGACCAAAGGGGCTGTGACCTTCATCGATGTGAGTGTATTCTGTACAGAGTGAATGAGTGTGTCAGAGTACAGAAACCTTGAAACAGAAAGTTATCCACCTGCTATGCTCATGCTGTTCAGTAAACAAAAAATCTAAAATTTATGCCACTGAGTGAAGTGGTTCTATTTTTGCCACTATCTCAACTTAAATTCCTCTGTGATGTAGACCATAAAGAAATAAGCAAATCTTATGAAAATTTAGGGATTGACAGTCTTAGCATTTCAGCTAACTCCTTCATTTAAGTACAAAGATAAAACCAGACAAATACTTATATTGTAACATGAAGTATTTAACAGCAAAATCAGCACCTGGATTGGCAATAGAAAACAAAACTGAAGCCTACCATGTAACAAGATCATGGGTGAAATCTATACTTCATCCTTAAATTCCACTAAGGTAGCAAAAAGCTGTATTGGGCACCAGCTAAAAAATAAGATGTGTTCATTGATGTGTATTGCATTTCGGTAACACACTCTGAAGTTTCCAAAGAAGGGGATTGCTTTCATATAGTGTACATTTAAAAGAAAGGTCACTTGGATTAGGTCATTTCGCATGATTTGATGGGTTTTATTTGTTTTGAGGACTTCAGTCTCATATTTCATAGCTTTTTTCATCCCTGTCATGCTTTCTAAACCAGCAAGATTCCTAAACATGGGATTGCAAAGAAAAAAGAAAAAAAAAAAAGGAAGAAAAGAAAGAAACAAAATACAAAATTAAGAGAGAGGGCAATGATTATACCATAAAAATGATAAGCTTTTTATCTCTGTAAGAATAATTACCATTTTTGCTCACTGTCTTTTCCTCAATCCAAAGCTTTTTCTCCTGCTGCAGTTTGATTTCAGTCATTTTTACTCCTGGGAAATAAAAACACTGCATCAGAAATCTGGTGTGCCTACATGATGCAGGTTTTTCCAATGATCTGCAGTGACTAAAAGCAGTTGCTATCATCCTTATGATATCTTTCTCTAAACCGGCTTCACACATTCAAACACTTGGAGGGAAGAAACAAAATCCTAAGTCTTTTGGCCGTACAGTATTGTCTCCAGGCCCCTACTCAGCATAAGAACAAGGGCAGTTGCATACAGTTTTAAGTATTTAAACCACCAAAATAAAAAGCGTAGAAACTTCTGTAATTTCAGTTTTGATTAGTCCAGTTAAACTTGTCTCTTCAATCATTTTCTATTAGAAGAAAAATTCTTCCAGTATGGGTTGATTTCAGCTTTCTGGGACCTTTAACACCAAAACTGGATGAGAAAACAGCTGGTATGTTTGTGTCTGCCCCATTGCTAAAGTTCTTTAAAACTAAGAAATTTAATTATTAAATTTTCCTTCAACTAATTCTTAGAACCTTAGTTGATTTAAGGTGTCAATGATATTTAGTTTTCAACAATTTGTGTCGTGACTTTACCAGGCTTGTTATTTTTACACATCACAAGATAGCCCAAACTGACATACTTACCTCACGAGTTTTCCTCATTACAAAGAGCTACTCTTTCTTTATAGTCCTGTTTTGCCACCGGGGCTTAGCTAATTATCATTTTCATGTTTTGGAAAAAAAAAAATAAAATTCTCAGGTTGTTCCTTCACCCCCGATATACTGTGGCAGTATCGAACATCCAAGGCTGGCCAGTCTCCCTTGATTTTCAGGGTCACATCTTAGTGTGGAATGAGAAATTCAAGTGCTGCATAATTTTGGAACATACTTTTTCCCTTCTTTGTACCACTCAAGAGTTCAAGTTGCAAAGAGTGTCTAGGGAATATAGTCCTCATTAGTAACTTAAGGCACTATGTGCTTGATTCAGTTTTCTAAACACAAAAACGTTAAGCTTGGGGAAACACAATAGGCTCCTGATTGATTCGGTTGCCTAAACCCGAGCAGCTTAGCGCTTTTAGTTGCATTTGGACACCTTCTTTACTTTCTGCAGCCAGTTCAAAAGGTTGCAAGTCTCCAGCAGGTCTTCTGTCATATCTTCTGAGACCTTGCAGATATTTCTGCTATAATCAGATAATTCAAATGATAGTGTTTTAATTTAAGCAACCAAACATTACCGTGGGAGTCAGTTCCTAATTCAAACTGAGAGTTTACAGACCTAATGCAAATTTTGTAATCTATTTATGTTCTGTTTTGACAACCTTCTAAACAAATGTGAGTTGTAGAAAAATCTTTTTTTCTGTCTTAGAAGATATATGAAAATTTAAAAATACACTACTGATTGTAAGGCATATCAAAACTTCAGCGGTTAAAGCTGTGTAAACACTGAGGAAGGATCCTTTTGATGTCACAGACCAGATCGATAAAAATGTAAATCCGTGTCTCCACTAAAACTTACATCAGGCAAAGTTTTGCCCTCATATGAGAGTGTCTTCAAAGTTGGCATTGCAAATGGAAATGTTGCATTTATAGCAGAATACGACAAAGATAAAACAGAGAAAATCATGCTTAGATTTCATTTAATACTGCATAGAAATAATACTGTTCACTAGACTTTGGAATTTCAGTGACTTCATGCAATAGTTAATATAAAACATATCCTGGTCAGGTATCATATTTGTGACTTTTCACGTTCATGCTTAACCTCAATGTAATATGCAGAGGGACAACAGGGGAGAAATTAGGCTGATTCATCCCTGACAAAGGGAACGTATTATTAAGAATAGCACTTGCTAACATTAGAAGTGCCCTTGGAAGGGCACTGAGGGAACTTGGGAAGGCAGCTAGTAATTGTATTTCTGATTGAAGAAAAAGGTGCAATCCGGGTGGCAAGAAAATACAAGATGTATTCTCAAAGAAAATGACATAGTTCCAGGACTAGTGACAACTTCAGCTTCTGTCTGTGTCTTTTTAAGTATCCTTCCAAGTAATATGTCTGGCACCTGCATGTCTTTGGATGGTATCACTTGTTCCATCCCACTTGTAGAAAGTGTTTCATATTTGCAGCATCTCTCTCAAAATGAAGTTTCTTCAGCCATTTAAGTTGTGTTTAGAACTTCTGGATACTGTGAAAAGTATGAAAAGCAATACCTATGATGATTTTTTTTTTTCTAAACTGTATTTATCTCACTACTAGAATATAGCAACTGGAAAGAAATACTGAAATAAAAAAATATCTACAAAACTGGTATGATTCATGCAGCATATGTATTTGAGGAATACATCTTAGATTCCCTTAAAATTATTTAAAAAGTAGTCACTTTATGGGTATGATCTATTTTATTTCGGTGTGTATAGTTAGATAAGATGAATTTCATACACTCTATCTTGAAACTTATCACTGCCAGGAGGTCCCTGATGAGAGCTCCAGTCTCCTGGGAAAATGGCAATACTCCACTTCTTTGCAGTTAATAGCTTGTATTGTCTTTGTCAATCTTCTGTTTTATCAGCTATTCTGCCTTTTCACAAAAAAAAAAGAAGCACTAAATTAACTAACTCTGATTCAAAGCAACAGTTTTGTAGATGCTAAATAGAGAGACGTATATAGTACAAATAATTGTATCAGTACAATACAGCCATTTAAAATAAATCTTTTGTAAATTTTTGTAAATTAACATATAAATATTCTTAATGAAGGCAGAGTCTTACAGGGAGCTGAATTAAGAAAATGATGAAAAGAGAAATACTATAATGCACAATGAATAAAAGTTTGGATAGTCATGGTGATTTTTGAAAAATATCCACTCCCCCATGTGGATTTTGAAAGGAACTATTAAGATAAATGAGACTTTCTGGATGTTAAGCATTTCTGACAACGGGGTTATTTATTTAGGAGGCTACTTAGAAATAATCTTTACCTTTTGTGCTGTTTCCATTTTTAAACAGTTCATCAAGCATTCATGTTCTCTGTCATTGCCACAGTATTTATAAACGACTGCTTTCTTCATCTCCTCTGTGGCTGAAGTACTTCTCTTAGGCAAAAATAGCATTCTCAAAAGCTATGTTCTCCTCTGTTTCTGTGTTCGCCTAATGGTACAACTGTGTGAAAAATCAAATCTATTTGTTTTCTGTTCATATTGCTGTTAAGGCTTCCTTAGGGAGGTTAGAATTCAGTAACCAAATATATTTTTCATCTAGAACTTCACAAAGTATTTCGTTTGGAGATATTTTAAAGATCTTTCCATTAACATGAAAAAAAGTCAAATGTTATTTATTTAAAAGTTAGATTTGGAGAGTTACAGAGCAACTCCATAAGGCAGCACACTCAGGTTTTGGACTTCCTGTTTTATATTTAATGTTTTTTTTTCTGCAAGGAAGAGTTAGAGTAATCCAATCGCAAATTCATTGTCCTCAAAACTTCAAACTTAGAGGTTTGTCTTGTCATAAATACTCCTACATGGAGCCTGAGATTTCGTTGAAACCAGAAAGGATTTAGGCATTTCTGACAGTCCCTCCCTCTTAGGTGCTGTTGTCCTGTTGCATTTTCTTATACATTGAAATTAGTACATACAGAAAAATCACAGAAGAGATTAAGTATATGTAGGTTTATAAACATTCAGATTTTATGCTAGACGTTTTTCAGTGTCACAGGTAATGTCTCGTGACTTATAATGAGATTACGATAAATTTACCAAGAAAAAATTAACGTAAATTGTGTAAACTGTAAAAAATCCATGTCTTTACAATATTTTTAAGACATTTTCTTAGGTTCTGAGGTCTTCTTAGACACATTTAAATAGAAAAAAATCTGCCACTGGTGCCACTTAAGATTCAAACTAAGGTTCAGCTAACACGAACACTGTCATTAGAGAAGGGTGGTGTAGCTAACAACATACTGAACTTAGAAAAAAGCATAGAATGCAAATAACTTTTTGGACCCCATTGTAGAAGAGGGTTTTTTTCTTATGCCATGAAGAAACAAGAAGGAAGGAAAAGCAAAACTTCTAGGAGCTGTTGCTCCTAGTATTCATGTTTCTATAGCACTAACTAGATTTTTGATTTTGTTTCAATAGTTAAAAAGCCAGAAAAAAAAACCATGGAATTTGACCTGATCATGCCAGAATTTAGGCAAATAGTGCATTTGCTGTGTGGAAACATCTTCTCTTGTTCTGTATCATGTAGAAACTAAGAATCATTTCAAGCTTGTCATCAAGCTTTCATTTTGAATTTCCTCCACCTACAGAACAAATCCATTAGATGCTGCAGAAGCAAAATAAGAACTAGATGGTGGTAAACTAAAATGCAAGGATTTTCTGCAAATATCATTCAAGTTGGAATTTAGTATTAGGATATTTTGAAGAATGATGATCTTGAATTCAGTAAAAATATTTAATGTGGTCTTACAACAGGTTTTTTAGCTTTAGATACTGTGTGGATAGCCTCACCTTTTCCATAAATCAACATTTACAACCAGTTTAAAATGGGAATGAAATGTACTACAAAAGTTCAAAGTACACAAGACAAACAAAGAAAACATTCTCATTTTTCATTGTGACTCGTGAACAAAGTAAATTGCTCGACCAACGGTGTTTCCAAACATGGTCTCTTTTTCTTCTCGTCCTTTTATTTTTTCTCTTTGGGACTACTGTTATCGAACAGAAGCCCTGAGAAGTCATATAAAAACCAATGCGTGGTTCTGAGTTTCCCCAATGAAAAGGACTGAAACATTTACACAAAACGTTTTCTGAGGACTTCTGTAATAAATGAGCAACATTACACTAGAAATAGCTACAACGTGAAATCTTTCTGCCTTCTATTATTAAGGGCACTTTACTATGGCATTGGTATATACAAAAGATATCTCCTATGTAGACCTAATCCCAATTTTTTCTGTTCCTTGTAAACCAAGAATTGAGATTCATCACAGGAATGTTTGTTCAAAGTTCTTACTGGGAGACTGGCTATGTATGAGTGGATAGGTTTGAAGTTTCAGAGGGCATTGCAATTTTTCTTTTATGGATGCAACTGACATTCAAGGAAATGAAACTGCTGGCTAAAATAGGCAGACAAAAGTTTGTGTTCTTTAAGGTCAGGAATTTCTGGAAAATATCCAGTTATATATACTTTCTTAAAAATAAGTCATTTATTTTTTAAACTCATTGAAAGTTATCCATGATTTTTTAAAATATCTATCACAAGTACAGGATTTTACTTCACAATAAACTGTGTGGAATTGCACTAAAACATACAATTTTTACTCTAATAAACAGAAGATTTGGAAAATTAATTTAAGCTATGTACCTTGAAGAAAAGATGCTGACATTTTTGATGAAGAATATTATAGCTCTTTCCCTTTTTGGACAGGATAACTAACTTCCTAGCCTAAGCAATAGGACTACTAAGCATGACTAATAAAATACGTTGTAAATTTTAAATACAACAGGTTGTAGATATGGCAAACATGATTAAATGTTCCCATTGATCATTAAAAAGTAGGCATGAAACTTTTCAATGTCTTGTCAACATCAAAGGAGTATTCTGAAACATTATGTTCTTAATAGAATAGCACAAGCAACAGAAATAGTAGGTCAAAGATTCTAATATGACAGGTACATAGCGAATAAATTTTGTCTTCTTAAAAATAATTTTACATCTGAGTGTGATTCATAGATCCATTTTTTATGTTTTGTTTTGTTTTTTTTTTTTTCTATTTAATTAAACCACAGTAGTATCTTCCCACTCAGATCAGTTTTTGGTTGTGTGTAAGTAGCATGCCTCACTCTTGGACTTAAAATTTCAGTTAGAGTACCTCCAGCAACAGTCAGAGGGTTTATTCTCTAAATCCTGTTCCAGTCAAGCTCCGTTAGATCTTAAATATCTGGGAATGTGCAGACTACAGATGAACCAAAGTTCTAAAGTTTAGGTCAAGCTCTTCTAACATTGACTGCTTGTGCTTGTGGTTTTCTTCCCGGGTCATTTGATGGAGAAAGTAATGTGGTTTCAATGGAAATGTGGAGTTCTTCACCAGATAGAAAGGTGTCTCTCATCCCTTTCCATAAGAAGAAAACACAAGGAGGGTCTATTAACATAAGAAATTAGCATGTCTTTATCCTATCTGAAACAAGAAGCAGTACAGGAAAATTTGAGACCACCACAGTGTACAGCCTGTGAATTTAACTCTAGCAAATATATTTTTTAATTGGAAATGTAAAAAAAAAAGTCACCTTGGACATGAAGATGATGCACATGAAGATTAGTGTTGAGGTGTTTAACAGCGCTGATGATTTGGATATAAGGCGGTTAAAAGCCCATCATTTAGCAACACTGCTATTAATGCTACAAACAGCATCTCGTTGGTATGTATCCTAGTTTTTATCCAGACTGTCGGTGAATATCCGAAGTACGAAACGTTCATCAGATAGAGCCTCCGTTTACAGGGCTGTGCTTTCTGTCAACAATTATCACACAGCACGTGCTCTTGGAGGCAGATTCTACTACTGATTAATTCAGCCTTGTTCTTCATGCCTCCTCATGTCCTGCTCACTGGAGTTTAGAGATACTTACCAGAAGATGCTGTAAAGAAACACTGGAAAGAACAAGCTTGTTAAAAACCATTCCACTTTAAGTCCTTTCATAAACCATGCCTATTTCTCTCCGTTTATGAACAAACGTTGTTAATATTTATTTTGTTACCATTTATGCTCTTTTCCCTCCTCCATGCATACATCCACATTCACTTCATTGCATCTCTTTGTTTCATCTCCTTATTTTTGTATTCATAGCCTGTTAGTTTGCAGCAGTAAGAACTTGTCTCTTGTAAGGTTGCAACATAAGCAACCATGGATCGTTCAAGACTGGAATTCATTTGCGCCTGTGAGAGGCTGATAGATACAAATAATCTCAGTGGAGCTTGGTAACATGTAAGTTAAAGTTTTCTGTGTATGTTCACAATTGCCCTGTACATCGTGAGGATATTTTCATTTCCCTTGTGAAGACAGCCGGTATACAAAATCTTTTCAGTTGGTATCTAATGTAGCTGTTACTCTAGCTGTTTACAAGCATTAAATGTCATCTATTTTTAGAAGAGAAGGCAGTATTTAACCTTCCTCTGTTGTCTATGGATTCTGAGAACCACGCTGTTGGTATATCTACACTAAGAAGTTATTTTTACTACAAAAATATGGACACCCCCCCCTCACAATTGTAAAGTTTTGATAAGTCACTTTGTTCCAAATCTCCATTTCAGTTTTCTGCCTTAACCCAATTTATATACATATTAAAAAAACAAAACAAAACAAAACCAAAAAAAAAACCAAACAAACAAAACGACAGCAACAACAACAAAAAAAAAAAGCAAGGGAAAGAGTACATTAATAAAGAACTTTTTGTGGACTTCTGTTCTTTGTGTATCTGCTGTGATATATATCAAGAAGAATATTGCTTTCCTAAAGTTATTTGCTTTCTAACGTCCATTTCCTATAAAGGCCATTAAAGAAAGATAAATAATTTGTCTAAATAAAGATTCCCAATTCTACACTCTACTGGAATAGAAAGCCATAAGCCATTTCAGGAATTACAAGAAAACATTACAGCGTTTTCTTGGAAACTCTATCATAAAGGAGTAGTCTTGCTAAGAGTCACACATAAATTACTGCAGAATTATGCCAATGCTGAAATGTATTTGTAAAAGTGCATGCAATAAGTACTGCATATCTAATGAAATAAATGCTATTGCATGCAAGCTCTCTGCTTATGACAATGTATTTATTACTGTGCTTAGGAAAGCTAAGTGTTCTGGGCATTGATCACCACAGAAATTCATTGTCTTGTATAGCTTTCCTCTAAAAACAATTCTGTTTCTTTAAAAGTAAGCATCAATGGCAAATGTTAAATGCATGACTAGTCAATGAGTGAGTAAGACAGCATTGCAGGCTTGAGGAAAATGCTGGTGCAGCTTCTAACTTACCATTGCAACGTAGTAAGAACCAGCCTTTTCAACTCTATTGCTGAACACTCTTGGGAATAAATTTCTATAGCAAGGCTAAGCTCACTTGGGGAAAAAATGGTCTCACGTGGGAAAAAAAAATGTTATTGAACATATTGTGTTTAACACAATACTGGCAGAGTGTGCATCTTTACATCACAGGAACTGCTAATGGTCTTTAGTATTAGTGTAAAACGATCAGAACTTGGCAGAACTTAGAATCCTAGAATCAAAGAATGGTTTAGGTTGGAAGGGACCTTAAATATCATCCAGCTCCACCCCCCCCGCCATGGGCAAGGACACCTCCCATCAGACCAGGTTGCCCAAAACACCATCCAGCCTGGTCTTCCTAACTTCTGTTAGTAATTTTATTTATACTACTTGTAAGCAGTAAGAAGAGCCATTTAACGATCAGTTGTGTGTTTATATTGTTAAATCACAAATCTTATAAAAATTAGTGTCTGTTTAACCTTTGCTTTAAAATCTCTGTTGTTTTTCACCTATGTCAGTGAATTTGAACAATTTCCAGAAAAGGAGACATGATATATTTTCATATGAAAAGAATAAACTTTAGTTGTCTATGGCCAAAAAAATTTAGTCAACATAGTCACTGGTGCCTTCTTGGTTATTCAGCTGACTATGTATCATTTAGTTATCTGTGAATAGGTTAACCAGTGCCATGGGAGACCCCCCATCGTATCTGAAACATCTACTCAGGACTGGTAGATATTGGTCAGAAATTATACCTTATATGTTAGTCACCTATGGTTAGGTAACTGCATTCTCTCCTGGAAAAAAATTTTGATTCAGTTGCCTAAAAATGACACCTAGAGCCATTTTAGTTTCCATGGGGTATCCTGTCTGGCCTTCAGCTTGTGATGTGGAATCGCACAGACCTTTCAAAGGTCTTATGTAATAGTTACCATTCCTTTGCAGATTTCTTGAATCCTCTACAGCCTCTCAAACGGCACTGGACACATAAGTTAAAAAATGGATTGATTCCTAACCATGTGCTTTAGCATGAGTCAAATCACTCCATGTCTCCATTCTAGCTCCAGCTCAGAATTAACTATATCTCCGCTACCTACATAATGGGAACTTACACTCTTACCCATATAGGCTGACACTGTTTCTTAGTCTGGAAGTGAGTCCCACCTGAACAATAAAATGAAATTTAAAACTGATCTGCTATTTTATCCCTTAATGGTGTCTATTCTGTGATAATTTACAGTATTCTATGTATAAGTTCTTTATGATGCATACTCCAAACTGAATACACTCCTATAACAGTCCATAAATAAGACTAGCATAAATTTCCAACTTTTTATATTACGATTTCTTTCTGCCAACTTAGGTACAAGTATTTTTAATGGTCCACGTGAAATACACAGTACCACGAAGGAGATCGCCCTATGCAAATTCATAACTATACTTGGAGCCTCAGAATGGCAATACATGATCACAAATGGTAAAATGGTTCTCCACAATCACTCTCCCTCCTTTTGTTATCAGTTTATTTCCCACTCAGGGTTACTGGGACAGAAACACTTCAGTTCAAATAAAGCCCTTGTCATTAGAGGAAGTTTGAAATCTTTAGCTGCAAGTTATTCAAAACAGAATAGTCTTCAAAACTGGTAATGTAAATATATTTTTTATTTAGCTGCCACTAGTACCTATGAAGCCAGTAATATCAGTTTATTAATATATATTATTCTTTATATGTATATATATTACATCACCGATATCTGCAATCTGCCACGCGCTTCACCGAGTGATAGAAACCTCTTTGTTGACTCTTCAGTGCAGTTGATGAACTTTGGTAACTTGTGCAGGTATAAATAGCCCTCTTTTAAGTCCGAACAGAGTAACATTTTATTTCAATATCTCTGCAGTATGTTATGCTAGGTTGAAAATATAAGAAAAATAAAAACTTCACAGTTTGTTGGAAGAAGTATGACTAATCAGAGAAATTTAATGTCACTTGAAATGAAGAATGATCTTAAACATTATTGTTTCTTGTTTTCGCAGTGTAATGAGAATATAAAATTTTCTAGAAGTGTTGTTCTTGCATACAATCAACTCTGTTCTTCCACAACTGTGTTAGTAATTTCTTTAATCAGAATCAATCACAAAGTTCCATGCTTAGAAGTAGACATTAACATCCTATTTTTCACAGGTGTTGAAATTCCTCAGAGTCCAACGGATGTTATGGGTGTGTAGTACCTCTATAAGTCAGTCCATGAAACGCATACTTAAGCACCTAACGAAAGGTGACCTTACTCTCATAGGAGGCTGAGCATCCATATTGAAGTTAATGAAGCTGCAGCACTTACTACACCTGAAAATCAGATTAAATTTAGCTGCATAACTTTAAACATAAAAGCAAGCCAAATTCTGATTAATATGGAGAAAATTTTCATCTTCTCGTTCTGTCGTTACCCTCCTAACTGTCATCCACCTGTCTCCTTATTTCTGTCCTGGAGGTGGATCACAGGTGGGGGGGGGTTGAGTTTTGGTGGGGTTTTTTGGTCTTTTAAATTGTATCTTTTCCAGCCTTTCACTCTTTTGTGATAATTTGTCTTTTGGCAATATTTTTGGTTGAATTATTCAGAAAGGCAAGTATATTTCTTGTTTCCTGGGTTGCCTTGACAGTAGACTTAAAGTGAAAGTTGGAAAAAGATGGTACATATCACACAAACAAGCATTATCTACAAGATTTCATTACCTCACTCTTAATACTGTGAACTATGGTTTGTTTTTTTTTCCCTATGGATTCATGAAGGTTTTAGGCCCAAATTTAAATAACTGTTTTATTCCATTTTATTTAGGATTTAAAACCAAATCTGTTCCTTACTCACTGGGAAAAAGAGCAAATTTTGTAGAAACATGTCTGTACTTCTTTTAACATTGAAGTTTTCTCCTTTGGGACTTTACCAGAAGTCTTACAAAGACTGCATTATTTCACAGAATCACTTAACCGAACAGTCACAGAATAGTTGAGGTTTGAAGGCACCTCTGAAGAGTGCCTAGTCCAACGTCCTGCTCAAAGCAGGGTTACCTGGAGCAGGTTACTCAAAAATCAGGTTTTGAGCGTCTCCAAGGACGGAGGCTCCACAACCATTCTGGGCAACCTGTTCTAGTGTTCAATCACCCTCACAGTATTTTTTGGTTTTTTATGTTTAAATGGATTTTTTTTATTATTTCATTTTTTACCCATTGCTTCTTATCCTGTCACTGAATATTTAATGTAAATGTCCTTAAAGATCTGCAAATCAAGAGTTCCATGCAGTATGTCACACAATGGATCAAAGAATACAAGCAGGTAAAGAAATTCCTGAAAAGATTTCTTAAACAAATGCTTCCAGACAGCCAGTACAAAGGAAAGATGATACCTTTATTTTGGGCTGCTGCTGTGCCTGAATACATGAAGTCTCATCCTGTGCGGCAGTGTACAAGTTTAAAAAAATTCTTTGATCATTACCTATTAATGTATACTCCTTTTCCCTTTGATCCTTTTCTATGTGATGATCTTCAGAAATTGTATTAAGAACTCCACATTTGTCAGAAAAAGTGTCTCACCTGTTGTTTTCTTAAACATAACTTTTGTTTTCTTTTACCTTTTCCTTCCAGCTAGTTCTTTTTTTCCCCCTGATGCACTATAGGTTGATCCATGCTCTCTGGGTGGAGTTTTCCACAAACATCTACCATACTTCCTCAGAATTTTGCTATCTGCCCAGTTAGTATTTTAGTATACTGAGACAAGTGTTGAGCACCTAGCATGTCGGAATCTAAACATTGTTTTCACAGCAAACAGAAGTTAGAGGAGAGTTCATGCTGATGTTCAGTTTTAAGAAAATCCATTTTGGGGGACAAACATTTTTCTTTCCCTGTTTTATTTAATGAATACTTAAATATATTAAACAAATATCCTGCTATGCCAAATTGTACTTGAGTCTTTGCTATTCCAAATTCCAAACCTGAGGAATTAGCTGTGAACTTCACTTTTGAAGATGAAAAAACAGTGAAAAGTTTTTGTATGCTTTGTTCCAGGTTTCCCTCTTGGACATCAGAAAGACCTTCAAATTCTACTTTATCTTTTACAATTAAGAAGTTACTATAAAATCATGGCTCTCTAGCAAACTGCTGCAGATAATCTCAGTCTATTTATAAGGAACCTGGTAATGAAACTTAGTGTCACACTTGATGTCTTGAAATAATTGAAGATGGACTATAAAAGGATGGCAGACAGCAAAGGATTATTATATAATGAATACAGAGAGAACTATATAATGGTGGGGAGACCTCGTTCTTATGAGATTGGGACCAGGAAAGTTTTCTTATTGAAAGATGTTGATGGCTTTTTTCTCAGGGAAAAATTTAGCATGAAAATTAATTAATTTTCTCAGGGTTTTTTGCTTGTTTGTCTGCAACCCAGGAAGTTACAGGTGATGTTTTCAAGAGACTTTTTTCAAAGCTTCCTGTGGGTCTAAGTTCAAATTTGAACATACTCAAAGAAAGAGAAATTTCTTGTGCTCGATGTTTAGTCTGTGTTTCTTCAGCACAAGAAATAGTCATATAGCATCTGTAGCCTACACTGCCATGAATTCTGTTCTTGAACAAAAAGCATGGCCTTCAGCCTTGGGAAGACCTTTACAATCATGAAGGGTGAGTGTGATCATTCACATAAGAAAAGAAAAACCGTGCTATTACCATTTGGCACTGTCATAAGTGAGAGTGCTTCTGACGGCGCAGAAAGTTGAGATTTGTGGTGAGACAATTTTGTTCAACTTGAACTATACCTACTCACAAATTGTGGGATCTCTTGTGGAATTAAATTCCATTTTGAAGTTTCTTTTTGCACCTTTTGCTTATCTTAACTAAATTATCTGTATGCTGGCCCTGTGCCATTTTGAGTTTGGATGGCAGCTACCACAGGAGATTGGTCTAATAGCCTCTCTAGACAATCCCTCAGAATGATTTGTGCAAGAATACATACAGCTCATTAAGTATGCAAAATACAGACATTAAGATTTTGTCCTCTCCTATATTTCAGAAGAAATACATTTCTGTTTTTTTTTTTCTGTTCTTAAAGCCTTTGAGGCAGAGCTCCTGAGGCACCGATAAAGTCAGGGAAAAAAAAACCACAAACAACCCATTCCCCCCTCCCCCCAACAACAAACACAATTTTCTGAGTTCTTAAAAATGCTTCATTTTCATCTGTAACGGGAGTAGTGAAGTGACTGATCTTAACACAGAACTTAAGGATGCTGCAGTTCTATTTTAAGGGCTGTTCTCAGGGACAGATGCTGGAGAAGAAAGAAGCTGCAGAACTTCCCATCAAGGAACATGTTCAAAATTAGGTGAGCAGTTTCCGGGAAAAAAAAGTTCTATAATTGTTAAGTAAATAAATAATGGGACGTTGACTGTAAAAGTAAATAAAGAGCCATAGTATTCTTTTTCTATGGAATACTGGAATCATCATTTCAATTTAAACGTCAATGCGACTTGTACAGTCTAAGTGCTTCCTTCCCCTGGCTGAAGGCACTCTACAAGTTAAAAAGCACAAGGGCATCTGAACCAAATGTGTTTCTTTGGTCTTCTATTTTATAACTGAAGAAAATACACATCTCTTGACCCTGCATATGTAGACCTGAGAAAGTTCCCTGAGAACATATTTCTTTGAAGGCACAATTATCTACTTTCAACTGCAGAGAATAATGATTCCCATTTTAAATTATGCACGTCTAAATTACAAGGGGCATGAAGAGGTCAGATCCTGTCCCTCAGGATAAGATAATTAACAGTGTTCTGTACTTGTGGTACAGACTAAGAAGCATGTTTTGCCTCTGTATTGTGATTCCACACTTGAACTTTTGCAAGGCTGTTTCCGTACTGGCTCAGATGGTTTTTTCCGATGTGGAATATATTGGATACAAGTGTCATTTGTATGATATCAGAACAGTTCAATTTCTCTGAGTATTTCTCATTCAAGACATGCTTTTTTTCTCGTGCAAAATTTTGGCATGACTCAAAAGCATCAGAATTTTCACCCTTTGCTGTCTTTATCTTCTTTCATCTGGAAACTTTTTTTCTTCTCTTTTTTACTGTGAGGGTGACTAAGCACTGGAACAGGTTGCTCAGAGAGGTTGTGGTGTCTCCATACTTGAAGGTATTCAAAAGCTGTCTGGACACAGTCCTGGGCCACCTGCTGTAGGTTACTCTGCTTGAGTACAGGGCTTGGGCTAAAGGACCTCCATAGGCCCTGTCCAACCTCAAATATACAGTGATACTGTAATTCTGTGATTCTCCACTATTATTGCATTCTGTTTCTATTTGCTCATTTAGTTAAGGTTACTGACAATATGGAGGGCATGTCCACCTGCTCTGTTGTGGGGTCCTCCATGGGCTGCAGTGTGGATATCTGCTCTGACATGGTCCTCCTTGGGCTTCAGGAGGACAAACTCCACCATGGTCTTCTCCACAGGCTGCAGTGCAATGTCTGCTCTGACACCTGAGGCACCTCTTCCCCCTCCTTCATTGGTATTGGGATCTGCAATGTTGTTTCTCACGTTTTTCCTTTCTGCTTTCTCAGCTGCTGCACAACAACTTTTACTCTTTTTTAAATATTTTGTCACAGAGATGCCACCAGCACTGCTGATGGGCTCAGCTTCAGCCAGCAGTGGGTCTGTTTTGGAGCCATCTGAAAGTGGCTGTGTCCCGCACAGAGCAGTCCCTGGTCTTTTCTCACAGCAGCCACCCTTGCAGCCCCCTGACTACTAAAATCTTGCTAGGTAAACCCAATACAAGGGGATCATTTTAAATCTACAGATACTCTGCACTGTAAAAGCAGGGAGCTTATTTACCTGGACACCACACTTTCCTGGTTTCTGGTCTGTTTCTGGATACATTTAAGCATTTGTAATGATGTTTTCCCCATCTGATTTCAGCTGGGGAAATGTATCAGAAATGTATGTTCAGTATCTATGCCTTAGGTCAGACAGATTTTACCCTTTTACCCTTTAACCTCCACTTTATATGCTGAGTTAAAAATATTTTATACTCGATGGCATTTGACCTGCAATTGTCTCCCTTTCTGCCTTGTCGTTGCCTGGAGTAGTATGATACTCATGATTTTCTGTTTCTTCAGTTTTGCTTTCTTTGGAATGCCGCTTAATTATTACTTACCTTCAAGTCCTGTGTGTTTTTGTTTTGATTTATTCCTAAACAACTTGTCTGAATACAGGTTCTTTTTTTTTTGGTTCATCCAGGTATTGTTTTAACGTTAAGTTTCTATCCTGAAAAAAATTGTGCACAATGCAAATATTTGGTATGGGTACGATACGAAAATTGAGATTTTTCATATAGGAAGATTTAACATCTTTCCAATATAATCATTTTTTAAAAAGGATCTATATAATATTACACTGGGGAGATGATAGAGCAAATGATTTTGGAAATAATTTCCAAACATACTAAGGACAAAAAGGTGATTGGGAATAGTTGGCATGGATTTATAAAGCAGAAATGATATTCAACCAACCTGACAGCCTTCTATGATGAAATGACCAGCTCAGTGGAGAGCAATACCTTTAGTTAGTCTTCCATAACAACTTCTTAGACAAAGTGATGAAATACAGACCAGATAAATGGACAGTAATTGATTTGACAGTAAAGGATTGACAGTAGGTTGGGCAGCTAAGGGTTGAAAACTGGCTGAACTGTTGGCTCAGAGGGTTGTGAACGGAGACATAAAGTCCAGCTGGAGGCCTGTCACTAGTGGTTTGTCCCAGGGGTCTATATTGTGGCCGGTACTGTTTAACATCTTCACTGATGACCTGGACAACAAGGCAGAGTGCACCCTCAGCATGTTTGCAGATGATACAAAACTGTGAGGAGTGACTGACATACCAAAGCAGTGTGCTGACGTTCACAGGAACCTCCATGGGTTAGAGAAATGGGCAGACAGGAATCTCATGAAATTCAATGAAGGGAAGTGTATCTGGGGGAAGAACAATTCCAAACACCAGGACAGGCCAGGGTCAACCAGTTGGAAAGCAGCTTGGCAGGGAAGGACCTGAGGGTCAGGGTTGCCAGCAAACTGACCATGAGCCAGCAGTGTGCTCGTGCAGCAAAGGCGGCCAACAGCTTCCAGGGCTGCATTAGGCAGAGTGTTGCCAGCAGGTCGAGGGAGGTGAACTTCCCCTGCCCTGGTGCTTTACTCAGCTCTGGTGAGAAACGCCTGGAGTGCTGTGTCCAGTGCTGGGGTTACCGGTACAAGGGAGAAATGGACTTACTGAAGCAAGGCTAGTACAGGGCCACAAAGATGACTAAGGGCTTGGAACATCTGCCACACAAGGAGAGGCTGAGACAGCTGGGGTTATTCAGCCTGGAGAAGAGAAGGCTCAGGGGGGACCTCAGCATTGTGCGTAAATACTTGATGGCAGTGGGGAATAAAGAAAATGGAATCAGACACGTCTCAGTGGTGCATAGAGACAGGATCAGAGGCAATGGGCACAAACTGAAACACAGGAAATTGCATTTAAAATAAGGAAAGGGTGTTTTTTTTCCTGAGAGAGTGATTAAGTACTCAAGCAGGTTTTCCAGAGAGGCTGTGGTGTCTCCATCCTTGGAGACAATGAATACCTTCTTGGACATGGCCCCAAGAAACCTGCTGTAGGTGGCCTTGCTAGAGCAGGCTTTTTGGAGTGGACTATCTCCAGAAGTGCCTGACAACCTCAGCCATTTTGTGATTCTACACACCAGTGTCTGTAGTTGTCTAATATTCAGGGTCTTGAAAACTCTATGATTGGTCAGCATTTCCTGTTCACTTACAAAAGTCATAGTTTCCAAAGTCTTTGATACAGTAGGACTGTTTTCTTCATATTACTGCAAACCAGCTTGCCTTACAAACCAGTGCTTTGCTCAGAAGACTCATTTATGTACCAGTATTTTGCTATAATTTGCTTGATTCTTTTGTTAGCAAAAATGTAGAAAGATCATTATCTTTTCACTTAATTTTGGTGTAAGCCTTTATACTCTGGAGGCAGTTGCTGTAACAGAAGAACCACTCATAAGCAAATAAGATGGAAGACAAAAAGATAAATGGTAATTATCAGTGCCAAGGACAAGCCTAGCTGGAAAAAAAATCTGCTTTGAAGCTCTGATTTTGGTTCATTCTCTTGCTAAGCTCCTCACTTAGCAAACTAACTGATTGAGCAACAGGTCACAGCTGAGGTCACTGTTTCTTCTGCAAGGATCCAACAATTTTATTCATATTCTTCCTAGCTCCTTGTTATTAGTAATTTCTCCCAACTACTTCAGGTCTAATATCTTCATCCTAATGCTGCAGATGTTGTTGATTTTTATTCATCTTTCAAGTATAGCTACTTGTTCAACTCATTTGCACAGAAGCAGCAAATTAGTAATGCTCCACTACAGTAGTTTATTGGAGTTTAATGTACTAGTTCCTCTACATTGGCTTAGTGAAACTATTTCAGATAATGTTTAGCAATAGCTTTACTTTTGCAAGTATCAGTCACTTTGCATCTGTTATACTGTTCTGTGTGTAATTTCAATAGAAGTGATTTACTGAAGTTCCATAAAGCTATTTAAAATCTACTGAAGTGACATTAATTTTCTTCTTTTTTTAACTATGGAAATCAAAGTACTAAAGTTGAGAGCAGCAGCACTTGTGTTTATTCATACAAACTAACAGACTTAGTGCCGATTGGTCCTGCACTAGAGCTCACATGGGATGTTATGATGCTTAGTGGCCAGAGAAGGACTGTGAATCAAAATGAAACATATGGATTTGAACTGCTGAATACTCAGATAGCATTTTGGCTCATCCTGCTTTTTATTTCCAAGTAATTCAATTAACGAGGTATAACTTTATCCTTGACTTATGCTGAAACTGATCCATGACAAACACTGGTACTTTACGTTTTGATTACAATCATTAACTGATC
Organism: Vanellus vanellus; assembly: GCF_965231255.1. Classification (NCBI taxonomy): domain Eukaryota; kingdom Metazoa; phylum Chordata; class Aves; order Charadriiformes; family Charadriidae; genus Vanellus; species Vanellus vanellus. The sequence continues at coordinate 208,924,840 of NC_138905.1, read as the reverse complement.
AGTAATCTTCCTTCAAATTCAGTTCTCCATGTCCCCTCCTTTGAAAACATGACAAGTTTTTGCAGTCATGCTTGCTGTCAGGCTGCTTGTTAGGAGATATATCATGTGTTGGCTTCATCTCACGTAACATTAGAAATCTACCACAGAAACATTCTTATCTATGATTTTCCCTCTAGGCCCTCTAGGCTCCCTTTATAATCAATGGAAAAAGAGCAGCATTTTTCAGAGTGTGATTCATTTGACCTATTTTAGCTGTCTACTTTAGGATGAGATGAATCATAGCCTAGAAGTGCTTATTTCTCACCATTGACCAAACTAGAAATGGAGATATAGATGGGATCAAATGAATCCTTCCAATGTACTTGATTTTATTTAATTTCTCCTTTACTTGAAGTTACTTTAATGCCACTGCACGAAGGCAGGACACTACAGGTCAAAACATTTTTTAGCTAAATAGTGAACGATGGTCTTACAACCCCATTCACGAAGTCTGTATACAAATCTGAAATTCCAGCTGAGTGCTCAGGATGCGTCAAAATCCCACATTTCATAGTTTTGATGTGTTAAACAAATGGTTAACATCTCGAATGTTAGGATAGTGGATTGTTCCAGTTTTAAGAAGAGTTATGAGGTTACAGTTTGATTTCTCACCGTGGAGTTCAGATTAAAAAGGGGAAATTTTTTCTCTCCTAATTCGGGAAGATGGTATAAGCAGTGGATATTATCACATTGCCTGCTTCAGAGCAAGTTATCAGTAAAGAGAACATGAAGTTTTATTCAAAGATGAGAAAAAGGCTGAGAATAACCTATCAGAGAAATGCTGTGGAGAAATATTATATCTTTAAAAAATATCTTCATTAATTAAAATACTTTCAAGCCTAATAAAATGTTTCACGTTTTTTTCTGCTTTTATGCCTTAGAAAAATGCTCAGCTCCTTTTTAGTTACAGACAGTGTAATCCTCATAATGTGTTTTTTATTGTTAATGATGTGTTTGTGTACAAGACAACACACACTTGCCTCACTACAAGATAGAAAGAATTTAAAAAAAAAAAAAAAACAAACCAAAAAACTCCTATCTTTTTATGCTTAATGCAACTAGAATTTATTTTGCTTTCTTTTCCTGTACTTTTATTTGAAAGCCTAACTGGCTGCCTGAAATGTTCTAGCTACCTCCAACCTCATAATCCAATGTCTTACAATTTAAATATCTTAGAGTTTCTGGTATTTGTGAAAAAAAGGTTTGTGTGTTTATTTGTTTTCCTATCTGTGCACGTGCACACACACATACACACACACAGCAGAAATACCCTAAATAGGACTCTAAGAGTGATTTTTCTGTTTATTTTTTCTTCTGTGGAAGTGGACCTCTCCACAAATAACATAATAAAAATAATTTTAATTCAAATAAAAATTATTTAAAATCAAATAGAAAAGTGTGAGATGTCCTAGGAAATAGACTAAATTCTTGTTATTCGGGCATTTTATCAGGATTAAGAGACACATATTCAGTCCAGAAGGAATGTTAAACAGCACTTTTACATAAGTCTTGACTGTTGCCGTAGGGATAGGCTGATAAAGGTTATCCTTTTCCATTGCTGTAGACAGTGACTCACCGTACCTCCCAAAATAAGCTTAAATATTAAAATATTGATGAAAATGTTGAAATATTGTTGAAAGGAATACAGCTGCATAAAATCTTATGGGGGGATTGCAACTTAAAAAAAAAAACTAATTCCTATTAGGTAGGAAGGAGATCATTCCTGTAATGGAGAAAAAGAGGAAAAGATTATCCCAAGTAATTTAACTAAAGATTATGCCAGTTCTAGCGGTTAGAGCAGTGATCTGGGAAATTAAATGTTTGTGATCCATTCTCCTACTTATGAAAATTTTCCAATGGATTTTTGTTGAGTCTGTGAAAAATTTGGGATAATCAGAAACTATTTTTTTTAAGTAAATAAGGTATTTGTTTCTGACAGGTTCAATGACTGAGAAGCTAGTCTACTGTTGTGCTATCACCAAAGACAAAATACCAAATAATCTGGGGTATTGTTTTTGCCAGTATGAATTGAGAGGTTTTAATTTTCTCTGACCCTTAAACAAATTTACCGAACTTTGGGACCTATCTTCAGAAGCTCCTGATGGTCTGTATGTGACTATATTTATGGTCCACATTAAGATTTGCATAATCCTTCAGATTGCTGTAAATATTCCTATGAATACAAGTTTTCTAGATTGGTGGCAAACTTGAGATCAAATTAAATATAGAATTTAGTATAGCTACAATAAAAGCAATGGAACTAGTTTTCCTTGTTAGTTCTACACACTGCATACTTTGGCTTTTGCCAAAAAAATGAATTCACATTTTTCATATTTCCAAAAATATCACAACAGAGTAGTTTATCACTGTTGCTTTCCAAAAAATGGCAGTTCTTATTACTTTCTCTTTATGAAAAGTAAAGTGTTTGGGTAAGCATGTCAGAAGATGTCTTTTGAAACTAGACTTTCTGTGATTTGCCTCACTGAACTTTCTGTTTCAAGTCTTAATCTTCAGTTCTGTGTGGGAACTTATGAAAGTGCATCCTTAATTTTAGGGAAAAAAATAAAAATTATTACAAGGACTTGGTCAAATTATAAAAATATTCTTGCTTTGTTGTGAAAGACAGTTTCCCTTCTTAGTCTACATTTTACAGTAGAAAATCTTTCTAAAATATATTAAATGTTTTCTAATATATTAAATGTTTTCTCTGGAATTAAATCTCACTTCTGATCCACCCATTATTAAGAATACATTGCACCTTTTCCTAATTGTTTTATGTAAGAACTGTAGCCTGCATTTATTATTCTTTTTTTTCTTTTTACAAGTCTATTTTCCTCATATTTGTTTGGCTTTTTTTGAGGAACAAGATTGTTTCCATTTAATGGATTGAAAAAATCAATTGCTTTTTACCTTGAGTTCAACTCTTTGGTCACTTTTGATTCACTCTACATGGCTGTATTTTTCTCAGCAATAAGATTGTATCAAAAAATGTGTGAAATTTGGATTATTTTATTTTAGTACTCCTTCTCTCATCATTCTTGTATTATTTTGAATTATATATTCTATGTAGAAATTTTTATACAGATAGTATAAGATGCAATTTTCTTACCAGATTCCAGACAAGTTTCAACCTAAAAAGGGTTGTCCACAGAATGGAGGATGGAGGACATTAGAGAGCACTCATATCATATAGTGCTTTTCGACAAATGTTCAAGTAGTGTTTTCTCAGAGGTGCAGAAAGTGTAGTATGAAGTCTTCACAGACTCTGGAGCTGCACATGGAAGATGAGACCAGGACCTGCAAAGTGAGAAATGTTGTTTATTTAACAGTTTCTGTAACCCTTTGATTTACAGAATTTACTGTCACAACATGACCACCCCATGACTGCTGGAGAAAAAAAAAATAAAAGTCCAACTCACAAGTCATGTCAAGCAATAAAAAAAGTTATCTTTTACTGCTTCTGCATTTCTAAATGAAAAATTACATTTGTATCACAAGGATGGGGGAAAAAATCTCAATTTCTTCTGATTTAAAAGGGTAGTAAAAAAATTAAAGTATAAAGACCAAAAGTATTTTCCTGCTAAAATATATCTAAAGCCAAACTTTAGTTAAATATGTAAACATTTTTTCTGTAATACTAAAAAAAATAATAATTTTCTCCTGGAGCCATAATGTTTTATAATGTACATGTATTTTACGTCATCTCACTGGTGTCATAATATTCTCAACAGGAACAGAAAAAACTATAAAGAAACCCTTTTCCTAAAAGGCTGCAGCTAGTGTCTCATGGGATAAGAACTGAAGAGAAGTGTAGAAATGGAAGTGAAAGATATTTATTGGCTTCTCCTCAACCTTGACTCTGGAAGCAGAAAGGATGATAACATGTCTTGATGATTCAAATTTTGGACAACTATGATTTCTTTTTTATCCTGAGATTCTCAGTCAAATTAGGAAAATGTGTTATAGAAAAGCGTTCTTTGTCTTCTCCCTTTCTGGAGCTAGAGGGACTGCCTCCATCTTCAGCTGAAGACTCCATACACCATCCTTCATGTAGATTTAAGCATTCTTAAAAATCAACTGAAGTTTTGTTGCTTCTCCACTTTTAGTCGTGGTGTTTTCTTCTTAAAACTCTCCAAAGACACACACAGGATCACAAAAGGGAACTCACAGAGCAACAGTTTATTCTGAAATACCATTTTCATGGCCTAAAAGTAGCAATGATTTTGGAACCAAGAAATTGTTTTTTGAGAAAATGGTAATTGAGAAATAATCTTTAATTTAATATTTTGTCAAATTCTAACTGGAAATCGTTTTCATGTACTTGTTCAAATGTATCTGCTTAACATTCACAGTTGAAGGAAGTTTGAGAATGGTAAGGCTGTTTCTTCTCAGAACTCTATAACTATGTATCAAACAACACAGGAACGTAAATTTAAGGTAAATTAAAGACGAATTTCCTGAATACTACCTGGTGCTTGGGGGAAAAAGGAAGAAGAAGGGAGCACTGCTGTTTGCTTATCCTTTTCATACTTTTCTCTAAAAGATGTGTTATGTGTTTTGGCGAGTTATGAAAAGCAGCTATTGGGCTAAGTGGACCTTTAATCTGACCTGTTACAGCCATTCTTATGTTCTTAGGTCTTCAGAAGTCTATAATAAAGAGAAGAAACCAGGAGCCAGGAAGGTGCTAATTAATATTTGTAGTAGAACTAAATTAATCAGAGAACTTGAAAAAAGGGATAGGAAGAAGTGATATAAGCCTCAGAAGTACCATGGTACACCCCTGGAGGACTATGCAATGTCCCATTGCAAAGAAACAACACTTAATAAAAGGCAAGGGAGGGATGTTCTAGTATGGCGAAGATCAGAGCTTTTAGTAAGTCTCTTATGCAGTACCAGAAGAAAGAAGGAGAAGGAAGCACCCACTGAAAAAAAAAAAAAAAAAAAAAGACAGTCCATTTTAAGTTAGAACTGAAATACCTACAAAGAAAATACAAGTGTCTGTGGTTTTGGGCTTAATCTTAATAAGGCATTTCATTGTTTTCTCTCTTTTGTAAATTCCTCCCAATACTGAAAAAGTGGTTTGGTTTGGTTTTGTTTTGTTTTGTTTTGTAAACACTGGATTTGCTTTTAAGTCAAAATATATTTAAATACTGTGTAACAGTAAAACTGACTCTTGGATGATGATCTAGCGTTTCTGCATTTATCTTCTAGTGGTGTGGCCATAAATCCAAACATACTGAGGTGCTCTTACAGGGCCACTTCCAGACTAATTGGATTTCTGCTTATGCTTCTGTATCAGTCTAAAGCCCTGAAAGGGGAAAAAAAAATTAAATGCTTTATTTATACAAGTGATAGCTACAGAACTTTTACAGAATTAACCTAACAAGCTTTGGAGAGCAAGCCAGAGTACAGCATTCATGACAGAAAATGCTTAAGAGAGGGTGAAAAGGGAAAACAAAACACAAGAGACGCTGATGGCCATGAATATCTCAACTAATTAAGTTGTATGTTTTTTCCTTTCTTTCACTTACTTCACTTCTTCAAGTTAAACTTCAAAATTTAGTTTAAAGGCTTATTTACGTATGTTTAACATTGAACAGTCTGACTTCACTGTTCCTAATTTTTTCCTTGCATTATAAATGTAACTTTAATAAAGTTCTGTGCTTCTTAAGCACTTCTTGTTGACCATATTGCCATCCACTTAACTGTAAGGAAATGTGAAGAGACAGCTATACCAGAAGGTTCTATTAAAATAACAAAAAAACACAAGCTATCCACACAAGGCAATTAAATGGCATTGCATGTCCCCAAAGTAGAAGGCACACAGAGTTACGTGTAGGTTGATATTTTATTCAGCAAACAAATCAACCCTTGTACAACACACTCCACAAAACTAATCGGGCACAATATACTCCATATGGATTAGCAGTCCCTTCACCCCAGGCATATTAAAAAGCATGTGGAACACTACTTTAGCATGCTATAAGCTACCACTGAAAGATATGCACCTGGGGAGGAAGAATGCTAGGCACCGGTATAGGTTAGGGGCGGACCTGCTGGGAAGTAGCTCAGAGGAGAAGGATCTGGGGGTCATGGTAGACAGTAAATTATCCATGGCCCAGCAATGTGCCCTTGTTGCCAAAAAGGCCAATGGAATCCTGGGCTGCATAGGGAAGAGTGTGGCCAGTAGGTCGAGGGAGGTCATTCTCCCCCTCTACTCTGCACTGGTGAGGCCACAACTGGAATACTGTGTCCAGTTTTGGGCTCCCCAGTTCAAGAGGGACAGGGAACTGCTGGAGCGAGTCCAGCGAAGAGCAACTAAGATGATGAAGGGCTTGGAGCATCTGCCTTATGAGGAAAGGTTGAGAGAGCTGGGACTCTTTAGCTTGGAGAAGAGAAGGCTGAGGGGAGACCTTATTAATTCTTACAAGTATCTCAAGGGTGGGTTGAAGGAGGATGGAGCCAGGCGCTTTTCAATGGTTCCCAGTGACAGGACGAGGGGTAATGGGCACAAGATAGTACACAGGAAGTTCCATTCAAATACACGGAAACACTTCTTGACGGTGAGGGTGACAGAGCACTGGCACAGGCTGCCCAGGGAGGGTGTGGAGTGCCCTTCCCTGGAGATTTTCAAGACCCGCCTGGATGCAGTCCTGAGTAATGTGCTGTAGGCAATCCTGCTTTGGCAGGGGAGTTGGACTAGACGATCTCTAGAGGTCCCTTCCAACTCTGAAAACTCCGTGATTCCGTGATATTCCTTGGTATTTCACAATCCAATAAACCGCATGTCCCCTAATAATCAGTCACTCATTTAAACTACTATATGTGTAATGTATTCAAGCACTTCCTGTTTTCCAGGCCTCCCTTGACTGTATATTTACGTGATTTGAGGGAACACTTTCCAGCTGTATGAATTCGTAAAGAAGTCCATGAATGTGTAAGATTCACTCAGGTGGATCACATACTTCACCTTTAAACAGCACTAAAGATGACTGAGAGGTATATTCTATTTACATATAAAGCCAACCAAAAATACAGTTTCTAGTATACAGGATTTCATTTTTTATAGTTTTTGCCCATGAAGTCTTTATTTTATCTCCAGAAGTCCTGCTTATGAATCTCAGCTTCCCCAAATGGCTTTAGGTTCCCTAGAAGCACAAGAGTCAGGAGTTCAGGCTGAGTTCTGCCCTGTCATGGGCTTAGGGAATGCTCTTGAAACACAAGATGTTTTGAATTATATATATTGGGTATAAAAAGCTGGAATTTTCTCACTGAGCTGTTGCATTCAAATATTTTGTCCTGTCTTATTATAATAAAAGTTATTTTGGATGCAACTCCATCATTCCTTCAGCTGTCCAAATAAGCACTCTACCATCACTCTGCATCTGGTGATAGGATAAAAGAATTCACACTGGGACCCTCCACGTAGCTATAAACCATATCAGATAAAAAGAGGAAGGATTCCTACATATAAGGTGGAAAACCAATGATTACAGTACAACCTTGGAAAGGAACAAGGACCAAGCACTACAGGTGCATGCTAGATCTCAGAGCATTGTGAGGATGTTTATTATTAGTGTTTTTCACATTATAATCCAAAAAATGGGCCTAGTGCCCTTTCAAACCAAGGAGGATTGATAAATAAACTACTTCTTCAGGGGCAGGATGGTGCATAACACCAAAGGCTCTAGCTCAGCTTGGAAATCTCACTCTTTGCAAGACAAAATTGTCAGAACCCTGAGGGCACCAACAGCCCTGCCTGTCCTCCCCTGGGCCTCCCCCCACCCTGCCCATGGCCCAGGATGCCACTTCAGCCCATTCCTGCCCCAGCGACACTGTGGGATGTTGGTGTCCAGCTCCCCACAGCCCTGCCCTGCCTGGCCACGGCCCCCATCGAGCCGGGTGCACCCACAGGCCAATACCCTGGCCCAGACTCAGCCCATCCTTGTCCCCAGGAAGGTATTGATGCCCAGGGCGTGCCCCCTGACTGCCTGGCTTCATGGCTGAGATGGTGGGACAAGTCCTGGCTGCCAGGCCCTGCCAGCCCTAAGGGAGCTGCTGGCCCTCCCTGACAAAAATATTATTCCTGGCATATTCCTCATGCCCACAAATGGCAAGCAAACAATTCGCAGCAGAGCATGACAGTCCTCCAGCACTGCCAGGCAGACAGTTGATTTTTCAATGTCAAAATGTTTAGCACGTACTTGTGACAATAAGAGGTGGCTGGTTTCCAGGGAAGGAGCGTAACCCTTTCCCACATGAGTGCTGGCTTCCCCACTCACCTTTGAGACACCGGGGTCAGGGAACCAAAGCCCGTATGGATGTGTCAGCTCATGCAGAAGTTCTGGAGCACTGCTTATCATTTCAAATGTGGGAAATAATACAATTCCATGTTAATTATTCTGTTTCAGAAATTCTGGAGGTTACATCAAATGTGGGTTTAATTTACATCTTTGGATGCAGTGCCCTTAGACATTTCAGCAACGACTAGAAGGCCTTCTTTTGGAAAGATTCACACATCTCTTCCTGCACTATCAACAGCAGCGCTGCAGTGGAACAGTTGTCATCCAATGGACTTGACCACTCAGCAGCTCTGACCACTGCTATAAAGACACAAAAGTGAACCACAATGTGGGCCAGCCAAGGCTCCTGCACTGGCAGGAGCCGAATATTGAATCAAAGACCCTTTTCTAAGAGACCTTTGTTCTGTGCGACATTAAGGAGGCCAATTTGCCTCTCTATATCCTAGCACTAGGGCTTGAATACCAATAAGGTCAGTGCAGGCACAGGTAAGCAAGGCTTGGATGGTCTGACAGGCAATTTTCCTGCTGTGATTTGATGGACTGAACTCCAGAGCATAAGGTTCCCTAATGGTACAGCAAATTACTCCCCTCTCCACGTTTCTCCAGTCAGATTGCTGCCTCTTACAGAACATCCTGTTCCAATGCCTAGGACTTACCAAACGCCCCAGCAGCAGGAAGAGAACAGCTTCAGGATACCACCCCAGGTACTGCCTCTGTATTTTTCCAAAACTTAGCTCCCACTTTTTTTGCACAGAAAAGTATCTGAAGAGACTAGAGAATCTTCCCAGAGCCAGAAGCAGGTAAAGTCAATGTAACAGTAAATAAAAGACTTATGGGCTTGCATTTTTTCATTAGCTTCACCTATGTTTTCTTTTCCCTTATTTTTCTTTTTAATACACTTGTAGCCTCACCTGTCTGACGCAGGTGATCCATTAATGGTTGCATTCATTTATTTAAATGCTGTGCCAAGAGGGTACAGGGCACATGAGGCAGCAGAACATCACCAGGCTGGCAGCATTCGCAAATCATCCTGTCTAGAGTAATAAACTGGTTTTGTTTCTTCCAGCTTTTAAAGATTGTAGCTTTCTACCTCAACAGAAAAGAAAGTCAGCCCTTTAGTTTGTGAATAGCTGCCATCCTTCCATGGAGGGCAGCTGGCACCTATTGGAACATGGAGTTTTACAGCAGGATTTACATGTGCACTTTGGCAATCACAGGAGCACTAGAAGGGAACTGCCGGAATTAAAGCTATGAATACAGAGAAGGCAGATGTGAAGTAGATGAAAATAAAATAGCATGTAAATGTATGATGGGTCAAGATGTAAGAACATGCTGCCAGGAATGAAAAGGTGTTATAACAGAAGAGAAATAGTTTACCGTCTGCCTAAATTACATGCACTGTGGCGAATTAATCATTCTGTGAAAGCAATGATGCTTCATGAAACTTGCTTAGCTCTGAATTTTGGATTCCATTTTGGCATAGAAGTTTGAGATGAATATTTACAAGGTCATTTATATGAACAAGATTGAGTCCTTTTCACTTAAAAAAAAAAAAAAAAAGACAGCACCTCCTATGTACAGGTTTTACTTTCTGGAAACACGAACAGGAATCAAAAGAATTTAAATTAAAACTGCATGTTTTTCAGGTTGGACCTGGTTTGGGTGCCTCATATGTAACTTGATAAACAAGCAATTGTCATGCTACTTTAGTCACTGAAAGATAATTAACTTTGCTGAAATGTGTATGCTTCTGGGCTGATGATGTATTCAACACGATAGCAAAAGAAGACAGCTTTTGCCCAGCTGCTTAATGATCAAAATACTCAAGTGCCTGAAGATGGCCAGTGTAATCTATTTCTAGTAGTTTGCAGTCTGAGCTGAGCACTACAAATTCTGAGCTCTCTTAAACTACTCAACCTCCCAGATGAAAAATTGTTGTCCTTTTTCCTCTCTGTGCCGTTCTTTCCCCATCTTTAAAAGAGGAACAGCTGTTATGTACCTATGAATAGAAGGCTCTGTTCTATTTCATTACTAACAGAGATTAGTAGTACCTCTCAAGAAGAGAAATGCTTGTTGAGGTTAAAGGCTCTATATTTTAATTTTCTATGGCTTTTTGGCATGCTCTTATTTATACTGTTATATCAATGCTTCTTTAAAAGGTACAAATTTCAGTGTTGCTTTAGTTTAACCAACCCAACACCCTCTTCAGGGTGTAATGAGAGTGTCATTAAATGTGTGGTTTGCAAGTCAGTGCTAATGTTTAATATGACACCTTTCTAGCTTCTAGTTGGTGTCTGAAGACTGTAGGAAAATTAAGGTTGGTTTTACCAGTAAAAATAGAAAAAAAAAAAAAGGATATTCTTCTTAGTTATTTGTATATTTTATCTTATCAAGTTAAAAATTTTAGATAACTGTCAATATCTTTTTTTTTTCTAGAAGAAAAACTAAAAACAGTAGAGGAATTAGAGAAAAATATCATATAGTTAATTCATATGTAAATTATTAAAAAGATGAGTTTTATTGAATGCAACAACAAGCCAAATCGCAACACAGAGCAAAGTAAGATTCCAAAAACTACATCTTAGCAAAAATGAAACCAAGAACTGAGAGGGGGAAACCAGGACTGTGATTATAACTACAAAAGTGGATGAATAGTAGCCACTTAGCCCACTTGTCTGTCCCCCTGACCTGGAGGTGCCACTGAGCAAATACACTGAGCAAACTATCCCCACCTGAACTAAACGGTAGTTTCTGTCTGATAGTTACAGTATTGCAGAATATTTGAAAGTCAGTTATCAATGTAACTTTTACTGTTTTGTCTTGATTAAAGTGTGTTATCCTATAAACTGCATCACGTGCAAAGTGATATCTGGTTGGAGAAACACTGAAGACCTTGGAGGCCTTTTCTACTACACAGATCTTAATTTCAAGTGCTGTACTGTTTTTTTCTCCACCAACAGTTCTGCTGTAATAGCACCATCAATTTAATTAGAGATTTCCAAAGTTGCAAGTGTGAGTGTGCAATACTGTGGATTGTAATCAGAAGTGAGCTGGAAGTTCATCACTAAATTAATGATATTTACTGAAAATTCATTAATTACTCTTGAGCTGAACTGACATACTACAAAGACATTTTTTTTAATCATCCCCCAAATCTGCCAGACTTTATTAAATTACTGCCTGCCCATTTGTGAAACAACAAGGAGAGACATCTATAGTACAAATGTATTGAATGGATTGCAGATTTTCACACGTCCATCAGCCATGACAAGAATACAAGAAAAGGGCTTGAAGAATCCAATAACCCAGGGGAAACTGTTGAGGAAGCAAACAAAATATGAATGTATGAGGGGTCATAATAAGAGAACATGCTGGGAAAATAAGGTGCTGGGGGGGGGGGGGGGGGGAAGCCAAAACCCACTGTTATTTAAATTACACAGACACTTGGATAGATTAATTATATGGAAGAGAGCAAGATCAAAGGTTTGTTTAAAATATACTGGAGATGAGTTGTTGTATAACAAGGAGATAAGGCTTGAAATCTGAAAGAAAAAAATAAGAAAGGGAAAAGCAATTAACATTACAATAATTTAAAAAATCTTTTAATAGCTGTAATGTGTTAAACAATCATCAGAATTCTCTGGTTTTGGGATAGCTCTTAAGGAGAAGTTAAGCAGAAAGTCATACTAAGCTATCTACCCAAAACTTTCACATCTGACTTTCTTATTGAAGAACAGCATAGTCCCTGACCAGCCTTTGGACTTCCATTGAAAATACTGTAGCTTACAAAAATCTCTATCTTAGAAGTTTATGATCATAATGGCCCAGAAAGCCAACCATTTCCTGGGCTGAATCAAAAGCAGCATGGCCAGCAGGTCGAGGGAGAGGATTCTGCCCGTCTACTCCACTCTCGTGAGACCCTACCTGGAGTACCATGTCCAGCTCTGGGGCCCTCAGCACAGGAAAGACATGGACCTGTTGAAGCAGGTCCAGAGGAGAGTCACAAAAATGGTCAGAGGGCTGGAACACCTCTCCTACGAGGACAGGCTGAGAGAGTTGGGGTTGTTCAGCCTGGAGAAGAAAAGGCTCTGGGGAGATATTATTATGGCATTTCAGTACTTAAAGGGAGATTATAAGGAATATGGGGACAAATTTTTAGCAGGGCTTGTTGCAATAGGACAAGGGGTAATGCTTTTAAACTAAAAGAGAGTAGATTTAGACTAGACGTAAGGAAGAAATTTTCTACAGTAAGGGTGGTGAAACATTGGAACAGGTTGCCCAGAGAGGTGGTAGATGCCCCATCCTTGGAAACATTCAAGGTCAGGTTGGATGGGGCTCTGGACAACCTGATCTACTTCAGGATGTCCCTGCTCACTGCAGGGATGTTGGACTAGATGACCTTTAAAGGTCCTTTCCAACCCAAACTATTCTATGATTCTATAATGGTTCAGATAAAGTGGTACAGTGTTCTCTCATATATAGCTGTTGACGCTAAGCTGATATCAGTTGCATTCAGATTAAAAGTTTTTCCTGCCATGGCCATTTTGGTAATAATAAACCAATTTTATATTAAGTTTATATGAATTGCTTTTCTATTATATTTATACTATAAAATAGATTTATATTTGTGGTATAGGAATGAGTGCACCTGTCAGGGCTAATCTTTTTTTAATTCTTTTAGAAAATACAAATCCATACTAGTACCTGTTAACACTAGTTTCTAGTGTTCATACTCACCTTCTCAAAAAACTTACTGTTTATTATACCGTGCTTATTTATAAGAGAGCTTTTATGGGTTTGTTGGTTTTTGGTTTTGTTTTTTTATCCATTGTCAAACTTAGTTCTGGTTGAAATACAGAACCTAAAAGAAAGGAGGAACAATTAATATCTCTTTTTACAGGTCCGGCTCCTTTCAAGTAGTGTTAAATAAAAGATGATATACTACAAGATTTAAAGCCCAGCAAGAATCCAAAGCCTTCTACGGTACTCATAACGTTGCAGTTTAAAGGCAAACTGCTCTGGCTCTGTAGGCTGCCCTTTTGAAGCTTCTCATCTCAAAGAGAAATTAGCCTTTTAATTGAAAAGGGAATTTTTATTATTATTTTTTATTAAACTGAAGTAAAAGCAAGGGTTTACAAAGTGACCTCTTGTAAGTGGAAACATGTCTATGTGTATGCTTATGCTTGGGTAACTGAAAATACAAAACAAAAGCAACAGTTTAATAAATGGTTGCGATTATATCTGAAGCATATAAATAAGAGTCCTATGACCCGTATAGTGAAACTGTCCTGTAGGTTTTTTTTCTATGTGGGTAAAGGTTTTTTTCTTGGAGAGAGGAGAGGGGAAGGATGTTTCAGTTTGGGGTTGTTTTTTTTTTTTACTGTTTTAGGACTCGAAATGGAAGATTATACTAAGGGTATCTAGGAAGGATGCTCCTGCAGGGTAAAGATCTGTATATTCTTATAAAATAATAGTTTGTACAAAGCAATCTGGTTTTACATAACACTTTCAAACAAAGACTTTAACACATAGTTGTGAAGTCTGACAATACCCTAGTGATTAAAGCAAGCATTCACTCATTTTTAAAATGAAAAACAAAACAAAACAAAACAAAACAAAAAAACCCCAGAGGTTGAAGTTTTCCCAAAATCAAAACTGATGAGAAAGCTGAAGACATAATCTGGGAGTTTTGACTACATCTCTGACCACTGGATACACCGTATCAGGCATTTTAAAGCAAGTTTTCTCTGTGGTAGTTTTTAAAATATATAGTTACAGTTACAATTCAGAATTTGCCAATGGTTTCAAAGAACAAGCTTAACAGGAAACTGAGATCTAAATATCTCTTAGGTATTTTAAATTAATAGCATTCTGGAGGAAAGCTGAACATGCAGCTTCTACATCAAGGAATAGTGCCTTAGCCACAGCCTTTTCTGGACTGGGATCAAAATTAGAGATGATTATGCTTTTTGGAGGAAAATTTTAACACTTGGCAAAACCAAGTAAACAGTAACTGATTTGACGGAAATTTTCAAGCCTTAACCTATTTGTAACACAATCACAGAATGGCTGAGTTTGGCAGGCACCTCTGGAGATCCAGCTAGTCCAACCACCCTGCTCAAGCAGGGCCACCCACAGAAGGGTGCTCAGGGTCATATCCAATCAGGTTTTAAATTTCTTCATGAGTGAAGACTCCCCACCCGCTCTGGGAAACCTATTCCAGTGTATGACGAACCTTACAGGAAAAAAAGCTTTTCCTTATATTTAAACTGAATTTCCTATTTTTGCCCATTACCTCTTGTTCTCTCACAGTGCACCACTGAGAAGGGGCTGTTAAACACATTGTGAAGATCCACCTGAGCTTTCTCTTCTCAAGCTGAACAGTCCCAGCTCTCTCAGCCTCTCCTCATACAACATGCTCCAAGGTCTTAATCATCTTCAGGTCCCTGGACTCTCTCCAGTACGTCCATGTCTCTCTTGTACTGGCTAGCCAGCATGGGCTCAGCACTCCAGATGTGTCTCACCAGGGCTGAGCAGAGGGGAAGGATCACCTCCCTCGACCTGCTGGCAACACTGTGCCTAAGGCGACCCACAAGGCTGTTGGCTTTTTTTTGCTGCAAGAACACATTGCTGGCTCATGGCCAACTTGGTGTTCACCAGGACCCCCAGGTCCTTCCTTGCCAAGCTGGTTTTCAGCTGATTGGCCCTAGACTGTCCTGGTGCCAGGGGTTATGCCTCCCCAGGGGAGGCATTTCCCTTTGCTGAACTGTGTGAGGTTCCTGTCCACCTTTTTCTGCAACCTGTTAAGGTCCCTGCAAATATCAACACAACCCTCTGGTGTATCAGCCACTCCTCCGAGTTTTAACATCTGAAAATGTGTTGAAAGTGTACTCTCTGTCATCGTCCAGGTCATCAGTGAAGATGTTAAACAGCACTGGCCACACTATCGACCCTTGGGCCAAACCACTAGCAACTGGCCTCCAGCTGGACTGTGTCTTTGGTCACAACCCTTTGAGTCAACAGTTCAGCCAGTTTTCAATCCACCTCACTGTTCATTTATATAGTCCATCCTTCATAACTTTTTTCCATGTGGATATGGTGTGAGAAAGTTTGAAAGCCTTACAAAAGTCAATATAAACAACATTTACTGCTCTCCATTGAGCAAGTCATCTCATTGTAGAAGCCTTTCAGGCTGGTGGGTTATTTCCCCCTCAAAAATCCATGCAGGCTTCTCCCATCAACATTCCTGTGATGTGAAGCTGACCAGCCTGTAGTTCCTTAGATCCTCTTTCTTGCTCTTCTTGAATACAGCAGTGACATTTACTTTCTTTCAGTCCTCAGGAGTCTCCCACTGCGTCCTCACCTCCCATTACCATTGCCTATGACCAAGTTACAAAGTCTACAAACTTACTAAGAACTTTGCAATAATATTAAACAAACAAACAAAAAAAATCAACACACAAAACAACAACAACAAACAGAAAAAAACAACCCTGGAGCTATGATTTGTGTTGAGTGTTTGTCATAGTGTCGTGTGTATTGAACTGTGTTCTATTAGTGTAATACATTTTAGAAGACAATGTGTAACTGAGTACAATTGTTTCTTGAAAGACACCTTTGCATTTAACCAGCAATTACCTAATATTACTCAGTGGAATGCAAACCAGGAGAAACATAAAATAAATCAAAAGATGGTATAGAATCAAGAATTCTATATAAGAATACTGGGATTCCTTTAATGAGGTGAACAGTACAGTAAATGCAATTGTACTTTAAAAGTAGGAGAACTGCTTGTCCAATTTCTTAACCCATGGCATAGGACATTTATATAAATCCATGTAAGTTAGGCAGGTCTTACTTTCTTATTCTGTTTTATTTGACAAAACATCTTCGAAATACTCATGGGAAGAAATAAATTGAAGACAAAGAAAAGAAATTAAGGGGCAGAATCACAGATGAGTGAAAGTACAATAATATCAAGGAGATTAAA
Organism: Vanellus vanellus; assembly: GCF_965231255.1. NCBI lineage: Eukaryota > Metazoa > Chordata > Aves > Charadriiformes > Charadriidae > Vanellus > Vanellus vanellus. The sequence goes on along the minus strand of NC_138905.1, from coordinate 208,908,508 downwards.
CCTTGAAAAGATTGTGAATAGGGAATGATATGAACAGAAACAAAATCGGGGTTCAATGCATCATCTCTACTATGTGCCTACTGAATTTCAGGGTTTTGTCTCAATTTTGTATGTAAAAGAGAACATAGGGAATTACTGCAAAAATATCACACATTTTAAGAGCAACTGCAGATTCCTTGTAGCTTGCATTATTTACTAATCCCCCAAAATGTGTTTTATTTTTTATTCCAGTGATTCTTCTCTCCACATGCTTCAGAAACCAGTAAAATAAACGTAATCTTTTCTTCTCCATGGGAGTAACATCACCAGCCGAAAAAGATTTCCTGAGACTAGAAAACTTGTAAGAAAGATCTGTCTCCACAATCTCTTTTTAACTCATAGGGAGAACATAGTTGAAACAGTTCCAAGAGGGCCATAAGCATTTGTATTATCATACAAAATGGAGAACTGGAACATTGTCAGCAGGGAAAATGAGAACACTATTATGCACATGAGTAAGTGTTAAGGAGACACAATTACTTGCAAAGTCACTAATTAGATCCCCGAGTCTTATTTCAGTCCTAGTTTAGGCAATCCTTGGAGTCTAATGTATATTGGATGAAAATGCCCTTTCTACGATCAAATGACTATGAGAACAACTATTTTATGAATAGTCTTCCTCGTTGTTTCTAATATGTCTTTTCCTTCATGCCACTTGTACCAGGATTTATGAAGGAGGTTATGGGATAAGTATCTCTCCCTTCTCTGGATGTTTTCCCCTGTTGGAGAGTCCATAACTGAATAGTTCAAGACTAATTCTACTAAAGAGCCAGAGAGTCAGATCTTCTGAATATGTGACCAGTGTAAAATGTTATATGGGTTATGGGTGGCAACAAGGGACTGGATGTTATAATTTCCAAATGTTCACTCCAGTCTTATGTCCTTACACGACCACTACGCAATTAGTGTAATCATAGTTCCTAATTTAGTACTTCCCAAGTGAATATTTTAATGACAGAACTGAACTCTTGAATTTCTCTGGGTGTAAAACCTCCAGGCCAAATCAATCTTATTTTGATATAGCTAAAAAAATAGCTTTCCAACCATTTTAATGGTATACACCTACCTCAGTTTTGGTCCTTGATTCAGTTTATGTGACAACAGAGATTTACCATGACATGCTGCAAAGAAGACTTGCTAATTCCCCAAAGATTCTAAGCATGCAACAAAACCCAAGAAACACAACATTTTGCACGTACATATGTCCCCAGCAAGTTCCACTCAGCTCAGCAACATCATGTTTTGGCCAAAACTGCTTGTTTCTGTTGCTTTGTAATTTAATATCTGCCACATTCTCACTGACACTTTGAACAATGTCAGATCCTTAACATCCTCTTTTATTCCAAACCTGAGTTTTCAGAGCAATGAATATAGAAGAGGAAGTTAATGAACAATTTTGCCTCTCCCATATTGATGGTCCAGTCTCTTTCTCCTTGGGCAGCCTTGCATTTGACAGTTTATCACTCTCCCTTTTAAAACGTTCACACGGATTTATTTGTTAAAAATCAAGCATGATGCAACTTTGGGGCTTGTATTAAGGAAAGAAAAGAGAAGAGGCAACTTCAGAAATGACGAAAAAGTTTCAGCTTAGGGTAATAATCCTACGAAGGCTTAGCACAGTTTTGTCTGTGAATATGTCAGGTTTATGGTATGTGCAATTCACTGTTTAACTATTAAACTGTTGGATATTAACTTACTGATACTGATTACCTAATAGATATTACCTTAATTCATAATCTAACTGTAGTATAGGATTTTTTTAATGTATATCTGTACAGCTGCTAGTACAGTGAATAAAGACTGTGATCAAAATCACGGTTTTAATACTACTAATAACGATACTGATACATTTAATGGACTGTCAAATGGGGAAGAGCCTCTTATTTCTGTGAGATGTTATTATCACATTATGCCTACACCAAAAAAAGTCTTAATGGTATGTTAATCCTGCAGATCTGTTTCACTATTAAACACAGATCTAAAAATCCTAACTACAGTTCTAAATAATGGGCTTCATAAAACATAACTTCATTTTTATAAACAGAGATTGTCCTTGGTTCATTAAAGACAGACCACTGACAGACAGCGTACAGAGTGTTAGAGTACTCCGTGCCAGCAGCTCACAAAATAAATCCTCAGCAATTTAATCTCAAGAAAGAGAGAAGGTTTTTGATAAGTTCAAAGGCGATAGTTTTGATCTTATGGGGAATAGACCCATAATTTATGAAATAGATGGAACCTTTACGGCAAAGTGTAGTGTGAATGAATGGCTAGATCTAAACCATTTGCACTCTTGTACCTCTTGTACCTCTCTGGAATACAAGTCTGCCACCACAAATGGTCATGAAAGTAGAGTAGCCGCACTCTTAGACAATGCTTTATCACTGCACCTGCAAGAATGACAAACAAAAAGAAAAAGGGTTACAGTTACAGTTACAAGGTAGTAAACACTTAAACGAAATGCTATTAAAACAGTTGAATTTTACTGGTCAATAAGAAAATATCTGGGTTATTAAGAGTCATTTGTTAAATTGAGTAGGCCTTTAAGTGTTTGATTTCAATTTTTTATTATTATTTTTTAGATATTTTTTTTCTTTCCCAAAGGGCCGTTGATTTTTTTTTTAATTTTCATAAAACAAGTAGTTCTTTGCTATTTCAGACATGTCAGCAAGCATGTTGTACAAGCTGCTGAGCTGTTGTTATGCAGTTTGCTGAAATCTCTTGTTTTCTGAAACCCTAGCTTTGATTTTCCACTTTTTCAAACACTGTGATCAATAAATAAAGATTATTAATTGGTCTTGCAATTACTTTTTTTTTTAAATACTAAAGCTTGAAATAATTAAAAAAAAAAAAATCCAAGCTTTTCTGAAAAACAGCAGTTATTCCAAATTCAGTTGTCTATAAACATACCTATGCTGAGAGTTTTAGCTTTTGTGAAAAGATTTCTATAGCAAAAGAAAGCACACGGAAATGCCAAAAACCTCTGAAAGGGGAAATAGAAAATGTAAAACAGTGTGCCTTTTGATTGTGACAGATTAGATATTCAATATAAATAATCCACTTCCAAAACCAACTGTCAATTAAAATCATTCTGTAGCTGAAATGACTCACTATTATCTAATTCTTAGATACTTCTTGGAATTCTTGGAAAAGCTCAGCTCTGTAGACTGTCTTCTGCAGCCATATGACATGACTTAGTCTTCATCAGGGATGCATTTGTCGCCCAAAACAGAACTACATGAAGCAGGATAGCGTGGTGCGCCGCAGTACGTAGTATCTTTCAGGTACAGTGTTATTCATAGAACCACAGAATGGTTTAGGTTGGAAAGGACCTTGAAGATCATCGAGTTCCAACCCCCCTGCCATAGGCAGGGACACCTCCCACTGGAGGTATTGTCCTGTAATTTGTGGTATAAATTGACAGAAGCAGGAGATAAGCCTTCCTAATTCAACTGTGTATGGCTGTGGTGATAATCAACGATATCATTATTTTGTGACAACCTAAAAGGAAAATCTTTAAAGAGCATTTCGGGTTTGTTTGGGATTTTTCTGACTCTGTCCACAAACTTGTCACTACTCCAAAATATGAAGTATATTCCGTAGCAAGGGAAGATGTGCCCTAGCCTTATAGGTGCATCACTTATCTCTGTTCTTCTGTGTAAGGAAGTATAAAAGTTCCTCTCCTTTCCTTTCAGCAGCTACCATCCAGCAACATAGGGCCAGAGAGATAAGCTGGAGGTCAATAAATTTCAGGTTTTCCTACCTTTACAGGGATATTTACTCATGTAAATAATTCTATATTCCAGGCCAGTTCCTTCTTTGACAAAGCAGCCTAGCAGAATTGACAGAAGAGCATGTTTTAAAAGCTGCAGCATTTTAGGGTTGGGTTTTTTTTCTTTTGCTTTTAAAGTACGTGTCTTCACGTGGCATAGAGGTATTCTGCCAAACACGGACATTAATGCGCCTTTGTCAACCATATTCCAATACACAGGGCTGGAGCTGTTAAGTCTGCCCTATCATTTGATTCTCAACAAACCATCAGGAAGCAGAATGAACATAAACTCGTTCAACTATAGCAAAGGAAGAGTTAAAAAATGTTAGCAGAGATTTGGTTCTTTATCAGGTGTAAAGCATAGTGTAATGACTCTGCCTTTAAATGTCATTTTTATGTCTGAAAGGATAAAAAAGAAATTAAAACTGTTAGGCTTTCTTATCATTTATCTGAATTAATTTCTTTGACCACTAGGTTATTGCAGTGATTTGTTGCTCTTGGACTTGCATTGTGTTCTGGTGCCAGCGCTGCTGAGAAAATATCTCCCGTACACTTATAACGAACAGGCTCAAATTGCCCTGTAATGTGACACTTATCATTATTTCCCCCTTTACCAACTGAAAGTGGGAAGGTTAATACATTTAAGGCAGGCTGAGGAGAACTGCTGGTAACTCAAATGCCTTTAGATCAAACCCTTCCCCCACATTTCCCCACATCAAATATTATTACTGCAACTGAATAAAATGAAGAACTATTCTTGCTCGTATTACGTGGATATCTTCGCGGTATTGAGATCAAGGCCCACTGTGCTACCCCTGTGAGATTTACAGGCTAGGAAAGAAACACATCTCAAGAAACAGTGGCTGAAGCTAGATCGATTCAAGCTGGAAACGAGACATATATTTTTAATCAAAAGCTATCAGGAAAGACAGATTGCATGTCCTATAGTCTTCCAAAATGCTCAGACCCTTAACAAACGAGGCTACTGTTTATTCAAATGTCAATTATCAGGCTAAATGCAGGAATAATAAATGAAATTTTGTGCATCCAAGCATATCAGATATGATGAACTATTTGACCCTCTGGCCTTAAAATCTCTGAATGGGAATCTCACTGAGTAGATAGTGGGCAGCAGGGTGAGATTATTATTCCTGTTTTACAGATACGGAAAAAAGACTAAGGAGGCAATGCGTTACAGATATTTTGTTTGAGTCCAAGGAATCCAATTTTTTTTCCGCTACATAACAGTACTTCAGTTCATCCTTCAAAAATACATACATACAGCATTTGGGTATATAGAAGTCACCTGCATGCCTCCTTGTTCAGCTTTTCCTCTCTCTGGTATTTGAGCGTGACACCTGATATGTAAGAATAAGAGAGTAAGCTGAACTGCCACATCTGTGATTTAACCCTTGTTCTTTGTCTTCCCAGATAACTTGGGACTGGTGCTTACTGTCACATCATTACTGTGTGACTTCTCCTTCCTGTAGCAATAGGGTCTCATTCGTTTACCCATTTCAGCTGCACTGTAGTCAACAGACTCCCTGTGCTCATTCCTTTTTTATAAGAATTAGTGTCAACATTCCTCCTGGAAAAGAAACATAATGCTCATGTAGAATTGTTCCTGCTGTGTTGAAGATATGTTTACAATATTCGCTGGAGGGTTCAGCTTAGGAATTTAACAACCACGTGCGTAAATTCTGGCCTCCATTCCTAAAGTCCCTGCCAATACACTAAGTACAGTCAGCATTTGCAGACATACAGCTGCCCAGCAGATAAGCTGACACCCTCTGGGTAGCTGTTGCCACTAGGGATATTACAAGTTGGAACCAGCATTTCCGCAAAGGTCAGGAAGCCAAAGTCTTACCAACTCATTCGTGCAATTTTCTCCACTCCATTTTTTAAATTAATACAAAGACCCAAGGCAGTCCTATTGTTCCTGCTACCATACTCTCTGCTGCTTCTCTGAACCATTTCGTGTATGGCTATGACTACTCCCTGCAGGCGTAAAACTGATCTACATTGACCCTAATTGGTTTAGAAAGTCTGCCAGGATCATAGCATACTATCAACTATTTGCTTATCCTGTATTATTATATTAGATCGTAGCATGGAGCAAAAACTAATGAAGTTTAAGATTTTTATTGCTCAGGTACTGTAAAAAAAAAGCATAAAGAAAGAGAGCAGCAATGCTTTTTTCTAATTTAAGACAATGCCCTAGATGGATCCTGACTGACCCAATTAACTGAGGACCTAATTTGGAAGCATGATTGCTGTAGGCACTGGCTGTTGTCAGAGGACAGAGACGAGCATCTCTATTGGGGGTTAAGACCATCTTAATTCTGAATTGTCCTGCAGAGGTGCCTTTTTCTCTCCTTAACTGTTAAGTATGCTTATGCTTCCAACTTAAATACCACTGTTAGGTACATAAACATAGGTGAGATGAATCCGGGCTTAAGATTGGGTGGCAAATTGAATGGAAATAAGCGTGTAAAGCAAGAATAACGGCAGTATGACTGTGGTTTCTGTTTTTTGTATAGCTGATCCTGAATCTATTGATGACATCTACCTGAGATATGAAATTTCCAGTGGTCTCCTCACTATGTCCTCACTGAGCTTGGTTTAACCATCCATGAGACTGGCTTTCTAGGTATTTCAGCAAAACTGAATCTTTGGCTAAACAGAGATTTTTCAACAAAATGGGTGGGGTTTTTTTTGTTTGTTTGTGGGTTTTGTTTGTTTGTTTGTTTGTCAGAGAATGTCCATCCATTAGAACTGAAAATGCTGAGCTTCAGGTTATTTTTGTTATATGGGTCATTTCTTTGGCTACCCAGACCGGGGAAACACAGATGGGAATAAGTCTCAAATTTACACTCTTATGTAGGTTTTCAGGTTTCTGAATTTTTGTGCAAGACAGAAACATCTGCATAAGTATTGGCTTTGGATTAGAAAATCAAGCAGGACTTGAACCAAAGTCCACATCATGCAACAGAAGCTCAGGTGTTAACGGTGGTTAACCCATCCAGAGACTGTCTTCCACACAGAGAATGAACCAAGCCACAGACCAATAAAGAAGCTAACTGAAGTTTATACTGTTTGGGGACAAACAGGAATCCTGTTAATTAGGAAGGCAAGAGAGGAAACTCAATGAAAAGGGAACAAAGCTCCTAGATGAGCAGGAAGGCTGAAGCTATGTGAAGGACAAATATCCATCACATAATACTGATTTTATACTGGTTGTTCTACTAACCTGGATCCCCTATGGTATGGTCACACAAAATAGACTCATAAATGGAGTGATTGTGTTAACATGGCTCATGGTCCAAAGATGCAAGTGTTGTTTATGCTCCTGCCTATAAAACTGCTTTCACCTAATTACAGACTTATGTTACTTAAACACTTTATTTTTAAGGCCATTTGAATACTTTAAGGACCGGTTTCATATAACTGAAAAGACTTTGCACCTCCAGAAGTTCAAACGTGGCAAATGACAGCATTTTAAAACGACTGAAAATTGTTTCCTTGAAAACACATTTTCATCTTTTTCATGAAGTTCACTCTGATCCATCAACTAAAGCTAGTGAGAAGTTTGAGAAGTGATTTATTCAGAGTTACAGTACTGAGAGTTGTTTCATGAGCTAGCTACACATTATGGTAAAAAGCCTTATTTTTAACTTAATGCTCATATGAGATCCAGGGTACCTTTAGCTCACATCCCTTCTCTTTTCTATCTTGGTCTGCGGAAGACAACCCAGAACCATGGGGTAGCCCAGAAGAAGTAGGGTGCCTCTGAAAGTCTCTACCTAGCTATTTTGACAGGTTACATTGAGAGTCTTCCCTAACTATAGGGAGAACCTGACCACTTATGTTAAGCGAAAGGTGATTCTGGGTGTCTGCACGCTGGATGGGAAGCTGCTTCTAAGCAGCTATCTCAGTACGTGGAACATGAGGAATGTGTCTGAATAGATGCCATACTCCTAGTAGACTCCTCTGAGCTCTCATGCTGCAGTTTTCTTTTTTGAGGTTAGTGTCTGTTGGTAAAGGGAGGAAATGAAAGGTTTTTTTGAAAACTGCCATTAGCTACAGACATCATTTGCTTTCCTTTTCATTACAAGGAAACAAATCTTTCTCTACAGTTTGTATGTGGTTTGCCAAGTCTATTTATCTGTCAGCTAAGAGCAGCTCCAAGACCACACTCGAGAGCAAAGCCCATAAACACAAAGAATATTATGAGACTGTGTAATCAAATACTGCCTGATGATGTTCACCTAGCGGATGGCTTAAAAAAAAAACAAAAAACCCAAACCCACAAACAAAAAAACCCACCCTACCCACAGAATTTCAGCACACTGTGGTTTCCTGAATTGAAATATTTGACTTGACAACTTCAAAGTTCTTTCAGTGTGTTCATGTGTCTGTGTAAAAAGAAAGAAAGATGTTACATAAATATAGATTATTCTATAAACACACTGAATACAGTAAAACAAATGGAAGTTTATGCAAAACCATCTTTAACAGAATGCTTTTCCAGTTCACACAAAACATTAAACCCTATATTTGGATACAAAGTATGTTCTGCTGCAAGTTACACTGTAATTTAGGCAGAACATAATTTTGAGATTTACAATTAGGAAATCTATTATAGCCTCAAGTACTGAATCTCAAAAATAAATTTTCAGCAATGAAATGCAAGTGATTTAACACCATTGATCATGTGGTACAAATTGCATTCAGTTGGCTTTTAATAGGCAAAGATATAATTAAAGGAAATTATATACAATCTTTCTGTTTAATACATCTATATATGCACACGCACAATAGGCAGCCTGATAACTCTAACTTCTAGCTAGAAAATTATAGCACAAATAACTTCTTATTTGACACATAATGAGAAAACTTTGTGCTTATACAGTGATTTCATTCCAAAACCTTTCTAAACTGTGACAATGAGTGACTCTGTCTTAGATACTGTGAAAGATGTTAAGGATACTATAGGAGGCAGTAAGGCTTGAGGTAAGAAGCAAGTGACCACCCCAAAGTAATGTCAGAAGCCGTGACAGAGCAAAGGAGAAAGTAGTGAAGAGATCATAGAGCCACAGGGAACATCAAACTTCTGTCTAGTCAGTCAGTCCGTCCGTCCGTCCGTCCCTCCCTCCCTCCCTCCCTCCCTCCCATCCATCCATCAAATTTACAAAAACCTACCCCAAATATACAGCAGTCTAACTCACTCTTAAACGCCTCCAATGACAAGGATTCAACAGATTCCCTAGAAAGCCTTCCTTGTGCTATCAATTAATTAACTATTCAATCAATTAATTATACTGGTACTGGCTTTTGCTACTCATTTAGTAATTGGTATTATATTGTTGTTAATTATGTTGGCTAATTTTACTGGAAAATCCTCCAGATTTGATGGTCTCCATTGGATAATGACTGAGTTCAGCTTTTCAAACCATTGTGCACCTTCCACGTGACACTGCGAGACTGTGTTCCTCTGCAGTTTGTGTATGACAGTGCCAAATGGGACCGTGTGAAAATGCTTACTAATGTCAAGATATATCAAATCTACAGCTTCTCCCTTGTCCACTAGGCAATTACCCTGCCACAGAAAGAACTTGGATTGATTTGATGTGACTTTTTTTTTCTTGACAAATCCATGTCAGCTGTTCCCCATCACCTTATCCGCAGGGTGCATCCAAACTAATTAACAAGCTGTTCCAGAATGTTTCTGGTACTGAGGCTAAGCTGATGGACCTAGGTATTCCCTCTTACCCTTTTTTAAAAATAGGTACAATGTCTGTCCTTCCTTATTCTTTAGGGAATTTGCCCATTTTTCATGTGCTTTTTAATCACCAGTGTCTCCTAGATTTTGTCTGCCTCTGAGTACATAATATGAATACATCTAACTTACCTTAATATTACCTGCTTTAAGTATATGTCTATAATTAATATTTCCACGTCAAGATTTTAAAAAATCTGAGTTTAGATTTAAAAATCCACATGTAATTTTGTATATAATTTTAACAACCAGAGCACATAATATCTTTCACAAAACATTGAATGCTCTGAGCATTGCATTTAGGTGACATTCAGTTTTCTAATTGATAAAGGAAGTCAAATCTGGAGGACTTGAAGACCCAGGGGATTTCTCCTCTATTAATCTGTTTGATCCTGATCTCAAGCGTATGTGCTGCTGGCAGCAAGGCTAAGCAAGTATTGTAAAGATGCAGATGCACACACAATGGACAAACACCTGTATAATACACACACAGACATACACCTGGCCATACAAATCAACACAGAGAGAGAGTAGTGCCTTTACTGCAGCCATAAATGCACCAGCAGCACTTTCATCGCTGTGAACAGCACAGGGCTGATCCTGTGTCTCCTCTTCAGGTGGTCAGGACTAGAGCTCATTCGCAAACAGGTGCATTACTTCTCCAGACCCATAGGCACAGGCACACCTGCAGGTCCCTTGAGACCTGGCCCCGTGGGCACATCTGGAATAAACACCTAGACATGGCTCCAACCTTGGGTCTGGCCAGATTCAGTCTCCCGCTCATGGGTTAGTGCTGGTTAGGGTTCATTAGCAAATCACACACAATAAAAAGCAAGGTCCCACAGAGAAGAGACAGGAACGGTGTAACAAGACGGAACAGATTGCAGCAACTAAGTGCGTGGCTTGACCATTGTATTGGGTTTTGTGGCAAGGTTTTGGTAGTGGGGGCTTACAGGGGTGGCTTCCATGAGAAGCTGCTAGAAGCTTCCCCTATGTCTGATAAAACCAATGCCAACCTGCTCCAAGATGGACCTGCTGCTTGCCAAGGCCAAGCCTGTCAGCAATGGTGGTAGTGCCTCTAGGATAATGTAGTTAAGAAGGGGGAAAAAACGTGCTGTGCAATGGCAACCAGGAGAGAGGAGTGAAAATATGCACGAGAAACAACTCTGCAAACACCAAGGTCAGTGCAGAAGGTGGGGGAGGAGATGCTCCAGGTGCCGCATCAGAGATTCCCCTGCAGCCTGTGGTGAAGACCACGGTGAGGCAGGCTGTCCCCCTGCAGCCCATGGAGGGGAATGGTGGGGCAGATATCCACCCGCAGCCTGTGCAGAACCCCATGCCAGAACAGGTGGATGCCTGAAGGAGGCTGTGACCCCATGGAGAGTCCCTGCTGGAGCAGGCTCCTGGCAGGACTTGTAGACACATAGAGAACACCCCATGCTGGAGCAGGTTTTCTGGCGGGACATGTGACCCCATGGGGGACCCATGCTGGAGCAGTCTGTTCCTAAAGGACTGCACCCCATGGAAAGGACCAATGCTGGACCAGTTTGTGAAGAACTGCAGCCTGTGGGAAGGGATCATGTTGGAGAAGTCTGTGGAGGACTATCTCCCGTGGGAGGGACCCCATGCTGTAGCAGGGGAAGAGTGTGAGGAGTCCTTCCCCTGAGGAGGAAGGAGCGGCAAAGACAACGGGTGATGAACCGCAATCCCCACTCCCTGTCCCCCTGCACCACGCAAGGGAGGAGGTAGAGAAGATTGGGAGTGAAGTTGAACCCAGGAAGAAGGGAGCGATGGGGGGAAGGTGTTTTAAGATTTGGTTTAATTTCTCATTACCCTACTGTGATTTGATTGGCAATAAATTAAATTAATTTCCCAAGTTGAGTCTGTTTTGCCCGTCATGATAATTGGTGAGTGATCTCTCCCTGTCCTTGTTTTGACCCATGGGCTTTTAATTATATTTTCTCTCCCTCTGTCCAGCTAAGGAGGGGAGTGATAGAGTGGCTTGATGGGTACAACTCACCATGGTAGCACCTGGCATCCAGACAGGGTCAACCCACCACAACTAGATGGATATATGGACCAAGAACCTGTTTACATGAGACTGGCCCCTTTTTTTTCCCCTCCATTCCGTTTCTCCCCACTCACTTTGGATAGATTTTCCCATACACTCTGATTTTCCCTTTCCTCACCTTCAGCCCCTCCCCTAAGCCTCCCATAAAAAGTTTCACATTTCCATAATTCCCTTTGAATATCCAACAGTTTTTATCTTCCCAATGAGACCCATGATGATCTCGTTTCCTCCTTGTCATCAGTTTCTAGGCTCACTGAGGCTACACTCCACTGGTCCCTTCAGTGACCTGTGAGCTTTGGCCTTTGGTATTGTCTCTGTTACCTCCCATTTGTTAATGTTTCTGTATATAGGTATTTCATTTATTATTTTTCCTCTGACTTTTGGGGGTTTTGTTTGTTTGTTTGTTTTTAATAGATGTTAGTGTTAGTTATAAGCCAGATGTTTCTCAATTCCAGGTATTTACAAATCTTTTACCTGATATCTTTGTATTAATGTAATGCCAGAGACACTAATTCTTCAGAATCTTATTTTTTGATTCCTGTCTCTGTGACGGTTGCATGATCAACTTTCTTTCTACAAGGACATCATTAATTCTATTAATTAAGACTTGTTATAACTTTAATGTGATGTTATTAAATATTAAAGATCAGAAATAACTAAAAAACTATATTTGGAAGGTTTCATACAAGACAACTTGTCTTTTTTATTAAATCTACCTAAATATCTACCTGATTTTCTTTATTTATTTACAGTTTCATCTGTTATTTGAATAAATGTCTAGGCTGCCACAGATATTGGTTAGCTAACGGCTTTCAGACCTTTAAAATACCTTGAAGAACTCGATGAGGACCACCTTTTCATTCCCTTCCTATTTATTTCACACTAAGAGTCATATTGCTTCAGGAGGTACCAGATCTCCATCTTGAGTAACTCTACTAGATAAATGGAAAGATTTCAAGCACATGAAATGAATAGAATAGAGATAGCAGCATGTCAGAGCAGAGCTGTGAGAAACGGTATTTATCACTAGGATATGGTTTCTCGGTCTAAAGGCCCACTAATGAGCAGATCTAAAGTATGTAACTTTAGCCATCACAGTCAACTAAACAGACTCTATGCACATCTCTTCAGCACCTTGTCCTCTGAGACGTGCCAAAATGTACTTCCATTATTTTAGTTCTATTTGCTGCATATTGTTTGGGATAATAAAAACATTTTATGAAGAAATTTTAGGACCATGTGAAGCCCTGGATAGAAGGGGGAATGGGTATAGGAGAGTTTAGCACAGCTCCCTGTTCATACACTGATGGGGTCATGCAGTTGAGGTGCAGCCGCAGCACACTGGACAGGGTTAATAAGGTGCCACAGAAGGCTATAATCCCTTCTTAGGCATCTTCTTTAGCATCTTGTTAGGCATCTTTGAGTCACCATCTCTGGAGTTATTTAAAAGACAGGTAGACTTGGAGCTTAGTTACATGGTTTAGTGGTGGACTCGGTAGTGTTAGGTTAATGGTTGGACTTGATGATCTTAAGGGTCTTCTCCAACCTGAATGATTCTATGTTTATATTCTTCCACTCACTAAACCTTTTCAGAATACAGTAGCTTGCTTCTAGATGAAAAACATTTTTTTTCTCTCAGAAACCTATAGGCGATGAGGATTCACTACAAAGAAAATAATAATAGATTTGTGATTTCTGGAATCCAAACTCTACAACTGCTCTGATTCATTATACACTGGAAGTATGAGAGGGTCTGAAATAGTCTTATAAATATAGGAATATTTAGAAGTTCTTATGTCATGCTACTGATAGCTATTCTTTCTAAAATTTTAGTAACTATTTTTCACAGAATCACAGAATCACAGAATCACAGAATCATCAGAGTTGGAAGGGACCTCTAGAGATCATCTAGTCCAACTCCCCTGCCAAAGCAGGATTGCCTACAGCACATTACTCAGGACTGCACCCAGGCGGGTCTTGAAAATCTCCAGAGAAGGGGACTCCACACCCTCCCTGGGCAGCCTGTGCCAGTGCTCTGTCACCTGAACCGTCAAGAAGTGTTTCCGTGTATTTGAACGGAACTTCCTATGTTCTAACTTGTGCCCATTGCCCCTCGTCCTGTCACTGGGAACCATTGAAAAGAGCCTGGCTCCATCCTCCTTCAACCCACCCTTGAGATACTTGTAAGCAGTAATAAGGTCTCCCCTCAGCCTTCTCTTCTCCAGGCTAAAGAGTCCCAGCTCTCCCAGCCTTTCCTCAAAAGGGAGATGCTCCAATCCCTTAATCATCTTAGTTGCCCTTCGCTGGACTCGCTCCAGCAGTTCCCTGTCCCTCTTGAACTGGGGAGCCCAAAACTGGACACAGTATTCCAGTTGTGGCCTCCCCGGTGCAGAGTAGAGGGGGAGAATGACCTCCCTCGACCTACTGGCCACACTCTTCCCTATGCAGCCCAGGATTCCATTGGCCTTTTTGGCGACAAGGGCACATTGCTGGGCCATGGATAATTTACTGTCTACCACAACCCCCAGATCCTTCTCCTCAGAGCTACTTCCCAGCAGGTCCGCCCCTAACCTGTACTGGTGCCTAGCATTCTTCCTCCCCAGGTGCAGGAACATACCTATAGTGAGGGTTTCACCCTTTCAATCCAATGGAATTCTCTGTTTAGCGTCAGTATGAAAACCCTGCAGTCCCTTATAAATCAAAACAACCTGGGGAACTTAGGGCAGGATTCAGCTTAGCTAACATTAACCATCCAGACATTAGGCATCACACCTAGGAGATTAGTGCAGGCTTTCTCTATTGCCAAGGGAAAGAGACGGGTACGTCCTGAGGACATCTTGTCCTATCTATCTCAGACAGAATCTTAGCAGTTGATAAATTACTTTCTGGGGGTGTCTCTCCCTGCAGGGGCTATAGACGGAGTCTTGTCAACTAGCCTAGACAAGTCGCTTAACTTTCAGAAGGTTAAAGTTAAGTAAAATCAATCCAGTTTCTGTGACTAACAATCCAACATTTTTTTATTTATTGGATTACTTCATTCATTGTGAAATTTTAGGTAGCAGAGAGCCTCCTTTCTAAAAATTATGAATAGTCAAGCTAATTAATTTGTTTAACCTACCAATATGACTGTTTTATCCAGTTCAGATTTTTGAGATCTAATAATTACTTTTCAAATTTGAAAAATTGTAAATGCTTAGTATAAGGATTCTTTTACTGCAGTCTAGCTTGTCTTCATAGTTGGGTGCATCATGCTATTAATATTAGGGGTGCTACCAAAAGAGTAAATGAGAGCATAACTATTTGTAGTCTCGGTATCAGAGACATCCAAGGTAATTTTATTCTTGTTCCTTATGCTGTCAACTTTGACACCTATTTCCTTATCCTCGCTCTTTCCTGCTCTTCATGCTTGTCAATCTTATTTGAAGAAACTTACATTTTTTTCTATCACATCATAAAAAAAGAGAAATAAAGGAGGTTGAGGGGAAAAAAAGTGAACTGATTTACACCAAGATTTACTCATTTGTAGTAGCTACAGCCTCATACTGAGTTTCATATTCTTCTCCATGACCTTTGTGATGCCAAACTCAGTTCAGCCTGGTACTTTGGTGTTACCATGTCATCAGCATTGGCATTTGTTGAAGAAGCACCTGACTCTCACATGTTTCATTCCTCTGTCTGCGTGGGCTTATTTGAAATGAGAAGGGCATTGTCAACGTTCATTCAGTTTTCAACTCTTTCTCAGGAATCACGGGTTGATTTGAACGCATAAAAATGACAGATTGTTAAAAAGTTTTGATGATTCATACCCTCACATATCTTTAGTATAAGTATGATTTTCATGTTTCTATTGCTTAGAAAAAACATGCAAAATCAGCTTGACAAGAACTGTATGAATTTGCCTGATAAACAAAAACCACATCACTAGATTTTAAATCCATCTTATTTGATTACTCACTGTGTGGTTAGGGTTGGAAATACCTCCCAACTATCATTCTTATTCTTTTAAAAGTACACTGCCTATTACCACTGTCATTTATCCACGCATCTTTCCATTCTGCCTCACTTCCACTTGCAAATAATGAACCAAATCATCTTACACTGTAAATTAGAGCAGCTCCACTGAAGTAGAAGTATCATTTATAAGCTTTAATAAGCATTAAAGAGAGTTTATGGACTTACAAGGCTGAAACGTAGTCTTAGAGTCGACAAGGTGACTTTAAAAATCTGTTAATTTTCTGTTTCAAGATGGTGCAATGCATGATTTTGATGTCATTAAATGATGGTGAAAGGAGATATTATGTATGGACAGTGGACACGTCCAGCCATTGACGGGTACGGGGACATGAATCAGAACTAAACATTACAAATTGTTGAATATTTATTACCAAATGGTCCTTTGGAAATCCTCCTGGGGCTGTCTTACAGCCGTGCTCACACTCATCAAAATGAATACTTAATGACTCACCTGCTAGAAATCCTGCACAACTGATAGCTTTGTGAAGCTTTTATTTGGGAAGAAAAACAGCCCCAAATTACAGGCATAGGAAGAAGTACAGGAAATTTTAATCAAGGGAAAAAAAACAAAAACGTATTGACTAAATAAGTATCTTGCATAATAGCATACAGAAAAAAAATGTTGAAATAGTTGGCTATTGTTTATTGCAGATGCTCAGAGGACACTTACCTCTAAAAACCAGCTGCCCACCTGAGCTGAATTGTGGTAAGCCTGAGAAGCTCCAGGCCTGGTTCATGCTTTAGTCATGTCCCTGTTCATAACTTAAATCTCTGCTGATCCTACCGACAGGGCTAGTTTCTGTTGGCTTTCTTAGGGCGTACTGAACAGTTTGTTTCCACAAAAAGCAAAGCCGAGAACATTCCCTATCCCTTCCTTTGTCTGCTTTTATCTAGGAACATATGGAAAAAGCATGCACCTCTGTTGTGGGGGTTAGCTGTTGTGATCCTGGAATATTTGTTTCCTATGGGGGTGCCCTGATCAACACACTGAGGTGGAGTCCAGGGAAAGGAAGTGCTTTTCCAATTTTTTTTTCTTAGTCTAAAATCATTCCACTTTACATGGGATCGATGACCATTCATTTGGAACAGAAGACAGAATGAGTGTGATTATAATGGTTGATGTTATTCATCTGGGAGACAAAAATGACCAGGTGCTCCACTTTGTGAATACTTTAATATTCAGCATTGATTAGATTAATGAAGGGCCTCCAGGTCTCTCTTCTCCTTCCCAAAGGTTTTAACCACTAGGCTCTAGAGTGAGGTTCAAGTTTCCAGTTTATAAGTTGAAACCTGAAAACACTTTAACCACATGGAATTGGACTATTTCTGCTTCATCCCTCAGAACTGAAGAGTCTCTCGAATGGCAGATGCTGGGCTTCCAACTCTTTTCAGCTAATTACTCGCACGCTGAATAAAATGAGCAATCTTTAATTTTTATACCTTTTCTAGGAGGAAAAAAAAAAAGTTATTTAAACGCAAAAGAGAGGCCAGAAATAAGTATGAATCTCAACTGAAGACAAAGTGCTGCTTCCAGCCAAAGATGTAGCATTCGCACTTGCAGGTGGGATTAAGGACATACTGCTGTTTTCAGCGCTAGCTGTGACCGAGATGTTGAACCTGTTGGCTTCCCCAGCAGTCAGATGACTAACTCACGGCATGAGCTACCCATGAGCTACAGAGGTAGCTAAAACACCTAAATCTGTGCTGTCACTAGGCACTTAGCTTCAAAATTAAGCACAGCAATAATCAGAACCGGCCTTTGGTTGATCTACTCCAGTTAGGAAGGGAATTGATTACGGAACTGAATTACCCCCGACCCTTTTAAAGACTAAACAATTTAATTCACAGGAAATACACTGAAGGCTGCTGACCCTCCATGATGTGTTTTTAAGGTGCTCTTAGCTGAAGTCTCAAGACAAAGCATCGCAAAAAAAGTGTATCTGGCATGACATAGCAAGCTTAAAGCAGGTGGTAATTAACAGTGTGTCATTTTTCTGAACAAGACAGAAAAAGTTATTCTGTTAAAAGTAAGTTGTCAGATCTAAATTTCATCTATATTAGCTAGCAGACAGATAACTGGCTGGAAAAGGATAACATCCTTACATATTTGATTTATACCCAGGAAAACAATAACGTTCGGCTTGTGCCCTGAAATAATTGACTGCAATGATACAAAACAACCACAAGGTGGAGAGAGACGGAGCAGGATTACATAGCTGGGTCCTGGTACAAAACTAAATTTTAAATTATACAGTATTCCCACTGGATTTTTGTTCTGAAGGAGAAGGCATTGGCTTAGTCAACAATTGTTGCATGATGGTTATTGATTTGAATGGATGATTTTGTCTTGAGGCCAACCTCTGTCAAAAACAAATGCATGGGCTGCTTAAAGAAACTGCTAGGAGCACGCAATGGCAGCTAGAAATATGCTAACAGGCACATTTAGCTAAAGAAATGATTAATGGAGACTGCGAAGACCTTGTAAGAAAATAACTTTTAGTTTTAGAAACACAACGGTTCTGCAAAGAACAAAAGAATTGCCTGTCCTTTACTCTTCACTGTATTTATTTTCTCTTTCTTATATTCTTTATCACAGAAAACATGCCAGAGGCCTTTTATTAATAGAGAAAGGCCAAAAGGCACGAGTTATACAGCTGACTCAGGACAATCTAGATCTTCCTTCATACTGGGGGATTTAAAAGTCTGTGTGAAAAATAATCATCATTAAAGTGCAAAGAATTTTTAGTGAAACGACACGAAGGGATTTTCTGTATTCATTCCTAATGAAGAAATAAAAGTGCCTAGGGAATTGTTGTAAATCCACCAAATAGTAGGTTTACTTTTGATATGTTTTTATATAATTTTCCAGACTTCTCTTGTGACAATTAATTTGAGATGTCTGATTTATAAACTTAAGTACCTTCATTGTTTTTCAACATATTGTGTATTAGGGGAGGTTGCCAAAATACATGTATTATTTAATCCATGATTAGCATGAATGGCACAAGTAAATGCAGAATCATATTATCTCTATATTAACAAAAGTTAATAGATACTTCCACAGTCTACATCCATATTCATTCCTAAAACACATG
Source organism: Vanellus vanellus (assembly GCF_965231255.1). Lineage (NCBI taxonomy): Eukaryota > Metazoa > Chordata > Aves > Charadriiformes > Charadriidae > Vanellus > Vanellus vanellus. The sequence continues at coordinate 208,889,738 of NC_138905.1, read as the reverse complement.
ATCCTATACCTTCCATAGACAGTTATTATTTCATTTACAAAACTAATTATTTTGTAATTTTGATTCCTGTGGAATTAAGGGTCATATGATCATGTTATTTCTGTATGTATACCTGTAGCTCTGTAAGTTATTAGCAACTTTTGAACCTGTTGCCAATTTCAGCTGAGTCAGTGTTCAAAAGTGTTGTGTGCCTACACAGCTCATGAAAATGGGTACCCAAGTAAGATTGAGTCCATGGAAAGAAAGGATCTGGAATGAGCACAATACATAAGACATTGGAGAATCGATACAGGAAAGCTCTATTAGGGATGACCTAGCTTTGGAGAAAGATTCAGGTAGACTTCACGTATTATTAGAAATTAGAGAATGTATTTCTCAGTCCAGGTTTTTCTGCCATGTGTAATTCCTACTGTCCAAAAAAGATACGGACTCCTACCCTTCAACACTGCTGACATTTATAAAGCCATTGCCCCTCCCCTCCCCCTTCTCTGATGCCTAATAAAATGTGGATTCCAGTGGCAGCTTTAATTTCATTCATTTATAAAGGCAGCCAACCATTAGATACAAATCCATAGGATGCAAGGCTTCATTAGCTGACAACAGAACTTTTTATTCAGTACATGAGTCTGCTTTTCATTGCATATCACTTTGTGATGCTACTTCATTAGCAGCTACCACCTAAGAGTTGTTCAAAACTATGGGAAAATCATCACAGATTTTGCTAAAGGTGGTAAAAGTGTATAGAATCATCACACCATAAGAAGCAGCTCACAGACCAGCTAGGAATGGAAGGTATTTGAAACAGTATTTTAGCATTGGAAAAACCCTTCATGTGCCATACAAAGGAATGTACAGAACATACTAAACATCATCAAATGTTAGATTAATGGGTTCTGTAGAAGAACAGCCGCATCTGTCTCCTGCTGTTGACTTTGTTATCCTTTCTACTAGGAAGCTCTTTATCAGCTATTGTTGCAATAATAAACCCTTCCAGTGTTTTTCGCAGATGAATGGTCTTTAAATTAGATCCTTGGGTGGATCAAGATCTTAAATTTCTTTTTATCACTTTCAATTACTTTTTACCTTCAAAAATAAGATCTTAAATGCTATTTATATCTTGTACTAATCATCAAGAAATTACAAAAAAATAATTCATCAACTCAGACTGAGTTTAGGATATTCTTGGTATTGTTCTTGACAGCATTTCTGATTTGACTTCAGTGTGGAGTGCTTTCTACGTGTCAGTGAATTATATCTATTAGAAATACAGAAAGGTCCTGTCACCTTTTCAACTGTCTCTGTGTCAAGTGAATTGTCAAGTGAATTTCAGTCCCCTTAAGACCACGTTGTACAGTTCAGATTTACAAATTAGACAGTCTTTGATACTTAGTTCAGCGTTCTCTGATTCTAATTGCAATCCATGAAATATCCTTTGAATGTCTTTCTCTGACTAATCTCATGCTGGTTGGTATCTGTTTGTACCCAAAGGAGAATATATACAATCATTCCTTTAAAAATATAGCAAAAGATGAGCAGAAAAGTTCTAGGACAGACATTCTCAAATATTTTAGTCTCCCTCTCCCTTCTTTACTGATTTCCAGGACCTTCCCATCACTGTTCTGACCATTTTCCTCCCCTCTCCCATGCGTGCAAAGAGCTGTCTGCAAAATCACCTGACAGCTAAACTTTTAAAAGCCTGCCTTGCCGCAGAAAGTGGGCCTAGGCTTCCCCCGGGAGAGAAGATGCTGTTGTTACAGATGTTTCCCTACATCCTTCTGTATTGGTTCTATACAACTTTGTATAGGGTAGGACTCAAGGGACAAAAAAGGAAGCACATCACTCCAAAACATGTGGGCAAAGCACGGGCCAGCTGGAAAAAAGGCCTTTTACTTCCTCAAAAAAAATGTTATTCTCATCATATTATTGTCAGAGAGAAAAGACAGAAGGAGGTGGGAAGGCATAAAAGAGAGAAAGAAAAAGACAAAGGACTGATAACATTTTTCTGTGCTTTCTCAGAGTGCTATACCTAAGTACTCATCCTGGGCCCATCACCAGGCTAAGTACTGATATTCTCAGAGGAAACTTTGCTATGAAAAGTATATAGAGAAAGACAGAGCTAGTAACTGAAGGAAAATCCTGGTTTTCTTAGTCTAGGCAAGTCCACGCTTAGCCTTTTCATTATAGGGCTCACACTCTTAAAAATGTCAAGGACTTCTGAGAGACTTCCCTATAGGGCGGGTTCCTGTTCTTCAGACAAACCAGATGTCTTTTTCCTAAATAAATGCAGATATACTCTAATCTCTCAAGATGTGCTTTTATCAACTCCCCTTCCAAAGAAACAGTTAAATTTCAAAGAAACAATCCTTTTTCTGAGAGTTACAAAACAAAGAGTTGTTACTTAATCTCCAGTTCAATGTGGTATCTTTCCTAGGTATGTTTATGCCTAAACACTCACATTTACATGTATTTGCTATATCTTTTTTGTGTATTATATGTGTCAGTCTCATGACACCCTTGGTGTAGGATCCATGGAAGTTACGAATCTTCTGCTCTAGAAACAGGGAAAGAGGCGTAGCACCATGGAGGAGACATGGTGCAAAAAAGTGATTGAGTATAACAACTTGCAGGAATACACATGCACTACTATAGCTATTTTTAACATAGTCAGGATATTTTGCAACTGGCTAGCTTGTGTCCTGCCAGCAAGGAGGTGCTGGAGCAACAGCAGATCAAAGCAGGTGTTGCATGATTCCAAGAAGCAACACAGATTTATCTACTCTAATCTTTCATTGGCTTCATCTGACTTTCTAGTCCTATGCTCTCGCAAAGCTGTCTGGCAAATTTATTGTCCTTTATCCTGTTTTAAATCCCATATGTTCAGTATTTAATGTTTGAGTCTGTCAAAACTGAAGCTGTGAAAATCACAAAAAAAAAAAAAGAGGATTTGATTTTATTATTATCATTTTTGTGGTTCAAGAATGCCCAAACCATGTGGACTGTGTGCTTGCTTCTCTTTTTACCCTCACAAAAATGTGAATTTATAACAGTAAGAAATGAGGACTATTGGAGATTCTAGCTTGTTTTAATTTTTCATAGGTGTAAACATAATCAACGATCTAATTGACATTGCAAGCAAGATGTTTAGGTACTTTTTTTTTTTTTTTTTGCTATTGGTATTTATTAACCTGGATGGCAGGAAAATTCAATTTCCAATGGCCTTTCTCATGTGCAGCCTTTACAGAGATTGAAGTCCATAAAGGAGAAACTATAGAGCAATTTGGAAGTTCAGCTGCAATAAACCAACAGAACTGGATGATATTTACCAGAGAGTCTAGAAGACATAAGGTGTGAAGTATCAGTGAAACTGGCACTTACGCAATATAGCCTTAAAAATAAGGAGTACTCCTAGAGGTGGAAAGCTCTTTCTAAGCTATCTCTTTCCTAGGAAGAACAATCAGGCGAGGATGGAGGATCAGATCGTGTGTATTTTAGTGTTATGTTTTCTAGTTTTCTTGCTTCTGTTGACAAGATGTGTTGAGTGGTAGCCTGTACGTGTGAAACCTGGATTCCAGCTCCCGTTGCAATGCTTGTTCTATTATGTGTCCTCTAAATGTGGAGCAATATCCAAAACAGACAGTCACACACCACTCACAAAAAAGGCAAAGGTAAAGTTCACTGCCTAGCTCATGTATCTGCACTTCTGGAAAATTTGATGATGGGATATGGAAATGGAAGTCAGCGAAGAGGATGTATTTACTGCTTTGCTCTGCACAGAGCTGGTGTGTGAAGATCTATGAAAAATGGGTAACTGAAGTCCCACCAGTATTTCGCAAAAGGTGGAAAAGTTTTAGGGTAAGTACATGGCCATAATAGCAGAAACACACAGAAAGGTCATTCCACACTTGTGCTTCATGGCTCATGTGGGTTTGTTGGAGGCATGTTTCTGGAGGTGCCCCTGGAAATGCTGGAGTACCCCAGAGCGGAGCAGGCGTGTCTGCTGTAGACAAAATCTGTATGTCCCATTAAAATGGCAGGATACTCAGTATCACACAGGAAATGACTTGGGAGTTGCATTTTTATTGACCTTTTTCCTTTTTCATATAATTTCATTGGCAAGTACTTGTTAATATCGAGTGAATTAAGTTGTTGAAGTTGTTGCACTAAATTTGAAATCTTTCAATACACTCTCCTACCTCTTGTGATGCAGCCATAGTCCTAATTAGCATCGTTGTTGGCACAACTTATCAACAGAGATGCCAGAGACAGAGAGCTTGTTCTTACAGAAGGCTGGTGCAGCGAAGTGTTTATATAGAAGCTTAATTTTAACCACTATAATTTTAACCCTATCTGTGAGTCAAGTGCTGTATAAGAAGAAGCTTTGCTGGATCAGAGAAAGATTACTAGTATCCTGAAGAACCAAGAAAGCTTGGAGATTTCAGAGATTTCTCTCAGACAAGACCTATATCCACACCTTGCTGGCACATACACACCTGCAAGAAAATTTAAACAATCAAATCCATGTGTGCAATTTTTTTTTTTTTTAATTATTATTAGAAAGTAGGGTGGTTTCAGATCTTAAGATCTCTCCTTTCTTGAGTTTAATGGGATTTAGTTTATTTTCTTAAAATTGGTTATTCACATTCCTAAGAGCATGTGGTTAATACCAGCACAGGTTTGCAGGATTTGTGGAGTAAAGGGATTTTTTTTCTTTCCCCCTTTCCATTTACACCATGCAGCATGGCACTGCTGCATTACATTATGTGGCTGCCACTGAACTCCTCAGAAATTCCTCTGTCTGCCATTGTAGCGTAAAACAAGGCCAGAATTTAGGTTTCTGATGTTTTATTTCTAATTCTGGTTTCCCTGACAAAGGTAAGATTCCAAAATGCAAAACATTCTTATTCTATGCAACAAGATCCTCTTACTGTTCGATTCGACAAGAATGTGTGAGCACAGGTATCTTCTGAATAATATCACACTAGAAAACTTTCAAAAATAGTTTGATAATGAGAGGTCTAATATTAAAGATTGTATAAGACATGCAAGCTCATCTAAACCATAGGAATCCCCAGGATTTTTTTGAAAACATGGCTAAAATTACAGCCACAATTTTAACACTATTAAATCTAAATTGCAAGTCTCATGCCAGGTATTTCTAATTCTTAACACTAAAATCTATTTTAAATCTAATTCAGACTTTCCTGGTTCATCCATTCTAACATAACCTCTAGAAAGTAAAGCAACAATAAGCATTGGAGAATTAATATTGAAAGCCTACTAAGAGAGCCAGCTCCCACTTAAAAAACAATTTAGTGTTTCATAACTGGAATTGGAGTTAGTAATATTTGCCATTGGGAATGAGCGTATGCTTCTACAAATCTAATTTCAACATACAAAATATGCACCTCTTTTTATCTCAAATGCAAATAAGATGCACAATTTAAGCACTGAATGTAATGAAAAAGATGTTTTGAAGTCTTAATTATAATTATATTCCAGAGCTTCAAATAAAGCTTTACGCGTGCAGCTTTGTGCAAAACTTCACTCATAGACTAATTCAGATTTGTTTCTGGTCATCAACATTGCAGTTTTCCATGGGGGAGGAGTTTTTGTTGTGCTTTGCTTCAATATGAAACTCAACCAAGATGTACATTTGGCATCTGGTGTGGAGTCAAAAGGGACTTGAAACTAAAACTTCTCCTGCTTTCTATTCAAATCAATCCTCAAGCTGATAAGCTTAGCCTTCTTTCAGATGCGACATTTTTGGAAACAATGGTAGTTAGCAATATAAATGCCTAGCTAGATACAGAGATTCATAATAAAACCACCAGTCCACCATTTCTTTAAAACATTCTGATTTCAGTAACCCCATGGACTCGCTATACTATTCATAACACATTAAGGTTTTTTAGTAGAGTCCATATCAGTAAGATTAAAGGTTTTTTTCAGGCACTGAAGTGAGCTTTAGATATACAATTGATTTTATTTTACAGTTCTGTCTATTTTGACTCTTTTCTGTTTCTATTTAATTTGAATCTAATTCCGCAGAACCACGCACTGGGACTACCCATTTCTACCTTCCAACATTGGCCACTAGGATTGCAGTGAGAGTTTCACTCATTCTTTATTGTTGCCCCCCTACACGCTATGTACTATACTGGATTCAAGGCAATGGAAAATCAGTGCCTGTGTTATTTACGCTTTGTACAGGGACAGATTGTCCTCTGGTGTAGCTCTATGGCCACTGATGGAGAGATGCCAATTTAACCTGCTGAGGATGTGACTTCCTGCAGTCAGCAAGGAGGTAACTGTAAGCAGGATGACTTTCAGGAAGAATTGTGACCATTCATCATTTATGAATGTCTGTGAGATTAAAACAGGAAGAATGTATCGTTTTAACTTTTATGTTTTCTTCAGTCTCTAATATCTGTACTTCTTGAGATTGTCTCTCTGCATACATATCCATGCATACATATCCAAATGTACTTATAAACAAATATCATGTCTGCAATGATTTAAAAATACTGACATGAGTGACAACCCTAGAGGGAAAATAACAAAGAGACTGAAGAAATCTGTACCCTGAATCCACATATGATCTTATTATAGTAAAATAGAAAACAGTAAGGGAGAATTCTCTCCGGAGGATAAGAGCGGAGTATGGAATGGGCAGGTTATACAAGAATTTTTTCACTTCTTTAAAGTGCTACACTATCTTAGCATCTACATACTTTTTTCTTATTATGTGTTTCCTCAAGTGAGTGATTATTTAAAGAATTTATTTAAAAGTAACAACAAATGTTGCAGACTATTATGAAACACTAACACAAAGCAACTCATCATTTTATGTTACCTTTTGCATACGTAAGAAAAACACGATAGCCTTAGAAACCTGTTTTTTTCTTACCTGTGATTTTAGTTTTTCTTTTTTTTATGCAAATAGGAGGAGACAGGCCAAAGCAATTAATCAGAGGAGTGTCTGATGGCAAAAGAAAGATCAATCACTATGAAAAGGAAGGTACGGAGGAAAAAGAGCTTGATAAAGACAGACCAGCCCTTCATCCTTTTCATTTTGGTCTTTTTATGAAATAGAAAAAAAGAAAGAATTTCACTTAAAAGTTTAAATGAATCATTAAGCGACCAAAGGGTAAAATGACAGAAAGTCTCAAAGTAAATTACAGTAATTACAAAACATTAAACCGATTCACTCTTTTCCCTGGTTAAAAAAAAAAAAAAAAAAAAGATAAAAAAAATAAAGTTCCAACTCTTTGAGGTACGTATACAAAGTACCATGCTCAGATTTAGTCACAGGACCATGTGAAAAAGTGTTTAATCATTTTAAACAAGTTTGGTTCAATCCTCAGTAGACACGTGTCCCTTTCACAAAAGGCACACAATAGCTGGCATCCCTCGGTGCTTCCTGCTCTGCTGAGAATGGGAACAGATTGAATGCAGATGAAGATCAAACCAGCCTCACATCTCTAGAAGTGGTAGGTGAAGGTTAGAAAATGTAGACAGAGCAGTGCAGGAGAGCAACAAAGCTGTTGTACGTGCTGCCAGGCAAAGGTTTTATATGCTCGGCGTGAGACTTATTGGTATTTACTTCACAAGCAGAGTTGTGAATTGCAAAACAAAGCATACCCCAGAGACGCTGCAGAGGAAAACTTTCAAACTTGAATATGCCTGGAAAAGAAAAAGATGAATGATTCAGTGGGGAAAGCACTAAGCTTTATATATCTGATCCCAGTTCTGTGCTCAGTCCCAGACTTTCTGCTCTATCAGACCAAATATAAAGATTAAATTCTTGAGACGGGCATATTTAGATACCAAAAGATATGGAATCTGCATATGAAACTTCCAGTATCTGCATTCCTCTTACTGGATGTGCATATAGTTGCCTAAATCCTCAGAACAACTTCTGCATGTCTTTGCCTCAGCAGATTTTCAAAACTGTTGCCCAGTTGGCCTTAACATGTATAAACACTAATAATAATCACGGCCACACTATGTCATTTTCCACCTCTACCTCCACCCACTCCAAAACACCACAGAACACATCACCTTCATTGTCTCCCGGGAGGTCAGAAGTCCAGTTTCATGCTCCTTCCCTTCCTGAAGGGATGTTCTTCCAACCCTGAGCTGAATACCTTAGCTATCAACCTTTTTGTTACACTACTGAGAAACTAACATTTATTACACAGAAGATTCTAGGAGTTAAAATACTTGTTTTAGAAAGAAGATGGAGGGAAGATGTAAGATTCTGGATGTGAGACAGATGGACTTGGGGCTAATCCTCCTCTTTGCCCGCTGAAGCTTTTCCACTTTTCACACACCTCCCTAGAACCAGATGAAAACTGCCAATGAGTGTAACGTCCATTCATTGAACCTACTCACTTCTAGAAGTATCACACCAACCTCATTATGCTAACAATTCCGTTTCATCACATTTTCACTCTCAGGGCCTTCAAGCCTTATGTCTCCTATATGTTTTTCCTCTGCTGTACCCACTAAAATGGTGGTTTACAATCAAAATGAAAAAATAGGGTTTTTTTTCACCAATATTTTGTGGTCTTTTTTTTCCAGTAGGTCTACTGCTTAGATCTATGGGAAGAGAGCTATTGCTATTTAGCTTTACTATACGAATTACTGGATTAGCATCCTTTTCTGTCTCTCTCGCTTCCTGAAATTGCTGCATGTCTATCACCATATTTGTGATCTCAGTTGATAGTGATCAATTTGGTGAATTTTTGGAATCTTCAAAACAAGTTACATCCTGAAATGACTGCGGTAAAGGAACACTTTGAGCCAGTTTTTACACACGGCTTTCCTGGTAATTGCTGAGTGGCACTGGCAGTGACTTTCTGTAAGAACTGGATATGCACTAAGTTTCAAATTTAGGACCATCCAGTTGTGGAAATATATTCCAGACTAATTCATGTGCACATGCTCCCACTCCGACATTGTAAATCGTACACGCTAAACTGATACACTGGCATACTGGAAGACTTTTCTTAAAGCAAATGCTTAAACTCTGTACATACACGTAATATTTATAGCCTTGTGTTTCAATATAAAGCAATATTATGCATTAAATCTACACCTGTCTCTGCATGGCATTTGATTTTCCACAGTATTAAGAAGTTTTGATGTTGTATTGTTGTGTTTCTGTTTCACTTTTGTACCTTTTTTTTCAATCTCAGGATTTTGTTCAGTGTGTCAATCTGTCAGTTCACACATAAAGATGTATTTTGTGAACCTGTAAAATTGTGAACTAAGCCTCTGAAGTTTTGCAAATAATTACAGGCACTGTCTCTTTTGTCTGCTTTGTATTAGCTCTGTTTTCCTTTTTATTTGACACTTTTCCTTTCGGTATTAGGACACATAAAGTTGCAATGTACATTTCATTTTTTATTCTGCAGTAATTCTATGCATCAGTTTCCATATCATAAAAGTTTTAAGCATCCGAAGAGATGCAGTAATTACCTAAAGATAGTAGTCTTTATTAAAGGCCTTTATAGATCATGGATCTCTTCTAAATCCAGAGGGCAGATATTTTCCATTCCCAGAAAGGGCTTCCAACTCTATTTGTTATAAAAGATATCCCTTTTGGTAAGATGCCTACATCCAGTGTCCGTCTCAGGAATTCTACATTAAGTCTTCATTTTCAGCACATTTCAGAATTTACACATGGCGATATATGATTCGGTGAGAACTATCAGAATACTCTGGCATAAAAGGATGTTCCAGCCAGGGGAATATAACCGTATAAGCAACTAGCCAGACTGATTTCAGATAAGCAGTTGCCCTTGACGCTAAGCAGATTATAATAATTTTAGAATACGTTTATCTCAGTTAAAGAATTTCATTCTGATTGTGTACAAAAATTTTTATTGTAACTGCTTCCATTCTTTTTAGTATCTGGATTTATTTTGCATTGTGTGATTCAAGAATTTTGACTTCCTGTATTTGTTCTGTGTGATGATATATCACAAAGAGAAAGAGGGGCGCTTTTCAACTGGGAAAAACCTTCCCAAAAGAAATCACACCAAGAACTGCTTGTTCTGGTGTAGAAAGTTACCTGTGAAGTAACAGTGTAATGGGTATGAGCTTGCTATGACTAGAACCCAAATTCTCAAATGAAGGCTTTTAGTAAAGACAGGCAGAAAATGTTCCGTGTAGGAAAGAGAGAGCACAGCCAGCAGCAAGCTGGGTTAGCTGTGGCGCTTTTATGGGAGCATCCAACCAAAGAGAGAGATGCGTAGAACCCAACTGGAAGTGTGGGATCAGGCCATCAGCGCACAAGAGCAGCATTATTCCAGCTTGTGAAGAATCGCACTGATAATTTCTACAATATCTATTTCATGTAGATGCTTATCTTACAAAGATTATTTAAAATTTAGAGAAGCTGGACAAAGACAATCTGCCAGCCTCTTTAATTCTGAGTGATATTTAATAACAGAGAGTTGTTTATTGCATTGTAAAAGTCTGTAGTTCTTTTGTGCTGTCTCAGAGCAAAATGGATGATTTTGTAATTCCTTTATGAACTTGGATTTCTTAAGTTTTTCTTGCTTCATGGTTCTCAAATAATTAAACTATGAATCATACTATCTACAGCCATCTGGGATTCTGGGAGGCAATTAATGAAAAATTGAGCGGAGACTTGGGAGGGTCTTCAGTGAGCTTGGTCTCCAGAACAATTGGCCTGTTGTCCAAAGCTTTTGGCCCAAGATGATATGCATTTTTCCATGCCAAAAAAGATAAGATTTTTACAAGTCTGGTTGTTCCAAAAATTTGATCTACTTGAGCTATCACAAAGGGGTTTTGTTCAGTAACAATCTTTGCAGTAAATGATGGAGGACTACTTACCACTCATCTTTTTTTCATTCTTTTTTCTTTCAGTATTTAGGACTAAGGATTTAGGAATAGGGCATTGGTTAATAACATAAAATCAGTTTGTTATCCATTAATCTCTTATCAAAATTGACTACATGGGGGGGGGGGGGCTCCTAAGAAAACATGTTTCACTGAAAAATATCATAATTGAAATATGTTGACCAGTTTTGAAAAGCACGGGTTTCTAATTAAACACAAATTCTACCAATGGAGATCAGGAGGTACAAATACTGTTAAAACACAGAAAAAAAAAAAAACCAAACACTAGAAAGGTGGCTGCTATCACAGCATAAGGATGCATTGTAATTTGTGAAAACTGAGAGTTTGATTTTAATGGCAATATAGAAATTAAATAAAACATAATTTTGGGGCAATCTGTGGAGACGTAAACAAAGTTGAAGAAAAGATAACATATTAGCAACAGTGTATAAATTCCAGAGGAGTGGACTATTTTAAACACATTTCTAATCAAGACCATGTTTACTGTGTTTTTGAACAGAAACAGCAAAATCTCTAATTGCAAGTAGTTAATTGGGAAAAATCTCTGCAATAGTTCCTAGTTTAGAACAATTATGACTAGCACATCAGTCATGAAAGCAGGTATAAACTTGCATGGATAGGGGGTATTTCAGAATTTTCTTTTTTGTTAGTGCAGTGAAAGCCATCACATGTATTCTGAAGGTTTTCATTATGTAAGTAGAAAAATCCTTGTGATAAGCAGCCATCTAAATTAGATGCAATTCTTCTTTCTTAGTACTTAATTAAAAAAACAATATTAGAATACGGATTTCATTAAGAGAAGTGTGTTTTTCGTTTTTTAACAGCAACAAGCTTGGAAGATCTTAGAATATTTAGTCGTCTTCAAAGTTGTAACAGTGTATAGCACAGCAAGTTCATGAGTTGTAAGGTTCACCAGTTAAGCTGAACGTAAACCAGGTATGCTGGGCTCTAAAGATATTTATCAGTGTCCTGATGTCCAACTTGGTTTTTAAAATAATTTATTTTTTTTTTTTGGATGTCAACTGTTTGAAAAGACACAACTTTCTTGACAATTATTTGCAGACTACCACTTCCTGTATTAAGTATAAGAAACAAATTATTTTGTATGACAGTAGACTAATAGACTACTATTGCTTTAAGTTTTCATGTGTTTTAAAGGGGCGAACCTTCACCGTGCATGTTTGGAAATGCTTTTTGTGATTATTCTGCGTGTATTATAACTAATGTCACCACTGTATCTTGTACTCCTAAACAGCTGTTTTGATAAGATCAGTTCAAACACTTCCCAACTGCTTTGTATTCCGCCTGCCTGGACAGGGAGCACAGCAGAGCTGAAATGAATGTTTGCATTAGTCTTGCATTAGTCTGACTTGACTACACCGCAAAGCATGACAAAACAAGTGGAGGCTCTTTATTATCTTTTATTCTGGGCAAAAATTCAAAGTACTGATTTTAGGTGCCATGTGGACATCAGAAAAATATTGAATGTTAAAATGCTGATTCTAAAATTCTGCATTCAATATAAATTTGTTGGCCATTTGGATTTATAGATTCCCACCCCACCCTCAGCCACCCCGAAGAGACGACCAGTTTTGACAAGTATTAAAAAACATGGACAAAAGTAACTGTCTGAAAAAAACAAATTTGTCAGGTTGTCTATGAAGCTACTAAACAGTAAATACACAGCTTTGTTAGTATTTATTTCAAAAAAGTGGAATGTGCTCTGTAGATTATTTAATAAACAAAAAATAGATTAAATATATTTGTTTTGAAGAAGAAAAAATATGTATATATATTCTTTGTCAAATGATTATAATTGCCACTTTTTTCCCTTTTTGCAAATTACCCTTGTCAGAATTTAAATAATGCCCTCGCAGAGTTATTCTGACCACGGTAGCAATCTCCATACTGAATGCTAAATACAGAGAAAACCATTAGATTAATGTTAGCGCAAAAATGGTGGAAAGAGAAATTGAACCCACAGTCCAATTGTTGACATTTCACATATCTTGTGAGTAAAAAAATCTTTATTTTTCTCACTATATCTGCTAATTATTTCTCCTAGTTTGCTAAAAAGAAAAAAAAAAAAACTTATTAAACTTTTATACCACAGATTAAAAATTTTTACTTCTGCACAATAACAAGAAAAATTACAAAAGTTGTGAATTTTGACATTCAAATCCCTTTCATGAACTTACATTTGTTTTATGTCAGTCTCACTGATTTGTTTTGTGGGATACCTTAGACTAAGCATGAAATTCAACAATGAGGATTAGACAACTTCAGGAAATACTTGATGGTTAAAATTATATTTTTCCTTCATGCATTTCTACAGGTAAAACCATATTCAGTGGAGACAATGGCTGCCCTCAAGTCATGATACCTTCCAGTATCAGCTAAATGCAACATAAAGATCCAACGGAAAGCAAAATTTGGCCCATAGTAAATACAGTTATGTTATTTTACCTTAAGAAGGGAATATTCCCTTTCTTTAAAATTCTGTTTCATGAACTTTAAAGGTTGGTGGCAAGTAGAAATCCCTTCTGAAAATTATACTTAATTTCCAAATACATGGACTTTGATATGCCAAAAAAGGCGGGGAGAGAGAGAGAAAGAGTAAGGAAATAGGTTGGGAAATTTTCAAGATATGACAAGGACTTTAGATCCCTGGTCCTGCTGAAGGAAAACACTTAATTATGTTGGGCTCTCTGGAAAATACTACCCATAATTGTATTCCTGTGTCTCCTGTTATTTATGTAGAACAGAATTTTTAAAGCACCTTAGATGAGCATCAGGTGGATTACGGAACAGATATAATTTAAATAGATCAATTTATTTTTTTTCTAACAAAACAAAACAAAACAAAACAAAACCCAAACAAATAAACCAGAAATCCCTAATCCACAGGTCTGAGTTTTATCCATTAAAGCCTATGAAAGCCTGGTACCAGTATATTCAGGATGGAAAACCGACCAGCGGAGCACGCCACGATGTGACGATGCAGCTGCACTTATCTATAAACCAAGCTAATCCTCAGATACGCAATACAGTATCTGAGTAAGGTGGTGAGTAGCACTATTGCATTGTTACTGAAATCAGACCAATAGTCTCTTCTCCTGTGTGGTAGTAAGACCTTAACTCAGCATATGTTAAGACGACAGCTGGATACTGTTTTGGGTTCTCAGTATAGGAAAGACATTGATAAACTGGAGGGAGTTGAGGGGAGACCATTGAGATTGTGGTGGCTGGAGCACTTTTCCTGTGAGGAGAGGCTGGAGGAGCTGGGTTGGTCAGCCAGGAGCCGGATGGCTTCAGGGGACCTAGCAGCAGCCCCCAGTACCTATGATGAGTAATCAAGAAGTTGGATCCCTGCTCCTCATAAAAGACAATGGACACAAGTATAAACACGAAAGGTACAGACTGGCTATATGGAGAAGCTTGGTCCCCATGAAGAGTGTCAAGCCACGGCACAGAATGTTAAGACAGATAGTACAGTCTCCATCCTTCACGGTTCTCAAGACATGACTGGATACAAACTGGTCCAACCCCACAGCAGACCCTGCTGTGAGCAGGAGATTGGACCAGAGACCCCCTGAGATCCTTTCCAGCCTGAACTATACTATTGGCCGACTGAGCACACAGATATCTTTTGAATGTATAGAGTAGGCTGAAGTGTAGGAAAAATACTGTAAATTAAATCAGTCAGGGCCAGTAATAACTGCAATTCATGCAACAAAATACAAATAAAATATGTAGGGATTTCCTGCCTTTCTTGGTCAAGTCCACAGCCTGTGAAAAACAATTGTCTTAACAGATTTCAAAGCAAAGCACGTTTCCATCTTCAAAACGAAAGAAGAGGTGGCCTTGAAAGGAGTACGCAATAGCCCTAGATATGCCCCTTAGTCTATTCAGATGAACAGCTCCCTGGAGCTATTCCTTTGCACAAGCATTTCCAGATCTCATTAACCATTATCTCTATGGAACTAATTGAACAAGAGGACTTATGGCCTTGTTCAAAGCTGATTTTTTTTCACAAAATGATATGGTATCAGTATCAAGAGTAATGTAATGCCAATTGATTGATCTTTGCTGCAGAAGAAAGAATTACGTGGGAATTCAGAAAAAAAAAAAAACAACTGGTGCTATTTTAATTAAGTAAAGCATGAAATGGAGCCTGAAGAAGAACAGATGAATTTATTCTGCTACTATGTAAAAGCAATGACTTTTATAAAGCTTACATCATGAATAACAGGTGTTATTTGGAAGCAGGAACAGGAGGTGAAGTTTTATATATGAATGCTAATTACTCTCAGTGGGGTTCAAATATATAAAATTTAAGTTTCCCTCTTTATCATGAATGGAAAAGGCTTGATAAATGTCTGAAACATGTTAACCTGACAGGTTATCTATTTAGGTTCCAGTCTTTCTGGTCTTTTTTCCATGCAGCTTCCACCCTAGTGAATTTAGTTCAGAAAACACTTCGTATTATCATGGAATCATAGACCCATAGAATATCCAGAGTCAGAAGGGACCCATGAGAACCATCAAGTCTAACTTCTGACTCCACACAGGGAAACCTGAAGGTTAAATCATATATCTAGGAGCACTGTCCAAAGGCTTCTTGGGCCACTTCCCTGTGGACCTTGTTCCAGTCCTAGACCACCCTCTCAGTGAAGAACTTTTTCACAATATCCAATCTGAACTTCCCCCGACACAGCTTTAAGTCATCCCCTTGCATCTTATCACCAGACACCAGAGAGAAGGGATCAGCACCTCCCTCTCTGTTCCCCATCATGAGGAAGCTGTAGACAGCAACGAGGTGACCCCTCAGTCTCCTCTAAGCTGAACAAACCTTGTATCTTTAGCCACTCCTCTTAACTCATGCCCTCTAGTCCTTTCGCTATCTTCAATGGCCTCTTTTGGACACATCCTAATACCCAGAGAGGTTGTTGAGGCCCCATCCCTGGAAGAGTTCAAGGCCAGGCTGGACTTGGCCTTGGGCAACCTGGTCTAGTGGGAGGTGTCCCTGCCTGTGGCAGGGGGGTTGGAACTCGATGATCTTCAAGGTCCTTTCCAACCTAAACCATTCTATGATTCTATGATTCTATGATTTTTATACCCCTACATTGTAGAATCCAAAAATGCACACAGTACTTGAGGTGAGGCCACGCAAATGCTGAGTATAGTGGGACAATCACTTTCCACCAGTTATCTATACTGTGCTTAACACACCCATTGCATTGCACACCAGCCTCGTCCCCCAGTCTATATGTACATCCAGGATTACACCATCCCAGGCGCAGAATCTGGCGTTTGTCCTTGAGTGATACCATTGAATGTATACGCATGCTCATGTACATCCCTTTGTGGTGGAATGTACCAAAGAACTTTTTATCTGTTCCATTAACATCTTTTTTAAAAATCCAGATCTCACTCAGCGTCCTTTTCCACAGCTCATCCCACTTTTTGCCCTTTTGCAAACCTAGATTTCAGTAGCAGCTGAAAGACAAACAAAACGCTACAATTAGTAAGGAACAGGGATAGGAAATAATACCAAAAATATTGCAATCCAATTACACAAAAGAATGGTGTGTGAGGACTAACATTTTCTCTTATACCATTCTCTTGCAAACAGAGGAATGTGACAGAGGCATTACAATTTCTGTAAGGAGAGATTGAAGAGTCTCGGACTATTTATTCAGGGGAGACAAAAAATAGAAAAGGACATGACGCAGGTATAAAAAACTGCAGGTAGGCTAGCAAAAGTGGTACAAATGTATTTATTTATTCTTTCTTATGATGAAGAAGAAAAAAACATTGCACTTAGTACAGCTGCCAAGTTGGGTTTTTTTCCCCTTTCTTAATTCAGCCAATAATTATCAGGAAGAATAATTGCTACAGTCCAAAGATCTTTGTAGCAATAAAAACCAAAATCTTCGTGACTATAAATTATTTACACGTCACGATTTCAACCACATAGTGGTAACTGACAAGAACTGGGAAAAATTAGTCTTCCAAATATGATAACACCAGACACCATTCTGGGTAAGATCTGGGGGTTTATGTTATGCATTAGCTTGCCATGTCACTGAGCAATTTCAGAAACCGCCTTTAATAGACAATTAGAGGCTAATCGCCACCAGGAAAGGTCTCCTTTCTAACTCCAGTTCAACTTTTAACTCCTGAAGAATGAGGTTTCTGCTCCTTTCAAAAACGTTAATTACTGATATAATTCTTCTTCTTCTAGTTCATGCACATCCCTCACCTTCTTTTGAATCCCACTAATCTTTTGTCCTGTTGATATCCCGTGGTAATGAGCTCCACAGTCATGTCTTAGGCGAGGAAAATAAAGTTTCATTTGGAGTTTTTCTATTTTGTTGTACATTTCCTCATTTCTGCATTTAAGTATAGGGCACTTTCCATTTCTTTAACAATGTATTACTTCATATATTTGTCTCACTTTGTTGTCTTAATATATTTTTTAAAGAAAATGGATCTTGTGTCTCTCTTGTTCTAAACTTTCTGGAAAAAAGGATAAATTCTGCCAGGGGCAGAATTTTTTAACACATAGATGAAATCTGTTTTAATATAATTTTTCCTATGGAAACCTGTATGTTGTCATTGGTTACTAAAAAATCCTTCCAAATATGTTTGCTTATAATTCTTTAAATGTACTTTCTATAATGATGCTAAAAGTAGAGACAATGATAAATGTACAGGTTTTGAGAGTGTTGCGTCTGTGTGTTATAAAAATGGATATTACTTTTTCTGGACGTTCCTTTGTTTCATTCGTTCCTTTAAAAAAAAAGATGTTTTCATTTAGTTTTCATTTATTTTCCCATAAAAAGTCCCTAGAGTAGCAGGGTTGGTTGGAAAAATTATAATGAAACATTTTTTAACCAGCCAGTGGTTCCTAAAATTTGAAATATTTCACAGTAATGGTTCTCCTCAGGCAAAGTACCAGTAGAATTCAGGTTTTATTTCCTGCCTAATTCCTCAGCAGCCCACCAAAACCACTGTTTTGCTTGTGATACAGAGACTGGGTTTCCAGGGTTTCTGGATCTGGGACTTTGTAACAATTCATTTTGAAAAATATAGACTTTATTGTAAAATGAGAATGACACTCACGTAAATAAAAAGAATATTCTACATTAAATATGGGTTTTTTTTTTGTCACAATAGCACAACTCGGAGTATCCGCTCAGGCTCAGTGGAGTAGCTCAATGGAGCAGCCTCAGAAGGCCAGCTGTGAAAAGTTAGATTTTAGATTTCAACTTACCAGTGCTTATATTGCAACAGCTTTCACACCTCTCTACCATTTTACATTCCTGACAAACAAAATAGAGAGGGAAGTACTTTTTGTGGGATCAAATATGTCTGATCAGAACAACCTCTTAGCTTTTGCCAAAAAATAACTACGGTATTATTCTAAAGCAAAATATAATTATCTCATTATATTTTTTCTTTTTTTTTTTTTTTCTTCCATAGGTTCCTTGCATAATTTGAGATTATCTCACATCTTCAAACTGTAACTAAATCACAAACTTAGCAAATACATGTTCAGGTTCCAGCACAAAGGGCCTATATCAAAGTTTCCACATACTTTGAAAAGAGTAATTACCTGTTACTCTATTTGGTCCCAGATCTTCACACTGTAAAATTGAAAATCTGAGAGTGTCGTAAGATATTATAATTTATCCCTGCTTTGTTGTACTGTAACACAGGACACGGGGAACTCTATCATTGAGAAAAATGTGGCATTTTCTTGTAAAATCTTCAAGAAATAGTAATGAAAAAAAAACAACAGAAAAGAATTTAAGAGAAATGCATGAAAAAAATAAAGTATGTGGTTGATATTGATGGAGAGCTTATTTCTGCTCAATGAATTGTAAAAATTGTTCAAGAATAGTTCACCTTTGAAAAAATATGACCTCCTGTAATACTGCCACAGTCAAATAGACCTTTGGTGAACTTCTGAGCAAATAATCATCATGTGAGTTGAAACTGCCTTAGGTCAGTTTTAACTGAAGCACTGAATTTCTCTAGGATTTCAAGTGAGGTTAGAAGAATAAATTCAGAATACAAACACTGTAACTGACACATATCAGCTAGATCCTCGCCCCTCCCCTCCCCCCCCCCCGTCTCGTTACTCTTTTCCTTGTTTTAATATACATATTTAGGTTGCGTAGTGGCAGGTTTCTAGGCAAAGAAGAAACTCTAGGGGGGAGAATGTATTCATCAATTAATTGCAGTAGGAATACTACATGGTACCTCTTCTTAAATTCAAAGGCAAGAAAGTCATTATCTGTGAAGAAAAAAAAGTAAAAAATGCTGAGCATGCCTCTCCATGTTAATTATCTTGGTTACATCTACAACCTTGCACATTTGTATGCTCACCTTGTCATTCTGTAGAATCTGAACCCCTGATATTGAACAGCAGGTGCATGAGGAAAGTATAAAAGAAAGTTAAATCAAAGGTAGGATTGAAGGTCTTGTAGCGATGGCACTAGGAAAACAGGAGATCTAAAGTCAGTTCTTGATTTGGCTGTGTGCACGCGCTGAGGAGCAAGACACATTCCCTTCTGCTAACCTTTCTCTCTATCCCTAAAACATCGAAGATATTTTATTCAACCTATTTTTTTGTCTGTCATTTAGTCTGTGAACCTTCGGCGGGGGGGGGGGGGGGGGAGATGTGTTTTACTGGAGGCTTATGTGGAACTGAGCACAATGGGACTTGTCAGTTGAGAATTCACCAGAATACTGGAAAGCAATAAGAGGCAAAGCAGAATAGAGATGTTCTTATTTCAAGCAGCAAGTACAGACAGGTATAATATTACTGAATTTGAATGGGCAACTGAAGGGATTCAGCAATCAACACAACAGTAACCATTTTCCATCATTCAGAGACCTTTAAAATAGAGAAAGTGAAAGAATGATCTTTCAGCTATTAAATATTTCTGACTTTATTTCCTAAGCCTGAAAGTCAGTCATTAATGAAATGCACTTTGATTGCATTTACATGATGTACTTCATATTTTCAAGTTTCTCAGTTTCGTTTTCCTATATGTGTGTATATATGTATACATATGCATACACATATACATACAAATTTATAAGGGCAGTTGATAATACCCTCGTCTTGTAAACACTGCTCTATATGCTTAATGTGGCACATGAAAATTCATTTTTATGCCAACTTTGGTCTATTCAGGTCTGTAAGAGTAAACACATGACTAGCACCTGCAGGAGAAAAATTTATGAACCATAAAGCACTGAAAGTTAATTAACATTCATATCTGTTTGGAAAAAAAAAAAAAAAAAAAGCTCTAGTACTACATTCTGCCAAAGCCCTCATTTTTACAGCTTTTTTACTATATCCCAGCATCCTGAACAAGGTACCCTGGGTGTCTGAATTACTGACAGAAAACGAACTGCACGTCCCCAAAGGTCATCCTGCCTGTTGCTGTGGGTTGGGTTTTTTTTTAAATCCTTCTCAATTTGGTCAGTATTTTTTGAGCAAATCTTGTGAAATCCCAATGTAGACCTGTTTTTGAACTACAATCCACAGTACCGAGTTGTGAATAATGCATTGTGCTCTGCACAGGAAGGTCCATAAAAACATGCTTTGAACAAGTAAATCACTCAGGTCAAACCAAAACAAAATATTCCATTTTTTCATATACTTTTTGTTTTATATAAAAATGGAAGAGTTTTCATCTCCCCCCCTCCAGGTTTAAAGAGTCCTGCAGACAGATTTGTTATTTTGTTGTTGTTGCCAGATCATGGATTTTCACTAGATTTTTTCTTCAACTCTTAAATTCTTGTTTTATTTTTACCAGGATGGAAAATTTTTCCTTAACCAACTTGAAATTCTCCTTCTGCTTCTATTAACCAACCTGAAATTCTCCTTCTGTTTCTATTCCCACCAGCTTTAATGCATTTCTATACTCTGAGATAAAACTTTATTAGAAATATTTTGTGATTAATATAAAGAAAATAGAAGTATATTTACTCCGATAGGACTTTTGTCTTCCCAATATTCTTTTCAAAAGTATCTACTCTTACTTTTTAAAGATAGTGAGTGCTAGACTCCCAGATGAAGTAGGTTTTTTTATCTGGATAAAACACAGGTTACAGCATCCACCTCAGCTCAGGTGTTATTCTGGACTCTCCCATTGCAGTTCCAGGTCCCAGCTCTCCTCCACACCCTTTTCCCACTTTTTCCTGAATTACAGAACTTCAGCTCCAGCTACCTCTCTGCAAAACTCAGACCCGAAAAGAACATTAGTTAACCCCAACAGAGCAAGACGAAGACGTAAAAGGATTCCACAGAAGAGCTAATTTCTTATCAAAACTGTTTAATAGACCTACAGTATCAACACAGCTGATGGTGCAGAAGTTTTAATAAATTGCGGTAACAGTCCCAGCCCTTTCTGCAAGCTGGGTAGCACCTGGAAGAAAAGTTCCATAAGTGGAGCAATACCTGATGTAGTTCTATGTAGGTGTGACCCAGAAATCTCCGAGACAGCAGAACCTGGTGTTTGTCACTGAAAACTAGAGACTTTTAAATACTGGACTCTTGCAAGGTTACAATTTGAGATCCTGCTATCACACAAATAGGTTTGCATTGTAGTCTCAAAGGCTTTTCTTTTTTTTCTAAAATGTTGATCATCTCTTCCTTTCACACACAAAAAGCATTGAGTTGAAAAAGGATGATAGAAAGCCTAAAAAGAGTTTGACAGTTTAACAGAAGCCTTGGAAGAAAGTCACAGGATAATTTAATAGTTGTTTTCTTTAAACGACTGTAGAAAATTTGTTACTTTATTTATATTTTAAACACTGAATGAGCTTTTTTTCTGTCTTGAAAGGCTCTGTCTGAGAACTTCCAAGGTTGAAATATTGCAAGGAGAGAAAGAATGCAGCTAATACTAAACCTTAAAACTTCAGCATCTGTCAAGGATACCCTGTCTGTATGATAAGACAAAGGTCCACAAAATTATATCCTGTTGAGCAGTTAAGATCAAATCTGTCAATCCTAAAAATAACCAGAGGAAAACAATTTTTGATGGTGAATTCACAGAAAATCTTTGTGAACTTTTTCAGTATTGCCTAATGGAAAAAAATAATTAGTAAATTCTCAAAAATTTTGGCACGTAAACCACCTTAACAGGAAGGGACCACAAGAGCAAGGTATATACAAAAAATAACCTATATTAGAACTAGGTATGATATGGTTTTCCCTACATCTGAAATCACTGTGGACATCAAATATTTGGTCATTGTGCAGAAGGGTAATGTGCAGGGGAGGGGGAGGACTAAGAATTTCAGATACGTGAGGAGGGAAGAAGGAGAACAAACGCTGTCCTACGATCCAAGCATCCCCTGTAACATGGGAGACACTTGTAGCCAGCCTGCTTCAGAACAGAGAAGGACTCGAACTTGGGGTTTCCACATCCTAACTCAATAGCCAAAGCACCTAGATGCCTCTAAAGCTAAGGCAAGGTTGTCTTTTTCAAATGGCCTATGGTCTCTCAATGTTCTAAGTCTCCAAATCTGAAAAAATTACAAAAGCATGGTGGGTGGGTTTGAGAGTAGGCGTGGGTTTGTTTGGGTTTTTTAATTTCATTTTTTGAACATTGAGCAAAGCCAATTCTCTGCCAAGAATGTGAATAAAGGAAATCCTGAAAGCCCCAAGTGCTCATTGGAAAAAAGGAAGTCATATAAGTGTTGGAAAAAAAAAAATTAAGCTTATCTGTTTAGCTGCATTCCTAAGGTAATCATTATGGGTAGAAATCACAGATACAGACAAGCTATCTCAGCTACTGACGGCTCTCTTAAAAGAATATACCAATAGCACTAATTTAGGTAGTACTGTTCCCCTTAGACACAACTGGTTTGTGCTGAGTGGAAAATGGAGCTTTTGTCCTGGCTGTAACACAGCTGCGGGGAGTGGGGAACAGCGGAGAGCTACGGAAAGGAGGAGAGGGCTGAAGAGTGAACTAGGACAGAGCCAGAGCCGAGTGCGCGGTACTGATCGTTAAATAAACAAAACCCAAATAGCTTGCTGAACTTTTACCCCAGCAATTTAAGTCACTCTCTGAAAATGGAAGGGGAAGAGGGTAGAGTGGGAGGGAGGAAGACAGGAAGGGAAGAAGGGAAAGAGAAAGTATTCTCTGCCTCTGTCTTTCCTGGGACTTTTGTGGAGTCTTTTCTGCAGCCAACGCTGCAGGGACACGGCATTTACTACACCAGATGAAGGATGAGTCCTGTGTTAGAAAGGGACCAATTCTAAATGTTTTGTAGAAAGGGAGTTAGGGATTAAATTATATCTCCAAAGTTCTCATTTTATCTCTACATATCTCTGCGGCAATGCTATTTTCATCACCTAAAGCCAACATCCTCCCAGAACAATAAAGAGGTTAAAAACTAAGATGGTAATATAAAATTGGATTTTTATGCTTTCCCACCACAAATGCTGAGATTATAACATGCATTTGAGCCACATTATCAGGGTTTTCCTTTTTTAAAAGAATGCTGATAATTTTAAGGAAGCATATAACTACAGAAACTGTGCCTAGAAAAAGGAATCGTATTGCAAAATTTGTAATATGACTGCTGATAACACTGAATTTACAGAATACCTCAGTCATACTGTAAAAGGGACGGACATATCTCTTTGACATCCATTCCTGTGAGCCAGCGAAGTAGGCAACAATGTCCGTGTCTCATCATTCTTTTCGAACTCACTATAATTTTCTGACACCCGATGGAGAGTGATGTCCTGGCCACAAGCTCAGGCCTGGCACAGTATTGCTTTATTCAGGCAGCATGTGCAAAATCTGTCTAAAGCTCCACGGATATTTTTAAGTATATACTTTTCTTGGGAAATATTATTATGTCTTTTAGCGTAGAAGACATGAGCATTATCAGGTACTTGGAAAGCGTGATTTCAGAAAGCCAAAATCAGAGAGGAAGTCTGAAAATCTGTTAATAAAAGCCCCTGCCCATTCTGCAAGGGGAAGAGGATAAAAAACCTGCTGGACAATTTGACAGCTAGAGGAATCTTGCTAAACTTCTTTCTCTGTTAAGTTCTTGACTACGAAATTTTCCAAGGAAAGGATTCTGAGAAGCTCATTGACATTAGTACAATACCTGATATCTTTAGAACAAAGGTGCTATGTCAGCCTAAAGCATCATTAAACAGTGTTTTATATTCTTTAGCTTCAGTGATGGATTCCTTTCAAAGCAGAGGGTCCTTTATACAATTATCACCTGGTAGATATTCATCACAGATGTCCTTTGGATATACAGCATATGTTCAGAACAGCCATGCCTGTATTCATAAGCACACACCCTTATGACCACACATTTCACATTCCACTGTGTTTGCAATAATGCCGCAGTCACTGCAGGTGACGTCATGGCCCTGACAAGAACCCATAGGAAAAGGATGTTTCTATTTGACAATGATGTTTGGCTGCAGAAAAAAATGCCATGACAAAGCTACAGGGCTATTCTCCAAATGTCTCCTAAGGTGAGCTGCCGTGCAAAGTTGGGAAAGAGAGCAAACTTCCAGATTCTGAACATTTTAAATAGTTGCTTTTTTTGACTGCTTGGTTCAGCTTTATCCAAGAGTTTCTTTATGTCCATTATCAGTCTGGGGGAGAAGCATGGGGAGAAAGGAAGGAAACCTTGATCTTTTTCTCCAGGCACTTAATACTTTAAATATGGTTGTCTTATCAGAAAATGTGAGGGGGTTTGTCCTTTTTTTTTTTTTTCTTTTTTTTTTTGTGCCATGGTTTCATTCTCTCATATAAATTAAAATGCCATGAATGTCTACAATTCTCTGTTTTGGACCATTACATCAAGTTTCTCTTCCCCTGTCCTCCTGTTCATAATGCATCTAGTTCGCCTCAACCCTATTTCTTTGACCTTATCCCCAATTTATAACATGTTAGAATCCCAAATTCTCCACTAACTGGACACTGGGAAACCTCTGACATTATTTAATACCTGATTTTTAACTCAGATTAAAACAAATCAAATATTAGTTTGTTTGGGTTTTTTTGGCTGGTTGAAAACCAAACAGGTTCACTGAGAATAGTCCTAGACTGATATTTTGTGCAGCCATGACTGTCTGTGGACTGTTTGCATCTGATCTCCCTTCAAACTAGAAGACCCACAGACGCCAGGTTTGGCTCTTGGACTGATCCACCTATCTGAATCAATCATCTCCTTCATATTGATACACCTTCTGAGATGCTTTTTGTGTATGTAACTTTGTTTTTTAATAAATCAAAGCATATCTTAATTAACGTCTCTGTCCTTACTCACCTGGCACAGAGAGATGTTAAAATCTCATGTTCTGTTAATGCTGGAGATGCTAAACAACATCTGACACTGTGCTGTAAAACAGGAGTAAGGAAGGGATTTTTCATCATCTGGGAGATTCTGAAATTTCAAAACCTTGAGTAGTATGCAGTGAGATCACCTACAGACTTCCCAAAGTTTTCATTAAAAATGAAATGTTCCAGAATAAATTCTCCAATTTCAGAATTTGACTTTCCTATATATTATACATATACATATACATATACATATACAGATGCAGATGTATATGCATAAACATATATGCACGTATGGATTCTAAAGAACTGTTGAGGTAAAAGACAAGAATGCTGGAACAATTGTTTCTTCCCACATGTCTCCAGTCTGTAAGTTTTGTTTTCTTGCTTTTTGTGCTAATGTTGAAATCTGCCAGATTGAAACAAGCCAAAAAAGCCCAAACAAAAAAAAAAAAAAGAAAAAAAAAACAAACAACAAAAAAACCCCAAACCCAAACACAAATTGAGGCAAGAAAGGCTGCATTATAAATCGAGAACATTTTTCTTTGTTTTAAATCTGAGAGAGAAAACTAAATGAACTAAAACATACTTTTAGTGCTTTACGCTTTTCTAACAAAAGAGGCCATGCTGTTGATTTAGAGCATAAATCTTTCTGAAAATGGCTTAGATTGCAGGTGAAACAATTTTCCAACAACTCATATTTTGAGGGCAAATATAAGTGACCTACGGAGTCTTAGTCAGCACCAAGCCATTCGCAACAGCAAGGACAAGCCAGCACCTGCAGTCCTCTCCTCCTGTAAAATGCGTCCAGAACTGTCAGTGCTCCCTTTGGCCCCTTCTAAACTGACCTACAGGTGTGCTGGAGTGTCTTCTCATCTTCAAAACACAGAGATCCAAGATATGATCAGCACCCATCTGACCTACATGCCACAATTTTCCTTTCTGTGAAAATCATATTATGGGAAGAATGGAGAAGAGGGCAATAGCTGACCTAGCAGGCCAGGGCAGAAAGCTCAGAATCACTCCTGGAGCACCAGTTTGTTATGTATTCTTTCTGCACTCCTGGAAAGAACCTTCAAAAATTTATAACAGGTGCAATAAATACAGGCAGTGTATGTGCACAAAAAAAAAGAAGAAGGTTTTGCTCCTGAATCATATCTCTCATTTTTGGTCCAAATGCTAATACTAAATTGCAATATTATTTCTTTAATTTAGTACAATTCATACAAGATTAAAAAAAAAAAAACCAAAGCAAGCAAAAAAAATGAGCAAACTGGCATGGTTTCAGCTGGGATAGAGTTGACTTTCTTACTAGAAGCTGGTACAGTGCTATGTTTTGTATTGGAGATGAGAAATGGTGTTGGTAGCACACTAGTGGTTTTGGTTGTTGCTAAGCAGTCAAGGCCTTGTCTGTTCCTCACACCACACCACCAGCGAGCAGGCTGGGAGGGCACAAGAAGTTGGGAGGGGACACAGCCAGGAGAGCTGACTCCAACTGACCAAAGGGATATCACAGAATCACAGAATTTTCAGAGTTGGAAGGGACCTCTAGAGATCATCTAGTCCAACTCCCCTGCTAAAGCAGGATTGCCTACAGCACATTACTCAGGACTGCATCCAGGCGGGTCTTGAAAATCTCCAGGGAAGGGGACTCCACAACCTCCCTGGGCAGCCTGTGCCAGTGCTCTGTCACCTGAACCGTAAAGAAGTTTTTCCGTGTATTTGAACAGAACTTCCTGTGTTCTAACTTGTGCCCATTGCCCCTCGTCCTGTCACTGGGAACCATTGAAAAGAGCCTGGCTCCATCCTCCTTCAACCCACCCTTTAGATACTTGTACACCATAATAAGGTCTCCCCTCAGCCTTCTCTTCTCCAGGCTAAAGAGTCCCAGCTCTCTCAGCCTTTCCTCAAAAGGGAGATGCTCCAATCCCTTAATCATCTTAGTTGCCCTTCACTGGACTCGCTCCAGCAGTTCCCTGTCCCTCTTGAACTGGGGAGCCCAAAACTGGACATATGGAATACCATATGATGTCACCCTCAGCATATAAAGCCGGGGAAAGAAGAAGGAAGGGGGGGATGTTGGGAATTACGGCATTTGTCTTCCCAAGTAACTGTTAAGCATGATGGAGCCCTGCTTTCCTGGAGATGGCTGAACGCCTGCCTGCCGATGGGAAGCAGTGAATGGATTCCTTGTTTTGCTTTGCTTGCGTGCAACGGCTTTCACTTTACCTATTAACCCTGTTACCTATTATGAGTTTTCTCACTTTTACTCTTCTGATTCTCTTCCCCTGTCCTGCCGTGGGGGAAGTGAGCGAGTGGCTGCATGGTCCTAGGTGCCGGCTGGGGTTAAACCATGACACAACCAAATCTTGTTTTACTTTGAGGGTGGTCAAACAATAGAATAGGTTCCCAGAAATGTTATGAAGCATTCATCCTTGGAAATTTTCAAAACCCTTCATTTTGCAATTGTGCTTCTTAAAATAAATGTAGGAGATATAGGCTCATTTTCTCCTCTACTTTCTTTGCTGATAATATTAACTTCTTTAAAAGAAGCCCTTCTGACAAACCTGAATGGAAAATATACATGTTCTGCCCAAAGGTCCATCATCAGAAATTCAAACATATTTTTGTAATACAACAGGGTAATTTGAGAACAGATAATGATTTTCCTTGGCCAAGTGGGGGAAAAAAAGCAAAATATTCTAACAGACTATTGACTAAAGGATTCCTGTTTTGAGCTAGCTTTGCTACCCATGACTGTCTTTGTCTTTCACTGAAAACAAGGGTCAAATAAAAGACCACAGTTGAGTGACAAACTGAACAAAAGCTTTACGTGTCTCACATTAATAACTGGACCATTAAGAACTAACTCCACCTACCTGATTAGGGTTAACATAGTGGTATTTGTACTCTACTTTTTTGTTTGTTTATTTGGTTTTTTGTACTCCATTATTCTTATACTTATTAGGAGAGTGAGCAATCCTTCTCCCAAAGATGGAGAATTCTCTCCAATTCCAAAGACAGAATTATTCTCTCCTGAATAATATTGCTGATTTTTCACGAAAAAACTTAATAAAATCAAACTGGAGCAAACAGAATGTGCCAAATGCACACACCGTTGTACAGCCTGTGCCTGAGGAAGAATACCAACATGTGAGAGTCTAGCTCATTTTTATATTGCACATTCCAAGTTTTCTCATATGGACATGCAACTGTTGGAAAGACATTGGGCACACATCCAAGTACCTATAGATCTGTCATGCATTCTGTCTCTCCAGTTGTTTTCCTCATATCATTTTAAAGCAGCATTTGCTTTTACTACATTTCAAATAATTCACTGTAAGTTCTGTCTCTTCCATAATTCTTTTTTATGTGGAACATTGGAGGAGTTGTTGTTACTCTTTCAGTTTTCTAGAAAATTCCCTTAAAGCTGCATTGAGTCTGTAATCTGAGAAGATGCAGAATAATCCTAGTTACAGCTACATTGTTTATCTCCCTAACAGGTAAAATAGAGATTCCAGTGATCTTTGACCTCTTTCATACCTTTGATCATTGAGCAAATGGTACAACCTGCTGTGCTTTACCCCTATAATGCTGGATACCTTATTGCTACATGAACAAAACTTGAAGTAATATAGTGTCCTTTAGAAAGCCAGAGCTCTTTCCTGGAAGTGCTATAGAAATTCTTTGCAATTGAATTCAGGGGAATAATGAGGAAAACTTCAAATCTAAGTTTCCCAGAACCTTTTACTTGTAGACAAACTCCTTGGCAACAACCACAGGTGCTGAAATCAGCAGTCTTTCAGTCAAACCATGTTAAACAGTTCTGTAATGATTTAGGTAAGTAGAAAGATCAGTCCCAGCTGAGACACAGAATTGCAGCTTGCCCTGAGACCTAATTTAAACTGTTTTGATGTGTTGAGCCTGAAAAATACTCTTCCTCAGAGGGGACACTTTTCTTCTTGAAGGAATGGAAGATTTTCTCTTATTGGTGGGAAACAGAAGGGAGAAAGGACAAGACTCATTTCAGAAGCTTCCCCTTACTATGCCGGCCTATTAACTGAAATCAAAAGATGGATGGCTAAATTACTCCTGCCCTTTCCAATCCAGTAACAGATACTTTCCTTTCAGGGTTTCAGAAGAGATGAGGACACCCAAGAGGTACCATTTCTACAGGTTTAAATTTAGAAGTCTATGTCTGATATTAGAAGTGACTCACAGTGCTGACAGATTTGCTTTCTTGGGTATATCAACTTTGTAAGAAGCTCCTTTCGCCTCAGAAAAGAGTAGTGGACGGTGTTCATAATCTCCCTGTAAAATTACTGGAGAAAGATAGAATTGTCCAGGGAATTTTGTCATTTTGTGGAATTTCTAACTATCTGTCCTCTTTGTAGAGAGCCTAAGGAGATGTAAGATCTAACTGAACACCCAAATTTGGAAAATTTATTGGAATAGATCCCTCTCTACACACATTTGTACTCTGAGTAATCAAAGATCAGCTAAAATAAGTAGATCAGTAAAGACTATACGGATTGGAGTCCTGAAGGAAAGAAGACAATCTTTAGCAAGAGCAGGCTATTGCCAACAACAAAACAGTCTGTCACACCCAAATGTATTCTTCCTATGAGAGACTGAGAGGCACCAAAATGATAGAATCACAGAATGGTTAGAGTTGGAAGGGACCTTAAACATTATCTAGTTCCAACCCCCCTGCCATAAGCAGGGACACCTCCCACTAGACCAGGTTGCTCAAAGCCCCATCCAGCCTGGCCTTGAACACCTCCAGGGATGGGTCCTCCACAACTTCCTTGGGCAACCTGTGCCAGTGCCTCACCACCCTCAGAGTGAAAATTTCTTCCTGATATCTATTTGAATTCTCCCCTCTTCCAGTTTGAAGCCATTCCCCCTCATCCTATCACTATATGCCCTTGTAAAATGTTTTTCCCCATCTTTCTTATAAAACCCGTTTAAGTACTGAAAGGCTGCCAGAAGGTCTCCGGAGCCTTCTCTTCTCCAGGCTGAACCAACTCTCAGCCTGTCTTCACAGCAGAGATGCTTCAGCCATCTGATCATCTTCATGGCCCACTCCAACAGGTCCACATTCTTCTTGTGCTGAGGACTCCAGAGCTGGACGCAGTACTCCAGGTTGGGTCTCACCAGAGCAGAATAGAGGGGCAGAATCACCTCCCTCGACCGCGCTGCTTTTGATGCAGCCCAGGATATGGTTGGCTTTCTGGGCTGTGAGCACACATTGCCGGCTCATATTAGTTTCTCATCCACCAACACTTCCAAGTCCTTCTCCACAGGGCTGCTCTCAAACTGTTCTCTGCCCAGCCTGTATTTATGCTTGGATATCATGGGTATAATGATATCCAATAATATATACATTTTATATGTATATAAATATGTAGTATATATATTTTATACATATTAAAAATATATTATATATTTAATAATATATATAACGATGGGCAAAGCTATCCATGTAGCAGTTACCCAGTTAACTGGGTCTCTGTCATTCTGGAGACTGCAACCTTACCAAACATACAGAAGTACAAAAATAAAGAAAAAGCATTCACAATAATTTTGAAAGGATAAGTAAATCCCCACGATGTCTTCCTCTGACAATTGATACTTTGCACAGTTTTGCAGAGATCTGTCAGTACATGTTGCCTCATGTCTGTATATTAGATTCCTATAAGAGTTAATTGTCACATCCTCTACCTAAAACCTTAATCCCATACTTGTGATTGCAAAATTATTTAACATGGTAAGAAATCATATTATTACACTGTATTATGATTCTAAGTGAGAAATAAGTGGCAACAGATGGGATTTTTAAAGGAAGAAAACAGTTTTAAAGATAAGGAGCAAGGGACAATATGCATGGAGCAGAGCAGAGTGTAACCAGAATGTTCAGCTTTCTTCCACAAGTCTCACTGATTCATTTTCTTTGTATGATTCTCTGGAATTTACCTGTTTGTCTTGTTCTTAGCCCCTCAAAAGACTGAGATTGCTACTGATTTTTCAGTTTTGCCTCTTCTCCAGTGACCAGCCAGTGGGGGCAGCTTGTTCAGGTCGCGCAGAACTGTTTGTTGGATGTTGTTTGTATGAGATTCCTCTGTATTTTGTGAATATTTTTACTCCTGAAAGCACTAATAAACAGGGATGAAATACGGTCTCCACTGAAGTCAGGGGTTAAACTCACATTGAGTTCTGTGAAGTCATGCTTTCCTGTCTTCAGATCAGAGTCTTTCATCCATGCAGCAATTTTAGTCTGAGTAATCATGGTGTGAGTTTCCAACCTTACCTTTCCATATGTCAGAATCGAACCTACTGATGTGAACAGAGAGGTGAGCAATGTCCTCTCAGACCTTTTTGGTTGGGTGACTGGATGAGCCAGAGGCTGTCCATTAACGAGCAGCGATGGCGCTGTGGGCACTTGACTGACACATTCCTGCTCGTTTTGCCTTGGCCAGCACAGAGCTTCAGAGTCATAAAATATTATACAGGGGTCCCCTTACTCATATTCATTTGCTTACTCAGGTGGTCCCATGGAAGACTCTGACACCATTACCGCCTCATAAACATAAAACTAGAGGGAGAAACAAATCATCAATTTATTTAATACATGACAGGACATGGAACTGCTGGAGCGTGTCCAGAGGAGAGCCACAAGGATGATCCGAGGGCTGGAGCACCTCTCCTATGAGGAGAGGCTGAAAGAGTTGGGGCTGTTCAGCCTGGAGAAGAGAAGGCTCCAGGGAGATCTTATTGCGGCCTTCCAGTACCTAAAGGGGGCCTACAGGAGAGCTGGGGAAGGACTTTTTACAAGGGCATGGAGTGACAGGACGAGGGGGAATGGCTTTAAACTGGAAGACGGCAGGTTCAGATTGAACATTAGGAAGAAGTTTTTCACTTTGAGGGTGGTAAGGCAGTGGAACAGGTTTCCCAGAGAGGTTGTGGAGGCCCCATCCCTGGAGGTGTTCAAGGCCAGGCTGGATGTGGCCTTAGGCAGCCT
The DNA here is from genome assembly GCF_965231255.1 of Vanellus vanellus. NCBI lineage: Eukaryota > Metazoa > Chordata > Aves > Charadriiformes > Charadriidae > Vanellus > Vanellus vanellus. The sequence goes on along the minus strand of NC_138905.1, from coordinate 208,857,479 downwards.
GGTCTAGTGGGAGGTGTCCCTGCCTATGGCAGGGGGGTTGGAACTCGATGATCTTCAAGGTCCTTTCCAACCTAAACCATTCTGTGATTCTATGATTCTATGATGAGAGAATTTGTCACCATTTGACATAAAGTCTCGGCGCTGAAAATTTAAAAAACAAACTGTAGAGATCAATGTACCGAAGAGAATGGCCCTGTTAGGGACTTTTCCTAATCCGGTCTTTTTCATGTGTGTCTTTTCAACTGTTTTGTGACTCATGGGGTCATTGTGAGATCTTTGTTGAGGCAACTGGATTCTGCAGGTCCATTATTCTCAGGGTTCTGTTTTGTTTTAGTTTTCATTTTATTTTATGAGAGTAGGCCCTTACTAAAAAGGATATTTTTGAAAACTGCTAAATCCAAGTTGTTTAGTGTGCTGAATTGATAAATAACATTTAAAAAAAAACAACACAAATATAAAATCTGTTTAAAAAGATGACAAGCTACGTCTAGAAGGGAGACAGGAGGGGAAGCAACTCATAGTGCAACACCTGCTTCGGGCTAAGACAGTAAAATTCAATTCATTTTCATACAGCATCTTTCATACAAAGCCTCTCAAAACGCTTTATAGCAAGAGATAAAATGACAAGATAACTTGTTACAGAAGAGGTTATTGCAACTCTCACATAGACAGCAAAGGAAGGAAGCTGTGTGCAGAAACGGACTGGGCTAGGGAAAAAAAAAGGATGTAAATTCAAAGGAGGGGAAAAGTAATATTGTTGCACAGTATAACAGAAAAGATGAATAATACTAATATGAATGAAGATGAGGATGAGCATAATGATGGAGATGGGGGTAAAGATGAGGTTAAGAATGTTTCCTCCTTGTAAGAAAACTTACATCTACTGTTTTTATGTACTAATTAAATTTCCTAGCCCGGCAGGATGGGTAAATTCATTTTGCAGTTGGAAAAAACTAGGCATAAACAAATATGTTAAAAGGACTGTCCTAGGAACAAAGGCAGCTTCCTACTCACAGTAGCTGGAGGATGAGAACTGAGACTGCCCATACTTACCAAGACACTAATACAAACGCAGGCTCTGTTACTTTAATCAAATACAGCACTTTCCCATTTTTTGGTGGAACAGCATACATGGTATTTTTCAGCAGGTCCATGAGCGCTTGAATTCCAGTCTGAATGCTTGAATTATTTATTGAAAGAATGATTTTTGCATTGTTCTGTCATCTCTGAAGATCACAAAACAAGTCAGAGTCAGGGACACGGATGTGATTCAGGAGCCGTCCCCAGTGCTGAGCTGCAGGTGCCAGGCAGATGGCACCGATACGCAGAAGAAAGGGACAAGAATAGAGGCTGGTCTGGGAAAGCCAACTCCCATCAAGTTTTGATCACACCATAGCATACAAGGACTGTTCGGTGATTTGACAGTAGATGGAAGAAAGATTCATATTCTCTGGGAACGAAAGCAACGGAAAAGAATCCCAGTTTTAGAAGACTGTGTTTTCACAGAGAAGGGAAACAATATAGAAAACCAAAGCAGTGGCAAGGACTAGATTAGAGAAGTAAACCGTCGGAAAAAAATGAACACAAAATGCTGGAAATGAAGCATGATTTATTTTTTTTTAATTGTTTACATGGTAAATATCTTTTGACAGAGAGTTAGACACCCAATGCCTGTACAAGCAGACAAGAGATTAGCACTGTGCCTGTGTACTGTCTGCCTTTGGAGGACTAGGAGTGCACAGATTTTTCATTTTTAATCAGTGTATTTTTCCTGGTATCCAGCTTCCATGCTTTTACTCTATTTTTTTTTCCCACTCATTCATCTTTCTTTCTACCATCAATAATGCACACATGGCTTGTCATCTAGTAATTCATTGGCATCAGACACATTCTTGCAAAAGTGTCACCTTCCACACATAGTTGTGCATTTTGGAGAATATGGATATTTTCCTGAGATTGAGAAATATGGCAGTACTGACAGTATATTCCCAGAACACTGTATACATGGCAGGGTGCTCGGATCACACTTGCCAAGGAACCAGGCTTAGCGCCAGTGCACTGTATACACTCCCAACTTACTGAACATAAACCACCATCCCCATCCTGCGATTGGCAGCCCCGGGGCAGTCTGATGCACCCAGTTACAATTCAGCTGTTTGCCCATATGCCATCCGTTATGTGACAGACCTATGGCGGTAGGAATGAGACTGAAGAGAACAGAGATGGGTTGTCATCCAAATATTGCCTTTAAATATATTAATACAACAACGGGGATGGTACAAGATTGTAAGTAAAGAGTTCTTACTTCTTTATTCACAGTGTATTAAAATCAGAAAGAAAGTGGGCATAGATATATAACACAACAAATGAGATTTAAGATTTTATTTGTGTCTGTATTCCGTAACATTCTTTGCATATTTTGAAAAAAATAACAATAGATATTGTAAAATGTCACATTTTATTACACTATAATCTTTCCAGGTATCAGAACAGGCTACAGCTATGTAGAACATAAAAGTAACATATTTTAGTCTTTTTCATTAAAAGCCACTACCTTGCCTGTTAGAAATGTATCATCAATTGTACAATTACATAATTATCCTTTAAAAGTAGTAAAAATATTTCAGTAGTCCACTTTTTTTCTGATGTCCCACTTGCAAGAATACAATTATTTCATTTTAAATGTTGTATTCTTTCTTTAGAAGGCATATTTTAGACAGGCAGTAATTATTTTCAGCCCTGCTCTCCATAAGATAGAGTAAGTAGTGATAGATTAGTGAGGATTTTTTTTTTTAATCTGTTATGTTTATTTTATTTTTAAATTAACTCTAAGGTGACTTTAAATACACTATTTAAACTTTCATGTAGGTTAAAAATGATGGTACATAATGCCTTATGATTTCATAATATTTGTATATTCAGTAGTAAGTTAATGTGATTTAATTGAAACGTCCTCTAGAAATGCCCATGTGGTTGGTGTTATTAATCTGTGGGATCAGTAATATAATAAACTATAGGTCAATGCGAATGAGAGCAATGGTAGGTATCCCTCAGCATAGTTTGTCTGCGGGCCACCGACAGCAGGTATCACACAGGTAGCAGTATTACAAACCTGAGAATTATAGACTATATCATGACTAGCCCTCTCACTCCTCACAAAGGAATTAGGGAAAGGAAGCCTTGGGCAAATTGTGTCCAGATTCCCTAAAAGAATAGTCTATACAGAGAAAGATTTAATCTTCCAGACCTGGTGAGTATATTTATTGCTCCTCATGATGCTCTGTGCAATATACTCTCTGTGGGTCATATACAGAGGACCATCACTGCTGCATTTTCTCATGTTCTCAGACACTTTGTTCCACGAGGAATTGGTCTTGCTACAAACTTTTAGTCATTATGAGAGTCCAGCCAAGCTTTGTGCCTCAGTCACAGCTGAACATTCCTGTTTGAATCCCCATGTACATTTTCTCTTTCCTTGTTGTGGAGGTGAGGATTTTTGAACACTTAAGCCATGCACTGACCTCTGGGAATGGAATTAGCTCCTGAAAGTATGCGTGTGCCTAAGCCACTCTTCCCCCTCTAGCAGATTTCTGAAATGACATTTCCATGGCATCCATCGACAGTAAGTCATAGCGATGGCATCTGAGGAGGTGAAAAAGGGAAAGAGCTGAGAAGCTGTACATTGCATGTAAAATTTAGAGATTTTTTTTACCATAATTTTCCATATTTTTCTGTCTGGCACCGCATTCACTGTCTGCAGTTTAAAACCTATTTCAGTTCACTTCATGTTGTTTATGTATGATGCTCTCTTCCATTCCCTAAATGTTTTGGGTTTTGATCTTATTTTACCAAATACAGCTGGATGCCCCTGCAAAACTGCTTAATGGCATACATACAGAACACCATCTTTTGAAAGCCCCAATATTGGCAGACACTTCCCCAATCACTGTCAACCTGTGTAACACTTAACTTTCCTAAATACATGCCGGCCAGTTAAGTATCACCTTTTAAATTTAAATGTAAAGACTTGTCAGCATCTTTCATTGTTTTTCCAGGAGTACAACATTCAGTCATATGATGGTATATTGAAAATATATACATTTCATTAATTTCAATATTAATTCTGGTTTCCTCTTTGTGTTAGCATAGCCCCTGCCTAACATTGACTTTAATCAGTCAACTTGCTCTATCAGTACAAGGTGACCACTCCTGTGATATAATGTCACGTTTAGCTTCCTTAATCACATACACCTAATTTTTCCAGCATTGATTTTTACTCCAGATTATCCATAGAAGGGTTTATACAGCACATACCTCCTACATCTTTCTGCTTACAAGATGATAACAAAGATAATTCAACTTCATTGCAATAATAACACACTATTTACATTATTAAAAATAAGCAGCTAAATTTCAAGGAGTCTTTTGGACTTGTGGTCTGAGCGCAGGGTTTGCCAGTCAGGTTTGCTAAATTGTAAATTGTCTCACATAGAGTGTGATACCTCTGGGGAAACCTTTTAACTCTCCTGTCATGGCATTTCCCTGTGTAAACTTATTTACTATATCTGTCTCACAGAAGTGTCAGGAGAATTAATCCTTGTAAAATTGCAGTTGGGATGTCACTAAATGAGAAGAGAAAGACTGGGATTTCCAGGGGTTTTGGTGGGATTGCACTGTACTCTGGATGGACGGGACCAGGGGTTACACGGTCCCCCACTGTACGCAACAGGGTGAAACCAAGGCACCTTAGGGGCATTCACAGCTGCCACAGTCCCTCGCTCCTTCCCCAGTACAGAAGGGGCAGAAAAGGGCTATAAAATTGATTTAATTTATTGTTGGCTTTACTGGATCTTCTGGGAAAGGGAAGTTTCTTCCTCCACTTACCTACTCTTGCCAGAGTTTCTAGCGCTCAGCCAAGATACCAAACGTGGTAAAATAAACATGCACAATAATTCAAGTGGTGCCAAAATTAAATTTCTGAGAAAACAGGTGAGAACATTTACATGAACATAAATACTTGCACAGTCGTCACTCAATAAGGCAACAAATGCTTCAAAAGCACATGAGAAGCAATAAATTGGCAGCAACAGACTTCCACATTCGTTAATTTACTTTCTGTGATGCAAAACACAAAGTCAGGTCTTGACTGTCGCCCAGAAATGCCCAACTCTATTGACAGTCATACACGATTTAAAAAAAAATAAATGGTGGAGTCTCTATCAAGTCCCCAATCCCTAAATCTATTTAATGTTTCTAAAGTGGTGTTATATTGATTTAATGATGCTATTAGTAATATCTGCAGAGAATGTATGAATATAAGCAATTACCATTTGGGCTATTCTTTCTTGGTAGAAAAAACACCTAATTCCACTAATTGCCTCTACTTCTGTTTCTGTTAACTCTACACTGTATACATGTTAATAATGTTATTATCAGTAGCAATGAATTTTAATTAACATTCGTGTAGAAATATAATTCAAAACAAACATATTCTGATCAGTTCATTTTATTAAATTAATTGCATAGGTGTTTCCAGAGATAAGGCATTACTATTAGGTATCAATTAACAAAGAAATCTGCAACTCCAAATAAAAGAAAGTTAAAAAAAAAACACACATGAAACAGACATCTAGAGACCCTATCTCTACCTAATACCCAAATTGGGCCGTTGTAGTCAACACTCCTATGAATACATAATAGGAATTATTACTACACAGTCTTCCAGCTCAGAAAATACACTCTATATTCTGACAAAGTTAGGAAAAGTAAGTATGAAGAACTGCAAAACCAAATCACTGGTCCAGGGCCAACCAAGGGTTTTATAGTAGGGCAAGAAATTGAATCCAGATCTCATGAAAACTGGCTCAGTGCTTTAACCACAAGACATTAGAGATACGACTGATCATTCATTGAGATTTTATAGAGAGTTGGAATGTGCAGCAGTTTCAGAGTGTAATTTCAGCTTCCTCCCTGCATAAAACTACAGAAATTGGAGGAGGTGGTTCATGGTATTGGGGGAATTAAAGCTATCCTGGAAACCTGCAGTTCCTCTTCTTTTAATCCCTTACCACCATGTTGTGGTGACCATTACTGATATGAGGATATCGATATCCAATGAAGTACTCCTTTTCCCATACAGCAAGTATTAATGTTTTACATTACATCTGCATTTTTGTAAGAGGATTAGAGGCCTTGTTTAAATGCTAATAAAACGAATGAGAGTCATCTCTGACTCTAAGGAAATTCTGGTCGGGTTCTTGATAGGTGCATGAGCATGACTGTGTACTTGGCTGGTTTCCATGATAACTTACATGATTTCAGAAATATTAATACTCTTCTTTTCAGAACTGTTAAGAGTCCTTGCATGTTCTGGAGGAAATAATCCATAAAATTTTTAGGTGTTTTTCAAAATCCAATGTAAATGTCTAAAATCAGCCCTCTCCCCATTTGAATCAGTAGTGATATTATATATATATATATATATTCCTGACTGCATTTATTATGACTGATTTCACAATATAATCAAACTAGATTCAGCAACGCTATTTAAAAAAGAGCTTTAAGTTTCAGGTGTGACTAATTCCTCTCTGTCTACCAGAAGTTTGCTTTTTATTGGCACCCCAGTAATCCTGATCAATGTCATTTAATTCTTGGCACGCACGCAGCAAACACAATTCGCAATCCTAAACATTTCACTGCTCCTGTTACACGTATGAGGACATAAACGGACAATATGGACCCGCTGTTGGAACCACGAACATTGACACTCAGAAAGTTGTTATGAAAGGACATATGGAGAAAATATGGCTCTTCTCAAGGTCCAAGAGACGACACAAAATGGCATACTGTTATTAAATACGTTTAACAGCCAAGACACACAACTTTTAGTCACTGTCAGTGTTGCAGAGCCATTCTAAGTGGGCAACGGCTGCTCTCACACATCACCAAGGAAATTGTCAGTAATCCCTGGAGACCATCCCTGTTATAATTGGCACTGGTGGAGGAGGAGGATGCGTCAGGTAGAAAGACATTCCCACACCATCCTGAGATGGCAATAGCAGCACTTAACCCTCCTTCAGGCTTTCAAAACTGCCATGGAAGTCCCTGACGGGGACATAAATACGAAGTGGCAAGATGGCATTTTTTTGCAGCAGCTTCTCATAGTATCATGACATTTAAAGTGCACGTTAAAATCTATCAAGTACAGTAAAAACATAATTATGCCATTTATGTAACATGCATTACGTATCTAATATGAACAGGATTAGACTACCAGTGTTTTGAAACTGTTACGGAGATAATAGACCAGAATGCTTTGAAAAACCCTCTTTCTAAGTTTATCATTCAATTAGTATGTATACTCTCCCTAAGAAAATAAAACCTTTTGAGGGGCACAAAACATTTTTACTGCACACACAGAGTATGCAATTTAATTTTTTACAAATTGCTTCCGTTTTGAAATTATGTTATTAGTATGTTAAAAAAATTCTTATATGTTGTCATCACTCTTTAAATTTCACTAAATGGTACTTGGCTATACATCTGCCAAAATGTCTTTCACGTGTCAACAGTTTTGCTTCCAGTCTGTTCAACTAAAACCAGAAATGGATTTGTCAAAACCTTAATTCTATGCTAATACAAACTCTATAGAACAGGTTTTAGTTAATTTTATAACACCATTTCCAATCTTTTCCATGGTAAAGGTGCTTTACACTAATAGACTGATGTTTCACAACAATAACTGAAATCCTACTACATACTTAATGCATCCTTTGCCTAATCATTCAGAACTAGTTCAGTGTGGAGTAAAAGTTACCGTCTTTTTTCTTAAATAAATCTTCTGAGGTGGAAGATACAGCTCTGAGGTAGATCTGAGGTGGATCTGTCTCCACAGTTCCTTACGGAAGGAGAAAGCCTCCAAAAGCACCAAAGCACTTTGAAGCTCAAAAGCTGTTTTGTTATTGAAACATAAACTAGAAAATAGCCTTTTTAAAATAATGAAAACTGAGAACAAGATTTAAAATAAAACACTACAGAACAAAAACCTGCCCATTTCCTGTTCTATCCATGCAGAGCGCTGCCTTTTCAACAACAAATCCCATGCTGACCATAAAAGCTGGTTTCTCTGTCCCTGAGGCCCCGTTGCGAGCTTGCTCTCAGAAGCCTCTACCACACTGTAGTTTCCGTGTGAGCTGTATCTGTCTGTCCATCCCTCCCCATTTGACTTGAAAAACCAAATGAAATTTTCCACAATTTTCTCTCCCCCAGCAGTTTGACCACTCCTGGAGACCTGCGATTCTCCTTTTCAGAGGATGCCCCTAACTCAGCCTCTAGCCGCCAGGGACAAGCAGCAAAGCAGCTGTCTGTCCAGCCGGGTGGCCATTCCCGGTTAAGGGAACGTATATGGCTGTGCATTAAAAAAATAAACTGTTATCCAGCCTGTCACATCTTTTACAAAGACTAACATCAGACAACTTTTTAAAAGCTCTCACATCCTTTATGTTAACACTTTGAAAGGAAAACAGACAGATGCTTAATATTCACTTTCATTACTAATAACATAGCTGATAATTTAATACAAAAAGATTTTATTATAGATGGAGCTGGTAGTGTCTTTGGAGTTATTCTTGCTTGATACTTCTCATTCGAAGATTCTGATTGAAACTACTTTTAACTTTGCCAAATTTTTACATTTGGATTGAAATTTTCTCCACTGGGTGTCTGTCAGACAGATGATTTATTTTAATTTTTTCATAAATGTTTCAGCAAAAATGATTCAGCCATTTCTGAACAAAAGCTAAAGGAAAAATACTCTTTCATTGATGTTAAAGTGTAACAAATTCAGCCATTACTTTAAGAACACTTTACAACAAGAGCTTCAACTTTTAGCAGAATTTGTTTTTAAGCCAGAGGTGTGTCTGATACCATCCCAGTGATAAAACTGCATTTTTTCATGCTGCAAACTCCTGAAAAAAATCCTTCCACAGTAGCTTGGAAAGTCCTAAAGGTTAGACAGATATGTTCCTCACAGTTTCTGCCTTCCAACTTGGAGCTTTGATTTGTCTGAGCAAATTTCACATCTGGAGAGCGACTGAGAACAATCCAGACCGCACTTACAAAGACCAAGGAAGACTCTTCCTGAATTTCAGTGCCAGTGGATATGGGCCACAGGATGTGAGCTTGTGAAGTAACAAATTATTTCCTAGGGCTTGAAAGTATTTCTTTGTCGGTGCTCAAGTGACATGGAAGTGTGGGAAATATGAAAAAAAGCATCAAGACATCTGAGGCAAGGACAAAAACCAGAGGGCAAGAGACAACTGTTGAGGGAAGGAGCAGACTGGGACATGGAACCTGAAAGAGGGAAGGATGAAGATGGGGAAGAGACTGTAATTCATAAGTGAGGAAATTGAGTCTGGGAAGAGGAATATGGGGAAGAGACTGTAATTCATAAGTGAGGAAATTGAGTCTGGGAAGAGGAATATAAGGAACACGGGAAGTAGAACTGTGGAAGTTACGTGAGTCATAAATGGACACCAAAAGACAAGAAGGGTGTGGAAGAACAGAAATGAGGAAAAAGGCAGGAAAGGTAATAATGAAAAGTAGGACTTGTACTGGAATTTTTTTTAGAATTACAGAGACAGAGAGGACCCAACTGTGTAATGATACAACTTAAACATTTGCAGTGACAGACAGATTGCAACACCGAGGACATTGCTCGTAAAAACCGAGAGGAGCAGATAGAAGGGATTAACTTCTCACCCCAAAACAGGACCTGGAGGAGAACCTGCCGCTGAAGACAGAGTGCTGTACTAATTTAACGGACTCACCCCTTGCTTGTGTATGATTTTATGCTTCTTGTTATCTGTTACTGCTTTCGTGTCAGGAGAGTTTGTGAAGCAGATTTAAAAACTAATACATTTTCTTGAATGTCTCTATGATTCTGCATGATGGGATTTCAGATTTTTTTGTCTGTTGTGTTTGTTTTTTTTTTTCTTTTTAAAGCTGGAAGTTACACTTTGAAACATAGGTTAAAATGAAAGGGTGGCAATGTCAAAACATTAAAAAGTAACTGGTAGCATAAAAGTTTCCTACGCTACTTCTGTCTCCTCCCCCATTTTTGCTGTGAAGTTCCATTTCTGTTCAGGCACATGAGAAATTCATGTTTGAGCGCATGAGCATAGGAAAGAAGCCACCAGGAATTTCTGTTTCTGACTTTCTGGCAAACACACTTGTGTTTAGGAAATTGTCTTGCAGCACATAACCCTTGAAGCTCCCTTGAAATAGATCAATTCACTTTAGTAGCATGTGTAAGCATATTGTGGTAGCTGTGATCACAATACTAGTATGACATCAACCACATTAAAACCCAATAGTTTTGATTGTTGCAGATGGTTTCGAGACATTAACAAAGTAGGGTATGTTCCTTGGTATTGGTTATCGGTGCAGCTGTTAAGTTAATTAAGTCAGTATATATTCAGTTTTAATTGTAGACACATTTTATTTGAGCTTTCATAGAACAGCTGTGAAATAAGTGCTATAATTAATGTTGTGCGGGTTACACTGAAATCTATGTATATATTTTATAAAATATATGGTATAACCTCAGTTTAATTTATTTAGTTTTTGGTTCTCAAGATGAAAGATTATCAGATAATTGGGCTTTCTTTGGAAAACGCTTATAGGTTTCAAAGTCATCTTCATTTGTGCTTTCACTTGCCAAGTCACCATCAATAAAATTTATTATTAGATTAAATCAATTTATTTTATCAAATTAATTCCGTCTTTACATACCTAGATTTATCAGGTACTCAGCATGTTACTACTGGAGTCAAGCAGGCTGTTCCAGTTGTACTTGAAGAAATAACCTAATTCTAGCTTTCTTTTGTATTATTTTCATATAGGGTGTTCTAAATTTGCCATTCCTAGGAAACTGTCATATAAAGGACAAAACATCAAAGGGAAAAGTCAAATGTTGAATCTAATGCCCTTGGGCAGGCAGGTAAGTAAACTAGGGAATGTTGATTTGTGCTATTTTAATTACAGCTACTACAAACTCCCTCAGTTTCAGACATTCTCAGTCAAATGCTTTCTTCTACGGGGTAACAAGTAGAATTGTCAACGCTTCTGGGAGACTCTGAGATTGACAGGATGATCTGAGAATAATCAGGGTTTTCTCAGACTCAAGGAAGTGACTCGGAGGAGGGAAGATATAGTCTTCCTTCCTCCCTCCTTCCTCCCTTTTTCTGTTTTCATGACGATGTTTGGAAAAAGGGTTATTTGGTTTGCTTGCTTGTTTTGTTTTCAGATGAGAGTCCACAAATTCAGTTATACACACCATCAAATAAAGACTTTCTAATAGTGTCACTTAAGTTTCTTGGGGATAACTTTATGTAGCTTTATTTATGCATTACATTATTTATTGCATTGTCTTGAACATTGTGTTATATTCCAGAATTCACCTTTTTCTTTTTGTGATCCTGAAGTGCTCAAGTGCCTATTCCAGAAGACAATGGGTGTCCGAAAACTACAGGAACTTTGTCTTCCTAGTACTTCCTTCGCAGAGTCTTCTGGAACAAAAGATAATGGCATATACTGTGGATTACATAAAATGCTCATGTCATAAATTCCAGATTTTTGTTATTTTCCTCATCAAGAAAATCACCTGGGACTGATGCTTGATTATTTAAAGGTAATGAAAAGCTTAATTCACTGCTAGTGTAATTACAGGTGTACTATACTCTTAAGAAGGGTTATAGTGACAAGGATGTTTCCCACATCAAGCCTCCACTTTCAGTGTATTTCTGTTGAACTGGAGGGGGTAGGGGTGGGATCTAAAAAAAAAAAAAAAATTGTTACTAAACATTTAGAGCCATGGGAATTCTGCTCCTCATCTGCTTCATTGACAGGATGACATGGGGATGTTTTTTTTTGTTTTGCAGCATCCTCCACCTTTGGGAGGCACAATGGTATCTTCAAATATTTTACAAAGCAGACTGTAATGCTCTGGTTTATAAGGGCAGAATTATGAGTACCATTTTTAGATACTCAAACAAAGAAGTCTGTTTATTTCTTAAGTACCAAGAAAGATCAGATTAATCTGGAATTGTTCAACATCTTTGAAAAAAATCAGGCCACTTATACTTAGGTATTGAAATATCTGTTAAGAACCTAAATTTAGTATCTACCTCTGTGTGCATTCAAATGTCATGGACTCTGACCATTCTGCAATTGAATGGAGGGCAGTCTTTTCATCCTTCCTGCTTTTGGGTCTTTTGAGATGTGGATTAGGAAGGTTCTGGGCTTCATCTTTGTTACTATCCAGCTTTCTTTGCTGCTGGAACATTCAGATATAATTAAAGGTTGTTCTTTTAAAATTCTGTGGTGCTCACAGAACCTTTCATTTCCCTTTTTGTTTTTCTCTACTTTGAGGATTATGACTCATCACATCCCCTAACTAGTTCTCTATCTGAACAGCTCACGTTACCATGGGATGGCTGAAGTGGTAAATAGATCTTTTCTTTCTCCATTCTTTACCCCTTTGTGCATTTTGTTCCCATGTGCAGTAGAAGCTTTGCTCCATGTTTTAAAATCAGTCTCCAGGGGACACTAGATCCTTCCTGTGCATATGGTGAAGATCAAGCTGGAAGGAATAAGGAAAATTATGGTTTTGCTTTTCCCAGCATACTAACTAGTACAGTCGTATCACAGCATCAAAAGCAATGCACTGTATCTCATAACAGATGTTCCAGGTACATCTCTCACAAGGTTAGGAAAGCCAGGAGAGAATATGAATCTTCAAATCCCTTCTGATCTTTATTCTGCCTCTGAAACTACAAAACTATATCGCACTTGCACGAAACGCACAGAAAAGTAAGAGGAACTCTTTCGGATGGTCAGTTTATCCTGCTTCTGTCAGTAGCCAGGACACTGATTTTTAAGGACCTGTTCCTCTGGTTTCCTTTGGACCAGTTCCTCATCAAAGCCAGCAACACTCAGTGGAGAATCAGTGTACAAGTGGGTTCGGTATAAGGCAAAGGTATTCACATCTGTCGCTTCCCTACGGCTCTCCCAGTGGCTGTGGCTTCTGCAGGCACAAGGGAACTCCCAGCCTGTCCCCTTCTGTTCACAACCGAATACCACAGCATGGATAGTTTGCTCTTGGATGACCATTATTTTGGTAGTAACATACTGCCTATACCTGGATATATCAAAATATGTAGTACCCAGCCTATTTTCCCACCAACTCGGCAGCAGCAGGGGAAGTTTACGCTGGGGTTTTCCACCAAGGAACAGATCGGCCTCACCATCCTGAAGGTGGCTGAATAACTGCAGTACAGCTCTGTCATTCTCTCTTACGTAGACCACAGTTCAATGAAACAATACCTCCAGTTTACAGGTTTCTCTTGCAGAATCAGAAAGACTGTTGTGGTGCGATATAAAGCTGTGGTACGGAACATGCTTCATTCTGCTGCTTCAAAAGTTTTCCAAATAGGTTAACTTTCTCCCGGTCTTTACGTTGAACCAGCTGTCATCTGTCAGCACTTCTGAAAATTTAGGAGGCTCAAGTCCCCAGACGTTGGTCTGGTTTTGTTTATTTTATGCAGCAACTTCTTGCCATTGCTAACATCTCCAGTTTGTTAATTATCTGCTATAACCGAAAGCTTGCATGGTAGGCTCTGAATCTTCTGCTGGTTGCCGAAGGCCTGAAGAATTATGTGTCACATTTACACATAATACTGCTTATCCCCCTACAAAATATTCTTACAACTCTAATTATGCAGCCACGAGGAACTGAATGAGTCTATCCAGATGTTCTAGGGGAGGACAAAATATAGTGGTTGCCAGTAAAACTATGCGGTTATGTACCAGAACAGGGCCGGTGCAGACCTTTCAAAAACTAGTATTTGTCAAATACTGTCCTCCAGGTACCTGAAGGAATGTCCCACTATAAATGGGGAGGAGAAGAGAGGGAGAAGCTCTCACGCTCCTCTGAAGCTACACCCCAAGTGCTGCTGCAGACACAGATGTGGAGGAGAAATTTGTGCAGCCAATTATTTCCTTCAAAATTTACTCCCTATCTTTTACTTATATTCTGCAATTGGTTAAGAAAGAACAGTGACATATCCCAATAATAATGGTAACACTCCAACAGCTCTCCGTGTGGCAAAGAAGAAGAAGAATATATTATGCTCTGCTTAAAAGAAGAAGAGAGTCTGAATGAAAAGAAAAGATGTACAAAACAAATAAGAGAAGAGCTCAGAAACGACTCAGACTCTGCAGATGTGCTGCATCTGTTTGCTTTCCCACCGGGGACACTGAGATAGAGAGATTAAGGCATTTATATGGAGGTGGTTAGACAACTAGATCAGATAGGCAAAAATGCAGGGTTGACTTGAAGTCTATAGCAATGGTAATACTGTAACAAAGGGGTGAATATAATTCACTGTCTATGCATGAAACGTTGAACACATACGCCATAAAACAGCTCATGATCTTACAGTGATGGAGTAAAACCAGAACTGACCTTGCAAAGGATACACACAATCAAATGAAATTTTAACCTGTTTAAAAGCTGCATGCCACTTTGCTTTCAAAGGAAGATAAAACTGTTACTCATACATATACAGTCCATTCCTGATTATATTAAAGGAAGAGGTAAAAAAATGTCCTTGTAGAAATATTGCTAATGTGAAGTTAGAAAGAAGGAAGCAAACAGAAAAAGTCGCCGTTCAAAATAAATGTATACACTAACAAGAACTCTAAGTAAAAATGAGCTTAAAGCAAAAATAATGTCACCCAATGGGTATGGCATATCTGCCTTACAGTAATCTTCAAAAATAACCCTGATCTGTAAACTTCACAAGGGAAGATAAAGGCCATAAAGTCCAGTTGTTATGACTTAAAAAAAATCTCTATTTCTTTTAATTCAATCTCTACCTGTAAAAACAAGTGACCAATGAAAGTCACCTCTTCACAAGTAATTCCTCACTATTGTCATAAATAAATATGTATGTATGTAGAAAACACATTTATTAGCAAAAATGCTTCTGGCTTTAACGTTCACTTTGGAAATACTGAGAAATGGAGTCTCATAAGTTATTCATAAGGTCAGAATTAATGCAGTCACTATTCCTGGCTTCTGATTAAATGCTGTCTTGTAACCTAGTAACACTGGAAATAATGACCAGATGAGAATTTTCTCAAATTGAGCCAATGAAGAGAAGCTTTGATATGTCAAGTTGCAACATTGCTTGACCAACAGAAATACTCCTAGAGACCCATCCACAGTTGTGGAGATGATCTTCTGTGTCTGCATGGGACAGTGTATGCAGACAAAGTCCATTTCTAATGATGGGTTCATTCTCACTCCTTCACTATGATAGTTAAGACAGTGATAGATGGTCATGAAGAAACAGAAATTTACAATCTTAGAATAATGAAAAAAGGAATTGAAGGCGAGGGATTTCTTTTCAGCTCATTCTCACAGATATTAGTGGACAAAATTCATTCAACATGACGTTGAGCTGTAAATCCTCTGACAGAATTCCATATAGTATACAAGACCACAGAAGTGTATAAAACTGTGTCACTCATCACTGGTAACTTATCTTGCTAGAGGCTTCAATACAAAAGACAAGCTAAGACACAGAGAAAACTTATATTCTTATTGCCAAGATTTATGGCAAAAGTTGTATAAGAACCCCCAGCAAATTCCAAAATTAAACACTTCCTCTTCCCTAGAATCTAAAACAAATAAAAGACAACTTCTAAAAATTAATCAGAAAATACCTGGGATAGGAAAAATCAATAAATACAAAGACAAATTAGTAAAGGAAAATGAACACACACACACACACACATCTATTTGTACACCACACAGGTTCAGAAAGCATAAACCATTGAAATGGAGTCACTGAAGTAGAGGATAATCTCATAGAATAAACACTAGACAACAGTTACTCGGTTAATGTGCAAGTTAAAAAAAAAAAAGGAGACTTAATTACTTGAAGAAGGCAAAAAAAAAAAAAGAAAAGAAAAGCAAGGAAAGTATAGAAGGGCAGAGAAGTATTAAATGTTAAAGCAGAAAGTTGTGATTGCCACAATAAAAAAAAAAAAAAAAAAAAAAAAAAAAAGGATTAAAATCAGCCCAGACCCTGAGGGTAGCCATTAAAGGCACAGGGCGGGAGCGCGCACTCCGTCCACGGAGGAGTACGAAGCGGCCGAAGAACGCGAAAAAGGCGGATGGGAACGGAGCGGCGCCGCCGGCCCCGGCCGCGCTGCGCACCCGCGGGGGTCCCGGCGCGCAGCGGCCGCGGGGGCGGTGCTGGGGGGCGGGAGGGAGGCAGCTGCGCATCCCGCGCAGTGCCGGCGCGGAGGCGGGGGATGGGAGGAAAGAGGGCGCAGCGGTGCGGGGCGCCCCGCCGGAGATGGGGCGAGGCGGTGCGGTGCGGTGTGTTGAAGCGGGGGGCGATGGATGGTGGGGAAGGGATTAGGCGGGGATAGGGGCTGCCGGAGCCGCGGAGCTACTACGGGCCCCGGCCCCGGGTCTGGCTGCCGCTGGGGGCTCCCCGGTGGCAGCCGCCGCGGTGTAAAGGCGGAGATCGGCCGGGTGCGGAGCGGTGCGGTGCGGTGCGGGGCAGGCAGCGGAGGCGGCTCTGCAGGGAGCGGAGGGGAAGGGAGAGTCGTCAGCGCTGGAGGGGAATAAAATACATTCTAAAAGCTAAAAAAAAAATGGAGCTGGAAGGGGAAGGTGGCGGGGTGGGGAGGGGAGGATGTGGGCAGAAAGTGGTTTGTGGCGGCTTGGGTTAGAGAGGGGCAGCGCATCAGGGGAGAGCGGTCGTCAAGTCGCCCTTTTGCCTTCACGCTCGGGGGCAGAGGAGCGAGGAAGAGGAGGAAACCGGGGAGGAAGGCGGCGAGCAGCGGGAGGAGGAGGGAGGGAGGGAGGGAAGGAAAGGGATGGGGGGTGTCCTTGTTCGCTTAGGGATAGGGGCGAGCCGCGGGCGGCGGTGTGAGGCGACACGTACATAAACACACACCCATCACACACACCACACCGCACACACACGCACCCCCCACGTCCAGCCAGGGGCGGGCAGAGCTGCCGCCCCCCCCCGGGAGCGGCCGGGGGAGGTGCCTCGGTCCCCCCGCCGGGGAGGGGGCACGGCGGGGCCGGGAGGGGCTGGCGGGAGCTGCCGGCGCGGATGCCTTCACCTGGGTCTCTTCATCAGTGAGGCAGGCGAGGAGGAGGAGAGGCGGTCGGGTCTGGAGAACTACCGCTGGATGGTTTAAAAAAAAAAAACAAAAAACAAAACCAAACAAACAAAAAAAAAAAAGGAAAAAAAATCTTCCAACTCTGCAATCCTCTGCTCCCCACAGGCTCAGCACCATAAGGGACTGCTATATTTGAGGCTGTCAGGAGGATGGGAGAGAGAGACTGAGAGTCAGGGCGGGAGAGAGACGGTGCCACAGCAGCGGTAAGTGTCTTTGCCATTCCCCCAGCCAAGGCACTGATTTCCCTGGTTAGACTTCGGAGCGTGTGCAGATTATTTGTTGTAATATCCATCGCGGCATCTCTGCGAGCAGTCTGCTGTGAAGCCAGCGACGGTGAGAGATCCCGGTTTGGGGCTCCTGGTCCAGGTTTATCTGTTTTGCTTCTTGTTTTGAATCTTCTGTTGGAATTGTTGTCATAATTGAGCAGAAAAGTTGAAGCAGAAATTACTGTGATCTACTGTATGCTTCCTGTCATTTAACGAGCTAGCAAACTACTGCAGTGAATGAGTTGTGAAGAGAGATGTGAGGCTTTTAGAACAAATACATGCTCCAGAGAAAGAATGCCGATTTTAATGTGCTAATTTTTTTTATGTTTGGGAGAGCTACTGTGCTAATGCTTGAGGATGAAACAGAAAATAACCTCGCGTACTGAGTTCGAGTAGTGCTAAAAGTTGTGTTGTTATGAAGTTCAGAATGGTACTTGGCTTTGGGATAAACAATTATCTTCTGAATTATAAAAGTATGGTGCCTGGACTGTTCTCCTTTGCAGACAGACAGAGGAGATGGAATTACATAAAGATGCACTGATTTTTCCTCTCTGATGTGAGGACAGTGGATAAGGCTATGTGGAATGTCTATGAGCTGGCTAGAAGATGAACTGAGAGTTATATCTCTAACACTGAGCATGAAACCGTGTTTCTAAGGTTTTTATCTCAGAGAAAAAATCGGCATCCATTACTGTATCTGTACTTCTTCAGATGTTAGTTTCATTCCTGTTGAGCACAGAAACTTCATAAAACAGAATTTACACAAGATGGTGTAATGTGACTACTTAGGACTGAAGTTTTCTGTGTGTTGCAATATTTCAGAAATTTAACGTAGTGTTTTTGCAAAGTTTGTTTGTTTGTTTGTTTGTTTGTTTGTTTTTTTAATTTAAAAAGTAATACTTTCCTTGAATGATACATTTTCAGTAGTGTTTTTTAATGAAGAACCTGATGCCAAATTTTTCTAAGGAGTTACAGCATTCCCCTAGTCTTCAGTGAGCTTTGGATCAAACCCTAAAGTTTGAAACTACAAATAAATTACATGCTCACTGCTAACCAAAAGCTAAGGGGGATTCCTGATAATTAAAATTTGGATGACATTTTCCAATTAAAAAAAGTGGAATTAATTATTGCCGAGTTATAGTAGAACTCCTTCAGAGGTACTTTATGGCAATCAATATTAACACAAAATCAGTTCATCGTGATTAATATTGTTACAGTGGATATCAAAATAATTAGCAATAATTGGGCCGTTACTTTAAAGTGCTATACAAATATCTATTAGAATTTTTAAAAATAGATTTTCATAAATTGTCTTTAATTACTCTAGCATTTAACTGCAAAGTTTCGAGTTAAAAAAAAAAAAAGCAAGCAAAACCCTAAACCCCTTTCAATATCTATGTCATTGGGAGGGAAGACACTTGTTTACTAGTGTGAGGTATTCTAAAAGACAGAAAACTGAGATGTGAACTATGGTAACTAACTGAGGAATATTTCCTGTACAGTGGCCCTCTGTGGCAATATATTTTTAGCTGTAAGTGATTAAGAGATGTGGTTAAGAAGACAAAGTCCTGGAAGACAACAGATATATAAAAGAAGGAGGATAAAGTGTTAAGCATTCTCGAAAGTGATCGCAGCTAAATAGTTTTAAAAGCGGACTATTCAACATGCAGTTCTTCTGTTTCATACACTTACAAAGCAAATCCCCATGCAAAAAAGTAAGAACTAGCAGAGCGTGACATAAAAGTGTGAAGAGAGCTACAGATGGGCTGGAGGCTAAGAGTGTAGGTTTTAGGTTTGTTGATCAATATGAAGCTGAAGGTCATACATTGAATTCTAGGTTAAAACGTCAGGGGAAAGGATCTTAATTCTGGTTTATAACAAGGGCAGATGTACTACGAATGAAAACAAAAAATACAAAAACCCGGAGCGGCTGAATCATACCTGAGAACTTGAAAGGATGGAGCTTTCAAAACAGATCCTGAGGAAGAAATATCCTAGCAGCTAAGATAAAAGGTATGATTAAAAACTCTGCTGTTAGGAAGTAATAAAGGGCAACTTTAAGAAACGCATAACTTAAAGGACTGTCAGCACACATTCAATACAGGAAGGTCATGACTGGCAAATTTGCTTGAGTCCCCTGAATAAGTTGCTGACATGGTAAACTATTGGGGAATCAGTGATATGATTTATGGGGGTTTCAGAAAATGTCCGGTTCTGTGCTCCACAAAATATTGATTTGGAAAGTAAATTTTGGAAGGAGTGCTGGAATGAATTCAAACCTGACTTAGAGGTAGGGACCAGAGGGTGTCAGTAAAGGTAAAGAGCTCTGGATGAAAGGAGGGGAGGTTAAAAGTATGATGCTTTAAGTGACAGTCTGAGATCCAGTTTTCTTTCTTGCTTGTTATAAAGCTGACGTTAAAAAAAATGAACCTGATTTCCTAGCAATGCAGAAAAATCTGTTCCACTGCACAGGTTCAGCACACTGAAAATTTTCTGATTAGGTTAATAATAGGAATATTTATTTTAAGTAATTAATACAAGTCTTCACTAAAGGCATCGGAAACTGTGTTAAGGATATACATGCCAAAGGGCTGGCATTGAGCCGTCTGAGGTGATTGGTTTAGTGGCGCTGAAAAAAATGATTCTTCTGAATGATTTTGTCTTTCTGCATGTAGCCTGCAACACAGATTTTAGTTCCTCTGAATTCACTGCGTAATTTGCCACTGTTGGTCTGCTCCCTCCATATGCTCCTGCTAACCGCTTCTGCCTTGCACTTTCTCTCAGTTTCAGAACCACCTCAGTCATTTGAACAATTTCTCTAACTCTAAAATACTAAACTGAAATCCGCCACAGTTTATACTGCATTCTTAATTCCTGAGAATCAATGTCAAATAAGCATTTGCTTGCTAATATTACGTTGGTAGGTATAATTTATTTTCCTGCTTCTGTGCATAGCTTCTCTGATGCTTTTTTCAGTGTCTGTTACACCCTGTATTATCAACTTCTTAGCACTTTACAAGGGAAAAATACTCTGTCTGGAGGTGATGGAGTCTCTGTAGAGTTTTATCATCTGAGCAATTCCGATCAGTAACATTACATCAGGGGCTGGTGCCTTTTAAAAAATTAAGAAATTGTTAAAATTTGGTAAGATAAATACATTCTGATTTTACTTAAATTTAGGGTTTCAAAGCTTCATAATACATGTATATGTACATATATCTGTGTTTACACAAACACATATACTATATATTAGAGTAGTGATTCTGTGTCTTTACAAGCTGGAATGGAAACAACAATAACATTTTCTGGTTAGTGGAAGGAAATGTAATCTGTTTGTTTTTATAATTAATTTCTTGGCTGGTTTCTGAAAATATCCCAAAGTGTATGAATCATAAGCAAATTTGATCCTTGCTTATATGCTGCTTTCTAAAAGGAGGTTCAGGATGATTTCTCACTGGCCTTCGTAAAGACCACAAATCAAGTTTTAGGTGTTGCAAGTGGATGTGTATCACGGGAATATGATGTCAGATTCTGTATGCTGTGAATATAACAAAACATTAGAATTACCAGCCATGGTAACCAGCTGATGTTCTTGATCACACATGCCCATACTTACTCTGTGCAGTCATCCGCTCGGACTAGCTCCTAAGCTTACAGAGCCATGAGGTTATGTCAGAATGACAGAGTAATTCATGCTGTCATGTAGTAGTTACTAACACCATAGTTCACCTCTTTACATCTCCTTTGGGACCAAACTTACATGTCAGTCTCGGGGAAAAATTGATAACTCTTCTCCATTCCCATACCTAGAAATAGAAAATGCATCAAACTCTTTCCATCCATCAGATGCCTCTTTTGGGAGTTTCCTTTTTCGGTATGCTCTTAAAGGTTTTATTGTAAATGGTGTTAAAACGTGATGGTATCTTTGGAGAACCTTCTGCTGCTGGAACTAAAAGCAGACAAGCATTGAAGGTAGTTCATCACAGTTACTGAGGGTAAAGGATGACAACTTTCCATTCAACGTACAAGGCATGTGGCTTCAGTCTCCTTGAGAGGGAGAAAAGCTCAGTTTTTAATAGCCAGAAGTTTAAGATTTACTGTCTATCCAATGAGACACCTAGCTTGCAAATCGTTTTGATCAAACCTCAATGTACGACTTTGTAATTGATGTAGACATAGCATAGGTGTCTTCCCTTACCAAATAGCATCACTTTGCAAGAATTCATGAAGCCCATCTTATTTTTACTGGTTTTATAGTGTTCTTTAGGTATTTGAGGAACACTGCCCCGTGGCTGTAACATTCCTGCTGCACGTTGTAACGAACCTGCTGTAGCAGTACATTCAACCAAGAGTAGGAGCTGCACAGACGAGCAGGTAAATGAAAAAGGCTTTGTGGTCATAGTATCAGAAGAAGCTAATCTAACAGCTTAACCTCCTCATAATATTATTTTGAGAAGGCATTCAGACACTAAACTTGAAAGGCTGTAATTCTTGCTTAGCCATAAAAAGACATTGCCAGAAGACGTGTTTGTTGCAATAATCTCCCCCCAAATCTGCTCTCAAAACTAACTGGTAATTGGGAAGGAGCTTAACACAAATTTACTTTTGGAAAAAGTGATTAATTATTACCTGTTTAAGCACATGTGCATTGTCTTTTCTGAAAGATGACCAGTTATGCCCGTTAGCTTACTCCACAGACTTTCATATGCTACCTGCTCTCAGTTCTGTTTGCCGGTCTGCCCCATAGACCTGGACTGTAATGAACAAAACCACATGAAAATGAGTCAAGAAAGTCACAGTACATATTTTACCTCTTCTTCTGAGATGGTTCTCACAGAGAACATTTTACAAAAGTTAAGTATTATGTTCACTCAAAAAAATGATTCTGGACGTGCTGGAACACTTTTGTGACATTCAGCACTGTTGGTCTGGCGGAGTCATTCAGCTTTGTCGTGTTCGTATTAGTGTGATGTAATCAGAATTATTCATTTATCTTTACATTTATGCTTGTGATGGCTTGGAAGGGGGACAAGATGGACAGACTCTGAAAAGGATGGAATAGAAAATACTGAAAGTTTCATGAGCTGTCTTTTTCCTGTGTAGGAATTTCAGTATGCCTAGCACGCAAAAACGTGGTTGTATTCCAAACAAGCATTTGAAGTTCTGGATTTAGAGACAAATTAAAATTCCATTCCATTTGTTTTCTTATGCTTACGAATTTCTTTTCCATGAGCATTCACTGCCTGGAATATTATACAGTCCGTTTTCTGGACCAAATTAATGATAGTAAACTTTGTGCGTAAAGTTGAACATACACACTTTCAAAGCTGAAAAAACAATGAAATATAGTTCTGTACCTACTATTTAAGTTAATTTGATGTAGCCTTCACCAATCGCATATATAAATTGTAGGTTTTTCTACTACGGAAAAATGTGTAGGTACATCTGGGGAGACCTTATTGTGATCCTTCAGTACTTAAAGGGGGATTATAGGAGAGCGGGAGACAAATTTTTAGCAGGGCCTGTTGTGAGGGGTAATGGCTTAAACTAAAAGACGGAAGATTTAGATTAGATAGAAGGAAGAAATGTTTTACAATGAGGGTGGTGATACACTGGCTCAGGTTGCCCAGAGAGGTGGTAGATGCCCCTGGAAACATTCAAGGTCGGGTTGGACGGGGCTCTGAGCAACCTGATCTAGTTGAAGATGTCCCTGCTCATTGCAGGGGGGTTGGACTAGATGACCTTTAAAGGTTCCTTCCAACCCAAACTCTTCTGTGATTCTACGATCTATTTACATATATTTACAAAAATGCAGTTGCCCCTTTAAAATGCAGTTGCCCCAACTATCTAATTCACATCACAAGTCCATACTAAATAGTATTTAGATTAGAAGTCTGATTGCCATAGAGGATTTGTTGTTCTATTAGCAAAGTCCTCTGACTCTTATAAACCTTATCATTATGATCATTGTTGTAGCAACTTGGCACTATAATCATAAATCAAGATTGCATTGTGCTAGGAGCTTTAAAGACAAAATAGTCCCTGAATCAAAGAACGTATGGCTTAACTCAAGAGCTCTTCCCTTTTTGCTGTTATTTGTGACCTTTGAAAAGCTTACATTTAAGGGAAGACATCTGCATTTCACAGCCATGCTACCACGATCGTGTACAGATTTCTTCAAGATCACCTCCCACACTATAAAAAAACCCCAAGATACGATCTGTGACGCTATGACGTGTAATGAGCACGCATATGTGCTGTAAAATGTCTTGCAAATTTGTTTGAAGACTGTATCAGCAGTCCACTATTACTTCTGATATCCGTACTCTTTAGACCTCTTTTCTAAATGAATTAATTCTTCAGCTTTCCAAAATCTCATGCAGATCAAATCTAATTAAAAACAAGTATATGGACTTTCACATGAGATTCTATGAGAAGATAAGTTCTCCTTAGTAAAACTTTTTATTTGTTTTTGTCCATCCAAAAATCACGAGTTAAAGAAACCAAATAAGCTGCTCACTCCTGTGCCATGGCCTTAGTCTTTGGGTTTTGACTTGTGCATATCTGAGGTGATACAAGTTCTTGATTTCTCAGTCTCATGCTATGGAAGATGCTGAAAATGTTCTTACTCCCCTGTAACATATGCAGTGTCATGTATTATTGCTTACATAAAACTCCGCTCAGGGAATCTGGGAATAAAGCCATGACTTCTCTGATGCCATAACATCTCTTTGATGTATGTGTGCACAGCTTCTCAACTCAAACCCAGTTGTGTAGTATTTCCTCTGTCTGGACTTTGTGGAGGCAGGTTGGCTATTGAAATAGCTTCAAGCTGAGAAAGACTGACTGTTACATGGTTTTGAGAAGAGGCATAATTGAAACGTAGAACAGATCAGATAATGAGGGAGGATAATTTATTAAGAGGACCATTGGCACACAAAGAGATAATTTAGAAAACATGATATATAGCTGGAATGTCTGCAGTCTTGTTTTCCCCCTTGCACATCACAACTGACTGATTGCTAACACCTAAGTATTTATTTGCCTTATCAATCACTTTGTGCCTGAGTCATTCACTGATGGGCATAATCCTCTGTTTGTGACTTCACAAGGCATCTCTGGAGGAAATTTGAATGTCAACAGCAACGAATTGAGACATTACTGAAGGCATCAGGTAGGAGGAGGATGTTTGCACAAGGGGCATATTAATCAACAACGGGAGAAAATACGCAGCATCAAAGTAGCATAATTCAGTTGAATTTGGATTAAATTCCTGCATATTTTCTGCAAAGTAGAAGCAAGACAGACTGGTTGTCCAAGCCTTGCAAAAAGCGAAGCCCTTTTCTAGAAAATAAATAAGAAAGGTTGAGCAAGTTGAGAAGCATTAAGTGTATGGGAGTACTAAAGATTATACCCCTAAAAGGTCATTTACCACCAGAAGTTACTTGTTCAAAATTTCTTTTATGTCTGTAAGTTTTCAGTAAATATCCGTAAGTTACTATCAAGATTTCTTTTCTGTCAAGATTTGCAAAATAGTTCTTTTGAAAGAGCATGACTTTACTTGTCAAGGCAATTAATAAAGTAATGTAACGGAATTTGCTAAGGATTTCATTCAAAGCTTACAAAAATACATTGAAATTATAAACAACGTGTGCATGATTATATGGGATTATAGGATCTGTAAACAAGAAGCAAGTACGAAAGAAAAAGAGATGTATCATAGTTTTCATTTATTTTGCTTCAACAGAAAACGATGACACAACTTCATAAGTGGTGTTCTGTATCAAATAAAACCTGGTATATAAGACAGTTTGATCAGTTGAACAATTTTAATGTTTACTAAAAATATCGTCTACTTCAACACTGCGTGCTAGTTTCACGTGTTACCTAAGATCTCAGAAAAGATAGCAGGCTGTTTTGTGGGGACTGGTTTAAAGCCAAAAGAATGTGGGTTATGAGAAACCTCTTCAAAAAACGTAATGGACACCCTTGCTTTTTGCAACCTACAGGAATGTAACTAAGCAGCTTAGGGGATCCTAAGTATTTCTCTAAAAACTACCTGTAGGTGGTATAATAAGATCTGGAATACTTTGTCAGTGGAAGAAACAGACTGTAAACAGCTATAATGCAAGGCAGTGATTTTGGTCTTTCTGTTGTTATTTCTGGTTTTATTATAGTATTGTGATGAGATAATAGAGCAAAGCAAATACAGAGGCTTGCCTTTTATTGGGCCTAATCTTGTTCTTTGAAGTGGCTGAGAAGAACTCCATCCGCTAACTTGAAAATAAAAATTAAACCAAACACAACTAACTTCCAGGACCAAGCACACTGGAAATAGAGTTATTTTACCTCTTTATGCCGTATGACACCTCAGAGACGTAGGAAGAAATCCTTTTTCCTTTTTAAGAAAACAGCCCAACAGTTCAGTCAATAGAAACTTTGGCAGACTATGGGCAGAAGGTCCATCTCACAGGAGATTTTTATCGCTTTCATCTAATTTTTATTTTTAATTTACTAGTTATTGGTGTATAAAAAATAGGATTTGATTTTGTGACTTTAGTTATATTTTTTTTCCTCTAATGCAGTCTATTTTATTGCTGTTTTCCTTTGATTTCCTCATCACCTGATATTTTCCCACATGGTGGCTGGCATGAAATTAGTTTTCTTAATTTGTATGCTTGATTTGCCTGTTCTGTAATTTGGATTTTATTGCCAGACAAAGAAGAAGGAGATGAGGGAAGTGTTGAGAACACAACCCTTCATCACTCCCATTGCCACGTATAACGGCAGCAAATAAATGTATTTTGTTAATGCAGTAAAGTCAGAGTCCTTGTGGCTTGAGATACATTAAAGAGACTCTCTAGCACTCCGCGGACTGCCAAATTAGATGATGCTGAGGGAAAAGAAAGAAAAAAGAAATAAGAAAAAAGCACTTTCACATAAAATTCACACCGCATTTAACAAGCTTAAGAGAAAAACACTTATCCAAAGCTGAAAGCACAGGTCACTACAGCTTGAGTTTCGGAGCCAGGCTTTCCACTGAGAGGCTGTAAACACAGGCTGGGTCGTACAGAAGTGGTGGGGACCGTGCAGTGATGGATCCCCCTTTCTTTGCTCAATACTAAGTGATGGGAAGAAGGGGAGAGTCCACGTAAATGCCTCCTCTTCTGTGTCACAGATCTGCACCTGCAAATGGGCAATCCCTCTACTGGGAATATGGAGGGTCACACAACACAAACACAGAGCGCTGATCTGGGTTATTGAGGTATTTTGATATACTGGGTAGAGGCTGTCACCTGAACGCCATTGGGAATCAGAGGTACCGCGGCTACCGTCCTGTCAAGTTCTATTTCTCCTAAAAATACCTTAGTGTTCCTTGTGACATGTTCTGGGTATAGAGTAGCTCTTTTATAGGCATATTTCTTCTCACCTTTTTCTTCTTTCTTCTTCTTTTCCTCCTTATTTCTTCTTCTCAAAGCATGCATTTGAAGAGCGTGTCCTTAAATATAACGAAAATGGGCTGCTGAAGTCCATTGGCCGCTAGCAACTGCTGACTGCTGTTTTCTTTAACAGCTTGTTCATATTTGTGGTGCTTCTTACAGTTCTCTTTCGTCATTGCCATGACATGGACATATCCTCACATTTTCCCTTGTAATTGTGATCAGGCTTTTGTGGCTAGTCCTTACTCAGAAGGACTCAAAACCATCCAGAGCTAAATTCTGTGCTGGTATAAGCAAGTGCAGCAGCACAGAATTTGGTGGAGTCCTGCCTGCTCATATTAGGGTGGTCCTCCCACCTTGAATTTACCTGCAGCCCTCAACCCCTATTACCCGATAAAGCATATTTTGCCATTGAGATTGACTGAGGAATTCTAGGCTGGATTTTAAATCTGCTATCAAATGCATTCTGGCTTTGCTAGCGACAAGCAGAGCTGCACAAAAATTACCCATTTTTGTTCTGTAAGTGTCCATCTGCAGCAATGATGATTTTCTGCCTAAATATTTTATTCTTCTGTGAATGTGCAAAAATGTGGATTTTTTTTTTCCCCCTGCCGGTTCTGCTGACAAGCAGAACTTTTTCATACAGCTCTATAATTAGGCTCCAGAGTCCTGTGGAGACATACAGCAGAGTGGTAGGCTTTATATTCTGCAACGCTCAAAAGTTGCAGTTCACAGACGTGTGTGCTTACATCTATCCGATCTCTTTGCATGCTATAACTAGTCTTCTCCATTCCCTTTGGATCTGTCCCCCTGTGTCTAACAAAAATGAGAATTTTGAGTGTTTCTGGTCCTAAACTGCAAATCAGCACTCGACCACTGTGTGAAACTTTTGACAGAATGGAACAGACTTTCAGGTCATTGCTGAAAATCCCAGCTCGGGAGTCGTGCGTTGCTTCAGGTTGTGCAATGAAACTATCGAACTTTGTATCAAAACATATAACTCTTAGGGTTTTTTGCACAGTTCTTTTCAGCATGAGTGTGAATTGTTGTTGTGATTTCCATCACTGTACAGTGTTCCTGATCACAAAACCCAGTGATGAGTATTTATATAATGTTCTTACACCAAATATAAATATAGTTGTAAAGAGATAGACCGCTGTTAGAAGTTGTATGTGGATTGGCATATATTGCCATTGCATGACCTGTGGAGGAACCTTCCTTTTTCCTTTAAGATAACCTTCAAACTAATGTGTTTTGAAGAACTCCGTTTTAGAGACCATGCGTCTTTGCTGTTTGAGTCCACAGATAGCCTCAAACAACAGTAAATTAGTAACACTAGTTATACCTCCTAAAGATGGTTAACGTCTGAGGTTTCAGGACTGGTAAGCTTCTATCCAAACCAGGAAATATAGACTGATATGATTTGTTTAGCTGTAAATTGGCACAATTTGGGGAAAAAGGTTTTCATGTTGTCATATGGCTAATGAGAGTTACGGCTTACTCTTTAGCACTGTTACCAGCAGAGAGGAAGATTTCCTGTCCTTAGCTCATTTTTAGAGGTTTAATTAATAATGTAGACAGTTGAGTCTGCCTGCTTGGACTAAAATAATTAGCAGAGCGTAAACAAACACTTCACGTTTCACTTTATGAATGGTGTGGTGCCACTTTAAATATTTAATGTTTTGATTTGAGTGACCAATCAATTCTTGCAGGGTGCCAGGTTACAGCTACAATCTGGGCAAGAAAGCTGAGCTGTGAGCGAAGGTAGGCTCCCGTAACGGCTTCCGACTGGCAAGGGCAGCAGGAGATGGAAAAAGACCTAAAAATAATGTCAAAAAAGGAGGGTATAAGAACGTAGAAGCTGTCGGAAAAGAAATGGTAAAAAAAAAACAGACAGGAGGGGGAGCTGATGGAAAGCAGTTTAATGCAGCTCAATGACTAAGTGATTAATTAGGTTTCCATGTGATGTCCTATAGGAGACAAGTGTTTCAGTCACATTTAAATCTCAGGTGGTGACTTATTGTCGTTTCTTTGTATATTCAGGGCAAGAAAAACTAAAAGATGTCTCCCTTAGTCAAATTTACTGGCATTTCATCATAAATATTGATGGTCTGGGGAAGAGAAAACCCAGACCCTGCCTACAGAGCAGACAAAGTGTGTGTTGCGTGTGTTGAAAACCAGCAGTGATTGCAGTTTTGACTTCAGGAAATGCGTATGCCATGTTCTGAGCAATTTCGTACACAATCTTAAACTGAACATACACTTAAAGAACCTTAACTGCAATTTTGTTAAACTTAGGTGAAGTCCTGGATGAGTACCTTTAAGAAGGGAATGATAATTACACCTAATCTTTGGCTCATGGCACAGAATAGTAGTTTTGGAAAGTATTTCTATCTAAAACATTCAAAACCTAAACTCCTTAGCCTTAAAAATCTCTTCACTTTTGTGGTTTATGTCTTGTAAACCCAAATACTTTTTTATTGTTTTTTTCTTTCTTATTTTCAAAACCTTAAAAATATTGAATATCTGATAAATACATCATAAACTAATTTTAAACAAGCTTTTTCTTTCAGTCAAACCTAGTTCACATTCAACACCATAAAATAGTCAGAAAATCATGTTCCCATTTATATTTTTTTTCTGGAGACTAGCTGAAAGTGCAACCAGTGCCGTGTGAGGCTGGTGAATAATATTAATTTCTGGCTGGTGCACCGCTCCGAAGGATGTCCACAGGGTTCACTCACTGTGCCCACTTCGATGAATTAACTCTATTACTGCAGCCCACGATGAGGCTCCCGAGCTGTAACTCAGGGTGCTTTTCCCCTCCAACTCTTTTATTAATCGTGATCGTACTTAGGAGAGAGCCTTGCTTGATTTTCATATTTCATACCGAATTTGCAGGGTCGACAGAAAACCGACAAAAATACCTGCTAACATGTTGTGCTTGGTACAAAAGCCACCGCGCAGTGATTAATACAGAACCCCGCCGTGCCAATTGTGTGTGGTTGTTTTTCAGGGAAAGATCAAGCTTCAGTTGCATTTTTCAGTAGAGCCTGCTGCCTTCAACATTTTAAAGACTGTGCTGCACGTCCCTTGCCTTTTGAGCAGGAGAAGTTTCCTGGAAGTGTGCTCTTGAGTGACGGGAGGCTTTGCCTGGGCAGGGATAGGGGCTCTGGCGTGTGGGAAACGGGCTCCATCTCATCCTCGTGCTGGGGCGGGAGGCTTTTCACCTCTCAGTGACACACACCGATACGACAGCACTGAAACATTAGAGGTATGTGTCACTGTCACTATTTTTATTTTTTTTTTTCTTGTTTGGAAACAACCAACCAAACACCACAATCATCTGAGAAAAATGGAAAGTATCGTATGAAGTGATTTGACTTTTTTTTTAATTTATAATAAGCTTTGATGACAATATTTGGATGCTTATTTGTTAATGAAAATCCGAAGACTGATGTGAAAAAAATAAACATTTTATTTTGTTCAAGTATTTGTTTGTTTCCCATTGTTTTTCTTCTCTAGATTTAAAAATATGCCATTGATATATTGAAAGTAAAGTTCCATTCCCAACTGGCATTTTATTACTGATTGTCACAAAACTGAAAATCTATTTTTAATCCAGTTCAGGTATTAACTAACACTGGTTCTGAGCAACCAGGCACTTCATTTTCACAGTATATCCATTCTCCTCTCTGCCAAAACTAGTGCAAGCGTAAGGGAAGGGGTCAGTTACCTGTTCATCTGCTCTTTGTGGCTTTTTCTGTGACACAGAAACCTCTCAAACTGGCAGCAAAAAGCAGTTTGAACAGATCACTTTGTTGCCAAGGTGATAAAATCCATGAGCTTTCAGAATAAGCAGATTTCTTGTATGATATTTAATGTTCGTGGCTGACTAAGGAAAAAAGGTAACAGCTTTTCGTAACAGATAAGGTGCTCATCTTTTGGAACAGCAATTCACAACATTTGGGCAATTTGCAGAGCCTGTACTAGATGAGGTGTGAACCAAGGAGGGGAGAAAATGATCTTTAAGTACCCAAGATGGCCAAACCCAATGCATTTGTATCCCAAACAGTAATTTCAAATGTATGTAGGTATGAGTGCACAGGAAAAGCCGATTTTTTTTTTTTTTTTTTTTCATAATTGTGAGTAAAATTCAGAAGACTTTGAACTGTGACAGTCACCTGTGATTTCTGAGAGGTGTCTTATTGTCCTCAGTAAGGGAGGCTGAGCACCTAAGGAAGCAGTCAGATTGCAAGCACTCAATCTCAATTGGGATTTTGTTTGTGTTATTTGTAACCTCTGCTACCAGTGTATAGAAATCTGGCTTGAACTTTTGATTAATATGTTTTTTACTGCACCATTAAGCTTGTCTAGTTTACTAGCAGCATGGGGAAATTCACAAATAGAACATTTTTTTTCCCACCCTTCAAATACAAATAAAGTAGTTTGTGCAGGCATCCTCAAGGACTCTCGTCCTGAAATACGTTTATGGAAGTTAATGTTCAGGGGATGTTTCTGGGAAAAGTGAAGTTAAGTCATGTCAGGGTTTATATTGCCAAGGTGCTGTATTGGGGGGAAAGAATTTATTTTAGTGGACACAAAATATCCCTCCAGCCAGAGGAAGAAGATACCCCAGAGCTTTGGGCAGAGTCCACCTGCCCTGCCGCCGAACCGTCCGTGGTTTGCAGCCTTTCTGCTGTGGGGCTGTGGGTGGGTTTTCCTCTTGGAACTGAAGTTTTATGAGAGGAATTCACAGCACAGTAAATAGCGATGATCTTTGTTAACTCTCATCTACCTCGTTTGTCAAGATGATGAATCTGTATATGCTCAAGGTTTTAAAAGATAATGTGCTTTGCTATAGGCTCTAATGGGGATTTTTTTTTAATAACATGAAATTTCGCTGTTCAGCGTTATTTTATTTTCTTATGCTCATTTTTTGTGTAAACGATGTGTTGCCACTTGGTCACACACACGGTGTTTTGCTACAGAGGCTGTTCATCAAAGGGGTGACATTTCATTTTAGGACGTATTTGGAAAACAGGTATTGTTGTTGTGGCGCTTTGACATGGGAAATGCCATATAGTGTCTGTGAAAGCTCTGCGCAGTCGTGGAAGTGGCAGAAGTTTGCCTAAGCTCAAATTCCCAGACGCTTTACGGTGAAAATTAGCCGCTTTCCTTCGGTCTCCTCTCACACGGAAATGAGGCCTGCGTAACGCAGGCGAAGTTAAAACAAATTAAAGGGAGCAGTTCCTCACACAGCGTGAAGTCAGCCTGAGGAGTACACTCGCGTAGTTCAGAGATTCGATTTTTAAAAGGGCTGGATAATTTTATGACCAATAATAACATTTTTAGTTATGCATGCTAAGTTAGGTATAATTGGATTTCCCGCTTCACAGCGTCAGCTACAGGGCCACTGCCTCGCTGCCGCGGCCTGGGAGGGATTTACGCACACACACAGCGCCCGTGTTCGCGCCCACGCACGTCCCTCCTGCACGCAGCCACGCAGTGTGGCCGATGTGTGCCAGGCCATATTTTAAATTGTGCATGAGCCACTGGCTCTGAATAGTTAAGGCCGACGTCGACATGCCACCAAGAGGCAGGCAGAGCGACTGTAGTAATTAGGATCATGGGGAGCATGTGAAAACTGCGGGCACTTTGTCCGTTTTGCAGATGTCAGCAAGGCTGGGCCCAGCTGCAGGAGGAAGAGAATGTGTCAGAACATCGGCTCTTAGTATTCAAAGGGCTTCTGGGAATAGGAGAAGCTACGCAAGCCTCAGCCAGTACCAGAGTGCCAGATGTTGGCCGCAGACACGGTTGCTAAAACACGATTGCTAGTTTAGTCAACACATCCTTCACCCTCCCATCATGGTCATTTCAGAAATCAACAGGAATAAAAAATAGGAGACCGTAGCGTGGGTGCTACTTTTGAAGTATTTCCTTTTACTGAAAGTATAGGTGAAAATTAAAAATTGATTTGAAAATTCAGAGGATAGTTACTGCAGGGAAAGTCCAGGCTATGAGTATGATGCAGCAGCACACTGGGCCTCTTTTTATTTTATTACTTTTCCTAGCATGGTGTATGTTATCAACACTGGAATGTGAATCTATGGAAGAATGGACTAATTAATTAGTTTATTAAAGGTATCATATATCACTTTCAACTACAGGAATAGGATCTAGAAACCTTTTCTAGCACTTAGATCCACTCTGCAGAGTAGGAGAGTTAGGCACCAGCAAGAAGCCCATTAAAATCTGTATGTTCAGCATGTAGGTGCCTAGAGCGTGCCAAAGCCAAACAGTGATGACAGGGACAAGCCCTCTATCCCACTGGGAGGGCCAGAATTTGACCCGGTCATTCACAATGCATATCACTGAACCACTTCTTTAGAGAGTTGTGGTTTTAAAATAAAAGTATAACACTCATTCTGTTAAAACGTGAGAGGGTGAGCTTCATTACTGGAATATCTCCGTGGTTAGTTAGAGCCGTGCCCCGAGTCTGAGCCGTGGGTTTGGTTTCGTGAGGAGCTGGAAGGATGCAAACGCACAGGTATGTTGGCATGGCACGGTTAGTTCTCCCCGGGTGTGCAGAAGGGGATTAGATGCTCGCTGCTGGACGGAGACAGAGCACATGCTAGAGGATCCCTCATTGCTGCTAATAATTGCATCACTGAGAAGGAGTCCTCAGTTCTGCTGCCAGGACCGCATCTGCTAAATAGAAAATAATGAAACAGCCAGCAGCGGATCCAAGCACTCCATCCTGAACCTTAAAGTCTCTGTGGTCTCACCCTGTTTGATTCAGTTTATCTGCAATTCCTGCTCCATTCGCTTTAGGGCTAATAAGGAAAGATGTGAAAAACTGCAGTTCTGTCTTCTAACAAATTAGCCTCTTGCAGATCACCTCGTCCCTTGCCAGCCTGCCTGCACTCTGCTGTAAATTGTCATTGTCATAACTGGAAAACTACAGCTAGAAGCATCCCCTTTTCGTGACAGTCTGTCCCCCTTACACGGTGGGAATTTGTTCAGAATTACACAATAAACACTAACTACACTGGGAAGTTCAAACTGATAAAGTATACATCATCTTGCTTAAAAATATTAAAGCAAATATAAATTATGAACTGGATCATGCAGGTGATGTTTAAATAGTCTGAAGAGTTGTAGACAAGAAGAAGACATAAGTATAATTATGGAAAAGCCAAAGAGAATTTTACATTGATGAAAAGCAATACTGATAGACTTGACATCAAGAATTATTTGACTATACATGATGAAACTATTAAAAGTACGTTAAATGGAAAGAAGTAGGTCAGCCTATTATATAGCAAGAGAATACCAAGTGAATCCAGAGAGCAGATGAAAAAGAAGAAAAAAAAAAAAAAGAAAAAAAAAAGATCTGTATAATTTTCTCTGGGCAAGTTTCTGACTAGTCATGTTGAGAGTATTGGGGGGGTCAAGGGAAAAGCCCTCCCTTGTTCTGTGGAAGACTGAGGCAAAACTGGTCACTGTGTAGATATTTTTCCTCAAAGAGTACAAATCACCTCAAAGAGCATGGAGAGAAGAAGAATATAGCTGGAGCTCCATGCTGCCTGAATACTAGCTTTTTAACCTGACCGGCCAAGATGGTGAGGTAATATTTGGTCCTCCTTCATTTGGATGCATCGATTTACCTGTTCCCAAGTTGCCACCTCTAGGTATCCATGAAAAGACTAACAGGAAATAAAATAATTAGTAGAGAATAAAGGGAAATCTTCCTCCATTCCTCCACAAATCTGAAATATCAAAACTACATTCTTACCCTTTTATATATAAAAGGCTGCACTTTGAATAGTCACTAGTGATCTAAACCTAAAAATTTGTATGTCTCAAGTCAGTCAAGACAGACTGGTTTGGGTTTTAATTAAATTTTTAGAATACAATGTTGAAGAAAAAAACATAAAAAGTAAACTTTCAAATTTTATTTTTTTAGGATCTAAATTAATCAAATTACAACTTTTCCTGCAAAAACCTTTTTTTCCTGAATGAACATTTGCTACCAACAGGTATTTTTCAGTCACTATTCCTTCTGATTTGTTGTAGAAAATAGTGAAGAACTGGGTGATGGGAGATGGCTGAAGAGGAAGTGTGTTTAACAAAGAACCTCAAAGCTTTGCATGGCCCTGAAAACTGCATCGAATATACTGTACGGAAAAGAATGTCTGTAGGATAATCTGGAAAAAATTATATGAGTAGTGGGTCTTTTCCAACATTTATAGAAGATTTAATTTATACAGAGATGTTAAATGTGTTCCTTTTGTAGGATTCTGCATCTGAAAGCACGTTGAGGAGAGACATCACTATACTCAAAAGCCCAAACAGATTGGAAAATATGTTATGATAATGATTGTGAGAAGACAAAAAGATTAGATGACTTTTTTTTACAACAGGAGTACAAGGGAAGTGTATATGGTATTTCAGACTACATGGTGCTTAATTCTGTTGAATTCTGTTTCTCTGTGTAATCCAGAACTCTACTCTTTGCAGAAAATTTGGCTTCCAAATTCAGGGCTGAGTTTTCCCTAATTATTACTGAGTGCCAAAGATAAAGCAAAGCACCTGGAACCATACAACAAACTGACGCGGATTCAAACAAGCCCATGAACCTTCATTTTATTTTCATTTCTGGAAATGGATTATTTACAGAGGAAGGATGAGAGTGGAAAAAGCACAGCATAGAGAAGGCGACAGAGTAGTCTAATTACATTATGTTTCTTCAGTTATTGAGATGTTCTGGTTCATTCCATCCAATCTTCTCATTTATGAACACTATCAACAGGGAAATGGGTTGTGTGTGTTTGTACTGGGTGTCATCGTAGCAATATTGTTGTCTGTGTACTGCTGGTCCAGAAGATGATGGCCAATGTGTTATGGGAAGGTTCCGCAGACCATCACAAGGGAAGGAGGAACTGTGTTGGTTTTGGAATGTTTGTTTTCCTCCCTTCCTTCCTTTGTTGTCGTAGCATTCTAAAACAAAGGTCATTCCGAGTAAAAAATATAAGTTTGTTCTTTGCGTATGGAAAGCATAATCAAATTACTGATGCTTTAAAAGATGGGGTTTAGATCCTGTTAAGCAGATTTTTATTTGTATTGATGAATTCATTTGACATGTGTTTACTACCTAAAATATTGCTGCTATCATCTAATGACCAGACATTCTGGCTCCGTTCACCAGAAGTGTCATTCAATAGCTGCTCTTCAGCGCTAAATGTTGCATTACGCAGAATGATGCAGTATTATGAATTTAATATATTTTAATTAATTTTCCAATGCCAAGATGGAGCGTTGTGAAGCAGGTGTTCTAGAAAGAGTTAAACATAGTGCATTATCTCCGAAGCAATTGGACTAAAACAGTTAGAAATGTGGGTGTCCGAAAGCTTTAAAATTCATGTAGAGATATTATCATCTGCCCAGTCATTTCTATTGAATATGGATGCATGCAAATCTTCATTTCCACACACACAAGGATGTTTCAAGAGAAGATGAGCGTTCCTTAGGCTTTTTCATTTAATTTGCAAACACTCTACTTTAGCACTCTCTCTGCCATTGCTGAATGCTAAAAAAAAATAATATTCTAAGTCAATGGAAACTGTCAGAAGTTAAACTGGCATAAAAACCCCCACATCTTGCTGGATGCTACCTTATTTTTGTGAGGTGCTGGGTCCATTCACTATGCACCGATTCCACAGTAACTGAATTGGACTGTAAATAAAACACTTCCAGTTTTGGATTAAGGAGAAGGATGCTCAAGAGGAGTAACAGCAATAAATGACTCTTTAAAGATGAGGTACGCTCACTGAGTCATACTATTTGATTTGGGTGCTCTAGTCTGTCTTTGCAGCAGTGTGACAACATTCCCCTTGGACTTGTGCTCAGAAATAACTAACATTATCTTTCATGGCAGAAGGAGGGAAAATTCTAACAGCCCTACCCTTCAATCAAGGTTAAAGGCCGCCTTCTATAGTCTGCGTTTGCATACTGAAACATTGGGGTGGGGGGAAGGAGGAACTTGGGCAGGGAAGGAAAGTGGGTGGCGATAGTCTTTAATGAAGACGCTGCCAGGGAGCTGTGGGAAAAGGCAGGAGGCCTGAGGAGTGACTGAAGGCTTCTTTGCGTATGTTCTCGTGTGGGGTAGGTGGTTTCTGAGCTGTGGCTTCAGCATTGAGGTCCATCACCCAAGTCTCTAGGTAGTCCATGGGACATGGCACCACACTTTGCCAATTGCTGGGATGAGGAAAGGACAGCAAACAAGGATGCAGTATCCATTTGTTATAAATCATGCGGTAACATTAAGGTAGATTATATAGATTGTTGGAGGCATTGAAAGGCATGTATTTTTTTAATTGATTTCACTTGGTATTCCTTTCTCAAAGAAAATGAGTATTCTGGAAGATGTAAGGATATTTGGTGAGAATGTATAGCTAGGTTCCAAAAACCTAATTCGGATACCAGATATAAGTGGACCGGCTTTCAGAGAGGCTAACCTACCAGCAGCTCCCTTTGTCTTCCTCCAGTGGCAGATTGATGTCTTTCCACTTTATGTTTTACGTAGGTCTAGCTGATACAGCATAAAGCAATACATTTCTGAAAATCTTGCTTAATTTATTACACCTTTATTACAGTATTTAACTTAACCTACAGCACGAGAAGGGATACTGTGTCCCAGCATGTGTCCTTCATCTAAATTTTATTTCTCGAAGTACAGACAGGAAGATACTGAAGGAAAGCTAATGGTCAGTTAAGCTGGCAAGGATCTGGGAAATACTTACTTAAACAAATGTAGGCAATTACCATGTCAGTTTTGATATTTCACCACAAGGTCTACAATAATTTGCAAAGGCGCATGGTCCATTCCAGATGTCTTGCATTCATCTACTTTTTTCGCTTGGTGCTTCCCTTTTAACACATTATATACACACGGTAAACCCCAACATCTGTATATACTTCATAGCCATCTCCGTCAGCCCACTTGTTTGATACCATCTTCAGAAAGACCTCATGCTTTATGTTAATTATTAAACAATTAATCAAGAATGGAATTTATACTTGTACAGCAGATCTGTGGAAAGCAATTTCACAGGTCTCTTCAGACTTTTTATCCCGATTTCCAAGGGGTTTTTGCTGAGAAAAAAAAAATACGTGACATGCTTTGCTCTAAGGTCACAATAATTAAACGCTTTTCAGTAGTTCTGTGGGCATTCCTCATATCCTCAAACAGAGGATTTTCTTTAATTGCAGATGAATTTGTTCATTTTCAATGTTACAGTGGAAACACTGTAGCAGGGGAAGAAGGAACACACTACACAGACCAAGGAGAGATGGCGTTTGGAGAGCCTGTGAGCCTTAGCCTCACTGCCTGTGAAACAGATAGGATAGTTATCCAGCTTTAAAATCTCCAGTGACTACAGCCAGAAGAAAGTCACGCTCGTGTTTGCATTACTGAGTCTGAGCTGGTGATGCTCAACTGCAGGTAGGGTCACGTCGCCTGATGCAAAGCCTCGTGAGAAGCACACTGAGATGGACGCCGTGGGCTTGATCCACAGCTCACAGCACTCAGTGGCAACACTCCCAATGAGTTAATTAGGCTTTAATTCAAGATATTAATGCTGAATGTTAGCATGTGCTGCGTTGTGAACATTGGCACTAATGCTGCTTTCTATTCATGAATTCGTGTCGAGTGTTGCTTTGTTTGTCGAGGCAGTGCAGTGTTTTGTGTACAGATCTATTTTCTCAAAAGCAGCAGAGAAGTGTTTGATGAAAGAAGAGAATGTTCTTGTTAAAGGTGGTAAACCTTTTTCAATATGTTGTGCACTATCTTAGGTTTGAAATTTTATTACATGGACTTCTGTGTTGACTCTAAAGGGCTGAATTCACTATTTCAAAAATGACCTGTTAAAAAAAAAAAAAAAAGGATTTTTCTTTTTTTTTTCTGTCCTATTGTATTTGATTTTGTATTTATGTTTTCAAGTGAATACTTCAACACTGTACATTTTCCTAACTGAAATCTCATGTGTTCCGAGATGTTTGCAGAGAAGGTACCCCCGTAAGCAAACAAAAGGCAAATGAAAGATTTCACATCTTATTAAATGAAGTGAAAATTATTTTTTTTACTTTAAAAATATTTTCTTTAGGTTTCATTAATAACTAACCAGGGATTTATTACTTCAATGTAAAAAAAAGTTAAGGAAAAGAAAATATCACTTTTCAGTCTTTAAATAATAGCTCTTGGTCCCCAATTTCCTTGTCATATGCAATAGAACTAAATCAGCATTGCATTTAAAATTTTAGATTTAGATTTTAAAAAGATGTATCTGGGAAGAAATTCTGTACAGATTTGAATAACTGTGTATGAATACATATATATGCACATAGTGTTTTAATATACATATGAATATAAAAACATACTATTTTTTATTTTTGCTTACAATGGTAGGCTCATGAATGAGAGAGGAATGAGCTGGCATATCTTTAATTTAGAAGCATAATAAAATTGTGCATGTAAAGTAGTTTTCAGAATACCTGTCTTCAAGTCTTTCATTTTGCCCGAAGGATTTTATAGTCAATGCCCAGCTACAGCCTGTACTTCCTAAGATGTCAAATTGTTTATACTGGTTCATAGATTGAATGGAAAATGACCTAAACTATAACAATGAAGCTGAATGTATTTAGCTAGACTAGCTGAATTTCAGAATCACGACTATGGGTCTGATATTTGACCAAAACCCTAATCCAATGTCTGAGACAACATTCTGATTAAGTCTTCCACTAATATGCTTCCTTGATTCAGAATTTCATATTGATGTTTAATCTAGCATAGTCTTGGCCACTGGACTTTATTTGTGCAACTTTAGAACATCTCTTACTTCTTCAAAGACTTCAATAAATCACAGTTTCAATTATATTTTCTCTGACTTTGAACTGAAAAATAAGTCACTGTCCCTTGAAAATATTTTGCATCACAGTAAGGATTTGAGCATTCTGTTATTTTGCTTTGTTGACTAAAGCAGTAAACATAACATTTCTCAAACAGTAATGTTAAAGCTTTGAAGTCTTTTATTAGATCAACTTCTTTTATAAAAGAGAGAGCATGAAGATGCTCATACTCGGAAACATCTTTTCCTTTGTTACATAATAATCAGCTATTTTCAATACTTCCATAATGTTCCAGTGGCTTTTTAGTTACTGAGAGTTTTAAGACTGCAGTATAATCTGCCTTTCAAAACGTCACTTTGTATAGCACATTCATTATTTGACTTTAAGAAGAGGAAAAGAGATGATCACATAACTTACACCCAAAATATAAAAATGATCATAGTTAGAAATATTTAACAAAAGTTATCTTAATAGATAAATGTTTCTGGGAGTTCAGCAGTACAGAATGCTGTAAGATAGAAATATGTGTACGCTCAGGAATGAATTCATTCATTTCTTTTTCCTGTGAGTTCTGGAGTCTAACTTAATTTAAATTGAGAATAGTAATTAAGAGAAGCAATTAAGGAAATCCATATGAAAATACATATACACTCTGTAAAAAGCCTCCTAACAATATGAAAACCCTTCTTGTTCTTCCTTTGCAAACTGCAGCAGAGCCCAGCTCTGCTGACTTCAACTAAGGACCTAAATACTGTAAGGGTGAACGCTACCAACAATTTTGAGAAAGACTGACAGTTTTGTCATGCACAACTCTTCACCTGTGGAGAATGCTCTCCACTTGTGTTGCTTTTTCAGCATTCCAACCATACACACGTGGATTAGATGACTAGTACCAGTTGTTCAGTGTAGTAGTTTCCCTTTAAAAGCTCTAATACCTCATCCAATACCCTAGCTATAGTAATTACATATTTTTAATCATTGCAAATGATGATAAAACAACAAAGCAGGTAACATTTGAGGGAAGTCTCTTCTTCTCCCATATTTAAGTTCTGTCATTTAAAGTAGTATCTGTGAATCTCCTGGGTAATTATAGCCATCTTCAGCTGAGAAACCTTTTCTATTCCAAATGCTTAGCTCCATGTTTCTAAACAGTCCCTGTTGTCCCCTCCCCTTAAATCTGAAACAGCACTGCAAGCTGGAAAAAAACACCAGTTCCCTTTCTAGATGGATTTTCTTCCTCTGGTAGGTTATTTGCATTGCCTGTTCTGCTTACAACTAACCTGGTAAGACTCCAAAGACCAAAGACCAGATCTTAACTTTTCTGAAGGATAAAGATACCCAAATATTTTCATATACTAACAGTGACATATAACTTAAAAGTGACAAAATGTATGTTCAAGGATATTTATTGAGTGCAATGTTGGAGACTAGGCAACATCAGACTGATCTTCCCTTAAATGCTGAAGGCAGCGCTGAACAAATGGTATAAATGGAACTATTATGGGCCATGAAGACAGTCAGAGCAGTGGAGCACCTCTCCTAGGAAGACAGGCTGAGAGAGTTGGGGTTGTTCAGCCTGGAGAAGAGAAGGCTCTGGGGAGACCTTATTGCTGCCTTTCAATACTTATAGGGGGTTTAAAACTAAAAGACAGTAGATTCAGACTAGATATAAGGAAGAAATTTTTTTTTACAGTGAGGGTGGTGCAACACTGGAACAGGTTGCCCATGGAAATTGTGGATGCTCCATCCCTGGAGGTATTCAAGGCCAGATTGGACAGGGCTTAGAGCAACGTGGTCTAGTGGAAGGTGTCCCTGTCCACGGCACAGGGGTTGGAACTAGATGATTTTAAGGTCCCTTCCAGACTAAACCATTCTATGATTCTATGATTCTAGAATGAAATCCACATTATATTGAAAATTAGACCGTGGGTACTTAAAGCTCCTTCCCTCACTTTCTCCCAATTTACTTCTTTTCTAATCAGTTTCAGATGACAAATACATTCTTTAAAAGTCTTAAATGACATGGTGATAAGTGTCTTTGCAACTGGTTTAGGTACTCTAAACGTTTCCTTATATCTTGACAGATATATGCTTATTGTAATTACTTACTTAGTGTCCTGTACATGGAAAGACTGTGAATCTCAGAAATAAAGTACTATGTAATGAATTAGCTCCAGTGATAACTACCTTTTTTATTATACAGCAGAGTAAACCGTCATTAATTTAAAACATGTAAATTGGAAATCTGAGAACCGTATCACTAGCTGTAGTGGGACGTATTCCTACAGAGCGTGATTACTTCCATAATTCTTGAATATATAAGAATTGCTGTGAAGCAGAACAGTCAGACATTCCCAATAAGAGGCATCAACTGCTACCTCATTAAAGGAAGAAAGAGAATCTGTGGACATGGGAAGAATCTACAAGTCATTCCATTTCTAAATTAAAACTGAAAATAGTTTGAGGATAATGAGAATAAAGGTTTAGAAGCTTATTACTTCCTATGAAGAAATAGCACACTCAGCATACATTTGAAATGGTTGAAATATTATGACAAACCCCTGTGCATCTTAAAAACAGTTGCAATTGGCCTCTGAAGGGTGGACATGCTTTTAATTGAAGGTATTTTTTAAGAACGGGAAAAAAAAAACACCACAAAAAAATGAAACCTGATTCAGTATGTAATAGAACGATACATGCAGTGCAAGTAATTATGCATTTAAAGAGATATAATTCCATTTTGCAGTTCTTTAGGTTTATTCCAGAGTTTATGCTTTGGTTATCAGTAGCTGTCAGTGGGTGTTTATGACTTTAGATGCTAATTGGTTGAACACAGAGGACTTCCAAGCAGCACAACTCCAAAATCTCCTTTATTAAACTGGGTCTTCAGAGCAATTGACCGTTGTCAGGGTTCTGAGCTGCCCTATGAAGACCTTCAGTGTGCTTCTCTCACTCGACTGCCTTACCTGTGAATTTTAGGATCCTGATTTATGAAGTCAGGATTGAACAACTGGAAAGAAACATCTCTTTTAGATACCAGGATGTCTAACTTGGGCAGTCTGGGTATGACTACTACACTGGTAAAAAAACAAAGCAAATGCAGTTATATAACCTATACACTGTGCAGAGAAAGTCCCTTTTGTTAAGTTTCAGTGCAGATTTTTAATATCTTGAAAAAAGATAATGCCATTTGATTACACATTATCTCACATTAGGCAAGCTTTTTGACCAGTCAGTTTTTTTAATGTAAAGCGATAGCTTGGATTTGCACACTGGAGGCTGTAGCATCATCCTTGGACTGGCTGTGTTGCCTCTCCTGTTTTTCCCCTTACTTCATTCTAATTCCAGACCCTTTCGTGTGCAGTGCAATGCATTCATTTAAATTCAGTATTTGGTGATGGGTAGAACATAACAGAGGTTCAGTGAGGCTCATTATCGGAGGCTGTAGGATGCACACAGTCCCCTGCTACCTCCTTACCTTCCCGGTCCCGGGTGCTGGGCAGGGGCTGTCCTGAAGATCTGTCCATCCCTGCTCATTGTTAAGGCCTGAGCAATTCCTGCCCTAAAGCTCTCTCCTTTCCAATTTATTGCCAGGGTCTGAATGGGTTTTGCCCTTGGGCTGTATTCTCTCAGACTGATCATCAGGGTTTGAATGAATGTTGCCTCTGGGTTGTCTCTTTTCTGTTTCAATTTCAGAGTTGGAGCTCATGCTGCCCTCAGATTTTCACCTTTCAGTTTCAGTATTAGGGTTTAAAGACCACTGGCTTTAAAAGACTTTCCATTTTAGTATTTTCTTGTGTCGTGCTTCAGTGAGACACAGTTGCATTGCTCTTATTGACGATGCCTTTCTTTTTACGTTTCTCAGTATTCACCGATTTCGTTTGTCTAGGATTTTTTTCTTGTTTCCACTTCTACTCTCATTCTGTGTTGCAATGCGGTAAGAAACCTCACTGATTATTTATTTAGGAATTTCTTGAAATGA
The DNA here is from genome assembly GCF_965231255.1 of Vanellus vanellus. Lineage (NCBI taxonomy): Eukaryota > Metazoa > Chordata > Aves > Charadriiformes > Charadriidae > Vanellus > Vanellus vanellus. The sequence continues at coordinate 208,813,611 of NC_138905.1, read as the reverse complement.
CTTGCAAGCTGCTCTTTTATTTGAACATGAAAACTGTAATGGATACAGAGTATGCTTGTCCTTTTGTGAAGAAGGGCAAGTGCTTTCTTTAAACATTTCAGAATGCCCCATCAAACTATATAAGATTTGTCCATCTCATTACGCAGTGACACCTTCTAGTACTTACTGGAGTCTTTGATGCCAAAAGACAAGTCTTCATGACTGAACTTTCCATGACAGTATTACATTTAAAGATGCCTCTGTATTGCCAGACGTTGATAGCATGTGTGCAAATGTTTGGGATGTTGCCTTTATAATTTCCATACACTTCCACATAGCACTGCTCACTTCTCTCATATGTTACTTTCACTGTGCTTGACTGGTTTAACCCTAGAGATTTTCCTGAAAAGCAGTTCGTTTCCTCCACTGGCTCCTTGTCCTTCAAAATTTCATGCATGCTGTGCTCCAACGAGGACAAACTATATTCTGCTCCGCTGGGGCAGGAAGAAGCTGAGGTAAGATTATTTGTGACGGCTTCACAAAATCACGGGGCGGCTGAACAGGGAAGGCGTCTCTGGAGATCGCCTGGTCCAGCTCCCTGCTCAGAGCAGGGTCACCTACAGCAGGTTGCCCAGGCTGTGTCCAGTCAGGTTTTGAATATCTCTAAGGATGAAGACTCTACAGCCCCTCTGGGCAACCTGTTTCAGTTTTTGACCACCATCACAGTACAAAAGGTGTTTGTTTTAGATTTAAACAGAATTTGTTTTTCAATTTTGCCCATTGCTTCTTATCCTTTCACTGGGCGTTACAGCATATTTTTTTATGTTCAAAACACAAATACTTCAGTCCATCGCTTCTGCTGTGTTCACTTGCAACATGCAGAGAGAGTACAAAGGATATACTGTGCTAAAGCCTTTTCTTGTTAGAGATGCACTAGCTCAATATTAAACCAGATCAAAACACAACCTCAAAGATAAACTAGTGTAAAAGTGAATGTGGGCACATACAACCTTTTCAAAAGGAGGATTTTTTGCTTTTTTTTCCCCCAGAAGTAATTTACATGTCTGAATGCTTGAAGTTCAAAATGTAAAGATACTTGTCTTTTTGCCCCTCAGCAGAGATTCTATGTGGACCCTTGAATGCAGGTACATATCATCAGAGGCTGTTTAACCCAGTTCCTATATGTCAACCACAGTTGACCATAGTTGTGTAACTATCAACCACAGTTGCAAGAAGCCCACTGATACAGTTAAATAAGTCTCAGTGGGATAAAGGTTTCTACAGTGCATGTTTGCCAAGTCAGTAAAGATGTTAATAGGATCCTAAACTGGTTTGTAGAAATACTCACTTATCACTTGCATAACTTTGTTCCTTCGAGCTGAGATTCAGTAGCTGGAAGGACTGCGTGAGGCCAGGATGGGAGAACGAGGCTGCAGAGCACAGTCCAGAGCATGAGTCCTGATTATTATTCAAAATGGATACGTCTATAGTGTGTGTGCCAATGTTGAGGTTTAGGCCTCGACATAAGGCCTTTTGGACTGTTACTCCTGTTTTTTAAACTCCAGTGGTAGCTTCCTACTCTAGTTTGTCCTTCATTTCTTTCCGCCCCTCTCTGCACCTGTTTGACATAGCAACAACCCAAACTCTTTAAACCTAATACTACATTCACATCTGCCCTACAATAACGGAAAGGTTGTTTCCTATGGGTTTAATACCACTCCCAACAGACCTTTGGAGCATTAATGATTGATTGGAGTCTGTTGCTTTGATTTCCCTTTGTTGCAATCACTTTCTCGTGATTCTATTGAAGTAAAGGGGAGCCAGGCTTTTAACTTCCTTATTTGTTTTTTTAAGAAAATAAATCTAGCCTTGCATTTACAAATTTTACTGTAGGTACTTTAGAAGGGCCATGGTATGTGGGCATTTAGGAACCTAAGAATTTTGACAACTCAGCAGTTACCAGACAGTAAGTAGTCATTATATATCGTGTGTTCCACAGTAAGTTTCCATGGAAATATGATGGGTATGGCCCATCAAAAGCTCAGGGTCATTGCTCTTTTATTACGGTAAGCTACGTCATGTTACATCGCGTATGCTGTGGGATGCTGTAGGACAAGAAAATTGGAAAATGGAATTTAGATTCCTAATCATGTGTGTGTAAGGAAATATATCCAAAGGTCTCGTTTATCATCATTTTCAATAGAGTGAATGGTGCAAGACCGTGGAATAAAAACCCAACCTTGAAGTATTCCTATGATAAATAAATAAATAAGTTTGTTTGCTGACATATATTAAACATGTGATGTGATTTTCGTGATTGAGTACACAGCAAAATGCAACAGTCTTTTTTTTCCCAGGATATGTTTTGTGAGAAATCTGGTGCAACAAGGTCATACGAATCACTTCTGCGTTAAAATAACACTTCTCTTTTGAGCAATCTTTAATCCCTTTTAAAAGAACAGCTAGTGTGCCTTCAGCAGCATGTCACTGGTATATGAAAAGATAAATGTGAAGAGATTTTGTTGATGTGTTTCATAGGTAAGCTAATTTTACAAAAGATGTTTGAAAAAGGAGTACATCTGAAATGCTAATGGGTATTTGGAAGTTTTATTTTGCCCTGTTCAGGATCTGGGATTTGAGAATTCAATGTGTTTAACCTTTATTCATTTTTTTTTTCCATACCAGGATATTTTTTAGGCTTATGCATGTCAGACTAGGTTCTGTTTTTCCAGGTCACTCTTTTATTATATTCTTTGAAAGTATCTAAGTGACTGATGCCTCCTGGCTTTGACCTTTTGTCGAAACCTCAGACCATTGTGCACATTTGTGGTATTTTCTTTTTCTCAGATTGTTCTGTCCTAATGATCTCTATTCTATCATTTTAGCCAATCTTCTGAATGCAAACTCCTCTCAACTGATGTATTTTATAGCCAGTCCATGCTAATAAAAATTACTATTTTGAAATCATGTCTTGGACTTATGATAAATTTTGAGCATCTAATATGGATTATCAGTGAACCTCTGTTTATCTGTTACAGAAGAGATGACAATGGATCAAGTTACTCTAATATAGAATACCGCTGTTTACCAAGATCAGATTTGGTTTTACAGTGTTAGGACAACAGATTGCTTTAAAAATTATTTTAAGTTACTGGCTCAAGATAAATACTTCTTTGTTACAATGCAACTGTCTCCTTTTATAACAGGTCTTTATTTGATGAAAACCAATAAAGCTCTACTGAAGACAGTTAAATAAATTTTGCTGACAATTAGTCAGCAAAATTATCCACGTCTGTATTTAAAGAATAAGAAAGAGCAGCCAGATAAAGGCACTACTGGAGAAATTTATAATATAATATGCACAAAATTTGATTAATTGAATAAAAGAAAAACAAATGAAAAACTCAGTCTAATATTCATGCATATGACTGCAGAGAAATTAAATTAGTTTGTATGGAAGTAACACATACAGATTTTTACCTGTCAGATTTCATTTATGGTATGTAATTATTGTTTACTTATTTTTATACTAGGACCTCCAACGGTAATACAATCTTTACTATTTTATCGCTGTTTAGATATCGCACACTTAAGGGTACCCTGTGATGGGGTGGGATTCAATGTTGTGGAGCAATAAGATGATAGTATAACTTCAATTATGCTTTTAGTGTACTATAGCTCCAGTATGAATTGTGCAAATTAATTGTTTTCTTGGTGCATAAACTTACAAAGGTGACAATCAAAGTCAGTCAATAGCAACAATGTACTCTCTTGTAATCTATTATTTACTGTTACTTCATACTTCTGAAAAATGATCCTTTTGATGCTTTTTATCATTTAGTTTCATTCCTACAATAAAGTCGAACAAATTTGAAAATGCTGCCTTTGTAGAATTCTTTGAATTACACCAGTAAGTTCATCCATTTGGTGATGAATTACAAAGTCTTGACAGTCTTCATTACACATCTCAGGGGGAAATATTTGTAAGTATTGTCTAGCACCAATCCAAACTGAGAGTGAAATTCTGTGTTTGGCTGGTCAACACAAAAGCAGTATAATTAATTGTTCCAATGGGCAGAAATAATGAGAGTTAAATTGAAATAAGAAGCTATAAGGTAGGTTATTTGAAGATCATTAATCTCTAATAGGTAGAAAGATCTTGGAGGAGAGACACTAGTAGAGTTTCTAACAGAACTGTAAATGACTGATGTAATTAAATAATCATTTTACCTGTACTTTTGTCTAATGTTTCAGAAATAATAGCACTGGGAGCAACAATATGGACTGCATTTAGGACTCAGTACAAAGGGATATCTTTTACCTTGCTTAGTGTTCAGTTTGTAGTTCATAATTTGAACCAGGTAGCATAGATTCTTCTTAACACAATGCTATGTTAATTTCAGAATCAATTAACTGATGTATATGAATCAGAAATGATGGTTTAAACCACTGTTACTGCAACGGGCACAAGCTGGAACATAGGAAGTTCCGTTCAAATACACGGAAAAACTTCTTTACGGTTCAGGTGTCAGAGCACTGGCACAGGCTGCCCAGGGAGGGTGTGGAGTCCCCTTCTCTGGAGATTTTCAAGACCCACCTGGATGCAGTCCTGAGTAATGTGCTGTAGGCAATCCTGCTTTGGCAGGGGAGTTGGGCTAGATGATCTCTAGAGGTCCCTTCCAACTCTGATGATTCTGTGATTCGAATGTATTTTAGTTACTAAAATTTTTCACTGATAGTATTAATCTTTTAAAACACTATGGTTGATTCAGGCTTGAATACATAAATAACAGATTCTTAGAACTCCAAAGAGTGAGTTTAAAATCCCATATTAGCTCAGGCTGAAGCTCGTCCACCCTGTCCACGCTGTGGGGGGTCACACTGTGGCTTGAGTGTCAGGTAAACCAACAGGCGTGGTTATTGCGGGAAAACGAGCAAGAGCCATCAGTGTGATGTTGAGTCAGGCAGTAAAAAACGGAAAATGGTCTTAAACCATCTCAGTACCATTTCTGTCATGCTACCCCAAGGCCTCAAGTTCTGAGAGAGTGTAACAGTTTACTTTTGTATGTTACCTCTTCCTTTCCACTAATTAGAGAAGAAACCTAAGGAACGAGGTTAGACTGGAAGCTTTTAGATGTGTGAAACTAGGTAAGATGGCAGGGTGTTGGAGCTAGATGGTCTTTAAGGTCCCTTCCAACCCAAAACATTCTATAATTCTGTAAATCCCACTCAAGCATTGACCCAGGACAGTTGCATGACATCTGCAGCTTCAGTAATTCCTTGAGACAAGAAAAACACCAGCAGCCGCAGGAATAGTCATGATGGTCTCTCAGGCCAATGATATGACAGAGTACTAGTCCTTTCTAGTTACACACTCCTTTTCTGCTTTGGAACTTCATGTTGAATCTGAAGGGTACGGTCATAGCTACCTTTTTTTTCCCACCATGGTCTGTTTGAAAGGCCGAGTAAAGTCCTTGCTGTACCAAGGCCAAGGAATTGCTTGGTCATCTGTTTCTGGTGCATCTCTATCAGATCTTATAATCACAGACCTTCATTAGACTCAAAAGCAACAAGAAGCATCATGCTTGGCCAGTTCAGAGGCCACATGGCGGTAAGAGACAGAAAATGTCTCTTCCAGAGATGGGCTGAAGGAGGAGATTATTCAGATAAGGTATGTGTTAAAATTCTGTTGTGAAGTAAGAATTTGCGTGTTACTACTAGGTAACGGGTGTTCATTGCTTTTGAAGCAAGGTATGATGGAACTGGTAAATGAAAGTTGCTAATGCATATGCTTATGGCATGAATGTGACTGACACTGATCACTTTGGTGAACCTGAGCCCAAACAGGGTCATAGCTACCCAAAGCAGTACAGATATAGCTGGATATTCCATCTGTGCCTCAGAAAGAAGAAATCTTTTCTTTTTTATTTTTTTTTTCTTTTCAGGAATGCCATAAAATTTCACCTCACTTCATTCTTCTGAAGTAGCTCAGGCTTTACACTGTTGTAAATGATAATAGAACATGACCTATTGTAGTCAGAAAAAGGATCGTAGGTCTACTTCTGCACCATCTCTAGGCAGAAAAAGCTATTTTATTCTCCACAGAAGCAATCTTTCTTAAGGTATAGGTACTGGAACAAAACATAGACCCTTCTCCAGCAAAGGGAGCTGGAGGTAAAATTAGTAGATTTTGGTTACACCTGGCACAAACATGGTCTGAGAGTGAACTTCTGCATAAGTAAGCAATACAAAAACTAAATATATTATTTTCTCAATACCGTATAAGAAAACAGCAGCCTTTCTAAGGTTTAGCGTAACAGAATGCGTGTGCATTAAATTTACATCTGCTTCCTCTGATGGTAAAGTAATAGAAAACTGAGGGAAAGTCAAATCCTGAATTAAAAGGTCATTTAATTTTGGCCCCTTGTTATTGCATGAGATCAAAGTACAAAGCTCAAGTGATAAACACATGGACTCAGAACTGGTTGGTCTACTTAGTTTCAAAGTGACATTAATTTATCCCCATAGCACTTCTGTTTTGTCTAACACTTGTAAGAAAGACATAAACTCTGTATTTTTGGCTTTTTACACACTCCTCACTATATGAATGTCAAACATTTCTATTATATAATAATATATCTAGAGAAAAAAAAATCTAATTAAGTAAGACATGTACAATGTGGATGTCTTCATCTAATCTAGTCACCCTAGATCTCCCTTATATGCATTTCTACAGCATCATCAATCTCACCTTAAGGTAGATATTGAACCAAATTAGATTAATTGTGTCCTAAAAGTGACTGTTTTATTCTCTTCTCTATAAAGGGACCCTAGAGTGACCTGCATAGATATAGGTGAATAAGGTTAGATGTACGCAGGTAGATGAGATGACTATCCACATTACATGTGTGAAGTGCTTGTTAAAAGATTTTTACATATAAATACTCATTGATGTAAATTACAATAACTTTATTGACCAGAATAAAGCAAAGCTATTGGTTATACAAGTTGAGAAGGAAGGGAAGCTAAGATTTTTCACCAAAAAGACAGAAATTTTCACAGTCCTCACATGGCCATGGACAAATAAGCTCAATGAAATGGGTAACGTGACACCATTTTGCCGTACAGTTCTCTTAAACAGAAATTGGATCATAGAATCATAGAATCATAGAATGGTTTAGGTTGGAAAGGACCTTGAAGATCATCGAGTTCCAACCCCCCTGCCATAGGCAGGGACACCTCCCTCTAGACCAGGTTGCCCAAGGCCACATCTAGCCTGGCCTTGAACACCTCCAGGGATGGGGCCTCAACAACCTCTCTGGGCAACCTGTTCCAGTGGAATGATTAGGAAGTGCAACCATGGATATTAAGATTAGGGATGAACTGGCATTGGGCTAAACTCCGAACTAGAACATTCCCTTTAAGACATCAGCAGGAGAATTTGGTAGGGGAGGCAAGGGTTTCCATCATGTCCTTCCCAATCCACTACTAGCTTGAGCTGATTCTCTCATTTCTGTGCTGAATGTCCACTGCCGTCCTCAGAGGGCAGACTTGTAGCACTCTGCATATTAAATACCCCAGGCATCCTTCTCGCCTTCTTTTTAAAAAGTGTGTAAAACTTCATTCCCCTGCCATGCCTTCATCATCTGCAAAATAGACCATTCTTTTTTGTCTTTTAAATCCTTCTACCGTAGCAGTTTACGTTGTAATGCTTCTGGGAAAAGCGCTTTGTTGTAAATTAATCTCACTCCAGTGTAATTTATCCTTTGAGGTGATGGTCCCTATAAAATTAAAACCTGTGTTGAACTAGGGAAAAATAATGCTTATCCTCTGAAAATGTTGAGAATTAAAGAAACCATTTGAGTGCCAACCTGAAATCATTAGTCATAACAAAAGACATGAAGAAAGAGAAAACAGGAGTTAAATGATCAGAATTTCAGTGCATTTTATTTTTTATTCAACTTGAATAGAAAATATTATAGCTTAATCTTTTACAATGTGTTTTACTAAACATGAGTTTTGAAACAGAAATCATTCAGAACCAGGAAAGCAATACTATCAGTAAAATCATAAAAATATGTTTCTTGGACAGTTAGGTTGTTTAAAATCCATTTTTCAAGGCAATTTATTAACCCCTCACCACAAAGGGGTTTTTTCATTGTTAATAAGTATTTTTCAGGAAACAAATAATGAAATGAGGTTTTCAGTTCCAAGACTAATAAAACAGTTGACCATGTCAGGATCATCTGGGATTTGTATATCGCTGTATATTGATATTAATGTTAGAATGGCATAATGACCTTTTGGTATATCATCCTGCCTATCTAACTATGAAGTCTCACCCAAAAAATCCCTTTCTACATCTTTCTTCATGCCCTTTTATCTGTGAAAGTGACAGAAGCACTACATTTCCCCTCTTATTCTAGTCAAACTTTTTCTTTATGAAAAACACTTCCATATTCTTCTACACCAAATTTAGCATCATAGGCAACTTACCACTGAAAAAATATGATTCTTGGTAATGTCATGCTGAAATGCGAACACCCCAAAACTATCTGCTTTGACTAGATATCCCCTCAGGTATTTAAAGTTAACTTCTGACAGTTCTGGGTTATGAATAATTCCCATTCTGAACAGCATCTCCAGTAACACATCAATAAACTGAAGAGATTTGTTTTAAGTTTCCCCTAAACTTTCTTGAAAATCCTTCCTTCTTTATGGGAATTGAGCAATCTCTGAAATATGTGTATGTATATGTATATAGTTACATATTTTTGTTACTTAAATGTCTGCATATATATCTATAATAAAAACCTGAAATTTTTGGTTGTCTTTGCCAGATGGTGCAGCCTTGGAGAAAGATATTTGTACAACATGCTTGAGTTAATGTGTATGTTTAAAGATACTAATATGCATTCTTTACAGACTAGAAAAAAAATCAAGATTTAACTACACATCTCCTGTGATACAAATTTTCAGTGACTGATCAGCATCTTTTCACTAACTTTTAATACAACTGGAAGGAAAATATATACTAAATTATCATGTGGACTCTTAAAGTCTTAATAAGTCAGGCAGTATAACAACAACAAAAAAAGTTTAAGATCTGCCATGAGGAAAATGGATACTGCTAATTATTTTTTATTTAACACAACCAAGCTTGTTAATATTTTGTATACGTGCTGTATACAGACCTAAAGCTTTTCTTTATGCCAAACCTGTCTGGTTCAGATACCACAAAAAACTGAGCAAATGCTCATCTCAATGGGGTGTATGACGGATGCACCTCATGGCTATTCCTAAAATCCCAGAATTGTGGGAATTCAGGCAATTCAATGCTCCGTCAAATGCTGATAGATATTCCATCATTGCTATGCCTTATCTCACCACGCTCAATTGTGTTGTTTTGTTCTGAGAAACGTGTATTTCAGCAGTAATTGGTTCGGCAAGCAGAATAGAAAGATTTTTATGTGCTCAGAGCCCAGTGATACGTATGCAGAAAAGCTGATGTTTTATCTTCTGGTAGCATCTAAGCTTAACTCAGTTTTTCTATAAGCTGTGCAGCTCTGTCGCTCTTCCTATGTATGTGCTGAGACACAAAGCATGGCCATAGCTTTAACTTCTTTGCCAATCTTTCTCTGCCTGGATTATATAGGACCCAGAGCTGGAGGATGTGTCTACAGCAGCATTTTCATTCAAATCAAGAGTGCACTTGTGAACTGAATCTCCTTATCACCCCCCCTAACTCTGCTTTGATTCACACCCCAGAGCAGGCTTGGAGAACATGAACTGGGTTCCTCTTGGATGAACTAAACTTGTGCTCCAGGAGCACACCTAATGCAGTGTAACAGCTGGTAGGCATTCATGAATATGGATTTTCTCCCATATGTAACCTAATTTGTAGGAGACTTTTAAAATACCTCTCAAAGAGTGACTGGGGATTTGTGATTTGTAATGTAGAGGGCACTGCAAAAGCGGTAACATGACTAGTAAGTTATGCTGCTGCTACCTACTAGCTCACCTCTGTTTTCGAAGCCAATGTACTTGTCTTCCCTAAGAAGGGAAAAAACTCCAAGAATTGCTTAAAATAAGTGTCCTCTTGGCCAGTTATTTTAAGCCACTTGTGATGGTGTTTCCCTTGGGTCCTTATCCTTCCTCATATGCTTATGCTTTCTTCCAGTATGCATGTAATCTCACTTATTAATATCTTAAGAGCATGTCACTTTGTTCAAGAGCAACACAATGTGTCACTTTGTCAAATCCTTTACATTTTTTTACATTTAAAAGAATCACAGAAGTCTTGCCATGAACTCAGTCATATAATGAGTTTTCTGGAAGCTATACTGAGATTGGTGGTGTTTGGAATTTTAATTTCATGGAAAAATGTGACATTTTGATATGAGATAAAGCTCTTCACCAAAATCAAAGGCAGATTTTTCCAAAATGTCTTTAAAATATGGAACTTCTGATTTTTTTGTGTTTCAATAAAGTCAAGTATTCTGGTTTAGTATTAGAGTACATTCTGGTATTTATGTAATCTGTATAATGTTGTATACATACAGTCACCAAAAAAGTAACACATTGCTGTAGAGGTTGAAATGCAGCAAAACAATACAAATGAAATGTAACTGTTAAAATCTCAAAGTTGTTCAGTATTTTAAGAACAAACCAGTAAAGCTTAAATGCTTTTTTATTGAAATCAACATTATTCAATTTAATTTTTAACAAAACTACATTTGGAGACAAAGCTGTTCCACCAAGAATTTTTCAGCCATCTGTATTTGAAAGCAAAACTCACAACACTGAGAATTTTTTTTTCTGATTTATGACATAGATTTCAATCCATTCATTTACCCCTAAACAGTTCTTACATTTATACCATAAACATGGAAGTCCTACAGGTTCTGTTATTTAACTGTTTCTTGGTGCTATAGAATACATGAGTAATAACTTCATACATTGTTATGAAATGACAATGACTTATCCACTGAGTAGGTGAGAACAAAAAAAAAAACACAAAAGAGCAGAGTTTTCTCATCCCTGATAATAAAGGTAAAATTTAGCTGTAATATTGTAATTACAGCTACTTGATAGTAACACAGGTACCTTATAAATACAAACAGAGATCTGTTCCACATACGCAGATGCAGTGCAACCAGATGTGCATTTTAGAAGCTCAGGAAGTCTTTTATCCTATAATACTGTTCTTTACCCTTATAAATCTTGGTCTTTTGTGTATTTTGTAGTAGTATTTTCTCTGCATTCTCAGGAGAAAATGTATTTATGTATTTTCCTCTATTCCACAGATCCAATAATATTTTTTTTTTTAACAGATGTTGCAAGTAAGCATTGAGTACTGCTTAGGTGGTTAATTTACTTTTGTCTCACACTCAGGAGACCTAAGCGTGATTATAAGTGTTTTTTATCATGTGAAACAAAGAGATAGGATTTTACTTAGCTTAGAGTATCTGTGGTGTGCCTAAAGGTACATTTTAACACTTTTAGAGAGACCAAGATGGAGACTTTGCTGCAGCTTGCATATTTCAGAGTCACATATTTTAACTTAGCAAAGGGTGTGGAATTATAGTAGAAAGTTACGTGACATGATGCACTGTGGACATGATCCGTAGCCCACTGAAGCTAGCAGAAGACCTGTCATTGATTTCATTGGAAACTGGAACTGGTCTTATCAGTGCAGGAGAACTGAACAAGCGTTTAAATAGCAATGCTGATGCATCTGATTCCAAGGTGTTTTGTGTGTTAATGAAAGTATGCTGTTGGTGCCATGTCTGCGTATATTTTTGTTAGTATCTATTTATTTATACAAAAGACTATGATTCTGAAACATCCAGCCCTTCCATTTGTGTTTCTAGTCTGAAGAAATAAGCTTCAGTCATCTTGCATAAATTGCTGGATTTGTTGGAATTTATGCAATAGGCTTTTCTGAGTATCTTGACTTCTGCAACAAGTGGATTTTCATGGAATAGACTACCTTTGTTTTTTTTTGGTTTAAAGAAGAGAATCCATTTCTGATACACCTTAGCTCTGGTATCACATGGTATCACTGCTGGTAGATTCAATAATAATAGGACCAATATGCTCTATGTTACACTACTAGTATTTGTACATGGAATTAAAACACATCAGATGTTCCAGGTTGCTGGAAAATCAGCCGTAGATTACTACTAAACAGAGTTGTCTGCCATACAGAGAAGTGAAAGTTGCAGTGCCTACACCAAGAGCCCCCTGGAGTCAAACCCTGCCGCTGAAGGCCAAAATAATGAACTTCTCCTGGAGCTGGAGGTTATGTGAGCAGTCGTTGAGCTTGATGGAGAGGAGGAGGTGGTACAAAGCTTCACCCCACCTGGATTTATCATTGAATCATAGAATGGTTTGGCTTGGAAGGGACCTTTAAAGGTCATTGAGTTCAACGCCCCTGCAATGAGCAGGGACATTTTCAACTAGATCAGGTTGCTCAGAGCCCCGTCCAACCTGACCTTGAATGTTTCCAGGGATGGAGCATCTACCACCTCTCCAGGCAACCTCCACCAGTGTTTCACTACCCTCAGCGTAAAAAATTTCTTCCTTATATCTAGTCTAAATCTACTCTCTTTTAATTTAAGCCATTACCCTTTGTCTTACCACAACACGCCCTGCTAAAAAGGTTTGTCCCTTTCTTTCCTGTAGACCCCTTTAAGCACTGAAACGCTGCAATAGGGTTTCCCTGGAGTCTTTTCTTCTCAAGGCTGAACAACTCAAACTCTCTAAGCCTGTCATAGGAGAGGTGCTCCAGCCCTCTGATCATCTTTGTGGCCTTCCTGTGGACCAGCTTCAATAGGTCTATGTTTTTCCTGTGCTGAGGACTCCAGAGCTGGACACAGTACTTCAGATGGGGTCTCACTAGAGTGGAGTAGAGGGGCAGAATCCCCTTCCTCAACCTGCTAGCCACGCTTCTTTTAATGCAGGCCAGGTATGGGCTGGCCTTCTGGGCTGCAAGGGGCACCTTCTCGGCTCATGTCCAGCTTTTCATCCACCAGTACCACCAAGTCCTTCTTGGCAGGGTCACTCTCAATCCCTTCATCCCCCAGCCTGTATTAATATCAGAGGTTGCTCCAGCCTAGGTACAGGACCCTGTACTTGGCCTGATTGAACCTCAGGAAGTTCACATGTGCCAACTTCTGAAGCTTGTCCAGGTCTCTCTGGATGGCACCCTGTCCCTCAGGTGTGTCAGCCACACCATGTAACTTGGTGTCATCCGCAAACTTGCTGAGGGTGCACTCAATCCCACTGTCTGTGTCATTCATGAAGATATTGAACTGTATTGGTCCTAATATGGACCCCTGAGGGACACCACTTGTCACCAATCTCTATCTGGACATTGAGCTGTTGACAACTACCCTCTGGATGCAACCATCAAACTAATTTCTCATCCGCTGAACAGTCCACCCATCAAATCTGTATGTCTCCACTTTAGAGAGAAGGATGGTGTGGGGGATCATGTCAAAGTCCTTACAGAAGTCCAAATTGATGACATCCGCTGCACTTCCCTTATCTTCTGATGTTGTCTCTCCATCACTGAAGACCTCTAGTTTGGTTAGGCAGGACTTGCCCTTGGTGAAAGGCATGCTGGCTGTCTGGAATCACCGCCCTGTTCTCCACATGCTTTAGCATAGCTTCGAGGCACAGATCTTCCCAGGCACAGACGTGAGGCTGACAGGTCAGTAGTTCCCAGGGTCCTCCTTTCTACCCTTTTTAAACATGGGTGCAATGTTTCCCTTTTTCCAGTCACTGGGGATTTCACCTGACTGCCATGACTTTTCAAATATCATGGCTTGGCAACTACCTCAGCCCATTCCCTCAGGACTCTGGGATGCATCTCGTCAGGTCCCATAGACTTCTGTATGTTCAGGTTGCTCAGATGATCATGAACCTGATCTTCTCTTACAGTGGGAGGGACTTTCTTCCCCAGTCCCTGGCTTGCAGTCCATCCAGTTGAGAAGTGTGTGAAGAGAGGTTGGCAGTGAAATCTGAGGCAAATTTCATGATTTGATGGTTTTCATGATTTCAGGATTTCATGGTATCTATCTCTGCTGCATTAAGAGTATTTGAAATAGTTCAGAAAGAGAACATGATTTGGCTTTCCTCTCCATCAGTTCCTTCTGGTGGCTGTAAAAAGACTCTGACTATATTGTGTGTGTATGCTGAAGGGAAAGAGGTGGAAACAGAGAAAAGTATATAGACAGAAAACAGCACTGAATTCTATCTTATGCCATTAACTATAAATATCCAGTGACCAAATTACAAATGGAAAAAATATGTTGCTACCTACCTGCATTTTTTTTTTTTAATGCTTTCATAATAGTAATGAATGGACTTGCATATTTTTGCTATTCTATTGAATGGAAGACAACCTCCCCCCCATTCTGTCAAGAAGATATATTCCTCTGCTGTTCATAATGCTCTCCACCCTTTTAGTGTTAGAAAGTGTAGTACTTTAGAATTACCTGTGAAACAATAAACATAGTAGTGTAACTGAAAAGAATCCTAGTTCAAATAATGAAAACAGCAGAGACTGCTATAATAAAGAGGATTTCTCAAGTTCCATCTACTTGTTTACTGTGACATTTTGTGACAAAATCACTGCACAGACCTGAGAACATTCACCTAAATAAATGTTGCTCTTCTTGATAAACGAGACAAAAATGTCATCAAGAAAAGGTGCTGGGCTTCAAAGGAGTTTTATTATTATTATTTTGAGGCACAGTCCTGTAAGGTAATGGGCATTTCTGGAAAGAGTTAAAAAAGGTAATTATAAAAAAACATTCAGTGAAATCAGATGTTGGTGATGTGGCACAGTTTCTCTGTGTGTTCTCATATTTAAAAAAAACAACTAATTACAGGATCATAGGATAATTAAGGCTGGAAGGGAGCTCAGGAGGTCATCTATTCCAACTTCCATGTAGGTATACTTGTATATTTCAGGATCATCATTGTCACCACCATCAGCAGCAGTTTCCATATAAGTAATGTATAAAAAGTTCTATTTGTTGGCTCCCTCTGATACACCCTAAGAAGAGCATATATAGCCAGAATCACTTGAATATATTTTGGGCTTGGAGTACAGTATCACTTGTGGTTTGTTATGCTGCACTGAGAAGGAAAGCATTTGAACATTTGGTTCCGATTTGGAATCAGAGAAAAATCAGAACTTAACTGTGAATTGCAATAAGCTGGCCTGTTATTCTTCCCGTTTGTCAAAATAAAACCAACCTCAAAAATTAAAAAGCATTTAGGAGGGGCTAAACAGTTTGACACAACTTGAATTTTCTGTTAAAAATCTCTACTAATAAGAGCGTCTTCTCTTAGACCATCAATACAGGACAGTTAGGAAATGTTGAAGATGAGGTAAAAATTCAAGATATGTTCTAAAAAGCAGTATGCTTTATATGAGACCGTTTACAGATAGTCCAGTGATTATTATATTTCTCCTTGATCAGGGATATCTATTACAAAGGAATGGAGATGTTCTTAACCAAATGCAAGTACTTTTTGAATCCTTGCCCTTTAGCAAAAATGTTTCCAGTTAAAATTTGTCAGATGTTAGAGTTCTCTCCATTTTCTCTCATTCCCCAGTGAACACAATTCCCTTCACTGTGTAAAATTATGTTGCTGTCATGGATTATGTCAACTTTAACCTTTATTACACATTT
This sequence comes from Vanellus vanellus, assembly GCF_965231255.1. Taxonomy (NCBI): domain Eukaryota; kingdom Metazoa; phylum Chordata; class Aves; order Charadriiformes; family Charadriidae; genus Vanellus; species Vanellus vanellus. The sequence goes on along the minus strand of NC_138905.1, from coordinate 208,797,922 downwards.
TCAGTTATAAGTTTTCATGAATGGAGTTGAAAACAAAAGAGGGAGAAATCTCTGAGCAAGTGTGGTAAAAGCCTAGTTATTAAATTGCTCCTTCTCATTCTGATGAAGTCTCGCTCTATTATATTTTTCTCTTTCCTTATTACACTCTATATCTATATCCTTTAATGGCATTTTCCAGTAGACAAGTTTTTATTTCTAAAATTTTAGCTTGCACTGGAGGAATTTTAAAGATTCTCTTCTTTTTTTTCTTTTTTTTTTTTTTCTCATGAGTATGTCTTCATGGTCATGATTTGGAATATTAAAGCTGTGTGACTGTAGGCTTTAGCACTACTGACATTTATTATGAATTTTCAGCAAGGAAGTACAGATGAAACTATTGTAGAATGGCACTTTTTCTGTGGCAGTCCTTTTGACATATGTCTTACAACCACAGATAAGTGCCTATAAAATGTAATTCAGACAGAACTACATGTATTTGGCACACTTATGACTATAAATCTTAGATCTGCCTACACTTCCATGGACTAAAAGTGCTTTTAGCAATTGCGATGAATTAAAAATCTTATTTTTTTTATATTTTTTTTTACAGACAACTAATTATCTCTTATGGCTGTTCACAGTATACCCAAGTCTGGTTAACTGACATCTTCCTTGAACTTCAGTTGTTTATTAACATATTTTTATTGATAGAGAAATGCAGCTATTTCTGAAAGCAGGTAAGAGTTTTATCTATATGAGCTTTAATGGTAAAAAAGCATTTTTAAGGACCTCAATCTGTATTACATTTTAGTTTCCTTTAGTTTCCGTTAGTTTCCTTTTTCAGATTACTTAAACTTTGAAATATTTGATCTTAAATTAGTTACCTGTTTTCCTGAGAATATAAAGGAGCTCTGTTTGTGATTATGTTAAAGAACTGGAATAAGATATCACAGTGAATCACTGAATTTTCTTTTAACTCCAGAAAATCTGCTCTCAATTTCTGCCTTTTTCCGTCTATGAACATAAGTCCAGGATTCACTCTTCATGTCCAGTATATCGGGGAAGGCCACCATATATCAGTGAAATCATTCTGCAGTAATGCAGACATGACAAAATCTGCATGACAACGTCAGTCTAAGTTCAAAGTAGTTTTTAAAGTAGGAATGACAATAAAAAGTGCGATGTCTTTTTCAACAAATGTGGGTATGCTAAGCATCACACAATGGTGCTATAAAAGAAAGACTTCCTACCTTGTAAAGGAAACACCAACAAAAAAGTCCCTCATATAACCTAATAGCTGGAAACTGAAACAACTGATATAAATAAGAAATAAAGCACACGTTTTTTGCGTAGCGTGTTTTTTTTAAAGCTGTTGCTACTACTCTGAAACTGACCCAGTGTCTACACTGTAGCCATTCTGGGGAGTATTAGATTGGACTAGGTGTCCTGCAGTCCTGTGAACTGAGGACCAGCTAGTGGTTGCAGTGCCTCAGGTGCACTCCTAGAGTCTACCTCCTAATTTAGTTTCATTCAAAAAATCCATTTGTATACTCTGAGGCCACTATGCAATGCAATCCAAATCTAGATAAATTGGAACAATCAAGAGATTTGCTTCAAAATTGAGTTCTGATCCAAACTAGGATGCTAAGGTAGGTGCAGTCCAAGTCTCCAAAGCATTTGATCTAGTTTGCAAGTTTTGGGTGTTAGAGAGAAAAATGGGATAGGTGGAGTAAAAGTAGCCAAGTAGCATTGGTACCTACCATTCTTGCCTCGTCTCTCAGAGAGAACGTGTCTGCTTGATACAAACATCTTTGAGTAAAGTTCTTTGGCCTGTGTAAAGCAAGAGGTCAGGTGATGCTATAATTGCTTTCTGGCTCTGAAACCTGAAAATATCGCTCACATTAATTGTTCCTTTGAGTACAATCAGACTACTCAGATGGGGAAAGCTGCTGCCACGCTGAAGTGTTTGCAGGATCGAGACATAGATAGTAATTGTAAAGAATAATGTCTTCACTGTAGCCGTACATATTTAAAATATTGTTCATCATCACTGACATTATAATATCTGTACAGGGAACTGTCAGAATAACCTGGAAAGCTACATTTGAATTATGATTTGGTGAATTGGTTAATAAAAGCAAACTAATATGAAAATATTTTAAAAATCTGCAGAAATTAAGTAGTTTATAATCTCTTCCACTTTAATTGAGATACCCTTATGAGACCGATATACGCAAGTGTGGAATGTATTTAAAATGTCACTTTAGTGTTTCTACTACTTTTTAGTTCTGTTTTCATATAAAAAGTAGATATGCAATGAGCTTCAGGAATGTAATTATATTGACAGCATAGTATTGACATATAAAATGCAGAAGTGGAAGAGCAGGATACTAGAACAGGTTGGAAAGATAGTGGTGACACCAACAGATAACTAACTGGTCAGAAATACGAACAAATTTTCATTTTTACAGTCTGAGGGAGGTAGCTAGAAGGTAATAGAATAGAATAGAATAGAATAGAATAGAATAGAATAGAATAGAATAGAATAGTTCTGTTGGAAGGCACCTACAACAATCAACTAGTTCAACTGTTCACAGGACCAAAAATAGGAAAACTATAAATGATGACTAAGGACAGATCATTTTTGGACAAAAAAAAAATCCAAATCATAGCAAGATTACAATACTTGGATGCAAAGTACACATCTGTATAATTTGAAATACAAGGATGAAGTCATACAATGGCAGTTCCTTGGCTTAGCAGTAGAAATGCTACTAATAGTCTTACAAAGGTGTGCAAAGGAGTAGAGATTGATTCTGTGTTACCTTCCTGGTCTACAGCTAAATGCAGTACAGCAAAATAAATAAAGATTTAAAATGTCACTGGCAAAAATAATAGCAGGGATTCAGACCAGCTGTGACAAATATAACTACGAAAGAGGTGTTACAGAGAACATAATGTGCGACTGGCTGGAGCACAAATGTCAAAAGTCTGAAGACTGGAAGATATTGTCAGAGCAGATATGGGATTTGCAGAGGGTGAGAGGATGAGATGGGCCGGCAGGGAGGGAGGACAGGAGCAGGATCCTGCTGTGCTCTTGTGCAAAAAGAAATGGTCAGGGAAACGTATCGACCAGGGTCAAGGAGGAGGTCAGGAAGAGGGAGGAAGAGCAGACGATCATATTTAAAGCTGAGGAAAGACAAGCATATACTCAGCAATGTCGAAACAAACACAGAGATAAAAAAAATAATTGTGTTGAACAATGAATTATCCACGTGTGGTCAAATGTTAGTCTGTCAGAGAATCTGAGTAAATGAGCTGAATGAGGTGTCTATAAGCATTGTTTTTATTTATCTAAACCTCCAGGCACTAAATAGAGGTGCTTTTATTTCTCTAAACCTTCCTCATCTCTTGCCCATGAAGCTCTTTATATAATTTTGGCTTGTTTAAAACTGTTGCTTGTAGAAGCCATATCTTTGTGTTCCAGCTTTGCATCTGGAGCTGTGCAATATGGAAAGTGGGTGAGCTTCTTGCAGACTTAGCTGGGAGAGTGAGAGCAGAAAAACAAGCCAAAATTGCAGGGGCTGGATCACTTGTCCTGTGAGGAGAGGCTGGGGGAGCTGGGTTTGTTCAGCCTGGAGCAGACACCTCTGGAGAGACATAACAGCACCCACCAGTGACTAAGTAGAAGTCATTGGTCATCAAGGAGGTGAAGCTGTGCTCTTGGCAGCTGTGCAGGACAGGAGGACAAGAGATAATGGGCATAAATAGAAATTTGAGATGCATACTGAACCTATAAGGAGAACCTTTTCCCCACGAGGGCAGTGGTCCCCACAAGTGGCACAGGTTGCCCAGAGAGGTTGTGCAGTCTCTGTTTTTGCAGGTTTTTCAAAACCTGACTGGAAGAAGCCCAGAACAACCTGGCCAGATCTCATGGGAGACCCTGCACTGAGCAGGAAATTGGACTGGAGATCTTCTGAAGACCCTTTGGATATGAATTATCTTAGATGCTTAGTCTATGATTTAGGAAAAACACACTAGCTCTACTCCCAGTAACAAAGTAGTTGCTTGGAAAAGTCCCTTCTCTGCCTCAACGTAAGCTGAATCATGCTGATTAATTGCTTGTTTTAATAGGCAATTTCAAAATAACTTACAATTCTACAATGAACTACATGATGGTTTTTTGGTTTCTTTATTATTTTTTTTTTCGTGAAATAGTATAGTTTTTTTCAACCCAACCCTTAGGTGTATATTTGAGAGCCCTCTAAATCTGACTACACAACTAGTAAATATGGAGTCATTAAAAATGACCTAATATTATTGTAACTCTACTCTAAGATATATAAAAATTCAGCTTATTTTTTTCATTTACATAATTTGCTAAAAGAAACTGCATAAATTTAAATTAATTTTCAGTGGTTTTACTGCAAATTAATTTGTTTCTACGAATAATACCTGCTAATTTAGTTGAATGTATCAGACTGTGAAACGAAGAATGTGATAAAAAACATCTTGATATGAATTAAAGCACATTGGTTTTGAAAAATAATTGGGTTTGGATAAAAGCTATTGGAATTAACAAAAATGTGCTGCTTTGAATGAAAATCTATTCATTTCCATACAAATGCATTGCTTATCATACAAATGATCTGATCTTAGTGGCAGGGACATGTATTCAGTGAAGGTATATAAAGTGTCTATTTCAGGCAAAAATTATCCCAAATATTTCTAATTTTAGTGAAAGGTTAAGAAAAATGTTTAAATCTTCAAAATTTTATTACTGTAGTTGATTAAAATTCTACAATTAAATAGTATTCTGTTGGAAAATGCCTTTAAGAGAAATGAAAATGTTTAGTGCAAATCTATCACTTTAACTGAAAATATAAAATGAAGAAAATAATTCATATCATTCTTGTTCATTTTCATTTGTGGCTCATTTGTACACACATTTCATGTTACACTGGCAAAAAAAAAAAGTATTCAAAATATACTGACTGTATCTTTTAGTAGTTACAAAATACATCTATAATAACAATAAGATGAATGGAATAAATAGGAACAATGAAGTCAAAATAGAAGTTTCAGTTCCTTAAAATAGAGTTGATTGATTTGACATATATCCCGAATTCTTGCCATATTAAATGAGGATTAACTTCTCTAAAGACTGTGTATTTGAACAAGTATAAATTGTGAGAGCATCACACAAGATGGATTGATGCCAATCCCAGAACAGATGATTCATAAGACAACTGGTGAACTCCTAATCCTATAGACCATATGGCTTTATTTTTCTTCTCATTTTCTGGTAATACAAAGAAGTTCTCTGGGGATATCTGATGTCTAACATCAGATGGGAAAGGACCAGAGATACTGTACCTCCTAGGAGGGGAATCTGGAGTATGGGAATAAACAAACCCCATTTTGGATTATGCGGACATAGTTACTGTTTAATGTAATACCCAGATTGCTTTAGAATATTCAAAAAGAGTTCCATTCCACAGGCAGCAGCAAAATGAAAGGTAGAAATGTTTCCTCCTTATTTGATGTTCTTCATGGATTCTGAATGAACATCAGGGGTTGAGGCTATGATATATAAGATATACAGTTAATTTCAATAATTTCACTACTTCTAAGGCACAGAATGAAAGAAGATTCAGAGCATTGTTTGCAAAGTATTACTGGTGGTATACAAAACATTTAAAAATGGAAACTGGAAGCAGCGTTGTGATTGCTCCAAACTCAGTGTTGTAATAACCCAACCAGCCTATACATCTCAATCAGAAAATGGGAGCAGGATGTAGTACAATTGTTGGAGTGGTGAGATGTATCCTGCAACATCAGAAAATGACACTGGAGAATTCAGTTTTGAGGATGGTGGTGTGTGGTAGTGGAAGAGTGGGCAATGCAGTATGGAAACATTAAGGCCAATGCTTCCAGGGATGTTGACTCTACCACAGTCAGTTGAATCAAGCTAGCCTTCCTGCAAATGATCCTGGATATTGGTTTGTAACTGGAGTTCTGAAATTTTAAAGATACTAATATCATAGAATCATTGAATAGAATCATGCAACGAAATGATTTAGAAGAGATTTTTTGAGATTATCTGGTCCAAAGCCAACTCAAAGTTCAGTTGTCTCCCCACTGTGGCGTGAGAAAACTTCTTCCTCACCACCTTTTGTCAGGGGATTAAATCTACTCTGTAAAAGCACAGCTGCAAAGAGGGGAAAGATCTTTCCTGCTGTCACCAAACTTGCAAACTTTGGGCTTTCCCCTGCCTGGCGTTCTGCCTCCTCCGCTTGTTCAAGTCCAGCTTCTATAAGCCCCTCCTTCCATGCAATGTGGGGTTCAGGTTCTGCCAAAGGACCCATGGATACTATGTTGATGCCTTCCCGATGGTGTTCAGTCTGCTCACCTCCTCTTACAGCTCCTTCAGATGGTGACTCAGCGTTTCAACCAGAGCATATCTCCCACCGGTGAGGCTGCGTTTTCCCCAGCCTCAAGGAGTTGCACTGGGCCCTGGGGACTTGGAGGGCGTGCCAGGAGACGTCATTCGAACTGGGTCTGCAAAGTTGCCCCTCGTGCATCACTGCTAGTGTTGCACCAACTGTGGCAGTCCCGTACAATCTCTGGCTGTTTTACCTTCTCTTCTGCTCCAACAGTTGGTCCCACCTTGCCATCCCTGTTCTCTGGTTGCTGTTGCTCCGGATAATAGCATGAAGGGTCAAAGGCGAAAATACTGAAATGCAGTCAGAAAATACTGTCGATCAGAAGAAGAGATTGTGTCCAAGGAACCACAGAGATGCAGTACCTCAGTCCTACAAAAGTAGGAGCTGCTGCTATTGCCATTACGGTCAGTGACAGAGTAACTGCAGCCACTAAGGACACTGTCACCCAAACAACTTTAAATTAAAAGGTTTGAAAAGCTGACAAATCACTAGGGGCAATAATTAAGTCTGTAAGGAGATCTCCTAAGTAAACCCAAGCTAGTGCCAGAAATACCAAATTCCTATTTTCATTCGTATGTCTGTGGATATAAATATATGTCTATATTGATAACTGTAGACTGCACTGGAGATCAAATGGTTTGACTAACACGCACTTTCTTGAAATAATTTAACTATCTAAATCTCATATTGGGCATCTTTCCCTGAAGCTCTTTGGTAAAATGTGAGCATGGCTCCAAGCCCATAAGCATTTCCAAATACGGAAACATCCAGAATTACTACATGCAATAAATTATGAACTCCATGTAAACCTTGTAAACTCCTTGTTAAAAAAAACCCAACAACGAACAAACAAACATCCCCTCTCCCCCCCACCAAAAAGGAAGAGGAAAGAGAGAGGGAGGACTTTCCTGTTTTGACAGCTCCTGCAAACTGTGAATGTGAGCATTCAAAAATATCTAAATATGTGTGTTAAGATTAGCATTTTTCTCCTTTCTTTGATGCTGGGGTTCTTTTTATCAGCTTCTGCTTTTAAAAAAATCTAACATAAGGTATTGGTTTGTGTTTGATTTGTAACTCATTTTGAAGTTTCCAGTCTCTCCTTCGGGTAATGTTTCTGCTTACTAAATTTAATGCTTATTCTTCTCAAGAGAACTGATACTTCTACTTTTTTTAGCTCTCATCCTCAACACTAAACTCTGACATACCGAAGCTGAGTTTTGTTTTTCCATAAGTTTTTTTCAGGATTGGTGTCATTGTTTGCACACAAACCAAATAATTATTTTGTTAATTAGATCTTCACCTATATTTTTCTTTTCTCAGATCTTACAGGTGCATATACTTTAGTTGGACTTTTCCAGAAAGTAGTTGCAATGCTGTGTGCTGTGCTCGGTTCCTACCTGCTGATATTGGTGTCCCATTTTTTGTAGATCTAAGTGAGAGTAGGAAGAAAAAAAAATGGCAAGATATTTTTCTTCTTTGCTAATTCCCATAAAGAAGGTTATCCACTAACCTCTAAGATAAAAATTATCTTCTAATGACGTGCTAACATCATTGTTATGTGGATGATTAAGGGCTTGGAGCATCTCCCTTATGAGGAAAGGCTGAGAGAGCTGGGACTCTTTAGCCTGGAGAAGAGAAGGCTGAGGGGAGACCTTATTATGGCGTACAAGTATCTAAAGGGTGGGTTGAAGGAGGATGGAGCCAGGCTCTTTTCAGTGGTTCCCAGTGACAGGACGAGGGGCAATGGGCACAAGTTGGAACACAGGAAGTTCCGTTCAAATACACGGAAACAGTTCTTTACGGTTCAGGTGACAGAGCACTGGCACAGGCTGCCCAGGGAGGGTGTGGAGTCCCCTTCTCTGGAGATTTTCAAGACCCGCCTGGATGCAGTCCTGAGTAATGTGCTGTAGGCAATCCTGCTTTGGCAGGGGAGTTGGACTAGATGATCTCTAGAGGTCCCTTCCAACTCTGAAAGTTCTGTGATTCTGTGGAGCAAAGAATAATCTTTAAGAATGTTTTCATGTGAATTTGACAGGGGATTTTATTATCTGCCCCTCAAAGGACATCCACGCTGTTGTCTCTCTTACTACAATTTTAAGGAAGATGAAACAACTTTGAGTAAAGGAACAGAAAAGTGCTGGCAATGGTAGCATCAGATCCAGAGCTATTACCTCTTCTACATGACTAGGTCTGAAGAAGTGGTCTGCAGTACAAGACAGGATTAGAAGCCTTAGAAGGAAGCTTCTCCTCTTAACGTGCAAGACAGAACAATGCATCTAAGATTTATCATGTTTCTTTAAAGATATTTAAGTTTACTACTCTTCCCTCAGACTCAGTATCACAACATTCTGTTAATCAATTAGTAATGGCATCTTGCTTTTCCATGCTTTCTTTCTTTTTCTTTTTAAATTTGGGTTTTAACTTTCCCGGCACGAGAAGCTCCTACCATGCTAAAAAGCATTGAAAATATAAGTACTGAATGTTTTCATGATGAGGGGTTTGACTCAGAAGATTTCAGGGCTCTGTTGCATGATTGCTAACAGGGCCTGAACCGTCTCGCTCTGGGTCCAGGTGTGTTTTGATTTCAAAAACATGATAATGTCACCGTGATGTTTTCAGATGAAAGAGAGCTCCCACTCATTCAAACTTCAGGTTTCTGGGGCAGATTCTCTTGCTCAGATGATGAACTATAGTGACATCCCTACTCCCTACACACTATTCCTGCTCGGCATGTTGTGTACCTGCTGTTATGTGACTTTGTCCATTGCCATTTGGACAAATGGTCGGATGGCAAACAACATTGCTAAATGCAAAGAAAGGCTGTTTTTAACTTCACTGCATCGACTGTTTTTCCTTCTGCTCATTTTTTTTTCTCTTTTTCTTTTTTTTTTTTCTTTTTTTTTTTCTTTCTTTCTTTTCTTCTGGGTTTCTGTTTCCCAAGATGGGAAGAAAATACATGTCTGAAAGCTCTTTATGAGGAGTTTTTCTTCTGTATTCACAATGCCAAACATGGTTTGCAGCAATGTGTAAGCCCTAGCAGAAGCTCTGAATTTCATATTTCCTCTCCCAGACTCCATCATTTTAGCTTCTATCTGGTTTGCCTCCAGTACCATTTCCTCTCAGACAAAGGTGAATTGCTGTTAGTCTTTTACTGAGCTGAAGGTGAGCTGTTGGCTTTGCTTTAAGTCTTTTAGGAAGACCACATAACACTGAACAACTCCTTTGAAACCCTGGGTTACAAACATGGAAACACAGCAATCTATTAAACGGTCATTAGAAATAAAGCTTATTGAACTTTCAGCTTGACCCAGATCTTGGCAGAGGGAAGAAAAGCATCTCTTCAGTGAACTCAGTGGTGCTATGGTGATACACGCCAGCTGAAGATGCTTACTGTGGCTTTCTGTGCTCATTACTCAGTGAGTGATCATTGTGAAGAGCCCAAACACTAAATCAGTCATGTTTTTAATAGGTCAGCTCAAATACATTTTTCTCTCAGAAAGAAAATTACCTTGCTAATACACCAAATTTGCTACTTCCCTTTTTTTTTTTTTTGTAAAGAGCCCTTCCCATGAAGTTTACCTACAATTAAGTACTAACCACAATCAACATGATGATAATTATTAAATTAGAACTTTACAATCTTGTAAATCCTAAAACAGATGCTGATAGTCGCAAATAAAATTTGAGCAAAGCCAGTCCAGACTCATAGAACCAGTCTTTCCCTGGGCTCCTATACACTGCTAACACCTTGCATCTTGTCCCCTGATACCACTGTGTAAATAATTTTGAGTACTTCCTGATACGGTAGAATTTGAACTGCTTCTCTGTTGTTAAAACAAAAGAAAAATAATCCTTCTAATTCAAACACTGTTGGTGCTGCAGTCACTTTATAAAAAAGCCTGGCTTTGCTTGGGAAGATTCTGGTATTGTCTCGTTACTGTCTGATCCTTTATGATGCTACTGAACACCCTTTCTAAAAGATTGTGAAGGGGGGGGAGGGGAGTGTTACCACTTCTGATTCAGTTCCTTTCAACAACTCTAACAGAGAGCCTGTGTTGGCCAAGTTTGCCTTTAAAGGTTTTCTCTGTAAAGTATTTCCATGGTGGACAGTAGCCCAGCTGAAGTGCATCTACACCAATGCAGGAAGCATGGGCAACAAACAGGAGGAGTCGGAAGCCATCATGTTACTAGAAAGCTATGACCTAGTTGCCATTATGGAAATTTGGTGGGATTAATCCTATGACTGGAGTGAGGCTACCAATGGCCATGGGCTGTTCAGAAGGGACAGGTGAGGAAGGAGGGGCAAAGGTGTTGCCCTCTACATCAAGAAATGGTTAGAGTGTGAAGAGCTGTCTCTAAAGAATAGCCGTGAACAGGTTGAAAGCTTATGGGTAAGAATTAGAGACTGAGGCAAGAGAAGGAACCTTGTGGTCGGTGTCTACTACAGGCTGCCTGGTTAAGGGCATCCTATTGACGAAGCCTTCTTACTCCAGCTACAGGAGGCATCATGCTCACACGCTTTTATCCTGCTGAGGGACTTCAACCACCCTGACATCTGCTGGAAAAGTAGCATAGTGAACTGTAGGCAATCCAAGAGACTCCTGGAATGCATTGAGGATAACTTCTTAAGACAGGTAATAGATGGCTCCACCAGAGGAGAGGCTATATGGGACCTGTTGGTCACCAAAGTAAGTGAGCTAATTGATGACGTCAAGACTGGAGGCAGCCTGGGCTGCAGTGATCATGCATTGGTGGAGCTCGCAGTCCTGAGGGATATGGGTTAGGTGAAGTGTAAAGTCAGGACCCTGAATTTTAGGAAAGCAAACTACCAGCTGGTCAAGAAATTAGTCAATAGAACCCCCTGGGAAACTTCCCTCAGGGGCAAGGGAGCAGAAATTAGTTTGATGGTTGCATCCAGAGGGTAGTGGCCAATGGCTCAATCTCCAGATAGAGATTGGTGACAAGGGGGTCTGTATTGGCACCAGTACAGTTCAATATTTTCATCGATGACACAGACAGGGGGATTGAGTGCACCCTCAGCAAGTTTGCGGATGACACCAAGCTGCATGGTGCGGCTGAAACACCTGAGGAACAGAATACCATCCAGAGGTACCTGGACAAGCTTGAGAAGTTGGCATGTGTGAACTTCCTGAGGCTCAATCAGGCCAAGTGCAGGGTCCTGCACCTGGATCAGGGCAACCCCCGGTATCAATACAGGTTGCATAATGAAGGGATTGAAAGTATCCCTGCTGAGAAGGTCTTGAGGGTAGTGGTGGATGAAAAGCTGGACATGAGCCGAGAAGATGCCCCTCGCAGCCCAGAAGGCCAGCCCGTACCTGGGCTGCATCAAAAGAAGTGTGGGTAGTGGTTGAGGGAGGTGATTCTGCCCCTCTACTCCACGCTTGTGAGACCCCACCTGGAGTACTGCATCCAGCTCTGGAGTCCCCAAGATAAGAAGGACATGGACCTGCTGGAGCGGGTCCAGAGGAGGGACATAAAGATGATCAAAAGGCTGGAGTGCCTCTCCTATGAAGACAGGCTGAGAGAGTTGGGGTTGTTCAGCCTGGAGAAAAGAAGGCTGCCCGGGAGATGTTATTGCAGCCTTTCAGTACTCAAAGGGGGCCTACAGGAAAGATGGGGACAAACTTTTTAGCAGGGCCTGTTGTGATAGGACAAGGGGTAATGGCTTAAACTAAAAGAGGGAAGATTTAGACTAGATATAACGAAGCAATTTTTTACACTGAGGGTGGGAAACACTGGTACAGGTTTTCCAGAGAGGTGGTAGATGCGCCATCCCTGGAAACATTCAAGGTCAGGTTGGACGGGGCTCTGAGCAACCTGATCTAATTGAAGATGTCCCTACTTAGTGCAGGGGGGTTGGACTATATGGCCTTCAAAATTCCCTTCCATCCCAAAATATTTTATTGTTCTATGATTCTATGATTCTATGGTTTCAGTCTTATATTTTAAGGGAAAAATGACCCTATTTGTGCTGCTGCATATCAGCTGGTTTTCATGGTCATCCTGCATAAGAAAAACGTGATGCAATTCCCAAACTGCAACATAATCATAATAGCAGTCATATTTTGTGCTGAATTAAAAATCTTTACCTCGCATTGCTGCAATCAAGCTTCAGTCAAACCACATACTGGGCATGATGCTGGTTCCCCCATCCCTTGTCTGTGCTTGACTGCTAATTTGAAATTTCTAATTGCATTCTTATTATGATCTTGCTTCCTGTCAGACTGACAGCTACATAACACGTAGGAGGAAAGCTAGATGGGAAGGCTAATTATGAGCTAAGGTAGTCAGGAGGGAGAGAGAGGAGGATTATTTTATTTTTTAATCAATATTATATTTTCTATTGCACCACCCCCAGTAGATTGTGTCTTAATGAGATTCAGTCCTAATCAATGCACATCTAGCCAAATTAAAGGTCAGATCCTGCCTGTCTAGGGCATGTAAATCATAGGAAAGTCTTTGAGATGCCTTCTCTTCTTTTTCTCCTTTTCCATAGCACAGCAAAGGCCAGAAAGAATATAAGTTCCTTTACTGGAAGAGCGAAGGGTTTGCTTTTTTCCTGATTTCCTGCAATGCATATTATACAAGGGGTAGAAAGAAGGCCAGCCATGTTCCCTGTTCTGATTTTACTATGGTTTGCTGACTTTATTCTTTTCTGAGGAAATATTCCATATGTTTCTGCCCTTAGCCACACTCTACGCCCTGATCTTGCAACGTGATTCAACACCACTCACACTGCCCTCATATTTTCATAGATGTTTGCATAACCTCCTATCCTGCCCCAGGGCATGAAACATATCTTTAGTATCGTGCTATAGAAGCAGTGTTTTTGTGGGTCGCAACTCAGCCTTTGCTGTTTCTCAGACACTTTGAAAACATACACATACAAAAAACAGTTACATCAAGAGGCCCCAGGAACACCATATGTGGGTGCAGAGTTTACCCAGGTCAAGTTCTATGCCTTGTAGATAGACCATCTGTTCTAGTGATATAATCCTTAAGAGAATAATACACATATTTTCCATGCAAACTGGATTAATCTAAGAGTCAATCTAATGATACCTTACTTTATGGTCTATATTAACCACAACATAGTAAAATTTCATGATTTTTTTTTTTCCCCCATTTTAAAATTTCAGGAATTTTCAGTTTAAAATCATTTTAAAAAAATCAATTACTAGTGTATACTATATTTCTGGATTTGAAATCTCTTGCTTTGTCTGGCTTCTTCTCCTGATTTGTCATTGTGCACCATAACCTGGATCTATCAGCTTCATCATACAAGAAACCTGCACAATTGGTCCTGATGGTTATAATGAGGCTAGAACCAGAGGTGGAGACATGGAGTTTAAGAGCTCTCACGGGTTAAGAATCTGTGTAGAGAAAGCGATCAGAAGCAAAAGAGGTTTATAGCAAAAAACAAATGGTAACAGGGAAAAGAAGGCAAAAGCAGAACAGTAGGTGCCAGAAATCACAGCTAAGCAGGCAAGAGACAGAACAAAGGAACAAGCCACAGTAGCACACAAAGTAGCCAAGAATTATCTGTGCAAAGGACTCATATATGCTGATAGGGGATGCTAATCAGTCTCCCTGATCAATATTACACAATTTCTACTGGCTCTGTCAGCATCTTAGTACCTCAGGTCAGCAGGAGTTTGAATAGAAACAGGTGGTCCACTGCAGAGCCCCATAACTGAACCTGTGCCTAACAAGGAGAATATTTTCAGTACTGACATATGTTATATAAATTCAATAATCTTTTCCAGTTTCTTTTTATGTCAGTAGTAATTGATATCAATAGGTGTTTGGGATCCCAAGACAGCAAGCTAAACCTAAACAAATATAAATCAGTTTGCTGATCTTGGTCACTCAGAAAATGGCTCCTTAACCACTTAATATCAGAAGAGAATTAATCTAAATGAGCTGCATAAAAAAATAATATTTCCTTTCAGAATATTAAATGATAAATAGATAACAGAAAATAATTCTACTACTATCAGTAAAAAATAAGAACAGTGTAGATGTGGGTTTTCTTGAACTTTTACTAATGACACAGGTCTTGACTACTGCTAAAGAGAGTGTGTTGGACTTGCTTACTAAAATTCTGGCTGAAGTTAAGATCAAGTTCGGGTCTCGCTCAGGAAATCCTGGAGATGTCATAGCACATTAGCCGTGTATGGTACACGTCGTTCCAAGCACGGGCTTCTATTTTTGTCTCCTGCCTTTAACACCTCCACTTGTTCACACTTTACTTAGCTTCATTGCCATCCTCTCATCTCCTGAGAACATTGAGCATCGGAGTTTCAGTGGGACTACAGGGATCAGGCAAGCCACAGAAATGAAAGGATGCTACTCCCCAGCCCGGTTTGCTTGATTCTCAGTTGTCCCTGGTTTTGCCAGCCGGATAGCCATCTGCCCAGACAGGAGTTAATTTACTGGGATCTAAAAGTAGAAAGTAACCGTCATTATTTCAGAGTTCTATTTAGAAACTGCAACTACAATGATAAGGCAGCGTTACCCCAAACTGGGCAGTGTTACAGATCTCTTCTTCTGAGCAGATGGGCTGCAAAACAGCAAACTTTGCATGGACCAGCTGCAGGCTTTCATAACGAATACAAGCTGCTGATAGCAGTCTAGACAGCCACAACAGCTAGAAAACACATTTCCATAATATAATAGCCTGTTGTAGAAATGAAGCTTGCTCCTTGGCATTCCTGCTAAAATTTATGTTCTTATTAATAGAGCTAGATTGTTATAGACTTACATTTACTCCTCTGCCAGCCTGTGCTAGTTAACACAAAATAGAGGTAAAATGCTACCAAAGTAACTAGCTAGGAATCAAATATCACAAAGGGATTTTAGTTTTCTTTTTCGCTTGTTTGTTTACCCGAAGGAAGATGCAGTTTTCTCAAAACTAAATTGTTAATGAGGAGAAAAGCCTGATAAAAATCCAAACGTCATATGCCGATCAGTCAAACCCAAGAACATTTCATGTTCTTTGACTGGTGCAAAGTATTTAGGTTTGGAACATCGAAAATTTTAAGGCTGAATTTTCTTATCAGTGCTCTGCCTTAGGAAAACTCTGAGTCACTTGCTGTTTTGGGGTGTTTTCAGAATATTTTTTCATTGTTTTCTTTCATCCCATATGGCCAGCAGAAACTCTGTCTCTCTCAGCAGCATGCTGTAGATCTCCCTCTGATAGAAATACAACTTCAATACCATTTCATGAGAAATGCAACTCTGGATGTATTAGAGAAGATGAAAAGTAGGGATATCAGAAACATCAGTAGAGACATTTTTCTTAGCAGTGTGACACTCAAATGTAGCTTCCTATTAGAGCTGATTTTAAATGAAACTTAGCAGGACAATTTATTTCTTTATTTTTATTTGGAGAACTATGAAGAGATTAAAGATATTTTAATGAAATGCTTTACTTCTTTTGAAGCCAATTTATTCAGAACTATAATTTTTAGAAAAAAATAATTAAAAGTTTAGAATTTTACAGAGAATTGGGATGAAAACTAACCTTGAAGTTTTGGAGTCTCTGAATTTCACTGCATTATTGCTACATGAGTCTGACTTAGCAGGTCTTTTTTCACCATCTGCAAATCTCTCATCATGTATAACTTAAAACCAAAGGGAGAACTTATAAGGAGTTTGTAGCTCTCTTACAAGTGATTTTGTATTCAGAGGAAAAGTCAACAGAGATAACTCCTGTCTTGAATATTCTCCAGATCTTCCAGTGCAGAAAAGAGGTGTCATGGCTGAAAGAAATCATGCCATAGGTTGATTGCTGTGTAGGAACATGGTTCCTGTTTTTTTCCACTTCTAGATATATTCAGGTAGTATCTTAACTCCTGATTTGTATTTATTTGGTGACATTTCAGTCAATTGAGTTAATGATTTAAGAAATGCAGAATAACTGATTCATAAATTCCACACACTCCATCCTTCTTGCGTGCAGAAACTTCTCTCACAGCTGCTCGTGCCTTTGACTTTGTGCAGTGCGCTGGCCGCGTCTTGCGGCTCCGAGTCCTGCAGAGACTTTGATGCTCATGGCATGAGGTCAGGCATTTTGGCCAGCACTCCACACCACCTCACCCCGTGTGCTCTGTGCCCTCTCATCTCTAAGAGAGTTACCAGAGTAATCTAGACCAAAATGCATGTGAATTGTCTAGCTTTGCTTTAAGCTATCGTGGTAGCTGTGTCTTCTAGACATGGCACTCAATACAACTGACCTCTAGTCCAAAGACTATGAAATAAATGAAAAATCCAAGACTTTGAATCAAACCTGTTTTTAAACTTCAGAGAATTAGACATTAATTTTAAGAGATAAGTTTTGAAAATTCCTGCATGTATATTTAGTGATAATATACTGTTGCAGTAATGAACCAGTAGATTTAGCTTTTTGTCACAGTTTTCAGTCAGGTTTCAGCCAGTTGTCTCAGGGTATTCAGTATTAAAGAGCACATCGTCTATTTTCATCCATTAAATCAAAAAAGGAAAATGGCAAGCAAAAAACTTTCCTGAAGTAGTAACATCACTAGAGTCTAGATGTCCTCCAGATCCTGTGATACTGAGACTCGGGATGTTTATAAAGTGGATTATACAAAAATATTCAAACTTTCTCTCCAGATATCTTTTCAAACTAGAAGAGAGAAAAGACTGCTGAGAAAAATATAGTGTGAAACACTGTTTTAATAATGCCAGATAAGAAGATTATTGTCGGGCAATCAAAAAGACTTTGCAATTTTGAAAAAAAAAAGAGGATAAAGAAATGTGACTAAAACCTCCTCAGACTGCATTAAAAACAAATAAAAAAACCCTTATCATAAAGGAAAAACTCATAAGTAATTCAGTCCTTTGCTCTCTGTTCAGTAAGTGATATCTCCAAATAATTGCACTTTTCAATTTTTTTTCTCACCTGTCTTATTTTTGTGCATATAATATTGAACAGATATGTGACTAACTCTGTGGCTAACACAGGGAAAAGAAAAAAAGAAAGTATCCTGATTAATAGAAATAAGAAAAAAGTTCTAGTCCCTTTGAAAGGAAATTAACTGCTACAAAGATCACACAGCTTTACCAGCTTTACATGTATATTACATGTTAGTGTCCTATTAACATAAATTAAGATTACTTGAGCTTTCTTCACTTTTTTTTTTTTTTTCCTTGCAGATGTTCTTCTATTCAGGCTAATCTAAAAATGATTCGCTGTATGAACTCCACATTATTTTTATTGAGCTTTTCTGTAACACAGCAAGCGTAGTCATTTGGTACTTCCTGGTTACGTAACCAGGGATGAAGAGTTAATTAGGATATAAGCACTTACCATCACTCAGATTTGTATAAGCAAATCTAATAACTCAATGTTGTTAAATATGCTTCTGCAACGTTCTTGAGCATCACTCGCAGAGAAAGGAAGGAGGGGAATATTACTCATATTAATTTTTAAGAATGAATATAAATAATGCAGTGAGAAGATTCCAGATGGAAACCATCACATGTTCCCTGCCTCTTCCTTCTCTCTTCTGTTTTGTTTTTCCTCCTAAAAGGAGGAAACTGTCACAAAGAGGGAGTTTTTTACTTGTTTGGAAGCTCGTTGAAGTCAATGGAGAGCCTCCACTGTGCCTCTGTGAATCAGCTACTTGTGTGCTATGAGACTGATTTCTGACTTGCAGGAGTTTGCATCAATGTACCTGTGAGGAAGGAAAAAAAGATTACAAAAGAAAGGAGAACGAAAACCTGAACTGTGAATTTCCTACCCCCAATGTGGGACTTGCAAAGCATGGATTGAACTTTATCATTCTCTCAGTTGGATATACTATGATACTGTAGTCCTTTTCCCACTTTAGATGAAACAACTTTTAGTGAAAGAAGAGAAGCAGCAGGATTAGGGGGAAATATGACTTTTTCCTATTCTGGTCTGAGCTTCTCTGCTAAAACCACAAGAATAACCACAGCTGGCTCTCCAGGAAGGGCTTAAATGCCTTTGTTTCAAGGCATTCTGTATTTAAGTATCCCATAGTTGCCTTGCTATTATCAAAGCATGGAAAAATGCCTGGGAGTTATGTGATAAACACAGTTAACCTGCCTGAAGTGAATTATTCCTGAAACTCAGTGTAGTAATAGATGCTTTTTCAGTTGCTTTGTTTCCTAACAGATGTTGTTGTTTGAATTGTGTGTTTGACTCTACTTACTTTAATTAGGCGTAACTCTCCATCTGAGTCCCCCAGGTCAGTGGTTTATATCTAACATTTTTTCTGTCATATTGTTGGTTTTCAGCCACTGCTGTACCACAGTCAGTTTATTCACATGCAATGCTCATTTGCCGTAAGCCCGCAATTCAGTTTCATTAACAGACCTTACCCCTGACAAACTAACAGCTGTGGCACTCCCAGTCCTCAAAGCACCTGTGACTGGGTTTCTACATGCCTGGAAATGATTGTACGTGTTTTTTCCTTTTTAGCACTATAAATACAGATTTGGCTGCCTGTGAGAGCAGTAGTGCTGGCACATGCGTGAATTCACTTGTTTGAAGGACAAATGCACCATTCTAGGAGTGTATTTTTCTTGGAAATATGGCTAAGCTACTGTAAGTGATTATACCTTATCTTTCCAGTCTGAAAGAGTGCCTGAAAACTTACAACTGAATATTTATTCATTGGCTTTAGTACCTTACAAACAAAAAATCCTTCGATATGCACTGTTTCCTGCTGTGCGATCATTACAGAAGTGTTAGTGACAGAATGACAGTAGAGTAAATCAGAGGATGCGAGTCGAGGTGTTATGAGAACAGAAAGAGGTGTCTCAGCATCCTGGTCTTTTGTGGGTAGGCTAAAGACTAGGTGACTACTTGAAAAGCCAGTAAGTAGAACGGTGTGGAAAAGGGAAGGGCATATCTGTGATTCAGGGAGTAAAGAATATTAGCACAAGAAAGACTGTTGTCTCAGAAAATATGAAAGAGAAGAGAAACAAGAAAAGCATTTCTAGAAGTTACCTAAGAAAGAAGGGATTTGGTATTTTTTGCCTGATTTGTGTTTAACTGATAAATAAAGGTTTTAGATGAGACAATATAGGTGACTTAAAATGTGTCCTTTGAGGTAGCAAATGACATTAGTGGGTTCACTATAATAATAAAAACTAGTCTTACACCTGGAAAGGATGTGGAGAGCTCAGTAACTACTGAACTGAAGCTATTCTGGGGTCAGTGGATACTAGTTTTTGATATATCTTAGTTAATAACTTTGTAGTTCTGATGCCTGTCTGATGTTTAGTACAGGAAAGAAAAGTCGATATCCTTCACCAGCAATGATGTGAGTCATAGTCTTTATTGGAGGAGCCAGTGCTGTGTGGGAGTAGGACCTAAATGAATGTTTATATGTGGAAAAACAATTTTGTTCTTCAAACCTGAGATATGTGCTCTTTCAGAAATCAGTTATAGGTGGCATTTTAAAGGATTTTTGTTTTCTATACAAAGCTTCTATGAAACAACATTTATGTGTCAGAGATCATCAAATGGTACCATTTCATTGCAAACTCTTTTTTTTTTCTTAACCATAAAAGCAAAGGCCTTTTAGATCAAAGCTTTTAAGAGACACTGTGACAGATAATAGAGAACAATCTCTCTCCCTAATGTTCTATATTTAATGACACTCACTGTAGAACTTCCTAGAAAGCTGAGATTTCTGGAGAAAACTGATTAACTTTATCTTGATTAGATCAGCTTCTAAAGTTATAAAGTTGATGTTATAAAGTTCATGTGAAATATATAAGCAAAATGATAAATGACAAAATGATCACCCTCCTCACTACGTATTTGTCCTCCAAATCCTATATATCAAACTGTCTGCTACACCTAGGCACAGCTACAATAGCTGCTTTTGGAAACGATAAATTAAGGATCGCTACATGTTACATAAATCCTTGCTAATTTTTGCCTTTGTTTTACTATTTACACAGCGGGGTTTTGTACTATAGTTTTACAATATAAAAGAAAACTTCCAAAATCTTTACCTATGTAGTGGAAGAGTTGTAATTACTATAGTTTGCAATTTCTCAGGTTACCTTTGGTTAAGAGGCAAGAGGGTTTTATTTTTGGTTTATAGCTTGAATGAAAAGCTAGTTCTTGAAGCAGATATACTTCTTGTATACAAAGTATGGATGACTGAAATAAGACTACTGAAAAAAAGGGATTGTGTACAAATCTATTCTAGAGCTGGTCCATTTATGGAAAGAGTTATATATGAAGTTTAGAAGACTCTGCATAAAAGATTTCCCCTCCATTGGGAAGTCAACATTCAGCATATGATGAAAAAAATGAGAGAATAGGGTTTTGTCAGCTTAGAGAAAGCTAAGAGGAGGTGATGAGGTTACTGTCTTCAACCTCCTAATGGTGGCTATAGACATGACAGAAGGTCTTCTCAGAGACACAGCAAAAGGGCAAGAGACAGTGGGTGCATGTTGCTACAAGAGAAATTCTGATTAAATGTAAAGGAAAATACTGTTCATAGTTTGGGTGGTTAAGCATTTCAACAGGTTCCTCGGAAAAAGTTGCAGAATCTCTGTCATTGGAGATACTCAACAGTCAAGTGGTTGTAACACTGAGAAACTTGCTAAAACTTTGAGGCTGTCCCTTCTCTGACTGGAAGGGTTGGATTAAGTGATCTCCATAGGTCCCTTTTAACCAAAATTATTCTATGAATCTAAATTTTTAGGGCTGGGGTATCAGAGACAACTTTCACTAGACAGATTGCCAGTCTTCTCACTGCTAGAGGGGATTTACTGTTATTATCTGATTCAGCCAACAATCACACCTGATTCTTTCCTCTTGCAACCCAGTGTGCAGGACTCCAGACTCTTAGGACCCAGGACAACTTTTGCTTAGGCTACGTTTTTCCATCCAAGGAACCTGACTGTGAACCAGGAGCTAAAGAAACTGCGATCAGGGTCAAATCAGCACTCCAGCCATGCTCACAGCACCAATGACCATGGCTCCTCACATCAGCCCTGGGAGCGTTCTGCTGGCCGTGTCTCATCTGCTGAGGGGCCATGGGCTGTGGTGCCGGGGAGCAGCTGGGCAGAAGCAATGTGTGCCACTATTATTTACTGCACCAGTGCTATGGATCTACCTCTGCCAGAGAGCACTGCCTACGTAAGCAGTGATTGTGCCATTTCCAGAAGTCACCAAAGATCACTTCTCTCTCTTTTTGCACAGGCAGTCCCTCTCCTCCACTTCTTCACTGAATTCACACTCATGCAGCCCCTCTCCTTCTCTGCTAAGTTCTTCTGGTTATTTTCTAAAAAAATATTTTTTTTCTGCTTCAGTTATTAAACTGAAGAATACCAACAGCGTAATATCATTAACTTGGCCTTACATATTACATTTACAAGGAAGGATTCTTTATCCAGCAAGCACCAAAATAAAATCCTTTGTTCCTTTTAATTTTCAGCATGGGTTCCTGTCCGGAGGTGTGATTGCTTAAGACTAGCAACAGGTGGGAAGCACACATGGTGAAAATGGTAATTTCCTGAGACAACACTAACTTTTTTGGGTGTTGAATTCCCCAAGAGAAAAAAAAAAAAAAAGAAAAAGAAAAAAAAAGAACCAACTTCTTGAAATAAGACTGTCAGGATATATAATAGATATGATTTTTAAGCAGAAACTAATCTTTGACTTCCAGAGAGATTAAATCTAAAAAATGTGAAGGCATCCTGTATCCTGGAAAGCTCCACATCAAGTTGCAGTTTGGAATTAGACGCTGGAATTTGTTTTGCAGCATAACTATAACTGCATCTATGCAGCCCTGTTTGGCATTCCGCTACTGCGCTCGTTAAGTAATAGACACGCACAAGAATTCTGTCTTGGCATTTTAGAGTTCACCGTAGAGTTAGTCTTAATTGTTCATGAGATTTATTCTGTCCTTGCAAATCTAATTTTCCCTGGCACCTTCTGGAGTTAGCACAAAGAAAAGTGCCTATTCTGACATCCTCCAGAGGAGCTTCCCTCTCCACTGATTGCGGTAAGAGCTTGAGGAGATTATCCAGCCTTGGCTAAACTTAGCCTTTACAAACACTCGCCTCCATTTATATTCACAAATTAAATTATTCACAGACATCCCTTTAAAAAAATGCCAACGCATTTTATAACCTCTTGTGACACTGAATTACACAGACTCCGCTAAGCATAAGGAGTTCACCCATAGGTGGTTAGCACAGAATTTGCTTATGCATGAACTTGAAGTTCTTTGCAAAGAGTGGACATGGTCTGGACTGAATTAAGGAAATGTTTAGTTAGAAGATGTCCAGCAAGTGGCATCAGGTCCTAGACTGGGATGGTAAAGGTCACGTTCAATTCTCTGTCCCAGGCTTCCTGTGAAAGAATGGTGGGACACAGAATATGAAGTTAGTTATATACTGTTCAAGTCTTGTAGTACTGAAGTACTTATGCTCCTAAGACTTATTTTCTTTGATGGCTCAGATACTTAGATGCTTATGCCTCATTAAATCAATGTTTTAATATAGTTTAGAGCGCTCTATATAATTTTGGGGCTAAAGATATTGCTTCTTAAATATCAAAATAGTAAAGTTATCTTATAAAATCCTGAGGAGAAGATTATGCTGGTCCACTTAACTGTAATATGAGGAATTTCCTGTTTCTGCTGATTAATGATGACTTACCTTGCTAAGGATGGCAGCCTGAATTAGGACAAACATGCTAAGGAAAAAGAAAGCTCTCGGAGTTTATTAGCAAGAAATATTTGGCTGTTCAGTTCTGTACACAAACATACACAGCCTTGAAAACTTCTTATGGTTCCTATGGGGAATGAGGTTTGCAGAGTTAGGTTTGTCTCTGGCCCATTGAGGTGGAACTGACCTTAGTTGTGAAGTTAATATAGTGCGATTAATAAAACAAGAGAGAAAACAAATACAAGGAAAGGTAGGGAGGATCAGAGGTAATAAACAAGAAAAACAAGTGATAGAGTAGAAAGCAGTAGAAGAGCTGGGGAGGAAGAAATGCCCAGTTTTGGAAGTGGAGTATCCTTCTCCATTTCCTAGGCCGTCGCATTTTCCTATAAAAATATTCAACCAACAGTTCACACCTAATTTTTTCATGAATTTGTAACTGTTTTATGTTGAGAGCATGCAGGGAGAAATTCAAATGCTGCATGATGGAAAATCAGATAAAAACAACCACCTTCCAGTGAGGTTTCTCCTTACTGTTAGAACTGCTGTACACATGTAACTGCTGGCAAAAAAATGTCAAGAATGAGAGAGGAACTCGAAAGATCATTGATTCAATAGGGAAAAAAGTTTTTTTTAAAAACGGCAATGTTCTGCACTGTTATAGATCCTAATTACGGACAAACCAGACCTTGACTGAAAGCCGAGACTTTCATCTCCTGTTTGCAGAAGGCATGAGACTACATTTGTTTTGAGAGATAATGAGTTTGACACAGACAGCTCGGCCTGGCTACCTTGGAGCTTGGCAGCATATGGTCTAAAACTCCACTAATGATGTGAAAGCTTGAACTTCCCACTTTATGAAAGTCTGTGTTCCCCTCTTGGAAGAGGCTTGCTTATCCAGCCATCCATGAACACCACCCAATACCGTTGCGTGTTTTATGTCATTAACAGAGAGTGGTAGAATCAGTACACTCAATTTTGAATAGAAGACAGCTACTAGTACATTGCCTGTATAGGAGAGATGTAAGCATTCAGGTATATATAGTTTTTTTTGTTCTCACAAATCACTCTTCATTTGCTAGTCTTCCTTACATATGATCTTAAATATTCTTCCTTACAGACCTACTTAAATATCTAAGACAAATGTGATGAATAACGGAGTCCAAAAAAAACCTCCAACAAGTTCTGAATCTTAATCATTCCAATGAAAGAAGTACTGTTATAGTCAAGTATAAAGTTTGGGGTTAAAAAATCACAGGGCTTTTTTTGTTATTTCAAACTAACGCTTCAATAATTATTTGTAACATCGTAACAGCACTTCATGAGGAAAGCCATGGGCTTATTCTATGGCACGGCTAGGGTATTAAATAATTTTCTAGAGTAATACTACTGATTCAAATGGAAACATACCAAAAATGAATTAAAAATTGGCATAGTTTATTTTATAGTCTCTTTCAGTCCTTTGGAGCCTGCACAGGGACTTTCTGTGAGCTACACTCTAATCTCCATGAGAGTCTCCTGGGTTTGCAACATATGGTAGCAATGTGACTCTGTCAAGTCAGTTTAGCCAAATCAAAAAATTTAAGATTGCCTCATTATCTAGCTAGAAAGGATTTAATAGTGATTGATTTCTGTCATAGTGGAATAATTAACCTTACCACTTACCATATGTAGTTATTCATTAGGAGTATCTCACACCAATTGCCAGAAATTATTAAGCTAAACCTCATGATACTTGTAAAGAAAGAATAATTATCCCCACTTTGCAGGTGGAGAAGCTGATTGCATACATACACAAATACCTACACGTGCTCACAAATACTTTATATACATAATAGTATAAATACAGTTATACATAAAGAGAGACGTCTACATTTTCCTAATTGATTATCTAATATTTAGGATTAAGACCTATGCCTAAGTGTATAGCTTAATTTTCTGAGGTGCTGAAAATCTTTTATGTCCCAATCCAATGAATATAGAGATGAAACCTAAATACAAATAAGAAACAACATACATCTGAACAACTTCAGAAATTCAAGTTTGTTTTTGAAAGCAAGAGAAGACGTTTAAAAAAAAAGCACAAGAAAATTTAACAGAACTCTGAATCAAATATTAGACCCTGTTGTATGAATATTGTAGTTGTGAGTATTAGTTTCTATATGTTAGAGATGTAGATTAAGGGACTTTTTGAGTATACATAGATTGCAACGAGAATTTGACGCTGCCTATCTGAATTCTGTCACCTTTATCGTGATTTTTATTTATTTTAGTTCATGAAAATATGACATATTTTATTTCATTAAAGGAAACTGGTAGCTAACTCAACATCTGTTAATTCATACAGGTACACAGTGATGTATTACCTTGCCAGTAGAAGGCAGAGAAGAGGTGGAGTTCATGGCTGTGCTGCCCACTAGCACTCTCTTCTCTCCAGGACCTGCTAGGGAGAGGGAGAAAACCCACGTACCAACCCAGAAGATTCATGCCTGTCTTAATAATAACGAGCAGTCCTCATCCAGATTGCTCAACCTTTAAAAAACCTTTGTGTTTGAAAAACATAATCGCTTTTAGTTATGCTTAACGAGGCAGAGTTGCCACACACTGAGTCCTACTCTCCTAGTTTATATAGCTATAGCTATAGCTCATGTAGCTATAGTTCAGGAGAAAGGCAGTGAATGAAACTTAACCCTGTCTTCATTGGCTGTACATTTTAATCAGCTTTTAAAATGCTTGTGGGTTTTCAGGATATAAGGATTTGGGGGGATACTTTGGTAAAATGAAGTAACGGATAGAAAAGGAATAACCGGGGAAGTGTGGCTCAGGACAAACGATGCAGAGGAGGCGTCTTTCTAGCAATGAAGAAGAGGCTTTCATTATATTCTCAATATTTTTCAATATTTTTCTTCCTTTCAATATTTTTCTTCTCCCATTAAATTTATTCATACTCTCATCTAATTATTTGGATTAGGCAGGTATAGTGTACAAAATATGCCCCATTGTGGTGAGGTACGTGTTGCATCTCTTTATGTACCTTAAAAATGCTTCAATCATTAGAAGGTCTCAAAAGCTGAAGACAGGGAACTTGTAAAGAAAATACGTTTTGAGAAAATACGCATTAGGGGATGGTCTACCTGATTTAATGTTTTAATGAAGTAGTGTATCAAATAGGATAGAAACCTTACTGAATCTCAAGGCTTAAGCATTTGTTCAGGTTCTGTTTGAAATAGGGAGGTATAGTGTGAAAGCAAAATGCTATGAAGGTTATAGACTATAAAATCGGTGATGGGAAAAAAATGAAAACGGTCAAATATGGCCATTCTTGCTTTTGCTGAGTAAATAGGAGCTTACATGTCCTGCTGGGATTGTTTGCAGAGCGCAGTTTCTTAGTAAATGTGTGTGAGGATCAGCTGTATTGTGGGTGAAAAAATGTCCTGAATGTGGCTGTGGAAACCGAATTGTACTTGTCCTGTCCAATCGTTTCTTATAGGCTACAAAGTAAACATTGAAAAGGAACCCTTATTTTATTTGTGAGCGTTTTGGCACAAGCCATTATAACTGATGAATAACAGGTACACTATAATCACCGATTTCCTTCTCCATGAGGTAATTAACAGTACCATTAAGAAGCAAGCTGTCTGCTGCGTCGTCAAGGTACTGAAAGTCAGAGCGGTGCCACGCGGTCTCCTTCCAGCTAATTGGTATCACACTCCCTCGTAAGACCTTGCTTATTTTAGTGAACCGCTCCTACCTCAGCAAAGGGATGGTTGTGAGCAGGTGAGGCCATTAACCTCTTCCACCGTTGCTGGGCCTGGGTCTGCACCGAGTGCTGCAACCCGGGCTCTCGAGCAGTAAGCACTGGACTATCAACGTTAGGTTCGGGAGGAGGACTTCATCTTGCCCGAACCTGGAAAACAGGCTGAGTTTATGTTTGGATTCAGGCTTGAGTCAGTACTTATTTTATCAATACCTGTTTGTTCCCATCCTAAAACATTAGCTCTTGCTCGGCTCTAGTGATAAAGTCAGTGTTACCCTGGTGATTTCGGAGAGAAAGAGCAAAGCCATCGCAGGAGAGAAATGGTTTCATTAATTGAGTGTGCTACCTCCTAGTCTTTGTGTCAATACGAATTCAGCGTTTTGCCAAGATTTTCTAAGGAGATTAATGATTTTGGCTGCCTAATTTAAGAAGCCTTTAAAGCCTCTTGAACTTTAGGAAGTGGAAGTTATGTTCCATTAAACTGCTTCAGGCTGGCTAGGTAAAAACCGAAGCTCTGAGACGCATCCGCGCAAATATACACATATATACTTGTACATGCTCTGTTCTATGCTATAGTTGTGCATTTGGCAGAGCATGAGGTCGCTGCTTCCTTTCTTCCCTTTGCTAAAACTGACAGTCAGAATTACTAGAAAAATGTATACCCACTCACAGCTGTAGCTTTTTTGATTGAAATTAACTCTCTTCATTTTTATCCCGCAATACAAATATTCAAGAACCACTGCCCATGGTAAAACTAATGAATCAATAATCCACCTGCAGGATTTGATTTGGGAAACAAAAAATGCTGCAATTCATACATAATTTCACAGCTCTGGAAATCTGTACCTTTGTCAGAATTTTCCCTCCATGAAACTTTTCCAATTTGAGAAAAAGGTAGAATTCCAGAGTTCAACTATGAGTTTTTTGCTTGCTCTGAAAGTGTTATCCTGACCACTTTTGTTGTTTTTTCCCCAAAAAGATTTATGAAGAAATTAAGGTGTTTTAATTAAAAGCTCGTATAATAAAATTTGTATTCATAATTGCTTTCCAAAGCACTGAATACATTTTGTGCTAGATGTTTGTATGTGTAGGTTTTCATGATGTATTCTGATAAGACTGAAAAATAAGTTCTGCACAATAATTTATCCTTATAATTAGAATTTTAATTAGTACTGTATTAGCTGCAAACAGATCAGTAAGTCTTCAAAATAATTTAAAATTACAATTTAAGTTCTTTATTGAGTTGTTTGTAGACAAAAATCTACCACTATTTTGGTTCCAATTTTTAATGAAAATAAACTTAGTTTACAATTTCTGCTAATTTATTCTCATAAATAATTATCATAGAAAAATTATTCTTTTTTGATTTTGTGAACACCTTATGTTTAATTCTAGGTTTGTGTTAAGTCCAGTTTATTATGAAAGAACTATTTATGTGCTGTTATCTAAGCACGTAAATAAGTACTTGTAGTCACGGGTGTCTGTAAATCTGTTAGATAAATATATTAATTAGTTAGAAGACAGTCCATAAGAGAGCAAAATCAATGTCACATGGAAGCTAACAAAGTAGGGGCTTTCAGCCATATGACTGACTACTCAAGTTGACATTTTTCTCATTCCCTACTTGAGCTTTGGAGACGAGCACTCCTTCTGTTAACATGTGTCCATATAAACTTTAAATGCCTGAATAGCTGTAGAACACAAAGTCTGAAGGGTATGAATCGTGTAAAATCAAAATGCATTTTGAAATATACTCTTATATTTTTCCACATACTCTCTCAGTTCTAATTATCACTATCTTAATTTGGAGTTGCCGTTGTGATAACATCCCAGTCATTGGGTTCAAGATACTGACATACAATGGAAACATGACTATGTCTGGAAGTCAGTATTTAAGCTTAGTTCTGTGAACAATGTGAAGTTTAGGGCAGTTAAAGGCAAGTTTATTCTAATACTGTCGTTCTTCTAATCTTGCTTCACCTGAGCTTGATTAATTTCTGTGGGGCTGAAGTACCGCGCTTTCTGCTTTGGTGTCCCCACTGAGAAAGGGAACGACGGTCCTCTGCTTCTGCAGAAGCGAGGATCTGGCTTTCGTCTCTCAGTGGCTTAGATATACCTTGGCTTTTGGTACTAACGCTTTGCTATGGAGTCAGAGAAATGGTGAGGCAGCCCCTATGGATGGATGCTTGGGCAGTGTCTATTTATGCTATGTTGGTTTAATCTGCTAAAATGGAAGTTCTTATATATATGTTTATGTATATATGCATGTATGTATTATGGACTGAAAGTCTTGGTGCTTTCTCCTAAAAAGCGATTGATTGTAGGATAAATATACAGACATCTGTTTGCAGAGGAATGTATAAATTGGAAAAATATATTAGATTATCATAGCAAAAGAATAATTTTGACAAAAATACTTTCTTCAATGATACCACACTGGGACCTTGCCCTAAGTGACTCAGAAACCAAGAAAATGATTATGCAAGAATTATCCACTAATTTGTAATTGCTTTTCATGCTTTCAGACAGTGCTTTGTAGTATAATTCTCATATGGGTCATTTCAGCATATGCTTGATTTTAAGCATGAGCTCAAATCCAGTTATTAGTGGACTGTTTTGCTGAAGACAGCTAGATTTAAGAATTAAGCATGTGCCTTAGTACTTCATGGATGAATTCTGTAATCTCAGGAGACGCAAACCTCCCAAGAATTCAATTAATCGTCAATTAAACTTTGCTGAAAACTCAAACCTGTGTAAGCACCTGGGGATCTGGACATAAGAAGAAGAGTTGAATAAGACCTACCCAATCTGTTTTCCTCAGTGTTCAGCATAGATTTGCTGTCAAAACCGTGAGAACAAGTCTTGCTATTTAGATCCCTGTTCAGTGAGATTTTTAAATTTTTTTTCTTATACCCTGCACACCAAATCTAAAAGTTGCTTTTTTTTTTTTTTTTACTTTAAACTATTATTAAACGGGACTATAAGTGCCTTCTATACAAAAGCTGAAAGTAAGATTCAGAATGTCTATTAACCAGGTGGGAATATATAAGGATATCAGAGTTCACCTATTTTCCTCAAAGGCAGAAGAAAATGACCTGAATCCTGAGCTGGGTACTGAAGTCACATGTAGCTGTGACAAAGGGAAAAAGGAACAATACTGATTTCAGGCGCGTGAGCTGAAGCTCTGTTTGGCGTCCTCCACATCCTCCATCTACTGCCTGTATCTAAACTGGGTCTGTTGTGTCCTCCTCAGTTCGCACCAGTCACAATTACTACAGCTTCACAGGCAACCGCAAAGCAGTCTAATCGTTCCGCATGGATCACTGTTGAATATTTTACGTACTATCACATGCAAAGTGTCTTTGTTCAAGATCTTTCTGTTGCCAGTTGAGCTCTTCTGCTCAACACCTTTGGCAGGGCTGTGTGAATTGGTGAACAGCTCCATGAGGTACTTGTCACAAGCAGAGTTTGCTGGGAACCTTTTGTGAAATTGTTTTCTTTGGACAAAACTTTTTGTAAGAATGAGCAGGCTTCAGTGCAGCTTTTGAGACAAAGTTTTCTCAGGTGCAAGATGGATGTCCACAAGAGACGTGAAAGGAAATAGCAGACCATGCGAACACAGTGTCTTTAACTTGGTTCTTCCACGCCATAGGTGAATACTTAATTGTTAATTAACACATTTAACTATTTCTTATTTGGACACTTAGAAGATGCAAGGGGTTAAACTTGCCCCCTCTGTATCTAAAGAGGGGTTAGTCATGAAGCTTTGATTATTTCTAGTTTTCTCTCACTCTCAAAATCTCTTCCCCACCCAACCCCCTAGATTAACTTTGAGAAAGTGACAAAAAAATTTCAGTGAAGCAGTGAAAACATTTTTGACATTTCGTAAAATAGGAAAAATATTTCCTGTTCCTTCTTTGCAATTCTGGCCTCGACATTGTTTCCTCTTCTGACTCCTGCCAAGCTTCCTTGTCTCTGGCTTCCCAAGCATAAAGTAATGATCAAAAAAGTGTGGTTTTTTTTCATAGGGGAGATGTAATGATAGACAAGATAACTTGAGATTGCATGGCTGTAGTATAAATATAACGAGATTTAGGAAGCAAATATTTATTCAGAGCTCAGTGCACCGTTTGGATGACGTATGGTATGTAAGGTAAAGGTCATACAGTGAGTGATGAGTGTAAGAGGATATATGGAAAAAGTGAACAGCTGGTCAATCCCTATGTCCTACCCACCCCATCTGTTGAATGAAGCAAGGTCTTGTGGAAAAAGGGGGAAAAAAAACCAAAACAAAACAACAAAAGCACCAGCATGTTTTTGAACAGAAGCAAATATATACTTTGCTCATTCTAAAAAATTTTCCTTTGCAACACAATGAAAACAGTGCTTTCTGTGATGTCTTAGTTTTGTGAAGTAGCAAGACAAATGTTTTCTCTGCCTTTTAAACTCTATTCATCCACCCCAATGGTGAAACTTCCCTCTAAGGAAGTTAATGACTTGCCCGCTCCAGTCAAAAGGAGAGCTGTATAATGGACAGAAGGTCCTTGGTCCCGGCTCTCCCTCCTGCTCTGCCCACATTGTCATCTCCTGGCACTCACAGCACAAGACTTTGCTCATTGTATGAACTCACTTTTCAGCAGAGTGGCTGTGATTATCGGCTACTTTTGTCCCATGTGCAAAATATGGCTGAAAACGCACAAGACAAGGCAAAGTTTAAATGGTTTGCAACTCAGCTGGAGAGAAATGCATCAGCCAAGAGGAGCCATCTCTGTAGCCTAAGGGACAGATTTCAGTATTCAGATTTTAGGCATCTTGGAACTCTACAAAAAGATGGCACAGGTCTCTTGTAGCTACAAAGGTTGTTTCTTAGCTTTCTCTGCAATTACTGTGGTTTTAGCCTCGCTCTCCACAGCAATTAACACATTAGTTCATTTTGACCATTTTTAGTTGGTTGGTTTTTTAGAGTCTTTGAAGCAGTCTCAGCAGACAGAACCCTGATTGACAGGCGGTTACACCTTTATCAGAATGTTATAATTTGGCTTTCTCTCTGCAACTTTAGCTCCTTTGTCATTCTTAGCTCTGTGCACATCTGTTTTTTTCACTTTTCCAGCGTTCATTCTCTGCTGAGTTGGTGGCTCTGTCTAGATCATCCTTTTGATCGTATGCCTCACAGAGCCAATAGACCCACATTTCCACTGGTGATTCACTCTGTGCATGTCTGATTTCATGCATTTTATGGTTATTTTATTCAGAAGACTGCGGTGATGATTGCCATGTTAATGTTCTCATCCAGATAGTAATACAGCAGGTGACTACTGGTAATTAATCATCAAAACCTTTATTCCTTTTATAACAGAGGAGCTTTTTAACACTGTGCAAGAGTCATAACCTGCAAAGCTCACAAGTGTTGAGAGAATCTGACAGAAATAGCTAAGCTTTTACAGAAAATGGTGTCAAATGTTGAAACTCCTATCTTAAGAATTTATAGGATTCGAGTGTGCGTGCAGGTATGCTTGTGCTAATTGCAGTAAAGCCATTTCTTCCTATCACAAATTTTATAGATGTAAAGACGCAGAAAAGACGCAGAAAATGTCATGTCATATCCCCCAATGTAACAGCCGTGTGTCACTTCTGATGACCCTTACTCTCCTGTGCAGATAAATTACAGTCTGTAGCTGTGTAACTACATGTTTTCCATTGGAAGAACTGTGTACAAGCAGCTGTTTTTTTGGTTTTTTTTTCCATCTGTATCTTTAAAGGCCATTAATGCCCATTCAACCAACCTTTCATAGCACTTAATAAGAATATTAATGACACGCAGCTGACAGTAATGTCAAGCAGTAAATATTTGGACGTTAGCTAATATTTTCCATTACACACTGTATGATTAACTTACTGTGACTGCAGTTAGAAGAATGAGCAGAATACTGTCATATTTACAAATTTATTTTGAACTTTGAGTAGTACAAAACATATCTAAAATGGCATTGTTCTACTAGTGAAATGATTATGACTTTATTATAGTCAATAGAGACATCTAGAATAGCCCTTTACTGTGTCTTCCAATTATCATATTGATCGATTAACATTGGCATAGGAGTCTGAAAGTCTGCAGCATCTAAGGAGCTTCCAGAGAATCCAGTGTTAGAAAACATGCAGGGTAGCTTCCTGACATATCTATTTGCTTGTTTGCTAGGTGTACTAAAGAAAAAAAGTGTCTTTTTGCAACACTGCAGAAATATTTTCCTGGTTTTAGTGGCGTTCCATATTTTCCTGGTAAGACAAGAGGTTTCATTATTTAAAAAGAAAACAAACCAAGCAACCAACCAAAAAAGTGTTGTAATTGCTAGAAGAACATGTTTGTGGCTGATTATATAGCACTCATACGCTGCTGTTCAAATAGGTGTTGATATGTGCTTGTAAACTATTTCTTTTATCATCTGAAACATATTATTTGGAATACTCAATCTATTTATTTTTCAACTAAAGTAGATGGGCTTTTTGGTTATTTGCATTTCTGTACTATATTAGAAAAGATGAGTAAGTTATCACATGAAATACATAATATTGCCTTTGTCTCACTTCACCCAAATTTTGCAGGACTGGTTTTGGTTACTCTTAGGGTTGGAGAATTGTGGGCGCACAAAGTGTTCACGGGAAAACTTCTTGCTCCCTTGCCAGAGAGCACATATCTCAGTTTGCCTTGGAGAGGACTGTTATCAGAAAGAAGCCCTCAGTTTTTAGACTTTTGGACAACCATTGATGGTATGAAGGTTTGATACTAACAGGTGCTGAGCATCTTGTGGTTTGGATAGGATTGGTAGCCTGGCTCGTTAAGACTATTACTTTGTCTTTGTGGGTGTGATGGTGGGGTTGTTTGTTTTGCTTTGCTTTCATTTTAAGGATATTTAACTTCATTTGACCTTTCTTGAGACTATTTCTGTGGGGAAGTTCCACGGTGACACTTGGTAGAAATACATAAATACCAAAGATCGCAGATAGGCAGCTAATGACGTTTCCAAAAGTACCAAAGCATCTAAATATATTAGAAAGTTGCACTATGATGCCTCTCTACATTATAAACCTTTACTTTATATATACTTTTAAAGCTAATCTTTAGCCTCTTTGTGTGAAAAATCTCACCTAACTTGAAACATCCTTCCTTAATACGGAGGTATTTGTCTGAGCTAGGCAGCATGGTGACTTTTTATAGCCAGGGAAGAAAAACAGCCACCTGTGGGACACGATTCATCTCATCATGGCTTGGAAATCTAAAACCGTTCGGGTGAATTGAACCCTAAAAATGCCTATTTGTCTCCACTCTCTGTAAAATGATTCTAGGGTGACAACCTGAGATATCCCTGGCTATGTTACTGACCTATAAAGTTACATAGCTAAATATCTGAACTACCTTTGTGTAAGAGTTTTGGATCAATTTCTTTGAGCAAAAATAGCGTAAGCAAGTTATGTCCAACCTACTGGCAAAATTCAGGTGTGAATGTCTCTGCCCCTGTGCCTGGAGTTCTCTGGCTGGAAAATGAGTTGATTCATTCCAGACTGCAATGAGAGCACGGGGCAGGACATATGGTATAGGTACGTATGGGGTCATGGGTTACAATGTGAATCCAAAGTAGTGCGCCTCACTTCTGTGCTTCAGTCCTGATCGGTGAACCAGGTATCATAACTTATCGCCTATTGTCAGGCGTAGTACGGAAGGGTGCCAGGGGTCCTGATTCATGTGCTACAGAAAGAAGGGCTTATCCATAAGGAGTCAGAGTAAGGCTCTAGGAGCCTGTTGGCATTATGTAGAATTGTGCCCTGAACATATCAGTGGTTTTTATGATGTTTTCACTAAATAGCTCGGAAAAGTAAGAATTCAGATTTCTAGTGGTCTTTTTTTCTGACTTCTACATCCGATAACCCTTCTCTGAAATAGGGAAAAGGTGGCTTTTAATGCATGAGATGCTGAATTCTTTCCCCTGCTTTGCTTTGTAAGGAATGATACTTTATTTGCCAATTACCTTAGGCATCAAGCTGGGAGCGCAATCAGTCTTTTCACGTTCTTACTTTCTCAAAGACAGTTTTGTAAATAAAATTAGACAGCATCAGTAGCTAACAGATAGAAAGATGATGATCTTCAATGCTTTGTGCAATGTAGAACAGAGGATTTGTTTGAAAGAACAAATGTGAGGGGTTTTTTTCTTTTCCAGATAGCATAGTTATTTTTGTATATTTTTATTGTGTGTTGTGAAATCGTCTGCTGACCTCTTTGCCAAAAGGACTAGTGATGAGTTTGTCAGTCCCATTAGACATCCTGATCTTAGGCCATTTAGTACTAATGCAGTTGTCAGGAAGAATCTGTTACAAGCTCTGACGTTGTTCCAAAGTGCTCCTCCGGCTAAAGAGGCAAAAATAGAGATGGTTTCCAAAAGAATGAGGGGGAGGAAGTAGAAAGCAGAAGAGCACAATGTGTATCCAACAGCACAGAAAAATAAGTGAGGCCTTAGAGCAGCAGAAATCCACTCTGTACCAATGCCTTAAGACATCACCTTAAGACAAATTCCAAGCACAAGCACTTGGCTCTGCTTATTATCTTCCCTGAACATAGGCTGTGTGCTCTGTGTTTGAAAGCATTAAAGGCGAGGTTCAAATTTGCAAGAAAGTGGCCTTGCAATTAAGGGTGATTAATGGCATAAAAAGAAAAGCCTTGTTATTTCTCATTGACTCAGCCCTTCTGAACTGCTGACATCTTTTTACGAATCCTTCTGAAAGCTTTTGCTTTCAGCTCACTCCTTACCTACTGTCTACAGACCATGCCATTTCTTGCACCCACAGTGCAAAGAGCTACTGCTTGTGTTACTGCCCTTGAACATACCACCTCAAATCTCCTCCATAATTAGCTCCGTCTAAAACAGAGATTTTGCTGAGCCACCTATCTTCCAGTAGTGCTACATGATCGGCAGCACAGTGGCAAGGGCTATAGTCAGCAACACCAGTTTCTACTTTCGGCTAGGATGTCTTCTAGCATGAAGCAATTGGTTTATGGTGTTAAAACAGTTGGAAGACGGCAGCCTATAATAATGCATGAACAAGCTACATTATTGTCTTATTTCAAATATGACTTCTCAGCTGTTTCCTCTATTTAGAGGAAGCTTGGTCAAATCTACAGTGATCTGGAGATTCTGGCCAAATTTCTTATCCTTTATCGTATCTTTACTCTTTCTAGTCTTTCTGGGTCCATCAATATTTTTACCTCAACGCCCCGATGTTTCCTGACTTTCATGACATTGCTCTCCCTGGTTTTCCTGTTTTCGTTCTGGAGAGGACATTTTTATGTCTCCCAGGTTATTGATCTTTCCTCTAAAACCTACTCCGCTACCTCTGTTTTCCACATACATTATATCCATTCCCTTATTGCTAGGGTCTCAATTTTAGATTTTTCCTTTGTTTCTTTCTCATCTCCTGTTATCCAAACTGTGATAACATTCTACTATTTCTTTTTCTCCTGATATCTTTCTATTCACAACTATTTTACTTGTCTCAGCTCAAATCAGGTCAAGGTTTGATTTCTGCAATCTCAGTCTTGCAAACTCTTACAATTTCATGACAAGTCTTGTGCTATTTAATGTTTTACTTAAAGCTTCAGTTCCTGAAGGCAACTGAGAACAAGAAACTCTAAGCTTTTATCAAAATTACTAAAAGCTTAGCCTTCAGGATTACACAAAAAACCTCAACACACAAAGGAGAATGTTAAGGACTCAGATACAAAAAGGCAAATAACAACCCAGGCTATCCCTCTTTTAACATTTTACCCCTATTTTCATTACCAAGCAAACTAGCCTCACATTTGAGAAAACAGGAGAATTTCTTTCACAGCAATATTTCCACATCAAAGTTAGAGATACACATACCTGTGAAAAAAAAACAGAAAATAATGAAAGTTCTCACTACTATGAGCGACGCTTTGTAACAAATATCACTATAAAAATAAAACAACAACAATAAAATGCAGTTCTTTTCATATGGATCAGAGAGCATAGTGAGTATGAAACAGCTTACTGTAAAATCAAATAAGATTATTCTTCTTAAATGAAGATGAGCATCTTCATCACACAGGGTAATTTTACTGAAGTGCGTGAAGCTGCTCAGCGAGACACCTCTAGCTCCATGTAGCAACTTGGGAAAAATATGTCAACATCGCCAGGCAGGAGAGAAGTTAATGGTATTTCTGCAGATTTTTAAGAGCTGTGTAAACTGGAATCCATTTGTGTCTTTAACTTTATTGATTCTATAAGCTTGTGAACATTGCTACATATTTTTTTCTGCCAGTAGATGGTGATATTTATATTAACTATTTAAATAAACTGGAAAATATATACAATTATTTATTTTGGTATACATTCCTTATATACCAGGTATATTTTAACAACATGAGCTGATTTCATGTTCTTTGGGAGTTTATATTAAGTGTAATATATTGTACAAACATATAATTACACAGCTGGCTTTGACATCATTACACCCACTTTATTGTTCATACCATCATAGAATCATAGAATGGTTTAGGTTGGAAGGGACCTTGAAGATCATTGAGTGGCAACCCCCTGCCATGGGCAGGGACACCTCCCACTAGACCAGGTTGCTCAAAGCCCCATCCAGCCTGGCCTTGAACACTGCCAGGGATGGGGCATCCACAACTTCTCTGGGCAAATTGTTCCAGTGTCTCACCACCCAGACACTAAAGAATTTCTTCCTAATATCTAATCGAAATCTACCCTCTTTCAGTTTAAAACCATTGCACTCAGTGAGACATGTTTTGAGCCAGTAGCATTTGACTAGTTTATATATTTGGACTGGCTGAATATTTCTCAGAGCTGTGTGTGAAACTGAAAGGAGAAAACAGAATTTGGAGAGGTTCCATTTTCTGTTGCAAAGAAAACCCTGACAAGGTTAAGGTTACACAGTCAGTTGCAAATGGAAGCTAACCCCTTATGTATTCAGGAGAATTAGTCAAGTTTTCTTTCCTGCAACTATGCCTGTCTGTTTACTGCTAATGAAACTCTGTAAGCATTCTTAAAAGAACTGCAGCTAGAGTTCAAGGATGATTTAGAGTATATTAATGTATATAGTAAATTAAATTGCCCTTGGTCAACCCTAGCACTTTCCAAAGATGAACTATACATAATTTGCTTCAATATTTGCAAGCCCATAATGGAATATTTCAAAACTTATGACTGCAGATCTGTTTTCTCTATTAATTACATCAGGAAGATTGTATTAGAGGGTGGTATATTTGGTAACAAGTTGAACTTCTTAATATGCTAACACTAACACCCCAGCCCCCGCCACGTATAAGCCCTCATTTAACAAGATGTCCTGGTTTGAGGTAAAACAGAACCAATTTTCTGTTCAGTAATTTTACTTTTCAGTTAAGCCTCTTCTAACTAACTGAACTCTGAAATAAATGGCATATTTTTTCCAACAGTATCCACTTCCAGAGTGATAAGACCTTATGGTTTCTAATTTATGCCAAGGAGTGGTGTGCAGAGAAGCTCTTGCTTATCCTTATTGCTATAACCCCCAAGGCCAACCAGCTTTGTTATTGGCCCCGTTGGAGGGTCAGAAGTGGAAAAGCATAGAGAGGTCGCACCTGCAGGGAGGAGCAGACAGGACAGGTGACCCAAAACTGACCAACAGGGTACTCCATCCCATCTGCCTCATGCTCAGTATAAAAGCTGAGGGATCAAAGGGTCAGCCCTCTTTCTTCAATGGCCGGCATCCAAAGAGGACTCTGTCTGCCTTTGGTCCAATCTGTGCGTTCCTCAATCCAGATCCATAATCCAGTTCCCATCCATCGCTGAGTCCAGTCTGGGACTTTCCCAGTGCCTGCCAGGGATGTGATCGTCATCCTGGGAGCTCGGCGTGGTATTGTATATATTGTATATATTGTATATATTGTATATATTGTATATATTGTATATAATGCATTATTTTATTTTATTATTTTATTAATATTTTCAGTAAAGTACTATAGTTTTCTTTTAAACTCATAAGTCTCTTTTCTCTCTCATTGTTCTCTCCCTGAAGGGAGTTGTCCCTTCTCTGAAGGAGAGAGAAGTAAAAGAGAGCATCTGTCGTTCTTTGTAGTGTCCAGCCCAGCCCAAACCATGACATTTTAGCACATACTTAAATTTTAGCATGTATGTCTCACAGACGTCATTGGAATTGCCCACATGGTACCATTTTAGCACAGGCTTGTGTTCCTTACTTGACTCTGTTTTGTGATTAAGATTGAATTTATTAGGTCTGTCATTTATGCTTTGTTCCTTACTAGCTAGATAACAGTGGTAGATATAAAATACTCCCAACTGAGATTGCAGTAATTTGAGTTTTCCAAGATACAAAATCATTGCAAGAATGCAATCCTCCATTTTTTTGACTAAAATTTGAGCCATGAATTTTTTTGGAAGAAAGAATAACAAAATTCAGAGTATTAGAAATAATTATCTTGCATTTTAGTTCTCCCCAAAAATGTGATAGGAGAGAAACAACAAGAAAACCCTACATTCATTTCTGTCTCACTAGTCTGTATTTTGCTTAAATGTAAAATATTAATTAAGTATCCAGTTTCCACAAACTTCTCTTTATCACATGGTGTCCATATTGTTTAAATATGCGGTATCCATGAAAAAATGCAATGAATAAAGCTTAATTTTTATGTTTTTACATAGTTACATATAGTATACATAAAACCAAACTGTTGCTGAATTAAATTCTATGAAAACGTAGTTGTTGCAAATAAGCAAAAAGCACAAACTATGGATTTAGTTTAACGTAAGATTTGGGGGTTTAAAAATATTTATAATAGAATTAAATAAGTCTTCAAAACCTTTGCTTTAGATTTTTTTCTGGAGTTCCCTATCTTTAAGATGAATCCGTACATTGGATTGAAGCAAGCCCAGGAAGACTCCATTGGAAAGAAATCTGTCGTAGTTGAAAAAAGTAACCAATCTTTTATGTTTAATCATGCCATGAAGAATAAAGGGTCCCAAATAATGAATTTAATTAATATAATATAAAGTCTGAAGGATTTAAAAGTTTTTCTTATTTTCCTTTATTTCCTTAATTTCCTTCCAACTAACCAGCACCTCTGTTTTTCCCGCATGGAATCGTCGAGTTAGAAATATAAAACAGCAGGTTGGTACTAAAAATGATTATAAAATACACTTGATGGAAATAGTGAATCATTTCCACATGTATTTATTTTTCCAGGTGGGCTTCTTTGAAAATGTTAATAATCTAAAATTTTTGCATCTAATGTATAGTAGTCATCTGGTTGTGGAAGAGAGATGGGCTCCTGTTCTTAGACATTTAGTATAGGCTTAGAACTCCTTATCTCCCTGTTGATTACAAGTGCTCAAGTCACTCATATTATCTGGGGGTATGCTAAGGACAGTATTTGTAAGAGCTTCCTTGCTGACCAACAGTCAGTATCTGCACAGCAATTCTCTGATCGACTGCTATTTTGTACATGCAAAAAGGATTATTACAGTATAGAGCACAGTTCATTGCTGCCAATACCAGTTTTCTTAGATTGCTTTCAGTTTGATACCATAAGTTACCAATGACCCATAGCTCCTACCAGCTTCATATTGATTTGGGTCAACACTTAGTTAGCTCAGTAACTCAGGAGCCAAAAACTATCTCAGGAGCTCTACAGCTGGAGCCATAAGAAAAAATATAGGATAAGCCATCAAATAACACGCCCTTGAAAGCAAATGCTTTGCTTGGTTGAGCTTATTGTTAGAGGAAGAAGGAAACTGTCTGTGGCAAGGGCGAGGAAACAAAATACTGATGTGTCCAATTAGCCGTGAGGGGAACATTGATTCAGTTATGGAAAGGAGGCAAGATGGTTATGGGAA
The DNA here is from genome assembly GCF_965231255.1 of Vanellus vanellus. NCBI lineage: Eukaryota > Metazoa > Chordata > Aves > Charadriiformes > Charadriidae > Vanellus > Vanellus vanellus. The sequence continues at coordinate 208,757,111 of NC_138905.1, read as the reverse complement.
AAAGTTTTGGCAGAAAAACAGGGGCTTGCTCTTTTTTTTTTTTTTACATTTGGGCAGGGAAATTTGCTCAATATACTTCACACAATGTTGTCATTTCTATTTTAAAGAGCAGTAAGAAGAACTTGTAAGGTCTGTGAATAACTCGGAACTTTGGGTGACGTGCGTGAGGACAAAAGTATCTTAGGTTTTCCCTGAAAAAAAAAACAAGCATGTGAAAGAAATGTATTTCAGAACAATCAGGACTCCAGTCATTAGCAAAGCTGGAGAGACAAGGGGGAACTGAAGACCCTGGGAAGTCCTAGCAGCTGTTTCAGTTGTTTTGAATCACAATTTTAAGTGCAGAAAGAAAAGTTCTGAGCAAAAGAAAGTGGGTTGATGGTCAATTGAAGAGGGTTTATTAGACTCAGTAAATCACCCCAAGAATTTAAACTCTTAAAACATACCATCAGTCTAGCCTGGTTTGGAAGAAGCTGGAAAAATAAACCAATTCGAACTCGGCAGGTTAGGGAGTTAGTGAAGTAAGGAGTCTGAAGATAGAGGTGAAATACGGTAAGCAAAGATTGCAAATACTAAGGCCTATAGTATGTCACTTATTTTTAAAAGTTTTTGGTTTAGTTATTCAGTAATTCTAAATTTGAGAAAAACAGTGAGATGTTTTATAATGTTTATTAAAATCAAAGAGTTCTAATAACTTGAATCTTGACTGAGACCTATGAGATGGCTCTGATCCTCTTACAGCGGTTGCTGGATCTTATTGATTAGTGAGGTTTTGCTAAACAGACAATAATGGGCACAATAATACTGATTAAGAATTAAATGTATTGCATATCATCTGCACTTAACAATTGTGGTTATTCATATTCAGCGATGAGATAGTGATTTTACATTAGAGGATAAATGAAGAGAGCAAGTGAAGTAAAACAGATTGGATCTTGGTAATTGAGGTAATAATCTATTTGGAGGCCAGTGATGACTGAGAAGGAAAGCTTCAAATAACTAGCTGAATCTTGATTTCTTATGCAGTCCCAGCAAAGGACTACAGTTTAGATTCACCAGTTTATTGTCTGGGACTAGGATATAGTTCTTAAAGTTAGAAATCTTAAAAGGCAGGAGAAGTCGGAGAATCTCATAAAGAGAAGCATTTTTTTCTTTCTATTTTGTAGGAAGCTTCCTGTAAGTATTGTATCATAAATACTCTTGGTTTTTTGACTATCAGTAATATCAAGTGAAAGGTCACCACTTTCTCTGTGAGGACAACTGGAGAAATTTGAGGTTGACTCAAAGAAGCATAGCCACCAGAAAACTCGTAGAGACTTTTTTTTTTTTTTTTAATACAAGTTCATAATAGATGCCAAGTATTCGAATGACATATCTCTTTTTTTTGTCTACAGTGCTATGTGAGTACACATAGAGATGTCCTAATGGAGGTCAGGATCTTGTTCTATCAGAATATTCACAGTGAATTAATTTTACTCCCTGCCCTGGAGAACTTAAATTCCAATTTGGTAAGATAAATACTAATGAGAACGCAAAGTAATAAGGCATCTCTTTAAAGTCTCTGAGTAATTTTTCCCATGACTCGCTGGCATTCCTTTGGGGACGAAAGTGGGAAATCCCACTTAGATTTGTTGCTTACTGTCTGGTCATGTAGCTATATTTTTCACAATCAGTTTTTATTTACAATTATACTATAATATCATAATGCAGAACCTTTCCCCATTGTGTTAAAAGCTGTAGCTGGCTGTCATTGTTTAAAACTGAACCTGAGTGAAGTGGAATATGTATCAATTCTATGTTTGAATGCCTTCCTCTGGCTTGAAAGTCTCTGCATTATTTCTTCTTCCATTAAAGATCCCTGTATGAAAAGATGTAGAGATGTCTTCCTGGTTCACTCTTTCCCCATTCCTAATGAGGATTTCTGGCCACTGGCATTAGTAATAGTAATATTTATTTTTCATTCTAAATGAAATCTTTATGAGACTCTGCATTATAGACACAGGAAAAGTATATCTTAAACACTAAGGTTATGTTAATTTTACCCATATAATTTATGCAAAATGTATGTATAAAATAATTGTACAGGCATGGCTTCCCAACAATCAATGTCAATGTAAACAAAACCCCGAGCTTAATGGTGTTAAATATAATCTACATAATTTGTCTTTCGCAGTGTGAAAATGGCCAAATAATACTTTATGTCATAACCTATATCTTTTGAAAATCACGCTTACATTTTAGAAAATACAGGCTAAAATAAATCATGAACAAAATGGTGTTTGACTTATTTTCAATTTTGTGTTTCACTTATTTTCAATTTTGTGTTTCTCTGTTTTACTTCTGTATAATTTGGGACACTGAGCAGGCCCGACTGCTTACCCGTCTTGCAGTAATTTCTGGGAGACCAGTCAATGTTAGTATTACCTTGTGTGGGATGCTGTGACCATACATGTCAAACGGCAGTTTCGCATGGATAAATTGTCCAGGACAAAGAAAAGTGGTAAAGGAATATTACCATCCCATTGCACAGAAAAACAAGACAAAACAGATATCTTCAAATAGAATTAATCTTTTACCTCTTTATACCCATAATGTAGGTATACATATCATAGTTGTTACTATTGCCTATTTTCATTCTTTATAGAAAGAAACTGACTGTAGGTATGACAGGATGAGGGGGAATGGCTTTAAACTGGAAGAGGGGAGAAATATTAGGAAGAAATTTTTCACTTTAAGGGTGGTAAGGCACTGGAACAGGTTGCCCAGAGAAATAGCAGGGGAGTTCGACTAGATGATCTCTAGAGGTCCCTTCCAACTCCGAAAACTCCGTAATTCCGTGATAGTTGAGGCTCCATCACCTGGAGGTGTTCAAGGCCAGGCTGGATAGGGCTTTGAGCAACCTGGTCTAGTGGGAGGTGTCCCTGCCCATGGCAGGGGGGTTGGAACTCAGTGATCTTCAAGGTCCCTTCCAACCTAAACCATTCTATGTGAAAGGCATGATTCGGACCCCCATATTTAACATTCTACATCAGAATGAGATGCATTGCTTACTAAAAGTGTATATTCACCTCTATTAACTGTAGTCCAAGGCTAAGGGAGGGGTTTCTACATCTGGTCAGATGAAATCCACCATTATCTTAGGTGATATCTTATCTGAGGTCATATGAGAAAACTGGCCAATGGGAAAACTGAACACCCATGTCTTTTAATTTACGTACATACAGCTCCAAGGTTTTGTGCTGACAGTTCTGCAGAGGTCCTGGGAGAGGCTGGTTGCATCTTGTGATAAAGGATGTCTTGAAGAGAGGTGCAATAAGATGAACGATTTACATACAAAGTGTGTCGATTGCTAGGTCTCAGTATCCAGGTAAAGGGCTCTCATAAATGGTTTACTCAAAACACTGATTACAGCCTCTTTTTTCGTATGTTATGTATAGGTTTCTCTGCTATGATAATCACTGTGTTGATTTTGAGCACTGCTATATATTACATGGTAGCTTTATCATCATAAGCTTTTTATGATCCACATCTAAGTCACATACGTTATAAAAACTAAAGCATATAAAAATATTTTTAAAACACATTAAAACATTTTACAAATATCCAGACTTAACTCATATTAGCATAATCGAATTTTTCATCCCACCATGTAAATACATTCTGGCTTTCCCACTCTTTTTATGTGACTCAGTATTTCTCTTCCTGAAAAGGAATGTGTGTGTGTATATATATATGTATATATCGTCTGACAGGTATAGTGAATAAAGTGCAGCACTAAGATGGATATACAGAAATAGATAAGAGAAGGACTACTTAAAAGATCATTGGAGATGACTAAACAGGATCAAGACATCGGTATAATTTAAATTTATGTTTTGAAATTCAAAATTTTTATGGTAATAGTAAAAATGTTTTGAATACTACTGAGTATCATATTTCTTGCTGATTTCATAACTGAAAAAACAAATAAAGTAAAAGGTGCTGCTCTGTCAGTGTTTCTTGATAAATAAGAAGCAGCAAGAATTAGAACTGTTTGATGAAACCTCACCTACTTTCATTCTGTTGATTTTTTAAAAGAAAGCTGTACATGTGAAATCTGAATAAATCCTTTAAATTATTGACCATAGCTATCCATCTGAATATTCAGAGTTTACAGTAATGTATTTACCAGATAATCACAGGAGTGATACTTATCAGATAATCACAGGAATTATTATCTCGGATTAGTTCAAAAAAGCATTATTGTTACCTGTAGTACACTTCCAAGTAGTGATATTATATAGCGATAGCTGTATTTATTTAGCATGCCTTAAAAAGATACCGCTTTATTCTTCACCATCTATATTGCAGGTCTTCTTGGAAGTAGCATGGTACAATGCATGTACTAGCACATTTTTTTTTCCCTTTGATATGATTATATGCTAAAATTGCTTATCGAATTATTAAAATATTTCAGTGATGATACAAAACCAGACATCCCTGAATCTACATGTCCTTCAAATATGACACTAATACATTAGTTAGATTAATTTCCTGTGCAATTTTTCATCACATCCCCATTAAAAGTGAAGTGGTTTCATTACATAATGATGGGAAATGTCAGGAAATAAGAATAAGATTCTGAAAGATATGGCAAATGTGAGAAGCATAGAAACATGATGAAGTGAGTAGCAGAAGATAAATATCTTTTTGGAATAAGACTGAACTAGAGAAGTATTTTCATCGTAATAATTGAAAGGACATAATGACCATGTCCTGGTTTCAGCTGGGAAAGGGCTAATTTTCTTTCTAGTGATTTTTGTGAAAAGGATGTCAATAATACCTATTGTTCTTAGTTGTTGCTAAGTGATGTTTACACTATTCAAGGACTTATATCAGCTTCCCATAGACGAGACAGAATGATGGAATGGCCAATGAAATATTCCATCCCGTAGACATCATGCTCAGTATATAAATGGGGGTTGGCTTGGGGGCGGAAATCGGCGATCGCTGCTCAGGACGGTGCCAATTCACCAGGCAGTGAGAGTGACCCCTGTCATTATTATCGCTATGATTATTATCGTTATTTTTCCTTTTCTGTTAGTCTTTCTATTAAACTGTCTGTATCTCAGCCCACGAGGTTTTATGTCTCCCTTTTTTCCCTCTTGTCCCCACCCTTCTTGGATAGGGGGAAGGGGGATGAGAGTGAGTGGCTGAGTGGTTCTGGTTGCCAGCTGGGGTTACACCACGGCAGAGTCAGTATAGACACTAGCACTCTGTATTCAATCACACTACCTCCTTTGCTGCAAGAAATCCTTTACTTAGTATGTTCAACTCTGCAGCTGTATAGTTTAGCTGCAGGTTTGAATACTGATGCTGTAGTCTGCAGTGCATGTGGCACTCTTCAGAGGCACCATCATTCTTCCCTCTCCACAGCACTTGCAAGCAAAGGTCTCCGAGATTTCACCCTGACGCTTCAGGTGTGGGAGAAAAGAATCTAGAAGATAACAAGAGGCAGCATAAAATATTCTAATGGCAATACCTGTAGCATCCGTTTCCAACCTTTTTGATATCTGTAATACAGAACGATATCATAAGCATGACAATAGCATGACCAAGTAACCTGGGTCACACTTTGAAGGTGAAGCATGTAATTAGGGAGACGTACCCTTTGGGCTACAGACACTGGAGGACACTATTAATAGTCACTAGAGGTCAGTACGAACACACAGAATTGTCCAGGTCCAACGATTTCTCTTGGAGATGGCTGTGGTACCCGCGCAAGTCACAGGCGTGGATGCGCTACTCCTTCAGTGCAGAGTTCCTGTAAAAATTCCCCACTGTGACTGGGATGCAGGTTTCAAAATACGTGATTTAGACCCTATCAGGAAATGATAATCCACCAGAACTTTTGGTGGATTACATCCTAATTGCATTTCATCTCATTTCCTCCTTTTTTGTATGTCTAGCTTCACAGCAGTTTCTTATTCTTAATTGAAGTTCACATAAATATTTGTCATTATTTATTTATCAGTTCATTTCAAGTTCTGGGCTAAGATTCATACTTATTTTACAAACTCTATTTGTTCATTGTTATAGACTTAAGATGAATCAAGTCTAGGAGTGGAAAAACTATCTTGAGATTTGTAAGAGTTTAGGGAGGAGTATTGGTGGTTTTCTTTGGGTGGGGGGAGGGGGCAGGGGCTGAGGTTTTTGAGAATTTTTTTCAGTAGGAAGCTGTCTTCCAGTAGAAAATGGTGTACAGGGATGGCAACTATGAGCTATAGATTCCAATCCCAGGTTTGCTATCGACCAACTCTACTACCTCAGGCAGGCTTTTAACCTTTCTGATCTTCACCCCTTCTACCTTTGAGATGTGAATATCAATTCCTACCTTGGAGAAGTGCTACTGAGATCTCCAGAGAAAAATATCTAAATCAGTGTAGTAGTTTGAAAAGATTCACTTAACAAAGCTACGTTCAACTAACCTTGCATACAGATTTTCATTTTTACTTCATTAAGTGAAAGCAAAGATCAGGAGAGATTATTAAAAATCACAGTTTATGCACCCACACCTGTATTTATATGCACATTTTATAAGCATCATGTTATATTTTTGGCTATGTTTAGTCTTTCAGCGAGGGGGTCATTGAATTATCATACTCAATAGTTCCAGTGGTACTGACTTCCAGGTGTCATATGTTTTCCTGTCCCAATCATAGAATCATAGAATGGTTTAGGTTGAAAGGCACCCTAAAGATCATCGAGTTCCAACCCCCGTCCTTTGGGCAGGGACACCTCCCACCAGACCAGGTTGCTCAAAGCCCCATCCAGCCTGGCCTTGAACACCTCCAAGGATGGGGCATCAACAATTTCTCTGGGCAATGTCAGTATTCGTGATAGTTGTAGCATTTAAATTTTTTGTATTGATTTTTGTGTGTGTATGTGTGAATATCCTTAATGAAAAAAGTAAGGAATAAGTATAGTTGAAAAAGAAAGAATTTATTTGGTATTCATTTCCAAAGACATAATGTTTCATAGCAAATATTCATTCAAATATTCAAAGTATTTTCAGGTATATTTCACAAGTAAGAAAAAATCTATGAAATTTATAGAAAAAAAAACATAAAAATCCTTATAACACACCAATAAAGAAAAGGCAGATATGAACACTGAGTTTCAGTTACACTGACTGCAGGTAATAAAGCAGAAGTGAGAGAGCAACACTGGGCGGAAAGGCAGCCTCTTTCCTTGATACTGGTGCGTATTTCCAGGTAGCTCAACAATGTAGGATATGTTTTGAAAATTAAAAAGAACTCACTGGAAAAATGAATACTAACAAGACAGCATGTCAGGACTAGAGCAAGACAGACTAGTCTTGTAGAATTCAATTTGTGGGTGAGTGAGAGGCTGTCCTGGAGAGAAACCAGAGAAAATGGCTGCACAATTGGAAGATATAAAGGTACCACTAGCAACACTGATGTAAATCCTCAGCATCGATAACATGCAAAGGTAAGGAAGTAAGAAATGTCACATTCATTTATCTAAAAGCTGAAGCAAACGCATTCTTGGTATCGTAGAACTATGAAAAGAGGTATGTAAAAGTAAGTAAAAATACCTCAAATGTGGTTTTTATCTACTGTTTTATAACTATAAAGGTAACAACAGAATGTTCATTCACTTAACATATTCTAACTATTCAAGGAAAATAAACAGGTATAAGGATTGTCATCTTGAGAATAATAGAAGCAGGATTGAAAAGTTTTGTTGCATATAAATTAGGACAGCATTCACTTACTTTTTCTGATTAAGCCACAAATGCAGAATCTTGTAGTATGCAGGTAGCATTGCCTACACTGAGCACGTGGAGTGGTTTGGCTTAACTTCAGAGTCAAAATCGCGGATATTAGCACTGTTTGCTTTTTCCACTATTATAGACAAGACAGATAAAATATGCTTCCATTTCGGAAACAGACAAGCATTACTGATGAAAGAAATGTGCAAATCCAACTTCTGATATTGTTTTGTATGGCGAAGCTCTCTAAGGAATATTTACTTGTCTAGTAGTTTTATTATTTAATCGGCTTGTCATATTTAGTCTTCCCAAGTGACAATTTTTTGTATGGAAAAATAAACTAGAATTGTAATACTCTCCTTTTTTGATAGACCTCTCAGCAAAAATCAATATTTCTATTTCCTCTTTTTATTCCTGACAACCAAGACAGTATTAAAATTCCCACACTAACTTTTTATTATAGTGTGAATTACTCTGCATTTAGCTTTTAGCTCATTTTGGTAGCTGAAGCCTTCTTCAATGGTTTAATATTTGTAGATTACCTGAACTCATTCTCAATACTGGTAATATTTAACATACTTCATTTTCACACAAATAGGTAGAACTCATTTATCACTAGAAAGGTATATGCCCTTGCATGGGAAAAGGATTATAGAAAATTTGTTATAAAGATAAAAATATCAGACAGAAGCTAAACAAGGTGTTATTGGTCTGATCTTTAGAGACGTCTTTCCACAGTAGACTTTCCTTTCTGTCTTTTTTTTCCTAAAGTTTGAGGGAGTGGGGTGGGATTGCCAGTTGTTTGTTTGGGGGTGGGTTTTTATGTGTTTCTTTGTATTTTGCTCATAAATGGACTTCTGCGCTGTTTTGTTAATTTGAGGTTGGGTCCTTAGTGATCAAATCCAAATTTTTATGTGTTGGGATCCATCTGAGATATTTTAGATAACGTTCTCTCAACAATTCCTGTAGCTCCACAGTGCGGCTTTCTGTAACAGCTATGCAGGACTGGAATTTTGTTGGCAAAAATCAACAGGTGTAATTTGCAAAGAAAAGTCAGCTTTGGACTTCAGAATATCCATGCAGCAGCAGATAAGGTCTTCTGCTCACACAGCAATAAACTTTTTTTTTTTTTTTTTTTTTTTCCATGAATCTCCATGAAGCTGTACATAACTTCGCCTTGGGATATTCAGGGATTTATCTAGGAATGCCGAGCTGTATTTTAGATTTGGAATATTTGACATTGTAGTTGAATCAAAGTATTTTCATTAAATTTGTTTTCTTATTTTCATGTAGCTTTATAACTAGTTGTATGCATTATTTGTCCTGCAGCGTGTTGCTTTAACCCTCGATTCAGCAAAGCATTGAAGTATATGCATAAATATGATTGACTATGATCTGTTTCTTTAACTGGCTCCTTCAATTCACTGTGACTATATGAAACATTTTCTCCAAACCATGCTGTTACAAGTGTTAATGAGAAATGGATGGCCCATGACGTTACATGCAGTATGAAATAGTTTAGAGTTTAGATAACTCAGTTTTCAGAATAGCATATTTTTCTCTTTGATCTGGGTGATGAGGATAAATACTTTTTACTAATCTTCACTGTCATCTAAGTATTTAATTTCTCCGGGTGCAGGTAGTTTATCAAGCAAATATTTAATACTGAGCATGACCTAAATCAAACCCTCACCAATAAAACATCCAAGCTTGGTTTACTTTTCTAAACCCACTAGCTGCTTTACATGATACTAATAAAAAATTTTGGAACAACTGTTGAACAGCACAAGGTTTTGCTAAATAACCAGATTCTATTCATACTTGGATTTCTGGAAACTGTCTTTAAAGTCTGTACTTGACAGGTGGTAGTAGGTTAGTTGGCTCTGAGTCAGCGTGGGAATTCTTGTGTCTCTGTTTGAACCCCCCGAAACCCCCCCAAAGGGCTAGCAATCTGAGAACTGGGAGATCTGCACAAGGTCGCTCAAGGTTAGAGTAATAAAACACATTTCAGAGCCAACTTCTTACATTCAAAAAGGTCCGCTGTTCTCTAATCCCTGAATTGTCCAAGACTGGCACTTCTGTCTGTGTGTTACCTCTGCCAGTGAGGTCCCCAGGTTCCTCTATTGTGGCTGATTCCCACAGCCACAGAAAGTGTGTCTCCATAAAGCTGGTCGCTCCTCTGTGTTAAATATTAGGCCTTTCCTCTTCCTGATGAGACCCCCCTTTGTAGATGTGAGTTTCTGAAGGAAAGAGGAATAGGTATATTTTCCTCATTCCTTTAACCACATGATTATATTCTCACTGGAGTTCATTGAAATCCCAATCCCTACCCGCATCTGAAGCCAAAGCTCCCTGATTTGAATCCAGATTCCCATGACAGTCCTTCAGCCACTGTCAGGTATTCTGCCAGTGTCCCAAGGCTGCTGAATTTGGTCCATTTGTGTATGATGTCAAGGCAATGGTGGCATTGTCTTCTCAGAAATTGGGTTTCAGTATATGATCAGTGAATGTCATTCTTTCCTTAACTGCTCATGCTGACTTGCTTGATGTTTTTTGTGAATACCTCTCTTGGCTCTTGGCTAATTCTTAAAAAACCCTCTACAAGGATGTGTGGCATGTAAGGCTGGAATACAACTTCTTCCAAATGGGCAAGACATCCATTTACTCTCACTTCAGTCTCACTGTGTTTTAATTCTACAATGCAATTAACACTATTCTTTCAGAGATATATTACATATTATGAGGTACTCAGATACTACAGTGGTGAAGCCATAGAAGTTTCTTAATTAGATACTAAGTCCGTTGTCCAATTTGAAGTATATACAACTCAAGCAACTGCTTAAAATTAAGGCTGAATTGTACCTGCAGCCATTAAATGTCACACTGGTTACATCATTTAGTTCTTGCTTTAGAAGGATATCTAGTATGTTCCTAAATTTAATTCTTAACCATTGAATTGTCTAGGTTGGAAGGGACCTTCAAGATCATCAAGTCCAACCATTAGCCTAACACTGCCAAGTCCACCAGTAAACCATGTCCCCGAGCACCACGTCTATGTGTCTTTTAAATACCTCGAGGGGTGGCAATTCCAACACTTCCCTGGGCAGCCTGTTCCAATGTTTGATAACCCTTTCTGTGAAGAAAGTTTTCCTAATATCCAATCTAAACCTCGCCTGGTGCAACTTGAAGCCATTTCGTTTTGTCCTGTCACTTATTACTTGGGAGAAGAGACCAACCCCCACATCGCTAATGAGTTAGATTAAATCTCTTTGGTGCTTAGGCACATTCTTGACTTCTTTACTGAATAAAGACTTAAAATTGAACAACAAACAAGCTAAGTGCACCCAGCAGAATCATTGGACTGTTGTTCCATAAGACTGAAAAACTGACGTTGGCATGAAGACCTGTTTGCTTAATTAAATCTCTTAATAAGTAAACCTCCTTTATGACTTTTATATAAGTAACAAGCTTAAGTACTACAGATTATTTTTCTTCAATATTATTGAGTAATTAACATTTAATTCTTATCAAATCCCATAATTTCCTGTTATGGTTAGCACAGAGACCTGGTTCCAGGACGCTCAGAGCAAGTTGTCTTGCTTTGCTAAACAGGTACTGCAGAGCAGTAACGCTGCCCCAGAAGACTTCTCTGTGTATTCAATTAAAACACAAAGTTGCTGCCTAATTTACACAAGTAGATGTGTTTCATATTGAGCAAATGGTTCCGGGTTGGATTAGCACCTATTTCAACACTTGTATATTTAAATATAGAAGGACTAAATGGAGCTGGGGATGTAATTTCTCTCTCTCTCCCTTCCCAGTTTAAAGTGGGGCCAAAATGTAGTACGTATAGATAACAATAACTACATCTCGTATAAAACATTACATGCAAAAAAATAAGAAGGTCTGTTTCTTTTTCATCTGGGGTCTTTCATGTTAAAAATGGGGATAACTTTCTTTAAAACCTAAATTTCTACAACTGTTGCTGTATAAAATATAACATAAACAGATACTTCTATTTTCACTGAAAGTAACATCTATATTTCTGTTTAATTAATAAAGTGATTAACTGGGCCCTAAGTAATCGGGACCTAATGGATGTTTAAGAGTATACTGACTCAGCAAGTATTGGGCAAGATCTTATTTTTGTTATATTTTTCAGCTTTTGTGCAGAACTGATGTTACTATGATATTTCTGATATCTTGATAAGTATTTTGTAAGCTTTGATAAATGTAGACTAGCCCAGCATTCAATGAGAAGCAGATAGGAATGCTTGACAAAGTCTAGGGCAGGGATGCCTGGAAGTTCTGGGTCTGCAGAACAGGAGGAAGTCCTCCCACCAAGTGTGAGACCAAAATATCGAAAGCCTCAACCTACTCTTTCTTATGAGTACCTGAAATACAAGTATGTGTCTGCCAGTGGGAATGTCCCAGGGCTGCTGTGGTAGCAATTCCAAAGCAGCTGGCTCTAGAGCATATTGCATTTCTTGCCATGTAGAGATAAACTTCAAAACCACCAGAAACAGAGGTTCAAAATAGATCCAAGTTCTTATTTCCCCAGCAGGAAACCCAGGTGCTCTGATCTTCGAGATTCCAGATTTTTAGGGGGAATTTCTGGCAGGAGCTGTAGGGATTCGTGTCTGGGGACAGTCATCGGGTTCAGGGCTGTTGGAAAGCTTCACCACAGTGATTTTGGAGCTGCAATTAATGGTTAAGGAATCGACACCTGTGGCAATGGCGCAGCACAGCTGTGCTGTCTGGAGGCCATATTTCGTTTCAGAAGTGTTCTCTGGTATTTTTGTTAGTGAGACTGGGCAGAGCAGAAAGGTGTGAGACGCACGCAGGCGCCCGTCCAGCCCCTTAGCTGCTCATCGCAGCACCCTCACCGTGCAGTGGAGCTCCCAGGCCAGACACGACTGTTCACTCTAGGAGAAGTCATAATTAGAGTCCTCTTCTTCTCCTAACCATCCTATGTTTCTCTCTCTTTTTCCTTTTTTTTTCCTGACATTACCTCATCTGTTTTCTGAACAGTTGTTCTTCGTATCTTTTTTAGTTCCATTGCAAATTCTTTGAGACAGGCATTAGTCACTCAGTGTGTTTTGTAAAGTGATGTGTACACTTACACTTCTATCTAAGCAAAAAACAATAAAAGCAACATCTTGAAAGATTTACTGAACAAGGCAATAACATAAGAACAATTTCTTCAAAGAGGATAAAATAGTTAACAGCAAAATTCTCATTTAATCTTACTCGATCACGGGATAATTCCCATAACTGTGAGATTACTGACACCACTGTGTATATTGTTGTTTTAATTGTTTGCTAATTAGCAGTTCATGGAGCAGACCAAATTGCTGCTTGGCATGCTGCACTGTGGCACGGCTTTGGCTCCCCCTATCTCCTACGCCCCATCTGTTCTTCCCTTCTCTCCTTCCATTAGCTGTGAGCCGGGGACTGTGCTTGCTCATGGTCTCAGATGAGAAAGCAGATTTTCCCCAGAAGAAATCTGACTTGGCCATTCTGGAAATTTAAAGTGTAATTGAAGAAGATGTTTTTTTTTTGTCTTCCCTAAAATAATAGTGCACTAAAATAGTAACGGTAAAAACCCCTCTACTCCCCATCTTCAAAGCTTCAGGCCAGATAAATGAGCAGAGCAGAGAAATGAGCAAAGAAGTAACATCGGGGGAAGGGGAGGAGGTAGAAGAAAAAAAAAAAAGATGAAAACATCTCAATAATCAGTTTCAAAGTAACAGACTAGTTTTCTTTGCTGTTTCTACAGACACAAGGCAGTATACACAGGAGCAAAACTAAAAATGCCAAAATGCAAGCAGCAGCAACTTCTCTGAATAAACATGAAAGATCACTGACATGACACAGGTCCCTGCTCCCATTTCATGTCATCTAACTCATTGTTTGAAACACAAACATTTTATTTTGAGCTCACAGGTCCAATTATTATTCTCCAAAATCGTAGAAAAATCTGGCATAAATAGTGTGCATTTTGTCTTATGCCTGACCTGAAGTCTAATTTTATTTCAAAGCTGTAAATAATATGGCCTGTCAGGGCTAGAGGCATCAGTTTCTGTCTTCAAAATAGTTTTAAAAATTCTCCCCATTACCTGCTCCGAAAGTAATGTGAAAGTTGTGTCTTGTTCTTCTCCATGGTTTGGAAGTTCTACACTTGAATGAATTCAACAAAGGCAATGTGTGGTGGGCTGGCCCTGGCTGGACTCCAGGTGCCCACCAAAGCCACTCTATCACTCCCCTTCTCAGCTGGACAGGGGGAGAGGGAATATAACGAAAGGCTGGTGGGTCAGGATAAGGACAGGGAGATCAATAACAAATTACCATCATGGGCAAAACAGAATCGACCAGGGAAATTAATTTATTGCCAATTAGAAGTCAGAGTAGGGTAATGAGAAATAAAGCCCAAATCTTAAAACACCTTCCCCCCCACCACTCTCTTCTTCCCAGGCTCAACTTCACTCCCGATTTCTCTACCTCCTCCCCTGGAGCTGCGCAGGGGGACGGGAAATGGGGATTGCAGTCGGTTCATCACACGTTGTCTCTGCCACTCCTTCATCCTCACGCTTTTCCCCTGCTCTGGTGTGGGGTCCCTCCCATGGGAGAAAGTTTGTTACAAACTTCTCCAATGTAAGTCCTTCCCATGGCCTACAGTTCTTCACAAACTTCTCTAGTGTGGGTCCCTTCCATAGGGTGCAGTCCTTCAGGAACAGCCTGTTCCAGTGGGTCCCCTGTGGGGTCACAAGTCCTGCTAGAAAACCTGCTCCAGTGTGGGCTCTTCTCTCCAGGGGTCCACCAGTCCTGCCAGGACCCTGCTCTAGTGTGGACTCTCCATGTGGTCACAACCTCGTTCAGGCATCCACCTGCTCTGGCATGAGGTCCTCCTTGGGCTGCAGATGGATATCTGCTCCACTCTTCCCCTCCATGGGCTGCAGGGGGACAGCCTGCCTCACCATGGTCTTCACCATGGGCTGCTGGGGAATCTCTGATCCGGCGCATGGACTACCTCCTCCCCCTCCTTCTTCACTGACCTTGGGGTCTGCAGAGTTGTTTCTCTCACATTTTCACTCCTCTCTCCTGGCTGCTGTTGTGCAGCACTTTTTTTCCCCCTTCTTAACTATGTTATCCCAGAGGCACTACCACTGTCGCTGTCTGGCTCAGCCTTGGCCAGTGGTGGGTCCGTCTTGGAGCCGTCCGGCATTGGCTCTATTGGACATGGGGGAAGCTTCTAGCAGCTTCTCACAGAAGCCACCCTTGCAGCTCCCCTGCTACCAAAACCTTGACATGCAAACCCAATACAGTATGACATATTGATATGCCAGAAAATAGTTTATATAAATACGTAGTAGCTAAACAAGGATGCAATGCCAGCACCACTTCTATTTCTTACAGATTCCTTTACAGCTTGGTCGTGCTTGGCACAAAAAATGGAATTCAGTGTCTTTTAGCTGATGGATGATTTTTTTATTTCTTACCTTCTTCAAATATCCAAATTAAAAATAATAATAATTATTATAAAGGTTAATGCCACAGTCAGCTGATTGCCATCAAAAGCAAAAAGAGCAGGAGATCAGGAACACTGCGATCTGATTCCTTTGTAGATGTGGCAGCAATTTGTGATGTTCGTCCCTCTGTAACGGTGCTGCTTTCTGCTCTTTGTAAGCCTCGAGACGTCACATCAAAAACTGAGCACATCTCCGCTTAATAGCTTAAACAGAAACTGGGCACGAAGAATGCTTTTTCCAGCACCTTGAATTCTGCAGGCCTAACTAGCTAGCCACGACAAGCTGTGTTCCTCAAATGAATTGACTTTCAGAGTTATTTCAAGGAAACAGAACATAGCAACGTTAGCACTTCTCTTTTTACAACTGCATTATAATTCGGTACTGTGAATTGCATATTTATTTCTGTCCTGCCACCTATCTCAGGCAGAACTTCAGGCTTATGATCACAGCTGCATACATAGAGATGTTAAACACCTTTAAAATGATACCTGGTGCAGCTGCGATTTTAAGATCATTTTTTGTATTGCCGTAATTTTTCTGGACCTTGGTATGAGATGCAATTATCAAACAAATACACATATCACAATGTCCAACTACAGCTTCTAAAAATACCTCCTAGTGAATTTTTTCACACATTTCAGTGTGATTCTTATGTCTTTCAGGAGCAGCAGTGTTCGGGTTCTGGCCATACACTTGCACCCGTGGTGGCTACTGGCAGCACTGTAGATGTTATTTCTCCTTAATATTGCAAAGCAGTTATGTTTTCATTTCTGGTGATGAAACTGTAAAATGAAATGTGTAAAAAGTATCTAATTCAAATCAACGGCTTTTTCATTAGCCTGACATGAATCTTCCATTTTGTGAAGGGTCGTAGAGAAAGAGGTGTAGAGAGACACAGGGTCACCTCTTGCCCTTGTACAGTGAGCCGCTCAACCAGAGGCATTGCTCTTATGAGCCACGGGGGCCTTAGGCAGGGTTCATCTCTGCAAGGCGAGGGAACATAATGTCTCGGGAAGGTAGTGAAGATAATTCTGGTTGTCTCTTCGGCCTCCTGGAGATGGAAGAAAACAGGGTGGACTGTTCAAAAAGTCCATTAGATGTGGAATACAATTATTGCATTGTTATGCTAAAATAATACCAGAAAAGTGGTAAAGTTGCTTAACAGTGAACCTCCACAGCCCTCCATTATCTCACTATTACTCCCTCAGGTTACACCATGGGACCAAAACAAACACTTGGTGACAGGTATGAAACAGTGTATCTGACACATATCAAAAGGGGGAATTTAGCATTTTGTTGTGCCGTTAACTTTGGTGGATTAATGTTTTGCATAAAAGAAAATATACTTTGAAGTCCTCCAGAGACAGTCAAGTGGCTGTGACACCATCACTACTAAATTCAGTTGACTGAAAAATGCATAACTTGGGAAGATTTGTTCTTTTTGTTAGGGGGCAGAGGGTTGTTTTTGGTTCGGATTATTATTTTTTTTGAGAATGCCTGCAGTTCGTCAGGAAATTGAAAATAGATTAGCAGACACTGCACTTAAAAGATATTTTAGTATGCTCTGAGTGCCAGCGCAGTGCACTTACTGGAGCTGATGCTTTGCTATTCTACTTTCATCTCCGGTCGTGCCTAAGGAAGTGTCTTGACAATAGTTGCTACCTATCTGTTGCAGCATTTGCCTTATGCCACTTTCCCACATTCAGAATCAGGTTTTATATTTAACTTTTGCTACAGAGAGTGAGCTGTTCTTCCTGAGACATTATCTCTTCCTAGCCAGAGACAGAGCAAAGGCATCCTCATTGTTCCTCATATATATATTCATTGTTCTTAACAATGTTTTCCATGGGATACCACAATATTATCTCAAATATTCAGTAGGAATTGAAAGAATGGATCGCCCACGATTATACTCATTTCTCTTAGATAAATCTGAGTCGTGACAATACTGTCAATAATAAGAAGCCTTTTTTCCCTGCAAGTTCAAAAGGGTAGATCTTCTCCTTTTCCCCGTTAACATATGTGCTAAACCAGTCAGCAACACTATAAAATGCTACAGGCTTAAATTCCTGCCGTATGCTGATGGTGCACATCTGTATGTATTGTTGCATCAGGAAACAGAAAACACTGTCATCCAGATTCTCATTGCCTGTAAAAATAAAGCATCGGCCAAATCTCAGTGACTTGAACTTAAGGAGGAGGTAGATAAGGATAAAACGAATAGGAAATTTCTGCAAAGTTTTCACGGTCTAATGGCCCTCCAAGGCATGCATACTTTGCATCAGGTAACAACTAGACACACATTAGTAGCTGGAGGAACAATGACATTTGCTCACTTCTGCCTCATAGGAAACACTAAGCATAGACATGATATATAAAGAAATACTTAGCATTGCTTCTCCATATTTGTGACCACTTAACTCTTTTGCTGAGGCAGGGAGGAAGGGGGAAGTAAGATAGATCCAAAATGTTGCTCTGAGCAGAGATTTTCTAATCTCCTTTCTAGTTTGACCCCTAACAGCAAGAATTGCAAATCAAACACCTCACTTTTGGTGTTTTTCTCCCACCAGAGTGCTGACGCTTGACCACTGAAAGTGGCATCAAAATTAGTATCTATAGAGATTTAGTCTGGTCTGAGGAAAAATGAGCCACGGCACTTTAAAAAATGAACAAAAATGTTAAGCTTCTACTGATTTTATATCAAAGTTCCTCAGATGCTCTACAGACAGAAGTAGCAAAAGACCTAAACTCTGCTTAGGGTAGGTTGGCAGAACTACACAAGTACTTTGCACTAAAAGCCTGTTTACAGTGCTGAGAACTGGGTATGGATTTATTCAAACAGAAATCCAGCAAAGGTTCTGCACCATTTCCCTCAGAGTATACAGATGTCTTATTCACATTAACCTTTTTATGTGAGTAGACAAACATGCTTCGTGAAACTCAAATAAGACCTTTACATTTATCAGAGAATTTAATTCTAACCATTTACCGCGGATTAAGAGTTGGATTAAGAATGTTTTACTAACACTGTCCAGCTGGAAGGATGTAAATGCAAAACTGGGTCATATCAACGGCTTTGGCCAACGATTACGTAGATAAATACAATAATCTAAACAGAATATCAGTGTGTAGATATTCCCCTAAATGATATATTTAGAATGATTTTAATGTTGTTGCCTATTTAATCAACTGTTGCAGCCACTCTACAGTCTGTCCTAAATACATGCTGGATATCTGGTGCTTGGATTACAGCATCTTTGCAGGCCCCAGATTTTGCTAGTCTGGAAATACAATGCATAGATGAAGGCTTTATTAGCAGCTAAAAGCTGGAATCTTACTGACTTTTCCTTTCTTTCTAAAGTTTATGGTATTCAGGTCCTCTGAGCAATGTGTACACTGTAAAATGAAATGATAATTCTAGTTAGATTTGACTATGTTGTGCTCATAGGACAAAATAATCTTGGCAAAAGCAACTGTTTTTTTTTCTCCATATAACCTAATGTGTAACCAGTGTGTTTTGAATTAATTTGGAATTGGACATATTCCTCAAAGATATTTTTCCTTGTTAATGACAAGTTTCTGATTGAAGATCAACTGCTTCTGAATACTAAGAGATATGGAATAGTAGTCAGCCCTGTCTCAAAACAAAGTTGGTGGCTGAGTAGAAGACTTCTGTCCAGAATACAGAAATGTAGAATAGTTGTCTTTACCAGACGCCTGAGTCCCACGTAGTTAGGAAATGAAAAATAATATATTGATGTTGTAAAATACGTTCAACTGTCAAATGTTATAAATAAGTCACACTGTCCAATGAAAATGTCCAGGCAATATGTCAATCTGTTTAATCCATTGATAATGACCCCTTTACCTAGAAGGATTTAAAAATTTTAATAGGAATAATGATCTTCATAGAATCAGCAGAACATAGTGGAAGGAAATAAAATGGCAATACCATAGGAAATGAAATGTTGTTTAATACTGAATAGTTTCTTCTCACAACTCAGTTTTAAGACCAGTCTTTGGAAATTTACTGTACATGCTAATAATGCAGTCATTCAGAGCATCATTTAAAATGGTCTTTTCCGTGTTTGTCTTCCAGAATTCATTGTTAAGAGCGTATGCACACCTTAAACAGAATCTAAAGTGTTTACTGACTGCACAATGGAGGATAATGACTCAGAATCAATTCTTGGATTCAAATTACAGTCAATTGTGAGGAATATTTAGGAAACAAAAAGTAAAAAGAAATGTCATAATGAGTTATTCAAAGATTTTAAATACTCCATCAAGAGCTCTAGGTTTTTTTACCATAAATTAGAAGATAAATTCCATTGCAAATGAAGAAAGAATCACTCATTTTTTTGAAAGAGGAAAAACAGAGAATGGCAGAGTAAAGAATCTCTTCAGTGATTATTATATAGTCATTGAATCCAGTTTGCTCATCGAGATCACCTCTGCAACCTTTTCTTTAAGCTTTCCTCAGCCTCTCCCAGTTCTACGCAGGAAGGCTTCCTCACTTTTTTACAAAATGGCTGTCTAAGTGTTGTTATTTTAGACTCCGTGACTCTTTTCTTCATAAAAAGTCCTAACTGCCTGGCTACATTTTCTGTGCCGTATGGAGCAGCCCCCAGCACATCTGCAGCCCTCACCTGTGCTGGACATGGGGACATATAAGAACTGTTTCTGGGACAGCCCTTTTATGATTAGCAGAGGGAAAAACTCAGTTTCAAGTGGAATATAGAATGTTCCCAAGGATCAAGTGTATTTTCTTTTATGTGGTTTTGATGTCGTAGAGCAGGGAAGAGCAAGGCCCTACCTTGAAGGCATCTGAAGTTACTCATTGGAGCATTAGGATGCTGTGAGGCAGAAGATCAGGTGAGTTTAGTAGCAAGGGTTCAGGCTCAGTTCAGACTGGCTAGAAGACTAAACGTGGTCAGCTTGTCCACAATATGGCCAACTTTAGACTCAGAGCATCCCTACATAGTGCAATTTTCAGTGCAATGCTATGAACAGTGTGGACGTAATTTGAGCGTCTGTCTTGGATATATAAGTGGAATTAAAATCAAATCAATTTTAGTTGTACCGAAAAGGAAATAAGAAAGCCAGGAAGATTGTACAGTAACTCTGTAATTGCCTGTCTATGAGGCTCTTAATAATTTCCTTTCTTTGGCAATGTGCAACAGAATCTTAATCACTTTGTTATTAATGTCTTGTCTTCCTTTCCCCTTTTTAAAGGGAACTAAATGCTTCTGAAATCCATCCAGCCCATATAATTACTACTATTTTGTGTCTCTGAATCTGAAAAGAGTAGGATTATCTTATTCCCTGACCAGACATAAACATATACATCAGATCTGTCCACTGAAGGTTTAACATCTATACCTAATCTAATAATTGCTCATTCCCCTGATGGTCACTTACAAGAAATAAGCATTTGCAGACTGCAATTCATCTCAGTCTAGAATAAGACAAATTATGTCCAAAAGTAATTATTTCACTCTCTTGACTATAAGGGAAGCCCAGCTGAGTAGCTATGGTGTAGACATCTAACCTGGGTGTGTTAGGTGTGTTTCAGCAACTGAAACAGAAAATACCTCAGTATCTAATGCTTGTAGGCACTCTAACACCTTTCACAATTACATCTGCTGATTAAAAATGTGAATGGAAGTGTGGGGAGGGAGCAATAGCTGACCAGGGAGAAAAATATGGGGATTCAGAAATATCTGGGAGTCAGAAATGACTGCTCTGAATAAATCAGGAGAGAGAGTGATAGAGGAAATTAGTTAGAGGTCATGCCAGACAAGTGGTAACATTGTACCCCAGACAATTGAGTAGTCATTTACAGCACTCATTCATCATTTCTATTTAATCACAGCACCTGAAGCATAAAAGTAAATGTCAAAGCAAACTTTAAAACTGAGTTAAATGCAGATGGCTGCATGACCTGTCCCACCACGCAGCCTGTGAGGCCAATTAGCACAGACATAAGTTTAATAGATCAATTTATTTAAATATCTCTATTTAACATAATTCATTGAAGATAACAAGGAAACACTAAAATTCCATATTTTTCATTTTACCTAACAAAATCCTTGCTATCACTGATTTCTATGCAGCATAACATGAGATACATTCAAGTTAATAAGAGAAATATATTCTGTAAAAGAGAGGACAGAAGCCATTTTTTATTTTTGATGCATGGGGGATTCAAGACAGTAGCCTTCGTTTCACTTAGTTTCCGTCCAGGTGTTGACGTTCATAGGTAGGTGCTTGTTCAAACAGTACTGTTGTTCATTACTATCACATTTGTTATATTAAAAAGTAATTGCAAATGCAAAGATAGAAATAGGAGGCAGAAGAGATAGTTAAGCTCTAAATCTGGAAGCAGCTATACCAGGGATTGGCATACAAGTGGAAAAGTTGTCTATGTGATTCAGGGCGCTCTGCCAGCCTTGTAGATTATCTCTTAATCAGCTCCAGACTTTTGAGGTTCACAAATTCATATTCAAAACTAAATAGGGTTTGGCAATGATATTTTGTTCATTGAAATGTTGTGCTATGCTGGAATCAGCTCATGAAATAACTTGTTAACCAGTATCCTGGAGTACCGAATATGGAATTAGAAAATGTTCAATAGTCTACATCAATCATAGGCTAACATTTCTGAAAGAGCTGGCCTGTAAAAAAAATTTAATAACCTTAGTATAGAAAGCGCAAACGTGAGAAAAAAAGCCAAAAACCTTCCAGAGAGAGAACATGAAGCAATCAGGCAACAAAACTTGGGGCCGTACTCATAACTCCTAGTATTAAGTGAAATTCAGTGGCTTAAGTATTCAAGTCCGTTAAACTTATTAAAAAGAGAAAAACACATAAAAAGCCCTTCTAAATGACTGAATTATAAAATTATATTATATATATTGGAAGAGGAAAGTAAGATATTCAAGCCAGTCAAATTCGAAATGGAGAATGTGGTTACCCACTGCATTATCCTTGGTGGGAAAGCTTAGGCGTTCCTGTACACTCACTATGTTTATGCTCACGCACCTTCTCACCCGGAATCATGCAGTTATGTTGCCAACTAGAGATGTTTTATATACGAACCCTGAATGAATCCAGGGTTCATAAGCCCCCTCCCCTTCTGCCCCCCAGAAAAAGTGGAGAAGAGAGAGGGAATCAGGAATTTCTTTAGATGTTTCCAGTGCCCCAAAACTTTTAGTATAACTGCACATTCCGAGGTTACTGAGATTTGGCCCTAGTGAACCCTTTAGCCAAAAGTTTTACGCATTATTTCTGCTGGAAACAGATTCCTCACACAAAATCTCACCTTTTTAATGGCATCATGCGTAAACCAATATGTTGTCATCACATATGTGCTTACACTGAGGTCAAGGACAGTAGTGTCCTAGCTACCCTCCATGATCACATCTTTGCTAGACAAGTTCACACCTCAGACGTAAGTGCAGTCTATCACATGACCAAAATTGTAGTATCTATCGTGGTTATAAAAATCACCATTTATTTAGATTTGCATTTCAAACACATGTATGATCACAGTATTTATTTTGTCTGCAGTTCCTTGATTACCCCAAGTGCATGCATCCTTTGTAATATCACTTCAACTAAAACACTCTGTAACTAACCTGACATGGTCCTTGTTTTCAGAATTATCTTTTTCAGAATTATCTGTTACACACAGGAGATAGTGTATTCATATATATTTCAGATAAATCTCAATTTAAATCTTTTGATGTCATGAGTTCACTATCTAGTCTAATAATATAGTGTCGGTCCAAATTTCTCATATCAGTGACACAAAGACTTTGACCATTAAGCTTGTTCATTAATAAATTATGGGGGCCCTTGATGACATTTAAACTGTCCTTAAAGTAGTTGTAACATTAATAATTCATGTTTTAGCTATCTTTATTACTTCTGTAATCTATCACTAAGATCTTTTCAAATGAGGGAAAAACAAGACTACAAGCTGAATGAATACTCCACATATCGGCAGCTCATAGCATAGGTGAACAAATACCTAGACCCTGCATAACAGTGCTTTTATTTTCTTAAGTGAATTATACATTTTTAAAGAAAATGCAATTCTCTTTAATTCTAAGATAATAACGCTGGGTGGCATTTTTTTCACAAGGGTAATGCAACTCATGGTAGATCTTCTGCCACCTGGGAGATAGCCTCTAAGGACCTCCTATGTCTATAAGGAGATTCTTTTTTTAAAACAGTAGTGTCTTTTGTCTTATCTCACAGAGGATATTAAAAGAAAGAAAGAATAAAGGCTTTTTCACAGAATCACGGAATCACAGAATGGTCAGGGTTGGAAGGGACCTCTGGAGATCATCTAGTCCAACCCCCCTGACAGAGTAGGGTCACCTACAGCAGGTTGCACAGGACGGCATCCAGGCGGGTTTTGAATGTCTCCAGAGTGGGAGACTCCACCACCTCTCTGGGCAGCCTGTGCCAGTGTTCTGCCAGCCTCAAAGTAAAGAAGTTCCTCCTCATGTTAAGATAGAACTTCCTATGTTCACGTTTGTGCCTATTACCTCTTTTTTATACACTATATATATATATATAAAAAAAAAAAAAAGTCAGTAAGGCTGTTTTTTTTCTCTGCTTCATTCCCAAGTATTTATAAAAGTTTTATCGCCATCATTTTCAGTATTGGTACACACACTTAACTTTCCCCAAGTTGTGGACAGGGATTCCCCGAGTGAGATAGGGTAACCAGGACAATGTGAAAACAGCCTTCAGTAGGGTTGCTAGTTTTTCTTATTGTTGAGAAAATGTCCTTTACTAACATATTTCTTTTTTCAGGGTGCTTTGCATTTAAATAATTATTTATATATGTCAAAAAGTGATAGCTGGTTCCTCTCCTCATAAATAAAAAGCAATCTAAAGCAAACTAAAGTATATTGCTTTCCTTTCAGCTAGTTACTTTTATCTACCCCAGAATAACTATGACATATAGAATATGTGGAGACTCTAAAGAAGAATTTAGGATACTTATTTGTTTAAGAAGAAAAGCTATAATGAATTTCACATTGCGTTTTTTCAGTATGCTGGTTTGGATGCTTATAGCTTTGCCTTCTGGCCTTGAAGTATATGATCTTCTGAGTTTCTTCTTCATCTTCTGTCTCCAGGGGCTAGGGAGAGAACAGATTGCCTATAATGATATTATTGTGCTCTTTCAACTTTATTTTAAGTTAAGTAACCAGGACATAGCCAAACACATCCTTCAAATCTTCAGGAAAGAGTTTTCGGATTGTTTGTTTACTTATTTTTTAACAGATGCTAAATTCACTGTGTCTTCTATTTCTTATATCTTCTTTCTTCCAAAATAATAGAAAACATTCTCATCTACTGTTTAAGGGTATAGCAAAGGATGAGCGAGTATTTGGTAGTCATACAGGAAAGCATGCCTCTTGGATGCTTGTTTGCTGTATTTTGTTAAACATGCGCAGAACACAGAATATTGTTTTTGTCTACACTCTTTAGGTTAAAAATTGCCTACTAAGATCATCTAGATTTATACCATCTAATCATCTCACTATTTAAGACTTCTAAGGCGTTTTAATTTCTTTAGATGTCATAAAGATGTCTTAGTTTGAAAAGTAAGGGCCTTGTAAACACTGCGTCAACTTAAACAATTCTCTCTGTTCTTAAAGTCTTGGACATCCTTATCAATTGTTCCTTTTGGAGGAGGAGAAAAATTAAATGCATAGAATCAAACTTTAGGTACTTGAAATGGGTTTTAGAAGACTTTATTAAAGCAGATCTGAGTTATGGATAACTGAAAGAAAACATCTAACTGCTAAAGCTTTTGCAGAAGACTCAGTTTTGCAAAACAGAGAAAGTCCAGCAGTACTTATTTCTTTCGTCTTTTTATTTTTTTTAATATGTATGTGTGTAGTGTGTTTATTATATTCTGTTTTATATTAAAAGCTATCATTTTATATATGCACCACGAAGTTTATGGGCGTTAGATTGTCTCCTTCTCCAGACACCCATGGATTAGAGAAGGCAGTGCATGAACTCTATGGGGTTCACCATGTGGGAATGGTGCAGATGCGCAGGCCGGACCAGGCCTCTGAAAATCTCATCCCTTGTCCCCATCTCTGAAAGAGTATACAGGATATACAGTTCCAGATCAAACTATGGGCAGCTATGCATCCATTCAGGAGAAGCATTTGTGCTTCACGGCACATGTACATTTTTTTTTTAGCCTAAGAAAAGATGGTTGTATTTGCCTTGCAGTGAATACGCTGGGGTTGGTAGTCATACTGGCCGGCGGCACAGCCTGTGTGCCTGTGTTCAGGACTTAGTATATTGGAATCTTGCTCTACAGCTTCTAGGAAATATAGATCATTATTAAATATTTTTTTTTGGTGTAATAGATAACAATACTTTAGCTATTAGCTACATGTAATGAAGATATGAGCAAATAGAGTAAAAAAAAATCAATAATTCTTTTCCGTCTTTCAAATAATTAAAAGAACTCTTGTTGCTTTCCTGTTGAGACTTCTTGACCTGGCAAAAATGGTAGCAGTAGATTCAGCATTAACGAGGATTAGGAAAAAATGCATTTTTAATATAAGCCAATAAAAATAATCTATTAAAAAATTTCTAATTTTTTTAATAGTATCTAGTGCTCTCTTACTAGAATGAGTTGGTGCCAGAACGTGAAAGTGCTATTGGTGACTAATAAACTTCAGTAAGTATATTATCCCTGGTTACAATATAGTTTTGAAAGATGCATCGTGTTTACATACAATTAATATTTGCATGGCTGTGCTGGAATATTAGTGTAGAAGCAATTTGGGGTCCTTTCACAATAACCCGAGAAACCGTATGGTCTCAAAAATTTCTGGCTTAATTTCTTTTCCCCACTTCAATCTGTAGGGCTGAAGGTTGAGGAAGAGAGAAAGAAAGAAATCACCAGATATGTAAGACTGATTTTTCTTTTAAGCAGTCAGATATTGGGGTTTTTTTCTTATTTTGTTCACAGAATTAAAAGTCAATTAAAATGAGATTATTAAAATGCAGTTATCTATGTGTGCAGTAAACATTCAGGTTTGTAGGATGCAATTTTATTTTGAAAAAATTATTGAAGAAAACATCTGTTCTCAACACTTGTTGTATTAGCACAGATGGTATTAATACTTTGTATCAAGTAAGTTACTTTTAAAATCAATGTCA
This sequence comes from Vanellus vanellus, assembly GCF_965231255.1. NCBI lineage: Eukaryota > Metazoa > Chordata > Aves > Charadriiformes > Charadriidae > Vanellus > Vanellus vanellus. The sequence continues at coordinate 208,730,600 of NC_138905.1, read as the reverse complement.
ATCACGACATTGTGTTTTACATTACATATTCAAAAAATTCACACTCTGGAAAGAAAATTCCCTTGATGCTATGAAATCTGAAAAAGGGCAGTTTTGCTTATTGGCTCTTCCATCCACAGACATACACTATAGAATTTAGTTAAAGGCACTATTACAGTGCATCTGTTTCAAGCAGATGTATGGTTTTTATCATCAGCACAAAAAAGCAAACACCAACATAAATGACCATATCCATATGCTACCGACACTTATTTTTGTCACTTGTGTAACATAAATTATATTTAGCTAACTTAGCATATTTTAAAAACAAATGGGTTTCTGTTCGTATATCTTTTTCTTAGTGTTTTTTTTTGTTTGTTTCATTTCCCCCTAATGGGAGTTCATTGCTCTCAAGTGGCAACAGAATTGGAAAAATATAGTAAGCTTTTAAAAATTGTCCATTCTTGCAGAAAGTTACATTTCTGTGTTTATTTTAGAAGGTTTGGTTTGCAGGATACCAGATACCGACCGATCTTATATTCTCAGCCCGGACAGTCTGCCCACTCACTATGAGTCCTGTCTATAGTAATGAGTTTGATCAGATTGTAAATTAGGTTTCTACAGTTTTATGCTGATTAAATTATTCCCTTGTGTGGGATTCATGATTTAGTAAAACAAGGATTGTGGAAAATACACCAATATTTTTCGCTATCAGTAACATTTCCACAGTACCAATTGCATCGAAAAATAACATCAGAAGTTGCTGATAGCAATAATTCCCCCATTCCCTGTCTCTGTTTTGCTTCACTTGGTTTTGGATATTGTCACAGAGTCTGCTTCTGTAGGGATTTGTACGTATGCTAGTTTAAGAGTATGAACACAAGAATAGCTTGGCTAAGGGGGTTGCAGGATCCCCATTGCTGGAGGTTTTAAAGAATAGTTTACATAAACTAATGATAGAAAGCATACAACTACAGGCTATTCTTTTGTGAAGCAAACAATTTTTTCAGCTACCAGTTATTTTTCTCTGGTCCTGTGATTCTATGATTTGTAGATTATTCATGGAAACAAATTTGTGGGCATATGGCAAACGCGTGCTGTCCTCATAAACTTCATCGTCCAGGGCGTGACTTTTCCTCCCTCTGCTCAGGTGGAAAGGAGATTCCATGGCTTGCCTGGGTCACTGCTTTCAGCGTTTTCCTAATATCAAACCTAATCTTGTCTGTTAAGCTCATTTATTCTTGTGCTGTCCCTAGTGAATATAATTGAAAATTATATTCACCGATGAAGGCCTCTTTATATTAGCATCAGACAAAACAATAAAATATAGTGACTATCAGAGTCCACCTGATGCCCGTAGAGATTCTGCCAGTGAAGCTTTGCTTGCAGCAAAAGTCAGGTAAAGTAGGAGTCTGAAGATTTCATATATCTGGAGAACTACTGCTGATATTATAAGAGGCTGATACTATTGTAGTGATTGCTTTGAATGGAATAAGTCAGCTTTGAGGGATTTTTCTTTTTTTTTTTTTGAAATTTGCTTTTCCTCCCGCAGAACTCATGCTAATAAGATATAGGTATATATCTTATATAGAGAGATATCAAAAATATATGCAATAATTTCCAACTTCCTAAAATTTACCTGTTTATTGTTATCATGTCTTTATGTAAATTTGCTCTCCTAATCAAATAGGAAAGGAATGCATATTTTCAACATATATTCACGGAATCACAGAATCACAGAGTTTCAGAGTTGGAAGGGACCTCTAGAGATCATCTAGTCCAACTCCCCTGCTAAAGCAGGATTGCCTGCAACACATTACTCGGGACTGCGTCCAGGTGGGTCTTGAAAATCTCCAGATCTCTAAAGCGATTTTGTAAGATGTAAGAGTCCTATTCAAGCATTCAAGTCACAGTAGAATTTTCTCCAATACACCAATTGTTAATCTTTGCTGAAAATGTAAGCAACATTTTCTTACAATATTTGCTCACCCTAGGTAAAATGGAGAATTCTTTTTCATTATCCTTTGCTTGACAGTATTTTATAAGTTGGAAGACTGTCCTTATGTCTTCTTGAACCTTTTCTTTAAAAGAATATCAGTTTCTTCAAGCTTTTCTACTAGACACATTTTCTATGCCTTATTTTAAGATGCTTGTTTTTCTCTGTCCTTCCTTCCATTTTTTACATCTTTAATAAAGTGTGGTGTCCCCACAATCTAAAATAGTCCTAAACCTGGGACCTCACAAGTCAACTAGAATTTGCATTATTATCTCTCTGGCTTATTATATAAGAAATTTCTGTTAAGACACACCAGATTGAGTTGCTTTTTTTCTGTAACTGTGGGGCATTACTGACTTGCATTCAATTTATGATCCATCACAACTCCCACATCCCATTGTATATCACTTCTAACCAGTTATTCTTCACTTTGTATCTGTGTATTTTTTTCTCCTTTCCAGCAGCAGTACTTTGCATTTTTCTTTATTGAATTTTGTCTTCTTGCTTTTGAGCCATTTCTTCAATTTATCAAAATCATGTTGAAATCCTATCTAGTCCTACAGAATACTTATAAACTCTTACAACTCATATAATCTAGAAATGCTTTTAGTGTACTTTAATCATTGTAGTCAATAATTTAAAAAAAAAAAAGTGCCTAGAACAGACAGCTAATATGCTTTCTCAATAAAACATGGATAATAATTCTTTGAAAACAGCAGCCTTTGAAGGCAAGTAATTTTTATAAGTCTCAAAAAGGGACTGACACTGAATAAAAAATATCTGATGTGTTCAAAACTCTCTTTATAAGTTTCAGGAGGAATTTATAATGTCACACTTCCAGATTTCAGCTGTTTTCTCGTTATATCAGCTCAAGATGAGAGCTATAATGTCACATCATCCCATGTCAAAGCAGGAGTTTTTTCACTTTCTAGAGCATTTACTACTCCGTGCTGTGGAAGGAAGGGTATTAAGCTTGAAGACTCTTCTGTCTGATCCAGTACTGCAAAATCTAAATTCCTAGCTGCTGTGAGAAAACAAAGCATCTCTGAGAGAGAGCACAACCTGAAAAAGATGGCAGTGCAGTGCTGTAGGGTTATAGAGACCCAGCCATGTACGAAAACTGCTTGATATCAAGTAAGTTTTTAGGGAATGTTGGGTTGTTTGGTTGTTTTGGTTTGGTTTGGTTTGTTGTTTTTTTTTTTTTTTTTTTTGAGAGAGAAGCATTATTTTTCTTGTAAATGGAGCAGAGCTGATGGGTGTATCATCAGGGGACAAGGGTGGAATACTGAGATGCTTTTTGCTGAAGTTACTTTTCAGAGAAGAACTGGTCTTCAAAGCTTTTAGAGATTTTGCTCTTGCAGAATCTAGATGGTTTTGGAAGGCAAAAAATAAAGCATGCTGACAGTACTTTAATGCATGTGCACATTGCAATAGTGTCAAGAGAAGTCATGTCGCAGAGGGAGAGAAAGTCTCAAAAATGCAGGCAACACAACCACTCGGATTAATTCCTGCAGGGCATTGATGTAACTGGGAATTCAAGAAGCTCTTTCCTTTCTCTTCTGTAGCAAATTTTCAATTTTTCAACTGCTAGTTTGCTCCTTTTGACCTCATTTAAGCTGTTAGAGGTAAAAGCTGTCCCTACCTCTCTGGCCTCGTGGAAGGCACGCCAAACAGCGGAAAGAGGAACTTGTTTTCAAGTTGCAGAAATGTTCTGCTAAATTCTAATGAACCAATCGCCTCTACCACTGTGTTTCATTTGCTTTTTTTTTTGTTTTTTTTTTTTTTTTGTGGAAGAAAGATGAGAGTAGAGTGGAAATTAATTCCTTCTCAGCCCTTTACCCCTTAAAAAGGAACCCTGGTGGCAAAATTGGAACTGGTGTCCTCAATTCAGTTATACTGTAGATGGCAGAAACATTTGGACGAGGAAGCACGGGCTTTTCTAAGGAAGCTAAAACATGACTCCGCTGTAAATAAAAAGAAACACTGCAGAAAAGATGGATTTTTCTTGGTTGTTTTACTTTAGTTTTGTTTGAGATCAACCAGTTTACCCATCAAGGTGCTGCAGTATTTTCCATAGACTTAGGAACCAGAAATTACTAATAGTATAGTCAGTTAAGGAGATATGTGGATGTAATTTACCACTGTTTCAAACTAACAAAATGCTATGTGATGGTGCTACTTAGGTCACCAGACCTGAGCTGTTAATTCCTGAGGAGAGTCAGGGTATATTATCTGGGACTTAGTGTTTCACAACGTAGTCATGCAGTTTCTGTATTGGAGCTGGCTCATGGCCACCGCCGGATACAAGCAGAGCAATGGTACCTTAGCATAGACACCCTGTACCTCATTCCAGGTTGGGCACTGAAATAACCTTCTTTTGTTAAACTCTTCTCATCACTGTAACCTTCAGCAGTCGCAAATCATCCTATTGAAGTTTTCTGCACTAGTTTTTTGCATAAGATGAAGAATGGTGACCTGGCAGTAATTGAGATGAGTGATACTCTGTTGGCAAAAAGAACGTGTAAAAGTTATATATAAATAGATACAAGCGGTCTGTATAAAGTGGTCTTGGAAAAAGTGACAAAAACAGTATAACAGAAACTATCTGTACACACAATTAACGGTTGTCCATAGCAGTGACTGCATGCATTGTACATTCTGTCCAGCAAATTTGTCCGGAATGGCATTGAAGATTAAGATGTGCATTGAAGATTAAGACCTCTATTGAAGACTGAATGGGAGAAAAGTATTTTGTACACTTTTTCTTTGCTTGTCAATTAAGTAACGCATACTTTAAAATATTTGTCATGAGCAATTTTTGTTAAAATCACAGTAGGGATCAAGAACCTATAAATATGCATTTATTTTTTTCCTCAAAGTTCCAATAGTTCCCTCACATGCTGTGCATTATGCGTGTATTTCTGTGATTCTGTTGCCCTCAGGCTTGAAATCTGTAGTTAAGTGATTATTAGGTTTTGATTTAAAAGAAACTGCCTAAAACATTTTGGAGCTTCAGAAATGTTTGAGATTTTGCATATAGGTAAATTACGCTGAAATTCTTATAAATGTTTTTCATATTCTTTCCATTCTCCATATTGCCCATTCTTCCATCCTCGCTATTTTTAATCCGCTCACTGTGGTAAGCTCATGCACATTTGGACAGCCTGTACCTGGCTTTCTGTTGGGAAGCATGCTTAGACCTCCATTTAACCAATTAAAGAACAGGCTACCCCGGAGTGAGCAATAATCTGTCCCAGGACATGCATGTAGCTCAAATTGCCCTGAAAATCCTTTCTAAAACAGGCACAGTTGTTCAGTTCTGGGCAGGTAATTTTTTTGTCGATATCAAGACATTGTAGTGTAGTACATTTCTCTTGTTACAGTATTAAAACAGCCAAGAGATTGCAGTGAACATGACCGGACACGTAGTTGACTCATTTGTTACAAAAGGGTTGTCCTACATGAATCAATCTATGTTTTTTAGTGCGCTGTAGTAAAGATAATGTATATCAATTCTCAAAGGATCAGCCTTATATTAATTTCCTCCACGGATTTAAGACAAAGAAATGTTTAAAACTTTTAGAGCATGATAAACATAAGACTATTTTGTTCACATTGGGAAGATTTATATTTTCTCCCAGTGTGAAAGAGTATTTATTATTATTGGAGTCAGATCAATAAATGGTTATAATAGTGATGTTGGCAAGAAAAGTAACATCCAGTGTCTTTTTTTTTTCCTTCCCTACAGTTCTATGCGTAAAATCATAACTCACTCAGATGATATATTGTTGAATCTCATTGAAATAAGTGGCTACCACTGTAGAATGTTTCAAAATTGAAAATAAATGAGTGTAAACTGTTACAAGGGAGAAGGAAAGGAAGAACACAGCACAGTCTGAACAAAAACTACCTTTTAGGATTTTTGTCACTTCTGGTCTGTTTTTATGATTCAGTCCCACCTATTATTCTGTGTTGGACATGAGCACATGAAATCTCGCAAAAAAATATTGGCTCATTTGCTTTGCATCTGCAAGCAAAGCTTTTATTGAATTCAGAGAATTGAATTTAAGTTAAGGAGGAGTCTACTCTTGGTAAAGCTGTAGTCAAAAAAATCATTAAAACCATTATATGAATAAAGAATGGGATAGAGAGAAATGGAGGTGAAAATGAGGAAGAGCGGACTGTCTTTCACAAAAAACAGTTTGCCTTAGAAGACAAGAGTGGACATGATGTTAGTGTATTATGGACTGAAACAGAAAGAAGGTTTTTCCGATCTCGTTACATATGAACATGACAATATTTTCAATTAAATTGCAGCATCCTGAGTCACTGAAAATTGCTCGGTAAATTGGTGGGTTTTTTAATCATTTGTGAAACACCATTGAGTATAATGGAGATGCAAATTTGAAGATGATTCAAAAGAGAATTGTGTAATTCTATAGACACAAAAGTATGTAACAGAATTGTCAGAATTATTGCAGCTTTGGAAGGTATATTAAGTTTTGTATTTCAAGGTTTAAGGCGATCTCTGACAGAGATCAAGAAGATACCCACTGAGGAACAGACTATCACAGTCTGAGTCTTTTATGCTCCTTCCTGCAGCTAATGTCACATATTAGATATTGGAATTTGGCAAATTGCGAATCTGGAGATTTGTTTTCCTGTGAAACTAATAATAATATTTGCACTTGTCTGTTTTCTCATTTGAGAACCTCACAAAGCTTTGGAACATACAGCATTCCTGAGTGTTACTGAACACGCTTGAGCTAAAGAGCGCATCCACACCTGTGTATAATAAAATTATTACCTATTAAGGCTTCAATTTTTGCAGGAAAAAAGAGAAAATTAGAACCTAAGTATTGAGTGGATTGAAGTAAAGTTTCTAATTACAGTAATGAATTAATTGCCTTTCTGGTTGCATACATCCCGTCAGTCCCCTTAAGTAAAGCAAATGGCCTGTGTCATGTCCTGTAGACACGTAATTAGTGACACACGCAGACCTTGTGCAAACAACCGGGTTTGACTTTGGCCTTATTTCGCTTCAGAATATAACGCCTGCTTCAATTTGCAATGCATTACATTAGGATATTTGAGTCCAGCTTGTTCTGTCTAAATAGTGCATTCACTTATTGTAAAGTAAGAGTTCAAAAATTACTGATCCAACGGTTAATTGTGTTTGCAGCTAGGTAGATTACTGACATGCAGTAGTGTATTTAAGTGTATTTAGTGTATTTGAAGATTAGTTTCATTGAATTGAAGAGTCACATACTTTTTATTTTCACTTTGCTTTCAAATTGTGCGTCAAATTTTGCTTAAATTCACGACCTAAGCATTTTAAAATCTGTTTCCAATCATATCTTGAAGGCATTGAGAACTTCCTTTTTGTTTTTGTTTTTGTTTTTGTTTTTGTTTTTGGTTTTGGTTTTGGTTTTGGTTTTGGTTTTGGTTTTCAAAGGACTTTAAGGGCAAATGCAGCAAAGTAATGTCACTCAGGCAAGAAAAAGTTTTTTCTGATTACTAAAGCTCTACCTCAGTATCTTGTAAGAGAGAGCTCATGGCTGACCAGGCAGCCCTGTATTGTTTCTATCACGTAGGAGATCAGAATTTGGATACAGCATTCATTTTCTTCAGTGCATATTGAGAGGGAATTATTTTTGATTCCTTAAGGTCAAAGTTGCTTTTTTGCAGCTTCTTAAGGAGTGCTTGAAATTCCAGTAATATGAAATTCAGGGAGGAATATCAAGCCTTTGGAATCTTTCCAGAGGTACAGGTGATGTATTGAAATGATACTCAAATGAAAGAGTCTGGAGGTGAAAGGAAAGCAGAAACCAGGAATTTTTCTCACCTCATCTTAGACATGTGCAGTGTAGACGTCAATGACTGAGCCAAGCAGACATTGCTAATCAGATTCCCTTTATAGTCAAGGGAGAGAAACAGCTGTTTTTATAGCTGGATGCATTTGATGGAATTTGGATATCTTCTTTGGGATGATATAATTCCTACCTAATAAGTGTCTTTTTCTCTGTCTTGACTACAAAGGGATACAAAAATGTCTAACTTAGGTGCGGACATGTAGACAGCTATCTTTGGTTAAATAAATGCCACTTTGAAACTCTGCAAACAATGGCAAGAACAAATTACTTTGCAGGTGTATTCATGACTTTTTATTAAATAACAGTCCAATGCTGTAGGGAAAACACAATTACAATGTTAAGGTACATCTGTAAATTGTAATTAAAAAAAAAAAAAACAAACACAAAAATCAGGAGAGGTTATTTCTGTAAAGTACTGCTTTTCTTTTAAAAAAGAAAAATTAAAAAATGGAGAGATATTACTAGTTAACACTTTTTAATTTGCTGCTATGCAGTATTTTACTAACTGCTTTAAAAAATTCCCACAGATCAAAGGTGCTGCTTGCATTCATCAACACAACAATGTTCTGATGTGTAAAAGGAAGGAGCAGCTCAGATGAGCCACAAAGAACAAATAGTTTGCAGCCTGAAAAGAAAACAGCACAAATCTTTCAAAGCAGTCAGACAAGAAGCTGTGAAATTTCACCCAGGCTTATGTATGTATAATCATAAGGTGACTTTCATGAACTCCATTCAGTGGTAATAACAGTAATAAGCACAGCTGTGTAATTCAACCAATGTAATAACAATTACATTTATATATTTCTTTAAAAAAAATTACAGTATAAGTACTCTGTGTTATCACAGTTCTTATCGTGTTGGTCCTTCTTGTCCATGTCTTCAGTCAGCTTTATTGCTCTTTTCTGTATTCCTCTCTTCTGTAGGCAGAGGGTCTTACGGCTGCTTCAGGTAGCGTAACCAAATGACTCCGCAACATTGATTTGCATGGAGGCGTTCGCATATGCTCCAGGTTGCTCATTATCTTATGTATTTTCCAAACATCTTAGGTATGTGGTAATATTATTAATTTTTATAATTTTATATTTTTTATATTTTTTAATAAATTTTTATATTTTTTTATAAATTTTATAATTTTTAGAAAAGAGCTGCCTTTTCTAAAATGATGCTCAGGTCAATTTCTTCAGTTTAACATTTAGTCTGAAACACTTAGTTTGCCTATTTGCCAATTTTGCGGAGATGTGAAATCTTTGCCAGTCCTCCCCAAATCGAAGTAATGTTCTATCATTGCAAAATTTTGCTTCTTAGCTCTCTTTTAAGATAATATAAATAAGATAAATTAATATACTCTTCCTGAGACTTTAAGATGCTTTAAGATGTTGGCCTTTATCGTAGGGGAAATCGGTTGTTCAGTCACAGACTTTGACGTTTTGCTCCTAGACAGCCTTTAATTCATGACAATACTGCCCTATTGCCCAAGCTTAATTGGCTCGTTTAGGACTCTTTCAGGAAAGATCTCGACAAAGACCTCTTGAAAATGTTTCTTCTCTGTTCTTCACTTAGCCCTTACACACCAAGAAATGTATCACTGAAATAAGACACTGTAACAGAGAAGGAAATAGAATAAATGTGTCAAATTCAAGGTTAACTACATAGTCAGTAGGTATCATCGTTGCCCTGGAGTTTCCAGCTCTGGAGGCGAATTTCTTATGTTGATTGTTTTTACTCCTGATGATTGATAGTATTTTTTACTTTCAAAGTTGCAACTAAATCCAAGTAGGTATCAATCATTATGAATAGCTTTGTCACTAGGATAAAAAACTGTGGTGAAATCAATACACTTTATTTACCAAAGTGGGATTATTTATTTATTTTTTAATTTTAGTTTGGAAAAAAAAAATATTGGAGCATTCAGACTTGTTGAGATAGACTGGTTCAATATTTTTAAATAAAATGTTTCAAATTTTCATTTTCTTCATAATACTTGTTGATAAACCTGTACCTATATCAGTAGATATAAAACCAGAATTCTGTTTCATCAGAATAACATTTTAGAACTTTCTTTCAGAAACTTTTTGAAATAAGGAAGATTCTTCCTAATTGAAATATAGCAAGACTTTGAAATCATGAAATTCTTCTCAAAAGAGTATTGGTGTATTTTGCGGTGCTCTAAAGCAGCATAAAGTTCTCATTTTGTTAGCTGACTGACTTGAAATATCCTAAAATCTGTTTACTGGGAAAGATACACAGGAAAACCTTACTGGTGGTGCCATATGGAATAATTACAGTGACAGCCCTCAAAGGGGTAAAGCAGTAGGATCTGTTTTGTACAGTCAGAGCAGTAAATTAATACCCCAAGGATTAACTCGCCAAAGTCTGAAGTAATCAGTAGCACAATAATTGTATCATAGACACTGAATTTTACCCAGCTAAGCTGTCGCTGTCCTTCTGCCGTACTGGATTGCTAATGGGAACGCTATCTGCTATGGAGGAGCTGGGAGGGGTCTAGCATTTGACCGTATTCCAAGTGACCACATTCACACAGGTAACGGATCGTGATATCAGCATAGCGTCTCGCATATTTAGCTATCGTGTTGTATCAGTCTTGTTGCGGAGATGTTGATGAAAAGCCCCGCAAGCCTGTGAATGCTTAATATATAGGTAATGACAAGATGAGCCTGTCTTTCACATAATGGTTTTCCATATAAAAAGTGGCATTTTTTAGCTATTCATTAGTGTTTCATGGTGATTTCAGGCAATGTTTTCAGTGAGTCCGAGGAAAGTAACCTGACTTTAATCACCCTGTATATGTTAACACTTTGTAATAAAGCACTGTAGCATATGGCTATGTAAATTCTCACTTTTGCAGTGAGCAACATGTGTTGAAACACATTTAATCAAGGACAATGATGTTCTGCATAGCGAAATTCATGACTAAAAATAAGTTTGTTTTAGTGGCTGTGACTAGTTCTTTTATATTTTTATTTTTAATAGTAGGAATGGTCTTTTTAAAGTTGTAGAATGATCTTAATTACAGCTGAGAGAATGTTTTTAGATAGCTTTTTGAAATTTAATATGCTGTGTAAAGATTTCTGCTTTAACACAACATTTGACTACAATTTCTAAAAGACTGAGTATCAGAGGCTATTTTAGTATGAAACTGAACTTTCTGTATGCCAACAGATATTTGCAGAATATATGGGATGTATAAATAAACAGCAGAGCTGGAGAGCCTGTACTTTTCAAATGGTTCAGATGATTCACTTTAAGTACTAAATGCACATTTTTGTGCTGTGTACTGAAGTGGTTGCAATAAACACTATATTTACTTTTGCATCAACTAAGCTTCACTGTTTTGAAATACGGCTATTTTTCCCTATAGAGACCTTAATTTTGGTAATATGTTAAGTGCAGTGAGATGAATACAGACGCTCTATCTGCTTTGTGATAAAGCTAAATTAATACCCAGGGGATTAACCTTCAGCAAGGAGTGTGCTGATTATTATTTTAGAAATTACTATTAAATGCTCCTTAAAATATGGTTCCGCCAAACAGGTCGCTGGAGGGGTGGGAGAAAAACACTTCCAGTTCAAGATGAATAACTCAGCATCTTTTTACCTGTGTCATAGCTGCTTTAACAGATTCAATGAAGTCCAAGGGGTTTGGGTTTTTTGCTTTCTTGTTTGTTGTTTTTGCCTTCATTTTCTGAAAGGACTTAATTACTATCCCGTAACTTTTACATTCTTCTTCATCCGTGCTATGTTAACAAATGCAGAACTCAAATTCTGGTGCCAACTGTACACCAACAAAGTGCCATTCTGAAAAGCATCTCTTCTACCATAAGGAATTATAGTGTTTAGAAATGATCCTTAGTTCACTTAAGTCCTTTCATCTTTGTGATTTGTTATAGGAGGTATTGGCTTCTGCTGTGGTTAACAGCCCACTGAAGTCAATGAGATGACATTGGGTCAGCTCCCTTGGTGTATTTAAGCAAGAAAGGACTATTGGATTTGAGTACTTTTCCCTGTAAACATATGACATGCTGCCTGAAGGTAGCTAATAAATCACTAAGGCCTCATTATTTGTAAAAAGTTTTGAGCATATCACATAAGGACCTCATGAACTGTGCTGCAGATAGTTCTAGAAAGGCTTTTCTGATCCATTATTGAGAAACAGTGGCCTAAAATGGATACAAAACATGTTTTTATTGACAGATGAGTAACTGAACATAAAAAAATAGAAAAAGAAAAGTCCAAACACCTCTTAACTTACAGAGAATATATAACAATCGTATGCTTTCAATTGTACTGCTTTTCACGTAAAGCAAAAATAAATAAATGTTACATTCTCATTATTTAACAAAGGGAATATTGCTAGATTTTTCATTCATTAGTGAATGAGGTAAAGACAGCTTTCCACCAGGGGCTATTTTTATTGAGGGCCTGTATGCAGATTTGAAACACCTGTTTGAAGTCCTGTTTTATACAAGCTGACTCATATGAAATATTTCACTTCCAGGTGAATATGCAATGAATTCAGGAAGTAGTTAAAGTGTATTTCCACATAGAAGTTGTTCAAAATACTTTGTCTATTAAACTGAATCATACTTCAGAAGTCTAAGAAATGCAATCTATTAGTTATAAAACTTTGTCTTACTAATGTATATTTGCCTTAGGCTTGTGGTCTCAGATAAGTCTGATGTAATTTCACCCTCTTACTTTGGCTTAATGCGTTTCCCATCATAAAAATATCTAGCTGTATTTTAAACCAACCTATTGTGTACTTTGGTAATCAAAGCCTAAATTTAAGGTAGCCTATCTTTTGGGTTGGTCTGTACGTTTTATTTAAGTATTTGTATGGAACAATTTGTTTTATCTCATATACTCAAATCCAGCACGCTTTTTGAGCTATAGTTCCTGTTCTTTGAAAATTTTTGAAATCCAGAAGAAGCATATATCCACTTCTTGATTAAAGTCTTCTACAAGGAAAGGGTACTTTCAAAATTTGGATGTGTTGTCTGTATGCATTTCAGTATTTTACATGATATTATGAGCATTTTTTTCTCTCTCTTCAGAATATTTTAGTTGTACTGAGATGTATTGTTGAATCATTGTGGCCAGAGAAATTTGGTTCTAATGTTGTAAAAATTCTGCTTACTCACGAGGCAAGCAAACATTATTTTTACTTAATTTATTAAAATCGTGACTTGACACTTCTGGTAGAGAACCTGGCGCCGCCAGGGACTGAGAGACTGTGCCAGCCATGGAGCCACTGGTCGCACTGCTCTTTTCTCTCTTTTTGCCTGCCCAAAGCCATTGCGCACGCACCAACTAGATAAGTTTGCACTGACTCTCCGTGGAAGTAATTTAAAAATGGATCTCAAAGGCAATATATGCAGAAGACTTTGCACGTGTTCAGAGCAAAGTATGTCACTGCGTTCTTCACTGGCTCAATTCCGGAGCGCCTTCTGAAATCCAGGCAAATTATGAGAATTAAAAATAGAAAGGAATTTACTTAATGAGGCTCACAATGCTCTACACATACGTAGTGTTGTTTTTTTTTTTTTCCAAAGTGCAGAATTAAAGTAGGGATTATCTTTCTTTTTTCCCTTTTCTCCTGAGAACAATTTAAAAAAGGGGGAAAATTACACATATTGTACTTGAAGATCTTCAGAATTATTTTTTGAATCTCAGTGGTATGATAAACACCTAAGCATTTGAGAAAAAAAATCGCATTGCTTTTATTGTACAGTAAATTTTCTATATAACACATGTAAATTGTTCACAAACGTGAACACAGTACCTTGGAGCTAAATTATTTTATACAGTAGGCATCCTCCTTTCTCACATACACTTTTTGTAAGCATTGCTCAGTATCTACAAAGCATGAACATGTAGTAGCTTTGTAGCCGAATGTTTTCTACTCCAGTTTTCAAAATGTACTCTGCTATGCAGGTGAAAATTGTCCAAATGCAAATAGAGACACTTTAATGACAATGGAGCAAATCATGAAGCCCCATATTTCTCTCTAACCCTTCAGCTAACTGGAAATGGCTTTAGCTCAGTGCATTCCATACCGTTTACATAATGATTCTCTAAAGTGATCCAGATTTCTTGGTAGTCGCTGTCATAAGTGAATCTGTAGACTGTCCCACAGGAAAACAGAACCCACAGACACAGAGGATTTGCGGAGGTGGTGATGGAGAGACAGGCAGGGAACTGATCTTCTGCCTTCACTACTGTAAATATAATTTGCTTTTCTGATTGTTTTTAAAGTTAACTCACCTGATGCATATCCATATTTACATGACTTAAATTTTAACTGACACCCATCTCAGTCTGAGTTTATGAAAAAAACCCAGTAACCTTCATTGAAAAGAAAAAAAAAAAAGAATGATAAGAAATATTGTCACAGAGGACGGCCACTTTTAAAACAGGATCAAAAGAAATAAAGGGATGAAAGTATAGTGAAGGGATAAAAACAATAAGATGTCTGTCTTATATAGCCTTTCTTAGCTTTATAGTTGCACTGGTACACGCAAAATCACTAAAAATCAATAATATTCCAAAAGAAACTAGGTGAGAAAACAATGATACATAATATTGGTTCAATCTACTGTATCATACAAGTGATTTTCTGTGTATTACCTTGAAACTACATTCAGGTTGAAAACTGCAGTGCTTAAGCATTAGGAAGTTGAGCACAAAGGATCCTATAAGCAAAAAATAACACTTTATCATATAATTAATGAGTACCATAATGCTTAGTCGAAAGGGATCCTATAAATCTCTTGGGTAAAAATAGCATTCAAGAAATATTCTTCATACATTTCTTCTCTCTGTAATTAGGAACTTAAATCTCTCTCCATGTACACACACCTACTGCTGACTGGCTGTTACCGTGCACTCAAAACCCCAGAACCTTACAGTTTGAATGAACAGAGCGGTTTGTAACGTAGAAAAATTGAAGACAGATAAAACGCTAAAGCTACATTTGGTCCTTAGACGTGGAACAGGTGGAGTGGTCTCTGGAGAAGCTGGCTAATTATCAAGACCTGAACAAGAAAAGTTACAGGTTGGAATTATGCCAATGAGAAAAAACAAAACAAACAAAAAAAAAAAACCAACAAAATTTCCTGCTTGAAAGGTTTAAGATTTCAGTTCTTGTGAGGTTTAAGTGAGACCGCACCATACTGAAATGATTTGTGGCACCTATTGAGGAGTTACATAGTTTCACAAAGTGTAAATGAATTATAACCTAAACACTTGGTATTCAGCTGTAAGACGTTGAGAGCTTTTAAAGCTATTCTAAAAGTTTTCTGGAAGAATCATGTCATTTGAAGTAAGTAATTAGAGCACCTAACAACTATGGATGAGGTAATTTTTTTTTTGCCCTGCTGGTTATGAGCAAAGCATTAAAACTTGGAGCAACAGATAAAAATATGAGTACTTCAGCACTGCAGTGACAGAAATAGCTAAAGTATACTGTAGACACACTTGAGCTCTCTCTGAAGTGACTATTTCAGGTGTGATAGCCACCCCCCGAGGCCGCAAGGACTGCAGCCTAAGCTATAAAACCCACTTTGGGTAAATTTGCCCACAGCTCTGTCACTTCAGGTGTGCCATACCCCGATGCAGTGCAAAAGGAGAGGTAGATGCCGAATCTGCACAGTCTCGGGAGTCTCACAGCCATCAATGTGCTCCTCTTACTGCTCATTCCCCTCCTGGGTGTGACATCCCCATACTGACGAACTTTGCTGAGCTGAATTCTGTGTGACACATGCACTTTCTTAGAAGCTAGAACAAGGGAATTTCCAATGTTTTGTAGGTGTTTCCATGCAGGTGTTTCCAAATTATCAAGTAGGTATATCTGTACTCATTTGGTTTTCAGCTAGATGGCTTCTGTTTAATAGTTCCAGGAGACAAAAGATCCCGTCATGATCTCTGCAGTAATTTTGTTGTCATGTGTTAAAATAGGCAAGTGTTGGTTTTGGATTTTTAATTTTTCCATAAAACCTATTTTTTTTTATAAAACCACAGTGGGGTTGGGTGGGGCATTACACTGAGTCATTTATTTCATAGAATTACCGAATGGTTTAGGTTGAAAAGAACCTTGAAGCTCATTGAGTTCCAACCCCCGTGCCGTAGGCAGGGACACCTCCCACTAGACCAGGTTGCCCAAGGCCACATCCAGCCTGGCCTTGAACACCTCCAGGGATGGGGCCTCAACAACCTCTCTGGGCATCTTTTGAGATCATTCTTAGTAAAATTTCTAGTTTGTCTAGGAGAAAATCCAAGATTTCTCAAAAAAAATACATGGAAGATCTAAAGAGACTGAAAAACGCTCTTTCTTATCAAAAGAAGTCTTAAATGTCGGCTGTAGCATAATGACTACCTTCAGAGAAAATGGTCCAGGTGTAACTAATCACTGCTTTTGCTATTTTTCTGTGTGAGGTTGGGCAATAGGGAAATATTCCAATACTGCCTTCTATTCTTGTGATTATCTTTGTGTTGCACACACTGTATCAGTATCTCAGTAGTCAATCTATTATAGTTCCTGCAGCAAAAGAAAAATTTTAAATTTCTATGCCCAGTAAACAAAAGCAAACAGGGTGAGCTCGCCAGAACCTGTTTTGAGGTTTTCGATAAAATATCCCCACGCTGGCAGGTTGCTTTATGAACAGTGTTTTTCAGGTTATCTGTATTTTGAAGATACTGTAACAGAATAGTCTACAGCTCTTGTGGAATATCTGAAATACCCTGTATAATGTTCCCAGCCTTTACAGCAGGCTGTACATGCCTTTAAAAGCTAATGTCAGGGGCTATGCTTTAGAATATCTATTATTATCTCACTGTGTCAATATAAGCTATTAATCTTAATCAAAAATGCTCTCTTGGAAAACAAACAGCACCCCATACTTCTCTCCATTGTGCAACGCCTCTTATTGCCACAATCTTTCCCAATTCGCACAAATGTAACTTATGAAAGGATTACATCCTGTAGTAAATAAAGGGAAGGTGAAAGTCAGCTCTGGAGCAGCACATTCTCACAAGTCTGAGAATGCAAAGGTAGGAAAGAACTGCTGGAAGAACAGCAGCATTTTTACCTTGCAAATGAACGTATAATCTACATGAAATATGAAGCTGAAACTAATTTGGAGATGGCAGTCTGGTGCATAAAGCCTGAAAGCTGCAAACAAAATTTACTACCTGGCTAGCACTAGTAATAGTACAGGCTATACTAAAACTTTATGATATTCTTTTAAAGCTGAATAAAGTCGTTTTACACTCTGCTTATTGACTAGCTATTTGTATCAGTACAATGGTGAGTAGTTCGGTAGTTTGAAGGAGAAAAGTGTAGTGAATCAATAATTCATGGCTCTGAAGGATAGAACTAATATAGCAACCTCCTGAAATGTCAGCATGCAGTGTGAAGCCTATTAGTAAAAGGTCCTCTTTTTCACAGAGCAGTTAAATAATTATTGCTCAGAACAACAGAGTGCAGAGCCAAACATTTAGAGACAGTCAAGAATTCTTGAAAGGCTTTTCTGTTGCTACACCTTAGATAAATTCATGTTTACAATGCAACAAATGTTTATCTTTGCTCCAGACAACGAGGGGGTGAGCTGTGAATCACGATGTCCCAAAATGATGTCACTTGTTTGTGTTGTCATATGGAAACCAGGGAGAGCTGCTGATCACGGGTTCCCTGTTTCCACTTGCATTATTAGCTAGGACTCAGCAGACCTGGGGTTTGGTCTCATAATTTGTGCTCACCTGTGCCCAGGCAGGACAAAGCAAAGTCACTGCTCATGCCCATATGCTAGATGTAGTTTTAAAGAGCACATTTAATTTTGAAAGGAGCACAAACCAGAATATTTATATACATAAATGCATATATTTTTCTTACAGCTAGCGAAGCTATATATTAGGATTTAGACCTTTGTGGGTGAAAGATGAAAGTCAGTTAGCAGTTGGCTATAACTCTACCAAAAAATATTCATGGCCACATGCAGTGCTGATATAAATAGATTTACAAAGTTGACAACAGCAATCACGTAGCAGTGGAAGAAACGCCAAATAGGTGTCTAATCAAGGTCTCTCCATTCATAGTCTCTCTGGAGTGTTCACATTACCGGTCATGAGATAGGGACAAATTTCTTCATGAGAGAAATTAGTCATCTACTTTATGCTGTACCCTTAAAGTCTTGAGGTGTAAGTGGACTATTTTGTTTCTCATGTTTGGTTTGCATTTTCATTAAGCAAACAAGGCATCAGGTGCCTTTGCTTTGTTGTTCCTTCTATACGTTTGTTGCAGTAGACCAAAATAAAGCCAATACCAATTCAAGTGAAGAAAAATGCAAATCACACTAAACGCTTAAATTTCTCACAAGTAAGTTTAAATAGCAAATAGAATGTAATGTGCAACAGCTTCATATTCAAAAAGGTCAGATGGCCTGGTATGTTCAGGGCTGATGAATCCATATGTGAGGTTTATGGCTGCTTTGAGTCACCAAAGCAGTGCTTTGCAGCTAAAACCCCTTAGTCTCCCTGCCCTGCTGCATGGGAAGTGCTGCTTATTGCACTCCTTTACTCCTTGCATCTAATCATCAGCTTTTTTTTTTTTTTCTGTGTAGCTTATGCATCTATTTTGATCACAGCTGTGTTTAGCATATTGAATACCTTCTGATACCGAATTATTTCAGGCTGAGTTTGGCTGAATGGGGTTCCAAAATTTCCTGAACAAATTTAATTATTTTTTTAATCCTGATTTTCATAGCTTTTCAGATTGGAATCTGTTGTCTTGGGTTTGATTTTTTTTTTTTTCTAAAACAATGCAACTACACAACCTTTGTGTAATGGCCTTATCTTGTCTCTTTAATGCTACGGTAACCAATATAAAACATCTGGATCACAAGCAATGGGGTGGAATTCTGCAGATACACAGTATAAGTGTGTCGGGAGCACTTTCTAATGGCTGCTTAAGTGGTAGGAACACAGAAATTATGTAGGCAGAATAAGATACTTGATGTTACTTGAAGCACAGCAATAGTTCTTTAAATTGCTATCCATTAACTCCCTGCAAAGTCTAAATCATAATTTAATTGATTTCTCATAAACTACTAAAAATATTACTGTGTGAACCAAATGTCAGTTTCGTGAATTGGAGAACTCCAAGTAAATCGAAAATAAACAAGCATCAACCGAAGGAAAAAAAAAAAATTACATAATTTAAAATGCAGTTTTTGGTTAAATTTTCAGAATTTTTTTTTTCTCATGCAATACTCTGCAAATCCATCTGGGTATATTTGGAGAATATGGATACTTGGGTTCTCCTGTTGAAAATATACCGCAGCATCATATATAATATATTTACATGTGATGTATTTTCCACTGTTAATATCTTCTGAATATTTGTCAAAATTACTTGTTTATTTTTCTACCTCAAATCATAATATCCATCTCTTCGTGGTTCTTCTAGCTGAATTAAAAAAATTCAGGTTTAGTGGTAATTAAAACAAGATTTTAGTTCTACTACCAATGAGTTCTGGGTTATTCCTAGCCTAATAAATATATTGGCCAAGGCACATTGCCACGACCATCTCTGACCTAACTCTCTTCCCTCCAGTTTGGGGTAACCTATTGAAAGTGGGCCTTGGGACTGGGCATTGTCTTGCAGAGTACTTGTTGTCACGGGCCAAAATTGTCTCAGGAGGATGCTCAGAAAGAGTACAAATGCATGGGAACCAGTATATGAGTATGTAGCCTCACACTGAAGTTTTCCTAATACAGATATATTCCTTGCGGTTACTTCCGTGCCGTGCTGAGGAGTGAAAGTGTCACTGTAAGTGCCACTTTCCAGCCACTAGCTGGAAAATGGACAGATAAGCAGCACTGCCAGTTCTAATAGTGTTTTTGCTTGGACTGGGAGTTTATGACATTATTATCCATCCCTTCTGGCTTACTCAGGTTGATGCTGTGGACTTGACCAAGGTCCTCAAAGACCTATCTTGGAAAACTAAGTAGAATAAACAGGAAGGGAATACACAGAATGTGCAACATCTGAAGATTTCCAGGACTTTTGCTCGTCTCAGCCCTGAAGATCACCAAAACTGTACTGGAGAGTAAATTCATCCTCTCAATGGCTTCCAAAGGCTGATGGGCTTTTCATGTGTCAGAAGCCATGAAAAGCCTACCAGTGAGTCTTCCAACTTGATTTTGACAGTGATGATGTTGTCTGACACATTTAAAGACAGAAATTGCATTAACATTCTGAGGTCTTGAACATATTTTTCTATAGGATTATGTAATAGATAATATTCTGTTATCTGGACATCTCTAAACTGGCAAGATCTCAGATGCTTGAAATGAATAATTTATCTCATGTAATTTTAGACATCAAGAGTGTAGAAATCTGCATTCATCTAGACTTACTTTTTTTGAGAGCTGAAGGAAATGAGTGAGAGCAGCACAAGTCATCTGACTCATTTTAGACTTCAAAATAAGGATGACGTGTCATTAGAGGTATATAAACTAAAGAAATACATATCCCAGCAAAGATACCAAGCATTTTGATTGATGATTTTATTTTACCTATACTGTGCTGATTATAAATATCCTCTCTTTGAAAGAAAGAAGGAAGGGAAGGGAAAGGGAAGGGAAAGAGGAAGGGGAAGGGGAAGAGGAAGGGGAAGGGGAAGGGGAAGGGGAAGGGGAAGGGGAAGGGGAAGGGAAGGGAAGGGAAGGGAAGGGAAGGGAAGGGAAGGGAAGGGAAGGGAAGGGAAGGGAAGGGAAGGGAAGGGAAGGGAAGGGAAGGGAAGGGAAGGGAAGGGAAGGGAAGGGAAGGGAAGGGAAGGGAAGGGAAGGGAAGGGAAGGAGATTTTAATTTATTTTATTTTTATATATTGGACCACTTCAAGTCAAGAAATTTTACTACTGCTTGACCAGTAGTAATTTTGAAATCAATATTGGGTTTCACAGAAAAACTCCAGAAGGTAGAAAATGTTATATTTTTCCAAATTTTTCTTAATGTGTTTAGAATTTTATCTGGTACGATAAAAAAATATTCTAATTTCTGATCAGAAAATTTGAATATTGGATTTGATTTACTTTGACATAAAATGAGGCCAAGTGTATAGCTAAGTCAAAGACTTACACTTCTCTGCATCATACATTTCATGGAACTGAAGTTTTTAATGCATGACAGAATATAATTATTCTTAGTAATTTGACACTTATGATGGTGATATTTTCAATTTTTTTTGCTTGCCAAGGTTTGAGTCTCATCATCTTGGGCTTCCCTATGATCTTTGAATTTGGCTGTTTTACATGTATTTCTGCTCCGTGTTATTAAGGGGTTTGTAGTCTTGGTTTTGGCAAAACTTGATTAAATGGATTGTAGATGAAGAATAATGAGCCAAACCGCAATCTAAGACTTCAAAGTTAAACAGTTGGTGAGTGTTCCTCCGGTGCAGTGAATTATCAATTCTTCTGATTTCTAAACAGAATTTCTTCTAACACATAAACAGAAACTATAATTAACACTAGTATTGCCTTGGGTAAAGAACTCTGCAACACACTAATGATCTCGTTTTTGCTGAACGCTGACCTAATACACATGTGACTTTTTCTCCAGAGGACCCTAACTTCCAAAATGAAAACATCACCACAAGGCCACTTCTGGCTTAATTTTTATTGTTGGAGTAGATTTTCCCAAAACTGGTCGTGAAACACAACGGTTTGTGGCATACAGAATTAAGCAATTTATGGTTTTAGATGGGAAAGTCTCTTATACAAAGTTAGTTATTCTCCGGTTCACAAATAAGAATAATCAATACGGTTCTAATACTTTAGTGTATCTGTTATTATTCAGACTATAGTATGGGACCAACAGATATTTTGCTTATGAAGCAAACCCAGGTTTTTATATTAAGTAAGAGAGTGCAATATCTATTATGTATTATTATCCACCAGTGCCACAAATCATTGTAAACAATGTAGTGCCAAGAGGAAACCTGGGGAATTCAGGATAGTTGCAGCTGCAAATGCGTCTGTTTGGGGGAGTTGTTTTTTTTTTTCCTTCACTGTTATTTATTTATGTATTTTAAGTTTACATTACAGAAAAACAACAGAACAAATTTTGTTTTTCTCTTGGTCCTGGAGTATATGCATTCAAGTAACAATTGCATACACTAACACATTTAAATTACCTTAACGACACAGGCAGTGCCCAATTGTAAGACCAATTCATATTCCAAACAAATCAGTAATTTTTTAAGACCTTGGCAAGTTTCTGACAATAGGAGAGCACTTAAAACAGTAATATAGACTGTTCCTTCTGAAACTGTCACTGCAGATACTTATTCATTCTTTGAACTGAAATAATATAGAGAAGAAACCACAGAATCACACGGAATCACAGAATCACAGAATTTTCAGAGTTGGAAGGGACCTCTAGAGATCATCTAGTCCAACTCCCCTGCCAAAGCAGGATTGCCCAGAGCACATTACTCAGGACTGCATCCAGGCGGGTCTTGAAAATCTCCAGGGAAGGGGACTCCACACCCTCCCTGGGCAGCCTGTGCCAGTGCTCTGTCACCTGAACCGTAAAGAACTGTTTCCGTGTATTTGAACGGAACTTCCTGTGTTCTAACTTGTGCCCATAAATCTTTTACTTTTTGACAAAACCAACATTAATTAAAATATTGATCTTAAGAATTTTATCACTAATGGCAGCTATGAATATTTATTCATATATATACACAAATGTATACATAGATATACAGACCATATTTATACAGCAACTCTACATTTAGTAGCAGCCTGCATTAAACACAATAAAGCTGCATACAGAGTCTTATCTTTTTGTTGTGTTTGTTTTCACTGAGCAACTATTTCACAGAGCAACAGTAGACAACAGTTTTCATAATATGAAAACTTAGTCTTAACTGACTAGGATAGCAAAGAGAATTTTAGATTGACAGCATTTAATTATCTGAATTGAATTTTGCTCTAAAGATGTCACACAAGCTTTTAAGACCTAGGAGCTTTAAACAATGGTGCGTTTTTGTTACCTGGACGTTTTAATAAGTCTGAATGTTAAATAAGTCTTAGTAAAGCAAGTTCCATCTAGTGAGGAGTTACATAAAAAGAACTAGTGTCATGTCTCTGTATGTTTTTAACAGAAGTAAAACCTATTTGTTTTACAGCATTACACAAATGACACATCATAACAGGAAAATTACCTTCTTTCTGCTTTTTAGTGTGCTTTTCTCCATAAAGTCTTTACTGAAGTGAGCCTTTAAATTCTAAATTTGGGTCTATGAGATACAGGATGTGAGTTCCTCTCAATATGTTGAGTTGATATGGTCTAACATCTTTTGCCAAATTTGTACTGAAAAAAAAAAACACTCTGGGGCTTCATACAGTGAAATCTGCCAGCTTTGGTGATCAAGGTTAAGTATAAAAGATGTGTTGCAGTCTTGGTAAGAGAATTATACCTTGCGCTTACTTCAGAAAGTTAATTAGTTGTGACCAAAAAGGTCGTATGTAAATGCTTCTGATGCAGGATGGGTGTTTGTTGTATTAATCCACGAGTCACCCCTGGGAACTGGTCCTGAGTGGAACCACAGAGAACAGTTATTACTTTTGGTTTTGTAGTTGTAGTTAGGTCTGTAGTATGAACCCTGATTTAACCATAATGAGGCAACAATGATCTAAGCTAGTAGCAGGCTTTAGAAGTAATGAAATTCATTTTACTGTATTAAAAACCCTCAGATTCAAAATCATAATCCATGTTTGAAATTTAATGATGTGACTTTTTTCAGCAGTATCAGTAGCAATCTCACAAGTGCAAACAAAAAATGGAGATATGACAGAGTGTGATAGAGTATCGGAAGTGAAGGTGAATTCGCATGCTCAGGCATTGCTTATTTTCCACCTTGTGGAAGAAGTGTGGTGTCATTGGAGCTTATGTCGTGCTTTATGACATCAGAGAGATACACAGAAATGGTCTTGCTTGTATTTCATACAGGCACTATCCATGAGTAAGGCATGACAAAATAACTGTATTGTGTCGAGCACTAGACCACCTATTTTTCGTTGCATCAGAAGGGCACTGTCTGTTTCCTTAACAACTACGTATTTTGGTGCCTTGTAAAATATCTCAGTTAGAAATACCAGGTAACTGAAAGGTTCTCCTTTCATTTAAAGAACTTGACATTTTGACTGATAGGCGCAGTCAAAACTAGGGTTTTTTCTATCGGTCACTGATTCATGCAAATATGAAGAAATAAAGCCAGGACTTCCAAATATTATTCTTGCTTCTAACAGGCAATATATAGTCTTTGCTTATTCTAAAGTGTTATGGAATGGGGAAGAAATGTTTACCAGAGTGGAAATAGATCCATCGCAGAGGTTCGTCTAAACTCAACCTTTCCACCACTTACCTCTGTCATAATTTCAGAATCATAGCATAGTTAATAACCTGTCCAGTAAGTTTTTTATTAATAACATAATGTAGGATACATCTTAACAAATGGAGATATTTACATTGCTGATGTCAAACAAAGAAAAGAGATCTGTTTGTGTACTAGAGTGAGTCTGACCATATTATATTAGGTCTCATTCAAGGAGATAATAGAGGAGTTTTCTTCCTTATATCTAGTTTGAATCAACCCTCTTTTAGTTTAAAACAATTATCTGATGCCTTTTACATTTTTAAGAGACACATTATACTTTATTTAGGGTATTTTGTATTGTCTTCTTGCTTCTGAAGGGTCAGTAGGCAGAAAATAGCTTACTGAATGAACACAAATAAATACATTTTTTTCATTTGAACACAAATAAATACATTTCCCCAAAGAAAATTATGTAATTTTGTGCTTCTACTGTAATATGTCTATTACACAAGGAAACTACGGTAATAACACTTGTTTAAAAAATTGAAAGATGAGGTTTTCTATTTAGAAAATAATATTTCTGAGAGAAGAGATTTTTGCTCACTGGACTGAAATTCTCCCTACAAAGTAATTATGAATGATCCCCCATCTCCTATCTGAGTATCTATAATCATTTTTCCTCTCTGCAAAATACTTCTTTAGGTAGACATTTCTATTTTTGTAATGAACATTTCATTGCTTAAAAATATGTTGTTAACATTTGGTAACATTTTTCTAAGTGAAATTATATAGGTTGGGTTTTTATAATTTTGGTGGGTTTTTTCATTTGTTTTTTGTTGTGGTGTGGTTTTTTTTTTTGTTTTTTTTTTAATTTCTGAACAGAATAAAATGCTTCATTAACCACACTTCAAGGAAAGGTTCCATCTTTGGCAGTATATAAAAGCAGGCAGTCAGATGAGTCTCCCTCTTATCTTGTTTAAAATTCAGAATTTTAGGAAGCTATAAGGATAGGTTTTTTTCTTCAAACACAGGCTCAATCTCTCCTCTCTCTTTTATATTAGTTTTAATTGATTTTTTCTGGACTACTGGGAAAACTCCAGTCTCTAGTAATTAAAAAGCTATTACAAACAAAAAAAACCCAGAAGCCTTGCTTGGCATTTTTTCCAGACTCATAGTTTTACTATGTAATAACCACTAATGTTGCAAAATTGTTAAAAAGAAGAGAATTTGCTAAAGATGAGTTCAATAGCAATCCTTTCAGCATAAAATGTATTTGTCCTGTATCCTGGTTGTTCTAGACTTCGTAAGAGAAGAGTGAAAGTCTCTGGGGATAGAGGATTAAGAGAAATAAGTTTAGGGTTTTTAAAAATCATACAACTTATGTTTTTTTTCAATTTGATTTCCCAGATATACATGGTTTCCTAATCTCCACTGATGCACTGACTGCATCCAGAATCCTGTGATTTTTAAAGGAATCTTTGCTTTACTTACTATCAAAGAAATTGTGGCTATTTCCAGAAATATAAATGGTTGACAGACACTATTTGCTGAGGTTGCACAGGATTCTCCTTACTCAGAACACAGAAACTGAGGAATAACTGTCCCTGGAACTCATTGAGATTTGTAAAGTTAAGAAAGTGAGAGATATAGAGAGAACCCAGCCATACTTAGGCAAAGAGACAAGAATTTGTTGAATGTTAAATTATTGAATCCTTTATTGTACTTGTTTGGCGATTCACAGAAATAATAAATTGTAGATGATATTTGCTTAGACTGTAGCTGTAAACTGCTTCTTTTCTGTTTCCCATAGGAATGGAAAGATATCATCTGCATGTTCTAAGTGAAAGCTGAACATATCTAACCCTAAGCAAAATCACAGTGTTTGTTCGATTATTGATTATTTTTAAAAATTCAGAAAAGAATTTAAAAATAAGTGTCAGTGATAATAATAATAATAAATAATGCAATTTAAGGGGGAAAAAAAAAAACAACCCACATCTCTTTTCATTTGAGTAAAATAATCCATGGATTATAGACGTTTACACCTGTATAAACTTGGGTATTCCTGATATATTTGAAGGCAGATACCACTGTGCAGATTTATTCCTTTATGACTCAATATTGATATTTTTGGCTAATAGAGACAAAAAAGAATTTCTCATATGTAAAAGTATTTATACTGTAAAGCTAGGAAAAGCAGTGTTACTTGGAAATATTGGCATATATGCTTGCTGATAAATTAAGCAATGAACACTTTACCTAACACAATTCTAATACAATGGTTGTTTCTTGCTTCTCAGAAGAAAATCAGGCAATCAGAAGGAAAGTCAAAAGGCATACCGAACATGAACTTGTCCATTGCTCTTAACTTGATCTTGTACATGTTGAAGGATGAAAAGCAAAGGAAATCAAATTAAAGTTGATGTAGCACTTCAGCAGTGATTTGCTGTAAACTGTGGTGGTCTCAGCACATACACAGAATAATGTTTGCAGAAGGAGTTAATATCTTTACTACAGCAGCCAGTCTAGTTTGAAATAATTAAATAGGACTTCAGTCACATATGGTGTTCTTCTGGTCTGAAATAAAAGCAGAATTTTCCCAAAGTAAATTCTAGTTGGAAACATTTTCCCATGGTTTAGTCAGATATTAAGCACCTTAATACACAGTGCCAGTTATGCAGTGCTTCGATTTCTCTGATGTGTTTTGAACCTTTTAAGTTTTGAACTCAACACAGAGAATAAAGGTCAGATCACACTTGAGCTGAAAATTCACAGCCTTTCTCTCAGCATAGTTTATGGCTAGTCTAGCAATTAAACCAGGAACAAATAACAGACAGTAATGAATTATGAGAGTATGGATTTACTGGGTGAAATTCAGAGGAAAGCCTGAGTTTTCATATTCCTTATTTCTTTCCTCCACGTGAATACATCCAAAGAATTCTGCTCTTCAGCAGAGACTTAGCTGTGAGCACTGTCTGAATTTGTGAGCAATGTCTGGTTTGGACTTTGGACTGAGATTCCTCCTACTCAGCTATCAGCTTTAAGGTATTGACAGAGATCCTGAAGTTAGAAGTGCAGTTCCCTTGGACTCTATAATCATTAACAGGAGAGAATTCCAGTTCTGTCTCCCTAACTGAACTACATCTAGACGGATGCAACTGAAGTATAAAGGAATGATCCACATTTTTGAATGATTATCCAAATAAAATTCATGCAGCACTTTCAGTGACAGCAGCAGGTCTATTAGCTGGAGAAAAAACAGGTTATTTTAATTTAAGTCAGAGCTGTACCAAGGACTGCTTTTCGCCATCGGGGGACTAACTGCAAGAACCAAGAGAAAATATGTCAAATGATGGAAAATGGACTTTGATAGTACATGGATTGAGATCTCGGTGTCTACATTTTTAATAACAATTTCTAAATAATTTTTTCACATAAATTAGAAGGATGTTGTCACAGAAATATATAAATATTGGTAAGATATTTGCCCTACCAGAACTTACAATTGCTACCACCTATATGGATTCAATGAAGCTAGGAAACAAAGGGAAGTAATTAATTACGCTGGTACTAAATTTATCAGGAACCTTTTAAGTTTTGAATTCAACACAGAGAATAAAGGTCAGATCACACTTGGATGAAAAAAAACCCAAAACACAACAACAAAAAAATGTGACAGGAAGCTCTATCTATAGAAATTATACTGTTTATTCTATTTATTGCCTTCAAAACAAGATATAGTAAGTGAAAGTCAGTTGCTTGCATTGCCACGTGTGAGGCAAGACAAAAGCATTATAGGGTATATGAGAACCAGGTATAAGTCAATTATGAATATTAAGACAAACAGAAGTAAAGGGAAGTTTAAATTTAAATTTAAGGGGAAAAGTATATGTATGTTGTTGCACCAGAAGGAGGAGAAAGTTAAGCATATAAAAATGTAAAGTACTTTCCTGGGGAGAGAAGATAAAGAGTACACACTTGAAATGGAGATGAGCTATATCACATAGCTAAATTTGGGATATATGAGCAGCTGTTTAAGGACAGGTAAGTTCTACTGCAGGAATAATAAAGTGCCTATATATAAATGTATGATATTCAGCAAAAAAACTATATAAATAAATGAGTCATTCACAGAAAGAAAAATGCAGAAATATGGGCTTAAATGAAATCTACTTTGACAACTAAACCTGGGATGTTCACATTAAAGGGTAAGAAGGAAAGATATTTTTGAAGATGAACTACAAGAAAAAAGTATTTAACAAATAAAACCCCAACCTAACAGCAGGCTTAAATCTTGTCAGTCGTCACCAAAAATGTTTATAGACTCTACTGTTACCTGTCCTCTTGCATTTATGACACATCAGTAATTAGCTGAATGTGTTTGCTTTGCATTGTAGCTGCATATGTAACATAGATTCACTGCAGGGAGCAGGAATTCAGCTGTACTTCTACCAGTTATTATTCAATAAATACCGTTCCATCACCAGGAACAGAGCAGATGTTAATATCTGCCCTTGGTTTAACAAATTATAGCTGCTTACAAAACCCATATCTCGTTCTTACCAAACTTTAATGACATTTAGATTCAGCATTGTATTTTAATACTCCCTGTGACAAGTGTCAGCTTCTGGTACATGAATAAACATAGGCATAGATATGCGGACTCCAAATCTGCTAAAACTTATCATTTATTCAGAAACTATCAACTCTTAAAATAACTTTCAAAGAAAAAGCACTTGGAGCTGCGCTTGAGCCAGCTATCAGAATCTATTTATGAAATTAAGGGTGAAGGGACATTATAGGCTGAGGTTATAGCTTTGTAGGATAAATAGCTCTATGAACGTTATGTAGGAGGTCATCTTGCCACAGATGGCAATTGGACTGTGAAATGACGGAACTTTTAAAAAAACATTGAGATGTCCTGAGTGGTATTAATGGAAGTTTAGCTATCCAAGCAAAGAGTGGAAAATATAAAGGAGAGGAAATAAGACTGAGGGTATGTTTGCGGATGTGGCACACAATTGATTTTTAACTGAATATGTGCATCAGCTGAAAAGGAAGGAAATAATAATGGCTATGGCATTAAGTAATACATTCAAAGACATACACTTAAATAACCTTGTACTGCAAATGGATAAAGAGACCATTTGTTGCTACATTTTCTAATTTGAAAGGTAAGAAAATCATCACAGTTTCAGGAAAAAAAGGAGAAAATTCATTATTTGGATGTGTAAATGTCAAGGATTGGCAGAGATACTCTAGAGACAAAGGGAGGAAAATTAGTGATACTTGGTCCAAAATGTCTACGCAGAGTACACAACTTTCTTCAAAGCAATGACCCTCTAGTGTGCTGGGGAATTATGGATTTGTGGGGACAAGCATACCCTTTTTTAAAAGGCTAGAGATTAGCAGTTCAGCCTTTGAAGCTTTGCAAGTTTGTCACTGTCTTCCTAAGGTAGCAAGAAAGAGAGTTCCCTTACTGCCAGCAGCTTATTTGCACAGCACATTACACTGAGTCATTTATTTCATAGAATCATAGAATGGTTTTGGTTGGGAAGGACCTTGAAGATCATCGAGTTCCAACCCCCCTGCCATAGGCAGGGACACCTCCCACTAGACCAGGTTGCCCAAGGCCACATCCAGCCTGGCCTTGAACACCTCCAGGGATGGGGCCTCCACAACCTCTCTGGGCAACCTGTGCCAGTGCCTTACCACCCTCAAAGGGAAAAACTTCTTCCTAATGTTCAATCTGAACCTGTCCTCTTCCAGTTTAAAGCCATTCCCCTCGGCCTATTGCTACATGCCCATGTAAAAAGTCCTTCCCCAGCTCTCCTGTAGGTCCCCTTTAGGTACTGGAAGGCCGCAATAAGATCTCCCCAGAGCCTTCTCTTCTCCAGGCTGAACAGCCCCAACTCGCTCAGCCTCTCCTCATAGGAGAGGTGCTCCAGCCCTCGGATCATCCTCGTGGCCCTCTTCTGGACACGCTCCAGCAGGTCCATGTCCTTCTTATGTTGGGGACTCCAGAGCTGGATGCAGTACTCCAGGTGGGGTCTCACAAGAGTGGAGTAGAGGGGCAGAATCATTTCCTTTGACCTGCTGGCCACACTTCTTTTGATGCAGCCTAGGATATGGTTGGCCTTCTGGGCTGTGATTGCCCATTGCTGGCTCATGTTGAGCTTCTCGTCAATCAGCACCCCCAGGTCCTTCTCCTCAGAGCTGCTCTCCAGCCATTCCCCGCCGAGCCTGTATTTGTGCTTGGGATAGCCCCGACCCAGATGTAGGACCTTGCACTTGGTCTTGTTGAACTGCATGAGATTGGCTTGGGCCCACCTCTGCAGCCTGTCCAGGTCCCTCTGGATGGCATTTGTTTGTTCGCTGCCTAGTACATGCTAGTGCCCGCCTGATTTTGTTCTGTTTCGAGAAGCTGGGCTGTGGAGAGGAAGGCAACCTGCTATCGGCATCAAATGAAACCCAACTGAAGCAAGCAGGGATTGTGCCTTCCCTAAAAGCATTTAGAAATTCGTAAGTCACTTGGGAGGCTTCTCAAGTGCAAGGTGAGATGTGCAGGAAGAAGTAAAAAGCACAGTGAAGATGCAGAGTGAGCACTGCATAGGCAGCTACAGAGTAACCTGGGAGAAGACCAGGGGACAGATGTGCACAGTCTTAGCGAGGAAGGAATAAAAAAGAAGTATTCTAGGGATCTAGATGAGTAGAGTGGGGAGATTTGCTCACCCACCTTTTTTTATTGTTGTGTCATCCTGGAGATCTCATTTTTTCTATTCAGGAACTTTGTACTCCAGTTGTGTCACCACTGTTCAACTGTAATGTGTGGGCAAATTCACCTTTACACTTTTTCCAACCAAAGTTCGCATTGTAAAGCTCCTCATGGCATTTTAGGATAAGATTCTAACAAGTATGAATTGGCATATGAACCGAACTACTGAGGTTGCCTTTGTTTATATCCCATGACTGGCAAGGGATTTTACTTGTGTGCATACATTCAAATACTTCAAAATATTATTTGTCTATAATACATGAACCAAAAGTCTGTAAGGAGAATCTGGCCATCAATGAATCAGAAGCTCACAGTCCCTTGTTGCTCTGCCCGTAATTCCTGATTCTACAACAAGTTCTGTTTCTGTTCCAAAACTCTGCTCTAGTTGTGCATGCCAGCTTGTCTTATCCATTGAAGATGAACTCCCAGATGCAATGGACTGCCCCAGCAGTTGACCAAAACAGTTTTCTGAGCTTTGACCATACAAATAGCCTGGATTCACACCTCTTAACGTGAGCCTGTTAATGGCTCTGAGAAGACTGCAGAACTGTCTTGGTATTGGATCCAGAAAGGATTTCTTTTTTTACCTTCACAGAAGATCTTATCCGTTCTTCTCTCTTATCCATTAGAACAAGTGAAGCATGTAGTATACGTATTAAGTCCTGGATAATCAAATCAGGTGTAATTAAGTCCAAATTATTTCTTAAAATCTTGAGGACCGATGTGCAGCTTAGACGGCCTGTGACATCTACACAGATACATATTTTCCTATAGTGCTATAACACCTGACCACACAGAATGGGTGGAAGCAGTCCAAACACAGTAATGTAGATAGATATAAATTTAGCCCAGGAATTTACCTACCCAGCCAAAGCTAATCGAAAAACTCATAATGACTGTTTTCAATACGGATATAGAGCTTAAAGCTGGGGCTGCTGAAAAAATATGAAGTACAATGTGATATTTATTTAAGATTTTGTCAATTAAGTCCAAGACAAAAAATCCACAGCTTTGTGTAACTCTTTGAGACTCTGTAGCTTATTCATTTCTTCTTCAGTATTTGCTTAGTTACTAAAATTTCTGCTACTGTAGATAGTCAAGATTCTGTCAAGTTAACTATTCTGCATATATTTCCTTCAAAGCTCATTCACAAATATCTCAGGTCTTAAGTCCCTTGGTGGATGCAGTATTTGTTACAAGGCCTTTATGTAAAGGTATTTGATAGGTTTTACATGCCTATCATACCGGCATAATTAAGTTCACTATCTGACACAGTATCACCAGCATTTTTATTTGAAAGTATCAGAAAAGGAGCAGGCATTGATACCGCTGTTTACTTTTTGCTTAAAGTCCAAAGATAAAATCTCTAATCTACAAAGTAGGACACTTGAGACTTCAGGCTTTCCGTAACCTGAATGGTAAAGTAGCTTCTGGAAGCTTACTACTCCTAGGCTTAGGCACCTGCTTCATCTTTCCTTCAATCTAAACCTCTGCATGAGAGGCAACGGAAGAACCTGGAGGACAAAAGGAGGACAAACAGCTGGAAACTTGACTCCCTAGCTAAGTAGTTAAGGCAGCCAGCTAGCAGACAGCAGACCAAAACATTGGGCTCAACATCAACTCTTTTTTTACCAAGTAATCTAATATAAAATGCACAAACAGTCCGTGGAAATGATGCCAGACCTCGAGTTGACTCCTATCAGATGCAAATTCAAATAGAGTCAGGAACCATAAGCAGACAGATATCTCATATGGTTTTTGGCGTTTCATTTTCATGTGTTTCTCTGTCTTTTTAAAGAGACACACAAACAGCAGAGAAAACCACAGACAGAAGGCAGCACTGGCAATAACTATGTCATAAAAGGAGATTGTACAGTCTGCGGCAAAACTGAATAGGGAATTTTCCCTTTCCAATCTCATGCAGTACTAGCAATATAAGAAGTTGCATGCAACAATCGGAGACTTTAAGAAATCACATAGAAGGGAGACTTTTAAATCAGCAGCATTCCTTTAAGGTGACTCAGTACAAAATAGCATCACTACATGATACTTATCTGTGACTGTCCTTCATTGTCGTCATCAAAATTTCACAGAAAATGTGGAACTAATCATTCACTTTGAATAAGACATTCTGCTCCGTTGTGTTTACTGCCTAGGTAGTTAATATGTCTCGTTTAGAGATAAGACTCATGCGGCTGCAGTCCAAGGTTCCAGCTCACTCATATCAGTTTAAAAAGGATTACTGTCAAGAGTAAGGCAAGAGTATTTTGGCCTTTGTACTGTAGCCTTGTTAACTGTATACAAGTAACACAGGGAGATGTCTATTGGTGAGGTCTTGACAGAGGGAACCTGCCTCAACTGGCAAAATGGCTGTTTTTCATACTTCTTCCTTCAATTTGGAAAAGCTTTGTTTACAAGTAATGCAAGTTGTGGCATTGGTGGAAGATGAAAATAAAGATTTTGAAAGGCTGTGTCATGCTGTGGGTGAAAATTACAGCTAAATTCCTCTTATTTAAGCAGTTCATATTTAAAACTGAAAGAGAGTTTGACTATACTGTGAAAGACAGCTGTCTATTAGTGTTGGCCAATTTTAGGATTTTTGAGGGATGATTTTTCCAAGATGGCTACCTAGGAGTAAGAAAAATACACTGGGGTATACTAGATAATCTGTACTCCATTATTTGGGCAAAGGGAGTCTGAGATAGCCCTATGAAAGGAAAAATGTTCATAATGGAATATGAGAAGATATTCAAGCATATATCACTGCCATCAAGCATCAGCAAAATAAAAATCCAGAGTGGTTCCATGCAAACTTACGCTCTCTGAAAGGGTTGATATTGTTTGTCCTCTTCATCCATGGTATAGCTAAACTATAATCCAGACAAAATCCTGGTGAACGACTTGGAGTTGCTGAATGTTATTGAGTGGGGGATGATCTCTACAGCTCCATTAAATCCTTTTTCCTATAACTGTGTTCATTCTACCAACATTCCTTGTCTCTTCATCCTACCCCTCCACTCCTGCACTCTAACGTCCCTTATGTTCACATTACATTTCCTTTATTTCTTTATGTCCCTGGCCGCTCGTTCCAGGCCCCCATCTTACTTTAAGTTCCCCCAACATCTCTACACAAAAAGTGAACTCTCCACAATCTTGTCCTAGCCAGACCAATACCCACCCTTTGGCCCTCTTCCTAACGGTAAAATCCTTAACATGGACTTATATATACATGACAGAAGAGGATTTATTACAGAATCTTCCTGTAGGTATGTTTCTGTTAGCCTCCTTATACCAGTAAATATCTATGCAATTGGGATTGGGGCAATTGTGCCGCTCAAAAGCAACACAACTTTCCATTTAGAGATGGAGGCAATGGTGATGAAGTCTAATGCTTTGTGATGCTATGAAAAGTTTAGTATTGACCACAGTTACTTCAGTCCACCCATCTGTTTAGAGGCTTTGTATGCCTTTATGCAATCCTTATTGCAATGTGTGCAAGAAACAAACAGCTCTTAGCACCTCGCTCTAGTCCTTGATTAAGGAGATTGTCTATCTCAGCACTTTCTTTCCTTCTTCCCCCTCCCTGCTACAATTTGTCCCCCTGTTTTTAATCACACAGTGACAACGTCACTATCGTTCTCCAGTGGCCTGTGGAGACCCCTTACTGACATACGCCCTGTGACACTCCTACCGTGTCCTATCTCTTCTCTTGCTTCCTTTTTCTTCTTCCTTGGGAGCAATTTCAACAGGGTAGGAATTCTGACAGATCCCTTCTTCCACTTCTAACCTGCAAGTTTTGCTGTTCTGTTTCAGGGACGTAGGTCAACTCATCCCCTGGGCCCGATCTAGGCTGCTGCTTGGCCAACTCCACTATGTAGTCAGGTTGCATGAGCAGAACTTGGCTGAATGAGCAGAACAAAATGATTAGGTTCGGCACCCCAGGAATTGTAATTTCAGCTTCTGCCTTTCACTGCAGCACTAAAGATTCGGCCCAACTCCCATGATAGTCAAGCTAACATAAATTGCAGCTATTATGGAATTCAAGCTAGCATTTTGGGGTGTGTTCAGGAACCAGATTAAGGGCACTCTCGAGCAAAACTTTTAGCTGAAACTGCAGAGAAGACAGAATTTTAAAAAGAACAAATAGATGGTAGACAGAAAAGAATTTACAAGCAAACATGGAGAAATGTTCACAGTTAACCACACCTTATTCACGCATAGATGCTTGGATATTTATTGAACCGTAAGTAATCACTCTGCCTTCAAAGTGAATTCTTCGTGTTGTCATAAAATTAAATATTTGATTTTATTTGGATATTTCAAATATCTTAGCTGAGATTTCTAAATCCAGTGTCCACAAGAGATATTGAAATAAATGAAGACTGTTTAAATTTAAGCAACCTTGAGCTATTTATTCTGCTCTTTTATACTGTGGCATGTAAGAATGTTGAGAGTTAATTAAATAAAAAACAGAGCAGTACCCGACAGGTTTTGGAGCGTTAAACTAAGTCTGAATGGTGTTCAAGGTCATTAGCTGTAATGGGGTCATCAACCCAATACCCTCTGCAGAACTTGTTTTCTGTATAGCAACTCTGTTTTACGTTGAGTCTGTGCTGATCGCTAATGTACGAGTAATAACCAATTTATTTCTTTCACTAAATGTGCCTTTCATAATGGCAATAATAGAGTCCAGACAAGCCCTTTTCAAGGGATTAATTTTCTCTTTAACTCAGGTGGCTAAAATCTTTCTGCCATTTTCTTGATACTTCACACTGCATGGCCCAGATACAAGGTTGTTCTTTGAAAATGTGTTACTTAATGTTTTGTTATGCTATTCAGAGGGCCAAGTAACCATGGTGGAACTTGGAATAAGCAGGATTTCTATTATTGACTTAAGTTAGAGAGGTTGTCTTCCATTCTGGCTAGAAAGGCTTTATTTTTCTCCTTCACGTCTGGGGAGAGGAAACAATATGGAACTAGTAGAGCAGAAGTAACAGACACCATTAATTGCACAGAAAGGTTTCTGTTCCTCAGGAAATAGCTGTCTCAGGTTCTTCCCAGAGTTCTTACTCCACTGGTATCTATTATTTTAAACCTACCCTGTGAAATGGTCTCCGACATTAAAATGCCTAATGTGAATATTTGTGGCTCTTTTCTGCCCTTGATTGTTTCTACACAATGCAAAGCACATTCTCAGCAGGAATCCCACTGGGGCACGGTGTATTGTATATATAATTGCTGAATATCGCAGTTGCCCTCCAGCCATTGGTACCTTATCTAAATATTCGCTACTATTCAGTGAAGCGTATTTGCCTCATAGACAGGTTTGTCTGTGGGGAAAGAATTATAATCAAATGAAATAAAGAAGAGCATAGGTGAAACGTCTATGTAAGCAGTAATGTATTGGCACAAAATAATTATTCAAATTAAACAAAACTTAATATTACTAATCCAGTAATTTTTATCCTCACAGGGACTGAGTTAGTGGAGTTTTTCTTCCAGCCAAAAGGCTATAGATTCATTTTTGTCTGGAATTACTGAAAAATTCTGCTCATGTCAAAGAATGTGTTTACAGATCATGCATGTCACAATTTGAAATGTGGACACAATTACTCTTTTCTCAATGTGGCATGTGATTAATCCCATTTATACATCTATACCCACTGCATTTCCTACAGATTTTATTGTGGAAATTCCTTTCTTAAGGGACTGGAGGAGAAAACAGAAAAAAAGCCCTGCAGTAGACTGCTTTTGGAGTATCCTATGTCTTGAGAGCTGAAAAGTAAAAAGACACGTTCAATACAAGTTGTACAGACGCAGTCTGGATATAGAGATGTGTATAATATACAATCAAATGCAAAATAAATTCAGAAAATTGCTGTCTAATACAAGCTCTGAACTCATCATCCTAAATCACTATTTTCTAACTACAT
The DNA here is from genome assembly GCF_965231255.1 of Vanellus vanellus. Lineage (NCBI taxonomy): Eukaryota > Metazoa > Chordata > Aves > Charadriiformes > Charadriidae > Vanellus > Vanellus vanellus. The sequence goes on along the minus strand of NC_138905.1, from coordinate 208,693,648 downwards.
TAGCCCAATTTCAACTATCCCCCCCAGCTTGGTTACAATTTCAATTAAATTTTTATTTGAAAACTTTAGTGTAGTGTGAACCCTTTGGCCTGGGAGAGCCACACCAACATCTGCAACCCTGCAACTCAGCATAGAAACCCGACTGCAGATCTTGTGGATTTCTCTATGAAAAATAATCAGGCATTACTCAATTCAAAATTAACAATGACATTTCATAAATATTTAAACTGTTTGTTTTTGGTTTTTTTTTTTTTAAAGTTAGGGACCTAGCAAAACAGTTAAGCAAGTACATTAAAAAAAATATTGTTTTCTCATGGCTCAAGGCATCCCTCATTACCACTAATGCAAATACCCAGAAGTTCTGAATCCAGGCTGCTTTCACAAAGGTATTACACTTTGAACATTGAGACTAGAAAATGTTTCAGCCAGAAGGAAAATAAACAAATAAAATCAGATCAGTTTGCTAAATCATCAGATGTTAGCATACTAACTTGCCTGGGGCATATACGTAATCATCCAATTAAAAGAACATCATGATGCAATCTAGTAAGCTATCAAACTCAATGCTAATGATGGGGAAAATCATATGTCATATGGTATCTGAGAAAAAGGGGAAACACAAGATTTGGTCTATGTGAAATTTATGCTTGAATGAGGAGCAATGGGGTTAACAGATTATGTTCTAGCTGATGTTAGAGGGGGAAAAAATAGAGGTGGTTTGGGTTTTCTTCGTGTTAGATTGTTATTTTAATTTGGATATGGTATCCTGTAATGGTCTTTTCCTAACTGAAGATCTGTGGGTAACCTTGTTAACCCCAGCAATGATACCCTAGAAACTGGTTTAAAAAGACTGTATCTGCAGAGATGCAGATACAGTTTCTTTCCTGTTATCAGTTACTTATGACAGAAAATTCTACTGCTCATCAGGAAGCACTAACAAATAGACCAAGTGTTTGATACAGAAAGCCAAAAGACAGAGTTTTCAAGTCCTCAAAAAAAAAAAAAAAAGCCTCAAAAAGGGTACAAGTGGTTCACCAGCTAAATTTCATGTAACACTTAAATCATGATTTTTTTCCCATGTCTGAAAGATTAAAGCCATCAACTGTGCTGAAGCAGCATTCTGTGGTCTTAGTTAACCTTGAATCTGAAAGTACTTAGGTTGATTCTACCGTTTCCCTTCTCAGAAAGAAAGCTGAGCCCTATTAAATATGCTTATTGTTTTAGAAGCTTTATAGACATCTATCAAAATCATTAAATCATGAAAAAAGCATTGATAAACAGGAGAACAGAACTCAGAATATACAAATGAGAGGTGACCAGCTCTAGACACTGCCACCATCAGGTGCAAATAGGCTTTTTTAATAAGAATGCTTCTTCACTGCTAGGTCCATACTTGAAAAATATCTGCATGTGGGAAGGCTGTGCACCAATCTGTAGTGGGCTGGGTTAGGCAGAAAAACACATATCATAGGATCACAGAAGGGTTTGTGTTAGAAGGGACCTTAAAGATCATCTAGTTCCAACACACCTCCCATGGGCAGGGGCACCTCCCACTAGACCAGGTTGCTCAAAGCCCCATCCAGCCTGGCCTTGAACACTTCCAGGCATGGGGCATCCACAGCTTCTTGGGGCAACTTGTTCCAGTGTCTCACCACAATCACAGAAAATAATTTCTTCCTAATATCTAATCTAAATCTACCCTCTTTCAGTTTAAAACTGTTATCCCTCATCCTATTCCTACACTCCCTGGATACAGTCCCTCCCCATCTTTTCTGTAGGCCCTCTTTAATTACTGGAAGGCTGCTGTGAAGTCTCCCTGGAGCTGTCTCTTCTCCAGGCTGAACAACCCCAACTCTCTCAGCCTGTCCTCATAGGAGTGGCACTCTACCCTTCTGATCATCTTCGTGGCCCTCCTCTGGACTTGCTCCAACAGGTCCATGTCCTTCTTATGTTGGGGGGCTTCTTATGTTATGAGCTGGATGCAGTGCTCCAGGTGGGGTTTCACAAGAATGACCTGCTGGCCATGCTTCTTTTGATGCAGCCCAGGATGTACTTGGCTTTCTGGTTTGTGAGCACACATTTCCGGCTCATGTTGAGTTTCTCACCAGCCAACACCCCCAAGTCCTTCTCCTCAGGGCTGCTCTCAATCCATTCTCCATCCATCCTGTATTTGTGCTTGGGATTGCCCTGACCCACATGCAGGGCCTTGCATTTAGCCTTGTTGAACTTCATGAGGTTTGCACTGGCCGACTTCTCAAGCCTGTCCAGGTCCTTCTGGATGGCATCCCTTCCCACCAGCGTGTCAACCACACCACTCAGCTTGGTGTTGGCAAACTTGCTGAGGGTGCGCTCAATCCCACTGTCCACGTTTCCAACAAAGACATTAAACAGCGCCGATCCCAGTACCAACCCCTATGGATCTCCAGCGGGTAATATGCAGTGGGTAATTTCTGCAAAGGCCTGTATTCCCATGCATCGCTGCCTGGTTTCATGACAGGTAATCCAACTTTCACAGTTCCCCAGCTCTCTGAGATCTCTTTCATACATGAGGAGAGCAGTGCTTTGGTCCATATAACCCTTTTAATGTTTGTGATATCATCCATGTCATAGTATGGCAGTGTTTACCCTCTCCCTGGCTAGCTCTGTCTAATATGTCTGATAACATATTTACATGAGAGTGATTGAAATGGAAGTAGCAGTCAAATAAAGGCATGAAATCTTGATCATCTAATTCCTAAAATAAATTATGACTGCTCCAGAGTAAGTGTAACTCAATGTTAATTAAATGCAACGTCACAGAGCATTCACTAACCAAACAGGGCTTTTTCCTTGCAAAGTTCTTTGTAGAACTGGTGTTATTAAACAGGTGCAAGAAGAAAAAAAAATATCTGTGCTCACCTCTACTGATCCTGTCGTGACAGTGGCTCTGACCCTTTTAAAAAAACAGCTGCAATTGGTGCAGCTGATTTTGTTGGTTGCTCATTTCCTCCTTTTCAAAGGAGGAGTCTGGAAGTAAAACTGAAAACCAGAACCCAGAACTGCCCATACAACTGTGTTATGGCCATGGCAGGAAAAAAACCTGCCCATTGACGTGAGCCGAATCACTGTAAATGGATATTGCAGGTTGTTGCTGGAGAGGGAATTAGCAAAAGATGAGGATTCTCTTACAAACTTTGTATATCAGGAAACCAAAGAAATTTTGCATAATGCTGACATTTAACTGATGTCTTTGAGAGAAAAAGAGAATGTTCATTCAGCTGTTATGCAATATCATAAGACTTACAAAATATTTTATCATTCAGCAAAAGTATAAATTAATATAGGAACAAAGAAATTTTCTATAATGTTAAAGGAATAGAGAAATTTTGGAACAAAGGTTGTTAATTATGTGAAAATAGCTACAGTTCTGAAATGTTTTGTTCTGAGATAACACTCAAACACAACCTTCACCTTTCCTATACAGCAAAAATACGAAGAGCATATTTGGCAAAATGATCAAAACAGTGAGTTTTTCTTATAAAATTAAAAGATTTACTTCTTCATTCAGTTTTTAATTCTCAAAGAGATAACTATATGTTCAAAACAATTTCTTTAAAAAAAAAAAAAAAGTCCAAAAATGTGGGAAGCAGCTTCTTCAGTACTTTTTAAGCCCTTTGATGCAGTTTGGTTGTTTTCATACATTTGAGTTTTAATAACTCAGCATTTCAGTTAAAAAATATTATCTTCTCTAGCATGAGCTGTATGCTACATGTTCAACAATGCTTCCTTTTGGTCTGTCATCTAGAAAATAGGCTAGAAAATGGAGAGACACAGGAGAACACACAGGCTGCTATTAGAAGACATTCTGTTGTGTTTGTGCACTACTGGGAAAATTAATAAAGGTACTAAAAAGCAGTTCAGTTCTGCATAAATCCTAAAATGCCACATTTTACAAATCAACTTATGACCTGTTTGCAGCAAATCATTCATAAAATCAGAAAGTCTTTCAAAAGGTGCCAAAGCAGCTGCTACTTTGCTGTCAGCACAGAGGTGCTGTACGGAGAAAGAAGTGCTTCATCATGGCTATTATCCACTGCTTGGAGAAGTAGCTGGTGGGTAATCCATTCAAAAGTAAATATTCAGAGTTTGACCAGAATTTGACTAAATCTGCTTAGGGCATGACAGATCATTCCATTCATGAACATTTTGCGGAACATAGCCCCTTATGTCACTGTGATTTAGTAGTAGTTTGAACTTCACCACCAATGAGAAGTAACATGAGCTTTACTCTTGCATCACATGCAGACAGTTATAAAAGACATTGAGAAGCTTGATATTTGCAAATTTCATGAAAACCTGTAACAAAACTGCTGAGGTAGAAAAGAAAATTTTATTTTCATAGCCATAGCAACAAATCAGGAGTGTGCCCACATTTAAAACTACTTTTGACAAGAAATTTCATAAATTTAGTTTTACCATACAGCATGAATATTGTACCCGGTCCATTGGCACAACATCGCTATAACTTTGCGAACAGAGCTGACATGAGCATGAAGCATATTTTTGCAGGTTTGCTTGTTGGGTTGTTTGTTTGTTTTTTGTTTTTTTTTTTATCTTTATATTTTTCCAGAAGATTATTTGTTGTTTTTAAAGTATAGAAAAATTATACCTTGGCCATAAATATCAGCATAATTTGAACAATTACCCACAGCTGTTGCAATCACTTCAAGATGTTCAGTAAATGTCATTTCTCTGTGGGAAATTTCAGCATTTCAGAATTTGTAGATGCTGTAAAGCAGATTAAAAAGTGAAAGTTTCACCTCACTATGAAACAGAAATTAAAAATCATGTTCATAACATTTTTGATTCAGTTTAGAACATTTGCATATATGAAATAGTATATTGTATATAGCGATATATTATCAAATTTTAAATATAGTATAGGCTTACATATAGGGGGCGGTTATCCAACCAATGAATTAATGTCTTGATTTTGAAATAATCCATTTAGAAGCAGAAAAAACTCTTATGCCAGAAAACACTGAACTAGTTCTTGAGGATTATAATTTCCATCACACTTTGAGGAAAAAGTAAAATACACTTTAAGTCAAAAAAGATCTTGTTTTTTGCTAATGTTCTCAGAGCATTAAGAATAACCATTTAATCTTTGAAAACTATTAACGTCAAAAGAAAACTTGCCACCATACCACAAGTTGGAGACACTTAATGAGATAAGAGATGCCGTAGGTGAAACGCATGTGGACTGAACCACTGAGAAATTATGAAGAATATTTAACCAAAGGAACCTGCTAATCAGTTAGTATGCTATTTAATTTGCACAAAAAGGGTATATTTTAGAGCAAGGATGCTGAAGATGATTTTTACTAAATCATTTATTTTAATAGCTGTTTAGCAGGAAGGCATATAGATTTACCATTGTTAGCATTGTTTTAGCCACTAGCAACAAGATGATAATATTGAAAGTTAATTTGGGACTCTGTATCTATTATTTGCTACTCTAATTACTTGCCTTGGTGAGCAAAGCGGCCCGAAGAAAATAAACCGGAATAGCACCACATCAGGAGACTGAAATGATAGAAGCTCCAGGCTAAGTGATCTGAGGTGTTGCTATTTGCACAAGGACTTTGTATTCTAGGTCCTTTACTTAAAGTGTATTTTCTGAAGACTTTTTTATACCAGAGCATTGTTTGATTCATGACATCATTTTCAATAATTTCCTAGGAATTAAGCGTTTTTTTTATTTCATCCCCTTGGCCTCCCTTCTCACCCTGTGATTCAGATTTGAAGAGGTAATAAGAAAAAAGGAAAATTCCCTTTGAAAATATCACTTGAAATGCTTTAATAACTCCTTTGCCTCAGAGTGATTATTGAGTTGTGCTGCTGATAGGCAGGGGGAAGGGTTGCACCAATTAAATGGAACTCATTTTTATTCTGCAGTGTCTCATTTTTGTGCAGTGATCTTCTAAAGAAATAGGCAAAGAGAGTCTGTTTAGTACTAACGATAGTTTCTGAGGAAATAGAAAGATGCCCTTTTACATACTGTGTCACTGTAATATAAAAGATCATGCGGAGCATTCCATTTTGTGCAAATTCAAAATAGAAATACATATTGTAATAGAGGGAACCAGTATATATCTGTGGTTTTATTTTGATATGTAGTATGATATAAAGTAAAATGTTAATGTATCTGCAGTTTAATTTATTATTTACTCCTAAAACCATACTACCAATATACACACCAAATAAAAAGTAGCCTTTACATTCTTTTTCTCTTCCTATGCCTGCCTTAAACTATAGAATGGAATTTAATTAAAGCCCCTACTTACTTCAATAAGTGAAGCCTTGTCAGTTTAATTGATTCTTGGTCAAAGTATTATTGATTGGATAAAAGCAAATCCATTTCTTTCCCAACAATTAAAACATTTAAATAGGCTCTGTCTCCCTTTTGATGAAAGGACATGAAACCGCTGGCAGCTGTCCCTATGGCTGATGTTGATCATTAGCAAAGGAGTTAATGTACATTTATATTAGTACCCATCTTGTTTTATTATAATATTCTACTACATTAAGGTCTCTAATGTCCATCTATTAAAACCTAGAGTCATATAAAATGTCCTTACTACGTTCTGGTGTAAAAACTGTTTCAAATAAGCGGCTTTTATTTCTGGATCTGAGCCTGTCCTGAGTGCTTTTAGTTCTCATATTGCATATCAAAGGGTGTTGAGCACTTCAGAGTTACTGCTTACTTAAACAGTTCAAAAATTATTTAAATATTATCTTTCAGATATCAGATCTAACTTACTTGCAGATAACTGTTTTAGAAGTTCTTAAGGCCAAAAATCTTTTCCCCAAACCTTCCACACAGTGTGTCCCAAAGGAACTTGCATGGAAATTTCTACCTTTCACTTATCACTTCATTTTGAGGTCTAGTACGTCTTTCTAAGACTTCTGAAAACACTGAGACTTCTAAGACTTCTGAGAAGTCACTTTCCTTAACAGAATAAGATCAAAAGTGAACACTGTGTTACACCTAGGGTCCGTGTAAGTCTGCATGCTGTCTCCAGTGGTAGCCAATAAATGTTCAGAAATGCAATATAAGAAAGAGCACGTGTAGAGTGGTACTTCCCACTGCAATATTTTCACAGTGGTCTCTGATGTGGTCCTCCGTGGGCTGCAGGGCTACAAACTGCTTCCCCATGGTCTCCACTGGCTGCAGGGGAGTCCGTTCTCCAGTGTCTGGAGCACCTCCTTCCCATCCTTCTTCACCAAACTTGGTGTCTTCAGGGTTGTTTCTCTCATATTTTCTCACTTCTCACTCACAGCTACTGTGCAGGGATTTTTCCCCATTCTTAAATATGTTATCACAGAAGCACTACCAGCATCATTGATGGGCTCAGCTTTGGCCAGTGGTGGGTCCATTAGAGCTGGCTGGAACCAGCTGCATCTGACGTGGGTGCAGCTCCTGGTGTCTTCTCACAGAGGCCATCCCTGCAGCCCTCCCACTACCAAAACATGTGAACTAAATTCAGACAGATAAATAACACCTGTGCTTTTCTAAAATCTATATGTTTTTGAAAAACTTTTCAAGGTAGTGGCACAGAAAGAGGGATGCCACTGAAGTACATTTAGTCCTGGCACTGACCGCTTCTGGATGTAGAAGCAAATAGAAGGACTTATAAAGAAGAGCAAATCTGAGAGAATGGGTAGATAAGCTCTGTAAAGTTTGAGTCTTGTTTGCAGTAGATTCAGACCTGAGACTACAAACTCCACCAGATTAGAGTTCTCTTTTTGCTATCAGTTATATATCCTGTAATTTGCTTCTACGTCTGTCTGTAAGTAAGTTAGTTTTAAAAACTATTACAGGCAGATAATGGAATGGGAAAATATCGTAATAAGAAATAAAAAGTATTTATTTTGTATTTATAATTTCAATAAATTCTTTCTGGTAGCTGAGAACTTATGACATATTGTTCACCTGATGAAATACACTGCAGTCAGTGTATTAGGGACTGCCGGAGAGAATGAGTCTTTTTCACGCAGATTCTACTACAGAAGAAAACAGAACTGAGCAATTCTGTTTTCATGGCATTGCTTGCTTATGTCTATGCGTGTCCTCCTGTTCATTCCTTCAGAATGTGACTGAGGATGGCCATAGCTGTGTGTAATGAAATTTTTAGACATGAGTATCATGTTGGCAATCCTATAGAAACTCATTCTACTTTTTATTATATTTTGGTTTATTTAATTTAATTTTATTTTATTTTATTTTATTTTATTTTACTTTATTTTTTTTATTTCATTTCATATTACCTTAGGATCCTGAGAAGCAACCAAAGTAGCTGATCTTGTTTATAGTCATCTATCTATGATTCTATGATATCTGATTGTTAGATTGTTGATATCTGATTATATAGTCACCTATTCTATGATTGTTAGTACATAGTAGCATAATCATAGAATCATAGAATAGTTTGGGTTGGAAGGCACCTTTAAAGGTCATATAGTCCAATCCCCCTGCAACAAGCAGGGACATCTTCAACTAGATCAGGTTGCTCAGAGCCCCATCCAACCTGACCTTGAATGTGTCCAGGGATGGGGCATCTACCACCTCTCTGGGAAACCTCTTCCAGTGTTTCACCTCCCCCATGGTAAAAAATTTCCTCCTTATATCTAGTCTAGCTCTCCCCTCTTTTAGTTTAAAACCATTACCCCTTGTTCTATCGCAACAGGCCCTGCTAAAAAGTTTGTCCCAATCTTTTTTAGAAGACGCCTTTATAGGGCATGTGTAAAATGATCCTGCAATCTATGGGAGAAAGCGTGGGTTTATATTATAAGTTCATTGTGTATGGTCTAGTTACAATTGGCAGGGATATGAAATATGTATTATACTTTGATAAAAGGAATCAGTCACATTTTTCAACATTAAAACCGGTGTGTTAAACTTCTAGGCTTTTAAAAATGGAAACCTCAGCTACTGTAGTAAATTATTTGCTCTCTCTATGCAGTTACCTCATCCCATTTTCCTGATTGGTATTGACTTCATATCCCCATTTGGAATTTTAGAAAAATGAAAACTCAGGTGTGATGACTTTATTTGCTCTTTCTGATCTTCACAATGCTCAAGAAGATTATAGAAATTAAAAATAAAATTCCTCAGCTCTAATTTTGTTAATGCTGTAAAAGATCTTCTTAGTCCTTGTGTTGGTAAGAACTTCAGCATTTCAAATATTCCACAAATCCTGTACTGCAGTCAGTCAGCTGCGATCTTTCTCAGCAGAAGAGATGAAATTGCCAAAAGCTTGGGTAAGACGGCCTTTTGTTTTCCATGGTCCTACTGAGTAAGTACTTAAGAAGGTAGTTGCATGAAACTATTTTTTCTTAGAATAATTTCATAAATCTCTCCTACATATTCATGAGTTTTCTATATTTTAGCTAACAGTTATATAAATAGATGAAAGTTAAACAGGCCAAATAATTTTTTTTTTTTTTTAATTTTTATTTCTCTCAGTATTAGCAGCCTGTAGTTTTTAAATGCAGGTATGTCCAGGTCCAGTAGAGAGCAATAAAAAGCCACTGTTCTTTGATAGGCAAGAAGTAGAGAACATGCTAATAAGCATGGTGGGAGACGGCTTCATGATTTTTCCCTACAAATGTATCTGCTAATACTTCCCCATGTGCCTAGCAGTATCTCTGTCTGCTTTTTTCTTCCAGGTGTAGGTCGGCAGGGCAGGAGTCCAGTCAGCAGGTTGCATTACTGTATATAGTCTTACAGTCTTGTAATCGCCATTTAACTAAGAGTTTAATAAGGTTAGAATTTGTCTAAAATACTCATTGAAATTTGTGGCACTGTTTTTTTAAAAAGCACTCAACAGGGGAAAAAAAAAAAAAGCGATAAAAAGCAGTAATTATCTGTGAGTTAAATCTCCCATTGCTGCTTTGCCTGCAAATCGTGCCTGTCTTCAAACTCCATAAAACCATTCTTCTCCATCCCAGGGCTCCTGCTGTAATCAGCAGTATGGCTTGACTTCAAGGGAGCTCCTTCAAACATAACAAGCCTTTCCCAGCCTTTAACTATTTGAAGAGACTTTTCTCTTTCCTACCGCATAGCTTCATCCTGCCAGAACTTCTAGTCCCAATATGGCCCACATACCAAATGGCCCACAGAAACAATCCCTTTGCCAATGAAAAGTAGCTTCTTTCTCCTCCACACCAGGTCTTCTCTCCCCATCCCAGCCCAGCAGTGATGTCTCCACAGGAGAAACATGCTTATCTCCTATGTCACCACGCAGTTGGGGTGATTTTCATGAGGAGATACAGGCGGGATCATGCTGGCAACATTATCACTGGAGCAGCAGAACTCTGCAGTTGCCCTAAGTAGGGTTTTGGGGGCACAATGAAGACTGCAGTACAGATAGCTGGACTATTGACAACACTGACAGTATCAATGGATATTTAAATAACAGGAGAGCAACTTTTTTTTTCTTTCTTTCTTTCCACGTCACTGATCTCCTGGGAGTTAACTTCTTATTTCCTGTGCAGTGTGAGGGGACCGGTGTGTATGTATGTCTCCTGGGAGTCCACCCGTCTGCATGTGTCTGTGCCTGATACCGCTTTCTGGGAACTCCAGGCACACGGCCGCGTGTGGTGATGTGAGAGGAGGCGGCAGGCTGCGTTTCCTCGGTTTTTGTTAGTGTCAGATTAAAGACAAGGATAAAAGGTTACAGCATGTTCTTTCTTTTCTTACCTTTTAAAAGTGTATTAACCTTCTTATGGAGGAAATAAAAGCTTAGCTGTACCATTACAGTCTGACCTGCCCTTTTAAAATTAGACCTGCTGACACTTCCTGAAAAACATCTAAAAGTGCTCTATCTACTCAGTTTGGGCTATATAGTATGTATTTGATTATGGACACCTTCTTCAAAGGAAGGACTAGATGGAGATTTAATTTATCCCTCCTCTTTATTTTCTTTTTCTGTTGACATCAATTGGACCTCAGGCTTCCTTGGCTTCTGATGTGCCTAGATCCAGGACTGAGATTTGGTTAATGATCCTAAACTGCGAGTTCCAACCGTGCATTATATGTTTACCCTAAGTTATAAATAATGCAAATCTAGAGCATGAATGCCTGTACAGGTGTGACTACTGTCATTTCACACATCCAGGCTACTCAGATGTCCACTGCAGGCATCTGTGGGGCTGGCAGATCTGATGCAGGTAGTTGCACCCAAAGGCTTGCTGGGAGAGGTGTCTGGAGGCCTGATGGGATTCACTAGAGATTCTCAGATGAAACCAGGTGCCCAAGGGTGAGGAGCAGAAACATGCCCGAGCCAATAAAGTCAGTGCTTAGATGATGCTTAAGCACTTGCCTGACCAGTGCTGGCACCTGTTTGCAGAGGAGCTAAATCACTCTCAAGGGTATGCTGGCTGGTATTAGGGACCCAGACATCTACTGTACATGCAGATACCTACATATAGACATCTAAAGCCAGACCTGAATTTCACCATCATAGGTGCAGAAAGGAACATGTGTCAGCACAATGGAGAGGTTTCTGGCACTGTAGGAAAGGTCAAATAGGTGTAGATACTTCTGATTACTGAACTGAAGCTGAAAGGATCAAGGGCGGGAACACCGTATGTAGGTGCTGTCTCACAGTGGGATTCATCTAGCTAGTGGCAACACAATGTAATGGCACCCCTCTTTCTCTGAGGGAGCAACAACTGAAGGAGTCTCCTGATGGATGTGTCTTCACTCCCACAGATGGTCATGGTCCACACAAAAACCAGGGTCCAATTCTGGTCTTGAGTTCCTCAGCAAAATTCATTAATGCAACCATTGGTATAAAGATGCATCTTCAGTGTTTTACAGAGTGATTTATGTGTGGCTATTCATAACATATAAATCAAACAGGATTTTAACCTTAAATTGAAGTGTAATTTGAAGCAAGAATAGTTGAAATGTATAAACAATTTCCAGTATAAACAGACTTGTCTTTATATAGACCAACTGACATCATCTACCTGGACTTGTGCAAAGCACTTGACACTGTCTCACATGACATCCTTGTCTCTAAACTCATGGATTTGAAGGATGGACCACTCAGTGCATAAGGAATTGGCTGGATGTTTAACATCTTTGTAAGCGACATGGACAGTGGGATTGAGTGCACCCTCAGCAAGTTTGCCAACACCAAGCTGAGTGGTGTGGTTGACACACTGGTGGGAAGGGATGCCATCCAGAAGGACCTGGACAGGCTTGAGAAGTCGGCCTGTGCAAACCTCATGAAGTTCAACAAGGCCAAATGCAAGGTCCTGCACGTGGGTCAGGGCAATCCCGAGCACAAATACAAGCCGGGCAAAGAATGGATTGAGAGCAGCCCTGAGGAGAAGGACTTGGGGGTGTTGGTGGATGAGAAACTCAATGTGAGCCAGCAATGTGCACTTGCAGCCCAGCAAGCCAAGCACATCCTGGGCTGCATGAAAAGAAGGCCAGCAGGTCAAGAGAGGTGATTCTGCCCCTCTACTCCATTCTCCTGAGACGCATCCTAGAGTACTGTGTCCAGCTCTGGAGCCCCAACGTAAGAAGGGCATTGACCTGTTGGAGCGAGTCCAGAGGAGGGCCATGAAGATGGTCAGAAGGGTGGAGCACCTCCACTATGAAGACAGGCTGAGAGAGTTGGGGTTGTTCAGCCTGGAGAAGAGAAGGCTCCAGAGAGACCTTATAGCAGCCTTCCAGTACTTAAAGGGGGCCTACAGAAAAGATGGGGAAGGACTCTCTCAGGGAGTGTAGTGATAGGATGAAGGGTAACAGTTTTAAACGGAAAGAGGGTAGATTTAGGTTAAATATTAGGAAGAAATTATTTTCTGTGATTGTGGTAAGGCACTGGAGCTAGTTGCCCCTAGAAGCTGTGGATGCCCCACAGGCATTGAGCAACGTGGTCTAGTGGAAGGTGTCCCTGGCCATGGTAGGGGTGTTGGAACTAGATGGTCTTTAAGGTCCCTTCTAACACAAACCATTCTATGATTCTGTGATTCTATGATTCTATGCTATTAGAGATGAGATTTGGAATATATGGTCTGAGAAATTATGCAGTCATCGCTGGTGCATCCGCTTACAGACCATCATAATTTAGTGAAGGGTCATTTTCTAAATCCTTCTGTCACAGTGGTTCCAAGAATCCAGACCTTTGTCCTTTTAAAATAGAGTATTTTTGAAAATTATTAGTGACTTTCAGTCATTTTTGTTGCTCTAAATCTGACAGCCCTTCCTAAATACCCATTTCAGTACAGCCAACCACAGCCAGCCATTTCTCCCTCTCACTCCTGCTTACCCCCGTTTACATTTTCCCATGTTTCTGGCGCCTTGTCTCACAGTGATTGGGGTGGTTGCAGCTGGCAGCAGGCATTTCTGCCGTGAGCATCCCTCATTCCTGCCATCACCTAGCATCTGCTCGGTGGTATCCTGCTCCTCAGTGTCTTAATCTCTAGCTCCATTTGTCCTTGGGGCAAACATCTTCTCCAAGGAGGTTTCTTTGTCTGCTCTGTTCATATCAGGAAAGTGAATGCTTTTAGTAACTATGATTTGATCTGACACATCCAAATCCAACTGTTGTTCTGTGCAGCAGGCAGCAGCACATTTCTTATTCAAGTGTGTTAATTCACTGTGGTGGTCTATATGATTTCTTTATTGAAGACATTTTTATAATGCCATTATAAATTGTGTGTGTCTAATGAGTTGCATTCAGGGAACTTGCTACATTAAAATAATCTGTTTTTAACCTAAAATACTTGTTTCCTACCTTCACTTTTTTAAAGGAAGACAGGTCAGTGATGCTCTGGCTGGACTCTACTGTGTTTTCTGATTTAGTGGCTATTGCTGAGGTTTCATATCTGATATGAAATTCTGCCAGTCCAGTGAAGCGACTAGAATTACACCAGTTCTTTCTAACTGAGCATACAGCCCTGGCTTCTGATTGCAGAGTAAGCGCCACTGGGCCTTATGTTGTAATGCAGTAAAATTTTGCAAAATACGTTTTGCCCTTAAAAACCTGTAATAGGAAACAGAGTAGACAATAAAAGAGAAAAAAAATCTTCAGCAGCGCTGTGTTTCTTCTGTTTTCACAAGACTGAGATGAGAATTGTCAATGAGGTTTGTTAGAATGAGAAATGTAGCTCATTAAAATAAATCTCTGGTAGTTTCACAGCTTTACCTTAATGATAATGATTGAGGTGACTGCAAGCACTTTTGACTTTGGGGACCAGGTTCAGATGATTACAGTGGTGTGCACAGTTTGAAATCCTGAATAGACTAGAATAAAATACTGATCTGAAAAATAAAATAAAATAAAATAAAATAAATAAAACCCCCAAACAAAGAACATTTGAACACCAATTTTTATAACCTAAAGCCATTTCCTACAGAAACCATTAAGAACAATACAGCCCTAAATCCTACACTGGCACAAATGGAAATTATAGGTCAAAATTGACCCGTCCATCTAGAACAGAACCTCTCACAAGGGCAATTTGTTTTATTCTTACATTGGCTTTCATTTCTGACAACATTCTTCTAGAAATGGTGCAAATGCATTCTCTTGTGAAACTTGGCTATGATGGCTTGGGAAAAAAACCTTGGCTTATGGATGATGTTTGGTATTTAAAAACAAAATAAATATATCTATAAAAAAGGTAAACCCATCGATCTTAAGCCTTTGGCGGGGGGGGGGGGGAAGGACACAAAAAAGGAAAGAAAATGCAGTTTATATTTTTTTTTCTTTTCAAAACCTAATATATACATTTAGTCTGAATGTTATTTTTGCCCTTCCGAAGTCCAGTTCTGTGGTGAAAGTTGATTTTGTGTGAGGAAGGTATGGGGCACTTACATAGTCACTGAAATCCTTGATTTTCATATAAAATTTGCTCATTTTCCTTCAAAGAACTAGGTGCTCCAAAACAGCACGGATTTGGACAACCAAGTAACATTCTTAGCAAGTCCTTCCTCACAGATAAAGGACAAATTATGTATGCTGGTTCTTTTAGCATTAATGGATTTGCAATAGTAGCACAGTATTGGGACTATGGAATGATGGAGATGTAGCCTAAGTCATAGTCTACCTTTCACAAGCCAACATTATCAGTGAGGCACAGAATGAAACCACATATTCTTCTCACAAGCTTCTCACAAGCTCCCCCTGAAATGTGCTTAATTGTCAAACTATATATTATGCAGACATAATCTAGGCATCAAGCAGTAATTTTTTCTTGTGGGGTTTGGGATTCATTTTTTTTCTCCCCCACTTTACTAATCTTTTCTACTGTGGGCAAACACACACTGCCTCCTCCCCCCCGCCCCCCCCCAAGATCCACAGCTGCAGTGAGGGTATCTGCTCCACCGCTGTCATCTCCACGGGCTGCAGGGGACTCCCTGCTCTGGTGCCCGGAGCAGCTCCTCCCCTCCATCTTCACTGACCCTGGGGTCTGCAGGATTGTCTCTCACACCTTTTTTTTTTTTTTTTCCCCTCCCACTGCTGTATGGCATTTTTGCCCTTTTTTAATTCTAGTTTCCCAGAGGCACCCCTCACCTCACCTGGTGGGCTCTCAGCCATGTCCTGTGGCGGGTCTGTTGGAGCCGGCTGAAACCATCTGAAACCGGCAGTGTCCAGCATGGGGCGGCCCCGGCCTCTCCTCACAACACCTGGGCACGAGCACACCTAAATCCAGTGCAAGAAGGTAAAATTCAGATGAGTCTAGAGACAACACGACTGAAGCAAGGCAGGATAACAGACTTCAAGCACAGGTTAGAGGAATGTTTGTCTGGGAGGGTTCAGGTTTGGTTACGTAGGCCCTGGGGGGGGGGTGGGACAACCCTGTTCCCCATGTGGGTCGTGGTGCAGCACCAGGTGTTGGTTTTGAACCTGAACTGTCATGGGCACTCTGAAATTCACAGCTTATGAAAGCGTGATGTGATATTAGCCTAATCGTAGAATCATAGAATTATAGAATTGTTTACATTGGAAGGCACCTTGAAGATCATCTAGTTCCAACTTCCCTGGCCATAGGCAGGGACACCTCCCAGTAGACCAGGTAATTTATCTGAAGGTATGTGAGCTTTGTGGCTCTTTAGGTAAGTCGTTAACTACATATTTTATGGTAAGAAGTATAAACTCCAAGTCTGAACACATCTGTTTTTATAACTTATTATTTCAGTTATGATGAATGTAATAAACTAGAGGGAAAGTAACTTTGAAACTGCATTTTTTACTGTCTACCAGTTTTTTACTCTCAATCGGTTGACCTCAACAAATAATATTTTTTTCTGATTTATTTAACAGGCTAGTGACCTTATCCAATCACCTGCAATTTTCTTTATGAGAGAGTTTTGATATTGAATTTTCCAAGTATTCTTTTTAACTTTTGCCAGTGCAGTGACCATCTGCATGGTCATCTGGACTTCATGACTGTATAAGGCAGTCAAAAGGTAAATTAAATTTACTGGGGACTTTATTTCTTCCTGTGTAAGATCTCACAGAACAGACTTCATGTTATTTATTCAGGAGTCTTATTTTGACAGGATGTGCTGTCAGAAGTACTGTCTCATGAGGCTTGTTGTAGAACCGAATAACAGAAATAGCATTATATCCTCCCATTTCTCGGACCTATATCACTTCACTTTTTCCAAGAATGATGCCAGGTTTGGTAGGAAATAGTTGGTACGCCATGCGGTACGGCAAATTAAGAATATGTCAAATTGAAACAGTTGTAGGAGATACTGTTTAATTATAATGTAAAAGCCACCTTTTCCCTTTCATTCGAAATATGATCTAACCCTGACTAGAATCAAAAAGTATTTGAAACTGCCTTTCTTTCTATCCATCTCTCCATCCCCATCTATCTCTTCATGAGGTTTTAATGAGTTTTCAGTCCGTTTTCATTTTTTTTCCCTACTGTAATAAAATAAATGGCAAACCCTACCCAAAATCAGCATCTTAGTGGTCATAGCTATCATGTGTATCTATAGAAATAGTGATTACTTGCTCAAATATTAGCTGAGGAGACCAGACAAAGAAGAGAAATAAGGTACTTGCTTTTACTTTTCATCTTTTTAATAAACAGGACTACTGAAAAATGGAGATGCTTGCCCAAGCTGTCACTGTACTCTAAAGCAAAACCATAAACTAGCAATTATGGGACACTGTACAAAACCATGAACTTTCAGGAAGTGGCTAGTATCTCACCCACAATCTGATTTTTTCTTTCTGTTTTGCATGTCTTCACTAGATACCCGGTGGGGGCTAAAAGGGCATGTGAGCATCCTTAAAACTCAGATCTAATCCAAATTTGCTAAAGCCTTCTGGGGCATTTTCGTTAAGTAAGCTAAACCACAGACTTCTTCACGGTTTTGTCTACCTACTTTATTGTTAATGTAACTGGTAAAATGGATTAGTTTAATTTTGAATTTCTCAACCTATTTTGAGTGATAACAAAGACATTAGGTCTGCATATGATATATAGCTTCTACATTAAAAAATATGCAATGAAATAAAGTCCTTGAAAATAGAACCAAAATCGGAGAGACTTGTCAGCTTTCTTATCATGGTAGGAAGAGTTTTCTTTCTTGAATGAGACTATTTTTCTTGGGTGGTGAAACTACTGATTTATCACATTTTTCTATTTTTTTACCTCGCTGTTTCTTGTAGAAATGGAAAAGATCACAATAAGAAAATCCAGCCTTTCACTGTAGTATTCCAGTACACTAAAACAGTTTGAAAACCCACACATCTGGCTTACTGTCTCTAAATAATGTTCTGCTTGATTTTTTCTGCTTTGCCTACCCCTACTGTGTGAGAGGAAGGTAGGATGCACTCTGTTGTGTTTATTTCCATAAACATCATGCAGGTGCCAGTGTTACAGCAAAGCAGGTACTCTAAACCAGAAATGAATACTCACTGCCATAATTCCCAGAGATATAAACAAACCTTCATGTGTGCAACACAGATAATAGTCACCTATTGTGATTTATTTTTTCTTAGATTTTTCTTAGGCTCTGCAAAAATAAGTTATAACAGTGAGACACACATGGGCTTTCAATTCTTACCGTCATATATAAATATTTTTTGGTACAAATTTTTTCTCCTTTTGTGTGTAGGTAGGACCACTGGATATCTCTTCCTCTGAATACTATCCCTCCCCTCCCTCCTCAAATTTTCAGAGACACAAAGCATTTAGAGTCACTGTATTAACCTTATATAAATGATTAACTCTGGAATAATCAATACTTTTTACAGTGTCTAGTTCAGCTCTTATTGTAACAGCCTTAGGATTATTTTTTCCATATAAACTGGTTCAGTATGCCAGCCATCTCTCTTCTATAACCAGGCATCTTCTAATGATGTGAGTCTAAACTATGTTTACCATCTACATTTCAATCACCTGAAAATTTTACTTTTTTCAAAAAATCTTCAGAAACCTGATGCTGTCCAGCTTGACGCGAAAGCTGCTTCTGTCACTCTTACCTCATTGGAGGAACTGAAATCACCCAAAGTCCATCACTTTCCATAGTTTCCACATGTTTGTCTCATCTGGACCTCTGTGTGATAGCTCAGCAGTTCTGGCACAGAGCTGTGGCTTAGCTCTTCTCTTACAGTCTGTCTCTACAGTTTGTCTTCTTTCTCTTATGTGCCTATTGATGTTGAGACGACAATGAATAATCTGAGTTCCGAATTGCAAAAAAAAATAAAAAAAATGCAAGCTAACATATTGACAGCAAATCAATTTTTGTGACCAGTGACAAAAAGTTGTATCTTTTATCACACATTCATACTCTTCGATGCACCAGCACCGATAACTGAGCAGTATTCACGGTGCGGCCCGTCTGCAGACCAAGCCCTGGGAGTTTCAAATGGATTTGTAGTGAGGCGCCTTGTTTTTTTTTTCCATTTTCCCCAGGCCTTCCCAAGTTGACCGGTTCTTTATATCTTCTGCAGATTAATAACATAGCCTTATAATGTTCTGTGTTTAAAAAGGGCAATTATAAAAAGAGAATTCTTTGCATACGAAGTGGTGAAGGTCAGCTTTACAGCGCTTACTAATTTGTTAATTAAATCATAAGGTATGTGTTTAGAATATCTGATCTCTACATTAGAATAACTAAATACATATAGGTCAGCTAGATAGAGATCAGTGTATTTCAGGCTAGGTAAGAAAATGGGTTTTGCTTAAAAATAATTAAAATTTCTTTTTCTCTCTGTGATTACTTTAGGTTAGCCTGACATTGCCAAGCTTCACTAGCTAGATCCACCAGTTTGAAATTACATATCTTTGTTTTACAGCCGGTTGTGTAGCTACAGGCTAGAAAACCTTTTAAATCATATATAGGAATTTCAATTAATTGGGAAGAAAAAAAATGCAATGCACCGATGTGTTTCAGAGATACTTGAGGTAACATTTTATTCTATTCTCAGCTGAAGTTTAGGAACAAGTTGCTATTTACAAATGGGACTGATTCAAAATCTGCAAACCCAACAGAATATTACTGTAAAGAGGTTTAGGCGTTATTTTTACATGTGTCTACGCAGCAGAACTTTAATATATGAATATCTTCCTTCCCAGAAGAAAAAGGGAGACATGATCACCTCCATGACAGCTCCTAGCACCCACTCTGAAGTCTGCAATACATGCACCATAGATAAAGGACACTGTGAAAACTGGGGACATTGTCCCCTACCGCTAAATGCACTGGCAAAAATAATCTAAAAACACATCTTGGGTATTAAGAATTATGTTGTCAATTCCTTATTCTTTCCTCCACATCTTTATTCCCCATACTCCATAGGAACAAAGGTTCTGAAAAATTTCTTTAGACATAGAAAATTCTGGATTGTTCAGTTTTAACAGTGTCATATTTGCAGGCAGCAAGGAGTCAGTCTCAGTATGAGGCACAGGCTAGTACAAGCTGTCACTGTATATAGCTCTGATAGCTACCTTGTTGAAGAAGTGTTTCTAGTGGTCAAAATTAGTCAAAGATTTTCCTTGGCAAGGAATTAGCAAGGAGACTCCTTCAACTCGAGGACTTCAAGTGGATTTTATAATAAGCCCTAAATGGTGATGCTCCACAAGCTCTCCTTACGAGCAGGACCTAAGAGCAGGTCAAGAAGGAAGTTGATCAATGTTTGAGAAGAGTATTTATTACCATAGCAAGGGGGTCTGATAACAGACAGTGTGCCTGAATTACTAGTTGATATCACTTCTCAAATTATGTTTATTGAAATAGGCACTTGGAAACAGTGAGCAATGATCTGTAGCATCTCTTGTTGAGAGAGGTTTTCCTTCACTCAAAGAATCGGTGTATGCACTCTTTCTTCAGTCTTGTCCTCCGAAGAGACTGAAGAGACGGTCCCTTGAACCCCTGAAAGAAGTACTCTCTCATAATTGCTTTTCTGTCCTTTTCTTCTTTTCATATTTTTTTTATTCATTATTGTTAATGTTTTGTTGGTGCTTAACCAGCCTTTATTTCTTTGTTGTCATATAAGCAAATGAATATTCAGTGAATGCAAAGGAATCATCACAGAAGAAAAAATTGATTTTAAAACTCCACCAAACCCCCTCTACTTGATTTTAGACACACTTCAAGAATTAGTATTTATTCTGCAGTCATTTTCTAGGCATTGGCCCTTGGATTATTATTTTCTTGAATTATTGAACTGAAAATGATCACAACCTGATACCTTTTGGTGCTTTTAGTTGGTTCTGGGAATATTTCAAGTGCCTGTTACAGTATATGGAGTATGTTCATCATTATCCTTTTTCTGAAGGAATTTATTTTGCATTCTACTCAATGGAGAACAGTTTCTTTTCTTGTATTACTAGTATTTTTGTTGCTCCTCTATTTATTTCCTTCTTAACATTTGACATTAAGCATCTATTTGAGGAATATAAATTAGTCAGGTCTCTTCTAGAGTCAGATGACAAAAATAAGAATTTCCACAGGATGATTCAGAGGAGGTCCAGAGAAGGTACACTTTCTAGAGGCGGCTAACATGTTGATCATAGTATGACAAGCTCTCTAAATTACATTATGCATATATCATTGTCCCCTCATAAATATTATATTAAGATATATATTAAAAAAAATTAAGTGTAACTTCTATTTCTTTAATAAAAGCATGGTGGGTGGAAAATGTACTTTTCTAATTGAAATCCCAGATGAAATATAACTTTTGATTTAAAAGTTTAATGCAAAGTCACGTAGACTTTTGAACTGTGCAAGGCTGAAAAGCTGAAGTATCTTTTTGAGGACACAACTTGAAGGGATGGTAGAGAATCCAATAAATGATGACTTTCCTTTCGTAATTTCAGCATTTCAAAAGCTGGCAAATAGATGAAAACAGAACAGAAACTATAACAAATAATGGAATGTATTGAACAAATTATATAGGGTTGTCCAGTGTTCAGCCTGATGTCTCTGAATCCTTCACAAATATTTTTATTTGAAAACCAATACTGCCATAATCCAACTCATTTTAGTCAAAGAAAAGTCTTTAACAGACTTCAGTCTGTAATGGATCAGGCTGTGTATCTACTGTTAAAGTCACGGTAACTATCAGTTTTCTATGACAAGAAATGAAATGGGATATAAAGGAAGACTGCAATAGTGTAGATCAATTCAAAAGAAGTGCTCAGTGTAGCAGAATCAGCATGGAAATGTTCTAAACAGAAGTTGACAAACTGGTCCTCAAAGCTATACTCAATGGTAGAGTAGAACTAGAACCTCTAGTTTATTCTTCCATATTCTTACTCTGTCTTCACAACGTCTTCCAGTGGTGTAAAAATCTGTATGACTGATTACTCTTCTTTCTACTTCAGTTCTTCTTTCCTTTCATCCATGGTGATGTTATAGTACTTAACTTGTTGCGTGTGGTTTGAATGTGTTAATATCTATGCTGTTATTGTCTGTTATTATATGCTAATATAAGAGAAAACAAAGTTGGTGTTATTCTTATGTGCTAATATAAAAGGAAACAAAGTTAGTAAAATGAGATATATTTCTAAAGACAGATATGTTGAAGTACGTAGGGACTTGGAACACAAAAGAAATGCATTGCTTTCAGGGGACAAGAGACTAGAGCAGATTTAGAACACTGCAGTGGTTAAATGCTTGATACTTAAAGTAAGATGAAAGTAAATGAAATAGAAATTATGGATAGGATAATACACTAGATGAACTTTAATGTTTCCTTCAGTCTTGTGTTTTTGCAGTATCTGTATTTTAATGGCAAGGAGGACTACAGTACTAGAAAATAGGCCTGGTTCTGGAAGAAATCTCAGAAGTTCAGTTTCGACTATGTTCAGCTGAACTGACCTGGGGCATGCTGAGAAAAGATATTCCCCTTCCCCAAAACTGTCTTTATGATGACTTTACCTTCTACGTATCTTCCCCATACAAATAACAAGCTTATTAAAAAATTAGTTTCCATTAAGTAACTGAAACATTGATTCTTTTTAATATCTCCTTCCCATTTAGCAGATAAACGTTTCACCTCCATATAATAGAGTAGCTCTGCATGTACTATTAGTAAAAGAATTCAGTAGTATGTAAAGGATGGAGTATGTAATAATTATAGAAGATCTGTATTTTAAATATTTACTTACTAATTAATAAATGGAGTAAATTTTTGAACCTTTAATTCTGGGTTTACGGAAGTGTATGTCAGTGCTTCAAAGTGCTGTGGTCATACCTGTGGTAACAGAATTGAGCATTTCTTTCATTTTTGCATTTTCATGTTAAAACTACATCTTCAAAGATATGATTTTGCGAATGGCTAGCATGTAATAATGCCTCCTAATTGCAATTCTGGATGAAATTGAATAAATTGCCAAATCTATGTAATGACTGTAATGTTAAGCAACTGTGCTAAAATAAAGAAATTGAACAAAGCACTTCAGTGTACATGTAACGTGCAAAACCCTTGGCCAGGTCTTCAGATGAGTTAAATCAGAAAAACATTATTAAAGTCATTGGTGCTCTGCTAATTAATGCCAGTTTATGACAGTACCTTTTACATTTATACATTCACTTGAACTTGCCAAAAACGCTCAAAAATTCCATATTCATGGTATATGGCTTCTGGTCTAATTTTGAAGCACATCTCAGTCTCTCATCAGTCATTATCAATCACAATATGTCATTCTATTCCTGGTTAGAAGTCAAAACTTGAATTTAATGAAAAATGATGAGCTTTTATCATTCATTTTTCTTCTGCATGAATACAAAATGTGTCGGGCTTTTTGTTTTGTTTTGTTTTGTTTTTTCAAACTGAATAAAAAAATTGGCAATTCATGTTCACCTTATTAGTCTCAGTATCTTAACCTCAAATCTATTGACTATTCTGAAGTAGGAATCTGTGTCTTTCATGAAAATACAGCAATGTGACACTATAAAGCACCCACGAAGCAAGTAAAAATCTCAGTTAATATCAAAGCTAACCTTTAAACAAAACAACTTTATATATGCAGGAAACTTTTATCAGGAATCTTTATTTTAAAGATATCAAGTCAAGATATCTGTTTTTACGCTTTTATTTTTTTTACATTTTATTCTTGTTACCTAAAATGGGCTTTTTGTCTGTGGCTGCCTAATAGTTTTAAACACATAAACAAGCAAACAACTGAATAAAAATAGGCAGAAAAGGACTTGACATATCTAGGAGGTTTCATAATTGCGTTCTGCCCTATTTCAATACGGTTTAATTGCACTGAACTGAACTTAAACGTGCTTAAGCACAAGTAGGCTGTTTATTTCAGTGTAATTCTTCATATTGTTAAGTGTATGGTTCTTTTTTATTTCCACAGAGTTGAACAAAATCCCTTTTGTAGGCGTTGATGGATGAAAGTGCACATAAAACCCATGTATCCCTATTTGGAAAATGATTATGACATACTTCGTATATTGAAATATTGTAGTTTACGTTATTCGTTGTTCTGGGTGAAAAAATAATTATTCAGAACTAAGTAAAATAGTAAATCATGTAATAAAAATAACAATAAATATCAAAAGGCATTCACAAATTAAGTGAAGCATACATTAACATTTTGTGTATATGAAGTCCATGTTGTAACAAAAATACCTTGTCTTGTGTGGTAACCTTAAGATCAAAAGCCATGAGAAGTTCAAAATTTTATTACTTCTGTAGCTGCTCTTGTAAGGTGTGGAAACGTCTGTCCCTTTTTAAGAAGACTAGAAACAAACTCATGAAAAGTCCTTTCAGAGGTATTCACGCAGCAATGGTGAACAGTTGATTGTTGCTGATACTTTACTCATAGTTAGAAGCTTAATTTTGAAAAGGTTTATTCCTTAGATATAAAACTTCCTCTTATAACTGAACATTCTTCCAGGGAACACCCTCCAATTTTATTTTGCACTGAGAACGTTTTTGCATTGGATAATACGGTATCAATATAACTCTCGTTTATTTAAATCATGGAGATGTGGGGTAATTAAAAAAAATTTGGCATAGGAAGGATGACTTAATGAATAATGGATAACAGCTTGGTTGGAAGCTGAGAGCGGGTATAAACTAGGTGGAAGGACTTGAGAGAAATGTAAGCAAACTGAAAAGCAAATGCCTTAATGGAAATAAACTACCAGAAAAAGAAAATATGTGGTTACTGCCTCCTTTTTTCTGCTATATACACTTTAAAAAACTACATTTTTAATAAAATGGAGTGCAAAGATGTGCTTTAATAGATGCAGAAACAGGCAAAATAATGATGACAAATTATGTAACATAGTACAGAGTCTGTGATTTGAAAAAGCAAAACAACAAATGACCAAAATATTACTTTCTCATATACAAAGGTGTAAAACAGCACAGAAAAGGTAACCTGTAAGAAAAGACGGGAGACTGATATAGAGGAGAGCCCCTTTGACGGTGTTTCTGAAGTGGGTTTCTATTACAGCAGGACTTCTATGATGGGGGGGAGGGGGAGTTAATTGTATTCTATGAATGAAATAATTACTTTTCAACTTTGGACTTGTATTGAAATTTTTGTCACTCATAAATTTCATTAATATATATGCCAATCTTCTAGTGTTTTGATCCATGTATTTTTGAGTGTGTGATGTCAGATACTTTCATTGCAGTGGGTACTTTCATGACATCTCAGTAACACATTGTCCCAGTTTCGGCTGGGAAAGACTTAATTTTCTTGCTGGTGATTTCTGTGAAAGGAATGTCTATAATACCTCTTGTTTTTAGTTGTCACTAAGTGATATTTACACAATTCAAGGACTTTTTTTGGCTTCCCGTAGAAGACTAGACAGAGCGGTGGAATAGCCGATGAAATACTCCATGCCACAGACGTCACGCTCAGGATATAAATGGGAGTTAGCTGAGGGGTGGGAATCCACAATCACTGCTCAGACAGTGCCAATTCACCAGGTGGTGAGAGTTACCCAGGTCACTATTATTAGTTATTATTATTATTATTTTTCCTTTTCTGTTATTGCTTCTCTTAAACTGTCTTTATCTCAGCTCATGAGGTTTTGTTTCCCTTGGTTTCTCCGCTTTTTTTTTTTTTTTTCCCCCCACCCTTCTGGGGGGTAAAAAGGGATGTGAGAACGTGGCTGCATGGTTCTAGTCACCAGCTGGGGTTACACCGCAACAAACAGAGTCTGGATATCCTGCGATAGGGTACTGGCCGAAAAAAAGAAAAACCTCTTTTATCCCGGATTCCAACTACAGAGGAGAGTGTGAAACATACTCACAGCAGTGATTGAAAGGTTTTTCCTATTAGTTATTTTGTTGATGCTGTTGCACAAATTTATCCCTAAGATAGTAGACAGTTATTGTTAGAAACAGGTATCTCCTTTTTGCATTTCAGAAGCAGGTAAAGGTAGTGCTCTGAAAGGATTCGTGACTACAACACTACAAAAAAAAAAAGAAAGTAAAAGAGAAAAAACCCAACAAAATCCCACAAAAACCATGCAAGTTCACAATTGCTTTTCTTCCTACTTAGAAATCTTGTTTTTCTGTCGAGATCATTGTAATCAGCAGATTTGTGGCTTCCTTTTACATTCCTCCTACCGATGCTAAAGCTATTTTCTCCTTTATGGGTCAGGACTGTTCTTTCCACATGAACTTATTTGCTTTGTTTCTTATATATTCATACTTTATGAAATGCTTTCTTTGAATCTGTTCATCAAACCATGTATTTCATCATGTGTGAAATACTCCCTCTGCCCTCACTTTTTGTCGGCGAACTTTCTACATCAGTCAGAGATGATAACAAAAAGGGAAATCCACCGAAACTTATTTCATTTATCTTTTCTATCTCCTTTCTAGCTGTCTATGAACAATTTTAAATAAGTTGCTTAAATTACTGTTGTGAATTGTGTCTATGATGCATCCACATTTTGATTTCGATTCAAAAGCTGGATAAATTCTATGATTTTATATACAGAAGAACAAAACTAATTGAAAGGGTTGAGATCCGTGTTATGGTTTTGCATGTACTTATATCTATGTAGTGAAAATAAAAAAGCTGTTATGCAATCTTTTCACACATATGGAAAAAGACTATTAATATAACCGTTTAAAATAGGAAAATTATATGGCTTTTTATGGGTGATGTATATAATGTATACTCACATTTTACACATAACTTTAAAACGTAAAAGTGAAAGGCAGGAGATGGACAGACAGGAAAGACAGGAATGGATATACAGAATCACAGAATCACCGAATCACAGAATTATCAGAGTTGGAAGGGACCTCTAGAGATCATCTAGTCCAACTCCCCTGCCAAAGCAGGATTGCCTACAGCACATTACTCAGGACTGCATCCAGGCGGGCCTTGAAAATCTCCAGAGAAGGGGACTCCACAACCTCCCTGGGCAGCCTGTGGCAGTGCTCTGTCACCCTCACCGTAAAGAAGTTTTTCCGTGTATTTGAACGGAACTTCCTGTGTTCTAACTTGTGCCCATTGCCCCTCGTCCTGTCACTGGGAACCATTGAAAAGAGCCTGGCTCCATCCTCCTTCAACCTACCCTTTAGATACTTGTACGCCATAATAAGGTCTCCCCTCAGCCTTCTCTTCTCCAGGCTAAAGAGTCCCAGCTCGCTCAGCCTTTCCTCATAAGGGAGATGCTCCAAGCCCTTCATCATCTTAGTTGCTCTTCGCTGGACTCGCTCCAGCAGTTCCCTGTCCCTCTTGAACTGGGGAGCCCAAAACTGGACACAGTATTCCAGTTGTGGCCTCCCCAGTGCAGAGTAGAGGGGGAGAATGACCTCCCTCGACCTACTGGCCACACTCTTCCCTATGCAGCCCAGGATTCCATTGGCCTTTTTGGCGACAAGGGCACATTGCTGGGCCATGGATAATTTACTGTCTACCACAACCCCCAGATCCTTCTCCTCCGAGCTACTTCCCAGCAGGTCCGCCCCTAACCTGTACTGGTGCCTAGCATTCTTCCTCCCCAGGTGCAGGACCTTGCACTTGGTTTTGTTGAACCTCATTAGGTTCTTCTCTGCCCATACAAAGAAATAATGACAGAATATGGTTCAGCATAATAGGCAATCCTTATATTCCACTTTTATGCTGTGTTCTGGATGGGAAATTGCAATCCAGCATTTACTTCAGTGAACAGTATGTATCCGTTCAAAAAGTAATGATTTAAAAAAAAAAAAAAAGACTGTTGATTTTGGAGTATGGCTCTTGGACTGCTTGAGAAACACAAATCTTGATCAGTTGGAAGTGCCGATGAGAGCCTTACAGTGAAACAAGCGATAAAAACCACATTCCTACCAAAGATTATAAAGCAAAGGAACAAAAGTCTGGGGAAAAAAAAAAAAAGTGAGTGCTACTGCTTCTGGTATGTTTTGCTGAACGTCTTTTCCGGGCCCAAGCAGTGAGTTTA
The DNA here is from genome assembly GCF_965231255.1 of Vanellus vanellus. Classification (NCBI taxonomy): domain Eukaryota; kingdom Metazoa; phylum Chordata; class Aves; order Charadriiformes; family Charadriidae; genus Vanellus; species Vanellus vanellus. Next base: position 208,665,738 of record NC_138905.1, on the reverse strand, counting down.
ACAGCTGTTTGGTTTTGTGATCTTTCTTGGTAGTCATTTTCTGACTAGTTGGATGAAAGTGCTTGAAGTCATTGGCTCCAATCAGCTGAACAAATAACTTCTGATGTTCACAGTCAGCTTGGAGTCTCTTAATCAAAGTCTACCATCAATTTTGCCTCATTATATGTAGCACACGGAAATGCGGTTGCTGATTTGGGCTAATTCTAAAATGCCTGGTTTGTAAACATGAAACCATTCCAGAGAGTACTGTGTGGTTATGAATAATTCAGTACACCGAGGTTTAGCCTGCACATTATCTAGACAATAGAATTTTATAACTCCTAATAGTCAGTAGTCATTTGTAGAGATGAACAGCATTTTTTTCTGGAGAACCTTACCTGGGCTAAATCTGTCAAGCTGTGTAAATAAGAAGATCAATTTCAATATGTGCAGAGTCAGGTTAAAAGCCAGCAACAACAACAAGAAGCATTTAAGCAAACTGTAATGAAAGCATCCTTATTCATCTAAATTCTGTAATCAATAATTCTTTCCTCTGCTGTACCACAATTTTTTATCATATTTTTTCTCTAAGGTGAGTAAAAGAGTTTAATTCAAACTCTTCTAAGTGCAGGAGGTATGAGATATAGCCCTTACATCACTTAGACATATATGTCTATGTCACAGTGAATCAGGAACCAGAAGCCACATTTTTGCAACACAAGTCTGGACTAAAATACTGTGTTCCAAAGTGTAACGGTTAGTATAAGCACTATAGACAATAAGACGGGAAGGAGTTTCCTTGCTTAACAGCTGCAATTCCCAGACACTGCGTACTGCATAGTCTCTTTGCTATCTTAGATTTTGCTGCCTTGAAAAAAAAAAAAAAGAAAAAGATATTTATCTTTTGGCTGAAAATCCACTCTCGGTCTAGAATGTTGTGGCTAAAGTGTGAAGGAGTTCAACTAGTAAACCTGATGGGGGCATAACTAGCGCTGTCTCCACATAACCAACCCCGAAGAATATAAACTCAGGCCAGGAGTGAAAAGGAATTCCAAAGAAAAAGTAGCTATTCTTTGAGTTGCAGAATCAATGAAGTCTATTTTCCCACGGATTCGAGCCCTGTACAAACTTAGGCATGGCCATCAATGTGCTAACTGAAGCCGACAACTCTTCTTGCTGCTGAAAGACCTGTAACATCGTTGCACCCATTGGATTATTTGAAGCTCAGTCAAGAAAAGGCTCACATTACATATTTCTTCCATGGGGTCTCTCATTAGATTCACTGACATAGCCTCTCTCCTCTTTTCACCTAAGGAATTCTGGTTTTGACAAGATTTGTGAGATCCGAGTAACCCTGAGATTTTGACTGACCTGTTTTATTCAGTAGATATTGACCCTGGGATGGGGGAGAGGAAACAGGCATATGAATTTGAATTGAACAGAGCTGCACACAGAAACACATACACACACTCATGAACTATGATCACATATATGCATCTTTTAGTAAGAAAACCACTCTAAGAGACTTACCCCAGGACACGTGATGCTTACAGTCAAAACTAGTTTATGGCTCTCTACGAGGCATCAGAAAAATAGTCTGTGGTCAGCTGAAACTTAGATTGAAAATCCTCTGCAGTAATTCTTTCCTTCTGTGTGAGTATTTGAGTTCCTGAGTATTTGAAATTAAATTCGGAATATTTTATATGGTATTTAAGCTCAGATTGTTTCAGCTACTCATTTAATCAATTTTTAAGCATAGATACAGTCCTATACCTCATCTTCTGATGACAGCAAAAATTATGAAAATCAAAGAAGTTTTGATGTTGATGTATATTCATTACACTGCTTTAATTTTATTGGGACCTTATGGACCCAAATTTTATTGTATTTTTTTCACCTGATTCCAAATTCTGCACATTTTAAATCCCCATTTTTTACATTCACATAATTCCATCCCAAAATCTTCCACGTAGATAAAGGTGGATATTTGAATGGTTAGAAGAAGCAGATTTAATCTTTTTGTCTTTTGATACTTCTGCTTAAAACACAAGTATTGCTAGGTAAGTAAATGAGCCAAATGATTATGGGTAATTAACTGGTCGGATATCTGCAAGTAATTGTTCGGTACTCATAAGCATTTTGTGTAAGATTATACTATCATTAAACTACGTTTATAGTGTATTAAAAATCTTAGTGCAATTTAGCCAAGCACATTTTTCAACATTTCCTAGAGTCATGCTTTCATGAAGAGAAAATAATGAATACCAAAAGACTCTTTAATTTAGCTAAGAAAGGTGTAATGAGAGCCAATATCTGGAATTTAAATCCAGAGTCATTCTCGTCAGAAATACGGCATAACACTTTAATAATTGATCAGATATTGGGAGTGATAGATTCTTCACCTCTTGAAGGAAAGTTGCTTCGTAATAGTTTAAGCTATTGCATTCACTGCAAGAGTAACTGGGTTAAATTACAGTGCCTGTGCTATAGAAGAGGTCAGACTTTATAATTTAGTGGTTCTTACTGGTTTTAAGATGAAACCTTTTGTAACACTCAGATACTTTAAATGGTTTTAAACCGCAAATTAATACAGTGGCAGAATGTTTGTGGATGTAATAAATAACTCCCCATTTAACGTATTAATAAAAGAACTTCCCAATTTTATACTGTGTTTTGCTTAGATATTTTCCTCATTGGTGATTGCTCTGCACAGGGGATATTTATCTTCCTTGTTATATATTTTTGGCTCCTACAAGTGTTTCAATTTCATTGCAGCTAGTAGATTCATAATACTGGGGGCTGTGGAAACACAGTGCCTCAGTCTGTGATTAATGCAACATGCTAATTAGGATTTTTTTTTTTTTTCAATTTGGGCTCTAGGACTGTCAAATCTCTCACTTTGATCTTCACTAAATTTACTTCAAAAGCCTTCTAAAAGTTCCGTTAAGACATTTTTAACTTAACAGTTTTTTTCAGTAATGTCATTAATCCTAGTCAAAATTTGTTTATGCAGCTCACAAATTTCAGAAATATGTCACTTGGAGAAAATGACATAATGCCCATTTCATTATAATCTAGGTTGTGAAATCCTGGAATAGTTAACCCTCAATGGATGCAATGAGTTTTTATAGAATATGCTACTCAGCAAATCACAGAACTCAAATATTTCACCGTTGCGTAAATTCACACTACGTAAGATCTAAAAAAAAACCTGAAAGCAAGCTATGCAATTTTTTTATTCCTTTCTTTTTATGGCAAGATTGGATTAAGGACACATGCCCAGGCCTTTTCACTCATGGACTATTCTTACAGTTTTGACTTACAAGTTGTCAGTATTGTAGAAAAGTGCATTATTGTGTGGGGCGCACATCAGTATAAAACAAGGTCAGTACGTACTGCTTCACTAACGTGTGGGGATTTCTGGGTGATATTCAGCTGGTGACTTGAATAAGGCATAGAAGGACTTAGATGTAAACAGAAAATTGATTCTAAATAAAAAATACATTCTCCAGGGTAGTGTCTTTACACAATCTGAGGGAAATGGCAATCATAAACAAAGGATGCAAAGGATAGAAATGAAATCTGACGGTTCGGAGATGTATTAGGGATAAAGCAGACTACTGTTTCAATCTTTATTCTTGTTTATGCTATCCTTATATTTATGCACTTTTATATCTACATTTCTATATGCTGTTTGTGGTTACAGCGTGAGTGCTAGTAAAAAAACCTAGTGCAAAACTTACATAATTATTACTTAGATCAATGGTGAAGCTACACCATTTATATTACTTATAGAAAGAAAGAATTATAGAAAATACCTTAGTTCCCTCTTGACTTTGCTATGCTGACAGGAAGTTTTAACAATTGCAAGATTACCATTCTGAGCTGCAGCTAAACACATCCAAAAACAATCGCACATCAGTCAGATCTTTGACTAATAGTCCCACCGCGTTTCAATAACGTTTCATCTTCAAGATCTGGCTGCTTCACAATGCATCCTGCTCTGGTACCACAGGATATGAAATTGAATGCGGGTGGTTTGTGTGTGCACAGTCTTCAAAGAAGTGAAAGTAATCAGAAAAACTCATCTGTAATTAACTAAAGATTGTAGTGAAAGGATCTAGTTCTGTGGAATGAGTGAATAGTTCCCTTTTAGGTTAATTGTTAAAATAATATGATCAGCGATTCTAACGGAACACATTCCCAAAACATAGAAGGGCTGTTTTGCTTAGCAAATACATGTTGACTGAGTATGGTGGGCTTACGTTGAGAATGACAGTGCCTTTTATCGGTAAGATTTTGCCATCTGTTCTAATGATTTATTCATACTAAGGAAAAGGCAGGTGAAACTACAGAATAGGGATAAATAGCAATGGATATGTGCTGAATCGGGCTGTGATTGTGCAAATGGGTTCAACGTTAACGCTACTGTTCAGGCAATTGCTATCATTCAAATGACATCTTCACATGCTATTATGTGGTCTTGAGGTGCAAAATATTGAAGACATAATGCAGAAGATCTATTTTAAGCAAGTAATGATTTCCACTGTCTTCAGACATTCATCCCTTATTATGGATAATATTATAAAAATATTTATGTATATTTTGGCCTTTCATACATAGCAAATTTGAAGGACAGATTCCGATGAAAGATCTCTGCATCAAAGACTCCTGGAAGTTGTGAAGATTTCACAATAGTTTTGCCTTATTTCTAAGTCTGTATTATTGAGTCATTTTCCTACAGTTTAGTGGGTTAGACGCAGCTTTGGTCTCATCCTGTATAACTGTTCCTTTGTGGAGCTAAAAATCCAAAAATAAAGAGCCTGGACTTTTTACATGGAATTCGCTGTTACCAACTTCCTGAATTTTATTTGATTATGTACTGGTTTGAGCTGGGGTAGAGTTAATTTTCTTTATGGTAGCTCACATGGTGCTATATTTTGGATTTGTGACCAAAACAGTGTTGATAGCAACGGGGATGTTTTAGTTATTGCTGAGCAGTGCTTACACAGGGTCAAGGTCTCTTCTACTTCTCAGGCTGCCCCACCAGTGAGCGGGCTGGGGGTGCACAAGGAGCTGGGAGGCAACACAGCCAGGACAGCTGACCCCAACTGACCAAAGGGATGTCCCATACCATATGACGTTGTGCTCAGCAATAAAAGCTGGAGGAAGGAGGAGGAAGGAGGGGGCATTCGGAGTTAGGGTGTTTGTCTTCTCAAGTAACTGTTATGCGTGGTGACACCCCGCTTTCCTGGAAATGGCTAAACATCTGCCTGCTGATGGGAAGTAGTGAATGAATTCCTTATTTCGCTTTGCTTGTGTGCACAGCTTTTACTTTACCTGTATAAACTGTCTTTATCTCAGTTCATGAGTTTTCTCACTTTCACCCTTCCCATTCTCTCCCCCACCCCATTGGGAGGGGAGTGAGCAAGTGGCTGTGTGGGGCTTACCTGCTCATTGAAGTTAAACCATAACAGATTACAATTCTGTGCTCCAGTGAAAGCAGAGACCGCCACATCAGTGATTAAAATACTGTGTTAGTCTTTCATGACCTCTGAAAGGAATGATGGTAAAATATTTATTGGATGCAAAGGGGCATGTAAAGGATCATGACAGGTGCAAAACCAGTGGAGATGAGTGTCACTGCATACACGTAACAAAGGTTCCAACACAAAAATAATAAGAAACATGCAAAAAACTGTAGTCCATCAGTAACTATTCAGAAAATGTAACAATCATACATATTGAGACTTAAAAACTTTCAGTACTGATTTGCTGTCTTCAGTTATAACGTGATAGATTATATGTATTTCTGAGGTAAGGAAATCAAAACAGAGGTTACCTGTACTTATATATATAAATGTATATATATACATATATCTGTACTATAGGATGTTACCTATACTTTTTCATAGGTGATAAGCTATTAAAATGAACAGTTTTGTTTAAAAGCTTTAGGAATCAGGCCATATTTTAAAATAATGTGTTTGTAAGCTCATGCTTTTTGCTTAGCACCTGTGAGAGCTAAAAGTATATACCGACACAGATGACAAATGGTGTCCTTTTAAATTGTGATAGGCTTTGGTTGTCCCATGAGCTTTGGATTCAGAATTCTTTATATAGGTGTGACGTGAGGTAGAAATCAGCTCCATGTCTTCACAAGAAAAATTACATGGTTAGGAAATATGTTACAATCAAAACCTTGATATGGATGAAAACTGAACACTCCTTGTTTATGCAGATAAGAATTTATTGTTAATGTATCTGAAGTTTTAATGGCCTAATACAGAAACAGGTGTTATTTCTTCACTTGCAATGATAAGCACTTGTAATTAATAGTATAGTTAAGACTGATACACAGAAACTTCCCAGTACCTATCCTCTTTTTCTGGCACAACGTTCACTCTTCCAATTTTCTCTGCATCCAAAGTTTGACAGCTTCAATCTTGCTCAAAAAGGAACTTATAACAGCTCATCAGCATCTGGAGTTTCCATCTAAAGGAGCATGGCACTGGTGAGAACATCTACGCAGTCTTGATTCCACTTACATGCGGTTTTTTATATGCTCTTACAACATAGACTGCTTGGCTTGATCTTCCTTCATCTATTTCTCTCTTAAGTTCGGCTGTTTTCAGCCATTACCTACTGAAGTTACATAATTGGCTTCTCCAGCACCGATTAACATCAATGTAATTATGTTTCCCTGGACTAATGCTTGTTATTCATTCACTACATGGGTTTGTAGTTTCACTACATGAATTTGCTTTATGGTATGTGATCTTCACAATTAAAGACATTGGACAATAGTAACCTGACTACTAGAAAATTGTTGTCATAGCTAAAACAAGGTAAAATCAGCTCAGCCAAAACCGAAGACAGACAGACAGCTCCAGACTGCCACGTCAGTACAAAATCTGTGGGCTTTTATTGGTTACAAAGAAATGGTATTTAATGGGATACAGATGGCTTTGCTAACAAAAAATCAACCCTTTTGAAGACTAATTAGCACCCATTACAAAAGTAATGGTGATTAAAACTATATTAGCTTTCTCTCGGATTTTCTGATGTTAATCATCACCTATTAATATTAAGCAGTATTTCAGAATAAGTTTATTAGCACATATTAGCTAATAAATTTGTAAAATATCTTCAGTTTTCTTCCTGATGTCTGCAGCATTCGGAATGTCATATTCAAGATCACTAGAATAAATAAGTATTGAATTTCTTAGGTTTTTTGATTGATTGACCCGTGACTGTAGCATAATTATGTGTATTGTTTTACACCGCTTCCCAGGAAAATGTAAATTCTTCGAAGAAACAGCATCTTTAACTTCCCAGTAGGTACTGATTATTCCATAGTGGAAAATATTTAATGCTTGGAAAAATGTCTTCCCTAATATTTAATGTGCATTTTCTTTTAAGTTCATCTCTTCCTCCTAGTTTTAGCTTCTCCCATGACATACCAAACGAATTACTCCTGAACTTTTATGGTCCTTGAGTATTTTTTTATTATTGTTACTTCTGTTCTATACATTAGTTGTAACATAGCCGCAATATTTAAATCACATGAATTCTATTAATCTGCCACATGTTGTAAGTAATAAGTGAGAAACAATAAGCTGTGACAGAAAAATCAAGATTCAAGCATTTCCAAATGTTTTGTCTCTAATCTTGTTCCTTGGATCTTAAATTTTTTTTTGTTGTTCTTGTTAACTCCTTCTGCTTTGTCTCTTCTTTCTTGATGCTGAAATGACATCTGCATTTCTGACTGCAAATCCATGTCTAATTTGTCCTTCTTTGTCATAACTAACAGAATGATGTAACAGGCAGAGAGGTTAACTCGTTGGGTAAAGAGAGAAGTGGGTTACAGAAGAAAAGTGAGAGCTGATGGGAAAAGTCAGATGCACCTGACTCCCAAGGTTAGGTATCATCCAGAAAACAGACAACTGACTAAGAGAGAAGAAATGGTGACTAACTTCAAAGTGGGAAGACTTTAAAACTTACCTTGAAAAATGTGTGGGATAATGGGAATTAAAAAGAGGGGAGTTAACTTTGGCATTAAACTGCAGATAGACAAAAGGTCTATCAAGCAAGATCATAACATAATCTGCATGTTCTTATTCATGTTGTCTAACACAAAATGAGGTAAAAGGGGGTCAGAGTAGCATTTTATCCCGTTTTCTTTGCCTTATTCTAGAATTTATACAGTTGGTGGCAAGAAGTGGCAGAACGTCATTCCATACGGGAATGTCGATAGTTTTTTTGTTTTTTTTTAGCCAGGGTTGATGTCCAATTTTCATAGTACCTGCACTAGCAGTGTCCAAGTGATCAAAACAGAGCCCGGGATGAGCATCCAAGGGCTGCGGCAGGGGAGGATGAAGGGGAGTGCAGTGCTGTTTAGGCCAGCACTGCTATTGAATAAGTTCTTCATCAAAGAGCATCCTTACTGGATTGGATGATGCTAAGTATAATGAAGGCCTGATTGCTGTTTCGCCCTTCGGGTACATGAGGCAATAGTAATACATCTTAAAAGAGTAATAGACATAGAAAGTAGACAGAGTTAAGTGAAGACCTTGAACTGACAGTTGTGTGTGGCAAAGCGAGGAGTAAATTCCAGTAGAAGATAATTGATTCATCAGGGACCTTTAAGTGTCAGATTCAGTAGCTGGTTGGAAAACGCTGCTGCTTTTTTCAGGTGCAACTGAAAGGAACACAGTGAAAGACATATAATTTGTCCTTTCGTTAGGTGAAAGAGTTTTTTTTCAATAAGATTAAGCTATGTTGAACCAGGTATCCCAGCGGTATTTCAATTCTATGTGCCTAAATTAAACACAAATTGCTGTTTATAACACATAGGACTCTGAGTTCCAGTAAATGAATATGGCTTATTAAACAAAGCAAACGCTAGAATAATCTAAGCAGTCATCAACCATACAGCTGTATTCCCATACCTTGTCAGCACAATGAAAAAGTGGCATAATAAAAAATAGACAAGCCCAAACTAACTTCAGCGTGGACTTGGAAGTGTATTGAGGCTGCATCTAAACATAAACTGGTAGCAGGAGCCTGAGCACTGCAGGAGTAAAGTCTCCCGATGAGCATGTTCCAGCCTTGGTCCCAGTCCACACTCTAGTGATTAGAGCATTGGAGGACTTGCAGGAACTTCTGCTGATTGCAGTCTGCATGTAGGGACTGACAGGACTATATGACATGTCTTTCTCTGCCCCTCGGGGTCGTAACTTCTGCGGCTCTCGGTATCTTGGTCTCTGCAGGAGATGAGGGTAAACACACGTCCTTAGAGGTTTTCTGCTTTTCTAAGGGGATGGAGTATATATTCAGCAGGTGGGAACTAGTAACACTACATTTCCATCCACAAGGCCACTGAAATAAGTATGTGGCTATCTGTTGCTTTAAAACAAGAGAAAACTTGGTTGCACAAAATCTGTTTCTGAGATGGAAGGATTTTGTCTCTTGGAAAAAAAAGCTAGGAAAACTCTGGGCTTTTTCCTCTGTTCCTGTCCTTATCTCTCTTTTGGTGCAGAATTTTTCATGTGTCATAGCAGGCTGTCAGCAAATCTTATTATTTTCCATTATTTATAGCACAGTTTATGCTTCTATTTTCAATTATTACAATTGCTAAATTAAAGTATTATACTTATTAATAATTTTAAAATATTAGCAAAGTATTTCCAAGCCTTAAAAAAGTTCCACTTGTCATAATACAAGGGAAATGAAACTGGAGGAAGAAATTATCTGTGAAAATAACAGTGATACACCAAGATACAGGGTTTCTCCTGTTTCCTTCAGTGAGCTAAAGAGGGTCCTCTTTAACTACTCACTGCTGATGTTAACTAATTCCTTTTAAACTATTATGATAGAAACCCTAAAGAATAAATTGCAAATAAAAATAGATCCTAGGAGGCATTTCTGTTTTCTTTGAAGTGCTCTCTGACCCCTGGGGAAATTTCTTTCCAAGCACTTTTCTAAGCACTAAAGATAAATGAAGAGCTCAGACCTTCCTAGGCTCTGTAAAACCTTTCGTTATTTACAAAAGGTTCAGAGACGATAGTTTAAATTTCCCAGTGAGTAGGAGTTAATGACAGGGGTTTATTTGTTTAAAGCTACAGTATTGGAATGATACCTGACATTTTCAATTTGAGGAGGAGGTATTGCAAGAGACAGAACACAGAAAGGCTTACTGAGAAAAATTGGGATCTTTTTAAAGTATATATTTTTTTTTTAAATTATGTTATGTTGGGATAAAAATGTGGGGAGAGAACCACCTTCTCACCAAAAAAACCCTTCATGTAGTCTTAGAAAAACTAGGGAGTTTTACCCAGGTTGGCAAAATGAGGGATACTTTTTTTAAGGGAATGTAAAAATCCTTCATTTGAGTCAGTTTCAGCAATTTGTATACTTTCAAACATGAATCCAGTCTAGTCTGCCTGAAAGCCCTTCTATGCAAGCATCGCACTTCCCAAATGCGCACTTTGGAAGCTCTGTAACAGTTTTTACTACAGTGTTGAGTGTAATCGTGTTTTTGTGTTATTCCTCTGCCTCTACTGAAATCAATGAAAGAAGCTTCTGTTTGTTGGCCAACAGCTATAACATCATTATTAAATTCTCTGCAGTACCCTATTTGAATCAATAAGGGGCCAAGAGGTCTTGACAAGCTGTATTTTTTCTAATATTGATCTTGATGACCAAGCTGGTGCCCTCGAGTCTAACCATTGATTCTAAGAGACAGAACTATCAACTTGGAGGCCAAATTTGTGCTATTAAACACATCAGGGTTTGTAATTAAAGAAAATGTCACACTGTCATATTTTTCATTACAAGCAAAAAGAATCTTTCCATATACATTAAAAACAAAATGAAATGCACAGATATACTGTAGATAGGTGCACTAAATACTGTTTTTATAGACTACATTCAAACTCAAATGAGGGTCACTAACATTCCAATGTATATCGATGCTGTTATCCTTTTATTTTTTCTCAATTAAAAAAAAAATTAAGAAAGTATTTTTATGAATTATTTTTCAGTTGCATTCCCTGACCCCATTTGCAACTAATTTCGGGTAATCTCAGTCAGAATGCATTTTTAAATAAGCACACCAATTTCAGCTGGCCTGTGCTTGATCATTCAAGGACCAGTAATAGTTGAGATACCCCTATTCATTTCAGTGTGATGTAACATGAATTAAAACATGCAAATGATGTTCAGGACTGTTGACCAAATCACGCATATCTGACAAAACCAAAGAATGAGTTACCTGAAACTTAAGAGTAAACTTAAGCACATATCTTGGAACGCTACAGTGCTTGCTCCCTAAACGTGCCGATATGAATGGCTCAGAGCAAAGATGTCTACTGACTTTTAGGAAGCTCTTTGCTGTATGCAGCTGAAGGTATAATTTAACATAGCTATCCTAATTTTTGGAACTATATTAATTTCTTGCAGAAGTCTGGTGTACAGTCAAGTTCCAAAGACAGAAACCCATTTCCAGTCGTTTAATAACTTTGCAGTGATACACCCTTCTGAGTTTGTGATTACGTGTGCTATGGGATTAGGTTATGAATTATGGCTTGTGTATTATATACTCTAAGAAACACAGTAAAAGGCAGCTGTTGGCTTAGCAAACTAGTTGCTCAAAATAAGGGAGAAAACACAAAAGAGCCACAGGGATGTTTAGCACAGAGTCATATGAAAAATTAGGTTTGAAGGGAGATCACCTATACCAATCTCCTGCTCAAATAAGGACCAACTTCAGCCTCTCAAAGCTGTTTAGCTCCCATTTGGGAATTAACAGAAATGACCAGGTATTAATACAATAGGTCTTGAAGTCTGAAGAGGCTAGATACCAGCATCACACGTGAGTTTTGCACTTTCTGCTTCAATACTCTAGCTGGAGATGAGAGGTCCATAGAAGTCAGGCCTGTCTTGATTTGCGCGAGGTCACACAGGGTCTCCTTGACAGAACAGGAAATTTAAGACGCAATTCATACCGCAAAGGCTTTGATTTCCACAAATTATCATTTGCATTTCAAATTTCAGATTTACTTGGCTTAGGTTTCCTAGGAATTACACTAAAATATCTTAATTTAAGAATGTAGTAGAACACTTTTATTTAAAATATTTAAGTCCCATTTTCATTACATTGTTTTGCAATACCATTATTCAGTTTATAAGAATATCCTCAAGCTTTTCCTCAACAGCATTTTTGTCTGAAAACACATATTGCAGTGGAATTCTAGGTTATTTCTGAAAATATTAAAAGGAATTAAAATTCCTTAGGAATTGCTTCATTAGCTGACTCCACAAAAGGTTTTACAGCACATTCATTTTATTAGGCAATGAATATTGGTTCAGAGTCTTACAAGACATATAGAGGAAGAGGGACAGAGGATACGTGTATGAATAAATAAATGTCTATAACAATTGGCAAGAAATATACCTGTTTTGCTATAAAATGTTAACATTACTGTAGAAATGCACTGGGTCTATATTCAGATTTTCACAATTCCCAGTTTTAAACACTGTTACTTTCTACTTTTACTTGCATTTTCTTTGTCTTTGCAAATTCCTTTGACCTAAAACCTGGTACATTTACTGCCATAGGCAGAGTTTTGTGAAGTTTCAAGAAAATTGAAGAAAGTAAGAATTACAGGTTATTAAGATTTCACCTAATTAAAAAAAATTGAGTTTAGTTAAAGTTCCTACAATTTCTAGAAACTCAGAAGTGATTTAATACTAAAGTTTTATGTTTTCCATGGACTTAAACCTCAAAATTTATATTTGAGATAACTATCAGCATATAAACATTGAGCCTTCTCTAATTAAGTACATTTCCCTTTAGGGACTGAAAATGATCATACAACTGGTTTCCTCATTGGAGCTGAAAAGTGAAAATCTGTCAGGATATAATGCTGTCATCATCTTTAACTGTATATTTATTTCTAAAACCTCCCATAAAAATAATCAAGTCTATCTGTTTTGGCCGACTGGAAAATGAATTTTTGAAGACTTACCCCTTTTTTTCTGAAGTGTTTTGAGACTGAGTTGAAAAAGCACAAAGCACATATTACAAACCACTCTTCAACTCATTTAATGTCAGAAGAGAGGAATTCGGTGTTTACCTTTATTAGCTGTGATTGAAGGGTCAGGATTTGAGATATTTTAATTCCTTTTTCTTTCATTTTGACTTTCAAAAACAGCTGAAGGTATAAATACATAAGAAGTAGCAAATTGAATGCAATGTTAAGATTACCCATCTAAATATAAAGATGTTTTGTTCTAAATATATAGCCATATAAAATTTCATCTCACATTCTTAGTATTTTGCCATTAATTAAGGAAACTATTACTCAAAAATGAAATAATTTCAGAACATTCTGAAAAAGAAAATAACAGATAACAGACGTATGGCACATATTACAAATTTAAAACAAGAAAGAATTTTATGCCACTATATGTATTTTAACATCTGTCCCAACAATGAATCTAAGGAGTGAGAAGTGTTATGAATACAGAGAATTTCAAATGGCAATTGACGGAATGAAAGATGATCAATATATGTGACAAGACAAAACAAGACTGCTTTCAAATTAGAACTGGTTTGGTCAAAACAACATACATGCTTCAAATCTGGCAGGTTTTTGGTTAGATCCACAGTACTTATTCAATGCTGAATATGGATGATACCCAAATTCCAGGTAGTTCTATTTATACAAGTACAGTAAGTAGAGAAAAAAAGCAATTCTTCACACATTACAAAGGTCACAGTAATCTTAATATAGATTTATGGGGGTAATTTTAAGAAAATCATGTTTTCATCCAAGTATTAGTGCTAATTTGTGTTATATTCCATCCAAAGACAGTCCTTATATTGCTTCAACTCCAGGCTAATGAAAAGATCTTAATTCAGGCAGGGTTAATAGAAGAAAGTAGCACAAAATTTAGATTGCTTTTAAAGGAATACCAAAATCAATTCCCCTTTAGAATGCATTTGAAATTCTTAACTGCTCCCATTTAACTTTATATCTGTGTATTAAATTGTTGTTATTTGCTAAAATCTATAACTAAAACATTTTCTTAAGAAAAAGGTCATCCCTTTGTGAACACAGGATCGTTCATTGACTCAGCCCACCGCTGTTGTTAGCCACCTTGTAACCTTTGCAGTACTACGCTTTATGTACTGGTTGTTGCAATAATGAAAATTCATATAAAACTATATTTTTTATTGGTGATAATAAATAGCGTGTTTATCTAAATAATAGCAATTTTAGAAAAATACTCATTCATACAAAAAGTCATAGTTAGATAGAACAATTTGTTTAGATGAAACGTGTTCTCAAGAACAGGTTCATTTTTCTAGTGATTAATGGTTATTCTGGGGTTTGTAGAAAGACCTGTACATAAAAACCTGTATTATAACTTTTTCCTTTTTTATTATTACTAATTTTCAGTTGAGAAATAACTATAGGATTTTTTTTAGCTTTGTACCTGCATGAGCACACAACTGAACAAACTACTATCTACTCACTTTTTAACTGCTGTTATTTGTTGTCAACATAAATTCAAATTATTTTAATTTTTCACAAGAAAATGCTTCTTCAGCTATGTAGCAGAAAGAAGAGATGTGTGCTCATCCTATGCAACAATGACAGATCAATATCTTTAACAAAGTTCAGGACAAGTATGCATATATAAGGAATAGTAATTTGCTATGGTGGCTTCTGGCAATTTTGTCTCAGGGAAGGTGCATTATAGTTTTACATGCTGAAATTAATATCACAGAATCATAGAAAGGTTTAGGTTGGAAGAAACCTTAAAGATCATCTAGTTCCAAACCCTCTGCCATGGGCAGGGACACCTTCCACTAGACCATGTTGCTCAAAGCCCCATCCAACCTGACCTAGAACACTTCCAGGGATGGGGGATCCACAACTTCTCTGGGCAACTTGTTCCAGTGCCTCACCACCTTCATAGGAAAGAATTTCTTCCTAATAACTGTTCTAAAACTCCCTTCTTCCAGTTTGAAGCCATTACCCCTTGTCCTGCCACTACATGCCCTTGTAGGAAGCCCCTCTCCAGCTATCTTGTAGGTGCCCTTCAGATACTGGGAAGTTGCTATAAGGTCTCCCTGGAGCCTTCTCTTCTCCAGGCTGAACAACCCCAACTCTCTCAGCCTGTCTTCATAGGAAAAGTGCTCCAGCACTTTGATCATCTTTGTGGCCATCCTCTGGACCCATTCCAACAGGTCCATGTCTTTCCTATCTTGGGGGCTCCAGAGCTGGACGCAATATTCCAGGTGGGGTCTCACCAGAGGAGAGTAGAGGGGCAGAATAACCTCCCTTAACCTGCTGGCCACGCTTCTTGTGATGCAACCCAGGATATGGTTAGCCTTCTGGGCTGCGCGTGCACATTGCCTGCTCATGTTGAGCTTCTCATCCACAAACAACCCCAAGTCTTTCTACTCAGGGCTGCTCTCAAACCATTCTCTGCCCAGCATGTATTTGTGTTTGGGGTTGCCCTGGCCCACGTGCAGGACATTGCACTTGGCCTTGTTGAACTTCATGAGGTTTGTACATGCCCATCTCTCAAGCCTGTCCAGGTTCCTCTGCGTGGCATCCCTCCCCTCCAGCTTGTCGACCGCTCTGCATAGCTGAGTGTCATCAGCAAAGTTGCTGAGGGTGCACTCCACCCCAACATCCATGTCACCAACAAAGATGTTAAATAATACAGGTCCCAGTACTGATCCCTGAGGAACACCACTTGTCACTGCTTGCCACTTGGACATCGATCCATTGACTGCAACTCTTTGTGTGCGGCCGTTCAGCCAGTTCCATATCTACTGAGTGATCCATCAGTCAAATCCATGTCTCTCCAAGTTAGAGACAACGATGTCATGCGGAACAGTGTAAAATGCTTTACAGAAGTCCAGGTAGAAGACAACTGTTGCTCTTCCCTTATCCACCAATGCTGTAACACCATGGTAGAAGGCCACCAAATTTTTCAGGCATTATTTGCCACGTTGGCTGCCACCAACCACCTCCTTATTTTCCATGTGCCTTAGCAGTGTTTCCAGGAGGATCTGCTCCATGATCTTGCTGAGCACAGAGGTGAGATTGACTGGCCTGTAGTTCCCAGGGTCTTCTTTTTTATCCTTTTTAAAAATGGGAGTTATGTTTCCCCTTTTCCAGTCAGTGGGAACTTCCCTGAACTGCCACGACTTCTCAAATATGGCTTGGCAACTTTATCCACCAGTTCCCTAGTGGGACCCACAGATGAATCTCATCAGATCCCATGGACTTCTGCACCTTCAGGTTCCTCAACTGGTCTCAAACCTGGTCTTCTCCTACAGTTGGCAATTCCTCATTCTCCCAGTCCCTGCCTTTGCTTTGTTTGTGGGTGGTGTGGTCCTTCCCAGTGAAGACTGAGGTAAAAGTCATTGAGTAGCTCAGCCTTCTCCATGTCCTGGGTGACCAGGTCTCCCATTTCCTTCCTGAGTGGGCCCACATTTTCCCTAGTCTTCCTTTTGTCACCTATAGAAGGCTTTCTTCTTGTCCCTGATGCCCCTGTCCAGATTTACCTCTATTTGGGCTTCAGCTTTCCTAACCTGATCCCTGGCTGCTCAGACAACTTCTCTGTATACCTCCCAGGCTACCTGTCTGTGCTTCCACCCTCTGTAGGCTTCCTGTTCCTGTTTGAGATTTTCCAGGAGCTTCTTGTTCATCCACGCAGGCCTCCTGGTGTTTTTGCTTGACTTCCTCTTTGTCAGTATGCATTGCTCCTGAGCTTGGTGGAGGTGGTCCTTAAATACTAGCCAGATTTCTTGCACCCTTCTTCCTTCCAAGGCTTTATCCCACTGTACTCCATCAAGCAGATTCCTGAAGAGGCTAAAGTCTGCTGTCCTGAAGTCCAGGATAGCAAGCTTACTGTGCACCTTCCTCACTGCCCTAAGGATCTCAAACTCCACCATCTCATGATCACTGCAGCCAAAGCTGTCCTTGAGCTTCACATCCCCCACAGGCCCCTCCTTGTTGGTGAGAACAAGGTCCAGCATGGCACCTCTCCTCAATGGTTCCTCTGCCACTTGGAGAAGGAAGTTATCGTTGATGCATTCCAGTAACTGCCTAGACTGCTTATGCCCTGCTGTGTTGTCCTTTCAACAGGTATCAGGGTGGTTGAAGTTCTCCATGAGGACCAGGGCTTGTGAACTTGAGTTGTGAATATGCTGCTGAATATGCATTACTTACATAAATATATTAACTGTTGCATCTTTAAAAGTCCTTTCATACAATTGTAAATCTGTTCTTTCTACAGTATTTTCTTCAGTTTTCTCATGGCGAACCTTAACTAGAAAATTTCCCAAGTCCAATAATCAAATACATTCAATATTATCTCCCCCATCCCACCCTTGAGCATATTCAAAACAAAATCTAACTTATTTCTCCATTCTCTTTCCTCGTCAAAGTCAAAATAAAAATTTGGAGAATTTTGTATTTGTGTATCCAGAGTAAGAGGATGACATTTTAAAAAGCCAGTGTCTGTCATTCTAAAAGGAGAAACTGGTTAAAGATGCATTTCCTTTCAAGAGGGATGAAACTCGAATTTTAAGCATATGACATGCCGCTACTGCTTCACAATTCTTACAATGAATCTATGTAGGTTTCATTCCTGTCTGCTAATGTGACTCAACTTGTTGTACATAAAAGTGTTATAAATATTGATGATAATTGTTAAGCATGATATAGTGTTCTATGTTAGCAGCTCAGCTACTCAGGAGATAATTCTCTTCCTTGGGAAATGTCAATCAATCATGAGAGGTCCCCTGTTGAGGAGAGGAGAGGAGAGGGGAAGGGTAAAATGAGAGGGGAAACAGAAAAACAAAGGAAAGAGGAAGAGAGGGAAAAGGGAATAAATCACATTTTGATTCAAAGCGCTAGTGTAGTTTTGACGTAAATAGCCTAACCATCCTCTTTCTCTGTGTTTATATTTCGTTTACAGTATATTTTGATATATACGAAACAGATTCCTTTTTAAGGACATAAAATGGGAAATTCCGCTCCAGGAGTGCAGAAAAGGCCCTCCAGCCCCTAACGGCATCACAAGGACCAACAGACAGTCCTTTGGAGGGCTTCAAACCGTATGCGTGGTACGGACGTTCAGCACAGTCTAACCTATGCCATAGTAAACCCCATGGGCCATATGCAGCTATTCATATTCATGTAGGGAACTCAGCTAACTCTTTGATATACTGATCTCGTCCTACTGTGCTGAACTAGTTCCTAATGTAAATTACTCCTTACTTTGTTTTTAACTATAGGGAAGCCTAAAAAACCTTACTGAGCTAACTGATCATACTGGTTTTGGGTTGGGATAGACTTAATTTTCTCCATGCTAGCTGGCATAGTGCCATGTTTTTTATTTTTGATGAAAACAGTGTTGATAACACAGGGATGTTTTAGTTATTGCTGAGCAGTGTTTACGCAGTGTTGAGACCTTTTCTACTACTCAGACTGCCCCACCAGCGAGTGGGCTGGGGGTGCACAAAGAGTTGGGAGGGGACACAGCCGGGACAGCGGACCCCAATTGACCAAAGGGATATTCCATACCATATGCCGTTGTGCTCAGCAATAAAAGTTGGAGGAAGAAGGAGGAAGGGCGAGATATACAGAGCTATGGCGTTTGTCTTCCCAAGTAACCTTTATGCGTAATGGAGCTGTGTTTTCCTGGAAATGGCTGAACACCTGCACGCTGATAGGAAGCAGAAAATTAACTCCTTATTGTGCTTTGTTTGCATGCACAGCTTTTACTTTACTTATTAAAATGTCTTTATCTCAGTCCACAAGTTTTCTCTCTTTTACCCTTCCAATTTTCTCCCCGCCATCGCACTGGGAGGGGAGTAAGCAAGGGGCTGTGTGGAGCTTAGCTGCCTATTGGGGTTAAACCCCGAAACTGATGTTTTTAAGGAAAGGTGGTATGGATAGCTTGTTTTACACTGCAGCGCACAACTCAGCCGTTTAATCTCTCTTTTTTCTCCTGGTAACACAGGTATTGGTTCAAAACTGAAAGAAAGACTTTGCTATTATTTTTGATTTTGTGAGTGTGTAGGTTTGGAGAAAATAATGAAGCATGGACTACTTCTAAATAAACAATCACAGAATCACAGAACCTGACTCCTGAACATCCACTTCGTGAACAAAGCTCTGTTGATCTTCTGATTTTTATCTTATTTACTCCATCTCTATTTAATTTGCACAGAACCGTGAGGTCTATGTGTCAGTTCCCAGCATAACATACTCTTGCCATGGCTTGAGCAGAAAATGTTCTGAATGACATAGCTAAGCCACAGCGGCCACTATTTAGCAGCTGAACCCTCTTCACTCTGCAGTTATCATGATGCTACACCACAGTACCTTTGCCTGGATTAGAGAGCAGTTCAGTTACCTTTTGCCTTTATTGTTTTCTAGTTACAGGCACAGTGTATTGTCTGATCTTTACTCCTGCATTACCTATTCTCTTGTAGTGACTTATTAAATAATGTTATTTTCCTTGCAGCTTTAATAGACCACTTTTCTCTAATTGAAGGAACTCTGCTATCTGAGAAGCAGCATGTTTCCAAAGTAAAGTACAGCGACAGGCAGGAAACTTAATTTCTTTTACTGTTTAGACAGTGACTCACTGTTTGACTTTGTGCAAATCACTTAGGAGGTCCAAATTTACAAGCATCTGCACAAAGTTTGGGTGTCTTCATTTTGTTACCTACCACAGAGTTTTGTTCTGAGAGGCGCTCAGCTCAGAGAACAGCAGTTAAAGGCGGTGAGAGCTGCAGGTGCTTGACATACTCAAAAATCAGGATAGTATTAAAGTGTTTCAAAGTCAACATCTTAAAACCCCAGGTGATTTCAAGCATTTTTTTCATGTTGCCTTGAAAAATACTGTTCCTTGATTTCCCTATCTGCAAATAGGAAATAACAGCCTTCCCAAGGTCGCTGATTAGAAATGTTTATAAAACCCTTTAGTATTCCTTGAGTTATAGAAGGAGACATTTACTCAGCCACGTTAGTATTATTAAGTTGCACATATTGGAAACATTATAAACAAGACCAGATGGAAATAACCCAGCTGAAACTCAGACTCAATTTGCTAACTGTGGCTATTCGCCAGGACTTCTGATAAACAAGATTCAGTCAGTCTTCACTGCACACTGATCCACATTATTGGGTACCTTATGAGTCAAAACAAAAAATGAATTAGTCATAATTCCTGTCCTGTCTTTCCTCCTAGAAAGTGACATACATCTGTGAAAAATCATCTGTGGTTACAAAGGTGAAAGAAAGCATCCTGTTAATTAGACTTGAAAATAAGTACTTTGCCACAATTAAAAAGTATCCGAGCAGACAGAGGTAACAGAAGTTGAACTCAGAGGAGTTCATCATGAGATGATTACGTGCATTTGCAACCAGCAATGATAGTGTGCTGGTTTCCGAAAGGTATTATTTTACTGACAGTGACAGCAGCAGCACTGCCAGCAGAAACGTCACCTCCGGTAGAAAGGTGCAGCGACACATCCCCGTCAGTGAACAGAAAGATCCAGTTGGAGTGGAGTTTGATGACAGCTTTGGCCAATGACCTCGGTCACGGTTTCCTTCTCCCATCGACATACCTATGTTTTACCACGTCGGAGCAGGCCTAGCTGCGTGACAGGGCACTTAGGAGAGATTACACTGTGACATGACAATAGGCATGAAAAAAATATGATGCTAAACTCAGTAGCAAAGTGTCACAACCGAAGGGGTTACCCAGCCTGTGAGTGTGTAGAGGTGGCTACTGTGGGTTTGTAGGATTTTGATATAAACAAGAAGATGGAGGTTTTTCTTCTCAATTTCTCTAAATTATTACAGATAATCACAAATAACGTACAAATCACCACTAGCAAGAATACTACCCAAAAAATCACCACTAGTAAGTATACCTATTATTAATAAAATGACCAGCTATTACAAATTACTGTCAGCAATCAATAATATAGTATCGATCAATAGTATGGCAGCAGTCAATAACAGCAGCAATCAATTGTATGGCAACAATCAATGTAATAACATTACCATTAGTGAAGCAACTTATCACCAATACCAAGAGCAGATACACTTATGACAGACTACTTATGCGGATATATAATACCAGTGTCAAGTGAATTAGACAGATTTCAGGAAGGGCCAAACCATCCCAAAGCAGAGGACAAATGAATCACCAAGAGGGACTCAACAATCCCAGAGATGGGAGGACAAACTGAATCAACCCCAAAAGGGGCCCCAAATTGGGGACCCATAAGGTAACAGGCAGAGTCTCACTTCAAAAATGATCCAAGTCTGAGGTCAGCCAGTCATCCCCAATGAGAGTCCAAGGTCTCATAGAAAGTTTGTGTGGAATTCAACTTGTTTAACAAAGTAAAACTGTGTACAGCATAGTTAGTTCTCAGAGAGAGAGGCTCCAATTAGAATAAAAATTAAGTCCTTTTTGTATCGTAGAGACATAAGGGGCATAGGACACCACCACTTTGAGTGGCCAATAGATGCTGTTTATGTCTGTTCTTCACCTGGAACAGCCAGTAGGTGATGATGTTTCTGTTCTTTCAGCCCAATTTTATTTTCCCAGACTGCTTCCACTTTTTCAGACAGTAAGTTGCTGTTACAGTTTCTTGGCTTTTGCGCTTACTGATAGTATCTCAGGATGTCACCTGTTTCTAGGTTCCCCACCTGTTCTTCAAAGAGGCCAGCTGCTCTTTTCAAGGATCTTTCTGGTCCCCAAGGACCAGATCTCAGGCTAGATCTCAGGCTCACAGCTCCCAGACCGGCAGGCATTTTCTTTTGTCAGTAATTTTCCCCTTTCTAACCAGGCTACGTTTTTGGCTGCTCACATCACAAAGTTATAGAATTAATTATGATTTGAAGTAAAATCCCAAATTAAAGCACACAGCACTGCATTATTCTCCTTTTGCAGGCTTCTCTGCTGATGCCAGAGAACCAGGAAACAGAAGCTAAATATTACACCACCTACAAATATTTGCCCACTGGGCAAATGATCTTCTTTTGGAGCTTAGTGTGTGTCCTCAAAGTTTCATGTTTAAGGCTGGGATTTATCTCGTGCCATAGAATTTTGCTCTGTCAAAACCTGCATCTAAGCAGTTGGATTCTTCCATTGCTGAACTCTATGGTTTAATGCTCATTATAACCTTCAATTTTATTAGCATTGGCCACTGATAACCTTTGACTTGCCAGTTCACCTGTCCATGTTTTTCCCTCTGGAAAATAGACATTTATTTCTATTGTGAAAAAGTCGTAATACACTGCAGACGGTACCGGTGCTAGGTGTTACTGATATTAGTCACCATTATTATTGTTATTATAATACATGGGGGGAAGAAGGACTATTCTGGGATCATGCCTACTGTTTCTGAAGCTTGTGGAAGGAAGGTGTATGTCAGTAGTCAGTGCAAAAGTACTTATGAATATCAAGACAAGCTTTAAATTTAAAGATGGACCTGTTGCTATATATTTAAAGACTTGAGTAACACTCTCCACCTCTGTCCACCAGATTGAAGGTTCATTAAGAATTATTATTATTTTTTTAAATTGTTATGCTCCAGAGAGTATGCATAGATTTGAAAAAGATTCTTAGATTCATAGACTTTGTAAAAATTTTCCTATATGCCAAGTCTATTAATTACAGTCAACAGGCTAAAAATCACTCTGAGGATCATAACCTGCCACTCACTATGTGATATATATCATTCCCTTGTGCCTACTCGTGTTGTGCCTGTAAATAACAATTTCTCATCACTGCAGGATTTGGCTTGTTCGTTTAAGTTTGGAATTAGACTCAGCTTCCCTTGAGCTGACCAAACTATTGCCCATCACACATGTACAGAAGTGCTTTCACACTTCCAAAGAAATCAGTAGAAATCCTTACTTATGTTCCATTAATGTATGTGTTATATCTTTGATTCCTATATGGATAAATTCAAAGCAGAAATTAAAAGATAATGCGAGATGGGAGAAATTACTAACTCATGGAGTAGTTGTAAGAGTTTAAGCTCCGTTTTAAATTATCTTGTCTTTTAAAAGGCTTGGGCTGAAATGTGACAACCTGTAATGACCATAGCACTTGATAACGAGCCTGACGGGCAATTTCTTGCCTTTAAGATTTCCTGGTACACCTATCCCCTGTGTCTCTTTTCATATTCCCTTTTAATATTCACCTGTGAAGACCATGCAGTACCAGAAATAGACTGAAGCAGGAAAGCAGAAGAAAAAGATGCTAAATGGAAACTTTGCTCTAAGATTCCAAAAGCAATCTTGAAATACGCGTATATAGTGAAAATACTTGGGTTTTTTATAGCAAGCATAGTCTTCAGTGCAATCTACAGTACAAGGCCTCCCAGAGGACACTTAGGAAAACAATTGGCTTTGATTTTAATGGAAACTATGTTTGCTGAGGATGGTGCTGTCTGCCTTGGAGTCACCAGGTAGCCTGGTTGCACAGCAGGAACCTTTGCCTGTAATATAGGCACAGATAGTGAGACCCGCTTCAGCCGTCTAAAGATGCCTGTAGTTTCCTCCAGTTCAGTGTGGGAGGCATTATATTTCTTAGAGAAGCTTCTTTCTTCTATGCAGCTGATGTTGCCCTGACACGTTTTTGAATCAGCTAGAAACTGTGGGCCCATTTGACATAATAGGAAAGAGGCTAAATAAAGTGGGAGGAAGATCTGATTTAACCACTTCAAGAAGAAAAATGGAATTACTCAATAGGCAGGTGAGCTAAAAGGTAACTGTTTTTCTGAACCATACTGTACCAGAGGCAGCAGATTTGTTTAATAAGCACAGAAGGGCAAGTCAATTGCCAGGATATTGTAAGGAAACATGAAGGATACTGTGCTTCTACACGGAATGAAACTTTAAAAGGGCATAACTTTCCTGTGAGACATCAAAAGCAGGAGAAAGATCTATGCATCTCTCAAGCTACAGCAGGTCTCAATGAAATATCTCCCCAAACCTATTACCTCTCTATTTCCCTCTCCTACTTTGCCCTTCCACAATATTTAATAACTTTATCACTGCTTCCCCTTTCTAAAATATAAAAATTCACTGATTCTTTAATGGTCATTAATGAGAATGTAATCTGTCTTGTCTGAGGTTCGCTGGGAGACTGCATAGCCCTACAGCAGGAGCTATTCTTCACAGCCTTCCTGCATAGCCTCTCTGTGGATACTGATTTTACACTGCTCTTCTACTCTAATTTCCTGTTCCTTCTATAGTATAGCATCTATTAGTCACAGAAAGTTGGAAAGTATAAGACTCTGCAGCTGGAGTACTCTGAGGCTTGCAAATAACCGCAGAAAGGTTTTAGACCTTTGGGTGTAATGGGCTGTAAACGTAAAAGCTATGATTTATTGTTTCTTCCAGTTACTGAAACCTAATGGCTAGCCCACCTTCTATGGAATTCAGTGATCTGCAGATGTTTCTGTTTCATAACAAGTTTGAATAAATTGTGGTTGTTTCCTTTTAATGCATCATATTTTTGTGATATTGTGCAACCTTTTTTGCACAATTTTTTTTGACATTCAGTTCAAAGCTGAAAATTATACAGACATTTTTATCTTAAAAACAAAACATGTTTTAAAAAATGAAATCTGTGACCATCAGTAGTAAAAACCCCACATCAATTATTCCTGTTACTTCATGTTAAATCAGTCTAAAAATAAAAATTATTAATATATAGGCATAAGGATATGTATGAACACACAGTAATAGCTTATATTGTACACATACACTCAAACAGATCACGGAGATATACCTCTGTAACTTATGCAAGAGGAAGAAACTCAAGGAAACAGAAAAGTTAAGTGCAAATCATAGCTAAGACAAGGTATTTGGTGTTATTTCAACAGTGAATTTCTATCTTTGTTTCTAATTTCCACTAAAAAAAAAAAACAAAAACAAAAACAACACAAAACCCCAACACGTATATATATATATATTGAATGCCACAGTGTGACATGATTCTTAAGGGCAATGTGTTCCTTTCCCAGGTGTGTCTGTAAACTCTGCAGGCAAATGATTGATCAGCTTAATAACATTTAGGAATTAGTTCCAAAAGGTAATGTGAGGAAGTGGAAATTTTATGCTCAAGATATATTTATGGCCACAAAAGAATCACAGCTCATATGTAAATTCAATAATTTATTGTAAGTATAATTTAAATCCTGACTGTCTACTTGAAGAACTCTTATTAGATCAGTTCCTATTACTGCAGAAAAAAAAAAAAAGAAATAGAAAATAAAGAAAATGATACTATTGCAGAAGTTGAGATTTCCATATGCACACTCCTGATATTTACCTCTTTCATGATGTTAAGTTTGATTTTCCAACACTGCATGGTTCCAAAGGTTTCCTTCAGTCTGGGGAGAGGGTACAGCTAGCTGTCAGCATCCTCAGTCCTTCACTGGGACTCATGTGGATGATTTCTTCCTCCTCATCTAAGACTCACATAGGGACATTTTTACATGTTGGCCAACATGCTCATAACCTGTGAACAAACAGCAAGTTTTCACGTGCGTGCTTCATCAGGATTTACTATATATGGCACACTTTCCGTATGTTAGATACACATTCTTTGTTCTCTTTGTTGCCTGAAAAATCAATTTTGCTAGGTCTGCACCTCCTTAGCTGACCATTATTGGATCTCCATCATCAACCTGTGTCCTTTCTCTTGTCATTGTGTTCCTGTCCCTCTCTACACTGCATCGTGCATCCCCACTTTCAAGGTCTCTTTTGTCATGCCATGGCTATATTCCTCTACAATATGTTGTCATGTGAGAGTCATAAATATTAGATTATACACAGAATAATTACTTGTTACTACCACCTGTGAAAACTGTACCGTATAAGCAAGAGCAAAATCATAGAATCATAGAATCACAGAACGGTTTAGGTTGGAAAGGACCTTGAAGATCATCGAGTTCCAACCCCCCTGTCATAGGCAGGGACACCTCTCACTAGACCAGGCTGCCCAAGGCCACGTCCAGCCTGGCCTTGAATACCTCCAGGGATGGGGCCTCCACAACCTCTCTGGGCAACCTGTGCCAGTGCCTTACCACCCTCAAAGGGAAAAACTTCTTCCTAATGTTCAATCTGAACCTGTCCTCTTCCAGTTTAAAGCCATTCCCCTTCATCCTATCACAACATACCCTAGTAAAATGTCCTCCCCCATCTCTCCTGTAGGCCCCCTTTAGGTACTAGAAGGCCGCAATAAGATCTCCCCAGAGCCTTCTCTTCTCCAGGCTGAACAGCCCCAACTCGCTCAGCCTCTCCTCATAGGAGAGGTGCTCCAGCCCTCGGATCATCCTCGTGGCTCTCCTCTGGACACGCTCCAGCAGGTCCATGTCCTTATGTTGGGGACTCCAGAGCTGGATGCAGTACTCCAGGTGGGGTCTCACGAGAGTGGAGTAGAGGGGCAGAATCACTTCCTTTGACCTGCTGGCCACACTTCTTTTAATGCAGCCCAGGATACGGTGTGCCTTCTGGGCTGTGATCACCCATTGCTGGCTCATGTTGAGCTTTTTGTCAATCAGCACCCCCAGGTCTTTCTCCTCAGGGCTGCTCTCCAGCCATTCCCTGCCGAGCCTGTATTTGTGCTTGGGATTCACCCAACCCAGATGTAGGACCTTGCACTTGGTCTTGTTGAACTGCATGAGGTTGGCTTGAGCCCACCTCTGCAGCCTGTCCAGGTCCTTCTGGATGGCATCCCTCCCCTCCAGCGTGTCTACCTTGCCAAACAGCTTGGTGTCTTTGGCAAACTTGCTGAGGGTGCACTTGATCCCACTGTCCATGTCGCCGACAAAGACGTTGAACAGTACAGGTCCCAGTACTGACCCCTGAGGAACACCTCTTGTCACTGCTCTCCACTGGACATCGAGCCATTGACCGCAACTCTTTGAGTGCGACCGTCCAGCCAGTTCTGTATCCACCGAGTGGTCCATTTGTCGAATCCATGTCTCTTCAATTTAGAGACCAGGATATCGTGTGGGACAGTGTCAAACGCTTTGCACAAGTATGGGTAGATGACATCAATTGGTCTTCCCTTGTCCACTGCCACTGTAACCCCTTCGTAGAAGGCCACCAAATTTGTTCAGGCATGACTTGCTCTTGGTGAAGCCATGCTGGCTGTCACCAATCACCTCCTTGTTTTCATGTGCCTCAGCAGTTTCCAGGAGGATCTGCTCCGTGATCTTGCCAGGCACAGAGGTGAGACTGAGTGGCCTGGGTCTTTCGTGTTTCCCTTTTTGAAAATAGGGGTTATGTTTCCCCTTTTCTAGTCAGCAGGAACCTCGCCAGACTGCCACGACTTCTCAAAGATGATGGCTAGTGGCTTAGCGAATTCATCTGCCAGTTCCCTCAGGACCCGCAGATGTATCTCATCAGGTCCCATGGACTTGTGCACCTTCAGGTGGTCTTGCACTTGATCTTCTCCTACAGTGGGTGGTTCTCCATTTTTCCAATCCTAGTCTTTGCATTCTGTGTCATGGGCAGTAAAGACTGAGGCAAAAAATTCACTGAGTACCTCAGCTCTGTCACTGTCCTGGATAACCAGTTCTTGTGTATCCTTCCAGAGAGGGCCCACATTTTCCCTAGTCTTTCTTTTCTCGCTGACATACTTAAAGAAGGATTTTTTGTTTATCTTAATGTCCCTGGCCAGATTTAGTTCTATCTGGGCTTTAGCTTGTCTAACCCGATCCCGGTGCTCAAACCATTCCTCTGTATTCCTCCCAAGCTACCCGCCCCTGTTTCCACTCCCTATAGACCTCCTTTTTCATTTTGGTCATGTCCAGGAGCTCCTTGTTCATCCATGCAGGCCTCCTGGCTTTTCTGCCTGCCTTCCTCTTTGTAGGGATGCATCACTCCTGATGTTGGGGGAGGTGGTCCTTGAATATTAACCAACTTTCTTGGGCTCCTCTTCCCTCCAGCGCTTCATCCCATGGCATCATACCAAGCAGATTCTTCAAGAGGCCAAAGTCAGCTCTCCCAAAGTCCAGGGTCGTCAGCCTGCTGTGCACCTTCCTCACTGCCTTGAGGATTTTGAACTTGACCATTTCATGGTCACTACAGCCCAGGCTACCCTTGAGTTTGACACTGTCTACCAGCCCCTCCTTGTTGTTGAGAACAAGGTCCAGCATAGCTCCTCTCCTCGTTAGCTCCTCAACCACTTGGGGAAGGAAGTTGTCGTCAATGCAATCCAAGAACCTCCTGGATTGCCTATGCTTTGCTGTGTTACCCTTCCAACAGGTGTTGGGGTGGCTGAAGTCACCCATGAGAATCAGGGTCTGTGAATGTGATGCTGCCCCTATCTGTCTATAGAGGGCTTCATCCACTTGGTCTTCTTGGTCGAGTGGCCTGTAGCAGACCCTCGCTGTAATGTCCCCTGCTCCCAATTTCCCTTTGATCCTGACCCATAGGCTCTCAGTTGGCTCTTTATCCATCCCTAGACTGAGCTCCATGCATTCCAGCTGCTCCTTCACATATAAGGTAACAGCACCTCCTGAAATGGACCTAGTTACCTGGTCGTTTTGAAAGTTGCTGTTACAGCTCTATCAGCTAAAACAAAGTTTAGTTAGGTAAAACAAGTAAACCCGACAAGCCCCAGTCTTGAGGCCTTGTAAAGTTGGTACAAAGACCATGGCCTGTTAATAGCAGTGGTAATATCTTATTCACTGGGCTATAGTATTCATTCAATTCAGAGAAGTATCTAATGCCTTTTCTACCTTTTAGGTAAACAAGATGCTTCATGGGTGAGGTCTGCAATATCCAGGTGTTGACTGGAGAATCGCATATTTTAGTCAAAGGAAATAAATAGTGGTTGTGTGGAGGTGCTTCTACCAGAGGTGGGAGCTGAAGCTGTTCCTCTCAAAGATGAGTAATGGTTCACCCCTTTCAGGATGTGTCTCTAAATGGTTGCTAACAAACAGGTGTTTAAAAGACAGGAGGGAGACATGACATTCCTTACTAAAGGTGCCAAAGGTGTGCCATGAAATACAATTTTGAAGGTTTATGAGATCATGAATTTTTACCACTTGGTGATTTCGGTAACAGCTAAACCAGAAGAGTATATTTGTAGGCTTATTCACATGGATACTTACATACATAGATAATTATCATTAGTGATTCAAAAAAATACAAATACTGTAATGGAAAGAGAAGTGATATCTAATTCTCTCTCTTCTAATATGGTGGCTTCATCACTAGTTTTCTGTAATCTTTCTCTTCATAATCTTTATAAAATTTCACTGTGTTCTACAAGGTGAGACAGATCTGACAAAAAGGTGAGCAGTTTGCCTTCTTCTGCCTTACAAATCTGAACGGTTGCTGAACTGCAGATGCAGCTTTGAATCATTCAAGCAGCACGGGATTGAGCTGTACCATCACTTAGGTGAATTCTTATCACTAGTCTCATCTACAAAAAGTTAATGAGAACAGCATTGGAATTTCTCCCTTGTACTGTTTTTTGGTGGGTTTTTTTTGTTTTTTTTTGTTTTTTTTTTCTTTTAAATATGCAGTGTAAGTCAAAACTACTCTCCATTCCTGAGCTCAGTGCCTTTCTAAAGGCAAGGTCTAGGTAAATTTTTCAATTCAAACTGCAAGGCCAATACAGTGAGGAAAGACTGTTCATAATTCTCAAGTGCACTACCTATGAAATTGCTAGTTAGTTCTACCGCAGTGCCTTTGGTAGAAGAACTTTAGACATCTAATATGTTTCCTGGCAATGACATAGACAGGTCTGACTAGGACAGTTAATTGGCTGTTATTTATTTGTTTGCTTATTTTTTAGTAGGCTGCAAATTATTTAGTGGATGCAGTTCTCAGCTGCTGACTGATTCCTAGGAAAATATCTTAACTAGAGAATAATTTGGAACACAAAGACATTCTTGTGACTCTTTTAATCAGGATAAAGTATTGCCAAAGTCAAGGGAAGAAGCATCTGAGAACATAACTCAGGTTTGGTACAAAAAAAAACTGGGAAAAAGGAAACCTTTAAGATGATATAACTGTGTTGACTGTTTAGTTAATAAAGACTTCTCCAGAAAAAAGACATTTTCAGCCTTCTTGTGAAAGTGAATTAATCCAAAAGCTCACATAGTATGAAAACAGTGGTTGGTTTTTGTTTGGTTGGTTGGTTGTTTTTTGTTTTTTGTTGGTTTTTTTTTCTAATTGAGAAGACTAACAGTTGTTCAAATTTACTGAAAGTGGTGTGATTTCACTGCTTGCCAATTTAACTTAATGATTGGATATTTAGGTAGAAGAAACTCTGGTTCAAACAATAACTATTTTAAGGAAGTCTTATGCTGTATTGTTTAAGATGATAAACCAAATGGTGACATTGCTTCTAGCATAATTTCAAATTAGCAATTTGAAAATGAAGTAATCAATGAAGTTGTAATTGCATGTTATCTGGAAAAGGTCATTTTAAAAAAATAATAATATGAGAAAGCATCTTTAGAAAGGTGAGCTTGAGGTAGTTTAAATTCAAACAACAGAAATTATTCTTTCCATTATAGATGAAAATACATAAACATAAGAGGCTAATAATGTAAATTTGTAACTTCCATTCTTCTCAGTACTATCCTTTCTTTATAGGGTAACAGATAAAAAAGAACTCTTCATTCCTGTTTTTTGTTGTTGTTGTTGTTGTTGTAAGAAATACCGTTTTTCCCCTAACAGCATAAACCAAAGAACTTTTGAATCCTGTATTCATTCTGAAACAAGAAAGGTATTTCAGATTTAATTCATACAGCCAACCAACGTTGCTGTGTCATGCAACGTGCAAGGAATGAAACATGAGGGTCAAATGAGCAGATCCCCACATACAAGAAGGTCTGAGCAATCTAAAGCTTCAAATACAGCTCTGCACATACCTATAACTTCTTTATCTTTTTCTGTTTCAGATTACCAAAAAGGAGTCCTAATACATTTTGACACTGTTCAGCCCCTGAGCATCATTGGTTTTCACTCATAGAAGAACTGTTCTGTGGACATCATTTCTGTTTTGAAGAACAACTTCTGTACAGCCAGTTGCAGAGTTGAGGTAGTGGATATTTCAACTAAATTGCTTTTGTAATATGTTTATCAGCTTTATCGCTTGCATTTATCAGTTTATAAAATTCAAATCAAACACAAAAGGTCTCACCAGCAGTTTAACCTGAATAAGCTTACAAATAGAACATAAAGCAAAAAAAAAAAAAAAAAAAAAAAGGAAATCCAGTTTTCTGCATAATATTGCCATGTTTCTCACCATGGATTTTTAGGAGATTCTGTCTTGAAAGTGTTTACCACTCCTTGGAAATGTTTTAAAATAATTAAATAAAATAAAAATTAAGTAAAATAAAATACTCTTCACCTGAGTACCCTGAATAACTTTTTAAAAATAATTTTTGTCTCATGTTTAATAGCATCTGATTAGCTCTGGAAAACTCTGTAGACAACATTTAGAGACTATATTGCACTTCTAACCTACCAGGTATTTCATTGTGGCTTGGCCTATTTCTAGAATATGGTGGGTTTGTTACACTGGCATGTTCTCATGGAGGTAAACCTAAAGGTCAAGGATAATGCACCCTGTTAGGCAGCTAGAATTTGTTCCCAACTCATATTAAGTGATTTGTGTAACTCAGTGTATGTTTTATTAGAATATTGAAATAAATACAAACCTGTATTAATGAAGCAGGTGAATGTCAAAAGCCGTGTGCTCATTAAGAGCCTGTTGTGATACAAAGCAGTGCAATACAGCAGCTGTAGGTGTGAGTCATCTGAATCTGATATTCATTATCCAGATGAACGATGGATATTCACTTTAAATTTATCATGAATGCAGACACAGATGGAAATAAGATGGAGTAAACGTCTGCGGTTATCTGTTAACTGGTGTGCTTCATCACTTAATAGCTGAATGACTTATGATCATGTAGTTCAGAACACCTCTAATTAATTTTTGAGTTGAGTCTTTATTCTCAACCTCAAACTATGGTTTATTAATAGGTCAACATAAAGAGCTTGCTGAAGTGTAATGTGTGGCTGTGCAAACATATTTGGAAGCACATAGTTCATTGTTGGATGTCAGGTGTTTTACCTGCCTACCCAACTAATTGAGAATCGCGTCAGGAAACTAGCACGCCATTGTAATGAATGAGACAGACAGTGACCTCCAAACAGACATAACTGAATTAGAACTGATGAACTTGATATGAGTAGATTCACAGTGTCATTTTAAATATAACACTGCTTAACTCATTTTTCCTGCTCTTGACAATGTATCGCTACCGCTAAAAGCATAGGAAAGATTGGCAGGTGAATTTTAACTTCTTTTCTCTGTACAAGCCTTGTTAGAGTAGCAGATTTGTTGAAGGATATTCTTTATATAAAAAGGCATTTTGGCTCTGAGCACATGCAAAGCGGGCATTTTGGCATACAAGAGGTGTCTTTAACGTCCTTGAGGAGCAAGAGGAGAAGAGGAGAGAAGAGTTTTTTCCCAAGCTATAAATGAAAAATCACTCACTCTCCTCTTTCTTGCCAAAGAACAGCAAAGATAAATTTAAGCCATAATTTTGTTTGAAAATTTAACTCTCTACAGATTTCTGTTTCTCAAAATAATAACTATTTATATGCTGAATAATTGTATATACTGTGTCAGAATTCTGTTAGTCTTTAGGCTGGAGGCATTTGATAGTCCAATTTTGACAAATATGCCAGGATCATTTATGCAGATATTCTTTCTACATAAATCTATAATCTCAGGTGACAGAACTAACTTCTGGCCTGACAGCCTTTATGCGTGATGTTAACTTCATCCTCTGTTGCAATAGAGCAGAAATGAGTCCTGTGTCTTTCTTAAATCCATGTGGTTTGTTAAAGTTAATTAAATGTTAAAGTGTTCACTTACAGATATTCCTATGTAAAAAAAATAACATAAATTGCCAGTGATACACAAATCATGCTGTGTTGTTCTGCTTCTATAAAGAAGGAAGATGATTTGGCACAATTTTATGCCTAAGCAGGAGCTGCTTATTTACTGGTGAAGAGCATGTCCTCAAAACATATCTTTGGTCCTCCGTGCCCTCAACCTTTCAGCGAGTACACAGCGTGAAATAAAACAAATTTAGGGAAAACACTCAGCTCCCCTGACTATAGTCCCTTGATTTTTTTCTCAGCTCTGAGATCCAGGAATACTTTCATCCCTCCTTTCCCAAAATACAGGAAATCTCCATTTTTTTACCTAAGGTTCTGCTAATTCCTCTGTTTCTGTTCTTTCATTTCTGTGGACTTATCTTTTGTTGGATTTTCCAGGAATAAAGCTTACAGACAAAACCGTTAAATCAGAATAGCGGGTGCATGTCATCTTCATTTTAAGTTAATCACTCAGATAAATGTAGAACAGCAGTGGCAAAGCTTACATAAACAAAAGAAATCTCTCTGTTGCATAGTTTTGAATGGGCTATGTCAGTCTTTTTATACTATCTGTCTTTACTGTGTGGACCTTGGCATAGTGATTACATTTAATATATCTTTTTAGAACTGCTCTTTCTTTCAAATTTTGCTGGAAAAAAATGCACTAGTTAGGAAAAACAGTTGCTAAAATGGGCTACGTAGGGGTTTTGTATATTGTTATGTTAGACAATCCGAAATTCTGACAGTTGTAACAGTGATGGACAGAAACAAAAGTAGCAGTGATTTTCAAAAATACAACTCTGCATTGTCTTCCAAATGTGAAGATTTCAATAGATTAACATACTGAGAGAGTGGAAGGACCTGACACGAATTAGTCATTTTCTGTATGTGTGGAATTTAACAATCCTTAAATGGCTCGTGCTGGATAAAAGAAAAACAGAAAAAATGACCTTTATCTTTGTCGCCACTGCAAATCATGTTGTTCCACTGTTCCAGTGATGCGTAGAGGTGGAAATAACGGAGATGAGTACAATAGACTTTTCCATAGACTGAGTTTTCCAGGTCATTTAATTCTCTCTAGTGTCTTCAAAACCTTTCCAACAAAGCTAATGATAACAGATTGCCACATTATCCTGTTCGTGGTGACCTGTTTGGGTAGCTGCCAGAAATTCTACTCACTCAAAACTATAGGTGAAAAAAAGTGTTTACTGAATTCAATTCGGATGGATATTAGAATGTATTCAAGGCAAATACAATAATATATTGTACTATTGAGTACTTCATGTGTTAAGTAATGATTTGATTATTTTGAAAATTGATACTTTAGATCTGGGTTGATGCTCTGCTGCAGCTGGTTTTGAATTTTCCTTGCAGACTCTGGCCTTCTGCCAGTTCGCGTTCCATGGGGATAATTTTCCCAATCTAACAAGGTTGTTTTTTCACCATATAGGCAGCTAAAGCAATCCTCACTAACTCTATCCCTGCTAAAAGAGAAATAGCTGTGGCTCTGAAGGTGATGAATGTAGCTTTTTCCTGGAAATTGTGATTACTTTTGGGGTGCATGAGCTTAGAAAAGTGGAAAGGAGAAAGTCTCACCACCTGTGCATATAGTGGCATCCAGTTTCAAACATTGATCATGTCAGATTTTACCCTAATTATTTGTATCTCTAGCTTTAGCTTTAACATAATTTGCTGAGAACCAGGAAGCACGAAATCAGATACACCATGTGAAGTTTGCCATGAAAATATAAGCCTGTGTTTAATCAGTGAGATTAAATAAATAAATGTATAGAAATCATGGGATCGTATAATTGTCTGGGTTGGAAGGGACCTTTGAGATCATTGAGTCCAACCATCAGTCTAACACTGCCAAAACCACCACTAAACCATCCCCCTCAGCACCACATCCACCCGTCTTTTAAGTACCTGCAGGGATGGCGATTCCACCACTTCCCTGGGCAGCCCCTTCCAATGTTTGATAACCCTTTTGGTGAAGAAATTTGTCCTTTGCCTGGCAGAAAAGGACGTGGGGGTGTTGGTGGACAGCCGACTGAGTATGAGCCAGCAGTGTGCCCAGGCAGCCAAGAAGGCCAACACCATCCTGGCCTGCATCAGGAATAGTGTGGTGAGCCGGACTAGGGAAGTAATCATCCCCCTGTACTCGGCACTGGTGAGGCCTCACCTCGAGTACTGTGTTCAGTTTTGGGCCCCTCACTACAAGAAGGACATTGAGGTGTTGGAGGGTGTCCAGAGAAGGGCTACAAAGCTGGTGAAGGGTCTGGAGAACAAACCTTATGAGGAACGACTGAGGGATCTGGGGTTGTTTAGCCTGGAGAAGAGGAGGCTGAGGGGAGACCTTATCACCCTCTACAACTACCTGAAAGGAGGTTTTAGAGAGATGGGAGCTGACTACTTCTCCCTGGTGACAAGTGATAGGACAAGAGGAAACGGGTTCAAGTTATGTCAGGGCAGGTTTAGATTGGATATTAGGAAGCATTTTTTCACTGAAAGGGTTATTAAACATTGGAATAGGCTGCCCAGAGAGGTGGTGGATTCACCATCCCTGGAGGTGTTTAAGAAAAGGGTAGATGAGGTCCTTAGGGATATGGTTTAGAAGTGGTGGTGTTTTTATCAAGGTAGGTTAACGGTTGGACTTGATGATCTTAAAGGTCCCTTCCAACCTCACTAATTCTATGATTCTATGATTCTATGATTCTATGATATTCTAGTTATTTCTATTGCAAACATATAGGTAGGAAAGAGGGGAATCACTATAGCCATTTCAGGCCTTGAAAACGTGAATCTTCACAGAATACAAGCATGCCTATTGACAACAACCCATCAGGCATACAAGTCCAAAACTTTTTAAACCTTTGTTTTAAGAATCAGAAGATTTAGACCTTGAACAAATTTACTTTAAGACTTTAATTTTATGTTATACCAATGTCGTGGTTTAGGCCAAATCCACCACTGGGGACCCGAGGGACCCCAGACGGGACCGACAGGTGCTCCCCTCTACCCCTCTACAAAGAGAGAGGCAGAGGAGGAAAAAGAGACTTACGAGTTTAGAAGAAACTAAACTACTTTAATGAAATATTAATAATAAAATAAAAGGAAATAATGAAAAATATATACAAAACTGTATCAAGCTCCCGAGATGACAATCACGTCACCGGCTGGCACTGGGGTAGTCCCAGGCTGGACTCAGTGACGGACGGGAACTGGATTCTGGATCTGGAGTCAGGATTGGGATCACAGGCAGACAGAGTCCTCCTCAGACGTCGGCCATTGAAGGAAGAGCCCCTGACCCTTTGATCCCTCAGCTTTTATACTGAGCATGAGGCAGATGGGATGGAATACCCTGTTGGTCAGTTTTGGGTCACCTGTCCTGTCCGCTCCTCCCTCCAGGTGGGACCCCACTATGCTTTTCCGCTTCCGGCCCTCCAACGTGGCAAATAACAAAGTTGGTTGGCCTTGGCTGTTATGGCAATAAGTATAAGCAGGAGCCTCTCTGCACTCCATGCCCGGGCATCAGCTATAAACAATTGGCCTTATCACTCTGAGAGAGTGAACACTGACTGCACAATATGCAGTTAATTTCAGTTGTTAGAAGAGGCCCCGCTAAGAAGAAAATTGGTTCTGTTTTACCTCAAACCAGGACAACCAAATAGCTTAATTTTAAGTTTGCAATGAACTCTTCTATTTTGCTGCTGCATAGGTTTGCAAAGGTTAAAATGCTATAAAATTAAGACTTGACGTTAATATAAAAATTTCTTGGAAGTCTTCAGATTGTCTGATGTCCTATTAGACTATAGTCCTGAAGTATTCAAATATTAGTATAGTTTTCATTAATACTGAGTACATAACTTGATGGATTAAATTGTGATATATGTTTACAGTTCACTACAGACTAATGAGAATCTAATGTGTAACATATTAAATGTGGTTCATTGCCTTCTGTTACAGCAAAATGAGGAAAATAGAAATACTATTTTAAGTAATTGCATGTATTCAGAGTTCAGATATGCTTTAAATTTCTCTCCATACAAGAAGCCATTTTTTATGTATCTCAATGTGATCTAAAGAAGAAATGATTTTATCCTAAGGTAGGTGCTTAGCCTCAGTCTGACATTACAATGAAGCCTAACCAGTGACAAATCACTGCAAAACATGTGGTTTGGTTCTCTTCTTGCTGCCCTCTCTTCCCTGCAGCAGTTCTACAGATTGTATAGCCAATGCATAATTGTGGAAAAGTTTTGGGTTGTTTCTTTGTTTGTTTGTTTTGTTTTGGTTTGGTTTGGTTTGGTTTTTGTGGCTAAACCAGTGAAATAGATGCAAGGGAAATCTCAAGGCAGCTAGTCTTCCACTTTCTGTGGCAGCTTGCTATCAGATTGGCTTTCCTATGGCACTAAGCCACGAAGCATGCTTTAATTTTTGAAGCAGGGAAGATCCCTGCACTGTTATAGCATCAAAAATCCCAATGCGAACACAAGTGAACTGCACGCAGAGCCACTCCGCTGTGGGTGCCACTTGCCATTGCTAAACGATTAGCTACTTTTGCAAAACTAGGTGGGGTAGGGCCTCACCCCGCACTTCTGGTCTGATTTTGGGGAGGCACCATGCTCTTTAGGACAGCAGCAACGGGTCAAGCCAGTAAGGTCCATGCAGGCAGCAGTGTTTGTTAAAAAAAGTTCTAAAATTTTCATAAAGACCAAATATGCGTACTTTCCATATGATGACTATGAAAGCCCAGTCTCTAATCTGGCCACAGCATGTCCAGCTGTGCTCGTTGTACCACTGCTTCCCAGGAGCCGGGCTGAGATTAGCCCCTCATTCATGACAGGGATAGATGCAGACAGGTGGACGTTGGGGAAGATATTGCACAGCCACCCATCCTTTCCTAAGAAATGAGCAGGAGAAAGTCTTACATTGTTAGCAATACGTGCTTTGTGAGCAGTGAATGCAAATGTTCAAAGTGAAAAGCATCTGAATCTTGAAGACAGCTAACTGACCATGTCTTTTCAGATAATGTGTAACTATTACCATTTTACATGGAATTCAGATATTTGGGTGATAGCCAGCTGTAGAATTCCCTGAGCTAGAGGTAGTTTTGGAAGATGCCTGTATTTTTCATGGTGGTTTTTTTTTTTTCAGTAGAGAAAACTGATGGACTGAAATTGATAATAAAAAGCCACTGATACAGCCGAAGTCTCGTGTAGGCTTTTATTATGCAGTTTACACAGACATGACATTTCAGAATAACTAACTTCATATAAGCATGCGTGTATCTGTTTTTGTATTACCTTCATATAAAGTTCAAGTTTTCAGAAGTACCTGTAAAACATATGTTTATTATTGTTGTTTTAATTTACCTCTCTAGACTTGAAAAAAAAACCATGCTGAAATGCCATAAACATGCTTTTTGCATGACTAGAAGGAGAGATAAAGAGGCTGTCAACACACTTTGATTTTGTATCAGGTTTTCAAACCTGAATCCACATTTATATCTCAAGTATTGCAAATATCCATATAACTTAAAATTAGTTTTGTTTGCATAATACATGGATTGTTTTAGAAGGGTTCTAGGCCACAAATAGCAAAATAAAATACATTTTTTAAAAGATTACTTTTCTGGACTGTAAACTAGAGAAGAGGTTTTGGCAAATGAGATATATTTCTGACTTTTGCAGTGCTTTTAAGAAAATAGTATAAAATTCATAACCTCACGCAAAAATTAAAACTTTATGTAGTGTAGCAGAGACACTCTCCAAATAAACATTAAACGTCCCTAATATGCAGTACAACTCCTTTATCAGCAGTTTTGGGGGAAACAATAATTATTTCTGCTTTGACAGGATGAGAAGAACCAAAGCTCAGTATTATTTGTTGTCATACTAATTATTGGTATTTATTTGTTATAGCAGGAGTATTTTTCCCATCTGAAGTCCTCAGAATGAAAGCTATTTTCATCCTTTTGATACATATGCAGTGGGATTTCTAAAGAAGTTTTGTAATTAATTGTTTCAAATTCATGTGAACATCGTTATTGTCTTAATCTAATATTTGGTACTGATAGAAATGAGTTCCAAAATATTTAATGACATTTTACAAGTACTGTCTTATCAAGTTTGTCATTACCACCTGACATAAGCAATTTTAGAAGTCAACAGTCTTGTTAGTCAATGAATGTTAATAAATTTGGCAGTCACACATAATTGGCTGTTACCTTGGTTTTCATGTCATTTTATGGGATTGCATGGGGGCTTTTTGAAAGTATAGACTTCAGATTTATTGATTATGCAACTGTAAAATCACTTCTTGTAAATGATGTTAGTCTGGATTTTCTATCACACGAAATAAACTAGATAACTGCCAAATCCAGTAAAATTAAGTAGCTCTGTATAAAAAGCAAAGTTCATAAAATCATAGTGTTCAGATAGAAAAAGGACCTTGGGCAGTCTCCAGCCCAATCTCTTTCTCATGGCAAGTCAGCTCTGAGGTCAGACCAGTCTGCTTAGGTCTTCATCCAGCTGAGTTTTGAAATCATCCAAGGATGGAGACTGTACAACCTCTCTCAGCTTGTGCTACTGCCTGACTGTCCTTATAGTGAAAAAGCTTCTCATGTTCAGGCTGAACCTCTCCCATTTCAGTCTATACTTCTTGTCTCTCGTCTTCCTAACTTTCACTTCTCTGAAGAGCCTGGCTCCGTCTCCTTAATCACCTCCCCATAGACACCAGAGGCTGCTCTTATTTTCCACAAAGCTGTCTCTGCTCCAGGCTGAACAAGCCCAGCTCCTCCAGACCTTCATCGTGGAGCATGTGCTCCAGCCCCCACCATCTTGGTGGCCTCCCATGTACTCCCTCCATTTGGTCACCGGCTTTCTTGTACTGAGTGGCCCCAAACCCAATGCAGTATTCTAGATCTGGAAATTCTGAGAGAAATGGGAAATTAGACATTCTTTATCTTCATAAGACAACATTCAGAAACATGACTGAATTGGCACTTTTTTTCTGATTTGAGACCGACTTTAATTTACAGTAGCATGACTCAGACTCTTGCTGATGCACCAAAGCATAATTTGGCCTTAACACACATGCATGCAAAGGGATGCAAAATTTCTTTAAAAAGAGGATCTTATGTAACTCCTTGTAAAAATTCCTGAATTCAGAAACATTAGAAGGAGATAAGAGATAAGGTGAGAACCACAATGATCTAATTTGATTCTGTAGGGGAATTTAGTTGCTTCTTTTGGTGATATTTGCCCAGCTACAGTTTCTTGTAAACATCACGTTCTCCATTCAAGAGAGACAGAACAAAAAGAAAGAACAACTTTTAACTGATGTGAAAGACATCCCTGTTTACTTATTTTAAAATGGGCAGGAACTGTCCAGGTTCCTATTTCAAAATGAAATAGCTGAATGGGGCTGCTCCACTCATGCTGGTTGACACCAGGTGCTCATGCACACCTCTGCTTTCCCAGGAAAACAGCTTTGTCCTCCGACCAAGAACATGGCAGTCATCAGAGTAGCAACTTTCAAGACACTGAACATACTGAGAAACTCCTTAAGCGACTGCAGTAGAGAGAGGGGTATTCTCGAATGCTGTAAAACAAAGTTCTGTAAAACAAAGTTTTGGTAGAGATTCTATCCCCATTTTTGCCAGGCTGTCAAAGCCACTGTCCTTCAAGAAAGCTCTTTGATGAATGGAAAAGGAAAAAAAAATCAGCATAACTTTTTTTATGTTAACCAATTTAAAGTTCAAGGAATCTTTTATAGAATTAATACTTGAATTGTTTATGAGGATTAGGCAATATAAAAATAAATTAGGTAAGCAGCTATTTCTAGCAAGTAAAACACAGCATCTAAATGTCATAACAGTAATCCTAGTTAGTGCTTGAGACATTTTGTGTAGTAAAATTCGATTTCCAGAATTAGATACTGAAAATCCTTCGCCCCAAGTTAGTTAGTTTAAACTGAAACCCTTGTTTAAACCTTGATTTGTGCAAATGTGTAAAGTTTCAAGACACCTAACTGTAAGTGGAAGGGTAACAGAATGGCACTGCAAGTGTCAGCAGTTCCTTGGCAAAACTCACTTCAAACTGAGAGAAAACTTTGCTTAGTTTTCTGTAGTGAATGTGAGCTAAAGAATTGTTTTATTTGTTCAGAGTGAAAGAAATAATTTTGTTTTCAAATTTAGGAAAAGAAAGGGGGGGGGACATCTCAATTTCTGTATATAAACTTAATGCATCTTCAGTAGCATGGTTGTCTGGACTCTGCAGTGTGGGAAAATGTGTTCTTATCCTCCAGACTTCCTTACCTACTTCCCTGTAGAAATAACATCCTATTGTGAAGGAGTTGCTAAAGATATAAATGTGGTGGATATCACTCATTCTTCTTTAGGCAAATCTTCATCTTTTCTGGTTCTGGAGCTCTTAGTAAAGATAAAATTTCCTACACAAACTTCAGTAAATGGTCTCTGAGCTCAGTTTCAAGGCTACCCTATGAGCATTTTACTTGTGTCTGTAGTACTTTGATGTATCCGTACTAGTCCCATCCTTCAAGAATTTGCATGTATTTCTACCCAAGATAATTTATAAAATCAGTAATTGCTTTTCTTTTTTTATATTAAATGTGTTTTTGATAATTAACATGTACTTAGGGTGATATTTTCATTTTTCAATATATGTTGATCCATAGATCTTCGTTAACTGTTTTTGTAATGCAAATTTTCAAATAGATTCCTGTCTTACTACCCATAGATAAAGAAAAAGATATGACTTTATTGCATTCTTGAGTTTAAAAGCGAAAGCTAGGTTGATATTTGGGATAGAGAATATCCAGCGCTATTTATTTGGTTCAGTTTGCCTGGCACTGAACATTGTGATTTTACCCTAGGCAGGAAGTGCTTAGTTCACAGACTTGGTGAAAAGTAATCCATAGTGTTTATTAAGATAAATGCAACAAGTCATAAAATAAAATGGCCTTTTTTTTTCATTAAAAATCTGTTTTACTCTGTCAGTTATACACAAATGAAATTTGGCTAACTTTGAGGGAGGAGTGGGAAAGGAACTTATTCCCTTGATGAGGACAATAGTCCCCGTACAGAAACTGTGGAAGTACAAAAGCTATGCTTTGTCATTCAGGGAGTCAGAAACATGTTTCCAATGGCTTCTGCAGGCTAAAGTCCCAGCTAGCATACATGGGTATGTGAAAATCAGTTTGCTTTGTCCCATGAGTAATACTGCTCACTGTAAATCCAGGGCTGGATTTGAGACAGAACTTAAGAGATTGTAATATAGTAAAGCAGCACTATTCTTTTCTCGTTCCAGTGTAGTTACAAATCATGATCTTTCACTTTCTCTCTGTCTCTTTCATTTGATAAATCAACTAACCTAACTATCCCAGTTCAATGACATGTCCAATAAAATGCTTATGAAGAATCTTAAGTGTTTTATAGGCTAATTATACGTATATTTGTATACACAGAATCTTTCATCTGAACTGTTGGAATAAAAGGAAAGGCAGAACAACAGGCAAAAATCTGAAAAATCTGAATTGTTAATGTTCATATTATTAAAGACCTTGAAAGTAGAAAGTCTATAAAACAATCAATTAAAAACCTAGTTCAGATTCCACTGCAGTTAATAGCAAAGCTTCCAGTAGTGCCAAGGGTTGTATAAGTCCACGAAGTTTGTAGGAACTTGAAGAACAGCATAAAGTCTCTCTGGGAAGTAGAATCCTATAAAAATTCCATATATGCATCTTTTCAAAGACAAAATATCTTTTGATACTACAGGGAATTTGGAGTGAGCATATTAACTTTCACTAAAAAAGTACAAATTAATTCAAACTTAATAGTATAGGGACTGAATGGAGATTGGGATACATGGAAAGCCAGAAAATGTGAGGTAGCATGGAACTAGAAGGTGCAGTATATCCCTTGTGTTTCTGTGTCGAATAGACTATATTAAAATAACCAACCAACCAAACAAACAAACAAAAGAAAAAAAAAAAACCCAACCAACCAACCAAAGTCACTAAAACTCTATAGTATTGGTAGCAGTTAGGGAATTTTTATGGTATCCCTCAAGGCAAATTAAACACGTTTGTGCTTAAATATGAAGAAAAAAAAAAAAAAAAGAACAATGCATTGGGCAGAGTCCTACCACAATGTACAGTTCTACATGGATTCTGCAAAGATGTTTCACAAGCAGATTCCTTATACACCCTTGCACCAGCACCAATCCTGAGACGAGTTGCATGAGGCACATCAGGCCAGCCATGGGTCCATCCTCTGCTGCCCAAAGGTGCCCCCAGAGCTTGAGCCCCTGGGCACTCCCATTCCATGACGGCTGCAAGACAATGCTGAGGCTGTTTCTTCTCTCACCACCAAGGTAAACTTCTCTCCCTAGCTAAGAGTCCTTCTGTCTCTGGCATTCCTGCTTCCAGCCAATTAAACCCCTTCTTGTAGTTGGGCCTTCTTGCCCTCCATGCCAGATCGTTCCTCAGTCACAAATTGCTGCTACTGAGCAGTTACAGTTAGAATTTCCCCTTTGTAGCTAAAATACATTTTGGGTTTTGGGAGTAGAGTAGGAAAGGGTGTTAGAAAACCCTCGGAAGAGGATCTGATTAAAGCAGTAGCAGTTGATAAATTAACAATTCATTCTCTGAAGGCAAACCCAACAGAGCTTGTAGAATGACTGACAACATCATGTCAATAGGGAAACAAATGACCCAGTATAAACACTATGGGAAGATAAAGTGAAAAAAGATGGACAGCTGTGCCAGTCAAATAATCTGCCTAACTATTTAGCAGATCGAAGGTGTGTCACACATTGCAACCTTTTAACTCATTAGGTTGGTGTGGGGACCAGAGCACAAAAATAAATAGAAACAGGACGACCAGAAATATTCATTGCATAAAATTGCATCGACTTAAAAAAAAAAAAAAGCCTAGAGAGACAGATGTAGCTGGACAGCTCCAAGGGGCCAACATTGTCCGCTTCTCTGTTTTCAACAGTTAAGGAAAATCTATAACATAGATGGTGGTAGTGTAACTGCTGACTAAATAACCATCTATGTGATACAGGAAACATAAGGGATTGTGTGAGAATCAGACTGGAACTAGGCTTGAACTTCCACTTCTGCCTTTGCTTTTTGTATGGAATATATAATCGAGCAGCAGAAGAACAACAGATTTTTAAATGCTGGGTTTATTACTTATTTTTATTTTCCCTTTCATAGAAAGGAAAATTAACATATATCATTTTCCTACTGAGTTTCTACCAAGTCATTAGCAGTACTAAAACTCCAATACGTAGATCATAATTTGTAAAAGAGACTTGTTTGTGAACGTAGCAAAAGAGTAATAATTCAACTGGGGATGAAGAATGACTCAATTTTAAATTCTTTAATATTTTTATGCTTGTGTGAAATCTATCAATATAATTTCTTTTTTTCTTTATAGATTTTCATGGGAAAAACAAATAAAGTCTTAATAATTCTTAAGACCTCAGTATAAGTAACTATGAAATGGCTCTATTTGAAAATGTGATAATTGTCATACATAAGTAATCAGTCATGTTGCTAAATTTAAAAATAATTTGGCTGAT
Source organism: Vanellus vanellus (assembly GCF_965231255.1). Classification (NCBI taxonomy): domain Eukaryota; kingdom Metazoa; phylum Chordata; class Aves; order Charadriiformes; family Charadriidae; genus Vanellus; species Vanellus vanellus. The sequence goes on along the minus strand of NC_138905.1, from coordinate 208,621,145 downwards.
GAGGAAGAAATGTGTGTTTTTCTTGCATTGTGCATTCATTTTCCATAACAAATTAGTGCCCACATAAATTCAGTCTTCCAGACAAATGAATGTTCAGTTAAACGAGAATCTGGAACTTGCACATAAAAATAAATGCAACCGTACTGATCTTAGCAACTGAATTAACACATGCATACGCAGTAGTGTCTACTCAGCTGATAACATATACATTGTAAGTTGTGTGTACTTAAAATAGACTTTTTACAAGTGAGTATGCATTTTTCAACTCTAATTGTACAAGGTTAGAAATATATTAATGAATTAGAGAGCATGATTTCTTTATTTATCTTGAACTTTGCTTATACAAAACTTGTAATTTGAGAAACAGCCAGACCAAGGTACTAATTTTTAAAAAGGTAAACTAAAAAAGAAGTCGCTCTTCTTCCCTGCACTTTACTGCAGGCCCAAGGCACATTGGCTTTGGGCCTCATTGCTGAGTCGCTGTTTGTAATCAGTGGGAAGAAATAACAGAACATAATTCAATTCAACCGACGTCTAAATCATCCTCGGGGTGTCTGTCGATAAAAGGAGCCTGGGATGCCTAGTCGGGATGAATCGACCCGGTATTACATGTTAAACTTCATTGGGCAGCATTGTACAGTGTCATGTTAAAGAAGTCATCTTGTTAAGGTTTTGCAAAATGAGGTACGCAGAGCGTGTATCACAGGATTTTATGTTGTAACTTTGCAAACCTTAATAAATACAACCTGTGTTTAATGTGAAATAGTATTCTTCAGAGTATGTGCTCTTTGTATTATGCATTCAACCCGTATCATATAACTTTTCTATTATGAAGTGCTGAGGAAATTACATCCTCATGGTTAGCAAAACAGAGCTTCACAGTTCTTATTGTAAGAGCATTTTCTCATAATTTGGCCTTTCTTCAAAGAGCAGGTACTCCCAACTGACATACCTCTGCCAGCTGGCCTAACGTGAATCTTGTTTAACTGTTAGAGCCTTCATCTACTTTCAGGGACTATACCTATATGATCAAGACTGTAATCACCTGACCCATCCATGCTACATATCTACTAATACATAGTTATATTTGCCACTGATTTCAACACCCTTCATTCTCTATACCACAATTCAGTCCACTATTGAAAGCTTCTGCTTAAGATTTGGGTATGAAATATGTTCCCCTATTAAGGCTCCTGGATTTTCTTTCTCTGCCATATGTTTAGAGCTTGTTTGAAGACAAATTCTTTGAGCATGAAGTCTATCTATAACAATGGTGGACAGAAAAATTGTTTAACTCATGGTGGTTTAAATAAAATCTGGTTCCAAGTGGTTTATTAGATTTATTAATGACACATAATTAACCAGCAATCAATGAACCGTATATTCAGGATCAATATTAATAATACAGAAGATAAACCACAATGTTAGACATATACAAAATTGTACAAAACCCCTTTAAATTTCTAAACAGCCTTTTATAACTGACCCCCAGAGGTGTGAGTTGCACACACTCGCACGGTTCCTGCGTGCGCTGGCTTTGCCTGTGCCCGTATCGGCCTTGTTTCCAAAATCTCTTGATAACCCCCTACTTACCCTTTAATCTAGTGGTCACTGGTGTCTTCCTCTCCAGGATTGTCAGCGTTTGGGCAAACAAGCTCTCGGACTGCGCTGGGTAACCCATTCCCATGGATTGCAGTCCCATTGCCGCTCTCCCAGCTACTGTTATCTACGGCAATGGGAGCACGCGAGCACCCTGCATGGGAGCAATCCCTCTTGCTTGTTATTGTCTTCTGTTGCTTCTGTACTTCTGTTGCTTCTCTTTTTACCCTGCAAGGGAGGGAAGAGCCTAGAAAGTCACCGGGCTGCAGGGTACAGGCAGGTTTGTCGGAGGGCTCTGAATCTGTTGAAAGTGAGTGTGTGAGAAGTCCTAACACCATAGTCAAGAAATCAGAGGCAGTGCACATTGATTTGGGTGCTACAGGATCTCTTACAGCCACACAGGAGAAGCTTAAAAGCCTGTTCTTTGAATGTTTGAACTTGAAGTCAGTCTTAAGCACCTATGTATATGTATTCACTTGTTTAAGAACAAAGTAGGCTGCTGGGGATGATGCTGCTTACATAGGATAGAGAATTCATTGTAGCGTATTTACCATGTGATAACCAATTTGCATTTGTTTATCTTTCTTCTAATTTCCATGTTCTTTATGCATTTCAACTAGAGTGATTACAAAAATTTGAATAAATGGCAGATTTACTGCATCTTGTGAAACACATCGTTCCTTTAAGTCATTGTGCTAATCAAATATATTTACTCTGGAATGGAATTGGTATTTAATGTCATTTGTGCTTTGAGATGTGAGAGAGCATTTTATTTATTTTTTATTTCTTTGTCGGCAATTTATTTTTCTGTCAAATACTGAAACATGCCATACATTGTAAAAGTAATTGGATGTAGCTTAAGAATATAGTAATAAATATCTATCCAATGTTTTCTTTTGAATAATAATAATAAAAAAATAACCCCAAACTTGATTTAGAACACTCTTTCTTTAGTAAGTGTGGATAGCATGTCTGACAAGAGATTTGGAGATTTGGACCCAAGACGAAATCAAATACAGTTGATTATACAGCTATCTACACACACTTTGAAATTTAAATCCTTATATTTTCAAAGAGGGATTTTAGTTTTATTTAAAAAATAGCAAACAGATAATAGATAGATGGTCAACTCTACTGGTTTTCCTAAATTGGAACAGAAAGTTTGTACATTTACCCATCTTTCAGTTAGTGGAATTTATTGTTTTTCTTTTTTTAAAAAAAAAGGTTTTTAGCAGTTACACACTTACAGCACCTTTAAAACACTGCAGCTGACTAATGCCAGCTTCTTATGACTCAAATTGCCTCTTAAAAAAGAATAAAACATTAATTAAGGTTCATCTAAAATAATTCTGGTTTGAAATATAAACTAAAATTCTAATAGGTTAATGTCACTAACAGCACTGAAGAGCAAATAATGTGTCCAGAGTTTTCTATATTAAAGGAGTTATGTAAAAGCTTTTAATTACACATCATTTGGAAAAGCAAATGCTTATAATCCTTATTCAGTTTTAACAGTCTCTTCCAGTTAGAAACTTTAGAGTCTACTTGGATTTGTGGAAAGTATCTTCACTTCATCTCAGGCCATCTGTGGCCTCAATTCTAAGTAAAACAGTGGCAATTCTGTGGAAATGATTGCCAAGTAACCTTTGTAAAACAACATTAGATTTTGATTTGGTGTCAGTTGAATTTCAGCAGAAAATGAAATCATGGTGAGGAAAAGAGAGCTTGCATTCCACAATCTTAATTTCTCTTGGTGTCTGAAAGATTTTTTGTATGATTTCTTACATTATCCCCTGATTTGTACAGAAATTGTTCACAAATATTCCTTGAAGATTTATTTGAAAAAAATGACACTTGAATTTTATTAAAAAGAATGAGCCAATTTTCACTATGGAATAAATTCAAAAAGGCAATTTATTATTCTGTCTTTAGAAGCTATGAGGCTTCCTTGCAATGCTAATGTCTCAGTAAAGTTTTACCCTGAGCTTTGGAAAGATCTTGCCAAATGGAAATGATCATTGCCTTCAGAATTTTTTTGCCATTAAGTATGTCATAATTAACAGAGCAGAAATTTATGTATGAAGCCCATAAAAGTATGAAGCACCTAAATATGATACAAGCACAGCTGAAGCAAGTAGGATCCGTTCACCTTCATACTGAACATCCACTTAATCGCGGAGCTAATTTCACTTAGTTAATGTTTCCCTCTTTTCTCTAGCATTCTAATTTTAGACAAACACACCACTGTTACTTTGCATCTCCAGTCCTCTGCACCTCAAAACCCACCCAGGACCTGGGTGCTGTCCAATTCAGAAGACAAATGTGGATCAATAACAAGATTTATGTCCTGATGAAATGCAACAGTGCCTCCTCCAGGACCCTAACACTAGGGGAAACATTTGACATTTGCACAGGTTATTTCAATGCCCTATCTACTAGATGGAGGGCAAAGTTCTCTTTACCATGACTGCATTAGTGAAAGTAACCCTTAAAGAGCCTTACTTTTGGCCAGAGACTGACGGAGGTGTGGCTGTTTTCTTCTTATGTGACACATAAAAGGATGTGGCTTCAGAGATCTGATGCTATGAGAAGTCTGGATAAGAGCCATGTATTTAAGTTACACTGATTATTGTTTTAGATCAGAAACCAAACTATACACTTGTGTTTAAGAGAGAGGTTATTTGTCAGAATCTGTTCCTCCAGTCTTTTTACCTTCCTAGTGTAATCCATACCCTTATTTCACTTCCTAGAATAATCTGTACCTTGATTCCTCATTCATCTCGGAGGAGTTTCAAAGGTAAAATTTACCGGGTATCAATTTATGAAGGTGAAGGTGGAAAAGGGAATGTGCTGTCCTACATTAGTTCTAGTTGATAGGTTCCCATTTCCTGTAACACAATCAGTGCTGACCAGCTTTGTGACCCCTCCAACAAGAGAATGTCTGTCCTGGAATTCGTGACCATTCTTGATGAGAAGTAAAATTGATACGAATTTCTTGGTATTTGTCTCCACAGCTGAGGTAGAGAGGCAATATGCATCTCTTCTGGGAGTCTTCTTTTTAACAAAACTAATTAAAAAATCGTGGTACTTTTATTTAAGAAGCCCTAGTATTTGGTGCCTTATGGGCATTTGTTAGAAGTTTAAAAATGAAAGAAGGGTATTTAATATAGCTTTCCAATTGTTTAGCATTGGTAGAATCTAAGTGTTTTGGATAGCTTATGATTTTCATTAAGGTGATAATTGTGTTCATTTCTCAATTGAAATATCCTATAACTCAGTTGAGTTGCTTATTTGCAAAGATTAGAAAAATCACTATGCTGCATTTACACTCACAAACCAGAATCGCTGTTGTCAGGTAATAAAACTTTATTTTCACTCTAATGGTATTTTCACTTTTATTTGCACCAAGAGAACACATTCATGGTGCCTGAGGTGTCATTTTTTCATAACTGACAACATTTGTGTGAATCTCAGCAAAGGTTTCCCTTTATATGTGCATCACGTACATGTGACATGGGTAGACTGATCTGTGTTTGAGAAAACTTCCTTCTTCCCACCTTCCTCAAGTTTTGTTTTTATTATTTCTTTATTTATTAAGTTAAAATACAAATTTCAAGGTTATCTTCATATTGTGCCATCCCCTCGTTTCAAAGCCATGATTACAAACAGAAGTTTCAGAGCATCTCCCAGAGGTATCTCCAGAGGGTGACACAAAGCAGCCTTTTTTCAATGACTATGTGAAGAATGAAATCTAATTTAGGTACCGCATGTGCCTTATGAATATTCCTGATTTTGCTTAGGTCTGGAGGTATCTTGCTCTGCAGAAACATAAAAAAATGAAGTTCATAGTGCTTCCTGGTAGTGTGTATTGTCACTTTGTCACTGCTATAAATGATGAAAATCTTTGAGAAATAAAGTTTCTTGCAATTGTTTCTAGTTCATTTGGAACATCTGGCTTGAACTCTTTGAGTACTGGGTAGTTGTTTTTTTTTTTCCTGAAGATTAGAGTTGTATTTTTTTCTCTTTCTGTCAAACTCTTGAAAATTCACCTAAGGCCAGACACTAAACTTGGGCAGGCTGCTTGGAAAATTGCCCTCTACAAAAATGCCTTTGATTCGTTATTGGACACTGGTTTTGTAGCATTTAACCTCTATAATAAGGGTACGGTCTAAGATGACTACAGTAGCAAATATTCTGCTGCATATATTTTAATTATTGATAAATAGATGTCTGCATTCGGTCCCCTGCAGCTATCAACAATACTTGCTTTACTGAAGCTGCCAACTGGACAGCTTCAAAGCACCGGAATACCAACAGTAAGCAGGAGCGCGCTGCAGTGAATTTCAAAAGAAGAGATTCACAGCAGGAGTCTATTGATAACCCCTACCCCACTCTCTACCGCCCTAGAGGTGACTGTTCGACAAGGACGCCCTTTTGCACCGCAGATGTGCACCGGGAGGGTGGATTCACCTTGAATCCTTGTCAGAGGAATCGCTTGTGAAACTAATGTGATAAAACTGCAGAATGCTAATCAAAAAAAAAAAAAAAGGCCCTGGGATTACATGCAATTGTCCCCCACATACAAATTAGCAGGAGTAACCAACCTGTTGTTCCACGGTGATTACATGTTATATTATAAGCATCTTGTAGAGTCTGATATCCATCTTATAAGTGAGGTATATAAGTCAGACACTGCAGAGTATTTTTTATACATATATATTTATAAATCCAGGTATTTCTTCTATATATCTGTATATTAAAATGGGACTTGTTCAATGCCATTCCCATAGGGATCATCATCCATGTAGTAGATTCAATACATTTTGTGCATTTTAGTTTGATTTTCTTGTTGGAGCAAGACTATTTGGATAGAAAGTAGAATAATAATTCATAGAGACTCTCTCTTAAAAATGTGATCCTTCAATAGGCATTTGATTTTGCCCCGCTTATTTTTCTTTCAAGGTTATGCTTTCATAACCTTTTGGGACAGGTTTTCCCAAAGGCAGTTTTCTACAAGAAGGAGCATACATAGCTAAAAAGAGACTCAGAATAGTCTTAGCTCAAGAGGAAGAAAATCCAATTCTTAGTTCAGAGCAAGGTATTGGAAGCAATTTGGTATATCATGCTCTCCTTGAGAAAAGTTTCTTCCTTGAGGTTAAAGAAAGCAAAATATTATGGTCCAAAGCTAACTCAGTGATGTTTCATATTTGTACTGAGTTCATTAATAACTTGGAGACTTTATAATAATTTCGTAACTGGACTTCTAAATCAAGAAAAATTACCAAGAATGCCTATTGAAAAACGATGTCAGAAGTTCCGAAGTTCTTACTGTTGTGGTTATCTTGACAGCTGTAAATAATCCCTAATAAGATGTAAAATAAACTTCTATCTTATGCTCATACAATTGCAAGCATTTTCTATTACTTTCAGAAAATTAATAGGAGTCACCATGTTAAGTAGAACTAATAAGGGGGATTTATTTATCTCTTCTCCTGATTTATGCTAATACGAGTGCGTCTGTAGTTTGAATTAGACTGTCTAATGCTGTTTTGGCCAGGATTAGAATTTCTCAAAGGCTTTGCATTCTCACTTGGTTACCACTTCCGTTCAGCTATTTCCCCGCTGGTAGTTTTAGCCTGGATGTTAACACTAATTGCAGAACACTAAATAGTTCATTTTAATCTTTAATAAGTTTACATCTTTTCAAATTGATTCTTGGACTGTGAAATCTCTGTTGTGATTGCAGTTTAACGTTTTAGCATCTCAGAATAGGAATATGAAATGAAGCTTTTTCCATTGTTTTAGAAGATGATTCGGCAACTACTGATATCAGAAAGCATAGTGCCCTTTTCTTGACTTTAAACAAAATTAACACCCATAATTATAAATTCCCTTTATCAGTGTCTATCAGTGCTGACACTGACTGATCTTGGCAAACACCAAGAGCAGACAAAGTCCGATGTAGTTTTGTAAATGTCAACGTATGACATCACCACGGGGAGCTGGCATCTTTCTGTTCTGACAGGACGGAGGCTGTAATTAGAAATGAATGACAAGGTGCTTTTCATCTTTGATGAGAAAAGATTTTTGTGTCAAAATATCTCACCGCAGGAACAATTTTTCTCTAAGCATTTATTGTCCTGAACACATTTTGCATAATAATGGGGGGTGGTGGTGGCGGCAAAATTATTGCACAGTGTTGCTAAGTGACAAAATAGCAGATGTTCTGCATTTGCAGATAACAAATGTTTGAATGCTATCATATTGTGATATTGACATATACCATTTGGAGGAAGACTTAATATATTCACTATTTGAAAGAACATAAAGAAATTCAAGGATATTAAAATTTTTGAGGCCTTATGTAGGGAACATTTTAAAATTACTTGACAAAAGTAAATCATCTAGAGCTCAGAAATGTGCTTTAAGGATTTAATCACATGATACAAAACTAGTTTAGGAAGATACATGACCTGAATTATGTTTTCTTGATCTTTTAGATAGCAGAAGACCTACCTGTTCAGTCAGTGGAAGTGGTATCAAATGCTATATGAATTTAGAATCTTTAATAGTTGGCCTAGTGAATGGACTTATAGGGCTTATATTAAAAATGGTATTTAAACAAGTGGCTGCATTTGTGTTATTTTAAATTAAATATGATCTTTGAAGCACTATAGAAACACTGCAAAATGGCATAAGATGTTTTCAGAGAAGTTCATAACTTCCAGAATGGCATAATCTGAAATTATGACATGTAGGGAAATAAGCTTAGCTTTGATAGACAATGAATGCCCTAAATTTTTATTAAGTCCTGTAGATTTGCAAGACATCTTGGCCAGTTTGCCAAAGCTTAGGGAACACTTTCACTTTTCATAGCAAATATGTTGAAAATCAGGTAACATATAGGTTGCAACTTGAGCTTTCAGTTTTGTAGTTTATTTCTTCTGCCATTTACTTAAAATTTGCAATTATATGAATGCACAGACAGTAGATTCCTTTTTTTAGTCCTGTCCTCTCTACCTCAATTCTTCACAAATCCAAAAAATGTTAAAACAAATTCCAGTTTAAGGTATAATGTCTGTGCAGTTAAGCTTTCCCTGTATGGAGAAGTTTCCAAATTTAACTCTCAATTCGACTCTTCAAAAAGCAAAAACTGAAAAGGTACGCACAAAGTGAGTCAAGGGGTGCTTGCCAATATTTAGGTCTGGTTACAGAGGAAGACTGTATGTGTGCAAACAAACATGTAATTTGTTAGATCTACAGAAGTGGGAAGAAATGTTTGGTTCCTCCCTCTCCCTCGACATTTCTTTAGTGTGCTGCCAGTGGGACTTTTGGCATTGGCTTGAATGAAAAAGTGTAAAATTGCAGTCTCTGAAACCCTTTTCCAGATGATTGTCAATTACTTGCTTTTTTTGGCTAGACTCTGAATGCCATTCTTCTTCTCTCTGAAAAGGTGAAAATTTCAGAGAAATCCATGGAAGTTAATGGAACTACATCAATATACAGATGATAAAAATGTAGTTTGAAATTAGGGTATCTTCTGTGTAGATCTTTGCTGAAGAGACACAGTTTAATTCTCATTTATTTGATAATTCGCTTTCACTGATGGAATTTGGACAAAGTCTTTAATATATGTTTATAAAGCATAAATATATTAATGCAGTGTTTAGAATTCTGATATGCTTTTCAAAGTTTTTATTACCTTGATACAAAAATGGAGTACATATTTATGATCTATAGTGTTAAAACCTCAATCATCATTAAAAAATCCCATAAATTATTTTAAAAGTTGCATATTGTGTTAAGTACGTAGCTGAAATGAACTGCTAGCCTAATTGTCATTGCTTGAAAAAATATTTGAACTTGTTTTGCCTGTGCAAGCAGTATCCGCCTGGAAGCCATGGGGAAGTTGTTGATCAGCTGTTATCACCATTCTGATCACTTTAACAGATGGTGGAAATGACCAGATTACAGATAGAGACGGGTGTGCAAAAAAAAGAGAGGAAATAATGTGAAAATGAAAGGGAGACCACTTCATAGCATGGAGTCTCTCTGCCTCAGTTACCAGATGGAGAGATACTGGAGGAAAGATACTTGCTCTGTACCTTCCTTCTTCATTACAACGCCTGCCAAAGACTTTACAAAGCTCATTGTCACTACCCCATCCTCCGTCCCTCTACTGTGCATTCAGGTGTTTTTAGAAGTGATAAAAGTCTGACAGTTTGCTTTAGGCTGGAGAAGAATTTTTTCTTTTCCGTGTTGGGCCAAAATTGGCAGAGGCCTGGCGGGTTTTTTAGCATTTTTTTTTCATCTGTCTCAGACTATCAATTACTTTGAGAAGCAGTTGAACAGTGGATTCTCATGTTCAGGAGTTTACAAGAGTTTGTAGCTTATCTGAAGTTAGTGCAGCCCTTCCTATGTATAGGCAAAGATAAATAGACATATGTTACGGCTTATAGAATAGACACCCTGCAGCCCTTGCAATAGATGTAGTGGGAATCAATTTAAATACTGTGGTACACCTTTTCAAATTAGTCTGACGTCTATTTTATTGCCCATGCTAAAAGAAAACTAAAGAAGATTTCTCTGGATCTGTATTTGCGCAGATCTTGGCAAAAATGGCGCTGAAAACCAGCCTAAGTTTCAGCTTCCCTAGAATTCTCGCTGGCTTTGTTGTAAAAGGGGATGATTTATTTTGTATTTAGAGCATATATAAGTTGAAAACAATGCTATTTTCCCCAGGAAAAAAAAAAAAAAAACAAAACAAACAACAAAATAGACATTTGAATTTCATATTAGTGTCAATGAATGACTGTGCTTGTGCAAGTTTATAAATAGAAGTTTTGTGTTTTAATGCTTTTATCTTTGCATCTGAGCTACTACTTGGTGCTGACAGGGCAGTTTGTTACATTGACTTCTTAAATTTTTTTTTCCCCCTAAATTAGAACTTGGGGTTTAGTCCCAAAGGCAAACAAAAAATGTCTGTTGTACATAATGCCACACTGTTCCAAACAATACACATTCTGTAAGGCTGACTCTGCTCAGCCTCTAAGGTTTATAAGGCAGGAGACCAGCATGGCCCAGAAAGAACATCTTGGTCAAACTGAAACACCAGAGGGAGGTGCATATGCAGTAGAAACAGGGACATACATCCTGAGAATAATATAAGGATATTGCCTGGGAGCGTAGGGATAGGATCAGGAAAGCTAAGGCACAGCCGGACCTGAATTGAGGTAAGCGAGGAATAGTAAGAAGGGCATCTACAGTTACATTAGTCAGAAAAGGAAGACAAAATAAATTGCGTTCCCCCTGAGAAACGAGACAGGGTATCTGGAGACAACTGATATGGAGAAGGCGGAGGTACTTCACTGGAGTTCTCATTCAGGATATTTTCACCCTTCCAGGCTGTCACTGAATTTATCCTTACGGTAGTTTTCTTGGTGACGTTATATTATCCCCACTTCGCTAGGGAACTTGCTCACAAATGATAAGCAGCATCTCCAAAAGCGCTAGCCAGTTTTTATGCCTTACCCAAGAAACAAGACTGACACTTTTTCCAGTTTTCTTAGCACTTTCACAGAACTTTAATTCAGAGCAGAGCTCCCACTGATTTCAGTTTTGACAGTCAACACTAAGGACCCCTGAAAATTGCACTGCAGCTGTCTGAAACATATAATCCTGTCTATTTCCAGCACGTGGTACCCCAATGAGGGAGGGATCCTGTGGGAAATACTACGTGATCATGTAACTAAAAACTGTATAAAAATGGCTACACAGGCCAGGGTGATGTCAGGTTATGTACAGTCTGTCATGTTTGAGTTTTTGCGTCACAGCCTGCCGTACTTGTGATGCATTTGTGTTTGATTGGGGGGTGGGTGGGGACGAGGGGAGGGCATGAGGGTGTTGTTTTCAATTAGCTGGAGATCTTATTTGACAGTAATTTCCTGTTTTCTGTTAATTTCCTGTTGATCTTCAACGTCAGACTGAGATTTTCAAAAGTCCTTTAGAAAGGGATGCATGTAAGTGGCAGAAACTGGAAAGCAGTCTTTTTTTTTGTGCTTACCTCCAGGGAGGGTCACTTTCAGAAGGTTTTGACAGGCCGCAAGAAAAGTTTTCTTTTTCCTCTTTCTGCTACTCATGTTTGCTCCTTTAGTCCATCCTCCATTTTTTCTCTTTTCATGTTCTTTCCATATTTCAGAAAGTTGTTTCTTCTTTTCTTTCTTATTGACTATAGAAAAATACCGTGGTCTTCCTTATTTTTTTTTTTTTTTTTCCAAGTTCCATTATGATCCTTAGCCTTGAAAGAAGCATTTGGAGAAAAAAAAAAATGCTTTCTCCAGAAAGTCAAGATTAAATATGAGTAGTGGATATAGACTGCATTAAGTGAAACATGCTAAATCTCCAGAGTGTTTAGCTGCTGAGACCTAACAGATCTGACATTGCAGAGATTTATAAAAGGTGAAGTTTATAGAGGTTTTCAGAAGAACAAGCAAAGAGCACCTATGGCATCTGGGTAACACTGAAGTCCCAGATACGTGAGATAGATGTGCTAGTTTTTCTGATTTTTATGATTGTAACAGCTTGGGTTTTAGCACAAGAACAATATTTTCTTTTAATTTCAGCAATAATGCCTCATAAATTTCTTAGGGTAAAAGTCAGAAAAACAACAAATGGACATAGCAACATCACAAATGTGTAAAATTGTGGCCTGAATGGTCAAACACTATGAGCAACTGTTAGAAAGGAGTGTTTGTTCAAAGTAATCAGTCACTTTAACAGCAAGAGACAGATGAGCCACCTATATTGTAATTCCTATTATTGTACAAGGAAATATTTTTTGCTTAATAGAATTTTATTCGTTAGAAAAATAAGGGTGGGGTTTTTTCCAAATAAAAATAACATTTAGAAAATCAGGGGTGTTTGCTTTTTTTCTTTCAATGACTCAGTCAATAAAGATGTCAAATTTTATTTACTTCATCATTCATGTGCCACCTGGGGTTAACAGAATTCAGTCAACAAAAATGGAAGAGCTGGGGAAGGTGAAGGTTATTCTACGGTATCAAATAAATAAAGCAGTTACACTTCAAAGACATGATGTAAACCCCTTATATCATTCTTTTTTATTATTATTTTGATGAATTCTGAGAGAGAGAGAGAGAGAGAGAGATTGCACTGATACTTCATTAGAATTGGCCTGAAATAAGTTGAGGAATTGATGGTCATCTCAGTTATAAAGGATAGCTCTGGCAGAGATATTTTGTGCACTTTGGAGGGCTACATATTTGAGGTTTATTTCCTGGCAAGCAGAGCCAAAGAACCCTATACTGATTGCCCTGGACTACCGTTACTGCTGTAAAACAGTAGAAGTCAGACATTTTGTATAAACTGAATTGGCATTGATATGAAACTTCATTTAACTTGTAATGCATTACAGAATAAGCAACATTGGTGCTAAGATGATGGTGGGTTGACCACTCGGAGGTGAATGTGTGGCTGGACATTATATAGCCTTGAAGAGGTCTGGATACGAGTTGAGGAAATACAGGGAAGAAAAGGAGTATTTGTTTTGCTCTGTTCTCTGATCATTAATAGAGGGATTCAGTGTATTACAGCAAGTACTGATTCACCCTTGCACGTATGAATTCAAAGCCTGTTATGTTCTCCTGATTCAAAAAATACCGAGGGAACCATTTGCACACTTTGGTTGCACTGAGGGCCAGGAGAAATCATTAGATTCTCTAGACTTCATTTAGGTTTCACTTTGATAGTCCTGTGTGGAAGCCAGTATCTAGTTAGGGTACAATATTTTTGTCTGCGTATATGTTCCAGAGATGAAACAAAAGAAAGGTACAACATTACTCAACCACCATGCTAATCCTTAGGTTTTGGTAACATTTAGCTTCAAAGAAAAAAAACCAAACATTTATTTTGAAGGTAATATATTATTTTTTCACAGATGAAATAATACAAATTAATACCTTTCAGATTTATGACATGAATAACTCTGGTTTTGAGGGGAAAAAGAAAGTCATAAAAATATTTTTTCCTGAATTAGAACTTCAGGGTTTATTCCCAAAGACAAACATATCAAAACATTCAGATTGTAAATAGCTTTGTAGTTAATAATAATTATATAGAGCACAATAAATGTTAAATGGTTTATAATTGATAACTTCAGTGTACCTCTGAATTTTCAAATGTGACATGAAACAACACCCTTTTTTTTTCCAATCTAAAGTATCCACATGCATAATTCCAAAACAGTGTCACTGGCCTTGAATTCTTCTCATCTAACATGAGGATACGAAGCGTTATATTCCACCACATTTCATTAGCATGTTGTTTCTTTTTTTTCATGCAGAAATATGTGCATTCATGTTCGTGGGCCAATGATCTCAATTGGCTAAGTGAATATGTAATATAAATATGGATAATTGCAAAGTAATTGCTTTACAGCGTCAATGAATAATTTTACCTATTTTGTGAAGATGAAAATACAGCTTTCCAGATATGATCCTGCGGTGCAGATATGAGTAAATACAAAGAATTGTAATGAGTGTGGCTCAGGGGATGGTATCAGCAAAATATATCGCCCCTTAAAGGATTATGAAAGTAGAAATCAGGCCAACAAGTGTCAGCCTGCTGACACTTTCCACACTTTTAAATCAATAGCAGTGCTTCTCTGAACCCTCTCCAGCTCATCAACATCTTCTGTGAATTATAAACACTGTATTTGAGTAGGAATTGTGTAAGAGAACTGATGTACACACAATATTTATTATTTTACCAACCAGAGCTTTATTTATTGTTATTATTATTATTTTTTCCTGTGACATCAGCTTGTAGTAATTTTATTTTGAAGTTATTCAGTGTCTTTCATCCTAGAAATATGACCCGTGTTCTTGGTACTTAGCAACACAATTTTGCCTTTATGGACACTGAAAAGCAAAGTACAGGGGGGTTAGGGGGTCGGGGTGTTGCTTTTCTTTCTGACTCGTCTGGTAATCCAGGATTACTGCTCTGATTATTGTGTCATTTACAAATCCTATCTGTTGGGACTAGAGGGTTTTACAGTCATTTTAGATTACGTGAAATAGGAACTAGGCATGACTGGGTATCTGGGACCCTAGTAGACAACCATCCTAGTAACAGAAAATTCTTTTTACTCACATTGTGAACTAATCAGTGTTTCATTAATTTCAGTGTTCAGGATACTTTACATTTTGAATAAGAAATGAGAATAATTTTATTTGAGTAGTTGTGGTATCAAAAGAAATGCCTTTTTAAAATGTAAGCATACTGCATCAGCACTATTGCTTTTATCAGCCAAATTTATAACTGCATAAAAAAAGAAATATCCTTGCAAGATATCTAAGATCTCAGTTAAGATCTACTTCCCACAAACCTATGCTGATTTGGATTAATTGCCTTACTTTAATTATTAAGTACACTATCAGCCCTTTTGTATAATTCAGGCCAGTTAACACAGCCTTGTCCTTTATTAATTGAGTCCTACCTGTTATTTTTCAACAGATTGGCATGCGGTTGATAGATTGGTAATTACTTCGTTAATCCAGATGAAACTTTTTCTTTTCAGTGCTACAGCATGAACTTTGTTCCATGGCCCTGGACTTTCTAGTGTTTCGAGGCATGGAACAGCGTGTCAGCAGACCAGATTGCTCCTTGGCTAACTCTTAAAACCGCTGATTTTAAATTGTGCATCATGATTACTTTTGTTTATCAGTCTCCTTGCTTTATCACTGGTATGGCAAATATTTCTTCATAATCTAAGAAAGGCGAATTTTTCATCTAGCTTCTGGCAACAAAATTCAATTATTTTAAATCTTTCAAATGTTTCTGATCTCTTTGATATCACAATTACTTTAATGAAATTTGTATGCCTGAACAAACTATATAGAATCTCTCCATAGATAACTTCTACTGCTTGAAATGTCTTTTCATTGCTCCCTCCTATGATTTTCCCTTAAAATTAGGTTAGTTGTAACTGGAAATGTACTTATGATGTTTCCTCTAGCCAAGAGTAACATTATACTCTGGTATCTTGGTAACTAATACAATATTTAACCTTGATCAAGATGTAAATCTTGGAAATATTACTGCAAAATATATAGGTAAAAATTTCCTTTTCATTAGGTGGAAATATTTTATTTTCTGTTTCCTGTTTGTTGATTTTTCACATTTTTTTGTCAGCCTGGGTGTGTCTACTTATTGCCCTTTCATCTTAATATTATTCAAACAAGTAGTATCCTGTACTCAGGTTCCCAATTCAGAAATAATAGTCCGTTTCTAAGATTCTGAAAAAGTCAGCATAGTGTCATCATATAGGACTTCACAGGTGTAGATGACTGTGGAGAGTCACACAAGAATCTGCAGAAATCAAAGTAATAATATGCACAGTAACGACAATGCTCCCACTCTGCTTACTGCTGAGTGCTACATTAACAAGACACTAGAAAGGTCCTGCTAAAAAAAATTGTAACATATTTATGTCATCCTCCTGTGAAAATAGAATCTGAAAGGTAAAAATTTTACAAGAAGCTTTCTGAGTGAGTGTATCCTTATCCTGTCACCAGGGCTATGACACTTTATGGAATATTTTTTAATGAAAAAAAAAACTTTTAAAAACGTTTCAGCCTCTGCTGCTAAAGGGGATAAATTTTAGTTTCTAGATCTGCTCTTGAACAAGGCTGACAGGGAGTCTGGGAGGACATGTGCGTCTCCCTCTACTTCTTTCCTCTCAAATGAAAACATCTGCATTAGCATCTTTTCACAGATCATTTCCAAAGACAGTAGAAAGCATTCAATAGGGCATTTTCCAAAAGGGAAGCAGTTCATATGGAAGCTACCTAAACTGCTGTGCTCACAGATCACTGGGTCAGTCTAATAGGTTTAAAATGCACTGACCATTTTTTGATTTTTTTTAAGGTGTTTCTTAAAACATTTATGGAAGTGCTAGGATATAAAATCATTAAAGAGTGCTCATTCTTGAGACTATGATGTTTCTCAGCAGTATGAATTAATTAGATGATTAGTCCATTTTTAAAACTGTCGGAATTTCACACACAAAACTGTCAAATTTCATTTGAGTTAGATAGCGCTGTGTGTCATAGCTAATATGTTTAAGAAGTAACCTTTCCATCCTGTTATTGTCATGTCAGACTACCCGGCCTGGACTGGAATTGGTAATGGTGACCCTTTAAAAGAGCACGTAACACTGCTAATGCCAAAATGACAGTCAGTACACCAATGGCAATGAAATAATTATAGGAAATTACAGTTTCCCAAACTGAATGGGAGGTTTTCTTAGCGAAAATAGAGTGCTTCAAGAGCACTTTGTTTAATGTTGTACACTTGTGAAACAGTAATTTCTTCAAATATTATTTTTATTCTCTCAAACTGCTCAAATATTTATTTCAGGTTGTTTTAAAACACTAATTTTACTCAAGCAGGCTTTTTCGGAGCATTTCTTGGCAACAAGGATGTGTCTCCAGGAGTGATAAGTATGATTCTGGATACCCCGAAGACCTGCAAAAATACCAGAGTTCTCAGGTGCTGGCCCTGATCTTTATCATATATGTTAATTCCTTCATGAAAAAATGAAATGTTTAAATTAATACTTCAGGAAACAGTATTAAAAGAACAAGGGAGAACTTGGCTTTATTCTACCAAGCTAACAGGATATTGCTAAATAATAGGATTTTCTAGTTATTCTTTCGGTTCCCATTGCCCGAAAAAAATTCTACATATAATAAACTGAGACAGTCCTTCCTCCTTCTAACTCTCAAAGAGGTGGAGGATTTTTTTCTGACATTGTTAGCTTTATTAAAGTCTCTGTTTTGGGGGACGTGCTGCATCTTTGAGGTGAAGAGGTAATGATTAAATGCAAATATCCTACTTATTCATTGGAAAATACCAAATGTGCCTGGAGATATTATTACTTTCTAAATAATCCTACCAAAGTAAATTTCAGATGGAAAGCAAGTAAGAATTGGCGCAATGGTTTCATGGGTGATACTGAGCAAAATTTCCTCTGCCGAGCACTTGTCCAGAACTTCTTGCAAAGCATAATTAAAATACAGGTCTGCACATCAAACCCTGTTTTACCGTTAATGACAGGATTGCTTTTGTAACTTGTATCCTTAAAGCTGACAAAATTAGGGTGGACATCATTCCTGCTGAGGCTGAAACCCTTCGCTGCACAGTGTGCCACGTGGGTGATCTGCACCAGAGGGCTGAATTTGTTCTGTCTGAGTTTAGAGTCAGGATGTAGGGAAAAATCTCTTTCTGCCTCTCGATACCAGCTTTAGTTTGAATTATAATATGCTCTGGAAGCTTATATTTTTGCAGCATTTCGAGGAGAGTAAAAGAGAGAGTAGCAAAGTGTTAATGATCTGATTGCTGTGCATCTTTCTTAGTAGGTGAGTCTTTCGAGTGTGTTCAACTATCTTGGTAGAGCTGATAATGAAACAAAGAGTTTTACTGAGTGCGAGTAAGGCAGAATGCATTAGTAGACTCTTGCAGCACTCAGGATGCTGCATCAAATCTTTCTGTTGTTGAGACCACCTTGACCTAGATGTTCACAGGAAATCCAGGAAATGGAAGCTCAATTTAACTCCTTGAACATAGACAACACTTGCATTTCCAAACATCAAAGGATCCAGAAGTTAGGGGTGACATATTTAGGGATAAATCTGAAAACATATATAGGCATCCATTTATGCAGACATGAAAAGCTTACCATAGAATTAAGAATAGTTTAGGTTGGAAGGGACCTTAAAGATCATCTAGTTCCAACGCCCTTCCATAGGCAGGGCCACCTCCCACTAGACCAGGTTGCTCAAAGCCCCATCCAGCCTGGCCTTGAACACCTCCAGGGATGGGGCCTCCACAACTTCCCTGGGCAACCTGTCCCAGTGCCTTACCACCCTCAGAGTAAAGAATTTATTCCGAATATATCATCTAAATCTCCCCTCTTTCAGTTGAAAACTGTGACCCCTCATCCTATCACTACACTCCCTGGTAAAAAGTCCCTCCCCGTCTATCCTGTAGGCCCCGTTCAGATACTGGAAGACTGCTGTAATGTCTCCCCAGAGCCTTCTCTTCTCCAGGCTGAACAAGAGCTGGCTTCTCTCAGCCAGTCCTCATAGGAGAGGTGTTCCAGCCCTCAGATCATCTTGTGGCCCTCCTCTGGACCCGCTCCAACAGGTCCGTGTCCTTCTTATGTTGGGGGCCCCAGAGCTGGACGCAATACTCCAGGTTGGGTCTCACCAGAAGAGATTAGACAGGCAGAATAACCTCCCTCGACCTGCTGGCCACGCTTCTTGTGATGAAGCCCAGGATACGGTTGGCCTTCTGGGCTGCAAGAACACATTGTCTGCTTATGTTGAGCTTCTCATCAGCCAACACCCCCAAGTCCTTCTCCTCAGGGCTGCTCTCAATCCATTCTCCATCCAGCCTATATTTGTGCTTGGGATTGCCCTGGCCCACGTGCAGGACATTGCACTTGGCCTTGTTGAACTTCATGAGGTTCACACAGGCCCACCTCTCAAGCCTGTCCAGGTGCCTCTAGATGGCATCCCTTCCCTCCATTGTGTCGACTGCTCCACACATCTTGGTGTCATTGGCAAACTTGCAGAGGGTGCACTCAATCCCACTGCCCGTGTGTCCAACAAAGATGTTAAACATCACCAGTCCCAGTACTGACCCCTGAGGAACACCACTTGTTACTCCTCAGTACTTGGACATGGAGCCATTAACTGCAACTCTGAGTGTGACCATACAGCCAATTCCTTATCCACTGAGTCCATGCATCAAATTCATGCCTCTCCAATTTAGAAACAATGATGTCATGTGGGACAGTGTCAAATGGTTTGTGCAAGTCCAGGTAGATGATGTCTGCTGCTCTCCCGTTATCCACCAATGCTGTAACATTGTCGTAGGCGGCCACCAATTTTGTCAGGCATGATTTGCCCTTAGTGAAGCCATGTTGGCTGTCACCAGTCACCTCCATATTTTCCATGTGCCTTAGCAGAGTTTCCAGGAGGATCTGCTCCATGATCTTGCTGGGCCTATGAAGCACTCTAGTGTCATAACCTTGTATTTAAGTGGAAAAAGAGAGAAAAAGTACCCCATAATAGTGTGTGATTTTATTATGCTTTGGTTTCTTTTTTTCCTGCGGAATATTGGATTATTCTATCATTTGGACATAAGCTGAGTGATATTTGCTGAAGAGGTGGTGACGATTGCAAGACATGGTGATAAGTGTGCACTGCCTGTGTTTATAGAAAAGCTGGCAAACAAGAGGAAACTAAAGGCCATTTTGCTGATTTTCTAGCTTCAAACATAGAAAAAAAGGTTCTTTTGCTTGAACATTTTGCGAAGTATTTTAGCATTTTGGTTAGCTCTATTGCTGATATAGATTAAATAATATTTCTATAGACACACTGCAGATCTTCATATACTTTTAAATAGTCAGATACCACTGGATAATCATCCTACAAGAACGTAGGTAAGTTTGGCAGACCTACTCTGGAATTTCCTTGACCTTTAATACTTTTTTTTTGCCTGTAGTCATAAAAAGTTGTTGAATTATATGTCCAATGTAGTAGCAACTTTCTCTAATCCTTTAAAAAAAGCTCATGAAATTTAAAGTACTTCAGAAGGATAAATTTAGTAATAATAATCATTTAACATGACCATCTTTTGTTCAATTAAATTAATTTTTCCCTGGAAACATCTGAAATATCAGAAACAGAACACATCTAAGAAGAGGTTTGCAGAAGTGGAATGTTCCTCAATGATGTTGAAATGCAAGAAAATATAAAACATGAACTACTTTTTGCTCCCACGAATTTAAACAGGTTATGATTAGAAACTGAAATGACTTTTTGCCACTCATGATTCAGGGATTCATTTAAAAATTCCTTAACGATTTCTTAATTAATAAAGTCACATTTATAAAAACAGTGGCATTCCTTAATCCGGCACAACAGTCTGATTACTTTTGAAATTAAACTACAGTTTAATTTCAGAAATAGCTGTTATAATGCTGTTTAACCCCTAGTGAGTCACGTTCAATTGATTATTTTTAATTTCAAAAGGACTCTGAACAAAGCTGTCACTCAATAATTTAGCAGGTGAGGAAAGACCTGCAGCCAGTTATGGCAGGGGTATACGAAAATTGTGAGAAAAGGCAAGTAGCAGGTTTGTCACTTCGTTACAATTATTTTTACAAAATTAGAATCCTTATAATTGCAAATATTTCATAATACTTACAAAAACTGTAAAATCAATCTTAGGTCTTGGCCAGAGCCAACACTCATTAAAAAG
This sequence comes from Vanellus vanellus, assembly GCF_965231255.1. Lineage (NCBI taxonomy): Eukaryota > Metazoa > Chordata > Aves > Charadriiformes > Charadriidae > Vanellus > Vanellus vanellus. The sequence goes on along the minus strand of NC_138905.1, from coordinate 208,600,196 downwards.
AATTACATTACAATGCTCCATTTAATTTGAGTCTGGGTATATTTTGAGCACTGCAAAAGTCTTAGAAAGGTGGATTTTATTTTGGTTCAGAGTTGCATTTGGTTAAGTATTTGATGGTTAACCAAACTGCTTAAACCTGTAGAATTACCCAGTGAATCTTTTGCAACTAGTATCTAGTTGCAGTTGGGGTTTTTCCACTACCAGATAGAGAGTTCGCACAAAGAGACTGTGTTACATTGATTTTTCAGAGTATCTCAAAATTCTCTGTGTTTGCAAACTATTCAGGGAGAAAAAAAATATCCTCAGAGGCATGAGTTTAGTTGGTTATTCTCATGCATGTCTTTACTTGTAATTTTAATGGGAGACAGAAGTTTTTATACATAGTATAAATATCTGAACATTCTCACAATCATATGCTAAATCAGTGTTAACCCTCAATGCACTATAAAATAATGAAATGGGGAAAGAAGTTCTGTTGCAGCTGTTTATGAGTTATACATTCTTTGCAGTAAGGCAGCCAGAAATAACTTTCTCACACCTTTCAGTACATACCTGAAATCTATCATTGATGGGTTTGGTGGTTTGTCTTTCTGTGTTGTTCTACTTCATATTGTTTTCCTAAATCTGTTTCTTAACCTGGGTATATAAAAATTCAAGTTGAAAAATATATCCCTGAAAAATTCTGTAGGTATAACATTTGAACACAATCTGATGGTAATTAGATGATGTAAACAGGTGTTTGCATCACTTCTATGTGAGCTGGCTGCTATCTGAAAGAGAGGACAACTGAAATAGTATGTTTTAGATTAATAATTTCAGTTGTATAATTAATTATTTCTCTGTGTAGCAAAATGTCTAAGTGGAACATTCAGGATTATTTTTAGTTTATTAGAAAGCATTGGTGTCAATGAAGATCTAACAAAAAAAGCTGAAAAGCTGAAAATGTTTAAAATTATCAAAAGACTCATTTTCAACACTTTAAGAAAGATTTTTTTCAATTTCCAATTTTAATATCTCATTAATTCCTATATTAATTTATTAATTTTTAGTTACTTAATTTTGTTCTAATTTTATTCCTTTAAAAACTAAATAAATAGTAAATAATACTTAAGATGACTGACTTTGTTGTGAATTTCTATTTTACTCCATTTTATTTGGATTTTGTTAATTTAGACATATTCAACTGGGCCTAGGAATAGAGGGGGTTTATTTGTTTGCTTGTTTGTTTTCCCCAAAAATCTCATAAATGCTTAAAGAAAAATATTTTTAAGTGGGTCTAGTTGTTAGACATCACATTTCCTAGACTGAACTTCTATGAACACCCAAAGATCTAAATTATTTAAAGAAACTTAAAGAAATTTAGAAAGAAATAAACACTTTGTATTGTAATTAAATAATGAAGATAAATCTGACTGTATAAATAATTGATGATACATAACTTTCTGTAAACTCCTTTCACTGAATTTGTAATCCCGTCCCATGGAATAAATAACAACCCCAAAACAGCTTCAGAAAGTACATCCTGTGGATTGGAGCACTTTCTGAATAGGTTTCCTTTTCAGAATTATGTGCCTTGTAACAGCATCAAATAGGCTTCCTTGTCTATTATTCCTGCCATTTTTCCCTCTTGATTCTGATTGCCTATCCTCTTTTCCACCTCTGCAATTGCTACAGAAACTTAAGATATTCTCTCTGCATCAAATTCTGTTTAAGAATACAGGCAATTTTTCCCTTGTTTTGCTTAGAGATGATGTCTCTACTAAAATTCAGTAACATTAAGGTGTAGACTAGTAATGCCTCATAGTGAAATAGTCCAGACATCCCATTTATATTGCCGTTTTAATTTCTGAAATATTCAAAGATGATAATGGACACAAACCTGCCCATAGTGCTCTATTCCTTTGGGCTAGAATATTGCAACAAGGTGTCTTTAGAGCTGTCCTTGAAAACCATCAAAGATTTTGTCTAGTGAGGAATGATGAGGCATAACTCCTCGAGGGCACATCAGTAGAGATGAGAGACATCCATACTCCTCAGGCTTTGCTTGTTGTTCAGAATGACTCAACTTTAATGTTAGCAAGAGGAGTAAGGAGTTTGCCTTATAGAACTTGGAATCAAGTGTTTTGGTTCTGTTGGGGTTTTTTTATTATACTATGAACTTTTTGTACTGATCATAAACTATTATCTTTACACAGAAAATCAGAATTCTGTGTCATGTTGAAAACTCGGGCTTTTTTTCTTTTTTACATCACCGTTAGGGATAAAAATTTTTGCATTCTGCTAGAAAATGTTGTAAAATCATTAAACTCCGAAGCTATGTGCTTTACTGTGCAATACAAACAACATCAATAACAACACCGTGGCCTGTGGAAACCCTGACATTTTTCTAAGATGTGACATACGGTCCTGCCAGAAAAAGGAAAGTGACATTTTCATAATTGCTGGGTTTTATTATTTGCTTTGTAGTGCCCTGGTGGAAATTAACCCTCCTACACCTGATAAAGAAAAATAGGGTCTCTACCTTGAGAGGCCTTAATACAGGAAATTGAAGTGATGCAATGAATTAGGGCAGCAGATCACTAGAGAGAGGCGTCAGCAGCCAAAGGCCAGGCTGCAGAGGGAAGTTCAGCTATTCTCTACAGGCTTGTTCTTTAATACTGTGTTTTTCTTTTTGTTATTTCTATTCCTGAGGTGGCAGCAGTAGCAGTCATAGACCAGGACTCCACTATACCATGAAGGAAAAAAAGAAAATAAAATTGTTGTTCTTCTTTACATTTAATAAACCAGTACAATAAGAGAGGGGTGAAAGCAAGGAAAGATTGGTAATTTCCATTGGTGTGATGAACAGAGGACTCAGTGTATCAGTAGCAAAACATTGTCATTGGCAAGAAAAGTCTAAACAAGAGTGAATTTCATGTTTCAATATATACAGTGATTTTGAAGAGTAGTTCATTTTAAATTGTAAATAAACCAGAAAGTAAGGTTACAGTCCTGCACAGTCAGACTCTTGTTGTTTTGAGGCTACTAAATGGCAGTTGTGGTAATCCCTTAATTAAGGTGTTTATCTCTGAAAAAATTCTATTATAAGGATATGTGGATGGTAAAAGTATGTGGACACCTGAAATTTAAGAACATCTGAACTGTGATGATATGTGGTCAATGGCAATTCAACTTTAAAAAGTAGTAAGAATCAGAAGTAATAAGTTAAACACCTAGATAGAGAAACTTAAACGATTAGGAGGTAACAGAAACAATACCAAAGGTGAAGAGCTGGAAGGACACTGAAAGGATCGATGGAGTTTTGCCTTGGAGAACTTCAGCCAGAGTTTCACAACTGATAAAAGGGAGAAAACAAGACCATCTTGGGTCTCATAGGTAAGAGCAAACTTACTACAGGATATTTGAGACGTTTGTAGGATTATATAAATCTTGTTATGGGAAATTTTAAGAGGATTGTGGAAATACATGAAACTTATGATGCCTAAGGGAAAGGCTAAAGGTGGGAAAAGGGGGGGATCAAAGTGAATGGGGAGGAACAGGTTTGGGAAAATAGAGAGGAGGGGGTAAAATTGGCCAGTCCAGTATAAGGCGCACAGCTGGTCCTTACTGCATCTGGCAAATCCAGGAGAAATCTCTTGGGTCTTGAAGTCCTCCATATTTGGCTTCTTCTGAATATATGCCACTTCTTCTGAATATATGCCACATAAGTAATGGATTCACTTAACAGAGTCCTTTCTTTTTTCTGTTATCTCAATGCACTCCTATTTATGATAAGCAGGCTTAGTGCAGATAGAGGGTGTTTGTTTTCTTTTCTTTGTTTTCTCTCTGGTGGGAAGAAACCCAATCTTCCGTGTTTCCTTCTCTTCCCAAATATAATTTAAGGGTGGGAACCACAGACAAACTTCATTGCAGGGTGGAAATGTAGAATACATAAGATAATACGTAGAAAGACAAAATGAATGTTGAGTCTTGGTGACATTCTTTAGAGAGTTTCAACAGGAGATAAGCATTTATGCATTTTTTCATTTGTCTGTAAGGATGTTCTTTCTCTTCCATCCCAGTAATAGCAGAACTCATTAGTCAACTCCAAAGAAATTTGAAAAAAATATTCAACGTTGATGTTCATCAAAATTTAGTCAAAAATCTAAGCAGAGAAAAAACCCCTCCAAATACTTTACTGCAAGAAATTTAGGTAGAATGTGGATTTTCTACATTCTGTTCAATACATCTGGTGAGCTGTATGTACAGTGATAGACTGAGCACAAAATACGCTTTCTGTTAACCTGTACTGATACCATAGGGATGCTGCGAGAAGCTGATGGTACTGTACTATATTTGTGGACGCACGGTTTTGAGGACAAAGATCTGGAGATAAATAGGCTTTATTCAATTTTCTTCCTGTAGAACAAATTTAATATTTTAGACTTAATTTTATGGGATTTTTTTACAGAATATTTAAATGTCCTTAAATAAGTAGTCTTTTGGATAATGCTATTTAATAAATTTTTCATAATTGCTTTTAATCCAGAAAATATTTATGCATTTTTTCTGTGTTTTTATGGTTACAGCTGACATTCTTTAACTCATTTGGTATACATGAAATAGGTGTGAAATAATTATTTTTCAAGTTTGTACACAAATCTGCAGGTACATCTTTTTTTAATGATGTCTGGTGTAATATTTCATTCATTTACCACATCAAGTAAGCATGTATTTGGAGAGAGAAGCTATGATCTTTATTCTGAATACAGTTCTATGTAGGTGGATTCAAATATGATGTGGAATTTTTGTTCATTTTTAAATGTTTGTTGGGATAAAGAAAGTTGTGTCATTACAGTATGTGTAGAATTTCCACTTTCCCTAACTGATGGTATCTGTACACAGAAACTAATTAATGATTTAGGAGAAAGTTTACTTTAGGGTATTGAAATGTACACAACCATGGATCAGAATTTTTGGTATGGCTGTTCTGTACTTATCCCCGATTTCTACTTACTTTTTCCATGAAAATAAAAGGTGTTTATAAAACCTTTGTGATGGGAGATGGCATCCATGCATCTGTCTTAGAGGCATTATATATTTTTTTTTTTTTTTCTTTATCTTGCTGTAGAAAATGAGAATTATCATGCCCTGATGTTGCATTTTCGGAGGCTGAACACTCCGTGTGGGTCACCCGGTGCTCAGGGAATGCTGAGTTTTCAGGGCATCTGTCTCTGCCACTGACATCTAGCACACCCTATATCCATACTTGTGGTGACCGATATTGCTATACTAAGGTTATGTGGCAGGGAGTAGTTTTGGGATCACTGCATATTTATGAATTGTAGTTGCTAGAGACAAGATCCAACAGATGGATACTGCAAAGCACATTTGGGTGTTGTAAGGGGGAGGTCACACCCTAGAGAACGTTAACAGCCATGACACGTATCAGTCCATTAGCCCTCTAAGTCTCAAGTTCATTTTCAGTGCAGCCACAGAAATGTAAAATATTTTTTCTCCTACCTGTGTCCTCTCCTCTGCCAAAACGTGGCACTGGAGCCTGGGGCTCCCCTGTAGCCTAAGCTCAGCTTCAGGCTCCCCACCATCCCTCCTCCCTCCCCGCTTCTGTGCAGTCCTGCCACCTCCCTTTCAATTCCTCAGCCCTCTCCATGAGGCATTTTAGCACACTAACCTGGCAGAAAACTGCTAACCTTCAGGTGAGTTTTCTCCGAGGTTAGCAGAAGGAATGAGGTGGCAAAGAGTCACATCGATACCAGAATTAAAGCAACTGGAGAGGGCACAAATGCTGTAAGTCATTCTGAATACATGAAGTGTGCATGAAACATACTTTTTTTTTTTAATAACCACACAACCCTGAAGCTACATCATTTTTTAATAGTGTTTGGTAAAATATTTACTTTGTGTACTGGGTCAAAAAAGTGGGTATATGGAGACAGGCAGAGGACCACGCAGAGGAGAAAGATGAGGTGAGAGGAGCTTACCAGGCCGCGGTCAGGTGGGCTGTGGGCCCACCCAGAGCTTTAGCTCTGCAGCTAAAGCCGGGCTTCGCTAGCTTTCCTAGCTGACTTCAGAGCTAAGGAAAACAGATTAGTATAAACCATGATCGCTATAAACCAGTGAATTATGTCTGGTCGTCAAAATGACTCCCTCTTTCCATTTAGCACTCACCGTCTGTATTAGCCTCTTCAGAGTTAAGCTGAGAGAGACTGAATTTGAAGATTAATCTCCTGCTACAGATGGTCTCCCTAGCAAGGAATTAGTGTATTTCTAAGAAGTGTGCTTTTTGTACTGTACTCCTCCATAATTTCATAAAGGCCATCAGTTTCTAATGCAGGAAATGAAGCTATAAAAATATGCTGGTTGGTCTTTTGTTTTTTTCACAAAAGGCTGCTTGAAATCTCCTCTCTTGGTAACAATCAGCAAAGTTCTCATTACTGGGAACTTTAAAATGTGTGCTGATCTGCAAAACAGAGCATGAGTGATGTGGGCATTACTTATATAATTGGTTTTGTGCATACCACAATCACATACTGGCTTTAAAATATACCCCCTTGGTGTGCTCATTATATCCATCTCTCATCCACTTCTGCAATAAATATTTGCAGTCATTCATCACTGTTTATTATTAGAAAAGCAATGAATATGGAGCAGCATCATGTATTTTAAGTCTCACATTACAGTCCCAAAAGAACATATGTGTTAATATACAAAGCACGGTAGGAAGTTCACATTTCTTATTAACTTCTATACATTCAAAAGAACTGACCTGCTGTCGTGTTTTCCTCTTTTTTTTTTCTTTCCATTTATCTCTGCTTAGTTAGTTGTGATTAGAAACTAAACTAGCACTCTTAAAATGGTAATTTGGGCTTTGTCTGCTGATAGTGTGATTTATTATTAATTTTTGCTTATTTTTATATTAACACAATCTCATTTTAAATGATTTATGAGCTTTTATGACTTCTAGATGTATATCTTTTAAAGTATTTTACATTTTGTATAGTTCTTTAAAGGAATATTTAATTGTATAAACCTTTAAAGATGCAGATAAATCTCTTGTAAGGCATGTACAGTGTGAGTAGTAACTCCATAATTATAAGCTGTATATCACAGCATGCCATAAAATTTTCTTATCAGCAGTTCTTGGCAATATAAAATTGATGTGTTTGGTGCTACCAGGTAATGTACTCTTTCCTGTAAGTCACCTTATTCTGATTTACCCTTAAGCTAGTCTCCGCATGGAGGGAGTTGTACTCTGGGTTTATTAATAAACTTCTTGGCGAATCAAAAGTAGTTCATCTATAACCATAATTAGTAGAGGATGACCATGACTAATTCAGTTGTTTAGATTACCCAAGACACCTCGATTACTGTTCTGCAGGAACAAACTGAATATTCAACTCTGTGAATCAATGCAGCGCTGGATGCAGTAGCAGATACGTCCAGAGGCCCAGGGCACAATTGGTCTGTTCGCTCCAAATTGATAACCTCTTAACTGCATTATTTCTCAAAGGGGTTATTTGCTGCAGCAGCTATTCCTATTACTCTTCCGATCGCAAACTATCTTGCCTCAGTGCTTAAGCGTGATAAGAAAAGAGGAGCTCCTCACTGGCAATCTGCACAAGCTTAGCAGAGATTTGAATAAAAAGGCTATGTGTTACAACATCTTCCTAGGAGGGATGCTGGGGCTGGGGTTTGATATTCCCAGGCCCATTGTCATGCCAGAAAAGCTAATTACACTCATGTCAGTGTCTTTGTGAAGAACCAGTAATGAACCATATATCCCATTTAGGTATTTGTTTCCACTATTTTCATCAATGTAGACATGCAAGATTCCATGAAGAAGGTACCTCACACGACAGCATTTGCACTGTGGGTGTAATCGTTCTGAATAATCCAATTAATAGCAGGCTGCTGCCATGAAGAACCATTCCACACTTTTTCCCTTCCCTCCCAGACGGACACTGTTGTCTCCTTTCCATCACATTTAATAATAATAATTTATTCACAGGTGACTAAGTTCAACCAGCAGTTTATTTGGAAAAGGACCTCTCTATTCAACTCAAAATAAAGGCTTCCCTTCAGATCACCTCAGGTCTCGCTTAGATAGCACGTCAGGAAGGCAGAGGGAAGAAACAGTTGTACTGCACTATCAGCCAAAGGCCTGAGTTCTCGTGCAATACGTGTGATATGTGCACTGTAAAAAGCCCACCCTGAATCACCCAAAGAGAAAGAGATAGGGGAAGTTTACACCTTGATTGAGTCAAGGAATGGGTAATTTGCCTGTCAGATGTAAGGACTGATCTGGTCTAAAAAGTAATTTGCATTTCTAAGGAAGCGAGAGTAAATTTAGTCCGATTCAGATGGATGGTGAGACTATTACTGTAATGAAAGAGAAGTAAACTCATTTTGGAAAAACAGATTAAATCTACCTAGACCCCCTGGAGGGCTTCAAAATAGAAAGTAATTCTAAACCCAAGTCTGTCTTACCAAGACAAGATTTTCTTTCAGGGCTAAAACCTGGGGTACAAGGCATGGAGAAAAATAAAATCCACAGATGCCAGAGAAGTCCACATCACACCTGCTAGATAAAGGGATTTTTGATTTACACATAGTTCAAGTATATTAAATGCTACTTCCCTCTCTTTTTTTTTTGTAACTATGTCAACTATTTTAGATGCTTTGAATACCTTCTTTTATGTGCATTTTTCTTTAACCTAGCTTGAGATAAGAAAGATCTTAAGATAACCCAACAATAACATGTTCCTCAGTGAAGAGTAAGGCAAATCCAGAAAACCGGCTGCTTGTCCTCTTTAAGTGCCCAGTTCCCCCATGTTCTCCAAAATACCCAAAAGAGACTGGAGAATTTTCAAGCACAAAAACTGTGTGACCTTGGTGAGGAACTTGTGTTACATGGGTCAAGACCGAAGAGGAAAGTGTCTACTAGGAAGCTTTCTGGCATCTAGTTTAGATACGGAAAAACATGCCTGAATTCTTAGGATCTTTATATAGTGTATCGCAATATCTAGAAGCAGTGACCATAATTAAATCAGAAACTGACAATCTTTTAAAAATGTGTGGGCTGGAGCTTATTGAGCAACTTGCAAAAGCCAGGTTTAGCCACAGTAATTACGAATCTAAAAATAATTTGAATAGAAGCCATACAGGTATCAAAAGTTCTCCTGAAAACACAGCTTTGTGTTTTCTTTTGTCTATATCTGATGCACACAAACTTAAGAAAGCACTGGTCAGTAGAGATCCCAAACTCTACAGTACATTTCTGCTATTCTCTTCATGGAAAGAGAACAGTTATTTTATATATGAACTGACATTGATCATTGAGAATTTCAAGACAGACAGCTCTATGTAGTGATAAAAGAAGTCAAGCCAAACCAGGACTTGTATGTTTAGTCAGTGGTGAAATAGGCTTAGGGAAGTGAACTTTGACTGTACTTTCAACTTTCTGTAACATACAAAGAACAAAACCAGAAAGCAGGAAAACATGTGTTGCAAGAGCCAAGCCAGTTGAACTGAACAGCTGTCATTCGGAGGCTGGAAATTCAGCTGTGTCTTTTACTTTGGAAAGTAAAAAAAGAATTTTGAAATAGGCAGGCCAAATACCTGCCCCCTTCCATTCTCAGCTTTTTTTTTCTTTTCTTCACACTTTACTGCCTTCTTTTGCTTCCCCTCTCATATATCAGTGAACTACGGAGGGAAGGTGGAGATGATGCTGAAAAATTGAAGATGCTGAGAAAAGTATTTGGTTCTTTTGGACTACACTTTAAGAGAGACAGTGTTGTGTGATACACTTTTGAAATAGTAAGAATGCAAATGGTTTTAGAGACTTTAGCGTCCCAGAACAAGTTTATAGAAAAAGAAAATGGTGAATTTAGGATTGGTAAGTAAATAGGACTAGATAGTATACTTCCAAGAATGAAGGGATGTAAGATTTCAATAGAAAATTCCCTGTTTCTAAATTAAATATGCCACGTATGTATGCAATTAACACTACACTGGATGCCCTTACTGCTGAGATTTATGACAATTTATTAGCATTAGAATGGTAAGTTTTACATATTTTGCCTGCATTAAAATGCAAGATTTACAGATGCAGCCTGTGTAGAAAAATAACCTCTAAAAATGTAACAACATGTTTATTGGATGATTGTTCGTTAGAATTCCTTATAGTTCAACAGTAAGTGAGTAAAATGCATTCTTATTCAGCCTTCTGTGCTTTACACCTTTTAGGTGATTGGCATCGCCAGGGGAAATGGTCCCTTTTAATTCAGGGCAAACATCAGACCTAAGGGGGACCAGTTTTACCCACTGCAATTCTGAAGCCTCTGATGACGTCTAGATTACTTACATAAGTATATATAAATCCACTGAAATTTGAATTTTTATGTTAGAAATCCCATTTCTCGATCATGTAACACTACCTAAGGAAGAGAGAATTTCAGCATGTGGAGTGATTACAGTCCTTACCCAGAATTTCCAGAAAAGGCTCAGCATTTAAGATGTACCTTGTAAGTCTGAGGACTTGCAAGTCCTCAGCAATCTGAGAGCACGTAGGTTGAAAGCCTCTTTCAAAAATAGGACTTTGCAAATATTGAAGTACCAATTTTTCATAATAACTTACTGATTTGATATTATTTCTCCTCTAGAATTAAACATTTTCCCATCTAGTATTGAAGGTAAATAGGTTGCGTAAACTTATTTTCTTGCTGAGCTTTACTATTTTTCTTTTACTAGTGTTTATTGTCCCTATACTTTCAGCCCTACAGCAGAATTTTGGCAAGCGTGGGCTGAAGTATGCATGCTTTTGGCTCTGACTGTGAATTATATAAAGTACCTCTATATGGAGCTTCAATCCTTTTTCCTGGTTTTATGTTGTGTTCGCTCCTGAGCAGATGGTTGCATGCTGAGAGTTGTCACATATATACTAAAGTAACGTACAATTGACTGTTGCTCTTGCTTTAGAATGAGTGTTGAGTGAAATGGGAAAAGTAGTTGTCCTGCAAACAAATCAACTTTTTATCATAAATTTGACATGCATCACAAATTAATGGAGGCAATTGCTGTAGTAATAATGTAATCCCTGGAAGAACTGCAGCTGTCTATTCAGGTGCATTCAATCTCTCCTTGATGGGAATAATTACCTTCCATCCTCACTGGATAATTGCCTTTTGATTGAGGTCATCAGAGCAATCAAGTCTGTGAGAGGCAGAAATCATTGCTAGGGTGAAGAAAGAAGGGGGAGGAGGGTAGAGACCAGAACAGATCTTTCAGAAGGGAGAATAAATATAGAGAATTTGTATGTATTTTACTGCTTTTTTGTTTGTAGTGATATTTCAAATGATGTGATTATCTGAAATTAGATGGCTGTTAAATATGCTAAAGCTTACGTCTATTATTTTTTTTTGTCCAAAAGAAGGGTGTTATTGTGTCAGTCCTTGAACAGAGACTATTCTAATTGCAAGCTTTGAAAATAATTTCCCTTTGTGAATGTCTGAGTCAGTTTGGAACTCTATTTCTTTTTGTTTGTTTATTTTTTATTTCCCCTGTGTCTGTTAATTGTTTAAACCAATGAATTTAGTAGCTTGGATTTTGCCCTGGGTCTTTAGATCCTAGTGTTGGTCAGTGTTGGAAATTGCTTTCACCTGGTTAATGATTGGACAGCTTAAAACGCCATTTATTATTCTAGTATATGTCTTTCTAGTTGTTCTGTCACTCTGACATCGTCTGCAATGAAGGCAACAATTGTCTAGACTATTAGCTGACAGTTTTAGCGTTGTATCCCTCGGTTGTACTGAAAAGGCATGTTTTGGTTTTGTTTTACAAACTACGAGGAAAGATCAGAAGATACTTGTATGCGATATTTTTTCTTTTATAACAATACTGAAGCAGGCAGGTGAACGCCCTGTTGCTTTAAAATATTTTCATATTTTTCATCATGGGTACAAACACTTATGATTTCCATACATAACAAGAAGTCACTTTGCTATCTAGATGTACACAACTAAATTTTGTCAATGGAGAAGAATCAGGAGGCTGATTCATGTTAATTGGTTATGGAGAAGAAACTGTTGCATTATGTGGTATAGAAAATGTATGCATTTTAAAGGATAGCCTTTGTATTAGTTTTTAAGTAAATAATGAAATACAAATGAGAGATTTACATTCTGTGTCACCTGATGTCTTTACTTCTGACCGCTGTAGAGAGAAACACAATTTCTGGGTGTGCTGTTCTTTCTCTCGTATATTTAACAAGAAGTGTGTCCCACAGACAGTAAATGCCATCCATTCTTTGCAAAGTAAGTCTCTGGATATTTCAACCGTCATGTAGAATCAACTCGGATAATCCATGCTCAGGCTGGCAAATTTACTTTTACTATTCAGTGAAAGTTCAGAGGGCTAGGGTAACAGTTCAGGGAAGTGGGAAGTTTTTCTTATGTTGCTTCAGTATGAGACTGCATGATAATTTTTCATGGTCCTATTTTGGAGATACACGATGAAGCTTCAGATGACAAATACAGTGCTCTTGAACTGGCATTGAATTAACAGGACCAGGTGATTTACCATTTTCAGTGATTTCTCAAAAATAGTTAACTATCAGGATTTGCTTTTAGGAGAGTCATGAAGAAAAACGTGTGCAGCAGGTGGTTGTTGTTTTGTTTTGTTTTTTTTTTTTTTAAATGTGCATATATAAAATGAATACTTTAAAATTGGAAGCACACAATATTTCAAATAGTGTAATGAGTGACTGTTTATTTGAAGCATTAACTGCTCTGTTATTCGTAGTGATTCTACGACACAGCTTTTTCCCTTTTAGTAGGAAAATTTGACTGAGATATTTCTATTATTTTTCCCAAAGAGATGATCTAAAAATGATAGTCTAAATCTGCAGTCTAACATGTTAGAATATGTGCATTTTGTTACACAAGAGGTTAACAAAGGCTGTCTAAGTACTCATCTGAAAATAGAGCTAAAAGGAACATCACAGAAGCGCATTGGTTTGCTGATAATCCCGCTGTATGAAACTAGAATACATATTTTCATTCACTAATCCTATTTACAGGAGATAAAGCCCCATGCTTCAGAGCACTGCCAACCATGAACTGCTTGCTGTTTGGTGCAATAACACTGCTGCCTGGGCAAGTGAAGCACCGTGTCTTGCTCCTTTAAGCAACTCAGTTAAATTGGCTCTGCCTACCACACCTGGGATCATGAGACACTTCATACTTTTGGGGTAAACATAGAATAATGATGGTGAGCAATTTCCAAGGTAATGCCCAGACTACTCGGAAGGACAGATGTGGATGAGAGAAAGGCTGTTTAGAAGAAGCAAGGTCTGGGTTTGTTCTGAGATAGACGGAGCGAGACTGCTGGAGGAGCTATTGGATTTGACAGAAAAACACAGAAGAGATCGTGGTGAGTGACAGTGGGAAGAAAAAAAGGTTTGGAAGTTAATGGTGTGGAAATGAGGTAGGTTCACCAAAGCTCTGCATGTAAGTGAAAGGAAATTGTTGCTGGTAAACACTAACTGTGGCTGAATGCACAGGACGCAGAGTTGGCTGCTAAAAGAGGTTTCTTGCTGCTCCTTCAAAGCAGTTAGAGTTAGTCACTTTTCATTCAAGTGGATGAACCACTATTATAAGACCGTTGCACTGTATGCATGGCTCTGTCATTTACAAGTGGAAAACATAAAGGTTTTTAGAAAAATAAAAGGAGAAATGGGTATTTATAGGTGCCTCCGTGAGACAGAAACAAATTTTCTTTATTAGCCTCCAAAGAAAGAAATTACTCCATGCTTGACTCCTATTTTTTACCTTGTCTTTAAAAGCTGCCTGAGCTTAATTTATTTGTCTCCATCAGTGTCTCTTGTTGCTGTTAAATTTTCTTGCTTGAAATTAAACTGTGATCTCTTTAGAACAGGAACGTTTGTGCCTGAATAGTGCTCAGCACAACCAGGAGGATGTTTCTGTGGGAGTTCTGCTGGAATATTAATCAAAGGCTGTAAAGTTTTTGAGAAGGCTTTGACTTAGGGCCTCAGTGTATTGGCAATATGACTGTAAATTGTACTCCTATTTTTTCTTTTCTTTTTGATTATTAAGAAGTTAGGCTCGAAATGATGTGTGAAGAGATGCATTTTTCTTAACCAATAGAAATGCAGCTGTGATCATGAGATGAAAATGGGTATGTGAAAACTGTGTTGTCAGCACTTATTCGCAGAAAGAGATTGAAAACTTAAGACATGAAACTGCCTTACCTCTTAATCCTTCACAGGCTGAGGTGAATTACTTGATAGTCAGAGTGGCTGAAGGTGTTGCTATCCTTTCACTTGAGCACAGATAGAAAGTGAATTAAATGACTGAGGACAAAGCCACGAGCAATTGAGCTGTACTGATGTTTTATTAGGTAAAAAGGTTAATGCTGGACATCTTATTCTCAGTCCTGACTGCTTCCTAATACGAGACGGTTGGCCATTACTGTCAGCAATAAAATCTCAGAAATATGAAAAGAAATGTAAATGAAAGAGAATTCTTACTTTCGAAGTGCTGAGCTTTATAAACTTATAAATATTTAATAAATCTAGGTCAAATACAAAAGGTCAGCCAGCTAAAACAAAGAATGAGAAAGGTAGATGCAAATTACTCTAGGTTTATGACACAATGCAGGATAAGTTCAATGTACTTGTTTGTAAATCAGTATTTCCTGGTTTTGTTTGAAATACCACGTAATCACGATGATTGCTGTTATCTCGATAGAATCATTGAACTTTTGAATACTTTCCACCTTTTTTTGTGCAAATATTTAGCTTCAGTAAAAATTTGTGAAAAGGTTCCCACTGTTTCATGACTCCCATTGGGCTGAACTGCTACAAGTGACAACAGTTCACTGGCTGCATCAAAGGAATTTTGAGAAGCAGTATAGTCTCCTGCTAAGGTGGAATATCAGATACTGCAACTTACAAATTTGAACTCTACATACAAGCTATTGTCGAATCAAAAGAGCTGTTCCACTCAATTCTGTCATCAAAGCTGTCCTGTATTTTCTGTAGACATACCTTTAGTTTTAAAGACAAAAAGGTTAATCATAAAGAAGGATAAGATAATAACCTAGACCATTATCAGTAGAAGAGCTTGGATTTAAGGGCTTATCACTAGTCATAAGAAGAACTTAATCTTATCTGAATTTGTCTGTAATGAAATGTGTGACTGAGATCAATATAATTTAAGCACCAAGATTCAAATGCCTTTTAGGACCATATTAACTGCAGCTGAGAAGTGTAAGACTGTGTATCACCTTCTGAGTTTTTAATCAGTTCAATGACTTTTGTTTAAGCTGTAGCTGATAGTATAATAAAGGAACAGTCCTTCACTATTGGCTGTTTTCAACAAGGAAAAACTCACAAAAATGTTTTACATAAGATGTTATAATTATAAAAATTAAGATAGAATTTACTCCTACTTCTTCCTTTATCTTAAAAAAATGCACTTTTCATTTCCTAACAAAGATCAAAAAGACAATAAAAAGCATGATAATAAATCTGGAAACAAGTTCTGGATAGAAATTGAAACAGTAATATGGAAAATAAGTAGCAGGAGAAATATTAGGAAACATTTTATTGCTGAAAAGGTTATTAAACATTGGAATAGGCCTCCCAGGGAGGTGGTGGATTTGTCATCCCTGGAGGTGTTTTTAAAAAAGGGTAGATGTGGTACTTAGGGACATGGTTTAGAAGTGTTTTTTGTCAGGGTAGGTTAATGGTTGGACTTGATGATCTTAAAGGTCCCTTCCAACCTCAGCAATTCTATGATTCTATGATTCTAAAAGCCTGAAATGTGTTCTTTTTGTTCTCATTTGGAGTATGTGGTAAAATTGGATATGAACAGCAGAGAACATAGGCGTGCTGAAAATAACTCAGTTAATGAGAAACATAAAAGGATTCATTATATATTTGCATAAAATAGGATTTTTAGGCATGCATACTGGAAAAACCTGAAAAGAGTCAGGGAATTATACTTTGAAACACCACTCTGGTTCTATTAAACAGAATAAATTATCTCATTGAGTTTTTCTGTTAAGAATTATATTGGGCAGGACTGGTTAAGATTTCTCATCAGTAACTTATCTTATCCCGAGGATAAGATGCTGAAAGAAGCCCATGGCTTGTGCGCTTCTGTCTCTGAGACTGAGAAGATGGAGGTGGGATGGGAAAAGTACTTGGACCAAATGCTGCTCTGACAGAGGAGTTCTACTTTTACCTCCTCAGAGTCCAGCGTGGCCAGAGATGTTCTCTTGTGTACGTAAATCTACAGCTGGAAACAATTTTCAGCTTTGCATGTGCCTGAACAGAGCCATTGATTAACTAAATCCTTATGTAGAGTATAGTGCAGCTTATTAAGCTAAATTCAGCAGTATAGGCCAAAATTTGAAGACTCTACTGTTCATGATACATAATGGTGTATTTTTCATATCAGCATCAAATTCCGAAGGTCGGGACTTTTTTCAGCAAAAATGGTTGTCAGTAAAAATAAATGAATAAATAAATAATGTTGTTGAACTTCTTTGTTAGAGTTCTCTTCTGTCTATTACCAGACACGTAATGATAGAACCAGAGTGGTACTGCTGGAGTGGTAAAAGCGAGAAAGAAACCTACTGTGCTTCCCAGAATAACATTTGGGAAAACAGACTTGAACAAGCTCTCACCACACTAGAATGTATAAACCTTTGAACTCCAAAGGAGGCAGTTCTTAATTCTTTAAAAGGATGTTGTTTAATATAGTTTGGTTTGGGAGGTATTTTTAGAAACTGTGAACTCTTTGGGACTCCAATTCAGCTTTTCATTGAGATACAGATGTCCAAGTAGGTGATGTCTGTTAACCTCGCACATAGCTGAAGCAGAGCTGACCCAGAGTCTGACGGGAGGAAGTGCGACCTGAGTTTGTACAAAACTAGCTGCTTAGATGAAAGCCAACATCCAACCAAAGCTTTTGGGGAGTGCAAAATGATCAAGAGTCTACTTAATTTTAATGCCTCCTGCACTAACGTAACTTCTGAATTCTCCTCAGTACACCAGAGCATTCCTGTGCAGGGATTTTTCCTCCATCATAGTAGACCCTAATCCAATGGTTAGCAGCAGATGAAAAAATGCTTCTTTCCATGGTAAATGGTAAATCTGAAAACACAGTAGCAGTATTTGATCTACTGAGGGCCTCCAGTAGTGAACCCTTTGTTAAGAAGTTAACAAACTTCCTTAATTGAGACAGCTCTTGCAGACTTACCCAAAACCTTAGACAATTCGCTCTGTCAATCTCTATTACTTTCCACTTTGTCTAGCTTGCACAGGTGCCAACTGTCTTTCAGGCAAGTCTGAAGCCTTGCTAGAAATGTAGAAAACAGGGAAACAACATTGTGTAACTGTGCTGAAAAACAGATGCGCACTTAAAAAGCAAACTTATTGTCTGGTTGTTACTCCAGGAGGCTCTTTCCTCCAGCAGTATTTAATGAACACAGAGTATGGTGATAGTCAAGACCTCCACACTGCAACAGTAACATGATTTCTTACTAACAGTGATCTTTAGTCTTTCAACTGGTATGACAGCATTATGGCACATTATATTACTATGAGTATAAAAGGCTGCTGGGGGGGGGGGGGAAGCTAATTGCAGAACTTCAAGTTAGTTGGGTTTGTTTTGTCACAGACTTGGATTCACATGTAAAATAAGTCTTTTCAATCTTTGAATCAATAACTGTAAAGAACTTTTCTTCTTAGTAAGTTAAAAATTAAAAAAAATTCTAAATGCAATATCTTGCAAAATCTAATAATTCAATAAACGATTTTATGTTTCTTCAAGACCTAACACTTCCTTAGCTTCATTTTACACCAGTGGTTCAGAATGTTCTTGGAGTGAGTAAAAGACCAAGGGTGTTGGATCATGAAAATATTCCTCTATGCATTGTCCCTAACATTGAGCACAGTGCATGCCTAGAGAAGCGTTGGGACAAAGCAGATAGATATTTTTCCCTAAAATCTTTTAGCCACCAATCACTTTCGGCTCAGAAATCACATTTATCTCAGGAGATTCTTATGCATTTATCAACTCTGTGTAGAACTTGATTCCCTGCACTACTCCAGTCTTCCCTTTGTCCCATACAAACTTCTAACACCTGCGACATCCTCTGGCAAACGTATGCACACTGCCTGGAAAAAACACTATCCTTTATTTGCTTTTTGACCTGGCTCCTGCTGGTTATATTCCAAAACTTCTGACTTATATTTTGAAAGAGACGTATAATGCCTCTTCACGGCCTTCATGATTTTATACAGCATATCTTCCCTCAGCCATCCCTTTTTTCCAAACTGAATAGTTTTAGCTTACTTAGTGATTGCTGATACAGAAATTTTTTTTGCTGGTTTTCTTTGGACAACTTCCAAATACACTGTATTCTTTTTGAGTTAAAGGGGCTACAGTTCCAGAATGAATCTTACATGTGGGAAAATTGTGGGTTTCTATGACAGCTTTATGGTGTTCTTGGTCTTGTTCTTTATGCTCTTTCTGTTAGCCTATGTTTGTTTTCCCTTTAGACTTCAGAGTATGGAGCAAATATCTTCAGTGAACTGAAGCTACAAAAGCTTGCTCCTGAGTGATAATGTGGTCATAATCTTATATTGTTAGGATTTATTTTCTTCTTGTGCTTCTTTTTGTAATTATCTATGCAATGATTTTATCGTAAAAATATGGAAATGGTTTGCTGATTCAGACCAACATTTCATCCTGTCCTTATCGGCAGCAACAGAAGATGCTCTCTGGGAAGAGCACAGGAGCTTCTCCATTTTGTGTAGGCCATTGTAGTCCTATGTAGTAGGTAATTTTTGTAGTGCTTTTGTCTGCATCCATAGTCATTGCTTTAGAGGTATTAAAGCATACATCTGTAAACACACATTTAGATGTCTGTTCCTGGAGATGTTGTCCATGAATTTTTCTAATTGCCATTTGAACATGCTCAGCATTTTTAACTCTGGGGCATGCCACTGCTGAATCTTTTCCACACTGAGAACCGATCATTAATCCTTACCTTCGTACCTTTTAATGAGATTTCTGGCTGAAAAAGAATCTTCTGCCTAATCCTGTCACAATTTAGATTCTTGAATAACCTCCATTTTCATATAGCCCAAGAGACTGCAGGTTAAGTGATACTTTATTTGTCAATACACTTAAAGTAAAGAAACTCCTAGACTTACTTTACCTAGGCTGTAAAATCTTTGGGATAAACGCAATATTGTATGAAGAAGAGGATTAGAAAACATAAATTGTCAAGACAAGAAAATACTCTGGAATAAATAATCACATTTTTAAGCCCCCGATGGGTAAGAAGGAGATGAATGGCTGCCAGTGAGATCAGTGAAGAACAAATTTTGTCATACAAATCTAACTGTAGATTTTATAATCTTTATACAACATGGTTAGGGAGTATATAGCACAGATTTTGGTTTTCTGCTTAGATGTCTTTGAGAAAGTCCAAACCTAAACAAGATCTGCATTGAACTCAGTGGTGAATTCAAAATTAGCTAGAAAACTACACTCAAAAAACAGCTGCCAGTAGTCACTAGTTACGTAGGAAAAGTACACCAAGTCTATTTTGTTGAACTCCAAAACGCTTATTCTAGGCCTACTTTTAGTTCCTATTTTCATTAAGGGTTTAATGATGGAACAGAGACTTTAATATTAAATTGCAGATCGCATCTACCTCACTGGAACTGCAGCATATTGGAAGATGCAGAATTTGAAATTATCCTGACAAACTGGAGCAATCAGGGGAGAAAAAGCTATAAATCAACATGTATAAACTCAAAATACTATTTCACATAAGAACAATGAATCCACAGGTTTGGGAACAACTGCTTTGGTAGGGGCTGCCTAGAATGAGCTCAAGAGATCACAGGTGAAAAGGAAACCTAAATGTCATGTTACTGTCAAAACAGCACTATCCTGGGACGTACAACCAGAAAGTTTAGGACCGGACATTTATATAGAAAAACATTTAAAATAGTATTTTGCTAAACTCTGCAATAGTATGTCTCAGTTGAAAAAAACTCTAATGTTTCATGTCCAACAAATTAGAAATATGTACAGCTATTGGAGAGTCCAGAGAAAAGCAATGAGAACAATGAGAGGCACAGTGAATTTATCTGTGAAAACAGATTTACCTATTTAAGGCTGTTTACCTTGAAGAAGATAGAACTCAAGTGGGACATAAAAACCTTCCAAAACATAAAAAGCTATGGCACAGACAAGTAAACGCCATTTTCTCCATATGCAAAGTGGATGAGATGAGAAGTTGCCGCTCAGGTTGCAGAGATAAAGATGTAGATAGTCCATTAAGGAAAAGGTCCTAATTGCAGATTGAGCGAATTGCATGAGACAGTTGCAAAGTTTCGATGGCTAAAGACAGAGATTAACAACAGATTAACCAAACACTTGTCAAAAATTATGTAGGTGGAACTGATGCTGTATTGGGTCAGGGTAACTGGCTCTAGGCATTCAATCAGCTTTTTGATTCTTTGATCAGAATCTTTAGATCCCAACACAATGTAAATAGGTATTAATAGATGATAGAACTGAACAAGAAATACTGCATAGCTTTCTTGAGGATAACTTAAGTATTTAAATTTAAAACTATGTGAAAAAAATTGCAATTTCCTGTCTCTTAGTCCAAGTTTAGAAAACTTAAAACCATTTGTTCTCTCAGATAGAAGACAAAGGAGCAGAAATATGTACGTAATATCCCTGATAATCTTGCAGCCTCACAGCTACAGCTACAAATCAGCTTAAATGTTGGGTAATTACTTCTTATGATTATTTAACTTATTAAACAGCAATTCAGATTGAGGTTGAAACAGTACCTAATGTACCAGGAATGAAAATGAACCTACTTAAGGATGAGAAATGATCTATGACAATGGATACAGAATGGCTGCAATAGGAATGGTCTTGGAATAGTGCAGAAGACCAGACTGCCTTAGAAATCATGCCAGGTCTAAGGTGCTTGTTCTGTACAGAGCCTTTTTGCCATATGGAACTGAATCAGCTAAACAGTGCCTCTGTTGAATGAACATGAAGTCTCCTTTCAACCATTTTAAATACCTTGATGAGTTTTCTGATGATGTGGAGAGCTTTAACTTGTCAACACAATCTTTCTTCTTTAGAATGATAGAGATTATACATCTGGCAGACAAATACATTGCTTATCCTTTCAGTCCTTTCTACTAGAGTAGATATTTCCCTTCTGTATGTTTTTTGGATAATTTGTAAGCTGCTTTATTCGGTTTAGCTTTAAATGTCTTTATTTGATCACAAGTTGACAAGTTGTTTGTTCAGGGTGCTTGTTCTTCATGACAAGGGACTTTTTTCCCCTGTTGCATAGGCCTGGGATGCCTTACTCACAAATAAATTAACACCTGAGTAATAAAACCTTAAGTTTTCCTCGCCAAAACCACACCAAAAAGAAAGAGAATTAGATATTAATATTACCACTAAAACTGCTGAGTAGTCTTCTTAATGCAAAGGCACTTCTGAGATTTTGTGAATTTAACTATCATTTTTAGCCATACAACTCAACTTAGAACATACTGTTTAACTTTCTTTTTTTCAGTGTATAAATGTCCTTCCAAACTGCAAGCAACCTGCATTAAATGAATGTATCGAGTGCTTATGAAGTCTGCAAATGCTAAATTCTGAAAATACAGTGGAAGGATTCTTAAAACTTTTTGATATTCCTATAGAAAATAGTGGAGCATGTTTATTAATTGCTGTTCCTCAGAAGTGTATTAATTTCTTTGAGTCATCTTTCTAGTTGCCCTCTGGTGTTGTGTACTACTAGGGTAAAAATTAACCAATATTTTTTCATAAACAAAAAAAAAAAGTCTTATTTTCTTTACTGTGAGATGCCTCTGACATGGCATTTCTTCAGTAAGGAGTAGTCAATATACGTTCTGGAGTTTATATTGATAATTATGTTTAAATTGTGTGGTATTGCAGACTAACTCAGAAAATTTATTTTCTGGGCTTCAAGTAGGAGAAAAACTTGATTTTTCTGAAATATTAGTATTATTTATTAACCTGGCTGTCTTCAGTCATGCTTTTGTTTTGTTTTTATTTATGTAACAACATAGCTTTCAGTTTAGTGTGCTTTCTAAAGAGATAAAAGTTACTGAAGTCTATTTTATATGAAAAGCATGTATTTCTGCATCTAAGTCATTAAAGTTTTTTTTGGTTTGTCTTTTTAGGGCTTGATCCCTTGTTTCACTAATGTAAATCTTGTGCTCAATGTATCATACACTACTGGCTTTATTTTTTTTCTTGCACTTTCATAATTTTTAACCTTTTACCTGAACCTTAGAGTATCAGTGGACATTATCTGGATTTCAACAGACCTCCCGAAGCAATTTTATTTGCATTCTTTTTGTTAAAAACAGCATTTTTACCTACAAAGCACATTAATCTCAAGCTTTGGAGGATTTTCAATATTTTGGGACTTTTACCATTTTTAGCCTGCATTTTTTAAAAAATAGATTGTTTCTAAGAAGACTGACGGGCTCCTACAAGTATTCCTAAATGTTACATTGTTAATGCTTTAGAACCATTTCCTTTGATTGCTGTTTTTAATTTAAAGGTCTATCATAATTAAAGTAACAAATGTGGTGAAAAGTGTGAGATGTAATTATTTAATTGGGTTTGAAATATATTGTTTAATTACCACTGAGAACTCTTATGTTCGTAGTTGCTAACTACAAACCATGTGTTATCAGTGATTTTATGTGGAACAGCTTTTTGCTTATTTATGCTTCTACCTTTATTTCAGTCACTGCAGCACTTTGAGCCAACCTAGTACTGCATAACAATATTTCTATGATTTATACTTAAAATGAAGAACACCTTTCTAAGAAACTATATTGGTTTTCTTCTCTGCTGTCTTGTCTCCTTATTTCTGGCAAAGTTTGACTTGCGACAGAAGAGGAGGCATGTCAGTTAGCATCCATATGTCTGTCTTATTTTAAAGTCAGAAGTGAGCATTCTGTACTAATCTGTTCATTGCAAATCGAAAAAATTACTGACAGTCTTCTGAGCCAGCCAATTCCTTGAGCACAGTGAATCTAAAGAGTACACAACATAGTAAATCCATTAATTAATGAGGATTTTTTCTAGCCTTATCTTGTATTTTCATAGTAGGAAGACTCTGTAAAGAATGAATTTCAGTATTAAGATTTATTTCTCTAAGTCTTGCTCCTGAGGTGATCACAGAATTGTTCACTGTGACCTTTTAAGGTCTGTTTAAACTCTTTTGTACCAATATCCTTTATTTTTGTTAATATCTGTTTTGAAGCCTTAGTCCTTTGAAGCAAGTAGTTGGAAATTTGAGTTACATAGTGCAAAATCTCAATATTGGCTAAGTTGTGTCAGACATGACTGAAGGTTTGTTTTATTTTTTGTCTTAGAAGTACAAAAGTCACACTTGTTTCAATGCTCTGATTTTTTAAATAGGATCTCTCCTGGTTTAAAAACCACAAACTACTGTAAGTTGAACTGAAAAGCAAAGTCTTCGTAGTATTGGCTAGTAAAGTCAATGGATCTGCAACACATTTTACACACAGTGGAAGCTCTCATGAACTGTTTATACTCGAGTTTTTGTGAATGATAGTCAGAAGTCCAGTTATGCTTTGAATATAGGGATCAATTTTGTTTGACTGAATCACATAGTCTTTCAAGTTCTTAATATTATCTAAGTTCAGGAAAGAGAGAACACTCAAGGGAATTAGTAAAAAGAAGAGAATGATCTTATAAATTTGTTGGAAACCAAAGAGGAAATTATCTGTGTTAGTTAGCAGTAAGTGATGGGCTGGGGGCCACCTATCTGATGTGGCTGAGAAAGAGACCAGTGTGTCTTAACCAAACCATTTTCAGTAGCAATGATGAAATGTTAATGCAGTGTTGTCAGATACTGTTAAAACTTTGCGTGGCATACTATGTGGGAGTGGGTGTTTACGCTCAGGAACAATCTGATACATAAAAAATAAATTCAGAAAACACAAATACACCTAACCTTTTGACTTTTGAACTCTTGCATTTGTTATATATATGTTTAAAATAAAAAATGCTTGTATATGTCTGCAAATAAGGCAGACATCGTGATGGGAGTTTGTTATAGACCTCCTAATCAGGATGTAGAAGCCGATGAAGTATTCTATAAGCAGCTGGCAGAGGTCTGACGATCATCTGCCCTTATTCTTGGGGGGGACTTCAACTTCCCAGACGTCTGCTGGAAATACTACGCAGCAGAGAGGGAACAGTCATGGAGGTTCCTGGAGTGTGTGGAAGACAACTTCCTAACACAGCTGGTGAAGGAACCAACTAGGGGAAGTGCCCTACTGGACCTACTGTTTGTTAACAGAGAAGGTCTTGTGGGGGGTGTAAAGGTTGGAGGTCGCCTTGGGCAGAGTGATCATGAATTGATAGAATTTTCAATTCTTGATCAAGTAAGGCGGGGAGCCAGCAGAACTGCCACCTTGGATTTCCGAAGGGCAGACTTTAGCCTGTTTAGGAGCATGGTCGAGAGTGTCCCTTGGGAGGCAGTTTTGAAGAGCAAAGGTGCCCAGGAAGGCTGGGCATACTTCAAGCAAGTGCTCTTAAAAGCGCAGGAGAAGGCCATCCCCTTGTCTCGAAAAACGAGCAGACGGGGAAGATGACCAGCCTGACTAAATAGATAACTTCGGCTGGACCTCAGGAAAAAAAGGAAAGTTTACATTCTCTGGAAAAGGGGGTTGGCAACTTCTGAGGACTATCAAGGTATAACAAAGCTATGTAGGGGGCAAATGAGAAGGGCCAAAGCTCAATCAGAACTCAGCTTGGCCACTGCAGTTAAAGACAATAAGAAGAGATTCTTTGAGTATATCAACAGAAAAAGGAAGACTAGGGAAAATGTAGGCCCACTGGTGAATGAGACAGGTGCCCTAGTGGTGGAAGACACAGAGAAGGCAGAGTTACTGAATGCCTTCTTTTCTTCGGTCTTCACTGCTAAAGCTGTCCCTCATGAATCCCATACTCTGAAGACAAAGGGGAAGGTCTGGAGAGAGGAATATTTTCCCTCAGTTGAGGAGGACCATGTCAGAGACCACTTGGCCAAGCTGGACATTCACAAGTCCATGGGCCCTGATGGCATACATCCGCAAGTGCTGAGAGAGCTGGAGGAGAAGGATCTGCGGGTTGTGGTAGGCAGTAAATTATCCATGGCCCAGCAATGTGCCCTTGTCGCCAAAAAGGCCAATGGAATCCTGGGCTGCATAGGGAAGAGTGTGGCCAGTAGGTCGAGGGAGGTCATTCTCCCCCTCTACTCTGCACTGGGGAGGCCACAACTGGAATACTGTGTCCAGTTTTGGGGTCCCCAGTTCAAGAGGGACAGGGAACTGCTGGAGCGAGTCCAGCGAAGGGCAACTAGGATGATGAAGGGCTTGGAGCATCTCCCTTATGAGGAAATGCTGAGAGAGCTGGGACTCTTTAGCCTGGAGAAGAGAAGGCTGAGGGGAGACCTTATTATGGCGTACAAGTATCTAAAGGGTGGGTTGAAGGAGGATGGAGCCAGGCTCTTTTCGATGGTTCCAAGTGACAGGACGAGGGGCAATGGGCACAAGTTAGAACAGAGGAAGTTCCGTTCAAATACACGGAAACACTTCTTTATGGTTCAGGTGACAGAGCACTGGCACAGGCTGCCCAGGGAGGTTGTGGAGTCCCCTTCCCTGGAGATTTTCAAGACCCGCCTGGATGCAGTCCTGAGTAATGTGCTGTAGGCACTCCTGCTTTGGCAGGGGAGTTGGACTAGATGATCTCCAGAGGTCCCTTCCAACTCTGAAAATTCTGTGATTCTGTGATTTGATCTTAAATGTCAATATTAAAAATGCATTTTAAATATTACAGTTCTCTTTGGGGGTTAAGCCTAAAGAGAAAAGATTATTATATTAACAAATTATTCCCTTATGCACAGAATTGTTGGAATTTATTCTATCTGAAACCTTTTCTGTCATGTTCCTGAGCATGGATCTCAAGAGACTTAGAATGACACATTTAATTTAACATAGTTATAGAGATCACCTCTCCAAAATGCAGCCTGTTGCTATCCTTAAAACTGACCATATCAACTCTGCTTGTAGTCCTGCCCTTTTATGTTTTTCTGTGGAGGAATACAGAGAAAATTGGGTGACGAAGAACCATAATTTGAATATTCCAATAAAAGAGATTTTGTTTGTTTGTTTTCATAGGGTATTCTTACCTTCATATTAGCTCTTATCCACAGTTAGAGTTTGATAAGGATGGCTGGGTTTGGTCAGAACCAGGAGACAATAGAGATTACGAAAGCAGTCTCTTAGGGTGCGTGTGTGTGGTGTGCCGTAAATAAAGTTCTTGTTCTACAGTGTGACAATGCAATGTTTTCAATTTCTGTTTCTTTATTCTGCTGAGTGCTATGCTAGTGAAATTATTTGCTAGTTTAGGTAGTGAACTGTCTTTATTTTCCTAAAGTTTCTGTAGCCTGACTTGAAAAACAGAATTTCTGCAATTCATAACCTATATTCTAGCCATTGGGGGAAGGGAAAAAAAATCCTCACCTGTTTATACAATGTTTATACTGATCTATGAACTATACAGACTATGTTGATTTGGACAGATCTCTGATCACTTGAGAGATGAGGTCCCAGGCAGGATTTTGGCTCTAGTGCTAAATAAAAAAAATTCAGAAAAAAAAAAAGAAATTCAAATTTAATTATTGTCCTGCCTACATATTCTCTCTGTTTACATTTAGTCAATCCTTTCTGGTTTAATATATTTCCAAAGCTTGTATCATTTCAGTTATTTGAGATAAACCAAGCAACAATTTTTTGAGACTTTTGAAAGACTTTACAGCTTATGAAATGAATTTGAAAATCACATGGTATTCCAAAGCTAAAGAAAAAAACAGTCTGTATTAAAACAAAAGATATTCTTATTGTTAGGGGCTTTGGAGAATAACCACCATAAATGCCAGCCCAGGCAAAAAGTAGGTTATTTTCATTAGTTAATGATACTGAAAAACTTTTTTTTCATTTTTCCAATGCAAGTGTTTCAATTCTGATGTTTGAAATGATGCATTATTCTTAGTGTAGTGAGTTAATTACTTCTGTTTTGAATCTCTCTTTATTCTTCATCTCATCTCTATGTGTAATGCATCATGTTCTTTAATCATTCTAGTGTATTTCCATAGGTTGTTTATTCCAGAAGTCTTTCACATTAATGCTAATATCCTCTCAATCTTTTGTAAAAGGGTAGTTTCAAGATAATAACATATAATTATGATTTTCTGGTATTATCAATAACTATCCTGTTTGCAATATTTTTGACAGAATTTGTTAGTCTTGTTTCTTTTCAAAGCAGAAACATTCAGTGAAGGCTTAATGTTTTGAAGAGGAAGATTTATAAGGTATTTGATTAGCTGGTAACCTCAGAAGAAAAACATGTGCCAAAAGTCAGGGACGAAATTTGGCTTTTGCATTTGACTTCAATACAGCCAGGATTTCATCTGAAGCTTCTGTTCTAAGATTTCTTTGGCAAAATTGTGCAGTCTACATATTTCTCTGCAAAGATGATAAAGAAGAAATGAATTATTCTTTTCATTTTATGAGGAAAAAAAAATCTAGAAATTATAACTGCCTTGCAGTATGACCAAGTTAATAGAAAAGAAACAAGTGCTTACAAACCCATGGAAATTGTTTAAATACTGTACCTCAGAATTACATCAATATTAGCAATAATTACATGATGAATGCTGAGATGATGAATCATGGAAATGGTTATCAATCTTAAATTCTTGAAAATATAAAGACATATGCAAGGATCTATTTTGCCAGAATAGACAGTACCTATATGCACCCAACCTTTTCCATGGGAAATATCTTTTGGGAAAGTAACAGGTAATAATTTCTCAACCTCCAAAGAGACTTTTGTTTTGTTTTGTCAGATTTGCTAACACATTGGTCTGCATCTTGGTCATCCAGAAAACAGTGTGCATTCTTTGCCATCTTTGTTAAGTAGATTAAAAAACTATGTCCCTTCCTCCTCCTTCTCAGTGCTGGTCACCCCTTTAATACAGAATGCTTTGGGTTTTGATGCACATCCTCCAGTGAATCTTGCTAGGCTGATGTGACACATCTATCCCCATCTCTCCCGCCTTTTCCTAGCAAAGTTTACTGCCCCTGTGGAGGAGCTGATGAAAAGAACACACGTTCTAGCATTTTCAGTTTGTTTTCTGATGCATTAATTTAAACTGTTAATGAAAAGCTGGGGTTTGTGTGGTTTTGCTAGACCGGGACATGCAGTTCTCTCTTACAAGGCTGAAAGTGTCTGGCATTAGGCAGGACATTCACATCGGGGCAGGAGTATGGTAAACCGCCCCTACAAGAAGGCATTTGGCAGAGCTCTTTGATTTTGCCCTACATCCTTTCCCATGCATTTGCATAGGTTCTGCATCTTGGCTAAGCGTGACAGGTTCTGACAGTACTTCTACCATTGAAATAGAACTTCATGGTCCAAGTAATATGTCAGGCCTAATCCTCAGCCATCCTAAGTAATTTTCCCCTCCTCCTAAGCTATTTTAAGTTTTAGTCTATTTACTTATTAAATTTTCAATTTCAGAAGTGCCAAAAATGACATAATAATGAAAAAGCCATTGCATGAAATCATGAGAAATTACAAAATTTTTGTGCCCACTTCCAACTATGTGGAATCTGCACACTTATTTTATTGGATTCCACAGTTCATTTGAAGAGATGATGCATGTCATTGATAGACCTCTAATTTCCCACAAGCCTCTAAGAAAATACTAACTCAGCAGCATTTTTGCTTAGAATATGCCTTTCAAATTCCAGCTATAAGGCTAAAGTATTCTGAGCAGCAGATGCCATTTATATTTATTTTATATAAATTATTTTGTTACAGTTGCTGGTCATTTGCAGATTTTTATAACACTATGGAAGCACAGTGAGACTATTTTCATGTTGATCAAGGTGCAGAGATTAGAAAGTGCTAACATTTCTGAATGTCCTATCATCATAGATTTCACTATAAAAGAAAACCTTCTGTTGGGACAAGTATTAGCTTTTTCTTATGTCATCTATGTGAGGATACATAGCGATTCAGGGTTTTTTGGTAGTCTGTGTTGATTTTTAAGTAAAATATATTCAAAACTAGGAAAAAATACTATTAGCATAATATTTAGGAGTCAGTCTCTTTTTTGGCAAACTCTACATGTTAGAAAGGTCATATCCAAATAAGATTTACATTTTGTTGACAATATAATTTGATGAATTATTAAGTACTAGTAATAGCACCTAATATAAATCCTCAAAATAAGAATAAATTTAGGATAGCTTTTAATTGTCATAAACTAGTTTTAAAAGTTTTAAACTGAGGCATTTGTGAAATTTTATGCTCACAATGCATTGATCTATACTTTGCATAAGTAGCGTAAGCTTAGAACAACTGAAGTTTGACAGCTTGCCATGACTCTTAGTTAATATTTTTACTTTTCACCAAATTAAAGAAGCATTCTCTCACTCACACACACACACGTGCATGTGCACATGCGTACGCACACACACAGTGACAGTCTCTGGTTCATACATGGTGCTTTACACATCAGAAAGAACTGCTGTGCTATATATCATCGCATGCATTTAACTGTAGTATTGGCTAAAAACTTACAGAATATAAGTTAAATGTAGAAAAGTAGGCCTCCAAGTATAATAAGAATATAAAGTAACCTTCATCAAATCTTACACGTCAAGAGAGAAAACATTTTAAGTTATTTGAAAGAATTTAAAAACAGACTTTATTATCACATCTTACTTTTTATGATTTATGCACTGCTCTTGTGCAGAGAAAATATTATTAAAATATCTACTGCAATATGAGAGCTTGCTTGCTGTTGTTTACAACTAAGATTAGTGTTCAAGAGTCAAGAGGCTTCACCTACATTCTTAGTTACCATAGATGACTGATTCCTTAAGATTGGCTTTCTTCTCAGGGAGTTTATGCAATGTGACTGCGCAGATTTTGTAGTGGAAAAACTCAGCCTTGAATATTCTTGTATATGCTTACAAGAGAGAGGGTTGCTGCTCGCTGTTTGTGTTATTTTTTTTAATAAAGTGCAGATTTTTCAAATGGATTTAAAAAATGGATTTAAAACTGCAAAATATGTGTTGGTCTACCAATAGCATAAGTTTCACACTGGTAAAATTGCTATGTGGAAATGGCATCCAAATTAGGCAAATGCATGTCATAAAATATCACCATCAGTTATGGTTAGTAAATCATGACCATGGGCAGAACAGATGACTTGACAGTTCATTAGGAAAGACAGGAGTCAGAAAGCAAGATGCTTTAATAACCAAAATACCTGGTGTTCTAGACAACTAGTCCTAATATACCAAAGAGGACAGAGAAAAATTGGAGTTTGCTGAAATTAATTTCTATACATCACTCCTGAAAAAGTAACTACTACGAAAGAATCATTTAATACAAAGTTAGCTATTTGAATACTTGGAGATATGGGATTTATGTTTTTATGGAGGGTAATAACAGTCTGTAATCATACTACCAGCACTTAAGAGTCCTAAAGATAACAAATAGTGTAAGAAGTCAGAATAATAAGATGATAGTTTCATTCTGGGGCAGAAAGTGAAGCATAAGACAAGACACATAGACTGGTGGAGGCAGACAGCCATTCCTAGCAGGAGGAACGTGTGAGTCCTTTTGGCCTCATGGCAACATAACCGTTGACGTGTTTTCAGTAGTACTCACTGTTTAAGAAGTTTAAGAAGTTTGAGGAGTTTGAGGAGCATTCTGAAAAAAAAGATACAGAGTAGATGCTTATCAGTCAGGTATTACATGAGCAACAATGCAAGGTAAGGCAACAAACATTAGTGTACACTTGCTAAAATTGCGAGCAACAGATCATACTGTGGATCAGAAGTGGATATTTTTTCAGTGTCGAGACACGATGCATAGAATGACAGTCATTTTTTGTCTATAATAAACTAAAAGGAGACACATAAAGGAAAAGAAAAGGTAAACTCAAGCTTGAAAAGGGAATTAAATTGCAATAATGATACCTAGTCCTTTGCAAAAAATAATAGGTAGTATAGGGACAGTAATACCTAGTCATTTCCAGAAAACTAGCTTCAAGTACTTTTTGAGACACTTGCTACACACAGAGCAGATGTTTTTCTCGATTCTGCCAAATGACGTTCAGGTCTGTTTCTTTAATTTAGGAATTGTCATTCCGTGTGAGTCAGTGACATATGCTTTAAAGCAGACATTACCTTGCTGTTTTAGTCACTGAATCTCATCTGCTTTTGTCACCTCAAAATTAGTTATGGAAATAAGTTTTATCTAAAACTGTTTTAAATCAATACACAAACAGCAGCTGACATAGATCTAGATGTTCTGCTTACTATTAAACATTCTAGCCTACTGGTAACACCAAACACAGAAAACCAAGTGGAGAACTTGTGATCTTGCTGCGGAACTTCAAGATGAATATTGCAAATCCCATTATTGTTTGGGGTGGGTTTCTTGGCACACTGCACCGGACAGTCTAAAGCTCTAACCTAGTCAGTATAAATCCAAATCAGATTTTAAAAGTGAGCTTGAGGGGAATCATGACATTTAGGACAATTTCTGATTTTTATTTTTTTTTTTCAGGTAAATAGTTCCTTCTAAATTGAATAGATATTCTTTTGTTGATGTCTTGGGTTTAACTGAGAATAGCTATTCTTGCATTCTGTGCATACTGCAAGCTTTACGTTAGCTAACAGATTCATACAAGTTGAAGGATTAGGAGAAGAACATCACTGGACATTGTAGTCAAGCTATTTTAATAGCAAGACTCTTTCACTGATATCAGCTGAAGCCTCTGTCATCCTTTGAAAGAAAAGGACTAGCTCCTGCTGTGCACTGTCCTTAGACTGACCACAGGGTACCTCTTCATTTTAGTGGAAAATGTCCTTTTTTATTAATACTTGTTCTAGTTGTTTTATAATTGCATCAAGGGTAAGATGTTTGATTTTTAAAGAAGCTTAATAAGACTTTTTTTTTTTTTTTTTTCAAAAATATATATGGATGGCATTTTAATGTCTTTTACTAGCATTCAAATCTCTGACCAAGCAATTTTATTCATCAAAGTTTGACAGGTGTTTATCTTGGTAATTTTTCCTAAAACAGAAGAAATACTCTGAATCAACACTCTCATCTTTGGGGCTTCCCTCAGATGGAGGGTCTCCCTGTTTTTTCCTGACAGCATGGATGAAATACATGAAACTCCAAGATCTACGTATAAGTCCGTTTCTTCAAGTCCTCCAGAACTGTCTTTCATAGTATCCCATCCAATCTGCAGGAAATTTAATGGAAAAATAAAGACCTCTTGATTCTAACAAGACATAAACTGGAAACTTGTTACTAATACTGAGAAGAGATGCAAGGAATTGAAATTGTTCAGGAAGTATTTGTTCTAACATTACTAGCAGTCTTTATTACCAACAGACTTGATAACAAGCATTGTCTCCTGGGAAGTCTCCTTCCCTCATTACCAGTCACTGTGATTCCCAATGACTGCTACTGCTCACTGGGGGGTTCCTAAAATTCTCAGCCTTCATAATTAATCAAATCAAATTATCATCTTAGAAGAACTTGCTAATGAAATACTGTCACTGACAATATTGACTTTGGATATGCAAAAGTACGTTATGAACCTTCTAGCAAGGCATCTACAAACAGTTTTGGCAACTTCTTGATGAGTAAACAAACACCAATGGATGCCCGTGTAAGTGGAAGTAGATATATTTTCCATAAAGTATAACTCCAAGATGTCTAAGAAAGCAAATATTTTTGTGATAATGAGTATAGTATATTAATTAGTGCCATTTGGAGATCGAACTTGAAAAATAATAAGGGAAATGTTTACAGGCTTGATGTGTCTGGATATCAGCTGACTGCAAACACAGCATAGCAATGTTGAAGAAGCCTTTTTACGTAATAGGATAATAGATGGTATTTTAGGATAATAGATGGAAACCTGAGGCAAGAGTTAAGGGAAAATAGCTGGAAAAGACTGCAAGGTAGAGAAAAAAATGTAGAAAGAAAGGGGAACTGGAAATAACAGAGGAGGTTGAAGGAAAAATAGGCTGAGACTGGGAAAAGCAAAATATTGGTGCATGGAAGGGACTGTTCTGAACTATAGCGATAATTTTTCTTATCTCACTGCGTTATGGCACCATGTAGCTTACAGCTTCTGCTCTTCTATGGCCAAGTTGAGCCTTCATTCCTTCACCAGGATTTTTCACACACTTGCAGGTGGAGATGGAGTGATGAGGCTGGATTTGGCTCCCACGCAGAGCGCTCCTTCCTGTATCACTGTGCAACTACAGAACTTGGCTGTTGCTACATCGTGTAGCGTACAAATTTATTCTTGCCTCCAGGGTTTAACTTGACCTTGAGAAAGGATGCCTTGTAAGGTAGCGTTCCAGACTGGAGGGCAGGGAAGAGTCGTAGTTTTTGAGCAATGACTGTTGAAGGGCAGATTTCCACAGAAATGAGGTTTGTCACCTTTGTGAGCTAGCAAAAGCTCAGTAAAGGTCTGAGGATGGAAAGAAACATGTCAGCAACTACAAAATCCCACAGAAAAAGTAAGAATCCTTTTTATACACCAGGCTTGACTTTCTCTTCTTCTGACTTAGTGTGGGCCACACAGTCTTCTGTCTCTACAAAGGGAGAACACAGTGATTCAATTCAAGGAAGTCAGGGCAAAAGGGAAAACTAAGATCAGTAGGTCACAGGATAGATCCTTTGAGAATGATTGAGCCCTGTATGAGGCTGAAGCAGGTAGGAAAAATAAGATTTGGGGGAAAAAAAATCAAAGCAGAAAATGAGACTGGGTAGCAAATCATTACCAATCCTGTTAAAAATATCTCTGTTTTTATAAGAAAATGAATGAGCTAAAAATGTTATCACATCTAAAACTTGGTTTATTAGGATAATGTGAAACCTTTTCTAGTTCCAAGCCATTTACTACAGTTTATAATATAGAGTAAAAGTAGTTGCATTTCTTCACAAAAACAAAACAAAGGAAAAAAACCCTCCGTTTATTCAAAGATATTGCAATATCCAATTGTTCAAAGCCCCAAAACTTTGTCAGTTGGACTAAATTTGAACACAAACTGACATGGTTTAGTTTTTACAAAAGGTAGTACAACAAAATCTCACTGAATTTTCACAAAGAGTTGCTAGCTATGGTTTTAGTTCCAAAAGGAAAGTGCTAAAAAAATTAAATTGGCTTTAAATTACTATTTAGAAATACACTTTTAAGAAAGAAGCATTGAAACAGTTTACATTGTCGTGCTAGTACAATGTGAAATGCATGTTCTACTATATCAAATGTTAGAATGCATATAACTTTTCTGTAAGGAATGCTAGAAAGAAGAATTCAGTTTGCATCACTACTTTTGTGAAAAGTTATAAAGATATATTAAAAAAAGAAATATTTGGATTGCTATCAGTAAATTCATAAAAACAAATTTATCTTTGGAAAGGTCTATTTTAGCCATATAATCTGGGAGAGGAGAGAAAAAGCAGAATGAGCTGTAGTGTAAGGACAGACTGCCTGCTGTAGCGCTTATGCAGGGCTTTACAGGATTTAAACAACAATTGAGGTGCTTAAATTCAAGAGCAGGTCAGAAAGCTTATTTGAAATTAAAAGGCATCACATATTGGACTTTGCTGGTCCTTTAGCATTTACCTTTCGGTTTCTATAGAAAATCATCTAAGAAATAATTATTGTGACCTAAAAATTTGAAAAGACTTGGTAGCTATGTACGCATCAAACATTCCGAAGCTCATGGCCATAATCCAGTTCAAAACAGCGTTCAAGACCATAGTGACATCTGCTAAATATATGGGCTTTTTTTGTTTGTTTTTAAGCAACTGTCTTTTAACTGTATTTTTATTTAAGCAACTTTCTTTTAACAACTGTCTCTCATTGAAACTCAGAACTGGTCATTACTCTGATAGCATCTTGGTATGTTCCCCTTCTGCTGTTAAGCACAGAGCTGAAGAGGAGCTTCTCTCTCCTGTTCCATCTTTTGGTGGTGAGGAGACTTCATTTCCCATTTTTGCAGTGCAGATTACTAGAACATTTTTGTATTAAACATCCATTGTGTTCAATCCAGAAACAATTCATAGACTAAGAACTGGAATGCAGGTTTGCCAGTAATGGGAGATCAAATTCTCTCATTTTCTCTTTCTGACCAGTCTGATAATTTTGTATTTCAAAACTGGCTTCAGCATGAGGAAAGAGAAATGCGTGCTGGTTTGTGTTCTGTCATTTTAGGACCTGGAAACTGGGAAACGTGGCATTGAGGTTTCAAAGTTGAACTGAGGAAAGAATAACCCATTTCCCCTGCTGGTGTTTTAACAATAAATGTAAAACCTGGACACCTCCATACCTTGATGCTCCTAAACAGAGTGAGGTTTTGGGGGGTTTCTACTTAGGATTTTCTAACCAGGAAAGTATTCAGCATCCTAAATTTTCATAGACAGAGGCATAGTCTTGAGTGTCATGCATAAATTTCAGAACAAAATGAGAATTCAGAGATAACCCTCTAATTGATATTTCCTTTCGTTCACTCTGGGTGACTGTGCTTTGAACAGTCCTGGCACTGTGCCTTCTGCAGGACCCTGACCTTCCATGAAACCCTGACATGCAGGAGTACCCTATCTCAACAGGATATCTGAAAAAGGCATTTTTGAATAGCAGCTGCTCTTTGCTGGACTAATCCAGATAGTCAATGGAATAGTTCTATCTCTTAAATATAAATTGATAGTAATGGGAAAATGACATAGGTCCTTCAAACTGAACTATTTATTTGCTGCTTGGGCGCTCTTTAAATATGCCTAAGGGCAACCTCTCTGGCTTCCTTAAGTGCCTTCCTTAAAAGAATGACTTGATTCGGGGCTCTTAACGATTAAGTTGAAACCCATTTTACTCAAATCTCCCCTAAATTAGTTTGCCTCAGATAGTCATGAATATAAACATAAGAAGATAAATGGAATGAGTGTCTACCTAAATGCAGAAAGTTGTAATTTTCAAATGTCTTTTTAAAAGCACTGGAGTCAGATGACGTTCTGAAATCTCGTTTTCATGATATTTAGCTTGCATATTATACTCTGTCAATAATAATAATAAACAGTAACAGTCAGTTTATTAACTCAAGACTTTTATTTACAACTTTTAAATTGTTTTTATTTAATATATTCCTCTTTAGTTGTCATTTACCTATTCCTTAGGTATTTATTTCCTTTACTTTTGCCTCATTTCTTTCAAGAGGTTGATGCTGCCTTGGAGTAGAATGATAAATCAGGCCGTATCACTTTGTTGTTCCCTGAAGTAGGGATACATGGAAATCATAAATAATGCAGTGACTGCAGCACTAGAGTAGGAAACAATAAGAATGCCAACAAAGTCATGGTGAAAGCAGGGACTGAGTTTGGCAATATTATGGAGGTGGCAGTAGGCATACTTTCCAAAAAAGGTAGAAATAGAAGAAAAATGAACTGTGTTCAGAAATCCTGCTTTGGAAAGAAATAAACGTGCGCAGAGAAGCCTAGTGGTAAGAGCAGAAAGAACAAATATATGCAAATTATTTTTTCCCTAAAGGAAGATATTTTATCATGTCTCAGTTCTGAGAACATATCTTTCCCGAGGAAACAGAGCCACACTTTCTAAAGAAAAAGGAGGCGGTGTTTAATGATACAGTTAGGCACGGATATAGGCACAACCGGTGAGGGAACGAGCAGATTGACAGATTTAGTATAGATGAATTGGATGATAACTTCAAAAGATGAGACGTATAAAGCTTCCAATGAGTTGACCTCAAGGAAAGTTTTCTTTACACCTAAGGGCAGACAGAGACATGTCATTACTGTGCTGATAGTTATGCAGTTTCAGTGCCTTCACTTGGGAAATTAAGATAGCAAATGGATGTGGGGCTGAAGCTGACCATATTGTTAAGTCTATAGAAAACTCCTGTAACATTTGATATAGATGTATAGCTTTTGAGCCTCTGAGATGTGAATCACAGAACTCTGAAGAAAGAGTAACAGAGATAGTAAAAGAAACCGGTGAATGTGAATGGATCTCAATGGTTTTTTATACCTAATCAGGATAGAATTTGATGAAAAAAATCATCTTAAGCATGGTTTCCTAACTGACTGTATAATCCATTTGGAACATGCACACATACGTGCACACAATATTGAGGTGCATGCTCACGTAATAAAGATATTAGCTGTCAAGGAAGGGTTCTAAGAGCAGATGACAACTTTGTAGACTTTTTGGTGCGATAGCTACACTTCAAGTAAATGTACAACCAGTCAGTCTTCTGTCTGAAAATCAGGTCCTGGTAATCTAGAGCTAGAGTTGCTGAAAATTTTGCAGATAGTAAGCAGACCAAGCAGATAGCCTGACAAATTCATACCAGTATATTTCATTGGCTTTTGGGATTGATTTATTGTAGTGAAGTAAATACTCACCATTCTCCTGAGGGTAAATTTGGCTCATTGTGGCCTCAAGCACATCACTTGAAGTAGGGAACAGATCACTTCAGAGTGACAGCTAAGAAGTTTATTTTCTTCTCCATGTAGCCACTATACTGTAACACTTTCTAAGTTTCACACATGGATTGTTGTTTTAAAGGACATATCTCCTACACATAAAGGCTATTTTGGCTACGTTAACAAAGTGTGTTTGCAAGCTAAAGCTGACTGTGAAAAGTAAGCTAAAACTCCGTATTGCTTTTGGGAGGGATTAGCTTGAAAACATGAGCTGAGCTGTCTCTAGATGCCTATTTCAAATATAGATCTGAGATGTGGGGAAGTTTGGGTGATTTGTGGGGTTTTTGGATAAAATTAATTTTAGTCTGGAATGTCATGCCAGAAATACTGGTGATTCATGTTTGTGAACTAATGTTTCCTTTACTCTCATGTTATTTTGGACTAGAACAAATTTCTTTTGTTCTAGGCAGCTACAGTTCATGCACGTTAAAACAAGTGGATTTTGTAGTAGTGAAATTTATAATATTTTA
This sequence comes from Vanellus vanellus, assembly GCF_965231255.1. NCBI lineage: Eukaryota > Metazoa > Chordata > Aves > Charadriiformes > Charadriidae > Vanellus > Vanellus vanellus. Next base: position 208,561,978 of record NC_138905.1, on the reverse strand, counting down.
AAATCAAAACATGGGAGTTGCCATTGATATTAGGGATCCCCACAGCATAGAATAAGCATAGCTAGGAAAGTACATCTAGAAAGGATCAGCTAGTGCTACAGGAACATGACCTTAAGAGCCCTTACTCCAGAGATCAGCAGAGGTAACTAATTAATTTTCTTTAAGTTTGAATATCCTTCTGCTTCTTCTGATACATTTTGTTCTCAGTTCTTTTTTTCACCTGTGCCATATTCAAGTTAAATGTAGTTTAGAGATTCTTCTTAGTCATCTAGTCTGGTGCTTAGAAACATTAGTAGTGCTGCCTGCAGAAGACCATCATTAACTTAATTGTTCACACCAGAATTTGGACCACTCCTTCCGTGCCCTACTCTTAGGACCTCCTTAAGCTTCTGCTGTTGGCTATCTTTGAGATGAGAAACTCAGCAAAACTTTTGGGTGATACAAAAGTACAAGTCTTCATTCTCCATCCATACTTGGATTTATTTACTTACTTACTTATTTATTTAATTAAAGCAATCGTCATTCATAATAAAAGCACTGTTTTAACCTTAATAGAGGAACAATTTTATTTTTTTTTTTTTGTCTCAGGACCCATCCTTATTTTCATATACACTTCATTTGTTAGTGTGCTGGGTTGACCTTGACTGGCCACCAGGTGTCCACCAAGCCACTCTATCACTCCCCTGCCTCAACAAAATGGGAGTAAGAAAATAAAATTAAAAGCTCATGGGTTGAGATAAGGACAGGGAAATCACTCACCGATTACCATCATGGGCAAGACAGACTTTACTTGGGGAAAATTAATTTCATTTATTGCTAATTAATAAGAGAGTAGGATAATGAGAAATAAGAACAAACCTAAAAGCACCTTCCCCCCGCCCCTTCCTTCTCCCCCGGGGCTCAACTTTGTTCCCTATTCTTTTATCTCCTCCTCCTGCAAGTGGTACAGGGGGACAGGGAATGGAGGTTGCAGTCAGTTCATTACACACTGTCTCTGCTGCTGCTTCCTCCTCATGTTCTTGCCCTGCTCCACCATAGGGTCCCACCCACAGGAGACTGTTCTTGATGAATTTCTCTAGTGTGAGTCCTTCCCAAGGGCTACGGTTCTTCATGAACAGCTCTGGCATGGGTCCTTTCCATGGGGTGCAGTCCTTCAGGAACAGACTGATCCTGTGTGGGTCCTTCACAGGGTCATAGGTTCCTGCCAGCAAACCTGATCCAGCATGGGCTCCTTTCCACGGGGCCACAGGTCCTGCCAGGAGCCTGCTGCAATGCATGCTCTCCATGGGAACACAGCAACATCCACCTGCTCCAGTGTGAGATCCTCCATGGGCTGCAGGTGGGTATCTGCTCCATTGTGGACCACCATAGGCTGCAGGGGGACATCTGCTCTGAAACCTGTAGCACTTCCTCCTCATCCTTCTTCACTGACCTTGGTGTCTGCAGAGTTGTTTCTCTCACATATTCTCACTACTCTCTCCCAGATGCTGTTGAGCAGCATTTTTTACACTTTCTTAAATACGTTATCACAGAGGCGTTACCAGTGACACTGATGGGCTCAGCTCTGGCCAGCAGCGGGTCCATTTTGGAGCTGTATGGAACCTGTTCTGTTCAACATGGAGAGAGCATCTGGCATCTTCTCACAAAAGCCACCCCTGCAGCCTTGCCATGTAAACCCAGTACAGGTAGAATTATTAAATGTGGGTACCCATCACTTTGAATATTGCTGCTTAGCCCTCGTGGGTACCGTTTTAAGAACTGTAGTGCATTGCTCGACCATTATTTTAAGCAGTAATCCACCAGGTTCATGAGCTAAATTCAAAGAACTTTAGTCCCAATCCATAGCACAAGACTTTTTGTAGTGTCATGAGTGCAAAGTCACCACATTCATGGAAGCACTTATACCACAGTGGTTCACGTCAGCAAGAGATGGGAGTATCCCCCTTTGGGCACATCATTTGGTAAACCCTTGCTAGGATAAACACATTCCCCCAAATTACAGACTATAATTGCTTTCAGTTTATCTGCTGTAAGTGCTAAATATTTATTTACTTTCATATTCTTTTTTTTTTTCATAAGTGAATAAGCAAGACTCGTGTACCCTCTGAGTTGTACAGTTAGATCTGGTTTCTGTAACAGTGCATGTAGTACACTGGAGGAATTGCAAAAACTTAATTTACAGTAAAAAACTGCTGAGGGCTTGATAAATAAAATATAAACAGGAATAGGATGAACAATACTGTAAATCTAATTCATTTTATTGATTTTGTTTTGATATTGATTTTGTCTTATGTTTCCTCTTCTTCTGAGGCTCTGCCTCCACAAATAAACTTTTCTTTATGACACATGTTTATATCGATAGCATAATACAGTGTGCAATACAAAAGACGTTTGTGACAAAAGTGGTAAGCTTTAACATCTGGATATGGAGACAGTTATGTGGTACTGCCTATCTAAGGAGGGACTTTAGGATTACTTCATTTTATCTAGTATGTCTGTCAGATACACTAGAAGGGAAAATTATTCATAGTTTTCACGTTTATACTTCTGTGTTTAGGATCTGGAGGTAGTGACTCAGGAAACTAAGATGACAATTTCCAGAACTTTTTCCTAGCTGTGATGCATTTCATAAAGATATTGCAGAGTTTTGGACGCGTTTCTCCCATAGCTCTAGTGAGATAACAACTTTTGAAATGAAAACTTTAAATACAATAAACTAGACCAATAAAATGCAATAAATACAATACCAGTACAATAACCTGCAGAGCTGTGAGCTCATTCGCAGGTTTCCTATGTAATAATATAAACTTCCCAGAGCAAGCCACACTGTTTTGTGTGGCTACCCATACTACCAGGAAAACAGAAATACCTGCTCTGATATTAACTTGTAGGTGTCATCTGTAATCCTACTTGTAATATACCTATGGGTACATTTAGATAAACACAAACTCGTGAATTGCCTCTAGCCTAGAAGCCATCAGTTCATGCTACTTTTTCTGCTTGGCATGCATAGACGGAATCCTGTCCATCATCACCTGCCTGTGTAGTCATATTTCACATAGAAGAAGTGATGCTGTTTCTAGACTGCTGTTTGACAGGTCTCTACCCAAGACACAATTCCTTAGGTTGTGCATCTAGCACAGATCTCAAGGAAATTCTTAGTCAATGGGCACTTTTAGTTTAGCACGGTAATAGTATCTTATATCTGTCTAGTTTAATAATAATAATCACATTTTCAACTACATTGAGAAAAAAGTAATTTCACTACAAAGCACTACAAAGCATGCTTTTGTTATCAAGTGCTATAATTTTATTTTATTTCATTCTAATAATATTTATATTTGTATTTTTTCTGAAAGCAAGGTGATGTTTTTTCCCATTCTTGCAGGAATTTAATATCTGAGGGGCATCTTAGATTATGTTTTAATGAAAAACCTGTGCTACCGGAGGATGACGATTTACCACACATAAGTAGCTCTAGACAGGTTTTCTTATCCTGCAACAAAAGGAAGACTCACATTTGACTTTCAGTTATAACTGTAATTTAAAATGTTTATTACAAAGTTCTTATATCTAATCCTGTAAAATACATCTTTCTGATGTATTTATGGTCTAACAGACAGATATTACTTACCTTAAGCATTGCTTTATTTGTAATACTGAATAGTGCTTTGTTCTATTCTTGTCTGAAGAATGGCTGCCAGATAATTTGAAGATTTTGTTCATATGTGCAGTATAAAACTTTTGTGTTCCATGAACCAAACTTTCTCTTAGTATGCACTTCTACCCTGAAAAACCTCTAGTAATAGACCCAAATTTCTTAATTAACAGTGTTTTGATTTTTAGTTCTAACATTTTTTCTCATGTATCTAGTAGAAAAGGGTATGTTATTGTGGTTGTAAAGAACATACATATTTGCTTGTGTTCTCTCTTACAATGCTGATCTCCTAGGTTTGTAGCTTTAAGAAATCCTGAATCTTCTTTAAGGAGAACGTATGCCTTATTTCCTAAAGTTGTCAGTCATTTTTAAGGAAAGATTTATTCTCTGAAGAAAGTGTTATGCAACAGTGAGGCAAGGGAATTAATTTTAAGTATTTAAATAACCAGTTGGCAGGTAGGTGGGCAGTTCTTTTTCGACAGGTACTTGATTCCAGAAACTGTCAAGTTTGAAATCATCTTTGTAGTCCGAACAGTAATTTCCCATTCCCACAAAGCAAGAACACAAATCCTAAAGCAATGCATATAACATGCATTTTGTATTGTGCTTTATTTCTTTCAGACAGTTATTAAATAGATACAGCCTAATGCTTCTTTCAGGTAACTGAAAATGTTAATCTTGATTTTCTTTCATGTGCTTATATTATGAAAATTGCTGTGGGCAATTGTTCTGTATTAGTAATCAATGTTTTGATGAAGTTGACTATCAGCTTATCTTTTATGATAGGAAAGCAATCTTCAGGAAGATGCTTTTGGAAAAAAACAGAGAGTTCTTTCATTGAATTCTGTTTGTTCATCACTAAATACACTTTGGGTTCCTTCCATAAATAATTTTTGATTAGTAGGAAAATTTTCAAAACACTGTTAACTTCTTGGGAAACGTAAAGATATTTAAGGGCCAAAGTCATGCTTAGAGCAGCAGTGATATGCATACATTAGGGTACTTGTAAATTTAGCACTGTCAACTTTCATTTCAGCTTGTAAAAAGAAAACTGAAGTGCGCAGGAAACTGATGTGAAAAAGAAACAGTTCTTTTATCTTTAGAGATGAATGCAATAGCAGCATAGTATTAACTCTTCTAAGGTTTGGTTAATTATTCTCTGTTCTTGGAAATGTTTCAGTGATTTACTCTTTAGCTTTACTGCTACAAGGACTTGGTATATATGGCATTCACTCATTTTCCTCGGCAGTTAATTCCATGAGGTCAGTGCCTACAACTGACTTAGTGGAAGAGTCAGTAAACATATAGATTAACCCAAGCAAGTAAAGGAATTTCCTTCCCTTCTTACATTTCTGTTGCACCAGATTGTAAAGTACAACTGAAGATTAAGTATTTTTAGCTTTTAAGCATACCCATTTGCACAAAACATCTAGTTATCATGGTGTATACTTTGACTGGTTTACCCTTGTGCTTAACTGAAGGAAGAAATTGCTTCAATATTAAGTAACATTCTTCAAATCTTGAGTCCTAGGATCTAATACCCTGAAGTCATTTAGAAAAACATCAGGTTTCAGAAGAGGCTGATAGCGTAGTGCTTGAAACAGAAGTTTATGGATGTGCAGAAGTTGCAGTGAGCTGTTTTACACAGTTGTATTGCTCAAAAATAGAATTGCTTTTGCCTGATGATGAGTAAGAAAAACTTGAAAAAAGATGATTTTTTTCTGGGGGTTATGTTTTATGTACTTGTCTATGCCAAATTCAAGGATTTGGAGATCTGCAAGGCATAGAGAATCCAGGTACTCAAGACTATAAGAAGCTGAGTATCAAACCTTTCATAGGTTTCTGGTGTGGAAGAAGTTTAACATTTAAAATGACTCCTCAGGCAACTTCTACTGTTATCACTATATAGTAGCTTTTGAAAAGGATAATCTAATTTTTCTGTCCGCAACTTTGCATCTAACAGGCAGTCACCCAAGTACGTGATTGACAGAGCAATCTCAAATGTTACCCACTCATCCCTGTAAAATGCTGATGACAGACATGTATCTGCCTCCTTAAAGCCATTGCGAAAATTCCTACCCAACGTGAACAAAGAAATGGAGCAGTCAGACAAAGAGTAACTGAAAATGGCTCAGTAAAACTACTTTGGTAACTATACAAACAGAATATTGGGAGGTGAAAAGTTTAGGGGGTTTATGGTCTCTAGCTTAAAAGCATTAACTAGCTCAGATTAATGCATGTGTGCCTCTGTGTGTGTCTGTAAAAAATACATCTTCAGTTTTGACTGTAAAATGTTGGGTTTAGTGATTTCTTGTGGTAGCAAGTTTCACTTTGTGTTTGCTAGATTATTCAATACTGACTCAGGAAGAAACATCAGACATCAGATATGATTATACCCTCCATTCATACATAAAAGGGTAGTGTTAAAATTGACAGTGTAGTATCACTAATATTTTTTTCCACGTACAAGATAAAGTGGCAAGATTGGGGAACTGGGTACCAATAGAAATTGGGGGCTTTCATTGCATACATGCTTAAAAAGAGATTCACAGCTCCAGAAACAGGAGGGAAAGTCTGTAGGTGTTGTTTGATCCACTTTTACCCCAGTACCCTTCTCCCTCCCAAAATCATAACCTGCAAGATAGGTTTTGTGCATTGTACCTATCACAAGCATAAAATTATTCTCTGGAAGCAATTAATATTTGGACCAATGCCAGTCAGAAGGAATGTTGTTCTCTGTCCCTTGCCACGTAGAAGAAAGACGTTTGTGCTCCCACTTTGTAATGCTGCCTGTTACCCATGTGCTACTCAGAAAAACTTCTCAATACAACAGTGCCAGTTTAATTTAGGCATTGTTCTTATCAATGCTTTTGCAGATGGTGTAGGCAATAAGCCATGAGAGTCACTTACAGAACTTTCCAAACGGCTTTCTGTGTCTCAGTGATGAGAATGAAAGCATTCCTCATGGCACCTCCAAAGCCCTTTGCTGGGACAAGTACAGTTTGTCTTTAAAGCAGACCTACAATGTTACTTCTTATAAAAAACTCAAAAAAGTTCTAGAGGACTCAAAGTAATTTGCTTCCCACCACAGTCTGAAGGCTGAATAATAAAGACCAGAACCAATATTTACAGCTTAGGTACGGAAATTTCAAATCTGTGCCAATGGGCAGTCTCAGGGAAAAGCAATGGACAGAACCGGATCACTCTCCATGCTGCTGTTTAGATTTTACCGTGTAAGAGCCTGAAAAAAGAAGCATGAGGAAATCCTCACTAATTCCTGTTTACTGGAATTTCCTCAATCAGCTATTTCCGTGCCTTTTTGCTGTAACAGCTTTCAGCGTTACCCACTAGCGAACCTTTAGAAAAGGAGGGTGTCTCTGCACAACCAGACATTAGCGCTCACCTCCGTTCTTCTGCCATGTCTTACCTCCAGCCTTCTCCGAGCTACTGGAGGAGGGCAGCTGAGGACTGATAACTCCATAAATTGTAGAGGGTACTGAAAACTACAGGAAGAAGTCCGTCACGTCTATTTTTTGACTTCTGTCTGATCTAAGCAGTTCCATTGGGAGGTCTCATTTTGGACAGAAAATTACAAGTAAAGAATGCAATTTCATACAGTTTGAGGAAAGTCAGTACAATGCTGGGCCTTCAGAAGTGGCTTTAGCCACTTAGCTTTAGAAGTGGATCAGTTGTGGCTGTGAAAGTCTTGCACTCCAGACAGAAGAGGTGTATTTTGAACACCGTGTAAAGATCTGCGTAGAAAAAACAAAACCTTACAGCAATTAAAATGACTAGTGTAACCAAAGAGGAACAGTTCAAAGAAGGTGATTGTTTGAAATGTTAGAAATGATTATAGCAATTTAAAGGTATGTTTGCAGCTAGACACTCTAGTACAAGTCCTAAAATAGTAGTAAGGCAAAAAGTGTTAACACCACCACAGCATTCAGACCAGATGCTGCTTTTACCTAGGGGTATCTGCTCAAGATCAAACCTCGTTATGAAGTTATTGCTGTAACATTATGCCACTACCAGTGTTTGAATTTGTTAGCCTGTATCACTGGACCATAATGCAAATCCAGAATTATTGGGAGGCTATGCAACCACCCATGAGAGAAGTAATTCTAGGTTTAAAATATCAAGACGAAAGTAGAAATTTATTTGAATATAATTATTTTCATCATTAATTCACTGTGAGTTTTTCCTACATCCTTTAGAAAGCACCATAGAAATCTTTCTCTATAGAAAGATAAGTTTTTAATTTGAAAGCACCATTGCTTTAAGCTTTTAAAGTTGCATTAGAAAAAAGACCTGAAAATTGGTCACTATGACATTTAGGTCTTTTCTATTTTGACTTTTGACTTGCCAGCTTTTTTGTTTTTTCATTATACTTTTTTGTGAATATATAGGAAACCTCAAGAAAAACAGCCCTTATCCTGGATTATTTATCTTTGGAATCTCCTCTTCTTTTTGAAACCTGAAGTGGAAATATGTATACTTAGACATTTATTAGTTCATGGTTTTCAGTCCCTTAAAGTAGAACATGTAGTTGTAGAAAGGGGCAAATACCTTACTCTATTTAAAGTGGATGCACGTTTTTCTTTTTCCAAATAGTTAAAGAGAGGAGAGGACCCGATGACTATATACGGAAAAGCAAGACCTAGCTGGTTTTCAAGTTCAACTGTCTAGAGTTCTAGAAGATAGAAAGAGAATTAAAGAAGCATCAGCTAGTTTGTTTAGACAATATTGCTAGTCACATATTAAACTAAGAATTCAGGAGATTATACTGGAACTCTGAGACAATCTGTAGGACAAAATAAAGAAAAAAAAAATCACATTTATTTGCAGCCTGTCTGGTTGTTCATAAAAGTTAAGTAATGATCAAGGTGTCTCTTCAAATTAAATTCAGTACTCTAAAAGCAATAATAAACTTTCAGCGATGTCTTTCAATATTTTCCCCCCTTTATTCCTCTCAGAGTCAAACCACACTATACTTTAATCTGAATGCCTGACTAAAGGCATTCTGACTAAAGGGATACTGTGTGCAGCTCACCCATCAGTTTCCAATAAAAAAAAAAAAAAAAAAATCAATGTGTTGAAAAACAGTAGTATACTTTTTTCACCCATAACTTTCAAGGATTGTATTTCCATTACTCTGCAGAGCTGTTTTTTCTGCTATCACAATCACTCTGTAGATGTCTTCTGAGAAATACAAGTGTAATGCTGCTGTTTATCAGAATGCATCTTCCACTTGAAAACCTGATATATCATCCTTGGCAAGAAAAAAGAAAAAGGAAAGCATAAAGACTGTAATTATATTTCATTTCAGCCTTTCTCCAAGGCATACAAAATGCTTCAGAAGATTTTTAAGCTCTGTATGAAGCAGAACATGTGTAAAATCTCAGCCAGTGTCACAGATGATCCCCAAATACATTTGAGAGTTGTGAAGCATTGGAACAGGCTGCCCAGGGAAGTGGTGGAGTCGCCATCCCTGGAGGTATTTAAAAGGCATAGACGTGGTGCTCAGGGACATGGTATAGTGGTGGTTTTGGCAGTGTTAAGTTGATGGTTGGACTTGATGATCTTCAAGGTCCCTTCCAACCCAGACAATTCTATGATTCTATGATTATGTCTATCTTAAAAAAAAAAAAAAAAAAATCTGTATAAGGTGATATTTAGGAACTTACAGATGCAGTTTTGAGGATGGCAGAGCTCTGGCACAGGCTGCCCAGAAAGGTGGTGGAGTCTCCCACTCTGGAGACATCCAAAACCCGCCTGGACGCTGTCCTGTGCAACCTGTTATAGGTGACCCTGCTCTGGCAGGGGGGCTGGACTAGACGATCTCCAGAGGTCCCTTCCAACCCTGACCATTCTGTGATTCTGTGATTATGTAGGTGATGGTCAATCTTCTGATATATTACCAGGCATCTTGCTCATTGTTCTAACATAAAGTTCTTGGTAATTGCACCCTACAGCTTTCTGTGATTCCAATTGCTTGCATGGCTACAGCACTTAAATTCCATGTTTTCAGGGGTGTGAAGCATTGCCTCTGCCTGTAGCTGAGATAATCTTGAATGACATAAAAAATATGATTCAGACAATTCATTTTATTGCTTGAAACATGTTTGATATCAGTCTAGCTGAAATTTTAAGATCACTCCTTTCTCAGGGAACAATATGACTTTTGTGCAACATAAAAACAGTGTGAAGGAACATAAATGTCTTTGTATCATTAGCCTTATATCAAAACATTAATAAAATTTTAGTAACCACTGAAAATAAAAAAAAAACTGATTTAGAATACAGCAGCAAAATATTTCATTTGACTCCAAACTCTTTTTTTTCAATTAGTATTAGTTTGCAAATAAATTCAAAAAGCTAACTTTAGTTTTCTGTTCAACCAATCTTTTTAGCTGACAGTCAATCCAAAAGGAAGTTCTGCAATGTCAAGCTCTCATTTGGCAGCTCATATTCTTAATATTTGCTGCTGACAATTGTTGGCAAGCAGTATTTATATGAGTAATATGAAAGAAACATTTATATTCTTATCATTTAACTCTCAGCAACAACAAAATAACAATTTAGAACTCTCTCTGGGGATTTCTACATCTCGAATAATATTCATAAGAAAACCCATAGCCCTTCCAAAGCATGCATAGGTCACATATATTGGAGAACTGAACATGTGTTATTGTCAAGAAAAAACAATGAACTAATAAATGAGGAAAGTTTGGTTATTATCAAACACATACTTTCATGCTTGTCAGAAACTCCTGTTCAAAATCTGTTCTGCTTCTTCTACTATCTCATCTTGTTTTTCCAGGAAACATATTATTCTGACATGATTCTGTTTTACAATATTTAGAAATGGGACAAAATAGATGATGACGTTTTTTAGAAACATTTTTAATCTTGGCAGTTGACATTCTAACAATGCAGGCAACACAACTGCTAATTATTAAATGTCAGACATGTAAATACTTTATTGTGAATGTAGTAAAATGTAATCATACATGAATTGACAGAAGATGAATAAAGTACCATATTTTTATAACAATTTTATCAGCGTAAATAACCTTCAATATTGACATTCAGAAATCTTTTAATTGTTTAAATTTTTTTCACAATTTCAGTAACTGAGAACTAATTTTCTGTAAGGAAAAGTAATATGAAAACCACATTGACCTAAATGTAAAAATATTAATACCTTCTCCTCCTTTGTGTAATTTGTCACTTATTTTTAATATTCAAAGCATCTCCTGACTAAATTATCTATAAGTTATCAGATGTTTTCTTTATCAAAACTGACTACTCCATGGTTCGGCTTTGCTTTCTAAGTCTTAAATAGTGTTTGTCTTGTTCTTTGACAATATAATCCACTCCTTAGAAAAAGTGTTGGTTAGACCATATCATATTTTTTTTAATTCTTTTAATACTTTGCCGAGTGCACAGATTCTCCTGCATGCAGAATGTTGTACATTCATTTTTCCTAAAACTTTACTACGTGCACTTATTTTCTTAAAAATAGTTTTTAATCCTTTTAATACATTTTACTTCGAAAAAGTGGAGTCTCTCCATTTTAAGATACCAGAAGATTCATGTATGTGAATTCTGCCATTCAAATCTGTACACAATGATGACAATATTGACTAAATCTTTCTCAATTGATCAAAAAAAGTTCATGAAAATGCACTATGAACTTTTTACACCTTTTTTTTGTTATCATCATTGGTTTTGAATGACACTTTCATGCCTGTAACTTTGCTTGTTTGGGATACAGTATTAAAATTGATCGTGAAAATGAAAGGACAATCTCCCATAAAGCACTGATAATTTTTTTTACATTTTCTTAGGGAGGGAGAAGAAATTTGCCTCAGTTCTCTTGCATCTCTATGCAGACAAATGTTAGTACAGGAAAAGTTAATCCATCTGTTCTACTTCCATGAAGAGCTACTTAATTTTGTAATCTTATAAAGATGGCTGTTTAGTTCTCTCTCTTAATAATCAGCAGGTTGAAGACAATTAAATTCCTACAGAAAGCCCTAATGTAACAGCTTATTTTTGTCAGACTGAGATGTTGACTGGTCTGGTTTCCCACCTCCTCTATTGTTCATTTACAGATCAAATATCAACTAACGGCAGGGGCCTATTACAAATTGGAGGTTGTCATAATTTAACATACATTTTAATCTTATTTATTTAACATGTCTTTTGAATAGATCTTAAGTAATATAATGAGATTTCAATTAATCTATTTAATCTTGTATAAAAGAAACCAGAAAAATTTGTGTCACGTGCATTAATACAATCATAACTGCAAAAATAAGGAATTTTGTTTTTCATTTGGAAAGTTCTCCATTTGAGACAGCTTTGAAAGAAATATTTTCTGATGTATTATCTGTACCAAGTCATGATAACAGTAAATAGCTAGTTCTGGTAACAGTCAGCTGGCTTTTCTACTTGCAGTAGTCATTTTGGCATTTGCAAATTATCTTCCTCTGGTAATATGATTTCAGAGCAAAATTTAATTCATGTGGATGAACACATCAATTAAGGATTAAACAGCATGCTTAGATTAGCTGGATCTATGCTTTATATCTCCTGCTAGACCGAAGATGCAATTCTCTCTAGTTTTTGCTACTGTTTCCTCTTTAAGGCTGCTGAGCAATATTTTTCATTTCATGTCATGATTTTCAGTAGTTTTTAACTTCCCTATAAATTGATGTTGGACCACAGCTTCTCAAACTTGTTGTCAGAGAAATGTCTGTATAGCTTGAAGAAAATCCATACATCAATTTTTTTTTATTTTTCAAAGTGAAAGGAATGTTTATAATGAATGAGGATGTATTAGAGATGTTCAGTTGAAGTATAATCCTGGAAGATGTTTCTGAGTGCACTTCTGTAATGCTAATTATGCTAGTCAGGTCCACTTGCACAGGTGGCTGCCCAGGGTTTGCTCTCACAACTGGATTGTAAAATCCAGAATATTCACGCCATAGTGCAGTAAATTAATTATTTTTCTTGTCCCTCTAATATAAAATACAATATGATGCCCGTTTGAGGCCGAGCCCCATACATAAATGATTTTCTCAAGTTAAAAATCAGCCCTCCTCTGGGATTGTGTGGACCAAAGACACAATCATCTGCAGGTCTGCTAGAGGTAGGTAATGTGGCAGCATCAGAAGGTGTCCAAGGATACACGCACAACTCCTACCAGCTATGGCTGTGGGTGTTTGGAGCCCTGCAGTGGGAGGTGTGTAGGAGAAGTATCTATTCAGAGACAGTACTGCGTATGGATGGCAGTTCTGAAAACCCGTGTTGTCTGTGACTCAACTGGTGAACAGAAGAGCTCAAGATTCAATATGTTTGATTTTGTTTCCTTCCAGAAGCTAGGTTTGCAACTGGTCTCCTTCTGCTTTTCAGTGAGAAAAGGCCATATAAAACTGTAGGCAAAAATAATATCTAAAGGTGCTTTATTTTCTTTTAATACAGTCTTTTCAGACTCTCTTCAGTTTCTCATGTTTTGCTGATTTAATGTGGTTTTCATCTCTCTGTGGTTCTAAAGAGATTCTAAATGGTTCAGAGGGAAAAAAATTCAAAGCAAGGGTGGCGTGGATTACAAAATCCGTCTTTAACACTCCATGGCTGCTCTCAATTAGGAAATAAAAAACTGTTAATGTACTAATAAGAACAGAAGATAGGACAACATGATTTCATTTTAATGGCTCATTTATTTTTGTTTCTGTTTAGGTGTTCATGTTGAGGTACATGGTTTATGGTATGCTTACCAGAGTAGGAGCTTGTGATGCTGTGATTAATACCAGGTATACGTTTTTCTCAGAGTTAAGAAAGAGCTTATTCTAGATAGGGGAGAAGAGGAAGCACACAGATTAGACTTGCTTCTGGTTAAGAACGAGGAGATCTGGCCAGAGCAGCCAGAAAAACAGTAAGGATTATTGCTTGCCTATAACAGTCCCTATTGAGAGCAAAAATAAAGATAGAGTATTTGATAAAATGGAGAAAATCTCAGGGTTTGTAGGAAAGAAGTGGGAAAGTTAAAAACCCACCTAAGGAATAACATGTTCTAGAAAATAAAAATAATATTTTTTTTTAAAAAAAAGGATAGAATATTTTAAAGCAAGGATTTCTTTTGACTTATGCAAAGAAAGGCATTGGTACTCTTGATAGAAAAGGTGGTGTTTAGACATGGTGGTGTGAGTGGGTAGTTAAGTGTGTGAGTGGGTAGTTAAGATTGTTAAGAAAAAAAAGAGTTCCCATCTCTCACATACTTTCAAATATGTTTTAATGGCAGTTTGGCACCATTTTGTCTTAATGAAGATAATCAATACAATATGTATTTCAAGATTATTATGACAATTAATGAATAAGTAAATTATCTGATGCGCAACAAAGAAGAAGCTAGTTTTGGAGCTATTTTACCCAGTAAAATATTTCATCTCTCCTGTAATTTGTTTTTTTGATTGCCTTTTTTTTTTTTTTTTCCTTCTCTACCATACAGGAGTCGTTGTATGATTTTTACTGGAACAAACTTGGATTGTTTAGTGAAGTTATTTAGGTCATCATTTTATTTTTTATTTTAACCCTTTTTTATAACAACTCCAGTACTTTTGTTGTCACTCTTTAGAAGAAGGATTGTATAAAGCCTAAAGGCTAACAGAAATAAATAAATAGAAGTTCACTAAGTAGTTACAGTGTTTTCATGTTTTATAATAGGAAAAGCAAGCCCAGTTCTGCTTCTGGCAAGACTAAACACCATGAAACATTAAATGTTAATTGTGTGAGTTTGAGCGCAAGCATTCAAAACTCTGATGATCATCACACTGATCACAAAACCTGACCATGACGTGGTCAAGCGACCACACACTCACCAATTAAACTTAGACTATATGTTTCCTTGATTTCACTAATTATTAAAGCTGCTTTGTACACATCACTAAGTTAATTAAATTGATTTTTAAAACCAGTCAGTTTGAACTACTTTATACTGCTTTGTGGATGTTCTTAAATGGGCAACTTTAACTTGAATTACGTTAGAATAATTTCTCTCAACAATCTATGAAGCTAAACTAGCATTTTATATTCAAGTGAAAAAATATACATTTCCACACAGAGGTTTGTACCAACTGAAGAAGAAATTATTCTAAGACTTTTTTTTTGTTGGTGTAAATTCAGTTTCTCTATCTGCATATCACTTAATTTGGTATTAAACAGATCTTTTCATAGTCCACTTACATATCCAGTAACTCCAAAAAGAAAAAAAAAAAATTGTGGACTCAGAGAAAATCTGTTTGAATAGCTGTCTTTATTGTTAAAATTGAAAAATAAGACCAGCGATATTGATGTATTTAATAGAAAGTTCTCTACCTTGCAAATGAGATGGAAAATAAAAATAGTGTTTGAATCTTAATGATAACGTGTTTATAGCTGTCATGAGGTATACCCAGAGAGTGATAAACACGTCCAGTGACTTTCTATGGACTGTCTTTTGAAATCAAAATTGCTCCTGAAGGAGAAAAATGAATGATATTGTCTCTTTAACTCATTCTGTCTCACTCATTTTTAAAAAGGCTAAACATGTAGACAGAGGAGTTTACTTAGCTGAAGGTCATTACTGTGCAGTTGAACCTCTATTAATGGTACATAACATTCAAAGTCAAGTAATCGTGTGTTATGTGCCTTCTTTTATAGTGACATATTTCTTGTTTTCTTGCTTCTTATGGTTGAGTTTTCATACTAAAACCTTCCTGAATTACCTACTGTTTACTTTATAATTCCGTATACCAAAACACTGATGTACAGCTAAGTACGAAAATATATCATTTATCTCTAAGCTTCTCTTGATCTTTCCAATATTTAAAGTCTACATACCTATGGGACAAGTTTGTCTGTAAAAAATGAAAAAGTATAAGTAACTTGACACATGGAAAAAGAAATATTTTTACTTGCTCATAATACTATCTGTTCTTTAATACACAAACAAACTATTTGTACTCTTCTGGGTCTTTTCCTCAAATTAGTAGGTAGAATATGTGGCCTTAAATATCAATACTTTTTTATAGTACATTAATTATTTATTTAAAAGACCATACAAAATTTTCCAGGAAGTCTTTGTATCACAGAATTTTGAGAAATTCAAAGCAATGTATTTAACTTTAAAAATGAGATTAAGTCTCAAAACTATTCTCGGTGTTAGTCTCAAAACTGTTCTTTGTATACCACACAAAAAGTAACATCGATCACTTTATTCTCCATAAAAGCCTTCAAATTTTGAAAAAGAAAAACCAACGGTTTTCCTATCTTTACTGTTAAAGGTAAAAACGCTAAAAGTAAAAAAACAAAAACTTTTGCTTTTTTAACTCTATGGAACAAAATATTTTAATAAAGATCATATTAGGTGGACATCTGGACATTAAACTGAAAAGTTTAGGTTTGATAATAGTCTTGCCAAGTTAAATTTGTCAGTGTGTAAACAATAAAGTAAGGTTTAAATGAAGGTATATGTTTACCTACATATATGTAGGCACAATATATGTACAGCTGTATGTACATGTGTGTACAAGTATTCACCTCTGTAACTGACTTAGAGCGGCTCTGAAGCGTTTTCTTTAGTCTTCCAACTTGCTCGGACCCAGCCAACTGGTACCGTTGTGACTGGACATAGCGATGTATGTCTCAGCCACAAACCAGGGCCTGATGGCTATTGCATTAGGAAAGCTGAAGGGATAAATGATGGTGAAGGGTGGAAGAACCATGATGAAGAAGAACCTCATCTTCGTTGAGGAGAAGAGGCATGCAGGTGAATGTAATGAACATTGCAATGCCTGTAGGAGAGAAGGCTTGGTGCTAAAAATCTCTAGTGGTCTGTGGATTTTCTTAATTTATTCTCACCTGATTTTAAACTACTGTATAAACCAACCTGTAAAAAATGGCACATCAGGCACTTGTAATTATTGTGACGCTACATTGTATATCTGAAATAATGTGATTACATTTCCTGTTGCATTGTCAAAAGAACTACACCTTATGATTGTATGAACACCGAAATCATCTCCTTCTGTTTGACAGGTTAAAAAAGGACATTATTGCTTTTGTAAATATTGTTCAAAATGAAAATTGATTTTGTCAGCTTGGAAGCTGTCGTTGCCAGTGGCTGTTTGGGAGTTGCTGTCAGTGGACAGTAGCCAAGGGAAACTGGCTGAAGCAACAGCAGGAAATGGTGCACTGGAGAGAATTTTTAGTCCTGTCCTTGATCATCTGAAAAAGAGACTCTGTTAAAAATACCCGCAGAAAGGAGGTGTGAGTGGTTTATTTTTCTTTTTTTCATTTCTTTTTGTCCTTTTGGATTGTATTTCTTTCTGTAGACTCTTGAAGATGATGGGGAGTGATAAAAATGAAGTGTCCACAAGGGAGAAAAGGATTTCTCAATGTGTTGTGGGTTTCTTGTGAAAGGAAAAAAAGCAGAGATGCTAAACAGTGAGGCAACTCGTACTGCATTAACTTTCTAGTATATTATATGCAAATAGGCAAAGGCAAAGATTGGCCTGTAGAGGCCTACGAACAAGGACAGTTGGGGTTAAGATGTGCTATAGCAGTGTATATAGGAATGGGAGACACAGCAGATTTATTTTTGGATTTGTAGCTATCCTGTAATATTTAATCTGCTTGTGCTATGAAAATAGAAGTTATCTGGCGGCAGAATGCCATGATCTGTCTTTAATTGTTCACCTCGGTCATCAAGGGTGACACACAATTTACATTGTAAAAGAACAGCTGAGGAAAATTGGTAAATCAAAATTAAAATGAATGAAAGTAAATCAGCTAATTAAAATCTGAACTTTAAAAATAGGAAAAGGCAACGTTCTGTCTCTTCTGGTCTTTATATTACTCTTACTGCATAATGTCTCCCCTTCACTGAATTCAGATCACAGAGTGGTTTTGTTTTCCTTATTCCCTGCCTTTTCTTCAACAGTGAAAATACTGGATGATCCTCCTTAAAACTGTGGCACTTTTGCTATGTTTAGTGAGTCAACAAACCATCAGGAGGAGGGTGAGATTCCTTCCCTCTGCCCCCAGTATAACAGAATAATCAGACTAAATTTTGTTGACACAAAGTGGATGGATACGAAGGAATGTCCGTCTTCTGCTTTCTCAGGGAAGCTGAGAAACCAGGTTCTACATCACTCATCAGCTGCTGCCTCCTCTTACTAGATAAACTGGTACCCAACTCCCCCCTTACCCCAATTCGTTTGAGAGCAAAGAATATAGTGAGAAAATTAATTATATTATTAAATGATTTAATTATATCCTAATTTAATTCCTCACAGTATCAGTGCACTATGTCTTTTCTAAAGGCCGTGAGTTTTCTGTGGTTCAGGAAACATTACCCACCCTGTAGCTTATGAGAATAAGCTCAAAACAGATGATAATATCCACTTTCAGCTGTCATATTTGTATTAACTAGTTTTCTGTTTTTATATCTGGATAACCATTATAAGCACTTCGAATGAGTGTAGCCTAGTTTGGTTTCTTAATGTCTGCCTCCTTACTGAATACATTGTCAGAAGAGAACTGCACATCTAAATGTGAAGCTGAAACTGAAATTCTTTTTACTTGTACTTCCACAAGCTACATTTTCTGAAATACTAACAAGATGTAAATTAGAGGTTTTCTTTCCCCTGTACGCATTATGAAGTCTTCTTCACTGAAAATTTTAAATAGTAATATAAATAAGATGTTTCCCACACATTTGGTTCGAACTTTCTAATGTGTTTTCATCTTTGGATCTTCCTTAGCTGGGAAGTTATCTTTTATTATATACTTTCAGTGCTGAAGTGAAGGAACTACAATTAGAAACTTTCTCTTTCAATTTTCTGGAATTAGGCCAAGCTAACACATGTCTGCTTTTCTGTATAATTAAACTATGAAGGATTATCATATTTCTAATGTCCTTTTGTCCTTGTTTAAGTCTGGTTCAATTTACAAAATTAGTTTAATTTTAAATCAGATTAATTTATGTAATTATTTTCTTTAATTATTTAATTTACTTATTACTTAAATGAATATAAAGTTTTTGCCCTTTAGTAAGCAACCTTTTGGGGCCAAGGATTCTCATAAATACAAATAGAAATACTGCAAGTAATACACTACCCACACATAAAAAACAATGTTCGAAGCACAGACAATACCTGCTTCTCTGTTTTCAGCAGTAATCTGCATATCATAGTTGACAATCCTAATTATTTTATTTTTAATAATTTTTTGAATATTCCAACATAGCATGGAAAATAGAAAGAAGTGAATATGCCAGGGATTATTTTCTCTTTCCAATTGTTCAGATATCTTTATGGTGGGACCTGTTACAATACTAAAATATACAAGTAGATTGTGTTAATTTTTATGGATAAACTAATATAACTAGAATTTAAGGGAATGCTCAAGAAGAGTAGAAAGCATAACCTCACATTTAACAAAAGGCATTAACCAGACTATTTCTAAGAGCTTATTTTGCATAACCCTGTGTCCTCTTGGCATCTTCTCTCCCTCTGGTACTTTGCATGAAACCTCTAGTGAAGAGCAGGAAGGTGACAAGGCGTCCTGAGACAGCATTCATTTTCAGATATAAGTGTCACTCTGTCTATTATCCATGCTGGTATTCTTGTTTGGCAGCAGGGGTTAGAAATTGAATTGTAAAACACTCATGATTCCAACTAATTATCAGGAAGGGAAGAGAAGCGCATTCAATTCCTACCTCAATTCCACCTCAGTTCCCTTGTAACCACTAATCGGGACTGTGCTGAGGGGTTTCTGTCTCTTGGAAGGGAATGGCTAAACCTTTAATAAAAACAGGCATCATTCCACATATCTTCCAGAAGTACAAAAAATCATCTTAAGTAGGTGCAGTGATGGGCCTGATAATTCATTCCCTGTCAAACAAGTGACTGAAAACTCCATCCTGATAGAGCCTTCTCTGGGTAATTAATAGGATTTGCCAGCACCTGTCCAGCATGTACCAGAACATCCAGTAGCCCCAGGCTTGTATTTAACTGGCTGATTTTTGCCTGATGCACTAGCAGAATTTCAGTACGCTAACAGCACAAGGTACGTAGTACCTTCATTATGTTTCATTGCATTTTGCTGAATTGTTGTTCTTAGTTTGTATTTTATAGACAACATGAATTTGCCGAAGTGAAGCATCTTTTACAGCAAAGAAAATGCCACACTGAAAACTTTAAGCTGTGTATAGTTTGTGTTCTTACTTCTAAATTCAAAATTCTCTGCCTTCATGAATGGCAATAGAGAAAAGAAATCGAAAAAGAGGCTGTCCTCTGTCATTGAACACAGCCTACAGCCAGTTGGAACTCACAAGCTAAAGAAAAGTGACAAATTTTTGCAAGACAAATTCTGATAGACATGAAAAGAACAGAGGAAGATCAGTGGAAATAAGTGATGTCAACACAATCAATGACATGGCTCTTTGGAAACCAGTAAGAGGCTTATGACTTTTAGTTAAGGAGGATGTTCTCTCCCAGAAAAAACTTCTGAGAAACTGTTATAGTTTTTCAGAAACAGTTATTTCGGAAACTATAAAAATACTATCATAGAATCATAAAATGGTTTAGCTTGGAAGGAACCTTGAAAATCATCCAGTTCCAATGCCCCTGCCATGGGCAGGGACACCCACTAGACCCGGTTGCTCAAAGCCCCATCCAGTTTGGCCTTGAACACCTCCAGGGATGGGGCATCCACAGCTGCTCTGGGCAACCTGTTCCAGTGCCTCACCACCCTCAGAGTGAAAAATTTCTTCCTGATATCTAATCTAAATCTATTGTCTTCTAGTTTGTAGCCATTATCCCTCATCCTATCACTACACGCCCCTGTAAAAAGTCCCTCTCCAGCCTTCTTGCTATAACGTGTCCCCAGAGTCTTCTCTTCTCTGGACTGAATTATTTCAGAAAATATTTCAGAAGCTATTTCAGAAGTGAAAAACGATGAATGAGGAAAAAATCAGGAGATATCCTTCCAGTTATCCTGGCAGAACTGTGACAACTTCTTGGTATAATTAGGGAAATGTGGGTACTCTGTAGGGAATGCGAAAGCTGTTGATCTTCATGACAGTGAACTCCATTTCAGGATGCCAACAGTACAAAAATTAGACTAAAAACTCTTCAGAAAAGGTAGGAAAAAAATGGGAAATACCTTGGTCTTTGCAGACTTTCATGCAGATCAGATAGTGCCAGTTTATGCAAAATTAACCTTATGCTGAATTAGGTATGAATGTGTTTTGTGGGCTGGATAATTCCACAGAAATATGCTCCTATTTGATCTTGATTTTATTTGTGTATGAATAGCGAATAGCACAGAGATCCGTTGTTAGTTAATGTAATATTCTACAGCTGGAGCCTCCGGGCCTGATTCTGAGCTGGTATACATTTCAAAGCTTAATCCGTGGCTGTTGTATTATGATAGTTTACAGGGATGAGGAATTGTCCTAACTTTTTTTAATTTGGGTTTTTGTTTTTGTTTTTGTTTTTGTTTTGACATGTAGAAAGGTGTGGGTCGACCTCTTCTCGCTAGTAACAAGCAATAGGACAAGAGGAAATGGACTCAGGTTGCGGCAGGGGAGGTTTAGATTGGATATTAGGAAAAATTTCTTCACAGAAAGGGTTGTTAAGCGTTGGAACAGGCTGCCCAGGGAAGTGGTGGAGTCGCCATCCCTGGAGGTATTTAAAATCGGTAGACGTGATGCTTCGGGACATGGTATAGTGGTGGTTTTGGCAGTGTTAGGTTGATGGTTGGACTTGACGATCTTAAAGGTCCCTTCCAATCTACACAATTCTATGATTTTATGTAATGGTAACCTCCAAAGTGATGGTTAACCCAGTGTCCTGGCTAAATTCCATTTACATATGCACCAAACCAGCCTCTGCAGTTTCAGGTTATGACAGTCTTAATTTTCGACCCTAATTCTGTCTATTCTGTCAAGCAAGGAGGAATTCTAGCTGCTTCTTGAAAATACTACATTCCAATACTTTACTCTGAAGTACGTTAAAGAAAGGACTGACAACTTACACAGAAATCTCTGCAAGAAATGAATCTTCAATCAATAAAATCTTGCAATCGCTATTAGCACACGTTCTTGTGCAACATAAAATTAAATTATCTTCCAAAGAATAAATAAATAAGAAAGTGTCAGCACTACCAGCTACTAAGAGTTATGCTATCTAAGGACTGATCTAAACTCAGAAATGACAGGTTGTCTGGATAGCATGTGTGGATAAAATTTATAGTAGATAATTTATTCAAGTTTATAAAGGAACCTGAAATGCTCTTGTTGTGAGCTACTGTGATTCTAAACATTTACTGGATTTTTTCTTTAAAGATCAGGAAAAAAAATCCCCGCAGAAAATAATGAAGGCAGCGGTAATATGGAGAGGACTATTTAAAAGAGGCAGCCAGGACATCTGCCCTCCTGCTTTATCACTAATACTGCAGAAGGTTTTACATTATGGTATCCTGGGCTTCAAATTAAATGTCAAATTCAATTTGGCACTGAAAACATGAAGTGTGTGACTGCCCTTAGAGGGGTAACCTGACAGCACAATTTCATAATTGGTGTCTGCCCTAATACCGAGTTAAAATACAGGAAGAGGTGTCATTTGACTGTGGTCATATCTTACTCTAATAATAAACAAACCACCCCAGATAGGCTAAAACACATTTGGTTGTAATTTTAACCCTTAGTAAAGTTCACTGTCTTTATTTAAAATCTTTGGAAAAATAATGTTAAATACAGTATGATAACAGATACAAACCTCCCTGATGGGATCATGCCACCGGTTACGTCTTTATGTCTCTGACATTTAGCTCATAATAAATGAGATTTGTGAAAGAAAATGAAGAGGTGCTTATTGCATTTAGAGTACTTTTTTTTTCTTTCTATTCAGACAAGCTTGTGTTTTAATAATGAGATTTCTAGTCCAATTTAATATCCTATCATTATATCTTAGTGAACTATCTGCCATATAAGTAATAATAATGAGGTATGTTTAAATATAAAAATGCATCCTTAAGCATCTAGACACTTTTAGTACTGGTTGTAATTAGAAACTTAAGAAACATGTGCAATTAAATATGCTCATAAAAAAACAGATACATCTCCATAGCACCAGTCGATTTGTTGTATCATTAATATTCTTCAGTATGGCAGTTTAAAAATGTACTGCAGTGTTTCAAAATAGCTAAGAACAAAATTATTAACATTTAAACCACCATAACTTTCAGAACAACTGAGTGTTTTAAGTATCTTCTCCAAACTAATTTTGTTTTTACAGGTGTGTTTTCAAATTCTACATCTTTATCCATATCTCTAACAGCTAAGGTCCAAAGATAATGTCTTTTTATTGTATAAATTCTTTGCTATCCTGAGATGTGACAACTATTGATTGTAATGAGATAGTCTAGTCCAACCATTTAAATAAAACAAACAGTATTTTATTCCTTTTTTCTTATTCATCTGAATAGTTTGAGATTGAAGTAGGTATATATTTTCAAAATATACTCAGTGTTACGGCTGGTTACCAAAAGTGTCTAAAGTGACTTGTGACTCCTAAGCTTAGGAAACTTTTATTCTGTCTTGAATTTAAGATATAATCCTTTGGACCTGTTTCATTTTTTTGTGGAGAATCCTCTCGTCTGAATACATAAGCAATAAAACCTTTGTGCTTACGCAAAATCCATGTAAAATGGTGATGTATGCTTGTGATGGGGTCTCTCAACTTTGTGCTTTATTCTTTCTCAAATAACAGTACAAATATTACAGAAGGACACCTCGCGTTTGAAAATCAGGATGGTGTTTTGCCTAGAACAGGCTGCCCAGGGAAGTGGTTGAGTCACCCCCTGGAGGTATTTAAAAGGCACGCAGATGTGGCGCTTAAGGACGCGGTTTAGGGACCTCGCTAGTGAGACGTCGAGACAAGTTTTCTGTATAGTGCCGTCAGTTTTCTAATTTGTGGGTTGGCAGTGAGACAGACGTGTAGTATATGCACACACTGACGGATCGTTCCCATACAGTCTTTTTACACTCAAACCTCTCTTTGTGTCTTCCATCCTCTCTACTCAAAAAACAGCCTCCTCCACTCACTGCATCTAGCTTACATCCTTTCTGTATGAAAGTCCTTCGGACAGACTGATAGCATCACTTAAGGCCCATATGCAGAAGGTAAGCAGGGTACGGAAGGATCTTACTTTTCCTTAACACCCTTTTGGGAGCCTGCCCCGCACCCGCTTTGTAAAGTGAATAGGTTCTCATGTCTTAGGCACAGAAAATTTATTGATCCTTTTCATGTGTAGTATCGAACACCCTGGTGCACAATACACCCTGTTGTGCCGGAGCTGATTCGTCTGGAAGTGAGCACAGGAATGAATTGAATTTACAGGTCCGCGGAGAGATTGTGGCCACTACTTCAGAGCATGATATACACACAATCTGCAGGGCTTTATATCCTTGTAGAGACCTGAGTGGTGATGCCGTTTTGTGTTATTAAAATGCATAATATCCTTAGTCTGGCAGTTGAATTAACTGGAAGTCTTAAGCTATGCTTATTTATACTGGCTGATATAACACCAGATGCAAGAGTCAGTCAAGGGTATTTATCTAACTGTAGTCATCTTCCCTCTTGGCACTAGTTGGCCGCTGCAGAAGAGAGGTCAAGATGAGCTGCTTGCTCCTCTTCTATGTTAGAGGTAGATCTACTGAGTACAGCTGAGACACAAAACAACAGCGGTGTCATGCTGGTCCCGTCATCCTTAATCCCTCTGCTTGGCAGAATAAAGACAATATCCAGATCTGATTACTCTGGTACATTTTACGATCTCTCATAGGAACTTGGAAATAAATAAGTGGGCCTGAAAAGAGTAGCATAAGAATATACCTTTTTTTCCTGCAATTTTTTTGTTGTAAATAAATCAAGTCTAACACAAATAATGCAGGTTGAGTCCAAGTTATTAACATGACCCACAATTCTATAGCTGTTTTCCCCTGAACTTCTCCAGTTCTCTGAGGGCATCTGTAGGACTTAATAAAAGTGCTTGAACATATTTCCTGAATAATTAAATCAAAATACCAAGGAATGTCCATCATAGAGAAAGGGTGATTTTATTGCAAGACCACTTGGATAGGAGTTAAATGACCAGTTCGATTTTTCAGGTCTTGTGGAAACTTTCGTACAGGTTTGAACAAACTAGTGAAGATTTCTATGACTCAGTTTTAGCCATCTGAAAGTTAATTGAATAATTTAGGGTATCTGTCTAGGCTTCTGCTGCAATCAGGTTTCCATCGCAGTTAGCAAAAAGAATGAGGTTGTTCATGTCACTCCAAAATAGCTGTCAAAAATGGTTTAAATTAATTTTCCTTCAGGTTGTCTATTTCTCTTCATATACTAACAAGATCTTGTATAACTAATTTCCAAAGCATCAAATTATACATAATTTTCCTCTTTATACTTTATTTCCTACTACTCGCATGTGATCAAATTCGACACAACTACAAAAAAAAATTGAGAAGAGAGTGTCATAAAAGCTTGTGGCACTTTAAGAAATGCACGTTCATAAAGTTCATACAAGAAACCAGAGAGGTTAACTGTGGTAGTTGTGAGCAAATCTATGTTTCTTCCAGTCCAGGCTCTGAGAAACTGAAAAATTGTGCTGATGAGGTCGATCTGCGTTGCAGAGTGCTCATTCACATACCTGAGCAAGAGCCGCAAGGCTTTGTTAACTGCTTCATCCCCAGCAGCTGCCTGTTCTCTGACATGTCAGCTGAATTTTAGGAACTATCAGTCTGTTTGACAAATGGATGGGTGAAAAAAACCCGGAATTAATTCCACTGCTTTCCTCCTCAGAAGGCTTCATCCAATGGATATGTATTCACCAGAGGACATGTCTGTGCGTTATAGTGGGAGCAGCATGTTGTACCCCTTCTGAGCACCCGGTACCTAAAGGTATATCCTGAGTCACGTGAATTGCCTGAGCCGTACGCTGACTTTTTCGTGCTATATTCAAGTGAATGTAGCCAGATAGCAGCACCTCGCTTGTTTAGAGAAGCTGAGAACTATTTCTGCCATTTTCTCCTTCCTCTGAGAATGCTGATGACGTTTTATGACTGATTTGCAGCAGGAATCCCAAAGAGGACCTAGCTCCTCCAGCAACTAACATTAAATGATCCCAGAAATAATTCAACGTTAAACCAGCCTTCTTGGAAATAATGATTTTGTTAATCTCCACTATACTTATTAATGGTTTCTTTGGTAAAAAAATGTTAAACACAATGAAAATGCAGTCAATTAGCTGAAATGTTATCATTTCCTTGCTTTCATCACCAGCTTGATATGCATGTGCTGGAAAGGGAGACATTCTGTGTCTTACATTCAAAACCTCTTTTAAAAATATGTATGTGTAAATATGTTAAAAGACTACAAAATAATCAATGTTCAATACAATATTAATTTCTTATTTTATGGGTATTGTGCGGAGTTTTCAAAACAGGTTTAGTTCATCTGAATAATTCGGAACCTCTTGGACTCACAGATATTTTGAGATTTTTATTCAGCATTTGAAATCAAATATTATTTTTCGGTTGTTTTTCAGAGCAGGAGTTCAGATGTTCGTTCACTCATATAGAAATTGTGATTGATCAATGTTAGAAAAATAGCCAATTTGCTTCTTTTGTATAGCAGTATTCTATGTTTCTTCCTAGAACTTGACTGGTATATTTGAAAGCTATATTAACATCATGAATAAAAAAAACTTATAAAATATTAATTTAGATATTGAAAGTCCTGGTCGCTTGCCAGAAGGAACGTGACAAGGAAAGGTTCTGCTGCAGAATAAACTTTTAATATTGTTAGCAGTAAATTAAGTGTTCATAAAACAATTCAGAAATTGTTTTATGAAACTGCTAAAACTTGTGCTTTATTAAATTTTCTTTACAATAGGTTGAACCATTATTAAACCTTGAAAATAAATGATCTTCCCTTGGGGTGATAATCAATCCTACAAGACGCCTTGCTGTTTACATTGGCTTAATATCATTTCACTTTCATTTGTCCTATAACAAATTCCACTGACATTTCATTGTAAAACTGTCTATGGTATGACTTTTATCAAATATTAACTTAATATGTTTTTATTAAATTTAAACCATTTTGTAAATAGTATTGTCAAAAAGATTTTGGACTGAGCAAATTAATTCTTTATTGAAAGCAAGCAGGAACATGAACTCGATAGAGGTTATTTATATTCTGTATAACCAGTGTCTGTCATAATCATGGTCTAGTAGTTAACTTTATATGTAAATATATCTTCAGGGAACTCTCAACAGGCAAGCTCTTTTTAAAAATTTCCAGCTAATCTATCTCCTCTGTTCACAATGAACTTTGTAACATCTGAGCCTTTGCTTTTCCAAAGCCTCTAATTCTCCATGGACTGAGTGTTACCAGGCCTGATACTCATGGGAGGAAGGAAGATGGGATGAACTGCTGACTGTGGCAATTCAATTCATGTCTTCCAAGCCCTGATTGAAGTAAAGGTTATGCAGGGAGGGACAGAGACTTCAGTGTTGATTACAAGACTTTATTTCAGTGCTTTAAACCATGGATCTTCAGTTAGACCTCCATCCTTTTCCAAGAGCCTTTTATAGAAGCCCAGTCGGTGATACCTAGCTCATTGCATTTATCGATTTCATAGGTTTGCCACCTTGAGGAATCTTATTAGCAGTCTAGTTAGACCTTAGGCCAACGTCCTCCACCTACTTAATGTGAAGAAAAATATTTCCTAAAAATACTGTCTAAAACCATGTAAGTGTATCTATTTTTTTGTAGGATATGATATTTTTTTCTTTCAGTTCAGACATGTGAGTGACAATAGCTTAATTTCATAGAATCATAGAATCGTCTGTGTTGAAAGGGACCTTTAAGGTCCAGTCTAATGATTAACCTAACACTGCCAAAACCATGACTAAACCATGTACCTAAGCACCAAGTCTACGCGTCTTTTAAATACACCTTTTTAAATATGTCTTTTTAAGTACCTCTAATACCCAATCTAAACCTACCCTGGTGTAATTTCAGGCTGTTTCATCTTGTCCTATTGCTTGTTACTTGGGAGAAGAGAGCAACCCTCACCTCGCTAAAGCATCCTTTCAGGTAGCTGTAGAGTGCGATAAGGTCCTTCAGCATCCTCTTCTCCAGGCTGAACAACCCCAGTTCCCTCAGCCGCTCCCCCTAAGTCTTGTGCTCCAGACCCCTCACCAACTTTGTTGCCCTTCTCTGGACACGCTCCAGCACCTCAATGCCTTCCTTGTAGTGAGGGGCCCAAAACTGAACACAGTGTTCGAGGTGGGGCCTCACCAGTGCCAAGTACAGTGGGACAATTACTTCCCTAGTCCTGCTCACCACACTATTCCTGATAGAGGCCAGGATGCCATTGGCCACCTGGGCACACTGCCGGCTCATATTCAGCCAGCTGTCCACTAACAGCCCCAGGCCTTTTTCTGCCAGGCAGCTTTCCAGCCACTCTGCCCCAATCCTGTAGCGCTGCATGGGGTTGTTGTGACCCAAGTGCAGGACCCGGCACCTGGTGGTGTTGAACCTCACACTGTTGGCCTCGGCCCATCAAAGCAGCCAGTCCAGATCCCTCTGTAGGGCCACCCTCCCCTCCCCTCAAGCAGATCAACACTCCCGCCCAGGTTGGTGTCATCTGCCGACTTAATGAGGGTGCACTCAATCCCCTTGTCCATGTTATTGATTAAGATATTAAACTGAACTGGCCCCAGTACTGAGCCCCGGGGAACACCACTTGTGACTGGCCACCTACTGGATTTAACCATCTTTCTCTGGGCCCAGCTCTCTAGCCAGTTTTTTACCCAGCAAAGAGTGCACCCATCCAAGCCATGAGCAGCCAGTTTCTCCAGGAGAATGCTGCGGGAAATGGTGTCTTACTCTCTTCAGCTCCTGCTCTTCCAAGTCCATCTAGAACATCAGAATTGCTTATCATTTGTGTTATTTCCTCATTATCTGTGAGCATGTTCCCTTTTCTTAAGGGAAGTGAAATAATTTGTCTTGCCAGTGACTTGAGCTTTCCTCTAACATATATTAATATAGAAAAAAGAAATATTACACAGAAAACTTTTTTTGCGGCAAGTCACACCCTTTTCTCTGAGCAGTATAGTCACTGTAGAGACAAAAGTTGTGTTACACTGCTTTGAGACAGGATGTGGATTTAAGTAATCATCCCTTTCGTGTTGGCACAGATAAACTGATAAATATGCATATGATGGAAAAGGGAAATTAAGTAGTGATAATGGAAGAAAGCACTTTGATATCAGTATCACAGTATCTATGCTAAAAGCTTCACTTCTTAACTATTTTAGTTAAAAAAAAGGAACAAATCTTGGCAGTTGCGTACAAATTTATCCTAAGTGCCAGAAAACAAACATTAATGATAGTAGGTGCTCTTATTATTAAAAAGACCACAGTTTTACTGAATCTAGTTCAAGCCTTTTGCTTGACAATTAGCGTTGACAACATTGCCTAAGTACTCATGATCCAAGTGTTCACAAATTCTTTTGGGGGTCAGAACCATGAGACAATATCCACCCTCTCACTACGAGCTAAAACAATTCATTAAAACACACTGGATAGTGAATGTTTTAATAAATTATCTACAATTAGCACACAATTAAAACAAATTGCAAAACCATTTGGCAGAAATTCTGGGGAAAACGAAGTAGTATTGGCAATACCACGTGGAAATTGAAAACTGCATCTGCTAATTCTTTGTGCAGAAAAAGAAGTTAATTTTTTTAGATAAATTACTTGCTGCACATTATATACATCAGCTTTATTTTAGATCACTGATTTTTACAAAATGCCATCAGGGAAATTTGTATCTTCTGCATAAAAAGAAAAAGCTCACCAGAAATCAGAATAAGAATAGGACAGGAAAAAACCTCAAGAAATGTTAGACATTCCGTCCTTACTTTTGGAGACTAGACTGTAGAGCTTTGTCAAATCATGCTATTATGCAAAAGAAATCTATAGAACATAGTATATTCTAGACAAGTTCATTTTCTTTTCTTGCACTGAATTACCAATGAAGCCAACAAACTGTTCCAAACAAGCCAGTTGTATTTTTGTGAGGTCCAAATTTGTATTTGGGAAAAAAAAATAGATAGAGTTCAGCTGACATGATTTTAAAGTCCTTTTGAGCGGTGTCTTCAGCTGAATTCTTTTGTAAGTGACTGTATATTCTGTTCTATAACTCTTAGGATTAAAATGTAAATGTTTGCTTTAAAAGATTCCTCATTCTGGGATGAAGATAGCCAGGTCTGGAAAGAAAATCCAGAAAATTAGCAAGATTTTCTAACCAAGAACAACCGAATACTATTTGTGTATATACCCTTAAGCTACTTTAGGAATGAGCCACTTTTACCAGCAAGAACTTTCTTATAAGATTTAAGATAATATTTGTTAACTGGTTTTAAAGCAATAACACTTTTACTTTTCTTTTTTTTTTTTTTTTTGTTTTAAGAAAGAAGATGCTCTTCTTAATGGATTTAGTGCAGCTTTGGTCATTTTGTTATAAGCATAAAGGAATTCTTCAATCACCCAAGACTCTAAAAGTGAGAGCCTAGTCATCCAAAAAATCAGATGACAGCCATTGATAGTAAAGCTGGGAGAACATCACTTCATTAAATCTATAGTAGAAATTAGACCATATGCCAATATTTATTAAATACAGCATTTCCATCCTCCTGCCTGTATTATTTCATAGAAAGCACCTTTGTGATTACCCCACATGCCATGTCGTAACCCCATCTGTGCAATATCAATGTCTTTGTCAGACTGTAAGAACTGTACTCCTCAGTTCTTGGACGTATGATATCTCTACCATGTTGCTATGCATTCCGTTTGTCCCAATGGCCGGTTAAGTATTGTCAGGTATCCCTGAGGAAACAAGAAGTATAGAAACAAATAAGGAAAGATGCAAGATCATTTAATTGTGGTAATAATCAGGATTTCTAGGTAGAGTTTTTAAAAGGTCTACAGTGACTTATTTTCCCCTTGCTTGTTTTGCTAGCAATTCTCCTACTGAGATAAACCAACTTATTAATACAACAAATACCCTAATAGGAAGGTCAGTGTCCAACATTCATGACTTAATTCAGAGCATCTCCCTGTCATTGCACTCTGCCTTTGCATTTTAATATGCACACGTAACAGGACTGAAGTTTGTTTTACATTGATAGGGTCAGGTTATGTGGGTCACAGTTAAGAGTTGTCACTTAGAAGTTGTTATAGCTATTTAGCTATAGGCTCCTTATCTGGCAGAAGTTATCATAACTCTGTTGTCTTTAATGAAACTTTCATTAAAAATATATCCTTTTCACAGAGAGCTTAAACTCATTGTTTCAAGGAGGCAGAGAGAAATAAGTTCATCTTTTATTATGATGTTCCCACTGTTTGTCTCCAGTTATTTTTCATTCTGTTTCTCCTCTACCAACCACAACCTTTAATATTATTTTTTAACAGTCTGATCCAATAGGCACAATAATACCTAATGATAATAAAGATAATAATAACAACAACAACAATCTTACAGTTTAATGTTGGAAAATTTGTTTATGGAACAGAGAAATCACTGCGTTAACTAATTTCTGCATTGCACCATTATAAAAGCAGCTCAAGAGGAGTGAGGAAAAGAGAAAGAAGAAAGACTGACAAAGTTGAGGGGGGGGGGGGGAACGCTGTGCTATACCCTCTTTAACAGATATGGCCATAAGGGAAAAAATTAAATATTAATAAAAATACTTATTTCCCAAAGGCCTGGCCAGCAAAGAATGCTGAACGAAATAATTCACTAACCAAAGGAACACAGTGACTGAAAAGCAGATTATCACCGAAGTGAAAAACAAAGACAGCTGACATTAATAATTAATTGAGGAGGTTTCCTGTGGAGGTTTAGATGAGTTACAGGCACTATGTGTAAAGTCACTTGACTACCAGGTTGTTATGTTCTCTTTCAGAGACGCTTATATTAAGGTGTACACCCAATATTAAGTTTGCCTGGCCTGAGTTGCTTGGAAGGAGGTACAATCCTAATTGGGAATTTTTATCCGTGTTGAAAGCTGTACCTGCTGGGCTGTATAAATGAAAGCTGACAAGTTACACCTTTAGATTTTTGCAGGAATAACTACCAGCACCTAAACAGATGCTGTCATCTTGCGCTCACGCTGTGTGCCTCTCTATATGTGTATATGTACATGTTTGTCCCTATAGATGAGGGAGAGACTGTCAAAGTAGGTTAAAACTAGAGATGCTCAAAGAGCAGTTGAAATTGCATAATCCAGCGGGAGTTTACTCTTACATGATGAATTTATTTTTTTTTTTTTTTGGCAACTGTGTTGAGCTTTGCCTCTGCTCGCGTACTGTGAATGTTCTAACATACAGGATAGATCTCCTGAAACAGCAACTGTGGCGCGTAACTGAGGTGATTATCATTTGAAGGAGTCATATTATCCCCAGAAGGGTTTTGATAGGGGAACAAGGCCAAATTCTCGTTTGTCTCACTCTTCTGCTCTGTGGGATTGCTCTTGTAGTTATGGATCACAACCTGTAGGGGTCGAGGATTCCTTAGGCTACAAAAAGTGGATCTTAAAGGCTTCCCAAACAGATAAGACTAATATAATTAGTATTCCCTACTGTAGGAAATGAACTTAATCTTTGCAGCTTTATGTTTTTCAAGCCAAAGAGAAGTACACATCTGTCCATACATAACCAGCTGAAACTTCTCATATTTTGGACTGAGTTTTCAGTCATTTGAACACAAAATCTCTAAGTTTTCATGTGTTGATATTATTGATATTATCAAAGCGATAGCTAAGGACAGAGGGATCAAAGATGTAGGGCACCGAGATGTATGTGGAAGTCATGGGACAGATAGGAAACAAAAATCTGAGGAGTGGCAGAGGGAGGTAAGTATGGGAAATCTGTTCTGTATAAATGGTGGTTGTTTCAAATGCATTGGTAGATTCTTTACACAAATCATAAATTGCAAGAAACTGGAATCTATTTCAACTCAATTTGTAAGTAATAAAAATGCTTGAATTTCCTAGAACAAATTTTTTTTTTTTTTTTTTTTTAATGCTTTATACCAAATATCAACATACTGCTTTCAGGAAAAGAAGAACGCATGCCAAGCTATATGCTTTGAATATGTTTGCTGTGAAAGATATGTGTGTACTATCTTCTGCCGAAGTTTGGCTTTTTGGAAATTCAAAGCTTCAATACACATAGAGCTTTGGGGTGATATCTGTACGTATATGCAAAGCACTGCCACAGACATTTCAGCTATTAACACAGGTAACTGCTGGAACAAGATCCCTCTGAGTATCTGTCAGGCCACCCGCCCTTGTGAATACGGAGCTCTTTGGAATCAGACTTTTAATTGCATTAGGACCAGCTTTGTCTTTTGAATTGTCTATCATATTATTGCAAGATATTTTTAATTTTCCTAACAGAGGTTTGTGTTTGTCTCACTAGGCGAAGCTTTAACGAAGAAACGTCAACGTTGCTAACAACTGCACAAAGAGGGACTGAAGACCTTTGCAACCAATGATGTGGTTGTCATGGAAACTGTTTCTGTTTCTGTCACTCATTGGCTGTCTTTCAGGTAAATCAAAACAAAACCAAGAAAACTCTGCTTATTGTTTCAAGGATATTAACTGTAAACAGAAATAGGAAGATGTAAAAGCATGCCAGAGAAGATCAACGTTGTTATTAAAACTATTTGCCTAAGTGGTGAAATTATAACAAATTTTATTAAGACATTTACAAGTCCTGTCCATCTGCCTTTAATTTGTACATAAATCTGAATAACATTTAAAAGAGAGGACAGCTAGGTATTTCATTTGAAAAGACAATGACAACTTTATTATTAAAAAAAAGAAAAAAATTGAAAATTATTAATTAGCATAGTGCTTCCCTAATGACTAACCACTGCAGAATGTTTCACTTCAGGATCATGTTCTGGTTTTGGAAACTAGTTATTAGGTTGTTTTGGTTTTTCTTGATTCTGTGTATATTTTATTGATCATTATGATTTTTTTCTGGGTAGTAAGTGTATTTCTTTTGCAGGTTTTTCTCTTGGAATTAGCTTAGTTGTCTTTACCTTTGCAAGTGACAAAATGAGTTAATCGATAATCATTTAGGCTTCTCACATGAGATTTTTTGTAATTTGACAGCATATTGTCTCTAATTGATCTTTTTTGGCTGCCCCATTTTCTTGATGCTGCCCCTTATACTGCCTCTTAACAGTTACTAAGATGCTCTTTTCTCAAATTCTTCCCAAACTTATTGGTTTTGTGTCATCACAAGATGAAATTTAGTAAAAGTCAATGAAATAAAATATTTTAATTTGTGAAATGAAATAAAATATTTTAATTTAAATACTATGATATTGGGCACAGGAATTTAGTAAAGGAAAATGCCTGCAGATATCAGCATACATGCTTTGGATGCATACATGAGACAGTCTAATCTAATTTTATTTTCCTCATGTAGCTTCATTATCATATATTAACCGAGTCCATTTCTTTTGGACAGGAAATATCTTTCTCTTTTGTCTTGTATTGTCAGGCACATTATCGATCTTGGTAACATTTGTATTTTGGTGATTCTAGTAGTAGTGTTTTAGAACCACCATCTATTAATGTCATTTTAATAAATTTAAGTTGAAAATTATATTTGGATTGTTACAATTTCCAAGAACTTTGATGCAGAATCCATAAGCAATTCAGAGATTCAAATCTAGAATTTCTTCTAAAGAATTATATCTTCAGCGTTGCGAATTTTAAGAGTTAAAAGTCAACATCTGGCACAAGGCATTCCACACTAAAATTAACGTACCTGAGCCTGCAGTTGGTTTCACATAGCTAAAACCTCCCTACCTGCAACTGCTGTTAAACAGAATACCTGTAAGTTGTAGAGTTGCTCCTAATAGAATTATTTAACTCTGCACAACACAATAACATGTTACAAAATTTGTGAGACACAAAATTGCCATATGCTGGCAATTCTTTATACTAAAATTTTATATACAGGAATGAGTTTCAACTGTTTATCACAGCCATTGTTTAAATATGTATGTTAAACCAACATCTTGCAAAGGCTTTAGAGCATTAGCAGCGACTAATTCTAATATAGCATTAAAATACGTAACTACTTTGGAATTTAGACGGCAAGTCAGTTTTTACAGAAGTATTTTACTTAAATAACATAATATCCTGAAAATTCTTGCGAGGCATTCAGCACCGTGTTTAAGTGACTATTTCTTTTGTCTGTTAATTTACTGCTGTATCTGATGGTTTCTAAAGCATTTCTCTTTTTGCATTTCATGACCGTCGTACCTGTTTTCACATGCTGTTGAATACAATGTAATAACCCATATATTTTTCCCATACACAAAGGCAATTTTGTAATTATTTCATTAATAATAATCATTCATTAGAAAAAATAACGCTGTAAGAGCTGAAATTAACCAAATTAACAAAATTGGGTTCAAAGTTATTTTAATTAAATAATCAGTGTGACTGGTAATTTACTGCCTCCATACCTTTCACATTTGATTATGTCATTCTGTATTTGGAGTCGCTTTTATACTACAGCACTCAGTAGAACGTGTTTACAACTGCAAATAGTTGCTACAGCTGATGCAATTCAAGGTAGCCTGGTAAGTTAGATGCCTGGATGCGCTGCTCTTAATGATAGAGCAATAGATATTGATGCTGCTTCAGTAAGATAAAGTTCATTCAGTTCCTGTTGTTTTGGTCTGTGTTAAAATCCAGTACTTACCCATTAAATCACCAGATCACGGGATCACTTTTAGCAGCAGCCAGTGTTTGGAAGAGAGTAGCACATTGTTGTATTGATTTTGCAGTGGTGAGGGAAATCACCCAAGAAGAGAATAGATGACCTCTCTAGTTTGTTTCGACTCTATTTTTATACTGTTTTTATCTTAAAGCTGACTTTGGTACTTTGGATTTTGCCTATGCATGAATATATGCCAGTGTGCTTAAGCTACGTGGAAAATAATATTTGGGTGGAGAAATATATGTTATTTTCTGGATACAAGACTGAGGACTGAATTAAGTCTCTTAAGTTTAATTATTTTAGTGTAAGCAAAAGGTAGCCTGAGACTGCAGCTTACAGTTATACGCTTACATTTTCAGAAGATTTACATTAATGCAATATTGATGATTAACAGATGCAAAGAAGGTCTCAAAATTGATAATGTGTTGCTTCTTTTCTTATGGCGTATTATTGCCCTCAAGCCCAATTGGAGTTGAAGAAGAATTAAGCTATTATTTTAGACCTAGAGTCTGCCTCACTTCGGAACCTATAGTTGGGAAAAGTACCTATTTTTTTGATTTGGTGGGTTTTTTTTCTTCCTCCTGTGAGGCTTTCCTGCAGGGAAAGAGCTCAAGCTGTAAGGGAACAGGTTACCAAGAAGGAACCATTAATCTGAAATTCAGAGGAGCCTTTCATATCTGATCCGGTTACAATAGCACCTGAAGTGAGTTCAGAGGTGGCCAGCTTAAGTTTAAATAAGGTTTGTCAGAATTTAATCTGTTGGTAATATTTAACTTTCTTGAGATCTTACATATATAAATATTACTACAAATTATATGTTCAGGGCATTTTAACAGGTGGAATTGTGATTTTTCAGTGGAAATCCATAGAATGATGCAGGGTATGGCATCAGCAATTTTGCATTCTGGATGATTTGGTCACCTGTGTGTTCCTCATGTGTAACCATGACCTTATGATTTGGACCACACTGTCCTATGTACAATGGGACTGGGGGTATGTTCCTGGGGTTTTACTGTCCTGGTTCCCCATCATGGCTTTGCAGTCTGCATTTATGTGTATGGTAAAGGCTGTTAATTTTTGGTTCTCGCTAGTAACAGCTAAGCAGAGAACCTTTTCTTTGTCTAGAGTTGCTAAGGTTTTCTTGCAGTGATTTCTCAGAGAAGCTGGAATGGAATATTGCTGGAAGGCGTTGTTTTAAAACAGCACTCCCTAACCTTGAAATAAGACAAACGGGTACATCTCTGTGTTTCAGGAGGAGGACATATGTTTTTTAAACAGAACAAAACCTCATCAAATTACCAGCCCATGTTTAATAGAAAAAGTAAGACTGTGGTTTTTATTTGCAGATGTAAGACATTTGACAAAAGCCAGCTTGAGGGTAGGGCTCTTGTCATTCTTTTTAATAATTGTTGCTTCCTGTGATGAGATGTTTCAAAGTTTAAATATATGCTAAAAAATACATAATAGAGTGAATGGCATTTATGGAGTTATGATTCTGTTTTAATCTAATATATATCCCCTATGCCTTTTTATTCCCCTGCCCATTTATCTTCTTCTTCTACGTTATTACCTGTTGCATGTTAATCGGGTCAAAGCGAGACTCATTTTCTTTGTAAGACTTTGTAATTCATGGCATCAAAAAAATTATGGGTATAGTGAAAGTAGCAAGGCTTCGCAAGATAGAGGCAGTACCTCTGAGACCCAGTGGTCACTGCTCATAGACCCAAGTGGATAAACTCTTGTCCTTAAACCTCATCTCTATGTACCATTCATTTCTTTTCACATAGAACATTCTCACTACCGAGAAAAGACTCCCTAAATAGTGTGTTTTTCTCTGTATCTCTCAGTACTGTGCTCAAAATTAAAAACAGCATGACTTTTTCTGAACAGTTGCTTGCTAGAATATGACATGAATGGATGCTTACAAAAAATGCTTTTAAGTAAGAGAGCATATGTGGAACAAACACCAGTGTCCTGTCTGGTTTTGACCTACAGCTGTCAGCGATCTGAGGTGCTTCTTGTCTTTTATGTCCATCCCACTCCATCTGGTCACTTGGAGGCTTTTAGGAACTGTCTCTATCATCTGCGCTTATCAGATTCCAAAATGCATCTCAAACATGCTCAACATGTGACTTTCAGAATTCCAGCAGCCACTGCCAGGATTAAAATTCATATCCTAAGGTTCATAAACTCGTTAACCAAACCATATCAAATATGCATACCACTCTGAGTGCCAGGATTATTTCTTGTTTTTATTCCTCCTCCCTTTTAGACGATGTCCTTCCTATATCAGAGTGAACGGTACGTGAAAAGTTTCTTCTCTGCCAAATGAACGATGAACACATGAATGACCAGTGTTTATGGTTGATGAGTCTATACAGTTACCCACCTCCCCTCCTCCCCCAGCCCTTGCACTGATGACAGTATAGCAAATACCATTCAACTTTGTCACCTATGATAGCTGAGCATAAAAGCTGGAGACAGAGCTAGACAAGGACTCGTGCCTGGGGACTTCCATGTTCTCAGTCTTCCAAGTGAAATGGAAAAATCAGAACACTATACCCTTCTACTGCCCATCCTGAAATACTGCATTTGCAGACAGTGCAAAACAAGAGAAGAACGATTTGTCACAGTGCTGAAATCCAAGGTAGACTGCTACCCACATTCTCATTCCTGGATTCTGTGCTTAATCGAATTGGGGAGGAAAGCACTTACCTGCTGAATATTGCACTTTGTATAATTCTTAATTTGAAACAAGAATGGAAAGGTAAAAGCGATTTACTGCTGCCAGGATCCTGAAGTGTGTTTAATGTTAAGCAATCAGGAGTGTTAAAACATGGAAAAGTTGTAGTCATGAGAAGAGGCACTTTGAGTATGTACATAAGAAAATATTTTTTATGAGAAACTCTTCTGCTTCTTTGCATGTCTGAGGGTTTTTTTTCTATGTTTAAGAATTTCTGGAGTAAATTGTTTAGGATTTGATACCTAGTTGGGGCTATGTAACGATATGCTCATATGCTGATATGTGATGAATCAACTTGCAGGATACCAAATGTTAGGTAACCACCAGATGCCTTTCTTTTATCATGGAAATAACTGATGTGTTAGGCCTTTTCAGGGCTAAGACCGTAGTAAACGTGAGCAATAATTAGAATCGGAACAAAAGCATTGTCATGTATACAACGATTAAACTAACGATTGATATTTCATGAGGTAACAGTAGTAACACATCCACTAATATCACTGGCATACTAGAACACATTTTAACTACCTACCTAACTATACCTTCTCAGTTTAATGCACTTAGGTTTGTTCATTAAAAAGTTCCTAACTCCTAACAAGCTCTTATCACTCATACGAACAACTGTTTTGCAAACTGGTAATTAGATTAGCTCCAGTTTGGAACTGGGATGACAAACCTTCTTTATCCACAAAAAAAATATTTGTGATACCCACTGAAAAATAGATTCCAGTCATTCTATTGTGACCATCAATCTGGACAACCCTTAGCCTACACATCTATCCTCATTTTTGTGTTTCCTCTTATACGGTGGATAAGTCTTAATGTGACAAACTGTTTAGAGTTGGCCTATTGCAATCTGATGCTTTTAAAATATTTTCTATTGCCTTAGGTATGATACTAAATAACATGTTTTTTACTGATAGAATTACACAAAAATATAACGAAGTAATGTTTTTGTGTTAAGATAATGATTTTACCTTTCTGTCTGGCAGTTTACACAGAAATGTTTATTGATTTCAAGATTACACAATAGGATAATGGCTCTACTACTTCTCTTCTTTTTTTTTTTGAATTATATTGGAGATGACATGCTGTTGGGATTCAGTCCTGACATTGTACTCCTGGAGTCTCATCTGGACCTGGAGTCAAAATGTCAGTCAGTAATACCAGTTTATAATGGTTTAGATTAAAGCATTTGTTCATACCTCTCCATCATTGTGTTTAAAATATTAAAGACTAAATCTCTTTTAACTTCAAAACTCCGTCATTTGAAGCTAAGGATGCTCAATGCCTTTGGCACTGTTATAACCTAGCATTCATATCAGAGTACAATAAAAGTGAGTCGTTCTGTTTTGCTTGATGTTTTGCCTGATTTTTATTTGTTTTCTTAGAGATTTCAGACTGCCTGTTTACTTTTATAGGCTAATAGAAAGGTAATGGTCTAATAGGAAAATAATTGTAATAAAGCTTTAAAAGCAACTTTGTAATGTCCTTCTAGTAGGGAGAAGTCTGCTGTTAAGAAGCTGTCACAAAGAGCCGGACAACACAGCACCCATGCAGACCCAGATTCATCCCATTTAAGTTGAACGGTTAAACTAAAATGTCTGAGTTGGGGAATAATTGCTCTCCTTCCCTAAATAGTCTATGGACAGAGACAGCCACTTGTAAAAGGTAGCTAAACCCATCTGAATCTGAATTACTTTCTGGAATTCCACACTAAACCAGACTAACTTCTAACATTAAGGATCCGAAGTTAAAAACAGCCGATATGAAAAAAAAAAAAAAAATCTTTTGTCCTAAGGTAGCGTATACACTATGCCTACAAAACTATCCCAAAACAGCAGTGAAAGCTTTGACTGAGGAGCAATGAACTGTTTTGAGTGTTGGGTCAGTGAGAAGCGCCCAGACTATGGGCAGACTATGAATGCTCCTTTGTCAGGTTGTCTCCTCGTCCTGGCTGTGGGCTGGCTCAGCATGGTCAGGCACACGTTAGGGAAAATACTCCTGCTGTGGGGTGCCAGGAAAAGATCCCCGACCCCCAAGCAGCTTCCTGGCTTCGAGTGTCTTTAGCAATAACAGCAGGTGGTGAACTGCATTATTTTCTTCTGAGCATATTCAGGAACTTCATCCTCGCTCCCAGCACCTCCAGTTATGTACCGTATGAGGCAAGGCAATACATCTCTATCCCGTCACTAAAGGAGGCTCACACAGTTAATATTTAATAGAGCACTGTGGTTACTAAGGCAGTCAATCTGTTCTATTTGATAAATGTTGCTTTTTTTTACCCCAAAGTAATGTTAAAATTTGTTGCTGCTGTAAACGAGGTCACAGCGTCTGTGTAGATACTAACTTAGCATAATCGCTAGAACGAGCCACCAAACATGCCTCTCAGCTACTGTGGAAAATGTTTACCTTTAGCCAAAAGTTCAGCTGATCATGACCGTGGAGTACAGCCTTTCAGCTCTATGCAGCGCAGTGAAAGATGACATCTGCCAACTAAAGGCAGCACTGCGGATCCACTGTTTTAATTCATAAAGCCTCTTTCCTACTGCCAGCCAGCAAGATGTTCAAAGTAGTTCTTAGTACTTTCCCCAGGTCCTCCATGTCTTACTTTTCTAACTACTGCAGTGGGTGACACTTCACCAGAAGTCCTCATCTGCCGCTTTCATCCATACTATTGGAAATTTAGCAGTTGCAAAACACATTGCAACAGTGATAAGGTTTTTTGTAGGAATATTTGTAAAAAGTTTGCTGG
Source organism: Vanellus vanellus (assembly GCF_965231255.1). Taxonomy (NCBI): domain Eukaryota; kingdom Metazoa; phylum Chordata; class Aves; order Charadriiformes; family Charadriidae; genus Vanellus; species Vanellus vanellus. Next base: position 208,520,882 of record NC_138905.1, on the reverse strand, counting down.
CAAAAGTAATTCATTCTATGAAGTGATTATAATTTTCTCAGTGTGTTTCTAGATGAGCACTTCACATGATCAGAAGTAATAAATACAATAACACTGTGTCTCAACAAACAACTGAGTCTGTTTTCCCGTTCTACTGCCAGACATTTACAAGTAATAGTTAGCTCATAATGCAGAATAATTTCCAGTTTCAGTGCACCACTAACAGTATAGCAAATACATAATAAAATAAGTCATTAACTTCATTTCAAAAAGCCATTAGAGTATAGAACAGTGTTTCTTAAACATTGGCCTGGCCTTTTCTAATGGGAATGCAATAAAAAGGCAGTGAAACCTTAGAAATGATGACAAATTCAGCTTTGAAATTAGATACAGTATTCTAGTAATGAGGTTAAAACAATATTGGAACAGCTCTACTAGGAAAGCTGGCAGATATGACAATGCTTCAAGTCAGAAAGCAAAATTAAATATCTTTAAAAATTAAATGTTTTATCAAGTTTCTATTAGAAAGTCTATGGAGGATGTGAGTGAATGTGTGTGTGTGAGAGAGAGAGAGAGTGAGACTGTGTGTGCATGTGCCTCTGTTGGAACAGAATAATACTGGGTTACTTTCTAAATAATTTTGGATTAAATTAATCCTTATGTTCTTTTTGGTTTTGTTTTGTTGTTGTTTTTTTTTTTATTCCCCTTTTTCCCCTTGCGGGTTCATTGAGAGCATAGCAAGCTCTTTACTTCTCTGTTCCACAAGTCTGGTCAGAAGTTTCTCAATGTGATATCAAATTATCAGGCTAGATGTGTTCATGAATCTTTCTGGCTTTACTGTCACACAACCAGATAAGCAAGATAGAAGAACAACCAGATTGTTGGTTCATGCCCAGCTCCTATTTCAAGCAGAGCACCTAATGCTTTTAATCCTAAGAAATGCCAAGCTCAAACCTCGTCATAGAATCTAGTTTACAGGTTGCCTCCTACATATTGAAATACAATATAACGGTATGAAAAATTTTTCTTCTAATTGCTGATAATTTGCCCTAAATGGCTGAGAAAATACTACACAGTACAAGATTTTACAAAAAAAATAAAAAAAAAAAAAAAAAAAAAGACCCGAAACCAAAAACCACAACAGTAGGTATTTTTTCATGCATTTATTTTTTGCTGCTGAATTCCAACATTAGGTAGCAAGCATATTATTGGAAAAGCTCCCTTTGTCCTTGAGACTTCCAGACTTTTCTTTGATTGAACTTCCCAGTCAGGACTCTTCAGGTGGTATACTGAAAGATGTATACGGGGATGTCTTAATTTTTTACTTAGTGTGGTGAAATATATTTGGCAACAACAAGAGATTGAACTGGCAAACCACAGACCACACATTTGGGTTTGACGAAACCTCCCTGCTCATTCAAATGCAAAATATTGTTATAGCAAATAACATCACAAAAACTATATGGGGGAAATCAAATTGCCACCGTGGACTGAATAAATTTAGATAATAAAAGATGGAAGTATTTGTTTAACTTTGGGGAAAAAAGAAATCAAAACGTGTAAAAAACACCTTCAGAAACGATCCAGGGAGCTAAACTCATTGCTGTGCTGGAATGAAAAGTCATGTGCTTATTAAGGTTATAAACTTTCTGCAGTGATATGAGTTTTCTCCCACAGCTTAAGTTCATAGCTTCTCTATATATGATAATTACCTGTGTTAGAAGTAGTGATGAAACAACCTACCTCCTTGCAAATATTCTCCTTGGCTCCCTAGGTGCTAACTATCTTTTTCTTTCAGACTTGCCCACCTGAGTAGTGGCAGTAGGTTAAACTCCAAACAATCTTACCCAGTATGAAGTTAATGTTCGTGTTCATTGCCTATGTCATACCTGAAGAAGACTTCATGTGCTAAAATAGCTAGTGTGATTTTCTTTCTCTGTTTGTTTGTTTATCAGTCAATCATGTAAAAGGTCTTACTACCATTTGCAAACACTGCTCCTTTTTGGAGCCACCACAAAAAAGTAGTCATGAACGCCTGTGTTGAGAAGCTGGTTTATATTTGCAAAAGTTAATAAATTACGTAAGAATAAAATCTGACAGTTTCTTGACCTTATAGGCAAGCTGGCTGATGTGGAGAGGTCACATAGCTTATCAAATACAGAATAAACACACTTCATAAGTATGCGAGCACATGAACACCGGTAGCTATGAGCGAACCTCTTGCTGTTCCAAACTCAAAAATGCACTTGTCAGCTCTATAGCTGTCTTTGTTTACATGGTTGCTAGCAGTTTGGCGAGAGTAATTTCTTAACTGTGGTGTAACTAAATCTCTATCCTAAACTGAGTGAAAAAAAAAAAAATGTGTGAAAAATAACTGTCTCGTCTGTCAAAAAGTATGAAATGTGCATATATTGTTCAGTGCTATGGCTGTGGGAGGCAGAGCTTATTGAGCTCCGTACAGCACCGTGACTGGTAACTGCTTTGCCCAGTGGACTGCTTTCATAGGAAGGTTTTTCCCTATTAAGTGCAGTAGTGTAAAAATGCTGATAATCCTGAAGAACATATGATTTGGGCTTTTATTCAGCATGGCTAGCTGTGCTGTGTTGAGGCCGCTTTCTGTAGCGGTTTTATTTTACTTCATTGGATTTATTAACCATAATGTTGGGGACTCAAATAGAAAGGCTTTATCTAATAATTTGTTAAATACTCCACCAGAGTTGCTTTTGGTCAGGATTTTTGTGTGGTTGTGTGTGATGGGGGAGTGAGGGGGTTGTGTAGTTTTTTATTTTTTTTTAACTTAGCACCGCTACAACCAACGCAGCTCGTGAGCTCAGTGGTTAAATAGTTCGTGTAATGATGTTGTCGACTGGGGTGTGAGCCCCGTGGTGAGTGCACCATGGCCTGTGCTTCTAGTGTTTGCCCTTAATACGGCGTGCAACTGTGAAAAGGAGTGTTTTAGTCAGGGCACTATAGGTAGTGTCAATTTAGCTCAGTACAGAGCCGTAGGTGGTTTTCTCTGGCTCACCACACAGCCATTAACAGTATCATCTTAGCTCAGCACAGAATTGCAAGTGGTGGTATTTAAACTCCCTATAGCAGTGTGAATGATAACGTTCTCATCTTGTCCAGGAAGAAATGTGAAGACAGGCATTCTGGCAAAGCCTGTGGTTTAAGCGAGTCAGGTATGGAAAGACTATAGTTTCATCATCTGCAAAAGGATGCGGCATCATTGAAATTTAGCGTTGATTTTTAAAGTGATTAAAAAAGAACAATGGAGCACAGATTCAGCAGATTTCAGAAGAAAAAGATGAGTATATTCATAAATATCTCCTGGCATGAGCACCAGCGTAACTTAGCAGTTCTTAATCCCTCTCTGGAGATGCTGCTTTTCTCTAAGTCCCATGGAAACTACCCTTAAAGGAGGTGCTTGAGCGAGATGACTAAAGCAAGTGGTGTGACTATTCTTCTCTAACTCCAACTGTTGTTCATTTGCCATTGTTGAAGCTCTAAAGTGTTCAAAAAGTTAAAAGTGGAAAACCTCTCTCAAAGGATTTTAGAATGCAAACTATACAATAAAAAGTAGAATGAAAACATGCTGAAATGGTAGAGTAGACAAATGAATACCTTTTGCCTCGTAGCTATTTTGTGCTAAGGTATTATAAATTGAGGTTTGTGACAATCCGTTCTAAACCTGCTTACATCACAGATGGGCAGAAGGGGAGAAGTGAAATTATTACATCTGCAGGTACATAAGTCCCCCCCAATGGTGTGTACCTGTACTCTGATTTGGTGACTTTACTCACCTGGGACTACAGGAAACATTACATTTCTGTAGAGTTTACATTTGTACCTTTAGTTTACTTTCTGTAATATAGTAGAATAATTAAATTTTGTCTAATATAATTGCTCTTCAAAGTAACATATTTTGCTGTTTGTAGTATATTTCTTCTTCATTGAATACTTGTTTTTTTGGTGACCATTTTGGATAGAATTTGTGTTTTCCATTTGCTGGACATTGCTTAACACTTCTTAATTGCTAATCTGCTGTGTTGGATTCATCATTTTAATACATTTAACACTCATAATAGAGGTTAAATAAATGATAGTTAAGCCCATGAGTATGAGAATTAAGCTAAACTGAAGACAGTAAAAACCATCATTTTAATGATGATTCGTCAAATGCCTTCACTTCAGTGAAAGCTTGGAAAACTGGTATTAAAAATTAAAAAGGGTATAGGGAACAAAAAGTTAAATTCTCATAATTTTTCCTTTTGTCTCTGTGGTAGTTATATGGCATTTACAAATCAATAATTCTGATTATTTAACGTAATCTGGAATACACTTTTCAATTAACAGTGTTGTTATTCAATAAAATGTTGGAATACTGCAAAATTTTAGAAAAAATTGATTTTCTCTAAAAATCTCTAATTTTTGACTTACAGGAACACCACACAATTGTGGATGATCAAAACATCCACCATTGTGTATGGAGTATAATAAGATCTCTATTTTAACATATCAAGAATTTAAAAACTTGACCAGTGAACTCAGTTGTAAATTGACAATCCCGTAAAGCTTCACCAAAGAGAATGGTGAAGATCACCTGACTTATTCATGAAAAAGGATTTTACAGCATCTTAGTGCCTTAGAACTATAGAAAAAAAACCCTTGATGTGCACAAATACCAAAAGTTAACCAAGTACTTTTACTTATCCGTTAGCTATTATTACTTTCATGTGAAATAAATGACCTAGAACCATCTGTCTCGACCATTAATGGTGCCAATACTTTTCCTCTTGATTAGTTCCTTTTGCTCTTTGTATTTCAAAACTTCACATGTAGAAGTCTTTTAAGCTTTGTGGGAAGATGCTGGGTACTGATAATCTGAAAAAGAAATTAATTTCTGTTATGTGTGAGCTCAGATATTTAGATATACAAGAACATTTTTCTAAATATCGTAATATTTCCTCTTGGAAATTATATATATTTAATATATATTAATTAATTCTTCAATTGGGTTACAATAATTTATTAGAGAGTGCAAGATACAGTCTGTGAATACGTAAACTTTATCAACGACCAATGACGGACTTAAATAATGAACAAATTAGGGAACTCGAACAGGAATGCCCACAGTGAAATGAACAAGAAACTATACCAGATTTTTCCCTAAGTTATTGTCATCATTTATTCGGGCATTGCTTACCTCATTGGGTGAAATCTAGCATCTGATTTAGTTTGTCTAACATCTAGTATAGTTCATCTACATTTAGTTTAGCTTGTGTAACAGGAAAGAGTGCAAGACAAACAAAAAAATCTAGAAGCTGAGCAGTTTGTATCTCTAGAATTTTATTGCATTCTTTAGTTTTATGGTTGTGTCACCATTAAAGATTTAAGACATGTTCAAGTGCATCTTTAAGCATGTCAAAAGAAATTACAAATACTTGATTTAGCAAGATATCTTATGTGTGCTCCATTGCAGTTCAGAATTTCCACTATTAGAGTACATTTAGGACTGTAAAAAAGTACTTCTGTGAACAAATGAAAAAAACCCAAACTTCCTCTAAAACTCTCTCTCAGCCTTCTGTCTTCTGTTCATCATAGTCTTAAATAGTTGCTATGACTTATACTGTAGTCTGGGGTCAGTAAGGCTATAAATTTGGATGTCTCCCAACTTTGCTGTGTACTGTAGTGCAACCTGACAGCATAGAGGACATGCCACACTACCTTTTCTTAGCAGCATTTTTAAGGTTTGTGGAGTTCTGTTATACCTGTCACAACTTCAGTTCTCCAGATAGTGAAAGAAATCCACAGAGCTTAGCACGGGATATAATAATTGGAAGCAATACTAGCATTTTTGTTGTAACTTGTATTGCTCCTCTCAATTATTACAGCTGCTTGCATTTTTAAAATATCTTCTAGAGCAATCATAGAATCATAGAATTGCTGAGGTTGGAAGGGACCTTTAAGATCATCAAGTCCAACCATTAGCCTACCCTGACAAAAAACACTTCTAAACCATGTCCCTAAGTACCACATCTACCCTTTTTTTAAACACCTCCAGGGATGGCGAATCCACCACCTCCCTGGGCAGCCTATTCCAATGTCTAAAAACCCATTCAGCAAAAAAAATTTTCCTAATATCCAACCTAAACCTCCCCTGACATAACTTGAACCCATTTCCTCTCATCCTATCACTTGTCACCAGGGAGAAGAGGTCAGCCCCCACCTCTCTACAACCCTCTTTCAGGTTGTAGAAATAAATTTATCCTCCAATAAGGGGGGATAAATTCCTTTAAAATAATAATACTAAAAATATCTAAGAAAAATTAAGTAGGAGATCTAAAGCAAAAATTTGGCCTTCTACTTGTGTGTGGTATGTGAAAAAAATGTTCATTCAGTCCAATAGCCTTTCCAAGTAACCCACAAGGTCTTTTTTACTCTTAAGTGTCTTCTGGTCAACTGTTCTTATATTTGCTACTAAGGTTTTAAAATACCTGTCATAAGAAATTTTATGACAAGCAAAATACTTTAACAATGATTAAATGAAATATTTTCTGACTTATGAAAGTTATGATTAAAAATATTTCTAATTCTTAGCAATACTTTGAAAAGGAAATTATTGAGTTCCAATAAAATAGTTTCCACTTTGATAAAGTATATTTTCTCATAAATTATAGAGTTCTGTAATTAACTTTTCTTAATTATCCTCATTTTTGCATTACTCATGTCAGTGAAAAAGTTCATTTTTAAATACTAATTAATCTTCCAACTAGAAAGAAAGCGTATGCCTTTCTACAAAAGCTTCTCATTTTCAACCTGAGTCTGCCTGGAACTTTTTTATTATGTCTGTTCTTGTGAACTGTTAAATAAATTTCTCCTTTCCCTCTTTTTCTTACACACATCCATCAGTTTTCCATCTACGACAGCTGGTTAGGGGAAGCCCCATATTATATCATTCAGCAGTGAATATTCTAAAAAGCTCTTAATTCCTACAATATTTGGAGGTATCAAATACAGATATTATCCATCTGTGTAAGATATATAAAGATGTAAGTAATTTATCAGACTGACTCAAGGGAGATAAGTCTTGCTAAAAACAGAATTAATCACAATGTTTGTGGTATTTTCTTGATGTTTAAGAAATGAGAAGTTGTAAAATAAAAAAGCTAGTTCTAGTCCCAGCATGCTATTAATGAAGGTTTTGTGGCATGAAATAAAAGTAAAGGATTAAAAATAGATCCATGTCCTGTTTCTAAATCCACAAAGAATTTTAATGTATCTGCAGAGAAATTCCTCTCAAGTGCTTTCCAGGGCTCTGATCGCAATATTCTAATAATTCATTTTGAAGTAAATTTGTGTAGGATTTGTTTAATTTATCTAAGAGTAACCAAAAAAAAAAAAAAAAACCCCAAAAAAACCCAAACAAAAAAACCCATATCAAAAGTAGCAACTGATGAGTTCCTTTCTGGTTGGGAGCCTTGAAACTTGCCTTTGCTCTGGTTGTGAAAGCATATCTGCAGCATGTTATGTTGTCTGCCCAGGTCACTACAACGCTGTAAAAAGATTGTCATGTCTTTAAGAGTCTGTATTCTGGGAACTGTTTGGAAAAGTTCCTGCAGTTGAACCCAGAGGACATGTTTTATTCCTTGCAGAGATATTTTTGTTAGTGTGGAAGTTGTTTTGTTCTTGTACCAGATGAGACGGGACCACAGCTGGCAGTGATACTAGTAGCAGTTTTCCTGCATCCCGAATTTAAATTGCAAATGGATAAATAGCTAGCTTTGCTTTTAAGCTTTTATTATGAATTCCAGGAATCACACACTTACAGATGAATAATACTCAAGGCCATACACTAGCTAAGATAAACAAGCCCCTATGTTCTTGATGTAATAATATAGCAAGACTGTAAGTCAAATTTTAGATTAGCAACATATTATGCCAGCAGGCAAAGATTTCTGTTAATTAGTTCACAATTAGTCCCTCTTATTTCTAATCTCAGAGTATTAGATATTGATGGAATTAATAGATTAGCAGCTTCGTCTTAATGGTGTCAAACAGGCCAAAATGCAAATAGGGATTGCTTTTAATGGGATTTATTGATTTATGTGCATATGCTACTTAATCAGTTTTGTGCTTGACCTACACAATTGCTTTATATTTTAGTTCATAACAAAATGCAGGCACTCCCTTGTCAAATAAGGAATTATTTTGTTGTTTAAGAAAATGTCTCCATCATGCAACTTCCAAGATTTGCCAGTAGAGATGTTTTTGCACGTCCCTCACATGCTACACCCCATTCTCCCACCAGCAAGTCTATATTGCTTTTCTTCTTGCTTCAAACTGAAGTTAGAAAAGATTGTTAGGCTGTGGTGGATTATTACGTACTGTGGAGAGTCAGAAAATGAGACATTGTGCTGCTTAAAGATGTTGGTATAAACTATTTCAAGACATCTCCACGAGCTTCTTAGGAAACACTCAAACATCGCAGATCAATAAATGTAAGATCAAATAGTCAGAAATAGTTTCATCTGGACTTTTAAAACAAGCTAGAGAATTTTGACCTGTAGTTCCTGCAACTCCAAAAAGCATTAGTCAAATCAACTGCTCTAATCTCTGTATTCCCTCAACCAGGCCCAAAGAGCATCCCTGTAATTCACAAGCAGGGCCAGCCAGTGACATTTTCCTCTTAGATGATGTAGAAGCAAGAGCATCTTTGTACCAGCATGTACTACCAACTATTCGTTGGTGTTCATTTTGCAGGAATATGAATTTCAAGTACGCCTCTGGCCCCTTAAAAAGAAAGAAAAGAAAAAAAGAAAAGGAAAAGGAAAGAAAAAGTCCAATAATTGTTAAATAATACTAGTCCTTCAATGGCGTCTGCATCAGACCGTGGTTGAGCTGAGCAGCCTTGTGGAAATGGCCCGCTCTCTTTCTGTTGGTGATAGAGTGAGTGGAGTCTCATAAGTCAGGCGTGTCAGTTACACAGTGTTCTTTTTTTGCAAGATTAAATCAAATCCATCTATCTTATACAAATGTATTAGTGCAGATTTCTGTAAGATCATTCATCCTCATGATAGATCTGTGCCCAATCACTGCTCAAATCTAATTTCTGCTGCCTTTTCCTGAGCTTTTTAAAACTCTGGCTATTTTGCCCTCCCCCCCTCCTCCCCCCCCCCCCCCAGGTGCCAAGTGAGATTCAGCAAGTAAACCTGATAGCAGTAGGTTTACAACAGCATGAGTTGTTTTTCTTTTTTTTCTGTTAATTTTGTTGGATCATACATTCCAAACGGTTAAAACAAAATTTACAACACTCTGCTGTCTTAACAGTAAACCAGCTTGCAATGAATTTGCTTTAATGAAATTAAAGCCATAGAGTATGACTGAAGAGTAAGTCCTTTGGTACTTGCCTGAATTCATAACAGATACAAGTGCAAAAATCCAAACAGATCATGTGGAAATGTAGATTTTTCAAAACACAAAGGAAAGATTTAGCATAGCATATTCTCAGTTAATCATCCATCTACAAAATTCTAATTATCTCATCTGTGGAGACAGAGAGATTTAATTTCTAAATGTTGTTTTGCGGATACCTTGTAAAACTGTCTCTCTGCTGTGTTTAACTGTAGACTGCCAAACAAAATCAATCTACCTTCCAAACAGAAGCCCCGTTCAGAAACGATTCTGAGGTCCATAGCATTTGTTTTCATTTGCTTTCTGATTAAGTTGAAGAACAATTAGTTTTTTGAGATTTAATTTTTAAAAGCTTTATTTTATCTAAAAATGTATTTAGATCTGCTAAAATATGTGTTGCCTCATAAAACTGGTATACATATATTTGCTTTGCATATCATCCTTCTATTTAAGGGTTTTGGAAATAAATGGACATATTTTTGCTACCTATTCTAGGCATCCAGTTCAGGCGCATTAAATTAGGAGTCTATCTGCTGGGTATCATCAAGAAAGGCAAAAATAACACTCCTGAGAGATTATTTTACTATCCAGGCTGAAAGCCTAATTGGTGCCTGTTTTGACTAATTGTTTGTTTCCAAGATGTGTTGCTAATCTACAAGGTAACCATACTTTGATCTCATATATAGGGTGTCTCAGTCTCGTTCTACATAAAATGAGACATTCAGAAACAGTTATTTAAAATCAGACAATTTTTAGTTATGAAATATGAACTTTCTCGTGTGATGGAATTGTTAAAGCCCTGAGAGCACTTTTTTAGGTTTTCCCACCTATTCCAATAAAAGAGTCTTATAGTACTTACATTAGCATAACTTTTTGTACCTGCAAGTGCCCAGCACTGCATATTTAGTGCACTGATACTTCTATTTTATTTCATTGTCGAAGCTTAGATAAATAGTATTGCCCTCAGTTGTCATTTATTTTCCAGACAAAACAATGGGAATATTTCACTTGTGTCATTTGGAATTTTTTTAAAAAAGAAATAAGAATAGAATTAATTCAGCATATATTTGTCAGACAGAATTTAGATAATGGTTAACAAAAGTGTAATTAGTATTAACATGTTGAATAGGCACCTGCTTAAGAATATTTCTCCATTTCTCCTCTTGATACTTTTTTTTTTTTCAGATATTCTAACTACTTTGCCTTATTCAAGAATAATGACAGCATTTACTGTGTTTTAGGAGATAAGGCAATAAAATCATCACAAATTTCTGCATACCAGATTTTCACGAGACTGTTTGGATAGATCAAACATGCAATTCACTATTCTTTGATAAGTCAACAAATCAAATTATCTGCTGGTGTATTATAACTGACACTGCCACTCTCACCGTTACTTCACAGTTAGTGAGAATACTTAGGGAAAGTAGAGGTATGGGATGTTGGTAGATGTATAGTTTCCAACTGGTGTTTCACCTTCTTTCTCAGTTTTATCTCTTGTCATTCAGTTAATTTTTGCATTCCTTTTCACATCATGTCTGTAAGTGTGAATTCTCAAAGTGAGCAGCATAGCTGTGTGACAATGATAGACTAAGCAAAAGCTGTTTAAAAGGGTTATATTTATAGGAGTGGACTCCTTCAACCAGATTTTAGGAATTTACTGAAGAGTTTAAAAGCAAGAGCATAGTCTTCCTTGACCCCCTATGTTATCAAAAAAGGAAAAGAATGCACCTCAAGAAGGTTCTTCAGTGAAAATTAAGATGCCAAAATTATCCTGTGGCAATCTGTCTCTGCTCACGGTCAACGGTGTGCAGTGTTTAATCATGTAAATAAGAAACGTGAATTAAAGAAAGATGGGCTTATTCCAGGCATTAGCCTATAGGTCCAGTACTTCTAATGCACAAGAGACTAAGAGCAGGTGAAGAAATATGGGAATCCAGATTGAGTTATTACTGATGGATTTTTTGTTATATATAACTGTAATCTTAGAAGTCTAATTCCTCCAACACAGAATTCCTCAAAACCAGAAACTGAATGCCACCTTCATCTCACGTTTTACTAGTAAGACTGGCCTTCAGAAATTCAAGGAGCCAGAGATAAGAGGGTAAACCTAAAGCAAGGAAGCTGTACCCTTACTGGAACGAGATCAGGTTAGGGAATACTTAAGCAAACTGCTTAAGAGAGAATAAATGAGCAAATTGGACATACATAGACTCATAGAATCATAGAATGGTTTAAGTTGGAAAGGACCTTGAAGATCATCAAGTTCCAACCCCCCTGCCATAGGCAGGGACACCTCCCACTGGACCAGGTTGCCCAAGGCCACGTCCAGCCTGGCCTTCAACACCTCCAGGGATGGGGCCTCAACAACCTCTCTGGGCAACCTGTGCCAGTGCCTCACCACCCTCAAAAGGAAAAACTTCTTCCTAATGTTCAGTCTGAACCTGCCCTCTTCCAGTTTAAAGCTATTCCCCCTCATCCTATCGCTACATGCCCTAGTAAAAAGGCCTTCCCAAGCTCTCCTGTAGGCCCCCTTTAGGTACTGGAAGGCCGCAATGAGATCTCCCCGGAGCCTTCTCTTCTCCAGGCTGAACAGCCCCAACTCTTTCAGCCTCTCCTCATAAGAGAGGTGCTCCAGCCCTCAGATCATCCTCGTGGCTCTCCTCTGGACCCGCTCCAGCAGGTCCATGTCCTTCTTATGTTGGGGACTCCAGAGCTGGATGCAGTACTCCAGGTGGGGTCTCACGAGAGTGGAGTAGAGGGGCAGAATCACCTCCTTTTACCTGCTGGCCACACTTCTTCTGATGCAGCCCAGGATACGGTGTGCCTTCTGGGCTGTGATCGCACATTGCTGGCTCATGTTGAGCTTAAGGCAATGGGAACTGATAGAATGCACCCATGAGCACTAAGAGAGCCAGCTGATGTACTTTTGAGCCCACTTTTGATCATGTTTGGATAATCATGGTTACTGGGAGAGGTGCCTGGGGTCTGGAGGAAAGCAAATGTCACTCCTGTCTTCAAAAAGGGCAAGAAGGGCCCAGGGAAATTAGAGGCCAGTCAGTCTCACGTTGATCCCTGAGTAGGGGGTAGAACAACTAATCCTGGGAACCATTTCCAGGCACATGAAGGACATGAGGGTGATCAGGAGTAGTCAGGATGGGTTCACCAAAGGGAATTCATGCTTGAACAACCTGATAACCTTCACTGATGAATCTTAGGAACTTTCTTCTGGCTTGATAGATGAGGGGAAAGCAGTGGATATTGTTTAACTTGACTTCAGTGAGATTTCCTACACTGTCTCCATAAGATCTTCGTAGTCAAACTATTGATGTATGGGCTGGAGGAGCAGACGATGAGATGGACTGAAAACTGGCTGAATGGCCAGGTGCAGAGGGTGGTGATCAGCAACACAAGGTCTAGTTGGAGGCCAGTAACTAGCGGTGTATCCCAGGGGTCAAGACTTGTTTTACATCTTCTCTGATGGGTTTGGTGATGGGACAGGGTGTACCCTTAACAAGTTTACTGTTGACACAAAACCAGGAGGAGTGGCTGAGAGTGTCATGCTGCCATCTAGAGGGACCAGGAAAGGCTGGAGAAATGGGCTGACAGGAACCTCATGAAGCTTAACAAGGAGAAGTGCAAAGTCCTGTACGTGGGGAGGAACAACACCATGCACCAACATGTGCTGAGGGCTACCCTCCTGGAAACCAGCTTGTCAGAAAATGACCTGGGTCCACCCTGTCCTAGTGGACACCAGGTTGAACATAAGCCAGCAAGGGGCCCTTGCTGCAGAGAATGACAATGGTATTCTGGTCTGCACTAGGCAAAGCATTGCCAGCACTGGTGAGGCACATGGTGAGTGATGTGTCCAGTTCTGGACTCCCCAGTACAAGACACATGGACATACTGAAGGGATTCTGATGAAGGGCCATGAAATGGAGTATCTCAACTATGATGAAAGGCTGAGAGAGCTGGGATTGTTCATCATGGAGAAGAGAAGGCTCAGGGGGATCTTATCAATGTGTACAAATACCTGAAGGGAGGGTGCAAAGAGGATGGACCCAGACTCTTTTTAGTGGTGCCCAGTGACAGGAGAAGAGCCAATGGGTATAAACTAAAACACAGGAGGTTCCCTCTGAACATCAGGAAATATTTTTTTAACTTTGCCAGTGACCAATCAGTGGCACAGGCTGTCCAGCAAGGCTTTGAAATCTCCTTCCTTGAATATATTCAAAAGATGAGCAACCAGCGCTAGGTGGCTGTAGTGTGGAGCTTGAACTAAATGACCTCCAGAGGTCATTTCCAGCCTCATCCATTCTGCAAATTAGTTAGTCAGTATTGGAGCAGGTTAAGACAGTCAAGGTCTTCAAAAAATGAGTGTAAGCACCAATGAGTTTGCCAAGAAGCAGCAATCATATGTCAAAGTTGTTTTCCTTAACAGAAGGATGCATGTAATAGACCCGTTTTCCTATGGTTTAATCTTCCTTATGCCTGATGTCTTTTTCTTTTGTGGATATTAATTTCTTTCTCTGGGCCTATCTCTGTTCTCAGCGAAGCTGCAGGTGTTGGACATTAAGTTTTGTGGTTATAGAGGCATTACTTCTGCCAAGCAAAGTGAGAAAACCTTTTTTCTGATAGATTAGGTGTAGCAACTTTTTACCATCTCCTTCTCGCTTTCTCAATTCTTCTCTCTTGTCTTCTTTTTTCATAAGTTTTCTTATCATCTCATTATTAGACAAAACATGCTTCATAATACTGCTGTATTAGCCACTATGTTAGTCTACCCATTTGACTTGTTGGCTTCAATGCTTGTAAAATACCTTGTCCTGACAGTAAAGTAGAATACTAAAAAGTTTAGTAATTCTACAGACTACGGCTTTGTAGTTATGTGTTTTCTAATGTATGCAGTGGTTATTTTTCCCTGTCTTGCTTTGGGGTCTCCCAGTGCTTAGCTTGAGAAAGCAGAAGGGAACCTTCTATGAATTTAGAAGTAGTATTATGTGGAGTGCATTAACAGGTTTTCAACAGTTTGCTGTTTTGAAACAAAAATTCTTTGGAGATTTGTTGCCACTAAATACAACAGCAGAAATATCACCAGCAGCATGTTCTTTACATTCCCAGTGGAACCCAGAGGAACCCTGGCTGCTTTCCTTCCTCATTTACATTTATTTTCTACTTGCTCAGCAGAGTTCAGAAAGAGAAAAAAATTCAATTTACACAGGTATCTACATTGTTCCTCGACTTTTTCTGAAGAGATGGTAAAAATGAATAGGACCTTTTTAGCAAGGGGAACAGGAAGGGAAATAAATTCTGTATTATAGATTAACCATATTACTTACAGAATACAAATATTTATAATTTAGCCATTTTTTTCTGCAGACTGAAAAAAAAAAGTACATTTCTGTTTCTTCTGTAACTTTTAGGTATACTTTTCATCAATCATTTTTAGCTAGAATTTGTATGTGTATATGTGTGTATTTATGTGCATATGATTTAGTTTGTTCTTCTTGGGAGTTTTGTGGCATATTTTGTGTATGTTTTCTAATTTTGGGAAGTTTCAAATAAAAATATTTTATCTCCATGTTTCACTGGCATTCAAGATTTTCAAATACATGAAAATAAAACCTGAGTTTTCTCCCTTATAATGGACTCATTGTACCTTCAGAAGGACAGCTTTTGCGGCACAAATGGTGTCACAAAGTTATCAGAAGTTACATAGACTGACGTGGCTGATTTAGTGTAGTGTGTTTCACATCCTTTGTAATGACATGATCACCCATCAAAAAGGGATAGTATCAAAGTATCAATATTGTGACATTGTTATACAGTGTCATAACACCTTGATATAATAAACATTTGCTGCAACAGAAATACAGATAGTTTGGCCTTTAATTAATACATTATTACTAGTCATAAGGACATCTTGGATTTTTAATTCAGCCCCTGTCTACTTGATATTTCCTGGTTGTCCTTTGAAAAAAATCCCACAACAGGAGGTTTAAAAGCTTTTCCTGACAGTGCTTATACAAAAAGAATAATATGTTCTGGACTGTAGTCAGGTGATGGACTGTAATGCCCTCAGTAGGCTATAAAAGTTCTGCTAAAATGAATGTGCTTGATGGTGCAAATAATTTTTTTCTCAGGAACCTAGATAAATAAATGATGTTTGCTTTGATTTCTACTTCTGCTAGCAGTGTTCTTTCCTCTTACATTATACTAAAAACTACATAAAGCATTATCTTAACTGTTATATCAGTGCTGTACTCATTCATAATAAATATTCAAAGGTTTCCCATATTTTGACACAATAGCAGAAGACCGTGTGAAGTTTCATCTTACAGACCCTGGCATTTTCTAGATCTATTGCCAAAGGAATTTCACCAAGATGAGAAGATACGATTGTTTAAGTCTCAGTATAAACCCACTGGACATACTCAGAGAGCACAAAGAAGCTTGTGGTTACTAAATGCTGGTCAATTGTAAATGACACTGACTGAAAAAAGTCTTTATTATCTCCCTGTTGTTGCATGATTTCTTGGAAAAATGTAGAGAGAGGGCTATGGAGTAAAAATTCAGATCTGTTCTAACCAGATTTCCTCTTCTATTTTTCACCATCTCCAAAACACAATTTTGCAGAAATGAGTTCCCCTCATTAGGTGATTGTGATGGGTGGCTGCTACATGCACGTCTCTATACAAAGAGCTGTGACCACCTGGAAAACCACCAGCACAAAGGGCCATTTTCCAAGTATGGCTTCTATGTGCTATACATTTTACTGCGGTTAAATTATTTTAGTACAGACACTGTTAGTGCAGGTAATGATACCAAATGTGCCAAAGATGTCTATTTATTTTGCCATAAAGTTGGGTTGTTTGTGTTTTTTTTTTGTTGTTTTTGTTTTGTTTTGTTTTGTTTTTGTTTGTTTCTTTGTTTGTTTTTTATATTGCATCTTATGTTGTGGGTTTTGTGTTGTTTTTTTTTTTTTTTCCTGAATTGTTTTCTTTTTTCATTGTTTTCTTTTAATTTTTTTGAAAAGACTTGCTAGTGAAAATGTAGAGACAGAAGAAAACAGTAGAATCATAGAGCAATTCAAATTGGAAGGGACCTCCAGAGGTAATCTAGTCCACCTGCCTGATCAAAGCAGGGGTAATTATATCAAGTTGCCCAGCCAGGGTTACATATATGTGAGTCTTGAATACTTCCAAAAGTAGAGGTCCCACAGCCTCCCTTGGGAAATATGTCCCAGTATTTGGCCACCCTCCTGTGTTTTTTTTTTTTTTTTCCTTTGTATCCAATACAAATTTCTTATGCTTTAACTTGTATCTGTTGCCTCTCCTCCTGTTGTTGTGCACCTTTGAGAAGTCCAGCGTCGTCTTCTCGGATGAGGTAG
Organism: Vanellus vanellus; assembly: GCF_965231255.1. NCBI lineage: Eukaryota > Metazoa > Chordata > Aves > Charadriiformes > Charadriidae > Vanellus > Vanellus vanellus. The sequence continues at coordinate 208,504,099 of NC_138905.1, read as the reverse complement.
TTGTGGATAGCAATAAGGTTTCCTTTTGAGCTTCTCTTCTCCAGGCTGAGCAGTCCCTGCTCTCTGAGCCTCTCCTCATCAGAGAAATGTTCCGGTCTATTCATCATCTTCATGGCTCTTCTCTGGAGTTTCTCCTGTCTGTCCATGTCTCTCATACTGGGAAGCCCAGTGCAGGACACAGCACTCCAGACGTGTTTCACTAGTGCTAAGCAAAGGGGCGGGATCACCTCCCTTGACCTGCTGGCAATCCTCTGCCCGATGCAGCCCAGGAGGTTGTTGATGTTCTTTGCCATGAGGGCACATTACTGGCTCATGATCAACTTGTCTGCCATGAGGACTTCAAGGTCCTTTTCAGTTGCTTTCCAACCAGTTGACCCCAGCCTGTCCTGGTGTCTGGGGTTATTCTGTACCAGATGCAAGACTATATGACATAGGTAACTTAGAAGCCTCACTGTGTCACATACAGATGTGCAAACACGTACAGATGCGCAAACACATACAGATAGATCTCATCTCCCTTGCACAAACAGATTGAAATTTGTTTGCAGTCTGTAAATGATGTTCCTTTATGAGCGCGTGTAACATTTTGATTAGAAAGTCCTGCAACAGAAGGGAGAGATTTAGAGGGTCAGAGGGATATTCTTGCACGTGCTTGGAAGACCTTTTTTTTTTTTTCTCTGGAAGTCATATGAAATTATTGTCCTAAATTAGTTTGAAAATGTGATTTAGGTTTTCGGGTTATTTTGATGTTTTTGGACCTACTTAGGAAAAATTAATCTCTTGGTTTACTTTCTTCAGGCAGTGTGCATAAAAGACAATATTACTGCTTTCTCCTTCTATTTTTATATTCATCATCATTTTTCCTGTGCTTCAAACTGTTTTCCTGTTCTGCTGCTTTGGTTCCTATGTCAAAGTGCTGCTGCTAAATGTTTCTGTCAAGTTCATCAGTTACAATTTGCCAAAGTGGCATTGTTACATTGTTGATTTCTCTAACACAGAATCCCATTATTCCTCTAAAATCATGTTTGTTCATCAGACTTCACCCTGACTTTGAGATAAGATTAGCCAGCACATGTAAGGGATGCCCCTCCATATCTGGATTTTATATGCCTCTTAACAGAGTCCTTTTCGGCTCTAAGTTTTGTATAGTGCTAAGCTCACAGTCACCGCCTGAAAAGAATTAGGACAACATAGAAGTATGCTCATCTCTACCTCTTTAATAAGACAAGGCCTGCTGAGAATAATAGTTTTTCACAATTTGTAAGCAACGTTCAAACATGGCTTAGTTACAATTGGTCAGAGTCTGTAGCTTTAAATTAGTCACAGAGCAATACTTGTTCACACAAGATCGCCGTGCGCTTTAGTATAAAGCGGACTTTTAGCGACTGCTCAAACCTTAAATATTAGCAGGATTCCAATGTACCAGCAGATATAAATGTATGAGTACTTTTCAGCCCTTCTCTGCCTTGTGTAGGTGTAAATATGTTGTGCTGTCTCAAGACATAAGGTTAGTGTAATGTTTCTTAATTAACGTCTTTATTCATAATTTACATTAAGTTCTCTGTTGGTGGGAAAAGCTGTAGCATGAGTGTAATCAGTGAGGATATAAGAAAAAAGGAAAGGATCTTTGGCTGGAATAGATCTGACAATAAGATTACTTCGAGGTTCCATTTTGATATATGCTAACTGAGTAGACCTGATTTTACTCTGTTATATTTGTTTGATTTTTAGAATAACTCGAAATGTTGGTTTGCATTTACAACGTAGGGAGACTGACATTCTGCAAATCTCTTTCTGTTCTCACCTAATGTATGTTACCTCATTTTTTATGACATGATTTTCACTGATTTTGTGTTTATTATTAATTTCAAATCTAGCTAATCCCCAATAAAAATAAGCAGAGCTCGGGGGAACAATATTGGCATTTTATTTAGAGGGCTAGGTACTTGACTTTGCCGTTTCAGTTGGGAGGGAGATATTATTTGACCAATTTAGAGCAGCACAGGTCTTGGATTATTAAATGCAAAGGTGGTTTTGGTGAACACCATCATAGTGGTTTGGGAATCTAAACCCCTCTTGCTCAGGAGTTACTGTAGCTCAATGAAATAAAAATATTTCTGTATGGGTCTACTGTCTTTAAAATTTCATCAAATGAAGGGAAAATGATGAGTATTTGCTAGACAATGGCTTATAGAATACTTAATTATGGTATATAATTTTGTCTTTTATGACTTAATTGGTCAATTTAAGAGGTTATTACCATATACATGACCTATTAATGTACTTCTTTTTTTAGATTATTACATTGTTGGGGCTTTTATTTGAATTTATCACTTTAACATGTATAAGTCCCCATGATGCAGGGCATATATAAGATCATGATGTAAAGTACCCTTCCTTTGGGGCTTGCTGTTACTTAATATTTAATATTTAATGCTATTGTGTTGGAATTTGCACTTGAGTCATTTCCTGTGTTACTGTACATTTCCTTTTCTGCAGGAATACCCTTGAGGTCTTGTAATTTGCAGGCAATGGGGACTTTCTATCAAGGTTTTGACCAGTCTCTTAATTATTTAACATGTCAAAGATTCTCTAATGTTTTTATTACCCCCTCGTGGTCCATTTACTAAAAAGCAATTTGCTATTTTGAAGATAAATTAGCTTTATTTTGGCTTTTCTAGTACACAGCAAAAGCACTGTAAATGGGCTTTTTCCAGGTCATCAAAGATCCTACTAAATTCTGCTGCCCTTATTTTTCACATTCTTAAAAGATCTATTTTTGGCCTTATTAATAACAACAAACATCTTGACATTTTAATACAGCAGTTGCCTTTTTCTAAAGCCTATAGATAAAAAGATAAGGTAAACTAGTACAATTTGTTAGGTTGTTTAGCATTTGCAGACTTATTTCACAGAATCACAGAATCACAGAATTTTCAGAGTTGGAAGGGACCTCTAGAGATCATCTAGTCCAACTCCCCTGCTAAAGCAGGATTGCCTACAGCACATTACTCAGGACTGCATCCAGGCGGGTCTTGAAAATCTCCAGAGAAGGGCACTCCACACCCTCCCTGGGCAGCCTGTGCCAGTGCTCTGTCACCTGAACCGTAAAGAAGTTTTTCCGTGTATTTGAACGGAACTTCCTGTGTTCTAACTTGTGCCCATTGCCCCTCGTCCTGTTACTTGGAACCATTGAAAAGAGCCTGGCTCCATCCTCCTTCAACCCACCCTTTAGATACTTGTATGCCATAATAAGGTCTCCCCTCAGCCTTCTCTTCTCCAGGCTAAAGAGTCCCAGCTCTCTCAGCCTTTCCTCATGAGGCAGATGTTCCGATCCCTTAATCATCTTAGTTGCTCTTCGCTGGACTCGCTCCAGCAGTTCCCTGTCCCTCTTGAACTGGGGAGCCCAAAACTGGACACAGTATTCCAGTTGTGGCCTCCCCAGTGCAGAGTAGAGGGGGAGAATGACCTCCCTCGACCTACTGGCCACACTCTTCCCTATGCAGCCCAGGATTCCATTGGCCTTTTTGGCGACAAGGGCACATTGCTGGGCCATGGATAATTTACTGTCTCTCTGAAAACCAGTTCACAGCTGGACAAAGCTGACCATTGGACTGCACTTGGCTAATAGCAAGTACAAGTTTATGTATGTCCTCTGCTTGGTCTATCACATGGAGAGTGTATTGTGCCAATAGTCTAAATCCACAGATGTGAGAAGAAACCAGCTGGGGAACGTCTTGACCCATGTTATGGGTCACGTCTTGACATGCCCAATCCAGTCCCTTGCTGAAACAGGGTGGTGGGTTGTCATCACGCTTTTACAACTGGGTGTCAACAGGGCATCACTTCCCTTTCCTGCCTCCCACTGAAAAGTGTAGCACAAATCCTGTGAGTGTAGCCATGAGAAGATTTTGATATGTAGGATCATGTTGGGTTGCCTTGGATTAGGCCGCAGTAAGTAATGCTGCTCTCTAGAGTGTTTTCTTCTTGCCCCTGACTTGAGAGAGATACTCTAGTGATTATATTTCTGAAGTGTGTCAAGTGGTTGAAGTCAGGTGGGGTGAATCTGGATGGTAGGACCAGACTTGAGAGCAAAGCAAGGTTGATTCCAGAAGGTCCGTTTGAAAAATTCTCACTGCAAGCACGAATCAAAAAAGCAGTGTGTCTGTTGGTTTTGCTTCCCTTTACTGCCCCCATAATTATTGCTTGAAAATCAACTGGAGACTTATAGAACAAGGCTAGGGTATTCCATAGTCTTGTTCTTCTTACCCCATATTCAATTAATAATGCGTTTTATTTACAAATGGAATGGGGCTGGTGGAGAGTTTATTTCTTCAGTCGGTTATTTCCAATACACCTGTGTTTCATTGTCACTGTTTGCAGTATGTCCAAATGTGTGTCTGTGTTTATGTATACAAATTGACTCTTTCTTTCCTGGATGAAACATATTATGTAAAATATTTGTCATAAACTACTTGCATGCAAGTAGCTTTGTCTGTTATACACAATGATTAATTTCTTACTCGACTTCACATGCCACTTTGCAGTTTATGGAATAACTTTGATACTGTCTAGATATTACTATAAATTTACATTTATATGGTGCATTTCGTGATGGAGGGTCCTAAATGCGCTTAGAGACTCAGCATGCCTGGATGAAAAGTACTCAGAGGTAACTTAATTCGCTGCTAAAATGTAGCAGCTCTTCACGTGTACATTGAATTTCAGTATCTATCTAAGTATTTCTAATGGTCCTATCTTCAGATTACAGCATCCTACACAAAATGTATGAAACTGTATTATAAGAAGAGTGGAATTCTAATTACTATCTTAGTCTTAGCTCATTTAACAAGCTAGTTTAACTTTGTTCACGAAACTCTTTGAAAATCTGTTTTGTGACCGAAAAAAAAAAAAAAAAGAGTACAGAATCAAATCCTGCCTGGTCAGGTTTCTCTTGTTTTCCGGGCAGCAATTTCCATAGACGTTAATTGATAACAGCCTCCTACCAGAAGGTAGGCTAAAATCCCATAGTCTATGTGTAAATACCAGCATGGATAAACAGAAGCTGCAACAGTACAGCATTGAATATCACTACTTGAAACTGCTTTGGAGGGATTTAGGCAGAAAGTAAGTACACACAGGCCATGTTGTTTGTTTCAGGAAATTAATGATATTACCTATATTTGTATGAAAAGTGATGACAATTCTCTCCTTAGCCTCAGTCCTGAAAGTGGTGTAGACAGAGAGAGGAATTAAGTTTAATTAAAACTACTGGTAACATAGATTTATACGTGCAAGAAAATACTTGAAAGGAAGTCTTTGTCCCTTTAAGGATTAAGAACTATCATGAGTTTCATCTTTTCAATGCATGGTGATGCACAAACCAGCAAAATATATCCCTGCAACTGTCCTAGTCACTCTGGATGCCCAATTTCCCTTTTTAATGTATTTATATAATCAGTATGTTAATTCTCATCCATGTCATGAATACTGTGGCTTTTCAATTCCAAAAATCAAGAATCATTGTACAACGCAAAAAGACCTGAGGACTACATGGCTTTCAACTGATTATTTCACCATTTTTTTCCCCTCAGTGTTTTGTTTGGGTTTTTTTTTCCACATTAATACAACAGATGTACATCCTTCTATCTTGGTTCTATCTCTGGATCTGTTGTTCCTTTCTTTGAGCTGTACAACCTTCATTTTTGTTGCATTCATTTCCAAGCATCAAGCTGCTATTAAAATACTATCGGTTTGGAAGAAACAGGCAGATGATCAGAATGTCGAGAAAGACTGGGGAGGGAAAGGCAAATAGGATCACGAAAGAGCAATGGAAAGCTTCAGCTGCAGCTGCCATGCCTGAGCTGTAAATTGCAATGCTATAGGTAAGTACAGGAAGGAGTGGTATGCTACAGAATTACCTTACTTTCTAGGAGCAATACACTACAAAAAGAAATAATTAAGAAGACAACTCTTCTTAGTCATACAAATAACATGAATATGTATTTTCTGGATTTTTTTTTTTTTCCTGTGGTTTTGGGCCCTAGCTGCTCTTATTCTTGGAAATTTCTGGGAGGTATTTGTACATATAGAAACTGCCAATTTCAAACTCCACTTCTAAACACAAGAGACAAAAAAACATCCCAGACTTTGCAGAGCTTAAAATTGGTGTGAGCAAGGAGACAATAAGGCGCTAATGGTAAAGAAGAGTCTTTTTCCTCAGTTGGGGTTTTGAATATGTGGCAATGAGGATAAGGGCATGATTATTCCTGATGGGGATGTTGCTTAAAGGGTGTTTATAATTAGGCAGAGATTTTTCCAGTGTTTTGTCCTGTCCAATTTGTTCATTTTGTTGAAAGAATCAATAGTGCTAGCCTCAATAATTGGGAAAATTAGTAGCAGCTAATATAACACAATATGCATGTCCTCCTTGTTATAACTGACGTTTCGGCATGGCCTTGGCAGAGTGGCAGCACATGTGCAGAGGCTGGAGACTCTGCAAACTGACAGCTGTTTAGATTTTGATCATTCTTCGGTGTCAAATGTATTCAGTGTAGCTGTGAAAACAGATGAGGAGGCAGGGAAGCTCTACAAATGACAATGTCCCTAATAAGGATAAGGATCTCACTGCTAATTGAAGGAATATCTACGGAAGCCAGTTTTGCTGTTTCTCTCAAGCTGTTACTCGGAGGCTTGAAGATTTCACTTAACTGCAGTCATTTGTACTGAGGCTTTAGAAGTACAAAAGCTACAGATGAATAAAATATCTCAAATGAAAACCCGAAACAAGTTTTCTCTTTTTTGTGTATTTTGGTTTATTTTATAGAAAGAACTTTTCTTTTACTAGAGCAAATGCAAAAAGGGAAAAATATTCTTAAGAAGGGATGAAGAATTTAAATAAAAAAAATTTTTGCTCTTTCTACTTGTTTCTACTTTTAGAAAGTGAATAAATGTCACGGTGATACTGAAGCAGGGAGGCATTTGTCTATGTTGGCAATCCCAGGTGTGGGAGAAAACAAACACACAAACACACCTGATCCATTAATCATCCCACAGCACAAAAGAAAGCAAGCAAGATCTGTGAAGATCTTGCCATGTTATTCTTGTGATATAAATGAGCTTTTCTGGAGCCGTATACCTCAGCACTTATTAATTCGCATTGTGACGACGGCTTTGTTCCCAGCCCATCTAATCAGCGAATTACTTTTTACTTTCTGATGGTCAGTGTAAAATGAATGAATGGCTTGTCCTAAGAACAGCTTCTACTGTGCTTCTAAAAGTATTAGGGTCTTAGTTTTTGTTATAAAGCTGTATAAAAGCAAAGGGAATTTACTGGTTTCACCTGGCATTTGGGGAAACGGTATGAGAGAGCAGAGAGGAGAGAGAGAGGAAACATAAGAACTTAAGTCGTATTCTTATAACTCTTGGCCTGTTGTCTTTAAAGAAAAAGAAGACACCAACACAATATTTGGAATTAGATGGCACATTTTCATAGCATGTTGCACTATGAAACTTCATTACTGAAATCACTGCAAAGGCTATAGTTCAATAGCATTTATTAAAAAAGTTCCGGAACCTGCAATCTGCACTGGGACTGATCTAGAAAAGTCCTTAGAATCAAAGGCAAAACCCTGATTGGTAACCTCCCTCTCAGCTGTATTTCTAGTCATTAACTGGGAATTAAATGGCATATGGAATCTTTCTAGCATGTTACATACTGGCTGAATTCCATCATAGAAGTTATAAGAGGTACATGACATGATTCTGCTGAGGAGCAGATTTTGGAAAGGAAATACGTTATAGAATATAATGTTTGTATACTTCTAAGCATATTCTGAAGTAGCAGAGAGCACTTAATGGTACCTAGTTCACAGTATTATCAATTTACCACGAGTTTTTAACATCAAATTTAGTACTTCTATTTTTATCCTCAGTTGCCCATACTTCTATAACCATTTCGGTGACTTATACATCTACTCTTCGCTTTTCACAAAGGTCTAAGTTGTCCAGTGCATAAGGAACGAATGAAAGAAAAGGTTGTCCTTGGAAGCAGAGGAAATTCTCAGTTCCTTCTATCCCTCAACACTGTTTAGACTTGCAAATAATGTTCAAAACAATTACCGTCTAGATTTGTGGCCAGGCTGGCATATGTGTAAAAGTTAGGAAGGAAAATAAGTCAGCTGAGATGTCAGTCAGAAGCTGTTTAAGCCGTAATGATAACGAGGATGAAAGAGTCTGTTTTAATTTTAATTAACACTAAAGGTACAGAAGGCAAAATTCACATTAACGTTGTGAGTAATCCTGAACATTCATTGTTTTCTGGCAGTCTTAGTCAGCAGCCTGTTTGAGTCAGTCAGTCTTAGAAAATTGTATTATGATATATTGGTTTGATCACTTTCCTAAATCCGTTTGGAATGCAGCCATCGTTTAGTAAACTGCAAAACAAAAGCATCTAAACTACTCCATGAAAAAAAAAAAAAAAAAAAAAAGAGAAGAAAGAGCAGATAAAATACACCAAAAATGTAAACTTCGTATGTATATACCAGCAAGGAATATAAAGTTATGCCTTAGTGATCAAATGTGATTTTCCTTTGCTGATATTTAAAACAAGCCCTACAAGTGCCACATATTCTTTAATCCATCTTTGAATAGAAAGCAATTTTTATCATAGTAAACAGAATGTACCTGGAAAACTTTCTGTTGAGACTCACTTTGACAGCTGTGCTCACAAAGTGTGCTAAAACATCATAAACACGCAAATCATAAAACTGCACCTCTTCGCTTATGTAGCAGTCATCTGATACCTTAAAGGATTAAAAACAGCAGAAGAAAAGTTTGCAGAGCAAGTACAACTCACTTGCACAGTTAATTTGTTTTTGCTGAGTCCATTTTTCAGTATTGATTTTTGATCTGGGCAATACATTGCAAGGAGCTGGAATTTTTGCAGCTAAAAACAGTTGCTTTGCTTTTTTTTTATTATTATTGCAGTGTGGATGGTGCATATCCTCATACAATTAAAATTTCTGAGATTTTATAAATCAGAGGAAGGAATGTGAAGTATTTAAGGTTCATTTCATAATAGTTTGTGGATACTCAATATAAAAAAATAACCCTTGAAATCCCATGTCAGTCTTTGCCTAAACTTTTGAATACTTAGACTCTGGGTGCATGTACTTTCTATTAGATGTTCCCCTAGTGCCTAAATTTGTGTTTGTAGATGTGCACTCAATGATCCATATTGTGAAATGGAGCAGCAAAACAACCCGCTTACATCACAACCCTGTAAGGACTCCCCAGTGACGTATCCCCTTGCCTGTGGAGCCTGAGCTGGAAGAGTTCAGGACTTGCCTCCCAGATAGGTACAGTGCCAGCCTTACACGAAGTGGGAAAATTAAAGTCCAGCAATTAAAATTGTTATACGGTAGACTAGAACTGAACTTTTCCCTGGTCTCCTCCCTCCCCAGTGTGATCTCCAGTGACTGAGCAAGGAAGTCTTTCCCTGTCCTTCTTGGGATAACAGACTATCCTGCAGCAGTTGGAGCATCTTTATCATCACTCCGATCTTCAAAAAAGGCAAGAAGGAGGACCCAGGGAACTACAGACCAGTTAGTCTCACCTCTGTCCCTGGGAAGGTAATGGAGCGACTCATTCTGGATGTCATCTCCAAACACGTTGAGGAACAGGAAGTTATTGGAAGTGGTCAACATGGATTTACCAAGGGTAGATCGTGCTTGACCAATCTGATAGCTTTCTATGATGTTATAACTGGTTGGCTGGATGAGGGGAGAGTCATGGATGTCATCTACCTTGACTTTAGCAAGGCTTTTGACACTGTCTCCCATGACATCCTCATTAGGAAGCTGAGGAAGTATGGGCTAGATGAGGTGACAGTGAGGTGGATTGAGAGTTGGCTGCGGGACAGAACTCAGAGGGTTGTGATCAGCAGCAGAGAGTCTAGTTGGAGGCCTGTAACCAGTGGTGTCCCCCAGGGGTCAATACTCGGTCCAATTTTGTTTAATACATTCATTAATGACCTGGATGAGGGGACAGAGTGTATCCTCAGCAAGTTTGCTGATGATACCAAACTGGGTGGGGTGGCTGACACCCCAGAGGGCCGTGCTGCCATCCAGCGTGGCCTGGACAGGCTGGAGAGCTGGGCAGAGAAGAACCTAATGAGGTTCAACAAAAGCAAGTGCAAGGTCCTGCACCTGGGGAGGAAGAATGCAAAGCACCAGTATAGGTTAGGGGCGGACCTGCTGGGAAGTAGCTCAGAGGAGAAGGATCTGGGGGTTGTGGTAGACAGTAAATTATCCACGGCCCAGCAATGTGCCCTTGTCACCAAAAAGGCCAATGGAATCCTGGGCTGCATAGGGAAGAGTGTGGCCAGTAGGTCGAGGGAGGTCATTCTCCCCCTCTACTCTGCACTGGGGAGGCCACAACTGGAATACTGTGTCCAATTTTGGGCTCCCCAGTTCAAGAGGGACAGGGAACTGCTGGAGCGAGTCCAGCGAAGGGCAACTAAGATGATGAAGGGCTTGGAGCATCTCCCTTATGAGGAAAGGCTGAGAGAGCTGGGACTCTTTAGCCTGGAGAAGAGAAGGCTGAGGGGAGACCTTATTATGGCATACAAGTATCTAAAGGGTGGGTTGAAGGAGGATGGAGCCAGGCTCTTTTCAATGGTTCCCAGTGACAGGACAAGGGGCAATGGGCACAAGTTAGAACATAGAAAGTTCCGTTCAAATACACGGAAAAACTACTTGATGGTGAGGGTGACAGAGCACTGGCACAGGCTGCCCAGGGAGGGTGTGGAGTGCCCTTTTCTGGAGATTTTCAAGACCCGCCTGGATGCAGCCCTCAGTAATGTGCTCCGGGCAATCCTGCTTTAGCAGGGGAGATGGACTAGATGATCTCTAGAGGTCCCTTCCAACTCTGAAAATTCTGTGATTCTGTGATCAGCAGAGACGGAGATAGCTTCATCCTGAATGTTTTTTCCACACTGTTTAGAGCAGCTGTGTCAGACGTCATAGGAGTTCTTGTGCCCTAAAAGTACAAAAAGCAGTTTGAATCTTTCCTAATCAATAAAAGACAGGAATTTATTTCTTGCTCATTTTCCCATTTCACAAGGGAGAGCTGATTCAACACCGCTCTGCAGAGGACAGTTTATGGCTCCATCCCAAGCCAGAGCCAGATACCTGTATCCAGATGCACCTGTGAATCTCTTACACTGAGAATAAGGGCCCATTTCTTTGTCTGGAATTTCTTATTTCCTATGTTAAAGGGTTTTGCGTTCTGTCAGCTGGCTTTTACAGCTCCTATTTTTAAAGAAGCATCTCCCCATTCTGTTCATAAAGTTCAGGGCATCAGCTTAAAAGCTAGTTTCTTCGCAGTCTGTACAGAAATTTCTGGAAAATCTTTAGTGTCATTTAATCTAAATAAATGATTACAACTATATTTTATTATTCTGTTGTGCTTGACAGTGCAAAAACCTATTCCAAAGAGATTAAGGCTTCCTTCTTAGCAACCAGGTTTATTGGGAGAGGAAATGACAATTTCAGTTCATAAACAATTACAAGGTTTTGTGATGAAAAATATAGATCAGAATGAAAATTAAATTTAAAATGTACAAGCCAGGGAATAACAAAATAGCAAACAAAGCACTGTTAAAGCATGGAATGATCTGTGGGAGACAAATTCAGTACATTTGATTTCAAGTTTCACAAAACTTGGCAAGTAATCTGCTCAGTAATATTCATTCTGGAATATCTCCATCTCATGCCCCAGTGTAATCAAGTTTAGCCAAAATATAAGACCTTCATCAGGAGAAACTGTGTGATATCAACCCTAAGATATTTATCCTATATTCTAGCAGCTGTGACGCTTCCCTGAAGATGAAGTAGATTTGCTCACAATCTTTCTCTAAAAGAATGGATCAGAGAACCAACAGCAGGTCTGCCCTGTCTACATACGGGGCACGTACATGCATGTAACAATGGCCATGTCTGTCGTCTGTCTCTGTTTCATCTCAGAGTGAAAAAAAAAAAAAAAAAAAAAAAGGATTTGAAAGACTTCCCCAGGAGCATGTTCTTCAGAACTGGTAAGTTGCTGTGCAACATCTCAGTTCTGATTTGTTGATGGATTTAGTCAACGAAAGCCTAACCAATGAAAGTCACGGTGACTGTCAATAACTATCAGTAGCAGGTGCATGGAGCCAACAGAGTCTCTTCTGAGTATATTAAGAATTCCTTGGGAATAAACGTTGCTCATCAATTACAACAGTGAGGGCGACACTGCGATAGGTGTGCAGCAGGCTTGCCCCAGTGTTTTCAGCACTATTTTGATTGGAGTTTTCCCCCAGAGAAAAGTAACTGGAAACTTATAAACTGTCAGCATTAATTCTTAACATTAACTGTATTGATGATGATGATGGCAAACAACCACAACAATTAGTTGTCATTAGTTCAGACAGGCAAACGGTATTCAGCAAAAGTTTCAAAAGCCATGCCTAAATTTTAAAGCGTTAGTCTAAATGTCCAGCACTGATTCAAACAGCACCTGCTGCTGATGTTTAATATTATAAAGCTAAGAGAAACATAATGAGAAAGAAGAAGAAGAAAACAATATAATTTGCCCACCCTTTAGACTTACTGTCTTATTGCTTTGGATTATTGTTTCATAAAATGTTCTGCTGAAAAAAAAACAGATTTTCATAGAATCATAGAATGGTTTAGGTTGGAAAGGACCTTGAAGATCATTGAGTTCCAACCCCCCTGCCATAGGCAGGGACACCTCCCACTAGACCAGGTTGCCCAAGGCCACGTCCAGCCTGGCCTTCAACACCTCGAGGGATGGGGCCTCAACAACCTCTCTGGGCAACCTGTGCCAGTGCCTTTCCACCCTCAAAATGAAAAATTTCTTCCTAATGTTCAATCTGAACCTGCCCTCTTCCAATTTAAAGCCATTCCCCCTCGTCCTATCGCTACATGCCCTAGTAAAAAGTCCTTCCCCAGCTCTCCTGTAGGCCCCCTTTAGGTACTGGAAGGCTGCAATAAGATCTCCCCAGAGCCTTCTCTTCTCCAGGCTGAACAGCCCCAACTCGCTCAGCCTCTCCTCATACGGAAAAAAAAAAACAAACTAGAGAAGTATAGGATTAACTTTTGTCTTACAATGCCAAAAGGTAAACTGGAATTATCAGGAGTTGGTGACAATTATAAAGCAAATGGGGAGAAAGGACATAGTACATCGCTTCCCATTTAGAAGGTTATCCACGTAAAGAGCTGTCTAGTTCAGCCTGGGCGTGCTTATCAAAATGCCACTCTTCAGAATGCCAGTAACATATCATCTATCAGAAATAAATGCGCAAACAACTGTGCTGCCACTTTTTGACTGAGGCATTTCCAAACACAGGTGAGCACTATATTATATCTATGTCTTAAGTTGTTTCTCTGTGGATCCTTGTTCAGGTGGAATTTAATACTCTGTGTGCCGAGAACAAGGAAAAGATTATGCAGGAGATGGATGAACATATTTCAAATTGCCTCCCTCTTGTGTTCTCTCACCAGGATGAGATGCATGAATGAATATTTACTAGAAGAAGAAAGCAAAATGATAGGAACACACTTTTTTTGCAAAGGTCCACAATATTTCTCTCTATAAGAGTCTCTTTGTTCTGTGCAGTGGGTTGAGACCATTCGTCCTGTGGTTACACAAGTAAAACAGATAGATTCAATAAACGCTATTCTAGTTTGAGAAATATAAACTCTGTATAGAAAACAGATTGCATAGTTAATTATTTTTGTTCTATCTTCAAAAAGATTTTTGATGATAATATTTTGCAAGCTTTTCGCTAGCATTAGGTGAAAGTTTTTCAACCCTTTAATATTCAAAGAACCATGCTACAGGAAGAAAAAGATTTATGTAATCTATATCTATGACTCACTGTAGGGTTTCTTGCTGGGAATGATCTGGTAAGACTGCAGGGATGAAGCACAACATATGTTATACTTCGGTTTCCACTGACTGATTAGAATACTGTTCTCACCCACTGCACAAATGGCCATTTATTATTATAAAAATATGAACCATATTTATTTTCGAGAGAGAACACGTTGCAATACATGAATGTCTGTATTGGATGTTCTCTACAAGTCAAAATTATTTTCCACATCCTGTCTGTTGTGGTACTGGTATTGTGATTACGTATAGTGAGTATAAATGTTCCCTTTTATATGTTGCTTCACTTGAGAGGACACCATCCAGTATGTGATTACAGGTATATGTTAAACGGACTACAGAGAGGATTGAGCCCTGTTGGCCCCTTGCAGGCTCTGGAGATTTCATACGTAATGCTCTGCAAATGTCAGGAGGAAAGCAAACTCTCTTCAATACATCAGAAATACTGAAATACTTCATGCTGCCAGTATAAGTTTGGTTTGCTTTGGGGTTTACCATATTAGCATCATTTCAATGGTCTTGCACTTGTCCTTCTTTTTTATGAACTTTCTTAGGTCTGTTGAAGATTTAATAAAAATTCTAAGATATGTCTCTTGATTATGGTTTGGACTACCGAAAGAAGGTGAGAGGAATTTCTTGCTGTTATGTTTCCTTTTGTCAGGATACACTTTTGTAAGTCCATGGCGTGCTTTCCCAAACCAGTAAGGCCCGAGTATAGACTCTTTATCTCATGGCCTGACTCCTCAGGATGCCCAGATGCTTTTGATGAGCAATAGGATGCCAGGGATGCTAGTCTGTAAGGCACAGCAAGTATAGGGAGACCAAATTCAAGCTGTTAGTGAAAGCGTGCTGTGGCTTATCTTTCACACAGGCCACTACTCCACTAATCTTATTTACAGAGGTGCGGCAGATACTGCTAGAGTTGGATCCTCAAGGCACAGATAGCATTATTTTCGGTTTTCCTAGCTGAAGGTCAAGGTTCTGGAATGGACGGGGATATACTGGGGGTTAAGGCCTAGCCGTGTTGGTGGTAGAATCATGAATCATAGAATTGTCTAGGTTGGAAGAGACTCTTGGGATTATCGAGTCCAACCATCTACCCTACTCTACAAAGTTCTCCCCTACACCATATCCCCCAACACCACGTCTAAGCGTCTCTTAAACACATCCAGGCATGGTGACTCAACCACCTCCCTGGGCAGTCTATTCCAATGCCCAACCACTCTTTCTGTGAAAAATTCTTTCCTAATGTTCAGTCTAAATCTACCCTGTTGGAGCTTGAAGCCATTCCCTCTTGTTCTGTCATTAATTACCTGTGAGAAGAGAGACCAGCACCAACCTCTCTACAGTGTCCTTTCAAATATTTGTAGAAAGTGATGAGGTCTGCTCTCAGTTTCCTCCTCCTCAAACTAAACAGTCCCAGCTCCTTCAACTGCTCTTCATATGATTTGTCTGCTAGACCCTTCACCAGTTTCGTTGCCCTCCTCTGCACTCACTCCAGCACCTCGATATCTCTCTTGTATTGAGGTGCCCAAAACTGGACACAATACTCGAGGTGTTGCCTCACCAGTGCTGAGTACAGGGGCACAATCACCTCCCTACTTCTGCTGGCCACGCTATTTCTAATATGAGCCAGGATGCCGTTGGCTTTCTTGGCCACCTGGGCACACTGCTGGCTCATATTCAGCCGCTTGTCAATTAGAACCGCCAGGTCTCTTTCTGCCAGGCAGCTTTCCAGCCACACCTCCCCAAGCCTGTAGTGCTGCATGGGGTTATTGTGGCCCAAGTGCAGGACCTGGCACTTGCCCTTGTTGAAACTCATACCATTGATGTTGGCCCAATGATCCAATCTATCTAAGTCTCTCTGTAGAGCTTCCCTGTCCTCCTGGGAATCAACACTCCTGCTTAACTTGGTGTCATCTGCAAACTTGCTGATGATACACCCTATGTCCTTATCGAGATCATCAATAAAGATGACAATGGTATTTCCATATAGAAGCTTCCACAGGATGAAGTTCCATGAGCTTGCCAGTGATAGCTGCCTCATGGAGAAGAATAAAACCAGACAGGCTTTCCGTACTAACTTGCTAACTGAGAACTGTAAATTAGGTCATGGCATTATTACCCTTTGAATCAATCTGACAGAGCGTCTGTGAACCAAAGGTGAGTGGATTGCTCATAAAGAAAGGAGGAAGAGGAAAGTGAGTAGTAAATCAAATTGATTAACATCTCATATGAATATTTATTAATGCAAGAAATGTAAACAGCAGCATCTTATATTATGATTATGATCACATATACAACTTAGTTGGCATAACAGAAATTTGATGAGGTCACATGACTGGAACAGCAATCTAAATAGTACTCCTTGCCGAGGAAGCATTGGCTAGTGAAAAAGGAGGCATGGCACAGTTTATGAGCGATGTAAGCACTTTCTTCAAGTTACCTAACAAACTGTACCTGCTGAAAGTCTGCGCGTGGTAATAAAACGGTAGAGGAACATGGGGACTGTGACTGAGGTTGCTGCTAAATGAGAATGATCACATGGAGAAGGATCTTTTTGTGAGAAATTAGTGGACTTCCCCAAAGTGCAGCTCTTAGATGCAGTGAAAGATTTAAGCAACCTGGCCAACCATTCAGAAAAAAAAAAAAAAACACAGTAGAATCCAGATTGACGAGGAAGTTTTGAAATATGTTGGACATTTTTTTTTTAAAAAATCAGTTACAGGACAAAGTAAGTGGAGGGAAGGCATATCTAGTTTTGTCTGTAACCCGGTGGTTTTGTCTAAGTAAATCTGTCTGAAAAAAAGAAATTGTCATGCAACTTAGATAAACATTAGGAAAGAAAATTCACAAAGTTTAATAAAGGAGATAGAGACAGGAGAATAAAAACATGAGAGGTGTATGTGTACCTTCATGCATCTACTTTAAAAAATTTGGCCTATAAGATAAACTTTTCAGAAGTGTTTTAATGCCTTTACTATCGTCACAAAGACAGTCAGGCTACTGTAATTCCACTAAACAAGGCTGACTGTCAGACAGATGATGTGCTCTTTTCCTCCAAATAATCAAGGAAGGTGACATTGGCTGCTCAAAACCAGAGTCAGTCCATTTGCAAATGGCCAGCTGAGAGACAGCTTGCGTTAGGCTTAATGCCATCGGTCACAGCTTGTACAAGAAAACCCACAGCAAATTATTTATTTAAGTCACAAGGTTTCTTAGCAAAAATAGTTTGTGGTTATTCTAAGTATTTTGAAAAGGATGATTATAGTTTCTATAGCTACAACTGTGAACAATTGCAAGAAACTGGGGAACGTGATCCTTAATAACACAGAATTTTCAGGCAAAACATATTTTTTGAACATTCAATATGAGCAGTTTTTTAGAAATTGAGTGAAAATTTATCACCACTTAAAAATGGTGATATCCTATTGTCCAAACAGTTTTCAGATTGTGGAAGGCCAGGTAAAGGCTAAGTCAAAAACCCAGAACCCACATCTGATTTTACCAAACTTGTGAGAAAAAGTATGTTCATATTATATAAGAGATTACTTTAATGATGGTTTTAGCTGCAGCACAGCCTGCAAAATGTGACTAATTATCTTCCACAGCTCTAAGAAACTCATTTCCCAAAGGAATAGTGACAATAAAACTTTGTCCTTATAGCACTTTGCATTTGTGAGTCTAGAAAAGATTTATAAAATTCACTAATTAAGCCTCACAAACCTCAAGAGAACAAGTAAAGCGATAGTTTACTAATTTTTATGGACGCCACACACCCAACTAATGTGACTTGCCAAAGGTCACACAAAGTCAGAGACAGAGCTGGAAAGTGATCGAAAGACATCCCTCTTTCCTAAAGGCCAATGGCATAGGAGTGCCCAGCAAACAACGCTTTTCTGCCACAGTTCAGATCGCTGCATGCCTGTATCCATTAAAATGTCATTGAGCTGTCTCTTGCTGTGGTTTTCATCCTCCTTTTTTGCTCTGCTCTGTATATTAAAATGGGAATAGCAACTTTCTGTATACTAGGAACAATAACAGCCTTTTGTGGGGCAGTTAGAATGAGTTGGAAATTCTTTAAATATTTCTTCAGTATGTATTTGTAGTGTTGCGAGAGAATGTGTAGGTTATTATCCATAAGGAGGAAATAAAGGAAGACTTTGTAAAGGGGAATTTGTGAACTTAAAATGCATGCTGTAGTAAGTCAGATTCTTTTAAGCAACAGGCATGTATAATACTGTAGTAAATGTTTCACGTCCCATTCCTACAATCAGGGAAATTTATGTTTTAATATAGCTGCTGGAACAATTTGGGGCATCTGTCTGTGTATCACTGAAAAATGCTAGTTAACTCCTAAAATCACTACATTACTGAATGCCTCAAGGAGTATTAAGTAAGTCCATCACAAACTGACAAATTCTCTAACAGAAATCAATCTGCTTGTCTAGATGAAGCTGCAGAACAAACAGTATCAGCCTTTAACCTGACGGACTGGACTGTGGCCAAACAACAGTTAAGCTAAGAAGGCAACATAAACTGGGAAAAAAATGTTGAGTGAAAAGAGAGAGGTCTAGGGTGGAAAATCCCTCAGAAAAAAAAAAAGCATGGTTTTCAAGTTGCTGGTTCTCTGTTGTACCTGTATAAAAGCGTATATATAAAATAAGTATATCTATATAATTTCACCAGCTGAGATGGAGAAAAAATAGCAAAGAAAAGCAATGGAAGGGTTCTGTTTGATAAAGAGAGGTTCATCGTTACATAAGTGACACTTAATAAACAACCAAACTTGATTGCAGAGTGAGATGAGTATACTTTGATTTGAAAGAAAAGGCACATGAGACAGAATACCCTGAAATTCCAAGAAACGATCTGACCTAAATGCCCCCAAATTCTCAAGACTGTGTGAATTATTTGAGGGGAAAACACCGACATATACAGGCGGTTTTATTATTTTCTTTGGATGCCCATCTTTTACTAAAGAAGAAATAAATTATTTTCTCTATTGTGTAAAGCTAAATGTCCATTTTACATGAATGAACTTTAAACTTGTGTATCCACAGCACTGAAACTGTGGGAATCTGGTAGGTCTCACAACTGTGAAAGGACTGAAGGACAGAGAGATTATGGCTTTTTTGTGATATCTGATGCAACATACACAGACAAATAAAAATCTGAGACTTAATAGGCTGCAGATCCTATTCCAGAGAAATGCGCTCAAAAGTTATGTCTAAAATGTTAAGTAAAAGTGTATCAGAGATCTCAGAGATCAATTCCAGGCTGGGAGGACAAATAGCAGCAAAAGGTCATTTGGCCAAAGTGAAAAATGGTTAGGTCTAGCTCTTCCACCATTAGATTTGTAGAGAGAGAGTTGGGTTGCCCAAAAGAGAGGTAGGGTACAAAGTTAAAAGTTGTGCACCCAGAGCACTGAAAGTGTGGGCAGTTAAGCAGTGTGGATAATCTAGAATGATCAAACTAATTCTTTAATCCCTTTTTTTTTTTTTTTTGGACTACTGATAAACAAAACAGCCACTTGAAAACCACTAGCTTAAAGAGTTTTGTCAATGCTGTGGCAACTGCCCTGAGGCTTTTGCAGGAATATTCAGCAAATAGATGTTCAGAAAAAAAAAAATAAAAAAAAAAATCTGCACTGTGCATTTTTCAATGACTGCTTTTAAGTATGGGCCAAACTTCTCAGCTTTTTCTCACATTAAAAAAACATTAAATCAGAAGACCATCTCGCCTGAAGTCAAGAGTTACTCATCTCAAGCATTGTAGAAACAGGATCCTAAATTAGATATTGACCTTTTAGCCTGATATTGAGAAGACAGATTATTTAGTGATAGGAGGAAAATGAAAGCAATTTCCTAGTCTCAATCCCTCATTCCTCTTTACACGTGAATACACTCTCATACAAAGAAAGGCAAACCAAAATTCTGTAAAGTGGCTGCAAAGTAATTAATCTTAGAGTGAAAGGATGAAAACACGAAGTAGTCTCAGTAATTTACTTTGCTGTAAGAGGGTTAGACATTTCCAAATGTGAAATGCTAACTCAAAGAAAGAGAAGGCAAGTAGTCCGCCACTGTCCATCAACATCACCCCCTTTCTCTGCTGCAGCAAAATTATTTTGACAATTGTGCATAAACCAGTCATAAATTATGAATATCTGGGGTTGTTTATAGATCTTAGCATGGGGGGTTTTATTTGTAGTTAGATTTACATCTTTGGTAAGATATCAAAGTACAAACAGTGAACTATTGTGTTACTTACAGCAAGCCTCTTGATTTCTAGAGTCAAATGAGTTTTATAATAATTTATATAGCCTACCGTTCTAAGGCCTTGATATGCCTTCTAAATCACAGGTGCACATTACCATTATCTTGTAACATCAGCTCCTTCTTTGCATGTGTTAATGATTTGCATGTCCTCTAGATGATAGAACAGATACACCTGCATGCTGAAGGGCTGAATTAAATCATTAGTCAAGGCTTCCGTCAGGCTACTTTGGGCCCCGATGCAGCATTTGATTGTAAGCACCTTGTTCTTCAGTTACTTCTGCACTTCTGTTGCCTGAGTTATTCTGACTCTTTCAGCAGAACTCCTTCCCCGGAGGGAAGCAGTCACGTGCAGTTTGCTAGGTCACCATCAAGTTGGACGCCAGTCATAAATACTTTTAGAGAAATGAGTATTTATTCAATAACAGAGGCTTCTTTAGGAAATGGGCTTATCTTGGGGACTTAAGTTCATTTACAAACTCTGATGTTCTCTTACATGCAGTCATAGCCATATGTATTTAGTACACAGGGACAGTGAATTCTGGTGAATCTTTGCAGTTAACACATCTACATTCTTAAAGGAGACTTCAGAGGAAATATTATTTATTATATTTATTTATTTAACCTGGAATAGGTTGCCCAGAGATGTTGTTAGACCCCATCCCTGGAGGTGTTCAAGGCCAGGCTGGATGTGGCCTTGGGCAATCTGGTCTAGTGGGAGGTGTCCCTGCCCATGGCAGGGGGGTTGGAACTTGATGATCTTCAAGGTCCTTTCCAACTCTAAACCATTCTATGATTCTATGATTATGTAGAAGTAAGATGCCCCAAAAAAGGATGCCTGCCTCTCTCTACTGGCTACAAAGGAAACCAAGAGTAATGAGAGAAGACATGTTAAATCTAGAATTATGTCTGTGATAGTATTATGAATAACACCTGGGAACCAATGCAGGTGTTTTGAGTCCAAGTCAAGTGCTGATCCATAAAATCACCTTTATTAGCTTTTCCATACTAATCCCACTCTTTGTAGAAAAGGAAGTGTTTATGTGTATTCCTTAAGTTCCTACCAAGAAAACATTAATCCACTAACTCTAATCTTTGCATGCTTTTCTCTTGTTATTTATACTGACCATTCCTGCTTAAAAATGTGTCACTGTTTATACAACAACCTATCTTTTCAGCATTTGTTGAATAATAAAAAAAAGGTGACAGAACTGACAGGAAAAAAGTTAAGTTGGTCTCTTTCTGTTGGTTTTTGGGTTTGTTTTTTAATTATTATTATTATTTGGTCAGCTTCAAAAATGGTGTTTTCTGTGATGCAAAACGACTGTATTCATCTGAATTACAGTTATCTTCTCCCCTAGCCCTTTCCCACACTCAGTTTTACTTTTCCAAGCAAGAGCTGGGCCATCACACAGAATCATAGAATGGTTTGGGTTGGAAGGGACCTGAAAGATCATCGAGTTCCAACCCCCCTGCCATGGTCAGGGACACCTTCCACCAGACCAGGTTGCTCAAAGCCCCATCCAACCCGGCCTTAAATGTTTCCAGGGATGGGGCCTCCACAACTTCTCTGGGCAACCTGTTCCAGAGAACATGTTTACACGAAATCTTTCTCATCTTACTGCTCAGTGATAGCTGAGGAATACCCATCCCCTTTCCTTTCATGCTCCTCCTCTAATACTCTCAGTTACGGTGTGGTGCTGGGAAGCACGGGATGTCAGCTTACCATTTTGACACCTGGACCTTCTGTTAATGCTCAAGGTCATTCCTATGGGTTCAGCAGTGACTCCGCACTGCTTGTGCTAGTGATCCTTCTGGATCCAGAGTGCACCCATATCTAGCCAATGTTGCATGCTGACCTGTATACTAACACTAAAACCAGGAAAACTGAAGTAATTCTAAAGCTGGAATGAACTTTTTACCATTAACTTAATTAGGGGTGTGAGTTCAGGACTGATGATTCGACTTGTGTGTACTTGTTACTCAGGAAGATAGAACAGTATTAATACACACAGCAAAATGTCAGCATAACACATAATATGAAAAGGCAGTAATACAGCAAGGTCTCATGTAACTCTAGAAATTCCAGTTTAAAAAATATGATTACAACTTTTTTAAAGAAAGAAATTTCCTGCAGAAGAAGACAAATTAAAAACCAATAAATCTTTATGCTGTTAGTTCACCCAGAATATTATTTTTAAGGTGCAAACAAGAATAATTTGATTTAATGCTTATTACTTATGCAGAAAATATACTGAACTGAATCGAAAAATTATCCCATTATGTTTTCAAATCCAATGGAATTAAGTAAATAAACAGAATTAAAGGTTTCTCTACTCTTTCTTTAGTTACCAGAAAGAGATTGATTAAATAGCATAATTGCTGAGGTTCCACACATTCCACACAATGTGCACATGCACATGAGAGTGCATATATAAATATATACATAAACACAGAGAAAGCTAGATATATTAAACCTAGGGAAAGTCCTTGGCCAGCAAATTATAAAGAATTATAAATGTTACAATGCTTAGCTTTACTTTTATTACAAATTATAATACAGTTTAACTCCTTTGGCATGTTTGGAAGGTAGTGTTCCTCTGACAAAATGTTATTTAGAAAAAAACACACTTCCAAGTTACCTCACTCCTGATTTAACACACCTGTGATGATGTCATTACCATCATTGTATGCCATACAAAGAAGAGCCGATGACACACCAAGCAAAGCTATCTAGCCATAAAGATGGTTCTTGGAAATTTACTCCATGCAGTTTGCCATATCTCACGAAACTTAATGTGGAATATGTATGTCACATATGAGTCATGTGCAAGAGTTTCCAGCTGTTAGCACACTGTGTTCAATGCGATGTGCAGGTCAAAGAGACTTAAAATAACTGCTGACACATGAACTTTTAGTCAGAATTGAAAGTAGTGATTTCCACAGGATTTCTGTTTTCTGTTTGAGAACAGAAGATGTGATATGTCCTTATGTCTTTCCCTGTGATTTCTAGAGAAATACATGTAGTATTGAACAGTTAGTTCATGGTCCCATGGAGTTGAGGCATTCCTGATCCAGAAAACCTTCATCCAGCTAACAGGAAAAAACGAAACTTTGATTTGCTTATGAAGGATACTTTATGGAACAGGTTGCAAGAGTATATTAAATGCATACATTTATCTTATGACAAAATATAATAATCTTAAGTAAACGGGAGGCTTCTCACGGTTGCATGCTTGTTCTATCAATCACAGTCTATTGCAAGAAACAGTAATGCCAAGAACATCTCTTCGATGGGGGGCTGGCTGTCTGCTCTGTCACCTGTAGCACATCAAGCTGATGCGTCCCAGGATTTCCAGAGAAGTTTAGAAAACCAGCAGTTTAGAAAAAAGGGGGACAAATTAACATCTTCAGGATATTTTGCTATAATGATAGCTACCAAAATCTTGAAATAATTGAGCTTATTTCAGACATTGCAAGGTTTTAAACACACATAAAATTGCGTGGTTCAAGAACCATGCCTAAGGCAAACGTTCCAGATCACAAATGTTGTGTATGTACCTCGAGCTATAACAGGGAATTCTAAGAAACATTTATTTGCCACATGGAGAAAAAGGAAGCACTGAAAAATGTGAAAACTTGAAGACTTTAGATTTGGCTCTGCCTTGCAATGTATTTCAAACAGGTCAATGTCAAAACACTCTGAAAGGTTAAATAAGGTTGGTCATTTTACTAAAAGAATTCAACTTCGTTGTGGAGAATGCTGTGTTTTTCTCTCTGGTCTGTAAGGGTCTCTTACTTCTTCAGCAGGTCAGTATGCAACTCCAGAAACGTTTCTTGCATGTAACTGAGCTTCAACTCTGGGTAGCTATTTTTACTTTGATTAATATGTAAAACTAATACTATTTTTTCATTTAATTTATATTGGTACTTCCAAATATAGCACAAGTTGTTAATCCATAAATAGTCATCCAGTGCTCACCATACATTTCGCACTAGGAAGTGAGGGTCTTTCTTGGCTATCTCTATTTGTTTTAATTTATTTTGATGTCTGTAGGGTTTATAATCTGGATTTTGCAGCTGGGTTAGTATTTTTAATAGTCTAAAATTAGATCAAAGCAAGCTGATTTGTTTGTCATACTAACACTTTATATGTAGGATTTCCATGAATTACCCAAGCACATATTACAGCTACTTAAACTGCTCTCCAGGGGTTCAAGCATTGCTTTCAAGTGTGGGAGGGATTCGGAAAACATTTTCTACATCAAAATTCCCCTGAAAGCCACTCAGCCATCCCTGTTTCATTGCTTCATCTTTATAGATGCAAAGTGAATGACACAAATATATTTCATTTGCTCATGTAGGCCTTCAACAAGCCCTCGAAGATATGGTTCATTTTTATTCAGTGTTGTTGCAAATAATAGGGAAGAGAAAGAACTCCTGTTATGAATACAATGTAAATTAATAGTCCCAATTGTCAGATACACGCAGCGCTCTGGTGTTAGATGGTATAACCTCTGGATTCTTGTCTCCTTGCCCTGCCTCAAAGAATGCTGTAGGGTCTGGTTTTATATCCTCATTTCTGCTTAAATCCTGGTTCCTTGTGGAACATATGCTGATTATAACGCACAGACATGATGGTTTTACTAAACCTGTAGTCTTTCTGAATGCCAAGTCTGCAGGAGAATAGAAAAATGGTTTTCTAATAATTTTGTCTTATGACGGTCATAAAAAAAGCACGTAGCTTTGTGGTAATTTATGATAGTACATCTGCTAAGCTACAGGAGCTCAGAAAATCTGTCCTGCTAATGGTGTCCTAAACTAAAATTATTATGCATTCATTAAGTTGCAATAAATAGAAGAAGAGCTAATGCATTAAAGTTAATAGGGCTGCTGGAGATATTTACAGTGAATAACCGTATGAATAGCACTCAAATAGATATGAATCTCACTGGGAAATCCATTTCAGTATAAAGTTTCTAAAAAGGGGAGAGTGAGAATGCAATGGATTGATGTTCATGGCAGACTACTGAAAAAATGTGTCACTTGACAATGAACTCAGTCTGGGTTTATCCATTACTTCTTAAAGCTATTTCTAGATATATAATTACAGTATATAATTATGGTACATGTTCCTCTTATTCTTCAGGTGGTGCTATTTCTATCACTTTTAAAAAATCTAGCTAAATCCAGTATGTCTAATGTCAAAAAGAATGTTTTGGTGATATGGAAAAAAATTAGACCTAAAATGAAAGTGGTTAAGGTTGTCCATATTTTTGTAACAAAGCTGTAGACTGTAATTGCTGTAAGTAATTAACTGAAAATGGTAACAAAAACAAACTCCCAAATCATGTGTCATTAGGAATATTAAATGTGTTTTAGATTCTCTTTCATGTGTAGTACTGAATGAGCGTTTAACACTTAACTTTCTCATCAGTCTAAACTAGAATTAATTGACAGCACTATGTTTTCAGTTGTTTTGCCGAAAGTGTTCACTAAGGACATATAGCTTATTAATTAATGTTTGCATGTGTATCTTATTTCCTTGCCATATTAAGAAATCTCTGCTTATATATATATATAAGTTTTAGTTTTGTAAATTATCCTTCCTCTCTTGCTAAGTATTATTAACATTTTCGTTATATTTTCAGTACAAAACAATGTGCAATTAATGAAGGATGCACCTTTTCCCCACCTTTTCCGCTCTTAAGCTTGGTGTCTCTGTAATTTAGAGTACTATATGTTTTCCTGAACTTTGTCCAAAATAACTCAAAATTTGGGATTTAAGATGAGCATTTCCTTCTGATTTTGAAGGTTGAAGTAGGCCAGGTAATGTGTGTAAAGGTTAATGCGATGGCTCACTATTCTGATATAACAGTCAAAAATACTGCCTGTAGGGAGAAAGTTGACTTGCAAGGGAAATAAAATTGAAAATAACACACGAAATGCTTGAAAACAGTAGACAAGATTTGATACTAGACAAAATAGGTGAATTTGTACACATATGGAAAATTAATAGTATGAATGCAGTTACATTCTCCATCTGTATTCAAACTCTACAATTTGTATAAGAAGAATCACACATCTCTGTGACAGATCTTTCTGTACCTCCACAGTCAGTGTACCTGTGATGTACAATTGCATTACAAAACCCTCTATAAAATGTCATACAATGAAGACTTCGAATATGTGTTTCTTTTTGGTAGTATTACATTGTTCTTGTTTAAATTATTATTATTTTATGAAAGCAGAAATTATTTTAAACATATTGTACAGCACCACCAAGAAAGAATTGTGTAAAGCAGTGTGGGTTGTTCATGTTCACACTGCGCAGAAATATTGCCCAGCTGAGGAGTTACTGGAAATTCTTAAATGCAAGTTATCTGCTACTAAAGCATACAGAACTTTTTTAGCCAGGACACCCTGTCCTGTGCTAATCGCATTACTCGAAGCACCTTACTAATATCCCACTACAGTATTTCATCTGTTAAAATCTAGTGTGACACTCAAAATCTGGAAGGCAAAAGGAAACACAACTTACACGTAAAGTCAAGGGTCTCTTGGTTGTGGAAAAAGAGAGAAACAAAAAATACAGTAAGGAATGGTGTTGCAGAAAAGGTCTTAACAGTGGAAATGGTCGCACAGTAGTTCCTACTGTTCACCCTGTGCTCTGCTGTTGTGCTCACCCTTCCCTGGCCCCTCCGAGCCCTCCCGTTCCTGGTGTCAGGGTGAGTGGCGTCTTACGGTGAGTCACCAGTGTCTTCCCCAGGAGCGTGATGCAGATGGTCTGTTTCTCCAGCCCTAAGGAGGAGTGACACACAACTCCTAATATGGAGTGTGTCACTACGCTGGATACTTGCTCTTTGCTGTCTTTGCAACACCTAAAATCGGTTTTGCCCATTTTTCAGGCCTGCATTTCTTTAACTGAGTAGAGATCAATTCTTTACAGCTCTGGGATCTCCAGTGTCATCCTGTGTCTCTTTTCTTATCACCCCATGCCAGCATCGCTCTGCATCGCGTCCTCTATCACCACTTTTGAGACCTCTGCTACCATACGGTGTCTGTACTCTTCTATGCTACACCATTTTGCTAAAGCCATAAATATTTAATTTTACACGGGGCAACGACTTTTTGCTATCTGTGTAAAAATTATGGTTATATCACATACTTCGTTAAAGATAAGCACAAGTAAGACAAATGAATTAAAATTTCCTCCTTCCTTTGGCTGTTGCAGCTCAGCCAACTAAAACAAAGCTTTAGCCAGGCCAAGACAAGTTTAGACAACTCCTGACAAGTTCACAGGCCTCACAAAGTACGACAGCTCTGATATACATTCATCACGTAATCTTCACAAAATTATTCATGTTACATTTTTACTTAAAACAGTATTTCATGTCTGCAATATTGTCCTTCTTCAGATACAGCTTTTTTTTTTCTCTTTTCAAAGTAAAGAAGAAATGAAATGGACTTACTGTTTCTGTACCGAAAGAAAAAAAGTTCATAAATGCTTTTATACAGGCTAGCAATGCTATTTGTTTAAATTATTAAAATGGTTTCATATTAGCCTTTGATGCTGCAGCAACTTATATTAGGACAGGCCACAATGTTTATAGGATCTGCCATCTGGGTTAGGGGCCATAAGTAAATGATTGTTCACAGTATATATATGCAGGTGCACTGTCTCTCTTCATCTGTGTGCATGCTGGAATTATCTAAGAAGTTGGATGAATGGAAAATTTACTTTACAGGATGTTGCGATCTGTGCGTCTAACTGTCTTTTGTCAATGTAAGAAATAGCTAAATAATTGTCTTTTTTTCTAAAAAGAAGCACTGAGTTATCAAATACTTGGTGAACGATTTAAAACATAACACATAAAACAGAGGTGCAAACTTGCCTAGGGGTAATTTCAATTAACTTATAGAATATATAGTTACTAGAGCCATGTAAATGTGATATTACTGAAAGTCTTCTAAATATCTGTTGTCACACTTTTAAATAATTGAAGAATTTCTCTGAGAACGTAGAACCATAGAATCATAGAACAGTTTAGGTTGGAAGGGACCTTTAAAGGTCATTTAGTCCAACCCCCCCTGCAATGAGCAGGGACATCTTCAAATAGATCAGATTGCTCAGAACCCCGTCCTACCTGACCTTGAATGTTTCCAGGGATGGGGCATCTACCACCTCTCTGGGCAACCTGGACCAGTGTTTCACCACCCTCAGAATAAAAAATTTCTTTTTCTGAATCTCCCCTCCTTTAGTTTAGAACCACTATCCCTTGTCCTACCTAGGCCACTCTGTCATATTGCTGATGATTTGTTTATCCAGACGTTCAGGCAGTTTTACCTGTTTTGTTCCTCAAAGTTGAAGACAACTTTTATTTTTCCTTCCTTTAATTTAGGCGTCTCTGTATTTTGCAACTGAAGCAGTGTGTTTTAGCCCTTCTGACTTTTATCTGTGTAGTTTCTTATGTCACAGAATCACAGAATTTCAGAGTTGGAAGGGACCTCGAGAGATCATCTAGTCCAACTCCCCTGCCAAAGCAGGATTGCCTACAGCACATTACTCAGGACTGCATCCAGGCGGGGCTTGAAAATCTCCAGGGAAGGGGACTCCACAACCTCCCTGGGCAGCCTGTGCCAGTGCTCTGTCACCTGAACCGTAAAGAAGTTTTTCCGTGTATTTGAACGGAACTTCCTTTGTTCTAACTTGTGCCCATTGCCCCTCGTCCTGTCACTGGGAACCACTGAAAAGAGCCTGGCTCCATCCTCCTTCAACCCACCCTTTAGATACTTCTAAGCATTAATAAGGTCTCCCCTCAGCCTTCTCTTCTCCAGGCTAAAGAGTCCCAGCTCTCTCAGCCTTTCCTCATAAGGGAGATGCTCCAAGCCCTTAATCATCTTAGTTGCCCTAAGATGTCATCACCTACATTTATAACAGATTTTTTGCAACACATTTATTTCCAATTTCCTGATAAAATCCAAGTGTTCACTCAAACTGTGAATGAAAAAATAGTTGCACTACAGATAATAGTAACATACATTGCACGATGCTCAAAACATCAACAGAAGATACTGCAGCTACTTATAACCCTTACTTATAATTAGATCACAAGAGAATCACCTTGCTTTGTCAATGAACATGCATACTTTTCAGAAACTCATTTATTCAGTGAATAATGAAAGGGGTTTTTTTGGTTGAACCTTGTTCTTTCCTGTTTTCTTTCTTACTAAAAAGAAACAAACCCAAAAGCAAAACACAAAATTCCCCCCTTGTTAGTGTGAAAATTACCCATAGAAAACAGACATATTTAATGAAAACTGCCAACATCATGAAACGGTTTCAACAGGTTGCTATCAAGCAGCCCAGGGAAACAATTATCTCCCAAATTATCTCATTTATAATAAGTAGGATACCTCTTAACTGTGCATTAGTCTTTTTTTAAATGGAGTTAATGTAGCCTATTTAAAAAGCATATAAAGTAGACTTCATATTATAATACAGATCAATCACTTTAACACTTTAGTTCTCTATGAAGCTCTTCTCTTTGAGGAAGTAGAAATATATTCATACAAATCCCCAAATCTGTTCCCTGAATGGAGGCTTGCAGCTTTCCTCTCTTGCATCTCCTCCTGGAACCTCAAACTTTGTCATTTGTGGAGTCCCGAAAATGTCTTTCTCTTGAGGCAAAGCCAGTTGTCCTTCTTTTCTTCTTTGGTCCCAGCCAGATCTATTAATTTCTTTGTGAAGCTGAACTGGGACCTGCTGACTGCGAAGGCACTTGTGGCTCCCTGTGGTGCGCAGCCCTGCGAACACCGTTAGCCCGGCACATGCAGAATCTGTGTCCTTTCTGTTGCGCAATCGTCCATCGGGTCATTAGTTCTACAGTTTAGACGAGCAATACCCAGCAGAATGAAACAACTTCATCACGGCAGTACATGCCTCCCCCTTTAGCAGGAGTCAGCACCCAGTGGGTACTGCTGTATTTGGCAGACATTGCTGCTGGACTGGGGCCACAGCTGACTGAGCTGATGGTTGCAGGACTGCAGCACACCTGGGACATCTGAACCAAGAGTTCCTCCCACCTTTTTTTTTTTTTTTTTTCTCTATGTTCCATTGCTCATAAATAAGTATATACATTTTAATAAAAGATTGTGATGTTTCATACAGAAGACAGTGACAGGTGCTTTGATTACTGAAATTATAACCTATATCAGTAACCAGCAGGAAATCAAACTCCAGTAAAGTGACCTGTATATTTTTCTTTCTCTTTTAAATTTAATTTAGCTTCCTTATTAAAGTTGCATTAGCCAGAAACCACGTATTGTATGTGCAGTAACTTTGATTTTTGCCTTTTGTAGATTTGTTTCACAAACTTAACATAAGCACGTGAGTTTAATCTATTTCATTTCTAAGTCTTGTCTGTTCCAGTTGTGTGCAGAACATCTTTATTAATCTATTACTCCTGTTTTTTGTCCAAACCTGCACTGAATCTATGTAGGGTTTTTTATTAATCTTCAAATTTTCACTGGTATGTAAGACCACACTTCCTTTCCTCCCTTATTATTTTGTGCTATAAGAAGCACCCGAAGCAAGCATTATAAATTCATTGAATCCTCAGGAGCCGGGCATATTTCAAATTAAATACCTGCAGTGTCATAATTTTCTATAGCTCGTTACTTTTAATTCAAATCCTTTCCCCTCTTTTGACCTAATCCAGAAAGATCCAAAATTCCCATCGTTTCAAGGAAATCTCAGCCAGTGGGCACACGCGCCTGACACAGCAGCAGCAGTTTGGGAAGAAGCTGTCTGTACGCGCATGTGTAGGGGTGTGTGTGCATCTGATGTAAATACGGAGAATAAACAGAAGCTGAGAGTCTTACTATAGTAATTTTACAAGCTTAACTTGTAACTTTATTGGCATGATGGAGACTTGTGATAATTTTCATGGCAGTAATATTGATACAGATTTATCTTCTATTTTTGTAAGTAGAGACACATAGAGAGAAAAGAGAGAAAGCGCTGCCTTACACGTGAAGGATGCGTGTTGATGTTCTCAGGTTTATAAAGTGCACAGGAAAAATATATCTGTTGAAAGACTCTGTCAATAATAAAATAGATGCAAGCAAACATTTAGTCATGATGGATTGTTATGAGAGAGATCTACCAGGAAGCTTAATGAGGATGTTTTAGGACTAGTTAGTAGGGCCGTTAGAAGCAAGAGACTTAGTGGCAATGGGGAACATCTGATGAAAAATCCGTGTTACAGAAATTAAATTCTTTTAAACCTGTGAAATCTTTACAGCAACTCCCTGAATTTTGTTATGAAGAAAGCAGTCAGAGGGAAAATGCTTCTAGACTTTGTAATCACAGAGAGGAATTTGTGGAGAGTGTGAGTGTAGAAGGCAGCTTGGGTAAGGAATTGGATAAGTTTGTGATTTTTACAGAAAAAAGAGGGAAGAGCAACAAAGTAACGACACTGAACTTCACTATGATGTCCATAAATCCAGAGTCCAGGTCTTATGGGAAGAAAGTCAGAAGGTCTAAAGTAGCGAACCAAATCCAAAAAAACAGTTATTCTTATTCAGAGAAATAATACGATGTGCAGTAAAAAACAGCTCGCTGGTCCATGAGCTTTTCTTCATTGAACTCAAACACAAAAAGAAACTGTGCTGAATGTGGAAACGGGCATAGTACATTACAGCAAGTATAAAAAAATGTATATGTGGGCAGAAGCAGTAAGAATATGGCATAAAAATGGAAAAAATAGCAAGGGATAGCAAGTATAACAAGAAGTAATTCTATATGTATATAAGCATTAAAAGAAAGAACAAAGAAAATGGTAGTCTGCAGTTCAGCAGACAGGAAAGGCAACAACAAGTTGCTCAGGAAAATCTTAAATATTTAATATCTTTTATAATTCAAATTTTAAAAGAGAGGCTTCAGGAGACGGCAGCTAACTAACACTAGTGCCAAGAAGATAAGAATAACAGGGAACAAGTGAAAGGAATGAGGAAAAAAAGCAGGTGAGAAAGTACCTGAAAGGTATCAAGATTGCAAAGAAAAAACATAATCAAATCAATTAAAGAAGTTCCACAATATGAAAGTAATCAGAGGTTGGGAGTGGGAATAGTCAGACTGGGAAGCAACATGTACGCTTGCCTCAAATTTACTCATCCCTCGGCATCCATTTATAACCACCGTTGGAGTTACTGGGTTAAATGGGCCTTTGTCCTGTCCCAGTGGGGCCATTCCTCTAGCAAAGTAGATGCACCTTTAGATGCAGTTGTCCTTCAGAAAGCACTGGAAGGATCGAAAGCCAAAGAGATTTAACTGCGGTCATACATGCAGAAGCATGTATAGACCTTACACTGCCGTGTGTGAACATTAGCACTGTTTGCTGGGTGGGAACAAACCTTTGCTTCCAACACGAGGGCTCAGCCTGGAATATTATGACATGCTGAGCTGTAAAGGGATCAGAAAACCACAACAGTAAAAACAAACAGGCAGGCAAACATATGGAGAATGGTGGAAAGATTGCTTATTTGGATTGCTTATTCTAAAGCCGATAAAACTCTAAGAAGGAGAGGTAGAGCAGTTGGGTTTGGCTGTTTTTTCTTTGTACTTAAGTAAAAGGTAATTGAAAAGAGGAAATCAAATAAAATGTCAGCTGAGAACACAAGAAATAGAAGGTATAAATTGCAACAGAAGAGATTTAGGAGAGACATTAAGGAAGATTTTTTAATTTGATATGGATACTTAAACATCAGAAAAATTGCTGTGGGACATTGTGGAATATATGTATTGTTGCAAAACGCTGTCAGGAACTGTTAGATGCAATTGATCTTGCTGCAGGGGTGGGCGCCTAGCCTAGATGGATCATAGAGGACCCTTCTAGCCCTTTTTTCTGATTTTCTAACTGTCTTCCTTTGATGTAGTTCCATCTGTTGTTACCAATGTAAAGGGGGCTGTACAAAAATTGTTGTACCTGTTTAGTATGAAGTACAGCATATGCATGCTGACAAGCCCTTACCACAGAAATTATATACAGATAGTATCAGTTCATTTTATGTAATTCTTTGACAAGAAAAAAAATGCATGCAACAAACTACTCCGGTCAAATGAAGTTATGATACAATCTATTACTATTTCTATATAGGGTTTCAGGCTGCCCAGGGAGGTTGTGGAGTCCTCTTCTCTGGAGATTTTCAAGACCCGCCTGGATGCAGTCCTGAGTAATGTGCTGTAGGCAATCCTGCTTTAGCAGGGGAGTTGGACTAGATGATCTCTAGAGGTCCCTTCCAACTCTGAAAATTCCGTGATTCCGTGATATATGTGCCAGCACTCACAGAAACCTAGCCCTGACCAGCCGTGTGTTAATGCTTTACGTAGCTGTCTAAATAACATCTGAAGAGTGGTAACTTTCATAGTTTCACTGTACCTATTGCTAATAAAAGGTGCAGGAAACAGGGCTGTTCTAAAAGATCTTCAAGAATGATTCCACTCTACATGTGGTGTATTTTAATATTATTTGATATGGATTTATTGTTTTGCTAGAATATGTACCTAGACATAAAAAAGAGCATAGTAGAAACATTATTCTTTTATTATTAATAATGCAGTTAGAGTTCTAACTTTTATGTATTCTGAGGAAAAAAACACCACCTTCTAATAACCTGCTAAGAAGAAAACAGAATTATGCAATTTCTCAAACACTGAATGTAGTTAATTCTCAAGTCCAAAAATCAAATCAAATCTAAAGGGGTGGGTTAAATGGATGCGATTTTTCATCTTTGCTAAATGAAAGAGAAAGTAATTATATTGTCCTTTAGTGTTATTTTTAAGCATACCATAAAGATCAAATGGTCTAGCAGAAACAGAAAGCTTCTCCGTACCAGATTAAGTCAAAACAAACACATTCTAGCAGTAAAACATAACAAAGTTAATAAAGAGCAAGTCTTACTTATTCTTCCCCTTTCATTATTAATAGAATGTTTAACTTCTTCCTTTTCTAATTTCACAGTTTATTGTTCATAAACCAGATTGACTATATTTAAGACATGTTGTAATTTGTCTCCATCATGTAATTAAGCATTTGGCTCTATAAATTAAATTGTAATTACACATAAGAGAAAGCATAACTTAGGTGTAATTGCATTATGACCTCTGTGTACCTTGTTCATAGTTACTATCAATATACTATAAAGGACACCAGGATATCAAAATAAAGATATCTTGGAGCATTCAATAAATGAAGGACTGTTTTTTCAAAGCATATTTAATCCGAAATATCATCTTCATTTTATTTACATGTATGTTCTTGTGAACGTAGGCTTTTCTATATTTTATAGTTGAAAGGATTTTTTCTCCTGTCATTAAATATCACTTTTATCCTAAAGAAAAGAGAGACTAGAACTTGTATTCATATACCACTTTAAAAGGAATGGATGGGAGAAAAGGTTTGATTTAGACATAAGAGGGAAATAAGCTGGACACTTTGCCACTGTTTCATTATTTTTGCATTATTTTATGCAAAGTTCTTATGTCAGCAGTGTCAAAAGCCATAATTGGGAAGGCACCCCCACAATATGCCCAAGGATGTTACTTCATGGGCAACAGATCACCTTCATTATTCAAATCACATAGTGATTGTATTTGCATAGGCTTATTTTCACTTTGTAAACTGGTTCTATATTCAGATAATTTCAAAGTTAGTGGGGTTTTTTATTGGCATCACCAAGAGCACAAGATTTAGATTTGACATACATGGAAAAATACAAATAAGCAAAAGACTTATGGGAAAGCAGTTATACTTCAGAATATTTCTGAATTTCCCTTGAAAATTTGTGCAGATATCTGCATCTATTTTATCTGCATGGAAAGAAGAAATTCCAGAAACATTATTATGGGAAAAAGTATTTTATTATTTACTGTTAAGAAATTTATCTCTTATGGAAGTTGTCTGGCATCTTTTCTCATGTCCTAAGCACTGCAGACCTATCTAGAAACTACTGAGGAGTTTCTAATGTTTCTTTAGATCAAAGTCTGTATTCATGGAAAATAAAATTCTATACCAGGCTATCCAGAACATATAATTTACACATTTATAGATACATAAATTAATTTGTGATATAACTTTTATTCTACAGCAAAATACTGCAAAACCCAGGCACAATTTAAATTCAGTTTGATTCAAAGTATAAAACACTGAGTATTATATAACGATGTTCTACAGACTTCCTAGAAATAATACAGGAAATATAAATGGAAGTGAAGGATAACTCATTTAGTCTTGCAAACCTGAAGCCTATTTTAACATTGGCCGGATATTTGAGTAATACTTTTAAGGGATGACATGCAAACCAAATTATTTTTCTCTGTTTAAATACAGTAATGTGAATAGAATGCTTTTGAACAGTAAGATCTGTTTCATTGAAGTTTTATAGCACAGTAATATTACAGCCTACATTTTTCTTATTTCTCACATAAAATTTTCAAACTTGACTGATTTTTCAAAGTAGTTAGCAAAACTTCACTAAAAGAAAAAAGGCATTTTAAGCGTCTGCATATGATTTGTTGAAGGGTGAACTATTTGTTTTAATTTTAAATAAAACTTCAAATAATTGTGTTCATCTATGAAAACAAAACAAAAAAAAAAGGTATTCATTATCTGTCCATGAAACTTTTAATCTAAAGGTACTGAGATGCTTTTGAGAATCCTGTACATTAATGTAAAGCAAAGACGTATTTGACAAAATTACTTTGTCTGACCTTTTTAATAGAAGCCAAAAGCAAACACTTGCATGGATTGTTAGAATCTCTCTCATCAGTACAGCAGTTATTACTTTAATTAAAGGATTCATACTCATACTGTGACTTTCTTCAAGTAATAGTATGACCTTCACAGAATCATAGAAGAGTTAAGGTTGGAAGGGACCTCTGGAGGTCATCTGGTCCAACTCCCATGCTACAAGGGCCATCTAGAGCTCATTGCCCAGGACCATGTCCAGACGGCATATGAATATCTCCAAGGATGGAGACTCCACAATCTCTCTGGTCAACCTGTGCCAGCGCCCAGTCACCCTCACAGAAAAAAATTATTCCTGATATGCAGAGGGAACCTCCTGTGTTTCAGTTTGTGCCCACTGCCTCTGGTCCTATCACTGGGCACCAGTAAAAAGAGCTTGGTCCCTCTTCTTTGCACCTTCCCTTCAGGTATTTGTAGACATTGATGGGATGCCCCCTGAGCCTTCTCTTCTCCAGGCTGAACAGTCCCAGCTCTCTCAGCCTTTTGTCACAGGAGATGCCTCAGAAAAGTTGGGCAGGAATGTTG
The DNA here is from genome assembly GCF_965231255.1 of Vanellus vanellus. Lineage (NCBI taxonomy): Eukaryota > Metazoa > Chordata > Aves > Charadriiformes > Charadriidae > Vanellus > Vanellus vanellus. Next base: position 208,467,540 of record NC_138905.1, on the reverse strand, counting down.
ACCAGTTTGACGGTAGGAAGAATTTACAGAGGGATATGGACAGTCTGGATTGATGGGCTGAGGCCAATGGCATGAGGTTCAACAGGGCTAAGAGCTGGGTCCTTCACTTGAGCCACAACAACCCCATGCAATGCCACAGGCTTGGGGAAGAGTGGCTGGAAAGCTGCCTGGCAGAAAAGGACCTGGGGGTGTTGGTCGACAGCCAACTGAACATGAGCCAGCAGTATGCCAAGGTGGCCAAGAAGGCCAATGGCATCCTGGCCTGTATCAGGAATAGTGTGGTCAGCAGGACTGGGGAAGTGATCATCCCTCTGTACTTGACACTGGTGAGGCCACACCTCAAATACTCTGTTCAGTTTTGGGCCCCTCACTACAAGAAAGACGTTGAAGTGCTGGAGCGTGTCCAGAGAAGGGCAACAAAGCTGGTGAGGGGTCTGGAGCACAGGACTTAGGAGGAGCGACTGAGGGAACTGGGATTGTTTTAGCCTGGAGAAAAGGAGGCTGCAGGGAGACCTTACCAGTCTCTACAGGTACCTGAAAGGAGGTTGTAGCGAGGTGGGTGTCAGCCTCTTTACCCAAGTAACAAGTGATAGGAAAAGACAAAATGGTCTCAAGTTGCACCAGGGGAGGTTTAGATTGGATATAAGGAAAAAAAATCTTCAATGAAAGGGTTGTTAAGCATTAGAACAGGCTGCTGAGGGAAGCGGTTGAGTCACCATCCCTGGAGGTATTTAAAAGACGTGTAGATGTGATGCTTAGGGACATGGTTTAGTGGTGGACTTGGCAGTGCTAGGTTTACAGTTGGACACAGTGATCTTAAAGGTCTTTTCCAACCTAAATGATTCTATGGTTCTATGATTTTTGTGCCACTTTGAAGAACTCGCTATGGTATGTCCATGTCTCTCATACTGGAGAGCCCAGCACTGGGCACAGCACTCCGACTGTGGCCTCACCAGTGCTGAGGAGAAGGAAAGGATTACCTCCTTTGACCTGGTGGCAATAGTTTGCCTAATGCAGCCCAGGATACCATTGGTCTTCTTTGTGGTAAGGGATCTTTGCTGGCTTACGTTCAACCTGGTGTCCATCAGAACCCCCCGGCTCCTTTTCTTCCAAGATGCATTCCAGCTGGGTGCTCCCCAGCATATAGGGTAATGGCACCTTAATTGGAAGTCTACATTTCTCAGGTCTTCTGAGAATTCAGTAAGAACATTCAGATAGATATTAAAACTTAGTCCTAGAGTAAACACATGTATACAGAATACTTTGCTGTCAAACAAAAGTATCAGTATTTTGTGTAATGGGATTTAACATAGGGCAGAAAGAAATTTTTCACCTTAATAGTAATGCTAATGTTTGTACCCTGATTCTACCATACGCAGTTTTTTTCCCAAGTGCATCAAAATCTAAACATAATTTCTATTTCTAATAGATCGTCAAGCTTCTTTTTGTCTGGACAGTGCAAATTCCTATACATCACACAAACTAATAAATGTTTTTGCTGGAAAATCTATGGCAGTAACAGAATCCCTGAAAAACTTGGAGTTGGACTTGATGTCTATGGGTCCCTTCCAACTTGAGATATTCTGTGATTCTATGACTTAATATATTGTGAGCATTAAAACCTTACCAAAATTTGCATAATCTAGTCCCGTTTGCATGGGGTGCCCTTCTACACTCTGTGTTGATGTACAACTGTCTCTCGGTGTTTCAGGGTTCTGCTTTTTCCTCCTGGTGGACAGTCATCAGCTGGAAATGAAATTACAAGGTCTGAAATTTGATCATTCTCCTTCATCCTTTTCCCAGTGTTGTCTGTGGCTATCACTTCTGTTTTGCTTATGTTAGCTTATTTAGTGTCCTAAAGCACTTAAGTGAGGAGAAAATATCCTGAAGAGCTTCAGGGGACATAGCTTGAGGACGGCAAAACCAATAAAGAGGTACTGGAACCTGTGCACTGAATATCAGGCTGTCACATTGTAGAGAACTGTTAAATCCGTGGTCAGTATCATGTGGTTAGTGAACTGGAGTAAAAGGGAATTCAGTGTCCGTTGACTCTGCGTGTTACGGCTGTAGTGTTTCCTTGGGACATGTACATACACACATGCAAATTTTTTCTTACTCAGAAAAAACTTTAGCGGCAAAGTTATTGACTGATGTTCCCATTACTAAAAGCTGAGTACTTTTACATATAAGCTATGACGTTTACTAGAAAGTGCAAAGTAATTCCATGAATAACTTAAGCTAAACCATACCTGTCAAAGTAAACAAATTAAGTATAATTCACAATGCCTTATTCTGGCATTTCTTCTTGTCTGTGTTTACTTCATCTCTAATTCAGAAAACTAATCTGTGCGAGGCTCGCTGAGATTTGAGAGCATGAGCAAAAAGGTCTGTTAGGTGACTCCAGAACCCACTAGTTTTGCAGCTAGCAGTCCATGTACCAATTAGAAGAATTAACGGACTGTAAAGGAAATCTACATTTTTACATGAATTATTGTAAGTGTTTTGTTCAGGACTTTGGTCCCCTGAACTTATTACCAAGTGTAACAACAAATTTTCTCTGAGAGCACTGTCCGTGTTTGGTACTCGCGTGGCTTTCAAACTATCTGAATGCCCTTCGGTATCTCTGTCAGTTACTAATGAGCTCAGAGACATGAAAACAGAGGCAAGGAGTGAGTAGGTAAATTATCCAAATTACTGATAGCCTGTGGAAAAAGACATTGAACCCAGGCTGCACTGGTTTCTGCAAGTATTGCCTGTACTTTTTGCTCCTGTTTACAAATTGGAGTTTTCAGTAACGCAGTAATGAAAGAATAATGGATTAAGACTACTTAAAGTTTTCCTGATAGTGCCATTCTGAAGTTATCTAATTCTTCAAGCTGGTTTCTTGTGTATTTCTGATCTTGATGCTATTTCAAACTACACTGTAAACTAAAAAGAGAATTAATATTTAAAAACAGTACTCTTCTGAATGAATATCACCATGTTTAAACAAAAAGTAAATTTCATACCATCAATTTAAAATAATGATGATGTCGGGCATTTTAAAACTCATTTCTCATATGTCTTTTGCTCTGTTTGAACTACATAAGATTATTTTTTTTTTGCTTTTGGTGGTTTATTTTTCCTGCTTACAAAATATCCGGATATTTTACTTTGATGATCTGTTCACTGGGCTCACTGACTCAAACAGCCTCCATCCTGACTCTCCTGTCACAGTAGAATTTGTGATTTATCTGTTTTTATATCCGTAAAGATACAGCCTTAACTAAGTGGTCTCTCGCATAATCAGACTGGCTTGGAGTTCACTAAATGTAATCTTGCGCTGTGTATCTCAATTAATCTTGCAGACTGTGGCTAATCACATCCCCACCAGGCAGGCTCACATATCTCACCAAGCTGGATTATTAAAATCCATATTTCACGTTAACAGCCATGTGTGTGAGATTAGTTTCTAAGTAGTAATGCACCTGCCATAAATACCTCATATCTGGTATCTTCTGAAATACTGCTGCTGTCAAAGATGAAAAAGCATGATGTGCATTCAAAACTAGTTTACATTTCTTTTTTATGGGCAAGTGATTTTTTCTTGGGTCCTTTTCTTTGTTCTGATATACCTGAAAATCTACAGAGCACAGAATGTAATGAAGACAAAACTTGGGAAATGATATATTCTGGAAGGATTGATAGAAGAATATGATTATATTAACTTTATTCATTTTTTACCATTTCAAGTAAAAGCTTAAGTGAGAAAACCTGCAATAATTTAGGTTCATCCCATTAGTCATACATTAAGGGCTAAATTCCATTTTACAGTGAAACTACTTAAATCTGGAGTAACTCCAGTAAGCTCAGTTGGCCTAGAAATTGCCTTAACATTGTCATTTTGCTAATTACATCCTAGGATAAAAGACTTTCTATCCGATCAGTAGACTATTAGCAGAAGATCCAGACACTGAATCTCAGTTCCAAGTCTCTTGAGTCTGTAAAGGCAACTGATGCTACACTTCACGCCCCATACTTTTAAAAGGCAGAATTTCTGTTTAACTCCCTGTAGCCCTCAATACAGTCGCTGCGCTAATGCCTGGGATTTGCAGTAAAGACCAAGCAGACTTTTTTTTTCAGAACCTCACTTAAAAGATGCCTTTGGTTTAACGGACTATCCAAAGGGTTAAAAGCGTACAGCCGGAAGAAAAGAGGCTTTGCGCAGTGTTGCTAAATGGGATGATGCTTTACTTAAAGGAAGTACGAACAATTAGCATGTTTATTATTTTCCTGATGCACTGCTCCTTAATCTAAGTCCTCGTTCCCATGGGAGGGCATCAAGGTCTATCTGCATTCAGAGAAGCAGCGTTTGTCTCATAGCCGTCTGGTAGAGGCAGCTCCGGCTGACTGCCGGGATTGATGGGCGCAGTCCCTGCCCTTTCACAACTTTCCAGGCTTTCTGTCGAGAGAATGCCTGAAAAGCTCCTGTTCGGCGCTCACAGATTCTTGACAGATGAAACTGCTGTTCTGGTGATTTACGGCCTGATTGCTCAATCCTTTCTAATGAGCAAAACCTGTGTTTTAGAGCAGCTACATTTCAGGGGCATCTTCGTTGACCTTTTAGTGTTGGTGTGTGCTTCTTGGAATTTCGATGCTTAAAGGAGGTAGGGAGGCAGTGGAAAAAGAAAGAGGTTAGATGCTCCAAGCATAATCTGGAGTTTTGTTAAGGACTATATGGGGAATTAATAACTTTACATAAAAAACATAGGCTGTATAAATAGACTCTTCAAACCGTTGTATTTATGCACATTTTTCCTTTAAAAATCTTTCTCTTATTCAAAGGTATATGTAGACTGACAGAAAATGTAGTCAGAATGCTTCTGCTTTCAGAGCTTCAATTGTCCTTCAGGTGTATCTTTTACTCAATAATTATGTTAAGGTAAATTTTGTTTAAGGGTTTAAAATTATAGTGATAAGAATGAGATTATTACAAGAGAACAGAAAAACAAATGCATGTTTAAAATTTTAGTGCCAGTTGATGGTTATGCATATATTCAGCATAATTTCAAGGGTACAGTTTAAATATACAGAACTGACAGACATAACGAAAAATCTGTTGGGAAATGACAGTTGCTTATGCATTACATATGCCCGAGTCAAAAAAAAAGCAGCTGATTGTGCCATATATTGCAAATGTGACTGATACAATTTTCAAGTTGCATTTCATAATGTGTGCTCCCTGGTACATTGAATTCTGTATAACAGTAGTGGTCCACTTTTAAATTTTCCTAACCGCTATTTTATTTTTACATTGCAAGTCCATCACCATCCGAGGGAGTTGTTTGGATTTATCGTTGCTTATCTTTGCAAACCTTCACATGAAATATATCCCATTATCAGTCACAAATTGCTGCTAATGTTTCAAAGTATATCACAGAAAGAGGCAAAATGCATCAAGACAAATCAGACACCATTCAGCTGGGTAACTGCTGAACACCCTCCAGAGACACACAAACGAGAATAAGAAATATGCTCTAAGTCCCGAGGTCAAATGCTTTACCTAAGAAGTACATTAATCCCCTAGAGAAGTGCTGCTTTGAGAGTTTAATTTCTCTTAGGCAATAGAAATAAGGAAAACAAAAACCAGCAGAAGCCATCCAACCCTGTGCATTCACTGACATAAAATACCAGGGGGGAGTATAATATTGTGTTTGTTTGTCAATAAATAGCGGTGCCGAGGAGCCTGTTGTGCTGGGCATTGTAAAAATTCAGAACAAATATCTCCTGCAAGGAATTTCACAGAATCACAGAATCATCAGAGTTGGAAGGGACCTCTAGAGACCATCTAGTCCAACTCCCCTGCTAAAGCAGGATTGCCTACAGCACATTACTCAGGACTGCATCCAGGCGGGTCTTGAAAATCTCCAGAGAAGGGCACTCCACACCCTCCCTGGGCAGCCTGTGCCAGTGCTCTGTCACCTGAACCGTAAAGAAGTTTTTCCGTGTAATTGAACGGAACCTCCTGTGTTCTAACTTGTGCCCATTGCCCCTCGTCCTGTCACTGGGAACCATTGAAAAGAGCCTGGCTCCATCCTCCTTCAACCCACCCTTTAGATACTTGTATGCCATAATAAGGTCTCCCCTCAGCCTTCTCTTCTCCAGGCTAAAGAGTCCCAGCTCTCTCAGCCTTTCCTCATAAGGGAGATGCTCCAAGCCCTTAATCATCTTAGCTGCCCTTCGCTGGACTCGCTCCAGCAGTTCCCTGTCCCTCTTGAACTGGGGAGCCCAAAACTGGACACAGTATTCCAGTTGTGGCCTCCCCAGTGCAGAGTAGAGGGGGAGAATGACCTCCCTCGACCTACTGGCCACACTCTTCCCTATGCAGCCCAGGATTCCATTGGCCTTTTTGGCAACAAGGCCACATTGCCGGGCCATGGATAATTTACTGCCTACCACGACCCCCAGATCCTTCTCCTCAGAGCTACTTCCCAGCAGGTCCGCCCCTAACCTATACTGGTGCCTAGCATTCTTCCTCCCCAGGTGCAGGACCTTGCACTTGCTTTTGTTGAACCTCATTAGGTTCTTCTCTTCCCAGCTCTCCAGCCTGTCCAGGTCACGCTGGATGGCAGCACGGCCCTCTGGGGTGTCAGCCACCCCACCCAGTTTGGTATCATCAGCAAACATGCTGAGGATACACTCTGTCCCCTCATCCAGGTCACTAGTGAATATATTAAACAAAATTGGACCGAGTATTGACCCCTGGGGGACACCACTGGTTACAGGCCTCCAACTAGACTCTGTGCCGCTGTTCACAACCCTCTGAATTCTGTCCCGCAGCCAACTCTCAATCCACCTCTCTGTCACCTCATCTAGCCCATACTTCCTCAGCTTCCTAATGAGGATGTCATGGGAGACAGTGTCAAAAGCCTTGCTAAAGTCAAGGTAGATGACATCCACAACTCTCCCCTCATCCAGCCAACCAGTTATAACATCATAGAAAGCTATCAGATTGGTCAAGCATGATTTACCCTTGGTAAATCCATGTTGACCACTTCCAATAACTTCCTGTTCCTCAACGTGTTTGGAGATGACATCCAGAATGAGTCGCTCCATTACCTTCCCAGGGACAGAGGTGAGACTAACCGGTCTGTAGTTCCCTGGGTCCTCCTTCTTGCGTTTTTGAAGATCGGAGTGATGTCAGCCTTCCTCCAGTCCTCAGGCACCTCTCCTGTTCTCCATGACCGTTCAAAGACGATGGAGAGTGGTCTAGCAATAACATCCGCCAGCTCTCTCAGCACTCGCGGATGCATGCCATCAGGGCCCATGGACTTGTGAATGTCCAGTTTGGCCAAGTGGTCTCTGACACGGTCCTCCTCGACTGAGGGAAAATCTTCCTCTCTCCAGACCTTCCCCTTTGCCTTCAGAGTATGGGATTCATGAGGGACATCTTTAGCAGTGAAGACCGAAGAAAAGAAGGCATTCAGTAACTCTGCCTTCTCTGTGTCTTCCACCACTAGGGCACCTGTCTCATTCACCAGTGGGCCTACATTTTCCCTAGTCTTCCTTTTTCTATTGATATACTCAAAGAATCTCTTCTTATTGTCTTTAACTGCAGTGGCCAAGCTGAGTTCTGATTGAGCTTTGGCCCTTCTCATTTTCCCCCTACATAGCTTTGTTGTATCTTGATAGTCCTCATAAGTTGCCAACCCCCTTTTCCAGAGAATGTAAACTTTCCTTTTTTTCCTGAGGTCCAGCCAAAGTTCTCTATGTAGCCAGGCTGGTCTTCTTCCCCGTCTGCTCGTTTTTCGAGACAAGGGGATGGCCTTCTCCTGTGCTTTTAAGAGCACCTGCTTGAAGTATGCCCAGCCTCCCTGGGCACCTTTGCTCTTCAAAACTGCCTCCCAAGGGACACTCTCAACCATGCTCCTAAACAGGCTAAAGTCTGCCCTTCGGAAACCCAAGGTGGCAGTTCTGCTGGCTCCCCGCCTTACTTGATCAAGAATTGAAAATTCTATCAATTCATGATCACTCTGCCCAAGGCGACCTCCAACCTTTACATCCCCCACAAGACCTTCTCTGTTAACAAACAGTAGGTCCAGTAGGGCACTTCCCCTAGTTGGTTCCTTCACCAGCTGTGTTAGGAAGTTGTCTTCCACACACTCCAGGAACCTCCATGACTGTTCCCTCTCTGCTGCGTAGTATTTCCAGCAGACATCTGGGAAGTTGAAGTCCCCCACAAGAATAAGGGCAGATGATCGTGAGACCTCTGCCAGCTGCTTATAGAATACTTCATCGGCTTCTACATCCTGATTAGGAGGTCTATAACAAACTCCCATCACGATGTCTGCCTTATTGGCCTTCCCCTTAATTCTTATCCATACACACTCAGTGTTGTCATCCACACTGTTAAGTTCCAGACATTCAAAACTGCCCCTAATATAGAGAGCCATTCCACCACCTCTCCTTCCTTGCCTATCCTTTTTGAAGAGTTGGTAGCTGTCAATTACAGCACTCCACCTGTGTATGTCCTCCCACCAGGTTTCTGTGATGGCAACTATATCATAGTTTCCTTGCTGTACAATGGCCTCCAGCTCCTCCTGTTTATTTCCCATGCTGCGTGCATTAGTATAGATGCACTTCAGCTGGGCTAATTGTCCTGCCACTTTCTTGGTGGGACAAGCCCTAATTTGCACCTGATCATACTCAGAGACTACTGTAGCTACCAAATTATCACTACCCCTCATGTCTTTGCTGTCACACAATTCACCATCCCCCACCATCACTGGGACAGGCTTCAAGACCTTGCTAACACTTTTACCCAGAAACACTGGTACGCTTCTCCCAGGCACCACTTTTGTAATCCTGGTTTCATCCCCATCCCCCTTATCCCTTTTAATTTATCACCAAAAAATCCATAGTCAGCAGAAGAGCACACCAACTGCCTAATGTAATAGAGAATGATAACTATACAGGGTCTTCAGATGTGGTTGTAGGTAAGTGAAACCACAACTGTATAATTTTCATACAAATTTCTATGAAATACAGATTTTATGTCCCTCCCAGCTAGCTAGCTACTCTTCCCCATTTATGAATACTATATCCATCAAATTATTATTTGATTACATTTGGGTATTTAAAAACTGAAATAATCCACAGTGATGTTAAGAGCTGTCAGGTCTCTGAACAGTGTTAGATTTCAAATTTAATAGATCACAACAAAGTAACTGACCACTTCCAACTAGTTAGGTGCGTGTGGTGATATTTGCATAAAGAGCTAGACAGATATTCTGACTAAACACGTTCTTAATCTTAAGTTTAACTGTCTTTAATGACAGTGTTTAATTGCACATAAAGGTGATTTTGTTTTCTTCTCTAATATCTTTTGGCTGTTTGGTTACTGAAAGCTGACCATGGAAATCCTTCCTCTGGTTTGACATCACTCTACTTGCAGAACATGATAAATTAGGTTATTAGTATCAAATCAGTGTTAACCACTGTTGGAAGCAGGGAAAAAAAAAAAACTGTTTTAGATTTTAAGAGTTTTAATTATTAAAGGTCTTTTCATACATTGACTGCCTTAATTTGCATGAAAAATGTGAAGACTTCTAGCTCTTGCTTCAATTTATTGCATCCGTTTGCTTGAAATTATATATAAGGCAGTTTAACCAAACTAAGCAATCTGCAGAACAATTAGAATTCTAGATATATACTATTTAATTGTGAAGCAAGCAGAGTCACACGTAAGAGGGGATACTATTGCCTGTGGAAAATCTTTGGAATGAAAGTGATCAATTCAAAGACTGTTTCTTCAGTAGCAAAATGTTTTTACCCACAGTATCTTCCTAATGCCTTATAAACCACTTTCAGGTAAGAGTTTTACCTTGGACTTTCAAAATAGAGATCATCTGGCTTTAGCTGGAGATAGAGGAAAGAAGATTTGTTTTACTAAAGGATCCTGAAGGTCTGCAACAAGCAAGCAGAAAGAATTGTAGGTTTAGACACCAAAACCACCTATGGCGTGCTCAGAAACTACCACTCAGATCCGAATACAGAAAAATGATTACAGAAATATAGCCTGCAGACTGCCCATCTGTGGGGAGCTTGCTGACAGAATACAGGAGTGCTAAATTTTGCTCTTAAACTGTTAATTTCCGTGAAGAACATTACGCGAATGTGAGAAAACACTAATAATTTCAGAATTCCTTGAATAAGAGAAAAACTGAGCTACATGACAAAATCTTTGTATTTAACCAAGTATTGAAAAGAATCTAGACTGCTGCATTTCCACATGAATGTCATTATCATGAAGCTCTCTTGTATTGTCTCCTCTGCCTGAAGAATTCTCAATTAATTAGCTAGAGAAATTTGACCAGAAAACCCGAGGGAACCAGTTCCAAGAACAATATGGACCTCATGTTTAGACATTGCCAAATAGGAGGATCAACTTTGGGACTTAAGTCTGAATCAGAAAGCCAGGAAATTTGAAACTATATGTCATATTCACAAGTAGCTGTGGTTTCTCTTCAACCCCAAAATACTGCCTGCCCCAACGTTTTTATTAAAGTGTGTACCAGCTCTGTGCGTTTCTTTATGTCACCGCATAGTAAAAGGTAATACCGTATTTTTTCTCACCATGTTATCTGTTGTCCTTTCCTTGTCAGCCTGCTAACCACTAACGCTGTTCCAAAAGCTGAGTCTACAAAACACGCACCTGCATCGTTCTTGCTGTTGATCATCTACTGTGCCAGTTGTTCTTCCGTCTTGGGAATAGAATATCCAGTACTACATTATTTTAATAAAAGCTGAGGTGACAAAGCATGCACCTGTATTTTTGTTCGCTCCACCTGCTTGTCCTGGTACTCTGCTGCCTTTTCTCCCTGAAGTAGCAGTGAAGGTACCATCTGCTACATACAGCTTTACATATTAGACTTCAGTTGAGGACAAAAAACTGAATAATGAAAGGCAGTGAATCCAGATAGCTTTCTTTTTACAACTTATTGTTGTATTATAAACAATTTTGTACTTGATCCTACTCTCTCAGATCACTAAAGGATTACCTGCTGATGTCAGTGAGGGTCAACTTTGGACATGTCAGCAGAAATAACAGACTATTTAAAAAAAAAATATTTGGAAAAAAAACCCAAAACAGAAATCCCCCCCAAATTCCTGAACAAACTAAAATAATTATTTTCTCCCACACCCTTAATCAGCTTGATGATTTGAAAAAGAGGTTGGAATAACTGCTTAAGGAACGTCCGTGTGTAATTTCATCAGTGGCTGTAAGGGAATGTGAACATTAAGCAGGTATGGTGCTTATTTGGCTAAAGGCATGACTGATGCTGCAAACAATAGAGAGTTAAATATCATCACAGAATCACAGAATCAATCAGGCCAGAAGGGATCTCAGGAGGTATCCAGTCCAACATCCTGCTCACAGCAGGGTCAGCTATAGGAACAAACCGGGTTACTCAAGACATTTTATCCAGTCAGGTCTTGACAACCTCCAAGAACAGAGACTGCACAGCATTTTTGGACAACCTGTGTCACTGCTGTACCTTCCTGATTTGGAGAAAGTTTCTCCCTATACCCAGTCTGAACTTCTGTCTTACCAATTTACATCCGTAGTCTCTCACCCTCCCACCCAGCTGCATTATGAAAAGATCATCTCCATCGCCTCAAGGACTTCCCACAGGCACTGGGTGCTGCTGTTAGGTCCTCCCGAAGCTCCAGGCTGAAAAAGCCCAGCTCCCCCAGCATCTCCTCACCGAGAAAGTGCTCCAGCCCCCACCATCTTGGTGGCCTCCTCTGATATCCTTCCAGTTGGTCACTGCTTCATGTACTGGAGGGTCCAAAACTGGACATGGTATCTAGATGAGTTATTATGAGTGCCAAGCAGAGAGGGAAAATCACTTCCCTGGGTGTCCTGGGTCTGCCCCTATTCCTACAGCCCATGGTGCTTTTGGGGTGTCTACTGCCAGGGCACGGTGTGGGCTCATGGTTACCTGAGGGCTTTTATTGAAGAGCTGCTCCTCAATCAGTAGGTCTGCAGCAGCAGCTTTTGTAACCAAAGTTAACACAGAACCTGACTATTTTTTTGTCTTTATTTTGAAGAGGTAAAGGCAAACAAGTTCAAATATTAGACTAATAGGACAGTCCTAATTAAAAAAGGCAAAAAATTCACTCTATTTTTGTAACAATTGTGATAAAATAAGTATGTGATCTTTCTGTTTCTGAAGCAGCTCTTACCTCAGACCATTCTTCTAACACTATTAAACTTAAATGTTAGTCTTGCAATTATGCACAATAACAGAACAAGAGAGCCTATAGACACCATATTACATGACTCAATTTAATACATGATTGTTAAGGCATGTAAAACTGTGTGTGTATTTAGCCCAATATGACCTAAATGTGTTACACAGATATGCAGGAATAACAAATTAATTTCAGCAAGCTTTAATAGAAGTATAAGCATAGACACGTCATCCATTTCCATGCTACTCCTTGTCATCCTTGCTGTGCTCCAGCTTCAGGGGCTTCTGTCATTCCCGCTAAGTGAAACAAAGTCAGCATCTTTCCTCTCTCTCTGTTACCGTTGCCACTCAGAACAATATTGTGCTCTAAATTGGTCTTTGAATTTTGTACATTTGAAAAATAAGCCACTCCAGAAAGATACATCAATAGGATAAAAGTGACCTGTGATTCAGTGGAACCTCTCAGGACACTGAAACCTTCTCTGTGTCTAAGTGTACAATAGCTGTTTTGTCAAAGGTTATACTTAGGAGGGATTGCAGTTTCATTGACTAAAAGAGAGCTGTTGTCTTCACTGACAGCATTCTATATTATAGAAATAGATTCACTTGTTTGTGGGGAATATTGGGTTTTTTTTAAGGTACTTTTTTTTCAGACAGACTGTGATCCTCTGTGTTAAGGGCGGTTACAAGTGGTCATGGTCTCTGGCAGCTCTGGAGCCCCGGGGGGATTCCCCCTGCCTGGCACTGGAGCCCAGGCTGGTGCACCCAGGGACCCAGAGGTCTCCGTCCCAGGCCAACGGACACGGCTGCTGCTTCCCCCTTTGAGGGTTCAACCAGTAGCAAGGCTGAATGTGTGTCACAGAGACACACACACACAAACTCAGAGGACACACGGAGGATGCTGTCACGGCTGGTTAGACAGGCTGCCATGCAGAAGGCACTGCCTTGAACTGCACCCTTTTGCAACACCACCAGGACTCGCGGGAGATGTAAGCACAACCAGCCAAGCACCCTTCCTCCTCTTCAGCTGGTCAGGATTGAAGTTCACTGGTGAAAGCACACACACAACCCTGTAGTTTCACAAGCACACACACTTTTGCAGATCCCCAAGTACTTGTGTGGCCCTTCTGTCTGTCCAGTACCTCTGTCCATACCCTGAGTCCTCTTACCCACCATGTTGGGTGGGTCTCCTCCTCACCTGCTAGCCCAGCTTGGGGCTTGCTACTAAAGAAGTCTTCATGTTCCTCTTGTTTGCTCTTTCTTATCAGCTAAAAAGGCTAGGTCACCCTCTCCAAAGCTGGAGCAGGATCTCCTTAATGGCCCATCAGTTTTTGACTGGAGACTTTGGTCTTTGGCATCATGTCTATTATCCTGTGTCTATTAGGTTTGTGTCTCTGACTGCTCTTGTTCATTGGTTCCCCCTTTACATATTATCACCTTCCCCATTGCTAAGGTCCTTGATTGAATGACCTTAATGACAGACGTTCTCAACTTCCACGTATCTTTACATTCTATATTTTGCTGTAAACATTAAATACACTATTTGGCTTTATGTATATTACATATACATTAACATGTATATAGACATATAGTAGTATGTCTTCATACTAGAGTAGTGTGAAGTAACATGGCTTATGTATCTGGTACTGATGAAGAAGTAAGGAACTACATTTTGAAACAGACATTCCTGAACCCCTAAAGACCATCTTTAAATATTTTTCTATTTAGATTTTTCTTGGTCTTTCAAGACCTGTCAAAATGATGTAGTAGTATATTAGTCTTGCTATTCCATTAGCTATAATGAAATTCACATTACACACTAAGCTCTGCTTTTGCTTTTAAAAAGAATACAGAGTTTACCAAGACTATTTTAACAAATTATCCCAACACTGGTTTTAAATTTGTTCTGTGCACTATGTCAGTTCTTACTGGTTTATATTACCATCCTAATGCCATATTCTCTGGAAACATCAAAAAAGTGAGAAGATATTTTTCTCTATAATGGTATGGTCTGATGGATACTAAAGAAACATTTTTGGATCTGATGGAGAGACAACTTCAGAACCAATTGCCAGTTGGCTAAAAGCATATAATTAGAACTCCATAAACTTGTCACTGGCAAGAATCCCTTTATTAAATTAAACATAATCTGATGCTAGTTTATAAAGAATGAATAACTCAAAATATTTAAAGAAAAAATCATGTGATAAACACAATCTTATCTTAGATACTATTTTTAAGTAGAATTCATGTTTTGCTTCTGATTTCAGAACTAGATGTGGGGTTGTGTGGCCCTTCTGTCCGTACCCTGAGCCCTCTTACCCGCCTCGTTGGGTGGGTCTCCTCCTCACCTGCTAGCCCTATCATGCTAGAACTGTCATCTGGGATTTGTTTTACTTATCTTTGGGTTTCCACTTCTGGACACCTTCAGTTCTATTTCTCTTAAATTTATTTGTTTCACTATCAGAACTTCCTTACTGATCCTAGAGCCAAGGCAAAGTCAGATATTTTGGGGGGGGCAGTCTTCTGTCAAGCAGAGATATGCATGTAGACGTGCTCAGTCACAGAGGCAAAAGGACTAACAGGTGGGTGCATGGTTAGTGATGGTTCTCCCTTAACAACAGCACTGTCAGTCACGGTAGGGAATAATGCTTTGGAGGGGTTTCAGATTGGTGGTAATTACAGAATAATTATATGATTATTACCACAGCAGTCTGAGGGTATGAGAAGAACAAAGACTTGGGGAGGAGAGGACAATTTTAATTAGCTGTAAGACTTTTACTGTGCAGCTTTTGTGGGTCAGTGATGACAATCATGGAGGTAGTGGCTGAGATTCTGTGGCATGGAAATGCTTTTGTTCTGGATCTGAAGCCCAAATGGCCCTCTAACAGTCTTAGTCAGACTACTGAGTCTGGCACATACAGGTCCTTTTCTTAAGACTGAAGACAGTTTAGTTGGGGAAAAAAGGCACTTTAAGAATAGAATTCATCCCTGTTAGTGGGAGATTAATTATGCTCTTCACCCGAGATATATTTATTTTTCTTCAGTCACTATAAAATATCTCTGAATGACTTGCATAACGCAGGCACCTGCACTTGCTTGTGTGAATCCAATCCTATTACTTTTTCACTATAGGAGTGATGTGTTGTCAGTTCAAGTGTGTTTAATATTACAGGGGATGCACTGTTTATCATGAAATGTATTTTTCTGAATTCCACACTTATCTATAATTCCCACATTGCAGGTAGCATTTACAGTTCCCTCAAAAGTAAACAGAGATATGAAGATGCATTTGAGGGTAGAATTTTGATCAAAGAAAATGGTAATGCGAAACAGTTTGTCACTTCCCCTTTTGGAGTTCTTTAATGGGTTTGAAATTAAAATAGCTAATTAGCTATTAGATTTTTCAGTTGATCAGCTAATTTTAGCTATCTGCTTTCTGACCATGACTGTAAAAATGCCTTATGATATAACCAGGGACCCTTTTTTTTTTTTTTTTCATTCTCCCCTGAAATTTTTTCAAGGTGATATTTGAGAATTTTGTACATTTCTCTCGTATTTGTGTAAGTGGGACAAGATTTACCAGTACCAGATCTGCCATAATGTCATAGGAAACCCCAAAGCCTTCCACTGTGCATTGTACGATAGCACATTTCTGATCCAGAAAAATAATTTCTGTTCAAACTGTGGTGTGACAGGTAGTTACACTGTCACAGTAACATGGCCTGGAACAAAAGACTAATAAGGCTATATTTTGATTTCTGAATATTATTGCTATCATTTCATTTATACATATGTATGCAAAACTCTTTAACAGACTTTACAAATAACAATAATTGAATTGAATATTTCAGTTACCCATTCAGTTCATTCATTTACTAGGCAAAAGTAAATGGATTAAGCTGTAGGATAGTGGGGGTTTTTGCCCCATTTGGTGTTTCCAAATGCTTTCTGAACTGGTAATTATGTAGAGTTTATTGTTATTTGAAGTTGATTAATTTGAAGGTGAAATCTGGGACATACTTGCATAAATGGGAGGAAGACTGAAATGAAAAGGAAGAGTATTTTCAGCCTACATTAGGATAAAAAATTATTTTAGAAAAGTGGCAATATGCCAGCTTCACTGATAATGGTTGGTAATTAACTTCAACAGCAGGCTGCACACCTGCTTCAGGAGGTCTAAGGGTGTAAATCATTATCCCCTGAACTACCAAGATTTTAATTTTAATTTTCCTGTTTGGACCTCCAAACTCAGCACCACAGGGACAGATGGTTGAGCATGACTATAGTTTACCGGAGCAGAGTTCTACAGCTTTTTTGTGAGAGGAAAACATCCCACTGTGGGATGAGGCCACACTCCTCCCATAGGCCATAAGTTATTCTAATGCCTATAATAATTTTGCTGATCAGATCTTTAAAGCTGATGCATTGAAAGTAAGCATATTTCCACAACAAACCCCATTGTAACTCTTTGATATCTGTGGGCTATACACAGTGCGTCAAAACTGCATTAAACAAAACCCACCTGTGATATAGATGGCACTCTTAACACCTCATTTAGTGTGGTCGGTCAGTTTACTGTAAAGATTTGTGAAGCTAAAAATGGAGAAATAGATAGTTAAGAACTGCTGTATTTATGGTTGAAATCAAAAGATTGTATTTCACTCAGTGTTTAAACTGGTCTCAGCAGAGCCCAAACCAGACTAAGCTGCATTGGTCTGTTTGTGATATTTGGTACAATGATTAAGCATACATTTACTCTCAATGTGGAAGACATATTTTATTTGTTTTTCCTTGGAGGCTAATGGAGGTTAACATATTTTCTTGTGAAAAATTTGAAGATTACCCCAATATTACAAATGATGAAGCTGAAGCAGAGAGGGAGTAATGGATTTTCCTGTCTCTAGAATTAACCATAAAAACTAGTCATCATTTCAGTATTCAGTGCTGATCATAGAGTGCATTTAAACACTTATTTACGGAAACTATTGGTGCTGAAAATTGGAAAAAAAGCGATGAAAATTCCTACAAGGCAAAGCTAGGACACCAAGGACAATGTTTTTATAGTAACAGTGGGTAATTCTTAAGAAAAAGTGCAATACTACTATGAAGTTTATTGCACTTTCTTCTTTTCAGTTTCTGCAGTAAGTGAGGTTACAGTCTTTTATACTGTTTCTTGCCCATCCTCGGGTGGTTTAGTAATACTAAGCTAGCATCCTTCCCCCTAAAAAAAAAGAAAACTAAAGAAGGAAGACTTCAATGTAGTATGACTAATCTTAGAAACTTTTGAAACAGATCTTGTTTCTTACTAGTAAATCTATGTTATTTCTTGCTTGGTTGTTGGATTAATATTGGTTTTACTCCTTTCTCAAGCTTTTCATTCAACAGCCACTAAAAGTATGGATATTTGGCACTGGTAGTGGCCTCTGGTCTCCTTGAGTGCCCCGGATATTCAAATCATTGAATACATAATGGAGAATTGCATGAATATTTCAAAGGCCATTTATGCTGCTTCATCTCTAAAATTAGACTAGTTTATCTGCCTTGCCAAATGTTCTGGAGTTGGAGGAAAAAGGGGTGCAGTAGGTTTGGAGTTAAGTCTCTCTTCTTTTTTATTAAGCAGTCCAGGTTACTGTGTCTTTGTAAATCAGAAATGCATAATGTTAAGAGAGTGCAGCACACAGTGATGTTAATTTAATATGACATATATACTTGAATTATTCAATATAATACTTCATTATTCAATAAAAAATGAAATTGAAAAATTGAAGGCCAGCTATAAGGGTAATTTCAAAGAATCAACACCTATACACACATACTTAAAATTACTAACTTTAAATATAGAAGGATATTTGTTGACTGAAAAAAAATTGGATGGCAGGTTTTTGATGCCCTTAAGTACTGGTCATAAGCATCTAAAATATTTAATCATAGTTATAGTCAGTGTAATATTTTAAATAATTAGGATGTGTAACATTTTAAATAATTAGGATGACATTAGCCTGATAAAAAAGGCTTTCTCATGGCAAATCTACTTTTGAGAAAATAAATGAATTTCAAACATAAAACCTTGAAAAATTTACATGACTTTAAAATGTAGTTGCTGTTGTTACTTTCTCTAAAGTAAAAAATTACTGCTTTTGTTTTGCAATTGGCTGCAGTTGAAAAAAATGCATGAAGACATAAAGTTGGGTCTCTTATTCTGTATAAGCTTAGGTGTAATGATATTCTTATTTCTCTCGTCCGGTTTCTTTGATTAGCACCAGATAGCTTGGTTACTCGCAAGGATATCTTTTGAAGATCACGGCAGTTGGGGGTGATGCACTTTCTAAACCGCATTCCTCCAGAAATTTCTACACTATTACTCACTGAATCACACTGCAGAGCAGCAAACACACTTATTCTACACAGGGATTTGATGAGATGTTTTAGACATTTAGAGACAGTTTCTCCCTGCGTATTACATAACTCACAAGAAAAGTAAGCAGTGAGCTTCTTACAAAACACTGACTTCCTGAGAATGGTCATGGATGTCTAGGTTCCAATCATAATAAAATAATAAGGAACAATAGCTATTTTATAAATGCATCTACACAGCCCCAGGGTACATAGTTTGCATAATACATAATACAAGAACTACTCAAACTTTTCAGTGCAAATATAATGATAGTGACTTCTGTGGTTACTTCAAAAGACCCTTCTGTTTTTTAAAATGTGACAAGATTCAATGCATAATACCTGAACTTAGCAAAACCTTAACTTATTATCTAAATGAAATACTGAAGTGTCATCCTGGATTCCTTGAACACTCTGCTCTGAGTAGTCTTGAAAAACTCATTCTTCTTACACTCTTCATTTCAGCTGTCCTACACACAGGAAAGATTATGTGTTCAACTTGAAATTATTACATCTCTACTGTATAAAATGTGCAGCATAAACACTACGTCGTCTTGAGGTCTGCATTTGAGCAGTGAGGCTGACAATGCCCTCCTCCTTTCCTCTGCCCACCACAATCTGATACAGCCATCACTGAAAGAAAGTGGATTCATTGCACCATTATTCCTGAAATTGAAATCCGTAAGAATTTTTTTCCACACAGAGGAGGTTCAGGGAGTTTGTGAATACTAGTGGGGACAATGTTTGTGTTTTCACAGGTGAGACATCTGTGCTATCCATGTCTTCTTTTTCTGAAGTTCTTTTGCCTTCTGCAAAATGCCTTCATTCAGATGTCCCACACAAGAAATGTTTACTCCTTTTTAAATGGAGATGTACTCCTTTTTACTCATTTCCAGGAGGGCTCATGCATTATATTAGAAGTCACCTTTACCTCTGCTGATGTATCAGTAATCCTCATTTTCTGAAGTCCAAGCACTATAACATCACAGAAATCCTTTCTACTCCTCTGTTCTTTCCACAGATCATCCCGTATTGAGGAATGAATTTTTCATTGTATTACAAGTTCCGTCCAAGACATGGATCATGTTTTAATAAATATAATTGTAATTAGCTTTCCCAGGAAAAAAAAAAATGAACCGTCAAATCAGTGTGACAAAGTGGATGTCACTTTGTTAGACACGTGAAACAGCTCTTCTTCAGGAGGGTGATTAGAGAGGTCAACTCTGGAAATTTACATTGAAAATTTGCTGTAGTTCTGGCATAATTTTACAGACTGGTGCTCTTGTTCTATAAAGAGAGTGGAAAGGCAAGACAGATCTTATGTTTGTATTGTTTTATTTAAATAGCTGTAAGGTTAAAGCTTTTATTCCAAATTGCTCATTTTGCATTAAAAAATATTGTACAGTAGCACATGAGCTATATAAGTGGTAGGGAATACAAACATATCAAGCATATGATTGGATGATAAGGTCTCATGAGGCCTCGCTTTGATCTTTATTCTGTCTTGTTTCTGTAATTTATAGTAGGCAATTTAATAAAGATGCCTAAATTTCTACGTTATTACTGAGCATATGACCTTCACAAGACTCTATCATTTCTCATTTTGTCTGCTTGCTGTCAATTTTGAAATTGTTCCATTTATGCAAATTGTTTTGTACTTGGATTATTCAGACTGTCTAATGCTAAGCTTTTCACTCGCCTCATAGATTTCATGACAACCTAATACAAAAAAATTTCAGTGATGCATGCAGGAGAAAGCAGATTTTAAGGCAGATTTTAAAAATTAAAAAAAAAAAAACAAAACAGCTTTATCAAGTTAATAATCATAGTCTTTTTTTTTCCTTCTTTTTTAAAAGTATAGTTACTCTTCTAGAGCCAGGTGTTCTGAAAATCCAGTGTCCCCTGCTGGAAGTAAAATGGTGTGTGGATTTAAGGCACGGCGCCCTAAGGAGCAAAGCAAAGCAATTATTTGGGCACAATTTCTTTTTTTATTATTTGCTGATTTATTTTATCAACATTTTACCTTGTTCCATAATAGCACAGTTGTAAATTGACTGATTTCTGCCAGGCTGGACAGAGAAAGAGAAGTCTCAAAAACCACTGAGCTCCTCCAAGCTCTGTGACAGATGTTCAGTCAGAAGTTCAAGAAGGGCTGCAAACATGTACCAACAGAAAAAACAGTTTTGGGATATGAGGTGATATTTATGACAGTAGAAGACACACCTGCACAAACAGGCACTCAGAGTTTGTATGACAGAACCAATCAAACATAAGATACAAATCTATAAGAAATGAGAATTCATTAGTTCTTCTCATAAAGCTGCTCATTTTCTCTTATTGTCATAACTTTTGTCAGATAATACAATCAGTATATGAGAAGGAACCATATCAATTTCGGTTTGTCCATTGGCTTATTATTAAATATGTTCTTAATGAAAAAAATAATTTCCAAAAGGTAGAGATTTGCAAGCTGCAGTACCACTGTCTTTTGCTGTGCCTGTCTGGTGAAGTTAAGTGTTTGACTGTCACTAACCTAGAAATTTGTCCCTAGGGAAATTCAAAATGATACATGCTGAATAGTCCAGAAAGCAGAATTCTAGCTCCATGCCACACTGTCAACAACTTCTGAAATCATCTGTTTCTGAATCTAGCCATGGAAAAGAAACATGGACGCATGACCCAGCTGATCAGTCCCAGCTGAAGTATCTCACTGAGCTTTCCAACCCCTAAGATCTCATGTAAACAATAGTCTCCTCTTAATCGTATCCATAAAATACAAAACCTGAAAAATAAACATAAGGAAATCAATATTTGCTCGCAATGGTTTTCTAAGCCAAAAAGAGAAGATGTGTTGTTCAAATAAACTATTTGCTGAGCATTAACTGCGGATGATGTACAATTGTCGTGGTTTGGGCTGGGCTGGCTATTAAATGAACAGATGCCACTCCTTCCTTTAATAACCAGGAATTCCTGACAGGTCTACTGTTTTCAGTGAAATCTGGTTCTAAAATACTTACTCACAATGACCTCAGTGAGGTTTATACAAAAAAGATTATAAAAGTTTATAAAATCTGTTTTAAAAACAATATATTTTAAATGAAGATAAAATTATAAAAAAATAGAAGCTTGAAGAATGAAAACATAGTCTCATTCTAATTACCAGTCTGCTTTTAATACGTACAATATGGCAGAAAGTTAATGGCTTTTACAGCACATCAGAGTTCAGAAAAAACATCTCAAACCTTTTTTTCTTTAGCCCGTGCACTTTAGAACTGGCCTGGGTGGCTCAAGTTTTGTTTCTTCTGCTGGTAATGCCCTATATCTGCTATCTGATCTTCAAGTGCAGTTTATCTGATCTCATTAAATTGAGTTTGGTAGTGACCTGGGATATATTTCTACACCTACCTCTAATATTATATGTTAAATATGACATCAAGTGCAAACAAATTTCATGAAGACCAATCCAACTTTCTCCATTTTACCTGCTAGAAAATCTTGTAAGCCTAACTGCAGCAGTAGTGACCCATAAAGAACCCACAAATACAGCAATATTTCATACTTATGGGACATTTATTTTACAGATTCTAAGTCAAGTACAGTAAGAGTTTGAACACAAGCTAGACACACAATAAGAAGACACTACTCTACCGGAGTTATTAAAGAATAACACATCTTTCTTTGAAGTACTTTATATTTTTTGCACCTTTGTCTGCATAAAATATCAGAATTTGTCTTGAAAGAGAAATAAAGCTTTGCTGTCTGCTTGCATGCAATTTATCAAAAGTTTGTTAAACAGAAATAGTACGGTGGGTGTTTATTGGCGTCGAAAAAAGTGTAGTAGCAGTTGACCTTGGAAATTAGAAAGATTTATTTACTTAATCCTCTGACTAAACCTCTTTTGATATTTTCAATGTAAGCACGTAGGCAAAGATCCTAAAGAATCATTATTTTGTTTTGTAGATTGGGGCAGAAATATGTCGAGGGACTTACCCAGTGTCACAAAAAGACATCAATGTTAGACTTGAGAGTAGGTTTCAAGTAGTCTCTATTCCTAAATTTATCTGGTTTTGCATTTTTATTCACTGTAAAATTTATGAAAACCTTCTCACGTAAAACAGAATTGCAAGCAAAATGACGGTGCTCAAAATGTTTTCTTGAAAGATTCCCAGCAGATTTATTTTTCTTTTTAAAATAACCACTGATCAATTTTAAACTGTCAGTTAGCAAAGTGGCTATCACCTGATGAACAGCTGTAATAATTTTAAAATCACTATATTTTAAACTTCCATACCCCTTTACTTGCCTCTCTAGACAAGAAATTATTTTTGACGTAATCAAGTGCTCTGAAAATAGTTATGAAAAAATATTTTATGGAAAGTTTCTTCTCTGAAATGCCAGCCTTTTGTCAAATTTACATGAAGAATTTTCTTTCGGGGATGAAAAACCAGTCTCTGGAAAGTTGCCCATCTCTGTGCAGTGTTTCCAATACAGAAGACTATGCTTGGGCAAAGAACCAATATGTCTTTTTCTTCCTGCCCCGACATTTTGACATTAGTCCTGGTTTATGCTGCTCAGCTGTCATCACATTCCACTTGAGAGACAATTTTGGTTCAGCATTTTTGAAACAAGATTTTTCGCTGCATTTGTCAGAAATGTTATAGGATCTTTTAATATGAAGGATAATGTTATAAAAGAGAAACAATTTCTAACATGGAGACAGGCCACCTGAATCATGATCTGAAAACCAAGCGTGTCATAAACCCACCGATAAACTGCATTGTGAGCTGGCACACAGAGCCAGGAGTTATCTTCCCTCCTTCTCTTCCTCCTTCAGGAAGAATTACAGCACAGAAATTCACATTTTAATGTGAATAGAAGAGCTGGTTCAGATGAACAAGTGCTCAGCCTGGTTCACTGCTTTTGGCTTTCCCTTACTTTATATCATGATAGTGAATCAACACAAGAGCCATTACTTCTGGAAGTATCATACTCCCTCATCAGAGAGGTTAGGCTGCCCAGGCTGAGGGCACTGTATCATTTTGTGTCCAGAAAACAACACAAATCACTGTATAAGCACAACTTCTGGGACACAGAAACAGAACGGGTAACAGGGAACCCATACAGGTATGTTAGACTATATTAGACCAGGTTTTTGTGGCATTCAGAAACTTTTAGTATACATATTATGTGGACACTTGCGACATAGTCAAAATTAGAAAGAACAAGAATAGACTTTCCAGCCTGCAGAAGGAAGGGATGATGGCCTGTCTGTCTCTGTGTGGGAGAAGTACGTGGAGGAGGTGTCTGTGTGTGTGTGTGCGCGTGAGATCCTTCACCTGGAAAAAAAAGTGGTAAAAAAGGAGGCTTCTATGTTTTAAAAGTGGTTGACTCTGTGATTACCTTTTCCTGATGTTTCATCTTTCATTGATCTTGCTGTTGTAAAAATTTGATATCCATGAGGCTCATGAAGTTCCTACCTTAATAAGTAGGGCGACATGAGAAAAAAAAAATAAATGTTTGCCTCTGTAAATCAGCGAGTTCAGGCATTTCTGGGGAGTTTGGGGAGCCTGCAGCCCGCTACCTGGAGCAGTGAATGTGAATGACTGTTAGGGCAGTTGGTCATGACAGGTGCAGAAGGAAACTAAGAGGAAGATGGAGGCAAGGGAAATGCATGTTTTTCTTGTTCTAGTTTACCTCTCCGTGTTCTCTCTAGGGGTGCCATACCCTGATGTTGACTGCTGTGTCTCTACATACAGCATATCCTTTTGCTGTATAAAACACGGTGCTTAACCAAAATCAAGGTGTTAGCCAGTCCTTCAGATTCTTGCCTCTAGCGTTGTCTTCTGTACTATGAACATACACAGGAATAACTTGTGCATATGTGAAGAACACTGTAAATGCACTCTGACATCCTCACTGAGTCAAAAAAGATATATTAAAAAATTCAAATCCAAACAATCTTTCTACTTCAAAATCTTGTTCAGCCTATTATTATCTTGTCGTCTGCTACTTCAGCAAAGCAGCAGCTGCACCATACTTTTTCTAGAGGTTCTCTGGCTCAGTTTTCTCACCTTGCTCTACCTCTACACCTTCTCTCAATCAGCCCTTCAGAACTCCACATTCATAGAGCGTATGTTCTCAAATAAGCATCCACTTTCTGTAATTCTAATTTCACCAGTTGTTGCAAAAAGTGGAACAAAAGACTGGTTTGGGCTCTTTGACAGTGAATAAATTGGGCCTTTCTGCATTGGGCACAATCACAAACTGGTAGCAAACTCCAAACTGGAAGAGATTGCAGATCTGTCCTGCTTTCTCACCATTATAATAATTTAAAATTAGTACTCTATGCATTCTTCCAATATATTTTCAATTAAAAATGCTTTTGAAATGTGAATACGAAAAAAAAATATCTAAGGGAAGTTTGTGTTATCAACTAAAATGTTTATAAAAAACCACATTCTTATCTGAGAACAATAAAATAAAATAAAACAAAAGAAAAGACAAAATCTTTGTTCTAAAGTAAAGTATAAAAAATGGTTGAAGATTATCTGTATACAGGTACATTGGAACATTTTCCAGTAGTGGATGGTCATTTTAGTTTACTAGATATATCCATAATGAGGATTACTTGTTGGGAGCTGAACTGTAGAAATATGTAAAAGTTGAACAGTGAGATGAAAACTCACTGGAAGGGGGGGCGGTGTCTGCAAATGTGTAAACAGCAGTAACATGCCATGTCCTACAAGTCTTTAAAACTCTCATTGACAGCTTTAATCTTGGTTATTATTTTCAAAATATTGAATATGGAATTAACCACAAATATCTTTCCCAAGGCGCTCACCAACAGGCAGTAGAGGTGTGCTCTTCAGCAACCTGTCCAGCTGCAAACACGGGATTTGCAATGTACAAGTCAGCAGAAGAAGGAATTACTTTTTAATAACACTCTATTATACGTAGAACCACTGTACTTCCACAAGACCTATTATCCCAGATCTATTTTCTTGGTTAATCTAGATATGTGATCCATCTTTCTTCTCTGGGTATTTGTATTGTACATTTTACTGTGGTACCCACAAAAGAAAGTATTTACAAGTAAAACATTGGAGTCTGAAGTCAGCTCAAGTTTCTATTCACTTTTTCAATTACTTTCCTTTATGTCTGCTCCTTATAAATAGACACCAATCTTTCCAAGTACTTTTACAGATCTTTTGTGAGGAAGGAAAGAAATAATTTAGAGTTTTTGCCTGGTGTTTCAGTGAATTTTCCACATTAAGTATTTATAAGGGCAAACTGGAGTGCATGGGTTAGGCTTGAGCTAAACTTGGAGTACAGGTCTTTCTAATATAAATTACTAATAACAATACTGCTAAAACAGAGAAAAAGTTTACTAAATGAAATAATTGAAATTCACAAAAACCAGAAGAAATATATTTTCCCTTGGTGTAAATAAATGCTGTTGACTGCAAGGGATTACTATCTATTTATACTGTTAAAAAATTCAATCCACCATCCATTTATTATTTAATGTAGTTCCTTATGATTTGTATCTATAAAATAACGAGCCTTTTAGGATTTTATTTTTTTCTATTAAACTCAACTTTAAATATGAGTGTTTCTTTAAAATGAAGCATATTACCACATCTTATTCTGGACCAGCTCTGGAGTGCCTAGTATACGATTGGAGTTAGGAGGGGCAATTTGTTATAATGCTAATTCAGCTGATGTTAGAAGGACCGCTTCAGTGTAGGAGGATCCCTAGTAGGGCAGAAAAGAACTTTGTGGCTGAAAGATCTCTGCAACAGACACAAAGATGCTACAAGATCATGAGGCACTAAACTGAATGAAGACTGCTTCCCTTTGCATAACAAAGGGTAGATTCACCCCAAAGAGCTGTAGCAGGGATTGTTCAGGGACAACCAGGCTTTGTTTCCCCGACTTTAAAAAGGATTTGCATTTGCATCAGCAAGCACTATTACTTGGTCTTCTAATTATAAAGCCTATTTCCAGTTTACACCCTGGGATTACTCCTGGCTAGTGAAAGGTCAATTTCTGTCCTATCGAAACAAAACCCATTTGGAAAAAGTGGATGTATTTAATTGTTTCAATAGTATCATGGCATCTAATATTTTCTCAAACGAATGACACATTAAAACCTTAAAACTGTTATACATCCAGGAAAAGAAAAGTAGGTTCTATTAATTCTTTGGGTGACATCAAACTCTTATAATCGCAGTAGTGAAACGGGCCTGTTCTGCAGTAAATCTCTCAGAAAGTCCTTTCGGTGTAGCTTGTCCACTCATGACGGTTAAAATAGCCTGCAATGACTTCAGTACTACTTGTTATACTTTATACTGCATAAGGTGCCTCTGGTTCTGACTTTGGAAGCTAAGAGAAATAAATTACTTCCTTTCTGTTTTCCAAGGGCTGTAAAAATCTTGTGCTCAAAACCACACAAACGTACTCTTTATTTTACTTTTTTTTTTTTTTTGGTTTTGAAGTCAATTGTGAGTATTGGTTATTTTCAAACCCATTCAAAATCATTAGAGAGTGAAGTGCAACTGTGATGTGAAAATGATGTTACGTGGGCATGTGGAATAATAAGATGTATTTAATTGGGAAATGAGCATTATGTGATACACTGAACAAGAAAAAGTGCAAAAAAAAAGTCATAAACTGTAGATTTTTGCAGCTACTACAGGACTGGAAAAGAATGTTTTCGTGGTTGTATTTGTTTAGCAGTTAGATGCTATTATCCCTGTTGTAACATGCTCTTATATTGTCGTTATCTCACAAAACCATGTATTTAAGGTGTATGAGATCAAAATTCAGAAAGATATAGTCAGCGGTATTTATCAGATGAATATTTGCCTTTTCACATTATATTTTCATTTATCTATGCTGCTTAAATAAAATACCTTTAATACTTAACTGGAGTTTTAAAATTGTTCCTTTAAGACAGTATGTTTCAAATGCCTTCAGCTTATCTTTACAGCTGAGAAAAAATTCTGGTCCTTGGTGGCTGCTTTTGGTCCTCAGTGGCTGCAGATTCCTCTTTGCCCTGCAGTGAACCTTATCAACCCATGAGAGCCAAAAACATGCTGGCATGAATCAGCCCCTTCCAGAGCAGTGCCGTAACCCAGCAGCCTATTACTTGAGCTTCAGGCAGGAAAAAATTATTATATTCAGATAGCTCTGAAGAGGTTCAGAGGTTCACAGCCTGTACACTTCAGTCCCACACGGAGGAAGTCTCTTCTCCAAAAGGAAGGTACAGTTTGGGTAAACACTAGGTCAGTACTCACTGGGTGTACCACAGGATTTTTATGTTAACAAGTACAGTAGTTGTTTGAAATGTAATTATTTTCATCTTAAAGTATGTACCTGAGTGGAATAAATACCTTTAGAGGTCCTTACTTTAGAAATAATAGAATTAAGCATTTCTTAGACATTTTAATATTAAGATGAGGACATGCACTGCCTGACTGTGTCTATGAAAAGCAATCTAAGAACAAAACTAAGCGGCAAGTCCAGCCTGCTGATAACTTAGTGTTTAAAATGCATATAGAGGACACGTTGCTTAAATTCAGTTTATGCTTTTCCGCAATCTGATCCTTGGTTTTCCCAACCGCAGTTAAGTTTTCTAAACCCCGGGGTAGTTTACATGACTCTCAGTAGTCTTGATGTTCCCATTACCTCTTCCACCTCTGTAAATAACAAAATACAAATTGGACCATAGCCTTTAACCAGTGACTTTTACAGCACAAGGGATTGCTCTCACTCTTGGCTTCTAGAATCAGTCTTTCTTTTAAGCTTATTAGATATTTATATGAAAATTGAAAAGAACAGGGGCATGAATGTATGTCTGCCCCATCCTATGTGAATGCCCCATATAGTTATGCTTCTGGGAGTTCTAGGAAGCTTTTCACCCTCCAATTATATCAGTATTTAAGAAGTTATTTCAGTAAAACATCTGTCTAAATTGATATGTTCTTGCAATTTTTTTTTTTCACTTTGATAAATATATTTTCTGATAGAACAATATTTTTAAAGAAAACCAAATAAAACCAGTAAAACCAGGTGAACTTTTAGTGGAAAGCTGAGTGATATGATGGAAAAGGAAACCTTTTTCTTCTAGACGGAATCTGTTATATCCCTTCTTAGGAACATTTTGTACAGAAATGTTAACCTCAGTGTTTTATGGACAGGTCCTTACATGCTGACAGGCCTACCTGCTACAATTCACACCCTGAAAGGGAAAGTTTTAAGATTTGTTTACTTCAAACTATTTTTTTATTCATTTTATCTTTCCAAGCTTGAACCTTATTGCCACAGCAAATTCTTAACATTCATTTACAGCATCTAAGACCTGACTTGCAGGAACAATACAGAGAAAATTAAAAACCATGTCCTGTGATCTATTGGACTGTTATTTTTCACGAACGTTGGTACTACTGACAAACACATAAAGTACTAAATCATGCCCAATCTGGATAGAACTGAAGAGTTAGAGCATAATTGTAGAAGACCATCTCTGATTGCCTTTGAACAGCAAAAAATAAAATATCTCTTTTCCTATAGCTATGGAAAATGAAGCTAGAATAAACTGACACTAGCAGTGTAAAGATTTTAATTATTCTGTCCTTTAAGCAGAAAGTTTTTCCCATACACTGTGCAAGCTTGAAGAGTAATCAGCTGCTATTAATGAAATCAAAAGCTTGTTATT
The DNA here is from genome assembly GCF_965231255.1 of Vanellus vanellus. NCBI lineage: Eukaryota > Metazoa > Chordata > Aves > Charadriiformes > Charadriidae > Vanellus > Vanellus vanellus. Next base: position 208,438,188 of record NC_138905.1, on the reverse strand, counting down.
ACAGAGCAATTAATGATACCTTCAAGTAACTTCTGTTAAAAATAGGATGGCTTTCTATAGAGTCCCTCTGTGTCATCCTGGCCCTCAGTTTTTGTCTAGGATCAGTGTAGTCTCTAGAAGACACCAGTACGTATGTCAAAACCTCCAGCAAAATTAGCACTGATTATTGATTCTTCTGGAAGTCTGAGACAGTCAATAATGTCATGTGTGATTCTTCTTTGGGATCTGCCTGTCTGACCAGAAATCCTTAAATCTTCTTTTACCATCTTGTGCTTCGAGAATCATAGAATGGTTGGGTTGGGTTGGGCAGGACCTTCAAAGGTCATCTAGTTCCAGCTTCTCTGCCACTGGTTTTCACAGGCAGTGATTAGGTGTGGAGAAAGGAGTTAAATGGGCCAGAAGTTAAGAGACAACAGAGTTTTATTCTATAGACTCTACAGAAGTAAGTTCCCAGAGATAGTAAAGGTCATTGTTAGTCATTTGCCTTCTCAATCAACTCAGTAGGCATGTGGTGGCAATAATCACAGCTATCTTAGTGTAACTGTATAAATAACCAGGTGCATAAATCTTTGCAAAGAGGATTGCCTAAGAAAGTGATGGAAAATTCTACTACAAACATAGCAGAGTACATAAGTAAGAGACCTTTCTTTTTCTCTGCATTCACTGTCCCGAGGAATTGGTGTTGTCTTCTAAACAGGCAGAGATTTCTGTTTTGAGACCTTTGAATATTTACTCAGCCCATAGGTAAATTTCAGAATTGTCACCATCGCTCTGTGTATTCAGATTTCAAAATTTTACAAACTCTTCTAGAGCAAGGTTTTCACTCAAAGGTCAAGCAATGTTGTAAATGACTAAGCACAAGAGAGCTGGTGCTATTTTTTTAGTCTGAACATCTCTTTTTAGAGGTTAAAGTAATAGCAGCAGCTGATATTTGTTTTTGCTGTGCTAGTGAGAGATCATCAATAACGTAATGGTCAGTTCTGATTCTAAAAAAACACAGGTGTTTTGGCCAAGTACCCAGCAGTGTATCTGCTGGTGTAGAGTTTTGATCCTTTTTAGAATTCTTCATCTCACCTTTGTTTTTGGTCTCGGTGCAGTCTTGTCTATATTATCCTTTACTAGATCCAGGAATATTATGCTGGTGACTGTGTATTTTTTTTTTTTTTTTATTCTGTTGTTACCAGTGACAGCAAAATTACAAATGGAACCAGAAAGATTTTAATCCTTATTGCTACTATCAGCAATATACTGGGATTCTTTTAAATTCTCTGGTTTCACTATATCAGACTGTCTGGTACTTTTTGCACCTTCAATATTCGCTTCTGCTCTACCTCATTGCCAGAAATAAAGTAATCATGAAGAGCAGAGGGAAGAAAGACAACTGACTCGCTTTCATTTACTACTTAAGTCTATATATCTTGTATAACCTGAAATTTGACAGTTTCTCTCCTGTGTTTATTTATTCTCTTTCTTTTCCTGGTTCCAATGCTGTTCGATGTCAGTCATCTATGGGGAATGTATATGGATGGAAAAAATTAAAGTAATACTGGAGTATAAATTTCCACACTGTCTGCAGAGGATTTGCCTTCAAATGTGGTTCCACTGGCTAATAATAAGCATAAATGTAAGAAACTAATTTTTAAAAGTTAAATTTTCAAACCTTAGAGCTTAGGCAGAGTCAAGAATAATTTTCACATTCAGAGGGTCTACTTGCTTTTTCCTTTGAAGAAGTAATGGAGATGATTGCAAAAATTGGGTAAATGTAAATCTAATTAAACAGCACATGAAATGGATCAGCCTCCTTGATTCTGCTGCCCACAATATCAGCCCACAAAGTTTATTCTCACTAACTTTCTGCTTCCCAGAAGCCCACTGACAGAAGACAAAGAATGGAGGAATCCAGCATCAGTTGTTCTCAAAAGACTTTTGAAAGAAACAGCCCTTTCCTGCTGTCACTTGCTATAGCTTTCAGAAACTCAATTTGTATTCCATACTGACAGCTAAAAGCAGAAGCATAGAAACATCTGATCCACACAGATCTTGTACAGCAACAAGGATCAGAGCTTCTGGGAACCCCCTTCCTCCTTTGAGAGAGCCTGTTTTTGCTAAATTGGAAGAAGGGAGACAAAAAAGTTCAGCCTTGGGAACGATGAGAGGGCCTCATACTCTCAAATATTTTTAGAGCCATTTCTCTGCCCAAATTCGCTTCCTGTGGAGTAGATTATAAAAATGTAAATAAATGAATAATAAAATGTCAATGTTTTTGTTGTTCATCCTCATGGAAGTCTGTAGGGAGATAATCCTTAGAACCTAGCTCTGTTCATTTATACAGAAGGGGTGTGAAATTAATACAAAAGAGACCAGGCCAAAAATACACTCTAATCCTTCCAGATGTGCCCTTACAGTATTTCGCTGTAGGATAGGAGGGCCAGCAGCTCAAATAGAGTTTAAGGATCAAATATTAAAACAGCAACTGTCAAAAATGTAAACTTCCTTCAGACAAGAGTAAAATTTTTAAGGTATGCCTAGGAAGTCTTTGTATGCCTGATGCAAGACAACTTAGTCATTTACAACATTGTTTGACCTTTGAGTTAAAACCTTGTTTTAGAAGAGTTTGCAAAATTTGGAAATTTGAATACACAGAGCAACGGTGACAAGTCTGAAATTTGTCTGTGGGCTGTGTAAATGTTCAAAGGTCTCAAAACAGAAGTCTGTGTCTGTTTAGAAGACAACACCAACTCTAAACTACACATACGCAATAAATAGGTAATAGAAACATAGGTTTTTCTTGCAAAAATTAGGAGGCCAACGTGTCAGAATGGTGCCCTATGTGACTAGCATGTGCAGTACGGTGGAGGCTCCATCGTCACAGATCTGTGGACTCCAGTCTGAAGGCAAATAAAATAGTTACATAAAGTTGACTTTCTTGACTAAAGAGGTCCACAAATCCAACCTGCTTTGGAGACAAATAGAGATGGGGCACTGATATAAAAAGATTTTGGTATGTTATTGCAAAGTTGAATTTCCCATATGCTTCATTAGTAGATATTGTAGCCTCTTTCTCTCAAGCTATTTTCCATCAAAACTGAGTAGAAATATTTTGGCTCTGGAAGCCATGTGCCTGGAAGTGCATCCCAAAATATGCCCTTCCTACTGGTGACTGATATGTTTGTCTGACTGTGCTACACTGCCTGAAACCTCCCAGAATAATGGTTCTATGGACTTTATTATTTCAAAGTAAGGGAAATTTCAGGTAAGCAAAGATATTTTCTCTTTTATCATGATTGACATTCATTGTCATTTAGTAATGCAAAACCATAGATGGGAACATAAAACCCACGGAATGCAAATTCCCTTGAAATGACAAGGCTTATTGATTCAATATCTTTTCTTTATAGAGAGGTTTTTGAAATGAAAGCTATAACCTCAGGCTTCAAAACAGTCGCACTAACTGTGTTTACAGTAAAGTTCTATATACCAACTAGATGACCTAGAATAAATCTTTCTGTTCTGCGCTATTCATACTTAAAAATTTACTTTTATGACAGCACTAAATTACATCGTAGCAAAAGGAACTATTATAAATTCTCCTGGAAAAGTATCTACATTTTAGACAGCCTTGATTGATTCAAAAATCTTCCTTACTTAAAAATTCCTGATGTGTTCCATGTCTATAAAAATGGCAACCACTTTTTTGAAATGGAAATCAGCAATAGAGCCAAAACAATTCAAGACATGACAAGTCTTTCCTTATTGTTGCTCGTGTGTACTCCCCTAAGTGCTTGGCAAACTAATGCTACTTTGAAATGTAATAGATGTTTCTGATTGCCTTAGAGAAGTCCTTAGTGGTGACTTCTAAAATAAGTTGTGCTGATTTTTCTCTGATGTGTTTTACGTTTTCATTGCTCATTATCAATGCACGTATGGGGACTACGTTTGCCTGTCATGGTGTTTCAGTGCTGGTTCCAAATGTAATCCCATTACATCTGTTACGGTGTCAATGCTCACAGATTATTTGTTTCTCACATCAATGGCTCTAATGCATTTATATGTTTTATTAGAATCCTGTGTGCAAATTTATAATAATGTTGCTTGCTGGTATAATTTTCTCTTTAGACTTGTTGTTGCTGTTAGCAATAAGAAAATATGCTTTGGTTCTATCTTTATAATTATCATATCATGTATTTCTTCATGTTAATTCCTAATCGGAATTCTTCCCCATGACTTTATGAAAAGATTAGGAGAAGGACTGGGGATAATTTCTTTGGGGCTGTAATAAGTCATTGACAAGTCTACAAAGAGGCATGTTATTGCCCACTGCTCGATGGCATGATGTTACAGGGCATTTTGTTGGGCTGTATTACAATATTAATTGTCAAATCATTTTGACTCTAAGTCTGTTTGAGACTTCAGACCTCCACCCTCCCCCAAACACCCTCCAGGATAAAGTCATGAGGGCTATTTGTAATGCTGAGATCTTTTAGATATATGTATAATATGTAAATTAATTGTAATCTGCCAACTTTTTTGTGTAACATTTAATATTTGCCTTCTCATTTGTTAACTGTTATTCTCAGTCACTGGAAATCTATACAATTCCTTGTCCAATTTGCTCAAAGAGGCTAACCTCTTTATACTGCCATTATGTATGTTTTTCATAACAATAATAGTGATAAAATACCATAAATATGTAGAGCACTTATATGCTATTGACATTTATGACACCTATAAAATGGATCTTTCAATTTTCTGAAAGCTATTGGAAAGGTAAAATGATTATAAATAGCCTGAGGCTGATCTAAGTCCAACTTCTAAACCTGATTGAAGTACCTGCGTGCCACTGACTTTCACTGAGAATAAAGGTAATATTCCCAAAGGCTACATTGAGGAAGCCTAGCTTCCCTAGGCCCCACTATAGTGAGTGAAGAAGAGAAACCCATCCAAAAAAGGAATCAGAAAACCATTGGTTGGGTTGTTACTCTCAGATGCCTTCCAGGGAAATACACTGCACTTACATGAGCTGTACTGATACATGGAATGTAGGGCCATCATCTGGTCTAACCTTAAAACATTGGGACAAGAGGCAGGAAAAGTATAAAATTAAACACGTAGATACACTAACCTTAATGAAGAGGAGATAACAGAAGCAATGGCAAAGACCCAAGGTCTCAAGTCACTGAATAATGGGTGACTAAAGGAATGTCTCAGATGTATCCATGGAGAGGCTTAGCTAGAACGCTGTAACAGATAAGGAGCAAAACAAGAACATCACGGGTCTCATGGGAAAGGGCAAACCTATGAGATGTTTGAGGGAGATATTTTTGAGAAGGGCCCAATGCAGAGAACAGAAGGGATGGAGGTAGATCAGGGAGGAAGAACCCTGGGAACAGAGAGAGGACAGGAGATAATGTCAAGGATCATGGCTGCTAGCTGAGGAGGGAGCAGTGGATATTGTCTATGTGGACTTCAGGAAGCCTTTGGCAATGTGTCTCATAAGATCCTCCTAGAGAAGCTGTTGATGTATGGTCTGGATGAGCAGAGAGTGAGGTGGGTTGGAAACAGGCTGGATGGCCAGGCCCAGAGAGTGGTGATCGGCAGCGCAAAGTCTAGTTGGAGGCCAATAACTAGTGGTGTACCCCAAGGATCAAGATTGGGTCCAATCCTGTTTTATACCTTCATTAATGATCCGGATGATGGGGCAGAATGTACCGTCGGCAAGTTTGCAGATAACACAAAACTGGGAGGAGTGGCTGATAATGCCAGAGGGTCCTGCTGCCATCCACAGGGACCAGGACAGGCTGGAGAAATGGGCTGACAGGAACCTCAACAAAGGGAAAAGTCCTGCACTTGAGGAGGAATAACCCCAGACACCAGTTTATGTTGAGGGCTACCCAGCTGGAAAGCAGCTAATATTAATTAAGCATCTAATTAAGCTTCTAATATTAATTAATATTACTACCACCCCGAAAAATCTTTTCTGCCCTATGTTAAATCCCATTACACAAAACACTGATACTTTTGATCTTTGACAGCAAGGTATTCTGTATACACGTGTTTACTCTAGGATTAAGTTTTAATATCTATCTGCATGTTCTTACTCAATTCTCAGAAGACCTGAAAAACGTAAACTTTCAATTAAGATACCATTACCCCATATGCTGGGGCGCACCCAGCTGGAAAACTGGTTGGAAGAAAAGGAGCTGGGGGGTTCTGATGAACACCAGCTCAAAAATGCGCCACCAAAGGGCCTTCACCACAAAGAAGGCCAATAGTATCCTGGGCTGCATTAGGCAAAGCATTGCCAGCAGGTCGAAGGAGGTGATCCTTCCCCTCTCCTCTGCACTGATGCGGCCACACCTGGAATACTGTGTCCAGTGCTGGGCTCCCCAGTATAAGAGAGACAAGGACATACTGGAGAAAAGGGCCTATGAAGGGACACATAGATGATGAAGGGACTGGAGCATCTCTCCCATAAGGAAAGGGTGAGAGAGCTGGGACTGTTGATCCTGAAGAAGAGAAGGCTCAGGGGATCTTATCAATATCTGTAAGTATTTGGAAGGAGGGTTCAAAGAGGATGGAGTCAGACTCTTTTCAGTGGTGCCCCATGACAGGACCAGAGGCAAGAGCCACAACTGAAATGTGGGAGGTTCCCTCTGAACATCAGGAAACCCTTTATTACTGTGAGGGTGACCAAGGACAGATTCCCCAGAGTGTCCCTCCTTTGAGACATTGAAAAGCCATCCAGACATGGTCCTGAGCCTTCAGCTCTAGGTGCCTCTGCTGTAGCAGAAGGGTTGGACCAGATGGCCTCCAGAAGTCCCTTCCAACCTTGACTATTCTGTGATTCTGTGATAAAAGGGGTAGCTGGGTACAGATAAGCTGCTGGTCGCTACACTCGTCTTGCCATGTCCTGCACCTGCTGGTCTCATTCTGTATTGCCTTCGCTTTAGACCCCGTTCCAAACTGCTTTCCTAGGTGAGTCGAATGTCTGTTCTGCTGGTGCTGCTCGTAAAGGCACTGCCTTGTTTGTGTTGATCCACTGATGTTTGTTATTGACTATGTAGTTTGCATGTGTGTGTTTGTCTGTACTGGGGATAAAGGCTCAGCCTTGCTAGTGCCTGGACCTGGTGTGACAGGACAACAACAGCCTGGCTCCAGGGAACTGGGATGGAGAAATCCTCTGAGTCCCAAACCCACTATATACAGCAGCACTTTAAGACGAGACTGTGTGCTTGAATATTTTTCTTGAAAATAGGACTAAATCCTGGGCATCTATATTCCTTTAAAAATCTTATCAAATATTTTAAAGTATTCTTTTGAGTTTATAGTAAATTTTCTGCTCGTTCTTACCAGTAGGAATTAATCAAACTTTTAAAGTTATCTCTCTGCATGCAAACAGAACTATAAATATTGCCTTATTATTTAATCTTGTCATAACTTAAAAGTCCTGTTTTTCACCTTTGTGTGGCATCATTTTGCAAAAGTTAGGTCTTTTCAGACTAGCTTCTACAAGCATTTGATGGAAGCACTATTTAGGACTGGTTTGCTGAAGTTCTAAGTGAGGTAAACTCTGATAATTTCATTTTTTTTGCCCTAGATGCGTACAATCTATTGCTGAACTTAAAAATTGAAATCATCATGTTTCTGAAGTTTAGTAAACCACTAGGTAGCTCCTAATTAAACTGCACTTTTTTACTTTGTCTGGGTAACAAAACAGTTGTGTTGGGGAATTATCTCGGTACTCCTATTATTATTCACACTTTGTTGGGGTTCAGCTGTACAGCCTCTCTTTTTCCCATTATAAAGGACTGTATGAACAGCACAAGCCTGTGCCCTTCAAGGAGCTGCTAGTCTGTCTCAACGGCTGCATCCTTTGATAACTTTCCTTTGAATTTGCAAATATTTCATTGCGGGTGCCAGGTCACCCCCAGAATAGGCTTCTAGTTGGAAATGCACGCAAGCAGGCATCAGATCCTGTGGTTAAAAACAACCACTATGAACACAGAGGAGAAGAATTAAGAATCACCTGAAAGGATTGTGAAATATTAAGGGTTTAGTACAATGAAGTTATTTCCAATTTGGGAAAATAGATGCAGATGTGTTTGTGTTATGGATTTACCCTATGCGAATACAAACCCCTGCACAGTGCACTTTAATTTATTTCATTGCAAAGACTGGAAGAATTCTGGATGTTTGAAAGGTTCGTGTATTCACCTCTATTAGTACATTTCAGACAAAGAAAACAAAAGACAAGCTTCGGCATGTACCTTTTCATGGAACTGTTTTTTCCATGTAGGAGGACAGTGTAATAATGTCCATCATAACAAGGTGTCTGCTTGTTTCTTTAATTTGCCTTTTTTTTTAAAAAAAAAAACACTTTAGAAGTAATATAAAATCTTAGCCGCCTTAACAGTCTATAGACCTATGTGCCACTTTAAATACTCAAAAATATTTAAGAAGTGCTTTACCAGTGTTTTTATCCAGAGCACGAGAATGAATTCCACTCTGTGTGTGTAAGGATTGTTTAATTGGTAGAAATAGCTGTTTACACTGATAATACATCCAGTGATTAATTCATTGAATTCCTAAGGAAAGACTAAGCCACTTGAAGGTCTCAAAGATACAAACCAAGGTGGAGAGTGCACTGTAAAATATTTAGCAAACACTAAAGCAAACCACAGAGAACTAGAGAAGGACCCAAGGGTATGGCAGAATACATCAGCTCCCCCAAAATAAATACATGCTTTGAACCAGGAGACAGATATTTTGAAGGGGATGAAAGACTGTCTGCTTCCACTGGACACATAAACACAAATAATTGTGATAATATGTAAGAATGTGTATCACAGGGAACAGAAAAACTTACATTATCCTAGGTAACCTTTAATTAACTTCGCAATTTAAAGAAAGCTTTAGTTTAGCTGTGAATCATAAACGTCTCTGTGCTAATCAGAAGCTGGTCCACAAATTGTTATGTCAAAGTAAAATCGATCCTTCTCAAAAACTAAATGTTATTTTACAAGCTTTTAGTGGATTATTTTATTATTTTAATTATGTGCTATGAGAATTTCTTGCTCTTGTGCTCATTGCATTGAATGTTAATTTGATATCTGTTTACTTGCACAACTTCCAAACCGAGAAAAGTCCCTTATAATAAAAGGAAATTTTGCAAAATTCTTTAAAGAAATCATACACTGTACAGCTGTTACCTCTCCAAAATAATCTTAATTTGTAGATTACATAAACCTGTCAAATTCTAGTTTTTCTCTCTTATCAATACATGATCTCTTCTCAGGAAGCTATATTTGTCTTTCATTACTTCAGGAAACCCTTACGATTTTATTGTTCACGGTACTTCCATATTTTGATGAAAAATGCCACAGGTTCTTTCATCCAAAGATGAAAAGATGTCTACATTTGTTACAATGTATAAAAAGTGATGATACCCTTTTAAAATTATTTCCAGCAGTTTCTCTTAAATAAGTGGCTAATTTTTCTTAACTTTCAGTTTCTTCTGTCCACATAGGTTTGAAGACAGGGAAGCTCTTTGAATAGCGAGGTGTGCCTATGCCTTGATGAAAGCTCTGCCTGGTGATGTGAGCCTGAAGCAGTAGCCACCTTTCTTTTCAAATTAACACAGTTTTCTCTTATATACGTATACTCTAGTAACTTTTTTTTTTTGTTTTCAGTATTTTGTTACTAAATCTGCATGAGGGTTCTAAGTGACAAGCGGCTGAATATGAGCCGGCAGTGTGCCCAGGTGGCCAAGAAAGCCAACGGTATCCTGGCTCGTATTAGAAATAGCATGGCCAGCAGAAGTAGGGAGGTGATTGTGCCCCTGTACTCAGCACTGGTGAGACAACACCTCGAGTATTGTGTCCAGTTTTGGGTACCTCAATACAAGAGAGATATCGAGGTGCTGGAGCGAGTGCAGAGGAGGGCAACGAAGCTGGTGAAGGGTCTAGCAGACAAATCATATGAAGAGCGGTTGACGGAGCTGGGACTGTTTAGTTTGAAGAGGAGGAGGCTGAGGGGAGACCTCATCACTCTCTACTATTTGAAAGGACACTGTAGAGAGGCTGGTGCTGGTCTCTTCTCACAAGTAATTAATAACAGAACAAGAGGGAATGGCTTCAAGCTCCAACAGGGTAGATTTAGACTGAACATTAGGAAAGAATTTTTCACAGAAAGAGTGGTCGGGCATTGGAATAGACTGCCCAGGGAGGTGGTTGAGTCACCATGCCTGGATGTGTTTAAGAGATGTTTAGATGTGGTGTTGGGGGATATGGTGTAGGGGAGAACTTTGTAGAGTAGGGTAGATGGTTGGACTCGATGATCTCAAGGGTGTCTTCCAATCTAGACAATTCTATGATTCTATGATTCTATGATTTTAATGGTAAAGGTCACAGGCTGAATTGTGCTTCTGTTTATAACGTACAAAACACAGGAGTGGTAGGTCAGGCCTAGACCCAGCTCCCCCATCCTCCCCCCTAGCCTGCCATACTCTTCACGGGCAGCCTGGATCCACCACCCCACAGCCCCAGGCCTCCCATGCCATGTCCCTGTATCAGTCCCTGTCTCTGCCCTGGCTCTGTGTCCCTTAAAATAGCCCTATGCCACCCCACAGCAACTAAACCACTCCACAGCAGGTCCCTGCTGAGCCCAGGTCTCGGCAGAGTTTGAGGCACACCTTGCTGGGAACGGAGGCTGCTGTCAGGACCCTGAGGGCTCTGCTAGCCTTGAGTGACCCTGCTTGGCCTCCCCAGTCCTTCCCCCAGCCCTGCCCATGGCCCAGGATCCCATTTCAGCCCAGTCGCTGCCCCGGTGACACAACAGGACACCAGCCTGGAGTCAGTGCAGCTTCTGCTGGGGTATGATCCATAGCTGCAGGGAGTCCTGTTTTATGGACAGGTAAAAGTGCAAGCAAAGAGACATAGTCCTTGCTAGCCATGTTACTGGGTAAAAAGACCAAAGAAGTCTGATGAACACACAAGAAAACATGAAGCAATAACTACTCTCACACCAGCCAGCCAGCTGGCCTGGATTCATTGGCATCACCAAAAAAGCAAATTTTCAGGTGTAGTTTTGGAGGAATATGATAGGATAGCGATAAAGGTGTTTATGGGAAGCTAATTCCTCGTTTGAAAGACATAGGAGAAAGCACAAATGTGGCTTTTGAAAGCAACATCTGGTAGTTTTAAGGCGGTCCCAGAGCTTGTGTTTGAGCAGCATCAGACAAACTGGTATTTTCAAGTTAGTTCAGGATGTGTTTCAAAACCTTTCTGAAAAGAGAGCAACATCCTAGATTATGTTTTTCTGGTCAAGTAGTTATTTGAGCTCTTAAAAAACTGTGGTTTTACAAATGTAAATACATTTCCATTGCCAAGAAAATCAGCAGGCATTTTCCTTCGCACACTGATTATTAAGATTTTGACTGCTTCAGTTTTCATGGTGGTATTAGTAATTTAATCAAGCATTTTTTATTAACGATATCAATTACAAATTTATCCTCTGCTGTGGATTGATCTATCATTGTCCACCTAACATTGATATGCATATCGTTGTAAGAAGGAAGGGCCATAAATAAAGGTTTCTATCCATCTAATTACTTTAATTGATTTGTACTGAAATAGTTGACCTTTGGTACTTGGTTCTCCCTTCACATTCAGAATTGACAGCTCACTCTGATGATCATCAGCCACGGGGAAAATAAGTTAAGATTTCAATTAAAAGCATGCAGTGTAGGCTAATCTATGGATCCCACATTAGTAACGCTCCATACTTTCCTGCTAGAGAATACATGTCACGTTTAAGCTGAAAAATATTTTATGAAAAGTACCTGAAGAAGTAGGACAATGAAGTATATCTAAAAATTGCCAAACAAAAAACACTTAGGAGTCTTAGGGCACTTCTTCATATGTGCCTACAAATTACAGCTACTGCTATTTAAGCACTACTCCTTCAGGTCAAAGGTCACAAGATATGTAGAAGCAGCTTATTTCTACATTCTCTTTCTTGGGTGGCATGAGAGTAGTGATGCACTCAGCTACCTACACTGCCTGCTCTACGTGTCATTTTTTAGACAAAGATGGCCTAAACATCCTTTCTTATTAGATAAACTGGCAGAAATATTCCACACATTGGTAAAGTGTCAGACACATCTCTGCTCTTAAAGAGTGCACCAAACAGAAGTAATAAATATTGAGCTAGATGGAATATGCTAAATTATAAAGTTTTGTTGATAACATTTGGAGTTAAATTTTCCTTCAATAACTCCATGAGAAAAGTTTTCACAGAAGATTTTTATATTTTGTACATCTGAAAAGCAGTTTTCATTACCTGACTTCAAGGAATTTGAAAAAGGTGCAAAACACTTACTGAACATAATCACTGTGTTTGAAGCCTATGCTATGGCAGAAACGTACCCTAACTGATTGTAATCTGTATATTATATTAGCATGTTTTGAAAGAGCAAATATTAAGTGTTTTGATAGAAAAAATATGACAATAACCTCAAAGCACTTTTCTCAGTTTAAAATTACTTTACTTTGGACAAATGTTCTTCCATAATTGGAATATATTATTACTTTTATTATTTTTGTTACTGCAGTTGTAAGCATTCTGTAGCTGAAAGTGTTTTATTTTAAAGTATATTTTGCTTGATCTGGGGGATGTTGTGTGTTGGATGCAAAGTGGGAATAATTGGGCATATATTGAGTCATCTATTTGCTGCATTATGAGTATGAAGTGGAAGTAAGATAGAAAATAGATTGTTTTTTCAGTAGGAAGGGAAACAATGACTACAAAAGAATCTTTGTATTATTCAAAATAATTCCTCATAAAAATTCATGACATTTAAATTAGTTCTAACAGTATAATATTCGAAAGATGCTGATTCATTTGCTAATAGCCGCTGGAAATATTCTTTACTATCTTTCAGTCAATGTTTTAAGTCTTCAAAGCACTTTCCCTTTGTTAGTTTAAAGGAAAACAAAATATATCCCTAATTTTTTTTTTCATATCTGTCCACAGTATCCTATGTTCTCAAATTTGCTACCTTGTATGACTAGATTTCAAAGAGAAAAGCAAATTCTATAATTTGAGAAGCTATTTCGGATTTTCAGATTAAATTATTGTGTATCTTCCTTGAACACTGGACTACTGAAAAGTGCAACAGAACAATTTTTGGATTGATGGTTTACTTATTTTGGCCAAAGTCCCGGCAAAAATATATTTTTTTTTTTTTTTTTTACCCAAGGAAAGACCATGTTAAATAGATTAATTTTCTCCCTTTCCCATACTATGAAATCTGTGGGGGAAAAGGTAGATGAAGACCACTAGCATATTTTCCCTGAGAACTTCCAGCTTCTAAATCATCCCCCACTGCTGCTTTGGAAAACAATTCAAATCTCTTGATCTTGATCTTCACTGCTATGCGGAACAGCTGGACATTTTGAGCAGAAAAGACACAAATGAAGCTTGACTGATTTATGATGACTAAGACAACAGGCTTCTAAACAAGTTGAAATGTTGACACCTTACTTTCCTTTTAAAGTCTATGGCAAAAAGTAACCATTTACTAAGCACATCCATCACATCACATGCCATGCTCCTCTTCCTCTTCACTACCTTTAAAGTGAACCCAACCTCACTAGCTCACATGTAGACATCCAGATTCCAGATGTTTAAAATGAGGTTTCCAGTGAAGGTTTCAATCTTTTTATTTGGTTTGGTTTTGATGATTGTCTGCATATGTTGTTGCATTGACTGTTGTTTTGAGTAATAACGGGGATACAACAGCAGCTTTAAAATGAAATCTCTGACATGTAAACTAAACCACATACAGTGGCAAGTGTGCAAAGAAGGATAAGATGCATTAACCAGTTCTTGAGAAAATCTGCTGGCTTCCACTTTTTTGTTTATTTTGTTCTGGTTTGGGGTTGTTTTTTTTTGTTTTGTTTGTTTTGTTTTTTCTATTTTTTTTGTTACAGTTCATGTCATTTCACCAGAAAAAACATAATTTATTGACATTTTACTGTGTTTTAGTAGTAATTCTAGTTCTCATAAGGAGATGCCCTGGTTGGACACCTTCTCAACACAGTATCCTGCTATTGTTGTATCTCTCTTTCAGGTTATAGCCAAGCTATATATCATCGAGCAGTCTAAAAAGAAACCCATGTGCATGCGCAGAACAAAACAGAAAATATATTTCTGTTTAAAAAATTGAGGAGCAACAATGATGCCAGTTTACAGAATGAAGGCACATGTTTTCATAAGCTTGGAAGACTGAACACTTCCACTGAAACAACGTAATTAAAAGTTACAATGAAAAAAATGAGTTAGCATTCTTAGTGACATTTGATTAAACGTGCTAGCTAGCAGAAATACACAAATGAAGGTCACATTTGCAAGTATTATAAGATAGACTACATTTTAATTAGATAGTTGAGAAATGTCAATGAGTTAGTAACTGACCAGGAGTCACTTAAAAAAAAAAAAAAAGGAATAAAGGAAAACAAAACATCACCCCAAGAGTCAGAATCCTTTACTCTCCATAGATTTCAAACACTACAAAGAGAGTTTTCAAAGAAGTTTTGGGAATGGATTCAGTGAATTTGCCTTGTCATTTTTCTCTGTTTGAAGAAAGAACGTAATTTGCTTGAATTACATAGTAACATTTTTGGAGATATGTTGACATAGGTTGTGTTTCATCGTTTTGAAAAAAATCTGTCAGATAAAATATAACAAGATATTATTTGTGGTTTATATTTGTACCCATGGACTGTGCCTAAGGAACATATATAAGCATGTGCCATCCTGTGGGAAAAGATCCCCTTTCTCTCAGAGTCAGCTTAGTTCTCCCACCGCACACATGAAATGAAGTTGAATTTAACCTGACATAGTTATTAAAAATTAGAGGAGAAAATGTCTTTCAAATGATCTTGAAATTCATATTTTTTATTTTTCTAAAAGAAAAAAACATCGGTAATCAGTAGAAAACAGTTTCTCTGTTACCTGTGGAACTGTTTTTCTTCATTGTGTTGAACTTCACCAAAGAAAAGCTCCAGCATGTGCTGGAAATAATAAAAGAAGCATGAATCATTTAATGAGCTGACACAGATTCATTAAAAAGTTACCAAAACTAATTCAAATCATAGTTTGCTGTTGGAAATCACATTTAAGAAAATGTGCGCTTGGAATAAAAATATATAGTCTATCTTAAAACTGTCATATGGCTGTTAAGATGACTATAAATCTGGTAGTTCCAGTGCAAAGAACTATGAAGGCTAATCCAAGCCACTGATTTTATTGTGTCTGGCTTCTAGTTGCTTAATATCTTTACCATTTGGGCCTATATATTCGTTATCTGAGTCTGCTTGCAGCTAAAAAACCTTTGGATGTTTCATCCCAAATATTTAAGTTATTTCTAAGAACGGTGTTAGGGAACATATTAAGCTCAAGTGCAGCAAAGTTTTGAGAGCTACCCATAGTTCTTTGATGGAATTTCTCAAGGATTTTAAGTGTAGACTGGTAAACCTAAAAAACACAGTAGAGAGTAACTTCTACTCTCCAGTAGTTTAACTATGTACTTAAATAATGGAAAACAAATTTATTCTCCCAAGTCTCAGAAGTCTAATCTACACCAAATTAAAGGAATAAATTTATTGTAAATAGTACTCCAATAAAAATATATTCTAATTAAGCCACTGCAGCTAGGCAGTTCAGAAGTCTAAATCTCTGGAGGCGAACGTTCAGATTAGGAAGTGGGTTTTGTTTTCAGGTAAGTGTGATTTCTGCTCTAGTTGTCAGTAATGATCACAGGCTACAGGCTTTCAGCAAACAAAACAAGAAATATTTGCTTATGTATAATTTATTAACCATTTCCAGTTATATTTTACAAGAGAAGCTTTACTCAGATGCAGCATCCCCATGAACATGACAAAGCAACCAGAGTCAGGGTTAAATTTCGTATCGATCACTAATCCCAGCCAAACCAAACAATTATAGCATGAAAGGTCAGAAACCAGCTTGCGTAATACAGCCATTACTGCAGGACCTTTTCCCCGCGTAGGCTGACTTTTGTATCCTTTCCTTCTCTTTCTTCCCGTAGTACTTTACCTTCATGCCATCTGAGATCATGTTGATTCTTTTGTGCTTTCAACCCCTGGATTTACCACTGTGGAACAAGTGTTCCCCATTCAACTAGATAACAAAGAATTTTAAAACATTAAGTGGGAAAAGAATTACAATCTTCTTGACTTGATGAGGCAGCAGAGAACAAGCTCATTTCACCAAGCTTCCTACACATGCTATTTCGGCAAAAAGAAGTTGTCAAAACTATTTCAGGGCTGTTGAATCCTATTTACTGGAGTAGCTTATTGTGTTATGTATGCAAAGAAACAGGAGAGTTATAGCCCCAAAATGAGAAATATTGCATTAGCAAAAACTGTACTTCGATTCAAACTTCTGCCGAAAGGGAGGCTGCACTCCACCGGGGATTTCGGTATGGCCTCTATTTACTTTTGTCTAGCGAGGTGGTGCGTTGGCAAAACTTAGGCAGCCTGGAATGAGTCTCGCTATTGTACTTTCTCCTTTATCGAGTCCCGCTTACTGCTTAGCCCTCCATGTCTGTCTGCTTCCTGCACCTCCTCAAACTTCCTTCCCGTCCAGATGCGTTCCTCTGCCTGGAAGCTGTTCAAGGCACTCACCCTAACGACAGAAAGTCTGTTCCCTAGCTAATTAGGGGAGGAGTACTTGTTAGCTCAAGCTTACTAGGAACTGTAGTATGCCTCATCTCATAAGCTGGCATGCCCTTCCAATTAAAAAGAGTACAAAGAAAAAGTATTTCATAGTACAGTTTTGAAAGGATTAATGGTTATTTTGCTCTCCCGTGTGTGTATAATCTGCGAATTCGGCTTGGTGGTAAATTAATTGAGTGTAATGGAGGATACAATGTGTTTGTTTATAACTTTATATGTGCATACTACTTTTTGTTTCTCTTGTATGCCTGGGCAGCAGGGAGGAAGGCTGCTTATTTGTCTTAACTTGTTTGCTGGGTGATAGATCCTGGTAGAAGGATGTTTCTCTCAGGTGAGCAAGATCATCCGAGAGACTTTTATGGAAGCAGGTGGAGATGGCAGAGGATGAGAGACATAGCAAGAAGGAGAGCTAAGTGGCAGATTCGCTAGAGGAGCAGGGGTCTGGCTGCATTTTGTTCTCTGTGTGTCACCGAACTGAAAAAATTACTATTGAAAACAAAAGGAAGAGTTAGATAGTAGTATGTTTATGTAGAAACCTGCAGAGTTGTGCGCTTGCTCCACCCGCTTTCCAAGATGACAGTACAGGGCAACAGGAACATAGAAGCTATATTAAATGGTCTATCAAAGAATCAGGATTATTAGTCTTGGTACTTAATTTCTGGTTGCTAATCTCCATTTCTTTGCAAAAACAAAAAAAATAAAAGCAATATACAACTCAGACTCTCTAACTCGCACGGGGAGCCTTTCTTTCTATCCATGAAGGAAGACTGTTTCATAATTTTCCCAATGAAATTACATAAGAATAATTATTTGAATCTCCTCAAGCTGGAATAGCTGATATACTCAGGAACATCATCTAAGGAACTGTCTTCTGTTGTGAGCATATGGACTACATAGTTTAAAAGGTCTTCAGGCATTAGAAGTTTACTACTGATATACGTACGGCATATGGTACATTTAACAGCCTAATAACATGTTATTTCAGTCACACTAGGTATGTATCATTTGCTGAAAAAAGTACTGACATAAAGTTTTCCCAAATCCATGTCCTTTGCCATAGGGCAAATAGCACAGAGCTAAAATAACGTGCTGAAAATAGGAAAGTGCCTGTATCTGCAGAAAATACTCAAGGAACAGGACATTCATTATAGATGTGATTGTAATCATGTTTCCTTTGGAAATCTTATTAAGGTTTATTATGCTGTGTTGTAAAGTTTGGACCAAAGGCAGGTCGCATTTTTTTTATAATAAAGTAGAATTCCTTCCAGTGTGTATTTCTTTTATGTCTGTGTGCACACTAGAGGAATGTCTTCCCAACAGCAATCACCACTGTTTCCACTTTTTTTAAACTGTAGAAATGGATCCTGTAATCCAGAATATGTGTAAAAATATATGCAGGAATAGTTCTGTGACACCATACCTTTTAATTTAGCATTTTCTTTCTGCTTCCTTGTCCATCTCACATAGCTTACAGATCATTTGTTCACCTTGGGTTAGAAGCAGAAGGATGTGTGTATTTAAAAGACAGAGAGATGCGGTGTCTTTTCAAAGCAAGAGTCCCTTGCGTGGTGCCTTGCATCCTTGTTACCAGCTACATCCCAGCTCCACGTGAGAAAAAGAGGACGGCATCCCAGTCTGCCCCTTTCCAGATTTCCTGCAGCATTTCCAGGGAGGGCATCAGCAGCTCTGAGAGTACCAGAGCATCTGGGCTGTGAGGATCTGAGGAGCTCCACAGTGTCCAGTTACAGTACAACTAATTAGCTATCCTGCACCAGAACTGCTACGTTCACCACTGAGCATTCCCATCCTCTGATGTAGACTGTGTTAGAGAGAGTTTTGTCCCTGTCGTTTATGTCCATACTCCCCAGAGAACATCTTCCTTCTCTGCTCAAGAGGAAGATGTCCATTCTGTATTAAAGATTCAATGTGATAAGTTTAAATATGGACATTTCTACTGCAGCTCATTTATCTGAAATCATTTATATTTGTATTTTTGTTCATGAGATAAATTAACATTTAGTGAGACCAAAGTAAGTCAAAAATACAAAAATTTCTTCAAGAATCCTCAGTGACCTTCAGATTCTGACCTCAGGGAAGTAAAAATTAAAAGAAGTTATTTTAATGGGGATAGATTTTAATATCAATTTTAAAATATTTTTTTTAATATTTCTCTGAAAATAGAAAGATTTTACTTTACTTTTCCCCTATGGAAAAATTTTACTTTAAGAGAACTAAAATACATAAATATTGCAAACCATTGAAGGAATGTTTTGAAAGGTGATCAAAGATATTTTTTTGTGAAATCACATTTATATTCCAATGATAATGTTTCAAGAGGTCCTATAACATATATTTTCATACAACATTTTAATTTATCATGATGATGTTCTATTTTCCCTCTCTTTGTGGGCCAGGAAAGTTATTATGTATATGGTATGCAAAACATTATGATGGACATTATAAAACAGGTGGTTTGGGAGACCAGGATGGAAAACGAGTTAAGGCAGAGTTCTCCTTATTTGTGCCTTTCCCATCTTATTGCCAAAATTTGTATTTAAATCCAGATTTTAAATGAGATACGGCATCATCAAATAGTCTGTACATTTAAAGTTTGCATACATGAAATTGGTAATTTTAAACCAGTAGTCATCCGCCTTTGTCAAATTCCAGGTTCTTCTAAAAGGTAGAAGAGGTGCATTTTTAACATCTGATGAAAAACACTAAATACTGTACTGAAATGACATTTTCCTAAACTTGAATATTCTAAGTGTTCACTGTCACAATCTTCATAAAGTAAAATGGATACTTCTCTAATTTTAAACCATTTGAAACATAAAATAGTCTAGATTATATTTATGCTTAGAATATTTTTCCAAAAGGTCTCAGGCAAGGCCATGACCTAATATTTTAAAGAGATTTTATTTCATTTGTGTGTGCTACTATTCAAAGCTTTTGAATGCTCACAGTTTTTCTTTGTTCATATTATGCCGATGTGAAGAATAAAGATAAACATTTATCTTCAATGGAGGTGACAGAAAAAAAATATCTATTTTTCTGCCAGCCACTACCACTGTCCCCAAAATTCAGTTCCTTCATAGGCACCTATTATGCAGTCTGACTGCCTTTGCTCATCTATATCAACGTATTTTTAAATGTTCTTCTTACCTCCTTTAAGACTGTTGTGTGTTAAGGACTATTGATTGCAATCGTTTTGCTTGCTTCATTCCCGCAGCTCCTGAATGAGATTTTTAATCTGTTAAAATAATCTAGTTTGTTTATTTCTCTTATATTTAGCATTATACAGGGACCAAACACATAGGCACTATTCTTTATTTGTAGACATTGAAATTTTACGTACTGGCAGAAAAGGATAAAAAAAGGAAGTTGAAGAGACAGAAAAGGAGGTGACTTTGGCATGTGCATGTTTTTGGGAGAAATATTTGTGCATATATAGGCTCTTGGGCTTTTTAGTTAGCCCACTTTTTGCAGAGCAGTGTTGAAATGAGGAGCATATTTATCTTCAGCCAGTGTTTCTGCAGTGCATATACAAAGTAATGTAAGGCTGCGAAGGAAAGAAGATGTCTTGGCAGACGCTTTTCTACTGTGACTTAGGGTCATAGAAATAGAATTGAAAATACTGAAAACTCAAATTACCATAAGTAAGAAATTTAATATTGTATTGAAACTGTAGGGGAATTTTCTGTCTCGGAGCTCTATGCTGCCACCCAATTCTGTCTAGAAGCCGAGTCCCTCATGGAGTCTGCGGCATCTCTGATATTCCTTTTAGCGATAAAACTTTTCTACTTTTCTACTGCACTGCTAAATATTCTTTTGAAAAGCGATAGATTTTATCTTTATTCAGTGTACACTTCTCGGGTTTTTTTCAGAATATTCAGAAGCTGTTCCTGGCCTCCCCACTTCATATGCTGCTATCCTAAGAATCAAATCTGGTAGTTCATCTTTAACCTCATTTAATTCAAAGAACAGACCACGATTAAGCAGTCCTTCATTAGGAAGTGTATCTTCACCAGGCTGGAGAGGAGCTGCACATTATCACTCCCCAACAAACCTCTACCACTTTTCAGAGGCTTTCAAACATGATGGTAAGTCTAGTTTTCCTCTCTGAATTTTTGAAAATTTTGCAAAAGCAGGACATTTTTATCAGCTTACATCAGTATTTCTCAGACAAAATTTTATTAAACTTCTTAAAGTAGAAATGGGCCTCTTTCCCTTTAGATTCTTCAGATTAGCTTTGAAGTCACCAGTTAAACATTCTTTCTTAAAGATTACTATGCAGAACAATTTTATACAGTTTTTTTCTGCATGAAAATAGCAAAGTAGTGGTTTGAAATTCCATTACAGGGCAATTTCATCTACACAACTGATGTCTGTATATTTGAAAAGCAAAGCAATAAAATGTCAGTCCCTCTTTTATATGTTTTTTTTCTCTTAGGAGTTTTTCTAATTTAATCATGAACGATAGTAATGTAAATTACAAGAATCACAAGAGGTAACGGGCACAAACTTGAATATAGGAAGTTCCATCTTAACATGAGGAGGAACTTCTTTCCTTTGAGGGTGGCAGAGCACTGGCACAGGCTGCCCAGAGAGGAGGTGGAGTCTCCCACTCTGGAGACATTCAAAACCCGCCTGGACGCCATCCTGTGCAACCTGCTGTAGGTGACCGTGCTCTGGCAGGGGGGTTGGACTAGATGATCTCCAGACGTCCCTTCCAACCCTGACCATTCTGTGACTCTGTGAAATTTAACTTGGATAGTAAATCTTATAGAACTACATTTTCTCTAAATTACTTACTCTGTATAGCCAACTCTGTCACGCATGCACACATGCATGCATGGATAGACATAACCATGTGATATGGTGTCATTTACCTTTAAATGCAATAATTCATAGTAACAATACACATTTTCTCATATTTGGTTACATTTAAAGAAGCCACATTTCTGATACCTTTTCTTTAGTGATACTATTTATCTGAATTACTTTCAAAGAAAAAAAGAAAGAAAAATAGAAAGAAAAGGAGGAAGAAACGAGAGAGAGGAAGGAAGAGGTTAGAGGATTTTTAAACGTAGTAGCCTAAGGAAGTAACAGAGGAAAGAATCGTGATTCATGCCTTGCAGTTCAACAACATTAATGCAGTATAATGGCTGTGATTACAGGATTACTGCTTCTCTCAATAAAGTCTGGGTTTTTTTTCCCCTGGAAAGTACCTTGCATGTGTTGAAAGCTAATGGTGTATGCATGTGTTTTTGTGAACAGAAATGGCTTATATACAAGCATAAATACGTTCCATAAATTAAGGTTGATCTAGAACACCAACATTTTGAATCGTGCAAGCAGATAAATTCTGTTTGATAGCATTTCTGGAACTGGGGCAGGTTTCTGCCTTTGTCCTTCCTCTGCAATATTCTTTGTAAGCAGTAACTCAATTAAACTAGATTGCCCATGCTCCAGACAATAACTCCTCCCAGGCAACCGGACACGTGCAGGTGAAAATCAAAGTTCAGAATTAGAACCAGAGTGTATTATCCTGGTCTTCAACAGCATGAATGTCTAGAGACTGAAGAAGAAATTGGTAGCTGCAAGTCAAAAGAATACAGACTTCGTGAATAATATAGTACAAGCTGGAACTATAAAGCATCTCCCTGATTGACCCTGATTTTTCCATCATGTTTTCATGGAAAAAAAACGCTGGCAAAAAAACAGCTTACTATGTGAAAATTTGATGTGAATTTTGACTGTTATACTTAAATCCTTACTTTGAGAGGGCTGAGAGAATTTTATACCCAGCTCATTCTGAGAAACTGAGATATGGGATGGGGATCTTCAGAGAAAGCATTCTACCACCTAAATCCTTGGCATTTCCAGCAGATATGCTGAGATCACACCTGATACAGGTCAGCAATCATGGGTCTTCTCAAAACATGGGGGCCACATTCCAATTCTGCAGTTGAGCTGCCTCTATTTTGCAGCAGAAAGTGAAGAACCACTGACTGGAGCCAGAATTTAAAAAATGCCATAACTGATAAGCCCCAATGAACAGAGCACTCGAGTCAGAAGAGAGGGACTTCAGCTCTTTCATCCGAGGACTGCATAAAACAGTCCTAGGAGAGTTATTCCAGCACTTAGAGGTCTTTGTACATCCAGCTGTGTAGACAGTTGCACAAACAGGTAAATCTAAGGCACCTGAGTAGGATTTTTAAAGCCCCTGCTTCTCTGAAGCACCTGCATGGCACAAGCACAGGTATGAAACAGGACTTGGAAAAGACCAGCGTACTTCCGGTGTGGCAGGATTGAGCAGTTTGTGGCAGGAGACCAGGTAGGATATTCTCCATCGTCCAAGAGGGCAGGAACACATCTATTATGGCAGCTGAATGCTCCTTGTTTTCTAAACCTCTCAGTTCTGTTAATAACTTTATGTTTGAGATAATATCTTTGATATTTAGCAACCAGAAATAAGTTCACTACCTCAATCATCTGGCATTCCACATACATACGTTAGTAAATATCTTGATTTTGATTTGACCTCAAGGCTTTTTTTCAGAGGTCTTGAAGGTAAGATATTTTAGTTATCTTGCTACAACTGGTATGTGATAAGTGACAGAGTTAAGTCATCATGTTTATTAGGCAGGGCGTCCTAAATGAGGAAATGCTACAGCCCCCTGTGCTCCTGTGTGGTTGTGAGCGAACACTGCTACAAGTAAGAGGACATTAATAAGAGGGGGGGAAACATATTTTATATTATTATGATTAAGAACTTGCATAATTCAAACATCTAATAAATGGCATACACTCAGGAGCCAGGTTTGCCACAGGAAAATAAACAAATACTTTTATTAGCTGCCTAAGTATACAGGTTCTCAAACGACTTCTTAATTGATTTCCCAGGAGACCTGCTCAGAGGCCTGACATGGCTTCTAATAAAGGTCCTCTTATACTGACTTTATCCCATTTAATTTGCACTCTTAGTTCAGCGTGTGTTTCCTGATATCTCAAATTAAAAGAACTATGCTGTAGCTCACTGCTGAATTTGAACTATATGGAATTACTTAGTATAAGCATGCAGTTAAGGCAATACAGTCCTTCCCTTCAAGCTATGTATCAATGTGTAAAATCACAACTAAAGAATGTGCATAGAAAGTGTGAATTATTCATTAAACCCTCTTGAAGAATCATAAAGCTGCAAACTCTTATACTTTCTTACTGTTTCAAAAACTTTTGGAGATGCTGCAGTAAAGATAATTGAACTCAACCTTGAATAAAGACTCCTTTTATCCTTCCACCTTTGGTTTGATATCTTTCAGAAGAAAATAAAGAGCAGGGTCCAGTTCACAACTGAAATTGTTTGAATCAATGAACCTCAAGATGTGCAAGATCTGAATCTAATTTTTCTTCGATGAGAATTCCTGATTTCACACCATCTGTTAGATTCAGCATTTACCAGTCTGAATTGAAGACAGAAACTACTAACAAACTTTTAATTGCTTAAAACTATTGGGCAATATTGATTACTGTCGCATGCAATTTAGATAGTATAAACTAAGTTTAGAACAGATATGTTTGTTTCAGGCCACAGAACAGAGAAAGCATTTTCAAGCGACAGGAAAAACTTGTCCTATCTTGCCCAATAAGCAAATAAACATATCTGTTTCAGAAAAGATAAATCTAAAAATATGAGAAAATAATTTTATCTTCTTTGCAGTGTAAACTCAATCATGCGTGTACTTTACACTGTTCCAGCATGCAGCATACTAGAATCAGTGTAGATAACTCAGGGTGTGTGTATCTTTCTGAATTGACCTGTCGAAAGGAAAGTCTCAAATTCTCTTAAGTTAACTGAAACACAGTTTTAAGATTAAACATACTTAAAAAATGCATGTGTATATAAATATATATATGTCTGCTTCTATACATGCAAAATAATTATTGTAAATTGCAGCCATCTTTATTATTGTTAAAATCTGTTACACACAGTTTTAATCATTGGAACATATTCTGCTGTGATGAATTAGTAGGCATTTTCTTTTTCATTGTATCAAAAGAAATTTTATATTAAAATGGACAGTCATTCTTTATTTCTTAGGTGTTAAGTGAAAGGCTATATTACAGAATGTACTTGTAAAATCAATATTAGTACATAAGTTAATACATTTTTTCAGTGTTTAAGGTGAGAAAAAGAGGGTTTCTAGCTTTTAGTTGAAGAAAGCAATATGTTTTCTTTGAAAGCAGGGTGATTATTTACACATCTAAAATATTTTCTGAATATACTGAACAGGTTAAACTGTTTGTTTCCATGGTAACAAAGGTTAATCAGAAGATGCTTTAGAGTCATCACCTCAAGTGCATACAAGCAGCACAAACTGAAAACAAACAAAAACCTAGTTTGATAAGGAGTAGCACTAAAACCTGATCCTCCTTTACCAAAAAGTGTCTTTTCCTTTACAGACCCAATTTGAAATGAAATACCTTTGTTTTATTTTAATAAAGTCTAATGATATGCTCGTTTCAGCAGCATATATGGACTTACCAGCAACTCCTGCAACTTTCTTAATGTATCCAGAATATATTAATACCCAGGACTGACAGGTCATTGGGCTGTAGTTTGGTCCATAATATGTCAAGTAGATACTTTTCTGGGTAGAGTCTCTATACAGAATCCCATGTGTGTTTTAGGATCGAAGATCCCTCCTTTTTTTGCTGCTTTAGATGTTCTACCCTTTTATACTATACAGTATTTTTTCTTCAGAAAATTCTTCTCTCTCCAAATGGGTTCAACAGGCCTTTGAAAAATGGGCAAAAAAAAAGCTAGAGAGATAAGAAAACATTGTTTTCCCAGTCCTGCAAAAATTTGTGTTTTTTTTTTTTTTTTTAATTTTGCTGAATTACTGTGCTTTTAAAGGAGAATTGCCATCACCCTTTTTCCAGCTGTTGTTTGGATAAATTCTGTCAGTGTCACAGTAACAGCTGAAAACAAGTGGTTTGTCTGAAAAGCTCTTTAGTCCACTGTCAGAAGGATTAGCAAATCCATCCACAAGTATTACCTGCAGTAAAAAAGTGGTTCTAAAGGCACATGAGCAGATGAAATGGAGATGACCTAAAGGATGGGATGCCATGCAGAGGGAGCCTGGACAAGGTCAAGAAGTAGGTCCCTGTGAACCTCAAAAGATTCAACAAGGCCAAGTGTAGGGTTCTGCACCTGGGTCAGGGCAAACCCCACTATGAATACAGGCTGGGGGATGAAGGGATTGAGAGCAGCCCTGCCAAGAAGGACTTGGGGGTACTAATGGATGAAAAGCTCAACACGAGCTGAAAATGTGCACTAGCTACCCAGAAGGCCAGCGGTATCCTGGGCTGCATCAAAAGAAGCGTGGCCAGCAGGTCGGGGGAGGTTATTCTGCCCCTCTGCTCTCCTCTGGTGAAACCCCACCTGGAGTACCGTGTCCAGCTCTGGAGCCTTCAGCACAGGGAAGAAAGACATGGACCTGTTGGAGTGGGTCCAGAGGAGGGTCACAAAAATGATCAGAGGGCCGGAGCATCTCTCCTATGAAGAAATGCTGAGTTGGGGTTGTTCAGCCTGGAGAAGAGAGGGCTCCAGGGAGACCTTGTTGCAGCCGTTCAGTACTTAAAGAGGACCGATGGGAAAGAAGGGGACAAACTTTTAGCAGGGCCTGTCGTGGTAGGACAAGGGGTGATGGTATTAAACTAAATAGGGGAGATTCAGACGAGATAGAAGGAAGAAATTTTTTACAGCCAGGGTGGTGGAACACTGGCCCAGGCTTCCCAGAGAGGTGGCAGATTCCCCATCCCTGGAAACATTCAAGGTCAGGCTGGACAGGGCTCTGAGCAATCTGATCTAGTTGAAGATGTCCCTGCTTATTGCAGGGGGGTTGGCCTACATGGCCTTTAAAGGTCCCTTCCAACCAAAACTATTTTATGATTACCTTCTTCCCCCATATTCACACATTGCCTGAGCATATCCCCTCAGTACCCTCTGCTGGGTGAAAAATACCAAAGTGAAAAGAGCTGTTTCCTCCCACCAGTACCTCAGACTGAGAAGATGACACCAAGATGACTATTTATGCCAGACATATACCTTGAATGGTACAGTAGCATTGCAGACAGTGGTCAAACTACAGTAATGATATATGATGGAAGTGACCAGTGCAGTATAGAATTTGCTACATCTTCTGCAGACAAATATATTTTAAAAATATTATTTAATAAAATATTTAAAAGAACATTATTTCTTTTACTCTTTAAAAGTACAGCATACAGAACTATCAGATGTTAAAAATAATATTGCCAACACACCTTTGATGCAGGTCTTTGAACACAGTCATATTTCTTTCCTGCCCACCTCCGTGTTCCCAGGATTCAAAGAATTCATTCTTTTTCATGGTGTATTAATTGACCTGGAATTATATCAAAGATGGTGGCAAGAAAGCTAAGTGTTGAGGAATGACACCATTTCAGTTACTACAGAATTGAAAGTACAGAAAAACTTCATTCTCATCTGCAGTTTGTTCTCATGGTATTTGCATTCCTCGGCAAGATGAATATCTGATTATTTTTTCATCAGTAATTGGGGGAGAGAATTAAAGTGTCTCTGTATGTAAGAGAGAGAGAAACCACATTTTGGCCAGTCTCTGAGGTCCGGGATACATAGATTCCAGCTTCTATTCCCATGAGGGTTTAAATACTTGTTTACTAAGGAGCCATAGAGTCCAGTATTCTCTAAGTGCAAATGTGCTGTAAGGAAAACCTTGGAATTTAAAGAATATTTGAGTACTGCTTCCAAGAATACTCAAGAATTTAAAAAGAGGGATTTTATTAATATTTGGAATGTTTTCTATATCCTTACCTTTCTGAGACATACCAGTTTAAATAGTAAATCCTATTGACAGCGCTTAGTGCTTTTAATTGCCTAGATTGAAAAAGGCAACTTAAAATTTGTAAAGGGACCAAAAACTAGCTGTTATATTGCTTGGTTGCAATGTACACCTGTAATCCCAAGACATGTAGGCCACCCTATAATAAATCACCAGTCTCATAACACTTAAGTAAGATACAGAAGACTGGTTGTTTTAATAAAAGCCTGTGTGAGAAATAGAAATATTTCCCTAGAGAAATCAAAATAGTAAATTGAAATATACATATACTTAATATGTGTGTTAAATATTCATCTCTATGTTCCTGCTTAAGTTTGAAATAAAAAAAAAAAGTGTGGACTTCAAATCATTCCATGCATGCTTATATAGGACTGTCCTGTTTAAGAGCATGGGCCACGGTTAGACAAAAGACGGGTGCAAAAAAACCTGATGCTTTTGGGAACAGATAAGAACAAATACATGTGTATAAAATCATGTGTATATATAAATAGCATATATAGGCACTTATAAAAAGATATAAAAATTAGGTATAATAAGGAAAAAAGTACAATAAGGAAAAGGCCCAGGAGGTTTCCCCTGAAAGACCACATGAAGCAGAAGAACCAGCTAATTGTTCATGTATCACAAAATTTAATATCAAGGTCAGTTTCACACACAGATGATGGGTGGCGAGGAGGTCCCCTTGTCAACGACTGTGGGGAGCCTCAAGCTGCCTGTGGGACGATGGAGTGGTAAAAGTTGGTGATCTGCGTGGTTGCTTGTCCTTTGGTCAATGGCTTTGTCAAAATCCATAGAAACCTCAGGCTAAACGGCTGCAGAGAGATGTAACAGCAGTGCGCCGTGGTCTCGTCCACTCCCTCTCACCGAACATGGCTGCAAAACGCAGGCTAATATCAATAAAATAAGGGGCAATCACGCTGGTCATCATGGGACACACCTGCCCAGGGCTCTGCTAACCTCAGGCCAAGGCTTTCAGTCCCAAATGTTTATGGCAGCAAGGAGAGAATTGCCCCATGGTGGCATGGGCCAGCACCAGCCAACTGCAAACTCTGGCAGTGCCACTGCCTGACTACACTTGTGCAAAGAGCTGCTGTCATTTTGGACTACTTAACTTTGTATCAGTGTCCTTGTAGAAGGTAGCAAATGTCTGGTGGTCTGGCTCAGGACTTCAGTGCACCATGATCTGATCCTACCCCTGTCTGGACTCATGGCTGCAAAAGGCAGGCTAATATCAACAAAGAATAGGGGCAAGAACACTGGTCACCATGGGCAACGCCTGCCCAGGGCTCTGCCAGACTAACGCCAAGAATTTCAGTCCCACAACTCCCTGACAGCCAGGGGACATCTGTTCCAAGGTAGCATGGGCCACCACCAGCCAACAGCCGACTCTGGCAGTGCCAATGTCTCACTAGGTTGGTGCTAAGAGCTGCTGTCATTTTGGGCTACTTAACTTTGTAGCAGTGTCCTTGCAAAAGGTAGCAAATGCATTGTTGTGTGGCTCAGGACTGCAGTGCGACATGGTCTGGTCCTGTCCCTCTCTGGGCCCATATCTGCAAAAGGTAGGCTAATATCAAAAAAGAAAAGGGGACCCAAAACTGTTCACCATGGGACACCCCTAGCCAGGGCTCTGCCAGACTCAGACTAGGGCTTTAACTCCCACATCACTATGGCAGACAGGAGAGACTCGTCCCATGGTGGCACGGGCCACTACCAGCCAACCGCCCACTCTGGCACTGCCACTGCCTCACTAGGCTGGTGCCAAGAAGTGCTGTCATTTTGAACTACTTAACTTTGTATCAGTGTCCTTGTAGACGGTAGCAAATGTCTGGCCGTTTGGTGAGGACAAGATAGCGCAATGCTCTTGTCCTGTGCCTCTCTGAACCTACATCTGCAAAAACAGGTTAATATCAACAAACAAAGGGGTAACCACACCGATCACCACTGGAAAGCCCTTCCAGGGCTCTACCAGACTCAGCCTAAGGCTCTCAGTCCCACATTGCTATGGCAGACAGGAGACATATGTCCCAAATTGGCATGGGCCACCACCAGACAACGGCCCACTCTGGCAGTGCCACTGCCTCACCTGGCTGGTGCAAAGAACTGCTGTCATTTTGGGCTACTTAACTTTGTATCAGTATCCTTGTAGAAGGTAGCAAATGTCTGTTGGATTGGTTCAGTACTGCAGTGCACCATGGTTTGGTCCTGTCTCTGTCTGGGCCCACGGCTGCAAAAACCAGGCTAAGATCAATAAAAAAAGGGTAAGCACGCTGGTCACCATGGGACACCCATGCCCATTGCTCTGCCAGACGCAGGCCGGGGATTTCAGTCCCACATGTCTATGGCACAAAAGGAGAGAATAATCCCACGGTGGCATGCGCCACCACCGCCGACAGCCCACTCTGGCAGTGCCACTGCTTCACTAGGCTGGTGTCTAGAGCTGCTGTCATTTTTGATTACTTAACTTTGTATCAGTGTCCTTGTAGAAGGTAGCAAATGTCTGGCGGTGTGGCTGAGGAGAGGAGTGCACCATGGTCGGGTCCTGTTTCTCTCTGGGAGAGCAGCTGCAAAACGCAGGCTAATATTAACAAACAATAGGGGTAACCACACTGGTCGCCATGGGCAATCCCTGCCCAGGGCTCTGCCAGACTCAGCACAAAGACCTCAGTCCCACATCTCCCTGGCAGCCAGGAGACATCTGTCCCAAACCACCAGCCAATAGCGCACTCTGGCAATGCCACTGCCTCATTAGGCTGGTGCCAAGAGCTGCTGTCATTTTGGACTACTTAACTTTGTATCAGTGTCCTTGTAGAAGGTAGAAAATGTCTGGCAGTGTGGCTGAGGACAGGATTGCGCCATGGTCTGGTCTGTTTCTCTCTGGGAGAGCAGCTGCAAAATGCAGGCTAATATCAACAAAACAAGGGGTAACCACGCTGGTCTCCATGGGCAATCACTGCCCAGACCTCTCCCAGACTCAGGCCAGGGCTTTCAGTCCCACATCTATATGGCAGACAGGAGAGAGTCAACCCATGGTGGCATGGGCCACCACCAGCCAACAGCCCACTCTGGCACTGCCACTGCCTCACTAGGCTGGTGCCAAGAGCTGCTGTCATTTTGGACTACTTAACTTTGTATCAGTGTCCTTGTAGAAGGTAGCAAATGTCTGGAGGTGTGGCTGAGGACAGGATTGCGCCATGGTCTGGTCCTGTCCCTCTCTGTGCCTACATCTGCAAAAGCAGGATAATATCAACAAACAAAGGGGCAACCACACTGGACACCATGGGACACCCCTGCCAAGACTCACGCCAAGACTTTCAGTCCCACATCTCCCAGGCAGCCAGGGGACATCTGTCCCAAGCTGGCATGGGCCACTAGCAGCCAACAGCCCACTCTGGCAGTGCCACTGCCTCACCTGGCTGGTGCCAAGAACTGCTGTCATTTTGGGCTACTTAACTTTGTATCAGTGTCCTTGTAGAAGGTAGCAAATGTCTGGTGCTGTGGCTGAGGACTGCAGTGCGCCATGGTCTTGTGCTGTCTCCTCTGGGCACATGGCTGCAACAGCAGGTTTATATTAACAAACAAAGGGGCTACCCCTCTGGTCAATGTGGGAAACCCATGCCCACAGCTCTGCCAGACTCACGCCAAGACTTTCAGTCCCACATCTCCCTGGCAGCCAGGGGACATCTGTCCCAAGGTGGCATGGACCACTACCAGCCACATGCCCACTCTGGCAGTGCCACTGCCTCACTAGGTGTGCCAGGAGTTGGTGTCATTTTAGACTACTTAACTTTGTATCAGTGTCCTCGTAGAAGGTAGCAAATGTCTGGTGGTATGGTTGAGGACTGGAGTGCACCATGGTCTTGTGCTGTCTCCTCTGGTCACACAGCTGCAAAAGCAGGTTAATATCAACAAAGGAGCAAACACTGGTCACTGTGGGAAACCCCTGCCCAGGGCTCTGCCAGACTCAGGCCAGGGCATTGAGTCCCATATCTCTATGGCAGACAGGAGAGAATTGTCCCATGGCGGCATGGGCCACCACTAGCCACACGCCCACTCTGGCAGTGCCACTGACTCATCTGTATTGTGCCAAGAACTGCTGTCATTTTGGGCTACTTAACTTTGTAGCAGTGTCCTCGTAGAAGGTAGCAAATGTCTGGTGGTATGGTTGAGGACTGGAGTGCACCATGGTCTTGTGCTGTCTCCTCTGGGCACATGGCTGCAAAAGCAGGTTAATATCAACAAACAAAGGGGCAACCCCTCTGGTCACTGTGGGCAACCCCTGCCCACAGCTCTGCCAGACTCAGGCCAAGGCTCTCAGTCCCACATCTCCTTAGAAGATAGGACAGAATAGTCCCATGGTGGCACAGGCCACTACCAGCTAACCGCCCACTCTGGCAGTGCTACTGCCTCACTAGGCTGGTGTCTAGAGCTGCTGTCATTTTCGACTACTTAACGTTGCCTCAATGTCCTTGCAGAAGGTAGCAAATGTCTGGTGGTGTGGCTGAGGAGTGGAGTGCACCATGGTCTGGTCCTGATCCTCTCTGGGACAGCGGCTGCAAAATGCAGGCTAATATCAACAAAACAAGGGGTAACCACGCTGATCACCATGGGCAAGCCCTGCCAAGGACTCTGCCAGACTCAGGCCAGGGCTTTCAGTACCACATGTCTATGGCAGACAGGAGAGAGTTGTCCCATGGTGGCATGGGCCACCACCAGCCAACCACCTACTCTGGCAGTGCCACTGCCTTACTAGGGTGTTGCCAAGAACTGCTGTCATTTTGGGCTACTTAACTTTCTATCAATGGCTTGCAAAAGGCAGCAAATGTATCGTTGTGTAGCTAAGACCTGCAGTTCGCCATGGTCTGGTTCTATCCATCTCTGGGCCCATGGCTGCAAAAGACAGGCCAATATCAACAAAAAATAGGGGACACCACACTGGACACCATGGGACATTCCTATCCAGGCCACTTCCAGACTCAGCCTAAGGCTCTCAGTCCGACGTCTCTATGGCACACAGGAGACATCTGTCCCAAGTTGGCATGCGCCACCACCAGCCAACCGCCCACTCTGGCATTGCCACTGCATCACTAGGCTGGTGCCAAGAACTGCTGTAATTTTTGACTACTTAACTTTGTATCAGTGTCCTTGTAGAAGGTAGCAAATGTCTGGTGGATTGGTTCAGTACTGCAGTGCACCATGGTGTGGTCCCGTCCCTGTCTGGGCCCATGGCTGCAAGAAGCAGGCTAATATCAATAAAAAAAGGGTAAGCACGCTGGTCACCATGGGACACCCATGCCCATTGCTCTGCCAGATGCAGGCCGGGGATTTCAGTCCCACATGTCTATGGCAGACAGGAAAGAATCGTCCCATGGTGGCATGGGCCACCACCAGCCAACCGCCCACTCTGGCACTGCCACTGCCTCACTAGGTGTGCCAGGAGTTGGTGTCATTTTGGACTACTTAACTTTGTATCAGTGTCCTTGTAGAAGGTAGCAAATGTCTGGAGGTGTGGCTGAGGACAGGATTGCGCCATGGTCTGCTTCTGTCCCTCTCTGTGCCTACATCTGCAAAAGCAGGATAATATCAACAAACAAAGGGGCATCCACACTGATCATCATGGGACACCCCTGCCCAGGGCTCTGCCAGACTCATGCCAAGACTTTCAGTCCCACATCTCCCTGGCAGCCAGGGGACATCTGTTCCAAGCTGGCATGGGCTACCACCTGCCAGCTGCCCACTCTGGCAGTGCCACTGCCTCACCTGGCTGGTGCCAAGAGCTGCTGTCTTTTTGGGCTACTTAACTTTGTATCAGTGTCCTTGTAGAAGGTAGCAAATGTCTGGTGCTGTGGCTGAGGACTGAAGTGCTCCATGGTCTTGTGCTGTCTTCTCTGGGCACATGGCTGCAACAGCAGGTTTATATTAACAAACAAAGGGGCAACCCCTCTGGTCAATGTGGGCAACCCCTGCCCACAGCTCTGCCAGACTCAGGCCAAGGCTCTCAGTCCCACATCTCCTTAGAAGATAGAATAGTCCCATGGAGGTATGGGCCACCACGAGCCAACTGCCCACTCTGGCATTGCCACTGCCTCACTAGGCTGGTGCCAAGAGCTGCTGTTATTTTGGAGTACTTAACTTTGTATCAGTGTACTTGTAGAAGGTAGGAAATGTCTGGCTGTTTGGTGAGGAGAAGATTGCGTCATGCTCTTTTCCTGTCCCTCTCTGAACCTACATCTGCAAAAGAAGATTAATATCAACAAACAAAGGGGCATTCACACTGGTCAGCATGGGACACCCCTGCCCAGGGCTCTGCCAGACTCATGCCAAGACTTTCAGTCCCACATCTTCCTGGCAGCCAGGGGACATCTTTCCCAAAATGGCATTGGCCACAACCAGCCATCCGCCCACTCTGGCAGTGCCACTGCCTCACTAGGCTGGTGCCAGGAACTGGTGTCATTTTGGGCTACTTATCTTTGTATCAGTGTCCTTGTAGAAGGTAGCAAATGTCTGGTGGTCTGGCTCAGGACTGCAGTGCGCCAAGATATGGTCATGTCCCTGTCTGTGTCAACGGCTGCAAAAGGCATGCTAATATCAACAAATAGTAGGGGACACCACACTGTACACCATGGGACATTCCTATCCAGGCCTCTTCCAGACTCAGCCTAAGGCTCTCAGTCCCACATCTCTATGGAAAACAGGAGACATCTGTCCCAAGGTGGCATGAGCAACCACCAGCCAACCAGCTACTCTGGCAGTGCCACTGCCTCAGTAGGGTGGTGCCAAGAGCTGCTGTCATTTTGGACTGCTTAACTTTGTATCAGTGTCCTTTTAGAAGGTTGGAAATGCCTGGTGGTGTGGCTGAGGACAGGATTGCGCCATGGTCTGGTCCTGTCTCTATCTGGGCCCACAGCTGTCAAAGCAGGCTAATATCAAGAAAGTATACGGCAATCACAATGGTCTGTATGGGACACCCCTGCCCAGGCTACCGCCATACGCAGGCCAACGCTCTCAGTCCCACATCTCTATGGCAGACAGGAGAGAATTGTCCCATGCTAGCATGGGCCACCACCAGATAACCACCCACTCTGGCAGTGGTACTGCCTCACCTGGCTGGTGCCACGAGCTGCTGTCATATTGGACTACTTAACTTTTTGTCAACGACCGTGAAGAAGGTAGCAATTATCTGGTGGTGTGGCTGAGGAGAGGAGTGCACCATGTTCTGGTCCTGTTTCTCTCTGGGACCCCAGCTGCAAAATGCTGGCTAATATCAACAACATGGGCTACCCCTGCCCTGGGCTCTGCCAGACTCAGGCCAGGGCTTTCAGTCCCACATCTCTATGGCAGACAGGAGAGAATCGTACCATGGTGGCATGGGCCACCACCAGCCAACTGCCCACTCTGGCAGTGCCGCAGCCTCGCTAGTTTTGTGCCAATAACTGCTGTAATTTGAATTAATTAACTTTATATCAGTGTTCTAGTAGAAGGCAGCAAATATTTTGCTGTGTGGCTGAGCAGGGAAATGCGCCGTGGCTTGGTCCTGTCCCTGTCTGGGCCCACAGTTGAAAAGGCATTTCAATATCTTGGCTCGCTACGACAAATAGCTTCAGTGGAGCCACGTCTGCAACGGAGCCAGCCTATCTCAGCGAAAAACGGTATTTTTCAGTCTTTTTTTTAGCCAGGTAAGCGTCAGGGTGCCACATGGCCCCACAGGGCGCTGGCAGATTGAGCAAGAGCAGCTGACGTGAAGGGGTGGGACCAACTGCAACGGTGGCTCCCCCGCTCCCATAAGAGGCAGCCCAAGAGCGCTGTACAGAGTTGGCTAACAGGGTGTGGGGTGACAGTCAGGACGTGGCGCTGCAGTTTGCACGGAAGGGCGTGCAGGAAGTGTGCTGAGGGTGCTGCCAGTTCCAGAGGTGTGTTCACCTGGTAAGAGAAGCTCAGGCATGGTCTCCACCCGGTGGAAAGCCATGTCCTCAGCACCTGCCAGAGTAGACGCAGCAACACAGACAGCACTTCCTCGGAAACACACAGGCACCCAGGCCTCAGGCTGCAGGGAGTGCCACAGCCTCGCACAGAGAGCAAGTGGTAGCGGTAATAACAGCTGTGTGAGGTGTGAGCAAGCGGACGATCTGCTGAGCCTGGTGGCAGAGCTCAGGGAGGAAGTTGAGCGACTAAGGAGTATCAGGGAGAGTGAGAAAGAAATAGACTGGTGGACCCAGGCCTTGAGCTCCTTGAAAGAAAGACCAGGCCAGACACCAGAAATACAAAAAGGCCACAGGGATATCCTGTCCTTGCCTTGTAGGGCTGAAGGGACGGAAGGCAGTGGCCTGCCAGAAAATGGTGAATGGAGGCAAGTCTGTGGTAGGGGCAGAAAGCGAGCCCCCTCCTTGCCTGCCTCCCCTCCCCTTGTACCACTGTACAACAGGTATGAGGCCCTGGGTGTGGTAGAACAGCCTAAGGACAATGAGGCTGATGGTCCTAATACGTCACAGGAGCTGCCAGGACCGGAAAGGCCTACTCACCACATTAAGACCACCTCTACAAGGAAGAAAAGGAGGACTATAGTTGTGGGCGACTCAGCCCTGAGGGGGACAGAGGGCCCGATATGTAGGGCAGACCCCATTCTTATGGAAGTCTGCTGCCTCCCTGGGGCACGGGGCACAGACATAACAAAGAGACTCCCCAGCCTGGTGCAGCCCTCGGACTACTATTCACTGCTCCTGTTCCATGTGGGGGGCGACAAATGTGCAGATCAGTGTGCGAGGATGTTTAAGAGAGATATCAGGGCCTTGGGACAGTCGCTAAGGGGATCTGGAGCACAGGTCATTTTTTCGTCCCTACTTCCTGTTGCAGGCAATGACATTGAAAGGAACAGATGACCTCAGCTGGTTAATACGTAACACCATGGCTGATGTCAACACCACAATTTTGTTTTTTTTTAACAACGGAATGGCCTATGCGGCACCAGGCCTGCTGGCAGCAGGCAGGGGTTTGCTCACTCTAAGGGGAAGAAGGGTTTTTGCCCCAAAATTAGCAGGGCTCGTTAACGGGGCTTTAAACTACATTCAATGGGGGAAGGGAGAATTATCGGGTTTGCCTGTGACCAGCCAAGGATGTTGTACCAAGGAAAGAGGAAGGGGGTGTTGGTGATGGCCTGCAGTCATTCGCTCTGAAATGTGCTGGCTACACTGCAGCATGCTCAAAGTCTTACACAGACGAGCCAGGAGCTCCTGGACCAACAGGAGCCAATGGGGAGGCACCATTAATACACAGCAAAGGAATGCTGCCTGGAGAGCAGCACAATGTAATTACAGCTGTTCCAGCGAAGTCAGCCTCAACGAAGACACGGCTGAAGTGCCTCTATGCAAACTCACGTAGCGTGGGCAACAAACAGAAGGAGCTAGAGATGTGTTCATGCCTCCAAGGCTACGATCTCATTGGCATCATAGAAACTCGGTGGATTCACTCCTACGAATGGAGTGTTGACATGGAAGGTTACAGGCTCTTCAGGAGAGACAAGCAAGGGAAACGAGGAGGCAGTGTTGCCTTATATGTTAACGAGCAGCTGGAATGCATGGAGCTCAGCCTAGGGATGGATAAAGAGCCAACTGAGAGCCTATGGGTCGGGTCTAAAGAGAAAAGGGGAGCATCAGACATTACAGTGGGGGTCTGCTACAGGCCACCCGACCAAGAAGACCGAGTGGATGAAACCCTCTATAGACAGATAGGGGCAGCATCATGTTAACAGACCCTGGTTCTCATAGGTGACTTCAACCACCCCGACACCTGTTGGAAGGGTAACACAGCCAGGCATAGGCAATCCAGGAGATTCTTGGATTGCATTGAAGACAACTTCCTTCTCCAAGTGGTTGAGGAGTCAACGAAGAGAGGAGCTATGCTGGACCTTGTTCTTACCAACAAGGAGGGCCTGGTAGACAGTGTCAAATTCAAGGGTAGCCTGGGCTGTAGTGACCATGAAATGATTGAGTTCAAGATACTCGAAGCAGCGAGGAAGGTGTGCAGCAGTCTGACCACCCTGGACTTTGGGAGAGCTGACTTTGGCCTCTTGAAGAATCTGCTTAGTATGGTGCCATGGGATGAAGCGCTGGAGGGAAGAGGGGCCCAAGAAAGTTGGTTAATATTCAAGGACCACCTCCTCGAAGCTCAGGAGCAATGCATCTCTACAAAGAGGAAGGCAGGCAGAAAATCCAGGAGGCCTGCATGGATGAACAAGGAGCTCCTGGACATGACCAAAATGAAAAAGGAGGCCTATAGGGAGTGGAAACAGGGGCAGATAGCCTGGGAGGAATACAGAGGAATGGTTCGAGCAGCCAGGGATCAGGTTAGACAAGCTAAAGCCCAGATAGAACTATATCTGGCCAGGGACATCAAGACAAACAAAAATTCCTTCTTTAAGTATGTCAGCGAGAAAAGGAAAACTAGGGAAACTGCGGGCCCTCTCCGTAAGGAAACGCAAGAACTGGTTACCTGGGACAGAGACAGAGCTGAGGTACTCAGTGAATTTTTTGCCTCTGTCTTCACTGGCAAGGACTGCAGCCGCACTGCCCATGACGCAGAATACAAAGATGAGGATTGGGAAAATGGAGAACCGCCCCCTGTAGGTGAAGATCAAGTGTGAGACCACCTGAGGAACCTGAAGGTGCACAAGTCCATGGGACCTGATGAGATACATCTGCAGGTCCTGAGAGAACTGGCAGATGAAGTCACTAAGCCACTAGCCATCATCTTTGAGAAGTCGTGGCGGTCTGGCGAGGTTCCTGCCGAATGGAAAAGGGGAAACATAACCCCTATTTTGCAAAAGGGAAACAAGGAAGGCCCAGGGAACTAGAAGCCAGTCAGTCTCACCTCTGTGCCTGGCAAGATCATGGAGCAGATCCTCCTGGAAACTCTTCCCGAGACACGTAGAAAACAAGGAGGCGATTGGTGACAGCCAGCATGGCTTCACCAAGGGCAAGTCATGCCTGAAAAAATTTGGTGGCCTTCTACAAAGGGGTTACAGTGGCAGTAGATAAGGGAAGATCAACTGATGTCACCTACCTGGACATGTGCAAAGCGTTTGACACTGTCCCACACGACATCCTGGTCTCTAAATTGAAGAGACATGGATTTGACAAATGGACCACTTGATGGATAAAGAACTGGCTGGACGGTCGCACTCAAAGAGTTGCAGTCAACGGCTCGTTGTCCAAGTGGGGAGCAGTGATGAGTGGCGTTCCTCAGGGGTCGGTACTGGGACCTGTACTGTTCAACGTCTTTGTTGGCAACATGGACAGTGGAGTCAAGTGCACCCTCAGCAAGTTTGCTGATGATACCAAGCTCTTTGGCAAGGTAGACATGCTGGAGGGGAGGGATGCCATCCAGAGGGACCTGGACAGGCTGGAAAGGTGAGCCCAAGGCAACCTCATGCAGTTCAACAAGGCCAAGTGCAAGGTCCTACATCTGGGTCGGGGCAATCCCAAGCACAAATACAGGCTCGGCGGGGCATGGCTGAAGAGCAGCCCTGAGGAGAAGGACCTGGGTGTGCTGGTTGATGAGAAGCTCAACATGAGTCAGCAATGTGCAATTGCAGCCCAGAAGTCCAACCATATCCTGGGCTGTACCGGAAGTGTGGCCAGCAGGTCAAAGGAAGTGATTCTGCCCCTCTACTCCACTCTCGTGAGACCCCACCTGGAGTACTGCATCCAGCTCTGGAGTCCCCAACATAAGAAGGACATGGACCTGCTGGAGCATGTCCAGAGGAGAGCCATGAGGATGATCCAAGGGCTTGAGCACCTCCCTGTGAGGAGAGGCTGAGCGAGTTGGGGATGTTCAGCCCGGAGAAGAGAAGGCTCCGGGGAGATCTTATTGCGACCTTCCAGTACCTAAAGGGGGCCTACAGGAGGTCTGGGGAAGGACTTTTTACTCAGGCGTGTAGCGATAGGACGAGGGGGAATGGCTTTAAACTGGAAGAGGGCAAGTTGAGATGAAACATTAGGAATAAATTGTTCAGATTGTGGGTGGTAAGGCAGTGGCATAGGTTTCCCAGAGAGGTTGCTGAGGCCCAATCATGAGAGGTGCTTAAAGCCAGGCTGGATGTGGCCTTCGGTAACTTGGTCAAGTGGAAGGTTTCCCTTCCTTTGGCAGGGGGGTTGGAACTCAATCATCTTCAAGGTCCTTTCCAAACTAAACCATACAATGCTTCTATGATTTTACTATTCTATCAACAAAGGGGCAACCACCCTGGCTCAACACGGGCAACACCTGCCCATGGCTCTGCTAGCCTCACGCCAAGGCTTTCAGTCCCACATCTCCCTGGCAGCCATGAGACACCCATGCCATGGTGGCATGGGCCAAAACCAGCCAACTGCCCGCTCTGGCAGTGCCACTGCCTCACTAGGCTGGTGCCAAGAATTGCTGTCATTTTGGGTTACTTAACTTTGCATCAGTGTCCTTGTAGAAGGTAGCAAATGTCTGGCTGCGTGGCTGAGGATGGGAGCGCACCATGGTCTGGTCCTCTCCCTGTCTGGGTCCATGGCTGCAAAAGGCAGGCTAATATCAACAAACAAAGGGGCAAACACACTGGTCTCCATGGGCAACCCCTACCCAGGGCTCTGCCAACCTAACGCCAAGGCTTTCAGTCCCACATCTCCCTAGTAGGCAGGAGACATCTGTCCCATGGCGGCATGGGTGATCACCAGCCAACCGCCCACTCTGGCAGTGCCACTGCCTCACTACGTTGGTATCAAGAGCTGCTGTCATTTTGGACTACTTAACTTTGCATCAGTGTCTTTGTAGAAGGTAGCAAATTTCTGGCTGTATGGCTGAGGACAGGAGGTCACCATGGTCTAGACCTGTACCTGTCTGGGCCCATGGATGCAAAAAGCAAACTAATATCAACAAACAAAGGGGCAACCACCCTGGCTCAACAGGGGCAAGCCCTGCCCAGGGATCTGCCAGCCTCACGCCAAGGCTTTCAGTCCCACACCTCCCTGGCAGCCAGGAGACACCCATGCCATGGTGGCATTGGCCAAAACCAGTCAACCGCCCACCTTGGCAGTACCTCTGCCTCACTAGGTTGTTGCCAAGAGCTGCTGTCATTTTTGATTACTTAACTTTGTGTCAGTGTCCTTGTAGAAGGTAGCAAATGTCTGGCTGCGTGGCTGAGGATGGGAGTGCGCCATGGTCTGGTCCTCTCCCTGTCTGGGTCCATGGCTGCAAAAGGCGGGCTAATATCAACAAACAAAGGGGCAAACAAACTGGTCACCATGGGCAACCCCTGCCCATGGCTCTGCCAGCCTAATGCCAAGGCTCTCAGTCCCACATCTCCCTGGCAGCCAGGAGACATCTGTCCCATGGTGGCATGGGCCACCACCAGGCAAACGCGCACTCTGGCAATGCCACTGCCTCACTATGGTGGTACCAAGAGCTGCTGTCATTTTGGACTACTTATCTTTGTATCAGCGTCC
The DNA here is from genome assembly GCF_965231255.1 of Vanellus vanellus. Taxonomy (NCBI): domain Eukaryota; kingdom Metazoa; phylum Chordata; class Aves; order Charadriiformes; family Charadriidae; genus Vanellus; species Vanellus vanellus. The sequence continues at coordinate 208,397,058 of NC_138905.1, read as the reverse complement.
TTGTAGAAGGTAGTAAATGTCTGGTGGTCTGGCTGAGGACAGGTGTGTGCCATGATCTGGTCCTGTTCCTGTCTGGGCCCGCAGCTGCAAAGGCAGGCTAATATCAACAAACAAAGCAGCAACCACCCTGGCTCACTATGGGCAACCCCTGCCCAGGGCTCTGCCTGCCTCAGGCCAAGGCTTTCAAGTCCCACATCTCCCTGGCAGCCAGGAGACACCCATCCCATTGTGGCATGGGCCACCACCAGCCAACTGCCCGCTCTGGCAGTGCCACTGCCTCACTAGGCTGGTGCCAAGAACTGCTGTCATTTTGGATTACTTAACTTTGAATCAGTGTCCTTGTAGAAGGTAGCAAATACCTGGTGGTGTGGCTGAGGACTGGAGGGCACCATGTTCTTGTTCTATCCACGTGTGAGCCTTCGGCTCTGGCAGACGAAGTAGGAGCAGCCGCCATCTGTGGCGCCATGGGTAGCCCCTGCTGCCCTGCCTGGGCCCAGCAGCCCTGCCCTCCCCTCCCTGCCCTTTTCCTCCCTCTGCCTCAGTCCTTGCTCACCCTCCTGCTCGCCCCCAGTCTAGCCTGGCTCATCACGCAGCCCTTTCTGTACCCGTCCTGGGCGGCCCTTTCACCAACCCTCTGTGACATGGCCACCACCAGCGTTCTGCCCATTCTGACATGGCTACCATATCACTGGGTGTTCCAGAGCTGATGGAAGGCTGAGCTCTTGGCTTCCCAGGGAAGAACGCCGTCGCTCTTCATCCTTATTCAAATACAGTGGGATGGACAAACCCCATAGCTCAGGCCCGTGGAGAAAACAGCCACCATGGAGAGTCACTGTCACTCCTGTCTGTGAGGGGACAGCCTCTCACCCATGGCTGTGGTCACCTCACTGGCCCCTCACCGTCCTGTCCCACCCCACCTCCCCTTCACCTCCTTCTTGCTGTCAGGGCTGGGGCAGAGTGAGGTGGAGCTCAGCATGAAGGTGCAGACAAATAAAGTTGGTGTATAAACACTGGGGAGCAATTCAGGTGTTGAACACACTGATGCAGTGTCCCATGGGCTGTCTTACAGCCTAATGTCCCATGGACAGACATGAAACTGGCGTGTGCTCACTGCATCGTCACACCCGGCTGCACAGAGCAGGGTCCGGCTGTCTGGAAACAGGCTCCACAGTGTCACTTCAGGTGCTGTGAGGAGCCTCACCTGGCCTGTAGCACTGCACCAGGACAGGGCAGGGCTGGTGTGAGCGTGGCACCGTGCTGGTCTGCTCTGCCTGGGGATCTCAGATACCCCACCACCTCCCTAGTGGCACTGGGCAGTTATCGGTTAGGAACTGAACACCCTGTGCAGATTAACTCATGTCCTTGAAGATAGGTCTCCGGGGCACTTCAGACACGCTGGGGTGTCTGGCCTGATCCTAAGAGGCCACTTCAGAGATGTCCCATACATCCCGTCTCATACACAGCAGCTCTGTGGCCAGGAGGAGCTGGGGGTGAAGGATAGAAGTTGAGCTTGGAAAAAGGCGGTGAAGGCATTGCTTTAATTTCTGCCTTTGTTTCTCTCTACCCAAGTCCATTTTATCTGGAAATAAGTTTTCCCAAGTTGAATCTCTTTTGCCCATGACAGTAGCTCATAAACGACCTCCCTGCCTTTATCTTTCACGCTATTTTCTCCCCTGGGGCAGTGAGTGAATGGCTGGTGGTTCATTTTAGCTTATGAACTCTTCTGCTCTACGGTTCTCAAATGGTTAGTGTTTCTAATCCTGTAAAAATTTGAACACATATATAAGCCTGTTCGCTTACATAGACTGGTTCATGTGTGTAAAGCTGCTCAGTTGGATTTTATAATCAGGGCCTTTTTTTCTCTTTTTCCTTGGCAATCATCCATGTCTACTGCCATCTAAAAATCTAATGCTCACCTTGGTTACCTGTGAGACTAGCATAAGGGATCAAAGAACATACTGCTACAACGGTTTCATGATCAAACTGTGGTAAGACCCAGAGATTAATTTTTCAAGGAAGACTCTCATCAGAAAGAGAAGACTGATGCGGTTGATTAGATGTGGGACTAAACCCCAGAGTTTATTAATTGTGATGTTGGCTTTCTTGAGCATAACTGAACAGTCCTCCAGTCTAGTTTGTGAAAGGACACGTGAAAAATCTCTGTAAATAATAACCAATGTGCAGTTAGGCTGACACTGAAGAAATTGTGTATAGGTTTTACGATGACTAAATACGTGTTTAATAAGTGATGCAATACTCTTAAAAGAGAAATTAACAAATTCCCAGTTGGAATCAGGTGAAATCACTTCAGGTTGAAAATCCTCAAGCAGAATGATGTCAAGTTCTCCTAAGCATTTGCTGCTGTTATTAATGTAGATACAGCTTGGAATTCCCGAGTCAAGTAATGCACCAAGACTGGCAACGATACCAAATTTATTAAAAAGTGAACTCTTAACCCATATCTACTTTTCAACTGTTGAACTTCATTGCAACTCTGTTCTTGAGAAGGATGATTAAATGCCATACTGATTGTTAGATACATGTTTTCTCCAAGCACTTCAGATTTCAGTCTGCACATTATTCTTTCAGGGGGCATGTCTGCCTCAGAAACAATACAGGCAGTATAAAGGGTGAAGAAGACATGGTGTTATTCAAGAATCAAAATTAAACAGTTTTGACAAACTGAAAATTTTGAAGTGGTATAGTGATTACAGAATTTCCAGGAGAAATTTGAAGCCATTTATCTGAGTGCTGAATATCAACAATTCATTTACCATGGAACAGAATGTTTTAAATTATAAATTAAGATTATGTTCCTTAAGTGTCTCTTTTGATATGAAAATGTTGAGAACTGCTAATAAGTAGTTGTTACATAAAATAACAGCTGATAAGTTTGTAAGATGGTAAAAGACAGCCAGAATGCTATTAAACATTTTCCTGAAAGTGTAGACTTTTATCCCGCAATGTTAGAAATCTCTGTATTATGAGTGCCATGCACATATACTTTTTTTTTTTTTTTAAATTTATTCTAGGAAGATTGATTAATTATGTAAATTTAGTGTGAGTATTCATATTGCTCAGTTTCCAAGATTTCAGGCTGTGGAGTCACCATTCGATACATTCACTCCTCAGTCTTGGCTCCATGACTGACTAGTCTTGCAGATCTGCAGCCTCACACTGTGACTCTCTGCATGCCTCGTAACCTGGCTTTACCTCCGCTATCTATATTAGGGGAAGGGAAATGAGGTCTGCACTCACTCCACATGAAACAGCAACATTATCAGAGTGTGTGCTGGCTTCTGGGAAATGTGCTCAAGTCCCGTAGTTTCAATGTAGCTTTAAACTCTCTACATAGAAAAGAGAATACAGTAAGCCTCCAGTGGTGTCCCAGGTCAATTTTGGAAGAGTCATGGACTTTCCATTATGTCTAATGGGATGTTAAGTGCTAGCTAAACTATGCACCCATCATTGATGCTACTACCGAAGCCTTCACAAGGCTTCATTTATTTTGAACTTTTATTAATATTATGTATAAGAAAATTAAAAGTTTCCTCTCCTCAAACCAGGACAAATTATAAGACAGCCTGTGGTTTAATTTGAAAAAAAAAAAAAAAACAAACTTTAAAAATATTTTTAAAAATATTTGAATCTAATATTTGTATCTGCAGTGTGTTTCCTTCATTGATTTTGAAATAGAGGGAAGGCATAGAACACTTAAAATTTTCATTATCAAGTCTGTCACGGGAGTTTAAATGAAGATAGTATCATTAGGGGGTCTGTTAGGATTTCTTTCATATCACATATCACACCCCATTGCGTTTTATTTAATCACCCCCTTATTAAGCCTAATAATTTATAAACATATAGTCTTGTCTTTTCAGCAAGTGCTTTGATCCCTTCAGAATAGACCTTTTTCTTCAACTATTCTGTTACAGTCCAGATGATCTAACTAAGAATTCATTTAGTCACTTTAGCGACAAACTGATGAACATTCTCATTCGTTATTATGTTGCTTCTGAATCTCCAGATAACCTCTGCCTGTACTTCACACTCCATCTGAAATGCAGATAAGCAGTAAACTACATCTTTTCATTTTTTAGAACATGACTTGTGTGCATTGAACTTTTACCTTTGTCTTCACTGCAAGCTGAAGTAAAACCTGTTCTTCTCATTCTACATAGTACAAGTATCCATTTGGCCTCTACCATTAAGAATCATAGAATCATAGAATGGCTTAGGTTGAAAAGGACTTTAAAGGTCATCTTGTTCCACCCCCTCTGCCATGGTGAGGGACACTTTCCACTGCAAAGCACACCAGCTTCCACCTAAAGAGTTGAGGTTATTTTTCCAAAAGGGCAGTGCAACACAGTGTTTCAATATTAGTGTTGCAAACAGTACAAGTAGAAAGAACACCTGTACTGCTAGCGACACCAGCACTTTCCTAGATTCCCCATGATTTAGTTTTTTCATTAATTAATTCTTGGTTTTGCTGGACTCCAGCCTGATGAGAGCACTGATTATTTACACCCACATTCATTAGTATTTTCTCTTGTGCAATGTAAGAAACAGGTAACCAAATTATAAGAATAAATCCATATAATGTTTTTGGACCCTCATTTTCCTTTCTTAAAATAGGTTTTGCCAGCTGATTCCATTGCCCCTTTGGGAACCTCAGCTGTAGTGCTTGAAACTTTGTACTGGAGTTATTTTAACTTCAATAATATAATCACATACCAGAAATCACTTATTGTGGTTGTTTGTTTTTTTTTTTTAATAAGGTAGCTATTTGTCCCAAAAAATATATTTCTGCCAATACATTCAACTGAAGCAATGTACCTAAACACAGAAGTAATGTAAATATGCAGAACAGCAATCCACACACCTTTACACAGTCCTACAAAAAGGGCTAATAAACTTGAAAATGATGCAAAACAGAAACTATGAACTGCTCCTGCTCTTATTTCTTGTCTTTACAAACTGACAGGATAATGATTTGAATCTGTTTCAGTAGAAGCATACATACCTGAAAATAAACGTATTTTCAAAATCTGCATTTGAATAGCAGTGTGAAAAGACAAAAAATTACGTGTGTAATATGTGTACAGTCACTGAAAAGGAAGGTTGAATAACATAACAGGTTTTCATGTGGTCTTTTCAACGTATTATAATAATAGAATTGAGAAACCCAGAATGTCACAGAATTTAAGGACATGGAAATTTGCATCTCAAAACTAGCATTTTATGACCCACGTCTCCCATTTTTGTCGTCCTTTTTCAGACTCCAAGACTTTCTTCTCTGTACCAAGACCTATAGGGCCATGCACCTTTTCCTGTCCCCTAAAACCTTCTGAAACTATTACCAGTATGAAAAAGGTGACAGTTCCCTAAACTGTGAAACAATAACGTGGGTGAAGTTGTGTGGACTTGGTAGAACAATGCAGTAAATCATTTTTATAAGTCAATAACCAAAACCCAAAGTCTTCAGGTGCACCTTTCTTACTTCAAGCTGGTATTGATAGGACAAATTTATCAGGAAGTTATAAACTGCTTAAGGTATCATACTGTCCTCAGTACCAGTTAGAGGACTTCTATGACGTGAACGTATGAAACCATAAAACTGACAGCAAAAGCCTTGCTCCCACATGTTTCATTGCAAGTAGTAGGACAATGTAACTATCTCCCCTCACCCAAATCATTAGGCTAGTGCTCTAAATTTGAAGAGCATTATAGGACTAAATCATTCATGAGTTTGGAACAAGTCTAAGTTGATTAAAATTCCACAGTTTTCTAGTGCACAGTGAGCATTTTAGTTATTCAGCCCTACATGATTAGGAACCTTTTACTTTTCTGAAAGTTACACTTCCCTCTTGACAATATGAATGAATTGGAGTCATAGATGTATTCTCTGTGTCTATCCAGCTTTTTTTGTTCAGAAATGTAAATCCAGACACAGATATAGAGATACATGCCAGAATTAGAGAAGATAGTGGAGGAAAATGAAATGTCAGTTTTCGCTATATATTATTTAATAGCCACCAGTTGCTGCCACCAGTGATTTTACTTAGCAACTCCTTGACATAAAGGGGAAAACTGTGTCTTAGTTTTTTGTGAGATAAGCTGCTGCAAGCAGCAGGAAAATTTTTATTTACCTTGCTCTCTACAAGCAGAGTGAACTCCTCTTGCTGGCTTAGTTCTCTTGAGCTGCTCATTATACTGCAGGTCAAAATATTTCTGATGAGAAAGCCGTTTTAAGACATGAAGAACACTTAAATAGTGCTATATATTTTATTGTTAACTTAGTAATATTTCTTCTTTACCTTTTTTTTTCTTTTAACTATTTCTTCTTAATATAACATCTGAAGTAATGAGATATGAACAAAAAACAAACATAATTTTGCATACTTTAATCTCACTTTATAAAAGCTATCATATACTTACTTTTATTCAGATTTCCTAAACTATATCACTTTTGTTTCCACAGAAAGTGTTGATTATGGGCCGGTGTTTGTGCAAGAGCCAGATGATGTGATTTTTCCAACTGATTCTGAGGAGAAGAAAGTATCTCTGAATTGTCAAGCTCGTGGAAATCCTACTCCCACGTACAGGTACATGTTTCAGAATTATTTTTTTAAATTTTCAGAACATTTGCCACTATAATTCCACTCTGAGAGTCAGTATGCTTTGAAGAACAACATAACAGAAACAGCTCCGTGACACAAGTGGCTTTCCTGACTGAATGCTTTTTCTGATTCTGAATAAGCAAAAAAGATAATGGATAGTGATACACTACACTTCACATAAGGCAAACCAATACGTGAAATTTCAAATTATGTTCTCTGTGCATCATATCTATCCATGTGGAGGGACTCCTTTTGTCCAGGTTTTTGACTTGTGTCTGTGACAGCTGAGAGTATCAAAAACTTTATTTTTTTTTTTTTTTCTGAACATCTGTAAAGCTATGAGATGCTATCCCGTTTTATAGGGAAACAGTAAAGAACAGGTACATTGAATGACTTGACTATGCAATACAGGATACCGTGACTGACCCAAATCTGGTGTCTTTTCACTCACGAGTCCACCATTTTATTCCTTTGCAACCATTGTCTGTTGCCTGTTTTCCCATACAGGCTATTATGCTACAGTTTTCTACTGTTCAGATCTACTATGACACACCTGTGAGTCTGAGAGTTCAGTTTATTAATGGTGTCCACTTACAGGTGGGAACAGTATGTTGCAGTCACCTTATCCATTTGCTATATTTGACTCTGCTCATATTTTGTATAAATTACGAGTGATATAGGAGGGCTGAGGGAACATATGGTTGATTATTTTTTCCATACACCCTTTATCTTTTCTCATAGAGTCATTTTTCACTTAAAAAGGGAACATAAGGACACTTATCATTGTTTTGTCATAGGTGACAATCATCAGTTCTGCATTTCACTTTTTACCTATTACACTCATTTCACTTGTGGATTCTTTAGCATTCTGAATAAATTTTCCTTAGATGCATTTGAATCACAAAACTTCTATGTCTGGAATAAATTCAGAGGTAGTACCATCTTTAGCTATCCCCATCACAACTGCACTGAATCTGCCTCTTTGCAACAGATGTGAGTCATTAAATGGATCTGATGTGTGGCACAACCTCCTCAAGCAGCACTAAAACCTGTAACATGGGGTTAGAAATGAGTGGCCAGAAATTCTTCAAACTGGAATTGCATGAAATCCTCACCACCTGGGATGAAAGCTACATTACATTCTTCCTTATTGACATTCCTTGTGTAATTTCTATTACATATTTGTTGCTTTCTTGATAAAAAAAAGTGTACATTAGTTCCACACACTGTTAAAGTGCTTTCAGTCCGTTAAACATAGTATGTGACCCTTTGGAAAAGTCACCAATTCCCACAAAAAAAAGGGAATGTTCAGCCCTCCCAGACAACCTCATTATTCTGGTCGAGATCTTCACTTTGGAGAACCTATGTCATCTCCTTTCTTTCTTCGTCCAACCATTTTTTACATTTTCCCAGTGGAATGCAATCAACAAATACAGTCTTTCAGCATATCTTAAAGGGCGGCTAGGAAGAGGACAGAGGTCTTCTCTTCACAAGGAGCCACATGGAGAAGGCAAGGGGCAATAGATACAAGAGAAGTTTCATACAGGAGAGGTTTCATCTCAATATCAGAAAGAACTTTTTTACTGGGAGAACAATCATTCAGTGGAACAAGCTCTTCAGGGACATGACAGAGTCCCCATCGCTGGAGGTTTTCAAGGTGCAATTGAACAAGGTGCTAGGCTTGCTTTCCCATGAAAGGTTGGACCATGTGATCTTTTGAGGTCCCTTCCAACCTGGGCTGTTTTATGATTTTGTTATAGCCATTTCTTCAGCTCTCAAGATATTAATTAGTGTCAGCAGCCTCATAAACACACTTTCCTAACGCTGTTCATGCAAGGAAAGCTTTCACCCAAATGGCCTAATTCTAACAGCACACTTTAACTTCTTCCGTTGCTGCCACTTGTCTATACAGCATATGCAATACACACTGCTATTCAGGGGAAGGGAAAAGAGATATAAATTACTTTTTTGAGGGGTATACTCTTCTCCAGGGCAGGTGCAGAGGGAATTTAGCCTCAAAAAAGGCTATAGATAGGCAAAGTTTTGTTCTGTTTCACTGCCCAACCTTTGGCATATGAAATAGTGAAAAGAAGTGATATTTCCATATCACCGAAGACAACGTCCTATTATCTACAAGCACTGGACAAGAGACATCTTTATTTACATGGCTGTGAGGCCCGTGCTGCTAAAAATTATTTTCAGCCAAAACCAAAACACAGTACAAATTTTTTTTTTCTTAAAGCTACATTAAAAGAACATTTAAAGAATTCAAAAATTCCAAAATTAGGTTGTCTCTGCCAGTATAATTCATTTCCTTAGTCTGTATAACTTATGACACAATGTTCATAACCTGTTTACAAATTATTTTTTTTGCTAGGACATTACTTCATTTTAAACAGAATGGAAAATGCTCACATCATTTTAGGTTTTCTTCTTCCTTGCAAAGAGCTTTTTTCCCCCTTGCTTAAGCTTTATGCTGAAATAATTTTTAATTTCTTGAGCTCCAGTCATTAAGGTATCTAGATGCATTGATTTAGGGAATAACTCCCTGAGATCAACTGATTCCATTTGCTCAGCATTTCTGCAATCATACTTTAGTATCACAAGTCAGGACCTGTACAAAGAAGAACATAACTGAGACAACTTCGATGAGGAATACAGACATTCACAAGCTTCCCATGGGATCTCACAGGTCATCAATGTTGCTGAGTTAAAAGCAGGTGCAGAATTCCCTGAGATGCTGCTTCACTACACTGCTTTCACTGCTTGTGAAACACCACATTTTCTATTTTACTTAGGACACATATAAATGGGGTAGATTTTTTTTTTGTCAGCATCATTTTCTGATAGAAATGGCAGTTGACAAAAAAAAAAAAAAAAAATTACTTTCTGTCTGCTTGAGCCAAATTAGACTATTTTTAAATGTTATCTGTTATTTGTCTTCAAGAAAAAATGTAGCTGATATTCCCTGTCAGCTCGTTACCTTTCAAGTATTATATTTGGGTTTCTGTCCTCCCAGATCAGTCAGGGTACCTAGAAGAAAACATGTCACACAATTCAGTGTTGCTTTTCCTCTAATGTGCTTAGATTATATGAGGGGAATGCGATCATTCATGGTGGACTCCAAGATATATAGGCAGCCAGCCATCGAGGTCCAAAGTTTTGGGGTAGCATTACAAAAATATATTTTTTTCATTCAATTTAACTGAAAGTGAAAATAAGTGAAGAAAGCTAATTAAAGCAAACTGAATTTTGAGTCAGTTCCCATTTGGAAATGTAATTTTGACTTTTTCCTTACTAAATCTCTCATCATTTGTGCATCAATTAGTTTTACATTTTTATTTCATATAAATATATGAATATATACATGTAAAAGTTAATGTTCATTATGATTTAATTCAAATCTTATATTCAGTAATAAATTGTTCAAGATGAAAAGTTCCTCCTTTTTTAGGTCTGCTACATATGAATCTCTTTAAAAATGTAGTGAATCTTACAGATATTTCCCTAATATCCTTTGCAGTATAAAGATTTTGACAATGGTGTTTCTTTTCTTACATTAAATTAAGCCAGGGTCCTCTGCAACCAAAAGTCCTGTCACAAAAAAAAAAAAAAAAAGGCGCAAATAATAGTTTCGCATTTCATCCTTAATTGTGGCAATTCTGACCTTTGGATTAAGAAAAACTCAAAGCTACTTCAGCTGAATTCTTCTGTCTGTACCTCATTCACCATGAATGTTAACAAGACAGGGTGCACTGATGATCATTTTCCTCTATTAAAATTGCCTCTGGAGTCATGATGTTGCCAAGTTCTTCCAGTCTTTTCTGAAATCTGGCAAAGTTTGGAAGTGCTTGGCAGTTTCCTGAGGCAACTTTGAAACTGCAGCATGACTGTGAACTAGCAGAATGAAGTTAATATCTGTGTGTCATAATAGCTGCGCCATACCTGTTTACACTGCTTATCTCTTCTTTGCAATATCAGAAGCATTCTTTTAACAGTTTCATGTTCTATACAGTTTAACACAAAAGCAAATCTAAACAGTCTTCTTATGTGGATTATTATTATTTAATTAAGATATTTCACCCTCCCCCAGAGGTTATTCCAGAGAGCTGGAGTCTATTAATCTACCACAGACAATCTTTTCTCTTGCAGCTGGTGGACTATTGCAGGGCTTGTTGTTTCAGTCTTTGGAGATGAATAAGAGGGGTGAGGTTTTTTGGCAGAGAATATCCATGGGAAGAAAAGAAAAAAAACACCACATCCTCCAAACCCACTCACACAGCAGAAAAATATGAAACTGTTAGGTTACTTCTGAAACCTCAGAAAAAGATGTTTTTTTTCGGGAATTATTCATGCTCAGGTGTGGTGCTTTCTAATGTTTCCTGGCTTTTTCCACTGTATCTTCACTCCCATCCCTGTCTTTACTGTTCAGGCTACTCATTTCACTCCCAAACACCTTCCAAACTTAGCATTCCCTCTGCCGACTCCTCATTTGATCTTAGTTTCATGGTAGCTGCCAGACATTACCCTTGATCAGTTGCCAGCTAATTCCAGTCTCTCCTGTCCTAGTCTTTGAATTTCTTCTATCCTGGTCCTACTGATATTATTTTGCCTTTGTCTATTGCCAACATCCTTTGTTTCACAACAGCCTACATACATAATTCTGCCTCCCTGCTCTTCACAGGTCTTACTCTTCTGCTTTCTGTGTTTAAATCAGTTTTCTCTATTTCTTGGGCCCAGAAAAGCAAATACTGAAAGAAAGGAAAATAAAGGTTCCTTACCCTCATGCAGTGCAGACTTAGCTCTACCGACTGTCTAAGCTCGTCTGGGCTTTAATGATAGAACATGAATGGAAACTTTGATTATCATAAGCATGATAAAAGTTATATTGTTGACATCAAAGATGGAAGCCTTTTTGGATGATAGTTTTTTGGTGAAAAAAAAAAAATAGGTTACTAATTTGATTCAGCATAGGCAAAACCAAGAATATGCTTTTTCTTCAGAGGTTGAAGGTCTGTTTTTACCTTGTGTTTTTTTTTTAGAAAAACTTAGCTTTTGTCCGGCACACATTGTAGAATGGCTCCATCCAAAGCTTTGTCAAAATAACGGGTTACTACTGCACAGGCTATCTTTGAGTAGCTGTCATCCTTATAACAGCTGGGGCTACCACGTTCTGTATACTATGCCTTCCTTTGGCCATAAAAGGCTCATGTGGTTTCTTTCTATTTTCCTAAGGTGGCTTCGAAATGGAACTGAAATCGACATTGAAAGCGATTATCGCTTCAGCTTAATAGAAGGAAGTCTGATCATCAACAACCCCAGTGAAATGAAGGATTCTGGACAGTATCAGTGTTTAACCACCAACATGTTTGGCAGTATATTAAGCAGAGAGGCTGTGCTTCAGTTTGCATGTGAGTAACAATTCTTTTAACACGGATAAATGAGATCATTACATTGCTTGATAAGGCTCTAAATTGTAATTTGTATGCATTGCACAAAAGTTACACTGTCTACTGACTTTGTTGAGAAATAAGACGCTCAAACCAAGACAGTGGGAAGGAGTGGTTTTCTGTGGAATTTTTACAGTTAAAATAGACTCAACTATGAGGGAAAATAACTCTTGTACATGATCCCAAATGCAATACTTTAATGACATACTTGAATACTCCGCAACAATACATTTCGCTCATGGCTTGTTTTCTGAAACATATATTATTTTGGCACACTATCCAAGCACAAGAGAAAGAACTGTAAACTTAGAAATGGAGTTGGATAAACTACCTATATATCTGCAAGATAGTCTGCACCTGTAAATCCATAAGTGAGCATAGCTTTGTATATGTATATGTATATGTATACGTATACGTATACGTATACGTATATGTATATGTATATGTATATGTGTATGTGTATTTATATGTATATAAATATATATGGTTTATGTCTATGTTTATACATATATATCATGCCTACATTCATACATTATGAGACTGAGATTATTATTTTTTTGTAGTTGTTAATGGAAACCAAAAATGTCATAGCTTTTGAAATAATTCACTACAATATACTTTTCAGAAGCTATCAACAATTCACTATCCCAAGTAAATGTTATGGTCTATCTATAGCATGCTGGTTTTCAAACATAGTACAGGAAAACAGGTCCAGAATTTCAGATATTCTACCTTTAACCCTGACTTCCCTTCAGCACCTTACAGGAAGGCAACCAACACCATTTTAAGTGCTTTATCTAGGTAAATCCTACCATGAGGGGTTTTTAAGAGGCAGTGTTGAAAAAAGAACTCCATGCTAATTTCTCACATTCTGCTGAAAATAGGGCATTACTGTGAAATATGAGGCCCATCTTCATACAGCCACAACTGGTAAACAGTGGGGTTAAGGACAAGTTGCCTACCTGCCTGTCTGCTAACACAGGGTGACAGGGAGAGCTCAGCAGAGATAGTGGGGGGTCTGAGACCCTCCCTTACTCCACCCCTCCCGGGTAAAGCCAGACGGCTCAAATCTATAGCTTTAGTCTTATCTGCTGGAGATCCTGTCAGGGTATTTGTTAGCAAAATCATGGCACTATCCATCTACTGCTGAGCTGGGAGCAAAGCTGACATTTGTCAAAGTTTCCTTATCTCAGGGCAGTGTGGTTAAAACTCTGAACATTGCAACAGTGATCTTATCACCATATTACTGGACCTCAGTCTTAAATGTGGCTCTGAGAAAATTCTGCTACCTTTTCTCTTTTAGACAAAAAAAAAAATCATAAAGCAAATCACTTGGTTAGAGAACCAGACAACTGGTAAAAATAGATAGTCCCGGGGCTCTTAACCTCAGATTTCTGTTCCCATTTCTGCAGCATGACTAACAGGCGGCCATTTGACCTCCAGCTGAAAAAAAATACAGAGAAAGTGAGAGCTGGAGCTCAAACAAAAGAAGGCCTATGGGTTTCAGTAACTATATCCACAGTTCATTCAGGACCCCATGTATTTCTAGTCATAATATTATCTCCTCAAATAAACAAAATTTAGATAAGGTTGTTAAAAAAAAAAAAGAATAAGAAAAAAAAGGTTGGGTTTGGTGAGTTTATTTTTATTGGATTTTTTATTATTATTAGCTTGCACACCTGCTTTACTACAATGGCTTGAACGTGATTTCTGTTCACTAAAGTATTTACTAAGGAATTGTACTGAAAGTTTCTCCAGCAAGGTTAATGTAGGAATGCTAGCTGGAAGAGCTGAGGTGTAGCAAACAATGCTGTGGAACTTGCGAGAGAGAAGAGGCTGTTATGAACACATAGAAATCTTTAGATAGAGAGTCATAAATGGTTAAAGTTCTTTTAGAGTTTCGTGAGCAACCCCTTCACAAGAGCAATTTCAAGTTCAATGTGTATTTGTAGTTCAACTTCTTTGTAGCATGACACTCTCTCTTATGTTCTTGGTTTAATGCTTCTTCAAATCCCTGGTCTTAAACAGCTGATATGTTCCTGTTGAAACAATACTACTCACAGTATAAATTGGTGTCACCGTACTGTGAACTCATAGCAACCTATCAGAAGCTTATAACACAGGAATGTTTTAGTAAGTCAGATCCAAAGTAAATATAAAATAAAGATTGTCATTGCATTTAAGGTTTAAAATATCTAAGGCACTGTCTTGAATTTGACCAGAAAGTTCAGATAAATTTTCTTAAAGCAAAGAATGGAATACTTTCATTCTAATACCTTGGGTGATGTAAAGTTTACACTGGTTCCCAAAGTGGTTGTACTCTATTTCCTTTAGGAAACTGGAATGTGCTTTTCAGCTGCTTAAAGTGAATATCTATACTTTGCAGCATGGTTTTGTTATTCAGAACATGAATCTTTTGGAGACCTCTGACTTCCTATCTAGAAAAACTTCTGTAGTGTAATCACAATCTTTCTGAAATAAATTAGGAAATTTTCCATATTGAGATATTTTGACCAAGTAATATATAACATCTCATTTATTAATAACTCTTTTTCTTGCATTTAAATTCATAAATTACCTGAAAATAACCTGGGGTGATGTAGTATACAATTAAATGGTCTTTGGATTAGACTATGTTCATTCAGTAATTAGCATTGAGCTCTAAAGCATTATATAGATAGGTAGAGATGGATTGAACAAAGATTACCTTACATTACCCTGAAATAAATGTAAGAATTTTAAATATGTCATGTTTGTGGTGAAAAACTGTAAGGTAAAATTTCAGTATACCTGAAGTAGGACATTTTATAGTGTTGCTTGTAAACAGCAGGCTTGCACGTCTCCAGTTATTTTCAGCAAGACAGAAAGTAAAGCATTGAAAAAGACTTTTGTAAGGAAAGGTCTTAACCTTAAAGTAATTAAAGTAATTGGTGCCCTGCTATTTTACTGGGCTTTAATGTCTTGAAAGGTAATTTATAATCCCAAGGATAAACCAAAGCATTTCTGGTTATGAGATACAGAGCTACACATAGTAGCATTGTTTCCCTTTTTTCACTGAAAGCCATGGATTCCAGAAGCTTAGCAACTTACCAATTTCCCGAAAAAATTTTAAAAATTAAGTTCATGGACTTGCTTGAGTGCACGGTTTGTACTGCTGTGAAAAAGAGTTACATCCTTGCAGCTTGAAAAGTTTTCCTCTAATTAAAAAGAGAAATGGCATGCAGCTCAAAAGGAAACAATAGGGACCATTAAATAAGGCCTTTGACACTGCCTTACAGGAAAAAAAAAACGTGCTGTAATATGCCTATGCAAAAATGTCACAAAATTTGAAAAAGGAGAGCATGCTTATTGCATTCGCTCTTAGTTTTCTCACAATTGCATGGCCAAAAGCCCAGTTGCTATGGTTATTATCATGTAGTTTAGCACTGGTCATGCATTGCAAATATAAATGTTTATGTTCTATATCATTTGCATATGTTTGCATAATTAAAATAGGACTTTGAAATACTTGCACGATGTCTTTGGATTTGAAAGAGAAAGAGATATAAAATTAACATTATTTTATATATGTTTAGAGAGATAACATTTGGAATAGCCTCCTGTATCACTGGTTATTTTTATGGAGCAAAATGGAAAGCCAATTATATGCACTTAAAGGTCTGCTCCAAATTTCAAACTATCATAGCAAATATTTATGAACATTAAAACACAGAAAAAAATTTCCTTTTTTTTTTCTCTTCTTTGCATTTCCTATGATTTCTCATGCCCAAGGTCATACACGTTTATGCTAATTTAAGAAACTAAGAAAAAAAAAAAAAAAGAGGAAATGCATGCTGTAACAGAAACTAAGGAAAAAAATATTAACCAGGAATTTCTTTTGTCTTCAATAGAATTTTATGCAGAAAAATTTGTGGGGAAGCTCAAAGATAGCACTGACAAAATGTCAAGCGAATCAGAATTCTTGATCACAAAAATCATATGTTTAAAGTCACATTTTAGAAGTTTGCTCATAGCAGGTTGTTTAAAAGATAAAGAGCTATCGGTTTGCTACAGCTTCAAATGTCATTTATACTTCACAATCACAAGAAATAGTTCATATACAAAGTATATTGTTTTCTTAACAAGATTCTAATCAGATCACTAAAATATAAGACCACTAGAGTAATAATTACTGAATTCCTTTAGCCCATCTTAACGTTAATGAATTTTGTACTTCTGGGTGTGGCTAACTCTATGGAAGAGTCATTCAAATCCGAAACACATCTTTAAAGATTCTGCAGTCATTGGAAATAGAAAAGGGAAAGATAGTTATTCTAGCTTAAGTTTTTCCTGCATTAAGAAAAAATGTGTATGTAGGAAGGCAAGAGCATCACCCAAATAAAGCAGCTATAGCAAACTTATAATTGCTGCAAGCAGAAACCCAACTTTGTTGAACACCTAGTAATTTTAAAGAAGTGCATAACATCAAAAGTGTTTTGAGGATATGAAACTTAATAACAAAGTGTAAAAGTTTTATGTAGTATTTTACTCACTAAGCACAAATACGCTGTTAGATGGTTTTAGTTTGGTCTCTTATATTCACTCATTTCTGTTGTTAGAAATTTGTGTAACCTAAAGGGAACATTTTAAAATTAAATTTTAATATTAGTTTCTCAATGCTGGCTACTTTCGGTATCTGTACATGAGCTGAAAAAGAATAAGTGACTTGAACCTGATGGGAAATTGAAAAAAAAATACAGATTCCAAATTAACTAAATCTACCTGCCTTACTGCAAAACAGCTGCATATTTTTGTGTTGGGTACCACTGCCTCTCTTTGGAACAGCACACTACAACCTTGGCTACAACAGTGGATGTATTTTGTGCTTACCTTTGCCACATGTACAATCTCTGTATTCCATTAGGTCACAATACAAAATTGCTTTTCTCTATCTGTGGATTATTCAACCTTTCACAAGCCTACCATCTCCATATTTACAGCCTAGACTAAAAAAAAATAGAGAATGGGTAGGGGGAAATAATTTCTCACTTGTCATTTACGGAACTTCTCACTGCAATTTTATTAATCTGATTGTCACTGGCTTCTTTGTGTCGTTTTCCCTTTTTTTTTTTTTAATTAAATCTATTTTCTCATTTAATCTACAGAGAAGGCTATTGATCAGATAAAATTTAAATGTCATTTTCCAATTGATGAGCTACCATGACTGTCCAGCGATGTACAGAATAAGAAGTCAGCCATGACGCAGACATATAAATCAATAGTTTTCTGGGGAGACAGCCTGTGCAATGCCCATTCCATCACAGCACACTTCTGACAGCCCTAACAGCAAATTCACCTCCTAAGAAATGAGCTTAAATATCCATGTTTTCTTTATTGACATCATGCTTCCTGGACATCTTGTTCAGTCTATGCCATAGTTTCCTAATACTAATTGGTAAAGAGATAATTTAATTACAGCCCTCTAGACGTGAGAAAAACCTTGATTTCTCATGTTAATTCCAGAATATGCAACAGAACAAAATGTTTTATCACATTACAATGTCAACATTTTCTTCTAAAACATACAAAGCTAAACTGTATTAAATATTATTAAAAAAAAGATGAGAACAACCTGAAGTGGGAAAAGAAATCAGAATAATCAGTCATGCTTTCATTTGTAAAAATGTCCCTGATCATCCACCAATACAACCTAAGTTGGGCATTGCTTTGCTCTGAAACCATCACAGCAATGTGAAGAATGTTATTATGTTGGTTAAGAATAGCTAGAGCTACAATAGTGATTTGCGTTATACAACTTTTGGATTATTTTCTGCATAATTTCAAGTGGCTGTGTTTAAGAAACACATGCTTAAGATATACCTGCAAACCAGGTGTACATGACAGAAAAAGTTAATGGTATATAGGACCAATTGCATTTTATTCATAATTAGTTTATTAATTGAAGAATATAATTCAGTGAACCTGAGATCAATGAGTTTGTGCCACACTCCATAAAGAGTTTCAGCTAAATGAAGACTGACAAAATTGTGTTAGCATACTGAAGGAAGGGATTTGACTTCTAGTTCAGATGTGAAGACCTTCTTCTGTTATTTATTTGTGCAAGGTGGGACAATTTCAAAAGGAAATATTGTGAGATCTTTCTTACAAAATAAGATTTCAAGGCTAAGGTCTTCAGTGACTCTAGGACTCAGACCAACTGCCCCAGCCACAGTTTCCCACATAAATGCTCAAACCATTTGCACGTATCTACTTTACAATTCTGCAAATTTAGCCCTTTCTTTTGTTAAGAGAATCAGAAAAACAAACAAACAAACAACAACAACAAAAAAAATAACAACCAAACAAAAAAAACTGAAAGACATGTATGTTTTCATATAAAAATGGTAAAAAATGAATCTTTGAGTCAAATTAAAACTTTTTGTTTAGTTCCAACTTTGGAAGAGCAAATTATCTGAATTTTAGCTGTAGTGTACTTTGTTGTTCATAGAAACATTCTGCTTCTACAAATAAGTTCAATGGTGCAAGATGCAAAGAACTTTGGCCCTAGTCTCAAAAAGTATTTAATCTTAAAATATTTGGATAATCTTTTTGAAGTTGATGGGATGATGTATATGCTTAAAATTAAGCACATGCTTAAATTCTTTTTTGTTGTTAAACATGACAATTTCTAATGCAAGAGTTGAAACAGTCTGTATGGATTTGTTACCATAGTGTCATCATGACAGACACATAATAGGTTTAATTAAGCCTTCTGCCATTCATTTCTTGATCCTTTCTTTTTTAAAGTGAATAAATAGCTTAGAATAATAAACTTCATGTCTTAAAAATAGCAAAACTCATTACAACTCCTTTTATCCAGCAGTTCTCAAAGAAGCTTTCCTGTTGGAAAAGATAGATCTGGATTCACCATTGTGGCTATGGTGAATCTTTGATGAAAACCTGCCTTTTACCTTGCTGTACCTCAGTGAATCATCCATCCAAGTCTAGAGAAAGAAATAAAATCAGCACTTGAGAGGTCACGTAAAACTGCGAGGGCAATTAATGCTAAAAAGCACTAAACAAAGCTACTCAAATTTTGGTCGTCTGTGTCCATTCTTCCTTAATTCTCAGTCTGCATCTTGAAGTTTCAGTTACAAAATACTTGGGAGAGACATCTTAAGATAGGAGATTAAGTCTGAAGAACCCCAACTACACATGAAGTCTTTCTGTAGGGTGACACATGAGAAGACCATACTAACCAGCACTGTATTCCAGAGATATTCTGTAAGGGAAAAATATTAGACTTTCATTGTTCTCCTGAAAGAAGCTGGTTACTCTATGTGTGTCCTTAAAAACAACAGACTCATTCCTTCACTTCATTCGTTTGACTTTTGTGTGGTAAAATCACACATTCCTCAGCCTGAGACGGGTATTTTGACAAAGCTGAGAGCCAAAACTTGGAAAGCTCTAAACCAGCAACCCAGAAGCATTTCTTCTTTTGCATGGTAGTATTAGAATGAAGACAGCTTGGAAAGTTGAGGTCAGATCCCTAATTAGGGGATTATACATCAATACAGTGAAAATTTGATTCCCATTATAATAAGTTACTAGCTTCAGAAAAGGGTATAAATTCTGGATGTACTCCATTGAGCAACATTTATTATCTCATTCCATTTGAATTGCACATAGGCATAACTTCAACCTCATTGATCCTCATATCCATCAAACACCAAAAAAGTTATGATTATTTCAAAGTATTCAAATGTAAATGAGATTTATTAATCTTGTCAAGTTCATTTATTGCTACATAAGTTTGGATGCCAAAAAAGTATTCTGAGGTTTAAGTTCTGCTCAGGCTTTAACACTGAAAATGTTCTTTAAAATATATTTTGTATTTTGTGTTCTGTGGAAGCATTAATAGAAATCAGTCATGTAGGGAGACACAGTCTGAAATGTAATTACAGCAGTCATTTAAAGATGCATAGTACATCTACTGACTTCTCATTTTAGCATTGTGCATCTCTCTGCAGGACTGGAAGGCTGGTGTTTAACCTGCCTATAACCTACTTACCTATCTTTCACAATTTAATCTATCATGCTAATGAACCATTAGTCTTGGCATTTAAATATAAATGACAATAATTAAGAGTAGCATTACTAATTAGGAGAAATTTTAAAAGGCTGATGGAGAATTCTGTGCCAAGATCGGACAATACTTTCTAAATTTCCTTTACAAGTTCTAACTCAGATTGACTGTTGGCAATTATCATGCCATCTCTCTACTTACAGCCTTCCAGGTGTTGCAGATTGTAGTGAGCAGTACTCTACCTTCTTTCAAATTAAAGCTGTAGTTTTACTTGAAATTTCTTGCATGGTATTTGTAGTCCTACCATGGCATTCCTGCCCTTACTGTGCTCCTTCCATTATCCCGACACAGCCGTATTGTGGCTTTTCCTGAGAACCAGATCACGCTCCTGATCTGGTTGAGAAATAAAGTTGTCTGACAGGTCATTCTACCGTTCATAAACACAGGGGCACAGGTACCTGTGATAGCACAAGGGAGAGAGCAGCACAAGCCTGGGAGGGAAGAAGAGAGAGGTGGATAGGGCATTTAAGCTGACCTACTCAGGAACAGCACTGTTATTTATTTATAATAAAACCAGTGGTGTCAGTTTTGAGAATACTTTTGGAATTCAGGGGAAAACTTCCAGGAAAGAGTTGAGTTCTAGCCGAGTTAATAATGCTGTAGAGGAGGTATTAAGTTTAAGAGGAGCTTACAATGAATGAAGGATATTGATCATAAAAGAAAACAACATCTGGAAGGTTGTGAAACACACGGATAAAGTGAGAACTAGCAGAAGTCAAGCTGAGTTAGACTGACAAAGGAAATTAAAAGAAATACAGATAAGCTTTTCAGCTAGCTTAATAAAAATTAATAGGAAAAGATGATGAATTAAATTTAGTCTACATATGACCCCAAATTCAATGGTTGCCTTTCTTTGGTTTTCCATAGGGACAGTATATCTTATACAGCTGATTCCATATGAAGCATGAGATACCAGAAATAGAAAGATAAGCATTCAGTTTGGGGATGGGATAAGACAGAATGGTAGTAGAACTTCAGAACAGTGTGTAGTTCTAGGGCCAGTTTGTCCTCTGTTCTTCTTGATATTTTCACTAGTGTTCAGAACACAATGATAAAATTAATTAAATTATCTAATGCTACAATGATGGAAAGTATTGTCAACACCAAATTTGTATTCCCAACTGTAATAATTATACATTTTATTTGTAAAGTTTTGCATTCAAAGTAATGAACATGGTAATATCACTGTCATTTTGCATAGCACTTTGTGTAGCTATTTTGAGGATAAAATCAAAACAAGCTCCAAGAAAAATTTCTCACCAGTGACAATGACAACATCAAAAGCATCCTCTGATGACCACCATGTGTTGATAATGTCAAGTTTCCAAATGTGATAGTCTTAAATTCAGTGGGGTTGGGTAGATGTGTTACATCTGCACACCAGGACCCAGAAGTTCATAATTTCTTCTGTATTCATTTTAAAAGTCAGATATCAGAAGCTGGTTTCATAGAACATGGTATGTATCTAAAAAGGAGCAGATCCTCTCTATAAAACATGTTGTAACCTGTCTCCATATACAAACACACACACACACTCAGCTAAATACTACTACTAATAATAATAATAATAAAAAAAACAACTCCCAAACTCTTTAATTAGGTTTCAGCCCTATATCTCATCAAGCATGGAATTATGTAAAAATGTCCTCAGGATTCTATAACTATGTAAATCCTGAACCCACCCACCTACCCACTCCATATACCACAATAATTAAAAGACAATGCATTGTCAGAAACTTATACTGTGTTATATACTGTGTGTCTAACTACACATTAAATATTACACTGAATTTTATTAGAGTTGCAAGGTCAAACATCTAAGCTATATGATGAGGGATGTATCGTTGTCTATGCAATCTGAATTTTGCCTTGCATGCAAGAGTCCTACAACATAGATTTGTCACACAATGACTTTTTTTTTTACATTAGACCCCCTAGACTCTTTCAGGTCACAGAAAAATTACCTCTCACTTACTGGACAGTGTTTTATTTTCTATTGTTCAGTGAACAGGCCCCCACCTTCATTAATTCAGAGTATTCAAAACCTACTCTTAAGACAAAATTAATTTCCTCAGAAGCTTTTTATGGTGCTCAACATTATAGCATCCAAGTGCTTTATGAACATTAATACATTTATTTTTACAATGTCCCTAGGAAGTGAGTGCTTATTAGTATCTCCTTTTTATAAATGGAAAACTAAGATATGAGAGATTAATGTGAAATATCCAGTAATTTGGGGAGCTGTACATGAGCTCATGAGGAGCTGCTTTTCCCAAGTGCTTAGCAGAGCCAGAACTGATCGCTTTCCTATTCATCACACTAACCAATTTTTTTCTCGGCCTTTGTATCAGTCATATCTCAATCCTGCATCTGGTTTCTGTTCTCTCCCTACTATCGATTAGGCTGTTTATCCCATTTGCGGTTTCCTTACTTACTGACAGCATCTATTTGACTAAAAAAGATAGTAACATCTTTCTAGCTCTCTTTTAGTGCTCATTTTACTTCATTGCCTGCAGTTCTTCTGTCTCACATTTCCCACTTCCAGGCTCTTAAGCTCAGTATCCTTCCCTGTCCTTAGTCAATACCTTCTATAGCATGTTTTTTTCCATCCATAACCTTCTGCATCCTTAAGACAGCAAATGGGCATTTAGTTGTTTTTTAACCAAAACTGGGAGTAACTGAAACAGGATCTTCTAATGGAAAGTGTTGGCCAGCTTAATCACAGTGGTTGCTACCTGTTGTGTTTATAATAATGGATGAATTTCTTGACAGTACAAATATCTGTTGGAAGAATGGATTTTTTTTAATCAAAAAAATTCGATGTATCTTCAGGCTAAATCACTTAAATTGCTACTCCATTAACTCTGATAAGCAAAGTGGGTCAAAGCTTTGAATGGCAAACTGTTACAGTATGTTGGATAGGAAGTTCTACTGATAATTCAGTAGCTGGTACTTTCTCTTTTAAATTATTAAATCATTACTGCAGAACACACTGTAATGAAACAGGTGCTCCTTGGATAAATTTCTGCCAGGAAAGGCATTTCTACTTAAATACTTGCCATTTATCAACATTTTCTTTACTGTGAGGTCTCAACCATCTCCCTGACTCCTCATTAATATAACAGCAATTAACTGTGACCTGTGTTTTGGTTGGGGACAGCAAGATTTTGAGATTTTAAGACAGCCTTTATTCAGTCACATCCTCTGAACTCCACTGCCATTTTACTGTGCTACTCTGTTCTCCAATGCTGTCCTTGTCTACTGTGTTCCTTTACAGTGGGACTCGATGCCTATGGGTACCTTCCAACTTGAGATAGTCAATGAATTGAGGTAATAAGAATAATGAAAATCGCATATTTTAAAGACTTGATACAATCACATCATAGAATCATGGAATGGTTTGGATTCTAAGGGACCTTGAAGATCGTCTAGTTCCAACTGCCCTGCCATGGGCAGGGGCACCTTCCACTAGACCAGGCTGCTCAAAACCCCATCCAGCCTGGCCTTGAACACTTCCAGGGATGAGGCATCCACAACCTCTGTGGGCAACCTGTTCCAGTGTCTCACCACCCTCATAGTAAAGAATTTCTTTCTAATATCTCATCTAAATCTACTGTATTTCAGCCTAAAAGTGTTACCCCTCATCCTATCACTACACTCCTAATAAAGAGTCTCTCCCCATCTTTCCTGTAGGCCCCTTATCATTCATTTTCAAAGTGGTCATATATTATCTTCTAAAGCAACATAGTTCGTGTAAAGAAATTGCATTGTATACAGAGAAAGATGGAGAGACCCCTAACACATAGATTATTTGTTGGAGAGTACTTGCGTTTTTCGAGGTAATACTTTAGACACATACCAGTGCCTAAAATCTCATTTTATGCTCATCTAATTTTTTCAGGAGACATTCTATCTGAAAATAATAACGAATTCTCACATCGGTCGTTTTGTACATCCAATGAATTGTTCGCAACCCTATCTAATAAGCTTGCTTTGCAGTCTTTTTGCTTCCTACAAAAATGTTTGGAGATCAGTAAAATACATAATGGTTTCTATTTTTAAATAGGCAAGCTTTCCAGATCACTTACAAAGAATTCTTGTCTTCAGACTTTATTAATTTAGAGGCTAGCGCTCTGTGACAGTGTAGCGTAATGAAGGCAGCGTTCAGCAGTCTACTTCAGTTAGTCAGGGCTGCCAAGTTTTATTCCTTATTTTGATTTTAATGTTATTGAGTATCCTGAAATATGATGGGTTTTCTAGTAACGTTGCATATATGTTCTTGTTTATTCTTATCCCTGTTAATGAAAAACAGCCAAGGCAAACAAATCAGTCACTGATGTAAAAAACGCAAACCCGACCCTTTCTAAAAGCCAGAAATACTGTTTGTGCTTTAGCAGCTGAAAAATCTGTAAATGATGTCTGTCGTACAGCTCCATGCTTTCACTGTTAATGGTCTTAAAATGCTTTCACCCACTTTAGCAGCTACTGTTTCCAGATTGTAATTATGATTGATATCTTTTACGCAAAGACTAACGATATGTCTGTTGTTGCTATGAAAATGCACACAAACTAGGTCAATGCTGCAATATGCAGGAAGATAAGTCTTCATTTTGTAAATGTTTTAGATTCCAGAGGATTCTGCTTCTGGTTTTGCTCAAATCTACCGTAATACTGAGATGAAATATTTATACAGGAGTTAGTTCAATTGGGCGGTCATTTTGTTTGACAAATTGGGTCACCTTTTGGGGAATTAACAGTTTGTGAGCTGCAAACTCACGTAAGGTTTTGAACGTGCTGCTCTTTGTGAGCACCACGGTGTTGGCACATGTGGGCCAATGCTATAACAGTATTGAAAAGTAGCTGGAAAGCACATTCTCATGAATCAGTGAGGAAAAATGATAGTATAGGACTTTGATCCTAAAATAAAAAAAAAAAAAAAAAAAAAGAAGAGGATGTAGAACTCCAGAAAGGGAAAACAGATATCACAGAAACTGTTTTCTGTAAGTAACTTGGCTTTTTCAAAAAACTTTTCCAAATACCTTCACACTATGCTTACCTGTACATCCATATTTTCTTAATTAGATTTTTTTTCATTTAAGTCATTTGATGACACAAATTCATGGGAATACTCTGGTAAAAATAAATAAATAGGCAGAGATTTAAACACAGGTAATTTGTATATTAAAGATGTTTCACTCTCTTCAGTGATAATTATTGTCTCTGTGCGAAGGAGAGCTGAAACCAGTGACATCGGTTTTCAAGATGGAAGCCAATAACCAGGCAACATCTTGAGACTTGATTCCCAAACTAAATCATTAGTGAGCATCTCACATCTCAGTGTGACCTGCGTTATCACATCTATGGGACATGCAATCTGGAATTTGTATCCATGGGTTGTTTTGCCATTAGAAGGATCTCATTCGCTGACTTCGTATTGGTTATCTGAGATGCACATCAGTTCGTGAACAAACACTCAGGTTGGGAAAGGTTTACATCATATCATACCTGAAATTATGTTTGAAATAATTACAAAAATGGTATTTTTTCTATTTTTTGTAGACATAGCCTACAAATAAAGTACCTACGGGGTACTTTCCCTGTTTGTACCTTTCTGAAAGCACAAATTACCAGAAGTAGAAATACCTTTCTTACATTAAGCATAGGCATTTTGAAAAAGGGCTATAATAAAAGGTTTACAAGTTTCAGTGTGTGAATTATAATGGCTGCAAAGACAATGTTTCTGCTTCAACTCTTTAAATTACTGCTTGAAATGGGAATGCATCTAGGCACTTAAAGTTTGAGTTATAAAACTGCTATTTACATTTATGCAGGTTCTTTGCATAGTTTACTTGGTTAAAGTAGAACACTTTCTAGTTTACATAAATTATATTTTTCTTTTCCTTTTTCATGGAAACTTTTGTGGGTGCTACTTCATCATTCTCATCTCAGTGATGCACATTAAGACAAAAAGGGGTTGAAAGTGTGAAAGAACTGTGGTAATCCCAGACCCCGTAAGTAGGTAGCACTGCAATATATTTTATTTAAAGAAAAATAGTGGAAACATTTTACACTAAAGTGCAGAAGCTAGAGTTTCCTGGAGGAATGTCAGATTTGCAAAAAAAAAAAAAAAAAAAACAAACCCAAACCAAAACTAGTTCCTCTTTGAAATGGTGTATTTAGTCTGATCTGGCACGTCCAGGATATTCATAGTGTATCTTGATTTTTCTATCATCTTCTCTATGCATATTGTTAAATAAGAGAGTGCTAAAGTACTCTGGAATGGAATGGAATGGAACAGAGTAGTTCAGAACAGAAAAGAGTAGAATAGACTAGGCTAGACTAGAATAGAATAGAATAATTTCAGTTGGAAGGGACCTACAATGATCATCTAATCCAACTGCCTGACCGATTCAGGGCTGATGAAGTTAAACCATGTTATTAAGGGCATTGTCCCAATGCCACTTAAACACTGACAGGCTTGGGTCATTGACTGTCTCTAGGAAGTCTGTTCCAGTGTTTGACTGCCCTCTCAATAAAGAAATGCTTCTTAATGTCCAGTCTGAACCTCTCTTGGTGCAGCTTTGAACCATTTTTGGTTTGATGCACCCCAGGATGCAGTTTGCCCTCTTGGCTGCCTACTTATAGTGAGCCTACTGTTGACCAGTCCCCACAGATGCCTTTCTGCTGGGGTGCTCTTCAGCCACTTCTCTCCCAATTTATACTTGTGCCCATCATTACTCTAGCCCAGGTACAGAATACGGCATTTGGTTTTGTTAAATTTCACACCATTGATGACTGCCCAATGTTCCAACCTATCTAGGTCCCTCTTGTCCTTTGAGAGAGTCAACAGCACCTCCGAGTTTGGTGCTATCGGCAAACTTGATTGGTGGATGAAAAATTCGATGAGCCACCAATGTGTGTTTGCAGCCCAGAAAGCCAGTTGTGTCCTGAGCTGCATAAAATGAAGCATGGTGAACAGGTTGAAGGAAATGATTCTCCCTCTCTACTCTGCTCTCGTCAGACCGCATCTGGAGTACTGCATCCAGCTCTGGAGCCCCCAGCACAAAAAAGACATGAAACTGTTAGAGCAGGGCCAGAGGAAAGGCCATGAAAGTGATCAAAGGTCTGGAGCACCTCTCCTGTGAAGAAAGGGTGAGAGAGTTGGGGTTGTTCAGCCTACGGAGGAGAAGTCTCCAGTAATACCTTATAGTGGCCTTCCAGTATCTGAAGGGGCCCTACAAGAAAGCCAGAGAGAGACTTTTTACCAGGGCCTGTAGTGATAGGACAAGGGAAAACAGAAATAGGGTAGATTTTGAATAGATATCAGGAAGAAATTTTTTACTATGAGTGTCGCAAGATTGGAACAGGTTGCCAGAGAAGTTGTGGATGCTCCATCCCTGGAAGTGTTCAAAGTCAGGTTTGATGAGGCTTTAAGCAACTTGGTCTAGTGAAAGACATTCCTGCCCGTGGCGGAGGGGTTAGACTAGATGATCTTTGAAGGTCCCTTCCAATCCAAACCATTCTATGATTCTATGACTCTATGAAAACATGGTTAACAGAAATGTACATTAAGCCAAAACATGAAGATGGGCAATGTAATGGGGAGTGAAATTTGTGTGGACTTTTCTAATGCTTAGAAATTGTATGAGAGAACATGGAAAAATGATTGAACTGATCTAGCAAGCAGCAAAGATCTGCACAGTTGGCAGAGGCTTCTAAATAAGAGGTCACATTCCTTGGCTTGCTTACATAGAGTATGTGGAAAGTGTCCCACATCCAAAGTGTTTCTGTGCTGTAGACTGTGGGACCAAGTAGCTCAGTGGAAAGTACTGACCAATATTTATCCATCATTTTGAACACAATTTGCAATCTGTGTGAACTCTGAGCTGTTTGAACTAACCTGATAGTGACATGATACCAACATTCTGCTTTGTAGCCATAGCAAACGTGAATAAGAGAAGTGACTTCTTCCTTGATTATTCTGGTATTTTTTTCCTATATTTGCACAGCTAAGGTGCATTTAAAAGAGTATTGTTCACATATTAGTGCTGTCCCAACATTCAGTCTACATGACTTCTGCTCAAATTATTACCTAGCCTCTCATTCCCAGTAGTTAAAAGCTTAAATCCTCTTTTTATGCAAAAAAGCAATCCTATTCCTGGTTTTGGCATCAAAAGTAGGAATAGATAAAACGATATTTTTAAGGAATGTTAAGAATGCGCCCATCTCCTCCAGCTGCTCCAGACCATGCCTTCCTGCCTGGCCACTGGAGCGCAGCCTGGTGCCCAGACACACACAGGACACAGACACAGGTGGTCACACAGATTGCCACACAGACAAAGGCACTACCTTCAACAACACCTACACACAGGACTCACATAAAGCAAAATACAGACAGGCAAGTCTCCTCCTCCTCTTAGGCTGGTAGAGATAGGAGTTCACTTGTGCAGGCACGCTGGCATTCTCCACATTTGCAAGCACACTCACATTTCAGATCCCTTAAGAACCAGCACGGCCTTTCTGTCCAACCACCCCTACCCAGATCCCAGGCCCACTTACCCACTTCACGGGTCCCCTACAAGCTATCTGGTGCAGACTGATGCTCGCTAGCAAACATGCAGCACTCAGGCATTTGTCCCTCAGGCACTGCACATTTCCACATCCCCCTGAGTGAACCAGGACAGACCCCCTGCCCACCTGACACCCCGGTATGGACCCAACTAGTCCAGCTTGAATTCTGCTAATGAATACACATGCACACCCCGCACACACCAGGTTTGGGAAAGATACACACAAATACCCCTTCAGCATCTGGCACCAGAGACATGGGCTGTGACCCGTAGTCCCACTCCAGACACTGGCTCGGAGCTCCTCACTCACCTCACTCCCCCCGGTTCCCCCAGTAACTGTTTTTGGGAACACACACCATGGCCGCCCCAGTGGCTGGAGGTTGAAGACCTGACTGGCTCCAATAGCTGGCACCAGTTTTCCCACACAGAGGCTGGCACATAGTCCTTGCAGCACATATATGCGTAAGAGAGAGAGTGAGATTATGCAGAGACATGGTTAATAAAAAGTTTGCTAAGAAACTATAAGAAGATAGGAGAGACTGCAGTGATCAGGCACAGGGCTCAGATGGACAAGCATATTGACCAGCCCATTTTTGTGTGTGACCAACCCCTTTTATACCATTTTCTGTCTATTTCCTCATTGTTGCTCCCTGTTCCCCATTGCACTGCACCCTCCCTATGGGTTTGTACAGCTCTGTCCATTCTGTACCCCTTCCTGTCCAGGTCCCTGTGGTTTACAATCTTTTCAGTTGCAAAGTCCAGGTTGATCTTCCTGGAAGTGATGCCTGTGGTTTCTTGCTAGCCCATCATCTCTGCATGTGTTGTTTCCAGTTTCCTGCTTTTCCTTTAGTTTCCCAGTTGACAGGGTCCTTCATCACATAATCTTGCTGGAATAAATGTTCTCACAATCTCACAAGTCCTTATCAATTAGTGTAACTGACCAGGTTTGGTTCTTATCACTGCCCTGTATGTTTTGTTTATGGCTTACTCCTTTTCTTATTTTCCCTTTTTTGCACTGAAAAAGGTCCTTGACCAGATACCCTTAAAGGAGCAGACACTCTCTTTCCACGTACCCTTACAAATAGGACTAGAGAGAAGTTGCATCATTTCTTCACCACATTATGATTCTTTCCCACCTCTTCTATCACTCTTTCCATTCTTATTCAGCAGCACCAAAAAACATTAAAGGAAGCTTGAGGCAAAAATGTTTCTAATAACCTCAATTAATAACAAAAGCACTGCTCCTATACTTTTCAGCTGTTCATTCTTTCAAGCAATGTCAGTTCATATTATGTGTTTCCCCAAGTCTTAAATAAATATAGCAGTATTGGAAGCATTAAAATAACACTAGGCAGTCTCTTAATGTATTTTGCAATAATTTTCCTTTCATCCTGAACTGCTAGGCGTTGTTGTCATAACCATCAGGAGAAAGCAAGCTCTGCTAGTCATAAGGAGTGTGAATCCTCGTTCCATTTGCATGAATTTGCACAAGTTAATGTTTCCTGGGTTTATACCAGCGGATTTTTTCCCTGATCTTGAGCTCCATATCTCACAAATCCTTCCTTAAAAGAACACAAGCAGCTGATAATTCACCTCTCAGTAGTAACCATAACACATGTATCGTTTTACTTTCTTCCCTGCAGCTCCTCAGAGTCTGAACTCAGATTTTTCAACCTACCTGTAAAAGATATTTGTGCAATTGTGTAACACCGCTTTTTCAGCTCTGCTATAATTTATTATAGCCTAAAATTGGCAGTTTCCTGCCTTTCTTTTCTACATCATATAGTGTGCACATAGGTCTGGATCTCAAAGTGTGAGCTCAGATTAGTGTGAAGTCCCCCTGTTTAAATTATTACTAATCAACTAATTAAATGTCACCAAAGCCATATATATGTATACATGTGTATTTAAAATACAATCATATGTTTTATCTTTATCTAGCTGTTAAATGTTAATATAGACATACACATAGGCGTATATATATACATCTACATGTATAGATTTAAAACCTTTGAGTCAATCATTATTCCCAGACTTTTTTACTTAATGCCACTCTATATAGACTGATTTATTTGCCATCTCTTTTTGTTATTGATCCTCTCACCTCTAACCATTGGACCCTGTTGCCCAAGGTTTTCTAAAGCAGCAGCTGAGTGATTTGAACCACAGAACATGCAAAGTCTTGTAACAGTCATTGCCTACTGTTAGTCTCCAAATTTGCTTTTGTGAACTTAAATCTTAAATGATTTGTCCTCCTCAAGATATTCACAAGCTTAACTCATAAGAAATTGTTTGTGATTGCATTTTGAGGTTACTCTGAACTTCCACGGGATTGGTTCCTCCTATACAAATTTGACCACAAACTTCTTCACTGTCAGTAAATGAATCCTTGACTCTTTTAGAATCTAGACTTAAGAACAGATATAAAATGTTGAATTTAGTAGGCTGTCTTCTGCCAGGTTCAGCTAGATGAGTTAAAAAGCTGCAATTCTTATGAAGGTTTTAATGATAATAATATTAAAAATGTCCCAAGAGTTAGTGGATGCAAGGTCTTCTTTCTGTTCCTGTGAAAGCAATATCACGAAAAATCCACTTATACACAGCAATCTGCTTAATCTGTGCCTGAAATTAGTGAGGAACTGGACGGAGACATAGCTTCTGCCGCCTTGCATGAAGTCAACGGATATCCTTTGATCAGAACACAGATCTTCCGATGGAGTTCAATTGCTCACATAGATCTCCTCTGGATTTAAAAAAAAAAAAACAAAACCAAAAAAGCAGCCCCAAACAACAACAACAACAAAATAATAAGAAAAAAATTTATTGTAAGTTTTCAGAAACTGTTTATTTTCTCTGTTTAGCTGTAGGTTTTTCCATCTGAGACTTAGCAGGGTCAGGGTTTTTGAGCTCCTTTTTGTAATAGGATGAAAGAGATCTTGTATTACTGATACTCATTAGCTTTAGGATGTGGTACAAGGTTTCCTGGGGTAATGTTCTTTGTTGCTCCTTCATTGCCCACTCTACCCTATGGATCAGCCCACAGTGGCAGCATGCCTCTCCTTGGCCATGGTACTTCTCATCTAAGGGAATGACTATTTTGAGTTATTCCAGGCTCCATTTTATTGGAGCTCTTAATGAAAAAAACAAAGCTATTCTTTCCATACTGATAGTATGAAGATTCCTGATCTTCCTCTCCACCCTGTCACTGCTGGGGCCTACCCTATCTCCCTATTCTACCTTCTGTGGCCTGCAAGTTAAAAAGATTGTTGGTGAATGGGAGAAGATTTGGAGGATTGAATAGAAAACAAGAATTTATTCTAAAAAAAATTAGCTTATTTTGTTTAGATCTTCAAAGGAAGGCTACTGATGCACTGATGCATAGGCAATAAAAATACAGTTATAATGGCCTCTACAACCTAGCAGGTGAAGCAGTAACAAAATTCAGCATTTGAAACTTAAAGCCAAAATTTTTTATTGGGAATAAGCTGCAACTTCACAGAGAGAAAAAATAACCACTGGAAGAACTTGGAGAACTTGGCTAATCTTACATTTGTTTTTTTTTTTTTTTCCTGGAAGGGATGTCTATCATAAACAGCAATTAATTTAGAGAAATCCTATAGTTCATGTTACACAAGAGTTACAGTAGATGATTGCAATGGTGATTTCTGTATTTATCATTTCTTAATGTATCTAGAGAGGTTTAAAAATTGTGTTCTATATTTTTGACACGCTTGCATTTTCTATTGGGAGCAACATAGCAGTTATTCACTTGCTGAATACTAGCTGAAGACAGTAAAGGTAAAACTTGCACAAATGGTCCTTCATTAGAAACACTCATGACAATTTGATTTATTGGTACACCTTAGGGTATGTAGTCTGATTAGCTGCTTGACTTTGACATACCATCTTTTCACTCACGCGATCTCTGAAATTTGCTTCCACACATTCTCTTCCCCAGTCAACTACATATGAGATACCTGATTTATTCTCAGTGACAATCATTGTACTAACCTTGCCATGTCTAACCATATAAAACAAATTCAGACACTTAGACGTGAAGTAAGTGGCCATTAAGGTAAGCAAAATTATGAGTAACATATTTTTATTTTCCCTATATTTTAGTCCTAAATTATCTGGCCCCAAGAGGCAGATTGCTAACTCTACTCTTCTGGCAGGTTCCTTGGAGAGATTCAAAACTTGATCAGACAGGGCAGTCTGATCAAAACTGGTCCTGCCTTTAGCAGAGGGTTGTAATGATCTCCAGAGGTCCCTTCCAACCTAAATTATTCCATGACTGTTTTATGGAGGAGAAAGGAAAAGTTTCTTGGCCAAAGTCAAACTCGAGTTCCAACAGCCTGATTTCAAGTTAATTTGCTATGAATAGTAGACTGGATACTTGTGACTCAAATTTGGCCATCCACACTTACTGTGCTCCAAACAGAAAAACAATGCAAAAGATCTGGCTGCAGCATAAGCTGTCATGTTTCTCTTCTATGAGGATGAAACAATAAAAGATGGAAATGACTTAAGCTCCCTCTGATAATAGTACACACACATACAGTGGTCAAAGCCAGAGAAAAATGTGGGTATAATTCCTCTTTCCGAGGTGGATGGAAGATCCTGGTTGGTAGTATATTAATTCTGTAAGTAGACTATGCAGATATAGAAGGTGCTGCCATGTGCAGAGGGAAGCTGGAGCCATGTCTCTCTACAAAGTAAAGCTCTTCTGCATTTCCAGCTTCCCAGGGGGTCAAAACCTGGAGCTGCTGTGTCTCACAGGTGCATACTGTGCGGAGCAGCAGCTCCTGAACTGTTTCCTTCTGTAGTGCTAATGCCGATTAGCACCTTTACATACCCATATATTTTAAACACTGTTCTTGGTGAGAGAATGTTATTTCACAAAATGACTTATGATCTTCTTGTCAGTGTACTTCTACCCAATGGAAAATGCAGAACAGCTCTCCAGCCAGGATGCCCATAGAAAACCTTTTAAGCCTGCACAAAACCTGTGTATCTTATAGGCATACTTCTTCCTGTACATTGCATGCTGTAAAGTTAGCTTTACGTGTGTTTAAGAACAGTAGCTGACTCTGGACAGACTTCAGACACTGGTGATCAGCTAAGTTCCTTCACAGTAACTTGGCTGGCTGGCCCTTGGATCTGAAACCCAGAAGGTATTTTGATGAATAATTGTTCTCTGAAAATATTTTTCTCCTTATAAGCTTTTGCTGCTCTTCAGTAATACTGATTCTGACACAAAAGCAGAGTCACAAAGTGATAAATAAGATATCATTCGGTTCTCACCTGAATATACAATTGATAAATTTACCCTTTCTGACACTGTGTGAAGTCAAAGAAATAATATAAGGGATTAATTTGAACTCTTTCATCCACAGTTTCAACAGATTAGTAATTGTAGCTTATTTTCTTTATCACCAGCCCTTTTCATTAAATACATTTTTGCCTATCTTGTATGCTGTGCTTTACACAGTATTAGACTGTTGGAAAATATTATATCCCACATTGACCTTCCGTGCCTCTGGGCTTTGCCTATTTAGATAACAAAGGCACAAGGAAACTGATCTGCATGTGGGGTTATATCTGCATAACTCCATTTATTTCAGTGACACAAGCAGCTCATAGAAACCTGGTACATAGAGGACTTAATGTAATTACCTATTGAACTGTCAGAACCTTTTTAGAAAGGCAGTCCATGTGGAGGGACGATGTCTTTCTGGTATTACTGTACTTGGGATTTTTAATTTCTTGGTACTAATTCAGTAGAGAGAGTTGAATGCCCAGAAAGGATTTAGATAAAAACATGGCAACGAAATAAATGGACTACTCAAAGCATGATTTCTGAGGAGATAATATTGACAAAATCCTTGCTAATGTAAATGAGAGAAAAATCTAACCTTACAAAGATAAACAGTGGCTTCCTGCCTCTAACAGGGACCACACAGTGACTATATTGTATAATTTGTCTGATAAAAATGAAACTTGTTGCCAGAGAGCACTGAATGTCACAACTGTCCCCTGAGTTCCTTATATTTGTCAACAGTTAAAGGTGCCCATTTACTCAAGTTGCGGAGGCTCATGCTTTTAGCACTAAGAGATTCTGACTGGCTCTGTCACCATACCTAAACTGCAGCCTATTTATAAATATTGAGGCAAGCAGGTACTTCTATTTCAATTATTTTAACAATAATTTCAAAATTATTTTAAAGATTCTTTCAGTAATTACAGCAGTAATAGGGTAAAGTTTAAGAGATGAAAATTAAGGACTCAGAAACTTAGCAGAAAACAGTCCCTACTGGTGAGATCCATTTATTCCATGAGACAACAAATTGATACTGCGTCCAATTTCAGACTCACCAGTAGAGAAAAAACATTGATAGGCTAGAGGGAGTTCAGGGGGGATCCACCAAAGGGGGGTGTGGGGCTGGAGCACTTGTCCTGTGAGGAGACGCTGGGGGAGCAGGGTTTGTTCAGTCTGGATCACAGACGACTTTATGGGTGGAATGACTTGTCTAAAGTGAATCACAGAATCACAGAATTATCAGAGTTGGAATGGACCTCTAGAGATCATCTAGTCCAACTCTCCTGCTAAAGCAGGATTGCCTAGAGCACATTACTCAGGACTGCATCCAGGCGGGTCTTGAAAATCTCCAGAGAAGGGGACTCCACACCCTCCCTGGGCAGCCTGTGCCAGTGCTCTGTCACCTGAACCGTCAAGAACTGTTTCCGTGTATTTGAACGGAACTTCCTGTGTTCTAACTTGTGCCCATTTCCCCTCGTCCTGTCACTTGGAACCATTGAAAAGAGCCTGGCTCCATCCTCCTTCAACCCACCCTTTAGATACTTGTATGCCATAATAAGGTCTCCCCTCAGCCTTCTCTTCTCCAGGCTAAAGAGTCCCAGCTCTCTCAGCCTTTCCTCATAAGGGAGATGCTCCAAGCCCTTCATCATCTTAGTTGCCCTTCGCTGGACTCGCTCCAGCAGTTCCCTGTCCCTCTTGAACTGGGGAGCCCAAAACTGGACACAGTATTCCATTTGTGGCCTCACCAGTGCAGAGTAGAGGGGGAGAATGACCTCCCTCGACCTACTGGCCACACTCTTCCCTGTGCAGCCCAGGATTCCATTGGCCTTTTCTGTCTGTGAAGACAGAATTGGATATGTCACACCATGGAAAGTGCATCTGCCCAGTGCCTACAGGGAGATTATCATGGAGATGGATCCAAGTTCTTCAAAGTGGTGACTGGAAGGAGGAAAAGAGAAAGTGGAGCAAGAGATATAATGAGAAACTTTTTTTCCTGTGAGGACACCTAGGCAGTAGTACAAGTTCCCCAGAGAGGTTGTGCAGTATCCGTCCTTGGAGGTTTCCAAGGCCCAACTGGATGAAGCTCCAGTTAACCTGGTCTGATCCTGTGGGTGACCTTGCTTAAATAGGAGATCAGACCAGCAACCTCTTGAAGTCCCCTCCACATTGAATTGTCCTATGATCGTATGATTTCTCTGACTTCCAGCTTCTGTATGTCCCTCCATCTGTAGATAACTTTGACTTAGGTATCGCAATAAGCACCACATGTCTATATTGTTACAGTTAAGTGAAATTTACTTCAGGGTAGGGCTGTGAAGTGCAATATTTTCAGTTTATTCAGAAGACAAGCAAAGACATGTATGTCCATGTTCTGAGGGATAGGACTGACAGAAAACCCTTTGACACCAATTTGGATTACACAGAGAAACTGGAAGAAAAAAAACCTCACCTATTTGATTTAAATATACAGAATTCATTTAAGGATGACTTAAGTCCTTTACTGTAGGAAGAACATAAAATAGAAAATTAAACATCTAGATTTAGATTTCTGAACTTATTACTAAAAGGCTTTTACTGTTAGTTTAGGAATTTCAGCAACTGATATTTGTTTAGGGGAAAAAGTCAAAATAAAGTGTGAGAACAGTAAGGCATTTCCCCCCCAGTACCGTGAGCTTGTTGATATGACAGAGTAGCTAAAAGACAAGCTGTCCCTTTAGGTTCACAGAATTTGGCTGAATGTACAGTTAACGGGTAGAAGACATAAAGTATCCTCAAGAAATATCAGCTTTAGTTTTAAAATAGTGGTTTTACATGTGCCCTGAAAAAATGAAAGACAGATTTATAAGCTTATATGATTCAAGTGGAAAGAAACAGCTACAAACTGGGACTTGTGTCATCTGATTGTGTGACACTGTGGCATTTGAAGGTCAAATTACAATGAAAGTTCTGGCTCTATCAGCCAAAATTCATTTTAGGAGTACAAATAATGAAGGCAGCTCTGCCACTCCATCCTTAGATCTGGCACAAATGCTCTGCTTACCAAAAGAGATACTGAAGGACATTCAGGCACAAATGAAAAGCAGTCAGATTCCTCCTGATCTTCCCCTTCTAAACCCTGATGTCTGCCATCTAGGGAGAGCATGTTCTCCCC
Organism: Vanellus vanellus; assembly: GCF_965231255.1. Taxonomy (NCBI): domain Eukaryota; kingdom Metazoa; phylum Chordata; class Aves; order Charadriiformes; family Charadriidae; genus Vanellus; species Vanellus vanellus. Next base: position 208,359,822 of record NC_138905.1, on the reverse strand, counting down.
TGCTTGGCACCTGGCCATCATTGCCACATACCATCTGGATCCTAAGATTCAGATCTATCTCCTCCTGCACATGCCATCCTTCACTTATGAAAGAACACATTAATGCCACAGACAAGGTTTGGGGAATAAGAGAAAATACAGGGGAACTTAATAAATAACATTTGTCTACCGCATTTGTTCTTTCAGAAGTTACTTATGTGAAGAACTGCAAAGGAATTGCAAACGTGTCCCTGCTCATACTGTTTCTGTGATTCAATCAGTAAGAACAGGCATACGTTGTGTAAAAATCACACATTTTACAGAAAATGTGGGTAAATTTCTTTACTGTAAGATATAATATGGAGAAAATGGAAATTATTTTAGTCCACAGTAGTTAAACTGCATTTGCATTTGCTTGTTAACCATAAGGGTGTGAGTTGCACCTACAGAGGATGTCCTTCTCTTCCTTCTGGAGAGAAGAGGAATATCCTATATTGTTCCGCCAGTTTTTGCTGTTGTGAGCTATACTCGAAACCTTTCTCTCAGTTCTGAAGACATACTAAGCTTGACCTTCCACATCTAGATAAGCAATTTGAGACCAGATATGGGCTAGAATTCATCTGCAGAAAACTCACATTTTTAAGACTCTGGTGAAAGCTTGCCAGAATCAGCTGCCACATTAAAATATTCATATTGCATAACCAAACGACAAAGAACCCAGTTTCAGAATTGCTCTGAATAGCAGCTCCTGAAAGGTTGTTTGGCTCTGTGCTTTCTGAATGACAAGCCATCATTCCATAGGAAAGATGTGTGCCGACCACTTTCGCACTGCAAGTGTACTAGAGGTCTTCTCAGAATGCTCTCAAAAACTGCATGCATTTTCTCATCATTGATATAATTGACTAGTGTAGACTCTCTGTGCAAAACAACCCTGGAATATATTCTCAAATACATACATATGTATATCCTTGAACACATCACATTTTTGTTTTTTCTTATTTGCACATGAAGATAAAAAACAAGGACAGAGTAAGATCTGTGAAGTTTCACTGAGACTTTTCAAACCTGAGATACGTTAAGGTGGATGCTTAGGATGAGGCTAGCAGAGCAATAGAGACTCGCCTTTAACCAAAATCTATTAGAACATTTCACAGAATCACAGAATAGTCAGGGTTGGAAGGGACCTCTGGAGATCATCTAGTCCAACCCCCAACCCCCCATTTAAAGACTTTCTTCTCTTCTCCCTGCCTGTTGTGGTTTGGCCTCAGCCAGCAACAAAGAACCACGCAGCCACTCGCTCGACTCCCACAGCCGTGGGAAAAATCAGCAGAAAAGGGCAAAACTGGTGGGTTGAAATATTATAATTTAACAGAACAGACAAAGGGAAGAAGAAAGAAAAACAGTAACACCGGTAAAGGAATATAAGAAGGCGATTACAGTACCGCCGCAAAGCGCACCGACCAGACAGGCACCACCACAACCCACCCCCAAGTGGCAACTGACTCCCTCTTGCTGGCTAGCTCCTTTTATAGCTGGGCATGGGTCACGTGGTATGGAATACTTGCCTCCCCTGCCGGCTCCTTGGGGAAATTAACCCCATCCTTGCCGGAACCAGGACACTGCCCCTGCCCAAGATTACATGGAGTTAACGAATCTGAAGATTCTGGAGGAAACAAAAAAAAAAAAAAAAAAAGGGCAGGAGAACAGCTATTTTACCAAACAGCTATTGAGCAGTCTGCTGGAGGCAAACAGAATTTGCATTCCCTTCATAGCTGATGTATTGGACATGCCTTCTCTACAGGCACTGTGCCATGAGCATCTATGCCAGCTCTACTGAAATACAGAGTCTATAAGATCCAATGAGACTGAGCAGTCATTGTCTTTGGTACAGAATGCTTCAGGGAAGGTTCACAAGTCTTCTTGAGAATTTCACTGCAGTAATATAAGACGAAAAAAGACACTTAAGAAAAACTGTAGAGAAAATAAATCTGGAATTTTATTTATTTTCCAAGTGATCCCAGTTACCAAGAACACAACCCTTAAAGTAACTAGAAAACAATGGACCTAAATCAAGGCTGGGATAAACAAGAGTAGCATCAAACTAATGAACAAAAAAATAAACTTTTGGCATAAAAAGGTATAGTTTTATTTTCAGTGAAACTGTTCCGTTTGCTCTGCAGGTGAACTTAACCTTATTTACGTTGTATTAAGGTTAATCATTTTCAAACTAAACTTTTTGAAAAAATTGATCTCTGTTCTCTGATGAGAGATCACTGTATTACATTATTTTCCACTGTAACATTATTTTACATTATACCTACTTCCTTTGCCTTTGGCCTCTTGAATCTGCAATGCTCTTTTTTTTTTTTCTGTAATAGTTATTTCCAGACTTCAGAGCATTAATCTGTGCCACTCTCAGATGTTCTTATAGACCACCTTGCATCTTCAACCTTAAGTGTTTAACTCAAATCCTTCTAAAAGCAATAGGCTTCTATTGATCAGCTACATATTTCTGTAACACCTCTTCACGACCCACAGAGGATTCCGGGACTGTTGGTCAGAAATCACTATTTTTCTGCTTTACTTGCCAAATGTGTAAGTATTTGTTCAACTGTTTGGATTTTCTTTACCATATTGATTATATCACAGTCCCATTCACCTGTCATTTTAAAGGAGGACAAGTGCAGACAGGGGAGAGAAACCATTCCTTTCTAACAGACCAGCAATAAGAGAGTGTTCAAAGATGAAGAGATTTAATACCGTCTAACATGACTTCAGGATCATAAACAATACTGCAGTGCAACCTCATGTATTAAATAGTAAGATAGTTGCGTTAAGTGAAGTGATGAAACACAAATGAGATCCTTTCACATGGAATAGATTTCACATTATTTCTTTATAATAGGTATGTATATCGAGAGCTGCTATTTGTGTAGTTTGATGATAGAAAATAAGATATATGTGTATTTAAATTTTCTAGGGTAGGCCAGGATATATGAAAAAAATTACTGACAGAATTGCAATTCAAAAGAGTGTGACAATGAAAAAATATTTTGAGAGTTTAAGACTTGCTTGTTTCTTCCATCACTCTCATTCTTTGTACGTTAGAAATTAGTGTTACGAGAAAAAAAAATCAATCCTCCCTCCACTTTTAATCAGGAAGTTTTTCTACCCTTTGTACATATATCCCATCATATGTACCTGGTAAGTTTCTTTCAACTCTGAATTAAAAGAACTAAGAAGCAGTCAAATAAGTTGGAAGTGTTTAAATAATGGTGCCATTTGAAAGGAAGGATTTACCAGGCAGAAATAGTCAAACTGCATTTGTGAGGCTGAGGAGTAGGTTTACATGATAGCAATAGTCTTTTGTGTTGTCTACGCAAAATCAATACCTAGCCAAAGGCGTTGCTTCTCTGACTTTACAGGTGTTTCTAGAGAGGGAAATAGTTTCCTACATTCTTTATAAAGTCAATGCAGTAAAGTAGATGCATAACAAAGGCACTTCCATTCCATTCATTGCTTTTATTTCAAAAGCCTTTTCTTGCCACTGAAACTACAAGCAATAAATATGAAAAGCTAGCTGCTTTTATGCATGCTTGACTCAGTCTGCTAGTCATCTAAAGCTGGACATTTAATGCTGCATTATGGTGAAGGCATTTCTGCGACCCTCTTTTCTCCAATAAGTGTCTTCCCAAGATGCTGAAGATTATGTTGTGTAAGTATCACTCAGGCTCAGCAGACTGAGCTGGAGGTTTTCCTGTGTACGTACATTAATCACCAAACAGGTAGGCAAAAGATGGAGTTCACCACATTGTAAAATTCTTCTACAAGTCAATGTAAAATTCTTTAATACATGTAACTTTTAGTTTTTCTATACTGCAGAACAATTTGAAACACATCCGGTGTAAGATTATATGTGTCCATCCAAGTTGTTTTAAATCTAAAGCTATCGTCTTTGTCCTTCAGGAAGAGTATCGTACAATGCATTTAGTCCCACAATAAGAAAGTCTCTGAAGCTAAAGGCTAAATTTGCCTTAATTCAGAAATTGTTTGGAAAAACGCTACGCTCATATCCTAATCTCCTGTGTACCTTTTAAAAAATTAGTTAGTTCACTGCTGTACTGATAAGAGTAAAAAACTGTTGCTTCACCTTTTACTAATGAAAGGCCAACAGCTAAGGGATTTTATACTTGCCTTTTATTACTTTTCTTACATGTATCAAAGGAATTGTGGGTTGGACTAGATGATCTCCAGAGGTCCCTTCCAACCCTGACTATTCTGTGATTCTGTGAATCCTTTACCATCTTCTACTCAGTTTTATCAGAGCATTGTAGACAAAATAATGATATTGAGAAAACAATCTGAAGATAAAGGAAATAGTAAAGTGCCTCTAAATGCACTTTTTTCATTCTCCTTTAATGTCAGATATCTACACTATAGGCAACTGTGACTGATCTAATTGTTTAGATTCCCTACTTAATCTATTGCACTAGTAGGATGCAATTCATTCATGTCAAGTTGACATCTAAAATAGGTCAAATGAATCAGCCCTTTGAAGTGTCTATTTCTTTGCATTGTCTTTAAAGGAAGATTAGGATGATGAGCTCAGATGTAGCTATCAGACAACCGAACTCCACACTGAGAACAAAATGTAGCACACACAAATATTGCTTTTGTGGTGACATGTTAGAAGGAAAAAACTCATCTATATTCCAAGAAAAAAAAATATTCCCAAATAATAAGGATAACAATTGAAAATGTTGTTCTTTTACACTCAAAATCATGCACATAAAAGTCAAGTAAAAAAAGACTTTCTCAGCATTAACGTTATACCCTAAATTATAATCACACGTGAACCTCTGCAATGACTAGTCACCATTGCTTAGTCACAATACTATTCATTTTAGCTTTGCTTACATTTGATTCGTATTTGGTAGGCCATAGAAGTTTATGATATGTCTTTATCTGAATCAGTTAGTGTAACTATTCTAACATTTTTACTTGGAATAAGCTTAATCACAGGTAATTTTAACCTACAATCCATGCTTGTATTGTTAGCTGGAAACACGTAATATTTAGTAGTAATTGACTTGGATAAAATGAATGTGTGTTACCACTGTAGTTGTTCTTGTCAATAATTTGCAATTACACTGATAAAAATCCCATTTCATTTCCTTAGCATGTGAAACATATAAAATGGGTTAAAATGAATCAAACAAAATAGTTTATGTTAAATTACATTAATAGCATGGATGCAATTCTCCTCAGGTATTTACACTAGGTATTTAGGTACCACCTCCTTAAACCTCAGTCCTTCAAAGGAGTTTTTTTCAATCATTATTAAAGTGATAGCACCGGAGTAATCTTGTATCATTTTCCTATTCTTTCCCACACATCACTGAAAAGGATTCATTATTTTTTCTTCTTTTCTCTTTTTGAAGAGTACCTCTTCGTTTGCTTTTATCTTTTGTGTAAACAATTTATGCATGAAATCTATGTTAAAAATTGTATTCCAATGTATACAAACAGCTACGCACACATTTTAATCAGTTGACTATACCTACTGAGTTCAAGGGGACCATTTCTAAGGGTGAGCTTAAACAATCACATAATGTTTATTTGCAGGATCAGCTAGACTCACTAGGAGATTGATTCAGAAGCTCGGATATTTTCTTTTAAGAAAACAAAATGATGGAATAGTCCTTTTCCTTTTCTCACCTTTACCTTCATCGGAGTATTTTTTCTTAGGCTTAGGCATTTATCAATGTAAGATGTTTTCTGTAATGCAAATTAATCTCATAACTTTTTTCTAAAACCTTTCGGATTTGTCAACCTCCTTTTACAAGTATGACATCAGAACAACATATCATACTTATGTGACAGAGAAATTTTCAAAGGACCTGATTTTCAGATAGCAAAAATTCAGCCTTTTTTGGTAAAAACAGCTATAAGTCTCAGTGGATTAGGGGAAAACAAACTACTTTTATAATATATATAATATTAAGCATCTGGAACCCAACAGGTATGAATAAGATATTCCTATTGAAGTATTGCAGACTCACATATCCAGAATTCCAAGCATTATTTTTTGTTACTGACATTCTTCGGCTGTGTCCGGTCCTTTGTAAATTCATACCTTATATTCAGGAACAGTCCTTTCAGCACCTCTGAGGTTACTGATCTGCTTGTTCTAAGCCATTCAGCCATCATCTGGCAATATTGCTGCAGAAACCATTGTTCTGTAAGTACCTATTCTGTGGATTTTTTTCCGATTTTCCCTTTGATATAAATTAACACCCAAATCATTCTTTACATCATTTCATAATATTAAAATCTGACCAGCCACCTTCATAGTCTTAATTTCACAGCCTCCAATTATTTGGTACACTTCGGTATAAAATCCAGATATTATTTTCAACACATCACCACTTTTGTTTTTCTGGAGTTTTCAGTTCCCTCATACAGAGTGTTCACTACAAAAGCTTGGATTCTTTCTGTGCCGGTAAAAACATATTTTGTACTTAGTCTGCTCTACCAAATGCACACCGTATGTTAGAAATGGCTAGACTTCTTTTTAATATTTTTCCCCCATGTCCTCTTTTATGTCTGACTTTTTCTGAATAACTGAATATGGCTTTCTCTGAATAACTCTGAATAATTCGCTACTCAATACCTGTATCATGGAGCCCAGTGTTTTCTTGTGGCAAAACATTGTCTAAATATAGGCCTGGGGTTATGGTCAATCGTGGCTTTAAGGCTTACAAGTGCCGTGCTATTCATTACTAGTAGTCTAGGAGGAAGGATGGTTCTTTGGTAGGACACCCAGACTTGTCCTGTGAGCAAGTTCAGTTGACTTAAATAGAAATAGCTGCCTTTCAAGATTTTTTTTTACAGGGTTGCATACTACTATGGTTAGGTATGGCTGCAGGCTTAGATAGCATGGTCTAACCTTCTATTCTCTCTTGTATGCTGTGTGGTCAGCAGTCCATATGAGAAGAGCTGCATTAGTAATACTACCCAATTACCCCTAACTTCCAGACCAACAGCTTTCACAGATTGTGTTTAGTTTCAGTATCAGAAGTCTGCCACTGTTACAGCTGGGACATACTTGGTGGTAATTTGCTTTGCCCTAGGAAGGTCAGTTAAAAAGAGAAGCAATTATTAGACTGCTTAAAGAGATCAATCCATACTGTGGAGCATCTAACTGACTTAGTTCAGGAAACATATTTTACTTTTATTTCTATTGATCAATGGGCAATAATATATAATTGTGACAAATGATGAAGGAGTTTAAGTGATCAGATGAACTACTGAGGGATTGCTGCCTGATGTACTTTCCTAAAACAAAGACTGTGATTAATTCTTTGTGCAACCTTGTCACTACATGGCAGCCTGCATAGTACTACTGACATATCTGTGTCTTACAGTTTCTTATACAGATATCTTAGGTAGGATATGATTTTGATAAGAAGCATAACAGTCTTGAGAAAAAAAGAGGGAGGAGAGGAGAGGAGAGGAGAGGAGAGGAGAGGAGAGGAGAGGAGAGGAGAGGAGAGGAGAGGAGAGGAGAGGAGAGGAGAGGAGAGGAGAGGAGAGGAGAGGAGAGGAGAGGAGAGGAGAGGAGAGGAGAGGAGAGGAGAGGAGAGGAGAGGAGAGGAGAGGAGAGGAGAGGAGAGGAGAGGAGGTTTGGAAGTGTTGGATTCTCTGACACTACAGGTTCTGTTCTACGAAGGTTTAACTTTACTGATATGACAAATAAATAAATAGTGTGCCATTCATTGGCCACACATTAGACCATTAAATGAATGGTCAAACCACCTTCACTGGGCTTTTAATTGATGTGTTCTACTTTACATATTGAAAAGGTTAAAGTACATACACAGTAATTTATAGTAGCTCAGCTGACTGGTGACAATTTATTTATCTTTGATGACTCTTACTTGTTCAATTACACGCTCATATCCTAAACTGTGATTTGCAGTGACTCTTGTCACCTTGATATTAGGCAGAATAACATGCTCAATACAAACTGACTTACCAAAAACATTACCTGAGATCATATGTAACAACCAGCTGCTACCTAGGAAACACTCTGTGTTTGTGAGGCCTTCATTTCCAGTTGAGCTATTCAGCTAAGACCAAGGTCTTCCAGATTTACTCCTTAGATATGTCCAAGCACTTAGTTATCTTGTCACAATTGACTTGTAGGTCAGACTGGGCACCACAACTCTTAGAGAAGAGCAAATAAATAATTTCTGGGAGATTATGACCTTCTTCTTTTCTTTATGACAGACTAGAAGTGAAGTATGGAGGCATTTATAACCATTAGTCTAGTGGAAAGTCAGCACTGTGGAATGACTTGTCTAAAGTGAAGTCAGAATTGGATATGTCACACCATGGAAATTGGGTCTGCAAGTCTCCAGCTGTTACTGGAATCTGGACAGTCATGCCATTCTCCAAGCCTTAGATCTGAACAGAAGTTCTCAGATATTATATTTGTCCTAGTTCATGCACATATAACTTGCAATTCTGCAACAAAACCTCCATTTACACAAAATACAATCTAGTCAGGAAAAAAAGAATAACAACCAAAACACTATCAAACATCTCTACATTGTTATGTTCAGAACAGGGACCCTGGTAGGGCAGGCTTTTATTTTCTGCAGAGTCTTTGTCTGTATCACCTTTCCTGGATTTATCCAACTAAATAAAAATATCCATGAAGTTAAAAAAGCCTGTGCCTGAATTTGTAAATCTAGGTCCCCTTTGTAGTCAGTAAAGAGAAATAATCAATTCTTGGGTAGGATTAATCTCTCCTTAAATTAGAGCTCTAAACTAGGTCAGATGAAAAAAAACCAACATGGTAACACAGTGGTATTCTGTCCTTGTAGTACAAAAGAAGCAAGATAGCCTTGAATGCAGAAGCTGTGGAAGGTTTAAAGATTTAATTTCGGTGGGCACAATGCCATCTCTTCTGAACCTGGGAAAGCTTACTTCTTTTGCCACGTTTCCCTGATGAGAATAATTTCATTTCTTAACTTTTTTATACCCTTACTTCTAATCAATTCCAGCTTTGGCAAAGCCAAATTTGGAGCTTAAGAGATGTAAGAGAAAGGATCCTTGAGGCCAAAGTTTTGCAACATTGTCCTGTACATATGGAAGTGAAGACATTATGTTATCTTTGGGAGCAGAACCCATGAACTAAAAGTATTAAATATATATAAGCAATGTTTTACTCTCTAATATGAATTAGACCAATGCTATACAGAATATCTTATCTTTAATGGCTTGTTCACACAGAGTGGTCAGAAAAGTATTGTTGGTTTTTGTTTGTTTTTTTTTTGTTTTTTTTTTATTACTAACACTGTTACAGATCAGCCTTCTATGAACGACAACACATATATAGTGATTTTTCCAATAAACTGTAGGGAGGAGATTAGTTACTGTCAATTCTATATGATATCATAAGAAAAGAAACTGTACTGTGCTAGTCATTCCATGTTTAATCATGCAAAATTCTAACTGGCATTGCTATCTGTAGTCACTAATTAAAGGAAGGAAAAGTCACATCTAGTTGAAGAAAGTTACAACAAATGAAATGGTGTTTGCAATATATCCTTGAATGTTTGGGATTAATTTAATTGAGAAAAGTGACTGAAAGAGAAAACAACAAAAAGGGAAGAAACACTCATAAGTTGGAAGTGTAATACAGCCAGGCATAGCCAATCCAGGAGGTTCTTGGACTGCGTTGAAGACAACTTCCTTCTCCAAGTGGTTGAGGAGCCAACGAGAAGGGGAGCTATGCTGGACCTTGTTCTTACCAACAAGGAGGGCCTGGTAGACAGTGTCAAACTCAAGGGTAGCCTGGGCTGTAGTGACCATGAGATGGTCGAGTTCAAAATCCTCGAAGCAGCGAGGAAGGTGTGCAGCAGTCTGACCACCCTGGACTTTGGGAGAGCTGACTTTGGCCTCTTGAAGAATCTGCTTGGTATGGTGCCATGGGATGAAGTGCTAGAGGGAAGAGGGGCCCAAGAAAGTTGGTTAATATTCAAGAACCACCTCCTCGAAGCTCAGGAGCAATGCGTCCCTACAAAGAGGAAGGCAGGCAGAAAAGCCAGGAGGCCTGCATGGATGAATAAGGAGCTCCTGGACATGACCAGAAGGAAAAAGGAGACCTATAGGGAGTGGAATCAGGGGCGGGTAGCCTGGGAGGAATACAGAGGAATGGTTCGAGCAGCCAGGGATCGGGTTAGACAAGCTATATCCCAGATAGAAATAAATTTGGCCAGGGACATCAAGACAAACAAAAAAATCCTTCTTTAAGTATGTCGGCAAGAAAAGATTAGGGATAATGTGAGCCCTCTCTGGAAGGAAACGCAAGAACTGGTTACCCGGGACAGTGACAGAGCTGAGGTACTCAGTGAATTTTTTGCCTCAGTCTTCACTGGCAAGGACTGCAGCCGCACTGCCCATGACGCAGAATGCAAAGGTGAGGATTGGGAAAATGGAGAACTGCCCACTGTAGGAGAAGATCAAGTGCAAGACCGCTTGAGGAACCTGAAGGTGCACAAGTCCATGGGACCTGATGAGATACATCTGCGGGTCCTAAGGGAACTGGCAGATGAAGTCGCTAAGCCACTAGCCATCATCTTTGAGAAGTCGTGGCGGTCTGGCGAGGTTCCTGCCAACTGGAAAAGGGGAAGCATAACCCCTATTTTGAAAAAGGGAAACAAGGAAGACCCAGGGAACTAGAAGCCAGTCAGTCTCACCTCTGTGCCTGGCAAGATCATGGAGCAGATCCTCCTGGAAATTCTTCCTGAGACACGTAGAAAACAAGGAGGCAATTGGTGACAGCCAGCATGGCTTCACCAAGGGCAAGTCATGCCGGACAAATTTGGTGGCCTTCTACGAAGGGGTGGACAAGGGAAGATCAACTGATGTCATCTACCTGGACTTGTGCAAAGCGTTTGACACTGTCCCACACGACATCCTGGTCTCTAAATTGAAGAGACATGGATTCGACAAATGGACCACTTGATGGATAAAGAACTGGCTGGATGGTTGCACTCAAAGAGTTGCAGTCAATGGCTCGATGTCCAAGTGGGGAGCAGTGACGAGAGGCGTTCCTCAGGGGTCGGTACTGGGACCTGTACTGTTCAACATCTTTGTTGGCCACATGGACAGTGGGGTCGAGTGCATCCTCAGCACGTTTGCCGATGATACCAAGCTCTTTGGCAAGGTAGACACGCTGGATGGGAGGATGCCATCCAGAGGGACCTGGACAGGCTACAGAGGTGGGCCCAAGGCAACCTCATGCAGTTCAACAAGGCCAAGTGCAAGGTCCTACATCTGGGTCGGGGCAATCCCAAGGACAAATACAGGCTCGGCGGGGAATGGCTGGAGAGCAGCCCTGAGGAGAAGGACCTGGGTGTGCTGGTTGATGAGAAGCTCAACATGAGCCAGCAGTGCGTGATCACAGCCCAGAATGCCAACCGTATCCTGGGCTGCATCAGATGTGTGGCCAGCAGGGCAGGGGAGGTGATTCTGCCCCTCTACTCCACTCTTGCGTGACCCCACCTGGAGTACTGCATCCAGCTCTGGAGTCCCCAACAGAAGAAGGACATGGACCTGCTGGAGCGTGTCCAGAAGAGAGCCACAAGGATGATCTGAGGGCTGGAGCACCTCTCCTATGAGGAGAGGCTGAGCGAGTTGGGGCTGTTCAGCCTGGAGAAGAGAAGGCTCCGGGGAGATCTTATTGCAGCCTTCCAGTACCTAAAGGGGGCCTACAGGAGAGCTGGGGAAGACTTTCTACTAGGGCACCTAGTGACAGGATGAGGGGGAATGGCTTTAATCTGGAAGAGGGCAAGTTGAGATGAAACATTAGGAAGAAATTTTTCAGTTTGTGGGTGGTAAGGCACTGGCACAGGTTGCGCAGAGAGGTTGTTGAGGCCCCATCCCTGGAGGTGTTCAAGGCCAGGCTGGACGTGGCCTTGGGCAACCTGGTCTAGTGGGAGGTGTCCCTGCCTATGGCAGGGGGGTTGGAACTCGATGATCTTCAAGGTCCTTTCCAACCTAAACCATTCCATGATTCTATGATAACTACAAAGGAAAAAAAGTAAGAAAGTAAAATTATCAATAGCATGTATACAGAATTCATACAGGTTAATATACCACTCAGTGCCAGTAAGGCATATTAAAAAGGATACAAATAGAAATGTGTGTTTCTCAAGAGGCAGAAAACATTATTTAACAAAATGTGTTTACAAAAAAATGCATTGCATATATTACTCAAGTGAAAATCTATTTGCTCAGAAGATCTGGAAATAGTATCATTTATTGACCCACTTTATTTTGGTGAATAAATGTTGGCGAGTGTATTTGAAAATCTTTTCTTTGATTTGTTACTCAAGGTGTGTTGTTTATTTGTTTGGTTTTAGCTGTTCCTCCTAAATGAGAGATCATGAATTGAATGAAAGGATGAAAAAGTCTTAACTATATTTCCACTAGGTTCTCTGTTTTGCCTTGATATTGCAGTATGTAGATATGAAAGACAGCTGAGAAGCATGCTGAAATAATTGTTGTGAGAATAGATGAAACCTGACAGACGCAGAATGATTGTAGTTAATTAATCATAACCATCAACAACTCTAACCGCAAACATCCCGGATATCATGCAATTAAAATGGCAAGCTGAATCATATAGCAGCTCTATAATTTTCAACATAATCTTGTTATTTTATTCTGCATGTAAATATTTCTTCTTCTAATTCACTTTGATCCCGTACTTCAGGATTTATGAGTGCAGAAATCTTACTGAAGTTCAGGGAGATTTTAGTATCTACAATTTCCCTTTCTTCTTCAGTGGTCTGGGAAGAATTAAGCTTTATTGATGACACTGATGGTATTCATTGATGCTACTGAAATTAAGTGGAACAAAATAAAAAATTTTTCAAACCTCCCAATATACATAAGACTCTTGAGGTACCTTTCCATGAGTGAATAAATTATAGAAAAAATGAGAAGCTGGTAAAGTGAAAACTGTGGAAAAAGCATATCAATTATATATTTTTATAAAATCTATGTAGGATCACCGGTAGTGAATATTTTAATTGAAAAGTTGTATTCCCTTTTAAAAAGTATGCCACAGTAAATAGAAGAAAATTCTATCTTTTGCCTTTCATAATATGTTCTAATTTTCTATTTAATAATAATTAATTAATTATAATCTAATTTGTGAAGAAAAAAATACTATATTTCATACAAGAATCAATACAGCATTTTAGGAAATAGTTCTATATATTTCTTATCTTCACCAGAATAGTTAATTATTACTATAATAAATTGTATTATGGTAGCATGTATTAGCCACATTTACGGATTCATGACTTCTCTGTGACAGGATATATAGAAAGTACAAAAAGATGTTCTCTGCTTACAAGAGAAAAGAGCGAGACAGCTAGATACAGATGGACAATAAACAGCATAATACTACAGACTGTGGTAGACCAGGTATTTTTGAATTTTTATAATACATAAAAATTATATATATAAAAATATGTCATTAAGGACTGAAAAAACAATGTTCTTTTAATTAACTACTCCTCTGCATTTCCTAGTGAAAATTTAGTTCAGGGCTAATGAATCAATACTGCATACATTATAGTTTGTGCTGACAGCATGGTAGAAAGAGAATTCTTTTCTTTTTACAACAACACGCTCAAGGACCACCATTGTTCAAAGATCCCTTAATGACATCTCTTTTTTCCTGAGAAAAAATCTTCATTGTGTTATCTGAGAAAGATTCTGGAAGACATTGGTCTAAATATAAGAAAATACAGGATCTTGTATCTTCTTTTCTTTGTCTTTTACATTTTCAGACAGGAGTCTTTAAGCTTTCTCCGGTGCTCCTCATCATCTTTTGTCGGCACTCCCTGAAAACATCTGTATAACCACCCCCTTTCCTTAAAACTCTTCATTGGCTCTGCAGATGTACAGAGAAACAGGGTGGCTGGCATAAAGGCTTAAAATACATCATTGCTTCTCTGTACTCTGTCTCGTTATATAATTGCATAGTAACTTCTTTGAGGAAAGAAATGACCTTTTTCAGGTCATGTCAGACTGATGATCCATGAAGGATTCAAAAGCTTTCTGGTAAGAAATAATAACAGCAGCAATGATAATAAGCGTGGTACATTCTAAAGTACTTGAATGTTGCCCTTATTTTGTCACCTAAAAGTCATATGGTAATGTGATTTTTAAAAGTTCAAAATGTACGCTTTTCCCATTAACCATGGTGAGATGATGTTTCTGTCATGGCAGAAATCTTTTTCTTTGAGCTTCCTTTCATACCTTTTCTAGTTAACATCCTCACTATTAGAAGTTACTCTTAGGTCCAATGAGTGACTAATAATACGGCTCCACCTATTTAATCTGGTATTCCTAGAAACTAGGTCTATGTCAATATAAAATTATCAATTAATTTCTTTGGATGTCTTGATATTCTGTATTGTATTTGTCATCCAATTTAAAAGTTCCCTATACAAACATACACGTAATTTCTTTTTAATACATACCTTTCATTCTTCTGTAGCCTGTGTTTACGGGTTATTAAAAACAACTTTTATTGCTTTTAAACCCATTGTTTAGAGTGTACAGTCAAACCATGTTTTTGATTTAGGTTATAATGGAATTTTGAAAAACATATTTTTAATGGAATTCTTTTCCCTGTAAATCTTACCTTTTTTAAAGAGCCACAATTCCAGCTCAAGGTCTGTTTCTTAGTCCTGTCTTTCAAATACAAGGAGAGGAAGGCTACCCTCTCTGTAGTGACAATGCAATGAATAGGTTTGTCCTTGGCCTGACAAAGAATTTTACCTCGTGTAGAGCTACTGTTACCTTATTAGAAGGAATATCGCTCGCTTTATACTTATCTTTACCTATCTTCAGTGTATGTCTTTAAACACTTTAATACATATCATATGATGTCCATTTCAAACTACATAATAAATTTGCACATAAATTTGCACATAAAATAGTTTAAACTCACAGAGTAGGGCTGGCAGAAGATGTTGCTCTGCACCAGTATAATTTCGACTTTAAAAATTAATTGACTAATTTAAGTCACTGATAATGAACTACAGAGCCTTCCACAGCTTCAGTGCTAGGTTACCAGGCAGTAATTGCCTAAAATAAAAACAAGATCTGTTATTCATTTTTAATTTGATCCTAATTTCATAGCAATCATCAGTGGACCATTTTCTGGGTCACAAAAACTTAGCCCTTGGCTGTTGCGCCCATCAGCTGCAGCCCACTGATCAACACAGAGGGTGAATCCCCCCCTGGGCTTCCCTGAAAGCCAAACTACAATGAAGATGGACTGGAGGGCTATTAAGTGGCAAAAACTGCTCCAACTTTTGTACAAGTCCTTCTGTCAATGGCAGAATATCCCTCCTTTTATTTAGTTGTTTATTTTGTTGCTAGCCCTGCAAAGCTTTTCTGTTGTTTTGACTGCCTTGAGATTTTTCTCATTTATTTTCCATTACTCTTTTCACCTTCTGCCGAAGTCTGTTTGGGTCTTATTTAAACTGATACTCTTGAGGTGGTGAGTGTCATTCTTCCACAATGCACATCAATACGTACATATGTGTGCTGAGAGGAACCCATGCTTCAGCTCCTCTCAGAAGAACAGGGATAGCCACTGCAGAGACAGCCACGCTACCTGGCGGCTGCTTTGGGTCAGAGATCTGAATGCTTTCCCAAGTTTATAACTTCCGTGAAAGATCGAGCACTACACTGAGCTAATAGTACCTGAAGTACAAGTAGGACATCCAGAAAGCATTGCACCAAACCCATTGGATTTAACATCTTGCATCTTCACTGGCTCTGGAATTTCTCTACTGTTTCCCTTTCATAGTGGAGACCACTCCGGTGTCACAGGTTGTTCTCTCTGTAATAGAGAACATGATAATATAATATCATGGAATCACAGAGTTTTCAGAGTCGGAAGGGACCTCTAGAGATCATCTAGCCCAACTCCCCTGCTAAAGCAGGATTGCCTACAGCACATTACTCAGGACTGCATCCAGGCGGGGCTTGAAAATCTCCAGAGAAGGGGACTCCACAACCTCCCTGGGCAGCCTGTGCCAGTGCTCTGTCACCCTCACCGTAAAGTTTTTCCTTGTATTTAAACAGAACTTCCTATGTTATATATAATATAATATAATATAATATAATATAATATAATATAATATAATATAATATAATATAATATAATATAATATAATATAACATAACATAACATAAGTATAATATTTGTTGAATTCCGTATTTTTTAGCAACAAAGACAATTGTGCTGCTCCTGCCACACACAGTCCATCCTAAGTGTTCTTTCCATGTCTTGCATATATATTGCTAATACTATGTTTACATTAGAAATGATGACTGACACTTAGCTACACATTTTCAAAGTGGTCAAGGCTGTGCCTCGTGTATGGAAGTCATGTAGCTAAAACCCCAGGAACTGCTTTGAAAAGAATATAATAGGTCTTATCATCTTGCCGCTAGCACTGAGATAAGAGTAAATAAATCTAATCTTTCGGGGCAGAAGATGAACACCTATGGAGCACAAAAAGGCATTTTCTTATCAATCATCTATGTACATCATAATAATACGAAGGATAGACTCATTCTGGGTGGGGCTGTCTGACATGTCACACATGACAAGTTTATACTGCAGTGAGGATACTGAACCAATGGCCGGCATTGCTGTGTGAGAGGTTATGGTACCCACCTCTAAAGCTGTATCCAGTCCATCCTTTTATTTTATTATCTATATTTTTAGTATTTTTTAATGTAAAATGATAGGGTTTTGAATACTTTTTCAGTAGCTGTCTTTCTCCTTTTTTCAATATGGCTAGATATGAAATAGCTGAGATTTACAGGAAATTAATTACATTTCCCTTTCATTCGATTCTTCCATATTGTACTTAATATTTTAATGTGGGGTAACTGCAAGCATGAGCCTTCACCTTTCCTTCCTTTTAAGCTTTCCTACATTTATTTTTTTTACAGCTAAATCTCTGCTTTTATACCTGTTAATCCCTTTTTGTACCGTATGCTAAGAAGAAATACATTTCAGAACCAACAGATAGCCAAAAAAGAGCTGAAATTCAAAGCCCTGTTACCATCATTCTTTAGTTGAAATTAATTAGTTTGAACAAATAGAAACTTTATTCACACATAGTACTTTCATTTTTAAATGAAAAAGGAGATCTTCGATTTTCATTTGGAGAAAAAAAAAAAAAAGAATATTTGTCCCTCACAGTGCACATACAAAACAGGAAATGGGAAAAAAAAATCCTGAGGTTACTATAGCTAATTGGAAAATTACATTTCTTCACCTGAGGAAAAAAAAATAAGAGAAACTTTAAAACTTACTTCTGCCTATAGAGGTTACAATTTAGATGCTGCAAATTTCCCTTCTTTTGTGTTGACAGCTTCCAGGTTGTGCTTCATGGTTAGTAAAAACTTAATGTAAAGGATAGGAGACACGGGATTCTACATAAATATTAAAATATTTTATCCGCCAGGAGAGATATGTAAATTATAAGTTTTATCAAGAAAATAAAAAATATTTTCCAAAATTAAAGATTTTTTAAAATAATTTAATATATCAAATTGAGTTTGGAATTTAAATCAAAAGGCTGGTGTTCTTAACTTTTTTAAAAATGAAAACATTTCTGAAAATTCTGATTAATTGTTTTCAGGCTTACAAGAAATTGCAGAAACAGTCTGTGAAAACAAATCTCAGAGATTTTTTTAGAAGTAGAAAAGATTTCTTCCTTGTCGTGCTGTCTATATAAATTGTAAAGAATCTCTCCTCACACCACTATGAATTTGTGCTATTGAACTCACAATATTTTCATTTATTCAACTATTTGATTCCCTGATCCAAATATATATATATATATATATTTAAAATATTCTGCTTTTATAGCACATATAGCAGATTTGCAATATGGGTTTCAGGTAGTCAGTAGTATTAAAACTCTTTTTCTGATGTCTGCAACATAGGTTCTTTTTTTCCTGCAAATGCTGGGGAAGGAGGTACTGCTATGAAAATATCTATTCCTACACACAGAGAAATAGCCTATGTATTTCTCAAAGAGCGGGTTTTCTGATTTCAGAGGACCTTCTCAAAACATGTTGACGCCATGGCACATCTTAGTTCAAGTTCTGTCCACATATTAAATTTACAGAGATTTGTTCATGCATACAGACTGGAGCTTTGAAGGCATTTGAGGAGTAAATCAAACTGCATGTTTTAGGACACCTATACAGAGAAGATTAATCATATTTTCTTGAGAAGGAAGGCTACGGGAACAATTTTATAGTAATTTAGTGTCATTCTTGCCTGAAAAATTGACCTTAAAAAAAATCTTAAGGACACACTCTTTTTACAAGGTCTCAGCAATAATGCATTAAAAAACATTATTTTATTCCAAAATTGTGCATTAAAATGAAAGCTAAACATTGGTTTCTTAAGAGGCTGCAGACATTATTGGTTGATATATCAGCTTCCTTTCAGAAAAATACAGGATTTAACACAAACATGCATAAAGTTGTAGACCCAAAGTCACATGCAATTGAAATCCAGGCATTCTTAACTAAGAAAACTTTTCATTGCAAGCTGCTCTCCCACCCAAAACAACTGTTTATGCAGGGATATACAAGCCCACTACTTTCTAGACATAAAGTAATAATTACATTTCTGCCAAATACTGGTAACATTCATTAGGTGACAATTTTAAGTGAAATGACACCAGATTATATTATAACCCATGGTGCACTTATTTTAAAACGCAATATAATATTTAATTCACTATTGCCTAGCAAAATTTTGCATCATTTGGGAATGTTGCCCTATTATTTGTTAAAATCCTGCTGAAGCCCATCCACCCTTTCTCTATTTAAACATGGTATCTATTGTTGAAATCAGAGCACTGACTTACTTTGGCCAAAGACAGCACCAATTTAGACATGCTTCAATTTTAGGCTTCTGCCTATGCCCAAGACATCTTTTAGAAATGTGAAAAAGCATTTGGAAAGATTATAGGTCTCTTTGTACTTAAAAAAGTGCACCTAATACCCATTATGAAATCCATCAAAGATCAACTCATATTACTTTTGAAAACCATTGAAGTTCAGTTTCATGCACCACTGGGCATGGAGCAAGATGTGGAATTGCAGCATCTGACAGAGAACTGTCAACTGAGCACAGTTAAGAAAGTAATAATTCTTCTCAACCTATTCAACCTGTTTGGTGTCGTCCGGCTCATACCAGCACCTTGGTCTGTACGCAGAAATGAAGAGGTATGGCTACATGTCATTGAATGGCACTGAGGGATGCTCCCACTGGCCCGTCTGTTCATATTTCGGATCCTCATTTAGCATCTGCTGAAGTTTCTGTGCCTTTTTAAAGATATCTTTGGGTACCCTTATTGCAGCTCTCTTCACCTTGATCCACATCTGAGAGAAATGTCTCTAGAAAAACCCTTAGTGAATAGAGTCTTTAAATGGCGTTGGTGGCACCGAGGAATGGATGAAGCACCAGTCTGATAGCAGAACTAAGCTGACGTATCTCTTCTGCTAGAGATATGCATGCGAGAGCATAGCCATCCACCTCAAATATGTATCCAGGTCCAGTGTTCCCTGTGGTAAACAGAGTAACTGGATCTTCTGGTTGAGAGGCTTTAAATAAACACAATGAACTGGTCATAGCGGCACCCTACAGCCTCATTCAAAAGTTTTTGTACAAAAAAAAAATGAAACGTTCCTTATTCCCCTGCTGGAGGGAAATTTTAGAGGAAAAATATATTTACCCACAACTGGACTGTGTTTCTAACAACACAGAAACCAGAAGGAGAGTATTTCAAAAGAATAAATGTGCTATAGACCAGATTTGGGTTTAGAACCAATGTGTCTGATTTCCCCTTTTCTCATCACAATGCGTCGTGCACTGGCTAGATGATGTTGGCACCATCATCAGTCTGGATGTTAGCAAAGGTGTTCTCTCCGCTGTTCTTTCTTTTACTCACTGCATATGAATCACTTCTACTGTTGAAAAAAAAAAAAAAAAGACAGGATATGACAAAAAAAAATAAAATCACTTTTAAATGTTTCTGTAAATGGTATATATGTTGTCTGCTGCTTTTCCTTTGATACGGTATCTAAGTGCACTAAAAAGAGTAATAAAGTGCTGAAGCAACATGGAATTTTTTGTAATGGAAATAGATTTTTTTTAAAGGCCCTCCTATTATAGATTAAGGTATGAAAACAGGAACTGTCAGCTTTACAAGAGGAAATAAAATGTAAGTCACAGTAGCCACAAAATTTAAAATCTTTGGTATGTAACTAAAATGCTCTGTTCTTTCGATAGATCTCGGGAATTTTAGCGGTCGGACAAGAAGTGCCGTCTCTGTACGTGAAGGTCAAGGAGTTGTTCTGATGTGCTCCCCTCCACTTCATTCACCAGGTACAGTAGGCTGCAGCATGTATGCTTGCTGGTCCTTTATAGTTTGCTCATTATTGGGTGTTCAGTATTTTAGATACAACATGTATTTGGTTGTAGAACTTAAAAAATGAAATATCCACCATTCTGCTGACAGTTTGGGGAGTACCAAAGGAGTAATTAAAGCTCATGTACTGCAAATGCCACTGAATAGCAGCAGAATTTCTGTTACAAGGTTGTCTTATTCCCAGTATAAAACTTGAGTGTAACAACAATAGTCTCTGTGCCACCAGTGGTGAATATCCTGCCTTGAGGTCACAGATTTCTCTTAGAGTTTAGAAGGCTTCAGAAATTCTTCCAAATGTCAGTGTCAATATATTGTTCTTGAATACAAATTTTCCTTTGTTTTCAGTACTACAGCCATGATTTTGGTTGCTTCCTCTCGCTGTATAGGTTAGTTTCCAGTAAAACTGTATCATTGCTAGAAGCCAGAAATATCATAAATCCCATGAAATGTCTGCAGAATCCCAAATGAAAGTGTAGATATTCCAGAGAGGTAACATTTTTGCTTTTCAAATTGGCACTCCTGCAATGTCTGCAGATAGCTAAGCACATCTTTACATTTGCATATCATATAACACCTGGAGACACGATGCTACAATGCTAGACAGAATATCTTGTTTTTCAATAGATGCTGTATAGCCTCTCCTTTTCCTCTTTGGGAAATGAGTTCTGTACTAAGGGGATTTTTAATTCCTCCAAATTTGAGCCCTGGGAAAAAGTCACATTGCAGATGGAAGAGCTGCATAAAAGAAAACGTCTGAGTTTCTGTTAGAGAAATGTATTCAGTTTCTATTTATACTGGAATGATTGTTATTGCTATATTGCAATTATCAGTGTAATTACCACTTTTTATCTTCTGGCCATCTCTCTGCTTTTCTCTCTTCTGAGTACATTCTCTTGTTATGGTTGCCTTTATAGTCTATTTCTGAGTTTGACACTACAGTCTCTATGTGATAGAATTGAGTGCATGATGTTAAGGCTTGATTATGATAAATAAACTGAGAGGGAAAGGACGTAGGCAGAAAAAGTGAGAGACGGCTTTGACACCACAGCTCAATTTGATTTCCTCAAACAAACTGAGAGTGTAAGGATAGATGGGCATCAATAGTGAAGTAGTCGTACGCCTTGTAAAAGCTGTCATACCGCAAAGTGCACCTTATATGTCATCGGGCTGTTTATAAATGTTTCCCTAAAATTATGCTTTTAAACTTATATTTAGACAGATTCCAATGCAATGTTCTACTGTAACACACACATTCCTCTTGATGGTGAAAAACTGGTATCTTTCATTTTCATCAGTGGTCCAGCAAACCCCTGCTGTGGAAACCACTGTGCTCACAGGCAACGTTCGATTGGTTTGGTTTATATTGTTTGAGTTCTGGCATGCTATGCCAGCAGGAAAATTACTTCTAGAAAAATATTTTGAGCCCCTGTTGGCATAATTTTGTCACCATAGCTATGCCAATAAAGATTCTGCAGTATAGAGGAGTAATCACTGAAACCTGAAAAATTGCACCGATATGCAAATGTAAACACAACCTCCTGTGAATGGGAAGGGAGCTTGGCCTTCCTTTTGTTCATCATGTAATGCAGAATCACATGCAATTTCCCTCCAGCTCCCTGCTTGCAAAATACTGAGGGGCTGTGAGTCCTTGTGGTACCGCAGTGGGACTGCAAGTGGTAGTACAGTGGTTGGAGTCTCCCGGGAAAGGGGAGAGCTACTTCCATGCGTCTTCAAAAAAATTCCACACCTGGTGATGTTTCAACAATAAATCATCCCACAAAGCTCTGGCAATAAGGTACAAGGCATTAATGAAAGATGACTACTAGATCAGAGTCTGTTTGTGAAAAATTATTTTGGACAGAAGCAGAACTTTAAGGGGGAAGTGTATGAATTCAATTCTGAAATTAAACAGTGAATACAAAACTTCTCTTCCAGTCACAAAACTGTTTTGCAGAGCAGAGAAACTTCAAGGATTTGTGTGCAGGAACATGTAAAATACATTTTTAATTGTTTTTTTAAAGAGTTTATTTTCGGGATCTTCCCTTTTAGTTTTGGTGTCTGATTTGCACAGACGGTATTGTCTTTTAAATAGGTCTAAGAAATTTTGACCCTTAAAATTACCTGGTAGATAAAATTTCAAGTGAGTACTAAGCCATTGTAGTGGATATAGCTACACTAAAGACTATTTAAAGCATGTTTGAAATGTGTGAATATCTAACATTAACAAGACCGTGAGTTATGGGGGTGTTTTTGATAACAGAGAATTTTTTTGTGGATGAACACTGCAAGCTCTCCTGTATTGATTTATTTACATTGATCAGCACATTTAGAAATAATTTTCACTTACTTATCCCAGGAGATAAATCCATAATACAATATCAAACCTAATCATTCTCCACAACCTCATAAGCAATTCGTCCTTCAACAGAATCCCATTCCTCAAACTCTAAAGTCAATAACTACTTATAAACTTGCCTGCAAATTTCAGGATTGAGCCTTTTTAGAAAATGACAATATCATTGTGGGAAAAGAAAGATGGCTTAGTGAAAGAACACTATATTAAAAGAGATCTAGGTTTATTAGCATATTTTCAAATAGAAGATAAAGTAAATACTTTTGATTGAATACTATGAATACCATTCTTACAGACCACAATTCTAGAAAAATCTGAAAGTCTTTACAAAGCACCACTGACTGAAAAAATACTACACTAATTTCTTTTGACAAGAATTTAATCAGAAAACGTGTTTCATATGTATACAGGCTTGATTTCTGTTTATTAATGCTGTGATATATTATCAAGAGGTAATGCAATAAACAAACAAACAAAAACAAACTTGTGATATATAGAGATTATTCATGTAGTTTTTCATTAGATTATTGTCCAAATATTTTACAGAGGAAATAAGACTAAAAAAGAAAGAAAAAGTACACCTGAAATATATTCAGAATATTTTCAGTGCAGATTCAGATGAGAGAATTAATTCTTGGGTTTAATAAATGAATTTGTTAAGTTATTGTCATCTTTGCTGAGAAATAGGTGAGCAGGAAAATTGAGGTTTTTGGGAGATACACTATCGCCTCTTTTAAAATGGTGATGGAAAATACATTTAACAAAAAGGGTTTTGTGCAAATTCCATATGAACAACAGCCACTAGCAGATTATCACCTCCTGCTTTTCCTGGATCATCACTCCAAAAAAATGCTGCATCTGACTTCATTGGGAGTCCTGTGTTAGGACCCTTAAAGGACCCTTAAATTTTAATGTGTCTACTACAGAAGCTTTTCCACTAATACTTTTTTTCTTGCGAATCCTTAAGTTGTCCCTTGTGAAATATCTTAATCTTGGATAACTTGATCATCCATGAACATAACATTTTATCCTTTTTTTTTCCCTTCCATAAACATAACATTTGATTCTTCCTCACCCCCCATTAGGTTTCTTGGATATTTAACTCTGAGGTACCTTTGCTAAGCAAGAATTCATTAATTACCAAATGCTTAAATAACAAGCTTTGTTTGATATCTCTATTTTTAAAGGCCTCGACTGTTTTTTTCTGTAAACAGGATTATGGCTTTTCATTGTGGTATTCCACAGGATGTAAATATAGGGTTTTATTCAGTCATTTAATCATCTTAATTACAAGATTTACCATAGAGAGATTAAAAATGAATGGAAGATTTCATCCAGATTTACATGTTTCACTCAGAATTAATACTTTCAGCTGAGCTTTTTAAGGCTTTTATGCAAAGCTTTCAGTATGAGCTTAATAGAGAATGACGATTCCCATTGTTCGAATGAGAACAGCGCTGATGCACGCAGGGGAAGGCAGATGTGTGCTCCCTCCCGCCTCAAGTGGAGGCTGTCGTCTGGAAGGAACACTGCTACACAACCTTTCCACAGCATGTAACATCTGTACAGATGTTAATCTGTAACTTTTTTTTATCTCTTTCTAAAGGACAAAGCTGATCTCACACAGTTTGGAAACTGTGTTATAAGTTGCATCTTTATGCCTCCCATTTAGTATTACAAAACTGTACTTTTCATGAGAAATGCTTCACCAAAGATGGTTAATGTCAGTGCTATGGGGATCACAGTCCTTCCCATGCATCTTCTGGATGTCTGGATAGTGTGTTGCTAAACTGCCAAGCCGCTAAAACAAAACTCTTTCTCCCAAGGTCCAGGAGGTTTTGTCCTGTTCTTCTATTTCCTACACCGCTGTCCTAGTTCTCATATTAATTGGAGAAAGTCGCATCAAAGAATTATTTTTTTTTTAAATTGTTCCGGGTTCCTGTTTGTGTGTACTTTGGTCATACACAGAAAACTACTTTGGAAGTAAACACAAACCAATCACTTCTCACTGCTCAGGGTCTGCAAAAGCAATCTGAAAGCTCTGTTCGCATTAAAACTGCAGCTTTGGGCTGCGGCTCCACTACAAGTAGGAGACAAAGTCTGACTGAAGTGCAGTAGCTCTCCAGTCAGAACTTCCCTGGTTAGGCCCATACCGCACAAATTATACATAGAAATAATGAGGCAGGCTCTAAATGACCTCATTCAGGTACGGAATTGTTAGGAGTAGACTTCTCCAGGCAAATTAGTTATGATAACAAGGTTGTTATATTTGGGCTGGACTGCCCTCAGTATGCTCATTAGCTTGTTTACAGGCAATTGGCTCTGGTATCTGCATGCAGGGGACAGCAAATTCTGTTTTGAAGGCATCCATGCACCCTCTGGCTCTCCGTTTACTAAGCTGGCTTTTGTCAGTGCAATTCACAGATGTCTAATTGTATATATATGAAGGTCCCAAGGTCCTCTTAAGGCTGTGGATTCAGTCCCAGTTTCCAGGCACCCAACAGTGGCGTCTCAGTGCAGAACATTAGAGAACTTCTGTATTTATGTGGATCTACCCATTACCAGTTTCTTCAAAATCATAGGAAGACTGCATGAACTTAGATCCCTGAATCCATCTCTCTCTAGACGTGATTGGATGCTACTTCATCATTTTAACCTGTCACTACGGGTGAGATTTCTTCCTGACCGCAATTTGTGATATTAATATAGTTCTGTATGTGTTAAACAGTAAAATAACACCCAGTTTTTGTCTATTATACATTTTTTCAAACCTGACTTTCCAAATCAACTTTAGCATAAAAATCTATATAATTTGCTTCCAGCAGAGAGCAATGTGTAGATGAAAGTCACATTTCTTCTCCCGCTTTGAGAACAAGGAGGACTGTTTTGCTGGTTCCTGTCAAAGCACTGGCCACTCATAGTATTCCCAAAACAACAGCTGGACAGATCATGCCTCCAAACATGACTCTCCCTTAAGTTAAACAGGACTTATTCATTAGTCAGTACCTTCTATTAGTACATACAGAGGGGAATATATATGAAACTGGCGATGGCAAATAGAACATTTCACATTCACGGGACATAACTATCATCTCCTCCTAACTGCTAGACTTGCTGAGAAAGCAGGAGTGTTTAACACCCTGATGCTTCTCCTTCTACTAGCAAACGTGAGATTTAGAGGAACACTGAAGTTTGGTGTTGGTTTTCTGTTTTGTTTTGTTGTTTTTTTTTCCTTAAGTCTTATTAATATTTTAATGGAAGCCAAATATGTGTACTACACTTAACGAACTGCTGACCTGTAGTAAGGGGTTCTATATGAAGATAAGCAGGACAGCTATCTTAACTCTGTTTTGTTTGTCTCATAAATACATGCCATAGTTTTTTCTTTACCCATTTTAAGTCATTGTGGGAGCATGAAGCATGCCACTTAAGTAATGGTATTAGAAAATGATTGTTAACTGTACAGGGCAGAAAAGTTTCTTTAATAAACCCTTAATAGGTCATATATAGAAGACAAGATGGCACAACTTCTCTATCACTTCTTTACATGCCCATAACATATAAATGACCATAATACATATCTAAAATGTTTTAAAAACACTGTTTTGAGAGCCACATGTATCAACTGAATGAGTTAGCTATCATGAATTGAAAGATTCCTGCACTTCCCGTGTAGGCTTTGTTACGTTTTTGCATTTATTTGACTTTGAATGCTAACGAAGCTTGAACTTTGCTTTTCAATAATTGGAGGAAAAAAAAAAAAAAGTGTTAGAAGACAGGTTCACAGTCCTTTAAGCTATATATACATGTCCTAATTCTGGCTTAATTCCACAGTGTCGTTTTACCTCTTCACCCACATTTTTCCTTTGAAGGATCATATAGATGTTTCCATCTTGCATCTGCTACTTTATCACTTTTACTAGACTGCTTTTGAAACTTTCTTGTCTAGTAATGCTAATTCCCATGTGTGTTATCATTAAAGTAAATGTCCATGGCCCCTGACACAGCTCAATATAGGAATCTGTATTCCTTATCTGTGCAACTGATTGATGGCTATGCCTGTAAGTTTTCATTATGGAATGAACAAACACAATTAACTTCTCCTTTTTTTTTTTTTTTCTATGGTCTTTTCATTACTCAATACATGACCAGTAATTTTGCTGCTGACTTCCCTGGAGCACTTTAAAGGGTTTCCTTCCTCAATCTTGTTGAAGGCATGCATCTGAGGATATGAAATTTAAGAGTTTGGGAATGATAGAATTTTCTGTAGGGTAGCACTGTAACAAGCTATGTTTGCCAATAAGGAGCTACTCCCAGTCTGTTGGCAATGTGTTGTTATTAGATTTTAATTACGTTTTAATGATCTGCATGTGCCCCAAATTCTAGGCAATGTCTGTACAGTAGGCATATGGATAAATAAATATCGATTTAAATTTTCTTGACATAGAAGTCTACATTTTCTCTTATTTTTATTTTTTTTATTAAATTGAAAAATAATAAATAAACAGAAGTGCATTACTGGTCCAACTGTAGCAAATTTTCCCAAGGAACTTGTACTTTGGTATTTTTTTAAAAAACCTTTTCCAAATGTTATCACTGTTGATAAATCATCCCCACCCCCTTAAAACCTGTAATAATTATTTTTCAAAATATACAATAAGCTACACTAGAAACTGAAAGTTAATGTCCTTAGACCCACTGGATCTGGTCTTCCCCTCAGGGACCATGAAAATGTAGTGAGAGAAAGCTGGTTGACCTTGGCCAATTAAGCCAGCGCACAATGTGGGATGAAGGGGCAGCCCTGACAGGTCTCTGCTTAAGGGACGTGTGCTGTAGTTTCACAGCCACACTATTGTCAACAAATATTACCCCAGCTGCCATTTCAGGGGAATCAAAGTGCAAGAATATACCAAGGAAGCAAGGGAAATTAATTAATTTAAAAAATGTAGTGAGTATGCTCTCCCTCAGGCTCGTGCTCTGCTGCTTTTCAGGTGACAGACATATGGGGCCATTTGTCTATAGCTTGACAAACGGGACAATAACGATGAAAAGTTTCTGTAGTGGGCAAACTCCTCTTCCCTAGAGATAAGTTACCAGCCTGTTACTGAGATGACCCCACAAATTAGACGTAACTATCAGGAACCCCTCAGTCTAGTGATTAACCAAGACAGCGTTGTCCTGCTGGGTTTAACAGAAATGTATGTTCGTGGTATCACAACCACATTTCTGCAACTGGTATTGTAAAAGTACCAATTAAATTAGGAAATGGTGTTGCAAAAACTTTTTCTGTGACACAGGCTATATAACTTCTAAAATAGCAGGAGACCAGCATTAATAGATTTAAGATTGGCATAACATAGAGCAAAATTCACCCTCTCATAGTAACACTCCTATTAGAATCCATTTGCTATTTAGTTCAGATGTTTTACTAAGCTGGTGGCTGAAACAATACCGTTTTACAAACATGTCAGGTAGTTAAATGTCAGAAACCCCATTTTGTTTAAGACAGAAAATTCCTAATTAATCCCAATTACCTCTCCAATTCATACCATGGAAAAGAATAGAGTGAGAGTGCGCATGTTAATCAATGTAACTAAGGAGAAGAAGCCAGAAATACAATGCTGTTCAGACAGCTAAAATGAGGAAACATAAGAAGGAGGAAGAGATGAGAAATTATTAATTTCTAAGGGTCTGGAGTCCAGCTTTTTCTCTCCATTACCATTGTGGGGAGATCTTAAAGGATTTGAAAAATGATGAAAACAGTGGAGTTTGCAGAAAATGCAACTCTTCCCAGATTAGGCATGATTAACTGAATTCAGCGGTGACTCTAGCAGAGATGACTACTGAAAAGGTCAGTCTTGATTCAGAAGGAAAAAGCTTTGGACTGAACTGATCTGACTTCTATAAGATACCATTAACAAGTTTCCCTGTATAATCAAGTCAGTTATTCCTTATTTTGTAAATACCACTTAAGAGTGAACTTACAACTATTTGAGGTGGTACAGTGCTTAATGAGACATAGATTTTCATATAGCTTTATTTAATCAGTTCAGGGAGATTGTTCCAAATAAATGAAGCATTATCAAAACAATTTTAGTTGGGATATCTCGTTTCATTCTTCTTTTTCAAAGGGGGAACTAGAAATTGTTTAGAAGTATATATTTGGGTTTATTTATGTTTTTTTTTTCCTACCAAATACAATTGTAACTGGTATGTAACCGGTAACCTAACAGTAAATATGCTAAAGGCAATTGCTTGTATTTTTCAAGGAGAAAATGACTGAATATATATAAGCAAAATATGATAGAGTTCAGATAAAAATCTGAATGATTACAGC
Source organism: Vanellus vanellus (assembly GCF_965231255.1). Classification (NCBI taxonomy): domain Eukaryota; kingdom Metazoa; phylum Chordata; class Aves; order Charadriiformes; family Charadriidae; genus Vanellus; species Vanellus vanellus. The sequence goes on along the minus strand of NC_138905.1, from coordinate 208,330,577 downwards.
CAAATCCAAACCCCTGTGCAGGAGCACATGTGAATCCTTTATATTCTGACAGCAAAAGATGTTTTCCAGAGCAATAACAATGGAGAAGTGACTTCTTTTTGATCACAATGCCATCTTTTTAACAATGTAATAATTAATACCACACTTAATTCTGATAATTTGATTGCCCACTTCTATCTCCTGTGTTCTCATGCTATGTTCCAATATTGTTAAAATCATTGCTGATGACTTCATTAGCCAGCTAATACAATTCCTGTTGCGTTGATGCTATTACCCTAGAGCGGAGAATCTGTAACTGGAAAATTTCACTTCATTTATTGGTTTATTGAAGTGTTAATTTTCATGGCATTTTCCTCTTTCAATAATTAAGAAATTCTTCCACTGGAGACTGCAGGGATAAAAATTCAGGAAGGAGAAGGGAGAATGGAAAGAAAGATAAAGATAATACTGGTGAAGGGTTTGTCTCAGTTTAGCTTTTTCTGCAGAACCACAAGATCCTTTAGGAGTTTAGCAAACTACCATGTAGTTTCAATCCTCAAGAGTTTATTTTCAGCTCTGTCAAATGCAAGCTGGAAGGAAGAAGCACTAACCATTTTACAGAAGACAACAGAGGATGATCTAAAAAGAAAATTTCAAGAAAAGACTGATTGCACTGATTTACAGTCCAGATCGTGTGACTTTACAACATCATAACAACAACATAAAAAGGAAAGGGCTTTAAAAACATAATGAGTCTTCTGAACAATAGTGCAGGAGAGAGCAGAATTGCCTGTTGTTTGCATTACTTTAATAATGATATTTCTTTTATAGAAAAAGAAAAATCAGGGAGTTGGACAAATATCTTCTTTTTCTATGTAGTATGTGTATATATAATGTGACACATCAGGTGTCACTTTGACTGCTATTGCTACATGGTTGAGGAGGAGAGATTGTAATCACGGGACACTGCCCTAGGCTGAAAGTAAGGCAACAAAAGACTATGTATTATCTCTAAATAACAATTATGTGACAAGTAGAAGATGGATGGATGCAGTTCACTGGGTTTCCAGTAGTGCAGAACAATGTGCACAGGGACTCAATAGTGTATTGTCTGTATGTAGAAATAGGTAAGAGTTACAGTCTCTACAATGTTAAATTTTAAATGATTGATTGTTACTGAGGTTATTTGTAGTGATTTATTTGTACAACATGGTTGAACAGCATTATCAGCATTCTAGGGCAGTTTGATAATGTGACATGTATCTTCCTTTTCATCTGCACTTTGAGTTATTTTTTAATTAAGGTGAAAAAAATCATCTGTCACTGTCATTCTTAATACCTAAAAATTGTCTTTTGGGGAATATAAATTTGGTTTTATGTTATTCTCTGAAACTTATGTTCACATGTTCCATTGTGTTCAGAAAGATGTAATGGAGGATCCATTCCTTGGTACATTTAAGCCTACAAAATACACCAAGAAGGAGCTGAGCATTAGACCTTGAGCTTCTGGGGGAATATGTGATTTATATTGCTGATTTTTTTCTTGAACATTTGAAAATCAAGTTCAGAGAGAGGATGAGGGGCTAGCTACTCATCTCTGATGTTCATCTACACAGCTCCTAAGGATTCATTGAGTATAACTTTTTTGTGTGTGTTTTGATGTTTCTTGTAGATGTACAAAGAGCTGGTGAGGAGAGGAAAGAATACTAGAAATTAGAAGAATTATGTATTAGTGGAGATTTCACTTTTACTATGGCCTGATTCGTGACTGCTGGGAAGTCACTTCCTTTCATCTTCTTCAGTTTTCCCATATAAAAGTGATCGTAATGGTACTGCCTTTGATTTGAGATCTCAGGATAATAAATACCATAGGAGCAAAGGAGCAGGACCAGGGAAGATCCATCAATCATATCGTGCCATGGCCATGGTGGAATTCACCAAACACTGACCTGCAGATAGACCGAACAAAAGCCTTTAAATATATATTAAAACACGTAGCACCAAGAGAATATAAAACAGAGAGGCAGTGGGGTGTATCTTAAGTTCAATATGTGCAGCTGTACAAAGGCAACTCTATGGACTCCGAGTACTCAGCTTTTGCCAATACAATTCCTGTGACAACCACTGCATGTAGAGTGGTGAAGGCTGTTAGAAAAGATTGTGTTCTGAAGTATAAACTAGAACCGCCGTAGCCTTTTATTTTCGTTTCTGTACCAAGAAGCCTGAAACTGAACCTTGTTAAATAAATCTTTCTGCTACTATTAATCCTTCCTGGCATTAGGAATCAGGGTGAATGAGGGATAAAGTGACAAATTTAAGTTGCTTGCTTTCTTGGAAGTACAAAAAGCCAAATTGAAACATGTATATAAATTCCTCGAGAGACTGGTACTCTGATAACAGGAATACTGGTGAATATTTTCAGCCAAATTACAGAATTTGCTTAACAGAGATTCTGTTGTTAAATGATTAGTAAAGGAAAGCTAGGGATGCAGAGATTTTGCATATCTCAGCTGAAAAATAGATAATAATGTCACTCTTGCACTTGACAGGGTGATATTGCACCTATTTGGATAATCATCATCCTATCATTACTTAGGGGTTATTTTTTTGTGTTGATGGGTGTCCTTGTTATGCCTTCAAAACGCATTAATCCATTGGTATCGTTGCAGTGGTCATAAAATTAAATTTCCTTGTAATGCAGAAGCCCACTTGGGTGCAGGATTCTGGGGTTCACTGCAGGTAACACTGCTCTGGAATATGACTTTTCATTGTGTTCACCCCTGCAGCAGACACAGTAAGAAGAATCAGACCATGCTGGAGTAACTATCACACTGGTGCTGTTAAAATATAGAGAAACTCAAGAATCATAGCATGATTAGAGAACAAGAGAGAAGTAAAGTGTGAAAGAGACAAAAGGAGAAAAAAAAATACTTTAAATTCTTTTTAACATTTTGCCAGAAAAAATAACTTTTGCATATAAATATTTTATAGTGATGTGTTTTCCTGAGCATTAAACAATATATTCATTATTTTCTAACGCTACACTTTTCACGAGTACAATAGTTAGTTAGTCATTACCACAGAATTCTTGTTCATTCAAATTGAGAAATAATTCAAATTATTAAGAAGTAATGAAATTTTGTTACTGTACATTCCACACATTTCTATCACAAAAAAGTTCCAATAATAATAGTAAGCTATCCAAATCAGTTTACCAGTGACTTGTTCTGCACATTTGTCACTGCCAAGTTTTATATCTCCTGTAGATCAGTGATTATAACTGCATAGGTTTGTTTTTAACTGTTGAATTGTTCAGCAGTAGAGGATGAAGGATTCCAGAACTGACCCTTTTGATCATGCTTTGCAGTCAGTTTTTAATCCTTTCAATGCACAATAAGTTAATTTTGTGATTATTCCCATTCTTTTTAATTAGCATGTGCTTATATAAATCATGAATTCCAGGCACATTTCAGAAACTATGCTGTCTTTGTTGATAAAAAGAGCAATAAAAAAATACTGAGCTGGTTTGACTAGATTTATTTTCTACCAATATTTTTAATTATATCACATTTTTTAAATTGAATATAATCAAGTCTCATATTAATCATTGAATTATCTCATGTAAGTTTGAAGGTGATGAACTTAGAATAGTGTGAGTCTTCCTGATTACCCTGCCTAATGCTGGAACAAAATAATGTCTAGTTCTTGTCTTTGGAAATAATTACTCATAGAATCATTTAGGTTGAAAAAGACCTTTAAGATCATCAGGTCCAACCGAAACCTAACACTGCCAAAACCACCACTAAACCATGTCCCTGAGCACCACGTCTACCTGTCTTTTAAATAACTCCGGGGATGGCAACTCCACCGCTTCCCTGGGCAGCCTGTTCCAATGCTTGACAACACTTTTGCTGAAGAAATTTTTCCTAATATCCAATCTAAACCTCCCCTGGTCCAACTTGAGGCCATTTCCTCTTGTTCTATCAGTTGTAACTTGGGAGAAGAGACTGACCCCCACCTCACTACAGCCTCCTTTCAGTTAGATGTAGAGAGTGGTAAGGTGTCCCCCTTCAGCCTCCTTTTCTCCAGGCTAAACAACCTCAGTTCCCTCAGCTGCTCCTCATAAGACGTCTGTTCTAGACTCTTCACCAGCTTCATTGCCTTTCTCTGGACACACTCCAGCACCTCAATGTCTTTCTTGGTGTGAGGACCCCAAAACTGAACACAGTATTTGAGGTATGGCCTCACCAATGCCGAGAATAGGGAGACGATCACTTCCCTAGTCCTGCTGGCCATAGATGTTCCAATAGTTCTATAAAATGACTATTGTTGATTAAAAGAGCTGCAATGCTAATGCTTAAATTCTGAATTAAGTTCTCTGGTATTACTTATTTAGACTGTTTAACTATTGCTTTTTACCATCCACTATTTTTCCTCTTTTCATAGAAAATATCATTATACAGTGACATCTGCATTACCCGGCATGGTATAAAACATAGAACATCAGTTTATATGGAGCATTGCTGAATGAATCCAAGCTGCACGATTATAAACACTGCAGAGCACAGAATGAGAATCCAAAAGGATAAATTAATTGGAGAAACAGCTTGCAATGATTAAAAAAATTCAGCAAAATGCAGATTACTATATTTACCAAAACATCAGGTAGAACAAAGGGATATAAGTGATTAAACAGCATTCTTCCTTAGAAAAATACTGCTATTACAAAAAAAAAAAAAAATGGAATACTTAGTATAATGTAAAATTGCATACTTCAATTCTAGGACTAAAAATGCTACATATAGAGTACGAGAGACTATCATTACAATTATCAATAGTGTTAATGTCTCAGATAGAATACTATGTCCAGGTTTGGGTCCTGTATTATAAGATGTAGAAAAGCAGTAGAGATGACAACAATAAAGAGGAGGATTCAAAACCATGACTTTTAAGAAAAAGTTTAAGAGATATGGTTGATCTGGACTCAAAAGCAGAAGGCTGATACAGACCTTGATAATAGTTTTCCATTGTAACTGTAAAAGTTTAATATTGGTCATCAATAAACTGTTTTCAATGCTTTCAGCATGGTAAGTTAAATAAGTAATAAACAGTATTGGAAAAAAAAAAAAAAGAAAATATGCACAAATATTAAGGAAAACAGTCTCATTATTAACTGACCAAAGAAATAAGTTATTTTGAAGATCTAAATTTAGTAATTTAACCCACTGGACATTTTTTAGAGAGTGGGCTGATAATATCCAATCTTTGCCTGAGGGCAAAAGAAGAGCCTGAAGGACATTCGTTCTTGAGGTCATTTTGGTCAAAATATTTTGATTCTTTCTGGAAAAGATTTTTTTTTATATATATATAAAAATCATGCCAGTGAGAATCAAATACACATAATAATCTAGTGTCCTTTCCCAGAAGACATATTTTTGTTGTACACTATTTGGTCTCCTTAAAAAGCCTATGTATGAGAAAGAGATTTCATCGGTCTTTACACGTTTCAATGCTTGGCTACATTTCATACATGTCAAATGTACAAATGAGACTATATTGGCTGTGTACACTGGTAATGACAATATAATATCTGTATCCTCTAGTACAAAATCAGTCCTGACAGTAGACTACCTTTTCTACCACAGTTTTAGTTATTAACTGTGTGAATGGTTATAAGAAAGAAAATATTTGAAGATTTATCACTGTAATTAAATCTGAACAAAGACAAATATGTGATTGGTAGAATTGTGTTTCAGGTAAGTGAGCAGTGGATACAGAGCCCCCAGAGCAGAAAAGAAGCAATTTCATTGCTAGCTGATAAATCGACAATATCTGTTTGCTCTATGTGGGTGCATTACAATGTAACAAATAAATTACCTTCATTAAGTATTTTCTTGGAGGATTAATGAGCAGTGATAATAAGCCAGAGAAGCACAAAAAAATGTACCAAAATTATTTATCTGGTTGTGGTGAGAGGTTGGAACAACCCATTTTTATCATCCATCTTAGCTAAAAAGACGCCTTTCCCCTTCTGAATATGCAGTGTTCTCCATCATTACAGAGTGCTGCATATGGCCCCCTTATTCTGTGGCTGGCACAGAGAATATCCAAATAGCAAGTGTGATGAAAAAGGTTAAAACTGGGCTTGAGATAAAATAAGGTGTCGTATTTTCAGCAGGGGAGATTTAGGCATATATTTTTATTTATATTTTATTTTGTTTAAACAAATATTTCTGAATGGTAAAGCAAAACCATCGTGCAAATTTCATGGTTTATAGCTATGAATAGTAGATTCAGCCTGTAATCTTGAATGCATTTTTTTGCTACTCTTTTATCAGTTAAAAAAAAAAAAAAGAGAAGAAACAACTTCTTCAGAGTTACTAAAACTCCCAGATTATTAAAGATTTTGGCTGTCACCAGGCATCAGTACCATTTATTCATCAAGTACTGCCATCTTGTGGAATTCGAGTAGTCAGATTAAATCCAAAACAGAGGAAGAGAAATATAGTCTCCCAAGAGGATGCTAAAGGAGATGGAGTACTATATGGTGCCATGGGATGAAGCGCTGGAGGGAAGAGGGGCCCAAGAAAGTTGGTTAATATTCAAGGATCACCTCCTCCAAGCTCAGGAGCAATGCGTCCCTACAAAGAGGAAGGCAGGCAGAAAAGCCAGGAGGCCTGCATGGATGAATAAGGAGCTCCTGGACATGACCAAAAGGAAAAAGGAGGCCTATAGGGAGTGGAATCAGGGGCGGGTAGCCTGGGAGGAATACAGAGGAATGGTTCGAGCAGCCAGGGATCAGGTTAGACAAGCTATATCCCAGATAGAAATAAATTTGGCCAGGGACATCAAGACAAACAAAAAAAATCCTTCTTTAAGTATGTCAGCAAGAAAAGATTAGGGAAAATGTGAGCCCTCTCTGGAAGGAAACGCAAGAACTGGTTACCTGGGACAGAGACAGAGCTCTGGTACTCAGTGAATTTTTTGCCTCTGTCTTCACTGGCAAGGACTGCAGCCACACTGCCCATAATGCAGAATGCAAAGGCGAGGATTGGGAAAATGGAGAACCGCCCACTGTAGGAGAAGATCAAGTGCAAGACTGCTTGAGGAACCTGAAGGTGCACAAGTCCATGGGACCTGATGAGATACATCTGCGGGTCCTGAGGGAACTGGCAGATGAAGTTGCTAAGCCACTAGCCATCATCTTTGAGAAGTCGTGGCGGTCTGGCGAGGTTCCTGCCAACTGGAAAAGGGGAAACATAACCCCTATTTTCAAAAAGGGAAACAAGGAAGACCCAGGGAACTAGAGGCCAGTCAGTCTCACCTCTGTGCCTGGCAAGATCATGGAGCAGATCCTCCTGGAAATTCTTCCTGAGACACATAGAAAACAAGGAGGCGATTGGTGACAGCCAGCATGGCTTCACCAAGGGCAAGTCATGCCGGACAAATTTGATGGCCTTCTACGAAGGGGTGGACAAGGGAAGATCAACTGATGTCATCTACCTGGACTTGTGCAAAGCGTTTGACACTGTCCCACACGACATCCTGGTCTCTAAATTGAAGAGACATGGATTCAACAAATGGACCACTCGGTGGATACAGAACTGGCTGGATGTTTGCACTCAAAGAGTTGCAGTCAATGGCTCGATGTCCAAGTGGGGAGCAGTGATGAGTGGCATTCCTCAGGGGTCGGTACTGGGACCTGTACTGTTCAACATCTTTGTCGGCCACATGGACAGTGGGGTCGAGTGCACCCTCAGCAAGTTTGCTGATGATACCAAGCTCTTTGGTGAGGCAGACACGCTGGAGGGGAGGGATGCCATCCAGAGGGACCTGGACAGGCTGGAGAGGTGGGCCCAAGGCAACCTCATGCAGTTCAACAAGGCCAAGTGCAAGGTCCTACATCTGGGTCGGGGCAATCCCAAGCACAAATACAGGCTCGGTGGGGAATGGCTGGAGAGCAGCACTGAGGAGAAGGACCTGGGGGTGCTGGTTGACGAGAAACTCAACATGAGCCAGCAGTGTGTGATCACAGCCCAGAATGCCAACCGTATCCTGGGCTGCATCAGAAGAAGTGTGCCCAGCAGGTCAAAGGAAGTGATTCTGTCCCTCTACTCTATTCTCGTGAGACCCCACCTGGAGTACTGCATCCAGCTCTGGAGTCCCCAACATAAGAAGGACATGGACCTGCTGGAGCATGTCCAGAGGAGAGCCATGAGGATGATCTGAGGACTGGAGCACCTCTCCTATGAGGAGAGGCTGAGCGAGTTGAGGCTGTTCAGCCTGGAGAAGAGAAGGCTCCGGGGAGATCTTATTGCAGCCTTCCAGTACCTAAAGGGGGCCTACAGGAGAACTGGGGAAGGACTTTTTACTCAGGCATGTAGCAATAGGATGAGGGGGCATGGCTTTAAACTGGAAGAGGGCAAGTTGAGATGAAACATTAGGAAGAAATTTTTCAGTTTGTGGGTGGTAAGGCACTGGCACAGGTTGCGCAGAGAGGTTGTTGAGGCCCAATCCCGAGAGGTGCTTAAAGCCAGGCTGGATGTGGCCTTCAGCAACTTGGTCAAGTGGAAGGTTTCCCTTCCTTTGGCAGGGGGGTTGGAACTCAATCATCTTCAAGGTCCTTTCTAACCTAAACCATTCTGTGATTCTATGATATCTCCCACTGCATCACAGAAAGAAACAAAACACATTTCTTTCTTGTACAAACCATAAATCCACAGAATTGCAATTATGGCATGTGCACTTGCATGCTTTGCCCTTGAAGATGCAATATTTAACCATTGTATGGATCGTTCATATGTACACACATTCATGCACGTTTAGATTTTAGGGGGCCTTCAAGTACATTGTATGGTGACTTTCTTGTTATGTCTTCACTTGCCACCCAAAATACCACTTAGCTGACAGAACTGATGAAAAGGCTGTCCAGAAACTGCATGTTAAAAGGATGAAACAAGCAATTTCTTGGGAGAAAAGCCTTGAAGCAAATCTGGAAAACATTCAGGCACTAACAAACCCCGAGTGAATATGTGGTGCTATCTGAACGCCTCCAGCATAGCTCTCATTACAATACTTAAGGGGTTATTTCTTACCAACCCACAATGACAGAAAGACTTTTGCATTACCATAGTACTGACATTTTCTGCATCAGAATGATATCTCCAAAACCACAATACAGCACTAACAAAAATGCTGATATATCAGTATTCCAGCTTCGTCCGTTATGGGAAGTATATCATGTTGTGGCAGTTTAGGAATTAGTGTTATGAAACGGAGAAAATAGATCTACAAAAATCATGTAAGAAATTATAGTAAACGAAATTTCACGCCATAAATTCCTTTTGGCATGAGATAGATGTTCTCTTCTCACTACTTTATCACCAAGTAACCCACATTTTCACCTATATAACCCACTAAAAAGTGCTTGATAAAACACAGAAACAAATTGGACATTTGGTAGGCTTTCCAAATGATCTTCAGAAAACAGATACAAAACTCTTTAGAGATATTTTTCTGTAAACAAGGCTGGTCATTCATAAAAGGAAATACTGGTTTTGCAGTTACCACAATGACTTAAATAATTTTCACATGAAGACTTTTCATATAACAGAACTTACTGCAGACCAGTCCCCCAGCCCAAGCCAGAGGAGAATGACAATTTGCAACTGCCTCTGTAATTCATAATTTCTCTGAATTAGTCTCTGTTTCTGTTTGTGTGGATGAATAGTATTTACGTAAAAGTTTCTTTTGTGTTGGCAGTCAGCTGTAATTTCCAGGAAGGACTCTGCATCATCTTTGTGGTTTTGCCACGGGTGTTACATTAAAAATAAAATAGATGGGCACAAAACTAGAAAATAAGGTCAGCATATATTCTGTAAAAATACACTAAACTTCTGTAGTATTCACAGTTTTCTACTTGAACTTTTTTTCCCCATTGAAAGCGAAATAAGTACAGCATGGACAAAACTTTTACCCAGTCTTTTTCAAAAGGATGCGAATTCAGAAGGTTCATATCTAGAATAATTACTTCCTGATTTTGCAGTTGTAGTTTGTTTTATTTGGATTTTGGTAGCACTGACTTTTAGCTTCAAAATCTCTTGAAGCTTATCGTTATTTACCTGTCAGGCTTGAGATGCAACCTCTGGAGTGTAGTGTCCTGTTAAAAAGTTAATACAATGCCAGTTGTGCTTTGTTCTTAGCCAAATGACACTGGTTCTAAAATCTTTTAATCTAAACCATTATAGGAAAACACCAGCTTGAAGTTCACTAACATCTGCAGTGAGCTGTGTACAAGCAGGACCAGTCTCATCTGTTTGGTCTTAGGCCTCTTGTTTTGAAATTCAAAAAGTTCCCTCAGCAGTTTACTATTTTGTAAGAGTGGGATTTCAGATAATATTTAAATGCAAGCCCCTCTTGTAGTTTACATGTGCTCCTGGGCTGAACTGCTGTGGGACTTCTGGCATGTAACTATGTTCACTGTTTTAGAATATTTTACGGTGTGTGTACTATAGATGACAGACTTGTCTATAGAAAGACAGCAATGTTTTAAAAGTTGATTCTTCATCATTCTGTCTTTATTAGTTATTTTTATATGTCATTGCAATCATTTGGGTATTCTTTTATACATGATAGTGCCAAAATAAAATAAATAAAAAAATAAAACAGAACGGGTTTTGTACTTGGACAGCCTTCATTAGCAATTCTGTGATTTAAGAACCCTACATTTTAATTTTGCTGGCATACAAACTGGGAATATTCAAGCCCCAGAATATGAGCACCAATGCAAGTTTCATCCGCTACCATGGCTGCACATTTAGAAGTAGGAGACATTTGTACAATGGATCAATGTCAAGGTGCACCCATTTTCCCCTAATTGAGGTCATTCTCTTAACATCCTTTTGTAAAATCATTTCTGCAAGATCATCCATCTATTTTTGTCAGCTGAAAACTGTTGGGTCCCCAGATCCCAAGCCAGCTGTGGTTGTTTCTGACTGTTCTGCATAGCATGCATTGGAAATTGCAGTTTCCCTGAGATATTTCTACTGAAGCCTATGGATACTGTATGGATCTAGCCTTCAAAATTATATTTAAGAATCTACTGAATTCATCGACCAACTCTAATAGGAGAGTAACATCATGAAGTGTGTAAGGGGTTTTTCAGCTGCAAAGAAGGTTAAGAATTCCAGATCAATTCCAGACCTAAGGATTCAGATGCAAAGTCTTCAGGTATTTGAAAGTGTATTCCCAGGGCTTGGCTTTTCAGAGATGAAAAATAGGAGTAATTCCTTCAACAATCAAGAAGTAAACTGTTAGCGCTTTTGCCTGTGCTTTGGAGTTTGGGTTCCTGAGTGGAATGCAGATGTTATGGGTGTGCACAAATAAAAGCATTAACTGCAGCTTAATAGTATAAATGATTTAAGTTTCAGATTTGGCAGTTTTGTTACCTTTTTCTCAGTACCCTATCCCGATAGCCATTCATCCATCACTCCATTTTTAACAGCAAAAATAATTTAGAAGTTAACACAATGACAGTATCATCCCCCCCACCCCCCCATCCCGGATTCAGAACTAGCAAAGACTAAGTAGTCTATTTCCTCAAAGGCACAAAAATTTATTGCCCGAAATCTGTCCTTTAGGAGTAGTTCTAATTAATAAATGAATAATTAACTGCATGTGTTTTTAGGGTACAAATAGAGAAAATTCTATTCTACATGAACTGCCAATGAACCCACAATGATGATTACTTTACATTTGGTTTGAGCTACTTTTAAGTCAAAGCAATTAGTGAGACTGATTGCTTTCCATTTGAATTGGTAACAGGTGTCTTCAATTAAAGCCTATGCATTTTTCTTGAACTTGTACGTTCGTCATCATCACTTTGTAGAATTTTATGCTGCCATGAATCATTTCTGCCAGATAAGACATCATATCAAAATGTGGCAATGAAATTTTCAGAGAGAAATATTTTGGGCTAATTAGTATTTTGCCTGAAACAACAGAAGAGGAAGGAAATTTTGAACACTCGGAGAGTAAGCCCTGAATGAGCCCTGAATTCCTCAGGGTCCTGTGTAACCACTCAGAATTACAATTAGATCTGAAAAAGGTTTTAAGCAAAAAAGTCGATGTGTGCAGCTTAATTCCCCATTTTGGAGTCTTCCCTCTTCCCCTTCTGTCGGGTAAATATGTTTAGTCCTTTAACATAATTTTTTTGTACTAATACCATTAGTTTTTCATAAGAAAATTTTCATCTGACTTCAAAACTAGACTGAACTTCTTCAAAATTATTCTAGAACATCCTGCATCTCTACATCACTGCTTGCACTGTTGTCATACATTGTTTGAAAAAACAGTCATTGTGCTTTTCTGTTCCTTTCTGACCACTGTATCAGGAAACGATACAACATAAGGACTGAACAGACAGATCTGTTGGAATTTCTAATGCTTTCTCGACTGTTATAGTCAAACTGCACCCCTGGCTATGGCATATATTTAGTTAGAATGGTAATGTGTTTCACACTTCTTGTGCCATGAACAGCTATACCAGTCCCTCTCCTATCATTAGCAGAAAAGTAGACAGAAAAATTTGAATTTTGAGGCGTTTCCTCTCACCTCTTTGACCCTTTCTTTTTCCAACTAACTTTATATCAATAAAACATTTTGAATGCAGTGGGGATAAAAGTATGAGAGAACCAGAGTGACATATGTGCAATTACTGTCTTCATACCGCTGCTGAAGCTGAGAGTAGTCACCTAAGAAGAGCTCTATCAGTGGAGCAGTTTGCATCTTGGAGCAGTAGTAGAAACTTCATATACCTGAGCTTGCTTTGGCTTTTCTGATTTTGGAGTCAGTTCTTTTAAGACTATCACAGGGAGAGATTACAGAAGTCATTGCCTTACAGCTAATGTGCCCGTTTAAGAAGTGAAGAATGTTTTTTTTAAGCAGTGAAGACAAAATGAAACAGAAGAAGACAGGATTGAAAGGAGAACAACACATAAAAAAGTGTATATAAGGTTAAGGCTTTAAAGTCTGAATTGGTGGAATACCACATGAATAATTCCCTGCAAGGAATTCCCTGCTAAATCAGAATCTCATTAACTTTACTGATACTTCTAATGCCGAGACATTAATGCATCTAGTTATTTAATAAATCATGATATAATCTCATACAGAATAATAGGAAATAATCTTTGCTCACAACCAATTATTATGAGTATAAAGGCAAAAGTATATACTTTTCAGGTGAACAGAATTATTCATGGGATAAAAATAAGAACCAAGGTACTGGCTTTAATTACCGTTTTTAAAAATTACTTTGATTTGTCAGATTATGAGCCAAAGCAGTTGATAGCTTTGGTTTAAGGAATTATTCATTGATCGTAGGGGTTTAAGCTGCATATAGGAAGGGTTCTGAGATTCTTCAGTGAAGCAGATGTAGAAAAAGATAGAAGTGTAGTGCAGTAATACTGCCTGCAAGGTACGTTGAACAGTTATTAGAATCTGCTGATTTTAAAAAGAGGTGTTCGGAATAAAACCTTTTTATACACATAGTTGCAAAAGTCATCCCTAGCTCTATAGGAAGCATCTTGATATATTTCACTGCAAATTTGAACAAGCAGAGAAAAGAATGCCTTGTATATTATCTCTTTTGCTTGACCTGAAAGATTAGAAAAGGTAATTATCTAATATTTTATGGGTGTTTTCTGAGTCTGTTGAATAATTTAATTATTTTTCCTGAAATATATCTGTCTTCCCAGGGAACTTGTGGACTCAACATTTATGCTATTTCCAAAATTCCAAGAAGAGAAAAAAAAATTCTTTTCTTCAATTTTAAAACAAACAAACAAAAAAGGCTTCAGCTTTTGTTTTTTATAGATCATTTAAATAAAGTTAATGAACATTTATTGAGTGTATCCATTAACGTGACACAATATTGTGTCCATAATCACTTTCTTTTATTTTTTTCTGTGTTCTTTTAGAGATCATCTATAGCTGGGTATTTAATGAATTCCCATCTTTTGTGGCAGAAGACAGCAGACGCTTCATCTCTCAGGAGACAGGCAATCTCTACATCTCCAAGGTGCAAACATCTGATGTTGGCAGCTATATATGCCTGGTAAAAAACACAGTGACGAATGCCAGAGTTTTGAGTCCTCCTACACCTCTGACACTGAGAAACGATGGTAAGAAAGGCATTATTTCTGGGTGCCACATGGAGGCAAAAATGCTAAGCCAAAAATACTCTAGTTAATTTAAGAACCATGATTTTATTGTTTTTCTATACATGCATGCATTTACTGCGGCCATCAGCAATGGAAAGGTGTTCAAGGTGACATTTTCCTTTAAAGCATCCATCGGTTGTGAGAATATTTAGACCTCCGACGGCTGAGGTGCAATCTGACACCTCCTGATGTATTTTGTTTAGAACAGTTACTCCTTCTTGCTCTTCTGGTGCTCTGTCACTGACAGAAGCAAATCTCCTTTCTTGGCAATGTCTTGTTTCTTTAGGGCTCAGCTCAGTTGCCTCAGCCCAGGTGGCCACTGCCACACTGAGACACTCTCAGGCATCTGAGACATCCACAGGGAACTGGCAAATATCACCCAGGGCGCACGGACCAGCAGCAGGATGCCAGGAGACATACATTCATGCATCTCAGGTGACACAAGACACACCTGGTGAGACAACTGAACGGAGGTCTTAAAACTTTACCTGTTGCTATACTGAAGGCTCGTTACACTGCCAGGCTCCGATTCAATGCACTGATTAAGCACCACCATGACACTACAATAGCTTTGATTACAACGATAGTTAGTAACCCAAGCAGTTTTGAATTTCAGCAAGGTATTTAACTGCAGTATATTTTCTGTTATACAGTACCTAAATCTCATTATCAAAAAGTGGCTTCCCTAAAATTCAAAAGAAGACACTTCCCAGTAACATGTCTTCCGGAGAAGTATGACATTTCAACAGAGATGATATGTAACTAATTCTGTTGGAATATCTGCCGATAAAGGCAACTGTGTTATTTGCTCTTTTGCAGAAAAAAAAAAATCATATTTATTACATTATAACTGCTTTTGGAGTTTGTTTATTTTTGGTCAAAATAACATTAATTATTAACATTAATGTGAATGATAATTAGTGATTCCAAAAGTGCCTATATTTTCCTTTTTCTAAGATGTTCCACAATTAATGATGCTTTCTAGTTCTTATGAAACACGTTTCAGCAATTCAGCATATGTAAATCCATACTTATATAAATCAGAGAAAGAGAAAGGGAGAGAGGCTCTGAGGCTTTTGTTTTGCTTATAGCTTTTTCTAGAACTAAGGCTAGTCCTGTGCTGTAGAAGTGTTACGAAAGTGGACTTAAACACAGGTGACTTAGTTTAACACTGTAAGTAAAAAATGTGTTCAAAGGTTAGAAAAGAATTAAGTTAATGTTTACTAATCGTAACAAGTTGAAATTTCCATCCACACAGCGTGCAGCCTCTGGAGCAAAAAGCTGCATGTTTTACTGTATCATTTCCTATTTTCTTTTGCTGCTTTAGTACCTGTGGTAATTATTGAGCTTCAGGTGTTAATTTTACTGAATTAACATAGCAGACCTGATCTTTTCAATATCAACCTTTGAAAATTAAAAAACCCAAACATTGACTGTCTTCTTAATCAGTTTGAACTCTGACAAAAACAGATAGAATTTTATTGTCATTTTTATTATTCATATCTTGTTGTATTTTTTCTTTATGAAGTTTCTTCATGTTTTCATTGGGTTCCAGTTTTGTGCAGAAATTCAACAGATTATTTATCCATACCGTACTAACAGTACACAGGCACACAACACAGTATAAGAAACTGAGAGAGTAAATAAAGATAAATGCAGCAGTCTACATCACTGAGATAAGAAACAAAATCTGTGAAGGAAAATTACGCATATTTTCTTAAATGTCAAGTGGGTAGGATATACCAGCCTCAAGGAAATTTGTGTTTCACGCTGGCTGTCATACAACTATGATTATTCAACCTTCTGACCTGTGCTGAAGTATTGGGGAGGCATTTGCACACAGATGAACTGCTCCTCAACAATTTCCTGATTCATTTTTTCACATGCATTAATTTCTACCAGGCTTCCATGCCTTAGTTTTTATCTGTTGGGATTTCTAAAAAGCCCCTTTATTGTAATGACGTTCTTCAGTACTTCTTAGTAAATTGCTTGCTTTCCTGTGTGACTGAGCAAATTTCTAAGTGAAGAGACACGATCTTTCTGCCTAACCTTGCAGTTTCCACAAACCCATCTTGAAAAAGTATTCAGGAAAATTCTGGTTGCTAAATCGTATTTATTATTTAGGACATCTGCCAGAATGCAATAATATGGGCCTTTTAAAAACTATCTGGGATCGCAATTAAAATATTCCATTAATAGTACTGTACTTTTTCTTTTTGATAGAAATACTTTATGTTATGTTGCCTTGTCCATTGACAAATATTAAAGAGCAATGACAGAATTTCAAAAATGTGTATACATTATATTCCAAAATATAGGATAGTATAGATGCTGAAAGGAGCTGCTCATTAGAGTTCAAGAAAATTAGAGTAATTTGTGGAGAAAAAAACAGCTGAGCGTGGACTCTAATAAGGAAGTGAGAAATTAAGAATGGTATTAAAACAAACATACAAGCACCTTGAAATTTACTTGACACTATGTTGCGCTGAGTTCTGTTATATGATTCTGAATATGGCTTTTTAAGCTTTTTGATTATAAAATGAATTGAATCATTTTAGTTTAAATTTTAGTTTAAAAATCATACAGCTTTCTGAGTTCTAACGGTTGGCATCACAACCGACGTTATACTACGCAGTCAGAACATTTGTCAGAAGCCACAGGAAGAGCTTGGAGTTTTAAATAGCTTTTTCAAATAACACTATATAAATAAAACAATTTTTATAGTCTGTATTCTCTGGATGCATGTATCATTAACTCAAAAATATTCTACTTGATATATTTATCATCGTTCTCGGATTTTGATATACAAATACTACCTGTACCAAGGGGACTTGACAGATTGGGACAAAAAATACTCCTATGACAACATTGGTCTCTATTTATCTGTGAGGAAGAAATGGAATAATATTAAGGCTTTCTGTCAAACTCTGCAAGAATGTAGAAACTTCTTGGGCTTTTATTAATCTTTTATTTCTTTCGTGATGTGTCTCAAAGGAGAACTTAGCTCCTTGATATGAAGCATATTAAATAAAAACATCAAGAAATCCTTCAATGGATTCTGAATAAAATGAATACCTCATTTGTTCAGATGTCCTTGACAATCAGTCATTTCATACAATTCAATTTCACTTCAAGCTGGGTTATAAAAACACTCTAAAATTCTATCTGAGGAGATAAAAAGTTTTAGCAGGAAAAAAAAATTATGCATCATTTCATTAACTGCCTTTATAATGCATTAGAAACTTTGAGGGATTATTTAATAACTGTTTACAAATAATAAACAGGGTTGTTAAAATGGATCTTAGCAAGCTTGGATGCTGATTGGGAGCTGTAGATTATCTTGACTAATAAAAACAACAGAAAGACTCTTCAAATTTAAGAAACAGAAACCTAGGGAGTATAAAACATTTGATGTTTGATAGCAAAAAGCAGTTATTTCAAGTTCACACATTTTAATTCCAGTTTTTCTTCCTTTTTTATTTTTTTTTATTTCTTTTGAAAAGACGTTAACTTTAATATTATTACCGTACAGGAGAGAATTAAGTAATTCTTAATTATATCACCGCGTAGATACTGCCTAGTGGCATTACTATGGTGAAATTTCCAGAAAACAAGAGAACCTGTGCGATTTCAGATGTCAGAGGAAATTTTCTACTGTGTTCCATTAGAGCAAATTGGTTTATACCTCAACAGAGGTCGGTGTATCTGACCAGACATATTCTCAAGTAACTGAATGCAGACCTTGACCTTCAACTTTTTTCCATGTCATCATAGTTCTGTGAACCGAATCTTGTCTGTTCTAATTCTATGTTATTAATAGTCTCACATAATGATAGACTATATAGCTATCAAGGTATTAAGGGTGTTCATTTCTGCTTTTCCATGATGGAATATGTTCTGCAAGTGCTTATTCAGGTTGAACTCTGGGATATATTGTTTGAACGTTGCTTGGTTATGTAAAGATCTCTTTCCCAACATTAGGAAAATTTGGAAGAAGTAATAATAATTTCCCCAATGGTGGAAATTAAGCAATAAAAAGGGCCAGTATAGGATAGTAAGGTAATAAATAATACACAAAAATAAAGGCAAAACAAAATCAACAGTTTCACAGACATAAGACTACCCCTATCCCTGAAGAATGCTGATAGTTGTTAATTAACTGAAATTTAGCATTAAAAAGATTTTCTTTAAGATTAACCCTAATTTTTATGATCTGTCAGTTTTCCCCTTCCAGAAATACACAGATCTTTTTTTTTCCTACTTGCATTACTTTTTTTTTTCTCTTATATGTTTATTCATATGGAGCTGAATTCTAGAAGACACAAAGTGTACCTGGATTGTAACACAAGATGAAAATACTTGTCCAGCTGTCACTTAATCTTGCCAGGTTTTCTGGAGTTTCCAGCCTTGTAGGCTGCCTCTTTCGTGTGGGTCATATTACAAGACTCTTAGTTTACATTTTTAAGCTTCCAGACACATCTCATATTTGAATTGTGCAAGCCCGCAAAAACTACGCAAGACTGGCTGGAAACCGTGGGAACTCCTCCAAATGCTACAGGACAGAACTCAAACCTGAAATAATCCTACTTTGATTTTTTTCAAACAGAGCCAGACTGTCTGGGCAAAATCAAGTTTGATCTCTAGCAGTATACGAAGACCGATAGCGCTGACAAAGACATCAAAGTACACAAGGTCTGCTCCAGGGGAAGGCTGATAAAATGGCAGTGTCCCTGGACAGCCATTACTCCTGTAGCAACTGTTGTTTCTCTCCTAAAATTGGAGTGAGATATTTTAATGGTGGGTCATCATGAAACTGAAAATAAAAGACTTCCCACAATTTCTGCTTTGCTCTAATAAAAATAGTGTTTTCATAGGTTCATGAGTTACAGGCATTTTGAAGAAACACTTCTTGTCTGTCTCATTCTGGCTCTTGTGCCTAGATCCCACTGCGAGGTTGTAAAACATAATAGGAAGAAAGTCAGGATCAAAAAACCCCAGTGTAATCTTATTTTAATTAAAAAAGTAAACAAGGAGATATATATAAGAGAACAGGGGGAGGTTACTGGGTTTGTGGTTTTGTGCTTTTTTTCCCCCCAAACTGTAATGTTTCTTTCCATTTAGAAAATGTGTTACTGTCAGCACCAGCAGTCCTTCCACCTAAAATTCTCAGAGAAAATCTATAGGTAGGCATGAAGTTTTATGGAGGGTTCCTGTACAATGGTCCTGTACAGAGTGTTTTATACGTATTTTAGCATGGCTCAAGCGCATTATCGAACAGCACACAAAAATTCAACAACAGTGTTTGTAAAAGATTTAGCCTAAAAAAAAGATAGAGAAAACATCCTGGGACAGTGTTTTGACAACATAAAAGTGTTGAATCCAGGGGAGTATTTCAGGAGGAAAATTGGGAAATGTTTGGAAAAGATTGGGTTCCAGCATTCAGTGTAGAATAAGAACTCTTACACTGTGAAACAGTTTGCTTTGAATTTAGTTCACTTTGAGCTCTGTTAAGATAACCTTGTTCAAGGAGTTTTAATTGCTAAATTTTCCCACTAGTTTGTAGAAACACTATCTGCTTGAAATTAAGTTGTTGCTTTTTTTAATTAGCTAAAGTAATTTAAGATTCTAGAATGTTATGTATCTTACTGTCTCAGGATCTTAGATACAAATTCACAAGTGACTGCTTATGTTGCAATCGTGGGGTATGGCATAATGTTCAAATAAGAATAACTTGTCAGTTTGGTGTTCTTATCAACAGAGTGAAATAATTTATGAACAGCAGGAATTTTGCTTGAGGTTAAGACAACAGTAAGTTTATAACAAGGATGATTTGTTGCTATTGAGTCTAAAACAATAGGTATTGCTAGTGGATGAGAAACATTAATGTCCGTTTGATGTTTCTTATTGAGGAAATAGGTATTGTATTTGTATGGTTGTATGAGGAGTCTCAACTGAAAAACATTTCCCATTTAGGAAGCTCTTTCCAGTTAATTAGATAACAATGCATATTAAAGCAACACTGCTTTGTGTCCTAATTGATCAGACTCAAATGAAAAATTCCTCTTTGGATGCCGCAACAATTTTGACACTTTAGGTACCTAATTGGAATGGGGATATTTTGTTTTCATCCCGTAAAAGAACAGTGCAAGTTGCAAGGAAATGGAGATTAATGTCGTATTTGAAGTATGAACAACTATGTCATTTACTATAGGAGAAATGTAGTTCTTCAAGAACTGTGAATATGCCATCAGGAATATAATTAGAAACCCAGTGAAAATTAGAACCTCCTCCTAATAATTTAGATTATATAATATTTTCCAGGTTTCTGAATAGTTTTGTGAGCCTGACCTGGATGAACAGCAGGCAATTGTAAAGAAGGAAAAATAAACATTGGCCAGCAGTGCTTAAAAGAAATCTGCCACAGATTTCTTTTACCAGGTTCAGCACAATCTCCTCTTCTGTCAAAATGCATGGAACAAAAAAAGCAATGATAGTTCTTTTATTTTTTTGTTGACTCATATTCTGAGACGTCTCAAGCAAGACAGCATGTTCTCTAGTGTAGTGGAGTCCTGATTTTTCTTGATGTGTATGGCTGCTCAGAACAATTATCTAAATACATAGTCACTGAAGATGTTCAAATTATCATATTTCCATAAAACTATATGTGCACAAATCTACATACTAGAATGTTGTATAGAAGCCATTTGGATGCCCTTACTCATCTCTGAACGTCCAAAGGATGAAGTTTGGTTTCATCCAATGCCAGATGTGCTGGGTTTAGCAGAAGAACTTAGATGCTAAATTACATATATGTGAGAAATTGGATGGATAGAAGTCTAGGTTATGACTCACTAAAGACTTCTCTAGAAGGAGAGAGATGGCAATCTTGGTCATCGTTACTGCTTAATGTTTTCAAACACAGGTAAGCAGAACTCTATGCAGCCCAAACTGTAGATTAGAAATTTTGGCCTCTCGTTTGAAGAACTAGAGAAAATGCCACTGCTCCTCTCATTGTTTATTCTGAGCTTAAATCATTGCTTTTGTGTCCTTAAGGTTTGGCCCTAGTTCCCTTTCCTTCAGTCATAACACACCCACTTACAACTGAAAATGAAGTGCTTTTAGTTGTATTCACTGTTTAAGAGAGGTAGAAAGCTCTTGTGTATGTGTGACATACATGACATTTATTAGTTATAAGTAACTAATTTTTAAAATATTCCAAGATAAGAATCCTATTTCTAGAAAGGGTTTTCCAGACAGAGTTCAGAGAGTAACTGCTGGACTAGTGAACTGGAGTATAATATAAAAATGGATTTTAAAGTGGGAAGAGGAGGATTTTGTTTAAGCTTTAGGTAAACATTTTGTTTTGGTTAAATGTGACCGTCTTCTACATTTATACCTCCATAATTAGAAATACATTAAAAACTTATCCCCTAGCTGTAAACTAAAGAAAAATTTGTTCCCTCGTGCTTTATGCATCAAAATATTTTTTCCAGAAACTGAATTACTAAATTTTCTTTGATATTAGGAGAGATTCTAGTAGAGACTTCTTTCCATCCAGTGTAATGTTATAGGATTTTCTCTCTGAGTAGCATGAAAATGTTATTGGTACTTTAATGTTCAGTGCATTGCAGAATGCAATTTCACATGAGCATTTTTAGCATTTCTCAAAGGATAAATTTATAGCTCAGAATTTGGCTAAGAGATCTCTAAGTGGAAGGAATATTGTAGGCAGTTATCATAAAACAACCATTCCCAGAGTAAATTTTTAGAGACTTAAAGCAGGCACCATTCCCTCCATTTAGAATAAGATTAATGGCAGGTGAGTCAATAAATTCTTCTCAATGCATTGATAATTTGTGCTGCAGTCGGGATGCAATGGTGAGTGTCATCATTACATTTGAATTAATTTGGTTTGTGCTGTGAATTTACTGTCATTGTAAATGTGTATATTCAGGGCTGTCTCTTCCAAATAAATATTTGGGGACAATTCATGGTACAGGTCTTCAGGGAAAATGCTAAATACTCATTTGTCATGAAAAAACCCACATGATAGACAACCCTAGTTTGCATCAAAGACTATTGGTAGAAGAAATCAGACATGAACATTCCTGCCCTAGTTACTTAGTCAAAATTTTCCTAGGTTTGGATACATATTCACACAACAGATCATCATTACCATATGGTAGGAAACTCAGTTTCTGATATCTAAAATTATTAGAAAATTCTTATAGCAGGAAAAGTTAGTCACTCCTCAGGGGATTTCCCAGAAACTGAAACATCCAAACCAATAAGAATCCCCAATAATTTTGTGATTAGAGCACTGTCCAGGCTGTAAGAGATTAACATTCCTATACCATCTGATTAAGATCAGGGACTTCATCGGAAGCTCTCAGGTAAACATTCTTAATCACTGAACTATGGGGGTTGCATCTTTTGCTAATAAAATAATGGCAAATATAAATCTGTGTCTAATCTTTCTCCTGGCTATAGGAAATCTTTGGCTGTCATTTTCTCCCAAGCACTATGATGATATTTAGCCAGAAATTTCTCCACTTTGGAGAGATTGAGTTCCTCTGCACCTCTTTCTAGCTAGAACAGCAAGATTGTTGGGCGGAGAGGAACATAATGAAGTTCAACAAGGGCAAGTGTAGGGTACTGCACCTGGGGAGGAATAACCCCATGCACCGGTACAGGTTAGGGGTTGGCCTGATGGAAAGCAGCTCTGCAGAGAGGGACCTGGGAGTCCTGGTGGACAAAAAGTTGACCATGAGCCAGCGATGTGCCCTTGTGGCCAAGAAGGCCAATGGTCTCCTGAGGTGCATGAAAAAGAATGGCCAGCAGGCTGAGGGAGGTCATTCCCCCTCTACTCTGCCCTGGTGAAGCCGCATCTGGAATACTGTGTCCAGTTCTGGGCTCCTCAGTTCAAGAAAGACAAGGAACTACTGGAAAGAGTCCAGCGGAAGGCTATGAAGATGGTCAAGGGAATGGACCATCTCTCTTATGAGGAAAGGCTGGGAGACCTGAGTCTGTTTAGGGTGGAGAAGAGAAGACTCAGAGGGGATTTCATCAATGCTTAGAAATACCTAAAGGGCGTCTGTCAAGAGGATGGGCCGACAGTTTTTTCAGTGGTGCCCAGCAACAGGAAAAGGGACAACGGGCATTAACTTGAACACAGGAAGTTCCATCTGAACATGAGGAAAAACTTCTTTACTTTGAGGGTGGCAGAGCACTGGCACAGTCTACCCAGATGGGTTGTGGAGTCTCCTTCTCTGGAGATATTCAAAACCCAACTGGATGCATTCCTGTGCAACCTGCTGTAGGTGACCCTGCTCTGGCAGGGGGGTTGGACTAGATGATCTCTGAAGGTCCTTTCCAACCCTGACCATTCTGTGCTTCTGTGATTCTGTGAAATCTTATATTCAACTATTCCATTCAAAATTAGTTTCTGAAGTAAGTTAAAGAGCTATGTTTTAAATAGTTTGAAACAACCACAAATCATTTTAGCTGAAAGGGTTTATGGAGCTATCATGGAAGCTTATGTTCTGGGAGATTCAAGAGGGTAGTTAATATCTGGGGAAGACTAATGGAACAGAAGCATTAACCTCTAGATAGTTGGAGTACGATGTTGTGTCAAGATTTCTCAGCAGTCTGATTTTTTTTTTTTCCCATGAAGGCCAAAAGTGTTCTTGTGTGGATGCAGCCATAGATTCACAATTTTTCTACACACTTCATTTGAGGTTATAAAAGTCATGGAGTGGCAGGCTAAATGAAGAAGTAGAGTAGTCCTTTTCAAAGTGGTAATGACTGATATCCTGTCTGTAGGACTGAAAGGACCAACAATCAGAAACTGATCTTGCTCCTTTATTCCATTCTCCATTTCCACTAAATGGCCCACAGGGGATAATGCAAACAGTTTTAGCTGTAGTAATATCTGTAAATGTTTCAAATTCTATTACATCTATTCCTGTGGTATGTGAGCACTTCACGATCAGTGTTTATCACATTATTGTGATTTAGTGAGTTCTGTCATCTCTGGGTTTTGACGGAAAACTAAAACACAGACAACAGTGTAGCTGAGGGATCATAGGACATTTTGGACAGTGGAGATTTGAACTCAAGTCACAGATTCGCAGCCAAGTCAGAGGAACAACTTGTTAAATTAAACCACTTCTTAAAATTTAACCTGATTTTGTGAAGATTTTTCCTTACCTGAGTTGGAGAATATGTAATAGTTGTGCTGCGATAATTGCATTGTTGTAACTAAATACCTGAAGGAGGGTATAGGGAAATCATCTCTTCTATAAATATTGAGCTCCATTTCTGCCTGTGTGACTAATAAGCCATTAATTCTAAAAAAGTCAAGCTGTACTTAGTCCTGACATATGTTCAGTCATTTGAATTGGTGCTGTTTTCAGTAACCAGAGATGGAACAGTTATTAGTGTTTCATCTCAATTCAACTTCACTTGGCCAGGGAAGACCCTGGCTGGACAGAAAAGTGGAGTGCTCTCCTTCTCATACAGACTGAAAGGGCAGAGACCCAGAGACTGGGAAATGTAAGGTGGGATGGCTTGTTTCAGAATAAAGCCCAGGGGTAAGAGTTACTTAAACAACCAGAAAATTTTGGCTTTTAACTCCTTTTTCAATCATAGACAAAATTTCAAGACCTAGTAAGTTAGATTTATTTTGAAGCGATGCACTTCATGCCGATGACAAGTTCAGCACTTTCATACTCAGATCTGAACTCAGCTGAAAGGCATAGCTTGTGAAGTAGAGAGTGTAGTAAACTAATTAGCCTAAGGAAGACTGAATCATGGGGGTCATCTCTGGGAAGGTAAAAGATCATCCAAAAGGAGGTATGCTCATGGGAAGGCAGAGCAGAGGAGCATTGAGAACAGCTCCCCGTTCCTCTATAGTGCTCAGACCACGTGAGCTCTGTGATTTGTTAGCTGTCTGAAGAGCGTATATTATGTTTTTATTCTGTGCTGATCAATTTTATTTATTGTTATATTTCATGTTTGATAACTGGAAATAAAAAATGACTGACAGAATTTTTTATGGCCTTAACCCAACCTGTGGAAGAGAGTCATGTATATAAGTCTGAGAGAGATTGATTCTAATGCACATAACTCAAGGCCTCGATATTTCTTAAAAGTCCGGGTTCCTTTTAGCACCTGATACAAATGAACAAAAATCTTGATGAAAATGCAGATGGTGGTTGTTTTACCATTACTGGCTCATAGCGACCAAAACAGAAACTGGCAAAGATAAAGAGCCTGGAGGTACAACAGCCATAGCAAAGCAATTATAGTGTAATGAGGGAAGGTAAGGCCTTGATAATTCCCTTGATGTCTATGCAACTGTAATGGCCTCCTTGGTCTCAAAGATCATAAATAATAAGGATGAAAAATATCCCTTTGCAGTAATAGACTTTTGCTTCCTAATTTGCATAGGCACACCAAGCAATTGTTTGGTAATTTTTCTACATTTTTCTGCCAGTTGCTGCAGGCAAGTTGCTTGCTACTAACCCAGAAGAACAGGATGTGGTACAAAGTGTTAGTAGATCTGTGTTTCATTAGGAATATGAAATGATGGCATGACTCACATTCAATACTTGTACAGGTTGCACCTACTAAAGGGAGTTAAAGTAAATTAAAAACATAAGATCTGAAAGATAATATTGTCCCTCAGATGTGTTAGCAAGTACTCTATTATTTTAAAGGCAAGAATAATTTAATCCTATTTTAAGTTGCATTTTTCCAGGGCTTAAAAAGGGAAATATTTAATAGCATATGACAACATAACAGAATGATTTCCAGGAACAAAATCTCACAAAAAAGCAAAAAAAACCACTTTTAAAAATTCATTGAATCACAAAACCTGTCAGCGAGTGTGCACAGTCAAGAGATGCCAGAGATTTAAAAGGAACACCTCAGAGGTATGAGGTTCCATCATAAAACCGAAATGAACTATTTTCACTAGTGCTCACTACAAGGGAACTTAGGGATGTTCCCCTATCAAGACTCAAGTTCTCGTAATTGAACTTTCAATAGAAGAAATTTTAGAAGAAATATTGACATTACAAATACTAACAAATCCCAAAGGCCGAACTGATATAGAGAAGGAAGCAGGATATACTGTTTTCCTTTGCCGGGCCTCAGGACTAGAAGCAGCGTTAGTAGAAAAGATGTTTTGTTTTGTTTTGTTTTTTTAAAAAAGGACTCTTAGGAATATCTGAGGCACTACAAACCAGTAAGTTTGACTTCTGTGTCAAGTGTTTTCATAAAAAGTACATGGAAAAGTACAATTAGTAGGACTTTATTTATCACATTACTGTATAGCAGTCTTACCATGCAGTCATATACCACAAACACAGCTTTTAAAGAGGGAAGATGTTAATCGATGAGATCTCAAAATGAGCCAGCAATGTGCGCTTGCAACCCAGAAGGTCAACCGCATCCTCAGCTGTATCAAAAGAGGCGTGGCCAGCAGGTCGAGGGAAGTGATTCTGCCCCTCTACTCTGCTCTTGTGAGACCCCAGAGCCCAGAGGAGGGCCATGAAGATGATCAGAGGGGTGGTGCACCTCCCCTATGAAGACAGGCTGAGAGAGTTGGGGTTGTTCAGCCTGGAGAAGAAAAGGCTCCAGGGAGACCTTATAGCAGCCTTCCACCACCTAAAGGGGGTCTACAGGAAAGATGGGGAGGGACACTTTATCAGGGAATGTAGTGATAGGATGACGGATAAAGGTTTTAAACTGAAAGAGTGTAAATTTAGATTAGATATTAGGAAGAAGTTGTTTCCTGTGAAGTTAGTAAGACAGTGGAACAGGTTGTCCAGAGAGGTTGTTGAAGCCCCATCCCTGGAAGCATTCCAGGCCAGGTTGGATGGGACTTCGAGCAAACTGCTCTAGTGGTAGGTGTCCCTGGTCATGGCAGGGGGGGTTGGAACTAGATGATCTTTAAGGTCCCTTCCAACTTTAACCATTCTATGATTCTGTCATTTTCTGTGATTCTGTGAAGTCATACTTCAATCTGTACGCAACTTTCCTGAAGAGTCAGGGAAAATATGGGTAGGTCAAGGTAACACTGAGTACTTTCATTTCAAATAGCTCTTGACAAGGTCACTCATCAAAGGCTGTCAAAGAAATGAAATTCTCAGAGAGGTTGAAGGACAGCCCTGTTTAGAATTAACAACAGACAAAAAAAAGTCTAGCTGTTGTAGAAATATCTCATCAGTCTGAAGAACTGTGAGATTGTCAGTGAAGCCATAGAATACTTTTCTGGGTTTTCACAACTCAGCACATAAACAATATGGAAAGGAAATGAACACAGAGATGGAAAAGCTTGTTGATATAAAATTATTAAGTACAGTTAAAATTAAAACCGTGACAAGCTGCAAAAGGATACTGTGAAATAGAGTGGAGAGGTGATAAAAAATGTCATCCAGTACAAATTTATATAATACCTAAACATAGAAGTGTAGTACTTTTATTAGATATTATTAATCAGTAAAGAGTTTAGAGTGCCATTGCGGATGAACACCAGCTCAAGTGAAAAAGGACAAATAGAACTGAATCATGAGGAAAGCAATAGGGAACAAACAAAACAAAACAAAACAAAACACAATTAAAAAAAAACTGTGATAGAAAGATCTACAGCTTCATTATTGCTGTGCTCTTCTTATCTTCCCTTCCAAAACGATAGAATGGAATTTGAAATGGTGCAACATGAACCCTAGGAAGGATCTCAACTTTATTAAAGATTCACTGTAACGAGGGATTAACAGTCTGGGATTTTTCAGTCTGTAAAAGACACGACTAAAAGGGGTTGTGACAGATATCTTATAAAATCATGAATGACTCAACTGAGATGAATCAGAAACTGGTATTCATAATCACAAAAAAAAAAAACCCAAAACAGTAAAAGAAGTCACAAGGAATGTAATTAAATTATGAAATTTATTGACTTAGTACAAGCCAGTGGGAATATATTTTTTATGACAGATTCAGCTAGGAATTATTTCAGTCTAGGCTAGGGAAAATTTTAATTGACTACAATTTTGTTGATGCCCTGACTTCATTTTAATACCCAGGACACACACATTAATTTCCTTTTTTCTACCAAAAAAAAAATCCTTTTAAGCTTTAATGACAGAACCGGTTCAGAATTTGCTTTTTCATACAAGGGGCAGTATTTCTCCACAAGTTCATAAAACAATGTCAAAACATTTATTTAGTCATATTTTTGATGAAAAATGGGTCACTTGCTAGTACATGTAGTACTTGGATGGTTATGGGTTTTTTTTAAAATCTACTGCTACTTACAAAACCACATTATTTATAGAATTACATTGTTTGAATTAAAAGCATTTTCTGCTTTCTACTTCTGTTATTTGATTCACATATAAGACACATTTAGGTTTTCTAATTAAACTTAGGCCCCCAAATACATGTTTAAATGCCTGTATGCTTAGACTTCCTCCCAAAATATACTCACAGGAGCCTGTGGGACAACAGCAGGAAGAGACCACAGCCCCACTGGAAACTCCTGAGTCCCATGAGGAGCATTTGAAGGGCTAGAAGTGTATGTTTTACCATTTCATCTTTTTATATTATCTTTTGCTCTAATAGGCTGTGGATCGTTTTTCTGTCTAGCTCTGCCAGCTGGTCTTCCTCAGGTGCAAATCTCATATTCCCCTTCTTCCATGTTCTTCCTTATGCTCCTTTCTTTTCTGTTTCTTACATAAGATATTTCTTTTCTCTCCTTTCTTTTCCTCTCTTCTTCCTATTTTCTTGCTTTAGAATTCTTTGGAGATTCTTGACTGATTTTTATTGATTTAGACTAGAATTGTCTTGTTGCTACTATGTCCACAAGTCAGATTTTATTCAGTTTTCCTTATCTAAAAATCTGAACAAGTCTTACTTTGTTTAATATCGCTTTTAGTTCCTGAGTATCACTTACCCCAGTAGCCCATCTTCTGTTTAACCGAGCACAGCTGTCATATTCTTCTCCTGCCATGCTGATTATATTTCCTCTGTCACATCAAATACAAACCTCTCGCCTCACCTTATAAAGCCTGTCTCCCTTCCCCGCTCATTTCTAATTTCCTAAACTCTTGTGATTCTCCAAAGCTGTCAGTCACTCTACAGAAAATTCCAGATAACTCTATTGATTTCGTTGTTTATATTTTCCACATTCTTGAATGTATTTCTAGTTGTATTTTACAGTACTAAGCATGTTGTCCTGATAAAATTAATCATCTCCCAAATTAAACAGGCCACTGAAAATGAAATAACTGAACTTTGTATGTGTCTCAATATCTGTGTTTGTATCTGCATACACAAATTCTCTTACATCATTTGAGTTTTTCCTGCTGAGCTCAGAATCATAGAATCGTTTTGGTTGGAAAAGAACTTTAAGATCATCAAGTCCAACCACTAACCTAGCACTGCCAAGTTGCCACTAAACCATGTCCCTCAGCACCACATCTACACATCTTTTAAATACCTCCAGGGATGGCGACTCAACCACTTCCTTGGTGTCGTGGTTTGGGTAGCCTGTTTCAATGTATGATAACCCTTTCAGCAAAGAAATTTTTCCAAATAACCAACCTAAACCTCCCTTGGCATGACTTGAAGCCATTTCCTCTTGTTCTATCACTTGTTACTTGGGAGAAGAGACTGATCCCCACCTCTCTACAACCTCCTTTCAGGTAGTTGTAGAGAGTGATAAGGTCTCCCCTCAGCCTCCTTTTCTCCAGGCTGAACAACTCCAGTTCCCTCAGCTGCTCTTCAAAAGACTTGTTCTTTAGACCCCTCACCAGCTTTGTTGCCATTCTCTAAACACAGTCCAGCACCTCAATGTCCCCTCCTGGAGTGAGGGGCCCAAAACTGAACACAGTACTCAAGGTCCTCAGTCGAACACATCATGATATGTTGCTTTATTTATCATAATTGACACTGCACTGGTAAACAAAGCTTTGGTCTATGAAAATTCTCACCCTTCTAAAACTGATTGCCTGTTTTAATCTTTCAAAATGTAAATATTAACCCATGTTTGAGAAAATAAACCATTTTTCTTATGCTCACTATTGTGCTGCTGGTAACCCTGAAGAGCATTTGAGAATATGTAGTGGACCTGAGCAAAGCACATCAGATTAAGCAAAGTTATCTCTATCAATTACTAGCTTTACTGCTGAGCAGGTTCAAAAAACAAGCTGCAGGGGTTTTCTATGATAATCTCAACAAATGGAAAACTGATGATATTTCATATTTTAAACATTCTTTATTTTCCAGGTGTGATGGGGGAATATGAACCAAAAATTGAAGTCCATTTTCCTTACACAGTTACAGCTGCAAGGGGAACTACTGTTAAGATGGAGTGTTTTGCACTTGGCAAGTAAGTACAGACTCTTTCATAATTAGACATCATTGTTTATTAAGATGTGACATACCTAATTTGTTGTTTCATTATTTTACTGGATTTCGTTTTCACAGACAGTCCTTACTGCACACTCAAAGTAAACAATTGACTAAGTAGCCAATTACGAATTCCCTGCCCAGCCATTTCTGTGGACAGTAATTCATTCAAGATAAAAGACTCTTTGTCAAAATGAGAAGTAACATTCTTGTAAACAGAAAAAGGAAAGTTTTTTATTGAAAATTTTACCAGACACACATTTATTCACTGTGATGATAAATCAGTAAATTAGATTTTATTCTGCCAAAATATCATAGTTGGAGAATAAATAAGATTAGCAGTTTTGTTTTTTTTTTCCCAGATGTTAGTTTATATATGAAGCTAAGAGCACAATGTTTTAAACATGCCCTAACACACTTAGTGGCAGTGCCAATTGTTTAATTTCTACCTGACCTAATAGCAGTACTAGAGAAGATGTGTTTAGTATTCTCGTCAAGCGTTTTTTTATACATTTATTGATACATGAGTTTCGGGAGAGAAAAATTTTAGAAATACCTCTTTGCTATTTCATGCAAATTAGATGAGAAGTGAAATTACTTCTCTACACTATTCAGATTACAGAATATAGGATGAAATTGATAACATTTAAATTTTGTTGTGGCAGTTACTAGTATTATTGTTGCCAAGAATACGGGGTGCCAAGGGTAGCATACATTCAGACAGAACTAAGAAGCAAGTCTAGTGATTGAAAGAAATTATTCTTTCTTCTGTACATGTATGTAGCTAAAAACAGGTGTTCCACCGGTGATGCTTCACTAGAGACATACTGCCAAATACAAAGGGTAGGTTTTGGTTGGTGGTTTTTGTTTTGTTTTGTTTTGTTTTGTTTTCAAAAATACCCCATCAAATTCTGTGTGGGGGGTGTGTTGAAAGAAATCTCACTGTATTGAATTCCTTTCAGTTCCATTTGATAGTGGTGCTCCTTTTGGACATTGCCTCCCCACCCCCCGAAGTCATGCTGCTCAATATCATATATTCTGCTTGGTTTTTTTAGTTCACAGCACATACAGGCTCCTTACAGCCTGGCTTTGATTAAGAAATAGTGAAAGGATTTGTAACTCCTGTGAAGGAACTTCACAAATCAGATAGTTTGAGGGGTACCGTATCCTCCATATCAATTCTTCGTATATATTTACCTAAGTAGGAACAAAACATAAGAGGAAAGGAGTTTTAAAGCAAAAATTTATTTTCCTGAAGATCACCACTCCAGCTCGCTCAGCAGGTCTGGTTTTCCAGAACAACCTTTCAAAGCCTGTCTCTACTGCCTGAGAGGGCTTTTAAAATGTTTTTACAGTCATTTTGACGTTCATGTATCACCGGTCGATGGATTTGTTCAGATTTTTCTCTTAACAGTTCCTGTTTACTGGCTGGATGAGAAATGTCTTAGACTTACTTCCCTTCTTGCCTGTTTTTCCCAGTTGACCGACATCTAGATACTCTCATTGAGCAGGTCAACGGAAAGTATTCATCAATAGGTACAGAGGAATTCTGACAAAGTATTTTATTTTTATCTATTTAGGCCCAGTGGAGTTGAAGGAGAGGCAGGACACAGCCAAACCAGTCCAAACGAAATGTGGGAGACCATAGCCCACGTACAGGGCTATGAGACTGTCTAATGGGACATTGGACAGTGTCAGCGGCTTTTGCAAATTCATTCCCCACTTAAATGTAAGCAATAGTTTAGAAAGCAAATGTGAGGGCAGAACTTCTGTAGGGTGAAACACAAGTCATGTTTTATAAAGGAAAGATAAAGAAAGAGGTACATGAGAGAGGACAGAAAAGCAATAAATGGAGAGATTCTCTGAAATGTTGAAATATATGAGGGAAAGAGCTGTTCTGTAGAGGCTGGTGGCTCCAGGCTCTCTCCTGTCCGCAACACTAAACAATTTTCTGCCGGGTCAATAGTTGGCAACGAGGCCCTTTTAGACTCTTGGCTATGGCTGAAGCAGTAAGCAACATGTTAGTTTCTGTCTTCCTCATTTCACTGGAATTAAATTGCAGTTCCTGACAGATTACAAGTCAACTGTCACTTTCCAGTGAAGAGGAGGTATGCCACACGTTGTCCATCACTGACAGGCAAGAAACACAGCTACTGATACCTTCCATCATCAGCACCTTGGGATTTAGTAAACTCTCTCAAAAAGCGTCAGTCACTATTCAAACAGCCTCACAAGGAATGCAAAGGTTGACAGGAAAGGCTTCAATTAGCTTATTTCTATGTTCACATTTGGTGTTAACCTTTAATAAGCAAAAAACCAAAAATACCTGAACCATCAAGGAATTTAAGGTTATCTAATAAATTGACCCCATTTGCTGCTATTGTAATGGGCAGCTATTTTTACCATGCACACTCCTTATCTTCTTTTTGCAGCCATTAATGCACAATCAAATCAGCTGAGTTGAAATTGCTTTCAACCTGATATGGTAATAATTACATGAATGACATTTCAGGGCTCGTTTGAAACCTGGAGGCTGAGGTGGAAGGTAGAAATGCATCAGATTTCCTATTCATTTTCATCATTTTCATCATTTTCATTTTTGTCCTCATCTCTTATTCCCGATAGCTTGTAAGGATCTTTTCTTGTTACGTTGCCACGGGTCCCCATTACCAAACTGAATCAGCAACTAATTTGTGCCTTCTTTATTTAGCGTTTTGAGATTTGGTGTTTTGAATTCTTATTATAAATAACACCGAAGTTGTTCTGCTGTTTTTCTCATGCTTGAATTTAGCTGTCTGAAACACTCACTTTTCTCTATCTGCTGTAGCCATGAGAATGACAGACGTTCCAGTGAGATTTCCTGAAGTAGACATTTGGCAAATATTCCAGAAAGAGCCTAGTCTTTAGTTACAGATTACTGATTTATTAATAGTGTTTATTTAGTACCGCCAGTCACTATGGCTGCAGAAATTAAATAAATTGGAGCTTTGCAGCTTTTGTCTCCAAAAAAAATCAAATGTCTTAATTGCATGACAGTCAGAAATTATCTGAGAAGCAGTCCAGTTACAAGTGAAAATATTATGTTACTGATGCCACCTGTAAATAGACTTTGTTGTTGCTAAAGAATTCAAAGTAATACAGGAGTGAAATACCTCAAAATGTTATTTGTATTAGATAATGCTGCTTATAATAAGCATCAATCATTGGCTAAGAAATCACTGCATCTATCCATGATTGACTGCTGAGGTATAGCAGAAGACATGACAGATAGAGGAATCAAATAAAATTTACCATATTATATATCAGAGTGTGCATTTTGCAATTAGTGATATATCACAATTTGTGCTGGATATTTATGATGGCCCACTTCTGTTGAAAGGCTGTTTTTATAGCCATATTCACTGTCACATCCACACAACTTGTGTTTCTATTACATCTATGTTTCATATATGTCTGTATAAATAGTATACAGATATGATTTCTGCCACCCTTTTAACTATGTCATTTTTATTAGGAACATAAATTTTTGTTTGTTTCATAACAAGAAAGAGGGTATTTTTTTTTTTAAAGAATAATTAAAAAAAACCCACTGGCAATTACAAAGTATTAACATGTATTTTTTGAACTTTTTGTAAGAACAGAACTATATCTTTTTATTTTACACAATTGCTAAATCCTGAATAAGATTTACATTAAGCTTTGCTAAAAAAAACCCAAATAATAATTAAAAAAAAATCTCCTTTAAAACTTACTGAATAGAAGATTTAAAAACATCTACTTTTTAAAAAAAATAAATCTAACCAGCAGTATTTTAATATTTGCTTCTAAGTACCACAATTTTCACTGCTTGTATTGTCTGTTACTTAAAAAGACAAGCTGATTTTTTGGTAAAATGCATAAATGAATTTACTGGTAATGAGGTGGCCGTTTGTAGTCCAGATAATCCTGGTTTTCTAACAAGTTCATAATCTCAATGTCATAACTTAAGTTTATTATGTAAATCAGGAAGACAGATCATGACCTTGTTCTTTGGGTAAGTTCTGGTGAAGAAGCCATCATTTTCCCAGCTGACACTCTTAGACAAACCACAGCATTCCTGGCTTTTCTTGCTCTCAGACACTACCTGCTATGACAACATGTTGCCATGTCCATTTTCTTTCAAATACTACTGACTTTGCTTCCAAGAATGTTTGGAGGGAACTGGTTAAGTCTTTCATTATTTTTGTTTCATGTACTTTTTTAAAAGGAAGAATTCTGATGTCTTCATTTTGCTCCCCATTAAAAAGATATGAAACTAATGCTGCCATTAGGTAAAAGGAATTTAAGTTTTGTCACCACCATGTGATATATTCATTAAAGAAGCATTTCCAGTGATGACTATCCAAGTATTCTTTAATGCTTCCTGACTTTGCAGTATAGTTATCTCATAAGTGATTTTAATACCATTATTT
This sequence comes from Vanellus vanellus, assembly GCF_965231255.1. Taxonomy (NCBI): domain Eukaryota; kingdom Metazoa; phylum Chordata; class Aves; order Charadriiformes; family Charadriidae; genus Vanellus; species Vanellus vanellus. The sequence continues at coordinate 208,295,509 of NC_138905.1, read as the reverse complement.
TAACATGGGACTTAAAAGCAGGCATAGATGGAAATATATGGGTTTTTTAAAAGCCTCAAATTGAACAAGTTTTCATAGTTCGAACATGATATGCGACTGGTTTGTCCAAGCTTGCATGAAAAGCTGTAAGTTACAACCCTGAATGAGCACAGACCCCTGCCCTCAGAGGAAAGCAAGAAAAAGGAAGTGTCAGAAATTTATCACTCTTATTTCCCCCCTTTTTTTTTCCTTTTTTTTTCTATTCTTTTCTTTTTTTTCCTTTTTTTTTCTTTTTCTTTCATATAACTCCATGTTACCTTCTTTGTTCCCTTTCACAGAATCACAGAATCACAGAATGGTAGGGGTTGGAAGGGACCTTCAGAGATCATCTAGTCCAACCCCCCTGCCAGAGCAGGGCCACCTACATCAGGTTGCACAGGAGTGCATCCAGTTGGGTTTTGAATATCTCCAGAGAAGGAGACTCCACAACCTCTCTGGGCAGCCTGTGCTCTTCCACCCTCACAGTAAAGAAGTTTTTCCTCATGTTCAGATGGAACTTCCTGTGTTCAAGTTAATGCCCGTTGTCCCTTTTCCTGTTGCTGGGCACCACTGAAAAAACTGTGGGCCCATCCTCTTGACACCCACTCTTCAGATATTTATAAGCATTGATGAAATCCCCTCTGAGTCTTCTCTTCTCCAGCCTAAACAGACCCAGGTCTCAGCCTTTCCTCATAAGAGAGATGCTCCATTCCCCTGACCAACTTCACAGCCCTCCGCTGGACTCTTTCCAGTAGTTCCTTATCTTTCTTGAACTGAGGAGCTCAGAACTGGACACAGTATTCCAGATGTGGCTTCATCAGGGCAGAGTAGAGGGGGAATGACCTCCCTCAGCCTGCTGGCCATTCTCTTTCTCATGCACCTCAGGAGACCATTGGCCTTCTTGGCCACAAGGGCACATCGCTGGCTCATGGTCAACTTTTTGTCCACCAGGACTCCCAGGTCCCTCTCTGCAGAGCTGCTTTCCATCAGGCCAACCCCTAACCTGTACCGGTGCACAGGGTTATTCCTCCCCAGGTGCAGTACCCTACACTTGCCCTTGTTGAACTTCATCAGGTTCCTCTCTGCTCAACTCTCCAACCTGTCCAGGTCGCACTGAATGGTGGCACAGCCTTCTGGTATGTTTTCCACCCCTCCCAGTTTTGTGTCATCAGCAAACTTGCTGAGGGTACCCTCTGTCCCCTCATCCAGGTTGTTGATGCCTCTGTTGACCAAGATGGGACCAAGTACTGACCCTTGGGGAACACCACTAGTTACAGGCCTCCAACTAGACTCTGCACCACTGATCACAACCCTCTGAGATCTCCCATTCAGCTAGTCCTCAATCGACTTCACTGTCCACTCATCTAACCAACACTTCTTAAGCTTACCTATGAGGATATTATGGAAGACAGTGTCAAAAGCCTTGCTGAAGTAGACAGTGTCCACTGCTCTCCCCTCATCCGCCCAGCCAGTCATGCCATCATAGAAGGCTATCAGATTGGTCAGGCATGATTTCCCCTTGGTGAATCCATGTTGACCACTCCCAGTTACCTTTTCCTCTACATGCTTGGAGATGACACTCAGGATGAGCTGTTCTATCACCTTTCCAGGGATGGAGGTGAGACTGACCAGCCTGTAGTTTCCTGGGTCCTCCTTTTTGACCTTTTCGAAGACTGGCATGATATTAGCTTTCCTCCAGTCCTCAGGTGCCTCTCCTGTTCTCCATGACCTTTCAAACTTGATGGAGAGTGGCCCAACAATGACTCCTGCCAGTTCCCTCAGCACTTGTGAGTGCATCCCATCAGGGCCCATGGATTTGTGGGTGTCAAGTTTGCTTAAAAGATCTCTAACTCCATCCTCCTTGAAAGGAGTTTTCCTTTCTCAAGGTTCTCTCTTTTACCTCCATGGTCTGAGATTCCGAAGGGCTGGCCTTATCCGTAAAGACTGAAGCAAAGAAGGCATGCAGTAACTCCGCCTTCTCTGCATCCTCTGTCACCAGGGCACCTACCTCATTCAGCAGCAGACCCACATTTTCCCTAGTCTTCCTTTTACTACTGATGTACTTGAAGAAGCCCTTCTTATTGTCCTTGACATCCCTTGCAAGGTTTAATTCCAAGTGGGCCTTAACCTTCCTTGTTGCATTCCTGCATACTCTGAAAATGTTGCTATACTCCCAAGTGGCCAGTCCCTTTTTCCACACTCTGTAAACTCCTTCCTTCTATCCAAGTTTTTCCAGAAGCTCCTTGCTCATCCATGCAGTTTTCCTGCCTCCTTTGCCTGATTTCCTGCTCCTAGGGATGCACCAGTCTTGAGCTTGGAGGAAGTGGTGCTTGAACACCAACCAGCTGTCATGCACTCCCGTTCCTTCTAGAACCTCAGCCCATGGGATTCCTCCAAGTAGGTCTTTGAAGAGGCCAAAGTTAGCTCTTCTGAATTCCAGGGCTGTAATTCTACATTTTGCCCTGTTTCTTCCATGTAGGATCCTGAACTAATAATTCTTCTACAGACACTCTTTCACATAGATTTTTTAATGTAAAATTGTGTATAATGCACTGACCCTACTTGACTCACACACTTCAGCCTTTTACTCACTGCATTTTAACTTGTGCATCATACCACAGAGTAACTTCTATTTTATTCTCAATATAAACCTCATATTTCATTGGTTTTCTGGCTCCAGACAGAAAAAAAATAAATATACAGTTTATATTATGGTAGTGCCGACAGCCAATTTCGAGTGAGTAATCATACTTTATTTCTCATTAGAACAAATTAGAGGATGTGGGCTATTGCTGTACTTGTAGGTTACCAAAGATTTCAATCTTTGCATCGAAAATAGGATCCCTGGGCCATGTAGACTGCCAAAAATATTGTTTATCTAAAAAAATTAAGTTTTATGCATCCTTTTTTTTTCACTATGGTTATTTTTTAACCACATAGATCAACACATAGAGATCAAAAGAATCAATAGAGAACAGAGCTGACAGACAATTTTTCTTACAAGTCATATGTTTGTTTTTCTGTATTTTTGAGAGACTGTTTTATGCGTGTGCTATTTCTGTATGATAGTAACATCTACACAGTATATCAATATTCTTTCTAAATGTTAGCTTACTTCACTTTAGTAATGTCAAGACTATGTTTTTATTGTGAAATACTCTTAGTTAAAGATGAGAATAAAATAGAGATATTGACTTCCTTTTATTACTGAATTATGATGAGGCTGTTATGATGGAAGCATTGTTCATGTTGTTATATTTAATGTTGCTTTAATAATTCTATTGTAAACTTTGTTTTGAAGACATTTATAGCTCAGTCATAAATGATCATCCCATCTGTAATATGGCTTGCAAAAACTCAGCTCATAGTCCATTTTTAAGTCTTGCTTTCTAAATGAAATAAGGTAAAATAAAAATAAGGTGAAGTTCCATAAAATTAAGTCACACAAGTGAATAAATTTTAGTGACTTGTAATCTAGAAAATGTTCTGAAATATTCTCTTGAAAGAATTAACTCAATCAATTCTGATTAATGAATATCTCAAAGTTTTAATTCCATGGAATATAGGATTTTATTTTATCTCCTTGACCTGATTTTCTTTAAACATATTTTCTAATTGTTCTTCGAACTTTTATTAAAACTGCTATTATTATCTTGTGTCACTATGAATATTTTCATTGCAGACTACGTACATGTAGAGAGAGCTTACTGAAGATTTTTCAATATGCAGAAATAAAAGCAAGAAGTGTTTGGATAAGTGAATAAGATATCTCAGCAAAGACCAGGGTGGCAATACAAAAAATCTGTAGGATCCAGTGAAGGGCATTTGACTGTAACTGTGGAGAACTGCATGAAGTATCTAAAGAAGTTATATTTGCTGGTGTTGCTTATTAAGACAATGACATAGGATAATGGCTATAAAGAAGGTTTCTAGATATTGCAAATCTTTTTGGAGGTGTAATAGACTTTGCACGTCCACATGTTAAAAGGATGTTGCTGTATGGTCTCATCAGTGTTTGGCAAAAAATGTAATGAGGAAGAGAGTAATTTCAGAAAAGAAGGATTGTTAAAGGCACCCAAGAAGTACATCTTTGGTCAAAGGTTTACTAGTACCTGGTTCCTTTCTCTTTCTCCTCTGAACTTTAGCTATACGTGATTTTTTCCAGGAACACAAAATTCACAAACAATAATCCGATAATGTCACAGATCCAGGTTGCACAGTGCTCCGAGTAACACATGCAGTTATCCATCTCGTCCCTCAACATAGGGGAACAGAAGTTGCCAAAATTGCGTCATATTGTTTCTTAACTGCAAAGGACAAAACTTAACCCTCTCTGCTCTTCAAATTTGCAAAATATGATTTTTACTTTCAGTCCACCAGTTAAAACTATGCCCTATGCCCTAAAACTATGTCTTCCATATCTTTCTCCCCGACTTTTATCCTTTTATTGGCTGATCTTGGAAAATACAATATTACCTATTTCATATTGGTCCAGAATGTTTCAGAACTGGAATTCATGTGTTGGCTGTAGACAGCAAGATTCTTCCTGGCTTCAGACCTGGCAGGAGGCACCTCCTGCTTTAAACTGTCAGGAGAAGCAGGCAAGACCTTCTGATAACTTACCCCTTCCCACTAATCAGTGTCAAAATGTCTCATGAGGATTTCTATTCTGAGATCAAATTCTTTTCTGACGTAGATCTTAATACAAATCCATGAATCCCCATCTCACTCCAGCCCTGGTATTATGCTAAAGAATGGCAGACCTAACGCACCGATCACAATTTAAAACAAATTTAAAGTTAACCTGTGTTAACTGCGCTCCACTCTATCCCAAGGGCATCAAGACGAGTGAGGGGTCAAGGTGGCAAGCAGCAGCTGAGTATTATTGCGTATAAACATGGGAATATAACATGAGTATAAAATGATAACATCTGTGATATAAAAGAGGCTTCACTGTATTTAGAGCCAAGTATGACAGCTCTGTTGGCCATTTTCTTTGGGATATGTCAGCACATCTTTACGGTGTGCTGGCAGTCAAGAGGCATAGCTCAGAAATGTTGTCTGAAGTGGAATGGCCATTCAGCCCCAGAAGCTGCTCCTTTCTACGTATTGTCTTTTGGAAATTATTAAGTCACCTTGTACTTTTCCATGAATATAAACCAGTTCTTGCCTCTTCCCACAATAATGGTGACATACAGAAACACCTCTGATTTTACAGATAACCTGATTCTATACTAAAGACATTCAGAGCACATTAACAGCTCTCATTTCCCCTGAATCCTGTGACAGCAGTGCAGACATTGCTATCCCCAGCACGGGAACTGCTGGTCAAAACAAAGTATGAAAGTACATGATGAATCACTGCACCGATAAATGAAGGTTGGAGGGTTGAGGAATTCTAACCAGATTTAATATACAATTTGCAGGCAAAAAGAAAGCTAATTTTGACTTGTCTTTTAAATATATTGCAGTACTCACATTTTAATGACATGCCAAGATCCCTGGCTTGCATTAAATGGAGCAAATCATTCTAGTTGCTATACATCCAATTCCGTGTTGGAACTAGGGATTCAAATATTCAGTGTTTTTCCTGCACATAGGAGAATTACTAGGGGAACAAAGAGTTCTAGCATCTTAGCATCGACTATTAAGCAAATTCACAGTGTAGAAGTCCACCGGTCGTAATTTCCTTCCACCCTCAAAAACAATTCTTATCGTGATGTTCTATTTTTCATCAGAGACATAAAATGGCTGTTTTCTCTTTTTAACACAGGAAAACCATGGCATATGGTATTAAAAAAGGATGATTTGCCCAAAATCAAACTGCAGGACAGAGACAAAAAACAGTATAGAAATATATGTTTCTAAGTCCCATAGGACTCCATGCCCCCTCACACAACTTCTCACTTTAGGAAAAAGATCTTACAGCTGCAAGCTACTCTTAAAACCCAAGAGGGAAATGAACACTCTCCATAGAGCGGCCTTTGTCAATGTTATAAGTAGGGATGTCCTTTCCCCTGGAGATTAACTTGTGATGAGAGGAGGGAACCTTTTTAAACATAAACATGACATCTTCAAGCTGAGTTTGTTTCCGTAACACAGGATTCCCTTTGATAACACATATCTTTATGTCAAATAAACCTTTTTAAGGCTTTCATCAATCTAAAGTTCATTTTTAGCTCACAATGAATAAGAATTTATGTCATAAGGTGCTAGACCAGGATTGGATTTTGTTCCTGGTTTTAAGGCTGGATTGATTTCTGCCTTCCTTTAAGTGGTCTTGTTCTTGCATAGACTTTATAATACTGTTACAAATATTGTGATCATTCATAGCAATATAATAAGGATTCTTTGGTAAATCACAAGTAACACTCCTGGACCTCATTCTGCCTCATTCTGACTAAATGCTTCATACTTACCTCTAAAAATTTAGAGTTAATTGCTTTTACCATAGGGCATAGGGAAAGTGGGAAAAAACGCCACCAAACTACGCATCCCCATCAGTAGAATGCCATTCTCAAAGAAGCAATATTACCGATCCCTTCCCTTTCTCTCTCACCACCATCAAAGAAAACTTGTAAATGCTACTAAAAATTTTGTGCAGTGATTTACACAGCTTTGCTTTAGTTTTAGAGATAGAGGGGCATTTTTTTTTGCATACCAAACTTACTATCCAGGAGCACACATGTAGGCTTTCTCTCTGTGTCAGAGGTTGAGAGGATCAGAAGGAAACAAATTCTGGCAATTGTCAATAGTAGGTCCCCAGAGTTACCATTGTGGTATTTCTCATCAGGATTTCCCACAAAGAAATAAATGCATGTAATACTGTGTGGTACAAGAGCCTCAAATCCAGCACTCTGGAATTGATCTTTACACATACACTGGCTGTATCTGTACAGCAGAGTTACGAAATCCTAGATTAACGTGCCAGCTACAGAAATTCTGCCTGGACAAAGTTTGGAGGATAGAAAAATGACATGAAAGTCCAGTTATAAAATAGCTTTACAGAGGGCAAGTAAACACAGTGTCACTGTAGTACTGCGGCCCTGAGAATCCATGTGAATACCTGACAAAAACACGTCACTTTTCCAGGGAAATTTTCTGCTATTCTGCATTTGTCTCCCCTAACTTAAATTTGTCGATTACTCATGTGTTCTCCCCCATACTAACACAGCAGATATCATATATGTCTTTTGCTTTTCAAGCTGCTTCAGATTCTCTTCTCAACAGCCTTGATCAAGTCACAGGCTGGTGACAATTTACCTGTTGTTATGTCTTTAATATTTTTTAGAAGAATGTCTGCTTACGTCAGAGTGCCCCCAGACAGAAAGCTGAGGCAGGGTGTGATACAGAGACACACAAAAAAAGGGTCATTGGATGGCTGAGGAAAAAACAGAGCTTACTTCTGTCCTTATTTAACAGTTGTAGTAGCTCAACACCTCCTCCATCCCACAATATAGCATTTGCTATAATGTGATGAGAAAACAAAGATACGGAATTTTGCAATGTGGCCCACACATTGTGGCCACAGGAGGAGATGTTCAGCTCTTTCCTATAAAATTTTTCAGCATCTAGCTGTGCTGCTGTGATTTCATTAAATGTAACCAACATTATCTAACTTTCAAAAGGCGAAATAAAATGTTGCAGAAGAGTTTTTCCCCTTTACTTATTACTTGTGAGATTAATACCTTGACTATTGTGGATCTTTTGTTCTCTTGTTTGATTACAACTTAATCATATGACTTTTGTGTTCATAATTGACTTGAATTTAAAAATTTGGGAAAATCTTTAAAATCACCATGAGTGTCAATTGCATTCTCTAAATTTAGCTATCAAACAGTTAAGGTTCATATTTGAGCTAACATTTTAGGCTTACATCAATCAGTACAGCAAAGCCTCTGGAGTATCATTCACTATGAATAATGAATCATTATAGATAATGAATCATTATCCATAGCACTGTTTTGGATGTTAGAGATGCTCTAACATGTTAGGACTTAAAGTGTGAAGAAAATGATGCGGAGCTGGATATGCAGCCAAGCAAGCACATTGTCTTTCCTCTGTGCCATAAAGAACAAGCCAGCAGTGGTGGGAAATCACATCTGCTTTAGTATATGACACTGACACATGCATCAGACCTTTTTAGTACAGTCATAGATGTGTGTTGATGTGACTTGCAGACCTGGGCTTGTTCCTGCACAAAGGCTTCAAATTCATCATCATTTCCTTCTATTATATTTCTATTCTTAAATCACCAGTACTCGCTGCTGTAATATTTCACGACTACTATCTTTTAATAACCAAATGAAAGGAAAAGTTATTATCTTGTCTCCTGAATCTCTGCATCTGACCAGAACAGATTTATATGGGACATTCTAAAGGTAGAATTGTGGTAATGGTTGATGGCCATTTCTGGATACTATCTGATGGAGAGAATTTCATGATACTCCTCAACATTTTAATCCTACATAATTATCCAGTAATAATTAGAAGATATTTAACACAGTTGCAAGGCTGAAGGGCATAAGGAGAAAGGTTTTTTTTTCTGGTCTCAAATGCACAGGCATGCAGAGGTTTTCAAGATATATTGTGATATGAACCTGTGGGTTTGAAGCCACAGCTCAGAACAGTGGTGCATGGTAAAGAGAAATAGTGTGGAGAGGAATTGAAATTACAGGAGAAAGTAAAACATTTCAAAAAAGCACATCGATTTGTACCAACCAAAAATAGAAAAAGTAACCTATGCATTCTTATTTAAGAAATTGCTGAAAACTAGGAGCTCAGATCCATGGAAAAGGCATTTTAAAATTCAGACATTACTCTCATTTCCACCTCACCCCTTTTCTGAAATAAACATATGCTTTATAAATCCAATTAAATTGCCAAAATAAATAAAAAGTATAAAATTTCTTCCAATAGTTTTTTCAAATCATTATTTCCAATGAAGCTTGTGAAGAATTCCCAACAAAATAAATAGAACTTGTCCGAAATAATATAGTGCTGAAAATTGACTCTTATAATCTCTTCTAGATGTAAATGTAAAACTATAACTCATATTTTCTTCAAATTCAAAGTGAACAAACCCACCATAATGTCTATTACAGTCACCAATGACCTCTTAAAACTTTTATTTCAGCTCAGATGAACGAGAGCTTTAATGACGGCATTTCTGAAATCAAGTAGGATTTTTTTCTCCATGGTGCTAAGATTTACTGGTAGTATTCAACAGATTATTTCCAAAAGTGAGGAGAAATCTTATCTTTGAACTCAATTGAAACTTGAATAAAGTGACTCAGAGGAGTTGAATGTGAAAAAGGACATAATAAACACGGAAACTATATTCCCACAGATGTCTACTGAGACCAAAATAAAAATGGATTATAATGATTATAAGATTTAACAATTATGCATATTACATTAAACTCATATTAATGTTAGAGATACTTCTGCTGCTGCTCTATTTTTTAAAAAGCTGTGGATCATTTGAAAAGATGAACAATACGTGCATATGTTTGTTAGCTTTTATGGTGGATTTTATGAGTTTTCTAGAACAGTCACACAATTCTATTCTCTCACATCCTCAATCAGATATATTTCATTCTTTCATTTCGTTCTCACACAAGTCACAGAGGAGACATAGGTATAGATGTATTTTTATTTCAGATGTAAAATTCATACCTCACTTATAAGTTATGCAAGGAAAATAAGAAGCTTCATTAAACAGAACTACAAGTTGTCTGCAAATAGTGATTTGCAGTTTGGGAGTACTTTCCTTTGAAATTATTAAATCTACACAGCTAAAGTAATTTTATCTCCTTGAAAAACTCCACTTACTACCTTGTAGTGATGAAGAAAAAAGTGAGTGTTTATAAAGTGTTTCCTAACGACTCAGAGAACAAGTTTCCTCTGACTTTGCCATGCTGTACACATTTACTTACTGCAGTGTACCTGAAAGTAAATTTAAAAAAAATAGTTAAATGCAATTTAAAGGAAATTTTCTAAATACCTGAATTTCAGAACAATCTCATAGTAGCTAAATGAGACAACTTTTGTGGTTTATGATGTCTTCATTGTTTCTCAGAGATATACACTATGAAAAAATTCCACTTATCAGTTCTATTCAGCAGAACAAGTTTTCCTCCATGGCAATAGAGCAAAAACATTTTTGTCACTGATTTTACTGGAAGTAGGGCTGAAGGGCAAATAAACAATAATGGGCAACAAGAATGGCACCCATACGTTGCCAAAGAAAGTGTAGCTGCACACCTACCTCATGCATAAACCAGCAGTTGCTGAGCAGCATTGCCCTGTACCAGCATAAAATACTCCTACTGTGGAGCTGTGCTGTGATCAATAATGATTAACAAAAACTTGCCTGGCCATGGTGGCTGTTCTGCAGCCAGCAACCGTGACATAATTCTATTCCATAAAGAAAGAGGACAAGCATATAAGAAGCTTACACTTAAAGCCAGAGCCACAACAAGAGAGTTACAAAATCTCCAGAAAGTCACTCAAGAAAGAGTATAAATATCCTATTTATTCTTCATTTTAGAATTGAACAGGTGTCAGATAAGAATGGGAAGTTCTTTTAATCTTCTAATTGAAAAGCATGCAAAGTAACTTCTAATAGGAAGCAAACCTTATTAATTTAGACCCATACAAGCTGCACAGAAAAGTTCTCAAACCAAACCTACAGGACACCAAAATTTAAAATCAGTCATCAGGAAAGTAATGTAAGATTAATAATGAGCAAACCATAAAGCTTCCATAGTGATACAGGAGGAAAAAATAAAAGGAGCTCATATGATCCACAACCACCTAAAAAAGAAAAATATATACATGATTGGAGTGCTGAAGAAAGAGGTCAGTCTGGTTTGTTTACTAAGGAAAAAAAGGTGATTTGATTTCCATACATGTATTTCTTCCATGTGGGACAGTGATAAAGGACCATTTTGCAACAATAGAGAGGTATTGTAGTGACAATGTCTCAGAGATGAATCCACCCACGCTCACAGTTAAAGTATCTTTTGTCAGGTTAAGTAATTAATGCAGCAATCCGATAAGGGAAACAATGATTGTCTCTTTGTGATACATTCAGATAAATAGTGGATACCTTTCCTAGGGGACTATATGTTGGCTTTGTGAAAGTAATTATGTTCAATGAAACTCAGTGATTTGTGACATTCAGGAGATAAGATTAGAGAAACCTTCTGACCTCCTACTACAAGTCAGGGAATTTTCTGATTCTTTATGAAGAACTAGAATTGGGATCATCATGTCTGGAAGTTTGAGTACAACTGCAGTAAGTCACAGCCTGATTTTAACTGTCTGAAGAATAGCTGGAGCTTTACCCACGGGTGGTTGCCATGTCTGTATTTGTTGTGTCTCATACTGGACACCCTGAAATACTGAGGGAAAGGTGTAGTTTTTTTAAAGCAGCTTCATATGCTTACAGAAAGTAGAAGTTAGCAATGATGGCAGAAATTAATAGAAGCTTTGAATTTGAATCTGAAGTACTTTTCCACATCTAAAGTGCCACAAGAGCCAACAATATGTATAACTAAGCTTAGACTTGAAAGCAATTCGCTGTTCGTATAAATGGAAAATATTTTTTGAGAATGTATTAGCATGTAACAGTTACGTTTTCTTTCATGATGTCCTCCAAGCTTCTTTTGGAATACCTGAAGCAGTCTAGTATTCAGCTCACAATCAAGCATTTTACAACTACAGTTCTTTTTTTATTTTTCTTTTTTCCTTTTTTTCCTTTTTCTTTTTTCCTTTTTTCCTTTTTATTTTTTCCTTTTTTTTCTTTTTCTTTTTTCTTTTTTCTTTTTTCTTTTTTTTCTTTTTTCTTTTATCTTTTTTCCCCCCTTGAGTATCCACTGCCATATTTAGACAAATGTATGTATGCACCAAAAAGCCCAATGGACTGATGAGTGTTTGGCCTGAAAAGAAAACTGAATGAGTGCAAACACTATCTAATGCATTTCTCCCCTCAGAAAATGAATGTAAATGACACAGTTTCCACATAGACCTGTGTGGAATAGCAAGCTACAGTGAAAAGCCCTTCCACTCCTGCGAGCAGGCATGTAATGCTGTGAGTCAGAAACAGTAACGGCATTAATACAGACTTCTCACACAGCCAGTTTTATTACTTAAAGAATATTTCACCAGAAAATGTCTCCAAAACTTTGGTCAACTCAATCTATCCAAGAGCCAGTGGTACTGAAATCCCTGACCTAGATGGACGGATCACTTACTGATCTCCTGAACTGCAGTTTCATTGCAGGAAAATTGGGAAGTGTTGGAATTTGCTAAATTCATTCAGGTTTTGAAGCTGTTATTTTCTTTTACCTATTGAGTGAAGGTGTTCAGGAGTAAAGCATCGAGTGCTAAAGAAGCTCTAGAGAGAGTATTTCAAGTGATTTACTTGGTCTCAATAAAAACTTGGCCTCCCTTGTGGATGAAAGAGACACATTCCATGTAACAAACCATTTATTAAGGGTTCCCTACAGCAAGTGAGGTATATCAAGCATTATATGAACATTAATTGTGGTTATATTTTATCGCTACCTAGATTATTAAGTGTTTAAACCACCAGATAACAGAATCTATATTCTTAAGAGTGGAAGAGTGCTAACAGTAATTTTACTAAATATTTCAGCCCTGTTCCAACAATCTCTTGGAGGAAAGTTAATGGTCATAATCCAAGTAAAGCCCGCCTGAGAAAATCCCAAGCTGTGCTTGAAATACCTAATGTGCAACTAGAGGACGCAGGGATGTACGAATGTAAGGCTGAAAACTCTCGTGGAAGAAATGTCTTCAGAGGACAACTACAAGTGTACAGTAAGTGTAACTGCACGCAGTATTTATTATCCAATGATGCTTTGTCCACGCTTAACGTTTTAACTACATATGAAGGATGCTAAGGTCCAGTAGAAATGAAATATCTTTCTTCTGAAATACAATTAGTATTGCATCAATCTATATATTTTTGTTCCTTAGTAACTCATTAAAGTCTAAAATTTAAACAGTTGACCCCCTCAAAGAACTGGCTTAAATACAATTTCATGTTTGATGTCTGTTTGATGTTGATGAGTTGGGGGGGTTGTGGTTTTAAAGGGTATTGCTATAATTTTAAAAGTCTATTTTTTTTCTCCTGATATGATATACAGCAATGACATGTAACTTAAAAATTATGTATCTGTCAGAAAACAATATTAGAAATATCTTAGGATTTTTATCATGGTTTTATTAATGTTTCACCCTTGCCATGCCTCAGTTTTGTCAAATTCATTTTACAGGAATCAGATCTAGAGAAATGCTCCTGTTTTTGTAAAAAATTCTCCATCTAGGCATGCACAATTTCTGAAGGTTCTGATTTTGAGAAAGTGCTGAAAATTTTATTTCAAACATTGGTCTTCCTAAAGGTTTTTTGAGTGAAAATTAAAAAAAAAAAGAATCATGTATCCCATTGAAAAGAAAAAAACACAACCTGACATTAAAAGTATTTAGTAAAATCATGAATTTTATATATTGTTGCTGCATCCTAGAGGCTAGAAACAAAAGCTGATGTAAGACATGCCCCGAATATTTACAAGTCAGATTTTTCCTTATATTGAATCATAGAATCATAGAATCATAGAATGGTCTAGGTTGGAAAGGACCTTGAAGATCATCGAGTTCCAACCCCCGTGTCATGGGCTTGCATAGACTTGAGTCCCACCTACTTCTCATCAATTAAAGCTACATCACTTGCTATCTTTCCATGAATCCTACAACTTTAAATACTTAGCAGGAAAGGTCTACTGCAGGAGATCATGCAACAAATCTTTCAGACTCTGAATTGCTTTCTGTCTTCAAATATAGCAGTCAGTGGAATTCCAACTGCTGCAGTTTAGACAGGTCCTCAGGCTAATAGACACCTTTAAGAAGGAGTCTCTCCTGTTAGTCAATTTTATTTTTCTTTTCTTGATTTCAACCCACGGTTCCTAGTGCTTTCTCCCGATTACTGACTATACACAGTTGTCTGTTTTTGTTACACCCGTCCATCAAATACCGTAGCCTGGCATCATATATTTAGCTTATTCTCCACATATGTCAATATTTCCATGTCCATAGTCAATTTTCCTGTCTCCTCCAGCTTTCCAACACCTTCATCTTAGCTCCCATGTTTTTAGTGAGTATCACCATCTCTCCGGATGATGCTTCTCTCCTTAGTTTTCATTCTCATCCACCTAGAGCCAAGGGCAGGTTTTTGCCTTTTTTTTTTTTTTTTTTGGTGTATGCTGGGAAAAGCATGTGATGGGAAAGGTGGTAGTTTGCACCTTTTGTTTCAGACATGCCATTCTTGCTGCACTTCCAGCAAAGATTTTATATAAGAAGGAGGACAACAAAGCTGGTGAGGGGTCTGGAGCACAAGTCTTATGAGCAGCGGCTGAGGGATCTGGGGTTGTTTAGCCTGGAGAAAAGGAGGCTGAAGGGGAGACCTTACCGCTCTCTACAACCACCTGAAAGGACGTTGTAGAGAGGTGGGGGTCATTCTCTTCTCCCAAGTAACAAGTGAGAGGACAAGAGGAAAGGCCTCAAGTTGCGCTGGGGAGGTTTAGATTGTATATTAGGAAAAATTTCTTCACTGAAAGGGTTGTCAAGCATTGGAACGGGCTGCCCAGGGAAGTACTGGAGCCGCCATCCCTGGAGGTATTTAAAAGATGTGTAGATGTGGTGCTGAGGGACATGGTTTGGTGGTGGTTTTGGCAGTGCTAGGTTTATAGTTGGTCTCGATGTTCTTAAAGGTCTTTTCCAACCTAAAAAATTCTATGAATCTATGATTATAAGGCTTTTACTGAAAACAGCAGTCAAAACCCAGGCACTACTCAATGCCTCCTACTTTGCCAAAACCGCAGTGATATTTCTCTGGTATTAGAAATCCTTACTGTCAATTACTTCCATGAAAGTATAGCAGCTCCCGCTAGGGACCTGGGGGGCAGGGACATTTAGAAGCGTGCTTGGTCTTTTTCAATAATATTTCTTAAAATGTCTGAAATTCAGAAAAAATTATTTTGAGTTATAACATGTATCTCAACTCATAAACTTACTGGCTGTTTCCTAGAGCTGTGAAACTACTAGATGCCAAAGCACCTTATAAAGGAGTTACAATTATCTCTGCTTTCCTCTTTCAGAGTTATAGGAATATAAAAGGTGCTCTTCAAGAGAGAAACTAAGATGCTGGAAAATTAAATTATTTCCTCAAGAGCACCCTGCAGGCTTGTAGCATAAATTCACAGCAAACATGATGTAGTGTTCTACACAACTCTGCCTCTCTCATTAGCCAGGACACATTTTGTTTTTGAGCAGAAATCCAGGTACTACTTAAATCTAGGAATCCATAAAAACATTTTCTATGTCAGTTTTATTCTACTTTGTCTGGGTAGAAATATGAATTTTTAGTTCTCCACCATTCTCAAAATTATATTTTTTACAGTCAATGGTTTTATGAATAGCGCACAACTTATGCTATTTGGCATTTTTTGCAATAATATTAGAACAACTTCCGTAACATCACAGAAAGGGGGTCCACTTCAGATTGTCTCATTCTTCTGATTAACAGATATGTGAGACTAGTATATTATTAATTTTCTCTTAAGTCTATGATTATACTTTAGACTACCTTACAGATAAGTCAAAACCAGATCTGAGCCGGAGTTTCACCTATGTGCATTAGCAGGGAGCGAGGCCAGAGTAGGTAACAGAGAGCTTCCAGATGGAGGAGACCGGCAGCGACCTGCAGTACAGCAGAACAAGAAACACACTCTGTTACTAGCCCCCTACCAGCCCCTTTTCTTGGCCTCGAGATTAAATACTCCCCAGTGAGCCTCTCACAGCCTTCAGTGCTCCTGAAGACAGTGTTAGTGTCCCATTGACCTACAAACCTTGACAGCCTTTTCCAGGGGTGTAGCGGGGTTTGTTTGGGTAAGAAGCTTTTTAGCAGTGCAAATCTTAACTAAACGTTACTTTACAAAATTCTCAGTTTCCTTTGCTGACAGCTGATTTGGCAGGATTTGGGGGCATTACTTGAAACATCATTTCCTGCTATACCTTTTATTCATAACAGTCAACATTAATTATTTACCTTTAAGCTCATTGTTTTTTCACTGACAACTTATTCCTCCAGGAAACAGTGATTATTTGGGCTCAAAAATTCAGATGTAGGCCATAATTCCTTACTAAGGGTTTCATGTAAAATTTCAGAGCAGGCTGTAGGACCAGCTGGGTCATATTGCAGTCTCACAATCTTCATATTTGCAGGAACTCGCTTGCTGTCTGTTTGAATTTTCTTCATTTTGTCAGTTGCATCTGATCTGGGTCACCACAGAGTATTTTGGAGAAAGCCCAGGACACCCAGTCTGCCTGTCTGGTCACATTTAATCACAAACTAGTGAGTTTTCATTTCTTACCTGGTGCTGCAATCCAATGACTGTCTGATGCAGCTCGTGCTTTGGATGTTGTTCAGAAAGTGGTATTTTTGATGCTGATAGTTTCAGATTGTTGTAGTCTCAGTACTTAGTAGCAATTCAGCTGTAGAAGTGAAAAAGGCATTAAAAACAAAATTTTGATAATACAAGACATCCTTATATGCATTGTAACTTATTTTGAAAGGTGTGATTTTTCACCAAGGGATCTGCTCATCCTGTAAGTTTCCATGAAATTTTATTCAAGCTCAAAGTGATTAATAGAAGAGACCATAAAAATTAAAATTTGGGTGGAGAAATTCATAGAACCATAGAACAGAATCATAGAATAATTTGGGTTGGAAGGGACCATTAAAGGTCATCTAGTCTAACCCCCCTGCAATGATCAGGGACATCTTCAACTAGATCATGTTGTTCAGAGCCCCATCAAACCTCATCTTGACTGTTTGCAGGGTTGGAGTATCTACCAGGAAACCCCTGCCAGTGTTTCACCACCCTCATAAAAAAATTGTTCTTTATATCTAGTTCAAATCTTCTATCACTTATTTTAAAGCCATTAGCCCTTTTCCTGTCGCAACAGACCCTGCTGAAAAGTTTGTCCCTATCTTTCTTAGAAGACCCCTTTAAGTACTGAAGGGTCACAATAAGGTCTCCCCAGAACCTTCTCTTCCAGCTGAACAACCCCAACTCTCTCAGCCTGTCCTCATAGGACACATGCCCTCTGATCATCTTCTGGTTTCTCATCAACCAGATCTTAGTTTTAAATGTGTAACAATTTCCTATGATCTTTTTTGTGGTCCTCCTCTGGACCTCCTTCAACAGGTCCATGGCTTTCCTGTGCTGAGGGCCAATAAACTTTTGTAATCACAGTTCCTCCACAAATCCTGACAAGAAGCATTTTCCCAATGGTAATAGCTATTTCTCTTACTCTAAACCTCTTGGATTTGCTTCTGTGTTACCTACTCACTACTGTTAGTTCAGTGGAGGGTGGTTTTGTGACCCAGACCACAGAACCACTCTTTTGGCCATTTTTTTTCAGCTGGATCAGTTCCCTGATCCTGCTTACAGCTGTGCTCCATGAGCAGCACTGCTGCCACAGCAGGAGAGGAGGTTTGCCGTAACACCGGAGAGGAGCAAACAGCCGAGGGGAGGGATATTCTATAATGCAGTGTAAAGGACCACAGACCATCCTGATTTTAAAAAATATTTTAATAGCTTTCTTATAAAAACTGTATGGAAAAAAATCCATGGGTGCTACTACACGTTAGCCCCAGATACACGTAGTAAAACTGGCTAGAGAGGAAGAGATTTTTGTGGTCAGAATTGCAGCTTCACTTGAAATTTATCTTATCTTTCTCACTGTGATTGATTTTTTTTTCACCCCCAAAATGACATTATCCCAAGTCATTTGTCCATGCAAAATTTTGTCCTTAATTTCCTTTCAGTCAAAAAGTTGCTTAATAATTTGAGAAAGTAGGCTGTTTTCTGCATCTGAATTTCGTTTTGCACAGAGGATATAAAAACTGGCCTGTAAGCTTGCAGATTTATTGCCAATTTGTGTTTGTAAAACATTTTGACATCCTTGAATAAAGAGGTGCAGAAATGCAGCATAAAATAAATCAAGGATTGGATGGTGATTTTAAAATCTCAAAAGCATTGTAGAAAGTTATGGCACAATATCCATAAAGACTACTGAATAATAAAACACATCCTTCTATTCTTACATTCACCCCAAAAGTCTTCACTGGACGGGTAAAAACCAGGCAAACACATATTTTTCCTCAAGATGATTGTTACATTTATAAAAAGAAAAACAAACATGTTACTTTTGAAATCTGTTTAAATGCTTCTTAGAATTTATGTTGTCTAATTAAGGTTAAGTGCAATCATGGAACGAAGTTTTCTTTGCCCTCATGTGTATCAGGATGATGTTAACATATTTTTGTTAAAAAAAAAAATAAAATACATTGAGTCAGAGTTTGTCAGAGGTTGTACATCCAGTTAAATGTTTCACTTTTTTAATTATCAACAGGGTTTAAGAACGAGTGTTATGATACTATGGAGAGTGACCCTTGCTAACGAGCAGAGAGGGAATCCTCAGTAGCAAAGTAAGGAGTACATAGAGAGAGGAAAGGAAGCCAAAAAATGATGAATATATTTCTCTCACTCATGCATTTAACTCTACTCCTGCTACATCTACCTATCGCTTTCCTACCTTCTTCTCAAAGGGGTGGGAGTTGGAGTTATTGCCTTGGCTGATGGCAAGTTCAACAGCTTGAAAATTATGACTCCATAATGGGTAGGGAATGGCAGTTGCGTACTGAGAACACCTCTGCAGCCAGGCTTGGGGAGACAGTTTTATTTCAGTGTAAGCAGGTGCACGCTCTAACTCTCAACACTCTGGTTCATGATGAGACCAAATTCAACATAGAAAAGTGAGACTAGATATGCTTTGGGTCCTATATTAGAATTTTCAGAAAAACAAAATAATAAAAAGAATGAAAATGTAAATAGGAACTGTTTAACACCTCTTTGAAACTGCGTGATTTTGTGGCACCACTGGCTAACATTTATGAATTTTTAGTTACATATTCAACTGTCATGTCTTCAAAAATCATATTAGCATACTCATTTTCAAATGAAACAATTGCATCTCAGCATGCTCCCTTTGTGCATACCAAAACATTCAAAAATAAAACAGGAGCATCAACTATACAACACAATTGAATGATATTCTTAGAACTATTAGTACACAAGTAAGCCGGAACTCCTGCAAACTGCTTCTGAGGATTTCATGGGATCCTTTGATATAAGTTAAGAATCACGTGATTCAGCACAGAGGAGCACATATGGAGCATGTCATGCATTGCCTTGACTGTAAGAAGAAGAATAAGAGACCAGAGGTTTTTGGTCTGGAGTTTGGGAATGAGGTTGGGTCAATCTTATCTCTGTTTTCCTCTACTAAAAGGGAAAAGACTGACTCTTTTTCTGATACATTTCCAGCTTCTGACAACTGTCTGGTCAGGGATTCTGAAACACACTAGTCTCTGCTTAGGAATGATGGACACCTCATTCACTTTCTTTATCATCCATGCACGAGATGTAAGCTAGAAGCAGTTAGTCATCTGTCATGCTTTTTCATATCTTCTCACGTCTTTGATTGGTGACCTGTCAAAAGCCAGCTAGATTCAAAGATTTATTTTTAAACTCAGTTCCCCATGTTTAAGTACATTATCAATTATCCGACGTTTGAAGCAGAGACTTTGTTGTGACAGATCTGTACTTCTATTCATACCAAGCAGAAGAATTTTACATTCCTTTAACAATGAAGGTCTTTTAGCTACTTATTATCTACTATTTGAAAACAAAAACAAACAAAACAAAACAAAACAAACAAAAAAACCCAAAAAACCAACCAAACAAACAAAAAAGCAACAAACCACCAGCATTTAATATCAGTAAGTTAATTAATTTCATCTATCTCTTTGCAATACAAATTGATATGGCTACAATATGAAAACCCAAAATCTGGCCTTTAAGCATATATTTTTATTTCTGCATATGAATGCTCAGTTCCTCACCGCATCTTACAAAGTTTTCCAAACTATAAGATCCTACATATAGCTACCTGATCCACTGCTGTATTAAAGATCTGCTTTTCTGCAAAAAAAAATTCCCTGCTTTTTAACAGATAATTACATGAAATTTAAGAACTAATGATCGCATATACACCTAGCAACTGTCTACCTTTAAAAAAAAGACTGTTTTAACATTGTTTTACTGTGTTATTTATGTTCCTGATGAATGGGTTTTACATTACATTAAAAACATTTTCTCCCTTGAAATCCGAATTAAAGCCAAGGCACTTAAACAAAAATATGTGCAAATACCTTACCAAATGCCCAGTCATCCCTAGCTTAATAAATTATGATTTCCTAATAAACTGAGAAAACTACATGAAGCAGAGTCTATGATGATTCACCTCATTAGCAAAATTTAAATAGCTTAGGTCTTGAAATGTTACTAAATATTCTATTGTGAGTACCAAGCAAATGTTCTTAAATTCAGTAATAATCAATGCATTAATATATGGTACTGTCATTTAATCCATTGGACTTTATTATATCAGGCAGATTATTCCTGGTCATTATACAGCTCCCTGCCTGTTGCCAGTACAGCATTTCCTTGAAAGTTACGGAGTTTTATTAATTTTATTGCTCTCTTGGTTTTGGTGGTTTGTTTAAATGTGCTGCTTTCTGAGAGGAAGCTAAGCTTCATAAAGGCCATAATTTAAGCTCTTTAGTTGATTAGGTCTTTGCATCTCAGCTAGAGACTTACCAGTTTATATGCTTTGTATATAGCATGGTATTTTTTTCTTGCAGCCTACCCACATTGGGTGGAGAAACTTAACGATACTCAGTTAGACAGCGGAGAGCAGCTCCGATGGGAATGTAAGGCCACTGGAAAGCCAAGGCCCACATACCGCTGGCTGAAAAATGGAGTTCCTCTCTGGCCACAGGTACATTGCATGTTTCTCCATTCAGATAAAGTCAATGAAAGTACTGAAAAGTACTTCAGAAATTACTGTTTTCTGTGTTGGTGTCTTAAGTGTTAGTATACAGACAGGTTTTCTGTGCAGATCCCCTCTGAACCATCTCCAGCAATGTAAAATCACATTCATCACCAATTCTTTGTAGTTCAGAAATATCTGGGAGATGGGGCCTTCTGAGCTGTGTGTGCAACAGCATCTGCCATCTCCAGTAAGTTTAATTATTTTTTTCTTAGATAGTAGTATTACGCTATTTGTATCTATTTTTCTTTCTGTATAAAAAGATAATAACAGCTCAGAGAAGTGTTATATTTGCTGAATCAGATTCCTTCATATTTCCCCCAGATGTTATGTTATTTACATTTTGTTTGTATACAATCATACTCTTTAATGAGGGCAATGTAAGAGTCACAATGACTGTTATTATTTTCATCAGTTTTCAACTCTATTAATTCTCTGCAAGTAACGGGACTCACCATCAAGACCATTCAAATGCTCCATGTAAGAGTCCTAAAATGTAAAGTCCTTAACTACAGTCACCTGATATATTTCAGAATTAGATCTAGAGAAAATTCTCTTCCTTTTAAAAGAGCGCTCATGGCATGGCCTGCCTTTTATTTCACTTTGTTCTGTTCCTCTCACTGAATCATCAACACATCAGCCCACATCATGTGGGTTTTGCCTAACACCTTTCCATTTTTACAGTCTCCCAAATTATTGGGAGTAAAAAAAAGTTCGTTAAATTTATTTCATGGATTTTTCCGGATTAAAATAAAGCCGTTCAATTCTGGGAGAAAATGTCTCCATTTTGTAAATGAATTCATAGAATGGATTTATGAATATAAAAGATGCAATGTCTTTCTTTTCAGTGAATGTTGCTTCTATCTGTGAACATCATCCAATTATGCAAACAATGAGAAAGGAAACATAAACACAGTTTACTTTTGAAGCTGTGAGGCATTGAAAATAAGGTTATATCCATTTACTTTATCCATTTCTGCCTTTTTAGATGGAGCTATTAGTCCTGAAATTGAAGCAATTTAAATATCTGTACGTTTTGGTTTTCTGATTTTCCAAACCATTAGTTGCACCAGGCTCTGAAATTTAAAATTAAATTTCAGTTTAAACTGGGGGTTTACAACAAAGAGAGCTTTTTTCACAGTCTCCTCTGCATTTGCAAACAATCTGTTCTTTATCAATTTTTAATTAAACCTACAACTATAATAATGAAACTTTGAGATGTTTTATAGCTGTTCAAATTATTCATTGTACAGCTCCATGAAGTACACATTTCCATAAGCAGCTATTACTGCTCCTTCTCTTCCAGCTGTGGTAATTATTTTCTACTAGTGGACCTTTCAAATAAGAAATTTGCACTAATGATGAAGGCAACTAGACCCTTTCACTCTTACTCATGCAAGCGATCTTTTATATGTACATTTATGGAAATATTACCGTGACTGAAACCAAACATTTGCTGAAGATCATCAGATATGTTGCACCCGCAACTGACTTCTTGCCTCATTAAAGTTCCCAGGACGAACTGCTTTTAAAAATCATGTAAGGGTAATAGCAGACAAACAAGCAAACAGACAAAAGCAAGCCTTGGAGATAGTGAACTTACACTGAAAAATATTTACTTTTAAATATTTTTGGAGTTTTTTTCTGCCCTCCCCCATCTGCTTTATTCTTGTTATCCCTTATATAACAAGAAAAAAGTAAGCCCCAGAAAATTTGTTGCTCAGTTTTATTTTAGCTTAATACCGTCTTTTGTCCCTTTGCCTTAAGCTAATCGCACAGCAAATTTCCGATGCTTGTTTGCTTTCATAGATTTTTTTTATATTCCATTACAGAGCAGGATTGAGATGGTTAATGGTGTTCTGATGATCCACAGTGTGAATGTCTCAGATGCTGGAATGTATCAGTGCTTAGCAGAAAATAAGTATGGCACCATTTATGCCAGTGCCGAGCTGAAGATTTTAGGTAAGTATTATCAAAGAAGAACAGACTGTTCTTTTTTTTCCCTTTGATAATTACATTTGTTCTTGGTCTCTACAATAAGAAACAGCTTCTGCCAGTCCAAAATTAACAGAGCAGACAAAAGTGGGTTCCTTTTTCTTCTTGTTATTTATGTGTGAGTGAGTCCTTTGTTGCCCGAGAGAGCACAGGTCCTTCTGTTAACTGAAAATCTTCTTTCATAAATTACTGAATCAGTCACATTTTGTCACTATTTCTCATATAAGGCTATTTTGGTTCAAATACATGGAAAAATATTTTTTACTCCTTTAAAAATAAGTGCAAAGGAGAAAGAAGCTTAGAGAAAGTAAATATATTTTAGTGTCTGTTAAATTAAGTTATTATTTTTACCAGGGCCATTATTCAAATATAATTAGCATGATCATAGAATCATAAAATGGTTTAGGTTGGAAGGGACCTCAAAGATCATGTGGTTCCAACCCCCCTGCCATGGGCAGGGACACCTTCCACTAGACCAGGATGCTCAAAGCCCCATGCAGCCTGGCCTTGAACACCTCCAGGGACGGGGCTTCCACAACTTCTCTGGGCAATTTGTTCCAATGTCTCACCACCCTCACAGTAAAAATTTTTTCCTAATATCTATTTTAAATCTACCCTCTTCCAGTTTGAAACCATTACCCCTTGTCCTATCACTAAACTGACTAATAGTTTTCCGCCATCTTTCCTGTAGTCCCACTTTAGATGCTGGAAGACCTCTATAAGGTCTCCCCAGAGCGTCCTCTTCTCCAGGCTGAAAAACCCCAACTCTCTCAGCCTGTCTTCATGGGATAGGTGCCCTCTGACCATCCACTGGTCACAGATCTTAGTTTTAAACGTGTAAAAATTTCCTATGAAGTCACCAGAACTGATTGAATACTGGAAATTACATACTTGAGCTAATAGCATTCCATAGCGAAATAAATACACCGCATAGTTTTACCCGGAATTATAATAAAAAATTAATTATTCAAAAGTTGAAGTAGGGAATTAATGAAGAAATTTTGAAGCATGTCTTTCCAACAGTCTAGTTTTCCTTAAAGCAAACTGTGGTAACACACAATGGGACAATAGTGATAAGAGGACTTCCATGGGGTTGAGCGAGACAGACTTGTAAGAGTCTCATGATCTTTATTAGAGTATGGTTTAGCTGGAAGACAGGTGTCTGTCAAAGTAATTCAATGGCCGTATCAGAGACTAGAGGTCTCTGCGCTACTCAGATCTTGCAAATTTCAAAACCTACACCAGGGAATCATTCCTGTAAACTCCCAGTCAAATGATTAATAAAGCTGAAGTTACTAAAGTAATTTAATACTGCATTTGAGCTAAGATTTAGTTCTTCTGAAGAACACCTTATCTAGTACATTTCCACTATTTCCTAGCTGGCCAACATTAGAATTTTACTGATAACTCATCAAAATATTTCTGTCTCGCCATAAACTAAAACCCACAGTCAGTGGTTGCTCTCTTTCTATCACTTTCCTTTGTCATTTGTGATTCAGTCAGCAGAGAGATCCCTGTTGATTACAGTGTTTTCTTGCTCTGTTTTTTATATGTATTATAAAATAGGCATACCTATTATATCAAGGAGTTGTACGGTTTCTTTGATGTTCTCTAATATCGGAAACAGCCACTATATGTTGCTGCAATAAAATAAGCCTTTCATTATGTCACTTGTGAAATTGTACCCCTGTTAAATTTTAACCATGATGTGGCATTAAAAAAGCAGTTGTGTTTAATTTTCTGGATTATTAAAGGGAAAAGAACAGAATAAATTGTCCATATAAAGAGCTGTGGTCTGAAAATTACCCAAAATAATGGTAGAAAATTCCTACATATTTGAGGCAATGGAGTGCAATATGTTGCTATATGTGTAGCTGAGATAGTTGCAGGGGGTGTTTGGTTTTGAAAAACTAGTTTGAGAAGCACACACAAACGAGATTGAGAACAACTTTCCTTTCTTGATGTGAAATAACAGTAATTAATGTCATTTTGTGATATATTTGTTACCTTAGCTAGTGTATTGTAGTCAATGGGACTTTCTGAAAAGTGAGATACCAAGTGGTTAAATATCTCCTATTAAGTTCTCAGTTTTCAGTTCCCAGTATTCAGACAAATGCAAAAAGGGAAAGCAATGAAATTTCTCTAACAGCAATACTTTTGTAAGAATTAACTCTAGAGAGTGCGTTTTGGATAGTTGTTGAATGTAAACTTCTTTTCATTTTGAACTAGTTACTTCTAACAAGTTACCTATGAAATCCAAAAATTTTGGAAAAGGTGTAGCTAAATCAACTGTAGCATTTAATTTCTAAAGCTGTTGGATCTCACAAGCACTCTTACTTTAATATGCTGATGTAAAACACATCTCACTAATTCATAACTAGATTAAGTTATAGATCTGCCATCTACTCTCGGGTGCTGATTTCAAATACTTTGTAAAATTCCATCTAATCTGCAGTGTAATAATATCCAATCCAAAAATGGAGATTTTATCCCAAAACCCAAATCTTTTATTCTAGTCTATTAGGAGCTGTGATTGCTCTCTGTATTTAATGTACTTCTTTTTAACAGCTTCAGCTCCCACTTTCCCACTAAATCAAAGGAGGAAAACAATAATTATTACCAAGGGCAAAGAAGTTGTCATTGAGTGCAAGCCACAAGCCTCTCCAAAGCCAACTATCACTTGGAAGAAAGGAGACAAAGCATTAAGAGAGAGTAAGAGGTCAGAAGCCTGTTCGGTAAACTAAATATTGTGTTTGCATGTTTGATTCTGTGATATGATATGAAAATACAACAAGTGACAAGAACATGCAATGTTAGCATGAATATGGCAGAATTATTTTGTCAAGCTGATTTGCCTGACAGTAGTGACTTTATTGTTTTCATATTATTGAAATGAAAAATCTTAAAATTGTTCATAGATGCAGACAGATGAAAAGAAGTTATTATTTTGATTTTTTTTTCTATTTTCTGTTACTCATTTCAAAAATGCTGCAGTTACAATGTAGAGATACTACAAATTTAGTGTATGAGGGTATTAAAAGCATAGAGGCTGAAGTAGTCAGGCGCACATAAAATATCAAATGTGCTTATTCATTTGAAATAATTTTAATAAGGTAGATTTGCAGCTTGATCACAATGGAAGTCTGTCTAAGAATAGCTTTAAAATTATTCAGAGCAGAAAAATACAATTCCATTATAGGATTTAATTATACAAGTAATTTCTGTACTCAGCAGCACATCTGTTTCACAGAATATGTTTGATTAAATATGTTCCGTCCATCTCTTTACGTTAAACATAGTTTAAGCACATCTTTTTCACAGAATATGTTTGATTAAATATGTTCCGTCCAGCTCTTTACGTTAAACATAGTTTAAGCACTGCAGGTTAAATGCCAGCTGTAATTGCACTTTACAAGATTGTGTGTCTGTGCACTAGAATAGTTTTGCCACCCTGCCTATGGTCTTTAAGTACACAGAGCGATCTTATCATCTTTCTGGTAATGTATGTGAATAAACCAATTAAACTGGCTTGTATGGCATTAGTCAAAAAGATAAAAGCAAGGCCTTTTTGTTCATTTGTGCAATGCTGATGAAAGCAGTAGAGCTCATCTGTCCTCGTTAGCTGCAAAATCCATTTCATTCAGGTGAGTTTTATTTTCATCTCATGCCATTTGTTTTGTTCTGAGAAGGAAAAATGGGTAACTTCATGCCATATTGGCTCTTGTGGCGGAGCAGGATGAAACAGCATTATATACAACATTTTACTACCAGGTATGAGTTGTATAGTACATGTTGACAAGATATGACAGAACAATATTACAAAGATGCTGATAATATCAAATATTCCGAGACTGATGCCTCTATGCTGTGGCTACACAGTTAACTGTTTTCACTACATGACCTTTTCCTCTCGTCTCCACAAAACTCACTATGGTTTCTCTGATCACCACATGCAAATCACATTTTAATGCAAGATCAGTAAAGCCTTTTGGTAATTACTTGACGTCTGTCCAAACATAGCCTAACTCTGAAGTTAAAATCTCATAAAAATAAGATCTGGAGCCACATTTTTGGTGTTTGCAGCTTTTGATATTTGCTTACTTTGACAGAGGCTGGAATGGGAAATGATGAAACATGGAAGATAAAAAGATGGATGAACTATCTCAAACCTTTGAAAGACTTGGGTTGTGTTCAACTCAATTTTCAGTCAGCTGTTCAGGGAGTATCTTGTGTCATTCAGAGCAGTTCCCCTGCAACTACTGTTTATAGGGGTGTGGGGGTGAGGAGAACATGAGTTTCAAGGGAACTCAGTTCTGTCTCTATATACAGGATGCTTTAAACAATAATAATAAAGCCTGGTGAAGAGGAGATGAAGAAGGCTAATGTGATTTTGGGAAAGAAAATGTAAATGCACGGAGGTAATATGTGTGATCCCATGTTTTGGGCACTCTGAGGAGCCATTGGAAGAACACTGTGTAAAACATTCTAAAAAAGGAATTATCTGACATAATTTGATGAGCACATCTATATATTTACAAGCACATCTATATTCTTTAAAAAAAATTGCATAGACTGCTGGTAAAAATCCAAGCAAAAAAAAATAAAAATTAGGAACTGTCGTGTAATGAGTCTGCATAGAATGTTAAACCAATTTCTTTTTTTTTTTTTTTTTCCAAAAAAAAGCATTCTGATTAAATAATAAGGAAGGGCAAGGACAGAGTGGCAAAATATATTTTTTCCTTTTCTGCCACAGCTTAATCCTCTCCTACAGAGTGCTTTTACCAAGTCTGCCAGCCCAGTAAAGTAATTAGCTCCATTCAGCCACATCTGTTGTAAAAGTCTCAATACAAAAGTGACCTTCCCCTCTATGGAGAAGAAGAAATTCCACCTTACTAGCGGGTCTGCTATCACCTAGTGCGCCTCTTCCAATCTGTGTTGCCTTCCATACCTCCAAAAGCTGGTTGGCAGAAATACCTCACGTGAAATTTCTGTTTGTAACTGAACAGAAGGCTCGGTTTGTTCCGGTGAGACTCGTGACTGGGTATAGTTCTCACTGCAGTCAGACCTTGACTCTAGCTACTGGGATTCAGTGCAGTCTGAAAGCCCCAGGTGTTTCAGACTCATTCAAAAGGCTTAAGACCCTCACTTGGCAACATAATTGTAGAAAGAGTCTTTATGAGCTCCATCTCTTGGTTTGTTTTCACCTTTGAACAAATTATCCAACTCAAGGTCTTCATAATCACAGTCTATCTATGTTAGGTTTGCTCTCACTGGTGGGCAATCATTACTCTGAGCAGTCAGAAAATTTGATTCCACTTGGAAAGCATCTGTATATTGTAGCTCTTTTGAGCTGGGTTCTGAATGAGTGGCAAGTCTATAAGACAGACCAAAAAAGTAGGATAATCACATTTATTTACTGTCAAATAGTATCATTCTGAGTGTTACAATCATAAATATTTTAAAATTGATGAAATTACTCCTACAGAAACACACTTACTTAATAAAGATTCCAAAGTATTCACAATTCATTCTAATAACCAGATGTAAAGATCAAGACCTGCTGCAAAAGCCATATTTTAATTAAATGAAATAGATAGTAGTGGAGATCTACTATGCAGAAGATTAAAACTTCCAAAGAAAAAGGCATGGTCTGTGAAGGTTACTGATACAGGACGTTTAATGGCCACTATAAACATTTGAAAGGAACTACACATAAAATTCAAATCTCTTTCGTAGATCCTTATCTCTGTGAGTCGTTAATACATTCAAACAATCATAAGTTCATCAGCATTTTCACCTAAAAGTTGAGAGGAGGAGAAAATAAATCTATTGTTATACTTCTGTTTTGGAATAAGAATGCACCTGAGCACAACAGCAATGGGAGTTGGGTAGGTAGAGAAACACATTTAAGCTGCATATTTTCATTAGTCATCTCACAATAATTAAAATTGTTAACTGCCTTTACTAACCGGTTGTCTCTGGACTCTATTGTCTCGTAGGCTTATAGATGATGGTATTTCATTTATGGCAGCCTGTGGTAATGTGTACTCTGGTAATTGATTTGAACATTGAGGTTTTTAATCCATATGAATTTTGTAAAGAACTTTTGAATCTTCTAGTCCATAAGTAGTTTTGGTTTTATAGAAAAGGGAATTCTATTAGGATCTAAGTCAGAAAAAATAAGTTTATGCTTGGATTTTTAATAAAATATGTGGTTAGAATTTTGATTTAGATCCTAAATAGGAAGAATTGGGCCCTTGTGCAAGAGTACGATGATCAACAAACATTTTTGTGAAGCTTCTGAAATTTTCCAATTAGATTCTTCCTAATCTGTAATCAAACCCTCATATACTGTTTTAACATCAGCTTCCAAAGAAGATCCAGACTATTCAGGTCAGAAAGTGTAGCAGGACCTTGTTTCTAACTAAACATTTTTTAAACTTATGCATCAATATAAAAAAAGGCAACAAAGTCATATTTAATAATATTATTTTATGTAGACATTAAACTGTATGATACACAGTAGAATAGATTGGAATCTGCTGTCAGTTACATCAATATAAATCATGATTAATGCTAATAAAGTGAATGATTAAATTCTGGACAAGCATTTTGTATAAATTCTTTCAGTTCCTGTGTTCAAGCTTCTGTAAATTGCAGGTATTTTCTAATGGTTTCCTACTGCACAAATTTTTGTGAGCCATTAATCCATGACCTGTAAACTGTTTCATCACTTTCTTAAAGTCACCTGCCTTTCTTGTCTAGATTGACCTGTAGTAGTGACTACAGCTGATATTTAAACAGATACGCTTGAAGAGTCATAGGTTTTAAAAAGCATTATAAGGCTTTGTTCATCTGTTTTTGTTTTCTCCTACATCTAAAATATTCTTCTTGTTAAACTTATATTGAATTTTCACTCTAGCTCATTATTTTCATTACATATCCATTAATTATAGTTAAAATAAAATCATTCAAAAGCACTCTAGCAGTGCAAAGAGTTCTATTCAGTCCCTATTCTTTCTCTTCATTCAGGCCACCAAGAAACAAAAAAAATTGCACAATTTAATGAACAAATGAGTAACTAAGTGTCCTGGTTTGAGGTAAAACAGAACCAATTTTGTTCAGTAACTTCGCTTCTTAGCGGGGCCTCTTCTAACAACTGAAATTAACAGCATATTGTGCAGTCAGTGTTCACTCTCTCAGAGTGATAAGGCCAATGTTTATAGCTGATGCCCGGGCATGGTGTGCAGAGAGGCTCCTGCTTATACTCATTGCTATAACCCCCAAGGCCAACCAACTTTGGTATTTGCCACGTTGGAGGGTCGGAAGTGGAAAAGCATAGTGGGGTCCCACCTGCGGGAAGGAGCGGACAGGACAGGTGACCCAAAACTGACCAACAGAGTATTCCATCCCATCTGCCTCATGCTCAGTATAAAAGCTGAGGGATCAAAGGGTCAGCACTCTTCCTTCAGTGGCCGACGTCTGAGGAGGACTCTGTCTGCCTGTGATCCCAATCCTGAATCCAGATCCGGAATCCAGTTCCTGTCCGTCACTGAGTCCAGCCTGGGACTGCCCCAGTGCCAGCCGGTGACGTGATTGTCATCTCGGGAGCTTGATACAGTTTTGTATATATTTCATTATTTCTTTTTATTTTATTATTAATATTTCATTAAAGTAGTTTAGTTCCTTCTAAACTCATAAGTCTCTCTTTCCTCCTCTGCCTCTCTCTTTGTAGAGGGGTAGAGGGGAGCACCTGTCGGTCCTGTCTGGGGTCCCTCGGGTCCCCAGTGGTGGACTTGGCCTAAACCACGACACTAAGGAAGAAGGATTTTTATAGTGCCAATTTTGTGCTGCTTTCTTTTGCCTTTATTCCTTTTCCTTTTGAAGCTTCTCAAATATTAATGTTTATTTTATCGGTTTCTTGTATATCTCAATTTGTACACAGATTAATATTTAATTTAAAATAATCTAAAACCAATGATGTTTAAACATATATGTATGCATTAGTAATATAGTTCTGCATTTATTGACTGCTTCCTTTCCATATGGCACAGTTTAAACTTTCTCCTTTACATGACAGAGCAAACTTTGCAGAAAAAACATTAACAGTCTCTGAAGGTCACATTCACAATAGATCACCAGGAGCAGAACAACAGTACCAGTCTCTCTGTGACCATTGTATAATTGCTCATATTCATCCAGCTAGGTCCAAGGTTAACTTTGCCTGAGGACCTAAATATATTAAGCATTTCTGTGAGGAAAATAAATGGTAACAATACTCCACCTGCCACTTCACCACTTTTCCCATGGAACAATTAGTTTCCTGCATTCCATCTCTGTGTGAAGGAGTTCTGGAAATAAGGTGAAGAAAACTTTTGGCAAGTTAAGCAGCAGAGGGAATTTTAGATAGTTTGAATGCCATTTTCTGAATGATACGAAGGAAGCACAGAACAGCTGAAAGTGGAGGGGACCTCTGGATATCACCCGGTCCAACCCCCCTGATCAGAGCAGGGTCAGCTGCAGGTTGCTCAAGGTCATGTCCAGTCAGGTTTTGAGTATGTCCAAGGATAGAGACATCAGAGCCTATCTGGGTAATTTTTTTCCTATTCCAGTTAATCAGCCCTACAGCAGAAGAGAAAGATATTCTTATTTTTAAATGGAATTGAAGTTTAAGTGAAATTGCCTGTATTTCAGTTTGTGCCTATTACCTCTCGCCTTGTCAGTGGGCACCACTGAGAAAAGTCTGGCGCTCTCTGCTTACTCCCTCCCATCAGTGTGTGTATCAGTTGATCAGTGTGTCGATCAGCTGGAAGGGTCTCATCTGTAATAAATGTGGCCAAATAAATATGGCGATATAATGTATTAATATCAATGTTTCTTCCATGACACATGAGATTCTCCATTCAGTTCTGCCCCAAACCTGCTTGGCCACCAAATTCATAACCTGGAGATGTCATTTACTCATACAAAACCTGCCCACTGTGTATTGACATGTAGCAAAGTTACTGTCTGCTTCACACTTTCTTCATTTACTGTGTCCCACACCTGGGGTCACTGGGACTGATTTGCAGCCACAGAGAAGCCTGTTGAAGTTGTACATTAAACAACAAAGTACTGGATATTAATAGCAAGTGCTCTGACAGCCATTTGTTAAATATCACAAATAAAATTAGTGGATACTGAAAACAGGGAGGCATGAATATTTGTGAATCAGGAATTAAAAACACAGAGAAATATTGATAAGGAAATTCTCTCTTCATAGTCACATGGATATAAAATTTCAAGCCACCCATATATAGAATCATAGAATAGTTTGGGTTGTAAGGGACCTTAAAGATTGCCTAGTTCCAACCGTCCCCTGCCATGGGCAGGGACGCCCCCCACTAGACCAGGTTGCTCAAAGCCCCATCCAGCCTGGCCTTGAACACTTCCAGGCACAGGTCACCCACAACCTCCCTGTGCAACCTATGCCAGTGTCTCACCACCTTCATAGGAAAGAATTTCTTCCTAATATTTAATCTAAACGTATGCTCTTTCAGTTTAAAACATTACCTGTCATCCTGTCACTACACTCCCTAATAAAGTCTCTTGCCATCTTTCCTGTAGGGCCACTTTAGGTGCTGGAAGGTCTCCCCAGAGCCTTCTCTTCTCCAGGCTGACCAACCCCAACTCTCTCAGCCTGTCCCCATAGAAGAAGTGCCCTCTGATCATCTTGGTGGCCCTCCTGTGAACCCGCTCCAACAAGTCCATGCCTTTCCTATGTTGGGGGCTCCAGACCTGGACACAGTACTCCAGGTGGGGTCTCATGAGAGTGGAGTAGAGGGGTCAAATCACCTCCCTTGACCTGCTGGCCATGTTTCTTTTCATGCAGCTGAGGATGCAGTTGGCCTTTTGGGCTGCAAGCGCACATTGCCAGCTCATGTAGAGCTTCTCATCCGCAAACACCCCCAAGTCCTACTCCTCGGGGTTGCTCTCAATCCATTCTCCACCCAGCCTGTGTTTGTGCTTGGGATTGCCCCAACTCATGTGCAGGAACTTGCACTTGCCCTTGTTGAACTTCATGAGGTTTGCACAGGTCCACCTCACAGACCTGGCAAGGTCTCTCTGGATGGCATCCCTTCCCTCCAGCATGTCATCTCACACAGCTTGGTGTCGTCGGCAAACTTGCTGATGGTGCACTCAATCCCAACATCCATGTCGCTAACAAAGATATTAAATAGTACCGTTCCCAGTACTGGCTCCTGAGGAAACCACCCGTCACTGGTCAGCACTTAGACATCGCCATTGACAGTAACTCCTTGAGTGCTACAGTCCAGCCAGTTCCTTATCCACTGAGTGGTCCATCGGTCAAATCCATGTCTCTGCAATTTAGAGATAAGGATGTCATGTGAGACAGTGTCAAATGTTTTACAGAAGTCCAAGTAGATGATATTAGTTGCATTGACCTATGAAGAACATGAAAATACTACAGTTCCCATTAAGTGAGAATCATCATCTATAGGTACTAAATGAAGAATAAATTCACTGGAGGGGACAAAGTGTTCAAACTGTGTGTAACATAATACATGAGTGAATTGAGGCTGCTGAAATCTTGCCTTTACTTAAGTTTGCATCATTTTCTGTTCTTTCAGTTATGTTTCTCTAACATTCAGCAGCTGGGAAAGAAGTCCCAGAAAAGAAAGAGATCTCATATGGGGACATTAAATTCCAAATACTAATATAGGATTGCTATAGTGTTGCTACACAGAGACACAGGGAAGCCTGAGACTGTTGCCTTTTACCTACCTTCAGGTTAATGCTGAAATCTTTGAACTACAGAAGCAGCTGTCCTGTATGCCTAGATATTTCATCTGTCATACTTTGCTATGCAATTAGTAGAAACACATAGAGCACTTAAATCTAAAAATATTAACATTCAAAAACTTAGAAATGGACATGTTTTTATATTCCTCTGATCTCTCAGACTCCTTCATTTTCAGTTTTGACAGGTTCTTATTACAGTTTTACTCTTCACTCTACTGTATTAAAGGATCTGTCAGTGTTTCCTTTGTAAGTCCCTTTTTTAATGGCTTTATAGTTCAATTGCTATGAAAAAATCAAAGGAGAAAACTAAAAAAGGATGTTTCAGAGCAGAAGGAAAAAAAAAAAATCTGAGCTTGCAGATGAAATTTCTATTCAATTTTATAAAGTGTTTTGGCTAGTACAGATTTTGTTATGTTTTTAAATATGAAGAGGTATTTGGGTGTAACAAAGGTATATATTATATGCTTTCTTCATAATCATGGTGGTAGCTCTCCAAATGAATTTCAATTGCATCTAACTGTGGTATATAACATTTGTTTAAACTGAAAACTGTGCACTGGGAAGGCAAAAGAAAGCATATATGTAAAATGCATGGAAAATTACTTTGAACTGTAATTTTCAGCTTGTTTATTGGTCCCTAAGCTGCACCAGGCTCAACTGGTATCTCGTACAAGTTTTCTGCATCTGTGTGATCAGCCATATAGAGAGCACAGTAGCTCAGTCTACTACCCTTCCACTTTTTGGTGAAAACACCACATATTTTTTTTCCTGATAATAAAGAAAGATCTTCAGAATTAATCCAACTATAGGAATAGATTATTAAGCAGTTGGAAGATTTTACTTTGTGTCCCGAGTTAAATGGCCAAAGAAAATGGCCACTCACAAGTTTCAACTAGTTTAACAAATAGCATTTCCCACAGGCTACCAAATGAACTCTGTCATTATCTTCAAGGAAACTGTTATCTACAAGATCCTAAATTACTTATCTGAACTGAAACATCCCGGTCTTTCTTCCCAGGAATTGTATTCAGGACAACACTTTCTATTATTTCTCCGTAATACAGTACTTCATACACTGCTATGCAGCTATTTAGGCACTCGCTGACTCTTTTTAGGGAAATAATGCTTGATTCTAATACAGAAGTGCATGTTTAAGTAACGGTGTATTGAAGTACACATTATTTTAGAATAACAACCTCTTCTTCGCTCATTGGTCTATGCTTGAAGAAGTGTTCTGCCTATTTTCAATTCAAATAGGATTTAATTGTATAAAAACAGTTGTGCGGTTCCCTACAATACCCCCCTGGTTTCCAGCCGCTTTGTCAGCAAAGGGCAAGTCTCCCATAATTACTCTGTAGTATCCATCAAACACATGTGGGTGCTTTGGACCTCTTCAGGCACCTACAGACCAGACACCAATACTTAAGGAGCTGAGTCCCCCCCCCCCCGTATGACATTGCTTTTTGTTTTTTTTCCATACAATTTCATTTCTTGATTTTTTTTTAGTTACTGAAATGTAAGTATCCCGTATATATATCCCACAGCCCTACTGAAAAGAAAACGCTGAGAAGCTCAACCTCTTTAAGTTGCTAACAACCACGAGATGTTTGATCTGCTGTATATCCCTTGAACATCTGCTTACACGACTCAACTAATTATCAGTTGAGCAAACAGTTCATGAATTCTGATTCTAAATACAATTCATTTCTCTGCTGTTGTTATAAAGGGCTGCCTGTTTGTGCACCGCACAGGCACACTATGACAAGTCATCGGATGCCTAAAGGTTTTTCTTTGCTAAAGGCTCTTCAGACTGTGACTTTCAGCATAATTTGTCCTTAATAGTAACTTCATCTAAAATTCTTGGGAATTTAAACGCTTAACTTCATGCCACCAGCTGATCCCCAGATTCCCAAGTGGCACTTTAATGATCAAAAAGTAGCGATGAGAGAAATTCTGAGGACATTAAGAAAAAGAAACTTCATGACAGAAAGTCTTATCTTCCTGAGAGAGTTCCACAAGTCACTTCTTTTCAATTTTTACATAAATCATGGTCTAATTTAGCTGTGGCAGGCTCATAATGGGAATTAGAGATCTGGTTGCAAAGTAGAAAAGGGAAACAATGATAACCTTGACTAAATAGTAAAAACAAATGGCAAGATCATCCCTTCACAAAAAAGGTTCTTTGTTCAAAAGCAGCACTGTTTTACTAATTGATCGTATTACACAACATGAGTTTTGACAACACAGCGATTTTGGCCATGCTCCTAAACAACTCTTACTCTTTACTCATGTTCTCTTACAGAGAACATAGCAAAGAAACAGTGAATGTACTTCATGCCTGAAATGTTTCCTGCTTTGTGGACCTTAGGCAAGAGATTCACTTTTCTGTACCTGTGGGTGCAGTCAGGTCTGGTTTCAGTGACAAAGTTAAACTGTTGAAATTTCCTTCCCTCATCTCAGGTCTCTCACTTTGCTATGGACAGATTTAGTGATCTGATTCAGGTGAAAAATAGCCCCTTTATTCCACCTGGGCTATTTTTTTGCTAGATCATTTCCCTTGTCAGTTGGTCACACAGATGCAGACATGCATGTGCCAGAGCAGCCCAGGAAGGTTTGGAAGGATGGCCATGGACCAACATGGGTGCTCATAGGAGGGGAGTGTCTGGTACAGCACACAAAGCCAGTCTCACATTTTCCTGCCTATATATGCTATACACCAGTCAGGGCAGATTAATTACCTACAATAGTAAATTAAAAGCTGCCTTGTAATATTGCTGGAATTGCACTGGGATGCAGTCAGCTGCGCTATTAAGCAGTTAGTCCTTGGCTCGATTTTAGCCTGCGTCAAGTAGTTGTCACCAGGTAGTCATCTTAGGAGTCTGTGCATGCCAAAAGCCATTCCTGTTAGGCTGTCTGCACGCTGCCACCATGTTTTAAAGGTTAACAGCATTTAATAGGATGGAAAGAGTTCTGTGATAGCTGGATTCAATATATGGAAAGAGTACGTCTATTGATTTTCTTGATAGAGAAATAATCGCTGTTTAAGTTGTGCAGCACATGAGTCTTACCTCAGCCAGAATCTCTGGGCATTGTCACTGAATTAGTCACACTGAAATAGTGACAAGATAAACGATAGTTACTGTTGCTCGGTGACAGGTTACCATATAGCAATAAAATGTTTAAAGGCTCTAGGCACCAATTCTATTTTTAAATTAGGAAGAAACAGAATGTTAAAGAAGAAATTCCTAAGGCGTTTTGGGAAATTTGCGAAATGAACCCAGATTGCTTGAATTGAGAAATATACTTCAAGTGTATCTTTTAATTTATAGCACCATAAAGGGCTAAACTACATTTTAAGCGATGCTTAACGTTTTGCTAGATCCAGTAATCAACATCCATGATCTGTGTGGACACTACAAAAATCTACACATGGGCTGCTAAAATTAATTTTAAACTAGAAAACCACCTTCCTAGGGAATATTCTTCCTTACCTCTCATAAATCTAAACTAGTTAGGATGGCTTTTCAACAGATTGTGGACTATTGCATGAAGATTTAGTGATCTTTGTAGCTATGTTCTGAAATTTATTATTAAATTTGAAAATTTAAAGGGAATTTGTGATGCATTTGGCATCTTCTCTGACATTATATTCTGAGATTCTCCAGTCTTGAAAATCCATGGACTGCCGCTATTTATATGCTAATTGCCCCTAGAGAAGTTTATACATATTTTTAAAAAGTTAGGTATACTTTGCAGAAAATTAAATTGTATGCAAAAATTTAAACAAGTGATTTGATATCTAGAAAAATAATATAGTGGAAACTGGCTTTCTAATGGGATTAGTAATAAAAAAGAATGACATTAGTCTAGAAAACAACAAGTTACAATTCATCCACATAGTCATGATAAAAACAATAATTACTTTCTCAAGATCTGATTTTCAGGCTTCTGCCTAAATCTATGAACAGATTTTAATACATAAACGACCATAAACTTACTATCCAATCAGCAGTCTCAACAGCATTTTTCTAAGCAGTATATGGCAATGAAGCTACATTTTATCCAGCAAAAAAGGACATTTCAGGTCAGAACAAGGAATATCTGTCACGTTTGCATATTCGCATATTTTCAAGTACTGTAAAACATTAGTCTTTGCTGTTCTCGAGGTTCAGATTTGTTCCACTGTGAAAAAAATAGACATGTTTCCTCATGAAAACTTTATACCAATTTATCTATAAGGAACGCCAAGGTATTCCTTTATTTAAATAATGTGGCAATTAGTATCAGAAATCAGTACGGTATTGGTTATGAGTTGCATTCCTTGTCTTTAACATTGTCAATGTAATGTTCTCATTTGGGCAAGGGGTTAAGTTAAAAGAACTTTAAATCAAATGTTTCTTCTTAATAAGTGATAGAGAGGAGGCAAGAATTTAAAAATATTTATGAAAACAACAACATGAATGATCCATAGCTGCTTGTAAATTGTAAACCCATTTACGATGGTGAAAGAAACTATTTCTAATATGATCTAGTTGTGTATAACACCAATTTTGCTATGGCAAATTACTAGCATCGGTGAAAATTAGAGTACTCTGGTATTAGTGACTTCCTTGGAAGTAGATTTTCTACATGTCTATCTGAGATTCCTGTATTTCTCATTTTCTTTTTGGTGGCTGCATACAGCTACTGTCCCTACAGCAAATAATTGAAAAGAAGGTCATAGGGAAAAGAATCATAAGTCTAATGCACACAAGAATGACAAAAATGTACTGAGACTTCTGTTTAGTAGACTACGCTTGAAAAAAGAGAAAACTTTCTAGTAAGAGAAAACAATGGAGGTGTTTGATATTTGGGAAGACTTTTAATGAGCATTCCTCAACCTTGCCCTACCTTTTTGCTTTCCTCTTGCTAAATCTTTTTTAAAAATTATTTCTGTAGTTTCTGTTTTGAAACTTTAGCAGGTAATAGCTTCCAAGTTAATTAAGATGCCGTTTTTATCAGCTTATTAAAAAATATTCAGTAAAACAAACACCAACATTAATATCTGCAGCACTTCTCTGGGCCTAATGTAATACTATGCTTTTTTTTCTTCCCGCGCCACCATAGCCTGGTGTCTCTGTACACAGTCACTGATATGCTTTTTGTATTATGCTCATTGGCTATTATCTCTTTACCTGTGTTCACAGCAGACATAATCAGCCTAAAGCTGGGAAATGTATAATTTAAATTTTACCACAGTGTCGTTAAATTAACTGTGTTAAAGCCATTGAAACATCCTTAAAGGATTAAAAATTTACAGTTTCTAGTTAAAAACTCAGGAAAAGCTATGAGAAAAGTATGTTATATTCATATGTGTTACTTAAGATCACAATGCAGAAAATCCCCTCATTATATAGTCTAATATTGTTGGAAAGTGGTGGTATGGTAAAGTAACAACATAATAAGGTGATATGATATGATAGAGGTATGATTATGTAGGAATTGGAAAATGCACCTTCTGAAGCTGCTGTTTGGTGTAGCTTCCATAAACCTTTCAACAAAGTTTCACAAAGTTCTCAAACCACAGAGCAGAAAGACCTTTCACTTCCCCTTTTTTTGCTATTTTTGTAGGAATGACCTCTTTCAACATTATCGGATCTGTGCATTATTGATTCTTTGGCAAGAACAACTACCACTATTCAAAGAAATCTCTCTTAGACTTTTGACTTTTTAGTGACTGTTTATTAGTCTCGTGTTTTTACAATTTCATATCATCTTCCCCTTCCTCTTAAAAATTTTCTTTAGTGTTCAATATGTACAGCAGCTACATAACCCCAAGAACATCCTTGGGTATAGTTCCTTTGTCACTACTGGGCCAAGTGACACATACTTACTGATAACATATATTTGCTTTTTAAAGAAACCCTTTCACCCACTGAAAATTAATTCTTCACATTTTTGAGATTAGAACTGAAAAGGGTTTCTGCATCTTGGCTGGAACATTATCATAATCCAAAAAATAATTAGACTTTCCTCAAAATCTAGTAAAAATCAAAAGACAGCTCTCCCTTCACCAAAAAATGCAAAAATAGATTCCAGACTACAAAAAAGCTAAACAAATCTACAATTAATCTCAGGCTATCTTGATCATTCCTCATGTCTCTATCCACAGAAATGAACATCCACACATTTCTTTGACTTATCAACAGCTTCTATTTTTCTGATACATTAATACGCAATGTTGAAACACCTTTACTTTTCTACTCTTGTTTTATCAGCAATTTCTTTAAGTTTCCTTTCTACATCTCTGGTACCTCTTTGTTGTGAATGGATCCTTATATCCTTTACTAACAATGCCAAATCCAAGTCTTTCATAATCATCATTTCAAAGCAAAATGTGTATCCATGAGGAGCTAGTTAGTAAAGACTTATTATAAACAAAATATCGCTTTTTTTTTAATTGATCTTTTCTTTAGTTTCCTTTTCTTTCATCTCTTTTGTATCACTCTGTTACATTGCACTGCTCCTGGAAAGTATAACTGTTATAGAATAACTGAGATTGGATCAGATTTCTAGAAACCACTTACTCCAATACTCTGCAGGACTAAGTGCATCAGGTTTCTGTATGTGAACGCCCTTGTACTTGGTGACCTAGATACAATCCCAAAAGTGCCAAATAGAGGGGAAAAATTGCCTCTCAACCTGCTAGCTGCATTTTTACTAATACAGGTCAGAAGGTGGTTGACCTTTACTGACTCATATTCAGCTTGGTGTCAACCTGGACCCCACATCCTTTTCTGCAGACCTGCTTTTATCTATCATGCTACATTTGTATCTGTGCACAGAGGGATTCTTTACAGATTTAGAACTTTACTAAAGATCCTGACTTTTGTCTCAGACCATTTCTCCACCTGTTGAGGTCCATCTGAACAGCAACCCTGCTCTACAGCACATCTATCACCCTCTCAATTTGGTATCATCCATGAACCTGCTGAGTGCACTCCTTGCCATTGTACAGGCCATTTATAAGACCGGTAAACAGCTGTAGCCCCTCAATAACTCTGTGAGGGATGCCAACTAGTAACCAGCCACCAGCTGAATTTTATATCACTGATTATAGACTTTTGAAACAGGCGGCGCAACCAATTCGTTGGTCAAACACACCAAAAGAAGACCTTAGTGAAGATCACCCACCTTCTCTTCTTTACGCAAATGCTTGGTCACGGGTCATCTGGCTTTGATGCCTTCTCTGATGAGCCTT
The DNA here is from genome assembly GCF_965231255.1 of Vanellus vanellus. NCBI lineage: Eukaryota > Metazoa > Chordata > Aves > Charadriiformes > Charadriidae > Vanellus > Vanellus vanellus. The sequence goes on along the minus strand of NC_138905.1, from coordinate 208,254,411 downwards.
CCTCCTCCTCAACTGCTCCTAGGGCACTATGCCTGTCCTGAAGCTGCAGATCTACAGGTGTAAATGATCTACAGCTCAAGATCTAGGAAGACTGCTATTGTTTTTCCAGTGTCCCCCATCTTGAGAGTTTCCATCTATGATTCCTTTAAGTGCAGTCTCTAGCTGGCTCTCATTTCTTGTTTCACATAGCTTGGGTTTTTCTCACTTCAGGGTCTCTGAGAAGACCCTGTCACTCTCCTGTCTGTCCTCCCTGATGTCTCACAGTCTGCACACACTGCTGCACCGACGACTGCCAGGTCTCTGTTAGTGGCACTCCAGCCTGGCAGTTACACGGCTGCCCCTCAAGCACCAGCTGAAGAGGTGCGCGGGTCACTTCTTGACAGCAGGAACCTGAAGACAGAAAGCACACACTGCCCCTAACCAGAAAAAAAAAAAAAAAACAAAAAAAAAACAACAGAAGCCTTCTGCTAGCTGATAGAAGAAAATGTCTCCAGAAGACAACCATCTCCAGCAATGGCGAGACAACAGAAGAGGCCAGAAAGAGCTCTCAAAAGAAGATGGAACCTGTAGCAATAACAGCTAGCTCCTGCTTGCTGTACTTCAGGAGCTGTGTTTGTTCTATAGCTGATTTTTTCATTATTTGTTTTTTTTTTTTTTTTAATCTGGGATGGGAATATACCCTCAACTTACTTTTTTCTCAGTACTTTCCCAATCACTTCATTTCATGTCCACCTCATATTTCTATAGAAAATATAAGTTAAAAAAACCCCACACCTTTTATAATTACCCCGTGTTATAAATCCAGGCTAAACTAAGACTTTGTGATTCTTTCATCAGGGAAGAGAGGAAAGAAATACCTTTACTGTAAAGCGAGCAATAGCTCAGTGCTGGAGAATCTTTACCACCTCTGGTAAATGTTTGACCTGAAGCATGAATCTGCATCAGGCAGTATATGGACTTGGACTGAGGTTTGTGCAGAGCAGTGGCTGTAGGAGACGAAGATTCAAAACCCTGCACTGCAACAGCAGTGACATGCATCTCTTCATATATGGGTTAATAATCAGTGACTCACTTGTGGCTGAGTTGTGGGTTCAGTTGTTCTTCCCTATCCCAGAATTTTCCTTTCTGCACACAGTTTACCTTTTGATGAATTGCACCTTTGGATTTTAAAAGCATTGAACTGAAGAAAACAGGGCATTTCTTTGAAGGACTTTATTTTCTCTGCAGCACAAACCCTAACGTGGTTGTTTTAACAATCTAAATAATAAACATAATATAGATGTTAAAAATCTTCTTTTAGAATCTGTAATGGATAACTCTAATTTCCTTTACAAATGGGAGACAGTCTACGTTCTCAGAGAAAAGTAAAACAAGGTGCCGAAGCCATGTGTTCGTAAGCTGCTAAAGGGTTTTGAAAATAGAGTGCTATTTAATCTTTTGCAACTCAGAAAATGAAATCGCTCGTACTGTAAGCAAACTTTCAAATAAATAAAGCTAAAAAGTTATTAACATTAATGTACCTTTAATTTACCTTAGACTTTAAGTGGTTTCAGCAGAAATTATGCTAAACAGTTCAGACTTTACAACTGACATCTCTGTAGCTGCAGACGAACCTTTCTCAGCCTATCTCCTCGTTCCAGCATTTCTCCTCATTCTGATTTCATGCGTCAGTAAGCTCTGAACAATCCGTGTCTCAGAGCACACTATTCACTAATTTTGCTCTGACAACCTTGTAATAGAAATTATAATACTTATTGCATTTTAGCTAGGTAAAAACAGGGGAAGTAGAAGACCTTCCGTGTTTACATTGCCTGGGTTATATGAGAACAGAGATGCTGTTTTTCACTGTGAGCTTTTGGGTTTAATGGCAATTAGCCATAAACGACACCATATACTTCATCTCTGTACTGAATATCCCTCACATGAAAAACAGTATTTATGGGGACTTAAAATTCCTAGTACTTCAAGAGCTAAGTACTGCATTCAGAAAGGTATATCAGTTGAAGCTTTTATCACCATATTCCTCTTACTGTGATTCATTTTGTCTTGCATCAGTTTTTCAACACTTCCTCACTTTCACATTCAAGGCACACAGTATTATTGTAGTTGTGGTGTTGTGTTTTGTTTGGGGTTTTCATTCTGTGCCCCATTTCAGGATCAAGGCCAATACAGTGGTTCTTTGTTGTCCACTGAATACCCACTCAGGGATATCGCACGTCCTCTTTGATATTCCATTAATACACAGTGGTTTCTAAACTGTAATGTCAGATTAAAAGACTAATGTGATTCAGACTGTTGAATTCAAGCACGTGTGCTTTTTCCTTTAAGACGTGGTTCCTGCTTCATGTATGACTTCTGCATTATGGCTCAACTGCACTCTCATGTGACACTCGGATAAAAGCATATACCAGAAAGTATAATACAAATTTTTTATCGAAGAGAATCCCCTGTGTCTAATGCAAACTCCTATAAAAAGAAATACTTGCAACTACAGCAGTAAATGAATCCTTATTTATTAAAATTCATTTATTCCTTAGCAAGGGGTTTCGTGTTCTGTTGAATGTAATTTTCCCTATAATATTAATGAAAAAATTGTCACTGCATAAACATAATATTGAAACGAACTAATTCAGACACTTTCAACAGGACCCCAGAGTGTAGAGACCTGTGTAATAAAACTGATTCTACACAGGTCAGATAATAAAACTGGGAACACTGTTCATTCGTTCATTTGCAGATCATATCCTCAGCTTTTTAACTTTTAATTCTGTAATTAGGCCATTTTAATTTAAACCCTAGCAGTCTTACTTTTTGCTTATGAGTGTGTGTTGATTTTTGTGATTTTTTTAAAATGTAGATAGTTTGATTTCAGGAATGGACTATCATTTTAGGAAATAAGACATAAAATTAAAAAAAAAATAATACTTCTACCTAGTCATTGAAATTAAGCTCACACATGGGAATTACTGTGGCCCTTTTTTATAACAGTTGTGTGGCATTTTCTGTACTACCATTCACGCAGCTTTGTGGACACATAAAAAGCGTACTGTCTATATTCAAAAGTTATGAACTTGTGGCACCATATTCTTCCCCTGTCATCTGTTTGGTCTCAAAATGTTTGATTGCACAGACGACCTAGCAATAGGTAGGTCTACCTTGCTGGTACCTCCTCGCCAGGTTACTGCAGAGAAGAACTTCTATTCCCCTTTGCAGCTCATCAGTTTTGTAAATAAACAAAAAAAGTGTTTCTATTTACCTCGATGTTTCATTTGAGAACAAGTCTTCTGTTGCTTTTCTTTCCTCGGACAATACTTCTCTCCTCAGAGCCAGGCATGTTCCTTAGTAGTTAATGTATGGTTAAGTAGTTAATATGGTTAACTTATCAGGGATGTGAGGTCTGCTAAGAAAAGACAAAGGATAATTTTGGGTATTATCTCCTATACTCTGAGGGCTCTTTTATTCAGAGTAACACTCATTTTTATAATCTGCTTAATTCTATTTAACATGAATTTAAGGACATTAAGTGAGAAAGTACTTCAGTTTAGAAACTTAATTTTGTCTTCTTTTCAAACGACCCAAACAGCTGTTCTTTCTCCCTGCTTTAATTCCCTATGCAATACATCATTCGGTCTTCAGTGTGTAGCAAAACCTACTTTACCTTTCTGTATATTCCCTTTTACCTCTATTGTAGCCTCTTTTCCAATTTCTGTGATAATTTTTAAACCGTTTATTTATCCAGTTTAGTTTTTGAGCCCTTTCCCACAAATAAGATTTTCCCTTTGTTTGCAATACAAATTCCTTACAATTTTTGCACCTTTGACTTAAAAAAAAAAAAGTTTTCTCTACATTCAGGTCCTTTGTCCAATGAGTATCTTCCCAAGGTTTTTTTCTGTAATCAAGTCACTGAGCCGCTGCCTTTGCTCCCACATCCTGTATCCAGAATGATGGAGACAGTGAAAAAAATGCTGAAAAAAGAGTCAGTTGTTCATCATGTTCAGGAATAACTGCATTAACCATGATTAGTATTTATTATTCAATCCACGTTATAGTCTCCAACTGTGACGTGATTTTAGGAGGCATTTGCTTGTTTGCTAGTATTTCGAAGTTGTCTGCCCAAAACCGAAATCTGGTTCTTCCTGCAACTGTTTCGGACTTACAGACTTCCTTAATTGATCAAACTGAAAGAAATAAGCTCTGAGAAGTTTATTATTTTTTAAATATCATGTCTAATATTTTCGGTACTTATGCATTATTAGAACATAACACTGACAATTAAATTTCTCTCTGTTTGGGGCTTCCCAGTAGTTCTTAAAGTACCAGTCTGCACTATGCTGTGAGCACAGTAACGAAGGGTCAGACTTTATGGCAGCAAGGAGGCTGCAGACAGATAGACTGCCCCATCAGCCCCGTCTGGGAAGCACTTGGGTGAGCGAATGGCTGGAGGGTAAACTGGAGAAGGATTTGAAGGGAAGGATACTCTGGGAACAGATAATTACATTAAAACTCTGCTTCACTTTTATGTGGAAGACAAAAGAAAATCAAAGACATACTTTCCTAAAGTAGAGGAAAGTATCAAAACCATATAATTAATCGTGCCTTAAAAGCATCTGAAAAAGGAAATGTTTGATGACAAAACTGCTGTCACCTGCTGAACTTCTCTATAGGACAAAATTAACTGTTTAATTAAAGAAGCAACTGAAGCATTTCACTGGTAATATTGCGAATGGCAAAGTATGCATTCACATTTCCACAATGCACATTTCAAGCAAATAATGGAGGAAAAGGTAAAAGAATATTAAGATTGATCAAGAATAGCTCATCCAACAAAAGAAGTGGCTCTTCAGTGAACCCAAAGTGCAGGAAAATAAACTGTGCTTTAAAGCTCTTGATTTTCTCAGTTTCTTTTCTCCTTAAATGCTGAGGACAGGAACTTCTTATTCTAGATTGTGGCTTATTGTTCTTTAGTATGATGTTGAAACCTTGCTAGGAAAAAAAAAGAAACACCTGCCGCACTTTTAATGCACATTCTGGAAGCTTAGAAATGTCTCTGCAGCTGCTATCGTTCTCATAGCAGGGTGATTGAAAAAATGAGTATCGATGCCCCGGGTTCTTAACAGCACTCCGCAGAGCTCTGTGGTAGATTGCTCTGCGGCATTATTATCCATGTACTGTTAAGTTGGATTTTGCACTTAGCAAGTGGAGGATTTTGATCAATAGGAAGGATTCTACACAAGGGACTCTGTGGAAAGGCATTAAATTTACTGAAGCAACTAAAAGAAGTCTCAAGGAGTCTTGACAAATTACAAGCTGCTGCTCTTGTCACATTCTTAGCAGTAAACTGACTGTGAGCAAAGAACTGCCATCAGAGAAGACCAAAACGAGAAACAGTTAAAGCACTGCAAGTTGGCACCTTTTTCATTTTGTAGGAAATGCCAGTTTCCCATTAAAAGATTCATAGGTTGAGCCCAAAACATGATGAAGAAACTAAAAAGTCTGACCGAAATGTCCAAACTGATTATTTTTGGCATTTAAAACTATCCCAGGGGATTTCTATCCTAGGTCTATATAGAGAAAAAAATGTTATATGTCAATGAATACAAATTAATCAAAGTCATAAGAGACAGATCAAAGAAGGTGAAAAATTGAATTCAAGTAAAATCAGAGGATCACGAATGTTGAACAGACACCTTGCTTGTTATTTCATGGGTTCACTGTTTTTTAGCCAAAAGGTATCAGACCGTAACCTGACTGATCTATATATAGCCCTTTAACTTCGTCTACTAACATCTGAATTGAGATCAACAATTTCATAAAAGGCTATTTCATAATCCAAACAAAGGCATCAAATTGAATGGAAAGGAAAAAATAAAATTGCATTTGTTCTTTCCCAAGAAAATTTCTTTGTCATAATAATTCAGCTTCTAAAACTGTGCAAATAACACAATTGATATGAGTGTTGTCTTAGCGTCCATTGTGCTAGGCACTGCGCAAGCACTTGTCGTTCCCAAATGAAGATGCAAGTTGGTACAACAAATGATGCTGATGTAAGCAGGTTTCATGCTTTGTGGAAGAAATGCAATTCATTATTTAAATTTCAGAAGTCAAGATGAAAAGTTTATGTTTTCTGTGTGGAAAAGTTGGCACTGGCAGTTTGTCCCAGGACACATTACCTGTCATGAGACACAAACACAGCATAATAAAAGACTTTGAAGTATTATTAGTGGTATTAGTGAGACTGATATTCAATATGACACGTGAAAACAATAGAAATGTTTTTTCTGACACATGCTGAAGCTCTCCTCAGATCCTTTTTAAATGCTAAGCACTGTCCATAAAAGAGTGTAGGATTGGATATGCGCTTTTTCAGTGAGATAATGTAAGTGCATTTCTTGGTTAAATGTATATTTCCAAAAATGTATATCTTAATCTAATTTGTGAACCTTCATCTAGACTCCAATTTTCTACTGCAGGAGAAAAATTACTTCTGCTTGTTTATAAATAGCAGCTTGAAAAACTGTGCACTTAATTAAACGTTGACTGGCTGATCTGATGGCCCTGGTATATCTTCATAGTTTGTGATTTATAGACAAGCAAAGGGTCATGGGAGCCATTTACCACATTAATGGCGATATATGAGAACGGTCATTTTAGTCTGCAACATTTTATTAAAAATCTTCAGGCGCAGTTTGTAACTACGATGCAGGTTTATTATCTATCTGCCCCTGTGTGTGTTGCCTCTAAAAAACAATAAGAAGCTTTGATTTGGTGGACGAGATCTGAGGCCAAATTATGCCCTGAGAAGCAGATGGTGTGTGAATGGGAGCTGTGTGAAACAAGCTAGCAGAGAAACGAGGCTGTAACTCAGACTGTGTGGTACCCAGGATTGAGTCATATAACGTTTCCCCTTTCAAACCAGAAACCTGGAAGCAAATGAAACTCATAAATGTTTTACAGTTCAAAAAACCCCAAACTGGCCAGAGTCATGTCCCCGGTCACAAGGTTTCTAGTATTTTGTGTCTCCACTGAACTGATTCAGTAAGACTGTCTACAAGCTGGCGGTTTATAGCGTTGAGTCGTTAGTCTTCCCTTCCTCATCTCTTTTACAGATTTCTCACATTCTCAGCTGTCACCCCCTTGTTTTACAAGTGCATGTGGTTTTAGCTAAGTTACTTGAAAAGCCAGTTCAAAAGCCGGACTCTAGATTTGTAGCACAGGTAACTAAAGGAGTTCTTTGCTAATAGCTTCTTGACGGGACTTATTGCTTTCGGTAGCTCTCTTTTTACAATGCTTTCTTCTCACCCCTTCTCCTCTTCAAATTTATCGACACTTCTGTCAGGCAGAAGGGACTTCATGTGTAATGTATGACACAGGAAAAGCCAGGGGGAGTTTACAGACTTGTACCATCCCAGCCTGCAATTCAGAAACTCATCGAGTTTCCACACTGTGTTTTGAGATGCTTTTGTGAGCGTTAGGGGTGTTGTAGCTATTCCACCTCATTTTCTTTGACTTCAGCGTCTTTTTCTCTCACCCTCTCCTCCTGTGCACAACACAAATTTCCCTCCTCTCCATCAAATTCTTGTTGTTTTTCTCCATTTCAATTATCTTGGACCAAATGCCCTGTCTAGGAGGTGTCCCTTTTGCATTCATAAACATCAACAGTTAAAAAAAAAAAAAAATCACCAAATATCACAGGATGTAAAAAACCCCAATAGTTTTCTTTGACAGAGTAATGTACAATCAAGACTAGAATACAGCACAATTGTTTCAATCAAAAATGCTAGGCACGTTATATATATACTCTTACACATATATATATGATTTTTATATACATACTTTTTTCCATTTCCTGATTTAAATATTAGTAAGGATCAGAACCAAAAGTCTATGAAAACCAAAAAGGGCACTGGATTCATTTTGATCTCCACTTTCAGCCCAGCTTTTCTTTCAGATGTTATTTGGCCCTATCATAAAGATTTGAGTATCTTCATGTGTTTTACACAAGTATTTAGCAGCAGCGGCTTCTTGATTGTGTCCACCCCAGTCTCTGCCCAGGCTGCAGGAGAGTGTCCATGGAGGAACAGCTGTATTGAGCAGGAATCTCATGAGCTTAATGGTCACCACGACTCCTGTAGGTGTGACTTTGTCAGGACAGGAGTGGCCATGTCCTTGACTGTTGCATTGCCTCACACTCGACTTCCGACACAACAGGTTTTACTTTCCTTTTCTCAGCAAAGACTGAAAGTCACACCACAATTTAGCAATCCAGAAGATGGGTTCTCTTTCTAAGCCAGTCATCTGGTCTTTCAGTGAGCAGTAAAGCAAGAGTTGGTCAGAGCGCTGCACTCAGCCCAAAATACCCACCCAAGACTAGTGATGTGAGTTGTCTCCTGATATGCTTATTTCTGCCTGCTCACCACTGGGACAGACAACCAGACACGTAGTTTAGACAAGAACCAACACCTGTAAGTAACTGAGATAAGACAAATCCCATCTTCAAGACCTCATCACCAAATGCAGTTTTCTGTGAGAATAAACACACACAGAGTCTTGGGTACAGTCCCAAGATCTTTCTATCTGAAAAACATCCCAAAATGTAGTGACTTTCCTGCCCCAATTACTCAAATAGACCTTCAGTTTCATGGCTGCAAGCTTACAAAATCAGATTTATTCACTTTTTAATATGATGTACTTCATCCCACTTTATTTATAGCAGTGTGTACACTTGTCTGGAGTTCTGCTTTGTCTCTCTTTCTCTCTTCCATCTTCCTGGAATTTTATCTGCTTTTCTTTTATCTTTTTTTAGTTACAGTTTAAGTTTTAATTTAGCTTCAGAGAAAGGAAGAAGCAAGGCTCTGATGTTTTGGATGTTCAGACAGATCTTTGAACCAATTTCACCAACATTTTTAGTTTGGAAAGTCTCCCATTACAGTGAAAACAACATTGCTGTGACTTCTGTTATGTGCATTGCAACTTTGTTGTCCTTGGAACTTTGTGGATGTAGAAGTTGACTTTGTCCAATCCTTTTTCTAAGATACAGAAAAACACAATGCATTGTTTTTCTTATTGGACTGCTATGGCTTTGTAGGGATTTTCATATGACATCATCTTTTCTGACCTTTGAACTGTCTGTTTGATATGATTTCACAAATTAACAAATTTTAATGACAAAGAAGAATAATGTTGAAAAATTTTCATACATATTTACACAGTATCAGTTTATATATACAGTTTCTAACATTTAGGATCCTTAAACATTTGTTCATATGTAATTTTTTTCTATGTACTTGCAAGTATAAATCAATATTTATTTACCTGCACTGAAGCTTCTGTCTGTGCAATACAGAATTCAAGTTATTTTAATGTCTGTTAACAGTATTATCTCTAATATTAAACACAGAAAGTATAAAACATCAGGTATAACAAGGTCATTTGATATAAATCCCTTCATAAAAATGAAGCACGCTTTAATGTAGTTTGAGAAGAGACCTTCAAACAGATTTTAGATTTTAGAATGAAAACTCTGCCAAGTCGTGTACAAATTTTTTTCTGACATTTATTTTCTCATATTTTTCAACATCTCACTATAAACAAAATATTTTTTTTATTTTTACTTTCTTTTCTGTTTTTCTTCACTCATGGCAGATAGCTAATGCCTGATTTATAGCAATTTATTTTAATTCATTCTGGACACCTGCAACCTGTAATTGATTTGGCACTGATATAAATTTCCTGATTCCAAGCCAGCTATTACACTGCTTTCAATCATATTCAACTTCTCCTTTGGATATGGAGACATGCCTTAGTATGGAATTAATGGGTTTTGTTGATGCTGTTTGGGCTTCTTTTTGTTTATATTCCTTTCCTTCTGTTAATGTTAAGAACTGCATATAACCACAAAATAAAATTGTACTAAAAATTTGCATAACCATTATGCTAGTTAAGTGGGGATTGAATATCTGTGGACTGAAACAGAGTGTAAATATGTTTATTTAAGGGTTCAGAATAACTTGATTCTAATTTGGAGATTGTTTTTCTTCTAGGTACTGAGCCAAGTTCATCAACAAAGAATCATAGGTTGCTGGACTTTAAAGAAAAAATATCTTACGGCTTATAATATATTTGATTTTAATTGGCGTTTGTTAAAATGAGAATAGTTGGTGGCACTGCTACCTTCTTCCAATTATGTTCAAGTTCCCTCCTATGTTACCTAATTCAGGCTCAAGATGTTTTATTTCCTCAATTTTCTAATTAGAATAGAAGTATTTCCAAGGTATTGAGCTGTACAGTACTGATCTTTATTGTAGAAAAAGAGTAATGTGACCCCCATTTGGAGTAATGAGGATAAGGTCTCTGTAAGATCACTGACTTCAACAATTACTGAAGGAGTACAAAGCAGAAATCATCTGGTACCTCTGTCAACCACATTCAGGAGAACAACCAAAAAATATCGAACTAATTATAACTGCCATAAAACTGTCTTCTGAGGAGCTTAACCCTTAAACTATGGACAATCTCCTCTTGCATGGTACATATGGGAAGAAAAATAGTAATTTGCATTAAAAACTTTAAGATATAAGGAATCCGCATCCACGTGTATTAGAACATAAAATCTCTGCAATAAATATATGTTAATCAAAAGAATGTTTTCTGTATGCTCTGGGGCAGATAGCGGGGTATTTATTATGGGGTACATATTATTTATATACATACTATATATACACTGTACTATATGTATTTCTAAACTATATAATATTTATATAATAATTATGTATAATACGTATGCATATTGATTTATACATATTTTAATTCCTGCACATGCATAAGTTATTATATGCATCTAATCATGGGCTTTTATTTCTTGCAACTATAATAGAGATGCATGTACTGTTTTTGGTAAATACTGTCACTATTTCTTTTTTCCTTTTGTTTTTTTTTTCTGTGTAGTTGAATGAGCAATACACAGCAGATATAGAATAACTGCCTAACTATTTCAGGCAATCCCATGCCCCTTTACTTGTCTAAGTGGTTTATTTTCCACTGATCATGGAGGATAGCTCTTAAACAAAGCAAGCCAAAATAAAATATTTAATAAAAAAGGTATACACTAGATTAGGTATTGCTGAAATGCCCTGTGCCAGTCAGAAAGCATTTTCCTATGGCAAGACTCCCTGAGATTGTTTGATAATCTCACAAGGGAGGGGAGGAGGTATGTACCTTTCTACTACTTTCAGGGATTCTGCCACTCAAAGTCAACCTTGGCCTTGAAACCTTGACCTTACAAGAATCTTTTATCGTTGCTTCTTGTTCAATGCACATCATATTCCAAAATTTCAGTTCAGTAGAGATCAAAATTTCTGGGTAATCATCTGAAAAAATCTTAATTTTTTTTAATTTTTACATAAAACATTCTTAAAGTGTCAGTGAGTGGTTTTGTCTCTCTGCATGAATAGAGAGGAACTTTGGGGACTAAACCTGACGTAGACAGGGACTGCTATTACCCTAAGTCACTTAAATCTTTGGATCCTTCATCTTGACTAGTCGAATGGGAATAATGTTTCAAATTTAGTCTACAGTAGATTTCAGGATTAATCACGCACAGAATCAGGGCATCATTCAGGTTGGAAGGGACCCTGGAAGGTCACTGGTCCTGGTCAGTCCTGAGCAAAGCAGAGTAAGCACTGAATCAGATCAGGCTGTCACGACACTTTCACAAAATCACGGAATCATGGAATTTTCAGAGTTGGAAGGGACCTCTAGAGATCATCTAATCCAACTCCCCTGCTAAAGCAGGTTTGACTAGAGCACTTTACTCAGGACTGCATCCAGGCGGGTCTTGAAAATCTCCAGGGAAGGGGACTCCACACCCTCCCTGGGCAGCCTGTGCCAGTGCTCTGTCACCCTCACCGTAAAGGAGTTTTTTCCGTGTATTTGAATGGAACTTCCTGTGTTCTAACTTGTGCCCATTGCCCCTCGTCCTGTCACTGGGAACCATTGAAAAGAGCCTGGCTCCATCCTCCTTCAACCCACCATTTAGATACTTGTACGCCATAATAAGGTCTCCCCTCAGCCTTCTCTTCTCCAGGCTAAAGAGTCCCAGCTCTCTCAGCCTTTCCTCATAAGGCAGATGCTCCAATCCCTCAGTCATCTTAGTTACCCTATGCTGGACTCTCCCCAGCAGTTCCCTATCCCTCTTGAACTGGGGAGCCCAGAACTGGACACAGTATTCCAGTTGTGGCCTCACCAGTGCAGAGTAGAGGGGGAGAATGACCGCCCTCGACCTACTGGCCACACTCTTCCATTGGCCTTTTTGATGACACGGGCACATTGCTGGTTTATGGATAATTTACTATCTACTACGACCCCCAGATCCTTCTCCTCAGAACTACTTCCCAGCAGTCCCATCCCTAACCTATACTGGTGCTTTGCATTCTTCCTCCACAGGTGCAGGACCTTGCACTTGCTCTTGTTGAACCTCATTAGGTTCTTTTCTGCCCAGCTCTCCAGCCTGTCCAGCTCTCCCACCTGTCCAGGTCATGCTGGATGGCAGCGTGTCCCTCTGGAGTATCAGCCACCCCCACCCATCAGTGAACTTGCTGAGGATACACTCTGTCCACTCATCCAGGTCATTAATGAATATATTGAACAAGATTGGACCGAGTATTGACCCCTGGGGGACACCACTGGTTACAGGCCTCCAACTTGACACTGCTCCATTAATCATAACCCTCTGAGTTCTATCACACAGCCAACTCTCAATCCACCTCGCTGTCACCTCATCATCACATTTCCTCAGCTTCTTAATGAGGATGTTATGGGAGACAGTGTCAAAAGCCTTGCTAAAGTCAAGGTAGATGACATCCACGACTCTCCCCTCATCCAGCCAACCAGTTATAACATCATAGAAAGCTATCAGATTGGTAAAGCATGATTTACCCTTGGTAAATCCATGTTGACCACTTCCAATAACTTCCTGTTCCTCAGTGTGTTTGGAGATGACATCCAGAACTAGTCTATTACCTTCCCAGGGACAGAGGTGAGACTAACCAGTCTGTAGTTCCCTGGGTCCTCCTTCTTGCCTTTTTTGAAGACTGGTCAGCCTTCCTCCAGTCCTCCGGCACCTCTCCTATTCTCCATGACCTTTCAAAGATGATGGAGAGTGGTCTAGCAATAACATCCGCCAGCTCTCTCAGCACTCGTGGGTGTATCCCGTCAGGGCCCATGGACTTATGGATGTTCAGCTTGGCCAAGTAGTCTCTGACCCAGTCCTCCTCGACTGAGGGAAAATCTTCCTCTCTCCAGACCTTCCCCCTTGCCTCCAGGGTTTGGGATTCATGAGGGACAGCTTTAGCAGTGAAGAAGGCATTCAGTAACTCTGCTTTCTCTGTGTCTTCCACCACTAGGGCGCTCGTCTTATTCACCAGTGGGCCTACATTTTCCCTAGTCTTCCTTTTTCTGTTGATATACTGAAAGAATCTCTTCTTATTATCTTTAACTGCAGTGGCCAAGCTGAGTTCTGAATGAGCTTTGGCCCTTCTCATTTTCTCCCTGCATAGCTTCGTTACATCTTGATAATCTTAATAATTTGCCAACCTCCTTTTCCAGAGAATGTAAACTTTCCTTTTTTTCCTGAGGTCCAGTACTTTGATGTACTTTTGAAAATTACTTTTCGATAAAAAAATCAAACTAATAGCAAACATTGGGGAAAAAAAGTATGGCTTCATAGCTTCATATTGCCACAATGAAATAAACTGAGTTTGGGAGAGACGATCATCAAAATAAAATTAGTTTTCAGATCATATTTTCAGAATTTGGTTATGTCCCTACATGCAGCGCAAACAACAACTTACAGCTACCTTGTGCAGGACAGATTAGGTTTATTTTGTATTAGATGAAATAAGACAAAAAAGACTATGATATTCTGGTATTTTGAGCCTGATAAAAACCATTGAAACTTTATATATTTCATGAATTTTATTTTTAAAAAGTTTTGAAAGTATTAATTTTCAAGTGATTCAAGTGTTTCTAGTTAAACCTTATACCAGGATACGTGGCAGAAAATTCCTATTTTTCTGAACTATAAGACAAGTCTGTGTCTAATTATTTTTTAAACCATTGCAGAAAAAAGGATATCTGAGCAGATTTAAAAATTACCTGTCTTGAAATCATGTGGGATACTAAGGAAATGGAGAGCTTTGTTCTGATAGCTCACTGATTGTGTCATTTGCCCCAATTTGTGAGTTAACATGCTGGGATTGTTCCTGCCTGATTTTATCTATGTTCAAAGCTATAATAGGAACTGTAAATGCAGTAAATAGAATCAGGTAACATATTAGCCTCAAATCTCTCCACTCATTTATTTTCTAAAAAGGACACAATGTCCTTCTGTAGCCTGTGGACTCTGGACTGTTATGAATTATTACAACAAGCTTGTAAGAAAACAAAATTGGGCATTTTAAGTAGCAGCATTCTTGAGGCAATAATCCCAACATTTTCTGCATCTTATATTGTTGGCAAACCACTGGCATTGCTTTCCAAGTACAATTTTGTTACGGTTACAAGCTGATGTTTGTTTGTTTTTTTCTAGATTATATTTTCCTGTATTTCCTATCCTGGAAATAACATGACCAAAATATCTTGTTTGTCCTCTGACCCGCTTGTAAAAGGCCACTGCACAGCATGTTCCAGAGTGACACACGTGTGCCCCTTCAGCACATTTCTCAGGGCAAGTGAGCACATTAAGTCTTAAGTTTTGTCAGGATGTTTTTTTCATGGTTCGTTATGTCCCCTGGTGCCTTTGACTGACAGGGGATTTCCCATGTGTGGTGAGCCTGTAGGCAGTTCTTATTCTTACAAACATGGAAAACCTCGCTAGTCTTCATGCATTTGATGCTTCACTTCAGCTTATACTGAGAGAAGCCAAATATGTCTGTGAACCTTGTCTCTTCCTTTCATACAGTGTACAGATATCTTAATAATCTCTGGAAAAAAAAAATATGCTTTCAAGTGTCAAGAAAAACACTTTGCTCCTGAATGGCACAGTTCTGTGACAGAGAAGATGGAGTGCTTAGTGTCATCTGAACCCATTGTGGGCTGTCGTGTATCATGAAGAGAAAATTTTATATTTGTGAATGCCTACTTGTATTGTCACAAACGGCATGGATGCAAATATGCATAAAGGCAATAGACTCTTCAACAGCTCTCGAAGAAGTGAGAAGTGACAGAATTGCACTGACTGCTTTAAAGGGGCACTGATCTCAATTAACTTTAAAATAAAATATATCATAGAATTGTAGAATCATAGAATACCAGGTTGGAAGGGACTTCAAGGATCATCTGATCCAACCTTTCTTGGCAAAAACACAGTCTAGACAAGATGACCCAGCACCCTGTCCAGACAAATCCAAAAAGTGTCCAATGATGGGGAATCTACCACTTCCCTGAGGTGATTATTCCAAAGGTTCATTATTCTCATTGTGAAAAATTTTCCTCTTTTGTCCAATCCAAACCTCCCCAGGAGTAACTTGTACCCATCGCCCCTCATCTTTTTCATCTGACTCCTTGTAAAAAGGGAGTCTCCACCTGCTTTGTAGGCACCCTTTGAATACTGGAATGTGGTGTTAAGGTCTCCCCTAAATCTTCTTTTCTCAAGGCTGAACAAACCCAACTCTCTCAGCCTTTGCTCATGCCAGGCTTCCCAGTCCTTTGATCCTCTTTGTGGACCTTTTTTGGACCCTCTCCAGCCTGTCCACATCTTTTTTCACAGCAGGGACCAAAACTGAATACTGAATAAAGTATTCCAGGTGTGGCCTGACAAGCACTGAATAGAGTGGGATAACAGTTTCTTTATCTCTGCTGATGATGCCCTTGTTGATGTAAGCCACCATCCTGTTGGCTTTTGTTTTCTGCAGTAGCACACTGTTTGCTCATATTGATCTTGTTGTCCACCATGTCCCTTTCCACAGAGCTGCTCCCCAACTGGGTAGATCACTCGTGGATTATGTTTTCCCAAGTGCAAGACCTTACAGTTGTCCTTGATCTTCATAGGGTTCATGTTAGCCCACTCTTCCAGCCCACCCAGGTCTTCCTGCAGGGTGGCTCTTCCTCCCAAAGTGTCCACTTCCCCAATCACTTTGGTATCATCGGCAAACAAATCACAGTTATAGACAAAATATGATTCAAAGTGATGTTCTGATAATCACGCTAAATGGAAACTGTACCATAAATGTTGAAAACTTTCATCTTTTCTATGTCTTTTCAAAAAAAAAAAAATCATGTCATACCAACACTGGTCGTACTGCTGTCACCAATAGAAGTCATGCCTCAAAAGAGATAATGCCACAATGATCTACCAAGTTTCTCCTATCTGCATGTTGCCTACAATTAAATTCAGATGGTATTTTAATACACAGGTTAATTTTGCTTCACTTAAAAAAAACAGTTTTGTGTACAAATGGGGTTTCACTTTTTAAGTTTTTTTACCTTAAAATATTAGAAATTCTTAGTGTCACTCTTCCTCTTACTAACCTCCTCTTCGTGTTGCTGGTATCTTCCCTGTCTTCTAAAGTTATTTTCAAGTCATCAGCTGAGAACACAGGGTATCCTATATGTTCTAGCTTTCCCTCCTGCTTTTTACTTTCTGCTTTTCCTTTTGTATCAGTGATGATTAATTCCCAAGATAGCAGTGATATATACTCTTAGAAAAGGTATATATAGCACATGAAGTATACCACCAGATAATGGATGCAATAAAACTACATATAATAAATACAGATAACTGAAAAAGATGACATGTATATCCTGAAAACTGTCAATTTCCCAATAGTTTAAGGATCTAAGTTGAACAAAACAGAAATGCTGCCGACTGTTTTTTATCAATGGAATCCTTCTTGCCAAGTAAATACAGTACTTTTTCAATACTTAAAAAAAAATATGTCAGTAACTGCAATAACTTAGTTTAACTACTTGTTAGCTTGTATTGTCAACAAGGTTAGGGTCGTTGCTTTTTATCCATTTTACTCATAAACTATTAAAGTCTCTTGAAAGATAAAGAAAACGTATGTAACAAGGCCACATTCAGACAAACAGCTTTATAGTACTACACCTTCTGCCTATACACATTTTTCTTTCAGTCAGAAGATAAACAGCTGTTTCCACTGAGATGAGAATGAAATATGTTCCATGAATTTCTTCACTATGAGGGTGGTGAGACACTGGAACAATTTGCCCAGAGAAGTTGTGGATGCCCCATCCCTGGAGGTGTTCAAGGCCAGGCTGGACGTCGTCTTGGGCAACCTGGTCTAGTGGAAGGTGTCCCTGCCCATGGCAGGGGGGTTGGAACCACATGATCTTTGAGATCCCTTCCAACCTAAACCATTCTATGATTCTATGATTCTATGGATCCCTGAATGTATCTTGCCTTTTCTTTAAATTTTATATATGTTCTCCCTACCTAAAGGTAGGAACCTTCTACAAGGTCTGTAAGAAACAGAAGTAGGCACAACTATATTATCCTTCTATCAGTCAGAAAACCTGCAAAAGCTTTATGATGTACTGTTAGACATTAATGTCCATGTCCAGGCCTGGTACAAATACATCTCCAGTGTCTCTAGTTACCTCCCTCTAAACTAGGGTAAGGCTGAGGCTAGCCTTCCTATTTGTTGTTGATGTTTTTGTTGTTGTAGTGAAATAGCTGTGCTAGTTAGCAAATACGATTTTCTTTTTGTATTTTTTTATTGGATGTATTTGTTTTTTTCTATATAACCAAATATTAGATAGACCAAATTAGCACATTCAGCAAATTTTAGCAAACTATAGATTTATGAAAGAAGGCAAAACATGCTGACATCAAATACAGTTACTTTGTTGAGTATTGTGTGGTGATTTACTGCAAAGAGAAATAGAACAAAGAGCTTTTATCAGCTCAGTCCAGATCTGCTTCTCTGGTAATTCAAAACATCGAACAAATCTTGCTGTGCTCCAGTTTGTAATATATCAAAGGAGCTATTTACTATACAGGTAGATAGCAACTATCAGATCCAAGGAATTATAATTTCCGCTACTTCAGGACAGGTTTTACAATAGCTCTATGCATTCTGTATCATAAATCCAGTGGCAATAGACAGACAAGAGGGAATCTTCCACCTTCATGGAAACGTGAAAGAAGCAACTTGTCTTTTCACATGTTTCACATCACTTCAGGGGATGATACATTTCAAATCAGAACCTACATATTTGGAATGATGTCCCTGTAACACTAAATGGTCTTAAGTTTCTTCTGTCATGAAGTATGTTGCTGGATGCAGTATAACATCTAACAGCAGCCAAGCACATGCTCCTTTGTCAACGCTAGTGAGAAGAACCAAAAAACACAATAGCTAAATATTTAATAGTTTTATAGAGTTTAGAACTTTAATGGACAGCTAGGTAATCTCGTCTGAATTGCTTTACACCTCAGATCCTCCTAATTCCCTGCCAAACAGCATGTCTTCCTTATATAACTTAGATTTAATACAAATACATTAAAAAAACAGGGAACCGGCTCTTCCCTTGGTAGTTTTGGGGCTTTTTTCCAGCAACTAATCTCTCTGACAGTTCGAAATGTGTTCTTCTAATTTTAATTTGCTTGTCTGTAGCTTCCTGCTGTTTGCACTTTTAATCCCTTTCCCTTCTAGGTTGTGAAGCCCTTTGGCACCTAGCGTTCACTTGCCCCAAAAAGATTCATGAAATAAGTCTTTTAAAATAACAATGCAATATATGCTGCTTTTACTAGCTCTTGATTCACTTGAATTTTTTTCTGAATTCTTTCAAAAAATTATTTTTCTTTTCACAACATAATGTAGAAACATAAAATTTACGCAGTACTTCAGTGTCATTCTTGTAAGTGTGATCTGTCAAACTAAAATCACCACTCTCTTCTTTCTCTACCTAAATGTTCTGAGTGAGTCCAAAAAGAGTTAGTGAAATCCAGAAGTAAGTAAAGAATTAGCCATCATTTTGGAGGAGGTCTGCATTCTGCGGCAGCAGTACTATCCAAATTGAGACCTGTTATGTTCAAGACTGGGAAATGCTTGTACTTCCAACTTCCTAGCAAACTCCTAGCTACTCTTTAAGGGTTGTAACATAGTGCCACAGATGGTTGCTGTCCAAATGAGAACGGAGGGACAAGTGAAACTGTACCTTGTCATATGATGTAGGACCCACTGGTGAGTGATATTAACAGACTAGGGCTAAACTGTCCGTTCAAAATTATTTAATTGCCCAATTTTATTCTTCTTAAATAATCACGCTGTCTTATGGGGAGGGGGAAAAAAAAAAAAAGAGAGGGAGACAAATGAACACAAACCCCTAAAAGCCACAGAGCATACTTTCAAGTTTTGTACCATGTTCATATGTCATTGTGCTTTTCTTAACCCTTGTCAAATCAGGATGGAATAAGATACCAGTAAAATACATTAGCTGTGCTCAGGCTCTGTAGTGAGTGATGGATCTCCAGTATCAATCAGAGGTAGCAGGGAAATCTCTCCACTCAGGCTCTAAAACACAACAGATGCTGCACTGCCAGTTTTCATTACGCTAAAGTAGTGTGGCAACAAGATTGCTTCTGTTTTGATGTTATCAGTTTTCTTAGGAATAATAACCATTTCAGATTTCTCTTTTGCGGTAGCCGTATAGCACTTCTCAACAGCCAGCACCTCTCCTGCTCTTACATTTAACAGAAAAAGAAACTCGGGAAAACAGCCTAGATTAAAATTTTAAGTGATTTAAGGACATTAGGTACTATCCTGCTAGTTGATAATAAATTACTATTTACAAAACATTCAATAGAAGGGGCTTGATTGAAAAGCAAGCAATTCTTAAGACTTTTATCTAATGTCCTCAGCTGTGCAGTGTTAA
This sequence comes from Vanellus vanellus, assembly GCF_965231255.1. Taxonomy (NCBI): domain Eukaryota; kingdom Metazoa; phylum Chordata; class Aves; order Charadriiformes; family Charadriidae; genus Vanellus; species Vanellus vanellus. Next base: position 208,234,518 of record NC_138905.1, on the reverse strand, counting down.
TGAAGGTTTGCAATTACCATGAATTTTAACTAATACTCAGCTTTATTTTTAATTGTTTTGTTTACAAAATACATGCATTAATCACATTAATGTTGTATTTTATCACTTTCAAAATTACCTCACAGCAGGTGAGGAGCTCTAGATAGAACAGCTTGTTTCTGTCTTTTTGAAATGCATTATGAGAGGTGATACAATGAAAATAAAAAATCTTATTAATTTATTCATCTGAAGAGAGTTCATAACAGATTTTGGCATTAGATATTTTCTCAGACCCATCTTGTCTCATTATTTTATGACTATAGTTAAAATTATAGTCCTATAAACCCTTTATTTAAATATTCTTGAAAGGAGGTTTTAGGCAATGATCAATCAAATGTGTTATAAAAAGTGAAATCCTGGTCCGAAGTATATTAAGGGTAATTAAGCCCCTGATTTCTGTGACTAGAGAGGGTTAGTCTCGAGTATTGTATGGCAAAATGTATACTAATAATTCCAATATATACTAATAAATCTCTTCTAATGATAGATATTGAGATTATTATAAGCTTATTTCTAATTGAAACTCTTTTCTTGCATCTCTCCTTGCATAATTACATAAGTGCATAATTACTTTTGACATAGAATCATAGAATCATAGAATCAGTGAGGTTGGAAGGGACCTTTAAGATCATCAAGTCCAACCATTAACCTACCCTGATAAAAACACCACCACTCCTAAACCATGTCCCTAAGCACCTCATCTACCCTTTTCTTAAACACCTCCAGGGATGGTGAATCCACCACCTCTCTGGGCAGCCTATTCCAATGTTTAATAACCCTTTCAGTGAAAAAATGCTTCCTAACATCTAATCTAAACCTGCCCTGACATAACTTGAACCCATTTCCTCTTGTCCTATCACTTGTCGCCAGGGAGAAGAGGTCAGCTCCCATCTCTCTAAAACCTCCTTTCAGGTAGTTGTAGAGGGTGATAAGGTCTCCCCTCAGCCTCCTCTTCTCCAGGCTAAACAACCCCAGATCCCTCAGTCGTTCCTCATAAGGTTTGTCCTCCAGACCCTTCACCAGCTTTGTAGCCCTTCTCTGGACACGCTCCAACACCTCAATGTCCTTCTTGTAGTGAGGGGCCCAAAACTGAACACAGTACTCGAGGTGAGGCCTCACCAGTGCCGAGTACAGGGGGATGATTACTTCCCTAGTCCGGCTCACCACACTATTCCTGATGCAGGCCAGGATGGTGTTGGCCTTTTTGGCTGCCTGGGCACACTGCTGGCTCATGCTCAGCCGGTTGTCCACCAACACCCCCAGGTCCTTTTCTGCCAGGCAGCTTTCGAGCCACTCCGCCCCCAGTCTGTAGCGCTGCATGGGGTTGTTGTGACCCAAGTGCAGGACCCGACATTTGGCCTTGTTGAACCTCATACCATTGGCCTCAGCCCATCTGTCCAGCCTGTCCAGATCCCTCTGCAGAGCCAATCTACCCTCAAGCAGATCAACACGCCCCCCCAGTTTAGTGTCGTCTGCGAACTTACTGAGGGAGCACTCGATCCCCTCATCCAGATCGTTGATAAAGATATTAAAGAGAACGGGCCCCAGCACCGATCCCTGGGGGACACCACTCGTCACTGGACACCAACTGGATTTAACTCCATTTACCACCACTCTCTGGACACGGCCATCCAGCCAGTTTTTTACCCAACGAAGAGTATACCTGTCCAGGCCATGAGCAGCCAGTTTCTCCAGGAGAATGCTATGGGAAACGGTGTCAAAAGCCTTGCAAAAATCCAGGTAGACAACATCCACAGCTTTTCCCTTGTCCAGCAAGTGGGTCAAATTGGTACTGTTTAGTTCGACAGCCCTCTGACATGGTGCAGGTAAGATGTCGGTGTGGTACCTTACAAATCCACAGAGCTGTAGGCACGTGAAAAGGAGGGCAAGATCGGGCAAAGCCTCCTAAGTTTCTTCTACTTTGAGCCCTTCTATGCAAAGCCAAAGATGTAAAATTACTTTCAAAAGTGTTTGAACGTGCAGTAGTGGTGTTTATTTTCGGAACTGTAGCAACAGACACAGAACCCGTCGGCAGCGCACGACAATATGTGTCACCGATTTTGCCGTATGGTGCAAGAGCTTTGGGTCACGGGAGCTCGGGCTGCCTACGTGGGCACGATGGGCATCAGCTTGGCACTGCTAAAAATGTTCACTGGTAAAAGCATTCACTGGTTCTTCACTACCTGTTAAGCTGATGCAGCCAGTGAGACTAACGTACACCGATACTGATGGAAGTGGAAGATACTACCTAGTGCTGCTATCTCCAGTCTTAACCGTTCGTTTTTGTTTTCCTTGAAGTTAGTTGATTGAAAATGTCAAAGTTGATAATTGAGTTCCATTTGAATATGATTATGTTAATCCTTTTACAAAGTTTGCCCCTTTGTACCTCCATGAGCAGATGAATTAATTTTGATAAAGCAGAAATGGAGCTGCTAGACACCGCGTGGACTATAAAGGATTTAGAACTTCTTTTCCCATAATGTGACGTACTTTTTACCAGGAGGTATTTAACCGAAAGCGCTGTTCAATTTTCTTCTTTGTAGACTGGAAGGGAGACTCTAGTCAAATGTTACACGATCTTTGCCAATTAGTGTGAATGTGGAAGAGCTGGAGTCGAGTGGCACTTTCAGACAGCAAGATAGCACTGAAGCAAGCTGCTTTTAAGTCCTCTGAATTCTTTACTTTGGATCAAAGACAAATTCCATTGCAGTCATCTGAGCCTTGGGAGTCGCTGATATCCTTACTAAATGAAGTACATACGCCTTTCTGAAGGTCCAACTCCACGCACCTGTCATTCTTCTGATTTTATTCATCAGGCAATCACTGTGTTTCTGACGCATGACAAACAGCAGCAAAATCCACTCCATGTCCTTGATAATGGAGTGGGAAAACAGAGAAACCTTGAAAAATGCTGCTTTTAGCTGTCAGGCTGTTTTAGTAATTTAATAATTTAGTGGCTAGATAAAACTAACTAAATATGTTTCTTTTTAAAGTTCTTGCTGAGAAATAAGGAACGTTTTCAGCCCTCAAAGCAAAAAGTACATTTTGCCACTGTTTTATTTTACTTTCCTTTTTTTTTTTTACTGTTGTCTACCTCTTGGGTGAAAATGAATTCTTTCCCTCAGTGGCTTATAGAACTACTCTTAATATTTTATGTTGAAGGAGGAATCAAATTCATAAATAATAAATCTAAACCTTCTAGGTGGAATATACAGGAATATAATGAGTTTCTGCAAAAAATCACAGATTTAATGCAATAATGCAGGATTTTAATGTCAGCTATACTCATTTGCTACTACCGAAAGAGAATAAATTTTCAGTCATTAATGTATGCATTCAAATGAAGATAATTACTATATTCTTCACTGATATTTGCTACATCACTTAGCAAGAATGTGAAACTTAGAGATTATAAAACGAACCAATGTACTGCAGACAGTGGAGTCAAAATGAACAATGAATGATAAAAGATTTTGTTTTATTTCATAGAATCCATTAGGTTATATTTGAAAGCCTAAATCATAACCACAGTTGAATGAAACAAGGAAAAGAATTAGTTAAGCAAATAAAAGATTATCTCAGAACAAAATTTTGGTGATAGAGAGAAAAAAAACATGCATAAAGGAAGCAAGATCAGTAAAAGAATTTTAAAAGAAAGTTTGTGTAGAACTAAAAATAGATGCTAGCCAGCATACTCAGGCTGAAAGTTTCAGAAGACCTGAAACACTCACCTCCTATGTTTAACGGGGCCAAGCGAAACAAAAGCAAGGGTTCATCGATGTAACAGACAGATGAACCTGTGTTCTACCCGTGGCCCAGACTTTTCAAAAACTATGGAGCTGAGTTACCATAGCCCTGAAGCTCATACTGGCAGTATAGGTTTTGTGCCTCACTGATGCAAATAAGTGACTATAAGAATTCAAGCAACCAGCCTCAAGGAAACAATATCAAAAGCCTCAACTGTTTGAGCTAGAGAAATCTCATTGGGCCCCTCTGAGTGTGGGTAGAATTTACTTGGAGATACTGTTTCTCAACTGCCCCACACAGAAGATCTAGAAATCAAGTTTCAACATGAAGTAGAGCCTCTGGAACCTATAGACAAGCGGAGAGGTCTTGTTCACGCACTTAACACAATGTTGAGTCTGACACAAAACACATCAGCTGTTGAAATATTTATTCAACAGTCCTGAACAACATTTTTGCACAGAATATAGAACAAAATTTCACCAGCTATGAGTGCCAGAATTGAGGCTATCTGTTAATATCTTTTATTTCTTCTGTCCCGTGACTTCCAGGGAAGACTGCGGACCTGACCCACTATTTTTCTGGAGTCTCACGGTTATAGGAGTGTTAGAAATATGAGTATCATTAGGGGCAAGCAGGATTAGAACCAAAAACTTTGCCTTGTGGATAAGTTTATGAACCTAATTGTTAAAAAGGCACCTTCGATTTTGTGTCTAACCTCAAAGAAAAAAAAGTTCTTAATACTTCAGCTCTTGAATTTTCATACGAATTTAGAAGTTCTGGTATTTTGCTGAATATGAAAAGTAATAACATAGACCTGAGTTAGGTGCCAAGGCTTTGATAACTTTCTAATAAATTTCCCCGGCTAGTATTTTTTATTGGCTATCTGTGGCTTACTGTACTTCTTGTAGGCTCTTTAGGTTGCCGACCAAAACTGTCTCCACTGATTTGATCAGGTAGGATTTCTTGCTGTGTAAGACAAAGCATCAGCCTGAGAGACTGGTGTACTGTGACCCAAAACTGTACAAAGTTTTGGGTTTGGTGGGGTTTTTCCCATTCTCTCTCCTACCCTTTATGATATGAAGTGAGGTATTATTTGGGTTCTTAATGGATTGCCATAAAATATTGGCTAAAAAATTGTTGACAAGGTATTACAGAAAGCCTAGCTGTCTAATTCTGTCCTTTCAAAAAGTCAGGATTGAAGCTGGGCATATATTTGCAGCATCTAAATCGGAGCCACCTCTTTAGACACTTTAGCTCTCACCTTTCTTCCTTAAAATCCCAGATGATCTACTCATTTTTCTCACATGGACAGCACTACCTTGTAGCAAAGTTAAAACCACAGGCAGATTTCTGCAATGGCTTTGGCTTAAAAGATGCTGGACAAAGATTATTTGACTGAATTAAATAAGTAGGGTCTCACGAAGTTGTTAAACATTTAGCTCAACCTCTATCATATTTCACTTCATCTGTCCCATTGGCTGACTACTTTTGGGACGTAGATTTTCTCTGCATGAAATGTCTTGCCAACAATGAATGTGCATGAAACTGCCATTCAAGAAAGGATTAAGGGAACCATAAGCATAGCCACCTGGCTAATGTCCTTATCTTTGATTTATTATCAAAAACACCGAATGATTCAATTTCTCTTTCCCCCAAAAGATAGTTTTATAAAAAAAAAATACCCATGCACACAAATATGTCTAGATAAATAGATACAAATGGATTTACTGGCAATATAGTTGTTGAGATTCCTAGAAAGTCAACATTTTTTTTTCTACGTCTGATTTTATGTACCAAAGGGGAGTCAAAATGTTCTGGTGCAAGCTGTTCAGCTGTATTGAGAATGCAATCTGGTATAGTTATCTTTTGTGATGAAAAAGCAGGTCATAACCATGCCCATTGTCATCTGTGGCAAATTGTGGTAGTTCCATTCCAGATATGCTCATTGTAGAGTTTATTACAGTAGATTATCACAGAAACTAAGGTTTTAACAAGATTCAGTGAAGGGTTAGACACTTAATTGAATAATATTATCCGAATTGCAAGAACATACTTTATTTATTAACTTTTAAAAGTGTTGGGGCTTAATCTCTAACGTGGATTTTAGAAACAGGCTGTGATAGATGTCTTTATTTTTCTTCTAAAGCATTTATTGAACACTACCATTAGAGATGAACTATTGCTTTAGACAGGCCTGTGGTCTTATCTACCAGTTTCCATCTTCTTAAAGCAATGGAGTCAGCAGCATTGTCCCGTATGTGCTGAGCCCCCCTCCTTCAACCTTTCTGACTGGAATAACGAGGGACGATTTACAGTTAAATAGCGTTAACCTTCTTGTGATATTATCTGTTGTTGATCAAGGACTTCAACATGTTAGAAAAGAAGTAGTTTTTCCCTTGTCAATTGGGCTGAGAGGTGTATGAGTACTAAGGGTATCATACTCCCATTGTTATTACTGATAGTGCCAAATTGTGTGGATTATTTAGGTTTTTCTGTGAGGAGTGTTTAATTATTTCATGAGACCATTTCTTTAAAAAATCTTTCCTGAAATAAATATTGTCCACATTTAATCCTAACCAAAATATTGATGGTACTTTTTTTAAGTTATTGCAAATAAGGTAAGCTGAAACTGATTTTTTTTTTTTTTTTGTCCTATTAGGTTATATTCTATGTACACAGCTGAAAACTAGCTTCAAAATTTTACAGGCTGAGTTCAGTGTTTTATGCAATTTTTCTTTCTTTTTTGGGGGTGGCAAAAGGGCAAAAAGTCCAAGCCAGGGTTTTAGAGCAGCATAAAATATTTTAATTCTTTTTTTTTTTTTTTAAGAGAGGATTCACACCCAGATAGTGCAACTTTCATACAAACATCACTGGCTGGTGGGAGAGGTAATAACAGTGTGGTTTCTCTTCAGCATTTTTAGTATCAGCAGTCAGAGAAAGTTTAATATATGCCAGCACTGAGGCAGTCATATTAGTTGCACGAATGAGTACCAAGTTTGGACAGCTGTTCTCAAACTTCTCACAGAGGGCCCCAATCTTCTTCCCCTCTTCATATTTTCAGGTACATATAGTACAGTATAATCGCCAGTCTGCCCGTCTGCCTAGCTACCTGTAAGCAGTCTTTGGCTTGCTCCAAAATTCTTCATTTTAGCCCACCACTCCTTCCTGAACTTCAAACTATCCATTTCTTTCTTGTCTGAAACGTTTTTCAACCTGCCCTTTACGTTTAAGAGGCCAGTCAGGACCCATGAATTCAGAGGAAGAGTTGCACCCCTCCTCAGCAGTCAAACGTGAAATAAGTTTCAAACAAGGAATAAGGAAGCTAACAAGAAAGCAGTCAGGAAAAACCCACAAATTTAACTGAAGCTTCTCTCCTTCACCTTCAGGACATACTCCACTGCTGTCCCAGCTGTCCTGCTGCTGTGTTAGGACATGGAAACACAAAGCTGCACTCAAACCTGGTTAAGATGTACTTAATTTTTCTTTTCATATTAAAGTTTAAGAATACTAGTGTTAGTTTAAAGGGAGTGGTTTTCAAATGATATATCATCACCAGCTTGCAATGGTGTGCAAGCTTTTGACAGGTCACTCCTGTTCAGTACAGAACAAATCATACCTGGGGTTCAGGTTTTAGATTTCTTCTATTACTTTTTTATTAATGGAGACAAGTAAAATGCAAAAGGTAAACTAATAGAAATAACTTGAGCACCTCTCCTACAAGGGCAGGCTGAGAGACTTAGGGTTGTTCAGCCTGGAGAAGAGAAGGCTCTGGAGACACCTCATAGCAGCCTTCCAGTACTTAAAGGGGTCCTACAGGAAAGCTGTGAGGGACTTTTTACAAGGGCATGTAGTGATAGGACGAGGGGGAATGGTTTCAAACCAGAAAAAGGTAGATTTAGATTAGATATTAGGAAGAAATTTTTCACTTTGAAGGTGGTGAGGCACTGGAACAGGTTGCGCAGAGAAGTTGTGGAAGCTCCATCCCTGGGGGTGTTCAAGGCCAGGCTGGACGGGGCCTTGAGCAACCTGGTCTGGTGGGAGGTGTCCCTGGCTATGGCGGGGGGGTTGGAACTCGATGATCTGCAAGATCCCTTCCAACCTAAACCATTCTATGATTCTATGAACTTATAAAACACAAAGTAAAATGAAGTATCATAAGATTATTCCTGTATTTGCTCTTCCATGAGTGTAACCATTACCTGCTGGTTCAAGGAATTTTTAGGCCACCTCTTTTGCATGATAGCACAAGGCAGGGGTGCATTACCTTGAATTCAGGTGGCAGCAAGGGAAAAGCAAGCCATCGCTGGCTGTGCATAATATTCTTATGCTTTCTCTGGGTCCCTACCACCTGTGTGGTGTTGAAAAAGTATGGACAACTTGAACTACTGAGATGGCAACATGATTTCCCCAAACTTCAATAGAGGATAAATTGCTGAAAGCGGATGAACGACCAAAGGTAGCCTTGGACCTCCAAGTAAGGTTGTCACTGACATTGCCCAGTCTTGTCTAAATCTAGTCACATGTAGTGATAAATATATGGAAATTTGCACTTGCAAATTACTTTATTTTTCCCTTTCCCTTTCCCTTTCCCTTTCCCTTTCCCTTTCCCTTTCCCTTTCCCTTTCCCTTTCCCTTTCCCTTTCCCTCTCCCTCTCCCTTTCCATTTCCCTTTTTTTTTTTCTTTTTTTCCTGTTTCTTTACATGGCTGTACGATGGCTATTAGAAAAAAATCCAGTCAGCTTCAGCAGAGTGGGATTTAACTTTATATATGAGGAGGAATTTAAGTTACTACACAAATTTGTAACATACATGTTCTAATTTCTGATACTTCAGAACAAACAATAATATAGGTGATCTTGTCTATTTTATAGACAGAAATAAATAATCACATACTCAGCTATGAATCTTAGTTTTTAATAATGATAATAGAATTTTCATTAATTGTCAAATTTTGAGAGATATTTTCTTTTCTAAGAGATCTGTGATACTTAAATACGTCTAGAATTAGAAATTACAGAAAGTGAGGAAGAGAAAGAGAATAATTCACATTTGCCAATGAATGTTTTGTAAACATCGAATCTAGAAGCTATAGGTACCTTTTCCTGATGTTTCTGCACCTTTTCTTTTCACATGTTGTTATTAGCTTTCCTCTTTTGGGTTATGGTCATTTGTTTGGGTTTAGTTCAATTATGTCTAACATAATGGCATCTCACCTACTTTGTCGGATTTATTCCTTAATGTGCTATAAGATTTAGTCCTTTGTTCATTACTGTTCGTGATTTATTTGATTTCAGTATGTGACTTATTTGTCACCATTATCTGTGCAGTTACAAATACACTGTTCTGTACCCACAGATTTCTCTGTTACCGAGTTGACTTTATAGAAACAATTTATTGAGTTTACAAAGCTGGATCTGGCAAAATCATCTACACACCACTGCTGGAATTTGGAATTAGGTTGATTAGTCTTTAAATATTACTTCTTTTTTTATTCAAAATAAAAAATGAAGATGACACTTCTATTTTCATGTCTGAGCATACACTTCACCAGTTTCTTACAGTGGCATTTTTTTTATTTCTTATGCAATAGTACAGCCCTTACTCATCTGTGCACTGAAGGCATTGGAATTCTGGAGACAACATTTTCTTTTCCTTTTATTTTGAGGTTGAACTAGACTGCTGCTTTGGAATCAAAATGCCTCAGTGCTCAGATAAATATATGTTTAATAAATGTAGAAATTTATTTCCATTTTCACACACCATATATCTGCATTAATCATAAATATTTAAAAATATCAATGACAGTATACCCCTTCTCGATCTTCCTTCTCTTCTTTCTAACAAAGTACATAAAACTTTGTTTAAATGAGACAATAGATGGATTTGTATGTTACCTATAATACATTAATTAAAAAAAAAAAAAAAAAACTAAGAAGACCCAATATATTTTTATATATTATGAAAGTATTGTGGGGTATTCCTAGATATTACATGACTGAATTCTTAATCCAGAGTTTCTGCGCAATGAAGGTCTAAGGATAGAATAAGGCAAGGGAAAGGAAAAGGACTATCCTTTGTTAGCCAAACAATACAGTTGAAAATCAAATAAAGTTTTATCATTACTTTCTAAATCTACAACCAGCTACTGCAAGAGCTTTGTCTTTTTTGTCTTCCACATTCATGAGTCTCTGCACATTGATCAGCTGTTGAATTGTTTCAGATTAATAGTTATTACAAGAACCCATGGTTAAATAGAACCAGGTGCTGCCATAGTTACCACATGATGGATTACAAAAAAATATTTGAGCTACGTTCAGAGGATTTTCTGTTTGGTAGAAAGACAGTAAAGGACATGTAGATCATAATGGTTTTCCATCAGAAGTTTTTCCAAGGTATATGCGCTGAGTTCAAGCTCTAATACCAAGACTACTAAATAGAAGCAGGATGCCATGTGTGTGCTGTGGCTGAACCACAGATGCAATAGTACCAGTTTTGACAGAACAGGTAGGGTCAAATGGGAAATATTTTACATTTCATCCTAAAAGGAATTTTGAGGAACATTGAGGAATTCTCTTAGATATAAATTAAAAAAGAAATACTAAGGGGGCTGGAAGCAGAGCTTTCTGTGATATCAAAAGTAATCAAGTTTCTGTGACAACAACCCAGAACTAGATTTTTGTATTCATTAACGGGGTGGTTGTCCAGTTCCAGAGAGAGCCACAGAGCAGTCTATAGCAGTCAGGTGAATGCGTTACTACTGTGCTACCCACTGTGCTTCATTCTGACTGCGTCTTCGTTATACATATTGCAGGTGTTTTGCATATCTAGCTCCTTTATGATAGAACTATAACATTGAACTTGTTGTAATGATGAAAAAGTGACGTTATGCCAGTGGTTTGTCAGTGTTTTACCAGTTTGAAACTGAGGAAGTGTCTGTGTCAAAGACAGGTAGATAAAAGAATAATTGGAAATAATTATTATGTTCATGAATTAAGATATTTCAGCTATTACTGAGCAGACTTCCCTCTTAATCTTACATCAAATCTGAAAGCATGCATCAGGGGAAAATTCTACTAGTATGTTAAAACTAAATAATTTTACTTTTATGTTAACATATTGATTTTAAATAATACATATATACATCCAAATTCCTGTGCTGTGTCACATGAGTAATTTCACTCCCTACATACACTGAGTTCAAATTTATTCTGTTAAGATTTGAAGTCTGTCAAACGCACAGGAGAGTGATAGAGCCTACCCTGTGTCCTACACTGGGGAAAATTTGTTGCTTGGCAGAAGCTCCTTAGTTTGCTTGTTCTGAAACCAAACATGTTGAAGCTATGTAAGAAAACGCTGAAGCCAGCACAAAAGCAATCTGCTGATTAAGAATTGTTTAAAAAAAATAACTGAAGTCTTAGTAAACTTTGTGTGAATTAAGTAGTCTGCCCTCCCATGCCATTGGAAAGCCAATAAAAACCTAAGACTGTCATAAACTCTTAGTATTGAGTTTTGGTTAATTGGATGGAAATGCCCATTCTTTACCTGGTTCAAATTTATAGTGGAAAATTATCCAGAGTTATTGTGGAATGACATAATAAGATCCAGTGACACTAGGAATTAGAAAATGATGGATACATCTGTTAAAAAAAAAATGCACAGTTCCTCCATAAGTTCCAGAGCTGAAAATAGTAAATTTGCATTAAATATACTCCTGCTTTGTGAGATATTTTTAGCATACACCCTGTTTCCATTTTAAGCAGATCTGTTTTCAAATGCAGTTATCTGTGTCTTAGCTGGTTTTGATCAGGCGTGTGAACCTTTAAACTGAATTTCTGCACTTGTGAATTTCATTTTAAGAGTTTCCTATTAATTAAATCAAATACAATGAAACCTTACGGCTAGTGTCTCAACATGAAGACCAAGAACTAGTGTAACAACATAAAGTGAAATGCAAGTCAGTATTTAATTGCCAAGATATTAATTGTTTAGACATGGTGATTAATTCATTTGGCATTTACAAATATGAAATGGTAATTCTATAATACAGTAATTAGAGAGGCATATTGCCTTGAATGAAACAAGACTCAATCTGTAAATCTCAATGAACACAGACTTAATCTAAATTGAATCCTTTCAAATGTCTAATATTTGATATTTTCTGATGAAGATGGTGATTTTTGCCCAACAGGTGACCTTTTGCACGTGAAAATAATATTCCAATGGCACTTCAGTATTTCTCTCCAAGCAGCTATGAATTATTTAAACACATTTCCATACATAAGAATATTGATGTCTCAAATAAGTTGTAAAGGGAAGGAGGTAGTGCTTGGCATTATTTATTTGAAAGTCAATTTTCTAGCTTGCTACAAAGCTTGGTCAGATAAAACCTATCAAATTAATTTTTAAAGTCCCTATCTTTGATCACAAAATTTATTCTTTTCCATTCATGCCATTCTCATAGTAGGTAGTTTACCTGGATGTCCAAACTGTACTTTAGGTCCTAGAATTTTCCAGAACATAGATATTTTACATTTTTTATATGTCCAGTGATGTAGCAACAGTAGTCTGTGAAAGAACAGTTGAATATATAAACCAGTTTTTGACATATTCAGTTCAAAATATGCTCAAATTTTTTTGTCAAAATTCATGGAATTCTGGAAATTCGGGGGAAAAAAAATGTTCTGTAGCAAATTTGAACCTTCCACAACCGCGGCTAATTCTATGGAGTTAGCTACGAGAATGTTATCTCTAGAATATTTTAATGTCATCTAAACCTTAATTATCTAGTACTAGAATATTATCCTCGAATATTGTCTCTTTTTCTGTCCTGCAAATTGTCACTCACATGGAAAGGAAACCAATATAATTTGTATTTTAAACACACATTTGTACCATCACAGCTAAGAATATAACACAAGGCCAGTGTGGCATCCAAGAATTTCTTGTTCTACATTTTTCTCATGATAATGAACAAGCAAGTAGTGGGCTACTGAATTCTCACTGAGTTTGAAATTCAGGCAGAACACCAGTCAAAGATTTCCTTCATAATGTACCTACCCCAAAAGGTGAACATGGAAATGAATGTCTCCTGTGGTCTGTTAGGCTTCTGTGCTGCCTACAGCCTGGTTAGATTTCTATAGTTGAAGCAGAAGCAAAGCAGAAACAAAGGTTTTGTCATTAATGTGTGTTCCAGGACAGACTAGGCTTCTGTAAGTATTCTTAGATTTAGATGATTTCATCTTTAAAGGGAAAAAGTAGAATTAGATTAAAGCCAACCTAAAAAGGAAGAGAAAATAAAAAACTTGAGTGATCACACAAGTGTAAGAATTCAAACATAACTGAGCCTGACCAAGATCTCAAACACCGTATCTTCAAACTGTCAGATGTGAAACCAGATCAGAAAAATGTCTAATGGGATTAAACCTATATCTTGATTCAAAAACCCTTTCTTCCTGGTGAACTCTGGGCTTTGAGTTTATAATGATGTATAATATCACCAACATAAACATTCTTATTTTGAGATGAAAACAATCGTAGAAGATGTGATATTAGCTTGGAGCTATAAGGTTCCTTTATCGTCAAAGGAACATGAATCTTTCATCTAACCCTTTGGTTTTTGGTTTTTTTATGATAGCATTGCCTAAGGGCTCTAGTGTGTAGTACTTTATTCTTTGATAATTTCACTGCTACTTAACCACTGATATTCTTCTTAGTTTACAACCTTACTTTGGCTTTTGAATCACAGTGCCCAAATTTTAGAGTAGTCCAGAAAAGAGCTGGAATTCCTCCTGAGGAAGCACAGGCTTCTGTCAATTTCTCCATCCTAAATTGTCCTTCCCCACTATTTTGTAATATCTACTGTCCTCCCTATGCAAAACTCATGAATATGCCTGGTTCTTGCAAGAAACTGCTTAGAAAGTAATAAGAAAGTTTTCTTGTACCTTCACCGTTATTTGCATATCTTTGCAAGGATGGCAATAATCTCCATCTTAATTAATTCTTTTGTTTAACAGTCATCAAGCCTTGAGGTAAGATGCGCTTAGTAATTTCAACTATCTTTTCTTTGTTGATTAAATAAATACCAAATGTGGAGAGATAAATTATAAATACAACTAATTCCAGCCTGACCAAGAAAAGCTTTTAGATGCAAATCCCAATTAGGTAGAAACAGTAGTCTGTGAAAGAACAGTCAATGGACCATGGTTCATAAATGACTCAGAGGTCCCAAACTCTTTGCACAGGTATAGTGATCATTAATGTCCCCTTTGCAAGGATAATTACTGCAAATCCATACTTATTTCATGTTTGGCAGTAGGACGAACTGATTAACAAACTGATTTATCTACTGCTTGTGTCGCTGCTGAACAACTGAAGAGGCAGGCTGTCCATTTGTTCTGCTACAGACTACAGGCATAGGACGTGTCTTCCCTGCTTGGATTACAAAAGTAGCTGCACTCAAATCGCTGAGCATTGATTCTGCATTTATTGTGAGTCCTTTTGTATGAGACAAAACCCATGGCCCTTTACATTGTCATTAAATCTTCTGTTTTCTTCTTTTCCACTAATTGTTCCTATGTTCATATAATCATAGAATGGTTTGAGTCAGAAGGGACCTTTAAAGGTCATCCAGTCCAACCCTCCTGTAATAAGCAGGGACATCATCCAACCATTGTTTACAATTGGACTCGTTGATCTTAAAGGTTTCTTCCAACCTAAACGATTCTATGATTCTATCTTCAACTAGATCAGGTTGCTCACAGCCCTGTCCAACTGACCTTGAATGTTTCCAGGGGTGGCGCATCTACCACCTCTCTGGGCAACCTGTTACAGTGTTTTACCACACTCATCCTAAAAAATTTTGTTCTTACACCCAATTTGAAACTACCATCTTTTAGTTTAATAGTGTCACCCCTTGTCCTATCAGTTCAGGCCCTATTAAAAAGTCTGACCCCATCTTTCTTATAAGCCCCCTTTCAATATTGAAAGGCCGCTTTCCTGAGTATGAGGGTTAGCTGTGCAAGATCAGTGGTAGAGGACTCAAAAAGGTAATGTTACTGAGTTATAAAGGTGCTGAATTTTGCTAATTTGCTTTATCTCAAATATCTCCCGATTCATACTAACAGTTTGTGTTGGTGTAGGAATCTCATCAGATTAAATATTTGAAGTTATAAATCAAAATACCTCCACAATAAAGATAAGCCCAGAAGTTGGAGTGATTTATAAATATCCATAAATAAATGTCCATATGTGATCTCGGAACCTGTCAAGCACCACCTTGAATATACAGATATTTTGAGGTATCACATGTTAAGCTTTATCAAAGTCAGTCCCCGTCCCCATCCCCCCCCCCTTTTTTTTTTCTTTTATTCTAAACTATACCCCACTTTTAAAGGGACACTTTTACCTGATCCTCGTAGCAAAGGCTCCATCTTATTCTTTTCCCTACCACAGCCTTGCTGCTAAATGGTAGCTTAGGTTTCCACTTTCAATAAAAGCAGTAAATAAAATTATCATACAAAAAAAGTCTTTGCTTTTGCTGATTGTCCCTGGAAGAAGCTATGAAATCTTGAATTAAAAGAAAGGTCATTTGCTCTTTACATTCTTCTGCTTTTGTGCAGTTCATAAATAATGCTATAATCATATCCAACAACTATATGAAGAGAACTGAAAAGGTTGCAAGTTCAAACACTCAAAAACTGGGGAAAAAGTGATGGATGTGGTAACAAATGTAATCTTAGTTCAGCAGGAATAAACATAAGTGTGACAGGACCATGAGTCATCCAGAGTTTTGAGAATTTGTCTGCAACTTTTCATCAAAGTGAGCACCCCTAAAGCACCAAAAATCTTTGAACCGCAGGAGCTATGTTGTCTTAGAAGAGAAATAAAATGAAGGAATATTTTTTAAATGAAGCAAACTTGGCGACAGAAAAGTGAAGCTATAAACAGATTATCCCCGTCCACTGTGTCCTTGGAAGGCTCATCCTTCCCTTCAGGTTTGCTCTTAGTTCAGCAAACTTTCATCAGCTTTCAAGAATCTCTTTATGTAGTCCTCTCTGTATCCCTAGGAAAAATACATTTCTTTTCATCGCCTCTGATCCCTGACTGTGTCTGTTCCCAGACCTCAGAAGAGAGGGAAAGAGAGATACTGACATAGTGAACTACTAAATGACAGGCAAAACCGATGCCATCTGTCACTATCTGCTTTAAGGACACATTCACACTACTGGCTTTAGATACTTATCTTAGCCTTGCCAGCTCCCTGGGAAATAGTCACCTGGTCTAATAGATTCAGAGTGTACAAGTAAAGTCATTAAGAAGAGCTCACAGTATTTTTAAATGGCTATAGAAAATAATTTGTGTGCAAAAGTGAGATGTGGCTGTATAGTGAGCAGAGAGGTCTCTGTTGATTCAGTACTCCTCTCTGCCATCCTGAGAAGGGAGCTTGCTGCAGCTGTATCAACTTAAAAATTGGGGTTTCTGATTCGTATATCTGTATAATTGTATGACACAACTCCATGTCTGGCAGTGGGTTATACCCACTGACACAGTAACTTTTTCATTCTATTTTCTATATGTTCCTCGCTCCATGTCATTGATAACGCACTTCCTAGGTAAGATTAGGAAAGAAGAGGTGGGGCAACAGTTAAGAAGGCCATAGCATGCTGTTTTGTGCAGGAAAAGAGATTTAGGGAAGAAAGCTTGAGGAGAAAAATGGTTGAAGAAAGCAAATAGTATTTAGGAAAACAGGGAAGATTATGCCCCTGAAGAATTATCATGTTCTTGTTTCGGTGCTGGTGGGAGAAGATACATATTTATTAAGGCTGTTGGTATGAAGAGGGCCAGAAATCTTGAAAATATGTGCCACATGAATGCCCTAATGCTGCTTTGACTCTCTCAAATAGCAAACAAGAGCAAGTTTTTGGCATTAGAGTTTTCTGTTACAATTACAATAGCAGAGACCTTAGAACGATTGCACAGCCGCTGTGCCACCAAACTGTAGGTGTGACACAGCTCATACCACACAACAATTCACTGCTGCCTCTAGATCCATATGGGGTCCTCTCCAATGCCTGCTGTCAATCGATAGTGTGGCACCAGAGCCATGACATTTAATATACTGTCATTAGCAATCCACAACTGATCATCTGTACCATCTGGGAGTATGTGGTCTCACCAGTGGGGTGTAGTGATGTGTACCCAGACTTGCCATCATAAATAAATACGAGCTCAGAGAGCTTGTGGCTGGCAGCAGCAAGAGCAATGCAAGAGCAACACAAGTCCTTGCAATGAGGTGGGCATCCAGCATTACGATATTACCAATTCCGTCTTCTCCCCAAATGCTTCTCACAGGTTCTTGCAGGTTCCCTACTCCTCTCCAGAGTGTGTGACTAGCACAACTTGCCATCGTTGCAAAAGCAATACAGACAGTGAGAGACAGGAGGTAGAGCCTGTGCGTGGATGGTTTGTGCATAAAGCAAAATGGGCTGAGCCTGAGGGGACCCGGTTTTTCACATAGAGCGTTTCTCCCAAAGACTTTTGTGACCATCTCATTGTGCACGATGGGGCACCCCAGTCTAAAACAAGAACCATCTTTGGGAGCAGCCTGGCGGAGTAGCACAGATACAGTAGCTGAATTTTTTTCCTTGTATCATTATTATTGTCTGTTATGCTCTGCTGCACATAACTTATGTCACCGCGGTAATTCCATCTGTTCTTTTTCATGCACAATGGCACAGCTGTAGACAGATATGTCAGTTTTAAAGAGAAGCACTTCCTACTGAACTGTTATTACAACTTGTAATCAAAATCTTTTGAGTTGTGGCTAAGGTGGAAAGTATTCCAAAGTAAACTAAAGCTTTTAGGGTTCAAACGACTCTAATCAATAAATTGTTTTTCAGTAAAAATTTTGTACCCTTTTCACCCTCAGTATTAGTGGCAATACAGTTCTCTGGAGGGAACATAAGTGTCCTTTTAACTGCCTTTTCCCAGTTAAAAGACTGCATTTCACCTTGTGACGCGAGAAAAAAAATCTTGTTTTACCAAGCTTCCCATCCATAGTACCAGATTCTTTTCCAGAATGCAAAATGAACTCAACTGACATGAAAACCGGTGTCAATAAGATCCTATTATATGTTTATACTGCCTTTCCATGCTTACTTTTTCTGTTAGAGAACTTCTCAGATTTTGTGTAAGACAAAACATTCTAAGGTAACTCCAGTAATGAACCTAAAGCAATTCTTGGCATGAGAGTGAAAACCCTTAGACGTTGAGATCACCTGGCAATGGATAGGTTACCAAGTTTATAGAAATATAGTAAAAATACTTGAAAATAAAAAGTAACATTTGTACATTATGGTCAAAATCCCATTTACCGTTCCTACAGTCTTGAAGTATTTTTGTGCTGAGCCAATGCTTATAAACTGCGTCTCCACTGAACTGTTTGTCTCTCCTTCCTGCAAGATATATACATCCGCAGGTCAGACCGGTTCTTTCACAAAATGTAAGAAAGCTAATGTAGTCAGCTTTACAGTTTAGTTAGAGATATTTTTCTAACCCCTCGTAAATTCTTAAACATTGCAAGATCCTGTCAGTAGGATTGTGAACCCATGGGACTACTATCAAAAGAGAAAGATAATTAGAGAGAATTGTCAATGATAAGAAACAAGGTTGTATTCCAGAAAAGCTGTCTCGCAGATCAAACGTTCCTGTGGTAATTCTGTATATGTGTTGCAGAAGCAGTCTGCACTGCGATTCATAATGGCGGTTTCTGAATCTTCAGCTTGCACCACGTGTTCACAGGAAGTACTGACTTTTAAGCGCACCACTCGTCGAGGATGCAGTCAGGAAGTGTGTTGGATGCCGAGAAGGTAGAAGTCTATAACTAATGTCACTATATCACAGATGTAGATGAGGGCAGCGTCATGGGACCAGAGAGGGAAGGTTGCTTGTCAGGTGTGCGCATTCTCTTCTCACTTTTTTTGTGAAGTCTGTTCTGTCATGCAGATTTCTCCACTTAAAAGCTCCTCTCTCAAGGTGTGATGTAGACTGGAGTGAAAATGGAGCCATGAGACAACTTTTTGCCTCTATCCTTTGCTTTCTTTCTGGATGTAGTGACAAATTATTTAGATCTTTCCTGCTAGATCTGTCAATGAAGATGACAGGAGAAAGAAGTGCTGGAATTTCCAGGGACAAACTCAGAATTATGGCAGAACTAAGCAAACAAGTAAGGACTGCCCCTTATTGCCCACAGCATGGTGATCTCTGATTTGAATAACCAGAGAGCTGGTGGGGACTTCTTACTACAAAGCAGGACCAATTATACTGAGACCTTACAGTTATTAGAAGGGGAGAAAATAGGGGCCATTTCACAACAGAAATGGCTGGAAGGCCAGTCGTTCTTCTGTGAACATTGCATCTTATAAAGAAATTTCTAAACAAATAGTGAAGAACTTGCAGCTATTGATCCAAGCAAAATGTTCATCGTACTGATAGAGTCTCCCCCCAAAGTCTCTCTACCTGGGCAAACATGCAGCAAGTACAGGTTTTCCAGACTCTTCCAGAGGCCAAGGACTGATGAAAGCAGTCTTCATTTTTTCAGGATCTAGTAGTACCTGCCATATGATAGATATATAATTAGAGTTTCTCCAGTTGACAACAGAGTCAGTTTGATCTGAGGATGTGGCAGCACTTACCATCTTCGTCTGTCCCATCTTTGAACTACACTGAGATTACACATATGAGATAGTTGAAACCACTATTTTGCAAAAAAGCACTCAAATCAAAGGCATTAAGCAAGAATTTAACAAAATGATACATTAACAGCATGTATCAGTAGATCATTAAAATTATCTCAGCCCTCACATACTGTGAACAGATTCATCTCATTCTAGTGTCTATTTCTAGAAATGAAGCAAAGAAGATGCATATTTTGGGGTTTTTATACGTTTATACGTTTTTATACGTTTATATGTTCTATCAATGGGACATAGCAAGCATGTGTTTAAGCCCTAATCCTTTTCAGACCTCTATGCTGTCTAATTTGGATGGATTCACAACACTCTTGCTGATTTGATTCTCAACTGTCAGCCTCCCTTGCAAACACTCAGCAGCAACTGGTACCTTGCCATTTTGCTTGGGATTATGGCATACAGCTGTCAGTGACACTTAAATAACTGTCTGTGTCTGTATGCAAGGGAGAGAGCACTAAAAAGCAGAAAGCAGCACCATCAGGGTGGTCTTAAACGATGCGTATTAATTTATTATGGACTGCATTACTTTATTCTCCTTTTTTTTTTCCCCTGAGAGCAGGGGTCTAATGCAAAAGTGGTCACTTGTTCTCATCTTTCCAACTTTTCTATTCGCATGAAAGCAGTAACAGTATCCCTAACAAAATAGTTTTCCAGGGAGGTGGGAAAGATTAAATTTCTTTGCTGTGTTACATGGAAATACCACTTGCAGTTAATATTCTAGTAGTGTTGCTGTAGAACATGAATCAACGTTGGAAAGCAGGTTCCGTCTGATTGGACGTTATTACAGAGCTTACAATAATAATGCTGTAGCTAGATGACTGCTGCCCTGAGCGTATAAAAGCTTCCCATGTAAACATCAAATTAACAGTCTTAAATTTACAAGAATCTCATTTCAATGAAATTAAAGTTTCTGCTGCTCATATCTATTGATGAAGTTAATGTTAACACTTCAAGCATAGCATAGTTTGGCTGTTTAGAGCTGTGTCTTCATCTACAATAAATCAAAATAAATCCATGTAGTCGAAAGAAATTATGTCATTTTACGCTGGCAAAAGATTGGCCCCCTTGAGCATCTGGTCTATTTGAATTTTACCTCTTGTATACCAAGGCTGCCTTCGAGCACTAAAGTTGCTTTTCTAGCTAACAAGTGAAATGTGGAAATATCTTAAAGTAACTAAAGTTTTCCCATGTATTTTTCTTTTCCTGAGGGAATTATGAAGTCCTACAAGCACTTTGTTATTTCTAAAGCTTCTGAGGAAAATAGTATGAGTTAATAATTCATTGCTGTCACTTAGGAACATGGAAAAAATTACTGTGATAAAAGTCTTTTCCTTGAAAAGCAGGAACCTTTTCTAAGTAGCAGAATATTTCTGACATTGAAATAGTGTGTAAAAAAGAGGAAATAAATTTAATTATTAAAAACATTAAAATATTAAAATAGATTTTAATTTTAAATGGATCAAGAGTACAATATGGATTGTAAAAAATATAAAAGAATATTTTCATCACTGTAAAGTAATTTCAGCATGTTTGGAGATATATTGTCCTAAACCCAACATATTTTATAAAAGCTTTTAAAAGATTTTTTGGACTACAATGCAGAGCAAAAAAGTCCTTAAATTGCCTTTCCTATCCTCTGGGACACTTACCCTGAGATATCTTCTGAGGAATTCTTCCAGTTTTTCTTCTTTACACAAGAACACATTTGGGGGAAAAATATTTGAGCAGAATGGCAAGGTGCCAATTAGTAAAGTAACGCTAAATTTTCAAAATGTACCAGCTGATGTCCCTTACTCGAGTGTACAAGGGAAAATACAGAATATTTTAAAAGTCTTCTTGCTTGTTTAATTTCTGTAGATAATAGGTTACTGATTTGAACCTCTGTTCCCTTTACAGTTAGGCTCTGATTCAGTTTAACACCTTAGAAGATATTTAAATTTTAGGGCTTTTATGTCATCATTGACATTAATGTTATTATCAGAGTCTTTAAAGCAGACTATGTGCCTAAGTACTGGTCTGAATAAAGTCATTAATACGAAGCACCATTAAAACTACTAAGAACCAACCTACGCACACAAAGAAAAAAGCACTCCAAGACACCGTGTTAATTCTGACGTGTCGGTAGTTTCCAGCCATTAGTGCTCAGCAGCCCTGCAGAAATCATACGTGCTCCCTGTGCTTAGAAGAGAAGCGCCATTTGTTAGCAAAACCTGACTTTTAGCGTCAGCCACTTGAAATTATATTTACATATGTGGACACCATTTGCACCGGCGAGAGCTGTGTATTTTCACGCACAAATGTTACTATGCAGCAAATGGCGAGGACAAAATGAGAGGCTCGGTTGTAGCTCCTTTGAAAAAAACTGCCCTAAGATAGTTTGCATAGATTAGCTTAAATAGAGCTGGAGGTAGTTTGCAGTTCATTAATGATAAGTCTTAACATATTCCAATGACCTAAGTTACCACACACAGGAACTGCATCACTATAAATGTTTGAAAATCTGAAGTGAAGAAAATCCAAATAATTTTGTGTTTTGCCACGGGACTGGGCCAAACATAGTCTTGTTTCTAATTAGGCCAACAATATTTAAATAAAAAGCCTCTGTCTGGGCTGATGATATAAAAAATGTATATAAAGTAGATGGCATTCTGCTTACTTAAGTGGTTTTACTATAGCAATAACTCATATCCATTTTCTGTGAGAGCTAGAGGCTTGTACATCTATTATGAAGGAGCAAGAGAAAGCAAGGGGAAATGAGAGAGCCCACAGCCATTCAAGGACAAACAAAGGTTTCAAGTATTTACAAATACTTCTCCCGATTCATTGTAATCTACATTAAAGGATACTGACAGATCCCATACCCAAGCTAATGTGAAATGACAGATTGCTCAGATCAGAACACTGTGAGGGGCCACAGGCTAAATGAGTCAGTGCAGCTTCTCTCCATTTGCATCTTTAAAGTTCTTATTTCCAACATGCACGCAAACCAATTTCATACTCCTCGTTTTAGATCCCAATGAGAAACACGGGAAAATTTCTACCCGCTTCAATAACTCATACTTTTCTTTTACCCAGTTACTAGGTGTTAAAGTTTGCAAAGCTTTTAACTAGTTGTAATGCTTCCCTGACTGCTGAGATTATTTTTCTAATGTCCTCTAAAAATTGACTTTTCTATGAAAAATAAAGTCGATACAAAAAAAACCCAATTGAAAACAGAGAAAAGTAAAAGTATGAATAGCATAATCAAACTACTCATTGCTAATTCTCCCTCCCCACCAAAAATGACTACATAATTGACTTCTATCTTTTCTTACTCTGTAATTGTTATTTAAAGAATATAAATCTCCAAGTGTAAGCTGTCTGGCATTCATTTCTCTTAAGATCCAGACACTCTGTCACTGTCTCTGCTACAAGTCCTCAGTAAAGTCATGAAGGCTGTGTAGCAATTGTAACTTTTGCTGCCTCAACTGCTCAGCTCCTTCAGCATCCAGACTCTAGGGTCCGTTGCAGAATTTTTAAACAATTCCTAGCCGCCCCTGTTTGTGAGAATCTGCTGTGAATGACGCAACAGAATGAAGATTAAAGTTTCCTCTTCTCATTATCTTAATCTTGATGGAAGTCTCCGCTCACTGATTTTACACGTGATAGGAAGAACAAATGCACATCCTGGCCCTGGTGGGTCAAGGTAAAACTGTCCCTGGTGATAAAGAGAGATGAGAATTTCCACAATCTAAACCAGTGTCTCCTCTACCACCTGTGAATAATATCTGAGAACTTCCATGGTGGGTGGTACCGGGTATTAATGAATTAATATTTTGTCTGTAAGACAGTGGAGCAGTGAAAGTATCCAGACTACTGAGTTTCATTTATGAATGTATTTCATAATATGGTTCATTTACCCTTAAGAATTAACCAAAGGGAAAATAATCACAACAATATGGCAGGCAGAACAGACCTCCCTTATATAAAAAAAAATATGACCGTATTTCCTGCTTCTTTATCCCTCCCCTCAAAATAAGGCCAAATACTATGGTCACTGTCAGAACTCTTCCATGCATGAAAGAGCAGGAAGGAAAACACTTGCTACTGTTTAGTCAAAATACTCTAAAATAAAGGATACTTCTTTAAAATCCTGCCAAACTCCCCATATGAGCAACTCTTAAATATCATATTCTACTCAGTCCCCTTCCAAAATCACGTGAAGCCTAAAAGAATCTGAATTTTGTCTTTCACATTTGTGGAGACCTTCAGCCCTGTTCATCTCCATTGGCACTTTTCCTTACCTCTCTGTCCGTCAACATTGATTAAGAGAAGGCATTTCTGACTGCCAAAGAAAGGACTTCCAAACACCATTTGAAAGCAAAGATCCAGCATTTCCTACAAGACTAATTTCCATCCGTCAGCTTCTCAGAAGACACTCGGTCTCAGAAAACACCTTTCTGTTCACATCAGCATCCCATATTCAAACAGTATGAACGTTCATCCCTCCAGACAAAACAGCGCATTCTTTATCAGGGATCTTGCTCTCCCTGGTACATACTTTATTGGTAAAAGAAGAACAAAATTGATGAAATGACTGATCTGTGTGAGCTAATGCATTTTTGTTTAAACAAATGTACTTAGAATGTTTCCAATCTTAAGTGTTGCTGCTGAACAATAGCTTTGAATAGATTGCAAATATTTTTACAGTGAAAATAATCACTTGGAAATATTGTCTGCAAACAATAATTACTGAGTATTTTGCAGCCTTCCAATGTCAATCTAAGTCCAATCTTGAAGCCTTAAAGAAGAAAATTTACACTCTCATTCATGCTTCTATGCCTTTGTAACAATTCTCAATCTAGTTTACTGGGTTATGCTGTCATTAGGAAAATTGACATTATAGAAATATTACTAATATGTATTTCCAAAATTGCTGATATTCTAGACGAGCAAACCACAGGCATTGCAAGCTGGGCATCCAACAGCTGCACCATTTCAGATAAAATCATAGTGGAAAAATATAATACGTGCAGATATCAGATACACTTTGAAATTCACATTCAATTTCAATTTATCTCTTTTCATTATTAATTTGTTGGGGTTTTTAGCTTCATAGACATGCAGTATGCAGTGAAGTTAATTGATTTCTGAGAGAGCGGGCGTTCAGGTTCAAAGACCAACTTCACGCTTGATGCTCACCATCACCATCATTAGCAGACTTTACATCTCTAAATTTTTAGGCTGTCTCTAACATTACACTGTGGGCTGGAGTCAGCTACCCCATCACAAAATCCCGCTGACCTTTGAGAGTCCCTGCACTGTTGTCCTGGCTCCAAAAAGACACACTCACACCTGCTGTAAACCTGTGTCTGTGCTGTAAACAGTTAAGTCCCCTCATAGGTCTTGAGTCGCATTTGTCAGCCCTGTGCAGGTGTCTTGGATACCTTATGGCTGTTTCTATACAAACAAGTAGTATGGCTCAATAACAGCCACAAAAAGTTGACACTGTCCACACAGCCTAATTCTGAGTTTCTCTTTGGAATAGTCCTAGTCCCGTTCCACAGACTGGATGCTTATTTGTAGCTGAAAAGCCATGCACTCCCCAAGCATCCCTCCCAGTTTAGTATAAGCCAAAGTTCATGTGCTCAGACTGCTTTATTTTACAAACCAAAGCCACAGCAAGTGGGGACAATGGGGAAATTAATTTTCAAGTCATGCTCTTGATAGGAAGAACAGCTAGGATTTTGTCCCGCAAATGATGGCAGGTCATAACAGGCACTTATGTCTGGAGAACGAAATCAAGATTTGAGGGTGAGATTCAGTTCCAAGTTGGGATATCTGAGTGTAGGGATCTACAATGTGAATTAGGCATCAAAATATTTTTACTATTACTAGAAGCTCCACTGACTTTCCTGACAAGATACGTGGATTAACATGTAAAATAGAAACTCACCTCACATGCAGACACCTTAGCTTTCAGTTTACAAACAGCCTCTTGAATGAAAGGTTTTCTTTCCCCCCTGGTCATCCTGATGCTCCTCCTGAGTGCCAGCTTGATTATAATTAATCTTTCTGAATAAAGATGACCAAAATTTTCCTACATTATGTTTCCTCAGCACCTTATGTATTAATACTTCCATAATGCAGGTTGGTATCTGATATATTCTAGGGTTGCATTTGCCTTTGCTGTATAGCACTGTCTGTATAGTCACATTCACTACTTTTCTATGATTCTGGTGCTCAGAGTCACCAAAACCCTCCTGTTTGATATGCTGATCTTCTGTGTCAATGAACTGTTTATTTCATCAAATTTCTAGCATTATGAAAAATAAGATAATAGTTCAAAGAATCATTTCTCTTTAAAAAAAAAAAAAATCAATTATTTTCAACCAGTTTCTTAACCAACTTAAATTTCTGTATTAAATTTGTTTAACCAGTCATGTCAATTTCAGCATGAAAATCATGCTTGAAACCTGTGGAAGATAAAATCTCCATTTATTTTCTCTAGAAAATATTTCTTCTTATTAAATATTATGACGATTTAGTCTCATTCAGTGTACTTTAGTTAATCATGTTGATTTTTGCCTCATATCCATTTGTGGTTGTATCCTGATTATTTTTTCCTAATAATTCCTGCTAAAAACCTTTGTTGCTATTGGTCTTAAGCCAACATGCTTATTGACTCCAAGACATGAATGGTCATCTCTTTTTGTCCATGTTATTAGACAGATGAAAACTCTTTTCTACATAGACAATGTGCTCATGTGCCATTTTTTTCAGAGCGCTTGAAAGGACAACTTCTATCTGCTTTATGTGATTACAAAGAGTTGTTCTTATACTTGCATAAAATAATTTCCAAACTATGACCTTGATGTCTCAGCCATCCTTCCTCTATCCATTCACTAATCAACATCATCTTTCCCTCAGTTTCTAATAAGTTATTAACTTAGTTTTTTTTTCCTGAATTATCCTTAACACTACCTCAGCCCCATGTCTTCTTTCTTTGCCTCCCTTTTACTTATGAAGCTACAAAACCTTTTACTATGGTATTTTCTTATTAAAATATGTAGACATACTACACAGGTGGTCTCTCCATGACTGAGCGATATTGGCAGGGAGGGAGGAGAAGTCTATGTTCCTGCTGTGTGCAGCAAGTGTTACGTGAATAAATAAAGCATTTCATTACCAGCCTCTGGCTTTTTTCCCAAACACAAAGAAAGGGAGAACAGATGAATGCTAGGCATTTTAAGGAAAATATCCATTTCTGAGCCAAATAATTCACCAGCAAATGTGTTTGCAATTCCTTTGATTGAGCGATTATTCCTTTCCTCATGGATAGCAAGAGCTGTTAGCTAAATAGAAATGTAGCTGATAATATGTATAAGATTCATTAGATAATCTTCCATATGTATCTAACTTTCTTTTCCTCTGAGCTCGGAATAAAAAACAGTTTTGCATCAGGACTTACACTGCGTATAAGCTTTTATAATTTGTAGACACTGTAGGAGTGTCCTTTCATTTGTCTGATGCTGACAGTATATTGATGAAAACTATTACTGTTCTGCAAAGGCTATTGTCATACTAATGATACGATGTCCTCAGAGCAAACTTACACCAAAAGGAAAGCAAGGAGGTTACATCCCTGTCAGTTGCTAAAGCAGATTGTTTCTTCAAAGGTGTGACACATCATAACAAAATTTCAGGCCTTCTTATTTGTTGGAAAAAAACCCAAACCTCAAAACTCTGATACAGAGGCATTTGCTAAATATGATTATATTCTCTATAAAATTACCTTGAGCCAAATAATGTGACTTAAATACTCATATATATAACGTGACTTAAATTCTCATATATAGAGAGCAAGATGGGAGATACATCATTTGAGAGCTGAAATGTCCTTCCTCTGCCCCATTCACCTTTGAAGCTATTATTTGCTTCTGTCTCTCAGCTGAGAGCAGTGAGTGGTTTCACATCCAAAGTGAGTGGGAGTACATTTTTCACTGGAATGAAGTTCTGGTTTCTCCACCGCAATGTTTATAAACCTCAGATAATAAAACACCATTTTTCACAAAGAGTCAGAGAATGGGGGGGTATTATTTTTTTTCCAGGAAAAAAAAAAAAAAAGATATGCAGTCTCATATTAGTGATTTAGTTTGAACACATTATTGAGTCTTAAGCCTTTAGTTTAACAAATGAGAATTCTAGTTTAAACCAAAGGTAACTCAGCTTTGCATGTTAAGATGGGAATTCCTTCCTTTTTTTGGCTGCTGAATAGCCCAACCCAGACCTGTTAATCAGGATGAGCAATGCGCCTTACTCCTGGTTAAATACTTCTCAAGAGTAAACCACAACATTGTACCCTCCATGATTTCTGATCGTAGCCTCAATAGGAGACTCCCAGCAGAAGGACTGTGAGTCACTATTTTAACAAATAGAAAACCCTCTCTGGAGAGGTACATCTAAAACTCCCACCCTCATTGGGGAACCTGCCTACTTAGTTAGATTCTTCCTCTAACACAAACAGATATCTTACCTTACTTTCAAAATATGGGAGAAGAAAACACTCCTCCATCTCCTCCTCTATTTCTGAGTGATACCTGAAAGCACTTGCTGAGGATTATTTGCTTTCAGTGTCCCTGCCTACTGGAGGGCTTCCAGTCTACATCTCCTATATCCTTTGGGAGAACCATAAGCACTACCCAACCTGGGAAAGGATATACAACATCTGCAAACAGGGCTTGGCTTAAATGCCATGTAAGAGTTGCTGTGTTCCATTTAGGCTTATAATTTTTCTCTTTCAGGAAAGGAACAGCAATTATTTACTGCTCTTCCAGAGCTGCAATTTTAACATATAATAAATTCAGGAGCTTTGTCATTTTAGAACAGCAAAAATGTGTTAATTTTCACCTCTATGTAGCATCATGGACTTTATGATTAATAATGTGTAAGCAAAGCCAAAATTTGAAATGTCTAAATGTAAATGTTTGAACAACATTGCTCATAAGTATGCTTCAGTGGGGTTACTTACCTAGAGATGTAATGGAGCTGCAATCACACAAGAGTCAAAGAAAAAAATAAAAGCTGAGCTACAAAAAAGAAGAGATTATTTAAGTCCCTATGCTACACTGTGTAGTGATGCAATAAATCATATTTTGACCAGATACAATTAATTGTATGTTTTTTCTAGTCCTCTTTTACATTTTACTTCCCATTCTTCTCTCTTCTCTTTTTTTAAGGTCATTTTTTCCTAAATGGAATAGCCTGTGCTTGATATTGAGATGTGATTTGATAATAATATAGCAGTGAAACTTTAAAGACAAATTATGAAGAATCACCTTTTTTACTTTTTACAAAAGGTTCATTAAAATTCACCACTGATAAGTGTCAAAGGATACTAATCCACTGTTGCCTCCCTGAAACTTTTTGAATTAAGGAAGGAGAAGGAATAAAATGGGTTTATTACAACCATTTTGAAACAGAAGAGAATTCAATTATCGTCTTCATCATCCCTTGCTACAGAGGCAGCAGTCCTTAATCCTATTTATTATCTCTAAAAGATATCATCATGGAATTTGGCTGTTAGAATGGGAGATACATTCATACATTTGTGTATTTATCCCTTTCAGGATAACTATTCTTCCACATGGCAGCCTGCGAATCTTGAATGCTTCCAAGTCTGATGAAGGACGGTACTTATGCCAAGGTGTAAATGTATTTGGATCTGCAGAAATCGTTGCATCGGTATCTGTTAAAGGTATGAAAACAATGCTTTGATGATAATGATAACTTCTCTTTACTAATATTTAATTATTGCTTAGAATCCTCAGCCAACCATACATCAACACTGTACAGGCAGAATAAAGAAGCATTTCCAACAAGCTAGGGGGGCTAACCTCGATCTGGTCAAACATTGTATTCCTGCATCAGATTGCATACTCCAGCTGTTGTATCATAGATGTATATCAGAAGAATTGGTATCTATATTAAATCTCTCCAATTATAAATAATTCCAACATTAAAATCTCCCACCCCGGCACACACAGAAGGGAGGGGGGTCATCAGTACAGAAGAATTGAATCTTGTGATGTCAAGGACCAGCAGGAGAGAAAGACTTCCACCGAAGCCTGAGGTGCCCTTCCAGAATCGCTTCACCACTCTAGTTGGAACTAGATGATCTTTAGGGTCCCTTCTGACTCTATCCATTCTATGATTCTAAAAGAATCAATATCCCTTTTAACATATTTTTGCTTTGGGAACTCACTTACCACTATCTCTTTCTGCATGGGAATATGCTTAGGATGAAAGTAAGAGTTGTATCTAAGGAAAGATAGTTCCCTAGAACAGTAATAATAATCAAATCACTGAGCTTCAGTTAATTTCTAAACCACATTTTTTTCAGTTTTCAGATGAATTCTTATATGATCGTGGCTTTTGGTTTTAGGCATTCAAGTCTCTTCTCTTCATTATTCAAGCTTCTTCCTGTATTTAGTGTGCGTGGAAACATCCTTTTTTGGTTTATGTGACAAAACTGAGATTTTTATGCAATCACAAGATTCCAGGTGCTGCAGTCTTTAAAAAAAAAAAAAAAAAGTAATAGCTTTTTCTGAGATTAATAAAATTAATTAATTAATCCATCTCAGAAGTCCTATAAATTGTTGTTTAGGGTCCTGAGTTATCGCTTCTATGAAACTGATTATACCTTCTGTTCACCACTGTCATGTCTTAGTGTGCATTATGAATAGAATTTCAGTATTTGATGCTATGTATTTGAAACAAACATGAAACGTAAGCTCTGAGTAGACTAAGAAGAACTCAGTCATATGTTTTTGGCCTTGGTCTATAACTAGACTTCCACTTAAATGTTCCTAATCCTTCTCTGTTTCAAGAACCTACAAGAATAGAGCTGACTCCTAAGAAGATAGAGTTAACGGTTGGAGAAAGCATTGTCCTCAGTTGCAAAGCCCTTCATGACAACACACTAGATGTCACTTTCTATTGGACACTCAATGGGCAGCCAATTGACTTTGAAAAAGAAGGTGGACACTTTGAAAGCATCAAGGCAGTAAGTGACCATGTGTTTGTCATCTGTGTGCTGCAAACTGATAGAAATTTGCAAGCTTTTACCAAATTCTGACTAAATTGAAGGATAACTGATTTCACTAATGTTGGAAAAAATGTTAGTTAGAGGAGGTGCAAACTGCAGGTCACTAGAATTACTGCAAGTAATTTAATCAAGAAGATGTTAAATGTATACTTTGAACATGCTATTATTAGTGCGGCATCTGATGATATCTGTGAGGGAACAGAAAGTAGTTTGTATCAAATCCTCCTTACATTCTTCTGCTGATTTTAATACAGAAAGATACAAAAATAAACACTGATGTCTTTCTCACAGATAACATGGCTGTTGGAATGTCCTCACCTCCCAATGTTTTTACTTGCCTAGCATATATTTTAATATCTGAATAGCAAGGAGTTTACTTTATTTTCAAACCACCCTGCATGAGGTAGGTTCTAGCTGTGCAAGCCTTATTTAAGTCAATAAGAATCATATGGAAAAAATATGCATACCAATTCCAAATATTACCTCTTGATTCAAAACCAATTTAATATGATCAAATGGTATGATAAAGTAATTCAAACCTGTTCCATGTAAAATGGTTTGAACTTCTCTTAGTACAAAGAAATCTCTTAATGTGAACAGGTTTGGAAATAGAATCTACAGTCATTTAACTCAATCTTCCCACTAATGAAATGTAAATCAAATGTCCATGCTATGTTAACAGAGAAAAATGAAACTCACAAAGGTCAGGAAATTTTAAAAGTTAATGTATCCAATTTGAGTACAATGCGGCGAAGTTAACTTTGCTTTAAAAATCTCGTCAGCGGCAATCAGTTTATCATTCTGCTTGCCTTTATGGAAGTCATACTATATTCACTCTGTGCTGTGTTGTTCTTTGTTTTGCTTTGTTTTGTTTTGTTTTGTTTTTTAAATTTGGGGTTACTTCAATAACTTTTTAATTGAAAAACATTAGTAAGGTACATATAAGGTGTGAAGGTTCTTAGCATACTTATATTCATCTGAGGAAGTCCAATACTCAAAATCCAGCACTAAATACATAGGAAGTAAAACTATCATTCTTTTTTTTTTAACTTTGAGGTTAAAACATTCTTTTACTCAAGGTGTCCCTGCCCATGGCAGGGGGTTTGGAACTAAATGATCTTTAAGGTCCCCTTCCAACCCAAACCATTCTATGATTCTATGAAAACATCCTATGATTACAATTTAACTTCAAGTACTTTCTGAAATTTGAAATCTAAAATGTGTT
Source organism: Vanellus vanellus (assembly GCF_965231255.1). Taxonomy (NCBI): domain Eukaryota; kingdom Metazoa; phylum Chordata; class Aves; order Charadriiformes; family Charadriidae; genus Vanellus; species Vanellus vanellus. Next base: position 208,202,672 of record NC_138905.1, on the reverse strand, counting down.
ACATGGTTCCTTCAGTGCATTTCAGCATCTTCTGTGCTGAAGGGAATTTTTAATTGCTGGGAAAAACCCCCAGGCTAGGAAATTTCCAAAGTCTTTTCTCTTATCAAAGTAAAGCTAATTTAATATAATTTAATTGGTTTTGTGAAAACAGGATTTTGTAGCTCTTTCAACAAGAATTCTTCATTAATTTCATTTGTACCAGGGAAAGCCTTCAAAATGATAGAAGTGAGACTTGTCCAAAGTGAGAACCTGGTAGCTGACATACTGGGACTAGTTTCAGGGAAACATTCATGTAAAACTCACTGAAACTACTGTTTCCTTTCATTGTCCTAACATGATTAAAATTTTGCCAAAACCTAGCAGATTTAACCAGCTATTTTAATATGACTTTATGACTTCCTTTCTCACTGTGTTGCTAAAGAGTCACACTGCTACTTTACTAAGTGAAAATAGTACTAATCACTCATAATGGAGTCAATACATTTTTACAAACAGCTAACTTCAACAGATCAGGAAATAAAATCAGGCTGAAACAGAGGCATTGCACATTGTGCAAAATATTACAAAATTAGATCCTACCTTGTCACGGTTAAACCAGGGCTGAAATTGTGAAATACTATGCAACTCCAAAGAAACACCAATATAAAGCATTAGAGACTGATATTTTTAGACTGGACTAGCTTCATTTGCCTTTACAAGATTGCTTACACAAGACATGGTCTGGGCATGCCTCATTTACTTCTATTCCTAAATCCTTTAAATGTCAAGACATTTCTTTTCTGGTTTTCACTCTAAAAAGAGAATAGATGAGTAGGCTTGGATCAACTGGAAGAGGGCTGAAAATACCTATTAACACATTACAGGCAGGATGGGGGGGGGGAAACACTCCTTTTCAGAACAGAGATACCGAAACATGACCCTGTTAGGACAATCCTGAATGAAATTTTCTGAATGCTGTTGGAAACATAATATGATACATCCTTCTTCCTCTTTGAAAGTAGTAGTTAAAATATATGTAGATCTCCATTCACCAAAAGGCATATCTTGATTTTTGCATTGCCCTGAAATGAAGATGAATATCAGTTGGGAGATGCAAAACTTGAAAGTAACGATTGTGGTAATACAACATTTTTTCTGCATTTTGACACAAAAAACTCTATACTTCCCAGAACTACTCATTTGTGGAATGTTGTCGATTGTGTTTCAATATTGGTTCTGTTAAACACATAAGCATGTGAAATTAATCACAAGGATGAAAATGTATTTCTCTACTTCGTTAAAACCTAAAGCATGACCAGGTACTAGGGGAAAGCAAGATAAAACAAAACTCTTCTGTTTTTTTCTATTATGTAAGTTCCTTTAACCCATCCAGTTTCAAAGGAGTGATAAACAATGCGATAAAGACACAGGTTTAAGAGTGCAGAAAAAAGGAACTTGACGAAAACTTGACATTTGATAGAATTCTATCTGTATCCCTTATTTTGCATTTCTGAATGAAATATTTTTTAACTTTGCATGAGTTGATCATGAACAAAATGCTTTTTAATAGATTACACTGAAGAAAAATAGTATCTTTTTTGTGCATGAAGTTATAGAATTATACATCCATTTTGTTTTGCACACACTGATACTTCATCAGATAAAAAAAAAAAAAAACACGTTCAGGTTTGTCTGTTTTTTGTTTATTTGCTTGAAAGCCTGCCAAACTGAAAATTATTTGAATGGGTTTTGTCAATAACAAAACTGTTGACAACAACAAAACCATTGTCAGCCGCTCACCACTGGTTGCATTGCTCATACTTTCACTGTGGTAGAGCCAGGTGTTAAGTATGGTGAACATTCTGATGCTTAATGCAGCGTTATAAAAGCTATCACCAAAGTAACATTTATTTGGGCTGTAGATAAATTTCCACTTGCTAAAATTTTGTGCTTCCTAGCAATTGCAATTAAAAGGAAAAGGAAAAGGAAAAGCTTCTCTTAATCACACATATTGCTTTATTTGTTTTTAAATTATATCTGGAGCTTTTGTACCAACAAAGTAAGTGATATCATTTTTCATATTGAGAACTAATTTTTATACAAATTGAAGGTGGGTTTGCTGTTATTTACTGAGCTATCAAGGATTTGGTACCTATAGCAATTTAGGTACTTCAGGGACTTGCCTGATAAGGGGATAAGTGTGATAAGGATGTCAAGTTGAACAAAGTTGTGTATGAAGGGAATATTAAGGAAAAGAGACTGAACTCCACTGGAATGACAGCTGCAGACTGCTCTCTGGGAAAGGAAAACATCCCAAACGTTGTGTATGCACAACTCCACGGTACACTTAGTAGCAGAACAGTAATGCAAAGGGTTACATATACCCAGAATCCTTTAGCATTAGAAAAGTCTTACTTTGTCTACCAAAATTTTCAATAACATTTTAGGGTCTGTGAGGGGTAAGCTGTGTAATTAATAGAAACAATTTTGCATGGAAGTCTGAATTGCCAAGATTTCCTTCTAGCGACACCAGTGAGCTCTTGAGCACAAAAAATATAGACGTGCTTGCTTTTCTTTTCTGTCCTTTGTGCCAAATCCCGAAGTCCTGTTCAAAATTCTACTCAGAATTTTCTTTTCTAAGATCTCCACTGACCTAAATTTTGTCCTGGACATATCCCTTTTCTAGCTAAAAACATCTGATTTTGCGAGTAGATTTTCACCCAGCTACCATCATTCTAACTCTGTGTTTGAAAGTCGATACTGTTTTTACGGCAGCCGGGCAAAGTGATTTATTGTGGTCATCCCCAGACTGGTAAGCAGCAGCACTGCTCTTAGTGTCCCTCACCTTGACCTGCATGAGTACATTTCAGACTCAGGAAAGTGATTTAGTCTCAATGTCTTCTTGGTCTTTGATCTTAACTGAAATTGCCACCGTGGGAAGCAATAAGCACAAGTTGTCATGTTATATTTTACAGTGGTCATTTTTTCACATGGAAGTGAATTGAAATCTACTTAGAAAAGGCCAGTAGATACAGACTGGACAATACATTAACTACTGTCTAGCACTGGAGACTTCAATCTGATAACTTAGAACCTGTGAGAGAGCATGACTACGCACCTTTCCTTACATTTCCAAGTCTCTCCTTAGTTTGTTGTAGTACTTTAATCATATTTTAGAAGTTAAGATTAACTTTTCCTAAGCATTATCTAAATAGGCAGCACTAAGTTCTACACTACATGGAATCATTGAAAACAGCAGGCTGTTAATAATAACGTCTTTCCTCTTTATTGGACATAAAACCAAACAAGGCTAATTAAATAGGGGCTTTATTTAACACACTCCCTCCTCCCCACGCTGAGGAAAACAGCAATAGTTGTCAGAAGTCTTGTAGAAGATGTGTGCTCTATGCACAGAGAATTTCTGTTCGGGGTAATGCTGCTATATCAACCCCATCGCTATCAATTTGTTTCACTGTTTGTCACAATACTTTCTTGCTGATGGAAGAGGTTGAACACAGCCATTACTGTCAACTCAAATCTCCAGATATTTCAGCCCTACGCTCATTACCAGGTTTTGCCCATTTGTCACGCTACAGCAGTTAAATACTTGAGTGATCAGAAGCAGTTTCAAAATAAAAAATTTATCTTGTCTTTAGGCAACACAAATTTCTTGTAAACTAGGGAGCGTACAAAGTGGAATAAGGATTTCTAGTCAAAAAACTTTGAAATGTGTGTTTTGTGACTGGTAACTACAAACCAAAATGTGAACACAATGAAGACCATGGTCTAACAACGCACTTTAGCATGTGTTGCTTCCAGGATATAAACAGTCCCCGTGAACTGATTGAATTTATAGCCATACCTGCAACGCTGCGTTAGTATGGGACACTGAACACTTCCTAGAATCAGACAAGTATGCAAAGTGGTGTGCCCAAGTGCTCGTGGCTTTGGATATGAATAGAGAGTAAGGGAGAGAGATGATAAGTAACATCTCATCTATTTAATTTTACTTTGGAGGAGGGACATAACTGAGCATTTTGGGAAATATGAGTCTCTTAACATTCCTGAATACCGGTTACTATAAAAAAATGATTGCAATAAAAAAGTCATGAAATACAGTCCCATAATTTTTATGGTATATTGTATTAAGGTATTTTGTGTTTCTCCCATTTACAAGAAACACTCACTCTGAAGAGAAAAACGTTGGGATAAATAAAACATATTTCATGACAGTCTGTCCTTTCCCCTGTTTACGTGCAACTGATGGATCAATCTGGAGTTAAGTGCGTTAATCTGGATTATAACAGCACATCTGATTGTTTGGACACCTGACCAATACCAGCCTTACTAACACTGAGGCCTTCCGTTTGCTGTCTATTTCTCCCTTGCGGCTCTGCAACCTCTCTCCCAAGCTGTTGTGGCAGTGTTTTCCAGAGCCTCCCTGGCCGTCTTTCTCCCTTGCAGCTCTTACACTGCTGATCTCCTGGTTTTCTTCCTGTGGCTTTGCACCTGCAAACCCCAATTGTGTTGTTATGGTGGGGTCTCACGGGAAAAAGCTCCTACTGGTTTGAAACTCACCCCTCGCTCCTGCCCCCTTTCTTTGGCTCTTCTTTTGTAAACCAAACCACAGTGCGTAGTGAAGTAGATAATGGGCATGTAAATACTTAACGAATATTATGCAACAATATACGTGCTCAGAAGCTTAATAATCAATCACTGTGTAACAATTGCTCTTAATTAACATATTCTAATCAACATTAACATAGGAGAAGTTTGAGTAGGTCCCAAAGTAAAGGTTACAACACTAGGAAAAAAAAGGCAAAAAATAACCATTATCATCCTCCTCATCACCACCTACTGCACTGGAGAGACCCTCAAGAGGAGAATACTCTTTCTAGCTGGCCACCAGGAAGAGTTTCTGTTTTTCCTTTTCTCTCTCTCTCCTCATTGCCTTTTTTATTTCTCACCTAGGTAACTTTTTTTTTGCTAAAGATGATGTGTGCCATCATCTATGGACCCTTCAAATAAATCTCTGTTCACCTAAGGCTGTCATAACACCCTTTGTGCAGCACATTAATGAAGTACCAATCACATGTCTGCTCTTCATCCTTCCTGTTCTGATGTCTTCTCAACATGGCACTTGTCCCATACGGGTTTTGTTTTCATTTCTATCATCGTCTTCATCCATAATCATTACCACCCTTCCACTCAAATCAAATGTGTAGCTCCATGCTCTTTTCCCTCTTTCTGCATCTTTACAGGAGCAGATGTACTCCATATTATTTGGTCTTTTCTCCCTTTTTTCTCCTCGTAATAACAACTCATTCAGAACACGAATTTAGCTAGATGAGTGTAGTGGGTCTCTCTGTGCTGAAGCTTGCCATTTCATATCCCATCTTTTTTCTCATTCCTTCCCATTTTCAATACTTTTTCTGTGTTTTCTTTAATCCCTAGTTTTCACAAAACTATCCCAGCGCATTACATACTACCTTACATCTAATACTCACTTCATCTCTTCCTCTGCCTTCTCTCAATAAAATGAATCAAACTCATTTGCAGCAATTCAAGCTGCACCTTCAAGCCCTCCCTATCCACTCCCAACACCCCAGCGCTCTCTGGCATCCGCTCTAAACCGCCAATGCTCAGCCAAAACAACTGTTTTCATTATTCTTGCTTTCTCCATGCAAGCTGCTCAAAAATACTGACACTGGAAGGGTCCACACCTCCCCTGGCTGATTCTTATGGATCCACAAACCTGAAAGCCTTGGAAACCATCTTTTTTACTTCTTATAGATGAGGCAAATGCAACCTGTGTATTATCAGGTATCCCTGTCAACCTGCATCAGCTTGGATACTACTATACTATCATTAGTATACTACCACATACCATTAATCACAACAAAACCAGTAAAAATAATTTAATCTTCTTTGTTCCTAATGTGCTAATATGACTAAAAGACAGAACTCAGAATGTAATTTTCCTTTATCACTATATCAACAGACAAATCTGCTGCTTTTTAACAGATTAAATATTTGCAATTTGTGAACATCATAAGCAGTAAACAGGCAAGCGATTGACGTGTTCAAACCTGAGAATTTGCATGAAATGGCACTTAAATTTTCCTAAATGTATTATGAACAGAAGTTGGCTTGAAGCCAACAATCCATCATAATGCACATATAAATTGTCAGCATAATTTAAACGAACTTCATTGTATTGCTATTTTTCACTTACCATTGATGGTACAAAAATAACATTGCCATGAGGTTATTCTGTAAGATGATTAATTTGCTTCAGATAAATTCACCAAAAATAAACTCCATTGCTAATCAAATATGTCAAGCAATCAAGATTCAACTGTGAAATCATTTTTCAATTTAATCGTACTGAATTTCATTAATAAAGGCTATTTTGCTAAATCAAATAATGTATGAGTCAGGAATTCACCCAACTTGTGTGTTTTCTGTAAAAACACCCATATATTTTAAATAATCATTTAAGCTGAATAAGATAGCATTAAAACCCCAGGTCAGTCTTGTTTAGGATCAAATCTCAGTCTCATTTAATTATAGACCATTGTTTTACTGTTCTCATTTTATACAGAATATGACCTTAGAAAATGTTGAGGTACTTTTCAAGATTTTTGTACCTCCCAAGCATTCTCTTCTGTATAGAAACCACTTTGTACAAAAGCTTCTCCAGCTCTCGCTGTCAAGAGATTTAGATGGTGGCCCGCAAGCCTCGGGGAACCCCTGTAACTCATAGTAAAGACATGACTCAAGCACCCCTCAGGCTTTCATCATGAAAGTTTTCCTGCAACGGCAGTCAGTGTTTGCCCACTCTTTTTTCCCATTGATTTAAGCTTTTGTTGGGTCATGATCATTTATAATAGCCTCACGACTCTTTTTAGACGTATTCTTCCCAAGAAGAGAGACAATTTTCACTGCATGTTGTCCAGGCTGAGTTCCCAACTTGAATCCTTGGTACGATAATAGGCAGCCTTTCTAGACCCCAGGCCTTTGCAGCGCAGAAGCTGAGAGCTGCGAGTCACCACATCATCTCCATTGACTACCCAGTATTTTGAACTTCCTTGCCTTTCTGTCCTTCTTTCCAAGATAAATCAGAGCTATGTTCACAGAACTGCAGTTGGAGTGTGGAAGGGAAGCGCGACAATCAACGTGGAAAATGAACAGCATTCGAAACAAATTAAATGAAAGCTGGGATTGATATAATGATAGGAGAATGGTTTAAGGTTCCTAGGTATTTTTCACATATGATTCTGTAGCTTGAACGTATGTGATAAACTGTTTAATAATCAAACCAATGTTTCATTTTTCCATGGAAGACGTAGGAAGAAATAAACCAGAGACTTAATAGATATTAAAAATATGGTCTCTGGTGTAACTGTGAGCTCTGTTTCACGTGCAGGCAGATTATAGATTGTCCTTGTGCAAAGCCTTCAAAAGAAAAGGTTGGCTACTGAATGAACCACCTTGGTTTAGAGATAAAAACTCAGCAAGTGAATGGACAGATTAGCAGGGAGGTTTCCTAGCAACTGGCTCAAGATAATGAACTCGATCTCACAGGAAGAATAAGTGTAATTCTCTTCACTTGAAGGACCATATGTAAAAGTTACTTTACTGCAAAGCAGCTCACAACCTCTTAGGATTTATGAAATGGAAAGGAAAAAAACCACTTGCAGCTTCCCCTCTGTGGGGATGTGGGATGGCTGAAGAGGTACTCATACACCAACAGTAAATTCTCTGCAAGTTAGCTTTTCTTTTTTTCCCCCTCTTCCAATCCCCAGCGTTAGGGCAATGGGCACAAAACAAAACTCCAACGCGGTGATTCTCATTGAGCAAAGCATGTATATTATCCTTGAAGCCTCTTTGAGTTTGGGGAACTATCTCCACATCAAAAGCAAATGCTATAGATAAGTGGCACCGATTCTTGTGAAAAACTATTATTTCAAGCAATACCTTACAGGTAAAGCTAATTAGATGCACTGCAGGCACAACTATGACCTCAGCTAACGTGCCACGCTGGAGCAGAGAGAACGATAGATTGACACAACACTCAGCACTGGAGCTGCCCAGAGCCTGGTGAATGGGACACTCGGGAGCATAATATGAATTATACAATAATTTGTTGTCCTAGAGAGAACCATTAGTCATGACAGAGAGCATCAATAGCTTTATTATTATTTATTCACTGCTTAATGAAGACCAGTATTACAGTAGGTCCATAGCTGATACTGGCCTTGAAGGTTACATTTAGTTTTCATTAAAATCATTAGAAGTTGGCTGTTAAACCTATCATCTGTTTTGTTTTGGTGTGTTTTTAAGCTTTAGCTTCAGTAGAGTACAAGTTATATTGCATGCAGTAGAAGTTGGTACTGAACAAATATAAATACTTTTGATACTTGGCTAAATGGGTAATATATGATATTCAAGACACCAAGGAATACAGATTTTTCTAATAAAATGATACTTTGACATAGTGCACTTATTGCAAAATATGCCCTGTCACAGAAGAGCATAAAGTTAGCAGAATAAAAAGCAGTTTAACCACTAATTTCAGCATTTAATAATGTTGGGACCACACAGTTGCTGATACAACAGACTGTTCTAACTCACGTTAGTCCAGAGGAGAGAGGACGCTGTTTGCATCCATGTCACCCAGTTTTTGTCTTCCCCAAAGGGGAGGGTGTGTCTCTGCTTTTGCCTGAAGTCTTATGTCTTTTTCCACTAAGAGAAGCTAAAAGCAGAAGACAAAGTTTCTGAGCTTAGATAATTTTCTGAAGGGAGTCTCTGTTGCGTTCCTGCTTAGTGTTTTTTTTTAAACTGGATTGTAATCGCTCAAATTTAAGCAGCAGCTGCAATGACATCATGTGAAGATTTTCTTAAGATTTGGAAGTCCAACATGTCAGTTTAACCCCCCCCCCCCCCCAGGCCCTGTTGTGGCCTTGAAATTCTCATTAAAGGATAAACTGATCAACAAAATAATCCATCTTCCAAGACTTAGAAGAGCCTGTAAAATTCATAAAGACCGCTTTATAAATACTACTGAACAGCAAATAATATAGTATTTTTTAGCGGTCCTTGTCAAACACAGCTCCTACTTATCTAAATGGAAGCTAAACCATCTCATTGTTTCCCATGATCAAGATTCTAATGTCTGGGCATATATCCCTCTGTATTAAACACAGTGAGTTTAACTTCTTTCCGCTCACACATCCTAAGCAGTGCTGGCTGCACATCCTGTTACGTTGTACTAAATGTAAGTGTTTCATGGGGATCTCTCGTGCTGCATTGCTCTCCACTTACAGCAATGGTTCTATCAATTGCTGCTTGTCTGCCCAGTTACACAGGTGTGCAGATGAAATACATGTATTTTTCCTGGTAAGAATATTAAGATTCACACAGTCACGAACCCTCTGGAAGTTAGAGTGACAGCCAAGATTTTTAACAGCTCCTGAGCAATGAAACCAGGCAGTGGCTATCCATTTTGCTTTTCCTCCCACTTAACAACAAAACACACGTTAAATGTAAATTCCTTTCAACAGAGATCAAATATAGACTGATTCTGGTCTTATCCTTCTAATGGCTAAGGCTTTGTAGCAGAATCACTAACCATCTTGAGTGACCCAGGTATCAATGGGTAGTAAATGCTGCTGTGCTAGACGACTTAAAAAAATTTGTATCCTGAAATTGCCTCCTGGTAGGAGTGTGCACTCTTCTTTTGCGTTTAGAGCCGCAGAGTACTCAGATATTCTATTCCACTGCTGTGATTTCTGATACGCCAGAGGAAGAATATAGGAATTGCATTACGGCCTGATTGGTGTGAGTATATTCCCTCCAGCAACGTCATTAACGAGGCCACTTCAGAAGGCAAAACACTCCCATTGTATTCACACTTAGATCTGCAGGGTTGTTAAGCTATAGATCATGCCCACATTCACTTTGGTCTCAGAAGCAACCTTGATGTCCCACCTCTTTTTTCCTTCTTTGCATTTGAATACGCTTCGGTAAAGATTTTGCCTTGGTGCTACATGGAGTATTAGGACATGTTCAGTTCCAGAAATGCAAATGAAGAGACGATTGGCTGAAGAAGGTGTGCCAAGATGCGCTGAAAAGGAATCCTTCTGCCTAGAAAGAAAAAAAAATAAATTATAGAAGATTGGAACTTGGAACCGATCCTATTTCATCTTGTATTTAATGGCCTTGGCATAAGAGATAAAAGTATGAAAACGACAATTGTATGGTACAAAATTGGATATATTACCAATACAGCAGATGATGCAAATAACACATGGGAACAGCCAAGAAATGTAAGACTTCAAAGCACAAGGTCACGCACATATGGACGACTGGTTATAAAGTGGGAGCTCATAACTTGCAAATGATTGAGAAGGATAAAGATCTGAGTGCAACTACCTGAGCACAGCATAAGTGTGTGCCAAAAACCCCAGGCAAATACGAATGTAGGTGGAGTCAGTGACATATTTCCAGCCCAGCTGGAGAAGCATCAACATGTACACCCCCAGTCATACTTTATTTTGAATGCAGGGTACATTGCTAGTCATTCAGGATCAAAATGACTCAAATTAGAACCACTGAATAGGAATATTATGACAAAGGAAACCCATAATTCAAGGAAGTCTGTCAATCTTTGCTTGGTTAGCAAAGTAAATAAAATCTGAGAAAGGAAATGCCTATGCGCAATAAATGTTTCTTAAAGTGAAACACCGAGGAGGTGCACAAGAACACTTGTACATAATATGTAACATCTGATAATATATATTTATCTTATTTTATTTATTTTATTATTTTACATTACATTACCTTATTTGTAGCAATCAATTATTAATAATATTTAATATACTATGCGTTATATGATATATGGGAAATATAATTTAATAAACAAATTAAAATATATTATATTATATTGTATGACATTTATTACATTACATTATCTCATGTTATATTATATTATTGTATAAAATGTACTATACATGATATATTATCTTTTATATATGTATAGTATTATATAAATGCAGATAATATAATAGTGAATAGTGGAATAATATAATAGTGGTTTATCTAATAAACCAATATATTCTATTATTATATATTATAAATTATATATTATTGCTCATTAAATTATTAAAATTGTAAATTATATATTATATATTTTATAAGTGTAATAATTATATATTATATCACACAATTATAACCTAAATATTAATTAGATTTAATCTGTAATATGTTATACAAACTCTATATTAATGTCGAAAAAACAACATGTTATGTTCGCATATTGTACAAAGGAGCAATGACAAGCATGTTTAGAGATATTTGCAGGATATTCTGTCTATCTTGGGTTAATATGTTAAAATTATTTCCATTTGACTCTTAAAAGAAAAAAATGCTTTGAAAGAAACAAAAAAAAACTGTTGGTGCTTACATTAAATCAAAACGTTGCAAGCATTTTTAGACACAGAATTGAGAAAGTAAATTGCAATTGCTACACCATGTGGTCAGGGTGACTTTTGTTTGCACTTAACTGTTTATTCCCTGAGTAGCAACAATATTAAATCAACAATACCTATGGACTTGGGCTCACTAAATCTGATGGAGCAACACTTATTGACTCAAGTAAGTTTTAGACACAAGAATCATTTTGTACGTGCAAAATCTAATATTAGTGCTTGAATTTATGAAATAATACAGAGTTTCCTAGCAAAAGTCATTTATCCTCCAAAAAGCTGTTCTACTTTTTTCTTCTCATAAATTTAGGGCATTGTAATCACTCTTGGCTAGAATACTAAAAAATAAAAATTTGAACTGCATCTCTTTGTACACTCATCCAGGGATTACGTTTCAGATTTAAGTATGTACAGTTTTCAAGAGTAAAAATGAGAATCTGTTCGTATTTCCTCGATCATTTTTAGTATTAATTTCCCCATGTCAATAAAAATCAATCAATATTATCTTTTCAGTTATCTTAATTTCATTACAACAGAGAGATATATTCCAAATGTCACTGCATTGTAGGGAAGAGGATGAGAGCCCTTCATTTCCAAGAGGACTTTTTTAATACCAAGGATTTCATTAAAAATATTTCCCTTCATCTCCTTAATGAATTTCTTTGTGGTAGCTTGGAATCATTTTCTTTGAGTGTACAAATATACACTGTGCGCTTTAAGCAAAGTCAAAGTTATTAAAAACCTGAAATCCTCTTCTTTAATCCCTACTAATAATTGTATAAATGCAGTGTTCTAATAAACCTCAAAAGAGGGTATTAGGGCACACGAATGTTGTAAGAAGAAAGCTGCAAGCATGAGTTTCTCACACTGTACAAAGCACCCTCGTGAGCTACCTTCAACGCAGATTTGCTGACTTTTAAACCGGCACTTCATCCCTGTTTCAGCAAGCGTCCTCTGCAGATTTAATGATCAGGAACATCCTCCTGATGCACGCCGGGAGGTACGGCTGCAGGGTTCAGACGGCGGCGGACACCGTGTCAGATGAGACGGAGCTGCTTGTCAGGGGTGAGTACGCTCGCGGCGCCACCTGAAAGCACAATCCCCAGAAACTACTGTACCAGGGAATTTAAATACGTGGGCTTCAGGGCCCTCTGAGCTATTCGTTATTCTTCAGATTTTATGCTGTTGAAAACATTTGTGGTTAAGCTACTGCCTTTGAAAACAGTTCCACCATAAACTGACCTGCAGAGGTGGCAATGAGAAACAACAGACAGTTGGTCAATGGACGTACAGTATTAAGAGGGGTAATAGCACAAAAGGTATACCAGATTAGTTAAAATGTAGACAATTAGCATTCACAGGCCTGTGTAAGGTAGGTGAGTTCTGTGCTTTTTTTATGTGATGCTTTACACTTATTTTATGGTCAAGCCATTCTTCTAGGTTTAACAGTTTAGGAATATTCATTCACTTCCTAAGAGAAGGGGCCGTGCAGCATTTTGTAAAATGATAGATGTGACCAATGAACCAAAAGCCCCCTAATATGACGGTGAGTTGTTTTTTTCCACACATGGAACTGTTACCACCAAATTTTGACTGCATCTTGAGATCCAGTCCCGTCATCTGTTGAGTTGCCTTAGCCGTCATTTAACATTCCTGATTACGCACAGGCACGCGGAGTCATTCTCCTGCGGGATCCCAGATCATATCTAGGCTACCAACTAACTTACAATAAAGCAGGGTGTTAGCGCCATATGTGCGTTCCATTAAGCAGAATATTTCTGCATTCTGCACGACTTGTGTGTGTGTGCTCCCGCACTTGTGTGTTCAGTGCCTGATGGGACTCCAGGACTTACGGTCCACTTTCTGGCATTACAGCTGGTGGGTCCTGCAATGTCAAGGTAGATGGATCACTGCTAGGTAGCGCAGCTGGGTAGCCTTACCGTGGATTATACATTTTTTGAAAGAATATATAAAGGTAGATATTTTATTAACATTTGAAAAATTCCAAATAAAAAAAAAAAAAAACTATTTAGAGGTTATAATCTTTCAAAAATACTTATTCTACCACATTCCACCACTTCTTTAGATTTGATATGTTTGTATCCATCACTTTTAGAACAAATAAATGCTTTAAATGATAAAGAATGTTTCTGGCTGACTGCAGGGCTTTTCACATTTTGATGAAAGAAGCTGTTAAATATTTCCATAAAGTCACTTTGAGGACCATCAGATTTCTATGAGCTATGGCACTATTGGGATGGTGGTATTCGGTTGCCTCAACACAGTTATATAATGCCATTTTAGCCGCCTTATGAAATCTGATTCATCCTTGTGGGTTACTCAAGACCTTATGTGCTACCTTTACCTCTCTCAGACAGGAGCTGGAGGCTCTATGGATAGGCAAAGCAATCTCAACTTTAATGCCGTTGGGTTTATTAGTGACAAAAATCTCTCAGCTTACCATTATCTAGGACACTGCAGACTGGCTACAAAATTATTTTTTTAAGAATACCCGTTATATAAAAAAATGTATTGAGTTTGATGTAGAAAATAAATGTGTCTCTGAGGAAGAGGTTTGAGATGAAAAAAAGAAAAGGGTGTTTTAAGAAGTATCAGAATGTATGTATGTGGGTGTCTCATTACCATGCCACCTTGCTGATGAAATGAAAACTACGACTGCTTTATAATGGAATTTAAATTCAAATATACTTTGCTTATAATGTTCTCCCTTTCCTGTTTCTATGATTGCATAATTATAGGATACAGTAAGAAATGTTTGCATCGCTTTCACAAAATGCTTTGTACTGTGTGACTGCTTTTGTCCTGATGTATAATTCAGTTTTCATGAAATTACAGGATATGGTTGGTTTGCTGAAGTACTTAATTTCCTTAAAATATCTGTTAAACCAATGCAAATGAGGGCAATAAGATCCTACAGTGTCAGTATTGCTTTCACCAAAAAATGTAGGATGGTTTTGTTTTGTATTGCAGAAAATGTTTAAAGCACATTCAGTGAAAGTTGCTAATGATTCCTCTTTATAGATCTCAGCACTGCAAAAATCCAAAATATTTAGGAGAATCTAATCTCTCTCTTCTTCTGTTACAGGGATTTCATTTTCATTTCAGTATCTCTAATTCTTTTTTCTCTACTTATCTCAGTTTATCGAGTGCACTCAGTGGTCTGCAATTTGACACTGTCTGATGATCCCAAATTGCAGCACCTTTAAAACTTCTTTAGGTTTGGCTTTTGGAGATACTGGGCATTGCTTAGGAGAAGAGACCAGTGGCTACAGATGTTTTGATAAATATTTCAGTAACCTGAAGAATTCCACCTTACAGAGGAAGTCATCATCTATGAAGAAAATCTATTGCTGCTATGCAGTAAAGTCTGAAATCCAAATCTATATTTAAAGTCTGAAATCCAAATCTATATTATTATTTATTTCCCGTACATTTTCTAGGTAAAATAATTTCATTTTATATATATGACAAAACATCTTTGTGTTTAAAGTGCTACAGCCCATGGCCAAACTGAGATATCAGAAGCTTTGCGATGAACTCTTAAAAGTACCAATACAAGCAAAGTTCCAGCACATCCTTATTCTGACCTTACTCTCTCTCCTTTTGCCTCTGCAGAAAAAGCAGCACTGAATGCTGATGATATCATACCAGCATACAACAGCATTTCAATCATTAGTTATATTGTAAGGCTCATCTAGTATTTTTAATATGTCATTGTAATTTTTACTCAAAAAATTGTTCTTCTTGCACCATTTCTACAGGAAATAAATCGGACATACTGAATAAATTAAATTAAAATCATCTCATTTTCCCTCCTTTAGATATTCATGAATATCAGAATTATTGCTATTAGCAAACTAATTAAATTTATACTGAATTAGCTATTCAACCAGTGCATTATTTTTAATTCAAAGAATGTTTTTTCTAGAACTTTATTACAAGTGACTTGGAAGACAACTATACCTTGCTGCAGCCTCTTCAGACGGAAGAAAGAGGAACAACCTCTTTGCAGGCTCCTATTGCTCATAACTAACATGCTGATCTTCAGCAGGCAGACATTCACCACCGCATTTTCACGCAATTGTAAGGTCTCGGAATCATTTACTGTGGAGAAGGCATGGACTATCCTTAAACTATATTTACTTTATTTGAAACCATTCTTGCTGGTTGCTCTATTGGAAGGTCCCTTGAATATATGCCAGGGAACTAACCGTGTCACTAATTTTGTCCTAGTTCTTCTTTGCTCTGCATTATACAGTAGAAGTTAAAATCCAAAAATGTCACCGGTGAAAGACAATCTGAAGAACAATGAATTAGTATTGCCAAGTAAATCTCAATTCTTTTGAGTCTAATTGCTTACAAGAAGGTAATTAATAGTGCAAGAAGATTTCTGAACTTACTACATATGTATATGTCTGTCAGTGTCTGTGTGTGAACAACAAAAGAAATTAAGACAGCAGCAAGTTTCTATTCTGCAACTTTCTACAACGGGTTATAAACTTTTTTTAAACCTTTTTCAAATTCAGTTCCTCACAAATCTTGATTTTAGGTAAACTGCAGTGAAATACGTGTCTAATGTTATGTCCATAATGATTTTTATCTAGTGGATCTCTTTCAGGAACACTTCACAACTATATATGAAAAGATATTCTAGAACACGTTTGGACAAAACCAATATTCAAGTCCCATCAACATCTACTAGTCAAAACAAATCCTAAACACTTTTCTAAGTGCTTTGAAAATGCAACTAAATTATGTATATTAAAGTAAGAAACAACTTTTTAGTGGTCCCTAGTAATTTTTCTGCTCCTTAAATACTGTTTTTCCAGCCCAAGTTATTTATTTTTGCCTATCTTTTTGATTTTTCTAATGCTACCAATAATGCAGATTTCATTAGGAAGAGATGTTCTGCTGTCAGCCGGACCTGTCAGGCAGTACATTAGTTTTCCAGCTTAAGTGTCTTGCATTTTAATCTTGGAGTGGTTTGTGAATGAGAAGTATTTCAGTAGTCTCATGGTAGTCAACAGTGACCTTTAGAGATCTGCTGTCCCGACATCATCTCTTTATATTCAGGTAGGCTACTACCTAACTTGCAAAAAGCATTTCCTCTCCAAAATATGGTTCTACAAAATTCTCTGCAATTCATCATCACAAGTTCTACTTATTATTAGGTACTTAAAAAATAAGTTGTGCTCTTTCATTCATGCTTCCGAGATCCACCATCCCCTCTAGACAGACACCTTGACTCAGTGGAAGTCCCGGAGAGGTCCTTAACTCTCTGAATACGGGAAAGATGAGAGAGAGATGATTTAGCCCAAAGGCCAGGACTGATTTAAGGCAGAAGAGGTGAGGCCAACCACTTACAGCTTAGCTCAGTAGCTGCAAAGCTCATCCATGAAGTAGGATATCTCTTTTTAACTGTCTCAGACCCAGCCTCAAAATCACACCTGTTTCTCCTCAAGAGCACGCTCGTAGATTAGATGGGATCAAGATGCGTTCAACCCCCTTTCTGAGGCAGAGTAGCCAGGAGCACAGAAGTCAGGAGACAAACAAATGAGGGCTTGGTTGCGTAGGGCACAATTTAGGGCATCTCCAGCAACCCAAACATTTGCTTCTTTCATTGAGTTGACTACTGCCCAAAAAATGAACATAGCCCTCAGGGGAACAATTGTAAATAGCTTAAGCCAATTCACTGAAGTGTGTATTGGGAAAGGGAAAAGCTAAATATCAGGCATGCTTCCTCTGCTCCGGATTTGCCCTGCAGCAGGGCAATGAGGCAGATAGTGGTAAAGCCTTAAATATTGCTGCAAGATTTTATGGAAGACAGTCATCAGAGCCCATAGCAGCAGAAGAAGGCATATAGGACAGGCTGATACAGCTCAAGGACATCCAAAAGAGAAAAGAGCTTTTCACATAGGGTGGTAACTAATCTGGCACCAGGCCTGCATAAATGTGCTACTTCAGAGGAATCCCATAACAGGAATTATGTATGTCTGATGGTCAAAGAAATAGTTTTAGTGGAGTGAATGAATACAACAAAAATCACAGCTGTGGACTTACATTCCTGACACCCAAGTCATTGCCTGATTTCACTTCATTTATGCCTCATGTTGTTTACTCACCCAAGGAAAATGTGTGCAAAATAGCTGTTTGGCATGCAAACAAGGATGTTTACAAGATAATATAGATATGCACTACACAGTCAACAAATGTTTGCCCCAGCACATGAAGTCATCAGCCATTTAAGAAGCAGAAGTGATTTATGATTTTTATGAATATCAATCCTGTTCTTGACGTCAGTCCAAGAATAGTTTTCCCATGTCACGTGCTTTGTTTGGCTGCGAGGCTTTATTTATCCACCTAGATCTTCAACTTTCAGTGAATATTAAGTAGCAGAGAAGCAGAATAGCAGAATGTTTCAGCTTGGCTGGTTTTCCATCTATCGATCGTTGGCACACCAGTAGTTGAGCTGTCTCTATACTGATTTTTCACAAAGAAGTGATTACCAAAGCAGAAGGCTCTAATACAAGATAAATATGCACGTCGTGTTCTGACACTAATGATATGATCACAAACATGGTTACCAAACACCCAAGTACCAGCCAGGAGACTTGCACCTCACAGATGTCTCAGGTGATCTTGTAGCCAGCAATGTGTCAGGTTTCCTCAAGACAACGCCTGCTTGGTAATTTAATTTGGTTTTAAAGACTGTCTTCCAAAAAGGGCTTATTATATTCTGTTTTCCCCATTGTGCTGTAGAAATTTGAAGCAATCTGTGCATTCATATTTGCATTACAAAAGACATCTTCATGATCCTGTGCTTCCACCGTATTTCACTGTAGAGACTTTTAAAACACCAAATCCTTCTGTCATAAAAAAGGTTGACGCCATGAAGGGGCTAACCTTTGTTACCTTAGGTTGGTCCAATCAACTACATTAAAAAAAATCAGCAGCGTTTTTCACGTTGTGTGTATTTAATTCATCAGTACAAAATCTCATACTCATAAACAGAGAGGTTTAGAAGAACACCTGCAGAAATCATAGCTAAGAGCAGAAGGCTACTTCTTAAATTCACTTTTGGTAAAAAGTATCCTTTTTGCTCTTGAAAGACACAGTTTCTAACGAATACATTTGAAGCGTTGCTTTGCCATAGGCTGCAATAAGGAAAAGCTAGAGTCAAAAATCTCTTAAAACCAGTTATTGTATATTCCTTGCTCTTCATTCTGCAAGTTTGGACGGTTGGCTTAGAAAAGCAACTGTACCATTCAGCAAAGAAAAATAGCGCGAGCTGGGAAAGTCACACAGGAGTCTAACATGCTTTCACAAAGATCAGCGTGAGGCTCTCTATAGTCTGTTAAAAGCAGAGGTCCCTTTCACCAACACTGAGGTGAGTAGTACTCTTGGTACAGCAGCAGCTTCCGAGAACACCAGGGAGTTTCTTGCAGATTAGAGGATCACCACAAAATTTACCTTGATACTATTATCTGATGTGGATGGGGACAGTGCTTCAAACATTTAGAATTGTGAGTGATTTTTCCTATATAAACCTCTATATCCTTAGTGATGCTAGTGACGCTACAGGCATCAATGTAGGTTATTTTTCACGGTTAACCCTTTCTTACATCACATTTCTTTTCAGGATCATCATGACTGGGTTAGGAATACAAGGTTGTGAAGTTAAAGGACTTTTATACATCTGTGAAAGCTTCAGTGCCTAATCAATGGTACCAAGTCTCCAGTGGTTTAATATTTATTTAACAAAAGAAATATTTTTTATCATAAAAACTTTCAGTAACTTTAAATTGTCAAATAAATTCCATCACTATTTCTAAACTACTCTTGAAAAGCTGGTTTACAATATGTTATACCCAAGAAAGTCAGTAACATCAATTGCAACGCACATTGCGTTCAGTGCATGACACGCTGCCTTACAACAGTCAATGGAGCAGCCAGCTCATCTCCAAATTTTACCAGACTTTCTTTCAGATTGCTCCACTTACTTGTTCTAGATACAGTGCAGCCTGATCTCTGGTTTTGCAAAGAAGCAAAGGGTACTAGTCCCAAAATTCATTGTTCAATGTTTGACTTACTGCAATGTGAACAGTGTAAACTGGAACCTGTAGCAAAGGTTGACACTACAAGGTAACCAAGTCTGGGAGAGAACAGCAAAGGAAAAGACCATTAGCTCTTTGCAAGGGAACTACAGTAATGCAGTAGCCAGGCAAGTTTGCTCATTTTTTTTTAATTTGAGATGTTAACTAGTGAAAAGTGCCCTCTTCTGTAATAAAAAGAGGTCAAAAAAATGAAATGCAGAGAAATTATTTCTGTGTGTTTCCTTGTTTCCATCAATAATCACATAAAAGATTGTTTCAGCACATCTAGTAATTTTAATATTCTATACATCTATATAAAATATTTTATATATTATAAAATATGTTTTAGGAGAAACTCAAAGATAATTAATTTATGGGTCTCAGTTCTGTTACAAATAGACCTGTGCTTTCAAAGCATTAATACAGTTAACTTTGTTTCCAGTACTATCTCCTTGGTCTATACTTAAGGATGTTAGTAGATTTAGATGCCAGGTATTTTCTGGGTATTTTAGTAATAGTTTGTTCACTGTTGTTTGCTTTTACTATCCTTTTCTGTCTTAATACTTAAAACGTGTTTTCTATTGTTGTGGATGTCAATAGACATTGTGCTTTTCTAGAGGAAGAAAAAGATAATGTCCAGTCATCTTATTCTCTGCGTCAGCGCTGTAGACCCTTGGAAACTTATTAGCATATACAAAACTAACTAAAATTCTTTGAACTATACAAATATTAGTACAACATTGATAGCAGGAAGATTCCTTAAAGAAACGATGAAAATCAGCTTTCTTCTACAATGTATAACAGGTATTGTAAGACTGTGCACTGAACCAAATGCATTGTGCGTGACTACTGGAAGTAAAATGATCTTTAAGATCAGACAGCTACCTGGGAGCTGTAAGATCTTGAAATGGAGCAGACAACAATCCTGTAGTGTGAAGGGATGAAAGCCTTTACGACTACAAACTGTGGTTTAAGAGTACACATTTCCTGGTCTAAAAATAAAAAAGAGGTTAAAGCTATTCATCTTGTAGACTGGCAAAACTACCAATCTAAGCAAGAAATCCACTCTCATGATATATTTTTGGAGAAGTAATGTTCCCTCTGAACTCCACTGACCTGGAGCAAATATAACGCAGGAACTGCTGGTCAGGTTGACCACACTGCTCCTTTCAGTTGTGATATTGCCAATAAAACTTAAAGACAAGCACTTGGGTTTAAAGGCCATCAGACACAATATTATTAAATGGAACGTAAACAAGGTCAGCAGATTCTTGCTGGTCCTTGAAATTGCATTTGAGCTGTAGCAAAGGCCAGGAAGATGCCCTAAGCACAGACCCCATTAATTGGACTCACAGAATACGTCCGTAATAGTAAACTGCTCCCTGAGGCCAATGGGTGCAGCAAAGTTCCCATCCACGCAGCTACATTCCTGGTCCCCCTCCCCTCTCAAAACAGGATGGGCACCACAAATTGCCTGTTTGGATCTGCCTCGGCCCATGGTAATCCATTAATTGTGCCAAGGCATTGGCTGGGAAAGTCATAATTGCACAGGGTTGAAATTACTATAGGGACTGGCTGACAATATAATACCGCATAGGATCAGCGCTAGAGTTCAGATCTGTGTTTTGTCCTTTTCAGTATATCAGTGTCCCTGAAACATCTACAATATTGGAAGATAGTACGTTACTGTAGATGGAGCATCAGCCCTTTAACCTACAGATTTCAGACCAAAATACCTCCAGAAATCTGATCTTGTAACAGGACCTTTGTTATAATTATCTTCAATGCTGTGAAAAAGAAAGAGATTCATATCTTTAAAAGGCAGGGGGGTTTAAAGTTTAAAGACCTTTATTCTGCCTATGAAACCTTTTTACAAACATCAACTTAACTCATATCTATAACTTCAGGCAAAAGAAGCGCCTAGAAACAAGTACAAAAATACAAATCAGCTGCAGTGGTATTCACAAACTCAGTGCCTAAAAGAGACCCATGCAATTCTGGGAGTGCTGGTGCCCACACTGTGGTTGCAGAGTGAAGGAGGCAGCATGGACCAGAATTGGGACAGCTGGCAAGTGATGCCCTACAGTGCTTAAGGTAGTCAGTAGGACGTGACAATGAAAGAGACATGTCCAAAATTCAGTTTCTGATACTATTTGGGACCTGTTAGTTAGGTAATTCACAATGCAATTCATAGGCTACTGGTACTTTTCCTTCTAAGGTGAAATTTCAGTTCATGTTCCTTGCACTGTCCATACATTTTGTGTCAAGTCACAATTGCCACAACACAAAGATCCAGCTCAGAGGCTTGGGCCTTCAGTCTGGCATCTGAGCTCACAATGCTCAGCAGCTCTCAAGGTGTTCTTGCCCAAATCCTCTACTTTTAGGTTTGTACGAGGCAGAGAAGTCATCAGGGCAAAGGAGCACAAAATGACATATGTACCACCAAAGGCCCTCTCAGGCAGGACACCAGGGATTTCTCCTGACCCTCATTCCTGTACTGAGTCAAGACTATTCAGGACAAAACATTAATGTCTTCTCTTTTTTACCTTACAACCCAGAATCTAATCTCCCTGTCTGTTCTGCTGCTGGTTGGGCTATAACCTCTCCATCTGTCCAGGGCCCTTATCTAGCTACCTTACAGAAACCACTTGGTTATACCCACACACGGAAGGAATGGGGATATGGGTGTATCCACTAAAACCATGGCGCCTATTGCACTCACTATACATCTAACTTTCTCTGCATCCTCTTGGTCCCCACCGTGTGCAAACACCATCTTCCATAGGTGGGCACAGAAAAAGGGATTTGTGCTACGAGAAACCGTCAAGCTCCTGTTTTCTCAAGCACCTTTTCCATCATTCTATATTTACTGACTTTTTCTTTTCCTCTTTTTCTCAACCTCTCATCATCTTGATTACAAGCCAGTACACCTTGTCATTCAGAAAGCAAAATTTTAGGTTGAGACATCTGTGTTTGTGAACTGCTACATATCAGGTTTCTTAGTCGCTTGGTAAAAGTAAGAATTATCCTGGTCAGGCAGCAGTGGAGTAAATCAGTGCACATTCTGGGATTCACAGGAAAGGGCACTCTCTCACTGAATGACTATGGCTATTATTGGTAATAGTCTTTCAAGAACTCTCACATTAACATTGTACCATGGCAAGTAATCTAAGGGACCTCTCAGGATGATCATTCCAACAATAAAAAGACACATAAAACAAGTTTGCCAAAATGCAGTCACGCATGTCCTGAAATAAAGTATCAATCTATCGAATTCCTCTGAAAGAAGATAATCAACTAATATCCTTGACACTGGGTTTCTAGTGCTCCTAGAGCAGCATAAGAGCTTATCGCAGCCACAAATGTCTTCTCTATGAAGGTCGACTGCACTGTAGTGCATTTATGACCAGTCATTTTCTGTGTAGTTTCCAGAGACGCATTTGAGCAGACCGTGCATTTTTTCCTCAATTGGCTATTCTCAACTAAAAAATTGTTTTAGAGATCCTGAACAATAACACAGCCCTTGGGAGAAAAGCTTCTCTGCATTAGCCATCCGGCTGACACCATGAATGATTACATCCAAGCGTAAAATTTAATGAGATTTCTGCAAAAATGAGTGACATCTGCGTAGCACTCAGGTCCTGGCTAACTGTCATACGTTTGTCATCACTGAGGCTTTTGTCCTTTATTAATCCGCTTTCAAGAATGCCTGCTATTGGAAATGGAAATGCTTTTTAGCAGTCATCCTGCAAACTGTGTAAGAGCACACATCTCAGAAAGCATAATGACACGTTGTCATGACTAGGAATGCATTTAAAAGGTTTAAAAAACATGAGAGAACTCCAACAACAAAATATATTGAGAATTTAGCAGGACACTTCTGCATAAATGTATTTTACATATTTTTATATAAGCAAGATGCTTGTTCTTTTGCCTAAAATACAGTGGCTAGAAACTCTATAACAACATTCGGTGTGCACGGGAGAAATATTGTCATAGAAGAAAAGTACTAAAATATTTCCCTTTAATTTTGTTTGTGCTTGGGAGCATGATATAATTCTGGGCCTAAGGCTGCAACCCAGTAAAAGCATATGACTGTATCAAGATCCCAGCTTTCCTTTAAACTTTCCCTCATGGCTACAAATAAAAATTTCACTAGTATTTTCCTACATCAACAGATAGCCTGAAACAATAGATGATGGAGACTGAAGATCACCCTATTTTATTAAATTAGCCCCAGGACTTGCTATTCTGAGACGAAGGCCTGACCCGGTGCTTCCCATCGAAGAACAGTAAACACTTGTCAGGAAGGCAGGAGTGCAGAGGACACAGCTTTCTGCCGTGTTTTCTCCCAGGAAGAAAAGCAAGACCTTTCGACTGTAAATGAAGATGGGACTCTGGAAGGCCAGGAGTCACAAGGTGTCCAAGGAGGGGCACCATCTTATCCCGGCACTGTTTGCGACTCAATGAAAGGCACTGAGAGCAGCGAAGTCAGGCCTGCTGAGCAGGCAGAGCAAGGGGAGAGGAGACATCCCCAGCACTGAAGCTGCTCACCACAAGTGGAAAGCCTTGTTCTTCCTATAGCCCAGAGCTGTACGCCGGGCTACTGCAAAGAGGGCTGCAGTGCACTGGGCATGCAATCTCCTTCCATTATACATCCCTCAGACTAAGCTTTGCTGAATTCCGTCCACTCCTTGAATTGAAGGATTTGAATACCCTGAATTCCAAACATTCATTTTTCTTTTTTTTTGTTGCTATTATTTCTAAACGCTATATATTTCCAACACTTTAATGTCAATTAGTTGCTTGTAGATCATTGCCAAGCAAACAGAGGGAAGTGAATAGTGTAATTTGCTTTCTCATTTAAAGGATTCAGTGTCTCCTTCACTCTGAAGCTATTGAGCCCAACTATTAGGAAACTCTGATCATACTGTTGTCATGGTCCATGCAAACATGCTTTTGTTGAAGGCATATCAGAGGAGCTGTTTGCAGCTGCAAATGACAAAAAATCCCAGCAACTAAAAATATTTCAGTTAATGGGGTTTTTTAGTCTTTGATATTCAGATAAATTTGTTTCTACTCAGGGACTAAGGATTCTAGCCGGCAAAAGATTTGATTGCATGAAATAGCATTGAAAAAAAATATAACGCTGAGCTCAGTAATGCAGAAATCCTGGCTATAACTGACACTTCAAATGGAGGCACCAGACCCAAGTGTTTGCCACCCTGATCCACAGGAGCTGAGCTCTGACAGCTCAGCAAACAGGACTGCACCACTCACCGCAGCTCACAGGAATGGAGGTATCCAAAGGATCTGCTCCACTACAGCTCAAGATAGGTGCAAACATTGGGATCCCACAAAAGTGTACCAGTAATTGCTTTCTGCTAAAGAAGTTGCCTCCATCATCACCTTTCCTGCAGTTTCATTTCAGGAGAAAGTGTCCTGTAGTGCATTTCTGATTTCATGGTCCTCCATCTGTGTAGGAGCAGAAGCAAAATTTCAACCTTCAACAATGGGAGGATGGAGAAGAATCACAGGGCTCTTGGATGCCGAGAAAATCCAGATTTTTCATAAATAATTATAGCTATTAATAATATTGATATTTTACTGAGGTATTAAAACCTATCCTTCATGACTTATATAAGTTTTTAAGTATAAGAACCACAAGAGAGATGTTTATTTTTGCATTTACCCATTACAGAAATGCACATTTTCCCCTAAACTTCTGGTTACAGCTGTGGAAGAGGATCCTGAACCAGGAGGACCTTGCCTCTGATTTAGTTTGGCAAGTGCAAATGGATGTTTTCAAACACCAGTAATATCAATATCAGGAAGAATTAAAGAAGAAAATTGGGGGTGGGATGTTACAGCCACATGTTTCTTTACAAAGTCATGTTTGCTACCAGAGACGTCACTTACTGGATCAGTCACATGGCCTGTACGAATGGTGGTAAGCATATTCTGATTTGGTGCAGCTACGTGGAATAAATAATCCTTTCATTTGAGAAGTTGTTGTGGCTTTTTTGTTTGTTTTGAATGGAACCATAGTAATTATCAGCTTTCAAAATATTTGAGTTTGGGTTGTTTTTTTTTTAATAACTTTCAATCAAACAGTTAACGGACTTCCAGCAGGATAGTAATCCAGGCAGTTTCCCTGAACGAGTGAATTTGAGAAAAAAGATGAATGATGTATTCTTGATTCAGTTATTAGTAATATTATTGTTCTTCAAGAAGCACACCACATCACTATTTGTCTTTCCTGCTGAGAAGTCTCACCCAAAGAGAAGATGTGACTGTTCATTCTAGCATGGATGCTTCTTAAAGTTGCTCCTTTTTTCCTTTAATTTTAGGTTCGGAACAACTATAATGGAGGACTTGTTTTTAATCTGTTTCTAGTTCTAGTTCTTCTGCTGTCACTCTGACAAGCTAATTGAGACTTACCCACACAGCAATTAAAGAGTAGAAACAATCACAATTTTCCAGCAGAAATCATGGAAATGAGGTATCTCCGTGATGTAGTTGTGTGCATTTTAACCCTTGTATTTCATCAATACTGAACTCCACTGGGTCCCTCCAGAATGCGCCTCCTGTATTATTGCTGCTCATCTGCGATGATGGTGTGGTCTGTTTGATTATTCCACTTTATTTCTAGGTCCTCCTGGTCCCCCAGGGGTTGTAATAGTGGAGGAAATTACAGACACCACAGCAACACTCTCCTGGAGTCCTGGGGCAGACAATCACAGCCCTATCTCCCTCTACAACCTGCAAGCACGCAGTCCATTTTCTCTTGGCTGGCAGACCGTAAAAACAGGTGAGAAAAACTTTCAAACAGCACAAGTAGATTGTTCAAAACTCCTGCTCATCACAATAATAACTATCGGCAACTGCAGGAACAGATAGTCTTACGAGAACTATAATAAATTAAAAGAACTGATTTCTTTTTTTTTTCATTCCTTTCATGTAACTTAGCAACAGCTCTGAAAGGACAACACAAAGACACCTGCCATGACGCATCTGTGAATAAGCAGAAAGTTCTCCCCTATATCCTTCAATCTGTGTCTTTTCAGGAGTACCACAGTGCCAAAAACCTAGCTGTGAATTCTGATATATTAGATCCTTGATGTCTATCACTTCTAGTGGCCTTGTTGTATCATAAAGCCCACTTGCCATTGAGATACTGCATGTGAGCTTCAGATTTCTGAGTGACCTACACATTTCTTTGCTGTCTGCAGTTCCGGATGTGATAAGTGGTGACATGGAGTCTGCTATGGCTGTTGAACTGAACCCTTGGGTGGAGTATGAGTTCAGAGTTGTAGCAACCAACAAAATTGGGACGGGAGACCCAAGTGCACCATCAAGAGTGATCAGAACCAACGAAGCAGGTAAGAAGAGGATAAAAAGGTTAATTTTCCAGGACTACCACAAACAAGAACTATTTTAATATAACAATAGAACTAGTCTCTTCTCCCTGGTACACATCTGTGTGTTCAGTCATCACTGTTTCAGGATGATATTTTTATAATGGGGAGCCAGTTTGTTTTAATTACAGGAATATTGTTTGATTTACAGAAATTTCAAATAAACCCATTCCCTGTTGTCTTACTCCCTCCGTGCTGTCTTACTCTTCATCTTACACTTAAGCCATTGCTGCCTACCCTCTGGCAGGCTTCCACTGTTCTTCGGTTGCAGGCTGATTCTCAGTCTCTTCACACAACTGCTCCCAAGCAGCCTCTCTCCCCTTATTCTTCATAACTTCTCTCCTTGAAGGTGCACAGATTTTTTTTCAGCAAGATAGGGAAGCCATGGAAAGCGGCTTAATTTGAAGTACCTGGTGCTCTAAAGTGTTTCTTTGTCATGAACGCTCTACCATGAACTGTTAGTGCATTTAGAGAAATTTCATTACATTTCTGACTGGGATGGTGAAGAAAACTGTATCTCAGGACACTTTCAGATTGATTTTTATTCTTCCTTGTTATTTAGAAGGCCTTGAGAGTTTTGATTTTGTTTTGATCTTTCTTCAGCTGAATAATACGTAAGTAGTTTGTTAATCATACATAGCAGAAGAGTGTCAAATTCAAAGATTCCACTTGAATTTGAAAGTATAACTGATTTGGTAGTTGTAAAAATTCTGGATGAATACAGGCATTGAGTTGCACTCTGTCTTCTCATTAAGGGAGATTATAAGAATTATAAGTAGCAATACCAAAATGTGTCCACGTCTCTCATTTTGAAATAAAATTCTTATCTTTTAAGATATGTTAATCTTGTGCCTCAGCTCTCTATAGGTCATGGGTCTGTGTATATGCCACCCATAAACCTCCTCAGCAGAATGTTCAAGCTGATTTTCATAGACAAAACCACAGAATCAACTGAATAATTGAGCTGGAGTGGATCTCGGGAGGTCTCTAGTCCAGCCTCCCGCTCAAAGCTGGGTAAACTGATTTCAGAGCAGGTTGCTCAGGGCTTTGTCCAGTTTAGTCTTTGAAACCTCCAAGGAGGTAAATTGCACATCCTCTCTGGGCAACCTGTGCCAGCCATTACCTAATCTCATTGTGAATTTTCTTTCAATACCTACAGCCAGAACTCCCCCTACTTCAGCTTATGACCACTGTCTCTTGCCCTCCCACCCTGCACCACTACGAAGAGCCCATCTCTGTCTCCTCAATGACCTCCCTGTAGGCACTGGGGGTTGCTGTTAGGTCCCCCAAATCTGTCTCTGCTCCAGGCTGAACAAGCCCGTCTCCCCCAGCCTCCCCTCACAAGGCGAGTGCTCCAGCCTCACCATCCCAGTGGCCTCCCCTGAACTTGCTCTAGTTGATCAATGTCTTTCTCTTTGTGGCACCCAAAATTGGATGCACTATTTCAGATGAAGTCTGAAATAGTTGTAATAAAGCATATTTATTTTTTTCTGCTAAAGCAGTGTATTTGCTAGCTGATATTAAATTTCACTGTGCAATCACAGAACTGCACTGAAGTGATTTGATTCTCATTCATGTATGTGGAATCTTTTCCAACTTTCCCCATTCCCTGCAAGCTCCCCACAGTGTGAAACTCGATAACTTTATAGCAGAAGCTTCAGATACTGCATACTTTGTTCCATTGAGTATAAGAGCAAAGGAAAATGAAATAAAAAACACTAGCTACTTTTATCTCAAATGATTTTCAAAAAAACCCTTAATATACCACCCTTAAAAAAACCTTAATATAATATTTCATTGGCAGTGAAAATTCTGCTGGACCCAAATGTTTAAATGACTTCTCTATATATTCAGGTGGTACATATCAGAGAGGACACAAACATTCTGGAAAAAGTTTATCCTGTAATTGGTTGCACCTTTGGGATTGTGTTCTTTCAAATTTATGAATATGTTCCCTATTTTTGAAAGGATGGTTCAGGATTGTAATTGACCAGATTTAAACTGGAAGAGGGCAGGTTCAGATTAAGCATTAGGAAGAAGTTTTTCACTTTGAGGGTGGTAAAGCACTGGCACAGGTTGCCCAGGGAGGTTGTTGAGGCCCCATCCCTGGAGGTGTTCAAGGCCAGGCTGGACGTGTCCTTGGTCAACCTGGTCTAGTGGGAGGTGTCCCTGCCTGTGGCAGGGGGGTTGGAACTTGATGATCTTCAAGGTCCTTTCCAACCTAAACCATTCTACAATTCTATGATGCTATGTACTGAAGCTGTTAGCAAATGTTTTTTCTCAAAAACTGAAGTCTGAAAATGTTACATTTCATCTAGCTGTCATGGTTTTTAGGTTCCTTCTTTTTCTTTCCTGGTGTTTATCAAACAAAAGCTGTATTTACTGAAACATATTCCTACAACTATAATGAAAGTCTTCTTCATGTACAATCATTTTCAATATTCCTTTGGACAATCATTGCAACTTTACCTCTGTAAAAATTAATTGGTAAATCATAATAATGATCAGTAAAACAATTTTGGGACAGACAAAGCATGTAGTATGCGGTATATTTTCACCCGGTGATAGGTATTAATTTCTGGGTAATAATCCATTCTTGCCGCCATCAGAAGGAACAGAGTCTTTAACTGGAGTAGCAATGATCTGTAGTCCAGTACACTGAAACTCTCCTCCTGAGAAACAGTGCTGTAGCTGATAACGATGAAGGTCGTCTTGAATAATCAATCAGTAACATATTAGTTCAAATACGAAAAAGGCCACACTAGATGTTTGCTTACACTTTCAGCTTCCCCGTTAGGAATACCTTTTTGCTACCAGAGTTACAGCTGCACAAATGTCATGTTAGAAGGGAGTGTTTTGTAGCATGACACTGAAATCCAGACAGGTGCCAGTAAAACAACTTAACAGCCTTCAGAGAAATTGAAGCTGAATTTATTTGGTGTGCCTGCTTAGCACGGCACGGTACAGTGGAAGTCTATTGTCATCGCATCAGTTTCAAAAGACCTTTCTTTAAGAAAAAGGTTCATTTCTGTTTTAGTGGTAAATGGTTTGGGGTTTTGTGCTTGTTTTTTTTTTTTTAATAGAAAAGGTAGATGCAGTTTCATTATTTTAATCTATAGAGGGAATAAGAAGACAGGAGTTACAACAAGATATAGCTTCCCAATTTGTTAGAACCAGCAGAGTTGTAGAGGTGGAACAATAACACAATAGATTCTGCTTTAAACAACAAAAAAAAAATCAATCAAACAAAGAGAACCACCTATTACACATATAATTCTTTGCAAAATAGCATGCTGCTTATAATTTCTGTGGCACTCTTGAAATGCCAGAGGCTTCATGAGCTGCTTCACTCAGGCAGCCACTTTTTCCTGATCTCCAGATATTCCTGAAGTCCTGAGCCTGTTTAGCTCTGTCCTCTGACACAGCTCCTTCAGTGATTGTGTGAATTATCACCCTTAGTATAGATTTCAGATGCCAAAGTCGAAGAGACAGGAAAGCTAGTAATAATTTTTATTGGATTTCATACATGGTTTTCCAAATCAGGACATTAATATCTATCTTACTGTGTTATTCAGTGATCTATTATTTTTCAGAATCTCTCTTATTACTAATTTTTTATCTGAAAGCTTCAAGGGAAAATCTCTATTAACATGGGCTTCAGTTCTAATATCATAGATCTCAATTATTAAAAGTCATGCATGTGAAAGGACATTATCTTTCAGAAAGAACAAAGCATCAGCCTGTCTACTCGTGACCCAGGCAGAGTAACCTGGCTCTTCGCCGTGATGTTAGATGTGTCCCACAAGTGAAAACAGGCAGGCTGCCCCTGCACGGGGTCACACTCCAGAAATACTGGTCTCCCAGCAGAGAGGGTGACTGGGGCTCATGCGCAGGTGAGCATTGGGATCCACAAGGCCAAATGAGAGCTGCGCAGACAACCCACAGAGGCAGCGAATGTGGGATTCTGCCTCCATTATTTCATACTTGTGGAAATCGGCATCTGTAATTTAATGGCACCAGCTACTTTGACTGGAGACTAAAGTCTTTTCCTCTCCTCACACCTCATTTTATCACTTCTTCCCCAAGATAGTAACAACATTCTATATTAGTCCATTATCTAAAAATACCCATGGAAGCAATACTTGGGATGGTGTAAGGAAATCAACAGAATAATAAACAGGTTTCCACTTGCTTTAATTTTCTAATTAAATCCTAATCTTGTTACTTAGTTCATATTTAGTTAACACGATTGCTTTTCATAGCTACTTTCATTGGAATGGATAATACCGCAATTTTCTGGCACATCTAACTTATAGCCAGCTGCTGCATTTCTGTCAGTTCTAGCCTTGATACATATTTTACAGGTCCACAAGGTGAAAAGAGCCAATAACATGAATTTAAACATGTCTGGCATTCCACTAAGGCAATCGGGCATTTGAAGCCTGGGGGCAAAGCATCAATTACATTATCTATTCATGGGGAAACATGGGGAGAAAGAAATTGAGTAGAATCAAAGTTTAACCTGCTAATCATGCATGCAAACTTGATTTTATGAGGTAACAATGTAATGCACTCTATTAGTAGCAGATTGTACACAGGCTTTATTTTTAATAAGTCCTTATTTTCCATTAAGTCGATAGTATTCTCCGCTAGAATTTCTTCACAGCATAACAAGAAATGCTTCTGTCCCAGAAAAAAAGTTACCTCTTTTAGATGGGCTTTGTTTCATTTTGTCTTGTTTTTCTTTGTGGCGGTGTTTTATTTGTTTGTGACCCGTATAAAAGAAGTTTCAGCTTTTCCCACTATCATAACTCTTTTTGCTCTAGAAAAAAATTAATAACCTGCTGTATCTCTGACATTTGGAGACAATTGCCTGGGCTACTAAAGCCTTTGTAGAAAATGTGCTTTTCCATAGGGAAAAACAAAAGGAGAAGAAAAACTAGATGGTAATCATTGTCTGCATGGGTATATTTAGAACAAATAGGCTACTATCACGAAATATTGCAAGCTCAAATTAGTATGCAGTGTATATAGACAAAGAATCCAAATGTACGTGCTATTAAAAGACATAACAGGAAGGCTAAGGAATTGGTTTTCTGGCATATATGCCACAGCATTTGAGATTTCAGTCCTACCTGTGGTGATTTGGAGGCTATTCGGACTGAGTCCTGCAGCCGCACCTGATGCCATTATCAGTTAATACAACTGAATTCTATCTCCCACTAAATTACAAATGTTAAAAATGCAGAGGAAATGAGAACAACAGAAATGCAGATTCTAAGACCAGTTGGGGTATCCTTGTTTTCCAACAGTTGAGTACAGCATATTATCCATCTGAGATGCTGGCACATTTTACATTTCATTCCTGAACAGAGGAGATGTGAAATGTTTTCCTGGGAGGAAGACAACTTGAGGGTTGACCTTTCAAACAGTGAAAGGGTTTTCACTTAACATCCCTCTGTTTCCCAGATGTGTACTGCAGGAGATAGATGGTAGGTAGATAGATAAATAGATAGATAGATAGAAAGACAGATAGATAGCAAGGAAAACAACTAAGAACAAAAAACTGCCAACTGTGTTTTTGCTTTGGCCCTCAAATTAGGAAGCTCTGTGGACCTGGCGACAAATCCTTTTCTCGCCACCCATACCTTTTCCACAGCTAAGAAGAGTTGGTTTTCAAACTGCATCTGTATCCTAAAAGATAAAAAAAGCTCTAAAAGAATAAAATAACTGCAACTATATCTTGAGCAAACACTTTCTTAAAGACTAAAGCCAAGTTTAATAATTCATCTCCCCAAAAAGTATACCAATATCAACATTGTGTTTCATTTTACTTTATTTGACAAGATGCTTCAGAACTTATACAAAAAATACCCATGTGGAAGCTATCTTCATGAATACAGGATTCAAGCAGAGTAAGAAAGACCTTGGGATTAAAGTATAGAATTGGGATTTGGGAAATCTAGACTCAACTGCTTATCAGAAAACTCTGTAAATTTGGGCAGTTGACATTAGCATTTCTTACTCTAAAAACAGGAGGTTAGCAGGGCTTTTGTTTCTCTTTGTCTTCCCTCTGTCTCACCTGTCCAGATGTCAAAATTGAAGGATAGGAACTAAATCTAACTACTTGTTTCTACAGCAATACCATAATTAATTATAATCTTGGCTGCAAAATACTTTTGTTCTGCACAAAAATTAAGACTCACTACAAAATTAAGAATCTGTCATTTCTCTTCATAATAAACAAAACACACAGAATTGAAAAAAGCCACTCGACATTTCCTTGAAAAAAAAAGACAAAACAGAAACACTTTAAAATGATTAATTATTCATTCAATAACATTTTCTTTTAATTTCTTTACAAGATTGGAATGTTAAAAAGAGGATGAACTGTTTTTCAAGTACTTTCATTTTTTCCATGTTCAACGTGACATTATGTTTTCCTTTCTATAAGGAAAGGAATCTAGAACTAGAGCAGTTTAAAAGATCTCTTCACCTCACTCACTGAAGCAAAAATGGGAGGAATAAACTGATTTTAAACAAAATGTAGATTTTCTTTATTTTCTTTAGCAAGTTAAAAGTAAATAATAGTTTTGAATAAAATTAAAAATCTTTGTCAACTCAAAAAAATACTCCAATTTTCCTTTCCAGTTTTAATTTTTCTACATTAAAATAATATTGAAGTAAAAATCAAATTATAGCTTTTTTTAAAACACAAATAGTTATGTTATAATGTCAAAAGAAAATACTAAATAATTTCCAATATTTTGCCCAAAAGTGAGTACTCAAAATCTCTGAACAGGCTTATCTTTATGGTCTACCAGAATCCACAGTTTTCATTAAAAAAAAAAACAACAAACCAACAACAAAAAAAAAAAACACAGAAACGTCATCAGCCATGCAACATAAAAAGAGAGGGATCTTTAAAACTATCAAACAAAAAATCTAATCTAAGCATCCTAAAGCACAGAACAGTTTGCAAAATGTTGGACACAGTGGAACTCTGGAAAGAAAGCTGACATCTACCCCAAATGTTCCTGGTTTCATAGCTATGATATTATCCACCACTGCCAAAAGCTTCCACAAACTTTACATTTAAATACAGATTTGAAATATATGGGTGTCATTGTTGGCGCTTTTCAGCACTTTATAACCGCAAAGCGCTCAGCAATATCAGTTCTGTGCATACATTTTGTCCTAAACAAAAAACACTGCTTTTCATGTATATTTATCTCGTAATAAGATACACGTGAAATATTAAACAATGGGCCATGGCTTCATGTATAAGCTTTACCTTTCCATATCATCTTTTCTTCATTTATAATTTAAGCATATTGCCAAATGCTTCATAGGGCTGCTGAGGGCTACCTTCTTCGTGCCTGCTCTTAAACAAAATGTTAAAGGTTTTTTTGTTTAGATTGGGGGACATAAGTTTTAACAGAGTTTAATTTCACTTTAATTTTCAGCATATCACAGTACTTCCATGAAAAAGGAAAACAATAAAAAACAAATCCTGCTGCTTCTGTTCAAATCTAATTCCTGGAAATTTCAAGATTTCAGTTTTTTTGCCTTAAGCGGAGGTTTCAGCATCAACATGTGCCAGCACACTCCCGTTATTTACTGTGACCCATATCTAGTCCCCATGTCTTTCAGAACACATTTTTTAGTACTATTACTTGTTTGCACTACCGGAACAATGGAGAGACCTGACTTATAACTCCCAACCTTACCAGTGGCTGAAGAAACAAAAGAAAATAAGAGTTGACATGATCCCAAAGAGCTGCCAGTCTAAGAATAAACCAGGAGACAAGTGCTAATCAGTAGCTGGCGAAGCAGCTGATGAGAAGGCTTTGATCAGAACTACAGACATACGATCAAGTTAAGCGTAGCCACATTTTGTCATCCTAAGGACCAGCATTAAGCCAAGAAGTGATTCATTTTCTAGTAGGTGACATTCCCTCATTTTGTTAAAAGAGACCTATTGGCACAGCAAAGAGCTCTTTGCTACTAGTTGCTCTGTATTTATTGAGAAGAAAGTATACGGAATTTCTCAGCTTTGATAAACACTTAAGAAAAGAAGTCCTAATGTCCTTGACCCCTGAGCACATGGATCCTGTGTCCGGGAGCCAAGCTTAGTCATCATACTTACATATTTGGTGCAAGTGCATCTCCATGAGTGTCACTGCCAAGAATTAACAACTTAAAGATTGGGAAGTCACTAATTGCATGGCAATAAACTTAGGCTATGAGTGAGTAAACTCAGATATAACACTGAAATAAAGGTGATGCTGCCGAAAGGGTCGCTAATATATAACCTCGGTGCCTGGCAAAAAAGAAAAATATTTCTTTTAATAGTTTTCCTCACTTAACAGTTACTCATTTCAAAATGTCCCCCTCTAACTGTGTACGCTGTGCTTTGCTGCAGTGCAAAGGAAATTCATTCCTTTGACACATTTATTCTTTTAATGGTTATTCATTTGAGAGAGTTTCGCTGTGTGAATGCACATTTTAGTTTGGTGCAAAAGAAATTCATCGTTTTGACAGTTTTATTCTTTTAATGTTTATTCATTTAAATAGGGCTTTAGTCCACGGGGCTGTTAACTAGAAAATTCTAGAAAGAGAACACTGCTGGTTAAATAATATTGGATGCTTCAAAGGAGTACAGCATACTCTCCCATCAGGAATGTGGCACCTACATAAAAACTACATTTATCTTTATAAATTAACCAAAAAATACCTTAGAAAGGCAAGAGAAAAATGGGTGCTAAACAAGTTTTAAATATGCTCCATTAGAGATGGCATCATAATTTTTGCATGTTAATTAACTGGTAGATGATTCTTCATCTGCATCTTTTCACTGTAGAACATTCATCCCAGTGTTGCACACTGGTTGTTTTTATTCCTCACCATTTAGTATTGTATAATTCTGTTTCTGAAAGGAAAAATTGAGGGTTTTGCCATTTAAAGATAAGACTTTAGTTTAAACTAGTTCACGTATCCAGTCAATAGAGTCTAAACAATCTTCTCCATTGCTTTGACAGTTCTCTTTGGATGGGATGAACCACCCCAAAGCTTTGTATTCACACTACAAGCTTGGCCTGTATACCTGCTTTCCCACTATCTAAAGTGAAATTGCAAAACAGTTCAGTCATCCCCTTATCTAGAAGTCAAGAGCTTTCAGCAGAGAGTAACTATGAAAGTTATTGTTTAGCATGTGTGTAGGGAGAGGGGAGGGAGAGAGGGAGAGAGGGAGAGAGGGAGGGAGGAAGGAGGAAAGGAGGGAAGTGAGGAGGGAGGGAGGGAAGGAGGGAGGGAGGGAAGTAAGAAAAAGTCGAAGGCATGATAAATCCAGCTTTATTGGAGAGAGATGTTTTACACATTAGAAATCTCCCCTACCAGTCTGCTAAGAACCATAGATAAAAGGGCTTTTATCTCTTTTGCAGCAGTGTAAATCATAGAATTATAGAATCATAGAATCATAGAATAGGTTGGAAGGGACCTTGAAGATCACCTAGTTCCACCCCCCTGCCATGGGCAGGGACACTTCCCACTAGACCAGGTTTCTTAAAGCCCCATCCAGCCTAGTCTTAAACACCTCCAGGGATGGAGCTTCTGCAACTTCTCTGGGCAACCTGTTCCAGTGCCTCACCACCCTCAGAATGAAAAATTTCTTCCGAATATCTAATCTAAATCTACCCTCTTCCAGTTTGAAGCCATTACCCCTTGTCCTATCACTACATGCCCATGTAAAAAGTCCTTCCCCAGCTCTCCTGTAGGCCCCCTTTAGATACTGGAAGGCTGCATTGAGGTCTCCCTGGAATCCTCTCTTCTCCAGTCTGAACAACCTCAACTCTCTCAGCCTCTCCTCATAGGAGAGGTGCTTCAGCCCTCTGATCATCTTCGTGGCACTCCTCTGGACCTGCTCCAACAGATCCATGTCTTTCCTATGTTGGGGGGCTCCAGAGCTGGATGCAGTGCTCTAGGTTGGGGAACACCAGAGTAGAGTAAATGGGCAGAATCACCTCCCTTGACCTGCTGGCAGCACTTGTTCTGATGCAGCCCAGGATACGGTTGGGTTTCTGGGATGTGAGAGCACATTGCCAGCTCATGTTGATCTTTCCATCAATCAGCACCCCCAGGTCCTCCTCAGGGCTGCTCTCGATCCATTCTATGCCGAGCCTCAAGAAGCAATTGATAAGCTTTGTGGGTTTGCATCATTTATAAGAAAACGCAGAATTGGGCTTGTGTTCTTAAAGGGGAGTTCAGAGTTCAAAAAGGCATGACACAAACGAATTCCAGGATATAGTAAAAACTGCACTTTCATTGAACTTAAGCTGTTAACGATCAACACGGGAAATAGAGAGGACTATGTACATTTATTTAAATGTATTTTTCTTTCTATAGTTCAAAGGCACAGTGCTACTCAATAAATAAGCTAAGCAGCATGCAATAAGACTTTAACAGTTAATGCCTCACAGTACATTTCTACCAATGACATATGTACTGCTACAAGGAAGAAAAGAGAAAGTTTATATCTCAGGACATATTTAATCCAATAAAGAATGCAAGCATTACCTGCTCACAGTAAATAAACTCAAGACACTAGTCATTTTAGGAACCTCATTAGAGGCACTAAGTAAGATACAAGAAATTATACAATTCCAATGGACAGTTAA
Source organism: Vanellus vanellus (assembly GCF_965231255.1). Lineage (NCBI taxonomy): Eukaryota > Metazoa > Chordata > Aves > Charadriiformes > Charadriidae > Vanellus > Vanellus vanellus. The sequence goes on along the minus strand of NC_138905.1, from coordinate 208,164,996 downwards.
AATTTCTGAAGTTTTATAAAATATGATAACTTAATTCACACTGATGATGATAGTTACAATTGCTTTTAAAGAATTTCATCAGCTCCTTATAGGTGCTTTTAAAGCCAAAACTGTGGTCTCGATTTCAGTTCTGTGGTCTCGATACCCAAAGAACTGTGGGTAGTATTGCTTCCAGCATTTTGCAAAAAATGATAAGGGGTGTTTAAGGATTGTTACTTCAAAATTTCTGAAAATTGCTTCCCTGGTAAAGCACGCAAGAATAGATTTACAAGAACTAAAACATGCTAAATCACTAATGACCTGGGAAATAATAAAGACATATTATTTATGTCCTAAGATTTTACTGGAATTCTAAAATATGTCAGGTTCGCTGCCATTTGATTTTGAGTTTTCTATTCAAAAAATACAAATGTTAACAGATAATTCCTGTTTAATCTCTTAGATGACGTGTACATTGAAAATGTGACTAATCTGCAGAAGGCGTAGCTGCTTAAGCACCTTTTTATTCCAACATTATTTTTCTTCTCAGTTTATGGGGTTTTTTTTGAGTTTACCAGCTTGACTGTGCAATTCTCCAAAATGAAACTTGAGCAAATTTTCTTTACCACAGAGTGCTATGTTTGTTGTTTCTGTTCTCATTTAACAGCCTCATGTCTTCTGCAGCAACTTATTACCATGGGGAAAACTTCAATAACTTGGACATTCTGTTTTGTTTTGTTTTGTTTTGTTTTTCCTTTTTGCTCACAGTTCCAAAGACACCTCCAGCTAATGTAAGTGGCAGAAGTGGAAGGCGACATGAATTAGTAATAGCATGGGAGGTAAGGGACTTTTCTGGTTAAAGGTCTTGTTTCATGTTTACTTCTTTGAGGGCAAAGTAAAGAGTACTGTAATGGGGTTTTCTTACAGCAAATCTTGGCAAGACATGAACAACAAATACTGTTCTTTAAATATGTTCTGAAGTTTCAAAGTAATGTGTATTTTCATGTGGTTTGAGTAGAGAGCATTATGGTGAATCTAACCCACCTAAGAACAGCTCCAAAGTTGTGCTAATTCATCAGTCTTTTCTTCCTGATCTACTGCGTGGGTTAATTTGACCTTTCTGGATCTTATGTAAATGCTATACCAGATGAAACAATAGCAAAAGGAAGAGAAGGAAAGCCTCGTAATTTTTTTTTTTTTTTAATTTAAGAAAGAATTATTTTTTGTTACGTATTTTGCAAAAATATAAAACTAAAGACCTGAAATAGAACTTTATTTTGTGGAGATATTTGTGATGCAAGGTGCAACACAGATGTATGACAGAGGGCAATTGGAGGAGTGGGAGTTGCTTTCCCTGCTAAACATAAAGAACACAGTAGAACAGAGACTTTTCTTGAGGAGCTTTCAAAACTTCTAGATTCATCATGAAGAGTTTCAGATCCAGAAAATACACATATATACATATACATATACATCCAACATATATATACACACACATATAAAACCAAGAAAAATTCCATCAAATAAAGACATGGGGTTTTAATGAACAAAGTTTTCGCCAAGCCATCTTGAAGAGAGATTTAGATGGTAAAAGATACACAGAATTTGACTAACTGCTTAAAATAGCAAATTTTAGGACATCTGAAGAGTCTCTCTTCTGATGGCATGTCTGCACTATTGAACACCAACTACCTGAGACAACTGACAGCTGACTTCAGTTTGCGTTATAGTGTATAAAAATAAACAGTAGCATCTTTTCTAAAAAACATCGAGTTGCTAGAACTGTATCTGATGTAAACTGGCCTAATTCCAGTCCCTAATATCATATATTAGTATGTAGTGTTCATATTATGTGTGCTTATAGTGTTCCCCAGGTGACTGGAGTGGGGGACTGCTGGAGTGCGTTATGTCTCCCTCTCTGTCAAGGGTCGAAGTTTTCTTCCAAAAGAAACCAGAGACCCATGGGTGTCCCATCCTGCAATACAGGTACAGCAGACAGTTAAGAATTAACAGTTGCCATAACAAAACTTTCAGTATACATTGACTTTTTTCCACAAAAGACAGCTGATGCTTCTTCACTTATAGTTAAGGAGTGCAAACTGCCATTAAGGCAGAAGGTGCTGATCCTTCCCCCCTTCTTTAAGATTTACTTGTTGTTTCCATCAATACATAGTGCTATTCTTCCTACTGTTAATACTGTCAGCGCACTACTGTTTCACATACATCTTGAACTGCATAAAGTCATTAATCAAATTAAGATCACAGAAATACCATGGGATTTCATCTATGTCAAACATAAATTGTGAAGCGGGCATATTTACATTTTTAATACTTTGAAAGATTGCTACCATTTCTAATATAGTCACTGTCTCTCTTCAAGAAATGGTAAAAAGGTAGAACATAACACAGAAAAACATGCAATTAAAAGCAAGCGTTGAGATTTCTGCTAAAGAACTAATCCTATTGAATTGGATAACACTCCAATGGCTCACTACAGACTGCCGTGCTCTCTGCTTTAGCCACTGGATTTCCATAAGGCTTAACCACAATGTAAGTTAGCACAGCTCCAGCACAGTCAATCTGCGCTTTTGCAGCATCCAGAAAAGTCTTATTGGACTTACACAGCAAACAGGAATTCAACAAAGTATTTTGAAGCCTGAAGAGATACTGCGCTGGTATACGCGTCTCTGGGAATTCAGGAAAAGATTGACATACCCAGACTCCTGAATTATACTCAGCAGGTTCAGACAAAATTTTATTCCCACAACTTTAATTCACAGGCTGCATATTTAGCATTTGCAGTGAAATCCAAGGGTTCTGGTACTGCTCTTGTATTTCTGGCTTTTTTTATAGCAAGTGTCTACTGCCAAATCTTTAAGTATTGCAAAGAGATGCAAGGTTCCTCCTCTCCAACTCAAACCACTAGATTACAAGGTCTGTCTTGTTTTTGCCTCCTCTGCCTTTGGAGTCATGTTTTATTTCTTTTCTTGGATGCGCAGAGCACAGCTTCAGAAGGATGGGCAGAAAATGGTGTCTGCAAGTGAGGTGCCTGGTGATGAAACATTCACTTGCAATGTGGAGGGGAGAGGATTTGGTGTCCCCTGTGCCCCTGCTCTGATTCATATGTTCATTAGCTGCAGGTCTAAGATGGGCTCTTCAAGAGAGGGAGTTTAGACACCCTTTTCTCAGCATTTCCCATAGGCTTAATATGCTGACAGCTGTTAAACATAACCTAATTCGTAAACCAGTCCATTGACTTTATAAGAAAAGTAGGCAGTAAATTAGCATGAAAAATTCCATTCCTTGAACAGGACATGTAAGATTTAGCTTTTGCAGCGCTCACCCTCTCAATGGTTAAATCCCTTTGCTGACTGCCTGCTTATGGCATATCTGTTCTAATTTAAGTGGCCAATTTCACAAATCCTTGAGAAGAGAAAAGCAAAAGAGATTTTTTTTTTTTCATGAAGACTCAGTTTGAGAGGACAACTAGATTTATTACATTATATCCTACGTTTCAAACCAAACCCTAGGCTTAGATCCCTAAGACTTGACGCCTCATTTGGATACAGAAATTAGACAGACTTGGCACCTAAAGCCCAAGAGAGTGCCACTGTAGTGTCACTCACATCATGTTTTAGGAGCCCTTAACAATGTGTTGCTCTGTATTTTTAACAAGGTCACTGAAAGGGGCTATTCCACTAATAGACTGATGGTTAAAGCATTAACTACAAAGTGGGAGATAAAGAAAAAAAAATCTTTGTGAGCCCGAGTTTATTCAGTCCCAGGACAGTCACCTAACTATGGTGATTAGGTGAAGAAACTCTCTTACAAGATTTCTCATCAGAAGCAATTGTCCTATGTGTTCCTAGACATGAGAAGTAAAATCCCATAATGCTACTGCAAGGGACGACCCCACACAAGCAGCCAGATTATGGTCAGCCACTGAGTGACTGCTTTCTAACTTAGTAAAATCACTTCTGATCATTACCCGAACTCTGTTTTTTAGCCAGTGTCAGAAGAGTTTCAGAATGGAGAAGGATTTGGATATATTGTAGCCTTCAGACCCAACGGAACACGTGGCTGGAAGGAAAAAATGGTAACATCGTCAGATGCTTCAAAGTTTATCTACAGAGATGAAAGTGTGCCACCTCTCACTCCTTTTGAGGTGAAAGTTGGTGTTTACAACAACAAAGGAGATGGTCCCTTCAGCCCTATTGTGGTCATCTGCTCAGCTGAAGGAGGTCAGTTCAACAGAAAGTTAACTTGTATATTATGAACTCTACTACACTATTTTTATATAATGTGTCCTATTATACCATGTTTTTTCACTCTTAAATTTCAAATTTATTTGTAGAAGTGCTAAGTAATGTTAAACAAGTTTTGCAGAGCAGGAGGTGAACTAACTTGCCAAAGTTACCCAGAAAGCAAGTGACAAAATTTAGGAATAGACTTCACCCCACATCTGTCCTAACCAAAAAAATCTCTTTTAATGAAGGGTCATCCCTAATACGAAATCTGTAGTCTTAACTTTTAGCTGGGCTGCTCTAACAATGACCAAGGAAAGGATGATAATTTCTAATGTTTCTGAGGTTTATGATACTTTTTTGATGAGCTAATAACACAACAGCTCAAAGAATAAATAAACCCACTTATGAATGCTTGTTTCCTGGTTAATGGATACTAGAAGTGCATAGAATGCAATTTTGTTCTGATTTTTATTTTTTTATTATTATTATTTTCTCTCTCTTTAGTTCATTAGCACAAAATTTCTGAATTTATGTTAATGTCCAAATATTCAGTGTGAATTATATTCCCCAACATTGGACACTTCTAAGATTCAGCTGGATAGGGTACTGGGCCATCTTGTCTAGACCATTTTTTTGCCAAAAAAGGTTCAACCAGATGATCCTTGAGGTCCCTTCCAACCTGGTGTTCTATGATTCTGTGAATAGTTCAACAGAACAAATGAAAAATGTTTCTGGAAAATTCCTATGTCAACTTGATATAACTGTCAACAGCAACAGTATTTTATGGGGAAAAAAGAATAGAAAAGACTAATTTGTACTAGTAAAAGAAGTTACTCTGTATTGACAGGGGACAGTGTATGGAAATTTCCATACACACAAAAGGAAAATGAATGTTATCCACAGGAATAATTGGAGCAGCTCCATTACTGGAAGTCATATACTTCTTTACTGGAGAACAAATCTTATGAGGAGCAGATCAGGGAGTTGGAGTTGTTTAGCATGGAGAAAAGGAGGCTGAGGGGAGACCTTATCTCTCTCTACAACTACCTGAAAGGAGGTTGTAGTGAGGTGGGGGTCGGTCTCTTCTCCCAGGGAACATAGGACAAGAGGAAACAGCCTCAAATTGCACCAGGGGAGGTTTAGATTGGATATTAGGAAAAATTTATTCTCAGAAAGGGTTATCAAACATTGAAACAGACTGCCCAGGGCGGCCGTGGCGTCACCATCCCTGGAGGCATTTAAAAGATGGGTAGACAAGGTGCTGAGGGATATGGTTTAGTGGTAGTTTTGGTAGTATTATGTTGATGGTTGGACTTGATGATCTTCAAGATCCCTTCCAACCTAAACAATTCTATGATTCTATGATCTTTGAGTTATCCCACTGTGCCCTGTTAAGAGAATCAAATAAGTACAGTCCCAGTACAGGTGGGAGGCATTTCGTACTATCTCTACAGAAATGTAGTATGAAGATAATGGTATTTCTTGTGAAGCTGGAAAACATTAAATGTTATTCCATATTAGCCCACAATAAATGTGTAATTTTGGAGTCATGATGCAGCAGAGATTATCTGCTATTATTCTCTCACAGTAATTAAAGAGATTGGAAATGCTGTTTTTGCTAAAAGCAGTTCCAGTAATTTGTTTGTGTTCCACCGTTTGGATCAGCATTACCAAGTATTCATATTATTATAAAACCAATTACATTTTAAAATGTAAAAATTACCCAGTACAAGTTGGACATTTTTACAGTTCACTTGCCTGTTCCTCAGTGGAAAATGATACTGTGAGACCAGTGGTGGACTTTTTATTCTTTAACAATTTCACACTCTAATCAGAAAGTTCAATAAAAATAGAGTTTTGCAAGGGAAGGGAGACAAAACCTTAATGGATTTTCTTTTTAAATAGCAAAAGCTATTTTAACAAAAGCTGAATGCTGAATTGTATTAAGTATTCCTTTGCTTCTTATTTGGACAAGACTGGAAATGGAATAATCAGTAATATATAAATCAATTTTCCTAACATTTCTTTTAAAATATCAACTTAACAGGTTATCTGAATACAATTATTAAAATTAACTTTCTCTCTATGCTCCCGGAGACTATCTCTAGAAACCAACTTTTCTGACTATAATTCAGTTATTTGAAAGTACCTACCCATCCCAGCTTTGCTAATTCAGTCTCTATGTTTCTGTACATTGCACTTTCCTTTAGTAAGAGGAATTCTAGGGGGGCTAAATACTTTATAAGACTTATATTTGAGGAAAAAAGCATGAGATACTGTGACAACACAGTGCAAAATTAATTTATAAAAAGCTTTTCTCCAGAATAACCCTAGGTGATATAGTGAAAATTTAAAGGAACAACAAAACAGTTTATTACCCCGAAGTTCTGGGCAATATGGAAACTGAGGACAACAGACATTTCAGCTTGCTACAAAGAGAAGGGGGAACTGGTTGTGAAAGAGTCGTGGACTTTCATACTTCAGAAGCTAAACAACTGAAGGCACATTTTCTCAAGCATTTCAACTGAAGAGAAGATATTAAATAAAGATTGACAGTACAATATATTATGGTCCTAGGGCTGATCCAGCAAACCCTTCACTTGGTTGGTTTTCATCATACACTCAATTCACTGCTCTGCAAACATCTGGAATAAAGGCCTAGGATGAAATTATTGAAAGTTAAGGAAACTCTCTGTTACATATTAAAATGTTTTCTACAACCACAAATGGATCTATAATTGCTTGCTGGCATAAAAAAAAAATTGTCTCAGGAAGTCTAAATCCTTGTGCCTCTGCTAAACACGCGGGAAAATAAAACAGGAGTTTGCATAGGACAGATTCTGGACAAGGAAGAAATTTCTCATTTATTAAGAATGAATGTATCTCTCTTTTCTGGATAACTGTGACTGCATATTATGTGCTCTCTGATCTGCATTGACCCACCATTTTTTGGTGGCTGTGAACTGTGCCTAGACAAGCAGCTTTGCAGGTGGTATTGAGTAAGATGTTCCCCTCTGTGAACACGACTGACCTATGATTACACAAAGTGTCTCTGACTGAGGCAAAAGGCTTAAAAATGATCTTCCAGTGAGTAAAGAACCTCAGCAAACACAAGCAAAACACAGAGTACTTTTTCATAAATACCTGGAGGGGCTAATCCTTTTATCTCTATATCTAAGATATTTAGAAGATAACATGATACCAATAGTTACTGAGGGATAAATGATGGTGTTAATGCAAAGTTATCAACAGGGGGAAAACACCTGACTGGTTATAGATATTTTAAGGTATTTCTTCTCCTTTATTGGCCCTTTGACTTCATAGGAAACATCTCCAGGACATACCTTATGGAAGAGACTATCCAGGAGTTAAAGATGCAGATGAATGTCATGGAGGAATTGAGAATAGAATGGAGAAGCAGATAAAAAGGTTGCACAAAACTAGCTGGATAACACAGGCAGTAAGAAAGCAAATGTGATCCGCTGGAAAAGATAGCTTAATGCAGTAGAAAAGTTCGAAAGAGGATCCTTGCCTGGAGACCTTAGGAAAGGAAGAAAGCAAACAATCAAGGAGAGAAGAAGAAAAGGAGAAGTCAGATGTTTTAGCAAAGTAGAAGTGACACAGTGACCAGTTCTGAAGAGGGAATGAGGATGATAGAGGATGCAGGATAGAAAAAAAGATGCACAATTGTCTTCAATAAGAACAGAAGGACACAATGGACGTGTTCCAGCACCAGGGAAAGACAAGCCTGAACCTTTCATAAAGGAACCCTTTAATAAGAGAGGGAGACACCAGAGCACATACAGAGCAGAGCGAGTTAGGCTGCCTGCCAGAAGAAAGCTTGCAACATGCAGGCCTGAAGCTGAAAAGGAGCTTGAATAGAGCAGGGAGAAATCTTCTGACTGTAGTTTCTGCCAGGAAAATAATGTTATCAGATTCATGCTAGAGCATACTGACACTTCAGTGCAGGCACAGACAGTTTTGATCCATAGAGAATAAAAACTGTAAAGGCGCAAGATACTGGAAATAAAACAATGAAGAAAAGCAGTGTTAAGCACTGTTTGTTTTAACATTTATATGGTCTTTGGAGATTTTTCTTGATGACTACATTCCACATAAATACTGAGGGGTTAAGAATGCCAAGACTACTAATACAAGCTTTCAGTATCAGGGAAATCATATGCAATCTCTACGTGTGGTTTTAATTCACTGGAAGAGGAAAACTGGGAAAATCAGAAATATAGCAATGGAGAAGGAAGTATGGTAACATAACGGCATGATTGCAAGAAGATGGAAAAGGCTGTACTGATAAGAGCAATGGCCGGGTAGGCTTGCTTTAGCAAGCGTGACTAGACAGAGTATGAGCTGTATAGGAAAGACAAAACAAAAGTAAAAATGTTTGGATGTCATAACATGCTGATGATGTGATAACATATCAGCAAATACAAACCCAGTGTTTGAATAAAACAGAATGTCCTTGGGTTCCATGTCATTTCAGAAAAGGGCAATTAAAGAAACTGGGAGTCAAACTAGAGGTCAGTTGCTGACGGCCTTGATAAATTTGGATGCTGAGAAAGACCTTTCTAATTTTAGGTAAATATTACAGGACACTGTTATTTATGAGAGAATTTGGCTGCTCAGAGCAGTTTGGAATACTACTAATGACCTTGTGTTCCAGCTGTGATAATTAGCAGATTCTTTATACAGTACTGACTAACTCAGAAGAAATAATAGTAATATAGTATTGTTTTGATGAACAATTAAGACACTATAGAAAAGCTGATCATAACAAATAACAGTGGAACAAGTTATCATTAAATAGCAGGAAATTGTTTAATAAGCTGGTTAGGACTAGAAATGAACGTGTTTTGGAATGTCTCTGAGCCGAAGGCATAAAATATACCTGAAGTTTATACTGCAGGAAATGGTACATTTCTAGTGATACCCACTAGAAGACATTCAGAATAACTAAAGAGCATACATAATAAAATCCAAATAATGAAAAGGATAAGAATAACACAAGTATTGCCAAACAATAAGGTGAAAAAAGATTTTTACAAAATGGGAACTTAATAGCTAGAACCTACACACAAGAAAGACTTGAACATCCTGATTTGTATCAGGGCATCATTCTGATAAAATTATCACAAAGCTTTGCTAAAATATTATCTACGGTTCAGGTTGCTTGTGCTCAACAAAGAACTCAAGATGATACAGGTTCAAAGGAGTAACAGGATCACCCAGGATTGAGTAGAAACTAGAAGAGCTTTTCTTGTCCTAGTAAAAAAAGGCTGAGTTTGGATAAGATGTCTGCAAATCAGGGAAATGATTAGGGATTGTGGAGAGCTTTTAAATGTAAAAGACAATGATGCTACACCTTTTTTTTTTTTTTAGCAAATAAAACAAGCCACCCATTCTTTATCCTTGAAGCCAACTGGCAAAAAATACTTCACATCCACACACTTTAACATTGTCACTCTCCAGGCTGTGGCTGCCTCCATAAACCTCTTGGGAACCATCCCTGGCCAGGCACCAGAGTATTCTTGGGCCTATTTTGGGGCAGCACTAATTGGGCAGAGTCAATACTTCACCACGGATCACACTATTTGGTGCTATGGACAACTGTATGTCCATGCTCAGGCTGATGCCTGTCTCCCTGTCCCTGTTTAGTTTACAAGTATAGACACAGCCTATCAGCACAAGAATAAATACAAATTAGAAAACGTGTAGTATAGAAATAGGTGAGAAAATAAAAGGAAATAGAAATAAGATTCTGGGAGAAAGAAGGAACCCAACTCATTTCAAAATGAGTTAGGTCTTTTATAAAGGGTTGGGTTTTTTTAACGATTGCTGCAAAGGGAGATACAGATTTAGTTCTGTTAGTTGCAGTATCTATCTTCTCCTTCAGGCACCTGACAAAATTATCTTCACAAAACTTGAAACTTCTATAATTTTGATAAACAGTGTAGTGAATACTACTAAAAACTTATAGATATGAAATAGAGAGCCCTGAGCAGTACAAGGTAAAGCCTGAAGACTCTCAATTTTGCTGTTTTAAAACATCCTGAGGGACCCCAGGTGCACTTCTGTAATACGTACAAGATGTGATGATACCTCACAGAGCTTTTGTTCTTGCTTTATGTGGATTTGTACTAATTCATTGAGACAATGGAGAACACAAGCTGTCAGTTATCTGAAAGGCAAAGGGCCATGTAACAGCCTTTGCAATTTTGTTCCTTCACAACTTTGAGAACTTTTGCATCAGGCCAGCTGGTGGATGATGCGATATTAAACAAGACACTGCAGCGTGAAGGATTGTCCTGGTTAGGCCCATCTCCCCTCGCTTTTCACCCTGAGCCTTTATTTAAACAAACAAATAAATTACACTTGCCTTTTCACTTAGAGGAAACGATATGCAATTACACGCTTTTAAATACAGCCTCCATGTCTTTAATTAAGATCTTACATTCACAAAGTCCTGCGGTTCATGTCAAAGCTAAAGCAGAGCTACTTGGGGTTTAGGTGAATCTGAAAATTGATAAATTGGTTTACTAGCTGTAAACTGCAGTGGATTATTTCCTGTTTCTGCCAGCTGATCCATCTGGGTTAGATCCTGTAGAAGTTCAGTTAGATCTGTCTCCACTGACTGTTTGAAGAATGAAATCACAATCCTGACATGTGAGAATTTATTAAGCGTTCTTTTGATTAATGCCACTAGCCCCCATTGGAAATCCAATGTGCAATCAGTATAATAGGCACATCCCCTCCTCGCGTGCTATGGATAACTCTGGCTGCCACGTCACTTGGTGGAAATGAACCATTTATATTCGTGAAGATGGCAGCAATCCTCTGAAATTTTAATCTAACAAAGGCTGAATTTTGTCAGTCCGCTTGTCCGGCTTCTACTCATGTGCCAAGGCGAGCGAGCCACTTGTAGGTAACATGCTGGTAAAGCCTTCATGGAATAAGGCAGCTCCTTGTTCCTGCGTGACATTCCACTGTGTAATAAATCTGGGTTACTCCATGGAGAGGGGACAGCCGCAGGAGGATGTGTGCTGTGAGCAAGAGCAAAGGAGAACAGCATTGCAGGAACAGACTTCAGAAGCTCTGCCTGACAAGGAAGGGTATTTCAATACTAAATAAAAGAAGTCCAGGGCAGAGGTCAGCACGACAGGCCTTATTGCTGCTTTGCTGCTAGCTCATTTCCTCACCCTTCTAATTTTTTCTCTGTTTTAAAGTCCTCTGCAAAGACACTGGTCAGAGAGAAGGTGAAAACAGAAAGGACTTGAGGAAAAATGAGAAGCCCCAGGGCCTGTCCAGGAAACAATCACTCATCTCAGTTTTGGTGGTTTGGAAATCAGACAACTTTTCCCTTTCTAACATAAGATTTTGCAGAAAGTCTTATCTTGCAGGCAGCCATGACACCACAGATCTGGTGGAGTCCCCAAACCAGAGACACATATCAAACAGGCCGAGAGGCACAATGTATCTTGGCTTTTCTCAGGAACAGAAACAGTTTACTGGAAGTCCCCTGATTTGGAAGATAGTCCCTGTGTCTACTTCCAGCAAGGGAACAAATGCTACCACTTTCTTTACCTATAGATTGACAGAAGAGGGACGTCTCCTCATGATTTTCCTTCTGATAGATCTCTTTCATGGATTTTTCCACAGAAAGGAATTATACCAGTCACTGGTCCTCACTGAAGTCCCAAAATTTCAACTATGTGGAACTGCCTGGAGTCATAATGCAATTACCCAGGCTGACGTTCTTAGCTTCAAATGAGAGCTCAGATTTTAAATTAGAGAAGGGAGTAAAAATCCTTTCTGGAGTCAAAATGAGAAGTGAATGGATATTAAGTGATTGGATGAGGAGTCCTGACTGAGGCTCTGTTCCATAGGAGGGTTAAAACAACATAAACATGAATAGACCCTTGGACTTGCTTTTTAATTCAGATCATGCCGAAATCTTTAAGGATGGCTTTTTCAGAAAAAAAAAAGATCAGTTTACAGTCATAAATAGGGAGAACACAATGAGGGCTAGTAACTAACTCTTCTGGCTCTTGCTGGTATCAAAATTCAGGATTCAATAGGATGACTGAACAACAGATCAATGCAGTTAGTGTAATTCCTTGTCCTGCTTTACTATAGTCAACCCAAAGACCTACAGATTGAACATGTTTCCTTAAAGGGAGATTGCAACAAATGGAAAGACAGTATTTCATGGACATTGTACACAGCCTTTTGAGATCTTGCCGTGCTGCATCTTTAATCCAATCAGGGAATATTAAAGGGACCATTAAAGACGTTAACCCCCTTTTTTTTTTTTTTCAATCAGTATGACCTTAGGCAGACACCAAAAGGTTTAAAATAATGCCAAGATATTAAGAAAAGAATATGATTATAACAGTGACCATTATAGAAAAAACTAATGAACCTGTCAAACTTATCATTAGTTTTAGACACACAGAATAAAGCATGACATTGGAGTGAAGCACAAACTGTATTATATCACCAGAAATTAATGTTCCTCATCTTATCTGAATTAATAAAAAATGTTATTTAGTTTCCATAAACTTTCAAAGAGTCATAACATACCTTATTCCTCAATATATAATTTCTGTTCTTTTGCTGAACACTTACATTCTCTATGTCTAATATCAGTGAGAGTACAGTGAATAATTTCTGGGTATGTAAGAAACGCATTTTCTTCACATAAAAAACAAAATCCAAACTATTTCTACTCCATTTGTTGAAAACAATTTTTAAAAATATTAGAAAATATTCTGTGCTTCTATTCTGAGCAAAACATAAACCACCCCTAGTGAACACTATGAAGAGGAAATGATTTCTGCATTTATAGAAAGTGTAAAGGCTGCCAACCAACATTTTGTGTACATCTCAAATTATTTATCCCACTGCAATCTTTTCTGACAACAAGGTAATTGTTTCAATAATACAAAAACTAGAAAATAGCTTTTGCTACACAAATCTTAGTAGTACATAAAATAGAAAGCAGGGAGTAGCTATTGAACAGGAAATCATGTTATGAGGAATATATTTCTTCATAGCACAATTCTTTTGGTATTAAATTTAGAAGATCATTTTACTTATTCTTGGAGATTTTTTTTTTACTCTTTGTTACCTGAAAATTTCCATATATGTTTTATACTTATTAGTAATAGTCATTGTTGGCGAACACCATTTTGCATCACATGAGAAATGCTTCTTTTCTTTAGAAGTAAATAAAAAAGATTAAGAAGAGCTTCAAACATAAAAAATCTGACATCAAAAAGGATGAAAAATTTGTACAAGTCATGTCAGAGAAAAAGTGTAGGACAGAAGTGCCAGAACAATGCCTGCAATATGATCAGAGAAAGAAGTGTAGCTAATGACTCAAGACTGATATTAGGCATCTTACTAAGGCAGTTTGATCACTGAGAAAAATGTATCTTTTCAACTTAGGCTGTTCTATAAGGAAGCTCCTTTTCTGTATCCCAGTTAAATGGGCCCCAAAAAAATATTTTTGAGAAAGCTCTTTGGTGTGCCTCCCAATAACATAAAAGCCAGGCCTGCCCTTCAAGAGCAGATCAACACATTAGAAATGTAATGAGGAACATTAGGCCAAGGAAGAAATCACAGGCTCTGGGACTGCAGGGGAATGTGAATTCACCTTTTTGCTGAGCAAGTGAACTACACCAGAATGGTGGAGAAACACCGCTACTGCGTGCTTCACTGTCTGTGTTCAAGCCTTGCCTTCACAGCTTGTCTTCAGCAAATTTTCAGTAATATTTAGGCAATAAAGCAAAAGATCCAAAAGATTTCCTTAACTTATGTCTCAGTTTGATATGTGATAATTTTTGGACACTCTTCACTCCCAATGCACTAACTGGTGATATAAATTGGTGGTACGCTCAGTGGCCCGTCGTAGCAGATCTCTATGTACATTTACCTAATTCCCAACCACTGAAAGAAGTTGGATCTCTGTAAAGTGTGATATGAAAGTGCAAAGTAAAACATGCCTGTGGCAATACTGCTGGGCAGAGGTGATGTGTAAAGCACCCTCCGGCTCTAAGCCTCCACTGTGCACCCTGGCCATGTCCCAGCAGCACTGAAAGATAATCACCCTGGCTGGAGGGCAGGGAGGGTCCTCTGCTCCAAATAATCATGAAGTCAGGACTGCAGGTTGTCCTATGAATAGCATGCAGATAGAAACAATGGACATAGGGCTAATGGTAACAACACAGGTAGTCAGAGGGACAAATCCTGGGTCCTAATGCCTTCTTTAGAAAAGTGTGCATCCCGGGTCTCAACCAGTAAATGCTTCGCAGCAGAGAGAGGATGGCATGCCCCAAACATTGCTGCTGTCTGTGACTTCAAGGGCATAATAGCATAGTCCTAAAAATTTCTTTTACGTAGCATTTCTTTACAATTCTGGGTATCACTTCTTACTCGGTATGACCCCTGAGCAGGACTGACTGAGCAGCCTGGCAAAGTATGGCTCATCCCGAGCTGACAGAACAGCACTGAAAAGCCAGGAAGACAATGAATGCTCCATTTACTGCTGAATTTAGGCTGATCAAGGTGTATGAAAGAGGGGTGTGGAAGGGAGGAGGTGGCATTTACAAATATTAAAAAAAAATTTTAAATCATAGACAAGAGATTCTGTCACAGTTTGCTGCACCTGTCAGGAGTGATGAGGTATTGATGTAGCATGGCAGAAATAAAGAAATACGACAATGAAAATCTCTTCATCTTGTTCATTTTTTCATGTTCCCTGTAATGTCATACCTTCTTGTGAGTATTAAGGTAGAATAAAGGAAGTAAATGACAGTTTCAGATGGAGTGTTTTTGATAAATACAAGTTGTTACAGTGGAGGTTTATTGTTTCAATTTTTCTTAATACAGAACCCACTGCTGCTCCCATCGATGTCAAAGCTACGAGTTTGTCTGTATCAGAGATTCTTGTTGCGTGGAAACATATTAAAGAAAGTCTAGGAAGACCACAGGGATTTGAGGTATGAACACAGAATATCATAATGAGAAGTCTTGTTGCTTTTGCTAGCGTTTCATTCTGTTAACATGTGCAGTAGTGAAACTTCAATAGAAATTATGCTTATTTTAGCATACATATGACTAGTTGTAGAACAACGGTCACAGCTGTAGCACTGGCACATCTTTTATTTATTTGTGCTTGAAAACTCTTCAACACCAGTTCTTATAACATCTCTTCGACACTTCAAAAATAGCTGAAAGAACTGCAAGTGACCTAGCATGCCTCTTTCACAGGCTGGGTAAGATTAGGTATTGACTGTTTCCAGCTCTAACTGACCAGTTCAAACTTGTTATTTACTGAGAGCAATCAACACAGAGAAAGGGAAGAACCACTGCCGTCCATGTGCTCTCATCTCTCAGTGGCCGGGGGACATCTGCTGGGCAGACGGCAAAAGGTCTCATATCAGGTGGGGAAGAGGCAGCTGCACCATCCGTAAATAAAGCTCTGTTTAGGGACAGCCCTTCCTGACTTGGGAAAGAGAACCTGCCTTGGGCATGGACCTTCTCCTGCTTTTAGATCCAGTTGTAACTTTGGAGATCCGGTTTACAATCCAAACCTCCAGGAACAGATCAGGTCTAGGAAGAAACCTATCCTTTAGGGCCACCACAACCCATCCTGACCTTGTGGTTCAGGCTACGCTGCTCCTCATGAAATAGCTCAGCTAGACTCAATTTACTTATTTTGGGGTACAGGTTATTTGACCTGCTTTACTCCTTTAGAGATTGCTGACTCTTTCCTGATTCTCTACAGTAACAACGAAAAGAGTGTAAACATGCAATCCCATGCACAAATACAGACTGGGTGGAGACTGGATTGAGAGGAGGAGGACTTGGGGGTGTTGGTGGATGAGAAGCTCAACTTGAGCTGGCAATGTGCACTTGCAGCCCAGAAAGCCAACCGCATCCTGGGCTGCATCAGAAGAAGCGTGGCCAGCAGGCCAAGGGAGGTGATTCTGCCCCTCTACTCTGCTCTCCCAAGTCCCCACCTGGAGTACTGCATCCAGCTCTGGGGCCCGCAACATAAGAAGGACATGGACATGGTGTGAGTCCAGAGGAAGGCCACGAAGGCGATCAGAGGGGTGGAGCACCTCTCCTATGAGAACAGGCTGAGAGAGTTGGCGTTGTTCATCCTGGAGAAGAGAAGGCTCCGCAGAGGCCTTGCAATGGCTTTCCAGTACTTAAAGGGGGCCTACAGGAAAGATGGGGAGGGACTCTTTATCGAGGATTGTAGCGATAGGACGAGGGGTAACAGCTTTAAACTGAAAGAGGGTAGGTTTAAATGCAATATTAGGAAGAAATTCTTTACTCTGAGGTTGGTGAGACACTGGAACAGGTTTCCCAGGGAAGTTGTGGTTGCCCCATCCCTGGAAGTGTTCAAGGTCAGGTTGGATGGGGCTTTGAGCAACCTGGGCTGGTGGGAGGTGGCCCTGCCCATGGCAGGGAGGGTTGGAACTCGATGATTTCTAAGGTCCCTTTCAACTTCTAACTATTCTATCAGTCTATGATTCTATGTAGACCTGAGGCAGATGCTAATGATATGGATGTCTAAAGGTAGCTTGTGAGCTAGTAGCACAGAGTACGTCCCTGGCAGCGTGTCTGGACAAGACCTAGGGGCTGGTGATCATCACTGATGGCCTTAGGAAGGAAACATAGGTGCCCAGGCAGCACCAGAGCCACCACACTCTCCAGCACAGCTTCAGGCTGAATGGCCTTCACCGGAACAGCATGTTTACCCCACAGCTTAGACACAGTCAATATTTTGTTGCCTGATTTGCTGTAGCTTCTTGGTTCGTAGACACTCCTGTATTGCTCTCCAGCATAGTCCAAGCAGGCTGTGACCATGATTTGTCCCCTCAGTTCTGTCATTTGTACAGTCTCTTTCCCATATTTGTATCAATGTTGAACTCTGCAAACTCTCTTGTACTTTATCCCCACTTCTTCCCTTACTCAATAAACAGAAGAGTAAACGATGCTTTCCTACATGATTCAGCAGGACAGAATGCAATCCAGTTCTAGTGGATGTTTTCAGTTCCATTTTGGGGAAGGATTGCATCAAGATTACTTTTAGGATCAGTACAGTACATCAGCGCATTACAGTATTCACTTAGGAACACTAATGCCATGCTATCAGCCCAATTTTGCTAACATACTGACAGTTTCTCTTTGAAGCATCCCCTCAGTGCAAAAAGGAAGGACTCTGTATAGCAAGACACTGGGGCTAAACTCCCCCCCCCCAAAAAGCAAAAGTATGGAGCAGCTTTGTGCTTTCCATATAATTCCCTTTCTTCAGCTTCTGTGAACATTATTGTAATTTTAAAACTGATTTTGAAAGTTTTATCATATGTATTACAGCGCAGAACACAGCCTGTAGTACTCCCTTAATCCACAGAAAGCAAACAGATAATGTACAGAAATCCAGTGACTTTGATAAAAAGATGAATGATTTCTCTTTTTTTTTTTTGAACAATTTTTTCTAAGGTAGAACTATTGTGGACCACAAGTAAAACGTTACCTTCAGTTCAAATTTAATGTAAAACATTCTGACTAACCCCTCTGTTTTCATGTCGCAATTTGTATTCTGCCTGTGGTCACTGCAGCAGTGACAACCGCCTACACGGTCTTCACATTTCCTGGCCTTTTAGCAGCAGCATTATAAAAGGGGAAGCTATTTTTTTATGTTTGGGCTCTAATCAACAGAAGTGACAGAGTATTTACTACATATGGACAAGTTTGCAGTGACCCACTTTCACTCCAGCCCTGTTTGCACTTTGTACTAAGGAGTAATGAAAGGCAAAGTAACTTGTCCAATTTCACATTGTCATCCATGAAAGGCAGTGTTAACTGTTATGTCACATGAGTTTTATGCAAGGTTTGCTGTACTCATTTGCATCTTCCAAAGCACATATTATTCCTGACTTCAGTACAGATTTGTCAGCTGTCCGCCCGACCTTACTAAATATATATCAGCTACACTCTGATAAAGTAGAAGTAGCTTGAAAACTTTGTCAGAATGGTGGAAAAATATAGAGTGTGGTTCATACTTATTGTTTAGAAGCCATAACCTGAAGGTTATAAAATCTATTTCAGCCCCAGGCACTATTTTCTTTGTCACTCACTACTGGTAGGGAAGGGAAAGGGAAAGGGAAAGAATTACTGGCTGGAAGAACAGATTTTTATTTTTTTTTCCTTTTTTCTTTTCCAGAAAACCAAGGCTAATACTTTAGTATAGATCACAAAGCTCATGTCTTTTTCATTAGAATTCCCCGAAGGGATAGGAGCTTGACTAATCTAATCAAAAGATCAACTTGCAACAAAAAAAAAAAAAAGTATAAAAAATAAAAAATCTTGAATGCCATTTTCAGAGAGGATTGCCTGACATAACTTGTTTATGTATTAGTCTGTCTTTACAAAGAGAAATATTCAAGAGTTTTTGCTGTTTCTTAAAGGTACTTTATCTGTTTTTACAGTGGAACAGAAAATTACATCTACAAGCTACTGGAATATGTTTGGGTTTTTTTTTTAATTTAGTGAAGTATACCTTGAAGTAATTTAGAAAGAATATCTGGATATTTCTACCAGAGGCTGGTAAAGCAAGACAGAAGAAAAGAGGAATTGGTGTTTCACCATCCTGAATACTGATTTACCAGACTTCAATTTTGGAATGAATGAATTTTTCCAAACACAAAATTAGCAATTAGATAGTTTCATATATGAGTCAATTTTGCCTACAAAGTCGCTCAAATGTTAATTCAAACCCCTCTAAAATCATGAAGACTCTAAGCAGGATTTTATAGCACAGCAGTACTACTGCTTTTCAAGTCCTGAAGGTAGGGATCACACTCTAGATCTCTCATGAGGGCCTCAGGAGGGCCATACCCTTTGCAATGTCTGTATCATGAACAGTTTGTTACAAGACTACTAGCTTTCTATTATCTAAAATCAGAAACCTAGATAGTTATTGATTTTTCATAAGAAAATATGAGCAGATATTTTATGATAGGCCTTAAGGTTGAGGTACAATACCAGTTTTGGTCCCATGTGCATTCAGGACTGTGTGTGAGAAAAGAGTACCTGAGAAAAGAGGAGGAGGATGTAAGTTACTCCAGAGAAGACCCCAGAATCTGGGAGTACTGAATACTGTTTTCTTTCTTCTTTTCAGTCAACAATTGTCTTGGTGAGAGGGAAGGAACTGAGGGGTTTTTTTGCAGGAACCTCTCATCTTGTTCTGAAGGACAGTCACACCAATGTCTTGAGATGATAGAAAAAGCAGCGGCAGATGATAAAAAAAGCACATCTATTCCTGTCCTAAGTGCTTGGTTGTACCATTGTAGTTGTGCCAGCACTAACATTTATGTGGCTGCAGTGTGTCAGTTCAAGGAGCTGATTGGTTTTCTGATAATGATAATTAAAAGAGTTTTCATGAAATCTGAATAATTTTTTTAGGGCTAGCAGCAGTTCTTTCAGCGCACTGCTCTCTATCCGCTAGCGCTTTCTGGACTCTGATCTCTCTTCAAGTTCATTTTCAGTTATGTCAGTACTTTGGTGTTGGTAAAGACTCAATCAGAGAGCACAGGAAAGTTTTCGATTCATCCTACCTAACTTAGGCTCTTACTTAAAATGCCTAATTTGTAACTTTAATTCTCTGTGTTCAACAGAAATAATATTCAGACATTAACTTTGACTCTACAGAATTTAGAAAAGAGGGCCTGCAACTAGATCACGTGGATTTATACCAAAGTGGTATTATGCATACCCTAGAAATCAATTTGGGAAAAAGAGTAATATTATTTAAGATACCTTTTAACATGAAACTTCAAGGAAGTAGTCCGTAAGTATTAGAGGTAGAAAAATTTTAGATGGAAACATATTTTTAATGTGATGGCTTACTTTTAATGATTGCTTAACCCATGATCAGGACAAAGCAGCTTGTATGTTCCCGTGTCTCCTCTATTCAGTTGTTTAAATATTATTGCCTTCTCTCCAGCTCAAAAACATGGGTCTCTAGGAATCAGATGAAAAACAACAGAAAGCCCAGAAAAATTTAAAACCTCACAAACAATAATGCATTAAACAGACCGAATGTCATCCCCTCCCTTTTTCTTTCATTTTTAAAACATAGGCTACTCTTTATGATTTATGCTTCATGCTATATTGAAATTCAAAGTTATCATTAATGAAAACTTACTCTAAGTGTGGTAAATCCCTCCTGAGCAGTATATATTAAGGTTACAGAAAATAGCAAGATTTTAAAAAAACCCAAACACATAGCAGTGTAAATAAACAAACCCTCTGTTTTAAGAAATATGTCCAGCACTTTTAAGCACCAGCAGTATCTTCATTTCAGTTCAAATTGATAAGATCCCTCAGCATTGATCTCAGTCAATAATCATTGGAGTTCTTTTTCTTTATAACCACTTTTTCCTTTAGTTCATTTGGCCATCAACAAATGGACGTGTGCATTAAGAAAGAATGAGAAAAGCATTCGTTAAGATCAAAGTCCAAACTCACCTGGCAAAACTTTAAGGGGAATTTTAAAAGCAGAGACCAAACACTTAAGGGCTTTGAAGTACAGGAGAAACTGCCAAATTGCATTTCATGCTTTTGCTGCTTAATATAGTATACTAACTCCTGCAAGAATACCCCTTTGCCAAGGGAGAACACCTTTGTCTTGTGGTGAAGAAAAACTGGTAGGGAACATGCCATAGTTATTTTTGCAGACTTGACATTTGCAAAATATAATTAGTATCCAAACTGATAATACTATATAAGCATTTCCAAACATATGAAAAATATCAAAATGGCTGAGTTGTGCTCCAGATTTTCTTCCACACTCATCAGGTTTTAATGTCTATATAGTCCTAACACTAACATTTGGAAAATCGGGTTTTCACAACTTCTTTATACCAAAAAAAAACACTTCAGTGCAAAAGCTGGGGGCTATCTACTGCCTTGTACATCACATTCACATGAGATGTGGTGTACCCTGTGAATAAATTACCACGATGAGACCTATTGAGCTACTTATAATTTTGCTCCTGGATTCCTAGAGACAGGATTTCATCACTTCGGTTGCATTTCCACCCCTGCTTCTGTCCACCTGTGTAAGCTTGGGCAACTCACTTTTCCTTTCTGACCATTTCCCTGTTGGATCCTCAGCAGACTTCACTAGCTGGATGATAGGGTCTCCAGGACACGTGCTGCCGCTCACTACCTGTTCGTACAGCACTGAATACTATGTGGCTCTCATCACCATAGCGTCAAGTTTGTAAGGACGCATTGCAAGTAAAATGAAAGGGATCTGACTACCCAAGGGATAATAAGCATTGGAGGTTCAATCCTAGTGTGTAAATAAATGGTTGTTGATTCTTTTTTCTTTCCAAGAAGGATGTGACTAGGTGTTACTTCAGATAGCAGCAGGGTTGGTCAAGCACTCAGCTAGCAAAATACCTCCGTCAATCATACTTGTTTCAATACCAAGTGGTGACTACTGCTAGATTTGCTATCTGAGCTGTAATTGACCTAAGAATTAACGCAATAGCATGAGATAATGCTGGCACACAAAAAAGATATTGACGTGAATTTTACAACTGAAAAAGTAGACTTTGAGTTGGCACAAACTGATATACCCTCGACCAAAGTTAATAAACCCACTTTAATCAAGTGAAGATATTGACCTCATATGTATATTTTTTGCAGCCACCTCTTTCTAGATTTTTTTTTTTTTTACATGGCAGCCCTAGTGCAATTATAAAAGGTCAGCATTATACTCATTGGTCATATTTTCCTATGAACCACTCAGGTTTTTTGGTTTGCCGTTTTCTGGGGTACATGTACAAGAGTGCTGTATTGTCCGTGACCTTTTTCTCAGAGGAAAAGTTATCCAGATATAATATGAATAACTTATTATGAAATAACCAACTTCACAGAAAAGGTCAAAATGTGGAATAAATGAAAGCACGTCTCAGCCTGAATAACAGTAAGCTGAATATAGGTCTTTGAATGGCACATTAGTGACATCTCCTGTTAGGGAAAATAGGGCCCCATGAGAATTACCTTACTTGTGTAGGTCACCTAGATACATTAAAAAGAGCCAGTACTGCTTTTTTTCAGTTATCCCCTGCATGTACTTGGTCCCTGAGGAAAGAGACTAAGTTAAATTCCTAGCTTAGCTCTATAACCTCTTTGAGATTTTGATAAACTCACTACAGATACCAAAAATATGGACTAAGAAGCACCAAAGATCATTTAGGCATTTTATGTCTGAAAAGGAAGAGCATAAACATACTATCAAAATTGCATTTACCGGAAACCTGTTTATATCCAAGGACTGAAACTGAATCCACTTCCTTCTTTTTCATCAGATAAGATTTTTCAGGTGAATGAATGATTTCCTTCAGTGTTCTGTCATTTTCTATTCATTACACTGATAAGAAATCTCATGGCTCTGAGTTGCACAGGGCCAGGAAGGGAATAGTGCTCACAACACTTCTTAACTGATGCAGTCAGGGTGAAGGTCGATTTTCTGGTGACCTGCCAGAAGATGAGCTCTCATTGAATTCTCTGAAATGCTTTTGACTTCGTGCCAATGTTCATCCTCTGCTCTTCCATCTTATAGTTACATCTTCTCATGCCAGAACACAACAATTCAATGTGTTTCAGGTAATACTGTGATATTCTGAGTCTTGCCATTTTGGAGAAATGAGCATTGCTTGGCTCTGAGGCTAGGCTGCAAAACCCACGTGCTTAAAAGGGCTTGATGATGAGAAAAAAGGCAGAAATGGCAAAAAGGCCCTCCACAGGATAACAAGTATGAGCATCTGGAAGCATGATCTTCTCAGATGTCTATATTAATCCTTCATTTTGTTGCTTGTTGACAGGTTGGTTACTGGAAGGACATGGAGCAGGAAGAAGCAGCAGAAAAGGTCAAAACTGAAGGAAATGAATCATCTATCCTCCTGACAGGGTTAGAAGGAAACACATTATATCACCTAACGGTGAGGGCATACAACGCTGCAGGGTATGGACCACCTAGCACTGCTGTGCGTGCAGCAACCAAGAAGTCCCGTAAGTGATCTCAGTACCTTTGCTCAAAGGGAGAAGTCGGGGAGTAACCTCTTCCCTCTTGGGTTTTCCTTTAATAAGTGTGTATAATAATCAGGAATCATGTATAAATTCGGTTCATGGCTTTGCTTTGACATTTAGACATGAATTCATACGACACTGCATTCATAACAAAGGTAATCTTCCTAGAAACCGAGGCATTTTTGACAAAGAAGGGATGGAAAAGAAATCAAATTCATAATCTTTGTGGAGTTTATGGGGTGGGCTGAGTAAATACACCACAATCTATTAAACGACTAGATAGGTTCCTGCAAAAAGCTAGAGTGGGGATCCTGCTAACACAACCGATTGTAAATGTAATAAAAGACTGAAATACTTTTCTTTTGATTTTAAGGAAACTACCTATAAACTATATTTATCTACATGTTGTTATTTTTTCCCCTTAGCTCCCAGCCAAGCACCAAGCAATATTATGTGGATACAGGACGGCTCTCATGTGTCTCTTGGGTGGGAGCCAGTCAGACCTCTAGCTAATGAATCTGATGTAATGGGATACAAGGTCAGTGCTTCCCCTTCCTTACTCTCCGTTCTCTCTTCCAAATGACTACTCTTCTTCCCTGTTGGCTTTTTTCCCTTTCTTGTTTGTCTGTGTAAGTAAAGTATGCTATACAGGCTATCTGCAATCAGTTTTCACTGTGAAAAGCAATAAATAAAATTGAAAAGACAGAAATGTCCCAACATTTTCTGTGTTGTGATTTTCAGCTGCTGATTATGAACTGAGTAAGCTCTATCTAAGAGGATCGGTTCATCATATCTGACTCAGAAGTGGCTATTAATAAGACCAGCCTGCAACGAAATTCCTACTAACACTTCAATTTAACTGTGTTTGCAGTAGGATTTAGAGAAATGCAGAAGAATGAGGAATCTCAGAATGACATTAAAATTAATATTTTTATGGAACCAAAACGCAAATACTTTGGTTTGTTTTGTGATCATGTTGGTGATGTTCAACATCCGTAACATCTGGCATTTAAAGTTTTGAAGTTTTAAAGTGTAAAATCCAGATTAACTCTTAAATCACAAGTCATAAAAAGCAGTGGATTTGACTGCAATATTTTAAATCAAAACCGAATAATTTCTATGTTTTTAGAGGTGTGGTTGTTTGGTTGTTTTTTTAAAGCATATATATGGTCGTTTCTGTAGACTACAATCTGATATTCCTTCTGATACATCAGGAAATATCACCAAGAAAGTGTAAAATGTTTCAAATAAACCAGAAACTGCTCTAACCTTTATCAGAAAGCTGAGATTCTGAAAAAGTTCATTTGACTACTTTGCTTTTTTACACCTCTCTGACCTTTTCAATTTTGTCTGGGAACGGAAACTTATGCAGAAGTACCAAAAAGACAGCTATGTACTCACTTGCTTTCCTCCCCCACACCATAAGCTTGTACTGAATTTCACTGTAGATGCAGGGACTGATCTGAGGTAGTCTCAGTTGACTTAACCAGCTAAGGACATTATTTAGGGCATTTTCTTTACATTTTAAGTTGGATTCTAGAGCCAAAAATGTTAATATCTACATGAGTTTGGGGATAAGAATTTGAATCAAATGGAACCCAAAATGCATTTAGAAGAAAGTTTGGAGGAAAAAATTGTGTAACGCCTAATACTGGAGTAAGCAAATGCTGTATCCTCGGTCTGGGTCATAATCCATGTCCTGTCACATTAATTAATTGCTAATATACTTTGCTGTTATTGTTTAGAAGCCACTGGGGGGAGGAGAGAGTAAAAGCAGATGACTGTTCAAATGTAATGTCAAAAAATCCTTAATGAAAGCATGAAACAGTTAACATTTCAGTGACCGCATTATCTACACAAAATGTCTGGTACATAACTTGAATGACCACTATGACCACTATCTACTTTATTGACCATAGGTATTATTCAGGCAAGAAGGCCAGAGCAACAGTCAAGTTATAGAAACACAGAAAACCTCTGCGGTGGTACTTCTTCCTGATGTTGGTGTCTACATCATTGAGGTGTGTGCAGTCAGCGAAGGAGGGGATGGGACTGCCAGTCCCCAGATCAGAGTTCCATCTTTTTCAGGTAAGGTTACGCTTATATTTGGAAAGGTTGCAATTACAGCAGTGCTCATTAACTCTATTATTCTCTACCTGAAAAAAATGTTCTCGCAATTCCCTAGCTATTAGATAAAATCATTAATCAGAGTCTTCAGTTCTATGCTGAAACAAAGGTACTTAGTGCCATTTGAGATGCCCAAGAGTATCTGAGACACTCATGTGGGGCTGATGAACAAAATAGAGGATTTACAGGAAACGTCTCCCTTTCTAGAATAACATCTGGAAACCTAATTGAGCTGTAGATGTCTACAAATGCACTAGGTGTCTCAAATATCACTATTGTCAGCTGAGATGTAATCCATACACACCGACAGCGGAGCCTAGACAGCACTTCAGTTGATCTTCTGAATTCAAATATTCAGACATAGGCACATCTGAGATGTCCTAAGGTATCCCAAACATTTGCACAGAGCTGGCAGATGTGATGCGGGGCTTAGAGGATACTCACATCATTCTGGACCACCAGCCGGGGGCGTACTGTCTAACACAGCTAAAATGGCATGCGTTTAGGCAGCTGAACCCTGTGTATGTGCCTGCTTTAGAATAAGCTGAATTTCTCTGTAGGTTCCATTGATTCCCTTGAGTAGATATTTATTAAATCATTAACGTATTACAGTATTGATGTACTATCATGAAGTAAATTATGATGTCTAGCTTCTATTTCCTCAGTTACTCTAATATGTTGAAATAATTTAAAATATCTATATTACACAGGTGAGAAAGGGATAGAACCATTAGTGGCAAGAGAAACCAGAAAATACCACTCTTTTGCCTAAACACAGCAAGGCATCTTAATTCTAACTTTCTGCTGACACTTTAAAATTCTACTAAACATTGTTTTTTAGTACTTATGGGGTACTATCCAAAAATCCTGAAACTTCAACCTAGACCTAAATTTCAGCTCTAATCTAGTCACAACCTACAGTGCTATTATCAGAATGCAGAAGACACCAACCACCACTCCATGGAACATTTGCTTCATGTACCTTTTTGGGACATAACTCCAGGCCACAAAATCTTTCATTCCTTCTAACCTGATATTTTTGATTAGCCTATACACAACAGATCAGCTCCACTTAGGACAACTGCGGTGCATAGAAATCAAGTCTGGTTCCCTTCCCATCCTGTGATCTGTTGCCGCTGCCAGCCCATAGCATATTTCCCCTTAGCGTGGCTTTTGAAGGGACTGCTGTGATCTAAAAACATCACCAGATTATCAGGCAAAAGACCACTTTTTCCTCTGGACAGACATCAAGATCAAAGGTTAGCTTTCATTCCTCGTTTCAGGAAGAACATTTGTGATTGTGACTAAGGGCATCTTCTGCAGCCTAATTTCTTTTTGAGGATTCAATGTCCTGGTTGCAGCTGGGATAGAGTTAATTTTCTTTCTAGTGGCCTGCTATGTTTCAGATTTTGTATGAAAGGAATGTCAATAATGCATATTGCTTTAGTTGTTGCTGGGTGATATTTATAGTATTCAAGGACTCTTTTCAGCTTCCCATAGAAGCTGAGAAGGAGCATAGGCAGAACAATGGAATGGCCAATGGAATATTTCATACCGTAGGCGTCATGCTCAGTATATAAATGGGGTTTGGCCAGGAGGCAAGAATTTGCTATCACTGCTTGGGACATTGTGAATTCACCAATTTACCAGGTAGCGAGAGTGACTTGTGTTGATATTATTATTGTTATTATTGCTATTTTTCTTTCCTAATATTGTTCCATTAAATTGTCTTTATCTCAGCCCATGAGGGATTTTTTCCCTTTGCCTTTTCCCCTCCTTTTCTCCCTTTTCTCCCTGCCCTTCTTGGGGGAAAAGGAGAGAACTGCGCAAAGTGGCTGCGTGGTCCTAGCTGCCAGATGGGGTTAAACCACAACATTAAGGCATAAAACCACATACCCTTTTGGAATTCCCTATTCGTTTGCAGATTGAATATGAGGATTCAGCCTGTGAGTTTCTGTAGATATCATCATAAAAGCGCTTATTTCTTCATGTCTGCATAGGGAGCCTATTTGCGATTGTACTTCTTACCAGGTAATCCACTGCCTAAAAGCTAGGCTTTGGCTGAGCATAATAGAATACAAGTTTGGGGTAAAATCTAGTACCTAAGTGTACTGAGAACTGTTTGTATCATTTGTTCCTTAATTGTTTTGCTTTTCATTCCAGGAGGGAAAGTAACAAGTGCTCAATCCACCTTACATGTGTTGTCCACTTCCTCGTCTTCTGTAACATTGCTTTTGGCACTGATGGTCCCTTCAACCTCATGGTGAAGACTGCAGACTTTGTTGTTGTTGTTATTTGTTTGCTTTAGCTTGATGACACCAAGGGATGGAGTTTTATGTCCACGGAGAAACTGGAAACCCAAGCTAATTCTTAAAGACCCATAGAAATGCCTGTGGTGCACTTAGAGGAGTGTTGGAGACACAGTCAATAATTCATCAGGTTTTTTTCTCTTCATTTTTTGTAAAAGTCCTCTGGAGAGGGGACACTTCTTGGCCCAAAAATATGCAGATTGTATGTAATAAACTTTTGTAAGGAAACGTAATTTCTGTCAAACGTACTTTACTTTTTTAATATGTTCAACTTTGGTGACCCCAGTCATGTACCATTAGGTGTTTAGACAGTGGTGTCCAGTACAGTACATCTGTTTGGTTTGGAAAAAAATTCTTCTTTACATATAGAACAGAGTTTGATACAGCTTTGTCAAATACTTCTCTTGCATCCCCTATGGCTGGCTGTTCTAACTGACAAGAGAGGAAAATACAGTTTAGATACACAGCCCACTGCAAAAGTACAGAGAATTTTTTCTGAAAATGTATGAATATGTATTTAATTAACAAAAAGAATTGTCAATACAATACTAGACAGCACCCTCAGAAAGTGGCAAAATGGAGCAGAAAAGAAGCCATTTATTTTATTGCAAAATAAAGGGAAAATTATTAAACACAAACTTAAAAGGAAACAAGTTTGCTTTTCATCAAATACCACATGATTTAATGTCAAAGGAATCAAATATTTATTTTCAATAGCAAATAAAAAATCAATTCCTAACGCATATGACAATGAAAACTCCACTGGGCATTTAAATATGATATACGTTAGGCTGCTAAGTGGACAAATAAAGCAATGTAAGGAGAGAAAACTGCTTTTCCCAACCACTTCTCAGTTGTCACTTTTTTCCTCTGGGTCTGTTTCTTAGTAACATTCTGTGCTTTATATATTTTGTAATCAAGTTGAAATATATATAAAAGCATATTATGGAGAGAATATTAACATTTTTTGGAATGCAATCATTCATACATATACAGCCTCCAATAGGATATATTTTGGAGAATGCTGTGTCTGAAAAAAAATACTTGGATAAGTGCTACGGAGCATCATTCCAGTTATTCAGCTAATTGGCTCTATTTCTATAGCTCGTTAGAGATTATTCTTGTAGGGACTGAGTGCTACCAGTTTTAATCCCCACTTTTTGCTGTACTAAGCAATTTCCACTCAATAGTCAATTTAGACAATTTTTCAACATTGGAAGGCCTTTCTGCATATTGGCACCTGAATAAAATGGTCCCCAGGGTACATGCTGTGCGCATTTGTACAATTATGGTGTGCACAGTGTTATGAGGGAGGGTGTCTTACTACCATGGGTTAGTGATTGCGCCTAGGATGAACATCCCCTTGCCTGGGAAAAATCAAGTCAAAAGAGTTTAACAGGCAACTCCTAATAGCATAGTTCTTCTAGCTGTCCATCCCTCTAAAAGTTTTGATGTAAATCTATTTCAGTTGATGGGTTCTGGGTCTAAAATCCTATTTTTTTGCCAGCTCAATAGCAAATTAATAGTTGGCATTTAGCTAGTGCACTCTAACTGTGCCCGCCCTTCGGAGCTTTAAAATAGTACCCAAGAAAGCACAACACAGATAAAGTGTTTGGTAGGTAAAAAGCTGACTGATGACTAAATTATTTTTTGCTTTGGAATATTTTATCAGTAAAATTTTTCAGACATTGTTCAACTCGAATCTTTATTGCCCACTAGTATTTTAAATAATTTTCTAAAAAATAGGTTTTAAATTTACTTGGTCACCATATTGCTAGGAAAACAAAGGCAGGAGAGCTAGCCGAACACAGACTGTAGATACAGACAGAAGGAGACCCTCTGCTTCTGGAAAAGCCTTTGAGATCGAAGAAAGGAAGGTGGAATGTACCTTACTGATAGAGCAAACTCATAAAAAATAACTGCCTGCTGTCCTTTGTAAAACAGCAGCATTGCTACTGTGCAGAGAACTTGCATTAGCAAACCACTGTTTTTCAAAAGGTTAAAATAAACACAAATAAAGTGATGACCAAAAGGCAAAATGGCTATTTTATAAATTAGTTAAGCATAATTTCCTCTATTTTTTATACAGTTGCTTGCCAATGCAGTTTATTTCAGAGTATTCAAAAAGGCTATAGTCACTGTTGGTGGCATTTTGGTGAAATAACTTTCTGAATACAATAAATGGCTACACTTTATAAGAAGAATGAAAGTCTGATAGAGCTGCATCTAGTTATATCTCAATCTCTAGTGTCAAGATACAGATAGAAATACTGAACATACCATCAGGTGATGTAGTTGTATTGCAGGGACAAAAAGGGGTATGTTTTATATTCAACATGAACAGACTATGTATTTTGCATCTTAAATATATTAATAAACATGTTTTAAATGTTTAAGTACCTATGTATTACCTATTTGTTACTTTGTAGGAGAAGATGTTCCCTTATCATGACATACTATTTTTTAGTTGCAATGGAGCTCTTTCCTTTTTCATGTAAAAGATTGTAATAGTGCAGTCTAGCGTCACTGAGGAGACTGTATTTTTGTATAATGCCACAAGACCTGTTTGGAAAAAAATAATTAGAAAGAAACTTTGTTTTGCAGACCAAAAGAAAGATACTGTCATGGCCGATATCAAAATGTTAGATATATTGTATACAATCTGTATATATGCTATATATAACGGTATATACAATGTGGAAGACACAGTAATATAATAGTTCCTGTGTACTGTTCTTGTAACATTAGATCTTTTTAATAAATAATTCTCTTTTTATTGACTTTTATCTTATCTCCTGTCAGCTCCTGAATTGTATTCATAGAGGACAGGGTGACACAAATATTTTGGATTCCAACAGCAACAACCTTTTAATTACATGACTTTCAATAAGAAAATGATGAATCTGAGTGTGGACAATGCAGCAATTAAAATTAAAAAAAAAAAATAGCATCTTTCTAATATCACATATGTGTTGGTTTCCCTAGGTAGATATTACTTTTATAATTAAATAACTGAAAGGTGCAAGAAGGCTGGAACTATCAACGTGAGACTACGCCTAACAAAAATTGCAAAATAAGTCTGCACATGAGCTTCAGAGATAAACACTCTCTGCATTTGAAAAAAAAAAATCATGAAAAGTGCTGTATAAGGAAGCCACCAAGGGCAATCCTCTGCATAATGAAGTAGTATATAGTTTCTGGGACAGCTTTGGCATGTATAACACTCTTCATATATAACACATGTCACTAGTGCCCCATGGCCATGCAGGCAGAAAAGCACAGCGTGGCCATTTCATGTTCACTCGAAAAGTTTAGTTGCTTTGCCTTATACTTGAAACACTTTGTGTGATACATCACAACAAAACAGCTTTCAAAAATATACATACCCTTTTGGAGGAAAAAATGTAACAGTGGATGATATAGCAAATATTTTTATTTTTCCGTAGTTTTATTTGCATTTTTAATAATCCCAAATCACTTCTTTATGAAATGCATATTTATAGTGGTAAATGACTTTGCAACACAGTACGAAGTCAAAAAGCCCATTCTGGAAATAAAAACAGATTGCCACAGTCACCATTTGAACTGAGACTTCAATTACAGAATGGGTATGGCCTAATAGTATATTATAATAGGACTTACATTAAATTAGTTATGAATGTCACAGAAAACTGTAATGACCTGTTTTTGCTGACATGGAGAACTGTACATATTGAAAATCCATATCCTATCAGAACTTCTACCAAACTCCAACCCACTCTTGCCCTTTTATGGCCATCATCCCAGTTCCTCTGAAGATGAAAGACATTTTCCTTCTTAATTACTTCCTGTGCTCTTGAGCAAAACAATGTCAGGGATAAGAGAAAACGAACAGCATTTTATTACAATAGGTTACTTGGCTTTAAGCTATTATACACAGCCTCCCTAAGCATGCCTACACACAGGCTGCTTCCAAAAATACAGACCCAGAGTTTGCTCTAAGACTTTTCTCTCAATTCCGGTAAAGACAAACCTTAGCACTGACTTTGCCTTTATTGTGGTACATCTTTTTAGTACTTCAAACAAGATAATGATAGAGTATATATATTAAAGACTCAAAAGCCTAGAAGAAAAATGTATGGAAAATTGTACACTAGCAATTTCAATATTCACAATACTTATTAGAGGGGTCAGCTGCTTAAGCAAATTGGCACTGATGTTTACATGCACAGCTATTCTTCCTTCCTGTGCTCCTTTTCTGCTGTCAGAATATTAACTAAGCACCCCAGCTTGTATAAGAAACCTACCTAGTCATCAGAAGAAACTGATAAAGACATCTGTGATACATCTTCATTCATCTTTTACTATGGTAAAATAGGTATGTCTAGCTAGAGAAAAATACCCTCCTTTTTGGTATATTGGGTTGGGGTTTTTTTCACTTTTAAGCTCAAAATCATCAATTCTAAAAACATGCAGAATAAAAACATAAGATAGTCTTTCCAGAAGAAACAGTAATCAAGATGAATACCAAAGGCAGGCGCTATACATGTTAATCACAAATAAATGTATTCAGCATATTTTGATTTTCGTACAGAAAATAAGATGGGAAAATGCATCAATTTCCTTTCAGTAACAGAAAACACGTGAAAAGAAAGATACTGAAAGTATCTGAAACATATCTGGGTCAAAGCTTTAGCAAGTACAATTTTACTCTAAGCTGCACTGCTCCAATGCCTGGCTGAGCAAGCATTTCCATTCCATAATGACACCATCTCTTATCTTCTACAAAAGGGACTTTTTAAGACAGAATAGTAAAACAGGGTAGCCCTTCTCATTTTCCTTTAAAACTTCACCACATGGAGTGACTGGCTGACTTAGAAAAGAAGCCTCGATTCAATTGCTTGCTTTTGTATAACTCAATCCCTTATTTTTGAGTAATGTATACATCCAAATCTATCAGTATTTTGGAGTCATTCTAGGTGATGACAACATTTTATATGTATGCTTGTTCAAATTAAGAAGTTTCACATGTGCTTTAGGTGAAAAAAATGAACGCCCACTCTGCTGTGACCATTAATTTATAATGCACGGGCTGTCAGATGATCAGTGCAGGTAATGCGTAAGCCTGGTATTAGTTCTTTTCTAATATGGAGAAGACTCAAAAGCAAATTGTAGATGTTTTCTGATTATACTACATATGGTGGTGGTGAGGCAGTGGAACAGATTTCCCAGAAAAGTTGTGGATGCCCCATCCCTGGACATGTCCAGGGCCAAGCTGGATGGGGCTTTGAGCAACCTGGTCTAGTGAGAGGTGTCCCTGCCCATGGCAGGAGGGTTGGAACTCGATAATCTTTAAGGTCTCTTGCAAAATAAACCATTCTATGATTCTATTAATTTAAATTCTATTAGGAAAAAAGTAATAATCCGGGGTTCAATAAGTGTCTCTCCTGCCTCAGTTACAGAGATGAAAGCACCGCACTTCACTCTGCCCTACAAGTCCCTGGGCAGCCCCCTCCTCCCCCCCCGCCCTCTCCTGCCACAAAGTGTAAAATGGTGCATGTGTGTATGGAGTGGAGGGAGAGGAGAGACAAACGGAGGAGGAAATCCACAGGCATAGTTCCTC
Organism: Vanellus vanellus; assembly: GCF_965231255.1. Classification (NCBI taxonomy): domain Eukaryota; kingdom Metazoa; phylum Chordata; class Aves; order Charadriiformes; family Charadriidae; genus Vanellus; species Vanellus vanellus. The sequence goes on along the minus strand of NC_138905.1, from coordinate 208,131,598 downwards.
ATGATGATGACCTGGAGTTCACCCAGCCTCTTGGCCTAGCAGTGTTTGCCTTCCAACAAGCCATCCGAAAGGGTAAGCCTTTTCCCTTCCAAACATACAGGAAAAGAAGCATTTTTCCCTATCTGATAATGATTGCACTAGATTACAAAAAAACCCCTAACCTAGGGTTCCACTGTGTTGGGTTGCTATCCGTCACCACTTTCTGACTTTCCCAGGGGAATAAAAGCTAATCCCACAGCTTTTGAATGGGAAGTGAAAGGAATTTCATCACTAAATACTTCTCATAAAAAAGGCATTTGAGTACCCAGAGTACCCACAAAAGAAAATATGAGTCTTTAATGCTCTTCACAAAAGCTTTGGCCATTAAATGCAGGAGATAGAGGGCAGGCTGCTGACTGAATGTATTATTGCAGCATGAGAAACAGGCTGGCAGTGACAAAAATGTCATCAGATTTCTAGATCATAAATGGCTTGAATATTGCTGGATCTCTGCAAGTTTGCTTTGCAGAATGGTAGTCTTTCCCTTTGGATCATTTTTTATTAGACACAAACATTTCTTGAAAGTTTCTGATTTCCTAAGAGCTACGACACTGAAAGTCCTTCAGCAGAAGAGATCTGCAGCACCTTAAACCTTGGTGTGACAGCGTATTGCCAAACATGTTCTGTTTGCTCAAGGCATAGCTATTCCTGCAACTCTTCCCTCCACCAAGAAAATATTTACCTCCATGAACTGCAGTGAGGTGGTGAGGCATTTCTGTTCTTGAATGGCTGTTGAACTCTTTCTTCCTTCTAGTCAGAGAGTACAGCTGTTTAAGACACTGTAAATATCTAAAAAGGTGAGAAAAATACGGGGAAAAAAAAAAGCCCCCAAAGCCAGTAGGTCTTGTATAGACCAGCAAACAAGCCAAACCCAAAATGAAACTCCGTGACTCACATAACCCTCTCCATCCAGATGATGGGGGGCTGAGGAGGGGTGGGAGGTATGTTCCCCTGCACCCCCACCTTAATTTGTTGAATTTCAGTAGAATAGGATCTGTAGTGCCATAACAACTTTTCACAAGGCTTTTTGCAAGATGCTATAGAGGAGGAATGCCAGCCAGGAAAAGGGAGCAACAAGCTTTCTCTCTGTTTTGTGGTTGATGCTGCCAGTGTTACAGAGCTCAGAAGTAAGGTGAGAGACATCTGGCCACCTTATATCCCCTTTGGACCTAAATCCCCAAATTATCATGATACTAAGCCCTTTCAGGTAATTAAATGGCAGATAACATTGAAGCACTCTAAAAGGACTGCACAAAACAGAGTGAGGGAGGAAAAATGCATCAAATATGTTTCAATACCAGCAAATGTGAGGTGAAGAAAGTCTAAACTGCACTTACATCATGCTGAGTGTGGAACTGACAGGTGAAACTCAGGAAAGAGGACTTGGAACAATCTCAGAAGGAGTCAGAAACTCATGGCTCACCATGTAACAGCTGCTAGAATGCAGTAAAAGTTGAGTATCATCAGGAAGGTTGTTGTTGAGAGCAAAACAAAACAGCGCTTTTCTGCAAGAGAAAATTTTGGTCTTATCACAGTACTGGCACTGTGTGCGCTTCAGGTCTCCACAGAGCAAAAAGGACAAAATAGAGATAGCAAAGAGAAAGACAACTAAAATGATCAAGGATATCATCTAGAACGTTGCTGCCTGGGGAGAGGGTAAAAAGACTAGGACTTCTCAGTTTGGAGACAAGTGGGCAAAGGATAAGTAGTTATCACACCTCAACTTTCTCTCCTGTTGATCTCTCCTGTGCAATGGACAGAAAAGGCCTATGCTTGACCAACCTCATAGCCTTTTATGAGGAAATAACGAGGTGGATGGATGATGGCAGAGCGGTAGATGTGGTCTACCTTGACTTCAGTAAAGCATTTGACACGGTCTCCCACAGCATCCTCATGGCTAAACTGAGGAGGTGTGGACTGGATGATCGGATAGTTAGGTGGACTGCGAACTGGCTGAAGGAGAGAAGCCAGAGAGTCGTAGTCAATGGGGCAGAGTCCAGTTGGAGGCCGGTAACCAGTGGAGTGCCTCAAGGGTCGGTACTGGGGCCCATATTATTCAATATATTCATCAATGATTTAGATGAGGGAATTGAGTGTACTATCAGCAAGTTTGCTGATGACACTAAGCTAGGAGGAGTGGCTGACACGCCAGAGGGCTGTGCTGTCATCCAGAGAGACTTGGACAGGCTGGAGATTTGGGCAGGGAGTAACTTAATGAAATACAACAAGGGAAAGTGTAGGGTCCTACATCTGGGCAGAAACAACCCCAGGTTCCAGTATAGGATGGGGAGCTACCTGTTAGAGAGCAGTGTAGAGGAAAGGGACCTGGGGGTCCTGGTGGACAGCAGGATGACCATCAGCCAGCACTGTGCCCTTGTGGCCAAGAAGGCCAATGGCATCCTGGGCTGTATTAGAAGGGGGGTGGTTAGCAGATTGAGAGAGGTCCTCCTTCCCCTCTACTCTGCCCTGGTGAGACCTCATCTGGAATATTGTGTCCAGTTCTGGGCCCCTCAGTTCAAGGGGGACAGAGAGCTGCTGGAGAGAGTCCAGCGTAGGGCAACTAAGATGATTAAGGGAGTGGAGCATCTCCCTTATGAGGAAAGACTGAGGGAGCTGGGTCTCTTTAGTTTGGAGAAGAGGAGACTGAGGGGTGATCTTATTAGCGTTTATAAATATATAAAGGGGGAATGTCATGAGGATGGAGCCAGGCTCTTCTCAGTAGCAACCAATGATAGGACAAGGGGTAATGGATTCAAGCTGGAACACAAGAGGTTCCACTTAAATTTGAGAAGAAACTTCTTCTCAGTGAGGGTGACAGAGCACTGGAACAGGCTGCCCAGGGAGGTTGTGGAGTCTCCTTCTCTGGAGACATTCAAAACTCGCATGGACGCCTTCCTGTGCAACCTCATCTAGGTGTTCCTGCTCCGACAGGGGGATTGGACTAGATGATCTTTTGAGGTCCCTTCCAATCCCTAGCATACTGTGATACTGTGATGAAAGACTGACTCCCAAACCTCCTCCTCTTGCTGTTTGGAAACTGTGGAACCCAAGTGCTTTAAATTCAAAGTTAAAGATCCTAGTTTATCTGTCATTGCACTATTCACTCCAATAAAAAAGATCCAATATTGAAAAGATGCTATTTCAGAATATCCCCTATTCCCAGGGCCAGAGCAATCAAATGTACTCCCAGATATGTGACACAAGTGAGAAAGAAAAGGCATTTGAGAGCTCTGAAATCCTCAGCTGGATCTTTAAATCATTTGTGGTAGACAGAAGAAAAAACATAGAATCACAGAATCATAGAATCATAGAATGGTTTAGGTTGGAAGGGACCTTAAATATCATTAAGTTCCAACCGCCCTGCCATAAGCAGGGACACCTCCCACTAGACAAGGTTGACCAAGGCGACGTCCAGCCTGGCCTTGAACACCTCCAGGGATGGGGCCTCAACAACCTCTCTGGGCAACCTGTTCCAGTGCCTTACCACCCTCAAAGGGAAAAACTTCTTCCTAATGTTTAATCTGAACCTGCCCTCTTCCAGTTCAAAGCCATTCCCCCTCATCCTATCGCTACATGCCTGAGTAAAAAGTCCTTCCCCAGGTCTCCTGTAGGCCCCCTTTAGGTACTGGAAGGCCACAATAAGATCTCCCTGGAGCCTTCTCTTCTCCAGGCTGAACAGCCCCAACTCGCTCAGCCTCTCCTCATAGGAGAGGTGCTCCAGCCCTCGGATCATCCTCGTGGCCCTCTTCTGGACACGCTCCAGCAGGTCCATGTCCTTCTTATGTTGGGGACTCCAGAGCTGGATGCAGTACTCCAGGTGGGGTCTCACGAGAGTGGAGTAGAGGGGCAGAATCACCTCCTTTGACCTGCTGGCCACACTTCTGATGCAGCTCAGGATACAATTGGCCTTCTGGGCTGCGATCGCACATTGCTGGCTCATGTTGAGCTTCTTGTCAATCAGCACCCCCAGGTCCTTCTCCTCAGAGCTGCTCTCCAGCCATTCCCTGCCAAGCCTGTATTTGTGCTTGGGATTGCCCCGACCCAGATGTAGGACCTTGCACTTGGCCTTGTTGAACTGCATGAGATTGGCTTGGGCCCACCTCTGTAGCCTGTCCAGGTCCCTCTGGATGGCATCCCTCCCCTCCAGCGTGTCTACCTCGCCAAAGAGCTTCTTATCATCAGCAAACTTGCTTAGGGTGCACTCAACCCCACTGTCCATGTCGCTGACAAAGATGTTGAACAGTACAGGTCCTAGTCCTGACCCCTGAGGAACACCACTTGTCACTGCTCTCCACTTGGACATTCTGCTGTTGACCACAACTCTTTGAGTGTGACCATCCAGCCAGTTCTTTATCCACCGAGTGGTCCACATGTCTGCCTCTGTTTTACAAAGGGACATTCACAAACATGCATGGGAAACTCGTGAACATACCCAGGATAATGAAACCACCCCTTCCACACGGACATAAAATGTAGTAGCCGAAACTGGATCTCCAGTATCACAGTCCAGCATTTTCACCACTGATTGCCTTTAAACACTTATTGCTTCTGTTTAGGTTGCAAGCCATCTTTGTTACCTGCTAATAACAGATCAACTAAAGACCCTAAAAGAATGAATACAAAACTCTAAGGATCTTCATCTCTTAAGCCAGACACAGAGCCTGGGAGAGTTTTAGGTATGACAGCAGAGCAAAAGCAAATATCCATTCTTACTCTTTTATGGGTAACATTTACTGCCAGACCATCAGAGAATGGGGGAAATGAAAATGCAGCATTTTTACTTTCTCTTTTATGCTGAATATCCTAAGTGGAATGATTTTGGTATAATGTAGAAAAGATGCCTGATTGATGTAGGTTATAATTTTAAAACTAAGTTTTCTGCTTCTGAGTACACATACTCACTAATTAACTTGAACAGCAGTTTATAAGACCAGTTTTGACTCTGCCCATTTAATGAGCAAAATCCAATCAACCACCCTGTTAGCGTAAATGGAAAATACATGTCTGCAAGAATGATAAATAACTGATTGCCATAGTGATTAGCATAACGTGCCTCCTGGGAAGCTATTTGGCATTCAGCTCTCACTAGCGCTTTTTAAGGACTGATATAAGTCTTGGTGTGCTTGCATTGGACTTGCAGCTTGTTTAAATAGGAAGACATCTTTCTAGATCTGATGATTGACATTTTCATTTTAAACTTTTGTATTTCTGTTATAAGAAAATGAATCATATTTTTCAAACTGTTGTGTTTTCACATAAAACGTATGTTTGGCTCATTCCATTAAAAAACCCAAATTTATTTTTAGTGGTCCCAGATGCTCCAAGCATTATAGCTGAGCTAAACTAGCCTCAGTAAAGCTGTTGCTGACTCACAGTTAAGCAACCTAGTGACTTTGGAAGCTATGTGCTCTACTCTGGAAGTTTTTAGAGGCTTTGTATAACTCAACTAACTAGGGTATAGAGATATCCAGAAATTAAATATATCAGCTGATCCCCTGGATTACAAAAAATTGGCGATATTTTGAATACACTTGAGGTAATTTAAAATGTTACTACCAGAGCACAGAATATCCGCATTTGAAAAATGGTCAGTTGAGCTACTTTTTTTAGTACCTTAGCTTCAAATCCAATTAGGACTGTGCTTTAGTATATTGGTCCATAATTTTAACATATTAGCTTCTTCAGTGTCAGACAAAATCCCTTTCAGATACAAAATAAATCTGTGAGGCTTTGCAGGAGGCTTCCATGCCAATCACAGGATTGAATGAACTGAGGGCAAAGCTTCTCCTGGACTGCAGGATCTTGGGTAACCATCCAACAGAGCTGCATCGACTGTTTCTTCCATCTTGCATCTGTATGGGTTCACTTCAGCCCAAAAGAGTTGAATTGCAAATAAATTACAGTGGAGGTCTGCTACAGGCCACCTGACCAGGAAGACCAAGTGAATGAGGCCCTCTATAGACAGACTGGAGCAGCCTCACATTCACAAGCCCTGGTCCTCATGGGGGACTTCATCCACCCCAATATCTGTTGGAAGGACAATACAGCAGGTCACAAGCAATCCAGGAGGTTCCTGGAATGTGTTGCTAATAAATTCCTTCTCCAAGTGATAGAGGAGCCAACGAGGAGAGGTGCCATTCTGGACCTTGTTCTCACCAACAAGGAGGGGCTGGTGGGGAATGAGAAGCTCAAGGGCAGCCTTGGCTGCAGTGATCATGAGATGGTGGAGTTTGAGATTCTCAGCGCAGCGAAGAGGGCACACAATAAGCTTGCTACCCTGGGCTTCAGGAGAGCAGACTTTAGCCTCTTCAGGGATCTGCTTGCTGAAGTACAGTGGGATAAAGCCCTGGAAGGAAGAGGGGCCCAAGAAAGCTGGCTAGTATTCAAGGACCACCTCCTCCAAGCTCAGAAGCAATGCATACCAACAAAGAGTAAGTCAGGCAAAAATGCCGGGAGGCCTGCATGGATGAACAAGGAGCTACTGTAAAATCTCAAACAGGAAAAGGAAGCCTACAGAGGGTGGAAGCAGGGACAGGCAGCCTGGGAGGAATACAGAGATATTGTCTGAGCAGTCAGGGATCAGGTTAGGAAAGCTAAAGCCCACATAGAGGTAAATCTGGCCGTGGGTATCAGGGGCAACAAGAAAGCTTTCTGCCAGTATATCAGTGAGAAAAGGAAGACTAGGGAAAACATGGACCCACTCAGAAAGAAAACAGGAGACCTGGTCACCCGGGACATGGAGAAGGCTGAGATACTCAATGACTTTTTTGCCTCAGTCTTCACTGGGAAGGGCTCTAACCACACTGCCCAAGTTGCAGAAAGCAAAGGCGGGGACTGGGAGAATGAGGTACTGCCCACTGTAGGATAAGACCAGGTTTGAGACCTGCTGAGGAACCTGAAGGTGTCCCAAGTCCATGGGACCTGATAAGATTCATCCACAGGTCCTAAGGGAACTGGCGGATGAAGTTACTAAGCCACTATCCACCACATTTGAGAAGTGGCAGTCTGGTGAAGGTCCCACTGACTGGAAAAGGGGAAACATAGCCCCCATTTTTAAAAAAGGTAGAAAAGAAGAACTGGGGAACTACAGGCCAGTCAGTCTCACCTCTGTGCCTGGCAAGGTCATGAAGCAGATCCTCCTGGAAATTTTGCTAAGGCACATGGAAAATAAGGAGGTGATTGGTGACAGCCAGCATGGCTTCACCAAAGGCAAATTGTGCCTGGACAATTTGGCAGCCTTCTACGACAGCATTACAGCACTGATGGATAAGGGAAGAGCAACAGATGCCATCTACCTGGACTTGTGCGAGGCATTTGACACTCTTCCACATGACATCCGTATCTCTAACTTGAAGAGACATGGATTTGACCAATGGACCACTTGGTGGATAAAGAATTGGCTGGACGGTTGCACTCAGAGACTTGTGGTCAATGGCTCCATGTCCAAGTGGTGAGCAGTGACAAGTGGTGTTCCTCAGGGGTCAGGACTGGGGCCTCTACTATTTAATTTCTTTGTTGGTGACATGGATGTTAGGACGGAGTGCACCCTCAGTAAGTTTTCTGACATCACCAAGCTGTGTGGAGTGGTAAACACACTGGAGGGAAGGGATGCCATCCAAAGGGACCTGGACAGGCTGGAGAGGTGGGTCCATGCAAACCTCATGAAGTTCAACAATGTCAAGTGCAAGGTCCTGCACATGGGATGGGGCAATCCCAAGCACAAATACAGGCTCGGCAGAGGATGGATTGGGAGCAGCCCTGAGGAAAAGTACTTGGGGGTGTTGGTTGATGAGAAGCTCAACATGAGCTAGCAATGTGCGATTGCAGCCCAGAAGGCCAACCACATCCTGCACTGCTTCAAAAGAAGCGTGGCCAGCAGGTTGAGGGAGGTGATTCCGCCCCTCTACTCCGCTCTTGTGAGCCCCCACCTGGAGTACTGCGTCCAGCCCTGGGGCCCTCAAAATAAGAAGGACATGGACTTGTTGGAGCAGGTCCAGAGGAGGGCCACGAAGATGATCTGAGGGCTGGAGCCCCTCTGCTATGAGGACAGGCTGAAAGAGTTGGGGCTGTTCAGCCCGGAGAAGAGAAGGCTCTGGGGACACCTTATAGCAGCCTTCCAGTATCTGAAGGAGGCCTACAAGAAAGCTGGAGAGGGACTTTTTACTCGGACACGTAGTGATAGGATGAGGGGGAATAGCTTCAAACTGGAAGAGGGTAGATTTAGAATAGATATTAGGAAGAAAATTTCACTATGAGGGTGGAACAAGTTGCCCCAAGAAGTTGTGGATGCCCCATCCCTGGAATTGTTCAAGGCCAGGCTGGATGGGGCTTTGAGCAACCTGGTCCAGTGGTAGGTGTCCCTGCCTATGGCAGGGGGTTTGGAACTCGATGATCTTTAAGGTCCCTTCCAACCCAAACCATTCTATGATTCTACGATTCTATCTATGATAAATTATATTTAAATTCTGCAAGTTAATGTGAAAATCTTGAAGTAACTGATTAGGAAAAACAAGCAAATCATACAACCTTACCTCAAACATGTAAAGGCGGCACAGCTTCCAGAGAGGCACAGTGAAGACGAGGAGGGAGGGAAATAACCTCTCAAGCTAACATAGATGCAGAAATGCTAAAAAAAACCCCTGATGTATTTAAACTGTTCCCTGAGCTCCTAAGCACGGGCACTGCGCTCTCATTTCCAGGAAGAACTCTATATAAATAAAAGTGTTGCATTCAGTGTTTTCAAAAACTGGGCTATCTCCACAGCAGCACCTAAATATAAAAGCAAATTGTCAATTCAAGGAACTCAGATAGGAAACTGGAATCTTGCTGATCACGGGTATGGTAGAAATAAGAGTGAGAAATAAATGCAGGAAAGCATAATAAAAGAAACTTTAAAAAACCTCATTCTTCCGAAGCACGTAATTTAAATCTCCGAAACTTCATAATCCTAGCTGAAATAAAAAAAAGTTCCAACAAAGAACAAATTAACTTAAATTTCTTAACTATCTTGTGAATTTGAAATGTTATTAAATATTAATAGAAGACACACAGGATTCCTACGGGATCCTGCCTGCGAGCTCTCCTGCTCTTGTTTTCAGTACATCTCACTCTAAACTGTTGATAATAGGAAGGAGATGACAATAAAAGGCTCCCTCTATTCATGACCTCTTCCATGCCTGAAGGGTGAAGACTTCTTCATCCATCAGTTATCCTGAACTGACTGAAGACAAAACCCTGACCTTCATTCCGACCCTCAAGAACAGTACTAACCCGGGCAACTGCTGAGGAGCAGCTGCTTCCATTTTAGCTGTATAGCCTTGCATGGTGTGCTTTGGGAATAAAAATGCCCACCTTACCCTAAAGCACACTGTGGAGTGGGGCTTCAAAAGCTTTTGAATACTGAAGGTGTTTTGATGAGTTCAGTTTTCATAACTGAGAACAAATATCTTAGAAGGTTTTACCTCCATCACAACCCTGAGAAATAGCTTCAGATGTGTTGCTTGAACAGCAGCTTCCTGACCATCCACTGAATATCTCAGAATGGTCCATCTGCAAGCTAAATGTATTCATGTTTATATTATGCAGAGATGCAAAAGAGAGATGTGTTACACTACTCCTCACTTAGCCAACATTTATAAAAGTGTCCAAAACAGTGAAAAGCTACCACTGAATAAAAAAACCTGTTCGTATATGCAAAAAGGCATTCATTACATTTGAATTGTTAGTATATTTTAAAGAGCTGAAAATATAAACAACTTGGGCCAGATTCAAATTGCAAATTGATTCTACAATATACCTAAATGATACATTTTTTACTTTAATGCTTGTAAGGAACTCAGCAGAAGCAGCGATTGAAAAGAGTTAATTGTACTTGGAGAGTGGAAGAATCCACCAGTGAGATAGTTACCTTAAAGGGAAAAGTCGGTATACCAAGGACAAAGCCACAAAAAAGACTACATACCAGATTGTACTTCTGAAAATGAAGTCAATTAGTCATAAAACAGTCTTTCAAAGTGGCCTTCCCTACCAGCAAACATTTGAAATTATATTAAAAAAATAAATAAGCTGTATTGAGACATCACATAAAGCTGACATACAGATATGGTGCCCATACAGATATGTACAAAACCCAATAGACTGAAAAGACAAAAAAAGCAAAGCAAAGAATAAAAATTCTTATGTCCAAAGTTCAAAAAATATGATTTTCCACTGCAAAAAAAAAAAAAAAGGAAGACCACTTCTCTTCAGGCTTTCCAAATAAAATCTGTGCAGTTTTCTGAATAATTTGGCGCATTTCAGGTCAAACAATTTTTCAAAGTGTAGCTACAGAATAGAGTCTAAAATACTTGTGGCCTCTTTTGTCCTTAGCTTATATGAACCTGTAGGTTTTATAGCACCCATCGACTGAAACATTAAGCTGAAATCATATATTCAGTAATAATGTCAGCATGTCTCACACCTTCAAAGCGACGCTTCTCTCTGGTACTCAAGTTCAAACTGGACATACTTGCCATTGTATTTTTCAGTTAAGATCTGGATATACTCCAGCTAAAAGTTTTCCATTCAGTTCTAGAGTGTCTGTATTCCAGTCCAAGGGTTCTCCCTTATATTACAGCAGCAAAGAAGTAGGAGTTTAAAACTTCTTTTTCTGTGATGTGGTGGTTGTATAAACAATTCGCATTCATTGTCAAGCACACGTGCAGGCGTGTGCACGTGCCTGATGTACCTAAATAAATACCATTTGACTTTGTTATTAGGGCTTCTTATATCTCCTCGAATTCCTTTTAAACAGCATTGCTTAACGCATGATATTACAGTGCCTAATTAAGCAAGAAGTGACTAGGATAGATGGTGACCTTTTCCGAGTGATTTCCATATGTAACATGCTGCATGAAATGTGAAACTCCGGCTCCTGAATGAAACCTATCAAAAAGAAAGACTGGTCTCTTTTATACTGCCATTCTAGAATGCTGTGTAAACGACTAGGATCTTTAAGGCAAAATCATAGTGTGTGACATTTCATTTTCATAACCTTTTCATTCTGTGAAAGTATGTTTTTAATGGTATAATCCTTGTGAAATATTAATGATTTTGCTGAATGTGACAAAATTTATAAGGCAATATACTCAGCATCATTTATAAGAATACCTATTATAAGTGCACTCCAGGTACAGAGAGACAATTCTACTGGAAAAGTAAAATATTCAAAAAGATATGTAAAATAAGCTGTGATTTGTGTATCACTGCATTGTGTTATTAGCTTGAAAAATAGTTCTACTTCAAAGGAAATGTCAGTGAGCTCTAAAATTTTAAAGTAAGGCCCAATTTTAAGTACCAATGAACCTATTTTAGGCACAGATGATTTTTCACACAGAAGAAAATTTTAAATTATCTATCTTATACTTAGAGCATCTTTCACACTGACCTTGCAGAGATCCTAAGTATACATGCTATAATTGGGTGTAAAGACTTCTGATGCATAGGTAACAGCAAACAGGTTTCTAGCATATAAAATCAGTTCAAGAGGAAATTTTCTGGTTTTATATATCAGGGTAAAGTTAATTTCCTTTTTTTTTTTTAAAAAAAAAAAAAGATTCCTCTTGTTTCCTAATTGTTCTCTACTGCTTTGTTTTATTGCTGGGAGGTTTAAGAGAGGGAAGTGAGCTACATGTGATGAGGAGAAAAATACGATTCTGCTTAAGGCAGAATCCTGGAAATTCAACGCACAGGGGTTTATTTCCTGGCCTTTTTTTTAATCTTTCCACCTCTCCTTTCAACATGTAGCTTTCTGTAACATCAGATTCTGGTGGCGCATGGAGAAGGTATGGAGTGTAGAAATTATATTTACTGTGTAAAGCACATGAGATTGTAAATTTATCAAAGATTATGAAAAAAATTATGAGAAAATTATGAGGATGTCCTTGGTTGGTATAGCTCTTGATTTGTAATAAGTGTCACAGGAAGAACTTATTCAGCACCAGTTATAGGTTAGGGGCGGACCTGCTGGGAAGTAGTTCTGAGGAGAAGGATCTGGGGGTCCTAGTAGACAGTAAATTATCCATGAGCCAGCAATGTGCCCTTGTTGCCAAAAAGGCCAATGGAATCCTGGGCTGCATAGGGAAAAGTGTGACCAGTAGGTCGAAAGAGGTCATTCTCCCCCTCTACTCTGCACTGGTGAGGCCACAACTGGAATACTGTGTCCAGTTTTGGGCTCCCCAGTTCAAGAGGGACAGGGAACTGCTGGAGCGAGTCCAGCGAAGAGCAACTAAGATGATTAAGGGCTTGGAGCATCTGCCTTATGAGGAAAGGCTGAGAGAGCTGGGACTCTTTAGCCTGGAGAAGAGAAGGCTGAGGGGAGACCTTATTATGGCGTACAAGTATCTAAAGGGTGGGTTGAAGGAGGATGGAGCCAGGCTCTTTTCAATGGTTCCCAGTGACAGGACGAGGGGTAACGGGCACAAGTTAGAACACAGGAAGTTCTGTTCAAATACACGGAAAAACTTCTTTACGGTGAGGGTGACAGAGCACTGGCACAGGCTGCCCAGGGAGGGTGTGGAGTCCCCTTCCCTGGAGATTTTCAAGACCCGCCTGGATGCAGTCCTGAGTAATGTGCTGTAGGCAATCCTGCTTTGGCAGGGGAGTTGGACTAGATGATCTCTAGAGGTCCCTTCCAACTCTGAAACTCCGTGATTCCCCTTGAATGAAGTGACCAATGTTGAGAGTCATATGAGCTTACCTTCAGCTGTTTCCATAAAAGACAGAAATGTTACAGTAATATATCCTGCAAAACACACACAAGCACAGAGGATGGGGGAAGGAAATATTTCCAGGTAGTCACAGCAGAACATAAAACCACTCCTCCAGAATTCTGTCATGAAAACGGGGGAAAAAAATAGCATCTTATCCGGGAACTAGCCAAATGTAATTATAGCATAGTCTGCATAAAAGGCAGGTATTTTACCTTGTAGGACTCTAAGATATCAGGCTCACAATCTATTCTTTGGAATCCCAGAGACAATATTGACCAATTAAATAATAGTCTACACATGGTTTTCTGTGTATCGCTTTTGCAAAAGAGGAAGTATTTATTTGTAATGCAGTTTGAGAGTTTTAGATTAAAAGGATAATGTACATTTATCTATTGCCACAAGTATTGCTGAGTTGTTAAAATTTACCTCAGTACCTGATGCTCATTAGATCGTAGGTACCTTGAAACGAGTCACGCCATCTCACGCTGTTTAATAGTGTGCAGTCAGACATTTTTTCAATTTTTTAATTCCATAGTTTTATGCTTATTCAAATCTTTTATTTCATTTCTGCTGCAATTATTTTTCTATTCAAGTTAAAAATATTTTAGTTCAATTTAGTACAAAGACAAGTTTTTTCAAGAACTTGTCTTTAAAACTTATACTTAAGCCAATTCACAGTTCAAAGTAAACTAGATTCAATAACGATCCTATTTTAAATTTAAATTGCATTCCAGACACCTGGTATAATGAAATGGAAAGATATATTATAGTCCTTAAGATAATCATTGGCAAAGTGTAGCAGTTTTAGACCAAGGCAAGGTGAGAGTAGTGACTGAGTGTTTGCTTGGGTTAGTAGAAGGAGCTGTGAGAGCCAAAAACCCAATTAAAATTATTTTTTCAGAGCATGGAAAGACTACAGGGTACGAATGAAAAGACTAACAGATGACCTGTTCGTTCAACTTAAAATCTTTACAAATTGCAAGAGAACTTTATGATCATTCTGTCCTTTCACATCAAAGTGATCACTAATGTGGAAAAGAAGCTTGCTCTGTTTCATTTATAATGGCAGCAGCAGGTTGCTAAGACCTTTGTGGTCAGTGCTCTTTGTCCAAGAGGTGGCCCTCATTATGTATATATAAACTTTGCCTTGGGAAGATGACTTCTACTCTCCTTTCTGCTACTATCAGGTGTTTCACAGTTGTAAAATAAGTGCTTGGACATTTTTTTGTGGTTTAGCTTTGGAGCTATGGCACAGGGATATCAGGGAATAGAGACTTTATCGTGAGATGTTTCCCTAGAAAGCAGGATCCTGCCATTTGCCCTAAGATGGATGGTAACTGAACTTAGAGACCTTCTGGAAAAATATTCTGTTGATTTTCTCTCCCCTCAAACACACATTCTGATTCTTGTGTTTCCACACTTTTGCTTCTGAATTTCTTCATCTTTGGGAAGTGAACAAATTCAAATCCTGAGGAGACCTGATTTTGCAAGGACTTTTTTCCCTTCTGATCATCTAGGCAGAACAGGCTGGCATTTGCTGAAAAAGCCCCTCTGCATAAAATGCACTATCCACAACATGTTTCTACAAGCGAATTAAGCTATTTTTGCATGACTCTCAATGCTAATACCTCAGACAGGAAGAACTAGGTCCTGATGTTAGGCCCTGCCAATAATCAACAGTCAATTAAATCAAGTCTTTGTGATAGTAAGAACTGAAAACGATATCCCAGATAATCTGAGCTTTTCAACCCACAGTCATTCCTGCACCCTTTCAGTTAGGTCACCTCTCTTTGACCTAGTGAAGTTTTGGTATAGCCACTGTAAGAGAAGAGCCTGTCCTCATAGTAACTTACGCCTGAATAAGGATGAGGTAAAGATTGGTTGTGTCCTCATTGGCACTTTAGTAGGTTAAGTACAGGGACCTGAGAGGAAATGCAATTTGTGATGTTAGATAAAACAGGCAAGAACATAAAAAGATTCAGTGGTTGGAAGCTGGTTACACAAAATCTGATTACGAGCAAGAGATACATTTCCAACAGTAAGAACAAACACTAGAACAATTGCTGTCTCGTGGACTCTCCACAAATTGAAGCTTGCTTAGAAGCCCACCAGTAAGTACTCAGGTACAGCCAGAAGTTAGGGTTTCTACTTAGGGTTTCTACACAGGAAATTCTGGATCAAATATTATGGCCTGTTCCTCTCAGAAAATTAAGATTAAGTAGGCATGGTATTCTCATCTGTTATGACAACTCGTTATCTGTATAAGCTGAGAAAGTTGCAAGATCCCTATCTCCATGTGCAGAGCTCTGAGGTGAGAGAGAAACCCAGCAGGTCTCACCACAGACCTGCCTCACCAGTAGGAACAGCAGAGCTGCACTGCACTAGGCCGAGCCTTTGAAAATACTGCTTCAACAATCTCTGCATTTAAGACTGATTTTAAACATTTTCCTATACAATTTTACCTGCTAAACACAGTAGTAGAAGTCTTCTAGTTTTTATAAGCAGTATGTTCTCATTATGTGGGGGAAGTTCCGAGAATACTGCAGTGTATGATATGTCCAAGGTTCACTATTTAACGGATGCAAAGGAGGTTTCTCACTAATTAGAACAGCAGGGAATAATAAATAACTTATCTCAGGGCAGAAGATAAGAGAAAAATAGCCAGGCATTTTACTCCTCAGAAAGGTTTGCTGAAGCATTTCAAGCCATTTCAGTGCTAACAGGTCTCATTTCCCTGCTGTAATTAGTAAAGGAAACAACAATTACCTGCAGCTTCATTAAATAAATCAGCACTGTTACTCATTGTGAAGTTAATGATCAGCAGTGCAGATGATTGTTATGGACACAGTTAGTACAGTTGTTGGTATTCAGCAGCAACACTTTACTAAAGAGAGTATTACTCTGCAACTGTCTTATGCCTGTTTCTATGAAACAGCTTTTGCTTGCATTCATGTCATGTAACTCAGACCCACCAGTAACATAATGCTGGTACTTACTGTTGTGCAACTCCCAATCTAATATCACTTAAGGAAATCTGGACCCATCACAGTATTAGCTTTCTCTGCCAGGAGATAGCCTCTCACACAGCAATTTCCATTCTAAGCTGGCTGGGAGCCTCTGTCTCATCCTGGTCCTGGCTTTGTAATATTCCACCTAGACTGCAATAAAGCGGTATACATAGGCATGAAACCCAAAGCCCTTTGGAGAACACCTCTGAGCTGTTCTTACACTTCTATTCCAGGCTTCCCCAGTATCTCACGTTCGCTTTAATGCTTTTAGTCTTTATTTTCAAGATGATTGATCACCTGGGTCCACTGTGTGCATATATATATTTATATTTAAAAAGTCATCCGACACTTCTGAGGAAAAATAGTAGCGAACAGCTGTATTTCTCAGGAGGCAAACAAAAACACCCGAAACTCCCAAAAAACAACAACACGCCCCAAAAGCTTTCCACTATAAAAGCAGAACTCATTGTTCATGATAGACATCCTCTGAGAATTTTCTGAGACAGGGATTGAAATTCTACAAGAACTAGAACATGGGTAACCTCATCATCTCTGTTCTAATTGCACATTTCTCACCTGCTTTCACTAGAATAATCTCAGAGCAGCTTGGTGTATACCAACTTTTACCACTCTAAAGTATCAGCATACCTTATTTTGTCCTCGCATTCTGCTCCCAGGGAATGTAACATACAGATGTATAATAACTACTGACGTTAGTCTTATAGCACAGTAGTACTGCTGTTGCCTCCTCAGCAGTCTTTCAGCTATCCAAGAAAAATTCCTGAAGAAGTTCCATCTGTAAGGCTTTTCAACTGTTTTGCAGCTCTCGCTTATTTTGTAAAAAATGTTTAATATTCAAAATTAATTAGTGGCAGTTCTTTCATTGCACCATGATGTTCTGATCATTTTTTTGCCTCCAGTCAGAATTTACCAGGATTTAATGACAGAGGAATAAACATGCCAACTGTTGCCTTGGCCATGTTTAACTAGAACACAGCAAGAGGCGGACTTTATCTCACCCTTCCAGGAGGCAGAAAGCCAAGCAACACCCAGCCAACCAGCAGGCTGGAATTCAGAGGAAACCTCTCCCCTAAACTGATCTGCTTAATATTTTTATTACACAAGTGTCAAAGAACAACAAAAGCCAAGGTTTCATTTTATGAGGCCTTTGAGCAAACAATAGGGTAAGATTCACTACTTGTCCGAAGAGCTGGGAAATCAAATCAAAGTTGGCAGTCCCAAGTACCATGCTTCAAAAGATGGAGATCTTTTCTTTTGGATACTGCCTCCAAGTAACGTAAATACCGTTTTCATGAATTTAATAGAAAGTGAGGAAAGAGAATGAATTAAGTGAGCGTATAAGTGTAATATAAACAGTTACCTCTAAAGCGAATGGCTTCAGGTACAAGGAGCTGTTTAAAAACATAAATAATAAACAGTAGAAAAAAATTAAATTGGCTTTCAGAATTTTCCTCAGTATACTCAGCTGCAAAGAGTCAGGACATCCCAATCCGAGTAAACAAATTACACTGCGCATCAAAATAATAACACATCAACTTAAAACCCACCCTTTATTCAGCAGAAGCCTATTTACTAGATTTATGAAAAGGAATATCTCACAAACCCCAGACATTCAACAAATATTAGTTACTCTATTTATTCCCACTGCATTTTAAGGTTATTCAACTGGCAGTTGCTAAGGGAACAGCCTTCATTTATTTCAAGTGTTATCAGAACTAGAATACCGCTCTGCAAGAGATAAGTCTGCCAAAAAGTAGCATTAGATCTGAATAAATGAGCAAAATATATATGTATGTGTGAGCATACACAAACTCAGAGGTGAGGGGTAGGTGGCGTCGGCTCAAATGAGTTTAAACAGCTTGAATTTTGTTTAACTACCAAATTTTCTCATGTGTCTCTTACAGAAAATGCATGAGGATATTCTCAAAGAGTTCTCAACCTTTTCTATAAATATCATCAACTGTTACTTGTTAGGCCATTGCTAGGTAATACAGGTTCGTTTTTGTTAGAAAAAAAAAAAAGCATTTAAACTAGGCAAGTTTTGCAAATCAGCAGGTGAAAATGATGTGGAACACACTCAAAAGCCAGCTTAGGCTAACATGAAAGCTAAGCTTCTGAAGGGTGAGCTTGCCAGCCAGAGCCAAACCTCCTACACGTCCCACCGTTGTTAAGCAAAAAAGTTATGCCTCAAGACAGGAAATATATTTTAAAGCGTGTTCAGACAATGTCCTTTTCTTTCCTCTCCTAGCAGGCTGGAAGTCCTGAAGTAAATGAGAAAACTCAAAATCTCTTCTCTGGACCCATTACATCTTTTCCTTGGGATTTGGCATCCCAACAGGCAGTGAGGATGGCCCCTCAAAGTAGCTCCTATAACCACTTGTTCTGATGGGTAAACTAAGTAAAAGCATGGTTCCTAATGACTCACAGAAATCACCGTAGAGGAGAATTTCACTCTTGAAAAAATGGCTGCCCGTATCTGCCAGGGAGAACAAGAACCCAGACAAACCATGTGGATAAACTAAACCCAACAGGGTGAGAGTTAGAACTGCGCTATTTCACAGTGTGATGGTGTGTTCTAGTCATTTTATTTCAGGAAAGAGTTGGCACAAGCAAAGATGACATCCATTGCTCTTCTCCCGCAGTGTACGGCATATAAAAATACACTGGAGCTGATACAAAGCAGCCCGTACTACCCATTGCTCTCTAAATCCCTCTGTCCTTTCCTAAGCTCTAGAAAGAGCAATTCTGCAGCAGGACCACGACAACCTAGTAGCTAAATGGTGTCGATATACCCAAATGTAAGCTGTGCTCTTAGAAAGATTTGCCGCTGCTAAAGTACACAAAGCTACAAGGTTTCTTTCAGACCATGGCCCAAATCCTGAGATCTTTACTCACACTGTGCAGGTTCTCCATTTCTGCTAACACTACACTGGAGTCCTGTACAGGTTTCCAGGGACAAGAGTTTGTGTAACAATGGAAAATATATAGCATATACAAAAATCGTTCATTATTACTTGCCTTTCTGGGAAAACATAAGGATGGAAGTTTTGGGATCCAAAGTGCACTTGTAAGAAGTACTCTCCAGGAAAAATCGCCTGACAGGACCAATCTTGTTCTGCTCATTTGGGACTTTAATTTCTTTTTCTTATAAAAACAAAATGAAATTGCTGCTCTTAAAGTCTTTTCATCATATTTCAGTGCAATTAGTAATCCTCCCCTTCACTTTTAATGGGCATGAAAGTCTGAAGAAAAAAAAAGCTTACATGTCTGTCAGAGCAAACTATTATGGAACTGACAGAAGGGAAAATGTAACATTCCCACACTGTTTTGCTTGCACTGTGCAGAATACTCCATCAGACTTTGGAAAATACTTCCAATTTCACTGACGGATAGGAATGCCATAACTAGTCCATGGCTGATGTATTGGAAATGGGTTTGCTTAAGTTTTATAAATCCTGACAGGAATTTTAAGACCCCTGCCTCTATACATGAGACATCAGGATGAGCATTATGCAAGTACCTTCATATTTACAGGTTTTTTTGAGATATTTGTATGAAAGTAGGTTGGAATAAGGAAAACAATGCAAAGCTCTCACTAAAATATCACAAAATGCACAATACGGGGAATAACCTATGTATGCATAAATATACCAAGTTTAAGGACTGGGAAAAAAAAAGAATTTCATGAAGTCTGGCATGTGTAAACCAGATCAGCCTGAAGCAATTTGCCTGACATTGTGGCAATTTATACTGTTTTGTACAATACTATTACATTATTCATTAAATAGTAGCATTAAATTAGCATCTTGAAGCATCATGGGGCCCTTGAGCGCACATGGAATTACGGCATTAGTGACAACAGAATAAAAGTCTTGAATTCTCTATGTTTAAATCAAGCTATCTCCTCGCCTTTTATAATTGTGATTTATTGAATGATCACCAATGCACAGAGGCTTTGCTTGTATTGCCTTCCGTGCTTCATTAGGAAATCCTCTATGGGCCAGACAGGTTTTATTATCACTGACAAGGAACGTGATAGCACACAGATTGCTAGATAAATTCTAGAGTGTCACAGGCACAGAAGATGCTGTACGTTGGAACTGCACCATCGAGAGAGCTGGGAGGCATTACCCGACAGGCGCCTGCCCCATTACATCGTGTACATTGTCTTGGTCACGCAACAATGGAAAAGTTGCATTTTGTTCTATTCTGTCAGTCATTTCTGTTGCTGAAGCTTCCAGGAACACAGTGACAGGGCCACAGATCCAATGATACAAACTGGTTTTAGGTGCTTCACATACTCAGCACAAGATCGGGATGGGAGAAAGGCAAAACATGAGGACAATCACAAAGATTTGAGCATGGTGAAAAATGATTGTTGTGCCTACTGTACTGGTTTGGGCTGGGAGAGGGTTAATGTTCTTCATAGGAACTCGTATAGTGCTATGTTTTGGCTTTGTACTGAAAACTGTTGACAACACAGGGATGTTTTGGTTACTGCTGAGCAGTGCTTACAGTGTCAAAGCCTTCTCTGCTTCTCACACTGCCGCACCAGTGGGTAGGCTGGGAGTGCACAAGAAGTTAGAGACCAAGGCAACAAAGGGAACTTTGTGGTTGGTGTCTACTACAGGCCACCTGATTAAGGGGAGCCTGTTAACAAAGCCTTACTCCAGCTACAGGGGGCATCGTCCTGCTGGGGGACTTCAACCACCCCGACGTCTGCTGGAAAAGTAGCGTGGCGAGCTGCAGGCAGTCCAGGAAACTCCTGGAATGCATTGAGGATTACTTCTTAAGGTAGGTAATAGACAACCCCACCAGAAAGGATGCAATATGGGACCTGTTTGTCACCAATGCAAGTGAACTAATTGGTGGCATCAAGATTGGAGGCAGCCTGGGCTGCAGTGATCATGCACTGGTGGAATTCGCGGTCCTGAGGGATATGGGTCAGGCAGAGTAAAGTCAGGACCCTGAATCTTAGGAAAACAAACTTCCAACTCTTCAAGGAGTTGGTCAGTAGGCCCCCTGGGAAACTGCCCTCAGGGACAAGGGAGCAGAACAGAGCTGGCAGATCTCTAAGGACACTTTCCACAGAGCGTAAGAGCTCTTGATCCCCAGGTGTAAGAAATCAGGAAAGGAAGGCAAGAGACCTGCATGGCTGAGTTGAGACCTGCTGGCCAAATTAAAGGGCAAGAAGGAAATGCAGAGGCAGTGGCAGCAGGGACAGGTGTCCTGGGAAGAGTATAGGGACACAGTCCGGTTTTGTAGGGATGGGGTCAGGAAGGCCAAGGAGCAGATGGACCTGAACATGGCAAGGGACGCAAAGAATAATAAGAAGGGCTTCCATAGGTATGTCAGCCAGAAAAGAAAGGTCAAAGAAAGCGTATCCCCCCTGATGAGCAAGACTGGCAAACTGGTAACAACAGGAGGAGAAAGCTGAGGAACTCAACAACTTTTTTGCCTTAGTCTTCACTGGCAAATTCTTTCCCCACACCTGTTGAGTGGATGGACTGCAAGGCAGGGACTGGGGGAGCAAAATCCCTCCCATTGTAAGAGAAGATCAGGTTTGTGACCACCTGAGGAACAGAATTCTATGGGAACTGATGAGATGCATCCCAGAGTCCTGAGGGAACCGGCTGAGGTAGTTGCCAAGCCACTCTCCAAGACATTTGAAAAGTCATAGCAGTCAGGTGAAGTCCCTGATGACTGGAAAAAGGGAAACATTGCACCCATGTTTAAAAAGGGTAGAAAGGAGGAGCCTGGGAACTACCAACCTATCAGCCTCACCTCTGTGCCTGGGAAGATCATGGAACAGATCTTACTCCTTGAAGCTTCTCCCTTGAAGGGGCCACTTTCAAGGCACAACATTTTTCATTAATCTTATGATGGACCCTATTAGTGACACTGCAAACCAAAAGTGCCACCTGTTGACATAATTTTATGGTGTTTATACCTATAAAAATGTAATTCTTCTCTTAGTGTAGTCTACTTACAGAGGATAAGAGATTAGATATATCGCTTCTACACACAGACTACAGATCTATAAAAGTAATAATTTTAAAAATATGATAATATTACAGACAAATAAATATTAACAAATAAGTAATAAATGTTTAATTATTGATAATTTAAAATGTTAAATATTCGATCATTTTAAACAACCATTGAAATGTCCCTATTATGAAGGCATTATTGCATCTATCTTCAAATGCGAAAAATTTTAGCAAAGCGTTTATTCAAGAAGGATTAGAGACAAAATCTGCCTATGTATTTTAATTTATGCATTTCCACCCTTCATCGCAGAAAATCTGTTTCCTTACAAAATGATAACAACAAAACGTCCCTAGAGTTAAGGTTAGAAAGGTCACCAAGCAGTTATTAACCAAGTGGTCTCTCCCCTAGAAAACTAACTTAAAATCTATGCAAAGCTAAATTAAGGAGATTACATCTGGAAAATAATCATATATATTTAAATAATGGTGAGGTATCATTTTGCTTAATGTTTCTTTATCTGTGGCTAACTCTGATGAAATAGTTGCCTGTGAGTCACCATGCATCAAATAAAATTCTGTAGTAATATTATAACTGAGAATTTTCTATTGCTTTGTCTGATTCCACTTTTACATTACATTATAATTCCTGTCTAAACTACCGTGAAGTGCTATTGCTCAACTCAAACTAAATAGTCTGCAATCTTATGTGTTGCTCAATGGGTACGCCAGCTGTGGTTTCCTGAAGGGAGTTCAGCAAACAAAGGTGATTCTGTAGAATAAAAATTTAAAGGAAGATTTGGAAAATGTCAATATGCTATAACTCTGTTTCACAGCATTAAGCCGTGGCTCGGGAAATATATTGTTCTTGCCCTCAACCATAACCTGTGGTCTATTTGTGTTCAACTTTTTCTATACACTGTAAATGGCCTTGGTGTCAGAAATTAATTAGGTCTACTGTCCAAGCAGACAATCATCTTCAATCACCCATACAAGATAAATCTGTCCCCTGCAGTAGTAAAGAGTGAACAAACTAGGAAGAAAAAAAAAAAACAAACAAACAAACAAAAAAGAAACAAAAATAATTACAAATACAGACTAACTCTTTTTCACAGGAGCCAGAACTAAAACCTTATCGTGTTAAATAGGGTCATAAAAATGCATGACGCATTTGCATTTCACAGTGTTGATGTTTCTGATGTCAATGAGATACAATCTCTGGACAGCACTTCTGTAAAACGACAAGTTAGTAGTATTCACATGCTATGCTGTATTATGTGTTGTTCTTGCATAAATATTTGTACTGTACAATTTAATCCATTGGTCTTCTAGTTCCATTTAAATTGCTCAAATTATTAGAATTCTGCTTAATCCAGAGCTTTCAGGACAGTACTGTTTAAAAATGTGAAATATTTTAAAAATATGAAAATATTATTTACAACCATTTACAATATAGAAAAAGCCACTGAGAGTCACTTTTATAGGTATATGTGGGTTCCCAAGATTCCTCTTTTCATCCACACAAATAAAAAATAGCATATCAAAAAATCCATTCATAAAGTTAATTTTCTGCTACTTAAAAATTATGAACTAAGCAAATGAGTGGCATTAAAATAGAATGAAAATTGAAGTTTTGTATCATTTCCAGAGCTAATGTAGGAAGTGGAGATTTCCTTACTATTCAAATTAACTTTTGTGTTAAGCTCTCTGATGTAACTGCCATCTTGCTCCATTTGTATTGATGTTCTTTGAGAAGTGGGTCTTTGTCCACTATTAAAAAGACTGAAAACACCAATTCCAGTTCTTCAGGCAGATGAATACGCATCAGATCTTGTTGTTTGCTTGGCTAGACCCAATTACAATTTTATTTTTGACACTCTGTATTCTATTTACAACACTGTAATTTAAAGAATTCATATCAAAATTGTTTTACTGTTGTTGTTTAGAATTGACATTTCACTTGCTCTGAGACTTCTTTTGGGATTGGAGTCTTATTCTGCTTCATAGTATCAAAGCATAGATAAAGTCACATCTTCAGATCCACACTGTCCATATCTCATGCATAATATGTGCACTATAACCCATAGAAATTAGCCACCAGCATGACAACCCAGACCACCTTATTAAGGAGCCTAAGAGTATATCTACATTAGGATTTTAATCTGGATTGGGAGCGTGCTTCTGAAGTGAATCTCCTGATCATGTTAATTCAATCCTCTTCAGTTCTACCCCTGGAGGAGTCTCAAAGCTCACAAACTCCCTTCAGATATAACTGAATCAGAATTCATGCACCAGGACTGACCCAAATATTCTCCCTGCACTAGTATGTGTACAGGCCATGTGGCCAGACTAGAGCTAGTCCAAAGTAAACTAAATTTCTACGGGCTAATCTTTGCCCTGAGAGCTCATCCAGCAGAATCGACTTCCCCTTTGCCTGCTTTTTATCAGGCTTCCAGGATGCTCACTCCTGGTTATACGGCTATTTCAAGAGGTACAAAGAACTCTGATTTACTACATCCCATTGAATTAGAGTCAGATTCTTCTGTATTCAGGATGAACCCAAGCCCTTCCCTTTTCCAAGCAAGCATGCTCAATGTCCATTGGTATCATTTTTAACTACAGCACGAAAGCTCTTCAGGTTTTGGGGGTTTCACGTAGACTGTAAGATTGTTGTCACAATTTAAGAGGAAGGACTAGAGCTGATCCACAGTACAAAGACCTGAAAAACAGTCAATACAGAAATAGGTTGAAATGTATCATGTATTGTTTGCGAAGGCTGCAGTAGCAGTGGTTGGCCCACGCCGCAGAAGTACTAGCTGCTGTTTTGAAGAGGTATTTAAGTTGATGCGTAAGGGGAAATAGGGAAAAGAGATATGTCGCTAGGCTGTTATTGTACTCATAATTAAAGAGAGAAGATCTAATTGCTATACATATGAACAACATATACCTATAATCACTTTTCAATTAATCTTTCCAACACCAGGAATATAGATCTAAAATTCAGATGGTTCTATGTTACTCTTATAATCCTTTGCTGTACTTTCCTGTTTTCTGTGATAATATTTTGTTGTTTAATTTCATAGAAAACAACATGAAGCCAACTGCTGCCAGTGTAAAGAGCATTAAACATTCAGCTTCATTATTGTGCTTTGTGATGATAAATTTCCAAATCCCATATAATAGCTCCATGGAAATAATGCCTTATCAGATGTAGCAAATGCCACAGGGACTAGAGCTGATGAGTACAAAGATTGAGAGTACTGATGAGTACTGAGAGAGAGAAAAGAAACCAAGCCTCTCTGGTGAATGGAAAAAGATGAAACGAGCTGAAACAGTGAGTCCTAAAATAAAGTCAAAAGGGCACGCAGAAGCCTCCAGGGGGAGTAGCTAGCACACCGGAGTGTGAAATGAAAGACATTGACTTAGCAGGCGCTGGAAGAAAGTATCAAAAAAAGCATCTGCCATGTAGACACACATAAAAGGCACAGCCTTATACAGCTGAAACACCGAAGAACTGAAACAGATCAGCTAGGCAAAGGTAAATATGTGACAGTGGAAAGAGACGCTTATATATGTACACTCACTAAAAAGCAAAATCTACTGTTTCATATTTAAAGCCAGGATGTCCTTATTACACATTGATGTTTGTGAAGTCCTGATGTGTGTCCTTTCAAAGTGTGACCCCCACGGGTTACCACCATCTTACAGATAAGTTGGCTTCTTTATTATAATATTTAAACCTGTCATTTTGAACTGAAGGTCTAGGGTCAGTTCTAATTAATAACTATCACATGAATGCTTCAGCAATTCATGGGTAAAATAATTGAATCTTTAACCTTAGTTCTACATCACAGATTTAATCAGTTGTTGTTCAGATGTCCGAGGCCATTATATGCAGCAATGTCTTTTTAATATTATCTTCTAACACAGCATTTCCACATCATTACCTGTTCAGAAACACACAACACCACACACAGTGTTTGCCCCTCCAGTAGGGGCAAAATATAGACTTGAGCAGAGATTAAATGATACACTCATGATTGTATGTATAATCATAGCATATTGCCATAGCTCCTGCTGGAGTCTGGAAAGAGGTATAAGACAGAGAAACTGCAGACCCATCACATTTACGCTCGGCTCCCCATGTTGTACAAACGTAGAACCCCAATCTGTTCTTGCTCAGGAAAATCTTCAGCAAATGTGGCAGATAAGATGATCACACATCCTCTTTTTTTTTTTCTAATTTTTTCAGGCACCTGGAAAAGATGAGTTAACTCATCAGTCCGGGTTTGGGTTCATCTGCTTATGGTAATCCCAGCGTGTGCTGTCTGCCCTAGACACTCGAGTCGTCAGAGAAGGCTACCAGGGATTTTATCCTTTCCCTATCTCTCTCACATTGTTTGAGTCAAAAAAAACAGGAACTTCTTGTTTACTTCTAACTTCAGACAGAGGCCTGATTTTTGGTCATATAATCAGGGCAAACCTAAGGGCAACAAGCAAAACACTACAATGCAAGTGAGATACTTATCAACACTGTTCCAGAGAAAATCCTTTAAAAAAATTATCTTAATGAGGACTCAGTGTGACAAATTCTCTAATCAATGGATACTACATCTTGGGTGAGTGTTGCAGGCAGGGTGGAGTTCATTGGAGAATAACCCCAAAACAGTTAGTTAAGATTAACTATTTTCCTGTTTCTTTTAGATTTGAATTTCTTACCGTATTGTTCTGTGTTCTCTTCTGGAAAGCACTGTAGGCTCAACATCCTAGAACAATATAAACTATTACCAGATACAATAATGATGCAATAATGAATTATGTGTAGCTGTGGGACATAAATGGAAGACAGAAATGGAGGAGACAACAACGTCACTGTGAAGAAGCAAAGAGGTAATTGAACCTAAAGGAGGCTGGAGAAGAAACATTGATTTGGTTATACAAAGAAATTACTGTGGTTGTATGAGGACATCAGCTAAGCTGGAAACTTACAGGAAATCAGCCACTGACTGAGAATTACTCACATGAGCTCTGCTGCCTAATATTAGCTGCCAGATAGCTTGTGCATAAATAAAAGGGATTTATGTTACCATAGGTCATATGGTTCTATGTGATAAAACCATGCACAATAAGAGTCAACATCTACTAGCTCTATTTACTCAAGAGCTTATCCTCCAGTAGCTTGTTTATGTAGCCAGAATTTCAGAGGCTGCAGCCTATTTTAATTATTAGCACCAGAACAAAATGCACACACCTGGTGGGTTAGAAAGCCCACAATAATGTGACAGGAGCATTCATCCCAAATTGGCATTCCCAGACTGATTTGTATCACCAGTGAAGATGAATACAGTACCTCTAATTCATTCATCTGAGTACCTCTTCTCTCCCTGTCTTTCCCCATGCATAAGCATATCGGCACTACAACATTTGAGAAATAAATAAGCCAATAAGCCCACCAACAAATATAGTGATAATACCATACCAATATAATTTTAGTCCTTTTGCATATAATGTATATATGTCTCTTATGCCCTCTTTCTGAATATTCCTACCCCACTTAACAGCTATGCACTTGCAAAATGAATTGTTTCCCTTGATCATTCATGATTATCATTAGAAAATTAAATAAAAATATATATTTCCACAACTTGTAAATTGTCATTTGATAACACCTTACATCGGAGAGCAATTTTCTACTTCTCACTCGTAACCAGGCCAATCAGTTTCACAAATGGAACAGTGGATCTATAAATCACCTTCTACATTTCACGGTGTTTGCACTAAGTAACTAGTAGTTAAAATTATGGACAGAGAAAAAAATTTGAACAAGTCAGACTCCAGAAAAATGACAAATAGCCATTAAAGACACTAGCAATCATAAAACAATTTAAAAAAAAAATAAAATGTCAAGGGTTAATGGAGATTAAAATTTGGGAGCTTTATCATAAAAATATTTATTACTTGATTCTCATCCTCTGTACCTCAGTTTCTTATCTGATGAAATAGTATGAAAGTAAATGCTGTGTATTGAGTTTATGTGGCAAGGTTTTGGTAGCAGGTGGCCTCTCTGAGAAGGCACCAGGGGCTTCCTCCATCTTGGAGACAGCCAGTTCCAGTTGGCTCCAAGACCAACTTGCCACTGCCCAAAGGGATGCTGGTCGTGCCTCTGTGATAACATATTTAAGAAAGGGTAAAAGACGCTGTGAAGCAGCTGTGAGAGAGGAATGAGAAAATGTGAGAGAAACAACTATGCAGAGACCAAGGTCAGAGAAGAAGGAGGGGGAGGAGGTGCTCCAGGCACCAGAGCAGAGATTCCCCTGCAGTCGGTGGAGAAAACCATGGTGATGCAGGTTGTCCACCTAGAGACATGGAGGCTAACAGTAGAGCAGATATCCATACTGGAACATGGAGGACCCCACAGCAGAGCAGATGGACATGCCCTGAAGGAAGCTGCAGCCCGTGAAGACCCCACACAGGAGCAGGTTTTTGGGAGGAGTTATGGCCTATGGAGAGAAGCCCATGCAGAAGCAGTCCATTCCTGAAGAACTGTAGCCCATGCTGGAGAAGCTTGTGAAGGACTGTATGCTGTGGGAGGGATCCCATGCTGGAGCAGGGGAAGAGCATGAGGAGTAAAGAGCAGCAGAGATGAAGTGTTATGGACTGACTGCAACCCTGACTCCTCATCCCCCTGCAGTACCTGGGGGGAGGAGGTAGAAGAGTCAGGAGTGAAGTTGAGCCTGGGAAGAAGTAGGTGGGTAAGGTGAAGGTGCTTTTAGTTTTGTTTGATTTCTCACTGTCCTACTCTGTTATTAATTGACAATAAATTAAATTTATTTCCTCTAAGTCAAGTGTGTCCATGACTGTAATTTGTAAGTGATCTCCCTGGCCTTAACCCCTGAGTTTTTCCAACATATTTTCTCCCCAGTGTGGTTGAGGAGAGGGAGTGATAGAGGAGCTTGGTGTGTACCTAGTGGGCAGCCAAAGTCAACCCACCACAGTGCTGCCACACCGGTAAAAAACTGGTGCAACTGAAAAATAAAAATTGTATTTTTCTGTGAAAATCAAACATTTAAAGTTAGATATAGCTCAGGTTTTTGACATAAACGTTCTATGATTAGAGCTCCCAAGTTCACAAGTTCTAAAACTCTGCTAACGAGGCACACACTCCAAAGCACCTTAGTATCACTGACATTGAGCTTTTCTCCTCAATTTTCTCACATGTGCTTGATGAGGAAACAGAAACAGACTCTCACTCTGAACAACCTGTAGAAGAGCCTGTACAGAAAGATTATGTTCCAAAGTTAAATATATAGAGCTAAACACATAAAGTAGACACCATGAATCCATCTGTGTTATTAGAGTAACTCGGCTCTGCAGAAAAGGCAGACTCATTACATCTCAGGCAGAACTACATGAGGGAGTGGAGTTCTGCAGCTTCAGGACCAGAATACTGCCAGGGGGAGAGAGAGGATGATTTTTTTTTTCCATTAAGTGAAGAAAATTCACTGATGAAAATGAGAATGTTCATTATTTCCCCACCACCACCAAAAAAAACTATTAGCCTCATGGCTAATAAAAGCCTAACTTACTACTTCTGAAAGGAAAGCAATTGAACCACAATTTTGCTATGTTGTGAGTGACTGCAATAACCACTGAGCACAGACTCCCACAGTAGATGGGAATGACTGATGACAGCACTGCAAAAGGTGCTTAAAACTAGATAAGGGAAGAGGTTGTCATATGCTTGCCCTCAGCTTTCTTTTAATTAAGCATGGTTAGATTAGGCTCCCTCCTACCTCCTATCAGTGTATTACACTGATTTAGAGTAGTTCTCTTAATCTCTTCTGCATCTGGCTTTAAACCTTATTTTTCTTATTCATAGAATAACAGATTCATAGAATCATTGAATAGTTTGGGTTGGAAGGGACCTTTGAAGGTCATCTAGTCCGACTCCCCTGCAACGAGCAGAAACATCTTCAACTAGATCAGGTTGCTCAGAGCCCCATACAACCTGACCTTGAATGTTTCCAGGGATGGGGCATCTACCACCTCTCTGGGCAACCTGGTCCAGTGTTTCATCACCCTCGTTGTAAAAAACTTCTGCCTTATGTCTAGTCTGAATCTAACCTCTCGTAGCTTACAACCATTAGCCCTTGTCCCATCGCAAAAGGCTCTGCTAAAATGTTTGTTCCACATCTTTCTTATAAGCCCCCTTTAGGTACACAGTCAGGTGTCCTTGGAACCTTTTATTCTCCAGGCTGAACAACACCAACTCTCTCAGCCTGTCCTCATAGGAGAGGTGTTCCATCCCTCTCATCTTCTTTGTGGCCCTCCTCTGGAACCGCTCCAACAGGTCCATGTCTTTCCCTGTCCTGAGGGCTCCAGAGCTGGATCGGAGAATCATATAATCATAGAAT
This sequence comes from Vanellus vanellus, assembly GCF_965231255.1. Lineage (NCBI taxonomy): Eukaryota > Metazoa > Chordata > Aves > Charadriiformes > Charadriidae > Vanellus > Vanellus vanellus. Next base: position 208,101,380 of record NC_138905.1, on the reverse strand, counting down.
TGGTTGGAAGGGACCTTTAAGATCATCGAGTCCAACCATCAACTTAACACTGCCAAAACTACCACTAAACCATGTCCCTAAGAATCACACCTACACGGCTTTTAAATACCTCCAGAGATGGTGATTCCACCACTGCCCGGGGCAGCTTGTTCCAATGTTTGATAACCCCTTCAGTGAAGAATTTTTTCCTAATATCCAATCTAAACCTCCCCTGGCACAACATCATGCCATTTCCTCTTGTCCTATGGCTTGTTAATTGGTAGAAGAGACCAAGCCCCACCTCACTACAACCTCCTTTCAGGTAGTTGTAGAGAGTGATAAGGTCTCCCCTCAGCCTTCTTTTCTCCAAACTAAACAAGCATGGTTCCCTCAGCTGCTCCTCATAAGACTTATTCTTTAGACCCCTCACCAGCTTCGTTGCCCTTCTCTGGACATGTTCCAGCACCTTGATGTTTTTCTTGTAGTGCAGGGCCCAAAACTGAACACAGTACTTGAGGTGGGGCCTCACCAGTGCCAAGTACAGGGCACTGTATCACTTCCTTAGTCCTGCTGGCCACACTATTCCTGATACAGGCCAGGAAGCTGTTTGCCTTCTTGGCCACCTGGGCACACTGCTGGCTCATATTCAGCCTGCTGTCGACCAACATCCCCAGGTCCTTTTCTGCTGGGCAACTTTCCAGCCACTCTTCCCCAAGCCTGTAGCACTGCATGGGGTTGTTGTGACCCAAGTGCAGGACCCAGCACTTGTGGATGAAGTACTCCAGGTGGGGTCTCACAAGAGCAGAGTAGAAGGGCAGTCACCTCCCTTGACCTGCTGGCCACGCTGCTTTTGATGCAGCCTGGGATACAGTTGGTCTTCTGGACTGCAAGTGCACATTGTTGGCTGATGTCATCCACCAGTATGGATCCCAAGTGCTTCTTGGCAGGGGTGTTCTCAATCCCTTCATACCCCACTCTGTATTGATATTGGGAGTTGCTCCAATGCAGGTGCCTGACCCTGCACTTGGCATTGTTGAACATAATGAGGTTCACATGGGCCCATTTATCAAGTTTCTTTGGAATGGCATCCCATCTGTCAGGCATTTCAATGGCACCACTCAGCTTGGTGTCATCTGCAAACTTGCTGAGGGTGCACTCGATCCCACTGTCTATGTCACTGAGGAAGATATTAAATCGTACTGGTCCCAGTACAGACCCCTGAGGGATAACAGTCACCAGTCTCCATCTGGACATTGAGCTGTTGACCACTACCTTCTGGGTACCACCATCCAACCAATTCCTCATCTGCCAAACAGTCCACCCATCAAATCCATACTTCTCCAATTTAGAGAGAAGGAAGTTGTGGGGGACCGTGTCAAAGGCCTTATAGAACTCCAGATAGATGACAACCGTACTTCTTTCCTTGTCCACTGATGAAGTCAATTCATCATAGAAGGCCACAAGGTTGGTCAGGTACAACCTTGGTGAAGCCATGCTGGCTGTCTCAAATCACCTCCCTGTCCTCCCTGTGCCTTAACATAGCTTCGAGGAGGAAGATCTGTTCCACGATCTTTCCAGGCACAGAGGTGAGGCTGACAGGTTGGTAGTTCCCAGGCTCCTCCTTTCTGTCCATTTTAAACATGGTTGAGATGTTTCCCTTTTTCCAGTCACCAGGGACTTCACCTGACTGCCATGACTTTTCAAATATCATGTAGAGTGGCTTGGCAACTACCTTAGCCCATTCCCTCAGGACTCTGGGATGCATCTCATCAGGTCCCATAGAATTCTGTTCCTCAGGTGGTCACAAACCTGATCTTCTCTTATAGTGGGAGGGACTTTACTCCCTCAGTCCCTGCCTTGCGATCCATCCATTTGAGAGTTGTGGGAAGAGAGTTTGCCAGCTGTCTGTTTTCTATAGAAAGCCCATTTACACATTATAAATATGTCCTGTCTGCTGATAGTTACTTACCTTTGAATGAAGAACTGAAAATATGAAGTCCTTTGAAATGTACGTCCTGGAAAGTTGTCGGTGAGACTGATGCCCTAATTCCAATCATGTTTTGTAGCATTGTAGCTTTGCTAATACTCACCTGCTTCCATTTGTGAGGTCATGCTCATGCCTGGTCAACTTAGAATACTTTACTAATGAAACTTTCCTCTCTCTTTACCCCTATGTTTGTATGTCTTAGTATTTTTTTACATTTGAAGAAAAATAATTGCCATTCATTTAAAGTAGTTCTAACAAGAGTTACACTTTCTGGCCCAAAACAGCTGATGGGCATTTAGAAAATAGAAAGAAAGAAATGTACCACATTCACAACATACCACATTCACACTGTATGAAGATTTCTCAGGGCTACTTTCAGACAAGAAAGAAGAGTTTCTGAGTAAAACCAGGGAAAGCCAGCAAGAATAAACACTTCACACCCACTGTGTTCCTCTGAATATATTCTGAGAATTTCCCACAAAAATAAATTCAGCCTTGATGAAAGTGCCTGGAGCTCTGCCTACTTTAGTCTGTTAACACTAAGGTGAATTTGTATCAGTGTTTTGAAAACTAAACAAACAAAAATCAGCGGCTTCATGTTTAGAATAATACTGTAGTTCTTAGCAGCAACCCATATGAAGGTGCTGCAAACCTCTATTGCCTCAGGGGCTGGAAGAGATTACATTTCAGGGAAGCGTGTTTTTTTCTTCAAACTTGTTTGCAAAAGAGGAAAAAGTGATCTCTGGTACTCTCCACAGGCACTGGTGCCTCCAAGCTCCTCTGCTTCCTGACACATAAAAGGAACAGCCTCTCCACCCCACTGAACAGTGTGAAGATTGTAACATGTTTTTCCATTGAGACCTCCATCAACACTTCACCAAAATACGCAAGTACAAATAAAATCTTTTGTGTGCCACATCCAGATATATATCCAGGCAGACCTCTCAGTCTCAGTGAGATACATGGGTATACATTTGCATCAACTGCAAAAAAAACTTTTGTGGAACAAAAATCACTGCCAGAAAAGCATCGTCTTCCAGAAGAAACTATTTTCTAAGAGTCACACAGACAAATATAGGGGCAATCAGCCCACAGATTTCCCAATAAGATGCAATACTCAGTTCTCACAACTCTGACATCCTCTCAGATACGCAGACTGCACTTTGCAAAGAATTATCACCATCTGCGTGGGCATTACCCAAGTATCTAGTTTTGAAAAAGTCAAAACTCAAGAGGAAAATTTTCATTCTTTCCCTGTTGCGTCAGGATATAATGAAATGAAGAGGGAAGGTGGTTGTTTTCTGTGGAGAGCTAGTTGTTTTCTGTTAAGTTCTAGGGAGTGTAGAGTCTTTTCCGTGATGCTGTGAAAGACACAGGTGCTCACAAAGGAATGGGCACGCTGGCAGGTCCTGCATTTTTTATTGGGGTAGAGGGAGAAATGTAAGTGTAGAAGGAATAATCAAGTATGCCTTGCAGCTACGCACAGTCTCTCTTGTACAAAATTCTCCTGGTGTTGGAATTAAAAAGTGAGAAAGTTATAATACTTTCTTTTCCTAACCAGGATAAAATCTTTGTATACCAAAGAACAACCTTTAGACTGAACACATCACTCACAGGCTTTTCCAGATGAAATGGAAGCACATGATATGAAAATACGATCAGGGTTCACATTAGTTTCACGTTTGCAAACAATCTGGGTTTACTAGGATTCCAGTTACTACTAGGTCAGTCCACTGCATTCCTGAGAAGTCTCAGTATTTGGGCACATCTTGTTAGACTCCACAAACTGCACTGAGCCATCTGCCACATGATAGAAAGCATCCCAGAATAAGAAAACGATATCAATGTGGTATTTTCCAAAGTAACTTTCTGTTAAAATAGAAATATCACAGCATAAGTTTACTGCAATTAAAACTTGTTTCTTAAGAAAGAAACTCCTTAGCAATAATTGGATTGTAAGCTAAACTTGTGAATTCAAATAGCAGAGCAGTCAAAGTTTCAGTACATATTGAATGAAAGCCTTAATGCATATTGAATATAAACTTAAATTAATTTATACTATTGCATGCCCTGGAACACAATCTATACTTCCGTCAAAAAAGTAATCACAGACCTCAAACTTGAACAATCCAACAATATCAACAAATATTCTTCCACTATAAAAATCTGAAGTTTTTATGGCAAGACCTATAAAGAATAAGTGGCAAAATATTTTTTTTACTTCCTTGTTTAACTAGAGTTAAAAAGAAAGGTGAAGTCACATAAATGCAAGAATGAGACATAGGAGTTGCTATTCCTGAATTTTTAAGTATAAATGACTCTAAAGTAACAATAATAAAGCAACACTTGGAGATGATCAAGTTATAGTGATTTAGTTAAACTGAGACATATTAAATGTGCACATGGTACTAGGCTTTCTTGTAAGTCAAAAATACAAAGATTTAAACAAAAAGTTCCATTTACAAATATACTGAAAATTAAGCCTTCTTAATTCCTGATCGACAGTTAACCACAGCAAATGAGAATTAGAGACCTGGAAAATCACAGGCACGGAGACCATTAACTTCGCCTTATAATGTCTTGGCATATAAAGGCCCACATTGCTGCTGAATGACAGGTCTTTGTACTGCTAACTTGCAGGCTATACGTGTGAAATATGTGATATCACTGCCATTACATTAAAAAATGATGACATGTCCTTCCTATGTTGGGGGTCCAAGAGCTGGACACAGTACTCCAGGTGTGGTCTCACCTGAGGGGAGTAGAGGGGCAGAATCACCTCCCTTGACCTGCTGGCCATGCTTCTTTTGGTGCAGCCCAAGATATGGTTGGCCTTCTGGACTGTGAGCGTACGTTGCCAGCTCATGTTGAGCTTCTCATCTACAAACACCCCCAAGTCCTTCTCCTCTTCTCAATCCTTTCTCTGCCCAGCCTGTATTTCTGCTTGGGGTTGCCCTAACCCACATGCAGGACCTTGCACTTGGCCTTGATGAACCTCATGAGGTTTGCACAGACCCACCTCTCAAGCCTGTCTGCGTCCCTCTGGATGGCATCCCTTCCCTCCACCATGTCGACCACACCACACAGCTTGGTATGGTCAGCAAACTTGCTGAGGGTGCACTCAATCCCACTGTCCATGTCCCCAACAAAGATGTTAAACTGCACCAGTCCCAATACTGACCCCTGAGGAATGCCACTCATCACTGGTCCCCACTCAGACATCGAGCCAAACCAAGCAAATTTCACAATTTGGCCACATATTGTGATAGCTCAGAGACGTTTCTCTGTATAGCAAGAGGGCTTTTTTACCAATACTGTCAATGCGGTTAATCATCTTTCTGAAAAGTGTTCTTATTCTAAGTAAATCATCCTGATATAATTAGGAATGACATCAGTTGTCTCCCTGTGAATCTAGCTTCAAACAAGGACACAAAACAAGCATATTATAAGTCTTTGATGTAGACCTGCCTATGAACCCACATCTACCAGCCCATAATCTGTGGCAGGTTGGCCTCTCAGACAACTCCTTCAGAAAGCCAGTCCATTTTATATTTTAACGTTTGGAAGTTATGGATCAATCACGCTGTAAAAAATTGGAGTATCCAGAATGCACTTGGAAAGAGATTTAAAGATAACTTGTCTATGCTTGATTTTGGAGGCACTGAACACTAGCAAAAGAAAATTAATACATTTATCTTGGTTTCATTGCCCAGAAATAAGAGGGTGTAGTAGCTCATTATTTGCAATGTTTTTAAAATTCACTGTAAGCGTAGCTATATTACTGCATGAAATCTAAGATATCGTTAGATTTTTCACTATGCTAGAAATAATTGTTTTACCATGAGCCTAATTGTCAAACTAGGGTGGTTCAATTACAGTGCTTAGTAGACCTTAAGTACTCATACTGGAAATGTTAACATTTTAGCATCCCAAATACAAAAGTGCTCCTGGAGTACCAAATTTATGCCTGCTACATCTCCAATGAAGCCAGTGTATGAGATGGCTTCCTGCCAGGAATCCTACAGAACTGCTTCACAAATAAATTAGGCCTTAATGGTTCATGGTCACTCACCATGTCACTTATACTTTTCCTCAAAGCCAAACTGATGTTGATTTTCTCATGGCACTTGAAGCAAGGATCTCGTGCTCTGACTGGCAAGCTCTAGCAGACTTCAGCAGGTGAAGCTGGTTTGTGCTCAGATAGTCTGTGAACTGGAAGAGCTGCATCCACTCAGTTTGCTGCCCTTCTCTGTAGATAGTTTCCTCTGGCAGAAAAGCAAGCTGGACAGCTGTGCTTGTAATATCTTTAATCACCGCATCTATATCTGTTCAAGATCAATTATCAGAGATCACATTACTGCCTTGAAAAAATGTTTAAACAGTTGCTGAGACACGGTTGTCACAATGTTCATACAAGCAACATCTGTGAGTTTATACAGAATTAAGACTATGTCTTAACAAATTATTCCCTGGTTTTGTATTGAGGCAGCAATTATATCAATTATAGCTCTCCTCAATTCATAGCTCTGTTTTTGTATCCATTGGATGTATAAGAAATCATTGTCTTCTTTTTTATACAGGTGTATCACAGTAAACAAAAACAACTGCTTAGTTTGGGAACGGCAGACACTTTGGTAGACCTCCTTTCCTCCTGAGAACAGAGAATAGTATGGATCAGGGTGAAAGGATTAGAAACAACACACCCTTTGAACCCGTGAAGAGGACTGCCTGACCTCTTACTCAGCCTGCTGCAGAATGCTTAAATAAGTTCTGACTTGCGATGAAATAGGAGATCTGAAGGAAAGTCTGATGAACAATTCCTACTGAATAGGGGACCTACAAAACAGGCCACAAAGCAGAGAAGAGATATTGTTGAGCAAGAAGGCAAAGAACAGAGGCTATTTTTAAAAAGTACGCGAGTAGGAGCACTTGAGTTGCCATAGTTCAATGGCGACTATGTGGGAACATATGGGAACATAGTGAGTTGTAAATATGAGAGTATGAAACCTTGATAATCCCAGGGAGAGATCCTGGATCTGTCTATCAAATCTATCCATAGTTCTTTACTCGTTGGACTGCATAACATGCAACATACAAGGCCATACACTGAGGAGAAAGAGGACGCCTCTTGTCTATTACCACAGCACAGAAGGAATAGCACAGAGTAGTAAAATAATTACTTAATTGTACCTGGGAAATCATCTGTGTGTAAAAAAGTAGAGTAAGAATGTCATTAAGAACCAAGTGGTAATGAGGCTGTGAACTGCCTTTTAAGTCAACAAGGTCAGTTAGCAGGCAGCAGCTTACTAAAATAATATTTCCATTTGGCCTGAAGAACTGCAGCAGGTATTTTGCTTAAATAAAAACTTTAAATTATGCTTTTCATCAGAAGGTTACGTGGATGCATATTACAATTTCACTTAAGTGATTGGAACAGTTCTATACATTATCAGATTTACCTTATGGATATATTACACACTTTGGGTCATTCCCTGAGTACCCAACGCCCTGTGCTAGTAGATAGGGGAGGGGAGCAGAATGAAGCCCCAGTAATGCAAGGGGAAATGGTGAGGGACCTGCTCCAGCACCTAGACATACACAGGTCTATGGGCCAGATGGGATCCACCCGAGGGTACTGAGGGAGCTGGCAGAAGTGCTCACCAGGCCACTTTCCATCATTTATCAGCAGTCCTGGCTAGTCCAGGAGGTCCCAGTTGACAGGATGTTAGCAAAAGTGATGCCCATCCACAAGAAGGGCTGGAAGAAGGACCCAGGGAACTACAAGCCTGTCAGTCTGACCTCGGTGCCTGGGAAGGTTATAGAGCAGATCATCCTGAGGTACCATGATTCAGCACGTGCAGGACAACCAAGTGATCAGGCCCAGTCAGCATGGGTTCATGAAAGGCAGGTCCTGCTTGACAAACCTGATCTCCTTCTATGACAAGGTGACCCACTTAGTGGGTGAGGGAAAGGCTGTGGATGTTAGAATCATAGAATCATAGAATTGTCTGGGCTGGAAGTGACCTTTAAGATCATTGAGTCCAACCAGCGATATAACTTGGCCAAAAACCACCACTAAACCATATCCCTAAGCACCACATCTACCCATCTTTTAAATACTTCCAGAGATGGCGACTCCACCACTTTCCTGCGCAGCCTGTTCCAATGCTTGGCAACGCTTTCTGTGAAGAAATTTTTCATGATATCTGATCTAAACCTCTCCTGGCACAACATCAGGCCATTTCCTCTTGTCCTATTGCTTGTTACCAGCAAGAAGAAGTCGACCTCCACCTCCCTACAACCTCCCTTCAGGAGCTGTAGAGAGCAATAAGGTCTCCCCTTCAGCCTCCTTTTCTCCAAACTAAACAACCCCACTTCCCTCAGCTGCTCCTCATAAGAATTCTGCTCCAGACCCCTCAGCAGCTTCACTGCCCTTTTCTGGCATGCTTCAGCAACTCCATATCTTTCTTGTAATGAGGGGCCCAAAACTGAACACAGTGCTTGAGGTGGGGCCTCACCAGTGCTGTGTACAAGGGGACAATCCCTTCCCTAGTCCTGCTGGCCACCCTATTCCTGATACAGGCCAGGATGCTGTTGACCTTCTTGGCCACCTGTGCACACTGCTGGCTCATATTCAGGCAGCTGTTGACTAACACCCCCAGGTCCTTTTCTGCTGGGCAGCTTTCCAGGTTGCTGGTTGGACTCAATGATCTTCTGGACGATTATATGATTCACAGAATCACAGAATCACAGAATCACAGAATTATCAGAGTTGGAAGGGACCTCTAGAGATCATCTAGTCCAACTCCCCTGCTAAAGCAGGATTGCCTACAGCACATTACTCAGGACTGCATCCAGGTGGGTCTTGAAAATCTCCAGGGAAGGGGACTCCACACCCTCCCTGGGCAGCCTGTGCCAGTGCTCTGTCACCTGAACCGTAAAGAACTGTTTCCATGTATTTGAACGGAACTTCCTGTGTTCTAACTTGTGCCCATTGCCCCTCGTCCTGTTACTGGGAACCATTGAAAAGAGCCTGGCTCCATCCTCCTTCAACCCACCCTTTAGATACTTGTACACCAAATTTCCATGATTTCATTTTTCACAGTCCTCTTATGAGTTTTAATGGAGGTAAAGTGATTAATATTCCAAAATTACAAAGTGCAAAATGCTCTTAGAATGATAGCCAACTATGTTTCAGAGCAGCAAAGTTGTTCAGGCCTGTTCCAGTGCTACTCCATTATTTTGTTCAACAGCCTGTTCTAGAAAAGGTAATCATGACTAAGTGAGTGAGGTAACCAGGACCAGGCCAGTGAGACCAGGAGCAGGGCAGTCCCAGTAGCAGGGCAAGGGATCAGTACAATTTGTGGGATATGGCTCTCTCTATTTATTTTTACATGTTTGTTTTGTATGATTCAAAGAAGTTTAGAAGTACTACTGAAAACAAACTTCACGTCTATTTTGTGTTATGAATATTATTATTATTATGTGTTTTCTCAGCTAACAAAAATGAAGCACTGAGATGTAATAATTTAAAACTGACACACATGCATATTTAGGCATTATTTAAGTAGCTGAATTTGGGAGCAACAAACACATCTCAAAGCCAGCCTTTTATTTAGCTATCTACACCCAAGAATTTGGTTCAAAAGTGATTTAACTCAGGTCATCTAGAAATTTCACAGTAGGTCAAAGAGTAAACCCATGTTTTCAAGTGCTTATCTTCAACTATCAGACAATCTAGTCTGCTGCAGCCCACAAGGTAAGTGCCTAGGTCTCACAAATGAAGTCACTCCATAGACAGCTTTCCACCCGCACGTAGATATATATGCATATGCATTTGCATTGCAGACACTTGTCTTTTTCTGCTTCTTTGCATTTGCACACAGAAGAGGTGAACATAATAGGTTGTTGTTTCCTTTATTTATAGCCCTCAAGAACACCCAAAGTCCAAAACTACCATGCTCATGCCCTATCAATCTTGTTGAAAGGTACAGAGTGTATTGTAGATTTACGAAAGCAATGATGCAGCGTATTGACTGATTTGAGACTCAGTGTCTCGAGAGACTTACACCAGTCCTTTGGAAAGTAAAGATGGATGACTAATAGAAATGAGAAGACAAGTTGAACAACCTCCTGCCAGTTCACTGATTAGAAAGAGATAATTAAAGTGTTTTTTTGCCATAGATTTGGCCTTGTAGGACTCAGCAGACCAAGTGCCAAATTGATCTCAAATCAATGGAGGAAAAAGGCATTGTGAAGGATGGGGAAACAATTTGAAATGAACCTTCTGTGGTATACTGACAAAAATAAGGTAGTGTCAATAGTTTAGAGGACAGCCAGGACTGGTCAGAACTTCAGCTCATGCTCAACAGATCCTGTGATGTAAATAAGTTGTTTCAGCTGGTTTATGCAAACAATCTCATTTACAACATGACATTATTTTCATCAGTTCTTTTCTATTAAATCAAGTGCAATTTTACACTTTGGGTTTTTCACGTGTCGCACTTTAAGCCAGGACAACAGCTAGGACCACGCAGCTGCTCTCTGGGACTGGGGGGAGAACTGGAAAACTAAAAGTGAGAAAATTTGTGGGTTGAGATAAAGACAGTTTAATAAGTAAAGCAAAAGCCATGCACGCAAGCACACCAAACCAAGGAATTCATTCACCACTTCCCATCGGCAGGCAGGTGTTCAGCTATCTCCAGGAAATCAGGGCTCCATCGCATGTAATGGTTACTTGAGAAGACAAACGCCGTCACTCTGAACGTGTTTCCCTTCTTTCTTCTTCCCCCAGTTTTATATGCTGAGCATGACATCATACCGTATGGAATATCCCTTTGGTCAGTTGGGGTCAGCTGTCCTGGCTGTGTCCCCTCCCAACTTTTTATGCACCCTGAATCTACTCGTGGGTAAGGCAGTGTGAGGATCAGAAAAGGCCTTGACCGCTTAGCAACAACCAAAAACATTAGTGCTCTATCAACAGTATTTTTCATCCCAAATCCAAAACATAGCACTATATCAGCTGCTGGCAAGAAAGTTAACTCCATCCCAGCTGAAATCATGACATCATGGTTGTATCTTTTCTTCCTTTTTTGTTAGCAACATCTTCCTATCCAGTATCACATCTTCTGTTACAACAATAGAAGTAATCTTCTGTTCTGTCAGAATCAATATTGTTCTTTCCTCCTGCAGAATTTTTAGGACACTCAAACTTTAACACAGGTTCTGTGTCTCCGACGCCCAGAACATAACATGAACCTTAATCCTGCCTGGCATCAAACAGATTGCTTCCTTTGGCTTTTCCACAAAAATCTCCTATGTTATATCATAGTCAAAGAGACAGTCATATCTTGTCTGTGGTGGGTTAAGCTTGGCTAAGAGCCAAACACGCACCCAGCGGCTCACTCACTCCCCCTCCTCAAAGGACAGGGGAACAAAATGGGACAAAAAAGCTCAGGGGTGAAGAAAAAGACAGGGAGATTGCTTACCAGTTACCAATGTGAGCAAAACAGACTCAACTTGGGGAAAATTAATGTGGTTTATTGCCAATTAAAATAAATCAGGATATTGAGAAACAAAGACGAAATTAAAGCAATACTTTCCCCCACCCCTTTTTCCCAGGTTCAACTTCACTCCTTCACTGCTGGCTCCTCAACTGCTCCCCACACTGTTAACCTGCGTCATCATGGTCTTCACCATGGGCTGCAGGGGAATATCTGCTCCGGCGCCTGGAGCACCTCCTCCCCCTCCTCCTTTACTGTCCCTGGTGTTTCTCTGCACTGCTGTTTCTCTCATTTTTTTGCACCCCTCATACAACCATGCAGTGTTTCGCCTTTTCTCAAATAAACATTTTAGTTGAAGAGTGTAAGCCAACATTTCCTGTGCCTCAGCTTAAAATTCTGAATCTATATAGATGTGTTTAACTAATAATTAAATCACTTTCACTGGCTTAGTAACCTGCCTGCTGAGATACTATGCCCTCTTCTTTCTGTTTATTCTTAAAAACAATGTTTATGCATTTTCCTACTCTGCCCTCCTAAGCTCTTGATTCACATTACTTAGAAAAATTAGCAAAGGCATAACTCAGAGATAGAACAATATTTAGGTAAGGAGATGCTATTTAACCCAAAATACCACAATATTTATTTTATAACATACCAAGCAACTGAAGAATATTCATCATTTTCTTTGGTTACAAAACACTGTCAAACAGCATTATCATCTATAAAGATGTAATTTTAAAACTCTTTCTGTAAGAAAGTATACACATCTGAAAGTTGCATTTCTCATACACAAAAAAAAAAAACCCTTTGTACTTCCATATTGTAGACACTGAAAGCTATAGAGAGAATTATCCAGACTCCCCTTGCAGTCAATGGAGAAAAAAAAAAGGAGGAGGATATGATCTCCTGCTACAGAAGATGAATAAAATTAGCCAGCTCTCTTTAAAGGTGCTTATTTCCTTCTTTTGAATATAGTGTCTGGACAACTAATTCAGATACAGATGTTTAGACTTTAGATGTCTAAATGTTTGTGTTGAGCTTAGTGATACGAACCCCACCCTGTGACTCTTCGTCCAAAAACAATACCTCAGTTTCAGACTTCACTAGCCATTTGTTAAAATTATAACTCAAGTGAAAGATAATAGGATTTCTTCTTCAAGGAAATGAATGACTGATTTGTGATTAAATAGCAAAAGAAGAAGTCAAAGGTGAAAAGGAGGTGAAGAGCTGATGTTTGACATTCAGATAAAATCAGAGCATCAGTAATGTATAGTGCAGCTTCCTAATGGAAGCTAATTCATGTTAGTAGATCTTTGCCCTTAGTTTAAGACTTTCTACAGCTGAAATAAATGGGCCATGCTAGTGCTCACTCCCTTAAAATTAGGTTGGTTCCTTGGGTCAGGTATGAGTGATGAATTCCTAACGCTGAAATGGAGTATTGCCAGTTTCAAGAAATGCTTTTCACTGTTTATAGGTAAATCAAGTATAACACACTTTCAGATTCTCAAATAATTTTAAGTGACTTGAGAATATTTCTCATGAAGTTTCCCCCAAAACTTGTTACAGAATAATACATAATGTTACAAACAGTCTCTGAGTGCAATCTGGGACTATTCAAACAACGTGCCTTTCAGCAAAGGGAAATTGCTTTTTGCGTCAACTCTTTCTGTTCTGTCCTTCATATAGTGACATTCAGGGTAGTAACATGCAAATACTCTTAGAATGGAACTGGCTGCTATAAGTAAAACAAAAACTATTTTCTCATCAGTTTTAGCACTAGAAAAGTAGGATAGGAGACAGTAAACTTTAAATCATCAGTATGATCAAAGTACTGGCTTTTTTTCCCCAAAAAAGAACTTTCTTTCAAGTAGAGTTACAACAATTCACTTCCTAAGCGAAATTTTTGTGTTTCTCCTCTGTATTTCTAAAAAATCCTCTAAAATTATACTTTCACACTGTTTAGCAGTAAAAGGGTGACTTTCTGCAGGAGTACTGTGACTTCATGAATATCACAAACAAAAGGCCTTACCTCAAGCATCAATGCTCAGGTGTTTAGAAGGTTATATAAAATTAAATTGCAATGAATTCATAATTCAAGCTTGCAACAAACTGATACAAAAAGGGTAGAAAAGTTATAATTGTATTAAAGCCTCAAATTCATATTTTTAGTATATTTAGTATCTTTCACTGAAAATACAAAGAGCTAATAAAAGGAAAAAGCCATGCAACGGCTGACTATCTACAGACATCATCCAAAGCAGCTTGTTTCTTCCTTGGAGTATTTCAGTGCCTCAATTCTGTCATCGAACTGTCACCATGACGTGTTCAGAGCCGATGTCCAAAGGCAGCCGTGCACTCAGGCGCACCCCATTAAATCACTAACAAACCGTGCATCCTCTCACCCTATACAAGCGCACATGCCCACACAGTCAGAGCCTACCCATTTATCTGGCTCTCATTATTGCTACATCTGAGCATGTAACAGTCTTTCATGTACCTATGTTCATTTTATGAGCTCGAAAAATAACGTTACCTCATTTTACAGATGAGGAACAGGCAGACATATACAAAAGTAGAACTCAATTCAAAACACGTAACTTACTGGACCATAGCTAGTTCAGAGCAGCTTTCACAGACATCTCTTTGCTTTGCATTTGGCTTCGTGTTGACATAAAGATGGAGACGCTGTGAGAAGAATTACTACAGGATGATTGCAAGCAAGAAACGCTCCTGTTATGAATCCTGTTGTGAAATGGTTTATAAACATCATGCAGGTCATTAAATGGCAAAAATGACTCATATATTTAGGGCATAATGTACAAATATTTTCAACAAAAGATGGAAGCATCATTTTATGTTTAAAATTATATCGGATAGGATATTAGGTTATATATTCAGAAAAAATATCACATTACAAGCAGAGGAATGAAATGTTAATGGTATTGATAGGTCTTTTCCATTTCCAGGTGTCTCATTTACTACCCAATTTTACTGTCAGTGTCTTATTTCTTTTCTTTTTTTCCCCAGATGCCTGTCTCTCTTTTATATTACTATTTCTTAGTAACATCAGTTACTTCTTTCCTCCCCCACCATTCAGTTTGATCATAAGATCACTGCAACGTAGCTGTATTCCCCCCTTCTAAACCTGGCTTATAAAAAATGTTTCTGTGCTTGTAATAAATGAAGAACAAATATTACTGACTTTGAAACAAGTGTCACTGGCACAGAAGATAAGAACAACCAAACTTTGCACATCCTATTAACAGGTTGCAAAGAATATCAGAGAATTCCAATGTGGACACATTACGTTTTGCTATCTACAGAGAAATCCTGTGTTGAAAGGAGGAGAAAAACAAAACAGTTGCTCTGATGCAAATCAAAGGCATGGAGTTCTGAGAAATAAAAAAAAATAAAATTAAAAGGAAATAGTCAGTGTAAGTTTCTAGCCGTCTGATAAATTGTGTTCAAGATATAATTTTAAAACAAACGATAAAATATTGAAAGGAGTAAACAGCTTAGTAAAAGGTGGAAAGGCTACGCTGCTAAGCTTTACTGAAATTACATCTGAGCATGATTCTCTTGTAATAAAACTAGCTACAGCTACAGCTTCAGTCCCCATGTCTGAGAAGCAAAATGGCACCATTAATGAAGTCAAAAGGAAGATTCATTAGAGTACTGGTGACAGTAGTGTCAGCATCGATATATGATTCAAAAGGTTATCCTGACAATCATACAACAGCATTGAGACAATTGTTTGTCCATACCAGAAGAAAAAGACTCTATTCAGAAGAACTACTCAAACATTTGTGCTTAACTCCTTCTGTATCCCCCTCCAAAAATATCTAAGCACCCATTTAGCTTTGATTACATCCTTTCAATTAATAAAATTAAGGGAAAAAAAAGGAAAATGCAAAATAGCCTGACCACTACTGTATCTCTTGCATCAAGCCCAGAGTTTTCACCGAAACTCAAGCTTCTGTTTTAGAAAGATATCCGATATTGATCTGAAGATTAGAAGTGGCAGAGCACTCCCTCTTCCCTAGGTGTTTCAATGATTAATCATCCTTACTCATTTCAAGTCAGGATTTGTCTGTACCTAGCTTCCAGCTGTGGGATTTTGTTACGCTCCTAGTTTACAGATTAAAGAAAGTACCACTGACAGAAACGTTTTTTGTTCCCTACGTATTCATAGGCTATCAAGACACATTTTAACTTTTTCTTCAACAACTTAAAGAGCCAAAGGTATAATTTAATGTTAATCAGGTACTTAAGCACTTTTTTTAACAATTGTGCTTTCCTAGAGCGCTGAATTTGTAAAAAAAGTATAAAAAGTGAATCAACCATTACGGACACACTTCTCCACACCAAACATTGCATTATAAACATGGAAAGAGAAGCTTAGCACCTGTCAGATACACAACCATAGGTTTCCCTGGGAACTAGGCTGTTAACTGCTGTAACAGACAATCCTTTTTTCCCCCCACTCCAGGTAATCATAGAATTATAGAATGGTTTAGGTTGGAAAGGACCTTGAAGATCATCTAGTTCCACCTCTCACTAGACAAGGTTGCCTAAGGGCACATCCAGCCTGGCCTTGAACACCTCCAGGGATGGGGCCTCAACAACCTCTCTGGACAACCTGTTCCAGTGCCTTACCACCCTCACAGTGAAAAACTTCTTCCTAATGTTCAATCTGAACCTGCCCTCTTCCAGTTTAAAGCCATTCCCCCTTGTCCTATCTCTACGTGCCCGAGTAAAAAGTCCTTCCCCAGCTCTCCTGTAGGCCCCCTTTAGGTACTGGAAGGCCGCAATAAGATCTCCCCAGAGCCTTCTCTTCTCCAGGCTGAACAGCCCCAACTCTTTCAGCCTCTCGAATTTGAAAGCAAATCCTTAATATTTTCAGAGAAATCAGGAAGGAGAAAGAAGTCATTCCAGAACAGGGCGCAGAAAATGTGTTTTTCCAGGAAGAGCAAAAGCTGTGAGGCCAATTTCTATGTAGGGATTACAATCTATACCATAGTAAAGAAGCCTAACAGTAATATGCCTGCTTATGATGACAGCTGTACATATATTTCAGGTGAACCCAGTTTCCTGTTCACCTATATTTCAGGTGAACATAGCTTACTGAAAAAGTACAGAGCACAGTGTATTCTACAGGCTTAACATTTTATCTACATCTAGCAAAGACTATCAACTCCTGACCAACCAGGCCCCTCAAGGAGGCCATGAGGCACTGCCTGACCTTTCAGCAGCATTACAGCAGAAGGATCCATCATCTGTACATTACAAAGAATAGCATCGGGAAAGAAAGACAGTGAGCTGTGGCATGACATGAGGAAAAGGTATTTTGCTATTTTCATACACAGAATTGTTCTGGTTTTCACTGGGATGGAGTTAATTTTCTTCATAGCAACTTGTTGGTGCTGTTTTGGATTTGTGAGGAAAACAGCATTGATGACATAAGGTTGTTTCCGTTACTGCTGAGTAGTGCTTACACATCATCAAGGCCTTTTCTGCTTCTCACACCGCCCCACCAGTGAGTAGGCTGGGGGTGCACAAGAAACTGGGAGGAGGGGACACAGCTGGGACAGCTAACCCCAGCTGACCAAAGGGATATCCTATTCCATATGATGTCATGCTCAGTAATTAAAAGCAGGGGGAAGAAGAAGGAAGGGAGGACATCTGGAGTAATGGCATTTGTCTTCTCAAGGAACCATTATGCATGATGGAGCCCTGCTTTCCTGGAGATGGCTGAACACCTGCCTGCCGATGGGAAGTGGTGAATGAATTCCTTGTTTTGCTTTGGTTGCATGCACAGCTTCTCCTTCACCTTTTAAACTGTCTTTATCTCATCCTATGAGTTTCTCACTTTTACCTTTCTGATTCTCTCCCCCATCTCACTGGGGGAGCGTGAGCAAGTGGCTGTGTGGGGGTTACCTCCCTGCTGGGGTTAAAGCACATGAAGCTTTATTGGAATTTTTTAGGAATACCTAAGCAAAAGTATTCTTAATGCTATTTGCTTCCATTAATATTAAAAAAATATTTTGGAGGTCAGGGTAGAATACTGCGTTCCTGTCTAACAAAGGCTGCCGTTACTCTTTATCTGGCATGACAGAAAACAGAGAAGTAATACTGAAGGGTGATATATATTTCCATTGGATTGAAATCTCGATGTATTCTTGATTGGAATTATTAGTAAAGTATTATAATGCATACATATACATATTTTAAAACTCTTACTTAAAGTATTATTTATATTTCTGTTTCATTATTTTAATTAAAAAGGGGAAACTGAGGATAAAATAGCTACTATAGACACAGTCACAAGAAGCTTACTGAGTCACAGCTTTTGAATAAGAAAAGCCGATGAAATCCACCAGCTCCTTCTTATTAAATGTATTCTGCTAACACACTAGCTTCAACTGACCTTATTCATGGACACAAAGTCCAGGAAGGTGCTGGTGAGAAGTTCTCTCTTGAAAGGAAAGAAAACTGCAGATTCTGAGTTTTTCACTTTATACCTCAGGGATATGAAAACACATTTCAGCTTGAAGTAACTGTGTAACATCTGTAGAGAGTGTTTGAGGTTGAACTTGATATAAAAAATTCATGCATGTTCTTGAGGGTAAAAAAATGAAGCCTTAAGATTTATTAAATGATTTACAGATGTAACAAAGATGTGTAGACCTTCAGAAAGAGCAGAAGCAGTAGTATGCTGAACTAAAGAAATGATCCATCTAACCCACTATTCTAACTCCGGCACATAACAGTATTGGTAATTTCACAGGAAAATCCATAACAAAATTTTCTTTATTAAACAATTATTGAATTCTTGAGAAAACTACCCATTACAGAACTAACTTTCTCTACCCCAGGTGTACTTAAGAAATGGTACACATATTAAGTGTAACTAATACTTCAGTTTGTTGTGGCACAGAGCAGTGTCTTTCTGCTGCTACTGCCACTAATTTACCAGTTGAGCTTAGCACTGAATGCTCTACTCAGTTTGTTAGCAGACTCTCTGCTGTTCTTATTTATGTTTGCCAATAAATTCTTAAATCTTACCCTCGTTTCCCTGTCACCAGAATGTTATGAGGGAAAAGTTATACATTCAAAAAGAAAAAAGAAAAAACAGTCTTTCAAATTTGTTCCCTTCATGATTTCTTCTATTTATTTTAAAATACAGTTTAATAGACTGATCATGACAACATTTCAGCTTTCAAAAATGGCCATCAAAAATACAGCAAAGAAACTTGCACAACCAACAACATAAAGGCAAGAACCACACACAAATGGCACATTTCTTTATTTGAGTGCTTGTTTGCAGCCAAGATAGAAGAAATTTAATGCGTTTTCATTATCTGTTCCATTCTATGAAATGTGAAAGAGAGAGACCAGTTACTGGGAACAACACTTACTATCAGCAAGGACAAAGGCATGTTTCTCTTCTCCGCTTTTACCCATCCTACCATCCTTTGTCTATCTTATTACCTCCTGGAGGCATCCTAAGTGTTGGATGCACAAAAGAACTTCCCATAATTTGTTCTACAATTCCCTGAAACACACTATATTCTTACTTTATCGCTGCTCCAGTCCTTAATAACACAACCCATTTTACCGTTTGCTCCACATGTCCAAACGTTGTTATGAGACCCAATGGCTAAGCAGATTGCTTTGTCACTGTTAACCTGAGCGAAGGCTATGTTAGCCTAGAAGATATCTGATTATACAACAGTTATGCAGAACAGCAATTTGATAGCCCATCTGCGTAGATGGTTAATTGCATCTACACAGAATGTGTTACAGAGTGTTGGTACAATACCATTATTATCCTGGTATACCGTCTATTATTAGGAAGCTGAGTGTGCAATCAAGAACACAGCATGCAAAACATATATTTATTCTAACTGCATGTCACAATGCAGAAAATAAGCAAATATCAACAACAACAAGAAGCAATTCACAAGATGCATGTAATCCCGGGAGCTTATCTTTCCAAAAGGAAGTTATTTCTTATTTCTGTTTTAATAGGAAGATATGCGACTCTACTATATGCTAATAATGATTTTATACACTGAAATTTGTTAGAAAAGGAGCATTTGTATGGCTTTCATTCTAACTTAGGTACTTTTTTTAAATGAAAATTTGAATAGCTTTGCCTCAGTGGGGCAACGCAGTCTATTGAAAATCGCTTCAGTGATAATGCATAGAATCTAAAGATTTTTCTGAAAATCAGTAGGAGGTAATCCAGTCTGCCTGACTTAGGTGTTTCTCTCTATTTGTCATCTACTTCTAGACCAAGTTCAACGTCTACTGCTTTCATCAGTGAAAACCCTGAGTCCCAGTTGCAGACAACGGCAGTAGCGTTGCTGCTGGAAAAGCAGTCTAACTATTGCAGTGGTGCAGTGGAAACAATGATGCACCCAGCTCACCTGACCAGTGGATAAACAAGAGGACACTGAGCAGGACTTCTTTTGCCATCAAAGGACTAATGAAGGTCCACACAAGACACCTGTAGCATTGCAGACATGCAAACATCTAGATACAGGTTCATTAGAGTGTATGACGTTAATTGAAAATACAGGCAATGTTGGAATGTGAAGGGACTTAGCATATGGGTAAAGTAATCAGCCCTTAAAGGCGAACCATAAAGATGTGGCAGAAAAATGCTAAACAGACAGATTGGATACATCTTGGATTTGGAGTGTTTTATTCTGGGCTACTAAGCAGGTAACCCCACAACATGACAGCACGAGTACAAACAGTCTTAGATTAACTACTTGCCATTTACTTCCAACAAAGGGACACCCATTACAAAGCTAATCTTGAAATCCATGTTAAAGGTCAATGAGCACAATTTAACTTTGGAGCAATCAATATAATATTGAAGAGTAGGTAAACTATTCCAGGCCTAACCCTGGAATAAATAGGTTAAAGTGCCAGTATCCACACATTTCTGACTTCTTTCAGTGCAGCAGCAAAGTTCAAGGCTTCTGCTCTTTAGAGGAGAAATTGGGGAAATGTATTCATACTACTGTCTGAACATAAAGGCAGGAGATCAGCAAAGATGATGAAACACTAGTAAAATTTCACACAGATTATGACAGTAAAGAAACTGCTGTGTCTGGTCTGGTAGCCAGAAGTTCAGTGAGGTGCTTATTGCACACCAGCTGTTTTTTTCCCCGCAGCTCTTAGCGTATAGCCTGACAAGTCCGTAAACTGTTACATGGAATAGGAAAACTGGCAGCCTATTTTCTACTCAGAGATGCAGGCACAGCCATTTTTTATCTGGCTATTACCTAACGGAAAGGAACCCTCAAGTTCCCTGGACTAAATTTGTCTATACCAAAGTCTGTGCAATGCCACCCACAAAAAAACAGTGTTTAACCTATAGAATGCTCTATATGATTGTGTCCAAACACATGTAGCATGGGTTATTTTTAGGTGATAAATTGAGAAAGGTTCTCTTAAATTTAACTCCTACAAAAATAATCTGTGTATTGATATCCCCAGCATTGTTTTCGTTATCAGCTCTGCCATGAGCACTATTTATGCAAAACAATTTTTGAACTATGCAATAGAACACAATCAAAGTCTACCTCAATCCTGGATAAGTTATTTCTAACTAAGAAAACCCTCATATTATGATTCACGTGTCTTTTTAGAGCTTTAAGACTTAATAATGTCATCTCACATTTGAGTACAGTGCTTATCCTGGATTTTGAATTATGAAATGCTGATGTGTAATGCATAATCAAGGTCTTCCAAGTGAATAATGTGACAAAGGTCCGTGAATATAATTAACCTGCTTGAAAAAGGCAGAGAAATTAGGATTAGGCATATATAAAACATAACTCTGGTCATTTAGTCACAGATTTTACAGGGAAGATGAATATTTTAAATCAGCACTTTAATCTTGATGTTGACAGTAGATAAAATTAAGCAGGTGATTCATTTTTACCTCATACACGTTACTGTTATAACATCTATAAAATGTATGCACTCTTGAACTGCTACATAAATCCAATCTCATTCTTATAGTTTACATACAGTAAGACTTGTTTCAGATTTTTACTACTACCTTCAGATAAGAGAACTATTGTCACAGGACCTGCGATATACATTTCACAGTCTATTCATGGCACTTCATAGTCAACAATATCTGAGTAGATTCTATTCCTTTGCATATAAAAGTCATCATCAGCATTGATTACTCTACCCTTTATTTCCACTAGCGTAGGACTATCATTCTTTTGAAGTACAGCATAATAATCATATTCCACAAGTTGAGGTATGCACACTTAATGCAATTTATATGATGTTTCTTCTACACTGAGCCTGAGCAATACAAAAAAAAAACAAAAAAGACCATGGAAAAATACCTGTGCTACTCTCCAAGGAGTAGGAGGCACATATTTTTTATGTTCTCAGAACCACATTTGTAAACTTTATAATGGCTAACAATCTTTATTTAAAAAAGAGGATATGCCACAATTAATGCGGTTGTTAGCAGTCCTAATTCAGCCACTTTATGTACATGCTTTATTTTGGCACAGATTTCCATACAGCCCTTTTTTTCTCCCAACCTTTATCAGTGATTACTTAATGAATAGTTCTTGAATAATTTGTGCATATATACTGCCTTGTCATGTTGCTGTAGATGACTCAAGCTTTGTTCTGAAAAAAAAAAAAAACCACAACTATTTATTGTCAAACACTTTTACAGTTCTTAATGATACTACATAGAGTTCTTTACTAATAAACTATATTTTCATAGTGTCATTTGAAGAGGGTAAAAGGGAATTATCCTATTTTATAAATGGAGAAATTGGGCAGAGACAAATGAAGAAGACCCTACTTTGGGAACTTTAGCACATGCCTTATCCATTAACAAACAAACAAACAAAAAAGCATGTTAGGTTGAGTTTAAGATGCTCAAGGAACAGCTGCCTACTTTCAGGTATGACAGTTTTTTTCAAATAGTCCTACGGCACTGTAGCTGGGCAGCCAGAAAATAAAGAATGCAAGTAGAGAAAGAAGTTTATTAAGTAACTTTTAATATCATGTAGGAAAGACTGTGAAAATAGCAGGAATCGGATGTAAATCTTTAGGACAGCATTCCAGAATCTTACCAGTGATGATGTGTACCCTCATAAACAAAAGAGGGTCTGGGACTGATCTCTGACCCTGCCAGTGGCACAGCCTGGCTACACCACTTTTGAATCCCTTGTGGAGTCCCCGTGACCAGGAGACATTACTTTTATTGGTAGGGGGTGGGTGGGAGGGTGTCAATTCAAAATTTCTGAAATTATGTGAAGGTTGTGTGACAACTGATCAAACTAATGTTTCTATAAGATAAAAGTGACACGATCTATTGATTACAATAGAGTATGGCATGAGGCAGCATGACAATCTAGGAACATACAACCTGATGGGACAGTACTGGAGGATAACATAGAGCAGAAGGAACTAAATCTCGATCAGTCATGTCCACGCTTCCCACCAGGAGTGGTCCCTAGCACACATTATTTCAATGACTAGGCACTCTATCAGACATTTTATCTACACTGTGAGCAGTGTCCTTGACCAGGTGGCATCAGTGAGTTTACGCCCACAATGGCCAACCTGTTCCACTGCTCCATCAATCTCCTAGAGATTTTTTTTCTTCCCTGAGTTCATTCTGAGCTTTGTAAACCACAATTCATAGACATTTCAGTTTGCTACATCATTTGGCACAATCAAAAAAAAAATTTCGTCTGCCATCCTTGTAGCTACTTCCAGTAGTGGTAGGCACATATTAGATGATTGCTTTCAAGCCTCCTTTTCACCACAGTAAAGGGGCACAGGTCCTGCACCCTCTTTTCATCAGAGGTGCTTCAGGCACAAGCCACCTTGAGAGCCATCTGCTAAACCTCTCCAGATTCTTCACATCCCTTTTGAACCATGAGCCCAGAACTAAACATGGCATTGGGGTTGACAATATGTGATATAACATTTTTCAATCCACTGAACTGGTCTTTTTCTAATGTAGCCCAGTGTATTTGCATTATTTTCAAGGAGTCCACCAGGCAACTGTGCACGAATCCATTCCAGTTTCTGTCTACACTTTGAACTACTCCCATCTAGAGCAGAACTGTCTTGGAGAGTGCTAGTCTGAGTAGTTTACAATAGTTAACTGACAATTTGATCTCATTTGGGAGATACTCCAGATAAAGGGTATTTATCCAAATGAACAGTTCCTCACTGACACGGGGGGGAAAAAAAGGTTTATAAGAACTTCATCCTTATTTATATGCCTAAAGGACAGAATTATTTCTAATAATATCTAGTAGCTCTTGTCATTTTCAAAAGGGAGTGTTGAGTAGGCATTTATTTACTTCTAGCCACAGATTATTTGCTTCTACTCCCAACTGTATTTGTTCTGAGCATTTTTGAATTTCTGAGACATTCACAAGTCGGTTACTCTATTTGCCACCCTTTTGAAAAGGTTGGTGTAAGTTATGAGATCAAATCACATATTTCTGATTTTACATCCTACTACTTAATATTGTTTAAAATACAACCTCAAAAACACTGCTAATTAAAAAATTCCCACTGACATCTCATTCTTTAGTATTCTTCTCTGATGTTTGGCTGAGTGTTTATTACCACTATATGAATGCAAAAGGTTGTTGTTTTGAAAGTTTAAAGTATAATAGAAAAGACTTAGTTTTTCCTCTTCATTATCTTCACTATGTTAAAAAAGGCTTTTTGTCTTTGTACCATTCCAAAAAATAAAGAAAAAATATCCTTTTAGATTAAAACTTACTCTCACACTGTGCTTAATAGAACAATATATCTATTTGCTTCTTGTACCCTGAATACATTTTTGTGTTGTGCTGTTATGCATGAAATATGCTATAACTTCGGACCAGAAAATAGTATACTTATCTCACTGTGCTTTATGTTATATAATTGATCCAAACACAAAAGCGCTAGTCTTTTTTGCAGAAATAGACAAATGATTTAACTTTTTAATTAAACTTTAAAGCTTTTAATTAAATGCCTAAATTGCAAAGAACTATTTCAGTTTAAACTGTCTTTAGATTGTTGGATATGTATTTTCCTATTGCATCTCCTCTGACCTGGAAAGTAACAAAAAGCAATAAATCACATTCTCACTTCTTAATTGGTACCATTAACGCTTCTTTAATTATCCAGGCAGACAAGCACTGATTGTGCACATGCTGCAGGTAAAACAGCCACTTCTGTCACTAATATATTTCAAATGCTTTTAAAGTATCCACTAGCTGAATAACTTCATTTCCTTGTTTCCTACACTATTGTTGTACTGTACTTCCAATGCATTTCCAAGTGAAGCAACATGGCCCAGCAAATAAAGCACAAATTTAATGAATTCGGTAGTCTCTTTTCATCTGACATTAATCTGGAGTGACCTTGAGGACACAGCTTTCGTTCTTCACACATTGGACACTTCTGTACCTTCTATATACAGATGATAAACTCTTTGATACACAGAGTATTTCCATGTGTGTGCCCAGAACTTCATGCTTGTGACCCCAATGAGGGTTTCTAGACACCACTGCTGTGCTAGAAATAAGAAAATAATGATAGTTACACCACCTAAATCTCTTCAGTGGGTTTCTTTTGTATAGGGAGAGAGAACCTAACTGTTACTAGTCAACATAGTGGCATGGACAACCACACCTGACTGTAGAAGTCAAATATATCAGTAATCAAATACCAAATATATCCACCCAATTTCTTTTCTGTTTTGAATCTCAGCTATGAAGGACGCTAGCTTTTCGTGGAATATCCATTTTCTTTTTATATCTTAAAACTTTGCTCTCTGCACTAATACTGTGGACTAGCAGAGCTCTGTTACGAGTGCTTTATACTACTTAAGCACTAGTTGTGGTGTCAGATGTCTGTCCCCCAGATATGGATTTGGTGGATGGTGGTAGCATGGGGACACAAGAACAGGGCTGCTCCATGAAGGAGAGCAACGCCGGAGCTGAGGGTCAGAGCTGTGCTCTCACTGACCAGGACACAGACCCACAAGACCTGAGCAAGGCCACATGGTGATAATAATGGGTTTCTTCATCAATGCAGTGCACTTCAGACATGATAAATGTGGTCCAGGTTCATCTGGAAAGTTCAGTCAGAAAAAGCAGCAGACTGGGCCAGAGAAAGACTAGAGACAAGGCTATGACATGTGTCCAAGGTCCATGCAGATAGAATACCTGTGCCACAGGCCTAAGGTCTGAGCAGGACGCTCGGCTGCTTATAGCATCTTTCCAAGGCCTCTCCTGAAGAGCAGCCACTGTCTCCAAGGAAATACCGTACATGCCCACTGCATCCTCACTTTGCAATTTATAAAATGCAATCCCAGTCTTTCCAAAGGCTTTCCATCATAAATTCCTGCTGCAGCCAATGCCCAAGAAAAAGAAGGACATCAGAAAAAGTGAGGAATATATCTTAATTCTCTTCTGGTAGAGGTAAGGTAAAGGTAAAGGCTAGGCAATGTTGACTGAGTGTGCTCCATCTCAGGTACCGCAGATAGATTTAAGCAAAGACTGTGAAATCTGTACGTAGCAGAAGCCTGTTCAGCACTGGATGCCCAAGTCAATCATTCAGGTTCCCTTTCTCTTTTAAGCAATGATCTCAATCTTTTAATGAAGTGATAAATACGGCAATCCTTTAGAAATATAAAATATAGTAAGAATAGAGACATGCTAATGCACACAATTAAAATTAGTTTGTTTTCTTTACAAGAAAAAAAGTATAGCTATAAAGCTAAAAGGAATTTGGTCAACTTTTTTTTTATGCACAGCACTTGATAAAACATAAACTTTTCTTGCTTCAACTACATCCTTGAGGAAGCTGCCAGAACATGTTATTTGTCAGATTAAGAGTGAAGCAAAGGAAATTACTAGTTTCTCATTCTCTTTCTCTGCCATTTTTCTATGGAGATTTAAAAAAGTTCTTTCTTTCATTCCTTAACACAAAATGTCAGCTAAGTATAAATGATGTCAACTTGGTACAGGCCTTACTTCACATTTATTAAATCAATGGAGCTATTTCACTAGCACTGTTAAATCAGGGTATCACCTAAGAATGTAAAAAAAATGTGAATCCTAAAAGTCAAGGTTATGTTACTGTAGCATAATAATTACCATACATTTCTTTTCACACTGTCAAGTTTGCATTTCTGTTGTGATAACAGCTACTTTATGCTACTATTCTACTATTTATTTGAAACATCAGATGAGATAAAGCTCGTTATAAAGTAAAATAAAATCACTTAGATAAGGCAAAATTCAATCCAAGATAAAACTTACCTTTTAATTCTAGTATTTTAGGGGTGTTTTGTATTTCATTACCAATTTGGTGTTAAATTTGCTCTGCTAAATAATGCCATCACATAATGCTGGCACAAATTACCCACTCTTAAAGGGGAAGAGGACGTGGCGTGGTTCCAATCTATGTAAATTCAAAACAGATAATGAAGGTTTACAGTTCAGCGCTATTGACTTTCTGATGAAGAATACCTTTCATTCATACTTGAATTTACATATACAAAATTCACATTTTTACTCTAGACTAAAAAATGACTGGCCCTGTAAAATAGTGAATCTGTAATCAGCTTGAGTGATTGATAGGAAATACAATCAAGGTTTTGTGCAACTTTAATTTTATACTTGGACTTGATGTGCAAAAAGTCTGATGGGAAAGAATGTTGGTCATTGTAATATGCTTGACAAATGGATTAAACTCAAAACCTTAAAACATTTACTGAATAGATTTAAATTAACAACTATTGTTTTTCTGAAGATGTTTCACAAACTCTGCCCAATAATGAAAACATGAATTGCAACAAAGTAAAATATGAAAAAAGGCATCTAAAGATAGGGATTGAGGAAAAAGAAAGATATTTAAAGTATATTGGTAATGAGAAATTCTAATTATAGAATATATCCATTATTACATTTGAGTGCACCCTTAGCAAGTTTGCAGATGACACCAAACTGAGTGGTGCAGTTGATATATTTGAGGGAAGGGATACCATCCAGGCAGACCTTGACAGGCTTGAGGAGTGGGACCCTGTGAACCTCAGGAAGTTCAACAAGGCCAAATGTAAGGTCCTGCACCTGGATCCGGGCAATCCCCAATACCAATACAAACCAGGGGATGAACTGACTGAATCATAGGTTGGAAGGGACCTCAAGAATTATCTGGTCCAAACTTTCTTTGCAAAAGCACGTTGTAGATAAGATAGCCCAGCCCCCTGTCCAGCTGAATCTTAGAAGTGTCCAATGATGGGGAATCCACCACTTCCCTGGGGAGATTATTCCAATGGCTGATTGTTCTCATTGTGAAAAATTTTCCTCTTGTGTCCAATCAAAAGCTCCCCAGGAGTAACTTGCACCCATTACCTCTCATCTTTTCTATGTGACTCCTTGTAAAAAAGAAGTCCCCATCTTCTTTGTAGACACCCTTTAAATACTGGAACATGATGATAAGGTGTCCCCTAAGCCTTCTTTTCTCAAGGCTGAACAAACCCAGTTCTTTCAGCCTTTCCTCACAAGGCAGGCTTCCCAGTCCTTTGATCATCTTTGTGGCCCTTCTCCAGCCTGTCCACATCTTTTTTGCATAGCAGGGACCAAAAGTGAGCACAGTATTCCAGGTGTGACCCGACAAACGCTGAGCAAAGTGGGATAATGACATCTTTATCTCTGCTGGTGATGCCCTTGTTGATGCAACCCAGAAATCCTGTTGGCTTTCTTTGCTGCTGAAGACCTTCAGAGAAGGACTTAGGGATACTGGTGGATGAAAAGCTGGACATGAGCTGGCAATGTGCGCTCACAGCTCATAAAGCCAACCACATCCTGGGCTGCATCAAAAGAAGCATGGCCAGCAGGTCAAGGGAGGTGATTCTGCCCCTCTACTCCGCTCTCGTAAGACCCCGCCTGGAGTACTTTGCTCAGCTCTGGAGCCCCCAACATAGGAAAGACATAGACCTGTTAGAGTGAGTCCAGAGGAGGGCCACAAAGACGATCAGAGAGCTGGAGCACCTCTCCTAAGAAGACAGCCTGAGAGAGTTGGGGTTGTTCAGCCTAGAGAAGAGAAGGCTCTGAGAAGACATTAGTGTGGCCTTTCAATATATAAAGGGGGTTTATAAGAAAGATGGAAAGAAGTTTTTTACCTGTAGTGACAAGACAAGCAGCAAAGATTTCTAACTGAAAGAGGACAGATTTAGATTGGACATAAAGAAATTTTTTTTTTACAATGGCACTGGTGAAACACTGGAGCAGGATGCCCAGAGATATTGTGGATGCCCCATCACTGGAAATCTTAAAGGTCCGGTTGGATGGGACTTCAAGCAAGCTGATCTAGTGAATGACGTCCCTGCCTACAGCAGGGGGGTTGGCATAGATGATCTTTGAAGGTCCCTTCCAACCCAAACCATTCTATGATTCTCCATGGAGATAATAAAATAGTAAATAACAACACAGAAAGAATATTCAGATTCAACAGATACTAACCAAGAAAACAGTTAAACACATAAATTAGGAATAGCCACTCTTTAATGAACTTTTTTTTGTGTTATTTGCCTTAATATCCCTCATAATTGATCAAGGAGATGTCTGGACTTTGATTTTAAGTTACTAAAAATACTGTGTTTTATTAAACCAATGAATCCTCAGAAAGTTAAAAAAAAAAAAAAAACCAAAATACAATCTCTGATGTTAATGAAGAAACTGCTAATAGAAGAAGGTGAACAGGATGGCCAAAGTAGCAAAGGAACGGCTATTCTTCTGCCAAGCCTAGCAACTTGATGGAAATCAGATTTAAAACCCAGCTGAAGGACAAAGATATCCCTAATGCCAGTCAGCATGATTTTATGCAAGAAAACTTGTCAAGCAAAACTGATTTCATACTTAGGTGCAATTGCAAGGTTGGTTCATAAACGTACCTTTATAAAAGGTAATAGACGTTTAGAAAGTGTTTGACTTTATATGTTGTGGTTTAGGCCAAACCAGGCGAGCGACAGATGCTCCTCCCTACCTGTCTTCAAAGAGAGAGGCAGAGGAGGGAAAAAGAGACTTGTGAATTCAGAAGGAACTAAACTACTTTAATGAAATATTAATAATAAAAGAAAAATAAAATAATGAAATATATACAAAAGCGTATCAAGCTCCCAAGATGAAATCACGACACCGGCTGGCACTGGGGAAGTCCCAGACTGGACTCAGTGACGCATGGGAAGTGGATTCTGGATCTGGATTCAGGATCAGGATCAAAGGCAGACGAACAGATAGAGATCTCCTCCGACACTGGCCATTGAAGAAAGAGGGCTGACCCTTTGATCCCTCAGCTTTTATACTGAGCACGAGGCAGATGGGATGGAATACCCTGTTGGTCAGTTTTGGGTCACCTGTCCTGTCCGCTCCTCCCTGCAGGTGGGACCCCACTGCGCTTTTCCGCTTCCGACCTTCCAACGGGGCCGACAACAAAGTGAGCGGCCCGTGGGGGTTATAGCAATGAGTATAAGCAGGAGCCTCTCTGCACACCATGCCCGGGCATCAGCTATAAACATGGGTCTTATCAGTCTAACGGCGAACAATGTCTGCACAATATGCTGTTAATTTCAGTAGCTAGAAGAGGCCCCGCTAAGAAGCAAATTTACTGAACAAAATCGGTCCTGTTTTACCTCAAACCGGGACAATATGCTATCCTGCTTTAAAAAAGTAGCAGAATATTGACAGTCTTGGTAAACATAATTTTATTAAGCATGGATTATATATATTAAAAACTAACTGTTGCACTTCAAAAACTATTTGAAATGCTGAATTGAAAGGGAATGGATAATTTTTTGATATAGCAGAAGATGGATTGTGTTTATCCAAATTCTATACATTTTCAGCAATTATTTTGAAATAAATCACTCCCGCCTACATAATTAGGAAACGCAAAGATCACAGGAATGATAATGATGAGGCCACGCACTTGCACTTCTATGTATGCCTGATTACTACTCACAAGGGATCTCAGTTTTCAAGCCCAAACAAATCTCACCAGTGACATTTGTCCATAGTATAAATTCAGTTCCACCTCAGAATGTGGCAACAGGCTTCCAAAACTGGGAAGCCCAGATTTAGGGACAAAATAAGAGCTGGCTTGCGCCTCTACAGGCAACACAGGCATGATCTTAAGGCAACTATTCACATCTTCCTTTTTTTATCAGGGTTACCTCTCTAGGCCCCACACCTGTTGTCCAGAAAACGTCTGTGTATCATGTAAAGGCTTCCTTTTTCTGGGGAAAAAAAAAAATACACTTAGAAACACAGCTGTCTTGCTGATCAAATCCCTGATACCAATTTTTCTTTTTAAAAATACCGGTTTTGATCTCATTCACCTCAGTCTAAAAAAAAGGGAGGGATGTAAAGCAGGGAGGGATGCAGCAGCAACATTTCTGGAAGCATTGCTTGTACCTTCTTTCCTTAACTATTCATATTCTCATTTTTAATGGACGAAAGAGAGGTTAAAAAGATCAGTCCTATCCAGAAGGTGGTCAAGTTGACTTTTACAGTTTCTTCATGTTTTTTTATCGTCATTCTATACATGCAAGAAGCAAGACTATAGATACAAACCTTGTATAATCTTAGAATAGTAAGTATATTCATATTTTCAAAAATAGCTGTTACTAAGCCAGTCAAAAAAACACATTTACTTCAAATACAAGGCAACACATACTGGCAAACAGCTCTGGCACACATTGGCACTCTTCCTGGGACACAAGTCTAAAGTACATGGCAAAGATATTTGGACAATCTGATTTTTATGCCATCAGAACTCATCCTGAAGGAATTTCTAAACCACAGTTTAAATCAGGTTTGAAGGCTGTAATACTGAAAGAAACAGTGATTGTTATCTAATTAAACATGGGAAAATAAGGCTAACTAAGGCTAACTTAGGGTAAACTATTCATTCTCATTAATATTGTAAAGGCAGGAAAAAACATTTTTAGCAAAAGTTATGGTAATTTTTAGTGTTCAGAACTCGGCAAGCTGCTAGGCAAAAGGAGAGAGAGAGAGTTTAAAAAAAAAGAAACAGGAAACTGATTCATTTGATAAAGACCATCTTCATGTTCTAGGAAGCTGGACCATAATATTTGAATTCCCCAATAATGCAATATGTGATCATTTAGATTCCTGCTGTGAGTGCTTTGAAATGTTACCCTTGGCAACACTAATAAAAAGGTCACATCTATTTCTGGTTTGTTGTGGCTCTATACACAGCAGGTATTTTCATCGTGAGAGTAAATATCTCAGTAGTAATCATTCCATGGGTTCTGATTCCCTTAACCTTTACTGGAACATGACTGCAGATTGAGAACAATGATTTGCTCTTTACAGTTTTTGCTAACTTAATCAAAATGACTACCAGGAATCTGGACTTCCATATGAATAACATTATGTCCAAGCAAGGTACCATGAAGTCATTCCATCCAGCAGGACACAAACCATAAAATAGTTAGGTCGTAGCATAATGGCAAAGCTAAAAGGAGGACGACCAGGTCCCGAACAACGATTTCAATGAATTTGCTGATTTACTACATTTCAGGATATTTACAGTAATCAGCACCAAATTAGTCCTTATAGAATCTTGATGGTCCTTAGTCTTGTCTTTGAATATTATGTTGCTAAATGAGATCATGGAATCACGGAGTTTCAGAGTTGGAAGGGACCTCTAGAGATCGTCTAGTCCAACTCCCAAAGATTTATCTCTTTCTTCATCCATACAGCAACCAGGAAGTTCATAGCAAGCCAAACTTTAGGAACCGATTCTGTCTGTAGGCTATGCTCACAGATATCTTGAGGCTTATCTATCTTTGAGAAAGAACACAGATTTTTGAAAGGAAAACATTTTTGAAGGCCTATATTCCACAGATCCAATAGTCTTGTTCAGTTGTTGACAATGAATACTAGAGTTCTTTAACTATGAGTACTAGTTAATTGTGGTCTTTCTGTATAAACTATTCCCATTTCACCTGGAGTACTGCATACAGCTCTGGAGTCCCCAACAGAAGAAGGACATGGCCCTGCTGGAGTGGGTCCAGAGGAAGGCCATGAAGATGATCAGAGCTGGAGCACCTCTCCTCTGACGAGAGGCTGAAAGAGTTGGGGTTGTTCAGCCTGGAGAAGAGAAGATTCCAGGGAGACCTTACAGCAGCCTTCCAGTACCTAAAGGGGGCCTACAGGAGAGCTGGGGAGGGACTTTTTACTAGGGCATGTAGTGATAGGACGAGGGGGAATGGCTTCAAACTGGAAGAGGGCAGGTTCAGATTGAACATTAGGAAGAAGTTTTTCCCTTTGAGGCTGGTGAGGCACTGGAACAGGTTGCCCAGAGAGGTTGTTGAGGCCCCATCCCTGGAGGTGTCTAAGGCCAGGCTGGATGGGGCTTTGAGCAACCTGGTCTAGTGGGAGGTGTCCCTGCCTATGGCAGGGGGTTGGAACTCGATGATCTTCAAGGTCCCTTCCAACCTAAACCATTCTATGATTCTATGATCTTCTTTTAGTCTTAAAAAAACAATTATGCAAACCGAATCTATATTTTTGTTAATGGCAATTGCAATACTGTGCAAAAAATCTGACTGTTAGAGACTACTGTCCTATGTCTTGACAATTTAGTTGTTAAAATATTTTTCTTCAAAGGTATCAGAGTCCAATGAACAGAGAAAAGAGTTCAAGTCAGTCACTACTTAAACAAAACTTTCAAAACCTGTAGGCTGAGGAGGACCTTGGTTCTCTACAAGAATCTCTGATGAGAGCTGTCTTTTTAATTTGCCTTGTCATGAAGACTTCTACTGTAATATCAGACTTGACTTCTTGACATACAAATGAAATAATTAGAAAGACAAGACACAGCACAGAGAATCTTTTCAAAACTCTTACAGCCTGGGTAGATTTGAGGAGGCTACCTAGAAGAAGCAGGTTTGCAACACATCAAGTTATCTCTCCTCACACCACAACTGTCTGACCTTTTCATAAGCAAGAACATTTGTTCGGAATGCCCACAGATTATTTTTACTCTCCCCATATTTAAACAGAATATCTACTTCTACTTCTCTTGATATATGCAATTAAGTCTTCAAGATAGTTACACGCATTAGACGCTGCATATGTTAGGTTTTATGAAGTAATGTTTAGCTAGCTATTTCAGCTAGTAATTGGAGTATTTAATATTATGCACAAGATAATTAGGAAAACCAACTACTAATGGATTAAAATGGTAAACAGCCTAAGTCAACACCACTCAGAATGTGTGTACCTTATTCATGGTGCATTTCATAGCACTGCTAATACACAGTCAAATTAATCATGCCAGTAGATGCCCCTAGATCAGAAGTGATTAACCCATCTAATTGCTCCAGATATTGCAAAGTTTTTCAAGAAAGATATAATTTATTATAAAATAGATGGAGGGTTCTCTTCCCCACAAGGTTCTCTTCTTTTATTTC
This sequence comes from Vanellus vanellus, assembly GCF_965231255.1. NCBI lineage: Eukaryota > Metazoa > Chordata > Aves > Charadriiformes > Charadriidae > Vanellus > Vanellus vanellus. The sequence continues at coordinate 208,067,386 of NC_138905.1, read as the reverse complement.
TTTTTGTTTGTGTGCACATGCAAATGGTACATGCTTAGCTTTTTTGAGTCATTTTTCTTCTTAAAAACTGTTAAATGAGTAGTTTTTATTTCCATTCTTCATACAATCAGGTCACTAAACTAAAATAAACAGGGAGGTGAGTGAAACGGGTATTTTTCAAAATAACTTAAACCAACAGAAACCATTAAAAGTTTATCGTAAAATAAATAAAATGCTAAAAGTAGCTATCCAGTTTTTTATGATCTTACCTACTTTGAAGTGCTTTTGTAAGTGCTCTCCTTATTGATTTATTTGGCCCCAAGAAGACAGCACTAAAACTACTTGGCCGGTCTGAACATTTTAGCAACACAAAATATAAACCTATGTATCTCATAAGGACTCAAGCTTTTAAAATGTTGACATTTTTATTTCTGTTTCACCATTGGGGTTGCCTAATCTGAGACATGAACAAGCAAAATGGAAAATACTTGAGAAACAGGGTTTCTATAAATGCTGGTGGCCAAGAGGAAAAAGCCTTTATTGAATTCCCATTTTGCATTATTTTCAAACTGTCAGGGTATGTCTTTGCTCCCACTGAAACATAAGAAAGTGGTAAATCCAATGAAATTAGTGAATTTAAGATGTACACTTCCATTTTAGGCCCCTTATTCCTGGAGCTCGGTGCAATGTGCGGAATTAGAGAAGCAGGATTGTTAAGGGAAGGATTGTTAACTCTGTGCTAGACCAAATGAGAGGTACATGAGCTTGCAGGCACGTGCATCTCGTTATATAAATATGAGTAACTCGTATGTTAAAGAGAGGCCTGTCTCAGGTTACTGTGCTTAGCATACAGATCCAGCAGGCAAAGTGGGACATTAAAGTGGGACAACATCTCTTCATCATTCTCCTTTGAAAAATAAGCACCAAGAAGAAAAATCACATTGTTTATACTCTCTTGCCTTTGTAAATAAGGAAAAAATGTTATATATTATATTTCATTTTGATTACTCAAAACCTCTCTGTTGTTCTTCCTTCATCTGCATTTCATTTAAACATACTTATCTTTTTTTTCCTCCCAGAGCTTCCCAAGAAATGCATAAATATGACATCATTAGGGACTAGAAGAGTTACAACTTATATCAGAATGGAAGTTAAAGTCTTTATAACTCACTGTATTTGACAAGTTATTTGTTCTTTTAATCCTTCTTAACTACACTGCTTGAGAAATATTAATTAGAAAGAGTATCCAAATATTCAGTTTAGGCAACAGTGAAAAAGTATTGTAGAATTATTAACATCCATTTTATTATAAAACTGTGTCAGAAGACAGACCATCTCTGCAGCACAGTTGGGGAAGAATTTGTTCAACAATTTTCCAGGCCTTCAGTATGAAAATTAGTATGGAATAGTAGGTAGCTTTAAAACATTCACTATAAACAAACTATTAAGTAACACAACTGTTTTATTTTTCCAAAACCAGAAAATATAAGACGTGGTTTCTAAAGTACTAACTTGTACAGAATGTCTTCAGTTTTCTACCAATTCCTGCCTTTCCAACCTTTCCTTGTTAAATGAGATAATCACCTCAGATGTCACTGGTAAGAGAAATGCCCGAGTTGGTGTGTTGGTTCAGATGATTTGATGACCATGGTCAGCCACAGTTACAAAAAAATAATGGACTTGTAATGCTCATCGTTTAACTAGTCACATACGAGGGCTATCAGATACAGATTGGCATTCGGTTCCCCCAGTTGCTTTGTAATACAGTAGAAAACCAGAACCATTAATTATTTTTGCATTATTTTTTTTTCTCAGTGTAGAAGGAATTCCAGAAATAGGGCTAAAAAATGAAGTTACAGAAATAAAACAAGGTACCCCTTAAAAATAATGCATACCAAGCAACCTACTGTTCTTGGCAAGCGTTGCTGATTGGAATGCCAGGGTTCCAAAAAGCTCTTTATTAAGGTGTAACAAACTGTGAAAGTAGATTTCTGGAACACCAACCGTAACTGCAACAATACAATGCTGCTGCTAAAAGAATTGGATTAATGTAATTTAAATTCATTGTAATAAGCACATGTCAATGGCCAGGAGCAGACAAAAAGCAATTTAAGAATAAAAACAGAGTCATAAAATATTCAAGGAGGCCAGAGGATTAGCACTCAAAGCAAGTAGCATTAATTATGACTTCTAAAGCAGAAAAATTTGCTGATAGACCAAACGTCAATTAACAGCAATTGCTCTGAGCCAGGTTTTAAACACACTACATGAAAACACTAATTATACAATGTTATACAGTAAGAGATGACACAAAGTTGAGAGCAAAGGTTAATTCTACAATTGCCTACAAACTCGGACTGATAAAATTCCCAAGAACTTTAAGGCCAGCAATGAGGGACGTTTGTCAAGACAGATAAAGAGAAGGAAAAATGGACACCTATTTTCAAAATCAAAACAGTAGAGCCCTAATGAAATTGTGGTTAGCATCAGGCTTACAGTTGGAAGATCATTCTTCCCACATGTTCACCCCAAAATAATTAGGAGTCTCCAGAAAAGCAGTAATGCTCTAGACACTCGAAGGAAACTTAAATCTGCCCTTCAGAACATCTGGTGGTGATGTTAATTTATGTGCAATATGACTAAATATTTAGCTCAAGAAAAAAAAAAAAATCCACTATAGTAGAAAGCTGATCTAAAGCAAAACCAATTTTCAAAGAAACTAAAGCATAATTCAGTCAGCTACAGCATTTGTACTCCAATAAATCACCATTAACACGATATGGATTATTTTCTGCATGACATTATCATAGATTACAACAATTTTAATAGTGTTCCCAACAAGAAGATCCAAAACTTGCATAAATGAGAGAAGACGGAAACTTGTCATGCATTTTTTTTCCTTTGTAACTTAATTTCAAGAAACAATAGGGAAATGAAAGAGCTATAAATCCCATGTGATATAAGGATTCAACAATAAACAAGTTTAAGTCATGGCTAAAATAATCTTTGCACCAAAATCGTGAAAAGCTTTCCTCAACTCAGATAAAAAAGAATAAAGAGAGAAGCAACCGAAGAATGCTTAACAAGTCTTGGAAAGACCACAGACACAAGAAGAGCTGAAAATCATAAATGAATTGCACAAACATGACACTGGAATACCCGGCATAATGCAAACAAAGTGACAGCATAGTTGCAAACCTAACACAAAGTATATTTGCAGATGAAAACGTGGTCACTGCACATATAGGTATGATAAAAGCCCTCTTATAAACCATATTTTTCAACAAATTCTGAAGGAAGAAAATGTGACTCAGTAGTGAAAAACATACCATTTAACTAAAAAAAAAAAAAAAATTAAAACCAAACCGAACAGTGATAACCTAATAAACGTCAACAATGAATTTGACTGATGGAGTGTACTGACATTTTATCTTATTGAAATAAAAAAACGTCAGGTTGAAGCTGTGGGAGCTGAAGTAGCTGGTATTGTTTCTACCCAGAAGACCATAGGCTTACTGGGTATCAATCCTAAGCACAATTACCAAAGAGTGAAGCAAATAGCAAAAAACTCTTATAAAAAACTTATTAGATTTTGAAAATGCCTGACATTGCCTTCATTGTAATACATTGCAGAACACACTGAAATACAAAAATATGCTAATAAATAATTAACATCATTAAGACTTTAGATCTTACACCCAGTTAAGATCGCACACTCAAACTAAGCCCAGGCTTAAGCACATGGTTCAACATAATGTCAAGTGGTGTCAAGAACGCATCTTTCCTGCTTGACATTGCCACTTACTTACTTCATTTTAAGAAAAATCCTACTTAGACACATCAACAGCATTGTGTTGCTCCACAGGAGGAGCACGGAAGATGTAATTGTGGCTAATAAAATAGCTTTTGGAAGTAACAGCTTAACCAACATGCAAGCAAAGAGCCAAGATAGTAGATCATCCCAAAACAAAATTGAAACACAAAAGTCTAATGAGGACTTCTTCAAATCAAAACTCAACATAACCTCAGAAGACAAGGAACATGAGATTTAAGTGAATCTGCCTATTTTGGCTGTAACAAGCAAGCACATGGGGACGTCAACAAGGAAATGATATTAAGTCTGCAGGGTGGAATCTTAATAGTTAATAAGAGTTTTGCTTAAAAATATATTCAACTTAAAGACCAAATTCCATGTCTTTAATTCAAATTTTATTTTTGCTTTTAGCATATAGATTTGAAAGCTGAAGATCTCCCAGAAGAATAGACAGGTGCCTAAAAGCCTCTGAAAGAAAATATCTGAGAAAATGTGTAGATATTAAGTCTAACAAATACGGAATTTTCCCAGACACCTCTACATCACTCTCAAATTCAAAGAAGACAGAAACATGAGAAGGTTGGCAGCAGGTAACACCAAATCACCTTCTGTGACAGGTGTTGGATGATACTGAAGTGCTGGAAATTTCAGGCAGAGTGACTTAAACAGCACAAATAACCACAAAGGTCTACAGACATTAGAGCTTTCCTCGTGACTAGGTTAATTCCGGTGTTCTGGGAAGAATTGTTTGTATCTTGTTCTGAGAGAAGTTAATGGAATACACAGATTTTTCTCTTTGCAGCTCATTAAGTTCCCCATGACTTTAACCTTTTCATCATTGCTAATCCAGAATTCAATCTGATGCAATTTATTTATTAGTTAGCAAGAGTTTGTTACACTGGTATTCCGCTGTTAACAAGGAGGCTGTACACAGATCTCCATACAGAAATTGTTCAGAAGGGTTACTAACCATCGGCAACACAATTTTATGGACAGGTATGACACTCATAGAAGGTATTTGGAGGTTTAAAGACAACTATTAAGCAGGTGGCCTCGCCAAAATCATAATACCATGAATTAAAACAGTCATTATATATCTATCAGTCTTTTATATGCCATTTATAAATGGAATCTTAAATCCAGAGTATCCTCCAAAGCATTTTAACTTTGGAAATGCCATCAAATAACTGCTATTTCTACTTCTAGTTTTTATTACACAAATAGATCAGAAATGTTAAACTATTCTTTCCTACGTACACACCTGAAGAGATGCCAGCCACAGGTTTTATATAACCTAACAAATTATTTCAAAATACAGAATTAGCCAGGCAAAACTATATTTGGAGATTTTCCTCACAAAATTTCTCAAACATTGAGTTTTGATTTTTATACTTTTAACAGAAATATGTTTTCTTATTCTGAGTAAAAGGATTTAAAATTACAGATACCAAGATGTTAAAGCTTAAAATAGGTTTTTAATGTAATATATGTATCTATAATACATATATATATATAATTCTTATTGGTTCAGTTGTAGGTTGTATGCAGTACTCACATCAAAGTTTACAAAATAGTATGTTGGTGACAAAGAGTGCCTCCTGAGGCTGCCAGCTGCTTATAGGGTATAGAAGACCAAAGTTTCCGCTTTCATCTCCTCCTTGGCCACTGAAATAAGGGAGATAATTTGTTCAGGAGGGAGCCTCTATGACTAATATGCTTCAGTCCTGTACAATTGGGAAGGAAGCGCAGATAGAGAAAGCAGAAGGCTCTGTTTATCTCCTTCCCTTTCTGTATCTATTAAAAACACAAGCTCTGCCATTGTGTCAACAGCTCTTTGATTTTTCTAAATAGCTTGTGAACTCCACAGAAAGCTTAAGTGTCGTAGTCCTGCTGTGACAGGTAAAATGCAAAGAGATCCATTCACTATAACTTGGAGGTTTAAATCTCAACTAGTCTCTGCAGGCACCTTCTGTAGGCCACAGAAAGAAATAGGCACTTCCAGAGGGTGATTCACAACATAATATAAGACACCTTGCTCTCGTCTCAATAGACCAGATGAGATGTGCTCTGAAGATGCCTATTAGTTTCCACTGACTGCAAAAGCAACTAGGGTGACAACCTGAGATTTAAGCATCATAGAATCGTAGAATCATCTATGTTGGAAGGGACCTTGAAGATCATCAAGTCCAACCATCAACCTAACACTGCCAAAACTGCCACTAAACCACATCCCTGAGCACCACAGCTTTTAAATACCTCCAGGGATGGCAACTCCACCACTGCCCTGGGCAGCGTGTTCCAATGCTTAACAACTCTTTCGGTGAAGACATTTTTCCTAATATCCAATCTAAACCTCCCCTGGCATAACTTGAAGCCATTTCCTCCTGTCCTATCACTTGTCACTAGAGAGAAGAGGTCAACACCCATCTCACTACAACCTCCTTTCAGGTAGCTGTAGAGAGAGATAAGGTCTCCCCTCAGCCTCCTCTTCTCCAGGTTAAACAACCCCAGGTCTCTCAGCCTCATAAGACTTGCTCTCCAGACCCCTCACCAACTTTGTTGCCCTTCTCTGGACACGGTCCAACACCTCAATGTCCTTCTTGTAGTGAGGGACCCAAAACTGAACACACATATTTATAGCAGCCTGAGGTGAATCTCTCAGTGCTAGCATTGAAACCATCTAAATATTATGGTTAAACTGGTTGGATTAATGGGGTTTTGATGCTCTCAACACAAATACAGAAATCCAGATGTAGTCCAATGGAAGGTGAATGATTTTTTTTCCCTAAATGTAAGGAAAGTGAAAAAAAAAAAAAAACTTAGACTGTACATATTTAAAGTCTAAATATATTGTGAGCTTATACTTTTTTCATTCCTTTATTTCATATTTGATCTTGAACATGTTATCAATTCCTTTTCCCATAAAGCCAAGCATGAGCATAGAAGACTACTATATTCTAATATATTCTGTTCTTTGTAGGTGTTTAGTCTGTTTTCAACCACATTTTAGCCTCATATATGCTAGAAAATATTCAGCAAAATTACTAGTATCAGTTATGAAAGGTTTATTATTCCTGTCTTCTACCCTGGAGAAAGCTCTATAAGGCACGCACAGTTTCATTTTGGTGTGTTTTCTCATACTGTAGTGTAGCCTCATTACAATACAGTTTAGCAATTTGCCATGGGAAAAAAATGAAGAACTATCCAGTCCTCTTTTCTGTATATAAAGCTTTTAGAAAGATTGTAAGATCAGTGCTTAAATATCTTATTAAAAGCACTACAGAAATTAAAAGGAAAACCAATTATTTTCTTATGAGCTATATGCAGAATAAAGGGAGGAGAAAAGAAAGAAATGTTCAGTATGTCCAGGTCAAATACAGAGAAGTGTTTGGACTACTTACCAGTGATCTTCTTGTTCTTATCATTGGGTGTAGGGAGCACAATACAGAACTCTATGCAGAATACATAACAAGTTAATGTCATTTACTTGTAGAGAGTAGTGTGGAAAACAGCAATGCATTAGTGCCCCCCACACGCCTCTTGCTTCTGCATGGGTGAAATGATGGAGAGAGAACATGATATGAATTATTCCTATAAAATAAAGAAGAAATTCTTGTGCACACAAGAAATTTTAGATGAGAGTTCACAGAACAGAATTAAGGAGGAACCTCACGGTACTAGAAGGCCTGGTGAGAGGGTCTCATAATAAAATAAACTGTAATTTTAGATAGATAGATATACACACTGGTATGCGTTTTTATTAGAGAAGAAACAACTAATGAAATGCACTTTGCATAATTAAATTGCATCTTCACAGCATTCAGCCCACACTCTTTCTGAAACGGGAAGAGTTCATTGCACTACTACTTTTGCATTCTACTCCTTATTTCCTAAATATTCCATTAACTCTCACTCACTTCATTTTAGTTGCTTTCTTTTCCTAGTTCTTTCTCTTTTGCTTTTCAAATGTAAAATAAAGTAATTTCATTCATGTCACGGGAGTTATACCAAAGTTGGTCATACATGATGGGTTTTACCAGCTCTGTGATAACAATTTATTAGCAGTCTTTAACTTTACAAATCACCTTGAATTTGAATAAATGATTTAAGAACACTTACAGTTTATTTACCTAACAAATTGCTTGTGGGCTTAACAAGGAATTCAAGCAGCTTCCCTGGGGTTTCCCATTTGGAACCTGATTTATCCTATTATCGCCGAAACAGAGAAAAATAAAAAAGCTACTTAAAGTTAAGGTTCCAAGACATCAACACGTCCTTGGTAATTTTTAAAATATAGCTTACTTATTAAAATATCATTCTGGAGTGGTGTAGTGGTCTGGATTGCTCGACCATTGTACGTGGCGCGACCGCATTCCACGCAGGACCAGCACAGCCCTCGGGCCAGTGCTGTGCTGCGTGGATTTTGGCTGCAGGACAAACACAGCCGGCCGGCTTTAACTGAGGAGCCCACAGGCAGCTCCCACTTGGGACCGGCAATTACACCACCTGCCTGGCCTTGCTTGTGCCTAACAGTGCAGCAGGAAGTTCTCATCCCTCCCATTTTACGGTAGAAATGATGAATAGAGTTGTTTCCTTGTAAGAAGACAAGGAGCAGCTCAAAGGACCCAAAGGGGAGAATCTCTTCTACGGATGGGCTCCGCACGGCGTGCTGCGCCAGGGCTGGAGGCCCACTTGATGGTACACCATTTGGGGTTTCAAGCATCTAGAGGGACATAAGATTACCTATACTATCCTCTTCTTGTAGTGTTAACTCTAATGAATAGCTTTTTAAATGGCACCTTACAGAGTCTGAGTGCCTTTCTTACTGGGATCAGCAAACACCTCCAGGTACAAAACAAGGCATTTTCCGTCATTTATTTTGACTTGAAGATATACTTCCTCATTTCCATGAAAAATATTTTGCTGATGCAAAGGTTAAAAATTAATACAGATGCCTCATTATCTGATTAAATGTCCATTGTGAAACTTCACCTTGAACTAAATGAAAATTGCATTAAATTGAGGAGATGATTGGTATTCATTTCAAGATGAAAATTGAACACATTCGTTCTTATCTGTAACTGAAGAACTAAACAAAGAAGCACCAACAGCAGGACTCAGAACCAATAGAAATGAGGATGACATACACGATCCTTGTAGTATCCCTGGTTTAATCCCAAGTTTATTTAAATTTATGCACTGAAATACAAATCTTCAAAATTAAACTTTACTTTGACTGAAAATAGCATAAAACAAGTGTTTAGGTAAAGGGCAAAGTACATCCGTCCTGAATTTTGTAACATGCAAGTCCTTGAGAAGTGAAGGCCTCTAAACCTACATCCATAACGCTGAAATTTGCATTCATAAAATTGAAGAATTGCATTTTTCCTCATCAAAGGACTTGATTAGCATAAATTAGTCCCCAGATCATTGCAGTAAATTATAGGGGGAAAAATTATTGCTCCCCAGTTTTACAGTGAGCAATTGAGGAGCAATAAGACCACACAAAACGTTTCTATTGGAAATTTTATTTTGAAAGCGTCCAGTGTAGTTTTGATTGGTGAAATTTTTGAGGGGTTGGTAAATTAACATTAGGGGACAATGCAAGTGGTGCACAGAAATGCTTCTAAATTTAGTTCTGGCAGAGGCAGTGTGCCCTTTTAATAACCTCTTGTAGAGGAATGGGTAATCTGAAGATCTACTTTGGTTTTCTTTTGCCTGTTTGTATAGCATGTAAAGTATCCCCTAGCAGAAGAAAGACTGGCCATTAGTTTTGCAATTGAAGCAAGGGATGTATTTCTAAGGTAAGAATACCTTTGTAGCCCAAATATTATGAAAGGAAGGGTGGAACAACTGAAATATGTTCATTTTATCATTTTAAAACCTCCTGCTGTCTCCCTTTTCTAATCTACTAAGAAAAACTTCTAGCTGAGGCTGGGTGGACTTGCAGTGCAAAGAACCGTGCAGAGGAAAGCACAGAAAAGTTCATCTTTTCTGTTAAAATGAGGAATACAATTGTAACTAGTTGCTTGTACTGGCTCAGCGCCCAGCATGATTAATGATGCTTTCAGACTGGTTTTAGAGGAGCACTTAAACTTGCCCTTATGAATCTCATATCTGTCAGTTTTCCAGCGCTTTGCCTGTTTATTTGACTGCCCTGTTGCTCTGAGCAAAACAGCAGGCTAGGACTGAGGAATTTTCAATTTATAAAGTTATACGCTGTTAGATGGAAAAATTTCTGCCCAAACTCATAGGAGAAGGGAAAGATGTGAACCTTGGACTGGGAAATTAGTGTCAGTAGTGATATAATAGGTTTATTGGGTATCTGATTATCAGCTGCATTGATCAACATATCCGTGGTACACACAGAGTCTGACAGGGCAACTTCCTTCCTTGCTTTCCTCATATATAGGAAGAAGTGGAGACAGCGGAAGGGCAGATCAGCTCGGAATTAAGTCAGCGTGTGTGATTATATTTCTCCCTGAACTGGTCCAATCTTCTAAAAAACAGACTGTGGTACTTAGTTTCACCCAAGTTCTTCCACAACTGATAGTGTACCGTACTGGCAGCCCCAAACAATACTCACTATTTGAACTTAGGCAAAATATTTTGAAGTTATTAATTCTGCACACTACGAGGAGGCAGACAAAAGCATACCATAGCTTTTAATTTACTTCTTTTGAAAGATAATTTGCCCTGTACCTAGGAGGATATTACCACCAGAGGAACTTTGGTTGAGTAAGCAATCAACTTCCACTTCTATCCATCCTCTCCCACAACACTGAGCACTGATTAACAGCTGAGTGCAATCCATTCTGTGTGTAAGCTGGTTTAGTCTCAGTGTATTGAAAATGCTCCCAAATCTGTCTGAAATGCACAAATTTGATTATAAATTAAGAAGCAACTTGTTCTTGGTCTGTATTTCCATAATTCTTAATCATTATAATAGCAACTTTCCCACCAGTTCTTTCAATTATATTATATATAGAGATACATTGTCAATTATTTCAAAGATCGAAACGCAGATCATCAATACAGCATATTCTCCAACAGGTATATTTCAATGATAAGACAAAAAAAAATTGCTATTATAGTTCTCCATAAAAACTTCCTGACTTTAGCTTGGTCAAATAATTTTCTAGCAGGAAAATCAAAACATTTTATCCATTGCAACTTTCTGTAATCCACAAAATACAATAACTTCAAATAGAAAACCAAAACATTCTTGTGCCATAAGGTTTATAGTGGACACCTCCCCTTCTTCATTTTTCTTTTACAAAATATTTCAAAATTTTCACTTCTGACTAAAAGTTCCAATGTTTGTAAGACCCAAGTACATTGCTAAAAGAAAAAAATTACACCTGAAAATCTTCAACTAGCTTAGCTGCGATACAAGTACTATTCAGCAATGACATCATTCAGGTTGAACAACTTGTTTGAGTGTGCTCCCGAAACCATCAATGCAGATTATATATATGCTGGCAGAGAAGATTTATCACTTATTAACAGCTAATTAGCAAATAGCTAATCCCTAGTAGTTAATCCCTTCATTTGCTCCAGTTCTACGGGGATTTATCTGAAGGTTTTATCTTGGAAAAAAAAATCTTATTTCACTGATCTATCTTATGTTCTGAAGTTTTTGGAAGCAATAACTTCCTGTTTCTGAAAAAAAATAAGAGAGATGCTCTTCTCCACTAATCTACCAACAAATTTATGGCAAATATTTCAGCATCAAAGAGAGAAAAACATCAGCACTGGTCTCCCCAAACACTGAGGAAGAAACTGGAACTGGAGAGAATTTTAGGCCATCATTAAACCCAGCCTTTTATTTGCAAGTCGGTAAATAAAAACTAGGTGATAAATCAAGAAAACACACAAAATATTAACTCAATCGCAAAAAAAAAAAAAAATGAAAAAGTTAACTTTGAAGAACAGAAACTCAGTACTGATAATAGACCTGAAAAAAAGTCAGAGAACTTTCAAATGTAAGGTCTTTCCTCAGGCATAAGAACTGACAGGAAGAATGCAGAAATAAACTAACAAAAAGCAAAACAACATATCAAAGTATTGATCATTGGTACTTTCACTGGAAGGACTGGATGAATTTCTCCCTAAACATCTTGCTTTGGGAAGAAAGTGTTAACTTTCTTTGTTACATGAAGGATCTTGAAAAAAACCCACTATTTCTGAAAATGAGAACTTTGCAAGATGAGTCCCAGAATACATTGCCTAAACGAGGCAATGTGCATAAATTCACTACCAGCTGCACAGCTTATAAATCAAGTTGAAAATTAGATGTCTACGTCTCCAAACTTGCGAAAGACAGACACAATAGAAGAACCATCTGTTGCTTTTGGACCTCCACTCGAGAATGTATATCCAAGAGAAGAGAACTAATTCTGATGAAAAAAAAGAAAACACCACCATAAACTTTTTATTAAATGTGTAAATTACGGATGAGGCAGGATTCCAATGTATAAAGCAAAAGTATATCGATTATACTTTAAAACAAAAAAAAAAAGGAAGTGCGTTGAAAAAAGAAATTAGCTACCAGTAATAGACGAAATCCATTCAAAGAAAAAAAGTGGATTTGCCTTTCCAGAGACAAACACTGCTTCTGAAATAATAAAGAGGACTTCCTAACTTTAAAATCCTTGGGTTTTAAAGTTCAAATATGCAAAGAAAGTTGTTGAAAATATTAACAGATCTTTTTAAAAAAAGAACAGGAATTTGCAGAACAAGTCCATGTGGCAGACACTAATATAGGAGCTTTCACTTAAAGCCAACCATGGGTTGTATATGACACAGAGAGTTAGAAAGGACAACAGCTAGAGGCTGGAACTTTCCCTTCATAGGAGGCTGTTGCCATCACAGCGATTTTATGCGTCGGAGTAAGGCATGTCTCCACAGTAAAATATCTCCTGATGACTTATCAACAGTGCAGCATTTTAGCAAAATCTGTTACTGAAACACACAAGAGGTCTCAAAGTCATCTAAATAAGGGGAAAGGCTGTAGAAGCACAGAGGAGTTCCTCCGTTGGTTTACCTGGCTTGGTCGTGCTGCAGCAAGTCGTCGTAATGAGGATGAAGGGAGAATGTCCCTCTGTTCCCTGCAGCAAATCCACTCCTGCAGGACATCGCTTTTGTAGAATGGGGTCATTATTCATCTTCATTAAAATGCAAGTTACCAAAAGTAGAATTTATTTGATGAACTCAAGCTGCAAAGAGTCTTGAATAAATACAAAACCCATAAAAATAATATGAAATTCTACTGCTTAGAGTTACCTTTCAGGAGAAAGGAGTCCCCAGCCAATGATGGTATCATTGAGAAAACTTGGAAACCACATTATAGAAGTAATGCAACTTCCTAGAGGCTGTGATTCCCCATCTGGCATGATCTAGGCAAACTATGCCTAGATAAATATGCCTATGATATATATGCCTCTGATAAATAGGCAAACTGATGAAGTAGACTAGATAAGTGGACAGTGAGGTGGTCTGAAAACTGGCTGAACTGCTGGACTCGCAGCTGAGCCTGCTGGATCAGCAGGTTGAAGTCAGCTGGAAGCCGATCGCTAGTGGTGTGCCCCGGGGGTAAATACTGGGGCCGATACTGTCTAACATCTTCATCAGTGACCTGGATGATGAGATAGAATGCAGCTCTGCACATTTGCACATGCTACAAAACTGGGAGGAGTGATTGATGGACCAGATGGGTGTGCTGCCATTCAGAGGGACCACACAAAGCAGCAGAAATGCGCAGAAACATCATTGAAGTACAACACAGGGAAATGCCAAGTCACCCTCTGGGGAGAAATAACCCCAGGCACCAGCTGGAAAGCAGCTTGGAAGAAAAAGACCTCAGGGTCCTGCGGATGTCAAGTTGAGCATAAGCCAGCAATGTGCCCTTGTGGCAAAGGCACCGAGAGCCTCCTGGGCTGCATTAGGAAGAGCATCGCTCAGCAGGAGATACATGTCTGGAGTGCTGTGTCCAGTGAGTGCTGTGCTCCCCACTACGAGAGACGTGGACATACTGGAGAGAGTCTAGCAAAGGGCCACAAAGGTGATTAAGGGACTGGAGCACCTGTCATACGAGGAGAGGCTGGGACCGTTCAGGCTGGAGAAGAGAAGGCTCAAGGGAATTTTATCAGTGTGTATAAATACCTGATTGGGGGAGAGTAAAGATGACAGATCCACTGTTCCCAGTGGTGGTCTATGACAGTCTGTAATTATGTGGTGCTACGATAAAGGCATAGTCATGTCAGATTTGTTGTCACAAAGGACAGTCCTTGCTAATTTTAAAAAGTCACAAGTGGTGGAAATGAGTTTCTTTGCTTTTTGTCTTGTGACAGAAGCAAAGAAGCTTTCTCTGCTATTAAATAAACTCTATAACAATGACAGCACAAATGTCAGCTTAATCTCTCTCAGGAAAGCATTAGCAACTAAGAAACAAAAGAATAGTGTATGTCATATACAGGACATGTTTCCAACAGGTTCATTATTGGGATCACTGTTGTAAAATATCATAGAATCATAGAATGGTTTAGATTGGAAGGGACTTTAAAGTTCATCTAGTTCCAACCCCCCTGCCATGGGCAGGGACATCTCCCACTAGACCCGGTTGCTCAAAGCCCCATCCAGGCTGGCCTTGAACAACTCCAGGGATGGGGCAGCCATAATTTCTCTGGGCAACCTGTGCCAGTGCCTCACCACCCTCAAAGTGAAAAACTTCTTCCTAATATCTAATCTAAATCTCCCCTCTTTCAATTTGAAGCCATTCCCCCTCATCGTATCACTACATGTCCTTGCAAAAAGTCCCTCTCCAGCTTTCTTGTAGGTGCCCTTTACATACTAGAAAGGTGCTATAAGGTCTGCCTGGAGTCTTCTCTTGTCCAGGCTGAACAAACCCCAAATCTTTCAGCTTGTCCTCATAGGACAGGTTCTTCAGCCCTCTTATCATCTTCATGGCCCTCCTCTGGACCCACTCCCCCAGGTCCATGTCCTTCTTATGTTGGGGGCTCCAGAGCTGGACGCAGTACTCCAGGAGAGGGCTCATGAGAGCGGAGTAGAGGGGCAGAATCACCTCCCTCGACCTGCTGACCACACTTCTGATGCAGCCCAAGATGCAGTTGGCTTTCTGGGCTGCGATCACGCATTGCCGGCTCATGGTGAGCTTTTCATTTGCCAACACCTCCAAGTTCTTCTCCTCACTGCTGCTTTTGATCCATTGCCCGCTCAGCCTGTATTTGTGCATGGGTTTGCCCCAACCCACGTGTATCCTTCCATAAGAGAAGTGATGTCATGCTACATTGAGTATTTTCTTGTTTTTCATACATTAAAGGGGATAAATTGGAGGATATATTTCATAGAAAGATCAGCATACATTGCCTGCTGTATGTTTTCCTAATTTTCCATATTTCCACACGTATTGCTGACTTACAGCTATGCAAAACCCAGAAAATTTTCCAAAACATTATTAACATATCAGTCATTTTTTGTGCATTAAAATAGGAAATTTAGTACTCCATTTTCTATGGCTTCTAAACAGCTTCTACCTAAATGGCAAAACAAGCATTCTTCGAAGACAGAAACACAAAAAATCTATTAATAAAACAGATATAGCATTGACCCCTATACCAAAGATTTCTGAAGCTGTAGTGAAGGAAGATTCCAAAACATTTCAAGTGAAAACAGAAATTTTACTCAACTTAGAAAAAAAATATATTAAAAGAGATATGAAAAAAGTAATTTTACCACAATTAATGTAGGAGGCAAAGTAGTTACATCAGTTCTTTTCAGCTAGAAATTAGCTGATAATTATTTATGTGATATAGGATAAAGACAGGGAGATCACTCACCTATATATATATATTTCATTTCTGTCAGTGAAAACAGGAAATATTATTTTCATTAGAAATAGTATTTTGGAGGATAAAATAGTAGCACTTTCTTAAAACAACAGGTATTGAAGAAGAATGATGATACATCTCATTATAAACATTTAGAAGGAATTTCATTATTCTGCTTCCTTTTAAGAACAAGTAAGATGTACTGGGTTTATGGCAAGGTTTTGGTAGTGTGGAGGCTTCAGGGGGGGCCTCTGTGAGGAGATACCAGCAGCTGCCCACATGTCTGACAGAGCCAATTCCAGCCAGCTCCAAGACGGACCCGCCACTGGCCAAAGCTGAGCCCATCAGTGATGCTGGTAGTGCCTCTGTGATAACATAATTTAAAATGGGTAAAAAAGCACTGCTCAACAGCTGGGATACAGAGGCGTGAGAATATGTGAAAGAAACAGCCCTACAAACACCAAGGTCAGTGAAGAAGGAAGGGGAGGAGGTGCTCCAGGCACCAGACCAGAGATTCCCCTGCAGCTTGTGAAGACCGTGGTGAGGCAGGCTGTCCCCCTGAAGCCCATGGAGGTCCACAGTGGAGCAGATATCCACCCTGCAGCCCATCAAGGACCCCACACCAGAGCACGTGAAGATGCCCTGAAGGAAACTGCAGGCCATGGAGAGCTCTCATCAAAACAAGCTCCCAGCAGGAGTTGCAGCCTGTGGAGAGGAGCCGATGTACGAACAGGTTTTTTGGCAGGACCTGTGGGCCATGGGGGACCCACACTGCAGCAGTCCACTCCTGAAGGACTGCATCCTGCAGAAAGGACCCACGCTGGAGCAGCTCTTGAAGAACTGAAGCCCATGTGAAAGACCCATGTTGGAGCAGTTCATGAAGGACTATACCCCATGGAATGGACCCCATGCTGGAGCAGAGTAAGAGTGTGAGGAGGAAGGAGTGGCAGAGATGAAGTGTTATGAACTGATTGCAAGCAACCCCCATTCCCCATCCCCTTGCACCACTCAGAGGGGAAGAGGAGGGAAATGGAGTAAAGTTGAAGCTGGGAAGAAGGGAAGGGTAAGGGGTAAGTGGTTTTAGCTTTGTCTTTGTTTTGCACTACCCTACTTTATTTTTAATTGGCAATAAATTAATGTCATTTTCCCCAAGTTGAGTCTGTTTTGCCTCTGATGATAACTGGTGAGTCATCTCCTTGTTTTTATCCTGACCCATAAACTTTTCTCCCTCTTCTTCTCCCCCAGTCCTGTTGAGGAAGGGGAGTGATAGAGCAGCTGGGTGGGCACCTGACAGCTAGCCAAGGTCAACCCAACACACAAGGTATAAAATTTCCAGGTATTTTACCTAATCAGCAAGATGATGATAGTAGATTTGGTGACTAAAGCAGGGATGAGCAGCAAAGCAAAGCGTTTGCATTTCTATTCAGACTTTTTGAAAATGAACAAAAGATCTCCTAGCAGCCACTGTGATTTTACTGCAAGTATCACAAAATTAGACGTTTTCTAAATCTCAGACATCAAGCTGAAAAGTACATTCTTTATTCAGACTGGCTATGGTGTTGGGTTTTTTAATTATTACTTAGAAGAGAACTGAATTCACTATCTTCCAGTCAAAACCCCAAATATTACCTATCAGTCCTTCCATGTGGAAGGATTTCTTAGTATAAGTTTGCCAGTTCTTATTTTCTTATCAGAAGAAAAATACGGTCTTTATGAGGTATACGGTAGACTGATGGGCTACTGTGAAAATTCTAGCAGGAGACAAAACAAAAAAAAATTAAGCGTTTAGAAACTGTTCCTGTCACATAAATTTGACATGTACTTTTGCATCTTTCTTCCCTGCAGGTTGTTCTGTTTCCAACCACAAAATACCACTCAACACTTCAGGCACAGATGACAGTGGAAAGAGGAACCAGAGACAGAAACATCTTCATCGCCTTACAAGCATACTAGTGCCCTATATGATATGGATGGCTGATGGAACCAGTCAATAAGTGAAGAGACAGCTTTGCAAAATTAAACGCCACCCACTCTGTCCAAAAGTTATAGGTAAGTTCCTTCTTCTCCTTTTTTCTCTCCATTTTGGTAAACCAGGAAGATCAGGAACAACAGTGGCATGATGAGACATATATGTGCAGAAAGGACGTTCGGGGAGACAAGAAAGTGTAGGGAATAGTATGATAGGGTGGAGTGAAAGAGGACATTGACACGGAGACAGAACATGAGGAAAAATTTTTGCGATAGATAACTTTTGAAACAAAAAGATTTAACTGTTAAGGTTTTGTAATCAAGATGTAAAGTTCATCCTTGAGGGTATTTAACCCCTTGAATAGCAAAATTCCCATCATTATGATGGTATGATAGGACATTCAGCAACGCATACGACAGCATTCACTGAGAAAAGGACTGGGCATGTTGTTTAGGGCACTATTTTCCAATGCTCGTCAAAAAAAGATTGTCAACTGTTCAAATATTGAGCAGACCAAAAGCAGGCTACTCTCAGCAGCTCCATCATCAGACAGAATAATCCTGCTGACCAGAGGCAAAATGAAAACTTTGAAACTCTCCCTATTAGATTAAAAAGGGAAACATATATACCTCTCTGTTCCTATTACACACATCCAGTAAGAACTATGTATTGCCTAGCACGCATGGTTCACAACATGGTAATCATATATTTTGTGACATCTCAGTGCTATAAGACAGCATCCTTGAATTATTAGAGACACTTTTTCCCTTGTAATATGCAATTATTATCACTTAGCTACTCTTCCCCGCCCCTCCCCCCCCAAAAAAAAGAAGACATGAGTCTGTGACCTAATTAAAGTAGAACTAATTCAACTCAGGACCTTAACAGCAAGAAAACGCACTGGAAGACTTTATGTGCAATTTTTTTTAGGCAAGTACAATGAGGAGAGCTAAGGCAGCTAACAGTGCAAACAAGGAAGGATTCTGAAATGAATAAACGCTTGATACTGCACATTAGTAAGTAGAGTAATGGACCTGTGGCACAAGATCTGGGAACATAACGGAGCTGGGAAAGCTGTTAAGAAGTGGAGTTATGCTGTCTGAAATCCTGTGAAGATTCAGAAAATAACATAACAGAGTGTGAGTATTTGCTCTGCAGGAGTAGAAAGACCACTTCCCTGACAGCATTCAAGCAGTCTCTTGACATTTATTAAACTACAGAATGGTGGAATAGACAATGAAAACATATCTGGAAAGCACGGCTTACTGAGGCAGCATGCAGGAGAGTGTGTACGGCTTCTTATTCCTTATACGTGGGTAAACTGAGTCACAGCGGTATTTGGGGCAAATTTGAGCAGATGAGGAGCTGACTCAAAGGTTTACCCCATACAATACCAAGAAGGAGTAAGAAGAAGTTGAAAGATGCAGGCACGATTTCAGAAACTTTGAGTCTCACCAGCACCCAGCTCTTGAGAGAGATTTCATTTCCCTCCTTGCACACTTTATAAAAATAACGATTTTTCTTTTATTGTTCTAACATGAAGTAGCATACTGTAGCAAACAAGATATTGTGTAATATGGTAGATTAGACAACCATATGTTTTAAAACAGCTTTCAAAACTTAGAAAAGGCAAGTGGTTTGGGCAGGAAAGCCCGGCTACTTCCACCAAAGCCCTAGCGCATCAGCGCGTCTGCCCTGCTTAATGAGCGCGTCTGCCCTGCTTAATGAGCACAGCTTGGACTGTACTCTTGGTTCAGTCGTGCTGTTATTTTTCCATTAAGTTCCAGCACTTTCTTGTGATTATTTTTATGTGAAATAGCTTGAAGTTTTTAGGTGACAGTGTCAAGATATGTTGAACAACTGCAGTTATACTAGCAAAGTGTAATAATTCACTAAAATAAATGTTAATTCAGTTTAGTTAAAGTGCCTTTACTACTAATCAGTATTCACCTGGACAAAAAGGAGTTTCTGACCCTAATATGGGTGAGAAGTCAGGAGTTAAAATTCTAAGAGTAGTTTATGTTACTGCATGCATGCACAGAGAAAACGTGCATGTAAAACACTTATAATTTCTAGCTTATTTCCTATTACTCATTAATAGCTCCAAAACATAGATTATTTTCATGTACTTAAATGCCAAAGTCTTGGTTGCTTTTTTTCCCATGAGAAAACTATGTATTTAGACTCCAGGAGGAAAAAAATGGGTTCCAAGTAAACATACAGTAGTCCAGAAGAGATTTGAGATAAGTTACTTGATCTTAAAGGATGACAGTACAAATGCCAGTATTTCTTGTAGAACGTTGTTGAGCAGTTCCAGCAGATTTCGTGCACCAACTTACACAGACATACCAAAAAAAAAAGTTCAATTTTTGATTAATACATTGAGGAAATATAAAGCAGTTAAATGTGAAGGCTTGTATCCAATACTGACAGAACTGGACAAGATTATCACAAAAAGCGAGCAGTGACAAGCTGACAGTATCAGACTACCGGTTCAATCACATCATAAGGACCTACAGTCAATTAAAATCTTTTAACAGCCATCTACTCAAAGATACACCCTGAGAAGGTTAACTCCTAATTTACTTGTTTCTGTAAGTCTAAATTCTTCCTGATCTGTACCAGGCCAACATTTTGATGATGACTGGGAAAAAACACAGTGTCTGGTTGTGACACATACAAAAGAAGTGCAACTACTATTGGCCTAAGGAACAACACAGTAACACAAACAGTCTTTAAGTACATTATAAAGTGGGAAATTTAAATAGATCAGCATGTTATGCTGTTAAAAACCTCTAGCCCTTATTTGCTATGGAAATACATTTTATTTGAGTTAACAATAATCAAATATTAAAGGAAGAATTTTAATGAGCTCTGTGATGCAAATGATGCATAGGTAATCGTGAGATTTCTGGAAAGGGGTGGAACGTGTGCCTGAAGATTAGAGAACTTCATTTTTTTATCTTGTAAAAATGTCCTAGCAAGGGTCATCCAAAGATATCTGGACTGTACAAAAAGCTGGAACAGCTACGCGCAGGTGACAGGCCACTAGCCAGCACTCGGGCACCCTGAGGGTTGGAGTGAGCGTCCTGCTCCCCCAAGTCCATGGTGCCACTCACAGCTGGAACACAGGGGCAAGGGCCTGCTATACCCAGACTGCTGAAATAAATTTTAGATTTTATTTCACTGAATGGCGTGGTTCTTGTGGTTAACCCACTGCCAATTCACGCAATACGGTCCTCTATTTGGTCTTCAGACCCCTGTTTCCATCATTGCTCAAGTTTACCTCTGAGAAGGAAGTTTTTTACGGTCAATAAATTGAAAAATGTTGCTAAGTGCTAGTCAGTTGATGGTCTTGGCTAGAGAATGATATTAAAGACACACCATCCCTCTAGCTGGAGTTGGACTTTTCTTCTCCTCGTGTTTCTTTTCAGTTTTTGGGAGATTTAGTAAGGAGCCTTGCTTTGATTACCTGTGTGGGAGAAGAAAGACAGCTGTTGCAAGTGAGAGGTTAAAAAATTAACACATATAACACAAATCTATGCATCTAAAATGTCTAGAATATATTAAAGAATGTCTTACTAGCACTGCCATATAAATATACTGACAATCCTCTTTTTCTGGAACAATAATGGCATCTTGTGGACAGTAAATTAATTTTTATCTGTGAATAATTTAAGAGAGAAATCTAGACTACATTCAGTATCTATTCACCAGGTTTAAGAAATACAAGCAACAAAAAATTTAAGCCTGGCACACATCATTCAAGGTTAAATTTTTATCTGCTTTCATTTTACTCACACACAGTTCTAAAATCAACCTAAAGGGTTATATGGTTTAGGAGACAGTATAACAGCATTATGTCACAGCTAATCAAAGCATCTTTTAATCATAAATCATCCACACATTCATA
Source organism: Vanellus vanellus (assembly GCF_965231255.1). NCBI lineage: Eukaryota > Metazoa > Chordata > Aves > Charadriiformes > Charadriidae > Vanellus > Vanellus vanellus. Next base: position 208,045,862 of record NC_138905.1, on the reverse strand, counting down.
TTTATGCAAGGCAGATAAAATTAATAATTCAAATGCCTGCACTTTAGGATTTTGGAAGGATCTTTTGTGAAAGTTTAAAAAAACAGTCTCGAATTCTCTGTCTTCAAGAGTGGGAGTCAAAGCAAGTAAAATAGCATACAGCAGTATAACCATTGCTGGAAACAGCATCCCCAATAGTTCTCTTTCTGCATCCACGCAAGCTACTGTGAGGATGGAGTTCCATATTTAAAAGAAATAATTTGACTGATTGAAAAGACCTAGAATACTGGCATTTTCACTTGTTCCCTCTGGTTTTGTCCTCCCGTTTTCTCCCTCCACGTATACAATAATTAGTCACCACTGCTGCCATATATGTCTGACAATGCATATTACTTCCTTTAGTCAGGAGTTAAGTGACCCCCCCAGCCATTTTTTCACCAGTCTGCAAATGCCATGCTACTACTCCTCTCTTCTCAACTTCACAAAGTAGTACTCCAGCACTCCTGAAGTTCTAGCCCTATTGATTTCCTTCAAATTGAACATTAAGACAAGTACACATTCTTCCAAGAAAAGACAAAGTGTGGTAGCTGATCAATAGTTTTGGATCCTGAAAGCTCTGGAGATTCAGATAAGCCCAGTGTCTACACCTGAGTACAGAAATTTGTGCTACTAGATGTCCACAGTAACAGACTTAATTCTCTTATGTTCCAGGGTTTATAGAAGCTGTCAAATTTAGATGACATACATAATTTATCCCTCCAAGAATGCCTATAACCACACAGTAACTGTATTAGGAGCGTATAACAGAGTGCATGAGACTGGAATAAATCACTAGAATTGGTATGCTGGAAATGAGACTTAACTGGTGGATAATTTAATGTAAGCATGGAATACGACCCAATACAGCTATCTATAATTTCTTTTAGACCCATAATTTTCACCATGTCATTAAGGTACCAAAAAGATGAGTACCATTGTGCCAAAAAAACCCCACCCCAAACCCAAAACAAAACACCAAGAGACTTATTTGACACTGTCACAGTCAGGAGCTGAAACTAAATTGGTGTTACACTGCAGTTCAAAGACCAGTTAGAGTTCTACAGACATCAGGGAGACTTACAAATCTGACATATAAAAAAGTCAGATGAAGTCACCACACAAACACATTTCCATGAACCAGAAATGTATATAAAAGCAATATTTCAAAAATCTGATGCTATTACAAGTTTGTCAGGTTTCAGTACTGCTGAACACTGTTTATGCTTTCCCAGAGCCATGGTTGCTGGTATGAACAACAAAAGCTTCCAAATATGCTGTCACCTGTTTAATTTTTTGAATAAATTTTTCTTGTCTTAAAAGAAGCAGGATCTTGCTCTAATGGTAAGAATTACCAAAGTATCTTCAGCCTATGCCAGTATTCTCTTTAAGAAGGAAAGTCATACCCTTGTTCTGACTATCTATAAGACTATCAAGGAAAAGATTCTTGTATATATATTTTCACATATTTTAAAAAGAAGGGCTTTGATAAAATAAAAGCCATAACATTTTACACTTCAAAGATACTGATTGCTTTCCATGTTTAAGACTTTTTAAAAGTTCAGAAGGATTTTAATGGTGATGTGTTTTCACATGACTAAGCAGTATACCACCACTGTATGCATATTCCAGAATCACACTTAACTGTCCATCGTACAGTGACTCAATCGCATTAACATCTTTTACTCTCAGCACCCATTACTCCATCAGTACAATACAAAGCAATTTAAATCTCCCCCTTCTACTTATACATTATAATCAGACTGGGTAAGGGAAGACAATTCTGAGAGGTCAGTGAACACCAGTGGTTTAACTCTTTACTCTCCCCTACCTACAATTTTAGGTTACACATTTGGGTCCTCCTTGCTCCACGACTTTAGAATACCGGTATGTCTGAACTTGTCATTTTCTCCCAGCACGCCTATTAGCTTCAGTAAAATAATGTTGCTTGCATCCCAGAGTGGGGAAAAAAGAGATGATGTCAACCAAAAGTGTTTTAATTCCAGTACAAGAAAATATATTTTTTCTTTAGAAATATCATTGAGTCTAAGTAGCACCAGTTAATTTTTTCCCTTTTAAATTTTTCCAGATTATACAGTCATAAACTTTAAATAACTTTTATAAGGAATTCCTTCAAGATTCAGAAACGGTGCTGGATGATGTAATTCACATCTTCCCTTCAGTTTTCCCAACCTTAAACACTTTTGCTTTGCTGACTGCCTACTGAGTATGACCAGTAGAGGGCATTTTAGGACTGAGTTACGTGAATACGAAATGAAAAGACAAGTATTTCTATCACAAGCAGTAGTTCGCTCTCATTGGAGGAGTATATGCTTGGGAAGCTTTATAAATATTTGAATATAAATTGTAGAGTTTTCAACATAAACATCAGATCCATAGTATTTAAGTAAAATGTCATATGTGACATTTATTTTATTAAGAACTATGTTTTCAAACTTGTTTATTTCAAACTTGCATACACTAAACTACTGTAAAAATGATGTTTAGACAGTTAAATGCGTAAGGATATTAAAAGTTTATATAGAATACACTTACACAGAACCACGGAATCACAGAATTTTCAGAGTTGGAAGGGACCTCTAGAGATCATCTAGTCCAACTCCCCTGCCAAAGCAGGATTGCCTACAGCACATTACTCAGGACTGCATCCAGGCGGGTCTTGAAAATCTCCAGAGAAGGGGACTCCACAACCTCCCTGGGCAGCCTGTGCCAGTGCTCTGTCACCCTCACCGTAAAGAACTGTTTCTGTGTATTTGAAAAGAACTTCCTGTGTTCCAACTTGTGCCCATTGCCCCTCGTCCTGTCACTGGGAACCATTGAAAAGAGCCTGGCTCCATCCTCCTTCAACCCACCCTTGAGATACTTGTACGCCATAATAAGGTCTCCCCTCAGCCTTCTCTTCTCCAGGCTAAAGAGTCCCAGCTCTCTCAGCCTTTCCTCATAAGGCAGATGCTCCAAGCCCTTAATCATCTTAGTTGCCCTTTGCTGGACTCGCTCCAGCAGTTCCCTGTCCCTCTTGAACTGGGGAGTCCAAAACTGGACACAGTATTCCAGTTGTGGCCTCACCAGTGCAGAGTAGAGGGGGAGAATGACCTCCCTCGACCTACTGGCCACACTCTTCCCTATGCAGCCCAGGATTCCATTGGCCTTTTTGGCAACAAGGGCACATTGCTGGGCCATGGATAATTTACTGTCTACCACAACCCCCAGATCCTTCTCCTCAGAACTACTTCCCAGCAGGTCCGCCCCTAACCTATACTGGTGCCTAGCATTCTTCCTCCCCAGGTGCAGGACCTTGCATTTACAAAGCAGGGGAAAAATCTGCACAGAAGTCAATGGCTGAAAGATTTCATTTTAGCAAGCAAAATGTTCATTTCAGCAATATTAACCATTTAATTACATGTTCTTTACTTAAATTGTGAGATTATGTAGATATCAGGTTAAAACTGTTTTTACATATTGACTGATTAAAATCACATCCTAAGTTTACATTTTCTTAAATGATATAGTTCTTCAGTAAAACCTTGTGTATTTCAGATGCAGTTCTTCAAAATCACCTGAAAATTCGAATCGAATAAATATGACAATGTTTAATTCCCCAGCTCCTACAAGTTAGCACAAATGGGAACAAGTGATAAAGGTGCAGCCTCACTGTCTGGTTTTAAGAGGTGTACACCCAAATCTGTTTGCCTAACTACATGCTCGGTTACACCAGCTGGGCTTTTCAAACGCGGGTATTCAGTGACATGCCTTGATTTGAGTTTATAGTTCTGCTAATGGTGCTTGCACAACTTTACAGTTACTTTGGAGCCTCCAACTACAGGCTCAGAATCATCCACAACTGTGCCCTAATTAACTGTTTCCTCAGGTTACAGAGTTTTAGTTTGTAAGTGTGAATGACAGAGGTCTCCACTTCTGCAGACTGAGAACAGAGGAGAGACTTCACATGTGCTCTCAATGCACAACAATGTTTTCTACTAGGCCCTGGGACAAGGTTTAGCCATGGAAGAAGGTATTCATCGTACCACTTCTGTAGCCACTTAACAAGACATAGAAATTTTAACATGACCTACTCATCTGTGGCTGTTGTCTTCTACTGCATGACAAGCCACCCTGCCAGTAGCACATATTCAGGATCCTTCACAATTTAAGCAATGGTACTAAACACGAATTCCCACATGCAAACTATTATTTTGGGGAAGAACAGAAATCAAGTTGCAAACCTTCCTAACTTAATACAACTGTTGGGTCCCATCCTCCCCATCTAATTTTTAGAAGAGAAAAAACCAAAACATCTCAATTTTTCATCATACTAGTAATTTAAACTACCATTTAATATCAGATGTGCAGCACCCCTCCAGGGAGATAAAAGTCTCCCTGTACCATAACAACTGTATGCTGGCCATAGTCCTTGGCTGCACTGCTAGCTGGCAATTATTTGGTGAGCTGAAAGTAGCTATATAAAAAACTAAAAGTTGGTGACCTTGCTGAGCTTTCTGTAGAAAAGTGCAGTTTTCCAGTCCACATATTTCCATACAGTTTACCACCAAGAACCCAAAAAACCTGTTCTCATGTAAATCTGTCATGAAATAACACTGCTTTTGGCAAGGCACACTGCTGGGGGAAATTCCCAGTCAACTAAGTAGAGTGATACTGATCTAATGAAAAAAAAATTATAATAATAACGGAGGAAAAAAAAAAAAAGTCAAATGGTTACTCAAAGGTATACATGCCTGACTTTGGGGGAGAAGTGAAAAGAGGGGGGAAAAACACCAAAAGAAATTAACTTCCAGGGTGATCTGACTAAACAAGGACCGTGCTTAAGGTCACCTCCAAACTCCACCTAAACACTTGCCAACTTTTTCAAAGCTACGCTACAGTGTGTGCCCTTAAATCACCAGCACAGGAAACTCAATATGGATTTTCAGTCACTTCAAGTGACAAGAGACCATGAAGTTCAAAGCACTGGATGAAATACTGGTTTTCTGAAGCTAAACCCTAGAAAAGTGATTGCGGTGGGAGAACCACCTCTCAGATGTAAGCTCACCCCACATCCAATGCAGCTTAACTCCTGGCTTCCAGTGAGAGGGACTGTCCCACACTGGCTGTGCTTCCTTCACATTGGGTCTGGCGACCGTGATGCCAGAGGTTGAGCTGCAGCCACCCCTCCCTGGCAGGCAGCAGCAAGAAGAGGCTGCCCCATGGAGGGGGATAAGCAGGAGCCAAGGGTGACCATAGTACAGGCAGTGCCCTCACCAACCAGGGCACAGTCCTCCTGCACCTGTACAGCAGTCCCAGACACAGCACGGTCCATCCAGATAGCCCAGTCAGAAGCAGCAGAGACACCACCAGAGTGGAGACAAGACTAAAAGATGGGTCTGCTGTCCATCTAGAAGACAGCACTGGAGACAATCAACATAGGCCTGACTCCATCCAGGGGACAAGGCCACAGCCTACAACATAGCTCAAACAAGAAGGGGTTGCCCAGGCATGAGCTTAAGAGGAGCTCCTAAACCGGTGGGCAGCAATGGTGGATGAAGGTCCCAGGTGAGGCTGGTCAGGGCAGTTAAGGCCCTTAGTTCTCTCAAGGCGCTGATATTTGTATCGTGGAAAAATGCAGTACCCAAAAGCAAGGCTGCACAATCACTAGGAACACTTGCAACTGTAAGGATAGGTTACTTGGCTCTAGTCTCTTCAGTGTATGCACCAAATACACTTCTGACTTACAAACTAAAATATCATTTAAAGAACTAAATCGATGAGCTTATCTTAGCCTCCTATTGCTGAAAACAGTAGCTAACATTGATACACTGACGCCCTCCCACTCAGATTTTAGGCAACGTTACATTAAAGAAATAATGGCAATATACACTGATTTACATCCTCTTATCTGCTGGCAGATCTCGCCAACTGGAGTTGTGCATTGACGTCTCACATCAGTGGTTGGCAAATATGATGAGGCATTTACAGCTGTTCTTTACCCCATGGTTAGTAAAAGAATAACAGATGCCTGCTTTGTTAAACCCGAATAATGTGAGACTGCTTGAGAGCACCTGAGTAATTGCCATAAAGGCAGGAGTTCAACCAATACAGGCAGAGGATTTTATGGAATAAAGCTCTTCTGGGAGGGTGGAGGTGTGTGCCTGCCTGTCTTTGTGCTGAGAGGAGAAGTTCTTCTAACCTGAGAAGGGAACAAACACATGACTGGACTACAGTTAAGATTTTTTTATATAAGTAAAATATTTGAGGAAGACAGGCTAAAGGTAGAAGAGCAGAGGGGTTTGGAAATTCATCAGCAGGCTAATGGGCTTACGTTGCGTTTCACTGGTTCTTAACTTTCAGTCAAACAACTTCAGGAGGGAGATTAGGAACCATGAATCTCGAAGAAAAAAAACAGTCAAAGACAATTTCCAGAGGGATGAAAAAGGAGGTATAAAGAGTGCAAGGTCTGTCATGGATGCAAGTTTAACTTCAGCTTCAAGGGACTTTGCTCTCGAAATGGCAGCAACTTCTCTAAGTTGGATGTCTAATTCACTCCATGTAATGGATAGGGTATGTATAGATTTTTGAAAGGCATTCACGTCAACCAATGTGCTGGGTATAGTGGTGACTAAGCTAGGGATAAATACAGCAATTTGATCAAAGATCCATTTTGTCATTGCTTTTCCTCCAGCACCTTACCATAGAGAGGTAAGGACTGAGACCTGAGAACAAAGCAAGCAGGCCCTTTGTGTCCCCGCTGGAGCCTGGCACCTATGCAGCTCCTGATTCTTCAACTACCCCACAGGTATCAACAGGGTCGTAATTCTCTTTTCAAGCTGTGGGGCTAGAGAGATGCTGAAGTCACTGAGTCCTGCCAAATCACCTGATGCATCTCAGGATACAACTGAGTTGTTAATATTGTTGATGTAAATGCATTAAGGCCAGGATGTACCAGTTCTGCCTGCAGGCATCTGTCTTCCTCTGCAATTTAGGTCCTCAGAAGGGCCTAGTCCTGGACAGAGATATTATCAAAACCTGGGTGCCCAGGAATACAGGGACAGGACAGGTATCTACGCACGAAGCATCTCCTCAGGGAAATCAGACCATCACTTCCTGCTAGAAATCCAGCACAGCCTCCAGCTGGATGATACCACTTCCTTCACCTACATCTGGAGCGAAAAGATCAAGCTGCTGTCCTTTAGATCACATCTGCATTGTGTTCCTAATGTCTCACAGCTCACTCCTCTAACAACACGCCAGCCTTCCTCACAGACTACCTCCTGGTGTCTGTGGTCCTCCCGGCAGTCAGGGTCGGCCTCCTGGCTTTGTAATTATAGACTGTTGGAGGACTTGGGCTCCACAGCAGTCTTCGGAGTGCTTTGGTGTGAGAGGGGCAGTATGTCTTTCCATCAGCTCAAAGGTTGGGGGATGTAAAGAAGTACCAGGCTCTTGCTTTGACTATATGTAAGGAGGAGGGGAAGCAGCCACTAAGGACATAATTAGAGCTGGAGGTCTTATATTCAGCAAGGCACATGCCTGCCCAACTCTGCAGGGAGTGTCGGGAGATGCGGGATGAACTCTGGACCTTGGAGGGCTGTCCGGGCACCTGTGGACAGTTGTGCATCCAAATCCTTTGCGAGCTGGACTGTAGAAGGTACTTAATTTCAATATAAAATATACCTAATGAATCAAAACACAATACAAGGGGAAAACTTAAAATCACCCAAGATGCCAAATAACTCTGCATAAAGCTTGTGTCCTCCAAAAGCGAGCATTCGGATGAATCGATGAGATCCTATTTCTCAGGAATGAATAATAAAGGTTTCTTACCATGAGGCCCGTAATGCTAACACTTTCAGCAGCGAATGCAGTCACCATCTACTTCAAGTGGAAGTTCAAACCATCTTATTTTGATCCACCAACATTTCCCTCTACCATGCCAAGGAGGGAGAGGAATCTCCACTCCTTGCTTGTTGGGGGGAAATAAATACATAAACTAGAAATAAAAACTGGAAAGTCGAAGATATTACAGTAATAGAGGCCATCAAAAACAAGCTAAAAAGTCTTGTATTACTTAAGTGAGTCAGACTCGTTGGCAGCCTCCCACGTAAGTGGTGAGGCCCAAGACTGTTTACCTCATAAGATAGCGAGCAGATAAGGCTGCGTAAGTGACAATTAAAGACATAAAAAGCTCAACATGAGGTGGTAGGTAGCAAGGGACAGTCAAAAGCAGCCAGTCTCAGTGTAACGAAAATATAAGGCAGACAGACATCCCACGCAGACACTGAGTACACAGAGGTTCAAGGACTGAGTGTCACAAAACAGGCAGCGGTGCTTCAGGTCTGTACGAATACACAGAACTCTAGTGAGGGTCTGTTTCTCCATGTGTAGGAATACTTCTTTATATTAAACATAGCGCTGGGATACCAAAGAAAACAGAAAATGTTAAACATGTAAACCAAAAGCAGAAAATCATGCCAGCACAGCAGCAATTTTATATACAATTACTGCAGCATATTACAGGTTTGGTAGCTGAATCAGCAGAGCTTTCAGAATAGAAACCCATGAAATGTAAATCTGTGTAAAGCTTATTTGCTATCCCACATCACTTATTTTCTAGAGCTACAAAAAATCTCTTAGTGAAGACATCTGAAAGTCATGTTATTAGACACAGGGTTTTGTTTTATGGCATGCTTTAATTTTATGGTTCTAATTTTTTGGTTTTCCATGATAAAGATCAGAAGAGCTGTACACTAAGAAAACTTGTTTCTTTGTTGTGGTGGCCCCTTTTTCCTGAATCATCTGATACTTTTCAGAAAAGGGGAAAAACATGTATTTTTCTGGTAGGTGGTGGAAAAAGCACGTTGTTTGTTAACGTCCCAAGAAGGTGTGACATTCACTATATTAATGTAGCTCTTGTTGTAGGTAGTATTACAAAAACATTTACAAATGTCCATTAAAAACCCTATAAATACTGTAATTTCTTGTTATAAAAACTCGAGAATGCTTACCAATAGACAGAGAAAAACTTTCTCCTCTATGTAAACTATTACTTGTTCATTAACTTTCCCTGAATAAGCCAGAAAATAAATTATCAAATTAATTAACATTAAATTAAATATCAATCAATCAGAATGTAGAGGTTCCAGCCTGAAATAAATTAAAAAAAAAAAAAAAAAAAAAAACCAACCAGAAAAACAACAACCAAACCTGAATTTAGCTATAGGTAAGCAGCTTCAGATGTTAGGGTTTTGCATTCACACCAAAAGAAATAACGTATCATAGCAGCTGATGCATGTAAGGCTCCAACAAAGGTCCCTTATTACAGCAGTAGAAGCAGTCATGCTCCTAGTTTGTCTTGCCCAAGGGTCATCTTTTATATTTCATTGAGTCAAAAAATAATGATTTTCTTTCCAGTTAGTGTGAACTGTTGTGTGCATTCACCTGCTACATTTTTCTACTGGTGATCACTGGTTTGATACATGCTGGCCAAGATGATTCACTTTCAGAACTATCTATCTCATTTAATTTAAGGACGTGAGAAAATGCCAACAGCTGTAAGACGGGGATTACCTGAAACACTAAATCTAATTTAACAGAATTGTTTCCCCCCCCTGAATTTCACAGATAACTGTCAAAATAGCAATAGCACTAAAGCTAGTTTCAGGCACAGCAATTCTTTATAGCTACACCTGAGTGTTATGGCACAAGAAGAAGCAAACTCCCCAGAGTTATAAAAATCACGTGATTCTTCAAGAGCAGACTACAGTTTTTACTAAAGCATTATTTTTTACATAACAGAAGCCAAAACCAGCTTGACTTTCCCCTTCCATGTAATCTCTTCTTTTTTCAACATAGTATATACTTGTCATCTTTTCCTTTTTTTTTTTTTTAAACCAACAAAAAGCAATATTGCGTTTGACCTAAATCACAGTGGTTTAGGATATGTGAAATGAATTACAAGCATTAAAACCATAAAGGCATTTTAAGTAAGCTGTTTTAAAACTGCCTGAAACATTAGGGCAAATGATTGTGCGTGTTGTCACTACAACGCAAGGAGAGCTCACTACCCTAGCTTAATTTCCAGAAAACACAAGCAGCAGGATAGCTATATATGCTATATAGCTATAGCATATATAGCAGGTACCTATATATGCCATTTTAGGAAACTTAATTTAAAAGCTTAGGTGCTTCTTAATGCAGGAAGCACCTACTTTTTACCAGTGTAGTTCCATATGGTCCTAAACTAGCAGACACACAACCCAGTATTTTGATGCACAAGTCCTATAACGCAGCCTTCAAAACCCTCGCCTAAAATAGTGCGTAAGTCACTTGCAGTAAAATTTTCCATGGATCTCTGGTTTGATTTCTGCACTCTCCGTTGGCATGGCAAAGCAAGCCTATGGCTGCTTCTGTGCTAACCCTTACAGAAATAATCAGTCATGTGTTTTTTAACAACACAGATCAATAGCTCAGCTAAACTAATGCATTACAGTAGCCCAACTTTATTTCATTTCCCCCATTTTCTGGCACCAGTGACATTTTTGTAGGGTTACTTCTGTGCTAGTGTGTCTTCCCTGATGCCCTGGGGTCAGATGAAGGTGAGGGCAAAGAAAAGCGCGGAACCCGGCAGCCGTGGGCAGGGCAGAGCACTGAAGCGCCCCGTCCCACGGCCCTAGCTGCAGTTCAGCTCAGATGCCACATTAACTACACTTGGGTATTGCACTGTAGACTTGCGTAACATATACAGACCAAAGCAAGTGCTGTACCAACACAGTAAAACTAGTCTTTTCACAAAAGAAAATGAGAAAAAAACTATTTTTTTTTTATTTTTTTTTGCATTTCATAGACAATGTCAGTTCAAATTGACAGAGTATTTTCTGAAAAGTAAGGATACCCAGACTTCTAAGTCTTCCTCAACTTAAAATCGCTTTAAAATTTTAACCCTTTCCATCTTCAGGAGCGCTCCCTAATGCAGCTCTCCCATCTTCCTGCAGCTCTGTTACAACCCCACAGCACACACACACACTATTCCAGACATCCTGCACAAGGGAATTTGATTTTGACCTGCACTCCATCGTGTTGGCAATCCTAAGCACAAATACAGGCTGGGCAGGGAATGGCTGGAGAGCAGCCCTGAGGAGAAGGACATGGGTGTGCTGATTGATGAGAAGCTCAACACAAGCCAGCAATGTGCCATCGCAGCCCAGAAGGCCAACCACATCCTGGGCTGCATCAAAAGAAGCATGGCCAGCAGGTCAAGGGGGGTGATTCTGACCCTCTACTCCACTCTTGTGAGACCCCACCTGGAGTACTGCATCCAGCTCTGGACATAGACCTATTGAAGCGTGTCCAGGGGAGGGCCACGAGGATGATCCAAGGGCTGGAGCACCTCTCCTATGAGGAGAGGCTGAGAGAGTTGGGGTTGTTCAGACTGCAGAAGAGAAGGCTCCCAGATCTTATTGCGGCCTTCCAGTACCTAAAGGGGGCCTAAAGGAATGCTGGGGAGGGATTTTTTACAAGACCATGTAGTGATAGGATGAGGGGGAATGGCTTTAAACTGGAAGAAGGTAGATATAGATTAGATATTAGGAAGAAATTTTTCACTTTGAAGGTGGTAAGGCACTGCAACATGTTGCCCAGAGAAGTTGTGGAAGCTCTACCTCTGGAATTGTTCAAGGCCAGGCTGGATGGGGCTTTGAACAACCTGGTCTAGTATGAGGTGTCCCTGCCCATGGCAGGGGGATTTGGAACTCGATGATCTTCAAGGTCCTTTCCAACCTAAACCATTCTATGATTCTGTACATTGCTTTCAGGGCCACCACAGCTTTTTTTTTTTCTTGTATTAAACATGCAATGCATGAAGCATCCTGAAAAGCAGTCTGTAAACTTCATATAGGAAGAATACTTCAATTGCTCTGTTGCTTACTTTATCCCCAGAAAGTCTGAAGCTTTTTCCTCATTATGAAAGCTTCAGAAAAGTGGTATGGGGACATTTGTGTCTGTTTACTCTTCAGATTTTTTATTGAAAATGCTAACCAGAACACAAGTAGGCATTTCTGAATTTTAACTGCTAGTTGCAGTTTGAATCAGCACAAAATGTATCCTTCATGGGAGGAATACTAGCATGATTAAACCCATTCCAGGAGAATGAGTTGTTTTGTAAATATATGATAAAGCAGATGAGTTAAACCCAGGTTTGTTTGCTTGCGTTGTTACAGTGCTTACAACCATTCTCTTGTAATAAGCATCCCACGCACATTTACAACAAGGAGACAATCCTTGACTGAAACCTTTTATAGCTAATGTTAAACTGGAGAAGCGATAATAAAGAGATTATAGGCAAGTGACATAAACAGATATAGAAACAGAAGTCTATGTTGTTTAGTTTGCCTAAGGAGAGTTGAAGATCTACTCCAAAATAAAAGCAGATACCATCATTCCAAATATTTCAGATGTGAATTAAACCACTGCTAAGGCACAACACACATGGAAAAAAAATATCAACCAAAGCCCAAGATCTAGTTGTGAAATGAAATTAATAGTGGAGGGAGCAGTGATATACAAAGAAGTGGGATAAGATGAGAAAGGTAATAGCTAGAAAGCAAGAAATCTGCAGGTGTGTAAAGATACTGCCAACTCGGCATTCTGCTCCCCCACATTTAAGGCCTCCAATCCAGAGAGTGAATCCTAAGAAAACCTATCACATGACAGACATCGCACCTCAGGCGAAGATGTTTAAGCATAATGAAAACAGCTGTTCGTGGGAGGGGAGGAAAAATTTCTAATGTGAGGCAACTTACCTTTAATGAGTTTCCTGTTAAATAGGTAGATGACGTGACCTACTTCTGCCTACAAAGTTCCCAATCAACATTTTATGTTCCACATCACTCAGCACCAGAGACCAAGTCCAGGGCATCTCCTTACTGTTAGAACCCACAGACAGGCATTCCCTTGGACTAAGCGAGGTAGACAGCCTGTTGGCAGAAGCACTGTGGATTGGCACGTTTCCTCTTGATTTTTGGATGAGAAATACTGTTCCTTTGGCATATGTCCATCTCTGGTTCTGTTTGGACTCTGTCCTGCCTCTCTGCCTCAGCAATCTGAAGCCATAAGGCTACCCTTGCTTTTGAGAAGACCTAAATTATGTGGTTGGAAGATTCTGCTACTGCCTGGAAGATGTTTCATCACGGGCTTTGCTGTTTCGGTCAGACCTCAAACTGGTTTTCTGTTATCACAATACTGTATGATTATGATTCTTTTCATTTGCTTTATGCAATCATGTTTTTCATAAAATAGAACCTGTTCTTCATTAAAATGGAATCACATCAGTTTATTTAAGCAGATGAGTGAGAATTGCACCATTTATCCCCAATACTAATCTCTTAACACAGAATCATGTTCACATAATCACTAACTTCACTGAACCGCCCATCAGAACAAGAGAAAATCACAAGTGAGAAGCTGTAGCTCCAAACCTGAACTCAAAAGATGTTAGCTCCATTCTCTGTCATAGGCTTCCAGTAAGACCTTGAACAAGTCATTTAAGTCACTTGCTCCATCTCTCTTTCAGAACGGTACCTTACTTTCTCACAGCACTGATAAGGCAAAGCTGTGTCTGTGTAGGCTGACTACCTACTACAGTCACTCTCCTTTCTTCTAATACCCTGCATGACAGATATTATCAAAGCACAGCAGTCCAGCTTTCAAAATAGAGTCTCTAAAGCTGTATGATCCTTATAAAAGACTTTTGAAGTGATTACACAGTAGCTTCTAAGAGATTTCCAGACATGAGCCTAGGATAAAAGAGCCATTAAAAATATTTGTATCGTGTAAGCCAAAGACACACTGGTAATTATGCTAGAAGCTTGCAAGTGTACAGAATAAAAAATTAAATTATTAAAAGTATTAAAAACTTTACTGCTAGATACATGGACAATAAGGAAGAGTTCAGTTACATATGTGATTGTAGCTTTATAATTTTCCAACTTTTTAAATACACAGATAATGGTAACGCTTCAAAATGTTTTCTTGAAAAGACAGATGTAATTTGCTATTGTGAAACTCCCTGGCTGCATGAAATCCTACTACTCTCCTCATGAGCCGTGAACACAACCCAAAGCTCAGTAGGATTTCTTCCAAATCAGGGTTCGCACTCCTTTGCATCCGATTGAGATGCAGAAACTGAGTGATAAAAAACTGAACCGCATTTTTCTTCAAGCGTACTGAATGAGACCTCTCTTTGAAGTGGGAAGGATGTAGGAAGCGGAAACATACTCGTTTGTTCTAGATACGTAAGGTTAAACACTCACTTTCAGAAATCAGTGAAAACCTCTCTCTGCCATGGCAACCAAACACCCTTACAGAGTTTGGAGCCACAGAAAATTCTTCGTCTGCAGAAACTTAAGTACTTGGAAGAAAGAGTTTGAGGCATTTTCTCAGGAGAAACTTAAATGAAAGAAGCATTAAAAAAAATCTTAATATGTGGGGAAAATACACATTTTATTCCAGTAACACAGTGGCTTCAGCTCAAAATGCCAAACTAAGTAATCTTTGGACAAAGACAGGTTACTCAATGAGTATTTGGGGTTAGAATGACAAGACCAAAGTAAAAGATGTTCAACAAAGCTAAAATGATTAGATTCAAAGCCCACTGAAACCAGTCAGAACTTCCCCTGATTTCAATAGGCTTTCAATTAGGCCTAATTAAGCTTAACCTTTGAAAAGATAGATAAAAATGTGAATGGCCAAGAACTCATAGCCTTGCAACACAAATGTTAGCATTTCAATTACATTTTCAGTTCTTAGTGAAGCTGATAAATTCCCCATGGTTAGGAGCTATCAGCAGGAGAGAAAATGGGATAATTCAGAGAGATGATGTAATCTCGAGATATCATACCCTGAAAAACAGGACCTAGAAGGAACCTTGAGAAATTTTCTACTTTACACACAACTGACATTACTTCGGGACAAGGATGGACTAGAGAATTTTCTATGAAAAAATGCAAGTGGTCTATCATTTAACACTTTAAGAATAAATGAAACTGTTCCAACATTTAAGTATCCTTATCACTAGTCATTTTTTCCAGTCTAACCTGAATCTCTCATGCTGCAATTTAATCCACTTACCTTTTGTCTTAAACTGAACATGTAAAACAGGTACTCCCTCCCCTTTGAAGTAGTCTTGTATCACTCCTCAGTATTCTTTCTGTATAAAACACACTCTACCTTCCTTCAACATTTCCTCGTTTCCTGGATCTCTGAACATTATCACTACTCCCTGCTTCTCTTTTTCCACCCAGTCTGCATCCTTCTTGAACCACCATACCTGAGAAGAGGATGAAGTAGTCCAGCCGAGAGCTTTTTGTTATAATGGAAATGCCACAAAATGTGCCTTTTTGCAACGATATAACATTGTTAATTCAAATTCAGCTTGTGATTCTGCTATAAACTCAAGATTTATGTAAAACTTCTATTTAAACAGCTGCTCCTTATCCTGCATTTGTGCGTAAGTGTAGAATATTGCACTTACATTTATAGAATAAATAACTTTTTCCAGGTCTTTTTTTTCTTCCTCAGGCCACTTCTTCATTGGAATTACAGAACACTTCTCAATACACGTGCAGAACCTTGCACCTTAATGTCACCTATAAATTTAATAGAATATTTTTGGTTTAAAAGGGTACTAAAAAAGTGGATTATTTTGTAAACTGGATGATAAATCTGTTAAGTCCTTTGAACATAAAAAGGGAAAATTTTATTTTAGAAAGTCATCTCTTCCTTCATAGTGATATTTCTTTTAGATATGGTTCTGACTCCTGGGAAAGAATTAAAAATTATCTTTAGGGGGTGATCATTAAAGGGCAAATGTTATTCTAATGAAACAAGGATTGCAAGAGTAGTTGGACAGAGCAAGAGTCTTCAGGAAAGCAGATTTCAGCAAACAGGGAGATGGTAAGTAAAGTCGTTTTCTGAAAGAAATTGAAGAAAGGGGTACAGGTAGGATTACTGAAAGATTATTTTGTAAACCAAACTATTCCACAGCAAAAGACAGATAGTAGGAGTAGCAGAGACCATTATGGCTGCATTGAGAGCTCTTCAATAACTTGAAACAGTGAAGAATGAATTATACAAAAACTGAAAGCATGAACATAAGAGACCAAGGACACATCGATAAAAGCTAAGATGTGAGGAGATGTAATGTGGCATAAAGGGTTATATGAAAAAGTTTTAAAAGTAAGAAATAACAGGAAGAGGAAGGGAACAGTGAGGACATTACTGAGAAGCAAAAGATGCTGAGAATGTGAAAATACCTAGAAGATGGAATGCTAAACCACTGGCATAGATTTGTCAAGTACGGAAAATATTCAGCCTGATTGGTTTCCTCTTTTGACAGACTAAGTGGCCCAGTAAATAACAAGGTGCCATAACTTTGACATTAGCATAATTTTTAAATATTGGCCTGCACTGGCATCCTAAAACACGAGGCTAATGAGTCCCAGCACCAGAAGCGTATATAAGCAGTAAGAAAAACTCATTTTCAAACTCACTTTCAAACAAGTAGTTTTCAGTAGCTCCCTGTCATGCTGGGAAAACATTGCACAATTCCCAAAGAGATCTTTCCAAATTCCAATTTTCATTTATTGAAACCACTCATGATGAAATAGAAAATACTGTTGGTGAAAGGATCAGAATTTAAAATTATTTTGACAAATCAGTAAGATAACTAGTTTCATCTTACTGGGTTTGGACCAAATAGAAGAACAAAATAATGTGCAATTGTGAGAAAATAAAATACAGAATACAGAAAATACAGAATAAGAAATATTTAGCTAGATGGTGGGGACAGAAATGGGCTAGGGTTACAATAGTTTATACAGTGATGTCCTTCCAAAGAGCCAACCCCTTTTAGGACGCAATAATGGGAATGATAACTAATCCTACAAATTCAGTTTTGGTGAGTCCCCATGGGAAATTCTGTGTCCAGTTTAGAAAATGCATGTCTAGCAAGAAACGAGAGAGAATTCTGGTTTTAGAATCATAGAATCATAGAATTGTTTAGAAAGGAAGGGACCTTAAAGATCACCTAGTTCCAACCCCCTCTGCCACGGTCAGGAACATTTCCCACCAGACCAGGTTGCCCAATGCCATGTCCAGCCTGGCCTTGAAAACCCCCAGGGATGGGGCAGCCACAACTTCTCTGGGCAACCTGTGCCAGGGCCTTGCCACTCTCAGAGTGAAATATTTCTTCCTAATATCTATTCTATATCTCCCATCTTCCAGTTTGAAACCATTCCCCCTCATCCTATGACTACATGCCCTTGCAAAAAGTCCCTCTCCAGCATTCTTGAAAGCCCCCTTCAGATACTGGAAGGCTGCTGTAAGGTCTCCCTGGAGCCTTCTCTTCTGCAGTCTGAACAACCCCAACTCTCTCAGTCTCTCCTCATAGGAGAGGTGCTCCAGCCCTTGGATCATCTTTGTGGCCCTCCTCTGGACCCGCTCAAACAGGTCCATGTCCTTCTTATGTTGGGGGCTCCAGAGCCAGACGCAATATTCCAGGTGGGGTCTCACAAGAGCAGAGCAGAGGGGCAGAATTACCTCCCTCGACCTGCTGGCCATGCTTCTTGTGATGCAGCCCAGGATGTGGTTGGCTTTCTGGGCTGCAATGGCACATTGTCAGCTCATGTTGAGCTTCTCATCCACCAACACCCCCAAGTCCTTCTCCTCAGGGCTGCTCTCAATCCATTCTCTGCCCAGCCTGTATTTGTGCTTGGTATTGTCCTTACCCACTTGCAGGACCTTGTACTTGGCCTTGTTGAACTTCATGAGGTTTGCACAGGCCCACCTCTCCAGCCTGTCCAGGTCCCTCTGGATGGCATCCCTTCCCTCCAGCATGTCAACCACTTCACACAGCCTGGTGTTGTCTGCAAACTTGCTGAGGGTGCACTTTTTTTTTTAAAAAAAAAGAGCAGGAGTTTTTAAAAACAGGAAGAATTTTTGAAAAAAAAGAACAAAATGCGACGGATTTTTTCAGTCTGGAAAGGAAGATGGAGGAGACATGGTAAAAATGTAAGAAAAAAAGAACATAATTAATTGTTCTTCATCTCCAAGGGAGAAGAAAAAGAAGAAATAGTATTGGCAGCAAAGGTTAAGGTTGGAGAAGCTTTTCAGCAGGGTTGTGAAACACCAGAAGATACTATCTGAAGAAACTAAGACAATATCTTTATTGAAAACATTAACATGCAGCTGAGTTGTTTCTCAGGGATGGTTTAGGTACACTTGATTGAGCCTTAGAGAGGAAATTCCTATTGCATGCTCCCTTTGCATTCTCTACCCTTAAATTTCAATGTTTTTATGGGAAAACATACTGCATTAAAAATGGGGGGAAGAGAAAGAAGGAAAAGTCATTACAATAGACAAATTACACAATATTCCTTTTCCAATATAAGGAGGAGACAGCAACAAAATACATAACCTTTATCAATGTCTAATTTAATTTTAGAATTCCAGATTAGGAGCATCTGCTCTCTAAGGTAGCTGTCTTCAGCCAGCATCATTTGCATAATTACAATGCTAGACAAGGACCACATTGCAAGCGACTCTACACTGAATAGCAAAATAGACTAGCAGCAATTTCATTGCAACTTAATTTCCCGTGGCTCTGAGCAACGTCAGATAGTTTTGTGAGCCATGTGTATCATAGGTTGAGGATAGATTTAAACAGATATCTTCACTCCCTCTTCTCCCAAATACGGGTTTATCCTTGAGTAATACTCCATTTTACATTACTGATATGAAAAATGAAATCTGGATTGGTTTACATCATAGCAAACTTAATTTCAACACTTCCACACTATTTCCCATTCTGAGTCTTTATCAGTTACATGAAGAATTACCCAGGTTAGCTAGAATTACCTAATTTAATTGTTTTTAGATGTGTGACTTGTTTATTTTTAAATATGTTTGTAATATATTTTACACGACTATCATTACATTTCTGGTTATACACTTTATGAAACTGCTACTAATAAAAAGCAGTTACAACAAAAACTGTGTAGTTTTTTAAAAAGAAATGCAAAACCAACAAGACTTCAACTCAAACAAAACAAGTTGCCCTGTAGATTATAGTACAAGGAAACAGCTATTCCACTATCTACAGGAGGGCTACCCTGTTGTTCCCTTAATGTAATGAAAACATGAATTAAACAGAAAATGAAACACTGATGAGAAGAGGACAGAGTTCAAAGAAAGTGCAAGTTTCCCTTGTTCACATGAAGATCTATTGTGCATTCATAGATGGAGCCATGAAAAACAGACTTCACTTACTATTTGATTTGGTTTTATACTAAAACAAGATGCACTTTCCTATTTTTTGGCAGTAAGCACTTCAACATCTTGGAAATTATAACGTAACTTACATATTTCAGAGGAAGAAAGGAAAAACCCACGTCATAGCAGTTATCAATTAGACACTAAATGGAAAACAATGCTAAAAACAGTTCCCATATAAAGACAGAATAAGAATATGTTAAGCTAAAATATTCTTGGGAAGTTTAATGTTGCATTTTATATCTTTTATGCATTTTGAGATTTACTGAAATAGTTATCCCTAATTTATTCTAGTATGATCATTTTGCTGTAAATCCTCAAGGGGACACTGCTATTCTACAATAGGTATTTTAGTAAACTTCCAAGTGTAGACAAGTTTATGGAAGTAACTTGCTTCTTGCCCATTATACTGTCTTAGTTTCCAAACCTGTTAGAAGAAAATACGTTCCACTGCATGTATTTTGTTCTGAGCCTGACCCTAGACACCCAGAGTCATAGCCTGTGTCTTTCACCCTAGAACTGCTACTCAAGGGCTTTCACGTAAATTGCTTGACTAGTTTTTGGAGAAGAATGGAATTATAACACATCCTTGTAGGCTTTAATCACTAGGCACAGAAATTATTCTGCCCTTATATGCCATAAAGAATACCTTTTTCCTGGATTCAAGCAGAACTCATAAACTCAAAACTACCTAGCTCTGTCAAGACTTCAGCACTTCTGTGCATGCGCAAAAGCAGAGCTTTAGGTAACATAGAGAGTTTTTTGATTTAGTTTCTGGTTTATTTATCTCCATAAACACATATTTAGATCAATGAAAAAATACTTCAAGATTTATTTCAAAATGGCATGTTAGGTACTTTCTCAACCTTGAATTGCATTACTTTCTAAGTAAACTTTTCTGTAATTAAAGTTAGTTTTCAGGGGAGAGATTGCTTTTGGTAAACCGGTAGTTCATGTGTCATCCAACATTTCCATCACAGTGTTTAACTTGGCCAAGTCTAGATTTATCTTTCGGAACTGATTCCAGCCTTTTACTTGGCAAAATGCTTTCACTGCTTTATGACTGCCAACAGGCTTGTAAGACTTGCCCTTTGGATGGGCATTTCAACCGTGTCCTGTCCACGCAGGGAAGCATTAGCAATGGGCCTACCCTGCCTGTTACATGTACCCACTATCAAGAGTCGTTAGTGGAGTCGGCTTGGTTCTCACACTTGCTCCGCTAGGGCAGACCTAGCACATCTCGATGCTCCCAGAAAAAAACTAGGTGACACTCTACCATAAAAAGACTTCCTTATCTTTTTGCCCCCAGTTATCTGCCGAGCCAATCTAAACGCAAGTTACGTTCTAGAGAGTACTGAATGCTGAGACTTAAATCTTCCAGTGAATGGCAACTAATGTGATACACCCAGGAGCTTTTGGCCCTTACTAACTTTTGTGTCATATCTTACTGACAGACATAGCAAGGATAAACTCTTTTTCCACAGAGTTAAACAGGATGCAGGTTACAATTACTACTTCAAATTCACAAGTAGTGAGGTATTAAGATTAGTCAGAAATTAATAAAGACTGTTCCTTTAAAGATCTTACATACCTGCAAATCATACTGTTAAATTACTAGCTGGAGAAAATGATGCCATCTCACTGTCCTGCATTTGTCCTGCATAGCAAAGACTTTATGCCGATCCTCTACCAGTTGCCGTCTCCTGATGTGTGTTACCACTACACGGTACGGTTGCAATTGCTAGCTACCTAGCGTCCATACAGTGCAGGGACACACGATAAAGAAGACAGCAGAGGTGTTTGTCCATTTTCTCTCTCTTGCTAAGCTTTCTGTGGCATCCCTTCTACCATGATCTTCCAGAGCCACTGAGCTTCCTTCAGGAATCTTCTATTATTCCTGTCTCTCAATTTCTATACAGTCAGCAGTAACTAGAGAAATCCACTTTGACCCAAATATTGCGTAAAGGTGTTAGCACAGGGCTGAGCTGAATATACCCTGCCTATTAGCTCATCTAGCACCGCATAATCACCCAGTTCTTATCTGGTGCAAACTTGCAGCCTGTTGACTAAGGGCAGGAACAAAATTTTCTTACATCTGTCTATAGCCTGTTCTTTTAAAGTGATGTAAATGACAAGGCTAGTAAGGATTGCATCCACTTATGGAACCAGATTCTGGATATGAAAGAATAATTTTGGATACTGAAGTTAAAACTGGGTTTCTTGCTTTTCACCTTGATGATGATTTTTAGAGTCCCGTTGTTTACTTACTAATATCCAATAGTAAGTAAATAAAGTACCCGAGTTACTTACAGGATAATACAGAGAAGAGGCTATAACAGAATCCCAGAAAAGAATACGTGAATCAAACTTCAGTTAAGATGTTAATCTACTACCTCTCAGATGCTTTGCTTCCAGAGTGAAAACTAAAGCACGGGGGTACTTCTCTATAGTATACAGACACAGAGAGTGATCCAAAGACTTTTCATGCTGAGTGGAGCTCCCTAAAGCTGTCAAAAAGAAATATGAGGCAAGGTTTTGTCTGAAGTTGCACCCTTCTAGAGATGGACACTGCGAATCAAGCCTGCAGGAACCTAACATCTAACTTTCCACTTTGTAGGCAAACGCTTTAGCTACTAAGATATAGACATGAAACTGGCAGTCCTCGTTACCTTGCTGCTTAAGCTGCCACATCTACTGCTTCATGTAGAACGCTGAGTAGCCGCCTTCTGCTCTGTCACTTGTACTGTATCAATCCCATGTGGGATTTGGGAGCTGCTTGTCTAAGTGTCTGTAACTCACGTGATTTTAGGCACCTATTTCTTCAAGTAAATACTGTTTTGAGCATACCAGAAGGCAGAAGCACAGCCAGTTAGGGAATATTCAGATTCAACAGAGATGTACCCAGGAGGCTTAAGCAAACACAATGTAAGAGTTACCAAACACGATTTTTAATTTCAGCTTTGAACTTTGAGCTGTTTGAAGCTGTTTGAAGCTTCTCCAAACCACTTGGAGCTAGCTCATGTATTAAAAAGACTACTGTTTTTTCAAGAAATATTATTGATCTGTAATTAATGATTACAATCTGAAACTCTGATAGGAATGCATATGTGGGTAGACCTTTTTGCACAGAGACCAATACCCCAGGATAACATGATCTGTACATATTAAATTACATGGTTGGCGTTCTAAACTATGATTTGGCTAGCTACTCTCCTCCTCTGACAATAATAAAAAAAAAACCAAAACAACAAAACAAACAGAACCCATTGGCAGCTACATCATTTCACAATCAGTTAACAACACGGAGATTGTATTCCAGACAGAGAGAATAGTATCGCTTTCAGTTTATACGTACAAGGAATTATGAAACTTAGACTTGCTTCCCTTGTTCATTTTTATTTATTTTCAATTTTTTTTTTCAATTTATCACTGCTGGCCAATATAAACTTAGCATCTAGAATCTTAATTTAATAAGGAGAAACTGAAAACTTTAAATAACATTTATCCTCGCACGTTACTGGGATTCTTGACAATTCCCATGAAGAAACTAATGGGAAGCTCAGATTAAACAAGATCTTTAGAGAAGCTAAACCAAATTCAAACACTCTGTAAATAATTGCTTGGGTGGGGTTTTCTATGCTATTAATATTTTCTGTGCTATATAGGTACAAAGCTAATCTTGTACCCTTGAGCAGTTCAGGTGGATTTACAAGTACCAGTGTCCTTGTATTCTTTTGCCTATAATCCCACATGCTCTTAAGGGAAAGTAGCAGTTTTCAGAAGACAGAGCAATGCCACACAGCTCTAGAAGTAATTTTCCCATAACGGTGTACATTGAGGCAGAACAAGTAACAAGGAAGTTGGCAGAGTCTCTATTCTAAAATATTCCCCTCTAGATAAGAGATACTCACAGTCCTTGTCTGCATTAACTGCTAAATTAACAGCATCTAAGAGAGGTAGGTAGAGCCATCATGTTGAGGACTGCATGCGAACCATTTCCTCACTGGAGGAGACGCACACTGCAGCAATGCAGTACCAATACACAACTCTCCTTTCCTCTTCCCAGGCAACCTAGCTAATAGGACCATGATAAGAATATGCCCCAGGCATCCTCTAGAGTCAGAGTAGGGCCATTGATTGGAACTTATAGCTCAGTGTTTACATTTAAGATAAAGGAGAAATCTACAATAATTGATCCGACCTCATTAACATGTAAGATTTTAGGATAAGCTTAGAATAACAAACATAGAAGTGGATGAAACAGGACAAAGGTCCCCAGGGTTCAAAAAAAAAGTATCTCACTTTTCATTCATCTCTTCACAGCTTATGACAACATCAGGCTAACACATTTACTGCAACCTTCTACTTAAGGGACTGGTGCTTCTACCTACTCAGGTGTCTAAACGAGTTGTCATTCAGTGTAGTTCTCTAGCATGTAGCTCTTCTAGCATGCCGGTAGTTTTCAAGAAAGACGCTTTTTGGTATGTCTAGGCTTCTCCCCAGTTTCTCCCATCTTTTGAAGTCCTGAAACCTAGTGTTTCTACTAAGGCCCTGTACTATTGGTGAAAGAGAAAAAAAGACAAACATGGTCATTTTCTGCTCAGTACAAAGCTTGGACCTTTTACACTTCCCAAATATACCTTCAAATACCTTGTTTTCTTTAGAAAGCAACAATTATGGGATTTCACCTAACTTCAACACAAAACACATACTAAGACTTATCTTTTCATCAAGACTTTTTTGTTAGTTAACCTCTCTGCAGGTGTGCTAAATCACTTATTTACCAGATCCGCCTCCAGATGCAGCCATAAATGCTCATTAAGCTCACAGGTTAACTATAAACCTTTTTCTCTGCCAATAGAAGACAATGTAGTGTTGGGTGAATATCTGATCACGTATCACTTTATGAAACAACTATTATTCTTAACAAATCTACTTCCTTAAAAGTAAAAGCATTTTATGAGAAAAGGGAATGGCAGTACACGTGAACTAGTTAAGTTATTTACATGGTATTTGATACACCATACTGGGAAATTCTCAGTTCAGCTAAGAAACATGGATTATTCTGAGAAACATACGGAATCAGTTAAATGGATAATGGTAAGTTACTTAGAGGGATGATGTCAGGCTGGAGGGAAGTTCTTAGTAAATATTGCTGCGTACACTATTAGTATTGGGCTCAGTAATATTTCCATTTGTGATCCTGATACCAAAAGCAGTAATGCGGTTATGGAACTTCTGAAGATGAGAACATTATATAGTAAGTCATCTTGATTACCAGAATAATTGCTCTGAACTAAAATGCTAAGTATATGTTTTTGGGACTAATGAATATTTCTGTTCTAGCTTTGGAATCTGCTGGCTGAAAACAGAAGAAAAGAAAGATCTAATTGACTTAGCCACAGAAATAATTTGGCCATGAAATAGACAAATACAATCTTTATCAAAGGTGTTTCTAGTGCAGTAGCATAGTCATTAAGGGGGCTGAACAAGGTCTTGAGTATAATTTCAGTAAACAATGATCAAGTAAGATGAAATCAAACTTAAAGAAATCTAGACAAGAACTATGGGAATGAGGAAGGAAACTAATGTTTTATTTTATGACACAAAGCTTTTATTTATTTAGCTGTCGTATGGAAGGCTTAGAGAGGACATTAATGCATTCTAGAACTACATCAAAGAATAAACATGGTAGAAGACAAAGAATCTTTTCAGGTAGAGATGACACTGAAGAACAAGTGTGCCTAAAATGACTCCATGAATATACGTAGGCTGAAAATTAGGTTTTTAATAATCAGAAAAATTCTATTTGGAACATCCTTCCAGTAGTTCAACTGGATTTTAAATGAGGTATGTTAATTTACAAGTGAGATTACATGCCACCGCCTGAAAAAGAAAGGAAATAAACTTGTTAACCCAACAGTCCCTTCCAGTCTTATTCTTCCTATTATTAGAAAAACAATTTGTCTCAGGCAACATGTTGAGTTTTGTAATCACTGTGAATTAAGAGAGTCTTCAATGGGTCTATTAATATCACCATTGACAGCTAGCTCAGAGATTGTCCCGTAGGCAGGAAGTCTCAGCCTTGTAAAACTGGAGAATTACTATTTTTTTCACTTTAACAAATTCTGCAGGCCATATGGTTAGAAATTACAGCCCCTTTTCTGCATTTCTGACATGCACAAAAATCTATTGTGAACATGAAGAAGTGAGTTTTGATGAACAGTTAAGAACTGCGGAGAGCACAAATTGCGTTAAGGAACTACAACATGCAACAGCTTTGAGCCTTCTTCCCCCACTTTAAAGTTGTGTGAACATGGAGACTGTGAACGATTTGTAGCAGGAGCACATGCACAGCTAACACAGAAGCATCACCGTCTTCTTGAAAGCTATTTTTGGCAAGCGATCGGCTGTCCTGAAGTACAATTATTTTTATGGCCAGTTGTTCTCAACGGGATTTGAAGGTGTGTTTACAGACAGCTCTCCTCAAACCCAGTAGGTACGTTTGTATACATACTTGCGTACTGACAGGGCACGTCTGGAAAAACCACTCCAGATAAACACACAAGAATCATCCAAAATGTTTCTGTTTACTGAGATAAACCCACTCACGTACTTGGAGAAACACAACTTTGCTGTAGTAACCGGGATTGCAGTTACTCGGTGCTCCTCTTTAGGATGGATTCAGCTCAGCTGTATCCCCTCACAGCAACCCAGTGCCATGGCAGAACACCGACGTTCTTATCCTATCTTTATTATTATTTATTTCCTTCGTCTGCGCCTCCCTCTTTCTTCCTTTATCCTTCCCTGCTCGCTCCTCTCACGATCCACCTCCCCTGGAGCGCTGCCCCGCCGCAGGCCCGCGCAGACCCACCAGGGCCGTGCGGTGGGGCGTCACGGAAGATCGGCTGGCAGCGCTGGCACGCCCGGGCAGGCTGCCTCAGGAGCACCGTGGCGGGAGAAGCCCGGCTGGCAGCTCCCTTCCCACAGCCAAGGCGGGCTGCTCTCCTCCGCACCAACCTCCGACATGAACCGGTCTCCTCCAAGCGCACGGTTCCAAATGCCCCTAAGCCTCCCTGCCCCTGAGGTGGATCCTCCTTCCCTGCCTCCCGAAGGCCCAGGTGAAGAAGCAGGCGAGCGCCCGCCCTAACGGAGCCCTGCGTGGCCTCCGCGGCTCTTCGCCTCACGCCGAGCCAGCCCAGGCCGCGGCGGGCCCGTCCGCGCCGCCGCTGGAGGGCAGGGAGCGGAGGGGGCGGCGGCGGCGGCGAACGAGGGGCGGGCACTGGCGGGGCCGCGTCCCCGGCGTGTGAGCATGCCGCGCCGGGAGGAGGGCTTCCTCGGCCGGGCCGGGGGAGGTTCGCACTGAAGTTCGGGTCGGGGAGGGAGGAAGGAGGGAGCGCTGCCGGAAGCGGTCGGAGGCGCTGGGAGCCCGCGGAGCGCCGCGGGCAGCATGTAGCCGGGTGACAGCGACGGGAGCGCGCCGCCGCCGACGGCCGTCTGCCTCGCCGCCGAGGGGGCCGGTGCGGCGGGTCGGGAGCCTCTGCGGGGAGGCGGAGGGGGCGGCAGCCTCGCCTCGCCTCGCCTCGCCTCGCCTTTCCACCGCTTTACCCCTCTGCCCTCAGCGCCGTCTCTCGGCGCGGCCCTTCCTCAGCCGCCCGCCCCTTCGCCGCCGGTCGGGGGGCTGCGGCCGCTGCCATGGGGCTGCCCACGCTGGAGTTCAGCGACTCCTACTTGGACAGCCCGGATTTCAGGGAGCGCCTGAAGTGTCACGAGATCGAGCTGGAGAGGACGAACAAGTTCATCAAGGAGCTGATTAAGGACGGCAGCCTCCTCATCGGGGCCCTGCGGAGTGAGTCGGGCGGCGGGGCCGGGGGCGGCGGGCAGGGGAAGGGGCTTCTTTTGTTTGAATGGGCGCCGGGAGCGGGCTCCCCTGCCGGCAGCCGCTGAAAACCGCCTCGTAAACTTTCTCCCCCGCCGTTTCGCCTTCCTTCGCCTCGCCTCGCCTCGCCGGCGGCGGGGCTGGGTGGGTTTCCCCCGGGGGAAGCGGGGGCGGCGCGGGGCCCTGCCCCGGCCCGGGGGCCCGGCCGCGCCCTCCCCGGCGGGGACGGAGGGGCAGCGCGGGGGCGCTGCCGGGGCCGGGGGGAGCGGGCCGGGGCTGGGGCGTGGGGGGGGGTGCCCCGCCTGGGGTTGCGGGGGGAAGAGCCCGGCTTCGGGGCTAGGGGTTGGAAGCCGCCCTGTCGATGGCTGTGCGGACACCAGGCGCGTAGTGCTGCCTGCCGGTGGTCTCCTTCGGGGACCTCGGCTGCTAGTTAGGATAGCGGAGGTGTCCGTAGTAAATGGGGAAAGCAAGACACTGAAGTGAATTTACATGACGAGGGTTTATATTCCCGCCCCCCCGCCCCGTGTCTTTATGTAGTACTTTAACTTTTCTGTGTTTTGGGAGGTTATGAGAGCAGAGGTGAGGATGAAGAGCTGTTAACGCTCCGTGAGGTGAGCGCTGACACCTTCCTGGGGCGCGCAAGCGGCCCTCGCACTTTGAAGAGCAAAAAGGGAAAACGAGGAATTGCCACGAGCGTTACTAGATTCGGCTTGCCCTCTCCTGTGACTCCTACTTGTCTTTAAGTCACTTTGGAGCTCTCTTACCTGTTGTTGCTCAGAGCCTTCCTTCAGGTAGAGCAGAGAAGTAGCTTACAGCTTCTCGTGCTGCAACACGAGATGTTTAAGGAAAAGAGTCACTTTAATCCTTAAGAACATCTGCAACGGTGACACGGTATACTAGTTTTGTAGGGTGAAGGGCAGCAGTACTGCTCTTTACGTGGACAGGGAACAGGTGTTACCATGAGCTCCTTAGCTCATAGCAAACCTAACTGCTGCTAACCTGCAGTCCAAACCCAAAGTTTGTCTCTTTACCTGGGACAGGAGGTCAAATTGTGAAAATTATTTTTGGCCAACAGTAGGATTGACTGTTAATTGTACATGTTCATGCACCAACTGTAAATAGTTTTATTTACAGCATTGCATTTAGATAAAGCAGCTACTGTGTTTTGGAGACTTTTTTTCATATAAGTGCATGTATTTCTGGACATAGCTATTTATGTGAGTAGCTGGATACAAATGTAGTATCTGATGCGAATTTGTATTAAATTCAATAAATTTCTTTATCCATGCCCACAGAATGTGAGATGATGGAATACATAGAAAATGTGTGTGTGTATATATATATAGAGAGAGAGAGCTAAAAACTCAATGGTACGTTTTTCTTTCCAGAGCAAAAAAGTTTCTTTTTCAGTTGTACTTTAGGTCTTTCTCTTTGCTAAAAAGCTTTCTCCATAAAGCAGGAAGTTTGAGATTGTTTTAAGCAGTAAAAATGTAAGTTTTTTTTATTAAAAAAAATTTACTATTACAAGCGTGGTGTCCTATAAGATGGTGTGCACAAAGAGGTTAAGATACCACATGGGTACTTTTTAGACCTGGACTAGCTCTGGAAATTGACTGCTTTTTGTTCCAGATAAAATATGAACAAATACAACTTTCTGTCAGACTGCTGTGTAGAAGGAATATCATTCTTGAGAAGTAATTTAGACCTTGATTCGGAAGTGAGCAATCACATTATTTTTGTGAAGGATACTTGTGAGTTCTTGCTAGGGGTAGACCCTGTATCTACATGTATAACAATTTGCTACCTCATCAAGGAAAATCAATATTTCTCTCAAGTAATGACTACTTAACTTGCAAGTTCCCCTGATTTTTAAAACTTTTTAGTTCAAATGTTATTGTGTTTGACACAATGCTTATTGTACTCTATGTGCAACTTTAAAATGCTCTGTGCTATAGTGTCTTTTAGTCTCAGGAAAATAAGGTCTGCTCTGGTGTAGTATGAAATACTTCTCCTTTTGTTCATTTCAAATCCCTTAGTTTCGTGATCATGCCTTCCACAGAATACTGCCTCAGTCCTTGTATTAGGACAACTGGGGAAATGTCTGGATTTTTCCTCAGCAAAATACAAATCCTGGCATTATACTGTACAGACTCTGGTGTAGGTGCTGCAAGGACAGTGTACCTGGTATGGCAAGTACCACTATTGTTCTTTACTCTAGGAAGAATACGTCTGACTCATTAAAGCAAGCTAGCTACTCTTACTTAGCTTTAAAATCAGTGAAGTGTAAAACACTTGTGCAAGGCCTTTCTTTTTTCTTTAATTGTCTTTGAAAATCTAATCAAACAGTGGAGTAAGTGGTTGATTTAAGTGATGAACTCTTATGATTTGGTCTTTGAATATTAAACAACCTACAAGCCCTGGAGAACAACAGGCATTATTTATATGTTTTCTCTCTTTAGGTCATCTAGAATTTTTTATTTACATATAATTTTGGAGTATCAGTTCTGTTGGAAAAATCCAGACTGTGCTGCAGAACTTCGGTGGAAATGAATTTTGGAACATGTCCTTTCTGACCATGTTTAGAGAAGAGACAGTGAGGCTGACTGAGTGTAGTTAGAAAATACTTAATCTTTTAAAGTTCCCTAAATGTATGATGATATATGTGCATGTGTTTTTTCAGATGAAATTAAACTTATATATTAAAAAAGTTACAAAATATTAATTTGTGCACAATCCAGTATCTAATAAGTTACTGTAAAAATGCAATGTTTATGAATACCTGACAAAAGATTCCACATAAATTGAAGGCAGAACAAATACACTTGATGTAGTATGCAAACGTTTTGCGTTTGAATTATTGGACTGGTCCCAAAATAAGGTCAGACTTTATTTTAATGTGGTTTTCTATGTTCATTTTGAAGAATGCTGCTTTCCAAAGTAGTATGTAGAGCTGTAATACTGTGCTCCATGAAGCATAGTTGACTATTGTGCATGCAGTGAGAGCTGATAATGCTAGGATTGATATCAAATCCTCGGCAGGCTTTTCCTAGCATTTTTTGCGCTTTTTCCTTCACTTTTGAAGTATGTAAGACTATGGGAGTACCTGGAAGAGCACGGATTGTGTGGTCCAGTTAAGTTAGGTGTTAGCATTACACATTACATTTGTGTGGCCATTGTGCTTCCTTCAGCTTTGTCCTACAATTAGTATTTGCAGTGAGAAACTACATTTTTCTTTCTCAAATCAACTAAGGTACCAAATACATTATTATCTCTTGAAAGGCTTAGTTTATGCGTATAATAGATGTTCCTATTACATTAAAAAGTTGTTTTTAAACAGAGATTTAATTCTGTGTGTAGGCACAATTAAGTAGGACTGTAAAGTTTTCTTTGGTGTGCCTGGAGAAGGGTTTCTTTGGTTTCAATTTATGAATTAGAGAAAAAAAAAAAAAAAAACTTTTAGAAAAAAATGATCTACTGGTACAACTGGCCTTCTTGGTTATTAGGTAACTGTTGATTTCATAACTTCTTCAGGCACCTAATTTAGTAGATCTTTCAGATGTAAGTTTAAAGTGCATATGCTTAAATGCTTCACACAGTGAGGTCTAGCTGTAGCTGGACTCTTGAAGCAGAATTGAAATTTTTTCCTTCTCATCGATTCCAACTTGTTTTCAGTTAAAACATCAAGTCTGTTTTTCCTGTACATTTTGCCAGTAGTGTACTTCGTAATTTCTTTGTAGTTGCTTTTGAAAAAGCAACCTAGTCTAGGGCATTGTCATATAGATTATATAGGAAAATTCATTATAGAAATACTTGTATGCTTTTAATTTCCATAATAGGCCTACTGTTCTTCCAAAGTTAATGAATGTTGTATTAAACAATCAAAAAAAATGCATCTTGTACAGGTGATGTCATGGCTTATTGCTGTGCAGAAGCCTTCAGTTTTTCTCTGTGATTTTTGAGGCAGCCGTTAAGTAGTGCTATACCTTTTAAAGTGTTTTAATATGATGCAAACTAATGCAGAGCTGTGGTATAATATAAATAAGATTTAACAGATATCTTTAGGAATTTGTAATTTAGTAGCAATCATTAGTAGTTTTATTTTATTACTTAACACATGAAGAGAGAAACAGGCAGAAGATGGAAATACCATCTTTTGCAGGGGGTGGGGTATTTTTTACAAGGTTTTATAGAAATTCCACACAGAAAGGACTGTCTTGAAACTGGTTTGACATACAGTTTGCAGGGATGATTTTCTGCTCTCATAAACCTAATTGTAAAAATACAGTGATGAACCTGGCTATATATATGGAAATTTTGGGGGTTAGCTGTCTGGAAAAAAAAAAAAAAAAGACAAAATTACAGCATGAGAACCTATGATCTTGTTATCTCTCTTGGGATTTTTTTTTTCACGTTGCCCTCCCCCCTCTCCCCTCGTATCTTTCCAGAGATGCATTTTCCCAGATATCTTGGACTCACATATTTTCATGAGGTTATATCTTTACAATGTCTTTTCCAGATCCCAATTGGAGCAGGACTGAGTTCATTGAATAATAACCGCTGAAGTTTGGTAGCAATCATTTTCTTTTATTAATTTAGATTCTAAGTATAACAACTGATTCTTCATATTCCCTATGTGATACTATGATGGTGAACAAGGAATTATAGAAGTATAGCTTCCTAGTGAGAATTTCAGAAATAAAAAATGGATTGCTTTTAGTTGTTTTAGTAATATAATACAAGACTGCATGACTTGCCTTTCATGTTAAAATTGGATAAGAGGCAGGGCATTACAACAGGTTATATTGCTTGGTCTCTAAATACGTGATTACCCTACCAATTGGGGGGAAAAAAAAAAAATTCCCACCAAAAGGGAAGTTGAAACTTAGTAATTAGCATTAATGTTTTGGAGTCATCTGCTTCCTCGCTGTTCTGTTACTTCTGATAGGCATTTGTACTGTCCTGCTCAACTTCTTCTGAGTTATGTATGGATTATGGATGTAATTTTCAAAAACAGTTCCAACAGTGCTCAGCATTTTATGGAAAGATACCAGCGATAAGCTGGTTCTTGGCCAGAGAAGGAGCTTAATTGCTTCCTCTAGTGTGTAAAGCAGCTGCAGTCTGTATCATACTATCTTTAGCCAAATAAGTATGGAGAACACAAATATTAGTATGTAGTGGACTGCTAGAGAGGGCAGTATTTTCTACCTGTCATGTGATGTTTCATTTTGAACCAAGAATCCCTGCAAGTGAATTCTTATACTGTCAGTAATGACTACTGTCTTAATAAAGTCCTTGAATGACTCAACGTGGGTGTTCTTGTGCCTTAATATTGAAACAGGTATTCCTTAGAGAGATTCTGTAATTAAAGGATGTGAGTTACCAAATGAGTGGGTTTGAGTTTCAAATACCATATGAAATGATATCTCTGCTTTAAGAAAATGTTGTGCAATTTTTTAAATTAGGATTTTCAAACTTTTAAACTGATTTCTGAAAAGATCAAATTTAATCTATTTCTTAATTGGCCAGTTGGCTTGTTGTCTACTGCATGCTTAATTTGCTCTGAATAAGATGAATGAATTCTATTAATAAGAGACCAGCTGCTTCGTGAATATTGTCCTAACTACAATGGAAAACATGATGCTGTGGTCACTGAACTTGTACAGATCTCTTGGGTTTTCATGGGCAGAAATGCTACAGCAACTTGCAGTTTCCTGTGATAGTAAATAACTGTGTATTCATCCTCTGAGAAGAATACAGAGGACAATACAATCCTTCTTTCTACTGAATGATATGTAAAGCAATGCTGTGTCTTTGCCTTTCTATTTTTTCCTATAGTCTCAACACTGTAATTATAAATAAATTTGGAATATAGGGGAATTGGGTATTTAAGGGTATAATGAATTTCCTTTGTTAAATCCAGTCTCCTGCTAGTGTTACATCATGTAATCCCTACTCGTCAAACTCCATTTTGAAACCCATATTTATCCTTACTATTTCTGCTAGAAGGTCGTTGTAGAACCTTGTAACTCTAAGGGTTGACTAAGTCATTAAAAATCAATTGAATCTGGAAATTCAAACTTGTTTATGCTCATTTTCCTTTCACTCAACTTTTCTGCAGTTTACTTGGATTTGCTTGGGGAATAATCACATCCTTTTACTAGACTGAACAAGATGTTCTCATCCTCTCTCCTAAGAGTTTCTCTGTTTTCTTAGTCATTTTAGTAGCTCTTTTCTAAGCCTTTTTGAATTTTCTTTTAAATGTTCAGGATGTTAGAAGTAAAAGTTGATGAAACAAAATTAGTATAATAACATTCACAGGTTTGATCTTTGCTCATTGTATACTGTGAGAACATCAATCATTAAATGAAATCAACGTTTATGGTCTTTTTTGACTATGTGGTGCTATGGATTCCTGAAGTGTGATAAAAGGTGAAAAAGTCTCAGGATCTTATAAGCAGTAGCAATGAAGTAAATTTTAAACTGAAGAAAAATAACGGGACCTTCTTCCATATTAATATGAGATTGAAGTACCGTTGGGCAGTAATCTAACCTCCCATTGGCACCCTGTGAAGTCCAAATAACTTTCATTAAAAAGATAATATATTTCAGAGCAGGTTATGAACTCTGGGCTATGTTACAGTATAGTTTTTCAGATCAGTTGGAAGTTATCAACTTAAATTGCTTCCCTGTCCTGAATTATTCAAACTTGTGTTTCACAGGGCACCAAAAGCTTAAACAACATGTTGTTGTTGCACTGATGATGTTTTGCTTAGTATAATTCAGGCATGGGAAAATAGTATGGAAATTCTGTATGTCTTCAGAAGTCTAATCTTCCTTTAGCTTAATATTCAAAGCAGCATAGAAGGTGCTGCAATGCCTAGGCCATATAGGTGGTTCTACTACTGATGTTACTTGATGCTTTGCAGGTTGCTTAAAAAAGAGTTTTGCATTGTCAGATGTGCGTTGTTGTTTCTGTTTGCAAAGGTACTCTTCTGTTCACTGAAAGATATTACGTAAATGAAAGTAGATACCACCAATAGGATTATTTTTCTCCTTTAAAGAGCCCTTAAGTCATGCAAACATCATGAAAAATAAACCAGGTGACAATAAGAAGAATCAATGTGATTTGATCCCGTAGAATTACAAGGAAAATTAATCCTCTTACTTTAATTATTCTTTGCCTTTTGCGCTTTAGGAAAATCTTTTTTTCTTCTTTTGGTTTCCTGTAGGTGAGGACATCTCAAAATTATTTTTTTGTCTCCCCCCAGCACCCCAAAATTATTTTTTGTCCCCTCCTTTTGTTTTTCTTTTCTCTCTTTTTCCCTCTTTTTTCATAGATGAGAATCCAGTGTTCTGTGTCAGTAATGCCTCCCTGCTCTGTGGTAGCAGCCAAGCTCTCCCAAAGTCAGGCTGGAAATCATAGAATAGAATAGGTTGGGAGGGACCTTTAAAGATCGTCTAGTCCAATTCTCCCTGCAGTGAGCAGGGACTTCAACTGGATCAGAGCCCTGTCTGAAATGTTAAATCAGATTGGTCTCAAAATCAGTCCTCAAATAATGTTGAACAATGGCATCCCTCTTTTTGAGTGTTTGCAACAAAGCATTTTCCTAGTTACTTCTTATATAGATAGCTTCTGTATAAGTTTTCATCTTCTCCACCTCAATTATTGTAGCTTGGTATCATGTGTTTTACTGGTGACTAGTTGATTAGATCTGCTCTGGTGTTGTGGTTTTGGTGGTTGTTTAAAAAAAAAAAAAAATCTTTTGCCTTGTGTAAGAGAGAGATCCACTGATCTAATGCAGTTTACCTTTGATAAGTCTGTGTTGCCTTTCACTCTGTCTCCTATCAGTTTCTAAGCTTTTAATTTTTCTTTCCTTCAAACAGTGTTCTAAATGATTGCTTGATTTTAAGGTTAACCTAATGGAGCATACTTGTTGGATCATTCTCTTTGTTTCTTCAATATAGGCATATATTTCCTATGTTATGAGAGCAGACTCCTTGATTTGACCAATTTAAAAATCTTGGGTATGAAGTCTTGTGTTTTCATGTGTTCGAGTTCTGGTGTTAAATTGTATATGTCCTAACTCTTTTTCTTATTTGTGTGATAGTGTGATAATTTTGCATTTTTAATGTACTCATTCATCTGAATTCCTCCTGCTGTTTTCACACTGGTAACATTGTTGAAAATTGAGGTTGAATATTTATTTTAGTTTGAGTCATACTTTAATCTTTAGGCTGTGTCTGTTTCTGTGTCATCTTTATGGCACATTGGCCTTCTTTGCTCTGTGTTCCCTTTTGGCTTTTATAGATTAAAAAGCTGTTTATCCTTACTTTCTAAATTCTACTTTCTTTTGTCTTTGACTGCACAAAATGATAGTTTTCTAAGTATTAATGTGTTTGTGAAAATGTCTTGAATTAGTTGAAACTACCCGGTGTCTGGTGAGAGTGAATAGGCTTTACCTGCAGCTGCAGGAGTGCCGTAGCAGCACACTGGTAGCTGACTAAGCTCTTGTGCTTCTGAAGTCCCACTAGTTTCTGGTACCAAACCTGGTTATCTTAACGACTTAAAATACATCAATATGCACTTATTGTTGAATACTGATTCCACGCCTCATCATTCCTCACCCAGTCCACAGTCTTCTGCTTACATCTCTATCATTTCTTCACTTAACACCAATTTCATTGTCTTTTACACAGTTGTTGTTGCAACTAACATGTGAATTCAAGGTGACTCATGTTGTACCTTTACAGTTTCTCTGTATACAGTCATGTCTAAATTCAGGTTACCTTAATTACTCCAATGTTGCTTTTCTGAAATGTGGAACTCTTGTTACAGTCTTCTTTCTCTTATTCTTCTGTATAATTTAAAACTTAATGAGCATATGATTACTTAGGTTATTTTTTCAGGCAGGTTTTTGTCAGGTTACATATTCACAAAGCTTATCACAGTCTAGGCCAGTCCCTTACTAAACAAGCCACGTAGGAAGGAAGGCTCACAGTGTATCACGTGAATTGGGTTGTGAATTTGCTTCCCCTGCCCCCTCCCCACTTCAGAACTGTGGTCATAGGTGTTGTCTACTGGATGTCAATAATTGTTCAGTAATTTTGAATTCTTGTATCTCCTATTCTAGCACCTCCGTCTCTGTCCTGTCCTGTGAAGAGTGGTTCAGCTGTCCAGTAGTTCTCCCAGAATTTCTGACCAAAGGAGGTTACTAGAGAGCATCTGTCTGAAGCCACACTTTGCTGTCTAGTTTTAAGCCAGCTCTACTGCTAAAGAAACAAACAGAAAACCTCCAGAGCCTACCCCTTCCTTTTTTCCCACTCTCAGGCCTTGTTTCCACCCCTTTCTGTCCCGTAAGTGGTATTAGCATTGCTGTTTGCTCAGCTGTGTGCCCTACCGGATCAGGGAGCTAAACTAACTGCTAATCTTTGAATAATTTTTCATGAGTCTCAGTTTCCTGATTTGGTTCATTATGCAGCTATGGAAGTGCTCATGCTGGCAGAGTGCAGGGAAAGCTGGGAAAAGAAATGATTGTGGAAGTTGGTGGCTAGGGGGAAGAATATGGACAAGACGTTAAATTATTGTTTGATGGCAGTAACAGCTTAACTGCACATCAAACTATAGCCAAAGTTAATGTACAAGTTTCCAGTGACAGCTAAGTCACATTTGTCTTGTCTTCCCAAAGAATATGATTATTACAGAGCTAAAGAGGTGTGACTTCTGAGCTGTGCTCTTGTGGTGGGTTGACCTTGGCTGGCTGCTGGGTGCCCACCCAGCCACTCTCTCACTGCCCCTCCTCAGCAGGACATGGAGAGAAAATGAGAGACTTGTAAGTTGAGATAAAGACAGGGAAATCAATTGCCAATTACCATTGAGGGCAAAACAGACTAGACTTGGGGAAAATTAATTTTTTTTTCCAGTTAATAACACAATAGAATAATGAGAAATAAAAACACAACTTAAAACACCTTCCCTCCACCCCTCCCTTCTTGCCAGGCTTAACTTCACTCCTAAACAAAATCTTCTACCTCCTCCCTCTGACCAGCATAGGGGGATGGGGACTGTGGTCACTCCATAACACTTCATCTCTGCCACTCCTTCCTCTTCACACTCTTCCCCTGCTCCAGCGAGGGGTACAGTTCTTCACTAAATGATCCAGCATGGGTCATTTCCACAGGGTACAGTCCTTCAGGAACAGACTGCTCCAGTGTGGGTTCTCCACATGCCACAGCTCCTGCCAGAAAACCTGCTCCTGCACATGCTTCTCTCCATAGAAGGTTCCTGCTAGGAGCAGCAGCTTCCCTTAGGGCACACCCACATCCATGCTGTGGCATGGAGTCCTTCCCAGGCTGTAGTGTGGATATCTGCTCCAGCATAGTCCTCCATTGGCTGCAGGTGGACAACTTGCTTCCCCATGATCTTCTCACAGGCTGCAGGGGAATCTGTGCTTCGGCTCCTGGAACACCTCGTCCCCTCTGACTTTGGTATCTGCAGGGCTCTTCCCATCCGGTTTTCTCGGTCCTCTCTCCCAGTTGCTGCACAGTGTTTTTTAAACTTTCTTAAATGCGTTATCACAGAGGTGCCACCGGTTTCTATGATGGGCTCAGCTTTGGGCAGCGGCCGGTCTAGCTTGGAGCCATCTTGTCTGACATGGGGTCAGCTCCTGATGTCTTCTCGCAGAAGCTACTCCTGCAGCCCTCCTCCCCCGCTACCAAAACCTTGCCGTGTAAACCCCATGCAGCTCTTCTCCAAGTACTTCCAGTACTTCTGTCTTCAGAAGAGACACCCTTTGGTTCCCCTTCCGTCAAGCAGCTGCCATCCATGCATTTGATGACTGAGAATTTTTGTTGTTGTTGATGGGGAGAAGTCAATTTATGAAAGGAAAGGAACAGGGGAATGAATTATTTAAAAGCTGCTAAGGCTTGTAACTCTTTTATAATAAATCTTAGATGAGGTGGGCTCTCAGCTGACCTGTTTACTTTTAAGGTTATAATTTTTTTATGATGACCTTGTCCTGCTTTCTGCAAAAAATACTAGGGCAAGAGCCCAGTTGCTTCTAGAAAATTATCAAATATAAAAATAATCTTCACTTTTCTTCCCTAAGTCCTCACCCGTGCTCTTTTTGCATGGCAATGAAACAAGGGCAAAAATTCTTGGTAAAACAAGCAATACATAGGGTAGGGTTTCATAGTAAAGACTTTCTTTTTCAGCCAACTAAGTTCTTTGATTGCTAATTGGAAGTGCACAAGAAGGGATAACTAGCTAAATTTTAACATTTTTTTTCTCCTGTAACAGTTAGATTCATTTGAAGAGGTGGCCAAATGTCAGTGTAAACATGTCCGAATTAGTTCTTAAAAGCTGCAGTTCTTAAAAGTGCAGGTTGTATTTAAATCCAGAACAGACAGATTTACAGTGTTATGGTGTGTGTTGGTGTTCAAAAGCCTTCCTAGATTACTGGTGCAATCAAAGTCTTAGGAACATTTCGATTGTGCCATTCAGAAAGTTTGCATTTCACTTTATGTCCATTCCTTGCATCTTCTCACCCTCTTCTGTCCTACCTTACTTGCCTTTAACCTTTGCTTATGAATAATGAGGAGGAGAGGAGGGAGGGAGAACCCAAGAACTCTGCTTCCTTGGGATGTACTATTTGTATAAACTGTTATTTTAAAGCCATGAATATTGTAGAGGGGTGTTATTTTCCCTCTAAGGCTAAAATGCCTTATAATTTGCAGGAAGCGTGCAGGTTGAACTTGCTTTGAAAAAGATTGCTCCAAGCCTGAGGTCATCTAGTAAAAAAAAAAAAAAAAAAAAAAAAATTGTTCCCTTCTTGAACCTTTTCATGTCTAGCACTACCTCTGCCATTAAAACAAGCTGTATTTGAAGCTGTATATTTGAAGAAAAAATTGAAATATGCTTCCTTGTCCTCTTGCGAATTACTACTTGGCCTGCATCCAGGGAAGCTAGAGGGCTATGGAGTTTACCGTCTGGGAAACTTTGAACTGAGTAAGTCTTGAGCTTGTACTGTAGGAGAGGTAAAATCCCCTCATTCTGGGGAAAGGCAAGAATTGTGAGAACATTTGAGCGACTGCTACAGCTAAAACATGTATGTGCAAAAATATGTGCCTTCGTTCGTAAAGTATTGTCAAGTATTTTACTTTCTAATATAACCTGTACTAACTTGCATACTTCCATATAGAGTCTGTTTTAGCATAGACAAAGAAAAACTATCTCCTTAAATACAAATTATAGTTAGCTTGTAATAAAGACTTCAATTTGCTCTGTGTACCCAGAAATACTTTTGTGAGTCTTCCTCGGTGATGTGTTATTCATATAAAAGGCTTATTAATAGTTGTCAGTCAATGCCTTCGAGAGCTGGGGATTGACACTCTGCAGTATCTTGTGTTGGGTTCTCCATCTGAGTCGTGCTCTGAGGAGCCTGGCAGTGGAGACCAGTAGAGGTCTGATAGCTCAAAACAGACCTGAGGAAAAGAATTGATACTTTTCATTGGTAACAGATCCAGTTAAACAGGACTTGGTTTAAGCCACAACAAAGTATGTGGGGTTAAAATATTTTTTTTTAATATTAATTTTTGATTAACCATGTGCACATATTTTTCCTGAAATGTACTATGCCTAGTGTTGCCTTTCCCGCCCCCCCCCTCCCAGTTTTGGCATATTCTTGTCCAAGCCTGCTGGTAAAATTAGGAAAAAATAGTGCAGTTTGTAAGCAACATGAATGCCTGAAGAGATGTTTTTTGACTCATAAATCTCCATTGCGGAATTACTAACTGGGTATATTGTACAGATTGGATATTAGGATATGTTACCTTAATTTCATAAATTTGTTGATGTAATTCAGTGCAACTGAAGTAGCAAGGAAGTGAATGCGCTTCAGCTCCTCAGCTTAGTTTCTTCTTGGTAACTGCCAGTGCTTTGCTCTAGTTTTTAGAGGGAATTCTCTTGCTACTGCTTTTTGTTGTTAAATTGTATGGTGAGACTTCTGTGTTGGAAAACTTGATTTTCTCTTTTGAGAGTTGAAAATAAAATTGTTAGAATCACAGCAAATATCACTCTTTGTTCTTGCATAATGTTTGGGGATGTTTTCAACAAGTCAAGAAATAGGGAATGTGGCATGCCTACAGGCCAGTTAACACTGCCTGTGAAAAGCAGTTGGTTGGTGGAGGAGGAAGAGTATATTTAATAAGCTGAACATGGGCTTGCAGACTGACAGATGCCAGAAATGTATGACCCCTGCAAGTGT
The DNA here is from genome assembly GCF_965231255.1 of Vanellus vanellus. Lineage (NCBI taxonomy): Eukaryota > Metazoa > Chordata > Aves > Charadriiformes > Charadriidae > Vanellus > Vanellus vanellus. Next base: position 208,005,374 of record NC_138905.1, on the reverse strand, counting down.
AATTTGAAGGGTTTTATGAATATTGGCTGTATTTGTTGCATTTATGGGTGTTGAGTCTGGTCCTGCTGCTTGTCTTCAGGAGAGTGCTGAAAAGCTGTGAAGAGTCAGAGACGGCCCTTTGAACATACGAAGAGCATATGAAAATGCTCAAGCTCCTTGGAAACCACAAGCACCATAAAGCATGGTTTTTGCAGTTGCTTAATCCAAAGAGCAACTTAAAGATTTATTTATATCACAGAAAAGAATCTTGATGGAAAGTTTCTCTATCTAACAGACCAAGGCATATGAAGATCCAACCGTTGGCAGAAGCTATACAAATTAAGATTAAAAATGTGCAACTGTAAATCTAGTTAGATATTTCCTTAAGACTGTGATGGACTTTCCATCGCTGGAAACTCTTAAATTGTTTGGATTTCTTTTTTTTTTTTTTTTTTTTTTCCAAGATGCAGTCCCATTCACTGTTGGACTTGAAGTATTAAGTCCTCAAACTCCTGTTCAGTGGTGGCTGGGCTTGTTCATCACATTGGTTCCTTCTTGCCTTAGAAAGAAACTTTTTCAGTCTACTTTCAAGTCTTCAAGTTTACATTACTTGAATGTACATGTGTATATGGAACTTTGAAATATGGGAAGACTACATCCTTAAGACACTTTAATGTTTCTCATGTTTTAAAATGCTTTCAAGTGAGCTTCAGATGGTTCCTTCTGGTACCCTCCTTACTTCGGTGCCATGCTGTAATAACTATCTTGGGGGGTGGTTTTGGTATGTGGTTTTGGTGGGTCTGGTGTTTTTTTTTTTTGGTTGGTTGGTTTTGGTGGTAGGTTTGTTTTTTTTCTCGTCTTTTCCCCTTCTTAGTTTTAAATACTAGAGTGGATGGCTTATTTTAGTGTTTATACACGCATGCGCAAATATGCGTTGAAACAAAACCAAATAGTTGAAGATGTAATACTACCTTTATTTCTACATATACAGATGCTAAATAAATATGTTCAGTTCAAGTTGCTATGCTTACAGGTATGTAAAGGTAGCAAAACTAACATTTTTGAAAGATCCTTAGTATTAGCAAAAGTGGGGTTACGAGTTTAGCTTTGTTAGCTTCTTGAGATACAGATTGTCTGAAGTACTTCAGACATCTTAAAATTCTCATAGTTCTTGTATATCCATTGTCATCTACCACCATGACTGGTTTAATCAGAAAATGGACACATACACTGCTTTAAAAACCCAGAAGTGTGTCTCCAGGCAAATTCTTGTAGGCATAAATGTAAGGCTTGGCAATAGACTTAATGAAGTTTTCTCACAAATACAGTCGGTGTGGTTGGCTATTTGCTGTGTGAGCTTAGAGCTGCTGCATCTTCATGCTGTTTGGGAGCCTAAAGGTCAAATGAGAAATGCAAAATATTTCATTTTATGAAGAGGGGTGTAGGCACAGCAGTACATTTCCTGTTTACGTAGCCAAATCTTCTTTGTATGCTGAGAGATTCCCTGATACACTCATGCAGGATTTTTGAATTTGCACTTTAAGCTGTAACTTTTGTTGCTTAGCTTATTGAAAATGCCATCATCTGCACCTTAGCCAATATGATGCAACTCATTTTCCTGTGGAGAAGGGAAGTGAGAAGATGTTCATCTAAGTCTTACCACCTTTTGTTTATTGCTAGATTGCAGGATTGAGGATGAAAATGTTAAGGCCATGTTTAAGTCATTTATTTATAATTTCTTTTTCGTGTTTCATTGGGAAGTGAAAAAAATACAAGTTTTGTAACAGGTACAGTTTCCCGGTTCTTCTTCCCCTTACGCCAAGAGACAAGTTGGTCTCAGGTCTAAGTAAATTTAACCCAGAAATTCACAGGATCCACTCACTTCCTTCGGTTCCATACAAACTGAAGAACTGCTGACTTTTATATTCTTGTACAGTTTTGATAACTACTCGTAATACTACTCTCTCTGTTTAGTGCTTTCTCTATTAAATTTGACTACAGCAGGTTAAAAATGTGATTATTCTTATTAATGAAATAAGTTGCCACAGCACAGCAATGATGTAATTCTTTGGTTTGTTGATTCAGTTCTTTTACTCTTGTCTCTTAATGCAACATATCCCAAATCTCCCTGGGAGTGGTAATCATCTTAAATTGACAAAAATAACATTGCAAATCATGTCTCTTTTTTTTTTTTTTTTTTTTTTTTTTACCAGTTTTCTGACACTTTCCAAATACTTTGTCAGTAAAATATGCATTATGCTAACTGTCCTATTGTCATTGGCACTGCAGAGCCTCTTTCATTTGTCTTTGGTGTTTTCAATGCACCTTGAGACCTTAAGACTATTTTACAATAAAAACTCACTGTCGTGCCTATTTTTGCCACTTGCCTTGAGGAGTCATTATGAAGCACTGAGCACCGTGTTGCTGGATTAAGCATCAATCTTGCAATATTTTCTTGAACATTTAATGTACCCAAAGGAATTTCACGGTATTTTGACAACCACTTCTCTTGTCCCTTTGTAAATTAAAACGGCATTTAGGCAATGATATATTTGTACAAATGGAACGAAGTACAAGACAGCAGTGTTATTCTTATTAGTGAACGGTAGTGGTTGGGGGGGTGATGTTTTAGTGGCTTGATGGGGGGTTTTGTTGATTTTTTTTTTTTCCTGTTTTTATTTTTATTTTTATTTTTTTTCTCTTTGTGGGGTATGCGGGAGGGGCTGAGTGCAGTGAATAGGGACAGGGACTACAAGGTTCTGTACCAGTGGGAATTGGAGTTTCTGGATATCAAGTGCCACGTCTGGATTCTTGGCAGGTATAAAAATTGGACCAGTTGAACACCCAGTTCTTGCTTTCTTCTTGTCTTAGCTGTCCCACAGTGAAATAAAGCCTGTGGTTTAGGGGGATTTATCTTCTTTAATTTCTCCCCATATTTGTCTGTAGAGAGAGTAATTTTGTATGCTGTGCCTTTTGCTGTATATATGTGGGTATTTAACTTAAGCGGCAATGAAGTATTACAGGGAATTTAACTTCCATCTCAATTTCTATATATGGCTTTAGTTTAACATAAAGAACCATTATCTATAAATGTGTTAAATACCATTTTAAAAAAGTTACTTGAATTTGTTTGATTTGAGTACTTCTGAAAAAGGCATTTTTTTTAGTGTAGGAAGGGGATCCTGAAACAGATGATTAGTACTTTTTTAATAAAATTGCAGAGGAGTTCAGCATTTTTTTTTCTGATGCTAAATGGATGATTCAGATAACACTTATTATCAGTGCAGTAGAACTTGTACTGCTGTATGTCATACTGTCCAGTAGAAGTTTTGTCGTGCTGTTTTATTAAACGTTATGAAAAGTATGTTGTCTCTTTAAATATGAAGTCTGATACTCCATTAGCTCCTTATTCATTCCAATGCAAGGACTGTATTTGTGCCTCTCTGAGAAACTTAAGAGGAGGGATTTATGGTGTTTTTAGTATATGAGAGATCCAGAGCTACTACGTGGAACTTGGTCTCTACAAAAGACGGTTTCTGCTTCTAAAAGGATGTCAAGTATACAGAAAGGCTTTTTGGTGTTTGGTTTGTTTGGTTTTTTGTTGTTTTTTTTTTAAACAAACATACAAAAAATCTTAAAGTGGCAAGCCACAACAGCTTTTCCACTTGTGCAAAACGTGTTTGTTTCCCCATGGAAGAAATTAATGCAATCAGTAATTAAGTCCTATTATTACTGAAATAAAAGTTTCAAATTTTGTGAGGCTACTTTACAGATGTCTCAGCATCTCTGCAGTCTCAGCAGAGCCATGCACTATGCCTTCAGACCTCTGCAATAAAACTGACCAGTTGGTGATGCAATGCAAAAGTACTTAGCTTCTAAAACATGTCAAATGAAGAGAACCTCTAAATTTAGGTAGTCTTCTGCTAAAGTTCTCCCAAGTGTCCTCAGATAATCCCTTTTCAGAAGTGGCTTTATCTAACCTGGGTTTCAATCCAGGTGTCCTGTTAGGCTCCACAACAGCCTGTGACAGCAGGCTGGGAGTTTCATGATTTAAGTATGCATTGCAGGGGCAAAAGTTCGTCCTTTGTTGTATGCCTGCTGCTTGGTTATTTTATCTGATGATGACAATTTTTATCCTATGAGAAATAGTTAACTGTTGCCTGTATGCATTGCCTATCCTATTCATGTGGGTTTGGATTTTTTTTGAAGACCTTTCTTTTCTTTTTTCTTCCTGGCAGGTTTTGTTCCCCAGCTACTCTGAAAAGTTCTAGTCTAGTTAGTTTCTGCTTTTAAATAATCAAATCTGTCTGTTTGGTTGTCCTTTGTCAACCGTCTTTGTGCCTTCTTCATGGTAACTGTCCCCTTTCTGAGGTGGACTGCAAGAAACTTCATGGAATATTCAAGATGTGAATGTATCAAATAATGGTATTTTCTACTTTGTGCTTTCTTTCTCTAATAAGCGTTTTTGTTTTTTTTTTTTTTTTTGTTGTTGTTGTTACTGATCATAGAGCTGACATTGTAATAGAACTGCTTACAGCAATTCCAAGATCTTTCCAGAATATTAAAGCTAACGTAAATCCCACACTATGTGGATGTAATTGTGATTATTGTTTCCCATGTGCATTAGTGTGTGCTTCCTAAATTTCATTTCTGTCTATCTTCTTACCTTCCTGACGTTTAAGGTTGTGAGATCCTTCTGCTGCTTTTAAGGAAAGGAAAAAATGAAAGTTGATTATAAACATTTATATTAGCAGCAAGATATGGTACTTGGTGTTAACACCCTTTTTCCAATCTGATCTCCAGATTTTTTGATGGCTCTGATGAGGCTCCTTTGAGATCCAGAAAGGAATTATTTGTCAGGAAAGAGAAATGTCAATAGTGATGATCCAGAAAATCTACTAAAGTTCCATTCTGTTATAAGAAGCTGCAACTGAGTCAAGTACTTATTCATGTCTGTGCACTGGTGGTTGCGAAACCAGTTTGGTAGGTCTATCCCGTGAGATTCCAGATAATTGAATATTTTACTGGCTTAAAGCCCACATCATCTTGTGTTTCTTTTGAGATGAATACTCTCACTCAGCTGGAATATGCACTTTGCAGAGTTCAGTACTTAGCAGAACTGAAGCTTTAAGAGAAGAGTCTTCTGCTACATTCCCTGCAGCTCTACTACTGCCCTACCTTCATCCTTAAATGAAAAGATTTGTTTGGATTGCAAAATATTGTGAGGATTATGTAGATTGCTAATGAAATTTTCAGGAGCATGGAGGAACAAGAGCTAAAAGCTCTTGAATTCTCACTGGAATGTGATTTTCAGAAATATTTGTCTCTTCACTCAAAAAGCCATTGTGCAAGCACTCCTTGGTATTCTTCTTTCTTTTTTTTCCATCCAGGTGAGGTATGTGCACGATAGGGAGTAGTTTTCGTTAATGTCTTCATCATTTGTCTGGTTCTGCTATTGTGGGGTGTTTTTCTTGGTTTTGTCAATGAATAGAAACACTACTTGACAATACCAATTCTAATGTATGAAGCATTTTGGAGGAAGTTCTGTGGGATCAGTGATGATGATTTGATCCTTTTGGAGCTGTAGTTGTGTGGGATCAATGATGATGATTTGATCCTTTTGGAGCTGTAGTCAGCCACCTCTTCTGCTGAGTGTGAGAGCTCTAGGCAGCCACTCTTCTTTTGTCATTATGTACCATATGCCATATTGAAACGGATACTGAACTCTTAAAACTGGTTTTGAGGCCCTTGGCTTCTGGACTCTTTCTCCTTTTCCTCCATTACACCCTCCCTAGAAAAATAATAACCCATAGACAGAATGCATCTCCCCCCTCCCCCCACCCCCCCCAGTAGCTTAATAAAGCTTGAGAGTGACTTGGTGGTTATCTGCAAATACTGAAAGGATAACATGAGGAGAGAAGTGATTTTTGAGAAGTGATTTTGGAGTTGTTAGTCAGTGGTGTCTGAGGGGTCTTCCTACTTACAATTCACAATTCTGCTGAATTTTTTATTAAACTGACTGCCCCTTCTGTGGCATTCTGCTCTCTGTAAATTATGCATTCAAATGAGGGCAGTAAAAACAGTAACTGAATAGACATTGTCCGAGCAGGCAGGTTTTTGGAAGGTAAGATGACAGTAGCATCGAAGACTAATTTTTACCCCTTTGTTTGTTGGAGAGGTTTTGGACTAAGTTGCAGAGAGAAACTCAGTGTTAGCATTTGAAAATGGAGAAGTATTTGAAAAGGTGGTGTGAAGGGGGTTCAAGAAGAAAGGAGTAATCTTTGGGACTAAACTAACCAGAAAACGTCAACTAGGTTCAGTTTTCGGGATTCCAGGCAAAGGGGAGAAGGGAAAGCCATCTCGGATACCAGAGGTTGTTCAAACCCTGACAGTTTAGGAAATACTAATCATGACAGTGCAACGTGCGCTTTTAGTAAATATCTATACTTCTTCTGTGCTTTCAGCAAAAGATTAGACTGTATTTTTGCCCCCTCTTCCTGCTTCAGAATTAATTCTCAGGACTTGTTCTCCTTTTCAAGATACAGTCCTGAGGAAGAATTATATAAATGATGCCTTGCAGGGAAGAATTTGTTTTAGTAATTCCAGACTTAAAAAATATGCTAGACTTTCTCAGTACACTTGGGAGTGAACACCCAGAAGATGATGAACGATATCTAGTAAAATATTTCCCCGTTACGGCCTTTAGGTGTACCACTAGGAATTTTTTTGAAGATGTCAGAATCTTACACTATTAGAGACTTAATAGCTCTGCTCTTGTGCTTATCTAGAGTGATTCTAGAACATTGTGAAAATATGTTCTGCAAAGGACAGAAGTATTTAGCGAAGTTACATTTCAACATAAATACAAAATTATATTACAAAATTTTTGTCACTTGTGCATACAGATTCCTGCAATGCTTAATTAAATGATCAAATGCTGTTTTTTAAAGGCCAAGTAATAAATAAGTTTTCTGCCTATCACTTTTTAATGGAGACTATGTACTGTGTCTCTACTATCTCTTGAGTTTGTTACAGCAATCTTCATTCTGTGCGTAATTTCCAATTAATGCTAGGTCTGTCGTTCTGTTACTGTACAGTTCTTACTGAAAGAAAAACCTGTCTTATATTTTGAGGTTATCTTTTGTTACCTTGAATCTTGTCTGTGTTGAATAGCCTTCTGCATTTGGTTTTAAAATAACTTGTGTCAGTGATCAGTTTTATCGGGAAGAGTTCTTCCAGGCCCTGCTGCAGTCAAGTAGACGATGGTGAAAAGGAAATGTTCAACTATCTGTGCTGTTTTCTACTATTGCAGTAAATGTACTCTTAATTAATTTTTCCTGCAATAATCATTTACACATACACTTGAAAGTTACCAGAGCTTCAACCTATAACTCTTAAGCAAAATTTCTCAAGCCTGTCTGCTTTGCTTCTAAGTGGGGAGATGTTGAAAAACAGAATCTATTATTCACACCAGGAAACATGTTGTTTTTTCATTCAGTACCACAGAAACAGGAATTATAAAATCACTTTGTTAGGTATATTTCAGGAAGCTATATACCAACTAGTAACGTTAGCAGCTGCATAATCTCTTAGCCACTGAAAAATTCAGTTCAAGAAAACTTCCTAAGCTGAAAACTTTACTAAATTTTGCTGCTAAGGTGGAACTTTTGAAGGTTATTACTGGATTTTGTTTTTCTTTGAGGGAAGAGAAGTTTCATTTTTCATGTTAGAAATAGGAGGAGAAAAAAAAAAGGCAACCTGAGTGTCATTACTGAAAAATTGGCACTGTAAGTCACATTTTTTTGACTTAGTTGGTGCTCTTTTTCTTAGTAACTATGTATGTATTTTGGTGGCCTCTAAAACCAACAGGAAAATAATGCTCAATAAGGCTATTTATGTCAAACTTAATATTAGTTCTCTCATCCATATTATTTACGATTGCTGCTTCCCACACTAATTTTAAGCATGGTCTTTACCCAGTTCATAATTAATATTCCACAGTGATCTTTTTTTTTTTTTTTTTTTTTCCTCTTATCCGGCCATTATGAAAATTGACAGCAGAACACAGGATTAATTTATATATTTAGTTTAAGGCTATGATATCAAAGTTAAACTTATTAGCTTTTTGGCTGCTAAGTAATGAGCGTGACCAGCTTGCATTGAGGTACCTCCGATTATATCAGTGTTCTGGGTTCTTGTCTGTAGCAGAGTAGACCCTAGGAGTATTGTTTTGTATTGAGAGATGCTTGTAAAAGGATTTAGTGCGCCTGTTTTCATGAATAATTGGCTTGATAAGAGGTGTTACAATTCATTGTATGTTTAGGGAGCCAGAGAATCACAATCCTTAATGGGTGAGCTATTACAACAGTCAGCAGGAGTCATTATGTCACATCTGTACAATGTGGAGATTGGGGGTCCTTAATTCAGAAACAATTAACAAAACAGAATTGATTCCTTTGGAGAAACTATGTATTGTCCTGCACGTTAGACCCAAAGATATCTGTAAAACCATCTGCTTATTGGATGCTGCAATTTTAAATAAAATAATAAAAAATAATAATTTTAAAAAAAACCTATTCAGTGCTACATTTTTCTCCTCTTGTGGCCGATATTTTAATGTGCTCTGTTTGCTTATGCCAAGGAAACTAATATGAATGTTTTGGGAAGAAGTTGTTTAACTTGGCTACTCATGCAGTCTCTTGGGTCATTAAAAGATCTTAAGCTGTTCATTGATTCATATTTACTTACGTGTTCAACTGGAGATGAAACAGGATTATCATCAATACGCACTGAGCTCTGAAAGGACCATCCGTTGCAGTTAAGCATTTTACACGTTCATGAAAAGAAAAAATACTGCATTTGGAAAGCAATGTCCAAAATCCAGACTACCATGTTTGTGCTCTCTGTTTGGTTTATGTTGCTCTTTGTAAACAACAGATGTTGCTTGGACTAACTGAAACTTTTTTCTCTGCAGAGAATTCCGGTTCTGTTTTAAAAAGAATTGATGATTTCAGAATTGCATCCAGTTACAGAACTTGTTTGGTCTTAATCTTGCTAAGATTTCCCATGTTTTTATAAAAAGTATAACTTCATGGAAATGTTCCCACTTGTATTGAATGGAGGATAGAGAAGCCAATACGTTAAGTGCTGCTGGGCTTTTGAAATGGAATCTACTACTCCTTTAAGCTGCTTTTTATTGAGAAAAGGGAAAGGCGGGTGTGCTGGAATGGAAATCCATCCAGCCAACAAACTGTGAGCCATGCAAAGCTTGTGCTCCAAGTGCAACTTCTGACAGCATGCTGGAAGGAAAATGATGTTATGGTGATGTAAGGGACATTCTGCAGTCAGTCTTTGGATAAAAATACAGTCCTAGGGTTAAACACCAAATTTTTATTTATGAATACCTTTATAACAAATAACTGGTTCAGGCTCAGAGTATTTCTATTTTTTTCTTCATCCTCCCAATGAATTACTGACTTACTGACTTATTACTGACTTTTCAACTCTGTGTGGAAACGAGATGGGTGGATATTTTCCAGAAGCATTGTTATCAGCTATTCCAGTTCTGTTTTGTATCTTTCAAGCAGGAGATTTTCCCATTTCTTTTGGAGAAAACCTGTCTGGGCTTCCTGTAGAACTTGCATGAAAACAAAGATGCTCTCTGTTTTCTGTCTCTTCAATATTCCCCTGAATATTGCTGCTTGAGATTGAGATGTGATGAGGTTAGATTGAAACCTTGGTGGGAATTAACATGATTTTGTGAAAGAGAAATAAAATTCTGCAGCACCTGAAAACTAATGGAAACATTTTATATGCAAAACCCCTATATTAAAGTTATTAAAATGTAAACTGTTCCAATTAAGAAACATCAGAGTTTAATTGTGTGAACCTTAATTTTTCTGTCCTGGTTTTGTTCCAGTCTTTTTTTGTTCTTCTAAAGATGCTTGAACTAAAGTTTAACAAGTGACTGTTAAGTAAGCAAGCGTGTTTGTGTGTGGCGTGTTCCTTATTTTCCTGGGGACTGACTTGAAACAGATATAGAGCACTAACTGCTGCAGCTGCAGTAACAGGGCATTCTGTAGGGGCTGCATTAAACCGGTCAAAACAAGGTTGTGTTGCTCCTTTTTTTTTTTTTTTTTTTTCTTCTTTCCTTTTTAATGTAATTAGCGGTTTGTTCTCTCCTTTTAATATAAAACTTTTTTTTTTTTTAAAAATTATGCCCCCTTGGAAGACAAAAGTTGCAGTTTTTGTGGGGACAGGGAAGTGTGAGGAGCTGCATTCTTTCCAGCTCTGGTTAGCATCTCCTGGTCCGAAGGAATGCCATCTGCAAGAATGGGCATGAAGCAAGGACCCACAAGGTCTGCCTAATCACCAGTTCAGTGTGTGGCCTTAGGCTCTCTTGCTTTCAGCATCTCCATCTGTCAAATAGGGTAATGGTGCTGCATATAACATAGAAATATCCTTCTTGTACTGTCTTTCTAGACTTGGCTTGCATGAAGGCTGAGATAATTCTGTATTCATGACAAGACGTGGATGGTATGCAGTAAGCAATAGTGAGAGGAGAGGAGAGAGCAATACTGAACTCTGAGGGGAAAAAACCAAGGGTTGAATAATTGTCCACATTGTTACCACCCTCATGCTAAGAATTAAGTTAGAAAAAGTTTTGAAGGAAGAGGGTGAAGATAATATGTGTGTGCAAGCACAGAGTGTGAAAGGAGTAAAGCTGTATAATCAGTCTTCCCTTAAGCCATTTGGACTTGGTAGCCCAAATGAACTTTTGCTAGCTATTTATTTATTAATGCAGTTAATTTTACTGTTAAAAGTTGTGCTCATAGCACAAATCGCTAAACAATTCCTTGCTGGAAGAATTACAGCCTTGTAATACAGCTAAAGGCACAGCGGTCCATCTCCTCTGGCTCTGGAGCAGAGATGATACAGCCTCCAACTACCCATCGTTGCTCTTCCTCTGGAGAACATCTCCCATGGTTCAGCCAGCAAGATAGAACATCTTCGTGATCCTTAATTTTGCAGCACTAACTCAGCTCTTCCTTCTTCTTTGTTGTCTGTTGCTAAGATAGGTGACCCTAGATAGGTGACTGAAGAATGCTTACCCGTGATGGTGTATTGGCTCATCCATGAGAGTGATAACCTCCTACTAGCAGATGGTGGTAATCAGCTAACGGTGTCTTGAGTCATTCAAGCTATTGCAAAACGTACGTGACCAAATCTTACTACAGAGAGTATAAGAACAACTGTGCTGGGCCGGACCTGAGTTTTATCTGGTGTTATATCCTGTCTCTAGATATGAGCAAGTGTTGTGTTGCGAGTTGTGTTTTTTCTCTCATGCACAGCACTGACTGTCTTGGGTAGAGAATAAGAGCAGGCAGAATGTAGTGATACTTCTGCTGCCCCTGGTGGTTTGGGGTTTGAAGATTTCCTGAGCAAAGGGTTATGTCTTTAATAGCTCTCGGTGGATTTTTCTTCTGTGAACTCGTCTAGTCCTTTCTTGAACCCACATAAATTTTTAATATCCACAGCATCCGGTGGTCGGGAGCTTCATGATTTAACTATGCATTTTACATCATCTTCTTGCATTTAAGCATCTTCTTTCTTTGTTTTGAGCTTGCTTCTTGCCATGTTAGATAGCTTTTTGTTTTCACTTTGGAAGAGACAGCCACCGTTTCTGTACTGCTTGTGAATTTGTAGGACTCCTGTGGCCCTCCAGTTGTCTTTTTCAGGCTGATGACTGTGATTGTGTCTCTTTAAATAAGATATTCTTACTGTTATTTACCTTTCCCTCATTTCCCTGTACCTTTCCCAGGTATTTTGGGGTGCTGTCAAGGAGTAAGACAAAATCTGTACGTAATGTTTAAATGCAGGCGTCTCGTGGATTGATGGAGTGTCATTAATGATACTTTTGTTTCTGTTCCTTTTTCCTGATTTCAAATAATTACTAATATTTAATTTGTTTATTGACTGGACCCAAGTGTAGAGTAATGAAACAACCTAGTTATTATTTATCTGTTTCAATGACAAGGTCTCATTCGCGAGTGATAATAGCTAGTTCAGAACTCATTACACATGCCGTAATATAAACACTACTAGTACTAATGGATGGTAAGATTATTAATTAAAGGATATCACTCTGCCAGGAAGATAACAAGAGGATGCTGTCATATGTTCCTAAATCTTTTTGTGACAGCAAAGTAGAACAAAATTCCAGAGAATTAAAAGTTGAAAAAAATAGTAAATGAAATGTGTAGAAGCCTAGTTGGTCTTTCTTCCAAGTTATTTGACTTACAAAAGAACTAGGCAGACTTCAGCAGACAAGATGATTAAAGCTGCTCATTTTTGTCTGAGAAGTTAACTAAATAAAAGAGCCCAATTAAATGAATGTGAGGGGTATTTCTCTTTCCTGTAAAATGTGAAGAGCCTGTTCCTTGAAATAGTTTTTATACATAGAGAGAAATTGAATATGATTACTGCTTTTTACAGGGTTTATTTCTTGCCCTCTTTAACTGAATGCAATAAAACTGGAAAGCACATAAGATATAAAAGCTATTTAGTAACTGTTAAGGAAATAGTCACATGCAAATTGGAGTTAACTTGAAACTCCTTGGGAACAGTTGATTCATGAGCTGTATAAACAGGAGCTCACCTGGTGAAACAGTTTTGTGGTTGTGCATTTCAATATTTAATGAAGCATATTCTGTTTGGCTGAATTCCACCCCCCACCCCTCCCCGATTATTACCACATAGTATTTTGGTAACAGATTTTTGAGTTTAGGATACCACAAGTGATAGAATCTAAACTCTAAAAAATGTATCTGTATGGCTTTTATTTTAAGTGCTTTCACGGCTCTCATCTCTGCATTTTCTGAATTCCTTTCATATTTTGAAGGTAGAAGTGGGTTTAACTAGTACATTAAGCTAGTTTGCTGTATAAAACTGATGTGTTTAGTATCCAGTCTCCCTGAGTAGTGAGAAGTAGCTATGTAGTGAATCAGCTCTATGGTAGAGTGAGTACAAGAAACTCCTTTAGACCAAATTTGGTAAAGACATTTAGTGCCATTTAACTTCACTGGACAAAATCCTGCCTGATTTGGGGTCTCAGTTCTGTCCTCTATGTCTGGAAGTGCATATCTGACTCTAAATAAATGTTACTTACATCTGTTTGTGTGTGTCTGTGTTAGGAAAAAAAAAACAACCACACAACCCTGTTATGTGCAGTACTGTAGTTCATGTGACTGTGATCACTGTTGTCTGATCAAAGGAATCTAATCAAAGTGTTGTATTCCTGAGCTCTAAGTGCCCGAAAGAATTTCATATAGAAAGTGTTTCATTTCCTTTAAAGCAAAGTGGTAGTATTTTTTTTTTTTAATGAGCTAAATATACACATTTTAATTTTTTTTCCCCTCTCTTCCTCCTTCTGTTCTTACAAAACATTTTACTTTGTTGCCCAAGTGCAGAAAACTGCCAGGAAGAAGGGTGAGCAAAGCTTCTGTTTCCCATGACCCTCAACTCTAATGTTGTTCCAAGAGCTCACTACTTACAAATGCCTTGATAACTGCTTTCATTCCTTTCATCCCTCCCCCGCCGGCCAGCACAGGCCAATGTGACCCATCCTCCTTCCAGCAACTCTGTTCACAGAACGAGGGAATCTACTTAATGTAAAAATCATGGCACATAAAAACATTTAAAGATGTATTGCAGAAATTTTTACCGCTAAAGATCTGCATGATAATTGCTGCAGTGATTTATTCTTGGTTTTCCTAGAAGCAGTTTCTTAATCGTTCCCTGTTCATACCAGAACTGACTAACCCTACTTTTTATTTTTTCCCCTGGATACATATTTGGGTAGGGGTAGTAGTGGGGAAATTGCATCTCATTCTACATGTACATATATGCAACACAGAACCGACAGAACTAATCTTGCCCAAATAGTAAGAACAGTGGCTCCTTACAAATGTATTACAACATAGGCTTTAATTTTATTGTGAGATTATATTCTCGTGTATTGCTTTATGTTTCACTGTGGGTAAATAGGCACGTGCATTTTTAAAATTTCTCTGGATGCATTGTAAGATTAAGAACAGAGAAAACTATGTTTTAAAATACTACTAAAAGACTGTCTGATGCACCAATACCTTACGTTGTGCTAGAAATCTGGGAATTCCCATGTTTTTTCTGGCAACTCCTTGTTTGCCAGACAGGAAGTCACTCTCTGCCTTTTCAACCTCTGGCAGCATCTGCTCTTAGTTTCTCTGTCTTTTTTTTTTTTTTTTTTTTTTTTTTTTTGTGTGGTGCTTCTCTGCCTGCTTGCTGTCTCTGTGATGTGCCAGGAGGAGTGAGAAATGACGTGGCAAGCCAATGAAAGAGACTTGGGAGGAAGGATTGAGCTGTAGACCCAGCTCCCTGGAAAAGGCTGACACTGTTCTGGGAAATAAACATCCATGGGGTGGGGGAAGAATGTGGAAGATCATAAAAGAGCATTTAAAATCCCCAGAAGGAGCAAGAGAAAGTATGTTGAGGGTCAAAGCAAAATTGCAGGGAAGAAAGTTTAGGAACCCAGGATGGATAACAGAGTGGGAGAAAACTATGCAGAAGTCCAAGTAAAATGGTATAGAAGAAGATACGGAAAAACTAACAAAAAAGGAGGAAAAAAGGTGTAGGGAAAATGTTAACATATTCTAGCTTTTTCCAGTCATTTAGGATTTCTATATAATCTTACGCTAAAACTGCTGCTTTAGTTTTTTTGTTATTTAAATGACTGTGGAAACAAACCTGAAATTAATTGTATTTGAAAAAGGGATGGAAACCAACATGTATGCAGTGTTTGATGTTGCCCAAGCGGTTCCATGTGGCTGTGTGTCCTTGAATTGGATACCTTGGTGTGCTACCTACATCAGTACTACAGACATCTGAAAGATGTCTTGCATCTTTGCAAGATGACTTGCATCTGAGATTTTAGAGCAGCCTTGATTTACACCATCTTGAGATGTGGCGCAGGGCTCTCACCAGCATTAATGTTAATATCCTTTTGTAGCGGGAGAATTAGTGTATGATGAAGACTACATGGACAAAGGATTCATCACATAGCTCAGCTACAACATCTTCTGTGCCACCATGACATGAACTCTTTTGGTGTACATAGTAAGTTGGAGACCAGCAAACTGCATCTCTCTGGAAAGTGTAGCAAAATGTACTGAAGTGCAGTAGGCTTAGGAAAAGAATGGTATACAGCCCTCAAAGTAAGCAACTTGGATGTCAGAGAAATCTTTAAACAAGGAGGAGGGTAAGGAATGATTATTTACTGTATTGTTATATCAGGTATAATCTTAGAAGCTTCTCAGGTATGTTTCATGTGCTTGAGTGGTTAAAAAGTTAGAATTGAGATCCTCCTGATACAGAACTATGGAATAGTGTTATCAACAGAAGGGAAAATATTGGAAGAGTGTGGGTGAGTACTGAGTTTCAATTATTTGAGAATAGAAAAAGGCAGGGAAATATGCTTGTTTTCAGATTTATTCTTCTTTACCAGAGAAGAAATATTGGAATATTCCAGTATTGGAAATATTGGAATCCTTACTGTGGATCGTGGCCAAAAAGCTTACTGAATGAAAATAAGCATATCTGCAAAACTGACATTAGACAGAAATAATTTGGTTGAGTGTAATTTAGAAAAATACAATAATATGCTAGAAATAGTACTAATTTATACCATACAGCAGACCTTTATAATTTCAAAAGGAAAATGAAACTAAATGTTTTCTGAGACTTTTAGCCATATTTGTGGAAAATATTAAAAAAATTGCAATTGGTAGCAGTGGAAAATTTTCTGTTCTGATTTTAACCACGTGATTAGTAACTTGTAAAGGTTTTACTGCTGCATTAATTCTGTGAACATGGTTTGATGATTGGAAGGTTTAGACTCTAGTAATGCCCCGCATAGTCAGTTTGTTTTCTAATCAAATGCAGCGGTATTGTTGAACAGTCTTATAAACTAAAATACTGAGAAAGGAAGGATTTCGTAGCAATGAGGTAATGAGAAATAAAAGAATGTGGGAGTATCAAAACAAAATAATATGACAACACTTCATACGGAAAAGAGCTATGAAGTTATATATGTGCCTTAATTTTAGAGAGGCAGATGTGCAGTATATACTGTGTGGTGTTATCCACATTGGTGGTTATAGGGCATACATTTTTAGTTGCATTTTCATTCTTTCATGTATTTAAAGCTATGAAAAGTCAAAACGAGTTAGTCGTGTTACAGACTTTATTGCTTTTGCATACTAAACTAAAATTCACTTCTTTCTGTTCTTCTGATTATGTGACTAAGGTTAGGTTTCAACACCTAGAGACAAAGTGAGTTGGGGTAAGGAGAGGAATAGTGAAAAGAGGGATGGAATATTACCAACATTGTCTTTTGACTGTATAACATTATTTGGTTCAACAGATATGTTTCTTGGGAGTTTTGGTATGATTTATCAAGTAAGCATGCAAATGTGGCCTAAAAAAATCCCCCTCTCATTAAATATCAATGTTGTGTTCTTGGGGTATCTTCTTCAAGAATGTGTTGGATTTAGTGCTGAACAATAGAGAAATGCTAAGAATATCCAGAGTAATGTAAAAATTTCCAACGTAAGGAAGTTGGGACTTAAAAATGTTGGTATGAATAGCTATGAAGTTTGTAGAAGATAAAGACCTTTCAACAGCTCTTGCATCACAGTGTTAAGAAAATGGGGATTTTGTTGCATTTGATCAAGGGGATTTCTCAGTGCTTACTAGAATGAGAAAGTAAATTGTGCACTTTTCTCATGGAAATATTAATGAATAAGAAAACGACACTGAAAAATTTCAAACTGCTATAGTGCTTTTTTTAACCCTAGAGGAATGCAGCAATGCATGGGCTACATGTTGACATACTCTACCGACGTCCTTTCCCTGGAGATTATGAAAAAGAAATTAGCTTTCCTGAAATTAAGAGCAAAACATTGAGCCTAAGGTGAAAAAGTAATGTGGGATTGTTGGGGTAAGGGGTTGTTTATTTTAGTTGCTTATTATTGTTCCATGAATAGCAAGTTGGCAAAGAATATACTCCAGTGAAGCTAGCCAATAACAGGGATAAAAAGTTCATTGATAGCAACAATGAAGGACTGTGTCAATACAGAGCAATGGCCCTTGTGCTGCAAAGTCTTTGGCACCCGACACTGGATTCTGTATTCCCTTGTGGTCTCTTCTTGTGGCTTCTTTAGAAGGCATTGTGGCAAGTGGCCAGCATTAGCTCCATGTGCCCCTGCAGATAGCCTCTCCTCTGTGCCAGCTTGCCCTGTGTTTTGCCAAATAAAACTGTTCGGCAGAAATTTGGAAAAAATGTGATCAGTCATAAGAGGAGAGTTCTCTTTTTTTCCTTTTTTGGGTCATCTTTTTTTTTTTTTCCTTCTATGACAATCAGAAAAGTTAATTTGATCCAGAGCTGAGAAATAAAGAATAACAAGTGTGTGGGCGTAAATAATTTCATCAAATAGCACTTCTATTTTTAGAAGTCTACGGACAATATTCCATGCAATGGTATAGGCTATGAACCACACGTAGTAGGAAAGACTCTGGTATTGAAAGCAACTTGAAACCAAAGATGGCAGGTGTGTCAGCTGACTATACAGATTTTTTGTGTGTGTTTAAAAGGCATGTTAACATGCATTTTAAATTGCTTTATAACTATAGGTGATACGGGTGTGCCCTTGTATTGTTTTATTAAGCTGGGGTTACCTCTTCTGGCAGCAAAACCCAGAAATCTTTTCATGTACAGTTAAGGGACTTAATTACAGTACTGAGATATATGCCAACATCCCTGTGCTCAGAGTTGCTGCTTTGGGCTAATTTGTAAGTCCTTTATGGGTCCCCTTGTTTGTGCTGACCTGTTCTCATATACATCAAGAAATGGGAAGATTTTTTGTATGTGACAGTTACCTATGGCCATTGATTTTCATTTATTTTTCATTTTAAGGCAGTAGTGAGTCATCAAGAGTGGAAAGAGGTGAAAATTGTGAAGGAAATGCATCTTGGTGCTGTCTTCTGAATTGAGACCAACAACTGTGAAGATGGGATTTTTAATGAGAAAGCCCTTAAGGCAGGAAGACATTTGAAATATAGTGGTGATATACGCAGTCTTGTATGATCACTTCTTTTAACTGCTTAATCATTCATACTGCCTAAATATAATTGTACTGCCAGCTGCTGTGTTTACAGTCTATGATGTGGAAAAAGATGTCCCACTGTGACATGTTCTAGTTACAGTCAAATTGACTGTAGCAAACACAGAAGCTGTTGAAGTTCAGTGCTTCTCAGTGGGGTGTTCTTGTTCCTCCAGCTTATTTCTGGCTGTTGATATAGGTTGCCTCTGTGAAGCTCGTTCTCATATAAAATAACAAAACCAAGGCTGTTCCTGGTTCATCGTCACAGTAAAGAAGCGTGTCATGAAGTATTTAAGGAGAAGTGTATCTCACAAGTATTTTTTCTGGATAAAATAGTATTTTACAGATTTGTATTTGTATTACCGAAAGTCCTTTTTTCACTTGTATGAATTTTTGAATGTTTCCTTGCTTCTGTCGTTTGCTGCAAATTATGCTTATAGCTGCTGTTTCTCAGTAATAACGTCTCCATCGTAAATCTACTTTTTCAAGTATTTAGATGACCTAGCCAGAAAAATTGATTATGGGATGAGAGTTGCTTATGAAATAAATCAAGAAAATTAATTTGTTTGTGAAATGATTGAAAAAAACCTAACACACAACAGTGACACATTTTCAGGTACTGGGGAGTAAAAGTCAATGAACTAGATACATAGTTCCCTGCATTTTAGCATGCTGTTTTATCAAGTACTCTGGCAATATTGTTCAGTTTCTGCTGTGTTTTATTCACATTTTATGGCTCCTTAATGCTCTGGTTTGTTGAGTAGCTGGGGTTTTAATAAACCTATGTGTTAGTGCATGACCAAATGAGGTAGCTCATCAAGCATGGCACTGCAATGCATCTAGTCGTATCTGGTAGAGGAATCAAGCTCACAAAGGTTTGAAACACCAAAGGTGACTGTACATGGTCTCCTTTCCAGTCTTCAGCTGTCCTGAAATTCAGCTGACTGAAGAATTGCCTCTAATATCCTGCCAGCTCAGCCATCGCCTCTTTGCTTCTCCTGTCTTTGAAGCCATACGGTAATAACTAGCTTTCTGTCAGATCACCAGATATGTTGCTGTTACTATTTCAGCCAGAGCGTCTGTTGTTTGAAGTCCTGTTTACTGCATTCCAGCTGGTGCTCAGGAGTTCATTTAGGCATGTTTAATCTTCTCACTGGGTTTCAACTGCTGTTTTTCTTTATTAACCCAGTGAACGATACCAAGCTTTTTCAGGATGATTGACATCAGTCAGGAAGAGTGTTGGTTATTGGAACTCCATTTGCTAATGAAGTCATCTTTGTAAGTCAACCAGTGGAAAGACTTTGATGTATTTGCTGAGAACAGTTTCTTGCAGGCTATTACAAGGGTAGGGATATGGGTCCTTTGCAAGCACATAAAATTTCTGCCTTTGGAGCTTGTTTGACTCCTGTTGAAAAATTAGACTTTCTTCTGTTCTTCCAGCGATCAGACTGGCAAAAACAACCAACCACCTTCCCTTCCCAACCAAAAAAATTCTTTGTGCTTACCAACTTGTAGAAATCTTGTGAAGTTTCCTTATCTGTAGAACTTGATCCTTGTTGAGAAGGGCTATGCCAAAACGAATATACTCGTTCTTTTATCCTTCAGGTAATAGCATCCATCGTTTCATCACAACGTTGCAATGTATTGTTCTCTCCACCTCCTCAAGGCTCTATATAAGAATTTATTTTATGATGTGTTTAACAAATCTAGGAAAAGAAAGTTGAAGAACAGTTCTGGTAATACAAAGGGGCTGCATCATAGTTTTGTCATTGTATATCCAGCATGAAAAACTCTATCTGAAGCCTAAAATAAGTTAATATATTACAGTTCAAATTAAGTCCTCCTTTTTGGCAATTTGAAACAAAGTGAATCTTAAATGAACTGACTTCTAGGATAGCACAGAGGTTTTTTTCCATGGTTTTATCGGGTAAATATGTGTTAAGCAGATTGATCAAAAAATATAGAACTTCAGGAAGAAGTACAGGAGAGAAATGCATTTTCTGAACGGATGATGACTTATTATTCTTTCATTAGCATTATGGTACTGATGGTTGGTATTATATGTATCCATATTTAATACTGGTGTTACATTACTTTCTTGTGGTTAAGTTGCTATTATCCTTTTATTGTTTCCGGTCACATTGTAGTATGCTTCTTTTAGTACTTCCTCTGTCAGAGCGAGACAAAAAAACCAAAATAGATCTTGCTGGCCAGTTGACTTGCTTCAACCCTTACTAAAACAGGCAACTCTGTCTCGGTTATCTCCTTCCACTGGCTGTAAGTAGCATGTAGATGGCTACTTTTGACTGTATGCCTCACTGCAAAACTGAACTGAATCCTCCTTTGGAACTGGGAAAAACAGGAAACAAAAGGTGCAGGTTTGTACTGCTGGAAAATAAATGTTAACAGAATTGCTGGTTAGAAATTCTTCCCTCTGGACACTGAGGGATAACAGGGTGCATTTTCAGTCTTTCCTTGGCACCCAGAGTGATTACCCTGTTTGAGAGCCTGCAGAAGAGCGAGGGCAACAACGTTTATGTGATCATTGAGACTTTTGAGCAGCCATCCTTCCCTGGATAATAGATGTGGACTGTTGGTCAATAAAGCTGACAAGGTTTTTATAGTAACTTAGAAGATCAGTTGACTGCTCCAAAGAGAATTTCTGTCCCAGGCTAAGTGAAATATCCTAGTTTACGTGGACCCCATGAATAGGAACATGACTATCAAGATGTACATGTAAGAAGCTAAGTAAGAGCAGCTCCTGCAATGGCACATAGGTTGCAGACGTTAAAAAGGCAATTTGTTTGGTGTGGTGATTTACCTTCCTGTGTCTAGAAGGAGCAGGATGTATTGCGGTCTCTCAGTGACATTAAGACTCTGGAACATACAGTGATAAATGATATCTTGTAAAGCTGGGCAAGGTCTCTGCTCCATCTCTTTGCTCTTTTAATTTTTTTTTTTTTTTTTTTGTCTAGACAAGATTAAGATGGTACAGATATCATTTGCCTCTTCTTGATTGAAGAGGCACTTGCTCTTAAATCTGATTTAGTTCAGTTTGGAATCTTTGTATCTCTTAAAGGAGGCCAGATTATTGCACAATTAGTCCTCCTTGTGACCAGGTGAGTTTTGTCATCAAGTAAAGTGATGATGCTCCTCAGAATGAAGTTGATAAATGTAACTAATTGCACCACTTGGTCCGATATTGGTGGTTCGGCTATGATGCTGAGCTTTGAGTTCTCACAGAGTAACTCCTATTACAACCTCTAGGAAGCTGTCTGAGTAAACTGGAATTTTCTGTAGGATAATATTTTTTTATATTTTCGGGTAAAATTAACTTTGTACAGAACCTGTAAATTAGTGTCACAGGAAACATCTGACCCTCAAACTTCATTTTATTCCTTGCTACACTGAACAGCTTTAACCTTAATATGGTATCTTTTAATACTTTCAAGAATCGGTCTCATATAGAGGCGGAAATCTCCAAATGGCACCATTCCGGATGATTTTATCAAGTTATCTAATGAGCTCTGTAATTCTTACTGCATTCTTGATACCCATTATTTCTGAGTTAGTTTAAATATGCCTCCTTCAGGTTCAAAATGTATAAGCATTAACACTGTCTGATTTGCTGACACAGAGAAAGAGAGATCAGCATTTGTGTATGACAAATCCAGGATATAAAATGGAGACTCCACCTTGGATATTTTTATCATTTGTTTTCCTTTCCCTTGACATTTGTTCCACTGAGTCCTGCACGTGGGGAAGAGTGATAGGGGAGAGTCCATGCTCCCTCATTTCCGTTCACGTTCACAGAGATGCTGGTCATTGTGGGCAGCTGTTAGATTGTCCAGAGGAAATAAATCTGCATTCCTGTTAGTGATAGTTAATTAGTACATTTCAGTGTACTCGCAATATAGGACCTTTTTCATTCAATCACCTTGAGGCCATATTACTCCTTTTGACATCAGTTGGTATGCAGCAATTTTATAGAAGGGTTTAGGACGCAGTGTAGTAACTTGGTGGAAGAGCCAACAATAAAACTGTGTTCCTTCCCTTTAAACTCAAAGCATCCTGCTGCAAACAAATTCAAGTTTAGGTCTTTCTAACAGCTGTGGAACAATCAGTTACTTGGATATCAAAGATCCTGTATTTGCATAAAACCAAATGCTTCGGCTTATAATGATCTATTTTATTTTAATCTATACAAACAGTAGGAAACACTTTGTGTTTAGCATCTAATTTGTTAATAAATTTCATGTACCACACAATAGGAAATGTTCAGTAAGGATGCAATAATTCTGGAGAACATTCTTTCCTGTTTTCCATGCTTTTTATCAAAAAGATAAAGAATTTGTTTGCCCCATTCTTTACACCTTAGTTATTTATCAGATAAATATATGGAATTCCTTACTAATGCAAGAAAAAAAGTCGGTTCATCTCTGTATTATCTGAAGACTGCTGGTTCTCTTGTCCTCTATAGCTGCATCTAAAAATACAAAAGCAGCAGGCACTGTGCAAATACAGGGGTAGGGCAAAATCCTGGTAGGGAATCTGTCACTTGATAGTGTATACCTTTATTAAAAAAAAAAAAAAAAATCAGTCATCTTACCATGTCGATTCTTATTTGGAGGTGTTTAAAAGATTTTTCAACCCTCATTTCATTTGGGATAGTGGAATGGTTCTTACTGGATTTTGCTGAAATTTAAATGATGCTTTTGTGTGTGTCTTGATTTAGGGTGTTAGGCCAATTTGTGTAGTTATAGTCTAGGTTTACTCCTGCCAGGAAAAAGGTTAGCCTTCAAATTTTGTGTCCAGCATTGAGAAAATGAGTATTTATGGCTTTACTGTAACAGAGGATTAAGGAAATCACAGAATCGCAAAATGGCTGAGGTTGGAAGGGACCTCTTGAGGTCAATCTGGTCCAATCCCCGTGCTCAAGCAAGGCCACCTAGACCCAGTTGCTCAGGACCATGTGCAGACGACTTTTGAACATCCCCAAGGATAAAGACAGATACATGACACTTTTGAAACAGAATTTATGACTTGGCTTTTGTTCATAACTTACCCTTACTGTGACTTTTAATTGATAAGATTCTGATATCTGCTAAATCTAAATTGCCGTGTTTCGTAGCTTCAAAATAGACACCATAGATATGTCCTCTAGGACGTAGAGAATTGTTGCTGGTTTTCTGGGCTCATCTGGACTGGTAGGACTTTTAAGTCTTGACCAAATTAGTTTGTTATCACATTCATTTCTGCATTTGCTGTTAGTATACCTAGAAAAGTAAAGAACAGATTTACGTGGTTACATTGATACTATGTATTTACATTTAGTTTCTTTTATGTTGGACTGTGTAAAATTCTAATGAAACTTAATGCTATGAAGCTTGAATTGATGTGTCTTTGGTCCAAAGGTCCATTTTGTGTAATTCAGTGAAAATAGTGCTCACAACCCATGGACCACCTTATTGATTGGCAAGCACTTGTGGTTTATTTTTACCTTTCAATTGCTTTTTACAAAGTTTTTACATAACATTGTATAATGTTTTAATGTATTAGAATAGTTAGAATGTAGGGTTTTTTATAATGTTTATGAAATAAATTGTCACTTTATTTCAATTTGCAAACTAATCTTGCTATATTTTAAACAACAGAGGTCTACTTACATATGCGTTTTATCACTAGACATTCATTTCTTATTCTAATTTCTTATTTTTCAAGAAAGATAACAGTTCTTCAGTTGTCAACATAATACCTGTATTATTTGAAATCTGGCATCAGCGTGTTTCATAGGTTTCTGGGATATTTCGGGTACTTTGATTTTGAAGTGGTGATGGGGATTTTTTGAATGAAGTTACTGTCCAAGAAAGATACAAGGAAGGAAACTTTGGCAAAAGAAAAAATGTTTCATGCAGAAATGCATGAAATGTTGATCCAGTGAAGTTGTAGTGGAGTAATTCTGATTTATCTTTTTTTTTTTTTTTTTTTCTTGCATTTTAGATTTATCTATGGCAGTGCAAAAATTTTCACAATCTTTGCAAGATTTCCAGTTTGAGTGCATTGGAGATGCTGAAACTGATGATGAAATTAATATTGGTAAGTACGTTATGAGCTCTGCTTGCAATAACATTTTATGTTGTTTCTTATATATTTAATATGATATCACAAATGTAGTGGAAAGTTCACAGTTGTTTTTTTTAATTGAGCATGTAATAAAAATAGAAAAAATTCAATAAGTAGAAATCAAGACTTTAAAAATACGTGCGGAAAAACTATGTCTTTATGACAGCTTTGTTCATTGTAGAGGAAAGTATTCAGCATTACTTTGTCAACTGAGTCAACTGTGAATCTTCTAAATTCTGCTGCTATTTTTAATTTGCAGACAATTTTCGTTGGGATACTAAAAGGTATACAAGTTTCCTATGAAATAATATAGGTCTGCAAAAACCACCTAAGTGCCTAGTAAGACACAGGAAGTATTTAAGGGTCTAAAAAGAGGAATATGTTCTTTACAACTTGTACATTCCTAAGTATATAGCTGTCTGAACTTTTGCCAGTAAAATTTACTAGGTGCTTAATGTTCTGCCTCTGCGCACACCCAGAAACTTGGTCATGCGCAGAACTGAACAGCTCAGCTTGTTTTGAACATGAACCTCTCTAATATCATCAAAATGCTCTTCCCTCAGCAGACCAGTCCTGGAAACATTTCCAGGATTCAGAATTTCAGCCACTCTTTACTGCAAGGCATTGCCGCAGTTGCAGTGACGCTTTTGAGCAGTAGCACAGCAGCTGGGGTGCTCTAGCTCCCGTTGGTGAGAAACTTGGATTATAATTCACCTTCGGAATGGCTAAGTTCAGTGTCATGAGTCTTACACACCACATGGCCCCCATGTCTCTCCCAAAAGATCTGAGAGGAAGGAAGATGGTTGTTAAAGAAAGAGTAGTTGATTCTAAAAATAAATGATTTGGCAGTACAAAAGGGAACGTAGGACTTGTTCGTATTTTTTTAAATAGATCTCTGTAATGTGGAGAGGAAGCTCAGACCTAGGCTTTTCCAAGCATATCTCTTACTATAACCTATTTTTAAGTCTCCTCTCCCTTC
The DNA here is from genome assembly GCF_965231255.1 of Vanellus vanellus. NCBI lineage: Eukaryota > Metazoa > Chordata > Aves > Charadriiformes > Charadriidae > Vanellus > Vanellus vanellus. The sequence continues at coordinate 207,980,096 of NC_138905.1, read as the reverse complement.
AATAGTTTGCTTTTCCTGACTGAGTGATAACTCAGTTGCACAAAAAGGTCTGACCTGCTTGCTTTCACTGGGAAGGTCTGCCTGCTCCTCACCCTACAACATCATGATAGTTAGGAGGCCGTCACCAAAGATGGCTGGTATTTGGTCACTGTCTTCCGCTAACCTTTGGCAGAGGGGTGGGAGGGGATGTTTAATTTTACTGACATATAGAAGTGGGAGAGTGAAACCACTGAGCTGCTGCTACTCAGATAAAAATGTACGTACATTCTTCAGGTGTATCAATCTGGGAAGGAGATTAAAAAATGAATTATGTGTATGTGCTCTTTGGCATTCTACATATTATTTCTTGGCTGCTAAAGTTAGCTTGTCCATATTTTCTGCATTTAAACTAAACCTACAGTATCTCAGTTATATCGCTTTAGATTTGGTCAATGACTTTTTTAAAGACAAGGTTTAGCATTTAAAATGAAGTGAGTGAGGACAAAGAACTTTCATTTTACTTGTAACCTAAATAGTGAAGAAAAGACATTTTATTGTTTGGACATTAAACAGGCGTTTAAAACTATTTAGTCAAAAAACAGAGTTCATGAAGTTTGACAGCTGATTTATTTCACTTGGAGCTTCAAAGAAGGGATTTCTAGCTTCTAAAGCACGATTGCCTGATGGATTGTCATGTACATCAAAGAATCTTATAAGAGTAAAAGGTAAACTGACAGGAATCAAATTCAAGTCTAACAGAGCCTGTGTGCTTTTATAGGGTAGGGCTCAATTTTTGATCTCCCTAGAGCAGTGACCTAGAATTTATCCATATCTTTAACATGCCCCAACAAGCTAGGTGTTTGCTTATCATCAAAGACAGCTTTGTATAGATGAATCCTGCTCTCTGTGCCTCCTTCTACCTTCACCTCCTTCTTTTGAGAATATCTACAACTGTGCAGGCCACTGGGAAGTTTTACTTCCATCTGCAGTGATACTCTGTCTTGATAAGTTTTGTACAAAACCACCATATAGATAGGGGCTTAATAGAGGGACTACATTCTAAAGATTGTAAAATACGTTTCTATTTCAAGCTTAGCATTGGATATCCACTCTAATCCACCTTAGCAATGGAAATTCACCCTCTGAATAAGGCTTCTTCTGTCAGGATGTGATTATTTCTATTAAAAAAAAAAAGTAAAAGTTTCACTTTTTTGCAAGATTGAAATATAAGTGGTATTTTCTTTTTTTTTTTTTTTTTTCTTAACAGTGATAAGTATTTGGAACTGAGTTGATAGCTCCATGAAGTTGGTTTTTTTTGAGGCAATACTAGAGTTGAAGATCTCTGTTCAGTGACTAAGCACAAAATTATTTTTTTGCCAACCTGAGCTCTAATAACAGCATTCAGTTTTACTTGTGTTTCCTGTAACCTGTGCCTTTTTAGATGCTCTCTTTATACAACTCATCTATTCCAATAAGCCCATTACACAAAATACATGAGTAGTTTTAGTTAAGCTTCATGACAGTATAATACAGATATGTACTCAGTATAAACAGAATTATGGTGTTCTTCATATTTATTTTAATCCATCTATTTCTTAATCCAGTGATTTATTTTGGTTTTTTTGTTTTCTTTTAATTCCTGTCTTTGATTTCTAATTTTTATTATTTCTTACTTTTTAATTACATGTTTGATTCTTCCATAGAAGTGTTGTTCTTTGACAAAAAGTCTACATGTCTCTTTGTGGCTGTATAACGCATTTTAGGTAATGTTTCCATGTTGAGGCAGGTTACCCAGATTTATCTATGTAGCTGCTTTCAGATGTACCATGCCCAGTCTAGGGGCAGACATTTTGTGCATGGGCTGTAAGCTATTCCCCTGACTTTCTTGAATAAGCAGACTGGCTTGTTCCTCAAATTATCTTCAACATAATTTTTTTTTTTTTTTTTTAAACTGTGAACATCAAAGGATTGATGCTATAAAAAGCTTTTTCAGATATTTGTCAGCAAATTAGATTTGGGAAACAGTGCTCCCCAGCTTTACTAGCTTTTCTCATTAAAAGATAAACAACTAGCAACAATTGCCAGTGTTGTCTCTCCCTGTTTTGAAGTGCATGTGGCAGCATGTGATCCGCAGCAAAGCAAGGGCCAGAGTTTTTGATAGGGCTGTACTAATTGGTAGTTGGACATGGATATTTGCTCCAGTTGCATGTGATTCAGCCAAGCTGTAATTTTTTTGTGCCATTGAAAAGTTATGCAGATAGGGGTATCTTTAAAGCAAAAATAACACAATGAATGGCAGTGAACCATTAATACTAAAGAGGCATGGTAATGAAGGTTTGATGGAACTTACCCTTGCTCTAAGGAGAAGGGTTGCTTCCCCCATCTTACTAACAGTTGTGCTTTCCTCATTCTGAAATAGCCAAGGCTTGACACTGCTTTGCCATTCACTCTTTTAGATATATCAGCCTGTGCACAGTTATTCTCAGCCCACTTTGCAATTAATATTTTGCACAAAGGTAATAGTTTAAATTGACAGTGAAAGAATGTCAAGGAGGTCAGTCATTTGTGGTGCCCAGTGAGAATTTTGTACAAAATACATGCATAATTCTTACATGTTTCAAACCTTATAGGTAACACAGAATGTTACACAGTTGGGATAGGTGCAAAAACTATGGTTTTAATGAGCAAGTGCCTTTTTCCTTGGTATATAGCGTGCAGGCATAAATTTTGCAAGTTTGCCCAGCTCCTCCTTTCCTAGTATTATCCAGCTTGTGTCACCTGATTCCTTCCCCAGGAATCTTTCAGGTTTTATCATCTTTTCTTCTGTGTTACCTGGATTGTGGCTGATACAGATAAATATAATAAACATTATTATTTATCTTAATGGAATTCTGTCTTGTATCTTTAACAAGTTCTTGTCTATTTTGTATTACAGCTAATTATAAATGAGTGAGACTTTATGTTAGACCAGGTGTAAGACCATGATCTTCAGAATTAAAAGAAACCAAGGCAAATAATTACATCCTGATATTCTGGCATTCTACTGTACTATCTGGGTTTTATTAGTGTGTGCTATTTAGGAAAGAGCACTGAAAGGCATGTGTATTTCTGTCACTGCTGGTTTTGAGTGTTTTTTTTTTTTTTCCCCTGAAGAGAATTATATTATGGCAGATCTTTCAGGTAGCATCAGATGCTTGATTTAGGATTATGATGATCTATAAAATCATTATCAATTGAGCCACAAGGAATAGGTCAGAAGTTCTAAAATGTAGTATCTTACCTTGTGGGAACTGAATTCTTGTCTTGCTGCTAGCAGTTGTGGCTCATGTGGTCTTTGCTGACTCACACCTCAAGTCATTCATGGGATTATTAAACTTGCTAGCAGCTAACCATCTACAGAACTGTTAGCTCATACCAGGCAATTATGTTGTATACAGCAGTTAGTTTCAAGCTGAACTTTGAAAAATCAGCTAAAATGACTGAGGAGAAAGAACTGTAGGGGGGGGGGGGGGGGGGGGGGAAGAAAAAATCCTTTAACTGTAGTTTAATAGAGTCCAGTGCTATGTACTTAAGGCTCTCTTGTTTGAGTTGAATAACCATGTTAGAAGCTCAGTTGTCTTTTTTGCTTGTACTAGGCACAATGCTTTTGAGTTAGCAGCTGCTCTACCCTCTTGGAGAGCCTGTCAGAGGACAAGCATCCTGTCATTCAAAGCAGCAAATAGATCTGTCTTGGGAAATTTGTGTATAAAGCTACACAAATCAGCGAAAAGATCAGAAAGTTTCCTTCCCTCCATCTCTTACAACGATGTAAAAGGTTAATTGGCATTAAGAGGTGCCAAATTCCATTTTTTTATGGGTACAAACTGTGCATACAATGCTGTATTAAAATTTAAGAAAAAAAAAAAAAGAATTTACAGGAGCTTTATGCCTGCCTAAAGTGTGTGGAGGCAAATGTTGACAAATCAATCTGTGGACACTGCAGTCTCCAAGCTAGGAGACCCTCTTTTGGAGCCACTGGGAGGCTGACCAGGAACCTCAGTAGGTAGCTGTCAGGCTAGTCACGATTTCAAGCCACTGTATCTCTATTGTTTGTGGTGTGCGATGGCTTCTTGAATTTGCCTGGCTGTTTCAGAATTACTTATTAAATACCATTGAGCCACTTACAGTCGGAATAACTTGAATATCTTACAGGTCATCTCTTTAATCACTTGAGGTTAGCTTTGATGTTCAAGAAAGTTCTTTTGGGGATTAATACTCTACTGAATTTGGTTGCACTGAATTCCCATTCGTAACCAGGTTTCTGAATGGAATTACCAAATAGCAAATAAGTCTAAAATGAATTCCAGCTGTTCAGGTCTATTTCTGCCTTATCCAAACCAAGTAAAGAGAAGGATCTTGCCACCATCTTCAGGGTGGAGTTTCAGAGGTGGATTTTTTTTAGCATAGGCATCGTCACAATAACTTTCTTAGTGCTTGAGTTTGTTGACGTTGTGGAATGTATTAGGGACAAGTGTTTTTACAAAAGGCGGGTTTTTTTAGATGGATAGGGAAGGGTTGAATCTTGAATTAGCATAGAAAGCTATTTGCGACCAAGTGATTTGCATAGAAAGATTGTATGCTGTTTTTCCACAGTAATTACCTGCCTAGATTTGCCAGCTCTTTTTCCTCCAGTTGGAGGAATGAATTTTAAGATTAACTTTTTAGGTGACCTTCAAAGCAATTTCACGTAATATCTAAATCACGGGACAGAGTTCTTTGCCACTCCTATTGGACTATTTTTATCTACAAAAGTTAAACAGTAACAAATTATGGGAGGAACTCAGCGCAATCAGGGTGTGAAACGCCTGAAGTATTTGTTTAAAATCTGTTAAATCTGTTCCTACCCTTATTTTTTCTTTTATCCCTGTTGCACATTTAAACAAATGCCACCTGTTTCCAGAACACTATTGTTTCTTGACTTCCAAGAAGTGAATGATTTTATGCTAGTGGTAGAATCCCACAGAAGCTTCAAAACAGCATCTGCATCAGAAAGAGAAGGTTGGCATTCCATTGGTCCAGCCCCAAGCTCTGAGGCTGACAAAGCAGGAAATAAAATAATGTTGCAATAGACCTTTATGTGTGCAGGAGGAAAAGGTACAAGAAGATCAACAGCACAGGCCTTGGGTTTTTTTCTTCTCCAAGATACATATCAGAAGGTTGTTGGGAGAATTCTCATGCTCCATTCCCTGTTACCTTAAGATGCATATTCAAATGAAAAAAAAATAGATTGGGGTGACAGATGCAGTTACTGACCTTTCTGTCTGTCCTAGCCTTCTGTGGCAGGAGTAGCTGGATGTGAAGTAGGGGATCTCCAGAGTCACTACAGTTTACATCCTGGTGTGCTAAAGGAGTCCAAAATTCATGCTGGTTCTTTTTAATATATTGGACTGCAAACTGTGGTGTCTCTGACTGCCACTTGCCTTGGAGCCTATGCTGTTTACAGAAAGAGGTTTAGGCAGATGATGGAGAGCAGTAGCTTTGGCTGTCCTGGTGCATCCTGCTAAGGAGATTAACTGAGTCAACATTTGATCTGAACAGCTGAGTAGACAAGTCTGTGCCACTTATAGATCAAGATGAAGTATCTGCTGTGTCCCTCGTTAATAGTTTGATCTTCTGGACTTTTGTAGAGGCATGCTACTTTATTGTCCTCATTCCATGCCTTCAACATACCTCTTCTTCCCTCCTTCATCACTTAGCTTTGTTATTTCTGGAGTTGGGCATCCCAGTGGAAGTATGAATGCCTGTGGGGAGACAGTCTGAGGACTAGAGAATTGCCTTACAGAGTTGGTTTGAAAATAACTGGTTTGTACAGTTGCTGCGTATAATACGCTTCTAGTAAAGAGGCATAACACTTTAGAGTTGTGAAGTCAGTATACCCCTTGAGAAATAGGCAGTAGTTTTCAAAAACAGGTGGTGATTTGATCAACTCAGGTTTGAGATATTCATCTTCAGGTTTGAGCACATAAGATGAAGGATTCGTACTTTCTGAAATCACAATCCTTCATAGAGTTTAGAGGTTTAAGCCCAGGAAGTCCTTGATCCTTTTGTAGGCCTAAATTCATAAAGCAATTATGGCAAACGTAACATTTGTTGATGTATTTGGCGATGTTTTTCATAATTAAAGTGTTTCATCATTCAAGTAATAAATGCACTAAACTTTACAAATCAGAAAAACAGTATTAATGATTCTCAGCTGCATTCTGAATATATTGCTTTTCCTTTTACTTCCCCTGTTTCAGCATCCACAAAGAGCCACACACAAATAAAGTTTGTACAGCTGGAAAGATTGAAATATCAGGGTTTTTCTCCCTTCATTTAAAGTATGGATGTGCCCCTGAAGAATCGGGGAACTGGCAAGCCAGAAACATAGTCATCATTATTTCTAACTCACTCCTTTGTTTATGGAATGCTAGGATTGAATATTACTTTTGCAGCTTAATATGTTGTATGTTGCCCAGCGGTTATTTGCCACATTGTCTTGTTATTCAGCTGTTAAAAAAACTTGAGCATGAAGTAGCAATTGTATTCGTAATCAATTTATAGTGGGATTGGGGGGGGAGCTGCAAAGGAAGGCAGGAGAGGATTGGCAGAATCTCTGCTTTAACCAGAACCTTATCTTTGATCTTATCTATTTCTGAATATTCTATGGTTTTTAAAGCTGTTCTTCCTCTGACAGCCTGTGGATATCAGTCAACGCTAGAGAAGTCTGATCTATTCAAGCCAAAGATTAATGGTTAATTTAGTTAAGGTAAAGATTAATTGGATTAAATGGACTTTTACAGTACAGGAAGTTATGCTGTTAGTTTCAAGCTGCTAGTGTTTCAAAATAGGTCTCCCGAAGCACTTTAAGATCACTTCATACCTGTAGAACAGAAGATAATGTATTGTTCCTCACACCCTTCTGAGCTACAATGCTATGGAGCTCAGCCCCAGGACTGCCACACGTGTGGCTCCATCAGGTGGAAACAGAGGCTGATTTCTCTTTGGCAGATACCGTATTTTGTAGTGGCATAGAGGTGCAGTATTTCTTAATGACCACTTGTCCAAAACCATTCTCTCTTTGTTCTGTGAGAACATGGTGAAAACCGAAGATTTGTTGTGGCTAGTCCCAAAAGCCTCCACTCTTTCACAGAAGTGTAGAACGAAGGGGAGAGACAAAAGAAGTGATTTACTAATTTGTGGAAGGGTTTTGATACAGTGCTCTGCAAGAGCAAGTGACTTCCTGGGATTATTTGGGCGATCCATTCAGTCCCATGTTCCTAACAAAACGGAAGAAATTGCTCAGATGATTGAAAATGTTTCTGCTGTCACTTCAGGATGCCATGTTTTGGGAGAGGTGCTATAGGCTAATAGAGGCAAGACTGGGCTTTTTCTACCACAGCTCTACTACTGTTGTATTGAAGAATTGTGGTGAAGAATTCATGCTGCAGAAGATAGATATATTTCCAAATTGAATTATATGTTTTCAAAATATTTGCTGCTTTTATAATCAGAATAGAACACTAACACAGGGTAGATATATTGCAGCTGTTTTTTTGATGAAGTGCTAAAAGCATGATGGTGGTAATTGAGTAATTGTTTGGTGTGGGTTTTTTTTTTGTTTTTACTAACATACGTGGGATAGACAGCGGTTATAAACTTCAAAAATCTTTTAGGAATCTAGGAAACATTTTGCCCTTGTTCGATCCATCTAGAATTTTCTACTTGTATTTGCTTTGTGAGGTTATGCATAAATAGGAATTTACTGATATTAAGTCAAGTAATTGAATTTCTTGAAATTGGGTAACACAGCATGACTTAAGGTTATCTTTTCAAGTATTGTGTTTGACAAATGCTGACAGTGGGGTAGTGCTGATAATATGTAGTCCTTGAAGCATAAATTTGGGCATAAAAGTCTTACTTCTGTCATTTTTCTTGCTTCCTTATTTATGTAATTTCTTTGCAGAAGTTTTAAACCAGGCATTTTTAATCTCTGTGTCTCTTTGTCTCTTATCATACTTTTCCTTCCCAATGTATAATGGATTTGTTTGGAAAACTTGGATTTATTTCTGTAAGGTAGTACACTTCTTTTCAAGGATTGAAAAAATTTGGCAAAATACCTTTCCTCACAGTTCAAGGTGGGAATTACCACTGTAAATTATGCTCCCTGGGAGGATCTAACTCTTACAACAATAGTTATTATTTATTTTTCTGATGGGCCTGTGTGTGTTAAGTCAGGAATCCTTGAAATAGGATGGAATTTTTTTTCCTTCTTTTTTAATTTTGGTTGATCAGAATTGAAAGTTCAGAGTCTGGATTAGGTAGAAATTGCTTCAAAATCTGAAAAATCATGGTACTAATTAATAAAAAAGCATTGGATTAAGCCCTTGCAGAGTTTACTTACCAGATTAATTACAGAGCAGATAGTAAGAACGTTCATTTATATGTTCATTTATTGAGTCTGAAATTGCTTCACTTTGTCTGTCTGAATCAAGTATGTCTCGATTCTATCAGAAAAGCAGTACAGACCAGACAGAGTTGCCTCTACCTTTGTGTACCTTCCCATGATGGAATTCTTCAAGGAAATTCGTGGTTATTGGGGCTGTGAGTTTAAACCACTGTCTGTTGGCAGAATGTGCTGTCAATTTGCGTCTATTGGGGTATTTCCATGTAATTTTAAAACCTGTACGCTTGAATCTTTGCTTCAGCCTGTGTCTTTTACGATCAGAAGTATATTTCATTGTATTATAGGAAGGTACAAATAACCTTTTTTTCCTGTTCTTATTGAGGTTGTGGTAAATATAAACACAGACTAAAGGAATGCATGAGGTCCTTATTACAGATCCATAAAATCTGATATCCAGATTAGGGAAGTAAGAGAAACCAAATGGAGGAAAAGGCAGCTCATCCAATATTAATTTTCCAAATTTAAACAAGACTGAAACACCATGAAGAGATGAAACATTATTCTTGCTCTTCTAACTTCTTTTTCCACAATGGAATCTTTTAACGATTTCTTTTTTGACACCAATAGTCAGCTCAGAGGTGAAGTGCATCTGACATGCTGTTAGTTTACAAACTGCAATTTACATAAGTACCTAAGCAATATTACCTTAAACCTAAACAAAAGTAACAAAAGAAACAATTACTCTGTTTCCTCTAATATCTTGGGAATGAAACCCAGAAGAGAACAAAATTGGTAAGAAAAACAGTGGTTTCAGATCCTGCACTCTCCCCTTCTTTTGTCTTCTCTTCTGCTTTCCCAGTAAATATTACTTATGGTACTGATCTCAGTATCCCAAACTGAAGTTTCTCAAAAAATGTTGCCACTTGGAAAGCAAGGGAAGCAGACCTAGCGTAGTAGTGGCAGCCGATGAAAAATGAAAAATCTGAGCAATAATTGGGAAGATTTAGCAGACATGTACTTGTCCAAATACAGCTTTTCTGAAAATCTGTTTAACAGAAATAAATACTATTTTCTGTAAGGATATGTTGCAGTTGTCTTACACTACTATTTTTTTTTTAAATTATATTACAGTGGTACTCAAGTCCAGTCAGCATTGGTTATGAAATATTTATAAATTGCACAAATTATTCTTTATTTCAGTTTGCAGACTAAGCCGTTGATCCTGCAGCTTGTTCCCTTTGGGCTAAACTGTAATTCCATTTAAAGCTGTAGATAATTTTACACTTGTAATGTATTATGGGCTTTATTCAGTAGAAAAAAGGAAGAAAAAGAATTGCTAGCAAATCAGCCCAGGTTGTAGTGGTGATAAGGGAAATCTGTGTTGTATAAGATAAGGCTATATTTGAATTCATAGCCAATATATTGAAAGATAAAGAGGATGGGAAGCTTTGGGACCTTTATTTCAATACAGTCCTCCTTTGGATTTACATTTTGGCACGTTGAAAACTTCTCACAGTGGTGACATTTTGAAACATCCAGTTTAGTTACCTTCAGATATACACTATGGACCCTATGTGACTTTTATGACAACCACCATTCTTGTTAAGTAGAAAGTACTGAGAAAGCATATTGTCTCTTTATTCCAGATACTTGTGGTGGCCTATCAGTGTTAATCTGAAATTTGTGATTTTTCTGTCTGAGCAGGAAACTGTCTGTTGCTCCTCTTGTCCTACTTCCCCCTTTCCCCCCGCCACTTTTTCAATATGGCTTAAAGTCACAGAAAGCAGGATGGAAATTTTACTTGATGTTGTGGTTTTTTTGAAAGACTGCTTGAAATAGCATTTGACTGCAACTAATGCTAGTCATTAAAAGCTCTGGAAATACATCTGTGAGTTACTAACTATTTAATAATATTTACTTTCATTTTAGAATTGGAAAAGTAAGTCTCTTCTCCCAGCCCTCCCAGCACTCGTGGGTCTTACATTTGTTCTGCTTTGTCACTGAAGCCTAGTAAAAAAGCGTTAATCCTTAGGAAATTTCCTTATGGCTCTTAGGTCCATCTTGAATTCTGATTTGGTAATGTATTACTGGGAAGAACTCTCTTGGAGGCTGTAGTTGAAGTTTGTGCTCAAGCATGAATTCAGAGCCTGCTATCGCATGTCTGTGCTAGACATGACCGGTTCTGGAGGGAGGATGTACTTGACTGACCTTTCTGCCAAAGTGTGCTGGGAGCAATGCACAGCAGAGTCCTGGCATTTCCCCAGTTAGATCAAGAGGATGTAAGGAAATCTCCAACAGGCTTGCACGTTTTTGCTCTTACACAGCAAGTTGTTATAAGAATAAATGACGTATTTCAGTATGTATATTTTTTCTACGCTGGCATTCATGTATCTGAAGACAGTGGTGATATCTGCATAGAATACTATAAAATGTTGTTTAGTGTACTTTAGGGTATTTAAAAATTGCCTATGCATTGTTTAAGACTGTATGTCTAAGTATAAGTTAAACCAATGGTCCATTTCACAGAAAAGAATGTTAATTTTTATTCTGTCTTCCACAGTAACGTTCCATTCTATCTCAGCTTGAACATTACCTTCCAACCATGGCTTTATGCCTTTGAATAGGTTTCATACATATTACTTTCCTTTTATCAGTTGATATAGATGACATCATACCTATTGTGTGTAACATTTAGCAATGCATTGCTTTGAGTCTGAGAAAGAGATAGACTGGTGGAACCATGCTCTGTCCTCACTGAGTCAGAAATGGGAACAGCCACCAGAAAAAAAAAAAAAAACAAAACAAACAAACAAAAAAAAAAAACAAAGATGAAGGGGATCCTGTATCCTCCCCCCAACAGGCTGAAGGCAGTAGCTTAAAGGAAGGGAGTGAATGGAGGCAAGTCCACGCTCGGAGTGGCAGGCAAATCCTCTCCTTGCCCGCCCACCCCCCTTCCTAGGTGCCTCTGTACACAGGTATGAGACTGGATGTGGAAGGCCGGTCAGTGGATGATAGTCCATCTACATGAGAGGTGTTGCCAAGGTCAGAAGGGCCTATCCCCAGTATCATGACCACCTCCATGAGGAAGAAAAGACAGGTTATAGTTGTAGGCAGCTCCTGAGGGGAACAAAGGGTCTATCTAATATGCTGGCCAGACCCTCCTCTTTGGGAGGTATGCTGCCTCTCTGGGGCCTCGGTTAAGCACATCACTAGGAAACTTCCTAGCCTGGAACTTCCCTTGGACTGTTACCCACTGCTGCTCTTCCGTGTGGGTGGCGATGAAGCTGCAATGCATAATCCAAGGGCAATCAAAAGAGACTTCAGGGCCTTGGGATGGTTGGTAAGGGAATCTGGACAAGCCGTTGGGGAAAGAGACTGGCCTGGCTAAACAGGGAGCTAGTGTTGAGATTTAAGGAAAAAAAGAGGAGGCCTCTGGAAGGAAGGGCAGGCCACTCAAGAGGACTACAAAGAGGTAGTAAGGCTATGTAGGGAAAAAAACAGGAGGGCCAAAGCCCAGTTAGAACTAAACCTGGCTTCTGTTGTCAAGGTCAACAAAAAACGTTTCTATAAATATATTAGCAATAAAAAGAGAACTAAGGATAATATCTGTCCTCTAGTAGATGGGGCCAGTAACATAGTGACCAAGGATGAGGAAAAGGCTGAGGTACTTAATGCCGCCTTTGCCTCAGTCTTCAGCAGTAGGACCAGTTGTTCCCCAAGTACCCAGACCCCTGAGCTAGAAAACAAGGATGGGGAGCCGAATGAAGTCCCTGTAATCCAAAGGGAAATGGTGAGGGACCTGCTTCAGCACCTGGAGGTGCACAAGTCTATGGGGCCAGATGGGATCCACCCAAGGGTACTGAAGGAGCTGGCGGAAGTGCTCACCAGGCCACTTTGCATCATTTATGAGCAGTCCTGGATAACTGGGGAGGTCCCAGCTGACTGGAGGTTGGCAAATGTGACACCCATCCACAAGAAGGGCCAGAAGGAGGATCCAGGGAACTACAGGCCAGTCAGTCTGACATCAGTGCCTGGGAAGGTCACGGAACAGATCATCCTCAGTGCCATTACACGGCACATGCAGGAGAATAGGGTGATCAGGCCCAGTCAGCATGGGTTTGTGAAAGGCCGATCATGCCTGACAAACTTGATCTCCTTCTATGATAAGGTGACCTGCTTAGTAGATGAGGGAAAAGCTGTGGATGTTATCTACCTGGATTTTTGCAAAGCTTTTGACACAGATTCCCACAGCATTCTCCTGGAGAAACTGGCTGCTCATGGCCTGGACAGGTGTACTCTTCGCTGGGTAAAAAACTGGCTGGATGGCCGTGCCCAGAGAGTGGTGGTGAATGGAGTTAAATCCAGTTGATGTCCAGTCACTAGTGGTATCCCCCAGGGCTCAGTGCTGGGGCCCGTTCTCTTTAATATCTTTATCAATGACCTGGATGAGGGGATCGAATGCACCCTCAGTAAGTTCGCAGACGACACTAAACTGGGGGGGCGTGTTGATCTGCTTGAGGGTAGGTTGGCTCTGCAGAGGGATCTGGACAGAGTGGACCGATGGGCCAAGGCCAATGATATGAGGTTCGACAAGGCCAAGTGCCGGGTCCTGCACTTGGGTCACAACACCACCATGCAGCACTACAGGATTGGGGCGGAGTGGCTGGAAAGCTGCCTGGCAGAAAAGGACCTGGGGGTGTTGGTGGACAGCTGGCTGAGCATGAGCCAGCAGCGTGCCCAGGTGGTCAAGAAGGCCAACAGCATCCCGGCCTGCATCAGGAATAGTGTGGTGAGCCAGACTAGGGAAGTAATCATCCCCCTGTACTCGCCACTGGTGAGGCCTCACCTCGAGTACTGTGTTCAGTTTTGGGCCCCTCACTACAAGAAGGACATTGAGGTGTTGGAGAGTGTCCAGAGAAGGGCTACAAAGCTGTGAGGGGTCTGGAGGACAAATCTTATGAGGAATGACTGAGGGAACTGGGGTTGTTTAGCCTGGAGAAGAGGAGGCTGAGGGGAGACCTTATCGCTCTCTACAACTACCTGAAAGGAGGTTGTAGTGAGATGGGCGTTGACCTCTTCTCTCTAGTGACAAGTGATAGGACAAGAGAAAATGGGTTGAAATTATGTCAGGGGAGGTTTAGATTGAATGTTAGGAAGCATTTTTTCACTGAAAGGGTTATTAGACATTGGAATAGGCTGCCCAGGGAGGTGGTGGATTCACCATCCCTGGAGATGTTTAAAAAAAGGGTAGATGTGGTACTTAGGAACATGGTTTAGAAGTGGTTTTTGTCAGGGTAGGTTAATGGTTGGACTTGATGATCTTAAAGGTCTCTTCCAACCTCAGCAATTCTATGATTCTATGGAGCACAAATTACTTTTTCCTCTCTCCCTCCAGTTGCAGGCAGCAACACTGGAAGAAACGGTGGTAAACCGGTCAAAATATATGGCTCTATGGCTGGTGTGACCAATGCAAATTTGTGGTTTTTTTATAATGGGATGACCTATCTGGCACCAGGTTTGCTGGTGTCAGATAAGATTCACCTTTCTGAAAGGGGGAAGATGGTCGTTGCTCACAAGCTATCAGGGCTCATTGACAGAGCTTTAAACTAGGCTTGAATGGGGAGGAGAATATCAGGCTTGCCCATGACAAGCTGTGGGATGACATGTCAAAGTTAGAGGGAAGAGGTGCTAGCGAGGGCCCTCAGCCTGTTGCTCTGGGATGTGCTGGCTACACTGCAGCACACTTGAAGTCTTACAGGGATGAGCCAGAGGCTCCTGAGGTGATAGGATCCAAGAGGGAAACACCAGTGAAATACCTTAAAGGAACTAAAGGGTGTTGTCGTTTGGCCTCAGCCAGCATCAAAGAACCACGCAGCTGCTCGCTCAACTCCCACAGCTGTGGGAAAAATCGGCAGAAAAAGGCAAAACTCGTGGGTTGAAATAGTGCAATTTAACAGAACAGCAAAAGGGAAGAAGAAAGAAAAACAATAACACTGATAAAGGAGTTTAAATACGCGATTACAGTACTGCAGCGCACCGACTGGACCCGCACCACTGCAGCCCACCCCCAAGTGGCGACTGCCTCCCCTCTCCCCAGCTAGTGCCTCTTATAGCTGGGCATGGGTCATGTGGTATGGAATATGTACCTCCCCTGCCGGCTCCTTGGGGAAATTAACCCCATCCCTGCTGGAACCAGGACAAGGGTGTTCCTCTAAAGAAGGTGACACGTCTGGCAGCCCAGCTGAAGTGCCTCTAGACCAATGCAGGAAGCATGGGCAACAAACAGGAGGAATTGGAAGCCACCGTGCTGCTAGAAAGCTGCAACCTGATTGCCATTACTGAAACTTGGTGGGATGAATCCCATGTGGTTATCAATGGCTATAGGCTGTTCAGAAGGGACAGGAGAGAAAGGAGGGGCGGAGGGGTTGCATTCTACGTCAAGAAACGGGTAGAGTGTGAAGAGCGGTCTCTGAAGAATAGCCAGGTTGGAAACTTATGGGTAAGAATTAGAGACGGAGGCATCAAAGGGAACCTTGTGGTTGGTGTCTACCACAGGCCGCCCAATCAAGGGGAGCCTATTGACGAAGCGTTCTTACTCCAGCTACAGGAGGCATCGCACTCGCAGGCTCTCATCCTGCTGGGGCACTCCAGCCACCCCAACATCTGCTGGAAAAGTAGTGCGGTGAGCTGTAGGCAATCCAGGAGCCTCCTGAAATGCTTTGAGGATAACTCCTTAAGCCAGGTAATAGACAGCCCCACCAGAGGTAATGCGATACAGGACCTGTTGGTCACCAAAGCAAATTAACTAATCGGTGATGTCAAGATTGGAGGCAGCTTGGGCTGCAGTGATCATGCGCTGGTGGACTTCGCAGTCCTGAGGGGTATGGGTCAGGTGAAAAGTAAAGTCAGGACCCTGAATTTTAGGATAGCAAACTTCCAGCTCTTCAAGAAGTCAAGGTCAATAGGACCTCCTGGGAAACTGCCCTCAGGGACAAGGGAGCAGAACAGAGCTGGCAGATCTAAGGACTTTTTCTATAGAGTGTAAGAGCTCTTTATCTGCAGGTGTAAGAAATCAGGAAAGGAAGGCAAGAGACCTGCAAGGCTGAGTTGAGACCTGCTGGTCAAACTAAAGGGCAAGAAGGAAATGCAGAGGCAGTGGAAGCAGGGACAGGTATCCCAGGAAGAGTATAGGGACACTGTCCGGTTGTGTAGGGATGGGGTCAGGAAGGCCAAGGCACAGATGGAGCTGAACATGGCAAGGGACACAAAGAATAATAAGAGGGGCTTCCATATGTATGCCAGCCATAAAAGGAAGGTCAAAGAAAGCATACCCACGCTGATGAGCAAGACGGGAAACTGGTAACAACAGAGGAGGAGAAGGCTGAGGAACTCAACAACTTTTTTGCCTTAGTCTTCACTGGCAACCTCTCTCCCTACACCTTTATAGTGGATGGACTGCAAGGCAGGGCCTGGGGGAGCATAGTCCCTCCCATTGTAAAAGAAGATCAGGTTTGTGACCACCTGAGAAACCTGAACATAGAGAAGTCTACGGGACCTGATGAGATGCATCCCAGAGTCCTGAGGCAATTGGCTGATGTAGTTGCCAAGCCACTCTACATGATATTTGAAAAGTCGTGGCAGTCAGGTGGAGACCCCAGTGACTAGAAAAAGGGAAAGACTGCACCCATATAAAAATGTTAAAAATATTTAAAAAGGGTAGAAAGGAGGACCCTGGGAACTACCGGCTTGTCAGCCTCACCTCTGTGCCTGGGAAGATCATGGAACAGATCCTCCTCAAATTATGCTAAGCTTTTAGCACTTAAAGGTGGCCTACAGAAAAGATGGGGACAAACTTTTTAGCAGGGCCTGTTGCGATAGGACAAGGGCCAATGGCTTTGAACTAAAAGAAGGTAGGCTTAGACTAGATATAAGGAAGTATTTTTTTTCACTATGAGGGTGGTGAAACGCTGGACCAGATTGCCCAGAGAGGTGGTAGATGCCCCATCCCTGGAAACATTCAAGGTCAGGCTGGACAGGGCTCTGAGCAACCTGATCTAGTTGAAGATGTTCCTGCTCACTGCAGGGGGGTTGAACTAGATGACCTTTAAAGGTGCCTTACAACCTAAACTATTCTATGATTCTGATTGCTAACTCTGTACTTTTTACTATTAAGCTAATTATTGATATAATAATTCAATAATGTCCATAGCATGTTGTTTTAAGGTGATATGTTCTCTACACAAGTATGTAACAAAAACTGCATGAAGTTTATTAAGTACATGTTTTTTTGTCTATGAACCGCAGGGTTGATTTCAATGCAGTAAACCAGAATTCTAAATCATAAATGGGGTGTATTTTAATATTGCATTTTATAAATGAATATAAATATTTTTTTCTGCTTTTACATTTCTTCCTCATTCACTTAGTCCTACACTAAGCCTCAGTTCTTTTTTGATTATGCAAGAGTAGATTTTTGTGGAGCTGTATCGTATGTTTGAAATGCTAGGGATAAAAAAATCAAATGAAACATGCATCTTTTGGAACACTATTAAGGTTTTAGCTGTTGGTACTGTTAGTTTGCTTCCTTATGGAGCAAATTAATTAAAAGACTTCTCATTTAAAAATAAATAAGGTTTGTTGTTTGTTGTTGTTGGTTTTTTTTTGTTTTATTTAATAAAATAATGGGAGCTATTTTTCCTGAACGAGGGAAATTTTGCAGCACGTTATTGCTGGGTTGGGAACACTCCAGAGAAAACAGCTGGCGACCTGTTTTAATTGTGATGAATGAGACCACAAGTGTACAGCTGGGTACATATACAATTGTTTTTACTTGTTGGGCGTTGCTTTTCACAGGCATCATTTCTATCATGATGCCAAGAGTGTCTTTGAATGGCTTTTAAAGAAAGAGCAGACTGTAAAACTATTTGGGTTTTGTAAGCTAGTATTTTCTAATGGCTTAGAATAAAATATTAAGGCAGCATTTTGTTTTACTTAAAATGCCCCACCAATAACAATAATGCTTTTTGAAAATAATTAAAAATACCTTCATATTTAGTATAAGTTACATATTATTGTACTTTATATTATTGGTGTGTTTTCAGAATTTATATCTTATCAGCACATTCCCATGACATTTCCTCTTGTAAAATACTTGACCCTTCTTCCCCCCACCCCCTTTAGTATTCACAAAGTTCACTTTAATTCTTCTGTGTTTATTCTGATTAAAAAGAGGGGGGAGGGGGCAGGTAACAGAAACGTTGCAGCATTAGTAAGAAAAGGTGGTGAGGCCTGTGTGTAATTCCCGGGCTTCCTGACGGACAGCAGTGGGCTGCATCTCACACAAATGGTTCTCAGTTTTAAACCTTGTGGTTTGTAACTGCGCAAAAGCACCTCAGATTATTGTTGCCAAAATACTTGTTTGTTTCCTGTTGAGAGCTGGGAATCCAGAATTGCGTGTGTGTTAACCTGTGCCTCCGTTTTGTGCTGAAGCCCTGAGAGGGGGCCTGGTTGTGGAGGGGAGTCATGCCCTGCCCCGCTCACCGGGCTGTCCGGCAGCCCTGTGGGCGAGCCCTGACACCCCACGGGGAGGCCTGCGCTGTGTTTCCCTCTGGCTCCCGGTCCCCAAGGGAGGCAGAGCTGTCACCTGTCTGCAACCAGAGGGGAGCTGTGAGAAAAGAAGGAGGGAAGAAGGAGCAGTGGGGAAAGAGGAGTGAGGGCTGTGTTGCCTTTCCTTTATCACCTCCCACTGCAGCTTCCAGCTGAGGTGAAGTTCTCTGGGGACAGGCCCTGGCTTTTAAGGAGGTCAGACTGAGTGGGGAACGTATGGGAAGAAGGGTGTAATAACATGAAAGACTCAGAAATACTGCAATGCTCACTGTATTGTCAGACAGCTGGCAGTGGCAAAGCCTTTTTTGATGTTATGTGGTGCCATTGCAAGGGTGGAAGAACCAGTGGGGACACCAGAGACATCCATGTTGCTGATCTCTCTCTGTGCTGGGTGTGCGTCCTTCATTATGGTCTGAATTACATGATGCTCTGCTTGTTCTCCCCGTTCACTTCCTGAGCTGGGAAAGGACGCTCCGTGGCTTCGTGAGCATTGACTGGTGCAAAAAGGAGGGATGTGGATGTTGGTCAGCAAACAGTGGAGGTGTAGTCAGTACTGATGCAAAGGCGTCTCTGCAACGAAGGTGTCTCTAGGGTCAGGGGAATGGTTTGTTTTAGTGCTGCTGAAGAGTGTAGGTCCTGTGCTCTTTGTGAAACTTTGACCTTTATAATCCTCCCAAAGGGGAGGCAACAGGGAAGAAAAGATGGAAACAGATTCTCAGTCTTCAGCTGAGGCCCTGTATAGGGGACATATTAGTACCTTTATATTAGTGTTAAACATTGAGGAAAATCTTGATTTGCACACTTTCAGAAAATGTTTTTATAGTTGTTTTTTTTTCTCTCTGTCCTGTTTTTATTTAAATCCTAAGCAAAAGCTTCAACTTTGAAACTAAAAAAACTTTTGCTTCTGCCTTGAAATTAGGAACACGAATCAAAAGCTTCTCTTAACTGTTTTGTTTCTTTTTTTTTTCTTTCTCAGTTTTCATTCATCCTTCTACCCAGTTTCTGCTTCCTGCTGTTCTTCCTTTACTATCTTTTTGCTCCTAAAAGTCGGAATACTGCCTGACTAGAGAGGATATTTTTTTTTTTTTTTTTCTTCACAACTGTACTGCTTTTAACCTGCCTGTCCCCCACCCTGTTTCATTTAGATAAAGTTCTGCCCCTACCTTGGGGTTGGGAACTGGCAGTATTTGTGCTTGGCTGCTGAAAGGTGTGAAGTGTCAACTTTCTTATTGCAGATGATGTAGAAAAAAAAAAAAATCCATGAGCCTTTGTTTCATGAAGGATACTTTTAATTATGTGATCAGAAACTTAAGTGAAGGCTTGATGGGGGTAGGGAAAATTTAAATTTCAGTAGGTTCTGGATCTGCTGTCCTCACAAAGATATAGTGCTTGGTATGATCATTTGTCTCGAAATAATTCTGTCATTGTGAGTGACTCCACTGTAAAAAAGCAAAAAAGGAGGGGAAATGGTGTTCTAACATGTGACTGCAGTAACACATCATCTTGTGGTTAAAAATGACCAATTATTTCACTGAAATAATCTGGAAATAATTTCTCTTGCTGGCTTTACTAGAAAGTCAGCTGTTTTTCTGAAGTGTATCCTGATTCCCTGAATAGGTAATAAAATTCAAACAATATGTTCATCTAGTTTATTTGAGAAGATTAACTGTTTTTAATGGTGGGTAAAGAATCACTCTACCACATCTGCAAGGGATGAACTGGCTCTGTGCTGTTTTCTACAGGCAAGAATCAATTCTTGTTAAATTTTGGGGGTTATCAGTGAAAATAAGAAATAGTTTGGCCATGTGTTTTTGGCTAACTTTATTTTTTAGGGTTTCATATTGCATACATAGATATTCTTGAATGCAACACTTAACAGATTTCTGGTCAGGTAACTTAATCAGTCAGTTCATCATCTATTTCTTTAACTTTTCATCTGTTATGAGCTGACTCTAAGCGACTAAGTTAATTCAGTGGGTAGCTAACAAGGTCTGGATCCCAAGAGGTAGCTGTGATAAATGCTGGGCTGGTAAGTAACTGAAAGTCAGTAATTGAAAGGCTCAGCTGGTAAGCTTGAGTTGAGGAGTTCAGAAGTTTGTACAGGAGGCCTAGAATTTCTTTTACTTAAGAGGTGGCAAAATTTTCTGATGTTTCTGTTCTCAGGGAAAAATATTAAAGAAAAAGGCTTGAGACCCAACTGGATGGACATTTAAATTACCAGATGTATTTGGACTAAACAAAGAGCTCATGAGTAATAACAGGGGAAAAAAGGATTTGTCAGCAAAGAAAGACTTGGAGGTCAAGATACGCAGGTATAGCATTACAGTTGCAAAAAATAAACCATGTAAGGTCTTGTAGAAGAAGTTGGAACAAACAGCTGTAAAAGATAAAAGAGAGCAAGAAGAATGCAAGGGTGACCTCTGCAAAGTCCAGATGGGATAAAGTATAAAAATGATTTGGGTATGGTCCAAAACCTAAGTAGCAATTTGTGAATGCTGACAAGTTAAGGCAAGCTAGACGCTGGTTCCCTCTTAGAAGATACTGAAACATAGCAGATCCTCTAGAAAATGTACATATTTCCTTAAATCTTTCAGGAGAGTTGAGAGGCGATGAAGCCATATTATTGGAGAGTGACTCATTTTGTAACAACACTTCAGAAGATGGAAGAATAGCTAAGAGGACACAAGTTCTGTTAGCCATACCTCAGCAGTGTATGTTGATTAACTATGAAGACTGTTTGAATCCTGTTCCTTTGAGAAATTCTACAAACTTTTTTCCTTGCTTTTTCCTCTTTAAAGGATGATTTAGACTGCCTCAAGTTTGTTGTGAGAACCTGTAGGATTTATGAGTCTGCATCCTGAGATCAGAGCTTTAAACTATGAAATTTAGCACCCTATCATTCACAGCAATTACTGCTAGATGCATCAGGAGAAAGTAAAAAGAGCTACTTAGCTCTCTTCTTATGATTCTTCTCTGGCATTTTTGTCTGTGGAACTGTGATGCTGAATTCTGAACAACCCATATGCCCTTGAGAAAGTAATATAAATGGAAAGACAGATTTTTTTAGAGATATTTGCACCATTTGCTTACATGAGAATAAAGCCTTAGAAGTTTTTTGAATGTTCTCCCATTTCTTGCCCTCTTCTATGGGTTAATGTTTTTATTATGTTTCTGTTGACATCTGCTATAGCACTTTGACTTATATTTGAAGGCAGTTTTGAGCAAAGACTCTGTCACAGTTGTAACAAAATTCAAATCAATCATGGTTTTGTCACCTGAGAGCTTATCCTTCCAAAAAATAAAGCCAAAGAGCTGCTAAACCTAGACATTTGGCATAAGCGTTTCTTCTGCAATGTTGACTTTCACATTTTTCACTGAATATTTTTCATAGGTCTTGCAATATTTGTTGCTGCCATTTAACAGGAGAAACTCAAGATATTTCTTTCTGCAGTTTCTCTCTATTCCTTGTGTGCTAACGTAAATTTTGTGGCTGGTTGTAGAATTCTTTGTTTTGAAACTGATCTTTGCACATTTCAGGAAAATCGTTTGCCATATTCCATTAAAAAAATTATTTTTTAAATACATGACTATGAAGACTCGGGTTCTTTTCCTTTGTTTATTACCTGCTCTTGACCTGTTGCTCACTTCCATCTGTGCCTCATTTAATGACTACTAATTTCAGGGAAGTACTACATAAGAACAGTATCCTATCACTACAGCTTAAATCCAGATAATGGACTCATCTGATCTTAAAATGTAACGTTGATCAGGACATTCTTCTTCTTTGTTTTATTTTCAGCCCAGTCACTGAAAGAGTTTGCTCGGCTTCTGATTGCTGTTGAAGAGGAGAGGAGACGACTGGTAAGTTTGGCAATAGTATGTTGCATTTAGCCTCTTATAAAATAAGTTCTTTTTTATGTTCCTCCTGAAGTGTCTTTTATATATATAAAAGACACTCCATATATAAAAGGCCTCTCCATATATAGTGGAGAGGCCCCACCTTGAATACTGTGTTCAGTTTTGGACCCCTCACTACAAGAAAGACACGGAGATTCTGGAGCATGTCTAAAGAAGGGCAGTGAAGCTGGTGAGGTGTCTGGAGAACAAGTGTTATAAGGAGCCGCTGAGGGAACTGGGGCTGTTCAGCCTGGAGAAAAGGAGGCTGAGGGGAGACCTTATTGTTCTCTACAACTACCTGAAAGGGGGTTGTAGCCAGGTGGGGGACAGTCTCTTCTACCAAGTAACAAGCGATAGGATAAGAGGAAATGGCCTCCCACCAGGGGAGGTTTAGATTGGATATTAGGAAAAATTTCTTCACTGAAAGGGTTGTCAAACATTGGAAGGGGCTGCCCAGGGGGGTGGTGGAATCGCCATCTCTGGAGGTATTTAGAAGACGGGTAGACGTGGTGCTCAGGGAGATGGTTTAGTGGTGGTTTTGGCAGTGTTAGGTTGATGGTTCGACTTGATGATCTTAAAGGTCCCTTCCAACCCAGACAATTCTATGATTATTTTTTCTTATTTGTGTAGTAGATGTTAGGTATTTCGTAAGAATCACTTGAATTTGCAAAGGCAGAAATGTGCTAGTACAAACTGCAGCAATTTTTAATGGAGTGTTCAGCCAAATAGTTTTGCACTGTTTTAAAAACTTTTTTCTCACAATTTCCTCCCACCTCGCTCCCCACCCCAAAATAACCTCTGAATGCTGCTGTACCTTTCCTTTCTCCCATCTTGTCTTGCTAGTCACAAGGCACAGCAATAAAGTAAGCTGTAAACAAAGAGTTTATAGTGGAAATGTGTATCGGTATTTATATTTAACTGAATGCTTTTAGAGTATTGTCCAGTGAATGTATACTAGTAATCCAAGAATATGATAAGTAAGTGGTAGGAAGAGAAACCAAATTCATCACCTCCAAGAAACTCTTGCAGAATACATCAGACTTGTCAGATTTATCCTTTGTTATGGTATTCTTATCCCCTTTGTTTCCATACTTCTGAATATACAGTATGCTTGCATTTATATTTGTATTCATATGTAGCTTTGTTAAAGAAGTTTTAAGTATATTCTTGTACAAGTATTTTTTTTAAAAAATCCACGTAAGCAATGAAACTACTTTTTTCTTTTTTTTTTCTTCCTTGGAAGTCAGTTATGAATAAAGAAGTGAGGTAAGGATTAACCTCAGTAGGGGGATTTTAAATATTGTGAAAGTTCAACTGGCTCAAATACATCCAATGTCTATGTCTGTTTCTTTTTTTTGTTCTTATGAGTACTTAGGGAGGTCTGGCTCAGATTGGAGAGTTATTAATCTAATTTATTAATCCAGGAAGAGGAATACAGAAAGTTCTGTTATTCCTAGGAGTAAATAACCACGGAACTGGTCTACTACTATTTCTGTTTACATAAATATTTTAAAGTGCCAAAATCATAAACATTTATGTGGTACAGTTGCATTGTTAATATCACCTAAACCTATAAAAGTGCAAAATCTTTGCTTCATGCAAAATATTTTAACTGGGTAGATGGAAGAGTGAGAAAGTGACTGTACTTACCACCTTCAAAGATGTTTACCAGGACACTTACTAATTACTTAGTTAAACAATGTTTCAAATGCTTTCCAGTTTTGGTTAAAGATTATTGTGAGCTAACTATTAGAAAAAGGAAAAGCAATGAATAGGTGAAGGTTTTATTTTTCAAACTGGTTAGTCTTTCATAATATGTATGTGTAATTTCCTTTTATTTTATCTTTCTGTTTCTTGGGTTTTTCCTCAGAGGAGACACTTCCTTTTTCACTTTTAGAAGTTTCTGGCCTCTCTATGGTTTATAATTTGATCTTTCCATGTAATGTTTTACTTTGTATCTTGTAGGAAGGTTATTAAATTAAAAGAGGGAAAACCATTAATTTCATTAAGTGAAAAAAGACCAATTGGACAGAAAGATACTCTGTGTTCTATTTCAGTATGACTTCAGTGGGAATTCATGGATTGTATAGCTGAGCTGTTGGATCCCAATGCAGGGTCACAGACTTGAGGGAGATTCCAGTCTCACAGCAAAGTATTTTACAAATAGCTATAAGTTTAGTAGAATGTGATCATCAAATCGTTGTAAACAAAGTTGCAAATGTCTGTTTTCATGGGTGGAGAAGCTGCTCTTGATGGGAAATCATTTGCATCCAGCTTTTCGCTGAGTTTGAAATAGCCCCTTTCTGTTTGTTCAAACTGAATGCTCATGCTGAGAGTATAGACAAAACACAGTTATCGTGGTAGTGATATTTGAATAAGAAAATTCAGCAAACTTAGAATTTCTCTGATTTTAAAATGTTTGATCTGCCTGTTGATGGAGTTTGTTTAATTATTATTGGAACTAAACTTCCTAAAATATTTGTTCCTGGTAGGGCCAAATGCAAAAATGAGACCCTGAGGCTTGAAATAATGCATATAGGATAAGCCAGTCCCACCTAGATCTCTACATAGTTACTGTGCCTATGCTGTTCTTTAGGAATAAATTTTGCAAGTGAAAAAGAGAGTTTGGTTGTCTTTTTTTCTGTTTTCTGAATGTATGTCCAGTGCCACACTGTGATAGTATTTACATGATAGAGATGATTTCCATTGCACGTTGGGCTGCATTACTTACTGCTCTAAGTCGCGAAGTTTTAAATGCTCTGTAAAAGTAGCCAAAAGTGTTGTTGCTGTATTGATTTTATACAGTCATATAAATCAGAGATCTTGCTACGATGCAGCATACTGACTTAAAGATGGTGTCTGATTTTATTTAGAGGCAAATAACAGGCTCTCCTGACATTTTTCACCAGAAACCCATTACTTTGCAGCTTTTCATACTATAATGAACGTATTTATTGTATCTTATGGTATACGTCTTTGCTGTAAGGGCTTAGAGGCTTAAAAACAAACAAAACAAAGCCATACAAAAAGTATCACCTTTGTCAAAGATGCTTTTTTTTATTCTCCAATTCTCTTACTGCAAATTATGCATGCCATCATAGAATCCAGAGGTCCCTGTGAGGTTCATTGTGCCATGCTAGATGATGAACAGATTGCTAGTAATAGGAGTTTTCTGCTTGACAAACTTGTGATTTAACTGTGACATCTTCAAAACATTTTTTGTCTATTTCTGGGGAGGTATGGAACGTTATGCATACCCTTTGATTCCTTTGCTAGAAGCACCTCAAGCCAGACAATTTTAGAAAAAATTCTCATCTGACTGGAAAGCTCAAGACAGGGCATGCAAGTCTTTAAAAATCTTATTTCCTTTACTTCTGCTTAAACAGAGAAAGCTGCTTTTTATAAAAAAGCTGCTTCTTTTTGACATTTTGTAAAACGCTTGGAGAAAAGCAGCTTGAGACTATGGATACACTTCATCATACCATTTACAATTCCTTTTAATTCTTGAAGTGTGTGACAGTAAAAGACAGTATTGTATCACTGAATGCTGGATGTATGGGAATATAGAATGACAGATGTTGATTTTACTTACCAGCTAATGCTCTTGTTTCCCTACCTTGAACTTTATATTATTAACTTATGAGCGTGCATGATTTGGATGTGGAAAATATTTATTCATATCACCAATTTATTTCTCATCTGATGCCTATTAACTTCTTCATAAGTACTTTTTTGTTTGTTTGTTTTGTTGAACATAGAGAAGTGTGTTGGAGTGTTTGTCCACTGAATGTATAAATTAAGTATTTCCAGTGGTCAAGGAAATAGATTGAGTGATGTTTAACAAGTCTTCTGTCCTTTTTGCATAAAGAACCAAAAGTTTTCTTTAGAAGAAGCTTATGAAAACAAGATATTATGAACAGTATTACTGGGAAAAACACTGAAGCATAAGGTTAAAACTGTGTATCTCATAAATAAATACTCTGTTGTGTAAAGCCTTGCAGCCATTATTATTGGCAGCGGTAATAACTTGGTGATTATTATAAGTCAATTTCTTTTATCCTTGTCTTTTATTTCCTGATGCTAAAAAATTGGCTAGTAGTCTTAGAAAAACAGAGGACGTGCAGCAAACATTTCCCCTTAAAAAGCAAATAAAGGAAAAAGGAATTCATAAGCCACCCTTTTTTATAATATACTCCCTTATTTATATATCTGTCATTTCATGGTGGTGTTAATTTAATGATGCTGTTGGTAAGTGGTGCATTAAAAAACCCCCAACCAAACAGCTCTGACTTTTGGGTTTTACAAGTAGTGCACCAATAGGATACAAGTCAGATTCATTCCCACTGCCTTTCCAGTGACTTCAGCAACAAGCCACCAGGGAATGTAGAATAATGACCTCTATTTCCCAGTGATTATTAGGGAACAATAGAGATGTTTTAATTTAATTTCATGTGAATATTTGGATCTATATCAAGGGAACTGATTTAAAGTAATTTCCTTCCGCTCTTGCTGAATTTACTTTGTTTCTGTTTAACGTGTTATGCTTTTTTTATTTTAGAGATTCATGAATTATTTATGTTTCCTATTCATTTGATATTGTTAGTAAACTTTATAACAAACAGAAATGTACTGGGAGTGATATAAAATACTAATTCATTTTCCTTTCATAGGATTATGCTGTGTTGTCACAAGAATAGATGAATTGATTCATGCTATTGCTTTCCTCTTCCTTGACATCCCCTATCAAATGGAAGCATCGAATGTGTTCTCTTGACTGTTGTGTTATCTCGAATGTAACTCCCAGATTATTTCTGAAAGTTTACTAAATCCCAAACTGAAATAGGTCTCTTAACTGTTACATTTGTTGCTATTTACCCAAGTTCTTATAGGTTGCTAGCAAGTGATGAATGGTCCCAGAGCTTTTTCCCTCTGGCATCGTGAATCAGTGAGATGTGTATGTATGGTTGCTTTGAATTCCTGACTGATATTAAATACTTCAGGGGATAGTACAAAAATTCTGAAGTGGGTAGCTGTGTACTATGCTAGATGAATATTTTTATTTCTAATGTCTGTCTCTTTCTATCTCATAATCTTCATGCTTCAGAGAGTATCTCATTGTTGTGGAGTTTTTTTGTATTAACTGGATGTTCTCATTGTGATTCTGTATTTGCCCTCACACAAGGGGTCCGATGCTATCTGCTTCCAGGGAAAGCATCAAAATACTCAGTTTCAAAAGCTGCACTTGGAAGAAAAATAAATGAACTATTAAAACCAGCTATCCAGGGAATGGTACATAAAATCAGATACCGAAGGACACAGCATGTTGTTGAGCTGAATTAACCTCTTCCCTATAATGTGACGTGGGTTACAGATTCCATCAGAACAATAAGCAGTCTTCTATCCACAGGTGCTGCTTATTACTCAGATTCTAAAGGGGAGAAATCATAAAAGCACATATACTAGCACCTGAGACTGCAGAGCATAAACCTCGCATTTTGTTTCACATCGGCTCTTTCTTAAATTGTCAAAAAATAGCGTATGATGGTATTTTGATATACTTCATAACTTTCGTAGCTTTCAGTGCTCCTCAGCTCTCATACCAATTTTGGCATTTAAATTAATCTCTTTGGTAGGAACCTGCCTGCAAGGAGACTGTCTGGATACATATTACTACAAATGAAGGAACACCACCACAAATAAGAGGGTTTCTTCTCTTTGCAATTAAAACTGTTGTTTTGTTTGGGTTTGTTTGTTTATTTCTGTTGCCTCCCCCCCTTTTTTTTTTACTGTTTTAAATTAATTAAAAAGCACCTCAGAGGTGGTTTTTGAGGGTTTGGTTTTTTTCTCCTTATACTTAAGATGGCCTGTACAAGTCCTATTGAACAATTAAGGTTGCATGTACCACAGTACTTCTTTGGAATTTGTGCATCAGACTAGTAATTTGGAAATACCCATTTCCTAAGTAACTGAGCTTTCTATTGAACAAGGAGCATTAAATCAGCATGGAATTATTTTATTTTGTTACAAAAATTATTTTTATATTTACTTATTTATTATTTTCTTCGCCTTTCTTCCTCCTACCCCACGTATAGTAGGCTACATACCGGATGTTAAGTGTAGAAGAAATCTCTTTGGTAAATGGAATTCTGCAAGATAGAAAAATAATGATTTGAATGGTTTTGTTCTTTTTTTATTATTATTTTATTTTTTATTAGACCATCAGCTTACTGTCTACTAGCAGTCAAGCTAAGTTTTAGAAATCATTGGGAAAATTATTGAAAAACAATCACATGCCTTCATAACCTTTTTGGTGAACCCCCGCTTTGACTACTTGCTATATGCGTTTCTGGTCAGGAAGCAGTATCTAGAAAAGATAGAGAGAGAGGCAACAAGGAAACCTAGACACCTGGAAGCTCAGGATGAGGAGAGACTGTCTGCAAGGAGGACTCTCTGAGTAGCTTTAGTTAAAATAAATTAGATCAATGTTATTTGGAGACCTGGAGTTCATTAATTGCAATGACATATCTCAGCATCCTTTAAAATTTTTGGCAGATCAGACCTGCTGGTCCTCAGCAACAGGTTAACATTTCAGCCCTTGAAATAAGATTTTTCTCTTTTTTTTTTTTTTTTTCTTTTTGTTTTACTTGCTGGTACAGCTGTCAGTCTTACTTCCTAAGAACTAACCAAAACAAAGATTTCAAATCTTACTTCAAATACGATAAACATTTCTGTCCCTATAACCATGCTTGCTACTCAGTTTTTCCCCATTGCCTTTTATATGAGACTCTTCTCTACTTCCTGATCTGAGCTGTTTGCAAATACTGTGAGAAATGAGTGAAAAAGACAAAAGAAAAAAACACTTCATCCTTTGTTCTCCTGTTATTGAGTACATCACTAGGGAATTTATTCTGTATGCAGAGTAGAGGTATCAGTGCTAAATCTCTATGTCCCTGCCAGCATATTTTTTTTCATGCCTGGAAGTGGACAGGAAAGGTCTGCAGAGTAGAGGAGTGCATCAGCACTTAGAATCATAGAATTGCCGAGGTTGGAAGGGACTTTTAAGATCATCAAGTCCAACCACTAACCTACCCTGACAAAGCCACTTCTAAACCATGTCCCTAAGTACCACATCTACCCTTTTCTTAAACACCTTCAGGGATGGCGAATCCACCACCTCCCTGGGCAGCCTATTCCAATGTCTAATAACCCTTTCAGTGAAAAAATGTTTCCTAATATCCAATCTAAACCTCCCCTGACATAACTTGATCTAGTCCTTCTAGGTAAGGGAAGTTGGGATCTAAAGGACTGGTCTGGGGAAACATCTACTTCTCAGAGTTCAAAAGGCTAGTTGCTTTGTTAGAAGAAAACCAAATCTGCAACATTTAAGGACAGCTGTGCCTCAGAGTGCAGAGATTGGTCGTTGCTGCTTCATGCTTTTTTTACTGTGAACTGCTCCTGGAAGTCCTTGGATGAGCCATGGATACTTCTCAGTGTTGGAGAGCGTAGTAGTGTATCTTCAGCCTCACTGTCTTCCTGCTTCCTTTTCATCCTCCTGGAATTTGTCTCAGATCCCAAACTGTGAGAAGAGTAAGTTTTGTCTATACAGGTGAAATTTGCCTAGCCTATGGTTGTGTGTACACTGTAGTCATCCGTATTTTTCCAGTCTAGACTCACATTATGGAGTCTTTGGAGAGAAATGGGAACTTTTCAGATACTGTCAACCTAAAGCAAATGCTTGAAAACTAATTTTCTGACAGTGTATGCATACGTTTCTCTTCAGGACGTGTGTGAATTTTTACCTCCTAGATCGTTAGTTTGGGTGAATCTTCGATTTTTGTGGAGGATGCTAATTTATTCTGGGCTTTTTTAGCTTATAGAATAATTTTGCTTATGTTTTTCGTTTGTTTCTCCTGGAGAAAAATATGGTTTGTCATTACCATACATAATATGATGTGAATTCTCATTTTTAGAATATGCAATACTATTTTGTTGAGGCTTTTGCCTGTTAGCCTTGGAAATTATTGCAGAAGAGAGAGGATGTAGACAGCAGCAGTGTATGGTTTTCTGCTGTGGTTTAGATCTTGAATGGTTGGAGTACTGTGCTACAGAAAATTTTAACTAATGAATGGTTGTCAGAACCAGCTTTCTATCCCAAATCTGAGTCAGCTTTGTGTCCCGCCTACTGTCAACGTAAAAATTGGGATGTAACTCAAGTTACCTAGAAAAATGGGTTTTTATTCCTATTAATTGCAAATATGTAGAATATTTCTTGGCCCATTTAAGAAAATGTCCAGTCTTCTCTTTTGTGTTCGTACAAGTGTTTGTGTGACTGTGTAATGGACATAATTGGAGAAGTGATGCAGCTGGAAAAATAATTCCTTTGGCCTTGACTTTCTATGAGCTCCATCCCCTCACTTGTGTGCACACAAGGAAAATGATGACTTTCTGGGCCAGAATTACTATCAAAAAGATAGTAATTTCTTGGATAT
Source organism: Vanellus vanellus (assembly GCF_965231255.1). Lineage (NCBI taxonomy): Eukaryota > Metazoa > Chordata > Aves > Charadriiformes > Charadriidae > Vanellus > Vanellus vanellus. The sequence continues at coordinate 207,949,700 of NC_138905.1, read as the reverse complement.
AATTGCTGTCAAAAAGATACTAGAACTATACCTTCACTTGCCTACAGATGTTAACTGTGACCACTATAACTGATAAATAAAATCAAGAAGTGATAGGCATACTTCTCTCATGCAGGCTTCCTAGAGAGCCGACCTGCAATGTGATCCTTTGGAGTGTTCTTATTGAGGGAGAACTCGCAATGCAGCTTTCCCCCTTGCTGTGTCTTGGGTTAGAAGGAATCCTGTTTGCTATCTTTCTCTGCACCACTCAAGTACAAAAATATACGTGTTCAGTGAATATTTCTTAGCATTTGTGCTCAATTGAAAAAAAAAATAAATACGAAGTAATAAAAGGAGACAGGAGACAGCTCACGTTCTCTTATCATGAATGTAGTTTAACATCTAACATCTGTATGTATGCATGGACATTTCTTAACTTTCCTCAAATAAAAGAGACATACTAGGCCACACAATTTCAAGATATAATTATGGGTGCTCTTAGTACGGAGCATTAGCTGGCTCTTCCAGATGACACTGCATCAGCTTCCATAATTTTCTTAAATCATAATAGTGTCTAGGAATGCATATAGAACTCTTAGCATAACTTTTCAGTTTTCACTTGGTACGTTCCTAATTTGTTTGAAATTAGGAAATTTGTACGTTCCTAATTTTGTTCTAATTTCTCTAATAATTTTCATTCTTTAAAAAAAATTGTTCCATGATTTTTGTGGAAATGAAGAAAAAACCTGAAGTCATCCTGTGACATTTGATTACGGTAATATTTAAAAGATCAAACTGATCTCAATAGAGACTAGTTGCAGCTCGTCCCTCTCACATCCATATTACTGCCCAGCTGTTGACATCTGGGATTGAATATACAGGTCCCTGCTTTCTTTAACTTTGCAGAAAGTACTTCTGGAATCATTTTGCTATAAGAGAGTAATGCCATTAATACAGAACTTGCTCAGGGTTTTATGATGATGAAGTCAACAGAGAACCTGCTGTTCCTGTTTTGCACTGTTTCTTAGCAGCTTTCTCTTTTTTTCTTTTTCCTTTGAAAATATGAATTGTTTCCTATTGATACGAATGTCCACAGTGAAGAGCCATAGCCTATGCAAAGCCTTTTGCACCCTGTCCTGCTCAGCGTGGTCCAAGATAATTCCATTGCCTCATGAACCTACAGGTTGAGAAAGAAAGCAATGTGACTATTTTTAGAGACAGTCTTTGCTATTTTCCAAGATAGTTATCACAGAGTTGAATTGTGACTTAGTTATTTTGTTGTAGTAAGCATTTTTTGTCAGAGGTTTGAAAGTGTAGATCTGTCACGTCACGTTGATCTCTGCTGTTTTGTGTTGGCTGGTTAGCTGGCATCAAACAGGGAGCACTTGTCTGTCTTGATGGGGCCAAGAGACTGCGAGTAGGATCTGGGATGATTTTTCAAGAAGAACGGAAAGGGGAGTGGAGATAAAGAGCTTCACTAGCTGTGGTCCATGTTTACAATACTTCTTAACATTCATGATACGTTCTTATACAAACAGTATGCAAAGCCATAGTAACAAGGTTTGATAATTATTATCCTTAAAGTATTTGCTCTTCAGTTTTCTGCAGAGAATGGAAATGAAGAAAATCCATTTATTTTTAAAATACAACGTGTGTTGCAGAAGTACTATGCTGTAGATTAATGTAATTGATTCAGTTAACTATTACAGTTTCTCCTGCTTTCTATATTCGAGGTGATTGTATTTGCATTTACCTCCTCCCTATGGATATCGGACTAGGAAGGTGCTAGGATGATTGCTCCTTATTACAATATAAAATGATTACAGGGAGTCTTTTAACTTTGGTCTATGAAGCTTTTTGTTAAAAGATTAAACAGCTTGCTGTAAACAGTCTCGTGATTTTCACAGTGTCCTGGTGAGCTGGCTTGGTGCCCTAGTAGTGTTCTTCGCAGTTCTTAGTTGACTGATCAGCAGTGACTGCAATAAGAATAGGAAGTGATTATTGAAAACCAGCCAGTAAAACAGTTACTCATAGCCAAATTTCTGAAAATTTTTGGTTTACTTTGCAGCATTTTTCAGTTAGGAGAGAACATTCACAAAATGGTATTGCTTGCTATTCCCAATTTTGAAGAGCATTGTCAAGAGACAGATGAAATCCTCCCCTCGGTAAAAGTGCAAAATGAAGGATTAGTTGAAAAGCCATTTGCTACTTCTCATTTTATAAATCTGATTTTTTCTCAATTTCATATACTCATTTCATATTCCCTGTGTTTCAATACATGTGATCAATGCATTAGAGGACAGCAACTTCCCAAGGTGTTTTGAGAGGCATTCACTGAATAGCGTGGCTGGAATTAGTTTATTTTAATGATATTTTAGTCTTCACAGAAGTGCAGGTCATTGCTGTTTCAGCTCGTAGATGCTTTGGCTTTCAACGCAGTCACTAACTTCTCAGTCTTCTCGGATGACAGAGAAAAAGAAAGATGTTTGCACTTCTAAATGAGTATTTTAAAGGAACCTGAGTTTTCATGCATCAGCCAACCTCAGAGCCTTAAATTTGATACATATATTTTGTGACTGCAGAGGGAGGGAATAGAGTTGCTCCTAGCAGAGGGTACGTGCTGTACCCATTACTAGCCTGTAATAATGTCAGAACATGCTGTTATCTGACAATCTACCACTTTTTTAATGGATTCTGAATTATCTGCACTTCTCCCAGTAGTATGTGTAAAGGTACTTCATTCCTACAAACAACATATTTTCCAATTTTTCTTCGTTTAGTATGATCTCCAGAATAGTTTGAAACCCCTGTATTTCTTGTTCTTATTCAGTGTCCTGGGAAGTGTGATTTTAAATGGATAACACCACCAGCACTTTATGTGCTAAAGGTTATATAGAATCAAAGATGCCTTTATTTAAAACAAACAAACATCAAGAAAAAAAAAAAAAAAAAAAAACCAAAAACCTCCTTTTCACAAGAAAGCAAGTAAATTATGTTTTTTAAAGTCAAGGCAGCTTGATATTCTCCCTTGGGGAACCTGTGTAATCTGCACATGCCGATATCTGTGTTACACACAGAGATGCTTTATTTGAAATGTTCTCATTACCATGTTGTCTTAAGGTTTGCAGAACACTTAGATTGCTTTTTTTATTCCTTTCAAGTGTCTGTAGAAGCTCAAATTATTGTTACTTTGACAAACTTTCTTAAATGCCTCTCCCCGAGCAAGTGCTTTTACTTTGAACTGAGACTGAAACAGTTTTGTCTTTCTTGGCAGCAGTGACAGTTTATTACGTACCTACTTCTGAAAACCGACCTGGCTAAAAGCAAAGCAAAACAAATAAATTTTTTTACTGGTTATTTTTCAACCACGTTGCCACAGACCCTTTCAGCATCACAACAACAGAGGGCAAAGGAAGAAGTCAAAAAGAGCATGAAGAAGCAATGGAAGATCAGCAAGTTCTGCTTAAGCTAGCATGACCGCCAAAATAAATGCCTGCAAATCTAGCTCTCAGTGCAATGTTTGTTGCAGCCCTGCTGTTACAACTAGTTGTGGTCAAAGAAAGAGGTTATTTTTCTAGTGATAAAAGGAAATTATAGCAGAAATATGGAAGCCATGTCACATGGTCCTGTGGAAAGTTTTGAACGATGGGGCCATGGAGTCTGGTAGCCTTAAAGATTAAAATATTATGAGAGCTGCTTCTTTGGATACCTGGCCTTCAGTAAAAGGCTACCTTTAAAGAAAGCATGCTAGACCTTTCTCTTCCCCTAAGCTGGCTGTTACACTATGTTGGTATCTTTTTACAAGCTAAATGAGAGCTTTCTAAATTGATTTATGTTGTTAGTCATATTTGCATGAGAGCAGAAAAAAAGACTAAGAAACCTGTATCTGATACTACTTCTAGCCCCGTTGCTCTGAATGTTTTGTCATGACATGTGTAATCCCGTGGCCTGCATACCTTTCCTAATTTTGTGTGCTATTCCCAATATGCTCATTTTGAACTTTCACCTCTGGCAATTGGCAGAACCTTCTAAATTATAATTCTTCAGCATTTGAGGTTTAAATAACCTCTAAACATTTTACTGTATGTCAGCTATCATAAAGCTTTGCATGTATGCGGTTGTAAAATTGTATTTCACAGTATGAAATCAATTTAATTTTTTCTATAACTTCATACATTGTATTTTCATATTATTTAATTTATCATTATATCTGTTTTTTAAAGGAACATAATGACCTTTTACTGTGGTTGTAAGGAATTAGTCTGAACAGCTACATTAATCATAGAATCATAGAATGGTTTAGGTTGGAAAGGACCTTGAAGTTCATCGAGTTCCAACCCCCCTGCCATAGGCAGGGACACCTCCCACTAGACCATGTTGCACAAAGCCACATCCAGGCTGGCTTGAATACCTCCAGGGATGGGGCCTCCACAACTTCTCTGGGCAACCTGTTCCAGTGCCTTACCACCCTCAAAGTGAAAAGTTCCTTCCTAATGTTTAATCTAAACCTACCCTCTTTCAGTTTGAAGCCATTCCCCTCGTCCTATCACTACATGCGCAAGTAAAAGGTCCTTCCCCAGCTCTCCTGTAGGCCCCCGTTAGGCACTGGAAGGCCGCAATAAGATCTCCCCGGAGCCTTCTCTTCTCCAGGCTGAACAGCCCCAACTCGCTCAGCCTCTCCTCATAGGAGAGGTGCTCCAGCCCTCTGATCATCTTCATGGCCCTCCTCTGGACCTGCTCCAACAGGTCCATGTCTTTCCTATGTTGGGGACTCCAGAGCTGGATGCAGTACTCCAGGTGGGGTCTCACGAGAGTGGAGTAGAGGGGCAGAATCACCTCCTGTGACCTGCTGGCCACACTTCTTCTGATGCAGCCCAGGATACAGTTGGCCTTCTGGGCTGTGATTGCACATTGCTGGCTCGTGTTGAGCTTCTGGTCAATCAGCACCCCCAGGTCCTTCTCCTCAGGGCTGCTCTCCATCCATTCTTCGTCCAGTCTGTATTTGTGCTTGGAACATTGCCCATTTCTAATTTATTCTTTAAATTTCTGTTGGGATACCAGAGTGCTGTACACACAGAGCATAGTTAATGCTGTCAATAACATGGGCATATCAAAATATTTTCTATGGATCCTGCACCTGCAAAATTTCATTTATCCCTGAAGAGTTCAAACCTATGGCTAACATACAGTTCTTCAGAAAATATCTTAGATGTTCATACACGTGCTTTTGTTTCCTGAAAGGATACATACTTCCAATCTCGGAGTTAACAGTTCCTGGGCATAGTACCATTACAAACAGCTCAGCTGACTTTGGCTTTATGCCTGGACATGTTCATTCATGAAATACTTGTTAAAACAAAATACAACTTCCAATTACATTCATCTCTTAGAATAACTTGTTTCCTCAGCACCAGCTTTTTCTTTTTTTAATTTTTTTTTTGAACAATGATTTTGCAGAGGTCGGTCTTGTTGGTAGAGAGATAACGAATAGTGGATTGTTTGAATATTGTCATGGCTCTTGTGTCAAGAACCAGACCTGGCTCAGAAGGAAAACGTTTAACTATCAGACTGCCTTTCTCGATGTTTTATTTCACAGCAGCTGGGCAATATAATGGAAAGTGATTCCTAATAGTGATAGTAGAGGTTAGTAGCTATTAACCCCATTTTTGCAGTTACTGGAATTGACCCGTGGAGACATGCAGTGTCTGTGAAGATGAAAATTCATTTTCATACTGGAAGGTAGCATAGATTGGTCACAAATAGTGACTGCAGGGCCAGCTGTACTATCAGCACACCCCCACCCGGCTGCTTAATCAATTCTCAGCCTCACTAAGAGCAGCAGGCAGGTATTACATGACTGCTAATAAACTGGTGCATGCATAGTTGCTTAGTTCCAATAGCCGCCACTTAGCCACTGATAAAACATTTTTAACTCAAACAAAAGTGATCGCATGAGCTGCTAAAGAAATAAGTAGGTAGATCAATAGTTAATGCTACTTACAGCCTGAACAGTTCATCTTGCCTGTCAAGCTATCCCTCTTTCATTTGAAACAGGGCTCAATGAATGGGAGTTGCAAAATAAATAAGGCAAAGGGGGAAAAATGATGAGGTGGTTGGTGAGTTCATAGGCCCACATAGCTTTGCTTTGTGCTCAGCGGTGTGTGAGCCTTTCCTTGACACAGTCTAAAGCTTGTTACCTCACCATATTTTGGCAGTCAATCTCATTGAATCATAGAGTAGTTTGGGTTGGAAGGAACCTTTAAAGGTCATCTAGTCCAACCTCCCCTGCAGTGAGCAGGGACATCTTCCACCAGATCAGGTAGCCGGCACAGTATTTCACGTAAAGCACTTTGGATATTTGTTCAGACCATTTCTAAAGACAGAAACCAGCTCTTACACCTGAGCTGTGGAGTGTCTGTGGGCTGGCATGTGTTTACCACATACATATTCAGGTGCACCCGTTTTGCATTTAAGTAGTACTGGTGGTAACTTTCTATGTGATCCTGGTGATACTTCCATTAAGGGGGACCTCCTAGTATGAAATGAATTTCATGGGCCTGCAATCAGATATTTGTTTCCAAGGTGCCTATTCCCAAAAGGACAAACCAAGAATAATACTTGTTATGATAACGACTGTCATTAAATGGAACAGAGTTTCCAGATTTATGTGGTTTTTAATAATTAAAGGATACAGTTCTTATTGTCTTTAACATGGTAGTGAGTTACATTTGCAACCAAGATGGTAAAAGAAAATTTTGGTAAAGACTAGTCTAGCACAGTATCCTGAAAATGGCAAAGGCTGTTACTGGACCATCAATCCTGGCAATATGGTGTCTCTTCAAAGCTGTGATAATGTAATTACACTGCCTGCAGTAATTTGGAAGGTCCGGTTTCTGAATCAGCTTATAAAACTGATGGGGTTAGTAGCACCGATGATATATTACTGTTTTCCCTACCGTAATTATTGAGTAGGTTTTCTGGGTCTACATATACTAGTAATGAAGTTTGGATAGTTGATAATATTTATATTCAAACAACAGTCATGACAAATGGCTGTGCATTTACATGGACTGTCACTTACACAAGCTATTAGTAGTGTGTCAAAAGTATTTTCGTAAAGTTGTATGTAAGTAGTTCGTACATCCTTTACAAGCCTTTTCAGTGTTCTGATAAGTGAAAAAATTACAGTAGCAGAAATATATTAATACTTTAATGTTGGTAGCAGTTTAAAAGCAAAAAAATCTTTCTAAATTTTGATTTGAGATTCATAACAAGCCAACATTTTTAATATGTATATGAAAAATATACAATGTATTTATTATTCTAGATTAAACGCTATTGTAAACATTAACAAAGTTTGAATAATTGTTCAAAAAATTGTAGATACCTGAGCATATAGTACCATAGTACTATTACTTAGGTATTTTCAGAACCTGTTCAGTGTAAAAGCAATGAGCTGATGAAAGAATGAGCTCAGGATTTCTTTCAGGTGGTCTCATTTACATTTTTTCTGCATGACTACCTGAACAGACGGAATTTTAACATTTCTGTACAGTATTAGCAGAACTTTTGTTTCTTTGTGTGGGAAGTGTGCATTCTGCTTACATCATCTAGCTAAGAAGAGGCAATCAGGAAGAAATTGGGAGAGAATTTAGGCTGAATGTCAGTAAAACTTCCTCAGGATGAGCTACATTGTGAAATACTTTGCCAAGGAAAATAGAAGTGTCTAAGGCACAAACTGAGATTGAGCCAAGTGTTGGAAAATGTAATGTGGAAACAGAGTAAGTCTTTTGTATTACTCAGTGACTGTACATCCTTCTTAGCCTTAATCATGGTTAATTAGATTGTCATTAAATATTGTTGAGTAACTTATTTCTAAGATTCCCATCATGATAATGTGCTAAGAATATCGTGTATTTCTTAAGAAGTCTTCCACTCTCTCTTTTTCGAGGTACGGATTATGGGGAAAAGGGAAACAGTTGGGTTTTGGACAACCTCTAATGAATATCTGCTTTTCCAGTTGAATTTAAGAGTAACTTCATTAGCCATGACATTTTCCCAAGACCATATTCTATGAGGCTCTAAATAGATTGATTTTAGTATTTAGGAGCCTAAATTTCTATGGAGAGTTCTGTAGCTTTTTCATTTGTTTCTTTAAATAAAATAAATGAAAGGAACCACGACGTCAAATATAACAATTTCTGGCAATCTGGAAAAATTAAAATAAAATCCTAGCTCTATTAAACGTTTCTGCCAACATATTTTTATCCTTTGCTGTTAAACTTTTATTTATGTTTTTTTGTTTGTTCGTTTCACCTACAATTTTTGGGTATTCTTATTTTGGACTCAGAAGTTGCTGATGACATTCAGGCACTCTTGATCTCTTTTAGAAGTCTGTTGCTAAAGAACAGCTTGTCTATCTACTCTAACATCTCCAGCTTCTGCCTAGGAAGAAGGCACCTGCATTCTGGCTTTCTGGTTTTTTTTTGAGGGAAGTATATTTAAAGTCAGCTTCAGAAATTCTGACAGATAAAGCTTCTTAAAACAAATGCTGTGGTGAGTTTTCAGCTCAACATCCCTTAAGGGATAATGTATGCTAATTAAAAAACATTGTTTTTACTTTCCATAGTAAGTCAGAAAGTTCTTACTTTAATTAGTAAGTGTTTGTTTATTCTTTTATTGATTTCCAACTTTCCCTTTACATCGTAATGGACCTCACAAGGAGGCCTCTTTAGGGTGCATTCACTCCACTCTGGAGTTTTGTTGACATCTGCACAGTGAGGGAAACAGGCCTGGCTGCAAAATTTACAGATCGGGATTTGGAAAAGCAAAGAGACAAAGTAATAAACATATGGAACTGATTTGGGGGTGACTCTTAAGTAGGTCTAACAGCCAGAGTGAAAGTGTCTGGGAAGGTTTAAAATTAGCAACTTTGTAAAAGTAAGTCGTGTTGCTTATTTGCTAAGATTTATCTTAATCAGATAATTTCTGTAACCATTAATACATTGAATTTTAAAAAAAGCAAAAAAAGCCACACAAACTCTCCACCAAAAGACAGATTCTTTCACTTAAACTGAAGATTTCCCCCCCGCCAACCCCCCCCCCCCCCCCCCCAGTACAAGAAGGTTTGGTTTTGTTGTGTTTACTTTTTCTTCAGGGAAAAGAAATAATTGTGATAAATGTTTAAGAAGTAAAAGATACTTGTAACATTGTAAAATATCTACATTTACCAAAGTACTCAATAGAATAATTTACCATTAAAAATGTTGTGAAGCATAGTTATACTTGAGTTCTGGATCTATTTTTTCTTAATTAGTTCTGTGCTCCAATTATGCTGTTTCCTGTGTTTATGTAGCCATTTCCCCCTTGATAATATGTAATGTAAACATTCGAGCTGAGGATTTTTTTTTGTTTGTTTGGAAAGCCATAAAGGGAGGAAAAACCAGAAAACTTTTCTTCTGCTGGCTATCTGAAATGACATTCTCGAGTTCTCTTTTGCGTTCATTACGATTTGAACTCTCAGGCTAGTCAAGAGACATGCACGGTTTGTATTAATGGTAGTGATAAAAAGGTGAATATACAAACTTGTAAGTACACAACTGAACTGTTTTTCCTTCATTGTGGTTGTGCTTGTGATTACTTTATCTTTTACAGTTTTCACTGAGTTACAATCCATGGAATACACCATAAAAAGAATGGCATCTTACCAGATGATTAGCTACCTATGATGACCATATCCATTGCTGATTTATGTCTGTCTTCTAAACATTTTCAGGGTTTTGCTAAAGAAAAAGGAGAAAGCAAAGTGAGGTGTTTTTGGTTTTGTTTTGCTGTTTGATTTTTTTTTCTTTAACACCAGGTAGTTCTTTTTCCTCAGATGATACAAAAAGTGCCTATATAGTGCAGATGGAATACACACGGCAAAGGATTTCTGTAGTTAAAATAGTCCAAAGTGCTGTGTTCAAATTGTCTTCTGTCACTCACCTCTAGATACGGGATAGCTGCTTTTGAACAACATAATTTGTTGATAGGCAGAAACTGATAATTTTGGTGAAAACCAGAAAACCAATAGAATCATAGAATTGCTGAGGTTGGAAGGGACCTTTAAGATCATCAAGTCCAACCATTAACCTACCCTGACAAAACCCACTTCCAAACCACGTCCCTAAGTACCACATCTACCCTTTTTTTAAACACCTCCAGGGATGGTGAATCTACCACCTCTCTGGGCAGCCTATTCCAATGTTTAATAACCCTTTCAGTGAAAAAGTGTTTCCTAATATTCAATCTAAACTTCCCCTGACATAACTTAAACCCATTTTCTCTTGTCCTATCACTTGTCACTAGAGAGAGGAGGTCAGCCCCCGCCTCTCTACAACCTCCTTTCAGGTAGTTGTAGAGGGTGATAAGGTCTCCCCTCAGCCTCCTCTTCTCCAGGCTAAACAACCCTAGTTTCCTCAGTCGTTCCTCAATAGGAGGAAAGGGTGTAGCTCTTTTAGTTATGAAACCCACCAGCTTCAGTCACCTTTGTAATTCTTTGTAGATCAGAAAAAGTTAAATGCATTCTTTAACATTTCATAAAATGGTTCATCTATGTAGAAAGTAATTCTGCTGATACAACTAAGCAGCAAGACTAGGAGACAGGAGGGACTCGGAGAGAGAGGGGGCAGAAGGGAGTTTCCAGCTCATGTTGTAAGTGACAGTAGCGACAAAAACCCCACTGAGTTCTTGCCTACTGAAAAGAAAACAGGAACACGGGACACAGAGAAATCAGAAGTTCTTTGAAGTGTGTCATTGTGCAATGAAGTAGGTGGCATGCACCGTCTTTGTTACGTGAAAGGATTTTTAGGGGAAAAAAAACCCAGTAGCATATCCTGAAAAGAGATGAACGAAAGCACAGGAGATACAAAAATGGGGCCCCAGATGTGTGCAGTGAACTCGTCCCAGTATATTATTCTCTAGTGGGCTTTTACCGTCAATTACAAGGCATAAGTCAGTTGGTTTTTTCTCCTTTCCTTTTGAACTTAATGGCCATTAGCTTCTGTTAATCTGTTTAAAACTCCTATAAGGTTAAGGTGTGAATATTTTTCACATAAATGAAAAATATTGGGGGTGGGAGGAACCTTAATTTACCGTGCTTTCTGTATTTGAATTTTACTTTACAATGATCAATGCATATAGTGTTCAGGTATTCATAAGCAACCAGGTTCTTTGTAGCGTCTACTCACTGCTCCTGCTCTTTCAGTGAGGTCACTGGGTGTAAGAGTGCCCAGCGCTGCAGAGTCCTTCACTGCCTGTTCAGGGAAAATGTGTTGAGTAATGGTTAACATAGTGAGTCAGTCTGTTTAAAACCCCCAAATCAAGAAAGTAAGTGAAGAAGAACCAGTTTTTGCATTTTGGCTTCTGATTTCTGAGCATGCTGAAGATGGGACACTCCAGTGCTTCGTAAGACTCTTATTATTACTCCTGTACCAAGAACAGGAATTTTCTTAAACGTGTTTACATGACAGTTTTTTGGTGGATCAACACATCTTAGAGTCTGACCGTGGATGAGTTCTACCTTCCTGTTGGCCAAGAACTGTTTTCAAGTGTTCCCATCCTTCTGTGAGTTATATGTAACAGCATGAGAGTCCCTCCTCCCCATTAATCAGAGACAGATTTAAGCATCTTGCCCTTCAGATTCCTGCCATTAACTCTGTGTAGCTGAGTGGAAGGAGTGACCACGAGTCCCTCTCTAGGTGCTCCCCAGGCACATTTGGTACTTTCATAATGAGTTCCCATATCCTAGGATCAGTATTATTTTTTAATGTTAAGACTCTTAAGTTCTACTTTTGGCCTTTAGTACACAACAGCAGCTATGTTAATTACAAGATGGGTAATCCATCCGGCTGTTCAAGATTACTAACTCATGGAGACAGGTTTGTAGATTGCCCTGTTTGTTTAAAACTCAATTCTTAGAACTAGTTTATAATGAAAATTTCCTAAAATGGATCTAAGTGCCCTATTATAGAAGTACAGCTGTGGCCTGAGAACCTGAATTAAAGATGGCTTAATAAAGGTGGTGTTACAGGAGCTTAGTTTACAATTCTGTTGATCCATAAGTCACTTGAAGTAGATATGACATGCTTCATTTTCCAATTGGCTCAGCGGTGGTGTCAGTAGTAAAATACAACTATTTTACGCTATCACTAAGGTAGTAGTCTTCTGAATGCCAGTAGAGAGATTTCTGAGCAGTCCTGAATAACTCTTAGATACTTTCCTGCCCATAACCACTATGCCCAGGAATCACCAACACCTTAAATTTTGCTCTGACGCTAACAAGGAGCAGGTAAAAAACATCCGAGCATTAATACTCATTGCATAATTCTATAAGCCTTTGCATGGCATCTCCCAGAGCCTATGGCAGAGCCTCGCTAGCAGTTGACAAGGTCTGAATAGCCACTGTGAACTCCACGGCTGTAGAGAAGGCTGACAACTTAAGCTTTCCTATCAGTGCATGGATGCTACTAGTTTATTCTTCTGTTGCTGTTTCAGAAGACAGGAGCAGCAGCTGACACAGTAGGACCAGCAGGGTGGGACTGGCTTGTGCAGACACTGTTAGTAATTCAGCAAAGTGCTTTTCCTTGCATGTGCTTCAGCAATGCAAAGTTCAAGCAGCACTTCCACCCTCCAAACTTTTATTGCTAATGAGGGCCCTTTATTCAAATCCGTTTCTTGGCAAGGCATACTGGGAGAGGAATGAAGTCAATTTTGTCAAAAGTTACTGTGAGAGGGCAGTAACAGCATTGTTAAAACCCATGTCTGGGCAATTCCCTTGATGCTGTTCTTTGCATCTGAGTTTCCCCATGAAGCCTAATTAACAACATGCCAATGTTTACATCTTTATTCGGTACTTGTAATACTTGGGATTGTGTTTGACATTTGGAATAGAGACTTGACACATGAGAAGAACTGTGCAATTTATTATTATTATTTTATTCAGGCTACCAAGGAGGAAGGGGAGAAATAAATGAAGATGTAGGGAAGAAGTTAAATTTTAAAATTAATTCTTTTCATATGATGTGAAAATAATTTTGGGATTTTTTCCCCCTACCACATCAACTACATCTGAATTTGTTTGGGCCCCTTTTGTACACAGATGTTTCTTTGGGGGAGTATCTGATGTTTCAACAAACACAGGACTCCTTTGCCAGTGTGCTGTGTGTGGGAGAGGAAGTTATGTGCTCACTCTGCAAACACTTTCAAGTCTAAGATCTGATTTCCTTCAATTTAACACATGTAACTCTTGTGTGTTTGTTAATGGTCATAAAACTAGCTGTGCCCTTTAATAATTCAGCTGGATATTTTTTTTCTTGATATCAACATCTGCCATTCAGTTTCTGGAGACTATTATGTATTACTAGCACAATCTCATTTTTATTTCTTAGAATTCTTAAATGCTGTTTTTCATTTCTCAACTTCTTTCCTTATTTATCTTGTAAAATGTACTGTGTTACCTTTCTTGAAGACTATTTTCATTTGTATTTTTATTATTTGTAGATGATAATAGCTAAAAGTGTACATTTTGTTATGTAATCTCTTACTTTAAAAAAATGTTTTAAGTGTAAAATGTTTATATAATAATTTTTATAAAAAAGTAAATATGTTTTAAAAGTCTGTAGTTAAAACAAATATATTTTTAAAGGTTAGCATCACACGGTTTTACTATTGTAATCTGAGTTTATAAAATACTATTGAATATGTTGGTAGCATATGGTTTGACCTTATTTGGGTCAAATATTTGAGGTATTTAACCTGCCTCTTCATTCAGCTGTCTAAAAAGAAAACTAAATCTAGCAGTCTTTTGAGATTTGCAGTAAAATACACAATTACAAGAACGTAAGAATAGCCGACTTTATACACATATACATTTATGCATATGCGTGTGCGTATATATGGAACATGACTGTTTTCACTAATCCATTTTCTTAAGGCTTTGTTTCATGCACCTTGAAGATGTAAAATAGAATTAACACAGAGGCGTTTGTAGCAATTTCACTTCAGCAGTTCACAATGCTTGAAAGGCATGTAATATTCCTCCGAGAACAAATCTGCTTTCTCTACGCAGATGGCATTGTATTATATGGTTTTAAATAATTTTTAAGGCTGTCCGTAAAACGTATTAGACATCTCATTGCCACTACATGTTATCAGAAGCAATTTTTTCACTGGGGATGTGGCAGTTTTGTAGCCTCTGACTTTACTGCTAGTTGGAGTGACTGATAATATGTATGTGCTGCACTTTCCAACTCAGCAGAACAGTTTGAGCATCAGCTATTAAAATGTCTTTGGCAGTAAATTTGGTTTGTCAAACCAGACCATTTAGTAGAAGGTGATTATAATAAATGCAATTTCTGTTCCACATACAAACAGTGGGAATTGAGTAGCTGCTTCGTGGTGCTGTTTAAAGTTGTGCTTGAAGTATTAAGTGATCTGACCGTGCCCAAGAATCTTGTGTTTATGACCAAAACAGATTAGCATACAAACATTAAAACTTAACTACTGTAAAATAACAACAATTCTGGGAGTTTAAATATAACTATATTTTCTCTTTAAATATTTATAAGGCAACAAAGACGTTTTAAGCTTACTGCAAATTCTCAAATGTGGAGTTTAAAACAGATGGAATGAATATTTAGCTTTTCCCTCAGAGACATCACAGGCAATGAATGCATTGAGTGAACAAGACAGTTAAAGGGAAATAGCATTTAAAAGAAGTATTAAACGAATGTGTAGATAATATACTTATCTAGATATGCCAAACACCATTTTTTCATCTTTAAAAACTTTTAATATATGGAAATTTTGTGGCTGACTTTACTCCTTTTTGCCTGCAATGGTAAGTTCAGCCAGAAATAATCTTCCTCATTATGCAAAACAAGAACTGTTGAGATGCATGTGAAACTTACTGCTGTAACTGCACAGTACAATTATTCTCGTCTAAGTGCCTTTTTTCCCTTCCCTATGTGTCTTGTCATTGATTGAGCAATGGCTAAGATCAAAGTCCAGTCTCGTAGTCATTAAGTATTGTCTGTTATTGTTGCGGTTCACGAAGAGATGAGTAACTCATTAAGAAATATAATCATAAGATGCTTGCAGTCATTTGTAAGACTGTTATTTCCTGTGTAGTTCTAGTAAACATTTGTTGTGTGTAGAACTTGACCTGAACTTCTGTAAGACCTTGCCATTAGGTAACACAATGACATTCAGATGTTTCTGGAGCAGCATTAAGTGAATGGGGTCAGATGGTGGGAGCGTTTGGTTTCTGAAGATGGAGGTTTTTCTGTTGGTTTCCATACTCAGCTTCAGTGAGTTCCCTGAATGAGCCCTGTCTGTCAGACACCAGTTACCTGCTACGTTCTGGAGTCAAATGGTGAATCTGGGGTCTTAATACCCATTAATGACAGAAAGCCTGAGTAGCAGAGGCAGCATGCTGCCACGGGACTCCGTGACATCGGGCAGAATGCTTATTTCTGAGACTGAACAAAGTCCCATCTTAAAGGGAAGTGACACGCAGTGGCAAGTTTTGGATTTTAACATGCAAAATAGCATAAATCAGATGAGCAGTTTTGAATGTACCTGTTTCAGCACTCCACACGTGTATGGGTTGGTGATAACTGTAATAATTATTCTAGAAAATAATTAAATAAAAGGAAATTAAGCGGTATAAAAATATTGTTTCATTTTTGCCTGAGAACAAGCTGTATTCTGTATTACCTAATATAATAAAATTTAACTTATGTGTTCCCTATTTAGTCCCACTTCAGAGTTTAAATGTATTTGACTCCTTTTTTCTCTTAAATTCTTAAACAAGAAATTTGTTACACTATTTCATTGGTTGTAGTACTTTGGTAATTTATTCTTCATCATGTTGGGAGTATGATTGCATTTGTAGTTCAGCTGTTTGGTTACGTATTAGGAATGCCATATACCCATATAGCACTAGTTGCCCATATACAGGGCAACTAAGATGATTGAGGGATTGGAGCATCTCACTTTTGGGCTGAGAGAGCTGGGACTCTTTAGCCTGGAGAAGAGAAGGCTGAGGGGAGACCTTATTAATGCTTACAAGTATCTAAAGGGTGGGTTGAAGGAGGATGGAGCCAGGCTCTTTTCAATGGTTCCCAGTGACAGGACGAGGGGCAATGGGCACAAGTTAGAACACAGGAAGTTCCGTTCAAATACACGGAAGAACTTCTTTACGGTTCAGGTGACAGAGCACTGGCACAGGCTGCCCAGGGAGGTTGTGGAGTCCCCTTCCCTGGAGATTTTCAAGACCCGCCTGGATGCAGTCCTGAGTAATGTGCTGTAGGCAATCCTGCTTTGGCAGGGGAGTTGGACTAAATGATCGCTAGAGGTCCCTTCCAACTCTGAAAATTCCATGATTCCATGATACCTTTTTAAGTGTAACTTTGGACTGTGAAGTTAACTTGACAGTAACCTTAGGTGAATCCCGTCCTGTCTGTATTGGTTATGCTGTCTCTGTTGAATCTAGATGCTTTCTGCTGAATGAGAAGAACTCTTCTGCCCAGTCCCAGATTTCTTTGGGTTATCCTATAAAACTTTAAATGGGTGTAAAATATCCCTGAGAGGAGAATTCAGGCCCAGTGGCCCAGGCATTCTTTTGCTGTCTTTTGGAAACATGTAAATAATGTTGTATTTAGGCTTTATACATCTACTCACAATTATATTTGTGGAAGCAAAGTAGCAAACTTGAGTTTGATTACAGAGAACCTGTCAATTTCAGGATGTGATGCATCTTGTCTGAAAGGTATCCAAACGGATCACAGGAATCATGTGCTTATTTCTTCCCATGGATTGGGAAGGGGAGCTTATGTGGCTTTATCAAGTGCAGAGACTGGGGAAATCTAATGTTGAGTGACTCAGTTAATTGCCTTGTAAGTTCTTAGAATCATAGAATCATAGAATCAGTGAGGTTGGAAGGGACCTTTAAGATCATCAAGTCCAACCATTAACCTACCCTGATAAAAACACCACCACTCCTAAACCATGTCCCTAAGCACCTCATCTACCCTTTTCTTAAACACCTCCAGGGATGGTGAATCCACCACCTCTCTGGGCAGCTTATTCCAATGTTTAATAACCCTTTCAGTGAAAAAATGCTTCCTAATATCCAATCTAAACCTGCCCTGACATAACTTGAACCCATTTCCTCTTGTCCTATCACTTGTCGCCAGGGAGAAGAGGTCAGCTCCCATCTCTCTAAAACCTCCTTTCAGGTAGTTGTAGAGGGTGATAAGGTCTCCCCTCAGCCTCCTCTTCTCCAGGCTAAACAACCCCAGATCCCTCAGTTGTTCCTCATAAGGTTTGTCCTCCTTCTTGGGACACTTTGTACTGGTATTGTTACTGAGATGGTAATGTCCTCTGTCAGATCTTGCTGTTGGCAGTGCATGGACTGATTCATTAGGGGACACTTAAAGTTTCCATATTTTGTGGGGAGCTGTTCCTTGAAATCAAAACCACTTTTTTTGCTTTCTCTGTTCTCTTAATGCCAGTCCTTAGAGTTCATATTTCTCTGTTGTTACTTGACCCCAAAGAAAGTTAACCAGTGTTAGTGCAGAGTGGTCTCAAAGGTCCAGGGTTTCAGGGTCACAAGGCTTGTCTTCTGGGAGGAAGAAAGGAGCTTCTGCTCCACAGTTGTTGCACACATGTGCCTCCTTTCCTTCAAAGAGAACCAAGTTACTGTTTTTATGAAAGGTTTTACTGGACTTTGGGGTCTTTGAGTGTGGAAGTACCATAAATGTTGTAGTTTGCAATAGAGATGGAGATACCACAAAGAAGGCAAGATGCTTGAGAGCGGGTGGGCTGTATTTGGTAGGTACTTGCTATGTTGTACCCTCATCTGAGATAGCAGAGGTCGTCATCTCCTCGTTTAGGAGCATGTGGAAACAGCTCGGAAAGCAGATGCATCAACTTTGAGACTGTTGGGTGTAAAATGAATGAAATGTCATTTATATAAAAGCTTTATTAATGATTCATGTACTGATGTAATGAAAATATTTTAGACTTAATTCTTTTTAATTACATGCTGTGCTTAATAGGATAGTGGGTAGTTTAAAAATGGGGGGGAGGGGGGAAGGAAGATAGTATGATGGGGTATTTCTAAAATGACATGTACTCACTCGTTCCTGCCAACGAGCTCACAAAACGTATTGATTGCAAACTATAACATTTTCTTCCTTGTGTGATACTTGGGAGGAACAAAGGGAACAAACCAAAGGGGAGAGAGAGCCCAGGAAGACCTGGTATTTGATATTCTCCCCAGCTTGTGAGACAAGTTCTCATCTGGCTAGTGATCACAAAGATAGTCACAGTACTCTGCAAGGTTTGCTAGTTTTTATACTGTGCTTAGCAATCTTCTTAGTGTGAGTGGGACTGTTTCTTCTTTGATTTTGTGAATTTATTTTTATTTGTTTTTCCCCTTCAAGTGCAGTCCTGGTAGTAATCCTTGAATTGGGCTTCCCTCAGCGAGGTCCTTGGCTTTTCTTTGTTCCATTAGCACACAAAATGGTACAAGTACAGTCCTGGTGCTCAACATGTCTTCAAGAATGATGTTGTCTTCTCAACTTGGGAATGCCATTTGTTTCTGTTAGTACTAGTCTCAATTACAGTTGGTGTGATACTCACTACTTAACTTGCCCTGTAGCTTACCTGTACTAATGGAGGAAAAAGCAGAGTTAAAATTAACACCATATTGGTAGGCTATTAATTTTGTGAAGGGTCTTAATCTGTCTGCAAGAGGAGAATAGTGCTTTTCACAAAAAGTGGTGAAAAAATTATGATAATGTGCAGGGTCTCTTTGTATTAAAGAGCAGTATCATTGCCTTGATATGTGTGAAAGATGCGCTGTCTTGCAATATGCACAATAATTTCTGCAATAGCTTGCTTGAACTGAGGGTTTATCAGAACTGAACCTCTGATTTAAAAAATAGCTTTTAAATCTTCGTTTTACCTTCTTCAGTCTCTTGTTCAATGGCATGTGCCTCTTGGAATTTTCTTTTTCGTCTTTTTCCTTTTAAATTCCTGCAGTGTGACCATGGTTGAGCATTGAGTCACAGGAAGGGCAGCAGGTCAGATCGAATGCTTGGCTAATTGTTGTGGGATTTGAAAATATAAACTGTAGAGTTGGAGGTCTCCTGCTTGCATGGAATTCACAGTGTCCTGAAGGAGGAGAGCTGTATGGGCGTAGGGGAAGAATGAAGGCTGTCTGAGCGCAGGGGTGGCAAGCCAGTGCCTCCAGCAAAGGAGTCCTGCAGGGATGGAGTTAAGGCAAAACTGACTATGGAAGTAGAGAGCTCTGACAGCGTTAGGATCACTCTCTCCTGCAGTCCCCACCTTGAATCTTTCTGGCACAGAAAAACTTAAGCTTTGCAGAAGAATCTGGTTTCGGTAAGGATATGGGATTGTCAAAATTCCATCAAAAGTATCCTAAACTGTCTCAGATCTTAAGGTCTCATGGACAATTTACTTTCCAAGATCAAATTTATTTTTTCATAAATGCGATTATGTGCTTTCTAGTAGCACTTGCCTCCGTATCACTCAAAAAACTAGCTATGGCCACCAGTTTCTTTTAAGATGAATGTTAAAGGATACCACTTCCCAGATGAATGGGAGGTTTAGGATGTCCTCCTGGTTCATACAGAAGTGGATACAGCATCCGTACTTGTAGCTTTGTCATTTTTTCATCACCTGGAAATAGAAAGAGGCATTGATGGGAGCAGAACAGGAGTTGATATCCAAGCGTTAAAGTACTACGGCATCATTGGAGAACATAGCAATAAAAAGACAGACCTTTCGTTCTGTAGGACTTTTGTCTCTGAAATATGGATGCTTCCAGCGAAACCCTGTCTTACTTCATCTCTCCGAAAATCAGTATTTCTGGAATAGTAAATACTTCTGCAAGTGAAAAAAACAGGACAGAATCTGATGGCAAATACTTGGAAAGATAAAGCTTTCAAATCTAGTTTATCCGCTCAACTATAAATAGATGTTCTGAGGGAAAAATATATCGGGAAGCCTTTATTTACCAAGACTCCTACCAAGTAATTGCAAAGTCAAAATACACAAAAACTGAAATTATGATTGCAATGTTAAGTTTAAAATATTATGTGTACATACCATATTTTTTTCTGTGTATATATACACTTCATATCAGTGTGTACTTTTTAAAATAAAAATGTTTAGGTTTAAAAGGTTGGTGGTAGAATCTGAGGCAGGAATATTCACAAAAAATTACTTTAATGTTGTGGTTGATTTTTCTTCTGTTTGCTCTGTAATCATTAGAAAAGAAAAAGTCCTTGAGGAGACCTAACATCTGAAGTTAGGTTCCGTCTCTATATTGTTCTTCAGAGAAGTTGTTTTTCCCATAATGTTTCATGAGGACTTCGTAAGGAGACTCGCCGTTCTGTGCTAAAGGCAGCTTTTGTGCATATTCTCCTGCATCATTTTTTGACTATTTCAAGAAACAGTCAAGAAACAGTCAAGAAACAGTGACACTATAGTAATTTATTTTTAAACATAAGCTGTGTGATATAGAAAATTAAAAAATAACGGTCAGTTGAAAAAACTTAGCATAAAATAATTTATTCAGCCATCTATAACTACTCAAGCCTTGATTAGCATGTGACTTATAAGCATCCCCTTGTGGCAATGTATTGAGACCGCTTGGTACAGCACTAGGTTTTTCCTAAGAAGCTGAATATTGCATTACATTGTACATGAAAGTGTCCAACCTATGGTATTACAGGTCTGTAGTTAAAACTTTGTAATCTTCTGAACCTACTTTAACATCATCTGAATTTCAACTCTGCTTGAAATAACTGGCATTGGTAGTGATATTTTTAGAAAATTTACACAAACTTAGGTATTGTTTGGTGTCATCATTTTTTTGTAAATGTGAGAGTGACTAAGATAAACTTCAAATATATTACATTTTTTGTTTTCTAAGTATGTGATTTGTCTGTGTAAGAGTTTTCTGTACAAAGCTGTAGAAATATTTGTCTTACTAAGGTCAAGGGGTTACAGGCACTGAAATTCACATTATTAACTTCATGTAGTATTTACACTTCTTAATTTATAAAATAGAAAATGAGGACTTAAATATACAACTAGCGTTTTGTCATGAAATGTTTATATTCTTTGTAGCACATAAACTTGGTACATAATTAAGTTACATAAATGCGTGGTTGTCTGTATTTGGTCTATGCTGTTGTATTTGAAGTTGTATTGATGAGGAGCTGTTGATACAGGCTGCATACTGAAAGAAGTGTCTTTTCTGACAGGTCAGATATTAGCGATTGTTAGGAATTGGGGAAAGGATTTCAAATTAAATTATTTCTTTTTGTCTAGCAGAGCAATATGTTTCTACATTAGAAATGCATTACTGTGAATATATTAGCTATGAGATTTGTTGCCCTTTTGGTTGAATTTAATTGGTATTTTCTAGAAGTCTTATACCAACATGAAGCAAATTAGTGTTTGTCAGCATTCAGAATTTATGAGTTATTCAGTTCTTCAGGGAAATGAGTTTTATTTCCCATATGCAAGTGTGATAATTCTGTGTTGCAGTGAAAAATACTTGTAGCAGATTTGGAGCAAAAAATGTCTTTTCCAGATACAATATATAAAACGAAACCTTTTTCACAGGTAAAGCATTTTTCCTATAGTTCAAATAAGCTTGATTTAATTCCTAATTCTGTCACTGCAAAAGTGCATCACTTGATATTCTTTCTGTCTTCTTCTGGCACTTGGGAATTCTATTAATTTAATTCTCTCTGTGACCTAACTGGTCCTTAGTCCTACACATAAAAATATAAAGCTCAAAAGGTATTAACTGTTGATGTTACTGCAATTCAACATTGTAGATTGCCAGGTGAAGCTCAAAACTTGTAAAAGTGCTTCAGTGCTTAAAACTTCTATGTCTATATTGTTAGTATTTAATAGTGAATAAGCAGCTGCATCAGTGTTTTAGTTTAATTTCTGTTTATATCCACCGGTCATACCTAAGTAGGTAGTTTTACGTAAGTAAAAGAAAATGAAGAAGAATTATGCATGTACGGTCTGCACATCATACGCTATCCCAAATTTAGGGCTAGAAAACTCATTCCAAAAATCAACGTTGACTTAAATTTAAGAAAATGTAGAAATGGAAATGTTCAGATATGTGTACAAAAATTTTATTCTTCCCTTTCTAACATAGTATAATAATTATGATTCTCATAAGGTTCTGTTGATTTTTTTTTCTTCATTCTACTGATGATTGAAACTTTTAGTAAAAAAGAATAATTTAAAAAATTGCTAGTCAAAAACATCTCCAAGTATAGTTGTGGAGTTTATCTGTGATGTGTGAAAACCACAGTTTAATCTCATTATTGGTACATTAATTCAAATTCACAGCTAACTTCTGGAAGGAAGGAGGGTGGGTTGGAAAGGTGGAAGTTATGAATCAGAATCGACAAATTAAGTTGATTCACCACATTGGCTCAAAGGCTGTCAGAGCATATTGAAATGTTGCAGTTATGCAAAACAGAAAATGCCCTCATAAGTTGTCAAAGCTGCCTTAGAAAAAGTATTTTCAATTTTTTAAATGTTTCTTTTTCAAGTATTTTTTAAAAATTCAGTGTGATTTTAGTGGTACTTATTTTAAGGGTATTTTTATCAATAATGCTAAACAGAGTTACACACTCCAAACTTAAAAAAGCCGATTAAGTCCTTTAGTTTAGAAAAACCTGTTTCTTTTTTACTAGATCTACTATAGCTCTCTGGATTGTCAAAGTAATATTTTCATATTATGTCTGCCTAATACTTGTCTAGCATCTTAATTAAAAAGAGACTCATAAATTGTCATGAAGTTAAAACTGCGTGATTCCTTTTGCCAAACAAGAAAAATGATCACATCATTTGATTGACTGCCACATATTAGCCATTCTGGGAGCTGGAACTGTGTAGCATTCAATAACTATTGGATCAAGAAAGTCTAACTTCTCTAAAGGTGTGACTAATCTGAATAAGCTTTTAAGCATAACATCTGTATTTTAAACACGACATGGATTTCTGCAGTTGCTATTTACAGAAACTGTTCCAGTCGTTTTGACATTGTTTGCCTGTTCCAAGTGTCTGGGATTTCAACCTAGCGCAATAACTGAGTAGGAGAGGGGTAATTGTCTTGGCAGGAAGAAAGTTACTCTGTTAGGACCACACAGTGAACATTTGAGATTATCTAATGTAATCAGATTTCTATAGAAACGGTTGCAGGAGGATTAGATTCCTACTTTGGGGAGGGGTGTGTGTGCGTATGACAATTTGTAACCCTTAACAAGGAAACTGTAATGCAAAGTAATCACAGTGACAGGAACTGGCAACGAAGGGAAATGAGTAAATGCATATATAAGGCGAAAATTCTATGTCTATAATTTTCAGTTTTCCAGAAGTTAGGCACAACCTGGTGGAAGTCAATGTGAGTCTGTTCACAGTGGAGCGTTCTGTGTGTTGTCATACCAGCTGTTGAAATGTGTCTGCCGGGATTCTCTCTGGTACTTTGCTGGTGTGTTCTCCCTTTGTAGCACCAAAGCCCATTACTTGTCTACCTCCTAATTTTGCCGGTAGGTGAATTCCCACGTAAGGGCTCTCGTCAGTAGAAGTTTTCAGCCCAGGGATGAGCTTGCAGCATGGTCTGTTGATGTGGCTCAGCAGATCTATTCAGAGGCACAGAGCCTGTCTAGATGATGTGCATGACATCTTTTAATTAGCCTTGTGATACCTGCTGTCCATTCCTAATTGCATGTGTAATTGTGGGAGTGAATAACATTGAGCTTCAGCCCAGCAAAGCCCCTTATTTCCCAGATGACTCCTGTCATATGTTCTTCCGTAGTGTTTGAAGCAGGATTCTTTTTTTTCCAAGATATTTCATTTGCTTTGCAGCAGTGTTGAGTGAGACCAGTAGTAGTTGTGTTTCAGTAGCTTTGAGGCTGTCAAGAGGGCAGTATATGAAGTGAGGTCTCCCAGTGTGGCGTGGAGGCTGCTCAAACATGATAGCATTGAGCGAAGGGAAGAGCCATATTCAGCTCTGTGTAGAGTTAGTTTGACTGGCAATGACAGGACTAGCAGCGATTGCTGGTATCAGTAGTAAATACTTCAGTATGTGAATGTCTCTTAATTGAACTGCAAAGTATTTAATGTATTGTTGCTGTGTATAGAAAAGAATCTGAAGCGCAGAGAAGAAACTTACTTTTGTTCTTGAAAAAGAAAGAAAAGATGCATTCACACTTCTGTACCAGTGACTCCAGCAAGCCTTTGTGATTTCTGTGTGTGCCAAAAGCCATGTACGTGCTCTGTAAGCTATCAAAGCTTTCAGCTGCTGCTTCCAGGTGTAGGCACTGCAATTCTGCCTGGTTCTGGGCAAGTCATTTGACGGTTTTGCATGCCTGTTAATTGTAAGCTGCCTCACTTAGTGATCCTTGGGAGATAGTTTATCTTTTGTTAAGTGCATGCACTTTGCCTTGTAGAAAGCATTGAGTCTCAGTTAGATTGCTAGATGTTGCCTAAAAATCTATATATTTTTGGGAAATGTCCGCTTTGAGAATAACATAGCTTTGTAGTCTGTTCCAGTTGAATTGATGGAGGATCTCGAATGCAGTGAAAGACCAGTGAATGCACTTAAAACACTCCTCCTTATCCTCTGTGCCTGATTTTTAAATGTAGCACATTTTGATCACTGCATCATTGAGCGTGCCAAGTGTTGCCTTTGCTGTCTCAGACTTTTGTTACATTAGAAAGCTGAGGCTCAAAGAGAGCCTCAACTTTTCCTGAAACTTTGCCCTACTGAGAAATGTGGTGATTCTGTGGTCTTTCGAATTGTAATGTTAGGTTTGGGAGGAAAGAAAATGTGTTTGTGTTTCAATGGGTTTATTCTATATGTTTATTATTACAGTCTTTTGGGAAGTTTTTGTGCTCAACTGACAATGTAACTTATCAATTATTGTTATGGAAGAGTCACAAGAGCTGTATTCATTCGCATTTGGCTTAGGTACATGTTAGCTTTGCCCAGACTTCCAAACCTGCCAAAGCCCAAATGTGGAATGTGATGAGTATGGTAAAGACTGGACTGGTAAGAAGAAAAAAAAGCTATTCATGCAGAAAACCTAAAATTTTGCCTGTAGTTAGTATAATAGAATATTGTGATGTGTTTTATTATGCTTTTTTTCTGATGTGTTGTCAGTGTTTAGTTTCTTCTGATTTTTCTGCAGTAAAGTCAATGTAGTTGGTTATTCTGCCTGTCCCTAAAAGGCACATGGTGAAATCATGCTACCTTTTTTGGTGAGTGGCACAATGGCATGGCTGGCATTTGTATTCTGCTGCATGTGTGTTTCCAGCCCAAATGACTAGGGACCACTTCGGGTGGTTGTTGCTGGGAATGGTCTTCACAGAGGAGTTCCCAGGACTGGATTTACACTAAATAAACAGAGGCCATGAGGGGAAAACTGTGATTCATTAGGAACCCTGGTTTAGGTTAAAGTGATAAAAATAGCTGCAGGACATCTTAAATTAGTTTAAAAACGAGAAAAGTAAAGGAATCCAATCTAAAGTATTTTGTAAATTGTCCACTTTTCTTTTTAGATTTCTCTGCCTTACTCTCCTCTGTTCAGTATAAGTGGGTATATAAGCCAAAGAGATAACAGAAAAGATTCAGCTGTCAAAGATTCAGATTCTGTAAACACAGGCTTTTTTAGGCGGTGCTGTCAGTACTACTATGTTGGTCTTCTCTGTTCTGCCAAAACATGTTCCTGGAAGTTTTCGTTTGCTATTCTGGTTTTAGGCAAGATGCAAGAAATGGGAGTAAAATACCAGAAAACCCCTCTGTACATTGCAGATAAACTTACTACATCATTCATTACAATTGCTTTAGTTATTTATGGAAATGTTCCATAATAGACTAGTGAACATGTGTGTTGTATGTTTTATGTAAAGAAGACGTAATTATTTGACTCCTACCCATATGCTCTTACCAGAATGTTATGGACATGAATTTTTCAGTCTTGCGCATTGGCAGAGTTACAGTGGCTCCACTTTCTGCAAATACTCTGTATTAAAAAGATACGCTTTATGTTTAACTTTGCAGATCCAGAATGCTAATGATGTGCTAATAGCACCGCTGGAGAAGTTTCGTAAAGAGCAAATAGGAGCAGCAAAAGTAAGTGGCTGTGGAAATGGTTCTTTTTCATTTCATGTTTATTTGAGTTTATCAGTGTGTTTTGAAGGCTGGACTGAAAACAGGCATTTTGTATTCAAACATACTTGATGCCACCCTCATTAATGTGTTAGTAAATTCTACGGAATTCTTTGCTTTAGAGAAGGAGATGATTTAGAAATGGAGTTAAAGACTATTATATGATTTTGCTACTGTTGCATAGTCTTACCATCTGGAGTTGTGTTCATCTTCTGATGTCTGCATTTACATTACGTTGCATCTTATATTAATCCAGAACCACACAGACTGTTTAAATAGCTGCTATGGGTGCAGTGGCCCTCAAGCGACTGTTGTATAAAGACCGAAAGAAGTCAGAGTGCTTTAGGCATGCTCTCTTTCTGTCTCTGCTTTCTCTCTCCACTTTACACAGCAGATGCAGTGCAGGGATTCATATTCATTTTGCCAGAGTATTCATCCTCATATTGCCCAGAGATTTTCCTGTGGTGGAAGTGCTCCAGTTGGTGATATAAGCCAGTTCTTTAGTGTTAAGTGTTACATCTGTGTTAGACAACCTGCACTGTTTCAGTAGTCAGCCTAGGAAATCGGATGTATTGGGGAAAAAGATGTCAGAATGAACTGTTAGTCTAGAAGAGCTATTTTCAGTCTGATCCTGGAGTCTTAAGTGGTTATCAGTGACTGCTTTGATCACAATCTTAGATGCATAAAGGCTGCGGTAGTCAATTAGGGGTATGGTTAGTAACAGTTCCTTCTGTCTGCATAAATATGCTAGTTCTGAAGCAGTTTGCATCTTGCATTAGCACTCATAAAATTTTCTGAGAAATTTTCCATTTGTAAGGTTAAACGGGTACGAATAAAAGCTCTCTTTGATGTTGTAGCTGAGGTTGCGCTTGTGCTGTACTCAACCAACCTCAGAAGAAGAACAGAGCTATCGGAAAGAGAGACCAAAGGTTTATACTTTTTGTACTGCTATTGTGAATATGTAGCAAACAGATGAGACTGCTTCCGCACAGGAACTAAATAAATGTTTGAGAAGAATTTTTACTGTGAACTTGAGGTCAGATTTCTCTGAAATGGATATTCTTTACCCTCTTAGTTGATCTGTTTTTGTGTACAACTGCATTCTTCTCTGGTCCCACCCCTATGCTGCTGTGAGATGCAGGGCTGGGAGTTTATTTACTGTGCTGCACAAATCAGAAATTAATTCCAGCACAAAATTACTTTTCATTTTCTGTAGGTTTTAGGAGCATTGTTTAGTTCTTTGTGTTACCGTTTCATTTCATATTCCTATAGCTGCAGAGAGAGCCCTGTTTGAAAGCCTGACCTGCTGTATTATTGACTGTCCTGGTCCATCAGAGAGATGATCCACAGGTGGTTCACAGGGCTCTCTGCAGAATTGTGTAAGACATTCTTGTCTCCTTTGAATATATCACTCAGTAGATGTCAATGCATATTTAATGATCTAATTGAAGATGACTCCTTTCTTTTTTGAATTAGCAAGTATTTAACGTTAAAGGCAGGACACTACAGGACAGGTTGAGTCTTCTGTATTCAGTGTATCAGAACAACTGGTTTCTTTTCCGTATGCCTTGCAGGAAAAATATGAGCATTTTCGCATCTTATATAATTTGTGGAAACAGTGATCGTTTTAACTTGTCTGTGGTCACACAACAGTGTACTGAATGAGTTCAGGAGAGAGCCTGGCTCGGCCAGCTTATTCCTGTGTCTAATGCACTTTATTATGCAGTTCTATGGGTGTTTTGGGCAGTCCAGATAGTGGCTTGACACACTGATACCGTACAGAGAGCTCTCCCAGCACATTGTTTTATAAAATGTCAAATAAACTCGTCTTTTCTTGCACTGCTTGTGGAGTTCAACTGTCAAGCTCAAAAATGAGAGATTCAGACCACCTGCGTAATCCAGATTGCAATAGACATTCACCTCTGAACTGATTTTTATCAGCGGAAGCAATTACAGTTGGCCTTTAACTAAATGGAATCAAGACAAAGAAGTGAGAGATTAATTATATTTAATACTGTTTTTCTAGTAATTACAAAATAGCAACGTGTGGTCTAAGAATAATGAGACCAGTATGAAACAGGGTAGAAATTTGGGCTTTCTGAAACTCATTGTTAGTAAAGTAGAGAAGCATGGTCAGATCTCTTACCTCCACTTTTGTTCACTGGGCTCAACCACTGAGCATCTATGAACTCTTATAAATATGGGATGAGTTGAGCTTACTAGTTATTTATCTGCAGTTAATGAAGGTTGGAACAGAGATCTGGCTCTTTGAATTCCTTTGGGGTCATCTGAACTGATAGCCCAACAGAAAACATAGATGCTTTCATGTTACTTGGATTTCAGCAGCAAGTTTCACAGGACACTGAGGAATGTCACTTTTTATTTGAGGTCTTCTCTAAACATATTGGCTGTATGGACCATTTATCAGCTGTTACTTTTTGCTCGGAAATACCAGATTTGAGCTGTTTTTTTCTCCTAGTATTAATTTACAACAGTGTGTAGAATTGTATTCATATCAAACCCAAACTTGTTCCTATTTCTCTGTCATCCCTCTCTCCCCCCCCAAAAAGAAACTAAAAAGTTTCTGGGTCTGTGTTCCTCTCCAAAGACAGGCTGAGATGATGCAGACTCTGCAGGATAGCTGATAGTTGTGTCGTATTACGTATTTCTAGAGCTGTGAATTTACACTTAATTTGCATCATAACATCTTACAGATCGACATCTTAAGAGATTAGGTATAGAAGCATGAGGTTAATTGTATATGCCTTTTGCATTGGCAATTTCAGCAGTAGCTAGAGATGCGAGCAGCTGGTCTTTGTGACCAGCCTTATGTTGTGAGTGTGTTTTATAAGCAATGATGAGTGTGGGATTCTCTCTCTTCTAATTGGACTTTGAAATTACTAATTCTAGTACCATGTTAAGCTGTGTTTCCAAATTTTTTGGGAGGGGAAAAAAAAAATAGATAGTTGTGTTACCAATATACATAATAGGAGATGATATCAGGTACTGCTGCCAGATTTTGGTGAGGGGAAGAGTATGAGAGTGCGCTTAAAAGTCCTTACTGGGCTTTTTTATTTCTTTTCTAAAACACCGGATAAAATTCATCTGGAGATAAAAAACAGCAATCCCCCCCACAGCCCCACCACACACACGCAGAAAAAAAGGAGAAAATCTTTAAATTAATGATAGTTTTCACTATGATAATCACCATTTTATTTTGATAAACTTTGCAAGATTTTTGCTACCATGATGAACTATGTAGGACTATCCTATTGCTGTGTTTAATAAAGGGAATGAGAATATTTTATTCTTTCTTCAAAATTATATCAAGTTTAGGCAAAAACTATGATCACAGAAATCAAAGAGAATATGGAGGACAAAATATATCCTGTTGATGTTACAAAGCTGTATTTCAAGTACAAGGACAGCATAAACCTGGAGTGCAAAGTTCAAGTGTTTTTGGAACATCACAAGAATAACACTAAAGACCAATTCTTCACATGCAGTTCAAAAACCTGAAGATACCCAACAAATTTGCGCAACAGTCCCTATAAAACGTTGTTTTTTGTAATCAAACCAGCAATACACAAATCTATATCACTTGCCCTTCTCGATTTGTACTACTCGCTCTTCTGTTTTTATTGCACATATTTCAGTTCTTCCTTTTCTGTACACACTCAGTTTAAATAAAGCTGAGTTCTCTCCAGAGACTACACAAACCCAGCTTTGCATTGCATAGCCTGTTGATTTACTCCATCTGAGTTTAAAAAAATGACCCCTGTGATTATTGTAGAAACGCGAGCAAAAGGCGGGTGAGGTAACTGGGAAAGGATTTCAGGCACGAAGCGGTTTGCCTTATTTGGTAAATGTGGTTTGCAAGTCCCCAGCTGGTAACTTTGGTGAGATCATTGTGTGATGTGTTATGTACAACAAGGCCAAACTTTCATGTTTCTTTTTATCCATTGAGTACAGTATTTAGCAATATTTGTTCCAATGTTCGTTGACCTTTAGTACAACTTAAATCAGATCAAAGGCACCAGAAGCAATTTTGGTTTTAAGACTTAAAAGGAGAGATTTTGTTTCCTCCTTGCAATTCTATCTGCTTCATAAAATTATTTCTTTTCACCAGGAGGATTATTTTTTTATTATTATTTACTTTCATTCATTCATTCATTCGAAGCTGTGAATTCCTTTCTACTTGGGAAACAAATCCATGTTCACTGCTGGGATTAATTTTCCTGCATCTATGTTCACATCTATACTCGCATGATGTAGGCATGCAGGAGCTGGCACGCTCTCTCTGTGTTTTATTTGGATTGTCTGCAAGTTGAGGAGCATAAAACAAACAAAAAACTCCCCATTTTTTAAAGTCTGTCAGAAAGCTGTCAAAGCAGAGTTTCAGATAGGTTTCTAAGATCAGTTAGAAATGCTGGAGTGCCCATTTTGTGAACTGGTTTCCTTGGTATCTAATCAAATTATAGCAGTACTTGTCAGTCCAAATATTCCTTTAACTGAGAAAAATGAATGACCTTGCTCTAGTAGGTACGGTGGAAGGTATTTCATTATAAGCAGCATCTTTTACTCAAGGTTTGGTACTTGTGTCCACAAGTTTTGAGATATTTTAATGTCTGTCTGAACCATGGAGGGAGGAGGATGGGGGAAGGAAGCAGAAATAGAGGCCAGGCCAGCATAATTGATGGCCAAATGTTTTGAGTTAAAATGCAACACAGTTTCCCAAAAGTGGTTACTACCAGAGTTACCCGATATCTTTTTTGATAAGATAACTTATTCTGTAGGCAAGGAAATGCAGGAGATCAAACCTATTTCTATTTCAGCAAGGCCTTTAAAGCACCCTGCATGAGACGTTCTAATTTAGTTTAGCTGAGGGTTAGTGTAAGAAACCCGATCTCTGCAAGGAACTGGTTAATGGAAAGGGCAATGAGTTTTGTTTATGAGAGATTGTCTGGTTAGAGAGAATTTACTAATTAGAAGATCCCAAGGGGCAATTTGAGATTGGTCTGTCGTTTTATTTTCAGTAATAACCAGGTAAAAAAACTGTGGTGGTGCTGACACAGCCTTAGGTTGGGGTATTGCCAAGATAGAGGACAGCTAGAGCATTGGGAAGAAAGTGTAAGATGAAATGACTGACCAGGAGGAACTGAGACTACTCAATGGCCATGACACAGCTGCAATCAAAACATTTGCTTTACTGATAAAACGCTCAAGTGACATTCTCTTAAAGATATTAAGACACTTGTAGGGACCCACCTCTGATAGATAGAGAAGTACAAATTTTCTATAGGTTTTCTTTTACTTATATAAATTCTCAGGTTTTGGATTAATCTTGTGAACTCTGAAGAAGTTGTGAACTGCATTTATAAACACATTTAATTCCAAGGTTTTGGTCCTAGATCATTTTTATCTGAGAAATAATTCAGAATACGTTGCCTAATCTGATATCTTAGTTAAACTAGCATTGACAGATGCAAGAACTGAGAAATTAAGAGGCTAAGGTAAACATAAATTGATTTTATAATGGAAAAACTTGTTTGTGACAGTTGTAAGAAAAATTGAAAATTTGAAAACTTCTTCAGATTAAATATTGTTAAAATAGTTTTTTAATTCATCTTGATTTTTTGCCATTCCCCTCTGGATTTTAGTGTCTAAAGGCTGAGGGACTTGGGTCTTTTTAGTCCAGAGAAAAGAAGACTGAGGGGGGATCTTATTAATGCTTACAAATACTTAAAGGGAGGGTGCCAGGGGGATGGGAACAGTCTTTTTTCAGTGGTGCCCAGTGATAGGACAAGAGGGAACGGGCACAAACGTGAACGTAGGAAGTTCCATCTTAACATGAGGAGGAACTTGTTTACTTTGAGGGTGGCAGAGCACTGGCACAGGCTGCCCAGAGAGGTGGTGGAGTCTCCCACTCTGGAGACATCCAAAACCTGCCTGGACGCCGTCCTGTGCAACCTGCTGTAGGTGACCCTGCTCTGGCAGGGGGGCTGGACTAGATGATCTCCAGAGGGCCCTTCCAACCCTGACCGTTTTGTGATTCCCGATAGAGTCCTCTAAGAATTGTCCCAGATCTTAAAATTTGGAGTAGCTAGATTGTTGCTTTATCAGCTGCAGCTGTCTGCTTTTCCTTTTGTAATATGCATTTAATTAAAATGTATGGTATAAAAATAATTTCTAAAATAGATCAAATGTATTTTCACTTTAAAATATAGATATCCAAATAAATTTATGGAAATAGGAAGCTGTGGAAGACCTGCGTCAATTTGGTAATTGCTATTAAAATCATTGTTTTAAAAAGTAGAAAGTAATTGGAGTGGTATGACTAACCTCTGCTTCTTGTACACTTCTGCACGAGAGAATATTTGCAAAGTTGCAAAAACAGTGGTGAAGAGCCCAGCGTGCACACACTTCATCTTTTCAGGCAGTCCGATTTTCTTCTGTGGAAAGCCAAACTTTAAGTTAGGAGATATCTCTGGCTGAGCACCTGGACCCAGAGATTTTTTGAAGCAACTAATCTACTTGGTATAGTGCTTGTCATTCTGCAAATGCAGCAAAATTATTTTCTCATTGCAGTTTCCTTCAGTTCAATAACTGTTTCATTCAAAATTGAGAAACTTTTAGGAAGTTAACAGAAAAAAAAAAAAAAGAGAGACCAATCTTAAAAGCTTGTTTCAATTCTACTTTATTCCTTTAAAAAAACAAGACTAAAAACTCAAATCTCATAACTAAAAGAATATGGACACAGGGATTAAAAACTGTCGGTTCAATCCATTAACTGCAGGTGTTTGTTAGTAAAACAGTTAATATTATGTGCTAAGTCTGTTTTAATAAATTCTGTTAAATGCATTCTTTATGTTAAAAGTTGGTATGATTAACTGGCTGACTGACTAAAACCAGTTTCTGAAGCTCTGCACTTTTTCTGCATTTTAATAAAATTCTAATTTGCATCAAAAAGAAAACATATAAATTAAGGGTAAATAAATTAGTCCTCTATTGTAAATAGAAAATGTAATTTACTGTGTTCTGCCGTAACATTTAAGAATTAAGGCTTAGAATAAATGTGTTAATTGGTGGAATTGCTTAAGGTAGTATGCAGTGTAGTTTTGTTGGCAAAAGGAAACATTTATTTTTAAAAAATCTACTGTTAGTAAAACAAAAAAAAAATTAAAAACTTAGGTAGAAAGTATCAGCCCTTCTACTGGAAAATAACAAAAGAACATAAAAATGCAAGAAAACATGCACATTTTCTCATTAAATTACGGCTTTTTTCCTGCTAATTTAAATCAGCCCACTGTAATCTGGGTCATAGGAAGGATTCAGGAAGGTCGCATCCTGACCCCGCACAGCTGCTTGAATTCTGCTGCACTCCGGAGCCGTGATTAAAAGTATGAGCAAGGACATTCTCCTCCAAACCTTATTTCCAGTTCACAGGGAAACTGAACCCCTTATCGAGTATGTAGTGGCACAGAGGATTTGGCATATATTCTTTTTTTTTTTTTTTAATTATTATTAACAAAAAAAAAAGCTTTTCTCTGTAGGTCTGCTCATCTATTGTCTTGGCCGCATTGTGGAGAGGATTACGTTCTGCACCTGAAGAAGAGATCTCAAGGTTGTTGATAAGACTCTTCAAGAATCTCTAGGAGGATTTTGGAGAAATACAGGAAGTGGCTTATTGCCAACTTCGTGGAAGCAGAGTTTAGAACTCTACTCCCTGCACAAGGTCTCAATCTTCATTCAGCTAGTCAAAGACACCTACTTTCTTGCCCCCCCCTACTTGACATTTTAATGTGTCCTGGTGTAGATACAGGAGCACCAAGAGCTCCGTCTTTCCACCAAATGAACCAGCTTCATTATTTTAGGATCTTTCAGGCTACAGTAGCCACCACAGAACTGGTTGTTCCTGTGGAGCTTGCCAATAAGGGGAGGTCTCAGATGGTTGTTTTGATGAGATCATCCCTCTCTAAGAAGTAAACTGAGAGCACTGGTTGAGCGTAACAGCGCCACTGGGGAGGCATGCCTCTTCACCCCAAAGTGATAGTTTGTGTTCCTTTATCGGTGTTATGAGAGGGACTCTGAAAATAGATGCTTTCAAAACAAAACAAAATCACTTCTGACATTAACCCCAAACCGTTGCTTTTTTTTTCTATCTGTAAACAGCACAGATTCTAGTTGTGTGTATTAATCTAAAAACTTTCTCACAACGCTCCTCAAGTTCTTCCTCAGGTCAGCATTGCTGTCCCATTGCGATGACGTGGAAGGTGGCGTGGGACCGTGAGCTGTGCTGAACGTGCTGCTGGCACGCTGAAATCGGGGATGTCGGCTGATTGGTTGGCATAGATGGGAGAGAGATTCCCAAAGAGTGTTTTTAAAAAGAAATTACTACTTAAGAGATATTTTTATCTTCTGCTTTTAAAATAAAGCAGTAAGTATGTGACTATAAGCTAGTCTATTGGAATTGCTTTATTTGTATGACAGTATGTTCTTTGCAGCTTTTTTGCATTTTCTTTGCTTTAAGTGCACAAAAGAAAGAAAATATTTGCTGTGCAGGTGAAATGACCTCTTCATTCATATTTTAGTTTAATGGTGTACCAGGACATTACTGAAATACACTTCATTTGTGAGGGAATGTAGCATAGGAAAGGGGGCATGGAGAACCTGAAACGGCAGTGTGCCTCCGTGGGGAGGAAAGCAAGCCAGTGGTGATGTAAGGAACACAGGCGAGGAAAGCAGCGACATCAGATGGGGCTGCCAACAAGGCAGCTGCTCAGGGAATGGGTGCTGGCTACTTAGGGAGACGGAGGAACGGACAAAGAGAAGCAGCGATGGCAGGAAAGGGGCACTGGTGGAGACCAAGGGAAGCTGTTGACCAGCATAATGCAGTTTTAAAAACTGGATGTTGTTTTTGCAGTTGGGAAGTTCACCTGACTGTTAGGATGAAAGCGAGCCTTACTGTCAAGTGCAAAGACCGCGCTACAAAAGCTGTTGTGCCTCTAGCAGCCCTGCACTGTGCTTACGCTCCGCATAGCTGGGTACCCTATCTTTAGTGTTTCCGTGCACAACAGAGCCAAGTCTAAATTCGCTGTCCTTAGCATGAGAACTAGAGCATCAGGAAAAACAAACCTTTTATCACTGTTGGCTCACCGTTGGATAACAGGTTGGTATGACTACTGAGCTTGGAAGGCCAGCTTCTAGCTGTCTAAACATGGGTGAGAGATTTGTCCCTGCTTAGTCCAGGTGCTGTCATGGAAGATAAGGCAAAAATTGGAGCTGCCTGTTCTCCATGAGGAAGACCAGTCCAGTTCAGCATCATCCATTGTAAATGTTGCTATTCCTCTGCCTGCGCAGTGTCTGTGTGGCACTGTTTGCTTCAGAGTCAGCCACATCCCACCAGACCTATGCGATCGTGTCATGTTTGTCTTTTCCTGTAAACCTTCTGTTCTTTTTCTTTGCCCCACTTTGTCATCTGAACTGAACTGAGTTTGGTACGTATGGAAATGAAGCGGAAACAATAAAAGGCATTGCTTGTTTTGTTTGTTTGTTTGATTTTTTAATGAACTTTAGGAAGCTCTGTAAGCTTGTACTGGAACTAGATAATGAGGAAAACAATACAACTACTTTTGACTAGTGTAGAGAAGGTCTCCTCTCCGGTCTGATTTTGTAAGCGTTAATGTTAACAGGTTTCCATGGATTGCGTTGCCCGCTCAGGGACTTCAGCATTTTGAATATTCTAAATCACAACATGTGTTATTGCTGATTGACTTTTATTTTTGAAGAGTAACATGCCCCAAATCTGAGTTGATTTCTTTCCTTTTATCTTGTAAGCGATGATTTAGGATTGGGTTGTATCTTCTGTTGTCATTTACTTTCTACTCAGCATATATAGCTGTATTGATTTCTAACAAATACCTGCATTGCTTACGACATGAGCAATTTATTCCGTATGACTTTTGATGAAGTATACAGAGTTAATTCAGGCTTCTTTCTGAATTTCTAAAGAGCAGGGGAACTTTCTTTTTTAAATCATTCAAAGTCACAAGCTTTTGTAGAAGAGCGTGAGACCCTCTTGCTGTTATGATAAAATATATTTAGCTTCAGAAAACTATCCTAAACCTGCTTCAGAGAAGAGTTTGAAAAGTCAGTTTCTGCTGTTCTAGGGATATTCTTCATATTATTTAAGCAGTAACATGCTAATATCCTAACTAAAATATTCCATCAAAAATACTTCATACTTAGTAGACAGTCAAAACAATAAAACTAGATTATGTGTGTAGACTTACCAGTCCTGCTGTTTGGGCAGGGATTTCACAGATTCCCAGACATCTAGCAGCTACTCCTGGAATCAGCAAATGCCAAATAAACTCGAGACAATTCTGCAGCTGAATAACAGGGAGTCTAATGTGTCCTGCTTTGCAACCTGCCAGAATTGGCAGGTTTGCATGTCTTTTCACAGCAGTGCTGGGAACTTCTAATCTTTTTTTCCATTTCAAGAGACAACTGTTTGGAGAGAAACAAATGACATCCTGCAAACACATTTGTTCATTTAATAGTAACTGCTTCTTAGTTTGAACAGAATTTTTGATCTCATAGAAATAATGAAACTTTTATTCTGTTTTTTAAGTCTCTACTGTAAGTACCTTCTGTCTGCTCACATCTGATAGAATTACATAGGGAAGTATTAGGAAATGGCTGGAAGATTGTCCTGTTCCAGGAAACACTTTTGAAAGTACCTGATATTTAGATCTGTCAAGGCGTTATAGAGGGAAAAGAAAAATTCCTTCAGAAGTTTATGAACCTGAAAGTAAATTATCTCTTGCAGGGTTATTCAGTATTTTACAGAGATGTGAACTCCATCCAAAACTTAAATTAGTTTTGAGTTGTTTAAAGTATATTTTATTTTTATGCATATCTTACCTGATTTTAATTGAGGTTATTTTTTAAACTGCCAGATTTTACTATCTGTCTTCATGGCTTTAATGCTGCTAAACACTCTTGTATTCCTGGTTTATTGCCTTGTTGTACTTCATAGTTGCAATATGTTCTTTTTATTATCATTATTTGTGTCTTATACCATATTCTTTTCTGGATATTCGTGGCTTGCATATGGTTGTTCTTTTTTAGTAAAGAATTGATTTAAAGATTTATAGTTGTTAAGACATTTAATTTTCTACGTGATGCATTCAGCTTCAATTTGGAAGTGTTTTCACTAACAGTTATGAATAACATAAATCATAATTTATGACTACATTACGCCTATTTTATATTGAGCAGTAATCGTTTCTTTATAAGTTATGATAGAACTTTGTTCCACTTCATATTATTTGCTAACAATACATAAACAATACCCTTTAACCTCCCACCTTTCTCACAGATTTGGAGAAACCCTGTAGCCTTACGATACATTAAATTCTGATTGGGAGGAGGAGGGAAGGAGTTGTACTCTTTTCACTTTTCCTTTTGGAAGATTTCTTGCGACTTTATCGTGAACTGTGAGCATTCACATAACAAATCAAAATCTCTACCAAAAAGAAATACCCCCATTCAGACATCTATCAAAATTTATTGAAACCAAACAAAAACCACCACCCCCCAGGCCACAAACCACCTCCATGAGAATTCTAAGCAAAACTTCAGGCAAAATAAAATGGAAGGTGAATTTATTTCTTTTCTCCTCAGAAGAGAAGTGGTGAGACTCTGAGATATCACGTTTTCCAGGGAATCCATAGGATCTGAGCTCAAATTAGTCTTTTCAATACTAAATTTAGTTTATTTCCTAGTCTACAGTTCTACTTTTCTTTGTCCTACCACTTAGTAAGAGATGATCCCCCGAATTTACGACTCCAAGCAAAATTCCAATAACTTTGTAGAAATACATTTTGATTTTTTGTTTGGAAGGTAATGAAAAAGGTGGCTTTGAAAAATATATTTGAAGTCTAAAATTCTAGCAATGAACCATCTCCAGTGTGTTGCTATATCGACATTTTTTGTAGTTGTCAAAGAGAAAGAAAGGGGATGTGACTATTGATCTCAGCGGAGTTCACCATTGCCTTCAGTTTCTTCCACTGACAAATGTGTCAGACTTGATCTATATTCGAGTCTTACTATTGCATTTCTGTTCCAGTTTCTACAGTTTCTGCATCTCAGCTTGAGTTCGTGAGAAAAATATGTACTAATTTTGGGTGGGGGAAAAAAATAAATTGTCACAACCATGTTTCACAATGTTCACTTGTTTCCTAATTAAGTAAGGGATTCTCATTGAATTTTTTTCTCCAAATAGTTTCTTTGCAATGTTTTCTATTTTCATTTCCTTTCTTGATCCTTTTAAAATCACCTCTTACAAAACATGTTTATTTTATGGTTGCGCAAGGATATTGTTATTGAAAATGAATCTGAACTAAATGCACAGGGATTTTTGTTTTAAAGATGAGCATGTTAAACTTTAAATATGACTTCTGGGACAAACAGAGAGTAAAAATGTTTTATTTAGCACAGATGTAAGATTTAGCTAAGATATGCTAATAGAGAAGTATAGCACCAGAAGTCATTGCAACTAGAAAAGGTGGAAAGAAGTTAGAAGGATGGCAAAGGCTATTTATGAGAAATAAAGAGGAATAGTCTATATAATAATTCTGAAGTTACATATAACGATTTTGACGTAAAATACTGCACACAAAGTAGTGGCAAACTTAGACCATTAAAAAGAATATCTGATTTCTTGATGTTCCCACCAGAAAAGAGGAGTCAGCTTTAAAGTATAGTAATCCTTTCTGCTTTACATCCAAAAATACAACTTGTGATTAAAGTTTGTAGGAATCATGCTAGTGATTCATTTCATACATATGATTAGTTACAGCATGGAATCAAAATCTCTCTGAACAGGAAAAAAATTATCTGACTCAATTGAGTTGCGTTTTTAATAATTGAAGTCTGATCTTTTCACAGCCATACATATCTGTAAAACAAGGGGGGTAGGAGACCATCTTTTGGGTTAAACTTCTAACTGGCACATCTGTAATTAGTGGTATCTTGGGCAAAATTTATTTCTGAAAAGATAATTTTCTCTTTTTGGAGATTGTCTCATCAGTTTTGAAATAAAACCGTAGAGAAAAACTAAGAGAGAACAAAACCAGGCTTTAAACCTGAATCTGGTATTACGTGACTTGACTGTCAAGATGGTACTGGAAGTTAGTAAGACTCCATTACGTGTTAGAAGCTGAGTGTTTGGTTAAGGGCTTTCCTAATGGGCTTGTTGGAAATTTGAAGCATTTAAAACTGTAAAGAACTTTGAACTGGTTTAAGGCTTAGTGACCTGATGCACCTGAGAATGGTTAAATAACTATAGAGAGACATTTACAGTGCTTAGAGTCTGTAGAACTTCGTCTATACAAAGGGTGTAAAATACATGTAGAATTAGTATTTTGTAATTTCTCTTTTTCTGTGTTTAGATTTTTTTTTTTAGTTTAATTATCTCACGTGGGTTTTTTTTATATGTTCTATCTGACATTTTGACAGAAGTGATTGATAAGTTTCCGGGGCAAAGAGAAAGGTTTACTTGGAGGAAGGATGTGCGAGGAAGAAAGGTAGCTGGAGGCTGAAGGGAATAAGAGATGTCGGGCAGAGGTCAGGAATAGCATCATCCTAATGGCCACGTACCTTATGCTTTGTGTCATGTCTGGTGCTGGCTGTTCTGGTAACAGTACAGCCCGAACTTTCTTATCCAACCACATCTCTATTCTCCTTGGGGTTTGATCCAACGTGGAATCTAGAGGCAGAAGCAATCTTCTGTCTCCTAAGCTTTGAGGAGATAGTTTTGCATGGAAACTTTCTTTGTAAACCCTTCTGGCTTGTGGAAAAGCAGGATTCTCAGTCTCATGGGCACAGATTGCTGGGACCAGGATTCAGAAGATTAATTTGGGCACCAGCTGTGGATAAGAGAGTGTTTTGAGGGTTGCAGAAGAAAAGGCTAAAGCTGGAATGAAGTAAGTCTGTGACTGCACTTAGGATGTGCCTGTGTGCTGTGAGTCACCGACTGAGTGTGCGAGGTGAGAGTTATCTTGGCATAAGCTGAAATGTTTTTCCTCTTCCAGAAAATGAATCACCTGCGTCTGAGTGTATCTTTTTTTGTTAATTTTTGCAAAGTAAACAGTTATCAGAGGCATTCAAATATGTGGTTTTTACTGGCATAGCAGAGGACATTTCAAGCAAAGGGAACTCACCCACCTGTTGGGGCCAGTATTTTTTTAGACTTTTCCCAGAAACACGTCTGAGCGATCAGTACCGCGCCAGAAACACTGTCCTGCTGGCACTGCAGCCTTGTTCCCAGAAGGAGCACCGAGTAAAGACGCTAATGCAGTTAAAACTGCCAAGTGACCTTTATTCTCAGTCTACTTCTGTTTATTCTCCTTACTTTGCCTGCTTCTGTCTTCGAAGGGAGAAATTTTGTTGTGTTAAAATCTGGAAAAAAAGGAAGAAGCTAATAAGAAGTGCTCTACCTGGAAACACTGTGCTTGGGCTAGAAGTTGTCCTGATATCGAGGAAGGTCCAAATTGTTAGTGTTTTCTTTAGCTTAACAGGTGTAAAAACTGTGAGGGTAGTGGTTGAGCGGATCACTGTTATAGCAGAGAGGTGCAGTCTGGGAGGGGGCTGGCAGTGCCTGCAGAAGACCAAGAGAGCCTTCAAATTCTGAGTGTACTCATGGATGGTGCCACAGAGATCTTTGTGAAGCTTCATGTGAGATGCAAGATGCCTTGCAACCACAATTAGTTTATTTGAAGTTTTTTTTCTTGTTCTTAGGGGAGTTGTATCTGTTTAGATTGTTTAGATGTGATCATTTACTTTCTGTGTTTTTCTTTTTACCTATAAAGAGAATAGATGTGTGAATGGCTCCTTCTTGGCATCGATGTGCAATTGACGTGCTGTGTTATAGAAGTGAAGCTATTTCAGATGCCCAAGTCCCATTTTCACACCTTTCTCTCTGACTCCCACCAAGCAGCTTAGACTTCAGACTCTTTTCCGGCTCTTGTTAGTAAAGGTTATGTTAATGTTCAAGTGAGCTCAAGTGCCTGACCAGACTTCAGATTACCCATTACCTGAATATCAGCTTGATTCTGAGACAGATAGTTCATGAGGCAAGAGGAATACCTACTGCTTGTATCATAAATCTATTAGGGAAGGAATTGGCGCTGACCTGTCTGGGCTGGGTGATTCCCAGACTGACACAGGTAATCCTGCAGGAGCTTTGCCTGTGGCTCCACATCTCATTCCTTAGGTCTGGCCTCTGAGACAGTAAAAGCAAGTGCAACTGCCCAAATGTGCAGCAAAAGTCATCTGTACCCAGGCTTTATTGTCAAAGGCCATGGCAAGTTACATGCCGAAGCAGATGATCTGGACAGGGTATCCACCACTGAACTCCAGCAGCTTGTCACCAAAGCCTTCAATATTGCCATCAGGCAGACTCCTCTCCCAACTCTGTCACATGGAAAAAAGAATTTAAAAGTAATTCTCTTTGCATTTTTCATTCAGTCAATTGAGTTTGCCCTTGATTTGGGGATTTCCTCAAGATGGTGACTTTGCTACCTGCGTCACTTGGATTTTAAAATAAACCAGTTCATTTTTTCAGTCCAGCAACTTAACATCATTGTCTCAGAAGATAAGACAGCATGGAACTAATTGCACCTTTTATTCAAAAGATATATCTGTGGTGTGTGATTAACTGAACTGAATTTCTGTTCGTGACCAAAGGACATGTTGAGATACTCAGCTTGCTCTTGCTTGATCATAAAGACCTGGCACTTGAGTATTTCCCAGTAAAACTGTGGCTGTGGAACCGACTTGTGATTTCAGTCCCACAAAAGTTTCTTTCTTGGCTAATCAGTCATTTGGCGAGTCCCGCCTTCTGTCTATCTTTTAAGAATGTGTTTGTGAAAGATTTTGGAAGATAATTCTTATAACTTCTTTTCCCTTGCTAGGCAAAATGCAAGCTTTTATTTTTCTATTTTTTTTCCCTCTTGCCTTTTGTTCCTCATATCTGCATAGCTGCATGGAAAGCAGTGGGAATTTTTCTGTATTGTTGATTAATATTTTGTTGGGTCAAGTGCCTTATTTTCCTGATAGTGTCTTTTGAAGGTATTTCTACTGTGAAGTAATGAGAACATTAAATCGTGCATATTTTTCATACTAAATATATTTGAACTTTTTGCAGGATAGAAAGTGTATGATGTGTTTTATAATCTAGTATAATTACCATTGTGAACTTTAGTCACTGGAACTAATCAGTAGGGAGGTTGTTGTTACAGCTGGTTGATAAGTTTTCATTCATGGCATTAAATTCTTCCTCCTGTTTCTTATTTCTCTGACCGACCTGACTTTCCCATGATATGACAAGGAAAAACAGAGTGGTGGTACAATGCAGGCTAGTTATTTGGTTTTGTATAGAACAATTTCTAGGAAGAAAAGGGTCAGGAAAAGAATCACTGCAGTTCTGAAGATCACTTGATGTTACTGCATCGT
Organism: Vanellus vanellus; assembly: GCF_965231255.1. Classification (NCBI taxonomy): domain Eukaryota; kingdom Metazoa; phylum Chordata; class Aves; order Charadriiformes; family Charadriidae; genus Vanellus; species Vanellus vanellus. The sequence goes on along the minus strand of NC_138905.1, from coordinate 207,906,916 downwards.
GTCCACTAATTAGTTTTTACACCATTAATAACTTTTGCACATGTGTAAGTAGGACTGGTCATCTAGAGTTTTCTTTGTTTTCTCAAAATATTCAACTTCTTAATCATTAGAAAGAATCATTAGGACTTACCTAAGATTGTAAAAGTCACGGGCAGAGAGTTGCTCTTAATTAGGGGATATATAATTTTGTAATTAAAAATAATATTTTTATCATTAATAATACTCTGATAGGATATTTAGTTTAACACTGTCTCCTATTTCCTGAAATTTGGCACGTCTTGAAAGATGAAGAAGCTTTTGAGAAAGGTGTCATCTTCTTAAATTTCGGATATAAATTTCAGGATAGCCGATTTAAAAAAAAAATTAAGTATAAATTCTGAATTAGATTACAGAAAATAAGGTGTTTCTTAATTTACTCATAGCATCAGCTTTCTTTTGTATTATCATGTATTAAAGTAGTCTTACAGTAGAAATGTGAGGATTGTCTGCACACAATGGGAAAAACTTAATAGGAATGGGAAAGGAAAAAGGCAGGATAACTTTTAAATAAGACAAGCTTAAATATTCAGACACATCAAAATATTATTGGAAACAGACTTTTGGACCAATTTCCTTTTGTAACCACATATATTCTTTTCCATCGTCCTCATATTTTAAGAGTGTGGGTGGAAAATAAGCATATTGGTCTTAAATGCAAAGGATAGGCCTACATCATCATCAAATCTGTTACAGTCACTCACTTCTTCCACAATGTTTTTATTCAGCAAAAACAGTGTGACAGGTAGGTATGTCTATGAATCTTGGGGAATATTATTTTGCATTAAATGTCTGCTTAGCAAGATACCACCTACATAAAAGCTCATGTATATTTATTAAACTATGTGAGTCTGTTGTATAGGTTTATTGTTTATGGAAAAAGTCCTGCTTAATATTGCATTTAGTAATTGAATCAGTCCTCCTAGTATCTTTAGGCCCAATTCAGAATTAAACCCTAAAAACATTGGAACCAACAAAAATGGTGTTAGAACCAGACTTATTTTGGCAACTATTCTTTCTTTTAATTTAAGTTAGCTGTGATACTTAGTCAATTACTTGACTTGGCAATGTTTTGTTTTTCAGGATGGGAAGAAGAAGTTTGACAAGGAAAGTGAAAAATATTATTCCATCCTAGAGAAGCACTTAAATTTATCAGCAAAGAAGAAAGAATCTCATTTGCAAGATGTAAGCACTAAGCACACTCTTAAGCAGTTTCACATTTGCATAGAGATCATGATAACAAACTGGTTCTCTTCAAGACATGCTGTATTTTGTTCATGTGAAATTGTGGTGATTTACTGTAGTCACGCTTGATGTCAATATAAATTCTTGAGTGGGATTAATATGACCCTAGTAAGAGTTAAATATTTTAACAAGGCAATGTTCTACATGTCCAACTTTGTGTACTTCAAGTACACCTCATGTTTATCGGTTGCAACAACAAAATTATATTGCTGCAATAAAAATGTGACTTTTTCAAGGTATGTGTGGAATATTTGAAAGTCAAATAATTAATTGCTTTTTCTTTGCTATTTAATTTATTACTCTATGAAATTATGCTTCTGTTTCACATAAAGTTTAATCTGAGAGACTGACCTGAGATCACTTTAATAGTCCTTTTTTATGCTTCTTTTTTCCTCTTTTTCAACTTATTCTGAGATTGCAGCATCATGCCCTGAAATTGCATCTACAATTTCAGATTTGAAGAGTCTGTATGGCTAATTCTTTTCTGCTAAAAAAAAAAAAAAAAAAAAAAATCATGAAGACTTCTAGTTTTCTAGTTTAACAGCAGGATTCCAGAGCTTTTCAGTATGTTGGTAGGAATAATTATGATTTGTCTTTGAGACAAATTACAGTAAAACCAGCAATTTGATATCGCTGACACTTCGGGATTTGTGCCAAAAGTGGTTAAAATTTATTTTGATGGGATTACTCTTGTCATGGTGACTTAAATCATGGGATTAGTTTGCAGATGGAGTTTTCACAGAAGATGTTACCATCACTCCATCGCAAATTGTAGGATTTTTTTTCATGTTTACCAATAATACTATAATTTGAATTAAATGAGGCTTAGCAATTCAAAATTTCTATTAATGTTTATACTCCTGAATTGCCATAATTGCCATTGCTGTCTAGATAAGACATTAGTTAAGTAGGAATGGTTAATTGTTCCACTTTTATGTCAAAGTTTTATATGTACAGCTTTCACTTTTCTTAAATATCCTGTGTATTGATGAAGAAGCACTTCTGTTAGAGGCTAAGCATCAGCTGATTAAAAAAAAAAATCCTTATCAAAATGTGGAGAAGTGAACTCAGGCACCAATTTACTCTAGAATAGAAATAAAATAAATAAAATATTTTACTCTTGGGACATGAGAATAATTACAGTCTAAAAACAGCAACTGAAGTGAAAAGTAACAACTGTGAATCTAATAAACTGTGGTAGAATAACAATGGATTTGGCTCAAGTATGTAAACTAATGGAAAACCAGAATAAATTTTTCCACTGTGTCCTTAAGTGACATCGCTGGATTTAAAAATCTTGTGACTGAGGCTGAGGCTTTTTGCTTTTCTGAATGCCCCACTTGTAAAACATCTAGGGCATAATTTGTCGTTTCTGTCTTCCCTGGTTTTATGCAGCTGTAGGTGCGCTGAATCAGCAGCATAGACCCACCATAAGTAGAAGGTACGATAGCAAATCAGTACCAAAATGTTAACTGGGGAGACTTGGCCTGTATCTGCATTGTGAATAAAAAGGAGGCCAAGCACCAGTTTCTGGCCTGAAATGGGAGTGATAGCTGTTGACTCACATCCAGAGTGGTTCAAGTGAGCCCCATTTATAGCCTGTATGTCCAGGATGGAGGTCACTGGACCAGGGCATGAGCAAAGAATCAACTGGTGCTGGTGGCTGACGCTTTAGTGCTCAATGCAAGTGAGGGGAAGTCTCTGCCTCAAGCCGACGTTATGCATTTAGTGAGATGCGGATACCATTTTTTGACTTCTACTGTCGCACTGGAAAATAGTTCTTTGTTTTGTTTCTTTGGATTGTTGAGGTTTCATGGTACCTCGTTACGTTATGTGGGTTAAAGAGTACTGGGATGAGCACAGAGTAGTTCTCCTACTGTATTGGGCTATTCTACATATCTCACTTGAGTGCAATAGAGGCCACCTTAATTAAGCATCTAAAGTTTGATGGTCTGAAAATATTCTATAGCGAGTAGTTTGCATATATTCATCTAATTGAAATGTGTTGGATATTTTAAGAGCCTGCAAGACTGCTTATGCAGTATACATAGATGATTAGACTTTTCTTCCTTTAGCATCAAAAAGAAACTTCATAATACCATCCTTTCAGTGCCTACAGAAGCCCAGAGTGTAGCAGAAAACGTTCAGAACTGAGCGAGGAGAAAAAGTTGTTAAACTACTGATTTTATTTCTCTGAAATCTGTTCCAGAATCAGTCATAAATGTAGAGCAAAGGCTTTCAGTCTCCAAGCTTATGTGAAGTTCTGGTATACATTTTAGTGGTATCCTACATCAGTGAAAATATTACTCGCTATAACTGGATATCATACAAGTAGAGACTCAAAATCATATCCATCAAATCTTTTTATTTTTTACGTGCAGTTTGAAGTCATAGAAAAGTGTTTGAAAACCCTTTCAGCTTTTAAACTTCAAAATCACTTTCAAAACTGTTCTTACAAATCTGAATCCTCAGTGTTCACACATATCCATGAGCTTCTACAGAGATATATTTTGGAAATTATGATTTAGTCCCTGTACACTAGTGGTGATTGTGGCCTTAATTTAGGAACCCATCCATATTTGAGATGGCACTTGGTTGTCATAAGTATCATTGCAACTACAGTCTGCTTAAATGCTGTTCAGAATGGAGATGGATTTAATTAGGTGTTTAAATACTTTTTCTGAGTCGAAGCCTGAAAGAGCTCATTTCTAAAACTAGATTCCATTATTTGCTTATAATTAAATGTGAGAGCTGAGGTCTGTCTCAAGTGCTTATTGATGGCACTTGTGTGAGCGAGGGCTTGCTGGATCGTGTCCCAGAGTGGTGGCACCTGGTTCTGTTCAGCGATGTAGCATTGCCTTTGTGGTATATGTTTTTGTGAAATAAAACTATTAACAGAGTATCAACGAAAACAGTAGAATGCACTGTATGAATGGTACGGGGTAGAGTTAATTCTGTGGTAAAGCACTTGATTATTGGAATTCTGAGTGCTTGATTTCTGCTTCAGAATACTAGTGTGTGTACTTAATTTTCTGATTAGTTTTTTATAGGCATGGGAGGGAAGTGCTAGTACTGAATCATTTGAAACATATCATTGAGGCCCATGCTTTGAAGTAGTGTTAGAACACGGTGCTAGGGAAGGGATCAATATTGTTAAGTCTGTGCAGCCAAATCACGGTAGTAGCATGTCGTTGATTAAAGAAGCAATGTTAATTATGTATGGTGCTATTGATGACCAAGTTCTGCCTGAAGGAAAACACTGACTTTTTCCATTTGTACTGCTAAAAGTACTAAACCTCTTTTACGATGTGTTTGCTGGTTTAATGTTTGCTGTCAAGGGAAGACAACATGTAGCTTTTTCAATTTTCCCATATTTGTTATTTTTAATGCCAGAATTGAACTAGAGAAAACACAGAAGTATACTGCTATATTTTAACTGGCGTATGTCAAAAATCGCAGAACTGGTCTTACTCATATTGTCGATACTTGATAGAATTTCGTTTTGACCTAAGACCAAAACCTAACTAATGCAACCCAGAAGGGATTTGCTTGAGAAAATGATTGGTTACAAAGAAGAATGAATTGAAATGGAATCTTCATCTCTTCTTTAAGCATTATCCACATAGGATACTGCTTGTCTGTTAGGCCCCTCTCCTATGGCTTGTTTAAATTGAGGATAAAAGCCTAGTACACTTTATCAGCTGATAAGAGTTAATTCTTTTGCTGTTTAGGCAGAAGACACTGTTTTGGTACTGGATCTTCATGTGGGGTGGTATTATTCAGGCACTTCTGACATGTGTTGCCTTGTAGTTCTGGCATTTGAAAATTAAAACGTGAAAAGTAATTGATTTATGAAGTTAAGGACTTAAATGTGTTTATATTCCAAGAGCATGTGACTCATACTATGAAATAATAAGTTGCAAGATGTCATTGTTAAAGACAGTCTATTTAAGAAAGAAAATACCTTCTTGGGAAGGTATTTGAAGCTGAGAAATAGATATTATTTCAGTGTATGTAATACTCAAACATTTCAATAGAAATAACTATCTTTTTGTCCCTCCTTAATTCCTATCCCACTTGCTTCTGTTTCTTTTTCTAAACTTGCCACATACAAGGGACAGAGTTCCTGCTGCCACCTTTCTTAGTTTTCCTCCAGGCTTGCCTAAAAATTAGAATATTAAAGTGTAAAAAGAAAGAGGAAACCAAAAAGGAGTGGGGAAAAGGCATGAGGCTAAAATGTGTAATGTTAACTTCTTAAACTTGCATTCAGCTCTTTTAAGTAGGTATTCTAATTTTCAGGAAGAAAACTGAACCCCATGAAGCTTGTAAAGTAATCTTATGGAAGATCTGTCTGATAATGACAAAATCTGGTTTTAAAGCAATCATGATGAGTAAATTAATGTTGTCTATATTTCATTTTGTCTTTTAGGCAGATACACAGATTGACAGAGAACATCAAAACTTTTATGAAGCATCATTAGAATATGTTTTTAAAATTCAGGAAGTACAAGAGAAAAAGAAATTTGAATTTGTAGAACCTGTAAGTTTTATGCTTTTTTTTTTCTTCAGAATGCAAGCATTTCAAGCTGACAATTGAATTTAAAATGTCTAATTTTTGCTCCCTTTTTAAATTGTGATTGCAGGTTGTTTGTATATAGACAGACGTTAAGATCTTGGCTTGGGCACTTTCCATGTTTATTAAAGGATTATGTAAGAGTATCATATCTACTGTGAAGTGAAATGTCTGATGACTTGGAGTGTGCATAACATTTTAATGGGACAACATGTAATGTTGTGTCTGTGCAACGCATAATGGATGTTTCCTAATACCATGGTTTTGTGGCTGAAATTTTGAGCCAGTTTTTGGATTTAAATATCCCATATAAGCAGTGTACACTTATGTTTTCTGACTTATACATGAAATAAAGTGAAAAACCAGTTTTTCTGTAGGATAGGTAAGTTTATTTTTTTGTCGGTGGAGTCATTTGTCTTTAGTTTACTTTCCACATAAAAGAAAGCATACCTTGACACACCATAAAAGAGGAAGATAGAAGCTGTGTTTCAAAGTCCATATTTAGATCTGGGATTTTGTCCTGGACTGTGTTTCCGCCCCCCACCCCCAACTATCTTCTGGGTCAGTCAGTACCAAAAGCTGTTTCAATATTTCTGTGGCATATTAGTAGTATTACTACTGTTCGTGTCATACAGGACTAGCTTGCCACTTCCCTTATTTAGTTAGTACCTGTAGCCCTTGACAGAGAACTTCCAATGTCATCTGTCCCTTCCCATTAAGCACACTGAGCATTGCAGAGCATTAGTTGTGAAAAAGGAACATGACAAGTATAACTTTTTCTCTCTCTCCACACCATCTTCCAGCTTCCTTGTAACTAACTGAAGCAGCACTCTTGACTGTGAAGCAGGTTGAATTACATCTCTAACACCCAATGTCACCAAGAAGAGCTTCTCGGGTGCCTCCTTTCCATGAGATGAGAATGTATTGTATAGTGAATGTTTGACATTGATGCAAACTAATGAACCTGGATTCAGCAAGCAGTACTTACAGAAATCCTATCTTTATGGCGTACAGCTGCCAAATCTTAGAGACTAAAACTTTGCTCGGATTCCTAAATAAGAACATTTTTCTACCTGTCACAGATTAATCCAGAGTGTCTCTCTCTGTCTACTTCTGCAAAACTCTCACATCCTGGAAAAATCTAGCAATTTTGACCTAGCTCTGACCCTGGTATAGGAGACTTTATGCTCCTTTAAAGTAATAGAAACTATCTGTACTGAGAAGACTTTGTGCATCGGGAAATATTATGGTGCAATTGCATATAGTTAAAATAGGGCATCTTTCATCCTATGTGTTAAACAGAGAGGAAAAATAAATTTGATTTTATATGTTTTAGCTGGAGATACTGAGCTTTATCCTTTTGACCAGGAGCTGTCCCCGCATTATATCAGCCATCACAGCAGCAGCTATGAATTACCAAAATGAAACAGCAATTTTTCAATTCATCAGTGCTGATACTGAGCAAGCAAGCAGGGGGAGTTACTGGTAAACTCAGTCTGGTGGACCTGGGTATTTTTGTCACCAGGTGTACACATACATTAGGTTAAATTTAATTTTGAGCGGATCACTTGGCACCTTCTGTCAGATCAGTAGGCATTTTAGCCCACTATGCTGTTTGTTGCACACAGGTCATTACTTGATGTTCCAGAGGAAGGTATGGGAAATACTCTGGAGACTGGTAACGATAGCCCTTGTAGGCAATGTCTTTTGGGTGCCAGGTGTGCATTTTTTGTAATCTATCTGAATATAAATGGTTCTTAATTTATAACATCAGTTATAAAATTTTGAACCTTCAAAATTCTTAATTTCTTGTTTCTAGTTGGTTGCATGCAACATGCTGGAATAAAAGCATTTACTAAAACCCATAAAGCAAAGTATACCAAGTAAGTTATAATACGCATCAGCAATACCATGAGACAAAGAAAAAAAGAAGTCTTCAAAATAGGGTTTCTAAAAATGCGTAGTTTATGTAAACGATGTTGGAAGTATTAGCGTGTGCTCCTAGATGCAAGTAGATAAAGACAAAGCCTAACGCTTCAAAATCACACATCTAAAAAATTGCCATATTATTAATTTTCCTCTGTGTGCTCTATGGATGTTCAGATGCTTGAACATGCCCTGTGGTGTGTCTATAGGGACATTCCTCCTCAGGAGCTCTGCTGGTTGTGGGGCATTCTAGTGCTTGTGCTGCTTATATCTCTGATTTATCAGCTCAGTGTCACGTCTCCATATAATTCTCAGTCTGATGTGTTACTAATAGACTCTTTGAAGGAGAGTTTAAAAAAATCAAAGAAAGGCTGTTAGTGCAGTGAAGGAGGAAATTGTGATGCCCATGCAGAAGAAGGATACGTTCATGACATGGGAATAGAACTTGAAAAGCAAATGATCTGCTTGCTGGAGCACCTTCTAAGATCTTCAGTTTGTCTATGCCAAAAAATAAGGAAGGTCTGGGGACCAGAGTGGGAGAAGTAGCCTATCAAAAATTGCCAGGTGGGTTACGCGTAGAGCAGTAGGACAGTGGAAGTTGGTAAAAGTGGAGTATGTTCCTTCGTGGAGGATAGTGGGGAGAGATTTTAAGGTACAAAACGTTAATGGCTGGTACTCTGAATAGAGGATTATAACATTTAAAGTAGACTTTTGCAGATGCTCCTCAGGCCCTGGCTTTCTCTGCTGTCTTCTGCATCTTGTTTCAAGGAGCTGCTAATGTGTACCAGTGTGAGTTACTGACAGCTGCCTGTTTGTGATCCTCCTAGATCTTGATTTTTTCCAAGGAAAAAAACCCCAAACTAAAGCTTTTTATACTGATCATGAATTTAAACTTTTTCTCAAGAACAAATTAGTGTTAAAATTTACTTTACAGCAAGTTAAGCAATAAAGCAAATTAAGTGACTATAATCTCATCCTAGCTTTGCCCCTGTGGACCCAGAGAAGCTTATCCAAACCAATGCAGCTTTCCGAGGCTGTTACGCTTGTTAAGAGAAATACAGATGCCTTCCTAGAACTCCCCTTTGTCCCTTGGCCTGTAGAAATCAGGGCACAGAGTTCATAAGCAGTGAACTATCTGAAATGTGAGGGGTGGTCCATTAAATGTCACAAAAGCCCAGAAGTGTTTATTTAAAGAAAAAAAAAAAAACAACCAACAAACCCTGCCTGTAATTGCATGCAGTTCCATGAGACTACAATGTGGACGTTAAACTCAATTTCCCGTCTTGGATTTTCTGTGTTATTGACTACATTCACTTTAATCTGATGAATAAGTGCTATCTCCTTATAAATAAAATGAAACCAGGGAGACAGGGACTTCTGGCTGATGTGCTGCAGGCCAAAGGTTAAATTCCTCCCCTATCCGAAACCTAAGTACAGTCTTCTTCCTGTGAGAATGAAATGACCAGGCAGTCTTGAGGTCACCAGCTCTACATAAAAATAAATAAAGTCTCAAGAAATAGTTGGATTTTGTTTCAGGTTCTGTGTTGAAATCCTCGCGGCGCTGGGGTAGTGAGTAGCATAGTATTGCGGAGTTCAGACCTCGCTTTTTATTGATGTGACTGATTAGATACTCAGATTGAGGTGACTCTAAGACACTTGTTGAAATGAAAAGTTGTTGATATGAACACATTAGGCATTGTATGTGATGTTTGGTGAAACAAATCACCTTGTTACATGTGAAGACCATTTCAAAGTACATTCTGAAAATCTTTATTAAAATATATATTGTTTTTATTTTATTTTAATGCTATTAAAATCTCTTTATTATATGTTATTACGAATCTCTTTAAAATGACGAGCCTGCCAGTAGCAGCAGTGCCGCTTGTAACACCAGCAACAAGAAAACCTCACTGTGAGCGTAAGCCTAGGGCAAAAGTCCTTGGCTTTTAAATCTCCTCTATGCAATGCTACGGCTATCCCTGTCCTGATGGAAGTGGTTATGAAGAAGCCTTAAGAGCACAGGCCCACTGGGTACAGGGCGTTGTCTGATCCCTGTTCTTCCACCACTAGTGACAGGTACATAGAAGCAAATACCATCCTCAGTGTCATTGTTTCAACACAGAACTTGAATAAGCTGGTCTAGGGCTTGCATATTTTTACTTTTCTTTTATTCCTGTTTTTTCTAAGTGCTGAGAGAGTATTTGATCAAGAGAACCTCAAGGCCAGATCCTCTGCAATGCACAACTGCCAAAGTACCTGAGGAGTACTTCAAATAAAATGCATTCAGATTTTTCTCAGGGTTTTTTTCACCTATTTTTTTTGCTTTCTGATAAATTCAACTTTGCTGCCACCTTGTGTTAAATATTTTTCTCCTCAGTATTTCTCTGTGTACTCTATAAAAGCATTTTGTATGGTGCAAAATGGTTTTCTTCAAGTATTGAAGCTGAAATTTCAACAGTTTATAGTACATTCTCCTGAAATGCCCTTTAAACTGATCTTTAAAATGTAGGCATAAGCTGTCATACTGAAACTTTCTCCCACTAGTTCTTTTATTGTAATTCTGGTGTGCTCTAATGTTTTGTTCTGGCTGCAGTTTTGTTGAGTGCTCATATTACTCCTGCAGTGCTTCTTTAGGTGAAAGGGGTGAGTTTAGCAGCAGGCTCCTACTTACAGGTTAAATTAGTCCACGTCCTTTGGACTGAACCAAGTGAAAGTAAGCACAGGAGTAGTTGTGCTGCTGTATCTGAAGGAGCTGTAGTTGGAGGTGCTGATGAGTAACTGGGTCTAGACTGTGGGCACGGGCTTTGCCCAGCTGGAGCCAGCACAGCCTTAGTTATAATTTACGTACTTATTTTATACTTTATTCATAAAAAAGGAAGGTTAGTTTTCTTTCTTTTTTTTATGTAATTCTTTCTCGAATTACATTGTAAACCTTAAAATTATAGAACTCTTTCCGTCCATTTACATAATTGGAGCTTTTTAAGATAAATTGTTGTATTAGCACCTTCCTCAGAACCACTTGAATAAGCAGTAAGAACCTTTCAGGGCCAGGTCCTTAGCTGAGATGATAGTGTTTTCAGCTGGACAGATGATCATGTAAAGCCGAGAGAATTTACACAAGCTGTGGAGCCCTTCACTTGACTGTGTTGCCTTCATTGTTTGTTTGGTTTCAGTTCAGGAATTAAGACCCATTGTACAAAAAGTAGCTTTTACGTCTAAGGCTCTTCTCAGTTCTTCAGACTCCTTCACCGACTTACTGGGCAGCCATGGGCTTTCACCACCTCTGCCTGAGGCCAGGGTTTCGTCTGATCCTGCAGTAAAAATCAAGGGTGAAGTCCTTCTCCCAGCTGTGCCTTCACACTTCTATTCGTGCCACTACTGATGGTCTATTAACCTTGAACTGCTTTAACTTACTAATGCAGCAAAACAGCGGGCTTCCCGAGGCAGGGATGCTCCCTGAAGGGCTCAGTGATGGCAGAGCTGGCACAAGGCTGTGCGGGACGCCTGACAAAGCTGCCTGGGGAAAGGGAGGAGGAATGGGAAGGGGAGAGCAAGACTCAGTCTGGTAGCAGCAAGTCATCATGTTAGCTCCTCTGCCCAGAGCGCTGCGTCCTTGATCTTTCACCTGTCAAGCTGTGGAAGTTTGCATACAAAAAGGGTGCGGAATGCCTTGTGATGCTGGAATGGATGGGGCTCTAAAATTGCAAAATATTATTTTAGCTATTCCTCTGAAATATGTGTTATGTTAGTACAGCAGTTTCTTAGTGAGCAATAGGAAAGAGGGAGGCAGAACAATTTAACTACATTTCTTCAAGTAGGGCTCAGTGTAAATTTAAAGAAAATATAAACACAGTAAAAGCTACATTTCTAAGCTGTTTCACTTACGATAATCTATGGTACTGGTAACACAAAGAAAAGTGCATTAAATATGAACGATGTCATTTCTGTTGCCTCAGTGTAGGCTACTTCAATAGTCGATGGAGAGAGATAAATGTTTCCATTGGATCATTCATCCCATCCTGAGAGAGAAGTCTGAAAAAGGAAGAAGAATTATGCTCTTGAATACCTGTGTTTTTTTACTGAGTTATAAGGCAGCCTGGACAGCTGGTTACTTAGTCTAGATGATTAGCTTTTCAGTGGCTGTAATATACTAAGATAAATCTGTCCTGTTGTTACAGCTTTTGTTATTGTGCATCCAAGTTAATATCTCTTTTTTTCTGTTGTTTTCTTTACTTGGCTGTATGTAAGCTAAATTATATATACTAAGAAAACAGGCCATAATAAAAAGTTAAATGTTGGTTATTTAATAGTAGGTAAGAAGACTTACAGCAATGTAAAAACATTTTTAAAATTTAGAACAGAATCAGTTAGAAGGCTTTTAAAACTAATAGGTGGTAGGAATGCATTAATTCAACAGCTAAAAAAAGCATTCAGAAAATCTAGTTGCACTTTTTACTACTTAAACATTACTTTAAAGCAAACTTTAAAAAGAATTTTCAACTGGATACGTACAGACTTCAACCGTTCTGTTGGAGTCAGTCACAGACATACCAGATAGAGTTTGCATTTTTTTCAGAGCAGGAAGAAATAGTCTGGATTTCTTGTGTTGTATTAAGCTGTCCAAAACATACATCTCATTTATGGAAAATAGGTCATATCCCAAGCAATTACTATGAAGAAAGTGAAAAAATATTTTGAAGAAAAAACCCTTGAACTCAAAGTATGAACTTGGAAAATGCACACCATCAAAGACTCCAGATGAATTACTGGACAAAATGACTAGGGCAGTGAATTAAATCATTATGGAAATGACAACTTTGTGACGCAAAAGCCTGTGTAACACCTCTGTCTCTTAAGTTATAACCACGTATTCCTTGCTCAGCAAAGCTTTGCTATTGCATGTAATGAAAGCTTAGAGTGTTCCAGGACATAAGACACACAATGTTTTTTCCTGATGGTTTACCACATTCTGCTGCTGAAAACTAATAGAAAGTCAACTGTGCTTAGTTATTGCTTTCTAATAGAAAAAGTGTTTAGCAGTTGGTAAGAACTATTTTTTCACTGTGGCAGACACTACCTATTCCTTATAAGTTAGTGTATGTTCTGTTATATTTGTGTTGTATAGCATTAAAAAGATACAGTGCTTCTCAATTTTACCTTTTCAGCTCTTAGCCTTTCTTCAAGGATTATTTACATTTTACCATGAAGGATATGAACTGGCTCAGGAGTTTGCACCATACAAGCAGCAGCTGCAGTTCAATTTGCAGAACGTAAGGATGATTTGTATTTACACCATTTTCTTTGCTAATTTCATTTCAGGATATTAAAGTAGACTCATAGGACTTTATTGGAACTCTAAATCTTTCAATGTTTTAGTAAGCTAAAATCAAAGTACTATATGAATAGGCAAAAGTTAGTTTTGGTAAGGTTAAATGTAATGAAGATTCCTGTCAACAAATAACTTCGGAAAAATTAATCTTCAGATAGTTAATTTGTGATTTCCAGGTTAAAATTTTGGGAACGAGAACCGGAAAAGAAGGACGGCGGCGAAGTTTTTTATAAGAAAACATAGTAGTCCAGATAGGTTTAAACATGTGTAAATGCTTTCTTGAGAGTAGGGCCTGTCTTCTGGAGTAAGTATGTGTTCCAAAAATGCTCCCAACTAGTATAAAATGATGCAGTTTGTTTCTTTAAGGTCACGGATTGCCACAAAAAGCGTGTCCTGCTGTCTGCTAGCTTCCCACTGTATATAAAGCACACATAGGAAGCCATTCTCTGGCTGTACTCTGGATTTCAGAAGTAACAAAAATGCATTTAATTAACATGCTTTTCCACTTAGCATAGCTACTGTATACAAGGCTATATTTATTTCACTGCGTAACTCAGATATTACACTTCCAGGGACATACAAGTAAGTAGATACAAAACAACTTTAAACGTGATTTGCATTAGAACCACTATCATTTGCTTTCAAAGCAAAAAGTGAAGTTCAGCATGTTAATATTGGGCCAGCCCTAAATTTTTCATGACGAGTAACTTCAAAGTACAGAACAAATTAACAGAGAGTGAAGGAATTCTATCATTTACTTCAAAAGCTTTATTTTTGGTGTGACTCCATTTCTTATCCATTGCATTCTTTCAAGAAAAGATACTCACCAAACAGAAATTTTTGTGGCTCCACTAGAGTCAAAGAAGCTACGACAGTTTAGAAGATCTGACATCAGCTTTTGTGGGTAGTGCCTTTGCCACTGAACTTAGGGAACATGAAACAAGTCTGGGAATACAAAAGCACCTTACTGTGCTCAACTCCTATTCCCTGTGGTTACTGAAAAATAAACCACTGACATTTTCCCTGGAGCATCTTGCTATTAGAGAGGCATATGTTGGCTCAGAGTCGGAAGACAGCATTGGCTTAGCACTGTTAATGTAGATCCACTTTCTTAGGAGTACTGCACTCTTCCAGGTTTTGCTGCAATTAAGTGTGAGCAGCACACCTCCCTAGCCCTCTCCCCTTTTATGTCTGTTGTTCATATGTCGGTATAGATCATTTAAAACACTGCTTGAGGGAATAAGGCAAAACCTCCTAGATGATTAACCTTTTCCTTTTGGATCGAAATGCAAATGTTCTCTGTCTGTAGAGCATCTCAGCGCCTTCTCCTTTCAAATGATGTATTTGCAACTTTCGGTTTGCAAAGACTCTTTCAGATAAAGGCACAAGGGGTCAGTGTTGTTACACAGCACAGTTTCAGTGAAAGAGAAAAATGTGCTTCAGTCCAGAGATTTATTTACTTTAATATGGCAAGTTCTGAGGAGCATGAGTCCACAGAACAGACCAAATTGGCATTGTAAGTCAGAATATGTGAGTAACTTCTATACGCCTATCTATAGAAACAGACTTATTAAAGGATTTTTTCAATTTTAATGTTAATTAAAAAATAGTTCATCTGAAAAGTTCAGAGAAGAATCTTACCTCCCTCTCTAATAATAATGCTTGTCTTCAAGAAGAAGATTTAACATGTGTATTATCATACTACTCTGCAACTCCATGAGTGGCCCACAAAAAGGGGAAAGTATTCACCAGTGTATAAAGTTCTAGGAGTATTTTTCTGACTAGAGTCCATAAGATGACTTTGCAGAAACATTACAAAAAATCTTTATTCTTCTCCATTACCTGTAGGAACAAAGTGTTCAACATCTGGTATATTATCAGCAACCCCTCAAACCTCTGGCACCTCATAATAATTCTCCTCTACTATACAGTGCTAGGTGTGTGGAGGGAAACCTGGCCTCACTGAATTCAATAGGAAAAAATGTCCATTTACAGGCATATAGATATTAGCAAAAACAATTAACCCACCTTTGTACCTAATTGTTTGCTTGGTGAGATGGCTGGTTACACACGTGATATTTAGGACAGACACAGTACTTCCATGCTTTTGGCACAATTCTGCCACTTGTGACCTGTTTCTTACCTAGTATATTTATGTTATACTTAACTCTGGTGTTTGCATAGTCCTATTAAAAAATGTTCGTGACTCCCAGTAACCTGCCTATTCTGATTATCAGCAGCTGTGGTATTACTGCAGATACAGATGCATAGAACATTTGCCTCTTCCGTGTGTGGAGAGACCGAAGCTGTCTAGAGACATTAGCCTGGCATTAACCCAAGTTAGTGTTTTCTGCATTGTACTTCAAGCGGTTCAGTGGGACTTACTGCTTCAGGTTTGGGGCTATGCTATTGGGAGCTTCTAATGTAGCCTGGCTTCTGTCTGTGTATCCCACAGTACACAGAGAGAAAGCCTGCATCTGTCTGCAAAATACTGTGTAAGCAAACCTAAAGATATGAAATGACCTCCTTTTCTGAGGTTAGTGACCCGCAGAAAGAGGAACCTTACCATTCTCAACTATGTTTCCTTAAGCACTTGTGTGCTTAAGTTGAATTCCTCGTTACTATGTTATT
This sequence comes from Vanellus vanellus, assembly GCF_965231255.1. Taxonomy (NCBI): domain Eukaryota; kingdom Metazoa; phylum Chordata; class Aves; order Charadriiformes; family Charadriidae; genus Vanellus; species Vanellus vanellus. Next base: position 207,891,176 of record NC_138905.1, on the reverse strand, counting down.
CCTAGGCTTCGAGAGCAATTAAGAGTATTATTCTGTATTGCTTATTTTTTTTTTCCTTTTATGTCTCTGGCAAATGGTTCTGTTGGTCTCCAATACAGCCTCCTTGGCATTATCAGTAATTATTTATTCATTGGTGGTTTTGTACTTGCATGAGATAATGTGGGGTTTTTTGTTTGTTTCTTTTTCCGGGTATTAGACCCGGAATAACTTTGAAAGCACGAGGCAGGAAGTGGAGAGACTCATGCAAAGAATGAAGTCAGCCAACCAGGATTACAGACCACCAAGTCAATGGACGATGGAAGGCTATCTCTATGTTCAGGAGAAACGTGAGTAAAACAGATGTACCTTTTAATTTGATTTGAAAGGCACAGCAACAAATGCAAGGACAGGAAAATGTTTTAGTTAGCCGGACTACACAACAGCTCTGTGTTTGAATGTCTGCAGACTTCTGTTGTTGTTGCTTTTCAAAAGAAAGGTGTTTGACTACTCCAAAAGCACTCAGAGTAGCTACAGTCAGATGGAATGATGATCAAAACACTTGTAAGCAACTCAGCTCCCGCCCCCTGGGTCCTTGTGAGTAGGTCCCTGCTGTTGGCCACCCCAGTGGCTTACTGGTAGCAAGCTCTGCTCTGGCTGCCCACCTTGTGCCTTTCCTCAGAAGCTGCAAGCTCCCAGCACTCTGCTTTGACACTACCTGCCAAATTCTGCGCTCTTCTGTACTTTCTCCGCCTGGACAGGGCCCATAGTTCACTCAGCAGAAGCAATTTCCACCGTCTACCAGGGATCTTCAATGACCCAGCCACCTTAAGACTAAATTAACATCCACAAAACAGAAAACAAAGGTGAAAGAATAAAAGTCATTTAAATACAGTCTGTCACCTTCAAAATAGCTGCAGACCTATACCTATGTTTTATTCGCTTCATGAGACATGAGAATGAAGTGATGAGCTAAATGAAGGAATAGAACTAAAGTTGTCCTAGGTGTCTGAAACTGCTTGGAAGAGCCTAGCAATACATCATGTTATGAATGAAAAGAACCAGGAAATATGTGAAAAGTCAAATGAGAGAATTCAAAATTGTACGTCACCTGAAGTATCAACTGCCACTGTTTTACACTCTAACTGGTATAGAAAACCAAGCCAAACTAGCTGTGTTAGGCAAAACCCTCAGTAAAATAGTTTTCATTGCATGGGGTACCCAGATTTATATATTTATTTGTTCATTTTTCTATTTGCTGTGGAATCAGCCTGACACTAGAAAAGCATATAGCAGTGTTTTGAGATAGTGTGTACATGCATGTGCAAGTTTGACATTCCTGCAAAAATTATTAAATACAGCTTTGCACCTGATTTCTCAATCTAAGAATAAATAGAAGGCATCTGGATACAGAATTCCTGTGTCAAACTTGACCCCACTCAACCTCAGTTTTAAGGATATCTTCTTCATTGTTCCCCTTTTATATGATAACTGAAGAGACTACATAGGGTTATAGATAATTGGTTTTCCAAATAACATAATGAAATTAATCTTCATTCCATATGTGAGCTAAAAGAAAGAAACTTCAATGCTTACCATAGTTAACTTCAGCCACTTTTACCCTCAGTAGCACAGAAAGTTTTAAGAAGACCTTCTATGTTTTAATTGAGTAACAATGATAAAAGAAGCCTGTGTTAAGTGGAAATTACACTGAGCCCTGCTAATGGGGGAGGCAGAAAAAGAGTGAAGCATTGGGCACACGCTGTGCTTCATTAAATAGCGAGAGGCCAACTTGACATCCTCTTGCTGAAAAGAAATTTGTTCATTAGTTTATTTCAGAGTAACAGGATCTGTAATCTCTGTGTCAGTGGGGGAGGTACTAGTTGTATGTTTCCTTGTCATGCATGTTTCCTTTCCTACAACCATCATCCCACAGGCTCTTGTCAGATTATGGGCAACTGGGTGAATTGTTTGCTATTCTTGAGAGTAAATCCTGTATATGTTTATTACTGGTATGCATGGTGGTAAATGTCTTTTTTTGAAAAAAAAAAAAAAAAAAAAAAGGGCACTAGGCCATAAATTGTTTTCATGTAGATGGATGGTCATGAGTAACACAAAGTTGCAATGTAGGTGTCTGGCTACAATTTTTTAATGAAAAAGAGGTGGGTTCTAAACTCATCTAAAACCACTTTGAGAGTGCTCATCCTTCTTGTATGTGCTAAAACAGTTAATAAAATGCCATCAGAGGAAAAATTGATTTAGAATAATTATAGATTTTGTTTTGCTAAGTGAAAATAAGTTAAAATATAGGAACAGGACAGCTAATTTCTAAGGATGGGTAACCAGTTTACTTTTGAATTCATGAAATTACTTTCCTGCAAAATGCAGTCAATAGGAGAATTTTCTCCAAGTCAGCATAACAGATCATATAAATTTCCACATCTATGTTTCTGGATTGCCAGACATCGGACTTACATGACTGATGCAATCTCTTATATATCCTCCACCTTTGTGGAAGGCTACATTTAGAAGGTAACACCATTGTTTTTATACAAAACTACTAGGTTTGATTTTAACACCTCCGGTTTTTATTTAACTGTTTACAGTTCTTTAAAAAAAAACAAACACAAAACCCTTAAAACACTTTTTTTTAACTCAGAGCTCATTTCATTTTAAAAAGGATTAAAAGGTCCAGATATACTATACTTTGAAAAAATCAGTATCATATTTTTCCCGTGAGTAACTCCCATTGAAATGAATTGGAATATCATATGTGAGTTGAAAGTATCATCTAGTCCTTTCCTATTCTGAATTTACACAGTAGTTACAATACTGCATTTTATATATATATATATATATATATATATATATATATGTATTTTGCTTTGGCACGTACATTTGCGATGGCTCTGCAGAGAGGGGCCATGTTTGAATGCTAAGCTCTGGAGCATAATGCTGTCCAAGAGGAAAGAAATGCTTTTCCTTCTTGGTACCTCCTCACACAGCCATTGGGTTTGGTGTCTGCAGCTGAGTACCCAGAAGCTGCGTCAGTGCTAGTAAAATAAAAGGGGCTCTACTCTGCCATTGAGACAAGCTTGCACAAAATATCCCACCCTCTGCTAAATTTCCTGTCCTCAAAAATCAAGAAGCTTTGTCCAAGTTACCTATTGACTATGTGTTACCTAGTGGCTGTGAATGCTGCCAGCACTGTTTATTAACCAGTGCAGTTACAGCCATAATGTTCTGGCCCAAGGGGGAGCAGTCAGACTGCAAAAACCTGAATTATCCTGTCCTGTGCAGTGTACCACCCCTCCAGATGCATCTGTAAGAATCCGGGATCTTATATTTGCTCTGTGCTACAGTAAACATCGTTTTTTCCAGGGAATTGTGGGACATCTTAGCTGTACTTCTAGGATGTGGAGAGAATTATGGAAACAGTGGGAGGATTTACGCCCTGTCCTCACAGCAAAGAACACATTATAAATACCTGTATCTAAGCTAGGTTAGCGGACAAAGTTTAAAATACCATTGAGCTTAAGCTCAAGAGGGTTTTCTCTTTAGGTTCACTGAAGGTTCACAGCAATGCCTGAGCAAAGCTGTGGATAATCCAGGAGTGAAAATGTCTTCTGCATCAGAGATCCTACACTTTGCAGTAGTATTAAGAAGTAGTGTGGTGTAACCTCTCCAGGACAAGGCTAAAAGTTAGGGGAGTTTTTGATTTTGTGGGCTACATGTGGATGCTGTTGTGTTTCATTTCTCCACTCTATATAACTCTAACTAAAAGAGTGATAAAATGCTAAAATAATTATTTTTAATACTATCTGTCTTTAATCTAGGACCTCTTGGATTTACATGGGTAAAACATTACTGCACTTACGATAAAGGAACAAAAACATTTACCATGAGCATAGCTGAAACAAAATCTGGTGGAAAAGTGGTGAGTTGCACATGCATGAATGCATACATGAACTGTATATTCCATCTTTTGTATTAAGCATTCAGAAACTGTTAAAAGAAAAATGGGGTGAACAAAGCATAAGGCTGTTTTCATACATGAAGCAATACATGTCTTATATAGCATAGATAAATATTTAAATAAAAATATTTCTTTTAAAACGTATATAAGCCACATATGAAATAACTTCTCTAATGTGATGGTTCCAAATGCATAGGTAATCAATACCATTTGCACAGAATCATAGAATGGATGAGGTTTGGAAGGGAGCACTGGAGATCGTCTAGTTTAATCTCAGTGCAGGGTCGACCAGAGCAGCTTAGCGAGGCCTGTGTCCAGTTGGGTTTTAGATATCTCCAAGGCTGGAGACCCTGAAACTTCTGCGGGCAACCTGTTTCAGCATTTGACCACCGTAAAAAAGCTTTTTCTTAAGTTCAAATGGAATTACCCGTATTTCAGTTTGTGCCCATTGCCTCTTGTCCTTTCACTGACACCACTGAGAGGAATCTGACTCAGTCTTCTATACTCCTTCCCATCGGGAATCACTGATATGATCCCTCTTCTCCAGGCTGAGCAGTCCCAGCTCTCTCAGATTCTCCTCCACAGATGCTCCAATTCCTTAATCATCTTGATAGCCCTTATCTGGACCTGTACATCACTGTCTCTGTTGTCTGGAGGAGCCCAGCACTGGACATAGCACTCCAGATGTGTCTCCCCAGTGCTGAACAGAGGGTGAGGATCACCTCCCTTGACCTGCTGGCAATGCTCTGCCTTGATGCAGCCCAGGAGGCTCTTGGCCTTCTTTGCTGCAAGGGCATATTGCTGGCTTTTGGTGAACTTGTCACCCACCAAGACCTGCAGGTCCTTTTCTGCCAAGCTGCCTTCCATCCTGTCAGCCCCAGCATGTCCTGGTGCCTGGGGTTATTCCTTTTCATGCTAAATAGTGCTGGCCCTAGTATTGACCCCTGTGGTGTACCACTAGTGGCTGGCTGCAGCTGGACTTCTGCTGTGAGCTCAGCAGTTCAGCCAGTTTTCAGTCCACTTCACCATCTATTTATCTAGCCTGTACTTCACCAGTTTGTCTATGAGGATGTAGTAGGAAGCATATTACTGTAGTAGGATGGCTGGCTAAACTTGAGATAAACAGTATTCTTTGTTCTTCCATCATCCACTGAGCCATCCTTCACATTGTAGAGGGCTATCAAGTTGATCCTGCATGATTTACCCTTCATTAAATCCATGCTGACTACTTCCAGTCACCTTTCTGTTCTTAACATGTTTGGAAATGCTTTCCAGGATTATTCACTTCATCAGCTTCGCGGAGATCAAGGTGATGCAGACTGGCCTGTAGTTCCCCATAGGACAAGAGGAAATGGGCTCAAGTTGCACCAGGGGAGGTTAGATTGGTTATTAGGAAAAATTTCTTCACCAAAGGGGTTGTCAAGGATTGGAACAGGCTGCCCAGGGAAGTGGTGGAGTCACCATCCATGGAGGTGGTGAGATGCGTAGATGTGGTGCTCAGGGACGTAGTTTAGTGGTGGACTTGGCAATGTTAGGTTTACGGTTGGACTCAGTGATCTTAAAGGTCTTTTCCAACATAAATGATTCTGTGATTCTATATCCTTCTCCTTGCTCTTCTTGAAGACAGGAGTGACATTTGCTTTCTCCCATTCCTCAGAAACTCCCCTGAATGCATCAGCCTTTCCAATATTATAGAGTGGCCTCACAGTGATGATGGCCAGAACTAGAAGTTAGTCAGCTTTATTTTTTGAAAACTTTTAATCTACATGTGAGAGTTGATACAATTATATGATATTCATTCTAACATATAACATATAATCATGTTATATATGCAGATGTTTGTAAAGTTTTGAATTTAAGGAGTTTTCTGAAATATAAAGATTTAATAACATATATGTGACAGAAAGCTATTAACTGTAGTCTTACTTCATATACAGAGAAATTATTGTATACATTCCTAAATAATTTTAAGACATGTTAAGACATGTCTTTGAACTGTTCACCTATCTTAAGACATGTTCTTTGAACTGTTCATACAGTTAAATGTAAGATGTGAAGCCAAAGTACATCAGTATACTGCCTGTGCTAATTTTGTTTTGTTTTGTTTTATAGAATGGCCTTGTCACAAGCTCACCAGAAATATTCAAGCTAAAATCTTGCATCAGGAGAAAGACAGATTCAATTGACAAACGTTTCTGTTTCGATATTGAAGTATTTGAGAGGTTTGAATTTTTTTCATTGTGTTAACAAATTGACTAAACTAAAATTAGAAGCACTTGCAACCAATATATAATAATTACTCCTGTAAAAGGAACGTGTATTTCTCAGTACGCTTGTATCCAGACAAACTAGGCTTTCAAGACCTTTTTTTCTAACAAAGTTCACTATATTGCGTATGTGTTGTCTTAACTACATTATGTTTGCATGCAGATACAAGGTGGATTCTCACAGAACCTGTAGCACAACTGACTACCGTCTTTTAGGAAGAGATCATAATTTTTTTATATAAATACTTATTAATAAGCATATTCTGTACCAATCTCTATTTCTTTCTGAAATGTATGATAGCATGTCATTTTTCTTTGTCAAAAATTACTTCTACATTTTTTTTCATTTATTCCCGAATATTATAATTTTATAAGATAGATGAAAACAGCTTTTTTGTATTTGAAGTATGAGTACATAATACTTTGTAAAAGTATTTTTTTCAAGCTTGGGAATAAAGAGAAATATTGGATTTTTTTTTTTGCTTAAAAGGTCATAAATAGACTGACTTTTGTAGTCATTTTCTTAAGAAATATTTTATGACTATTACTGTCACTTTAAATTCCATTCAGAACTGCTGTATTTACATGATAATTTTGAGGATACTTTGGTACTTTCAAATACAATACATTGTTTTTCTAAAATAAACTTCTGATTGAGTTCAGGTTTAAGAAATAGAAATTTGATACGAACAAATGTTGAGACTAATTGGTCTCTTGAAAGCTTCTAAGCTTGAATTGTCAGGTTGAGTTTGAAACTGGTAGCTGTCTCTTTCTAAGTAGAGTTGCATTGATTAGACACATCTGTGGCAGTACCATTGTAATGTATTCACAAGTGAGTGTTGTCTCTTCTCTCTCCCCTTTGCTCTGCTAGAAAACACACAGTTCAAAAAAACTGCACAGAACAATTAGTTCCATCTGCAGTTCTTCACGTTTTCATCAAAGAGATAGTTATAGGCACTTTTAATGTATTATTTATTCCTTTTGACATTATGATTGATTACAAACGTGCATGGCCTATAAGGTAAAGACATTCTGGAAACTTAGAAAGGCGAATAGGATACAAAGTTACTTGGTCATTATTGTTGGGATCTAACTTTCACAGGCTGATAGAAAGTTCGCTTTTCCAATTGATCTGGTATTCAGCAGGGAAGTAGTGAATTTTTGTACAGGTCAGCAGAGGAGATAAATAGGCAATGAAATACCTAGAAATATTTGGTGGGAGTTCAAATACAAGGACAACATTAATCTCTTCTGAATCTCATGTTGGTAAAACTCGGGCTTCCCCTAAGAAGGAGAAGGTGCAGCAGCTGTTACTGGTGTCAGTAACTGGCTAAGAACGTGAGCAAGTTCATATAAATACAAACACAGCACTGGAATACTGAGGATTCAAAAAGACTGTGATAATGATTACATTTCAACTAATTTTAAATTCAAGACTTAATATTCTTTACTCGGAGTATAAAGTTGGACATCACCTGCAAAATGCAGTAAAACTTTAAAAGACATTGACATGAATAAAAGATAAATTTCCTAAGTAACGTGAGGGTATGACTTTACATCATAAAAGACCTCTTTTTAAAAATGTGCAGCTACATCAGTCTTCAAAATTCTGTTGCAAGATTTTATGGGTAACTCCTGTCTCCAAACACCTTATCCTACAGAGCTAATTCTTTCCTTACATTATTATATGCAACTTTGTATGAAATATTATATGAAATATTATTTTATTAAAACATTGGAAAACCATGCGGACTGATGTGCACATCTCATTTCATGAAAGAAACATGTTAACTGAAATAAACCCTTGTGAACAACTAACGGAGAACACACACCCTTCTAATTGACATAACTAATTTAAAATTTACTTAGGTGTTTTTTACACCTAAGTTCAGCTCAGACTTCTTGTAAAAACTGTTCTAGAGGTTACACCATCTTATTTGTACTGAAGCTAAGGTAACATCAAAAAGTGTGTTTCACCTTAAGTGTAATTTTAATTTCTGAGAAATCACCAACTATTTCAGTAAATAGAGAGGAAGTTAGTTCAAAATGTATTTGAGTTGGTTTGGGTTTTTTTTTGTTTGTTTTGAGGATACTAATATCTAGGGATTATAGTGTCAGATATTTGAGTGTTAAAACATGCTATACAATGACTGCAAACTTGGCCAACAAATTAAATCAGAAACCCAGAGCTAAAATCAGGTATCTCTAAGCTTGGAGTAAAATGACACTCAGAAATTTCTGTTCTTTCTGTACATGGTGACCAAAGGACTATGAGTATAAATGCAAATTTTCAACTGAAATATTAAGCAGTGGTCACAAAAAAAAAAAAAAAATCAGTTTCTATTTCTAAAAATGTTTTTGAGAGAAAAATTCCTGGGTAAAAATCTGTGGGTAGGTAGCAAGATGGAATATTAAAACAGAAATAAAATTAGACTTCAAGAAAATAGAAAAACATTTACACATCTTAGTCTGGACTGACTGTATCTATTTACACTTGTGCTAGTAGATAGCAAACAAAATACTCAGCTTGGCATTTTTATGTGTAAGAGCAGGGCTTGCTCCTCCTTCAGTGTTTTGGTGTATGTGTGTGAATGCACATTTTGATATTTTATATTGTCCAGAAGCTTTCTTGCATGCTTTTTAAATACAGGTTGACAAAGTAGGTCTTTTGGAGGAGGTGGGAAAGGATGAGGGGTTTTTTTGATTACTTATTTTTAGGGTGTAAGATGAATACCTAGTAAAAACTATAGTATCTTTTATTTGTGAACCTACCATAGAAAAATCAGAGTTTTGGACAGTTTGCTGAAAGTTTTAAGCAGAGACAACCTACACTGGTGTGGGAGCAGGACTTTTTAAAATGGACTGTCTTATGTGCATTCTGTGTTGGAAAATCAGTGAATTACTTTCAAAGCATTTCTTAAAGAACTCATTTGCCTGTGATCACAAGTAGAAAGAACTGGGTTTTTTTGAATCCTCTCAAATAGAAAATTCCTCTGCTGTGACAGTACTCAGCTCAATTGGCTTTACAGCTCCGTATTTAAGATACTGTCTCAAAGTGCACTTAATAGGCAACCGTTTTAGGGCACATTACTTTTGACCGACTTTGGATGTTTGTTTTGGGATATGATGACTTTTAGATTAAAAGTAAGTACTTCTCTTCATTGGCTATGAAAGGAATGTAGATAACTAGCTCAGGCATAGATGCATTTAGTCAAATTGAGCTGATGCATCTTGCCCTTAAGTTTTCCACCCTAAACATCTTGCCACTGAAAAATAATGGGTTGTACTGGATCCTGTTTGCAGGTGTACAACTCCTCTTGCAATATAGATGCGCCTAATACCTATTAGAGGGTTGTAGCACTTAGGACTAGGCATCTAAAATTACATGTTGCAGTACCAAACTTTTAAAAAACAGACTTGGTTTTAAATCTGGCTCAAAGTTATTGTATTTTTTCAGAAGCCATCAACTTTCTTTTACTTCTCTGTCTTTTATATATTCGCTTCATGTCAATATACATTTGGATTCTGACTTCGGATACTGTTTGAGAAAAAGAAATTAGTAACTTCAATGTATATGTATGTTTTTGACAGACCTGGAATTATCACATTGCAAGCTTTTTCAGAATCCAACCGAAAACTTTGGCTCGAAGCTATGGATGGAAAGGAACCAGTAAGGATATTTTTTCATTTTCTTCTTTTTACAGTTTTGTGGCACACATATTAAAGAAAGAAGCTAGTATGCTTTTCAGATACTGTGTTACATACAGGCAAATACAGTTCTGCTTTTTGTGAGACATCGCAAATATACAGTGAAGACAGGTACAAAGTAGAATAGCAGAACTATTAGTGAATTTAAGTCTTTATTTCTGTATTATTATTTTATGTTAGGATATTTAACGTTTAAGTAATATGATAGCATATTGTTTGATAGGATTCATGGTTCATATAACATATGTAAAGTGGTAGTTTCTGTACTGGTAAAGACAAACAAACCATCTTTTGGGCAGCATCGTGGGGTAAACAATTAGCACCGTCTTGAAAGACACTGCAGAGAGCACATAAATGTGTCAAAAGCGAAAGACAGGCTTGCCTGAGATTTCTTCCCAGTATTAATCTGCTTTTGAAATAGTGACTGAATGACGATGATGCCAGACCTGTACCCAAGGCGAAAAAAATGGTCGATTGGTTTTACGAGATAGCTGAGTCTTTTTACAAGCTTCTAGTTTGATTGAAACAGTACAGAAATAAGATCAGTAGTAGTATTGACATTTAACCCATTTGGAGTCCGCGAATCTGACTTCTAACACATTTTAGGTGCCTATAAATTTAACACTGTTAAATCCCTAGTCAATCTAGAATCTCAAGGCCATCCTGAATAGGTTTCTGGGACACATGCCACTGGCCCTCTGCCTTCTCTCCCAGAAGATCAGCTGTGTAAAACTGCAAACACAACCAAAAACAGTGGGTTGTTGCCCTCACCACCTGCTCAGATCCCAGCGCAGGGCTGTTAACCTGGGTGAGTGCTGTGGGGTAAACGTCAAGAGAAGGTGAACAGCAAGGCTGGCTTTCCCCTAGCAGCAGGCTAATACACAGCATGTTGCAGCTAGCTTAAGAACTACCAACAAACCTGGCAATAAATTTAAATTAAATTTAAAGCACAGACATTGACATGTTGCGGTTTGGTTTTTTTTTACAGATCTACACACTACCAGCCATTATTAGCAAGAAGGAAGAAAGTAAGCACTCTATGTAGTGTTACCAAATATTGATAGATTTCTGTAATGTCCTGGTTTCTAAATATGTGTGTGTGTGAGAGATAATAATTGTTTTACTTTTTCTTTCTATTGCTGTGAAATAACTGTTGGATTACATGATTGGGTTACACAACAGCACATCCAAAATTATGTAAACAATGAGAAAGCCTTCAGCTTTTGTATTACAATCAAACATAAGTTAGAAGAAAATTTGATTGGCTCCAAAGCTACAATCAATATATTTAACAAATCTGTAAAAAGTTTCTATCAGTAGTCTGTATACCTAAATGTAAATACATGCCAGTGTGTTGAAATAATATGCCTATATGGATCAAATCTTTTTGGATTTAGGTGTATATGCTCCTATTACACATACACTGAGTAATAAAATGAGTATATTTAAAGATTCTATGCAATTTATGTGTACAATTGTATTAACATATTAACACGTATGTTATTAACATAATATTATATTAACACAAACACATAAAAATAATTTAAATATATGTGTGGATGTGTGTATCTCAGAGAGAGAGTTGTGTCATATAATGACATACATCTTCATAGGAGGTATATTTGAGACTCTGGAAATTGAAAATTTAATCCACTACCTCTGGGTTTTATATGATGATGTTTCTTTTAATGGTGGCAAATAAGCTGCTTTAAGATCTTTATTTAGCTAGTTAGAGCAGTGATCATTGAAATACAAAAATTAAAGAGAAGTACATTCACTTCAAATAAGTTCACTCATTAGAGTCAATAACAAAGATTGTGTTCCTGTGTTACCATTTTATGAGCGGTTATGTGCATTTGCAATGAACAAAGAATGTTGTTGTGTTAAAACCAACAAATATATTTTGTTCACAGTGTCGGTCCTGATCTCTTAAAAGCATTTTCCTCAGTAGAAGGAAGGGAGTACAGGAATTTACTTTTAAAGCAACAAGCTTTCAGCTGTATGGGTAGAGGGGCTACTGATTTCTGGGAAAGACAGTAGAATATTCTGCTCCTAATGATACACTAGTGATTAGAAAGTTGGATTTTGACACCAGGACACCTTACCACTCAAAATACAAGAATGCTATTACAGAATAAGTATCATAATCTCATGGATAGATGTGTATCAGTCCTTGACTAATGTGTGAATGTAGCTACACATGCAGATTTTGTGTATTGATAAGTTAGATAATAATTACCTTTTTTTCTTCTTTTTATAGTGTTCTTAAATGAAGCAGGTTTCAACTTTGTGAGGAAATGTATTCATGCTGTAGAAACAAGAGGTGTGTATTAAATCACAAATTATGTGTGGGTATTTTTTCTCAAATATTACTTTGATTAATTCTACATGTTTTACAACTGTGCTTTGGAGTGTGTCCATCATTTGGTTTGTACTTTTCACATTTTATCTGTGTGCTTTACGCTTAAAACTGTTGCGACAAGTTCCAACAACAGTTCCTAACATATCATTTAAGTGCCTTTTTTAAACACTTTCTGTAATGTTGTGTTGTTTAGACAGTTTATTACGCAGTTGTGCAAATCTTTATTCTTCGATTTGTGTGTACCGATTTGTGCTTTCTCATGGTAAAACTGTAGGGAGCCTCAGCTCCCAACTTTGGTTTCTGATGTGAAACCTGAAGACCAAAAAGTAGCATGAATACTCTCTGCTGGAACATCTTTTTTACAGAGCATAACTCCTATCATTTCATTCACTCATTTTGTACACGGTTTATCCATTTTTTTAAATGTTTGGAAACTTACTTTTAGTAGTGGCAATGTCCAAAAAGAAAATAATAATCACTGTACTGATGAGGTGATACCTTGCAACTCACAGCATTTTTTAATTATCCCCTTCCAAATGAAGAGGTATGGCTGTATTGTCTTTCATAAAAAGAGGTAACCTGTTCCTGTCCATGCACTGAACTGTCAGTGCGCAGCTCTCTTCTAATCGAAAAGCTGTGGGGTCTCTCTGTGCAACAGTGAGCCCAACGTGCATTCAGTTTCTCAGGTAACAGTGTTACTTAGCTTTTGAATCACTGCTGACCGAGAACTTTTTTTGGGGGGGAAGGTTTTGGAACAAAACACCTGGGTTGTCTAAATGAGATCAGACTTCAGAATGCTGTTTTCAAAGGAAAAGTAGACAATTTTTAAATGGTAAGACTTGAGGTGAGGGGAAGGGAAGACTTTTAAATCCTGATGATTTTAAAAGGCAGTTAAAAACAATAAAATTATCATCACTGAAATACAGAAATACTGTGTTGTGGATGTCATACTTTAAACATTAGTTGTTATTAGTATCTATGCTATTAAAAAAAAAAACAGTGATTGAAACTTATGAGTAAATTGGGCCTTGACTGTCTCTATTCCGCATGGGGATCCATACATAACATATAAGTTCTCAGTGTCAGTGCTGCAACAATATGCAGTCTATGTTTTTATTTTGGGTAAAATCATTTCTCCTACAAATGTCCATCAAATCTTAATCGGAAGGGATGATGGTCTAAGCAAATACAGACGCATAGTAATTCCACTGAAATCTAGCTAAGATAAACTTGTTGACATGTAATGTGTTTTCAGACTACTTTGGGGTCTTATTTTTCACTTTTCCCAGCCATCTCCTGGTTGTTTGCTAATATGGGTGATTTCTATAAAAAAGGGTTCTGTTAATGTAAAATTATGATTAGTGTGTAGTGCGGTGTGGATTCAGTGGAATGCATTTGTTAATATCCCAGAAGAGAATTCAGTAGGGCAAAGCAGTATTCCAGAATGTAATTGTACAATTTTCCATAAATACATTTAGATGTTTTGAAAGCGTACACCAAGGATGCATTGGCGTATATTGAAATAGCCATATTTTCATTATTTTCATTATGCTTGTTTTCCCAATGTAGGTATTACAATCCTGGGGCTGTACAGAATAGGTGGTGTAAACTCTAAGGTACAAAAGCTGATGAATACCATATTTTGTAAGTATCTGAAGTGAACCTTTGTCAGCATGTAGTGTGTGCGCTGTGGTCCCTTTCACCTTAACTGCTGTGCTCAGAAGAGTGTGTTATAATATTTACAATTTTGCATGTGCACTTACTGCCACTAAATTGAGTTTGCAGTCTTAAAAAGTGATCCGTCTAACTAGGTTTTTGTGTGCATTGGTATTCAATTTCTGCATGTAATAATTGATATACATGGGCAAATTACTGATAAAATGCATTTCTTCTTTTAGCTTTAAAGTTCTATTTATTGGTATCTATTTGGCATTTTTCAGAAGTGTTCCAAAGCTTAGTTCTGTAACACAGCATAGCTCAGTTTAATAGACAGTTTTTCTGGTCTCACTTTTCTTGCTAATTTGACTCCCTGATGCCTGGCTTTAAATGTCTAAGCCAAATATATTATAGAATCATAGAATCATAGAATTATTAGTAATTCTCTGTTGACTTGAGCTTACTTTACACTTCAATACAGTACATATAGTTAATGTTTACAGGTACTAAATATAAGTGCTAAATTAATTTCTATTGATACTTTGGCAGAGATTAAAAGATTCAAATGTATTCAAATAGGTAGTTAAGCTGGCTAATAAGTAATCACATGAGCTAAATGACTAATCTGTTAGCTTCTGTTTTGCTGCTTTTCTAGTTAGTGTGCTAGTCAAATGATAACACAATCATAATTCAAATTTCTAACAGCCCCTAAATCTCCTCCTGATATGGATATTGATATGGAACTTTGGGACAATAAAACAATAACAAGTGGACTGAAAAACTACCTCAGGTAAGAGTGGTGCTACAGAAATCTCAGTATTCCTTTTCTGGCCCATTAATCTTTTGTTTATTGATATCATATTACATTTCTTGTGTCCGTTAGCATACTGATAATTGAGTATGCTATTATCTTGCCTAATATCCCTGTGATTATACGTAGTAATAAATACAAAATTTGTCATGCACTTTCTGCCTTATTAAGATAGTCATGCCTTATATAGCTCTAAATTTGGCAGAATTTAATTAATTACATATTTTTATTTAAAAAAATCTATGTTAGCCACAAAGCATGTTGTACTCAGTCTTTCTTTTCTGAATCCCTTAAGCTGCGTACCATGAGGTTTCAGGTTATCATTGCTGGAGCAAAATAAAAATCTCTGCAAAATCATAGGTTTTTATCCTGTGTTGTTGGTGTCTTCACAAACACAGTATCCCTCCCGCACTATCATTTTCTCTCAAAATTTTCGCTAATATGAGACAGAACTCTCAAGAAATGTGGTACTTTGGAGTTAACTCTTTTTTGGGTCTCAATATATGGCATTCAAAAGAAACATAATAAAAAGCATCGAATATGGATGGTGGATGTTCTATGTCTTCTAAAAAATCTAAATTTCCTAAACCAGTCACCTGGCAAAGGGCAGCATCAGAAATCCCTATTCACTCTGGAAAACATGCCTAGGATTTGTAGTGGAATGCTCACATAGAATTCATTGAAAAGAGTGTCTTTGGTTGAAGAAATTTGTGACACATCTTCAGAAGCACAAATCATTGTAGATACTGTATTTGTGAAATTAGAACATGAGCTAGCAGTAGCTGTGTGTTGGTGTCTATATCTCAATTCACAGTCTGCCTTTCAGAGGATGACTTCTAGGATCTCTCAGATCAGAATTTCAGTTGCAAATTTCATTGTCGTTTTACCTTTCTTGTGCCAAAGATTGCTTCTGCAGCCCACTGTACCATGTCCTGCAGCTGTATTTATTCCTGTTCTACAGTTTGGAAGCCAGAAAGCAATCAGTGCCAGTAGTATTTCCCTTATTAACTTACGTGGTGACACCAGATTCAACTCAGATTTTCAGACTATGTACATGATTGCATTGTATACTACTTGCAATCAGTCATCACTGAATTGGGTTTCCTACAGCATACAATATACATTGTGCAGATGTTGACAGCTCACATAATCATACCCGTAAAACTTTAAAAGACTTCGAGTAATGCAGTTTTTTAAATTTTATTTTTAATTTTTTCTTTTACAACCAGATGTCTTTCAGAACCACTTATGACTTTCAAGCTGCACAAAGATTTCATTGTTGCTGTTAGTAAGTAAAGTAATAAATACACTTTCATGAAAGCAATATTGTTTCTAACCTTTGATCTCTTCAGTTACTATCCTTATTTTTCTCCTTGGTCTATTATTCAGTGATCCAGCCATGGATCTGAGTTCTTCCGTGTCACTGTACAGCACGGTGCCACATGAAAGCCCTCAAAACAGAGAAGTCACACTAGATGAAGCTGTTCGGTGGTTTGTTCTGATCTTGTAGAGGTTCTGTGTGACTGCCTTCTGCATGAAATTTTGAGCCTTGATTTATATGTTTGTGTGTTTTATATGGGCTGATAATTCTTTTATGTTAATTAGATAGAGAGATAGTAAGATTGTTTTTCAAACTATTCCAGTTTAGAATTTGAAATTATTTCCCCACTTCCTCTTGCCCTGGTAAGAATAAAAGACACTCAAGAATTTTAGATATTTTAAATATCGAGAGGTAAAATCTTGGATCTCACTGAAGTGGCACACCAGGTCAAAATTGCCACAAATTTCATTAGTTCCAGTATTGGTGGTAACTGCTTTTGGCGAGTTACTTGAAATACCAATTTCAGAATGTTGTAATAAATATAATCAAATTGTTCTCATCATTTTAAAGGCTATTTGTGTTTGGCTTCTTGTAATGCATGCGTGTATTAGCATACAGGCATTGTTGCCATTTGTAGTCACATTTTAGCACACATTCTAATTTATCAACAATATTGTTTTCTGTTTAATAGAGTCAGATGATCAGAACTACAGAGTTGAGGCAGTGCATGCGCTTGTGCATAAGTTACCAGAGAAGAACAGAGAGATGCTGGACATCCTTATCAAGCACTTGGTCAAGTAATTATTTTTGATTTTTCTCTTTGGTATTATTGTAAGATGGGATTATTTCTGCTTTAAATTTGTAGTTGTTGCTCAATACACTCTCTGTGTTGAAACTTTTTAAATTACATTTAATTTCTAAAATGCTGTTCTCAATGTAGCTGAAGAATACTCACCGTAGAAACAAAATGAAAAATAACACCGCAAAGAGTCACCAAGATGACCAACTATGTTTATAAAATAAACCCACTCAATGTTTTCATTCACATTCCTACTTACTACAGGAACTGGCACTAATTAATTCTAAGAAAGATCTGAAACTGTGCTAAGGTGGATAGAAAACGCTGTTTTGAATCAGACTCAAGATCCCACATTTTTTCAGAAATGGAGAGTAGACTAATGTGATAATATTTGTCCTTCATGTTTGATCTTAGTTTTCTCTCTAACAGCTCTGAAGTGTAATATCATTTGAAAACACTAATTTGAAGTCTTATTATTTATATTTTTAGTATCTATATAAATGCCCAAACCCACTTTTGAATCTCCCTTGCTTCATCAGCTTCCTTAAGTATTAATTAAATGTCAGATGGAAAAGATTTTGCATTTCTTTGAACTGATGACCTTTTGTCTTCACTGAATTACACTTGGCACGTGCTGTGAGACAAAAAAGACATTTTTATTCTCTTATGTCTCTCTGTATCACTAGCTATGATTACATACCATTATTGCATTATAATTTATCCTGTTCCTGCATCAAATGTTATTTGTGTAAGTTTTACTAAGTCTTTGGTTGGTTTTCACCGGTATTTGCTGAATACTTTTTAATATGTATTATCCTTTCTGATTTAGGATGCTGTATACTTTTTACTACATTTATCAATGATCTGGGAATGTGAATACTGAAACAGCAGTTGTTCAGATAAGGCCCACATGACTGAGACTTGTAGAAGACATAAGAGAGGAGTACATATTGTTTTCATTCTGTTCGTTACATCCCAGCTATTTTGCTTTTTTTGATCACAGCTTGAGCCACAGCCTGCAGTAAGCTGTCTACAGTGAAGCCTAATACAGTTTTAATTCCTCTTGTAGACATGAGAACTTTGAAAATTTCTTTGATAGGAAATTATTTAGCCCTAATAAATTATTTTTAGCCCTTTATGTCATTAGCCCCTGGAGAGCTAACGTGATAGGGTGCTGCTGTGAATGCTTCCGTTGCAAAAACCAATTAGACAGACCTTGCATCTCATTAGACATGGGGTAACCCAGAGAACCAGGTAAAAGCATGTTTCCTATGTTTCCTTACTCAGGGAGTTGTTTGATTAGCTACAAATTATAATATCTACTGCTGTCTAAACCTTAAAAAGTTAAAACATTTAATAAGGGATTAATGATTTTGTAAAAGTTGCTTGTCTGGAAGCCCCAAAATTAGAAATATATACACATAGGAACTGACATATTTGTAGGCAGAGTTAGTTATAAGCAAGCATTTCTTTCTTGACCTCTTTTCCTGGCCTCTTTATTCTCAATGTGACCTCAGATGCATATCCAAAGAAAAGCATGCCTGCAGTATTCCCTTCTTTAGTTGTTCTCTTTAACTCTTGCCTGTCACATCTTTGATGCAATTCTCATTCCTGATAAATTTGACTTTATGGTTTTATACTGAAAACGTTCAGTTCTTTTCTTTCCAATGTTCAATTCACCCTTTGTAATTTTTCATATGATTTGCCAGCTGTTGTTTATGCCAGCAATTCTGCTGAGACTGAATTCAAAATTAGTCTCTGGAGTTTATTAGTTATCTTCCTTCTCATCTTTTTCCTACCACTGTGTGGAGATTGTTCAGGGAACAAATGGCAGATAAAGTGCCTAATTTTATGTAAATGTGAAAATATGAAAAAAACAACCTCCCGTTTCTTCATTCTTTTGTTTAAAATCCAATTTCAAAATGTGCATCCTTTCCCTATAATTCTTTTAGTTATTCAGTTCCTTTATGTATGCTTTTGTGTCTAGGTGAAAATACTATCTATACCTTTAACTGTGGGTAATAAAACAAGGATAATATTATTTTTTCTTGGTTTAGGTCTTAAGGTCTTTATGTTTCTGCCTACCTTGACTTTTGTGTCACTGAGCAAAATTAAATATGATCTAGATGTTGTGGGACGTAGGTCATGCTAAAAACAAACTAACAAACAAAATCAGCAAATCCTTAAAAGCACCCTGCAGAGAGGTGATATTGTATGAGTATATACTCAGTCAACAGCGAGGCAAACACGGCAAGTTTGGTGTTATTTTCTGATAGGTAACTCATTTTTTTGTTTTTAAACCCTCCTAGTCAAATTACCTGTTTGCTTTTAAGAATAAACTGTTCTTTGGTATAATTTAATAACAGCGTACTTTTCTAAGGTAGATAGTCAGGAGTCCGCAGTCTGGCGGTATCAAAAATTTACTGGTGATATATCAAAGAAAGAGATTTTGAGGAGAAGGCAACTACACCTTAACGAATGCCTTACAGGTACCTGAAATGCATGATTAGCTTGGCCTGTATTCAGTAGCCCAGCAACAGTAGCACTAGTTCAGGGGAAATTGGTTATCAAAATGATCCATTTACAGGCCTGGGTTTTTTCTCTTTTGCAAGAAATTGAGCCTTTGAAATGCTTTATAAAAAGTCCTTTCTGGTTACAATGATATTAAATTCACTGTTCCTTTTATTAACCAAGCTACCAAATTTGTAACCAAGGAAACCCAAACACAGGACAAACACTACTTTCTGTCTATGCTATAAGACTATTATGTTTGCATAAGAGACCTTAACAGTTACTCTGCAGCACAAAGCAGAATAACATTGCAAAGGGTTATTTTTTTAGGTTTTTCTAAAAAACCTAGAGATGAGTAATTCAAAATTCCATTTTCATTAAAATACTAGTGGACTTCCCAAACACCCCTTAGTCACCTAAACCAAACATAAGATCTGTTACAAAGAAAATTAGATTAAGATAATTGGCTAAAAATGTGCTTTAACAAGGTAGTCATTTTCATGTTACAGCTTCCAAATAACAATCTCTGTCATTGTGTCTGTCTGAAGTAAAATTTTGGAAAGATTTTTTTGGCATAACTTAATGAAGCAACATAGAAAACATGTAAGAAGAGAGGTATTTATTTTCCTGCACTTTATAATCACGTTGTCTCCAATACAAACCTCTTTCCCGTATTTCTCCTGCTTTTCAATGTAAATGGGATGCTGAAACATTCAGTTTGGAGTATTACTTTGTTGTAGAAGTAATCGTATAGTCTGTCTCATCTCTGTACCAGAATAACTCTACTGTTCTACTCATTCTGTGTATCAGTAGTGCCTACTCAACAGTGAGACTGAGAGAAAGAGTAATGTGTGAGTCCAGATATGGGTTTGATCCTGATCCTAACAAAATCCCCAAGTAGCTTTGGGGAAAACCTCACAGTCTTTTTGTCACTGCCTTTTTTAACCTTCGTAAATGGATAGTATTTGTGTTATTTGCTACGAAACTCTGGCATCAGATCATTTTGCTAATGTTTGTATAACATTTTAAGAACAAATCAAGTCAACTGAGAATATTATTGGAAGGAAAATGTAGCAGATGTCTCAATAAACTTGATTAATGAAGGCTGTCAGAGAAAACTACCTGCTAGTCTTCCAGTATTTTATAGATGTTAATGTTTCTTAATTTTAAGGGGTACAAGGGTTATTTTTATTATGTAGGAAATGGCTAAAAATGCTCAGCCTGACAACAGTAGCAGATAGCAGTGAGAAGGAGGAGGAAACTGTGAACAAATGCCTCAATAACTGATTCTATTTGGTAGCAGATTTGGTAAAATTAAGCATTAAGGCAATGATCAAATCTTTACTTGGTGTGATATTTCTCAGACATGAGGCAATAGGGCAGCTGTGACTGAGGAATCACTGACAGTTATTTCGAAGGATTTATGATGATACAGTTTTTCTTTGGCAAATCTTATTTGTAAGGAGAGAAAAGGGGCATTGAGGATAACTGATTTATGGTTTTCATATTACTATCTGATAAATTATTGGAAAAACTAAGTTTCTTAATTTTACATTAAGAAGAAAAATGACAGAAAAGGTACAGTGATAACAGAATATACAGAAGTAAAATACATTTTAAAGCCAGAAGATGCCATTATGATCACCTAGTGTTACCTACACCACAAAAACAATTATTTTGCTGAACCCCATTGATCCTGTGTTTTCAGTAACTAAGTTTCTTTCATTTATATGAAATCTAAGGTACGTAGTTGACCTCCATTATATCACAGTATTTTCAGTCAATCCAACATCAAGTATTTAAGTTCCTGTATAATCATTGGAGAGAGATAGTTACTTGCCCTAGGACTCCTAAACTGTAGATGGTCTGGGTCTCTCTGTGGGGATCTTTAAAGATAGTTGCTTTTCCCTGTCAATTATGTCAGGAACTTAAATACTTATTTTAGGAAGAGATGCTCATTATCCATTAATTTATTGCAGGATGGGAGCCTTAATGGAAATACAGTAGTTGTACTACGCTGCATTTTGACTCTAGCAAAAGCAAGAGTTTAAAAAATGTTTTTAAAGGGGAGGCATGAAGTTAGGGTCTTGTTAAAGAGATAGTCTTAACAGGTTTTTGCCTGTTGGAATTGTAATTTAGCACAACTATTTAATTGCATATTGTTTGTGTTCATTTAAAGGGTATCATTACACAGTCAGCAAAATCTAATGACTGTATCCAACCTTGGTGTTATCTTTGGACCAACTCTGATGAGAGCCCAAGAAGAAACCGTGGCTGCTATGATGAACATTAAGTTTCAGAATATCGTCGTTGAAATTCTGATAGAGCATTATGAAAAGGTAGAAAGACATTATCTAACTGTTTTGTGATAAAGTGGAACTAAGATCTCATTTTTATTATCATCCTTAAGTTCTTAAGAATAAAAAAACTAGCATTTGTAGAAGGTCATTGACAGAAAGACTACATTCTTCCCACCCCATGCTATGGTTCTGTATTCCTAGCGAGTCTTTTGTGGCTGTGCAAGGTACAGATCCAAGGAATAATCTCATATGCTTTGAAGGAGTTGCTCTGAATCTTCAGTTGCTTTCTGAAGATTCCTCTGTCCTTCTGTTCTTCTTACGTCTAGAAAAGAATGAGAATCATAACTTTGCTCCCAGCTCCTCCATCTCTCTCATACTATCAGCGTATGAAGGTTTGTTCTGGGTGAATGCATGGATTCTCCTGAGTGCATCAGGTCAGAGTCTTTCTGATCGTGGCTGTCCTTTGGGGATACACCAGCTCCACAGTGGAGATCTAGTCCCACCTAACGTCATGAAACCCCAACCATCCTTCAGTTCCTCTTTTCATGAGCAGCATCAATGTGGATCCCCAGCACAATCCCCCATTTGTGTGCGCTGTGTCGTTTTTCAGTGTGTAGGTACTACATCAAGAGTAAAAAAGCAAAAAGAAAAAAGTAATGCATTTTAGATGAGGTTTTATTCATAGTTACAGGTTTAAGCCCATTATGTCTTTGTGATTTAAAAGTTCTTGAATATTCTGGGGCATACAAGCTTGTCTAGGTACTTCTTTTGCTTTGAAGAAACGCATGTCTGTGACTCTCTGGTTTATTTTGTTTTCCTCAAAGACACCAGTGACAGCAAAAGTCCATCTCAAACTCTTTCCTGGAACATTGAATAAGAATTGTTTCAGGGCTTGAGAAGGAAAATTCATGAAATCTTAAACACTTACCTGCAATGGTAGTGACTGAAAGTATCAGCTTCACTGAAAAGCCTTCTCAGATTTAGTTTATTTTAAACTATTTGATTTCAGAACTCAGCAGAACAGTCAAGACCTCCATCACTTGGTCATCAAAAGAAATTTTATTTTGGGGATCTTTAGTCGATAGATATGACCTTCTCTGATGACTAACAAAACAAAGTGAAAAACTTTGTGTTTCTTCCATTTCATGGTACTCAGCTAAGGGGCAGTTCCTGGTCAATAAGAGATCCCCTGCACTGGTTGATCAGTAAGTACTGACAGTGCTGCTTCACAGAATCACAGAATGGGCAGGGTTGGAAGGGACCTCCGGAGATCATCTAGTCCAACCCCCCTGCTAGATCAGTGTCACCTACAGCAGGTTGCACAGGACGGTGTCCAGGAGGGTTTTGAATGTCTCCAGAATGGGAGACTCCACAACCTCTCTGGGCAGCCTCTGCCAGTGCTCTGCCACCCTCAAAGTAAAGAAGTTCCTCCTCATGTTTAGATGGAACTTCTTATGTTCAAGTTTGTGCCCATTACCTCTTTTTCTATCACTGGGCACCACTGAAAAAAGACTGTTCCCATCCCCCTGGCACCCTCCCTTTAAGTATTTGTAAGCGTTAATAAGATCCCCCCTCAATCTTTTCTCTAGACTAAAAAGACCCAAGTCCCTCAGTCTTTCCTCATAACAGAGATGCTCCAAGCCCCTAATCATCTTTGTAGTCCTTTGCTGAACCCTCTCCAGCAGATCCCTGTCTTTCATGAGCTGGGGAGCCGAGAACTGGACACAGTACTCCAGATGCGGCCTCACCAGGGCAGAGTAGAGGGGAGCATGACCTCCCTCAACCTGCTGGCCACACTCTTCTTGATGCACCCCAGGATGCCATTGGCCTTCTTGGCCACCAGGGCACATTGCTGCCTCATGGTCATCCTGTTGTCCACCAGGACTCCCAGGTCCCTTTCCACAGAGGTGCTCTCAAGCAGGTCAGCCCCCAACCTGTACTGCTGCATGGGGTTATTCCTCCCCAGGTGCAGTACCCTACACTTGCTCTTGTTGAATTTCATTAGGTTTCTCTCTGCCCAACTCTCCAGCCTGTCCAGGTCATGCTGTAAGGCAGCACAGCCGTCGTATCATTAGTTATATTTCATAGGAACTCCTCAGACTTAGTATGATACTGATAGCATCCTGGCCTCTAACTCCAAAACATATTTATTTTTCCAGCACTGAATTTTCCCTCCAGAAAATTACAGCTCATTCAATACAAAGACCATGGCTGCACGACCACAATCACCCTTGCTCTAGTTCTCTGTCTACAGACATATTTTTATATTGATGTGCTACTCACTAATGCTTAAGGCAGAATTAATGTACTTCAGGAGAATCTCAAGGCATCCATTGAAGTATTTTCTACCATAGAATTATGTTTGCTTTCTTCCACTTCTTTGAGTGGCATGGAGGTATCTTTTCATTGTTCACTTCATCCTCTTCCGGCAGTGCCCTATTGATGGGGTATTCAGAAATCCTTGCAGAGATGTGTTTTGGCGTTGTATAGTATTTAACCTACGACATTTAGCCCTCTCTACACTGTGGAGACTGGACACTTCGGATTCCTTCAAGTAGCTTAACTGAATAGGCAACCATTGTCTGTAAAACCTCTCCTCCATTCCACAGAACTAATTCCACTTCCTTCCACAGGATGCCGTAAGAGATACTCAGTACAGTGAGTACAGTACAGTCTCACTAGGAGGAATAAGGGAAGAAGGACATCTGGAAGAAAAAACATGCAAATCTTTTGGTTATATTTTTTGCTTTAATCATCCTCCAAGGCAATTATCATTTTTACTGGAAGTATCCAAATGGGTTTTTAGGGTCTTTCAAGACCTCTACTGCACATGTCTTGGATATTGCAGAACAGGTGATACAAATGAAAGTCACACAAATTACTGGGCTTTCTGTATGGTCCTTGCTGGCCAGCTTGCCGTGCTTATCAGCAAAAAGTTCTTCAAAAGCTTATGTGTACCTGTGTCAGATCACAGTAGTCAGATACCTCAAAATTTTAGGTTTTTCTTCAGTAATGAAGTGCAAAACTGACCAGTGGTAGCAGTGGTATGTAAAAGATAAAAATCAGGAGATGCTCTGAACATAAGTATGTTCCTCATCAAACTTGACATATTTGGCAAAATAAAGTGTTTTTCTGAAATACAAACTGGATTTTAATAACTTATGACTATAACAAATTTCTGTGACATACAAAAGCTTTCACAGGAAGACAGAGAAAAAATTCAATCCTTTCATAATATTTTTAAAAAATGTATTACTTCTTGGGCAGGAGTTAGTTGTAAACACGTATTGTATGTTTCACAATTTAGACTGTTAAGCACTTCTTAATCAGTGTTTAGAAAATAAAACTATTTTTGTATTAGTATATTTATATTTTATATAAATATATTTATATTTTATATTAGTATAAATTTTAAGTACAGCTGAGCATTGTGGTTCTTTGATTGTAAAATAAGATCAGAACAAAGTTTATATTCTGGAATTTACTCTTTTGTGATGTGTGAGACTATTACAGCATTAATTTCAGGTGCAGTAGTAAGTAAAACAAATGGATTAATAACGGAAATGTAAGAGTAGCTGTATTGTGTATGTCATTTATTTTCCCTTCTTTTTTTTAATCATGCAGATATTTCACACTGCACCAGATCCCAATATTCCTCTTCCCCAACCTCAGTCCCGTTCAGGTTCAAGAAGAACAAGAGCAATTTGTCTCTCCACAGGTTCACGTAAACCCAAAGGAAGATATACACCATGTCTAGCAGACCCTGACAGTAAGTTTGTCCATGTTGACTCATTATCTTCCTTCTTATGTCTTGTCTTTTAACTTTCCTGAATAATATCCAATAAGTATTGTATTCCAATAATTACAAGCATAACAGGTGGGATTTGGCCAGCTTTTTAACCTCTGTGAGTCACAACCGCACTGTTGACTCACTACATTCCTTGCTTCTCTCAGATGAGGAGGGATGTTTTGTTTTAGGCAAGTTTTGTATTGTATGCATTGTTCAAAAATCATTTAGAGTAGACTTTTGTATTCTAATCTAAATGCAGTCTACTTTGAAACTCAGAATTCCATTATACGAAGTTCATCTCATTTGCTTTTAAAATAATTGTTAAGGTTGGGAAACTGTAAATAGAGTATTTCCTTTCCTCCTGTAATAAATCTAACTCACTCAAGGTAAGGAGATCAAAACCATTACGTGGCTTTTTTCACGTGCATGAAATGGTGGTCATTGGTTCAAAGTCAGCCACTGCCTAGGTTGCCAAAACCACTGAAACTTTTTCTGGAATAGAAACAAACTCGAATACTTTTGGGAGAAACAGTATGTTTATCATATGGCTTACCGTTTAATAGCAGGGAGTGATATGTATAATTAATTGCTGCTTAGAATGCCTATGTATTTTCATGTAGATGTGACTATTATAAAGTTTCACGTCATTCATTTTCATCTAGTGGGCCATCACTTTTTTACTTACTGGCTGTACCAGTAAGAAGTATGGAAACTAGGAAAGAATTTTTCACAGAAAGAGTGGTCGGGCATTGGAATAGACTGCCCAGGGAGGTGGTTGAGTCACCATCCCTGGATGTGTTTAAGAGACGCTTAGATGTGGTGTTGGGGGATATGGTGTAGGGGAGAACTTTGTAGAGTAGGGTAGATGGTTGGACTCGATGATCCCAAAGGTCTCTTCCAACCTAGACAATTCTATGATTCTATGATTCTTTAGCAAAGATTAAGTTGTTAACAGTTCCACTCCCCATGGAGTGTACAGTCTTCAAAAAGAACTTCTGTCTCCCTTGGTTCCTCAAGGAGATTTACATGAAACTGGTACGGTAAATTAATCCATAGTTAATGTACATCTGTTCTTGAGGATCTGTAGTAATTCTTAAGTCTGTAATGTTAGGAAATGTATCCTCAGTATACTCGTGCACAGGTGCTGCATTTTCCATAGGTTTATGTTACATGATTCCAGCCAGTGAGAGTTTAAATGCTAAATGAGAGCAATAACTGCCTCCGCATGCATTGCCAGTGTGAATGGCATGGGATCCTGAGCAAGAAATTACAGAGGAACCGTCAGTTACATTCACCAGAGGACAAGCTGGGCAAGTTTGAACTGTTTTTCACTGTGTAACTGCAATGAATGAATACCAGCATAAAAAATGAGACATTTCTGCGCAGGTATTTTGCAGAACATATGCAAGCTCATGCTTCTTCATTCAGACACGTCTTGTGCTGGCAGCTTGATTGGAACTAGGTCTGACCCAAGAGCTCTCCACTTGTGCTTTGTTTATTACCTCAAGCTTGGCAGTTGCTTACATAAGTTCCAGTTAAGATCTTGCTTGTACCTGGAAGGCTGAGGCAGCAGCGGAGTTCCTTGCCAAGTACCTCTAGGTGTGGCCAGAGACAGGCAAGAGAGCCTTGGCTTCTGGCAGTAGCAATTTCTGAAGGTACTCGATGTTTGTAAGTCTTCATTTAAATGAAGTGCAGACACTTAACTATATTGCAAGAAATTAAGGAATTCGGTATGGCATGAGAAAATGAGGCGGAGGTTTCAAATGGTAGGGAATGATAGAAAATTCTAGAAAATGCATCTGAGAAGTTTAGGCTTCAGTAAGTCTTGCAATTTTCAAGGGACTAATGGTCTGTAAAGGGGCAAGATGGGGGACGATTTAATCTGGAATACCAGAATTCTGGCCAGAAGTGGCCAGAATATTTCACTTTACTGGTGTCAGATCCACTCCCTATGCGAGGCACCGGTATTTGTGACCTCATCTGTAGTATTGTGTGTGGTTATGGTCACTTGTCGCCAAGGACATTGAAACATTTGGAGGCAAAAGCAGCTGTATCATGTTGATATCTTATAACTACTGTATGGTTGAAGAATATACATTCTCTGCTTCTTGTAAAATTTGAGAATTATATCTGCTAGCTTTTGGGAAAAAATTCCAACTAGAAACTCACTAGACTGAATCCAATCTTCAGAATAATTCATTCCTCACTGTATTATAGACCAGTCCTTCCTCAGTTCTGACAAGTGTTCCTACCTTTATGTCATCAGCAGATTTCTTTAGGGTATTCCTGCTTTTTGTTGCAAAAGATTATTGCTAACAAAATCACTAAAAAGATTTTTATGTAGGTAGGTAAATTTCTCTAATATAAATCTAATTAAAGAAATTAATGAAATATTCAACATTCAGGTTGTAAATAAAGGAATTAATTGTTGTCCTGCAAAATAGATATTTCATGAAAGGTATGACGATGCAGAAAATAAGATATCTATAGCTAGACTGATGGACTGGTCTTACAGAGACTGCAGAGATCCTCAGCAGCTTGCTAACCAAAGTAAAACTTAATGTGCCTGCTGACAATAGTCATGCATTTAAGAACATAAGTGTGACAATGTCATGGTTTGGGCACCACAACATTTGCCTTATCATGGAAATCCAGCAAGATGCTCACCACAAAGATATTGCACCGTCGTAACTGTTGAATTTTCTAAGGATATTTTGTACTGTAGGCAGTTCTTTTAAAATGCAGACTTCTGTGTGAAATAGTTTAGCCTGTAGCCCATTATGTTCATCAGCTCTAAAGAAATAGCCACACAGCTCTAAAGAAATAGCCACAAAAGGCAGCTGTTCCAGGTTAAAGATAGGAATATGTGTGAAACTGAGTAACTAAATAGATATTTTGTCTTAAGAGCCTCTGAAACCACATATTAATGAATTTGATGACAAGTAAGGTACAAGGGGCTAAAGGTGGCATGAGAGAAATGCGCGTGATTAGCAAATGTAAAATTTTTTTCTCTCTCTCTCCCTTCCCCTCATTCCTCCCTAGGTGACTCGTACAGCAGTAGCCCAGACAGCACTCCCATGGGCAGCATTGAATCTCTCTCTTCTCACTCCTCTGAGCAGAACAGCACCACCAAATGCGCACCCTCACAGCCCAGGGAGAAATCAGTAGGGATTCCATGGATTGCCTCTCCCCCTTCTTCTAATGGCCAGAAGAGTTCAGGGCTCTGGACTACAAGTCCAGAATCCTCATCAAAGGAGGATGCAACCAAAACAGATGTCGAGTCAGACTGCCAAAGTGTAGCTTCTGTCACTGGACCAGAGAATGCCTCTCCACCAACAGACCTGACCAAAAAGAGTTCTTACAGTCTGTCTGGGCTGAAACGGTCTTCAGCATCTTCCCTTAGATCAATTCCATCAGCTGAAGGTAATTTCCAAGGTTGTTTAAGTACATCAGTGTTTACTGTGACACATAGAAAACAAGAGCTGCATCTGAAAGTTAATGATATCAATTAATCAGTTTTGTTTATTTTTTCAATTTTTGTGGTATGCTCTTTCAGTTTTCAAACTGCTTCTGACATAACCCCTTTGTTTGTTACCCGTACAGTTCATACAGCTTAAAAGATATAAGTGTTTCTCAGAATTTAGACTACTCTCTATCCTGCTATGCCTCATCTAGAACACAAACTTGTAAGGAGATTGCTGGTTTAAAAGAAGAGTTGGTAGCTGTGGTTTATCACTGCATCAAAGGAATGAATCCTTGGAACATGATCTACTGATCAAAGCTAGCATTTAAATTAAAAAAGCAGTAGGCTTAACATATTTAGTAAATAACAGTTTTTTCACTCCTTGGCGATGTGCCTGCTTTTTAATTATTTTTTTTTTTTTTACAACTGCATCTCTTAAATTGCCTGAAATAGGAGACTGAAGGAAAGGTGGCTTATTTTGGTTTGGTTTTTTTAGTTAAGGTTTTTACCGTCAGTGCCTTTAGTTGATACAGGACTGGACAGATGGGATAAAATGGTAATCCCTGGCATGAAATGTATGTCTGATACCCCGCTGATGGAATGGCTGCTTCATTCTGCCCTACTTGCATGGTTTGTTGTCCAGAACTGCAAGTAGATTAGCTTGAACACAAGAGTATGGCTGAATGGTTCTATATATGGACATGATGTGTAAGAACAACCACAAGTTTGCAAACCCAACTTTAGGAATCCAATTTCAGTGCACAAGTTCGGACACCAGTCTTCCTGTTCAGTCAAAGAAGAATGCTGCTTCAAAGAACAGGCTCAGAGCACCTAAGTTGAGCCTCTGTCCCAGATAAGCCTGTAGACAAGGCTTCTTACAAGACAGAGAAGCTTCTTCGTTTAGACAGTTCTGCTAAATGCTAAGTTAGCTGAAACGCCTGTGAACCCTTGCTGTATCTCTGTGATTACACACGGTGATATTGCACAATATTGACAGCTATGTGGAAATGACTTCAGAAGAAACACCATCTTGAAATCAGTATATTTGCAGTGTTTCGGATTATGAAGATTACCAGCAGACACTGAAACAATGAGCTCCAGTGGACTGAGTGGAAGTGCTGAGTTTGCCACTGAGCTGCCAATAGTAATACAAGTACACATAGGGTAAATATATGATTATGTGCAAAGCCCTAAAAGTTTAAGAAAGCTCTCTCCCCTCTGCCCCCCAAGCAGTGTACAAGCTTTTTCCTAAGACTTTCAGATATTAATTTGTGTTATATTAACAGTATTAATAATGTAGAATAATAACAATAATTTATATTATAGAATAATACCATAGAATTAAAATATTAATAACATAGGTATTGTTTTTCTGTTTGGGGATCTCTTTATATTATGACAGTTTTCAATGCATTATTAAGCATCTGTTGTTCTTGGAAATAAAGAAACACAAAGTAGATGCAGTTGTCTTGCAGAATATATATGTAAAGAAGGCAGCAGCCCACAGATAGATCAGCTTAAAGGACACATGTGGCCATACCTTGTATTCATTAAAAGGACTTTTTTTGTGTGCTATACAGTCTGTACAGCTATAGATTTGTTTTATCAAGTTACGGTAGCAATTGTTTTAGGCAACTCGAAACTATTAATTCTTTTTCTAAATGGCATGAAGCTTCTATGGATACTGGAAATATTAATTCTTACAAATTAATGTGGTCTGATTTCACAGTAGATGCTGCTTTGAGCAGGAGTTTGGACTAGATGACTTCCCAAGATCACTTCCAATATGAATTTTTTCTACAATTCTGTGCAGTGTGCTGCTTTATAAATGTTGGTTTTATTGTCACTTTTTCATGAATGTACTATCTAGCCATTTAAGTACAATGTAATTTTTTAGCCTTCACAATTTTAATGTCATTTGTTCATTCTTGCTGTTGGTCCTTTTCTCCTGGCTTTCTACCTGAAAGGCTGTTTCTTCTCTGTCTTAGTAAGTACTTTCTCTACCTATTTTGCCTCTTTAAAAATCAAAACAAAACACAACAACAACAAAAACTTTGCTTTGCATGCTACACTTGTTGTGAAACAACTTCAAATAAGCTTTAATATTCCCTATAATTTGGTTGTTTTCTTTAGGTAACAAAAGCTGCAGTGGATCTATACAGAGCTTATCTTCAACAGATACCAAAGATACACCAAAGGGTCCACCAAACCCAGATTTGCCTCCCAAAATGTGCAGGAGATTAAGATTAGATACTGCATCAAGTAATGGCTATCAAAGACCAGGATCTGTGTAAGTCATAAAGGCCCTTTGGGGAGATTCATGTTGTTATGGTATTGTCTACTATAAAATGATCCCAGAGAGCTACATAAGTAGTTGAAAAAGCATCCGTGAATACTTGGTTTTAATATTTCTGTATTTGTGAATTATTTAAGTAGCTTCATTAAAATTGTAAACAAAGGAGACACAGCACAAAGTCTGCTGAAGTCAGTTGAAAGACTCCCATTGACTTCATTAGGCTGCAGATAAAGTCTATAATGAAGAAATGGACCTTTGGAAAGCGATTAGTATTATTTTCTCTGATTCTTCTGGAAGTTAATGTTTCAGGAGCATAAATACTACTTACTGTCCATGCTGTTAATGTCAAGAAGATCATCAGATCTTATTTGAGTAAGTCCAAAATTGGAGAAAGGAAAAAAAAAAAACACCGGACTTGCACTCTGTAATGTCTCCAGTTGTTGCCTGTTAAATAGTTGATATCTTTGTTTTTTTCTAACGGTTGGTCTGTTTGGGTTTTTTTGTGGCGGGGGAGTATTTTGAAAGGAAGATAGTTCTAAGCAGTAGAGGTTATAATTTAGCTCATTGAGATTTGGAAAACAAGTGTTTTCCAGATCTGCAGAGTACCAAGAAGTTCTCCAAATACTGCAGGACTCCATTCAGCCTCTACGCTTTTTAAACTGGAAGGGAACACCATAGTCATTTCACAGACTGCTGTGTCTTAAACAGAGAATCCTGCATAGCTCAGAGTTCCAGCATTATAGTGACAGACTGGCACTACAAGCATTTCCAATATATCTATCGGCCATCCATGAAGAGAATTTTAAATATAGGGCTGAGATTTCCCTTGCTGACTCAGCAAGGCTCTAGAGCATGTGGAAGTCGGGCCCCAATTAGGTTATGCCCTTAAGAATTCTGCTGAATAGGGACTTAAACTCAGCTTTTGAATTCCTTTGCTTCTCTAAAAGAATAATTAAAACAATTTTTAAAAATGTGTCCATATCTTCAGATAATTAAAAGTGAAGTTAGTCTATGTGTTTTATTAATGGTTTTATTAATGGGCAGAGCATAAAGCAAGGTGGTGCTTTATTTTCAGAGTGGCTGCAAGAGCCCAGTTGTTTGAAAGTGCTGGTTCACTTAAACAAGTTTCTTCAGGACGGTAAGTACTTCATATTATTTAACAATTTGTAAAATCCTTTCTGTTTTGTTGGCTTCAAAGATTGAAATAGAAGTGTTGGAGCTTTGTTCTGTGTCTTTTGGATAGCATCATGTGGCATGCAAAATTTTTGCCTGGTTTATTAAACTCATCCTTGCTCCAGAAGACAACTAAATCTTAACAGAGAATACCAGCCGATCTGGCTATTCTGTCACCTGAGGGAATTGCAGTGAGAGGTGCTCAGGTTAGTGATCTGCTTAAGGACACAGCTACAAGAGTAAATTAACATGATTTAAATTAGGACGAGGGTGCTGTACTTATTGCACACAGCTGTTTGTATATCCATGCTTTCAGCAGACTAGCAAACATGCTAGTTTATGGCAATTTGCTCATGTCGGTAAGTTCTGAATAACAGCTGCTTTAGAAAATTCAGGATTAACTTGATCAGGATTCATGTCTTTCCCATCACACCTTCCATACCTCTGGAGAAACTCTTCCCCTTTCTTCTTGGTAGTGTGCAGCAGGAATTATTTACATTTTCCTTACAAATGCATGCATTTATTTAGTGGATTTAATTCATTCTTATATTAAGTTAGAATGTTCTGATAAGTGTTTGTCTAGAAAGCAGTATCTTCCATACATTACTAACCAGCCTACATTTAACAGACTAAGGCAGATAGTCAAATAAATAGATGTGGGAAAAAGTCTTATCTCTCTTTTCACTGTCCCTGCATTTCTGGTTCTTTGAGACAGAACATATGGTTCTGTCCATCACTTTACTCACTGATACCAGGAACTGTCAAGCTCACTGGAACTGTCAAGTGATAGGAAAAAAAAATGTTAATCCATTAATCCAGAAATAGTAATCTAAAGTAGCACAGCTGTAAATGAAGATGCCAACAAGTGCTGAGACGTGCAGCAGCGGAATATGGCTGTCCTCTCAGACAGATCTAGCAGGGGCAAGAAAGGGAAAGCTGACTTGTAAAGGCCTGCTGATTTTGTTCGAGAGAAGCAGCTTACGTGAATCAAGGCTGTTCTTGTTTTGTGTAGTACATGAACTGTAAGGTGACCAAAAAGAGAGTGGCAGGAGGGAAAGGGAGATGAAAACAGCAGGGCATTAATTTAAAGGAGAAAAATATAAATGAAGAGACTGGAATGTTCTTAAGCCAGTGCCCTAAGCTGAGAGTGATGGCTGCTTTGCCAGTCCTGCATCATTTCACCTCCACTACTGTTCCTTCTCTTATTTTGTGTTGCTCCCTTCTTGTAAACTCTCCCCTGTTGTTCCCTTGGAGCCTGTGCCACATGTATCTGTATATAAAAGGCATGTAAGAAGCAAAAACCTGACAAAGGAAAAATGTAGCAGTTTGATAATGGATATGGAGAGCAGATAACAAAGCCGAAAACGCTGAAAGGCTTAATAGCTACTCTACTTCAGCCTTCCTAAGAAAGCAGAAGAGCAACAGTAACAAGGAGAATGGAAAACGAGAGGACAGCAGGCAAAATGAGGAAGAAAGAAGTAGCTCAGCTGTTCTTACAGTGCTACTCAAGTCTGAGTAAGATTTTGCAATTCAGGGCCAGGTTTTCTTTACCTCTCGTGCATGTTACAAACATGAAGGCTGATATAAAGCTTTAGGATACTCTTCTGAAGTATCTGGAAATCATGGTAACCAGTAGAAAGGCCTTCTGAGTTCATAACTCTATTATCTAATGAATATATGCAGGCCAGAGTGTGAGACAGATAAACTATTTTTAAACTGTCTGGTTTGATACCAAAAATACTTAAGTCAACATAGCATTGTACTCTGTGCAAGGGTAATTTACCCTGCTAAAAATAACTAGTTTTGCAAAATAGCTTCATTCCTACTTGAAGCATCTGTTGCCTGTTGTGGTCATTTGTATAGCAGACAGACCAAAAGTACCTATATGGCTTTGCAGTCTCTCATTGTCATTTGTATTTCAGCAGATAATTTGTACTCAATGCTTCACCACCACAGTGGCCCAGTCTTACTTCACAGAATCACAGAATCACAGAATTATCAGAGTTGGAAGGGACCTCTAGAGATCATCTAGTCCAACTCCCCTGCCAAAGCAGGATTGCCCAGAGCACATTACTCAGGACTGCATCCAGGCGGGTCTTGAAAATCTCCAGGGAAGGGGACTCCACACCCTCCCTGGGCAGCCTGTGCCAGTGCTCTGTCACCCTCACCGTAAAGGAGTTTTTCCGTGTATTTGAACAGAACTTCGTGTGTTCTAACTTGTGCCCATTGCCCCTCGTCCTGTCACTGGGAACCATTGAAAAGAGCCTGGCTCCATCCTCCTTCAACCCACCCTTTAGATACTTGTACGCCATAATAAGGTCTCCCCTCAGCCTTCTCTTCTCCAGGCTAAAGAGTCCCAGCTCTCTCAGCCTTTCCTCATAAGGCTGATGCTCCAAGCCCTTAATCATCTTAATTCCTTAATTCCATACTTAATTCCTTAATTCCTTAATTCCATACTTAATTCCTTCTTCCAAGTAATCTTGGCAGCCCTGCTTTCTGACCTTGTATAATGCAATATCAATGAGTGTGTGTCTGTCCCTTTTTTAATGCTGGGGCATTATTTGACCTGGCTGTTTTCTCTCCTTGTATACATGAGTACATGCCCCCATAGCACTACCACTTTGAACAGATTTCTTTTAATCAGAAAGAGAATGCGAGGCCCCAGTGCATGTTTTAGGATTGGACAGGGAAGACCAAAATGTTATGCCCTGTTCAACCTCTGCTCTCTTTTTCCAATTCCAGAATTACTTTGACTTCTCAGCCTTCCCTTTCCTTCCCTCCTGACTTCAAGTTTATTAATCGTCCATCTCCCAGACTGTGGTATTAAGCTACTGTCTGCATTGAGACCAATCCTTATTGCTAATCTAGTATGCACTTGAAAGAGGCAAATGAATTTTCTTACTGCTTTCACAAGAATCAGTTATCCAGTGGTCTTAGTAGGGCCTGTGGTCTCCTGATTGCAGCTTCTGTACAAAAATGCACCAACACATAATCCCTGACTTTGTTTTCTTGACTTTGATTAGAGGTACATAGAAAGTCAATGAGTTTCTCACATACAGTGAGAAACCGTATCATAAGGAGAAGGATTTTCATTAGAAAAGAATACTTAGAAAAATGGAAAGGAGGAGTTGGTGAGAGCAAATAGCTTTGGCTTGACAGCAGGATCAAGTGCTGGGCTGGGAGTAGGACTGGACTTAGGAGTAGGCTGACAGTATGAAGCCCTGTAGACCCGTGCTCCCCTCCCAACCATATCATTAAATATCCTTTCCCAGTCATTCTTCTGTTTTTATTTTCATGCTGTATTTTGTATTTCCTTAAACACCTGAAATGCCTTGCCCAGCCCAGCCCAGTGTTTTCTACTCAGTCAAGATTGGCGGTATGTCTGCCATCTCCAGGAGTCTATAAACCTTTCTTCTTCCTGTAGCATAATATTAACTGATGAGTCATCTGAGAGACATTCATGTGTTTTCCCTCATTCATTCCTCCTCTGGCATCTGTTTTTGTTTTGTTAGACTGAAAACTCATTAGGGCAGGAGCATAGTTTTAACGCTTATTTATAACTTTTAAAATAATAATAATGGTAATAATAATTACTAGATTATTATTATTATTATTGTTACTATTTAAAACGCATCAGGTGTTGTTGACTGCATGTAGTCAAGCAAAGTAGTTTATGATCTGATGCATACTGACCCTTTGACTGCTAGCATAAGTTTATCTTTATGGGCTCAAAACAAATGTAACAAA
The DNA here is from genome assembly GCF_965231255.1 of Vanellus vanellus. Classification (NCBI taxonomy): domain Eukaryota; kingdom Metazoa; phylum Chordata; class Aves; order Charadriiformes; family Charadriidae; genus Vanellus; species Vanellus vanellus. Next base: position 207,855,020 of record NC_138905.1, on the reverse strand, counting down.
AAGCAGGGAAAAGGAAGATGCATTTTTTTCTCATCTGGAGTCTATCCAGTAAAGTCATGGAAAGAAGGAACTTCTAGGAAATGTGGGTACCATTTTCTGAAGTTGTTTTCTTTCTCTGCACTAAACAACCTGAATCACACTCTTCTGAGATTTTTAGCATCATCTTAAGAGAACCAGAATAGCTCATGATGATGTTGTCACATGCTTTTTAACAAACAGCCTAGTTTTTAGGGAGGAGAGCATTAACACTGTAAGTAAGGCTGTCCATTTTCATAATCACACACAAAAAAAATTGCCCAAGAACCTGCAAACCCTTTTCATTGCTAATGCTTCCAGCTGGATAGGGTTGAAATGAGCAGTAACTAATAAGAGAACCTAAGTAATCAAATCGAGTGTGGAGACTAACCAGGGGCTTGAAAATTGCTCCAGAGTTATGAGTAAATATTCATAGAATCTGTCTCTCGTTATACCATCATGCACAGTTTGTAGATAGCATTGGCATGTAATTACTCTGTCAGGAGCCACGTGGTGGGAAGAATCCTCTAATTCCTGAGCTTTGGAGAAACTGAGGACTTTGTACCTTGTGTTTGTGTATCTGACTGAATGTCAAATGCTGGGAAGCTTTCTCTTTCCAGAATTGAGTGAGTCAGAGTCCATGTTTTCTTATCTTCTTTTTACTTTTAAGGTAAACATACTTGGATCAGGTAAAATTAGAAGCTGAAAACAGAATAGCTTAGTAGACATAAGAGAACATAGGAGAAAAGTGCATTTATTTTTCTTAACTTTTTTTAAGGGCACTAAAAACCAGCATGACATATTTCAAGAATAACTTAAATAATTGTGCCTCACATTTAAATATTGCTGTTCTGTGTTATTATTGCGTTAAATGTCTTTTGTCACAGTATTACTCAGATGTCCCATTCTTAACATGGGAAACTGGCTTGATAGTCATGCCACTAAGTAAAATCAGGTTCAAAGTAATCCCTGTGCTTTAGTAAGTTCATTATCAATTATCTTATATTCATTGCAACTATAGTAATTATTAACAGTTACTCTACTGGTTTATATGTTTAAAATCCATGATTATGCCACACAGGAAGGGGCTGTTTTGTCAGTTACCAATCTGGGTCAGTATAGTTAGAACACCTATAGCGCTTTTTGTTATATTGACTTGGAGGAAAAATCTTGAGATTAAAGAATTCAATTCTAGTTTATGTGTGACCTTCGGTAAAATAATCTAATCTCCCTCTGTATATTTTAGAATATATTATGTAGATTATTATGGATAAATTTGGATGTATTCTGTAGAGTAATGAAACTTCACACCTGTCTTGTCAACTATAGGTGGCAAGTTCTTCATAACAGTAGGCACCAAGGAGTTGTCTAGGAAAAATGCTGAACAAAGCAGTCTACACCAGCCAGAAAGCAAACTAACATTTAAGCAAAGTACACAAACAGAGGTCCATTGCTCATGTTGTTCTAGTTAGCGGTGGGGATGTATCCAGAATGATGGTACTGAGAGTTAGAAATGTTTTCAGCATCCGGAAGATAAAGTGCCCTTGGATATCGATGGCACTACTCAAAATTCTTGACCTCCTCTGGTAATCTCAGCCTGAGAGTCTAACCCTTGATGCATCAGTTCTTCACTTAAGATGAAGGCAAAATGTGCCACTTGGTGTAGTCATAAATCAGCTTCAGAGCGTTTTCATCAGAGGGAGAGATCATTTCTGGAAAGGTTACACATACAAACTTGGGAATACGTCCATCCACTCAGACCCTTTTAGAGATTCAGATGAACGATGGTGTGCTAGTACTGATCGGCACCAGGGCATGAGGCCAGGGTAGAGGGATGCTCTCTGCTCCCTTTTGGAAATCTGTCCCTGCTTAACCTCACCAGAGGGGTGTGGAACTCCAAAGGTGAATTTCCATGGGCCCCACTGGCAGTACAAAAAATAAAACAGACTTCTTATGCTATTACTTATGATGTGGCACTATTATTAATCTAACTTACAACTCTGTTATCTGCCTGTTTTGGGAGGAAAGACAAAATAGCTTACATGTCACTTGCATAAACATCCTCTCAAAAAGTAGGCTAGAAATTTTAAATTTCACCACAGGTCGCATACTGGGTCATTGACATAGGTCCTGGCTGGAAGGAAACCTGAATCAGTAATGCCCCGTCACATCATACAAAGGTGTAATAATCAACAAGTTCATCATCATTTGTTATAATGTGGGTTTCCAATAAGTTTAAAGAAACTCAGAAAAACTGATGGATCATATAAAAATTGCTTTGAGTATATAAATTAAAGGAAAGTTATTAGGTAAAGTGCAGGAATGTGGAGAGAATGGAATTGCCATTTCCTAATTTCCATCTTTATGTGTAGTCCTTCATTTTGTATTTTGCAGAATTGCAGTGCTAGAAGCCATATCAAGAGGTGACCTAATGAGTCCTCCTCTGGGATAGAATCATATATCTAACTAGTTCTTTTACAGATAAGTGTAGTGGCTTTTTTATTTTTTTTTTTTAATTAATTTTTGTAATGGGAATTCTTCAATTCGGGGATTCTCCAGTTCTTGGCAGTTCCAGTGCTTCGCTATTCTAACCAATAGAGGGGTTTTCCAGCTACAGATTAAAAGACATAAACTTAACTGTCTACCTATAGGTATCTTTAGAAGGTGTTGCTACAGGCAGTGGAACCTGGTGAGCCATTCATTGCACTGTGAAGTATGCATCTACTGTAGCAGAAGCCAGTCCTGGAACCTCTGTGGAGCTACGCACATAGGTTATCTATAGACATCTAGATTTAGGTGGCCGAAGCTGAAACCCACCCCAGACACCTAATTTAAGTCTCCCTTGCTGCAATTTAAATCTATTTAAGTCCTTTTTGCAGTCAGCCTGGAGAACAGATTTCTCCTTTCTTTTGTCTCATAATTGCCTTCTGTGCATTGTTTTCTTCTGTAAATGGATCAACTATATTTCCCACAAGTCATGTTTTTAGACCTTTAATGATCACTTTGGAACTGTCTCTAGGCAGTCCATCACTTGCTTCAAGCAATATGCTCAAGTCAGTATTCATTTGAGTGACAACTTCAACTAGAATGAAAGTGTCCTCTTAAATGTTATCAATTACATACATCTTTAAACCTCTAAGTAGGATATTCATCACTTTTCTGCAGTAACATGCTTGTTAACTCCAGTAAGCTTGGAGTTATTGTCTGCTGTCATTCTGTTCCTCTGAACTACTGTGTAACTAGATATTACAATCCTGTATTTGTGCAACTGATTATTTCTACTCTTCCCAGGTTTTAATTTCATTTCTTTATATGTTTTTTCCTTGTCTCATTTATTGCAAGCCTGTATTTTTTTCTTTCAGACAAGCAAAAGCCATGTATTCCTGTAAGGCTGAGCATAGTCATGAGCTGTCTTTCCCACAGGGGGCAATATTTTCCAATGGTAAGATATGTTTAACATTCTCATTTCACGTTAAAAAAAAAAATAAAAAACTGAATTGTATCCACAAGGTCAAGAACGTAATTCCATTTTCAACTCTCAGTTTTTGCCCTGATTTTTCAATTGCTTTTGAGTAAATACTGTCTAAATAAATATATGAACCATATATAGGATCTTTTCATGGTGTTAATTTATTGTAAATATGTTTTATTTGTCTGGCTGGTTTTTTTTTGCAGTGTATCCATCAGTGGAACCAGGCTGGTTAAAAGCGACTTATGAAGGCAAAACAGGACTCGTTCCTGAGAATTATGTTGTCTTCCTCTAGTAATCTTTAGTGGACAGCAATATCTTCATGGTATCCATGGTAACAAATAATAAGCACTATGATTTTTATCTGACACAGATATGGCATCAGCCCGTTAGCTGAGTGGTAGATTTCCTTCAGATACTGCAGCTGCAGGTTACACAGCTCCCTATCAACGGAACAGAATGTAATGAAACAGTTAACAGTTTCTGTACTGAAGACGGTACTCTGTTTAAATAACTTCCATTGTTTGCAAAAGGTTGTTCTGTTCTTCTTTTATGGGTAAGGAACACTAGAGCAATAAAATCAAAAAAGTTACCATTTAGCTGCGGACCTTCAGGTCCTAGGAAGTGTGAAATTTAGAGGCAATGCACTCTATGACATTTCTTGCAATCTATAGTTTTTAATATGGAAAATTGTCTTTTTTTTTCATAATGTAAGTAATGCTTCTATTGTGATCTGAATTCTTCCTTAGAAAACTTGATTCTAAATTAGTCCTAATAATTTCAAATAAGAAATGAGTTTTCCATAAATCAGAAGTTTGAACTTCTGTTAGTCATTGAGATTACAGTATGTTATAGGATTTATGCAACTGATAATGAAATCAGTTTATACACTGCCTGAGCGATAAGTGCTCATTCAAAATATATGTTTAATGAATGTTTCATTCAAATATTTCTTAGATGTATTTCCTTCTTTCTGTATCAGTATAGATAATATTAACAGCTTTTATTTCTATGATACCCGTCACAATATTCTCAATGTATCTCAGGACAACATCTGTAGAAAACAAGGAGATGCTGAATATGGAATGACTGGTAGTAATGCGAAATGAGCAGTGAAAAACAGCAGTATGTTTTGAAACCTGAGATAAATTGTAACCCAGTCCTTTTCCAACTTTTTCCATTGCAAATAAGACAAATGGCCTGTGAAGTAGCTAATTTTATAAGCTATGAATGCTGAAAGCTCCATGTAGCAATAAAAGTACTTAGTATTATTTCTCCTGACTTCTGCTAAACTATTTGATTTTCCCCTTCCACAGAATAAAAAAGCCATACTTTTCAAAGGTTTGTAGAGACCCATCAATTACTCCTGATAAGACTGAAAAAAAAAAAAAAAACTCAAAAAAACCCCCAAACCATAAGCAGCTTTTTAAATCTGAGCATCTTTCATGCATACCTTGAGGGAGAACGTGCACTGCTTGCTTGCCTACTTGCCATGCCCAATTGAAAACCAAGATATTTAAGCTCCGTATCCGTAATTCTTCAGAATTAGTGCTACAGAAGGAATTCACCATTTCATAGTCCTATCAAGGCTTAGTTCTTTCTTCAGTAACAGAAATCAATGTATACGTCTTCTGTTGATTTCTAAGTTGTACACTACTTCTAGAAAGTTTAAGGAAGAACTGTTAGTACTAAAAACATCAGTAATCTTTTAATTGCTTCTTTTTTCTTTCCATAGCCTTTTTCTTGTTTAAATTAGAAAATAAGATTTATTGCCAACATAAAGCAGCACATCAGCACCTTCTTTACTTGTATGCAGTGCATGCTGTCTGCAGGGCAACTCTGCACTGGAATTCAGGCTGGTGGAAGAAGTTGGCAGGATCCTTCTTCTTGCTAATTAAAGTATCAAGTGATGATTAGGGAAGGGGGAGCCTGGGTAAGACTGCAGGCAGTTGAGGACAGAGCCCTTGAATTAGTGACTGAGTGATCTTGGTTCTTTCTTCACTCTAAACAGTTTCATTTAAGTCCCAAATCATGTTTCACTTCACTTTAAGACCAGACTGTGTTCAGCACATTATGATGAAGGGTTGTTCCAGGCATTGTCGCAGGCAGTGGAGGCAGACGTGTGTGCTCATCTAATTTGCCCAGAGCAGATGGGAAAGGAATTGAAGGTCTTTTCTCATCAGATTGAGCCTTTCTTATTTTTAAGGTAAGCCAAGATTTCTTAGTGTAAGCTATGCCTGAAACTACCATGAGAAGATTCTCTACCCTGAGATCAATATGGTTTTGGATGTGGTTTTGCTGTATATCACAATCCAAGAATTGCAGGATGTCAAAAAGCTTACCTCTGGTGACCTTCCCAGGAGCAATGCTGCAGGCAAAAAGGAGCAGAAAGGGAGGCAGAGCTTTAAGCAGAGGCTGGAGGCCCAGCACACCTCTCACCAGGCAGAGCTTTGAGCAGAGGCTGGAGGCCCAGCACACCTCTCACCCAGGCAGAGAAACCCAGTGGTCTGCAGAAAAAAACACTTCTATCTATTGCACTGGGGTCAGTGGCAAACGGACCTTTGCTGAACATCCTTCCATGACCTCTTATACGTCTTAGGAGGAATTTAATTGTTGTGAAATTCTTGAGGAACGGTGAAATAGAAAATGCTTGCTCTTCTTTGCTTTGCTTTAGCCTGATTTAAAAAGAAGAGGAGAAAAGCTAATCTTAAGGTAATCTTGCAGCCAATGTGTATATGTCTGGGTATTCTCCAGTATTATATTTTGAAATCAGATGATCTTAGTGCAAGGTAGGGGGCTCAAAGATGCTAAGTTCATTAAAAGTTTTGTAAAAATGCAAAGTTCAGTTACAGATTAAGTAAGTGGAGTCTGTAAGTGCTGAGGGAAAGGCTGTAGGAAGACTTGGAGGAATCCCTGTGGAGGAGAGGTGTTCTGTCTGTTCTCATGCATTCATCTCACATTAGACACAAAATTGAATTACAGTAGACAACTTCATAAGAAGCTGGATCCCATTCGTTCTGCTGCTCACAAAACAAATCCGTATTTTCCTCTATAAGACTACACTTTTAAAGACCCTTCTTTTGAAGCCATGACGATCACATAAATAATTCTAAGGTAGCTTAGCTTTAAAGTGGCATTTCCATCTGAGAAGGGTTATGCCCATTCTTAATTACAGTCAACAACTCACTCTCAGTGGGATGAGTAGGTTTTTTTCATTTTTTGAAATATTTTTTTGAAATATTTACAAACTAGTTGTTTGAAGACTGAAATGGGGGAGAGGGCAGCACCAAAGCTCCTCTAATGATGATACTCTCAGGCCTGACTGAAAATTCCTTCTGCTAATTGGAACGGATCAGAAATCCATATAACGTTTAAATGAAGATATAATATCTTGATAGTGCCTTACCAGAAAATTAGGCAAGCTGAACTAAATTAGTTCATAGTGTTGATTTACTGTTTTTTATGAAAGTCAGATTCGCTCTACAAGCAAAGGTTGTGCAATTCTTTATTATAATTATTCTTATCCTTCCTAAAAGGATGCAGCAGGTTTTTTTCCAAATATCACTGTAGAACTCAAGGTAGACTACATGTTGTGATTGCTGTTTGTCTTGTGGAAATAATGTCTGTACCCGCAATTTATGTAATTAGCCATGTTTTTTCTTTGTTAAACCTTTTGATACATGTTGCAGCACATGAATCAAATTAATAGTTTGAAGGACTGATATATTGTATGATAAATATATAAAGTATATTAATATTTTATATTCACACTTTTTATTAATGATGATAAAGATAAAAAAATATTTTTGGTGTAATTCCTATGAGTTCAGTATTAAAATGTCCTTGCCATATTTTGGCATTTAGAGTTCTATGTAACAAAACTCCTAAATTAAACTATAGCTATCACTTATGTCCCTAACTAATCTATAAAGTTCACTGTTCAATTATTTCTGGAAGAAAAAGATGCAGATTCGCTGACCAGCGCTATTCTGTGATAGTAATAGTAACTTATTTTCCTTTTATATGTTTTCTGGTGCTAATCTCTATTCTTTGGCTGTAATTGGATTGAATTGTAATGTGCCTTTAGGAAAGACATGTTAGGAGAGGAAAAGTTGCAAAATTCAGCAGTTCAGAACAATAATTACACCCAAAAGAAGCATTGTATGGCCTTAATTGGATTTTTTTTTTTTTTTCATTACATTTCTCCACTGGTCTATTTTCTGGTTAATAAGGTTACATCAGAATAAACAATGAAACTAAAAAGCATATTGTTCTTCATACTTCTTTTACTAAGGCAGCAGTTTGTGCAATTTTGGATTGAGCTGCAAGAAGAGAAATCCCAGTAGGGGAGCACATCCTCTGGACTGGGGTGGATCTTCTCCACTGATGGGAGCTCACAAAGCTCTAGTGAAGTCAAAGACAGACCTTTGGCAATTTACAGTGGGGGGTTGCTGGCCAGAAGCCCCCAGAAAGCAAACAGAATATTCTCTTGATGGGGTAACATATGATACAGCTTGGCAGTATCCTTTCTTTCAGCAGAGTACCCTATATGAATCATTCAATTACCAGAGGTCAAGCTGTAGGCAAAGTTCAGTCTTGTTCTTCGTGGTCCCCCAGCCCTGACAGCCGCTGCTGCTGCAGCCCTCCCAGTTACTGCTCGTCCAGAAGTCAGACTGTTGATCAGGCTGTTGCAGTACAAGTTGGGAGGTCTCTTTTTTTGGATAAGATTTTGCACGGGCTTTGGGAGTTTGCTTTGTTTTGTTTTAATAAGGTGCTTGGTATCCAAACAGCTACTAATTCAATGTTGTAATTCAGTCACTGAAGATCATAGCGTTGTTTTTCTTGTCCTGTATGTGGCAGTATTTAATAAAGCATTGGATTATCCTTGTTATTTTAAGTATAGGGAAGGGTGCTTGGATGTCTCAGCTGAAAGCTATTCTGCATCTGAGCTTTTTGCAGTGTTTTGCTGGGAATTATCATTAAAGTTCTGGCACTAAACACAGCGCCATGATTTCAGCACTACAGGAGTTTCTGTTATAGCAACGGGCAAAGCAGCTGAACAGGGCACATGGATAGTTTCAATTTTCAATCATATTTATGACAATTTTGGAGGTATTAGAGTTTATAGGGGCTACTTTAGATACTATATGGTGTTTTAATAGGAAAGTATATACAATCAATAACTATATATATTTAATAAAGTCCTACTAAATTATCTTATTGAACTCTCTGTTTATTTTGTAGTGTGGTTTCAGTAATTATCTGCACTCTGTATATATCTACATGTAAATAACTGGCATGACATGCATAAGCTGACTTGCAGACATAGTTCTATGTTGTACTTTACACTGTATTTCAAGAATTTGAAAAAAAAAACGTTTTTCAAAATAAAAAGCCTTTCTACACAAACTGGTTTCTTTATTATTTTTAAATTTGAGCTCTGGTTCAGCCTTTTCTTTTTTCCAGGTAATAACACTTTTGTGCGATTATCATCCATACCTCTATTTTCCAATGAAGTTTCACCCATGAAGATGCTTTACGTAGAGGACATCGCTCCTAACGTCAAGCGATGGGCGTGTGTATGAATGCAGGGCAATAGTATGTCGCCTGCTGTCCTGGTCATGTGGAAGTCTCCAAAGATGTGGCTTTTGAGGAAAAGAAAATGACAGTTGTGCATGTTAGGTAACAAGGGGCACAACCCTGATATATCAAAACATCATTGATGAGGTCTTCGCCTCTCTCTGACAATTAGCAGCTGGGCGGCTCACGGGAGAGGGAGCTGGTGACCTGATTCCAACAACGCTGCCTGCGAGGGAGGGAGGGAGCGTGAGTGCGGTGGTTTCTGCAAGTTTCCTTGCGTCCCTTTCCTAGCATTTCTCCAAGGCTTTTCACCTCAGGGGCCTGCAGCTTCTCTAGCCCTCAGGAGGGAGTTACTTCCATTGCCGACTGTGCCCGAGGCAAGGGGAGCTGTGAGGTGGCCTGCCGCACCTTTCTCCTGCAGGGACTCCAGACACCCAAGAGTCTTTTATACCCCTGAAACCATCAGGCTTTATTATGATATTAACTAAAAATTTTGTACACGAGGAAGCTCAAACCAGCCAGCTGATAAACTCTTTCCCTGTTCGCTGTGTGGTTAGGCTTGGATAGTGCGGAAAACTGCTGCATCAGACCCAGGGAAGATGGGTCCTGCTGCCTGCCCTGGGCTGCTGCTGGCTCCCGCCGGCCTCCTCTCCCGCCGGCAATTCCCGGCCTTGCCTGAGCCTCCCCGGGCTGCCGGCCTCACCCTGGGCACGTCCATCTCTCGCCCGGGTGCTGCACCTGCGACTGCTCTGGGGGACATCAGATACAACCGAAAACAAAATGTAGATATGGTGGCCAGGAAGAAAAAATGGGTTGGGTAGAGAAGCAAAACAACACGGACCAGGTGGAGAAACGGCCCTGCCCTTGCGTTGGGTTTTGACAACTGCTCCTAAGTGAAGCTTACACTTCGCAGCTCTCCCCGCCTGACGATTTTAGAGATATGGAGTCTGCCTCCAGGAATCACAAAATCACCTGCAACCTGTGGCCACCAAAGACGACCTGCGCCTTGCTGAGGTCCTCACATCCCACACAGTATGGGGCCAGGGAGAAGGAAAGGCTCCGCTTGTGGGGACCGTGGGACGCGGTTGGGCTGGCGAAGCGTTAGCTCTGCTGGAAAAGCCTGAGGAGGAGAGGGGCTGCAGCAAGGGGGTGTAGAGTTGAGCTGTAACTTATTGCCCGCACTTAAAGCTTACTGAACTACTCCCAAAGAGGGGTGTAACAATTATGACCTAAGCTGTCACCCAGAGGGAACATCTGGGAGTGACCCTGTCACTGTTCATTCCCTGAAACGCTCCCCAGCACCACCGGGACTTTCGGAAAGGAGGTACAGCAGCAGAGCCCTTCCCCATGGGGATGCAGGCTCCTGGGCTTTCGGATCCTCTAGTCTACAAAGAGTGAACACAGACTAGTTTGGGGTCTAGAGTAAGCCCTAAAATACATCTCATCACCCATTTTCCTAGTGTCTATAGGGCCATTTTACTTGGCATCACGGAATAATTAAGATTTTTCTCTATTTCTGGGAAACAAATGTTCTGGCTTGCTATATTTTGACATTTCAGTAAGCATTTAAATGTAAAAAGACATAAATTCCCATTAAACTAACTCAGCATTCCTGTATTATCACTGAACTGAAAACTCCCAAGGGATGAGACACTACCTGTGTTACTTACCAGAAAGGGTGATGAGGGGCTTCATTATTTGGTTGCATTAAGCCACCTTACAGCGCATGACCCCACCTGGAGTACTGCATCCAGCTCTGGGGCCCCCAACATAGGAAGGACATGGACCTGTTGGAGCGGGTCCAGAGGAGGGCCACGAGGATGATCCGAGAGCTGGAGCACCTCTCCTATGAGGAGAGGCTGAAAGAGTTGGGGCTGTTCAGCCTGGAGAAGAGAAGGCTCTGAGGAGATGTTATAGAGGCGTTCCAGTACCTAATGGGGGCCTACATGAGAGCTGGGGAGGGACTTTTTACATGGACATGTAGTGATAGGATGAGGGGGAATGGCTTCAAACTGGAAGAGGGGAGATTTAGATTAGACATTAGGAAGACATTCTTTACTGTGAGGGTGGTGAGGCACTGGCACAGGTTGCCCAGGGAAGTTGTGGATGCCCCATCCCTGGAGGTGTTCAAGGCCAGGCTGGATGGGGCTTTGAGCAACCTGCTCTAGTGGGAGGTGTCCCTGCCCGTGGCAGGGGGGTTGGAACTGGATGATCTTTAAAGTCCCTTCCAACCTAAACCATTCTGTGGTTCTGTGTTTCTTGTCTGTTTGGAAAAGTGGATCTCCTGGTCTGCAGGCTTTATTGCTTGATAACCCTACAACGGGGGCTATGGAGCAGTTGACCTGTGGAATAGTTATGGTATAAAACAGGGGCCGGAGCGAGCCGTGGTGGTGCGGAGCCCCTGCAGCGCTCAGCCGAGGGGCAGCAGGATGCGAGCGGGGTCTGCAGCCATGCCGGCCGTGCCTCCCGTGGAGCCGAAGCCCCCCACGCTCCCGAAGAGGAGAAATCTCAGTGATCTGAGGGAATGGCACAGGCGTGGGTGGAGCAGGCTGCAAATCAGTTCAGGTCGCAGTCGGGACCATGATTCCTTCTTTCAAAGCCTACCTGCCTCTCTAACACCAACACCATACGTATTAAATATGGTAAACAAGTTATTTGCACTTTTGTCTTTTAAAATGCTATTTCACATTTACAAAGCTTTTCCTGTGTAATTTGGATTAATCACCGATACGGAAAGAAAGTATTGTAAGTTATTCTTGGCTTCTTTTGCAACGGTTGGCTGCTTTTCTATTGTATTTATGGCAACAAGCTCCAAAGCTGAACTAGCCGAGAGCAAGTGCCTTTGCCAAAGATCACGGTGTGCTTTTTTTAATGTAAACATGCAGGGATTCATGGGAACATCGAGTGACCGCCACAGCCGGTACAGAAAGGAGTCTTAATTCACTTGAAAGTACTTTGGTAATTGGAATACATCTTTCTGCCAGTATAATTGAGGAGCTGATTAGTTAGACTTAGCACGGGTGTATTTCATTTAAAATTACTGTTAATGGCTCTCAGGTGCCCTTAAAAGGGATTAGAGTCCCGTCTGAATGAAAAACATCGGGGATTTATTTTTGTTGATGATCATTGCTTTTGTCTTCAGAGAAAAAAAAACACATTCAAAGGGAAACATGCGGCTCACCTGGATTGCGCAACGTCTTCAAAATGAGCTTTGAAACGGCGATTGACGCCCCGACGGCGCAGGCGGGGGCTGAGGAGGGTGATGGGCTCAGCCCTTGGGGGGCTCAGGGGGTGGATGAAGGGCGTGCAGCGTGTCCTGGCACAGCACAGCTCGGAGCAGGAGCCACGGGCTCCAACCAAGCTCATCTGGGGGGTCCACAGTCCGGACGCGGCCACATGCTCGTGGCGTTGGTAGGGAGACATCAGCACGCTCTGTAAATGGGTGAGACAGCTGAAGCTGCTCGGTGGTGGGGAGCCCCATGAGAAACCTTTCAGAGGACAATTCACAAACCCGGGCGGAAGACAGATAAGAAACCTGAGCTTGATCAATCTATACAGTGTTCCTCCAAATAAATTACCTGGCGTACAGGATACAACTGGTTCCTAGAATGAACGAAATGCTGTTTGCAAGGACCTCACAAGAAGATAAGGAAGACGAGGGTTTCGGCGTGCCTGGGCTGGGCAGCTGAGCGCAAAGCGCTGGAAAGGGAGGCTGTGGAAGCGGTGACGGCTGTGAGTCCTGAGTTACCACAAACCAGGCAGGATGCCTGTCCGCAGGGAAAATCCACAAAAAAAAAAAAAAAAAACAAAAACCCACAACCCTGCGTCTGCTGTTGCTGTTGGTTGAGGGATGCTTTTCTTTGGTCCTGAGAAATACTGTTTCTTTTCTGTAATTGTGACAAGTTGTGCCTGCCTTGGGTGGGAAAAATGGTCATTCTGCGCAATGTCCCACCTCCTCTGTCACGGGCTCAGTGTAAGGCATCTCCCCAGACCCTTCCTTGAGACATCTGCAGTGAATTGCCATGGGAGTGTTTCACCCAGCTGTGACTTGTAACACCGCTTTGTTTTGGGATGGGTCCTTCTCTCCACCCTCCCTCTCCCCGTTGTAGTTCAGACGACACAAAACAAACATGCACAATTAATTTTACCTTTGGAGCAGCACAGAACCAAGTTGTACAAAGAGGTTCAGGTTCTGCCACCGTTCCTTAAGCCTTTCCTTAATTTTTTTTTCTCATCTTTGTTTAAAGTGATCCCTTGAAAGGTTTCCGAACTCAATGAACTGGGAAGCCAAATGTCCAGATAGCTGCAAGTGCATCACCACGAGAAACTCAGGTGAAGGTGGTTGTGTTTTTTTAGCTAATGGAATTAGCTTTGCTGGATAGGTTTTATCCAGAAGGAAAAGCAAGAAAGGGCGTTTCTTTATCACGACGTTATTTGTGTCCACCTCCCATAAACAGCTCATCTCCTCAACGCAGCAGGAACAAACACAGCTCTTCTTCGCTTTTCGCAATGTCCCAGGCACACGTCTGGGTCAGCCTTCCCCTCTGGGCTGCATCGCATTTGGGTAAAACACTGGTAACACAAAACCCATCACAGCCTGGCGGGGGATTTAGGACAGTGGACCTCCTCGCAGTGCCGCCACAGCCTTGGCTTGGTTTGGCACCTTCTCCAGCGCCGCAGCATCTTCGTTATTGACACACACGGAAGGAAATGACGGTTGTGTGTGAACTACTGCATGTCAGGTTCTCTGACACCGCTTATTTTTTTCACTTAGATAAGGCAAAATAGCAGGGTGGCTTTCCCTGTGAGCAGCAGGTGATTATTGCATGAACTCATCAGTATGTTTATGGGGAAGTTCACCTGTGCTGTGCAGAGATGAGTCAGGCTCCGTAGCATCTGTACCATCACAGAGTCTGAGATGTTACAATGAAGAACTGTCTCGTTTAGGCAGGCTCTTATTAGCTAAAGGTTAAAGCAAAGGCCTCTACCCCAAAGGTCTTAAACAAAAGGCTTCAAATAATGAGTAACATTATTGTTTACCCTTGATACTCTTCCATTACCATCCCTGTTTGTTAAAAAAAATAAAGCCCAAACCCATTTTTGAGCAATCGAGGTATGCACTCAGCTGAATTCCTACGTAACATATATATATATACACATGAAGTCATTCCACTCAATCCAGAGGAACATCATTGCGTAAGCAAACAATTGGGGACTAAACAAAGGTACCATGCAGGTGTCCTCAACTGAGTGCAGGAGCAGTCTTAAACTTTGACAGCTTGTAGGTCTTCAGTGTCTTGAAAACTGTTTATTTTCTTCTGTGTGCTAGAGGGTAACAGGGCTTCCACTTTAAAGAAAGCCATATATATTTTTGTATTGACCAAATGCCTTCCACTATTGTTTACCACTGCACGGAATGTTTTAAAACTGAATCAATTTGGAAAAAAAAATAATAATCATCGATGTGGTAAATCCCAGCCCTGTCAAACTGTTCATGATGTGCACACGGAGTACTGATCATGTCTGAGAGGTCAATTCACGGGAACGAGAACACTCACTCAGAAATGAAACTGAAACGTCACTTTCAAGATGTACTGTATTCTGTGGAAATAATGTGGAAAAGTATCGTCGCTGTTGGCACAGTTAACGCCTCCCTGAGAGCACATTGTCTACCACTAACATCACAGTGCAGCCTTAGCAAGGGGTGACACCCAAACCACCGCCCAGACCTGAATTAACAGTGCTCCCTTGAAATGAGAGGGGAGACAGTTGGTCTGTTCCATGGAAGGAGACCACATCACACCACCCAGACCTTCTGCTGCCACCGTGCCCCTCACCGGGCTGCGCGTCACGCTCCTCGCCCGTCACACACCGCATCAGATGGCAGCGGGGCAGGAAGCAGGACGTGTTAAGGACAAGGAAAGGATCACCCAAGCACTGGAGTCGGTTCCTCAAAAGCCAGAGGTGATGTTCCCTCAGTGCAGCCAAGGAAAGGTTGCACCTCAGCCTCAACGAAGACACGGCTGAAGTGCCTCTATGCAAACTCACGGAGCACGGGGAACAAACAGAAGGAGCTAGATCTGTGTGCACACCTCCAAGGCTACGATCTCATTGGCATGGTAGAAACTTGATGGGATGACTCCTACAACTGGAGTGTTGGCATGGAAGGCTACAGGCTCTTCAGGAGAGACCAGCAAGGGAAATGAGGAGGCGGTGTTGCCTTATATGTTAACGAGCAGCTGGAATGCATGGAGCTCAGCCTAGGGATGGATAAAGAGCCAACTGAGAGCCTATGGGTCAGGGTTAAAGGGAAATCAGGAGCAGAGGACATTACAGTGGGACTCTGCTACAGGCCACCCGACCAAGAAGACCGAGCAGATGAAGCCCTCTATAGGCAGACAGGGGCAGCATCACATTCACAGACCCTGGTTCTCATGAGTGACTTCAACCACCCCGACACCTGTTGGAAGGGTAACACAGCCAGGCATAGGCAATCCAGGAGGTTCTTGGATTGCATTGAAGACAACTTCCTTCTCCAAGTGGTTGAGGAGCCAACAAGGAGAGGAGCTGTGCTGGACCTTGTTCTCACCAACAAGGAAGGGCTGGTAGACAGTGTCGAACTCAAGGGTAGCCTGGGCTGGAGTGACCATAAAACGGTCAAGTTCAAAATCCTCAAGGCAGCGAGGAAGGTGCGCAGCAGGCTGACCACCCTGGACTTTGGGAGAGCTGACTTTGGCCTCTTGAAGAATCTGCTTGGTATGGTGCCATGGGATGAAGCGCTGGAGGGAAGAGGAGCCCAAGAAAGTTGGTTAATATTCAAGGACCACCTCCTCCAACATCAGGAGCAATGCATCTCTACAAAGAGGAAGGCAGGCAGAAAAGCCAGGAGGCCTGCATGGATGAACAAGGAGCTCCTGGACATGACCAAAAGGAAAAAGGAGGTCTATAGGGAGTGGAAACAGGGGCGGGTAGCCTGGGAGGAATACAGAGGAATGGTTCGAGCAGACAGGGATCGGGTTAGACAAGCTAAAGCCCAGATAGAACTAAATCTGGCCAGGGACATTAAGACAAACAAAAAATCATTCTTTAAGTATGACAGCGAGAAAAGAAAGACTAGGGAAGATGTGGGCCCTCTCCAGAAGGAAACGCAAGAACTGGTTACCCAGGACAGGGACAGAGCTGAGGTACTCGGTGAATTTTTTGCCTCTGTCTTCACTGGCAAGGACTGCAGCCGCACTGCCCATGACGCAGAATGCAAAGGTGAGGATTGGGAAAATGGAGAATCGCCCACTGTAGGAGAAGATCAAGTGCGAGACCACCTGAGGAATCTGAAGGTGCACAAGTCCATGGGACCTGATGAGATACATCCACGGGTCCTGAGGGAGCTAGCAGATGAGGTCACTAAGCCACTAGCCATCATCTTTGAGAAGTCGTGGCTGTCTGGCGAGGTTCCTGCCAACTGGAAAAGGGGAAACATAACCCCTATTTTCAAAAAGGGAAACAAGGAAGACCCAGGGAACTACAGGCCAGTCAGTCTCACCTCTGTGCCTGGCAAGATCATGGAGCAGATCCTCCTGGAAACTCTGCTGAGACACATAGAAAAAAAGGAAGCAATTGGTGACAGCCAGCATGGCTTCACCAAGGGCAAGTCATGCCTGAACAAATTTGGTGGCCTTCTATGAAGGGGCTACAGTGGCAGTGGACAAGGGAAGATCAACTGATGTCATCTACCTGGACTTGTGCAAAGCGTTTGACACTGTCCCACACGACATCCTGGTCTCTAAATTGAAGAGACATGGATTCAACAAATGGACCACTCTGGATACAGAACTGTCTGGACGGTCACACTCAAAGAGTTGCGGTCAAGGCCTCGATGTCCAAGTGGAGAGCAGTGATGAGTGGCGTTCCTCAGGGGTCGGTACTGGGACCTGTACTGTTCAACATCTTTGTTTGTGACATGGACAGTGGGGTCGAGTGCACCCTCAGCAATTTGCTGATGATACCAAGCTCTTTGGCGAGGTAGACACGCTGGAGGGGAGGGATGCCATCCAGAGGGACCTGGAGAGGCTGCAGAGGTGGGCCCAAGCCAATCTCATGCAGTTCAACAAGGCCAAGTGCAAGGTCCTACATCTGGGTCGGGGCAATCCCAAGCACAAATACAGGCTCGGTGGGGAATGGCTGGAGAGCAGCCCTGAGGAGAAGGACCTGGGAGTGCTGACTGACGAGAAGCTCAACATGAGCCAGCAATGTGTGATCGCAGCCCAGAAGGCCAACCATATCTTGGGCTGCATCAGAAGAAGTGTGGCCAGCAGGTCAAAGGAGGTGATTCTGCCCCTCTACTCCACTCTCGTGAGACCCCACCTGGAGTATTGCATCCAGCTCTGGAGTCCCCAACATAAGAAGGACATGGACCTGCTGGAGCGTGTCCAGAGGAGGGCCATGAGGACGATCCAAGGGCTGGAGCACCTCTCCTATGAGGAGAGGCTGAGTGAGTTGGGGCTGTTCAGCCTGGAGAAGAGAAGGCTCCAGGGAGATCTTATTGTGGCCTTCCAGTACCTAAAGGGGGCCTACAGGAGAGCTGGGGGACGACTTTTTACTAGGGCATGTAGTGATAGGACAAGCGATAGGATGAGCAATAGGATGAGTGATAGGACAAGGGTGAATGGCTTTAAACTGGACGAGGGCAGGTTCAGATTAAACATTAGGAAGAAGTTTTTCACTTTGAGGGTGGTAAGGCACTGGAACAGGTTGCTCAGAGAGGTTGTTGAGGCCCCATCCCTGGAGGTGTTGAAAGCCAGGCTGGACAACCTGGTCTAGTGAGAGGTGTCTCTGTCCATGGCAGGGGAGTTGGAACTAGGTGGTCTTCAAAGTCCTTTCCAACCTAAACCATTCTATGATTCTATGAAGTCAATGACCCCACTGTGCACTTCTCCCCTGTGACTGGAGACCGTGGGGTGGACACCATCCTTCCTCATGCTGCCTCCTACACCTCCGGAACAACATCTGGCAGCATCCGCTTTTGGCAGTGGAGAACTGCAGCCCTTGCTGTGGATGCTGCCGTGAGCTCAGGGACAGCCTCTGTAAAGTCTAGGGAGAATTTACTCTCAAAACCTGGCTATAGAACATACATAACTAAATCATTACCCAATGTGTAGGTTGCCGTGCCAGTTGTATCTATACTCAGATGTATTTTTTCCGCTGCAGAGAGGCAGGAGGGTGCCACGGCCTCGGCTCCCACAGCAGCACCTGCAGCCGCCTACCGCAGTGCATGTCAGATTTTAATAAAGTTTTCCTTTGTGTGTGTTTATGCCGGAAGATCAGGAATGTAACTTACATATTTTTCTGGTTTTATACACCGTCAGTTTGACATTACCTTCCACATAAGTAAAACCCAAAGACGGTTGTCTCCCATTCTTTGAGCCTCGCAGAGAGTTTGAATCAAAACCAAAATGGAATCTACCGCTCCCTTCCCCATATGGGTTTCAATTCAGTAAATGAGCAGTGAGTGTTGGCTCTAACCTGGAGCTGCCAAAGTAACCAAACTGAAATCAGCCTCCCGGCTGCCGCCCCGCGGGACTGCAAGCACGAGTGGCTCCACCAGCCTGGGACTGGCGACCGCCGCGCCACCTCCAGTTGCAGCACCGTGCCGGTTTGTAGCTTTACTTCCCGTCTCGTGGTAGCTGAGGACTAAAACACTTCTCATACTACTACAAAGTAAGCACATCTCCAATTTATTGGGCGTGACACAATGTAGCCAGACAACACCTTTACAAAAATACGTGAAAGCTCTTATTTCAGATGTACAAATATATAGATGCAAGTTCCTCCTCACCAGAAAATACAGAAATCTTATACAAGTCTCTCTAAAAAAAAAAAAAATAAAACCAATAGTAACAAACTGTAAATTACGTCCATCATGATCTTGAATGTTAAATAGAGAGAACTACTAACATCAGTCCAAACAGGTCTCAAAGTTAAGGATTATTTGGCTTTCTACAGAATTTTCCATTGAGGATTGCAAAGCCTCTACAAAGTGCATTTCACATCCAAGTAATCCTTGGGGAGAAAAGCGTGTTGAGGGCAGGGAAGGGAGGGGAGGGTAACCATTTTACAAACTTGGGAACTGGGATGTAAATTTTGTGTGAAATTCAGAAACTGGAAGAGATGGTGTACTGCAAGAGGCCCCAGCCTGGGTTTTAACCCTTGGGCTGTGCTCTCCTCTGTTGCGTCATTTTTCTTAAAATTGTCTGTCTTCAGGTAAAGGCTTTAAGGATACTTTAAAGGAAAATCTTCCTAAAGTAGTATTTTCAGAGGTTTGTCGGGGTTTTTTTACTGTCAGGTATGTATAACCTTGCTTTGTGAGCAGACAAATGGACACACGACCTATACTACGAAGCTCGAGGAAGGATGGCTGTTTCTGTCCCCCCCGTGAAACAGCAGCCGGCTGTCGCCATCCGCACGTGACAGCAAACCCAGTGCCGACACTCTTCTGTAAAATTATTTTAAGAAGTGAACTGGCCAGTGCCCAAAAGGACTGTATCGCAAGCTGAGCTTTGGGATACACAACTTCCAATTAAATGTTGAAGTGAAAAGCCGTGTCATCCTCAACTGGTCAGCCCCTCACCTGCGGTGATGACAGTCCCCAAAAGTCCCAAAATTCTCATCCGTTGTGCGTAATGCCATCGTGAGAGACCCCAACCTACGGCTGCCACACCCCAACTCCTGACGCTTTTCTTCCATTTAATAGTGTATCATTTCTAGCAAAGGTGTTGTACTTCATCTATAGAAGAATATGCTTACGTGGAACAGCAAAATCCACATTTTACTGTTACAAATGTTTCTGGGATCTGGGAAAATGGTTGGGAACACACGCACTGCTCTACTAAGTCTCTGTCACTATTTTGAAAGGGCAATACCACGTTTCAGATGCAACGTCTCCAAATGTTTCTAACAAAAGAAAGGTTCCTCCCTGTAACAGAGGGCCACCCACTGACAGTTCAGTTCCTTCATGGAACATTTAAGTTGCGATCCCAACTTTTCCTGAGCTACAGGTGAAAACTCATTCCACTCAAAGTGCTTTTGATTCATGGTGATGCATCAAGTGAATTATGACGATATTTTTATTAATGTATTTATACAAAGGACATACACTAAGCTGTCCTCACGCACGCACAATGGCTCTGGTGGGACACAGGGGTGATCGTGCACCAGCGTCTGCCTGTGCTTCCCCATGTGCGCCTGCAGACCTGTCACTGCAAACTGGGGGTTTCAGCTATGCGCGCTCGGTGTTCCTCGGCTGTCAGAAAGAGTACTGTGTGAAACGCTGCCATTCGTAGGGATGGCTTTAACTTTACGTTTAGATACGTTTGGTAATAGCTGCAAGCAACTGCCTTTTAAATACACGTGTCTGGTTTGGGGAATTTATAAAGTTTATGGATTTAGGGTTTTCAAAGATTATATAGGACTCCTTGCAGCTTCCTTTTTTTTGGAAATGAATTAGAGATCCTATTGAATTTTAGCATACGATCACCCTTATTCAGGCACTCTATAACATAATCGTATACTCCTTTGAAATAAAATTTACTTTTAAAACTGCACAGTGATTGCAGATCGCTGGGTGTTTCTTCTTCAAGCACTCTTAAGTAAAAGCATTTACACACCTGTCTGAATGCACACTGCCATGTGTATCTCTGTTTGGTGCTTTCCTTATTCACGCTCCATAGAGCCACAATGGACCTGCTGGAATAAATCAGTTTTTTGGAACAGCGCTATGATGAGAATATTGCTCTCAACTGGAGGTATTGCAGATTAGAGCTTCAGACTGGACGTAAACCAACAATAGAGGGTATGAAGTGTCAAAGCATTACTCTATTTTTATCCAGTATATGAAAAATAGGCATATGGGAAAACTGTACATCCAAGATGGAATGAGAAATGTTCATAAAAGTCTCACCTGTATAACACAAAGGGCTCTGTACTGGTCTGCCCAGTTAGTTCTGACTTGATGGCAAAGATTATTATGCCCACCCGATGTTTCTCATCCAATCTAGCCCCTTGTCTGAAACTACGCAGTTGTGGGGTTCACTGATGCAGAGCTCCGGATTCCTGTAAGTTGTACATTTCTTTTTCCTCAACACAGAAAAAAGAGAATTTAGTACTAAACTGGTTAGGTGGATATTTAAATTGAGCTGTGGGAAAATGCAATAGAGTGAGACTATTTAAATGACACTGTGAGAACTTCCTCACTGATATGCCTGAATGCTAAATTAGTGGAACTATTGTACCTGTAGAGGTGAAAGGGTAATTTAGCTTTCATGGTCAGAAAAACATGATCTATGACTTGTGATGGTATTTTTACAATGAGCACACCTCACACTGGTGAGAAACTGAAATGTTGCCAGTTTTAAATGATAAGCTAGAATTAACTGAAAACTCACCACTCCTTCCTATCCTTTATTTTCTGTAAATGCCTGGTACAGAGCACTCTGCGCCCAACCCAGGAAAAAAATGCCTAATGTGAGTGAAAAAATACATCAAAGGAGCAGCACTGCTCAGGTACTTGAAGTCATGCAACTGCTGCATTAGTTCCTACAGCACTGAAGGATTATTTTCTGAGGATTATTTTCTCTTTAAGGTAAACGGCCAGCTAAATTTTAACTTAGTTACTGTCATCCATGCAGTCACCTTTTACTGCATGTTTCTGTCCAAGCATCTGAAAAGCTGCAGTACCATTCTGCATGCAAATAACGTCAAGCTAATAAATTAATAGCATTCATTGAAAAAAAAAAACCTCATAAATTTTAAGATAAAAAGACACCTAAAATGTGACTTTTTTTCCTTTTCATCTTCCAAGGGGGAAAAAAGAACTAAATTAAAACCAAACCCTCTGTTCAAGTCAGGTCATCATGACACAAAGCAGTACAAACCAATAAATCCAGCGATGCTGACAGTCTCGCCTGGCAGCGTGCACACAGGCTTTTGAGCCATGGAAAGTTGGGAGGGCTTTGGACATCGGCTCTGCGGCTGCAAGCTGACTTATCGGAAGAAAGGAAAGGTCAGCGTGCCACAAACGGCGCGCCAGGCAAGAAACGTGTACTTGGAGTTGCACTGCTGCATGGGCAGGGCGCAGCCCCATCCTCTCCTGCTCCGGGGATAAACTAACCTTAAGTTTGTGCAGGTATGAGAGTACAGTAAGGAAGGATCCCTACGGATATTACTGTTCATGCTACTGACGTCACTGATAACTGAGATAAATATTTGGTTTTAGCTAGGAACACAGGAAAGCAGCTGACCTTCCCATCAAAGATAACAGAGAGAGACACACTTTAAAAGAAAAAAAAAAAAAAGAATGAAGGTACTAATAAAGTATTGACTGGTCAGAAAACACAAACTGAACTCTCAGCTTCTCTACTGTAGATATAACACAAGAAAACATAACTGCAGTGCAGCTGAAGGAACAGCTGGAGTTCAAAAATACCTAAGCTTCAGTTTATTGTGCACACATACAACCAGACCCTTCCAAAGCGCCATGAAATCGATTGGAAGTTTCTCAGGTTACATTTCCCTCCGTCACAGCCGAGGTGTTAACCAACCCATGTTCCCTTTTCCCTAAAGGCTGGTCAAAACTGTTGATCCAGCTAAGATCTCTGAAAACATGAGCTAAGCGTATGACCTTTTGTATTTCTTCGAGCACAGCAGGCACAACTGTGAAGCAGCTCGGTGTGGCGGAGAGGACAGCTTGCTGGGGCTGGAGGGCTTCTCCTCTCCGCACTGCGTTGTCGCAGCTCTCCAAACATGGCTGGGTTGCCACTGCCAGGCACTTCAACCTTCAAAATGTCTTTAAAAATAACAAATTCGATGTCTTTACAAAGCTGAATAACAACAGTAGAGCTCAAAGGAAACAGCTGACTTGACGGTTTTGTTTGTTTGCATCGCTGAAGCAGGAGCGGGAGGCAATGCTAAAGGTCTCCGGTCAAAAACACCTGAACTGCACAGAATGGGAGAGGCTTGGCCTCAGGCACAGCTTCCATCATTTAGTGCGAGGTGAGGAACTTTTAGCGAGAGCTCAGGCAGATAGCTCAGTTAGGTCTGCAACCTGCACTGGATGGCAAACTTTCTCATTAGTACAACAGGACTCATACCTGTAAAACGTAATCAGGCGCATCATAAATGTCAGAAAACAAAAAAGTCCATCTGCCAAAACCTCTCATTTCTAGTATGCAAAATGCAACGTAAGAAGATCCAGCATTGTTATGCCTTATTCAGTATATTTAGAAGCACTGCAAGATGTTTTATTTGGACTCATTTGCAAAGCTCAGGTCAAAAAATAGCTTAATCTTTAAACATATATTAATGCAGGGAAATAGGGACAACCAAAAAGCCTCATACTCTCTAAAAAACTCCAAGAAAAAACTAGTTTGCTGATGGCTCTCTGGACATTGCCGCAGTGTGAAAAGTCACAGTACGTGAGATTTCTGTGGGGAAGGAAGCAGTCTGGTGGTTTGGTCACTGTTCATGGTTACCTGTGTAATCCGAAGCAAATAACGGTATCAAAACGGACACTAAAGGCAATTTTATAAACTGGGCTCGGAGCTGGAAGTTCTCAAATTAAAGCGCTTTTTTTCTAACTTCAGACAACCAAGTAGTGAACACAGACCTTGCAAATTCATATAGCAGCCACATTTAGCCAAACTTGTTCTGCCTCACGTAGTGCATTTATCATGACCATGAAGTTCTGGGAATTTTTTCTGTGAGTTAGAGACCTTTAAGAAATACAATTTGAAAGTGTTTTTAACCTCTGTTATCTATTCCCAAAAGACATCTATTCTTCCTCTTTGATTATGCCTTTGAGACAAATACAGAGCATTTCGGACTAATCTGCCGTATTTATGGGACACGGTGACACAGCAGTCACTTGGAACAAATTTTAGGGATTGAGTAAAAGGCAGATGAAGGCTGATCTGGGGCAAGCATACTGCCTGCTCTGTTTTCCAATTTCAGAATTAGAGTGTCAAGGAAAAATTTTTAGTGTGGGAAGTTTCTGTTAACAGTTTAATCTAAACAGTAACAACAGACGGTCTGTTTATTTAATGGTAAATTATGTGGAAATGCTTAAACTCCCAAAGAATGCATGAAAATATTGTTGTTACACAAAGGTGGAAGGGTTGAAATGAACTTTTTTTACTAAGCTTCACAATTACTGAATGCAAATACAAAGAAAAATAAAGAAACCAAAACTTCAATATGTAGAAATAAAGAATTTTGTGTTATTTATTAAAACATAATTGCTTTAAGGATCACAGTTAAAAGTCAGATTGTATTGAATATGAAAGAAATTGCTTGTCTCTGGGCAGTTACAAATGACAAACCTAATCAACTAATGCAAAAGTCTGCTTATACCATTTTATCTAGGGCTGCATCTTTGCACCAACTCTAGTGGGTTTTGTATGACTATGTGGGAATCTCAAAAATGTTTTTATCCCCAGTCATAATGTAGCTGCTTCTTGATTGGCTTTAGGAAATTGTAAATAGTAATGATACCTTTAGATCTAGCTTTAGTTATTAGTTGTCCATATTGTTTTCAATAATCAGGATGTAATTTTTATGAACAAGTAACATAATATATACTTTTAATGAGGGGCACCCTGATTTAATCAAGGATACTGAACTTTGGTCCAGTGAGCCTTTGTTCACATGACAAGGAATCAGGCCAAGTTACACACCATCGACAGTATGCTATCATCACACGATGGATGCATCCAACACATAATGGGGAAGAGCAAAAGCATATAGCCAGCAAGTACCCAAGTACCATTTCCTACATTGTTAGGGAATTTGATTATCATTCTTAGTGACAAGCAAAATTTTTTGTATTTTAATAGACTTATAAATTCTTTTGGGGCTTTATCTGTTTCTCTGTTATTTGAATATATCAACAATTTACTGGCTTAAATGCATGAGTTGCTTCATAACCATATCAAAGGACCAAACACAAACGCATTATAATTTTTCACTGAAATATTTCATTTCCATGGTAAAACATTACATTCTTTTTGAATGTATAAAGTTAATTTAGCCCAATTCCTTTTACAGTTACTCCAATTATAATGGCATGCCTCTAAAATATAAAATATGTAATTCCACTAAACAGTACTGAAATGAGTCTGATGTGTATCAAAATGTTTGCAGTCATATTTTCCATTTCTTTTTGCATTTAGTCTTTCTCTAATTTGATGTTAATGGCTGTTTGAGTATTCACCACTGGAATTCAAAACAAGATTATTAAGAGTTGTAGTCAGTGAAAACATCACTGTTTAAAGCTTCTGAAATACAGAACTTTAAAGTTGATGAATTTAAGATTATAGCTAAGTGATTTAGCTTTACTGAGTGCTGAACATTTGAGGAAAATAACACAAACCAAAGTTGAGTGGGTTTGCATACACATTACTTCTGGTGTAATATACACTGAAATTTTCCTAAGCTTTCCAATTTTTGAAGGAGAGCTGCACTTAATGGTGCAGTACTGTTCAGTACACTGAACACAGAGGTTCAATGCAATATGAGCACAGACAAGAATATGAACGCGTATTTTGTGGCTAGCACTTTATGTACGTATTCATGAAGGTATTGCCGCGACGCCTACTTAATCCTGGACGGCTGACTTTGAAAGGATATTTCTGTGAGGCAGATTAGTTCATAAAAAGTGAAATATCCATGAGAAAATGTGGGCAATATTTATTTTTATTCCTCCAAAATCTTGTACTACGCACATGCCCACATGTACCCATACACACAATGTACTAAAGTAAAAAGTTTACACCATGTCGTATCAGAAATTCGAGAGCGTGTAATATGTAAGAAAAATGTATAAGATAACTGTTCTTAGGAATCTGAAAACTCTACTCATTGTCATTCTTATGCATATCTAAAAAGCAACCTAGCCAAGTTTACAAAACATTTCTTATGCCTGTTGTGATTTTTTGCAGCTAAGGAATCAGGAACTCACAATATGTACATCAAGCTTAAATGGCTTGTGTATGTTACAAGTATAAAGCAGTAGGCAGGGTAAGTATGACAAATATACTGAAGTCCTGACAATGCAAAATCTTGACCAAAATAAACAAACAAAAAATGACCCAGAAATCATCTCTATGATAAGAGAAAAGACATTTCACTTTTTGTGAAAGAGAAGAGGTTTCACCATCCCTGCCAGAATCTTGGGTAGCTGGGCAGCAATCACCTCTGACATCATCTCGGGGAATTCAACACTCAGTGCACGGGACTGGAGAAATGTGTTCAGACAGAAGAGATGGAGCTGTTTCACTAGCTGGATTTAACAAAATACAAACATGATAAATCAGGCTAACAGTAATGCAGCCAGCTAAACATGCTGTCAATCACTTATCTCATACATCCATCACCTGACATCACTATATAACTTCCTCTGTCCTTGCTTGAATCAATAATGTGGGTACTTGTCATTACCTATTTGAATATCCTCCCATGGCAAAAAGTCACAAATACAGCTAAGTGGTATGTCATATAAAAACAGTGCCTCGCTAATATTATAACGTGTTATCATCCTCACTCATGGCACGCACCATGAACAATGGCAACTACTAAGTGAGTATTCAATCTCTCATTTTATCCTCACATTCAACACACGCCTCCATGCCTTGTTTACTATATGCTATTCAAACTCTGCTCCAAGGGATGGCATTTACTATTTCCTTGTGAGATTTTCCACGGTTCTGATTATGATTGTACCCAGCTATCTATACGGCAAACATGAAACTCCATAGGTCCTAGTCCCTTGAAAGCAACTGCTCAATATATTTGACTGTTTCACCTCTTCTACCTTCTCTGAGAAGTTCCAATTTTACAGAAGTTTTTCTTTAAGACCTGTGACTTTTATGTTATCAATTATCACACTATTTCTGCTACTCTAGGTTTTAGCAATGCACAGTCTCTCCAGTGTGATTATCTTTTCCTTGTACGTCCCATCAGTTTATCAGCCTGAGCTGAAATAGGGACGTGAATGAACATACTCTACGGCCAAACACTGCCCTAACCATCACTTTGCTGGGTATTTTGCAGCAAGCCTCACTCACCTCCACTAAGGCTATTTTAGTTTAAGTATTTGAAATTAAAAGATTGACTCTACAGCCCACTACTCAAAAGAGTTTTCCCCTGGATACTATGACACTCAGATTGCAAATTATTACTACAGGTAAGGCAGGCAGACATTTTATCCCAAGCTAGACATCCAAACAGGTTTCTTGAGCACAGGGCTACCGTGAGTAGTATACTGGTCAGGACTTGTTTTAGCAAGTAAAAGGTGACAGACTGAACTCCAGGGAAGGGTTTAGCACTGACAGCCCCAAGTGATGACTGCAGAGAGACTACCAGTAAACAGAATCATAGAATCATAGAATTGTCTCGGTTGGAATGGACCTTTAAGATCATTGAGTCCAACCACCAACATAACACTGCCAAAACCACCACTAAACCATGTCTCTAAGCACCATGTCTACCCATTTTTTAAATACCGCCAGGGATGGCGATTCTACCACTGCCCTGGGCAGCTTGTTCCAATGTTTGATAACCCTTTTGGTGAACAATTTTTTCCTAATACCCAATCTAAATCTCCCCTGGCATAACTTGAGGTCATTTCCTCTGATCCTGTTGCTTGTTACTTGGGAGAAGAGACCAACCCCCATCTGGCAGCAACCTCCTTTCAGGTAGCTGTAGAGAGTGATAAGGTCTCCCCTCAGCCTCCTTTCCTCCAGGCTGAACAGCCTCGGTTCCCTCAGCCACTCCTTGTAAGACTTGCTCTCCAGATCCCTCACCGGCTTTGTTGCCCTTCTCTGGACACGCTCCAACACCTCAATGTCCTCCTTTTAGTGAGGGGCCCAAAACTGAACACCGTATTCGAGGTGGGGCCTCACAAGTTCCGAGTACAGGGGAATGGTCACCTTGCCAGTCCTGCTCACCACACTATTCCTGATACAAGCCAGGATGCTATACTTAAAGTTAAGCTCCATATCATCCCTTCAGAATTTTCTATTGTCTGCTTTCACCTGTAAGGATGCTTTTCATACTTGTCTCATTCTCCTTCTGCTGGTATTTGAGATGATGTAATAGCTAAATGGTGTATGTGAGTTCTGTGGATAGCAGAAGCTGATTAAGAGGTTTGTGTACTGGATCAAAAGCTCCCAGACCACTGGTGAGCCACGTAAGTATCAATATTGTCACCTCTCTTAACTCCCATAAATGGGATCCTCAAAGGGTGGTTTTTTTCCCCATCTGAAGGGGGATTAGTGACAATGAAAGGTTTTAGATGAATAAACAAATTTATTCATGAACAATTAAAATAAAATGCAGATTTGCTGAGTGCAGATGAATAGAAGCATGCAAAGACCCCATCCCTCCCTAAACTCCCTGCAAGCTCTTCACAACCAGCACTGAACTCAAAAGCACTCTTCCTGAACTATCTTGGTGCCACTTCCCCAGCGCTTGCTGAAACCACCAGGTATGGCCCTGTGCCTCTGCTTTTTGCCTCCCTTGCAGAGATACACAAGCCATTACAAAATGATATTCACGTGGGCAAAGGTTTATATGAAATGTCATCCCTCAGTTTTAATGGATGTTAAGCCAATAGGATATATACTGGATTCTCCGAGATGTGGAAAGGATTCAGTTGCATCTTTTAAGACACTCATGAATCTCTATGATATCAGCACTAGAGTTCTCAAAGATTACTCAGTTCCCAAATATAGAGAGATACTGAAAAAAATGGCACAGAATATACACATAAAAGTAGTTGAATTAAGGTTGAAAAACCAATCTTGGTTGTCTTTCTCTAATTCTTAGTAGCCTGACTTTGCAACTTGAACTGCCTATTCTTTGCATTATTTAAATATTTTCATTAACATGTACACACACGTGCACACACATACACGCCACCCCCTATGAAAAACCACAACTGTACCAGTTACGTTACAGAAATAATGAAACAAAATGGTAGCATTCAAATGCATGTTTCTCAAATAGTTAGATTTTGTAAACCATATAATATATATACAATATATATTGATGCTGAATATATAGCTAGCTATATACATAAATATACACACTAAATGAAAAATGTAGGATTTTTTCTTTTGTTGTTTAGAAATGTCGACTAGCCACTTTCCATTGAATTACTTTTAAGAAATACTAGTTCCTTCTTACATAAAAAGCAAAACACATTAACAAGTAAACTTACATCATGCATGGAATCCATCAGTTTTGTAAGTTGATAGAAACGTTGTGAGTTGGCCACAACTCCTTTCTGGTGCAAACCAATTGCCTTCACCAGTTCTCTAATGTAACTCGTTCTCATCTCATCAAATTGACTTTGACTTCTTAGACCTTCCAAAGGAACTAAAAAGAAAGAAACACTTGTGTTGTAATTTATTCTGAAGGCAACATAAGAAATTTAAAGTACAGGAACAATTTACAGTATTTCACGCTGTGCAGTGCGATTCATGGTTGTACATCATGTATCTCTTCCCGTTCAACAGTTACTCCAGAAACAGTGATAAAATTAGTTAAAAGGATATACCAGCAACAATCAATCAATTGCGCTAATTGCTGATGTCTAGAAATAGTCTTAATCTCAGCTACACCTGTCTTCTGAAAAGGAGATGGCCAAAAGAAGCACTCCTGTCCTTGAGGAAAGATGTTATAGACTGGCTCGTGTTTACACTGCTGAGGGTCATAGCAGATTTCTGGCTGGAGTGCTTCAAAATGGAGTCAAGGAATGAACTAACAACTCTTAAGTAGCGCAGACAGCATAGCATCCAGGGCTCAGGCCTCCTGTTTGGACCTCTTTCGCTTAACAGAATAGACGCACTATCAGAGTTTTAAATGCAAACAGCTTTTAGAGAAATTAGCAAGGAAGAGCAAATGGTTAAACTCACTCTTCTCTGAATGGTCAGCCATGAGGACCAAAACAAGGACATGGAGAGAACATTGAGAAATGAACTTCTAGGTGACTGCTAGTGATAAGACCATATTTGATCACTGATGATCAGTGTTGGTAGCATTCTAAGGAAACAGGCATAAGCTCTAGACTCTGCTTTCCTTGATATGGCAGAGTGTAATACACAAGTCTTACAATTTATGTTCTCAAAGTCAACTAAGAAATGAAAAACTTGAAGAAATGAAACTTGAAAAAATATTCCCAGCTGGCAACCAAATCTAAATGCTTCCTTCACTATAATAATCATACATTAAAGCATGGTCTTGTTTCAAACATACTGTTTTTGAAAGAGCTGTTAAATGTCTTCCCCTTTCCTTTCTCTCTTGCCAATGACATTCCACAATGCAATGTCACATTTAACATTTTGTGTTCTGACAGCAAGAACGAGGGGAAGGCTTCACCTCACCAGACTTTAGGCATTTTACAGTATAGACATCTCCATCTGGGCTAGTTACCACAGCTTGCTGTAGTTTTAGTGGGAAAAATCAGGCAAGTCTTGGGCACAAGGCATGTTCACTGTTCTAGAAGTAGCATTAGGAAGAGATGAATTATGCTGTAGAGATGCTTATTTTTCTCCACAGACTCCAAAAGAATGTCATGGGGACTAGCTCACACAGTTAAATAAATCATATCTAGGTATCTAGTACATCTTCAATCTGGTATCAGACCATGACTAGTATCAGGCCACAACAGATTTCATTTGCATCTCTTTAAAAAAAATACTGAAACTTGGTTCATAATGCCATTGACTTATTTAACACTGTAACACCTAACTTTCAGGTGATTTGTCACATTCTGGAATAAAAACAGAAATATATGTGTGGGCTGACTCTCTGTACAATGCACTGTATTGTTAGATACCTAGGAATGGAATTCTTAAAACCGAAGTCGCCTAAAAAGCAGACAGCTACCCAGTGGTTGGAGCTAAACCCATTCCCTGAAAGAGAATTAGGTAGGAAACACCGCACTGAGAGAAGCACTGGATCCATCTGCAAAACGTAAACCTGTTCTGAAGTCAGTTGCCTAAATCATGTCTGGTTCCCCAGAAGAAGGTAAGGGGGAAGGAGACACTTCAAGCAAACAGATTAAAATTAAGTGTCCTTCACCTCCAGCCCAGAGAGAGATAGCAAAGCAGAAGTTCAAATCTCTACTTGAGTTAAGCAGAAGTCTCCTATTCTGGAGGAGACTGCCCAAGAGAGGAAATGATCCACTTTGCGAAGGATGTCTCTTGCTCTGTATCTCTTCAGACAAGTGAATGTCTGGGGGAAGGAGGGAGACGCACATAGAGAAGATAGCAAGTTTACTTTAAAGACAAGTGGCTAAGCACTGAGATGGCTATGGAAGTCAGGATCTGACTCCTAACTAAAACAGAATTTAAAAAAAAAAAGAAAATAGACATTGTGACTGCTTCCACAGAAAGTATGTTTATAACACCATATCTAATATTAGTCCAGCCTTTAGGGATGCTATGTTAGATTTCTTTTGGCAGCCGATGGAGATGAAATGCTGAATGAGGTGGACCTTTCGTTTGACTCAGTATGGCCTCTCAAGTCCAGACAGACAAAGGAGGTATCTGAAAGTTTGCCTGTCACATCTGCGTCGAGGGTCTGAACAGAAGGGAAGAGTTCTGTTTTGTGGCAAACGCAATGTGCTTAGGACTAATAGAGGCAGGAACACTCCCAGTGGGGAAAAGCTATGTCATGGAAAAAGAATAGCTTAATTTTCAAAGCCTGGATGGTTCTGGGTATATGTCTAACAGCAGAATTACAGATGCTGATGAAATCTTTTTCATATAAAGTGACACTCTGATGGAACTTAGGGTGAGGTGGTCACTTTCTTTGACTTGCATCTCTAAACCAGCAGTTAAGTCCTTACATTTCCCTTGTGAATTCAGTTAAAAGATCTCTTCCAGCAATGCAAGGCCTGTTTCCCAGAATTCTGCAAAAGCACAGTCACATTCCCATCTAATCACAAAAAGCTCCACTAAGCTATTTATTTGAGTGAAAAATTACAATGTCTTACATGCACAAATGCAATTTAAACACAGGTAGCTCAAACACTCCTTCTCCCTGAATATATGTAAGGAATGCGGATGCTTTTATTCAGTGGCAAGAACACAGCCAAAATCTTATGCAACAGGATTTTGCAATTCCTCTAAATCAAAAGTCTGGAAAGTGTTAGAGCTAGAACTGAACTTGCTATATGTTCATTTCTCTCTTTTTTGGCAAAGGTCTACTTTCTTAAATCATAGTCTTTCTGAACTATTCATAGTGTTACTTCCTAGATGTACGTGGTCTCTGCAAGAACTTCTGGGGCAGTACTACAACAGAGCATATTACATATAGTAAATAAGGACCTGTAAAATGGAAACAATTGCAGAAAATAAAAGTGTTGGTCCACTTTTGCAAAGACTAATTCTGCTTTCAAGACAGCTTTAAAACTGCCACAAGTATAACATAAAGAAAACGTCTAAGCCACAGCAAACTCAACGGAAAAACTAGAAAATCAAAAATAATGTTAAAACTTACGCTGTGATTTCCATTCAGAAATGTATCGAGACTGACATCAAGTTACATTTAATGCAAATTACTGTTTCTTCAAAATTATATAAAAAGTAAAAAACAGTTCATCTAAATAATAAATCAAACAGAAGACAGAATGACACTAAAAGTTCAGACTTGATTTACTGTTAGTATATGAAAACTTGAAATGGCCATACTTTCACACTGGAAGAGAATTAAGATGAATACCATGGCTAAAATAAAAATAGTCTTTAAAAACACTTTATAGCAACAATGAGGTTATATGGTTTTTTGAAAATAGTTTTGTGGAATTATGTTTATACAGTACCAAACGTTTACTAAATGTCTCAGCAACAACGGTTAGGTGTGTTCCTTTTCCCAAAGATCTGACAAATTGTTTTTTCCTATAAGACAATAAGCGCAGGAGAGAACAAAAAGCAAAACTCATCAGCGCAGGTAGAAATACTTTCTTTAAAAAAAAAACAAAACAAAACCAAAAACTCATTTCTTGCATATATATAAACATGTCATCTTTAAAATGAGTTTCTGAGGGCACCACAGTTGATAAAGAATGGTAGCTTGATGAGTACTGTTAAACTGATGCACTTGTAAATGAGAGGGATCGGACCATTGCAATGTTTTTTGAATTTGATTTGAACTTTGTTGGACAGAAACAGAGAGCTGTAATATCACAAATGTACCAAAATTTCACTGAAATTTAAAACTTCCCTCTAAGGTTCGGATAGACAAGGGAGTTTAGGTCATGATGAAAACAAGATGGAAAACATTTAAAATAGGAATACATTCAAATTCCAACAAAACAATTGGAGTTTTATCAGACAGGGATTTTTGTCCACATTATTTTTATTGCTTTAGCAGAGTGTGTGGTATTTAGCTATTATTTTAGTAATTTTTATGTTCATATGAGCTAAATGTAATCTTTACTGCTTATGCTCTGCTGAGACCAAGGTTTTTTTAAGCATGAACTTATGCAAATACCAGCCAAGTACAGGTTAAGAGGGAATAAATTTTAGTTCCTTATGGTTTACTGAAACTTTGTACAACCAACAGGCAGGTTATGCAGGATTTGCACATCTCTACTCTGACTCCGTAAGTGCGTAGAGAATCAAACTTCAACATTCTTCCAGTTATATTTCTTGGAGGTTCTTACTCTCATTTCCTATTTGTGGATTCATATTTAACAATTATGGCCTCAGCAGATATATATATCTACATATATGTATCTGCCTCAGCAGATATATATATATATTTTAGTATTTTAATAAAGGTTTTTGAAGGTAACTTCATCAACTACCACATGTCCCGTTTAAAGTGGAATACAGCTTTATGCTGGATTCTTTAAAAGATGAGTATGATTAAAAGTGACCGTGATTTTTTTCTAGAGAAACAAACCAAAGAAAAACATTTTGATTTGTTTATATCTGTGCTAAACTTGACCTACTTATAACTATAAAATGTTGAATAAATGTTAGTATTGTTTGCCATGTCCCTAATTCTTTTGAGTAAGCATGCTTTAAGTTCTTAGGCAAGGTAAAGCCCTCAGTCCTGGCAATTTACTAAATATTTTTTAATATATTTCTAACGCTTGTAAGGGTTTTTTTGTGTAGAGTCATGTAAGTTGAAGAGCTTCCAGGCAGAAATACTGCGCACTTGAAAATGTGTAATACAGTGTAGCTATATATCAAAAGCGATCCAACATTACCCCAGTGCCTTTACACAGAATAAACCCAACAATGAATCACAAATTATCTGTTCCTTATAAACACTAGAAAAAAATATTTTTAGGTCTTGGAATACTATCATTCCTCCTAAAGAAGTTTCCACTTGTTAAGCCAGATAGCTTAGCAATTGTCAAGTTAAACAGCATGGTTCAAAACTCTTTTACTAATGATACGTTACAAAGAAATAAAAGAACCTACTTGTGTTGAGAAGTAACAGTGCTTTCATACATAGGAACTCTTCTTGGCTAACTTGAAGTCTGACAAATTCCTGTGGGAGCTGCCACATGGATAGACACAGGGAATAGAACGATGATTCTTTCATCCTCTGTCTTACACCCAGAAAAGGTAAAAAAAAAACCAAACAAACATGAAAATAAAGAAAGGGAATGGCT
Organism: Vanellus vanellus; assembly: GCF_965231255.1. Lineage (NCBI taxonomy): Eukaryota > Metazoa > Chordata > Aves > Charadriiformes > Charadriidae > Vanellus > Vanellus vanellus. Next base: position 207,820,275 of record NC_138905.1, on the reverse strand, counting down.
CCGGTACAAATTGCTTGAAGGAAGTGCCTTGTTAGCAATTTAATTACCACATTGCAGAAATTAAAGAAAAAGGTTATAGACATAAAAAATTTTCTGACTTTTTTGTACCTACACTAGTTTTTTAATTGCAATGAATGTGCTATTATTTTGGATGTATAACCTGTTACTGATGCCCGGAAAAAAAACCCTTGGAGATTATCAAAGCTGACTGCTAACCACCAAAAAGAAAGGGTTTTATGAATTAAAAACATCCTAATAATTAATGTGAAGTACTTTCTTTTTCTTTTAGAGGTTGACTGATTTTTACATTCTCTGAAAAGATTTCAAAAGCATAAAATTGCAGATAAACCTGAAAGTTTACAGAAAACCTTTCTTAGGTCTGCATCAAAAATGTCTGCATCAAAAAAAAAAGTCTGCATCAAAATACTTTGTTGCAAGTCTAACCTTGTACTACTAACAGCGATGATATAACTTCATAGCATTTTATGCCATTAAAGAAACAGTCAAAAATGTTAAATGTAAACATACACAGAAAAAGTATTCAGGTAAACTTAAGACATTAATACAGCCTTATCTAAACTCCTGAAGAATTGGACAAATCACACAAGGAAATACATATTTTTTATTGCATATATCTGTTGGGAAAGCAGTTTTCAACTGAAATTACTGCAACAATAGCATTTCAAACTTTGTAAACTAAACTGAATTCATTGTACATTAACCCGAAGAGTGAGTAACATGGGCTAATTTTACAAAGCTGCATCCCAATCCAGATGAATTAGGTACAACAAAAACAAGATTAAATTTTGCTTGTCCCCTTCACAAAGTTCAGATCAGTGTTCCAACCTGACTGCAGATAGTACCATCAACAATGAAAACAGAAGATATTTTCCACGAATAAAAGACTTCTCTCGATGCACTGAGGGTTTTTTCCTGTCATTTAAAGTGTTACTGTTATCTTAAAAGAAAATTATTTCAGCTTTGTTCAACATCTGGTATCTCACACCAGCTCTTAAATGACTTAAACATAGAAATTTAATCGTCTAAATCTGAAAGGACTGGCTACTTGTATAGCTACTTTAAATCTCCCTTCCTATTCCTTTCTGATAGTCTCTATTTGTAAGTGCTAACTATGAAGGGTGACAGCAGCTTTCAGGATATGCTTAAATGCTGTTCTTAGTCATGTTTTCAGACGCTGCAAAGTATAAGCAACAGTAAATCCTTGTAGGGTTTTAATACTAATTCATGAAATCATTGTCAAATTAACACTTCTGGCTTTATTGGTTTGAAACTGATGCTACCAAACAAGTCATTCCCAAGGAGCACTACAACTCAGTTCACTAAATGACAGATGGGCTGTGAAACAATGTTTGGATTGTGGTTTCATGGTCATTTTGAAACAACTCAACTGTGTGTTGCTCCTGTAGAAGAAATTTCCATTATTTCTTTCCACCTCTAGGTGTGCACTCCTGCTATTCTGGCATCAGTGCCTGCATGTCCACATGATGAGTCAGATCAGGGATCACCTCCGTCTCCTAATTAATGGCTTTTTCTGGGGTATTTCTCAAGCATATAATTTCCTTATCTGTTTGACAGTGCAGCCAGATAGCGTTTGATCCAGCTTAAGTGAAATCATGGGGATGCATGACCAGGGCAGGGAGGCAGGTGGAGTTGACTTTTTTGGCTGTGTTCAGCACTTTCCGTTGCTTAAAGCGATCAGTAAAACATAATCTTAGACATCACTGTAGACAAGGAAGTACCTTACATTTTACTGACCTAAAATCTAACTTACTTTCCAATAAATAGTTGCAGCTATGATTTAGTGTGCCAGTTACATTTCATGTCTAATTCTTTGTTTATAGTGTTTCTAATGTGACCCTGATGAGATGTTCTACAACCAAGAGAAGGATATGTTGTCAGGCCACCACTTTCTCAATGTAGATGGTCCTGAGCTGCAAACAAGAAGCTGCCTCTGAGGGATAATGATCAGGGTTCATAAATCTCAACCCTATTCTTGAAGAATGCCTTCTTCACAAGGTGTCAGCAGTGGGCCACATACAGGTTAATACCCCAAGACATGGCATTACTGCCTAAGGCCATCTTGCTCTGTGTTTCTTCTGAATGTAACCATGAGATACATCACAGACTATGCTGGGAGAGAATACAGTCAGAAGTTCTCTCAATCTCATCCCTTCAAAGTATTTAAGTTTGTACAGCATAATTAATACACATGGGAGAGGAAAAAATTCATTACTCTGTAACCTCATGGTGATTTACAGTCATCTGGAAGACAAAAGGTCAGGAGATAAAGGGTCAGGTCCACAGATTTTTCACAAAGAACTTCACTGGCAAGAACCTGCATGTCTATAGATTTTAAATTCAGGTGCCTAGATCTTCTGCAAATCCACCTCTTATTCCTTAAACAGATAGGTCTTACAAGAAAACCTGTTTAACTTTCATCTCACTTCACAGTAGTTCTTTTAGGATTTTGAGAGAAAATAACTAAGAAAAATGAATTAAGGAAAAATAAATGAGGTGATTAAATTATTTCTTACTGTTCCTGGAAACCTCCCATGTATTATAACCAAAGTATCTAAAATTACAGCTTTGACAATATTAACTTGCAGGGCTGAAAAGCTGACAGAGACTGAAAAGAAGATTATCTGAGTTCATCAGCAGAGTGAAGAAAAATCTAAGGTAATAATTCTCCCTCCAACAAGAAAAGAGTAGTTTCACGTATTTTATCCTCGATATTAAAATTCCTTCTTGTTAAATTATTACAATTTTCTAATAAATGTACTTTAGAAGAATAGAGTTTTATCAGAAAGTGTCAAAACTGATTATACTAGACTATATACAAACTATTTGCAAAAATCACCCAAATAGTGACCAAAGAAAATCCTACTTAGTTTCATTTACTAAACTTGAACTCATGTCTTATTCAGATGTATTCACCTAAATATTCTAACAGCATAATTCTTTTTTTTTATTATTATTATTATTTATTTTTCTTGTAGGTAATTAAAATGTCATTTGAACTCATTTTGTTTGGCCATGTCAACAGAATATTTGGGATTCCCATAAAACCCTTCCCATAATTACTGAACCTTAATATAATCAGAGGACTTTCCTCTGCTGTTAATTTTGAAACTGAGCAAGTAATGAATGAAATCTTGGCCTCAATGAAGTCGCATTCGCATCGACACAAATAAGTTCAAAATGTCATTCATATTATGCAACAGCAGAGTCTACTTACTCATTTAGAATCAGATCTGGTGCAAAATATAACATCTGACCACTGACATGTTTGTACGATCTCCATCCCATTGCAAAAACCATTAGACTCATCCAGGAATACTGGATAAGGGTTATCTGATCATCAATATGTAAATTCCGAAATCCTGGAAAAGAAATTAAAAGTTAAAATAGTTTATAATTGTCTTTTAGACAAGATTTCAGTAAGTGTTCTGAGATTAGATCTCTGAGCTATAAAACTGACAACCCCTAGAAAGACAAGTACTTTTGGGGATGTAGCTCTCAGAAGTTTATCACAGAATCACAGAATTATCAGAGTTGGAAGGGACCTCTAGAGATCATCTAGTCCAACTCCCCTGCTAAAGCAGGATTGCCTACAGCACATTACTCAGGACTGCATCCAGGCGGGTCTTGAAAATCTCCAGGGAAGGGGACTCCACAACCTCCCTGGGCAGCCTGTGCCAGTGCTCTGTCACCCTCACCGTAAAGAAGTGTTTCCGTGTATTTGAACGGAACTTCCTGTGTTCTAATTATGAAATGTGTATCTCACTTTCATAGTTAACCTCTTGTCTTTTTGTTCTGATCCAATACTTTGAAATGATCAAACCAAAATTAACTTTAGCAGTCAGAAGTGACTAGTTCAGGAAATAGGAGTGCATCTCATTTTCCTTTGGTAAAAATATGACAGTTTGTAACATGATCCCTGTAACCAACACTTATTTAATATAGACAGCTTGGACTTTAGTGTTCTTAACAAAAGATACAGTTGTAATACAATAAACATCCACATATTAATACATTTCTTGCATTTACTTAAAGAGAAGGGTATTTAGTTGTGCGTTTGTCTTTGATAACTTTTGCTCTTTGATAGATTGCTAAGAAGCACCTGAGTCAATCTAACAGCTTCCTGCCACTGAAAGCAGTGGTCCTGTTCTTCATTACCTGGTCCTGTTACCTGTTTAAAGCAAGCTCTGGCATTCATGCCACCCATCAGTGAACAGGTTCAGCTCATGAAGCCATCAGAAAGCTACACAGGGTTAAAAAAAAAGGTTTGTTTTCTTCTCACTTAATGAGATGAATCAGTTCAACCAAGCGGTCTGATTAGAGTAAGCTGCAATGGGGAAAAGCAGTGGTAGGGACAGATCACCCTTTCCTTCAGCAGTGAAGTGTCAAATTGAGCTCCCATGAAACCATATTTCTAGGTTTTCTGGTCAATACATTGATGTTATACATCCCAGGGTCAGGCCCCTATGACCATACAGCACATGTACACACAAAACATGTATTTTTTTTCAAACCCAGTCTTGGATCTTCATAAATTCATTTACTTCTCCTTACCAGTTTATTAGTCTTAGTCCTAACTGGTACTATTTATTACATTTTTTTCTGTTGCTTTCAAAAATTCATTTTAATATGAATAAGAATAAAGAATATGCAGAAATATAAACATTTTTTCAAACCAAAAGAATGAATAATAGAGTAGGAGGGGTTAGGATGGAAAGGGTGCTATAAGGATCACATGCAGGAAACTCTCTGGGCTTCTGCTGTTTTTTTGGAGTGAGTCTAAATATTTAGATGCATTCCTTTAAGAGTGCCCTCCTATTAAAATGTCTCTGATTGGTGCATATATTATCTGATTAAGTGGCAGGTTAATGATTTTAGAATTTAAGAATTAATTAACAGGCAGACAATAATATTCTCTTTTGACTGCTCGTCCTATGACATATTTGCTTAACTAGAATTCACTACATACAAGAAGTGCTATTACCTGGTAGCAATTTAGACCACTTGACTACACAAAGAAGTTGCCTCTCACAAAGATGATTTAGACTGGTCAGCAAGGAACTTGGTGTTTCAGGTTTTGTATTGTCATAACCAGCATAGACAACTTCTGGTTCAATTCCCCGTAGAACACTTATCATTGGGGGAACAAACTGTATTTCTTGATTTGGAGAAAAGGACAGCCTTTGGGTTAGAGATTGGCTTTCATCTTGAAGAGTTGCTGGCTGCTGGAGTGCGACATCTAATGTTCTCACAACCTTAATTTTGTTAAACTTTTTAAATTTTCGACCTGAAAAAGAAAATTGTTGATCTGTTAAAAAGAATTAAGCAGAAAGAATAATATTTTCCAGTAGTGCTGGATTACACGTTTAATCTATACAGGGAAACTAGAATCATCTTCTGAATAAGTTTTCTATTTTTGACTATTTATATAATTAAGAAATAATCATGGAAAATTCTTAAGAGTTTCTCCCTATATATCCTCCGCCCTTCACTAAGAGATGAATGGCACCCACCCATTAAAATTATTGCCATGAATTCTAGGTTACAGTAACCTCAAAGTGTTTTCTGGTTCAGTTCCCACTGTTCTATCATATGCCGACAGCTGGGCCAGCTGGCTCTACAATCCAGTTTCTATTCAATGTTAATTGAGGATACTGTTTCTTTTTTATCCATGATATTCAGAAACAAAAATGCTGGCAATTAATTACTACACAGAGAAATTCCTTTCCTCCAGTTCCATAAAGGCATTTCAGTCTCATGGCTAAATTCTGTTTTGATGATCTGTAACGTAATATTTTCCTCCTGTTTACCAAAAAGAAAACAGAATTCATGGGATGAGTGAAAAGCCAACAAATACTGTAAAACCATGTCAGCACTGACAAAACTCTTCACTTTCTAGGGAATAATTTCTCTTTCTCAGTATTTGCAATTCTTATTTCCATACTGCAATGCTTTGAAGAACACTAACTTAAAAAAAAAATAGTTGAACTGCATTCCCAAAATAAGCACAGATACTACATCTGGTACGGCAAACATACAGAGTTCTACGTAGCAACTCTTCAAATTTCTTCCATGGAAACCGTCTAGAGGTACACCTTATAGACACAGAAAATCAAACTCTCAAAGGTTGAAAGACAAAAAGCCTCAGTAACAACTTATACATATTGCACATTTCAATAAAAAGGCAAGTCCAGGTAGAGGTGCCTGCATGGAACACATGCACTACAAAGAGACCCTCAAAGGTGATGAAAACCCCGTTGGATCATTAAATTCCTCAGTTCTGCCAAAACAAGTTTTGCTTGGTTAAAAAAGGTTGCCTTAACAAACAAAAAATACAATAAAGATACTGGTATTTATGGTCTGATTTAGATGACAGTGGGACAGTAAGAGAGATGCACTGTGACTGCAAACAAAGGGTAAATCATTCTGCCAACAAAGAAAAATAAAAAGTTTACGTGTTTCAACCTTAAAGAAAACAATAAGGAGAAGGTTCTGCTCCAAGAAATGCAGAAATCACATATTTTTACTTGCTGAGATGTTGCATGCTTTAACAACAACAGAAAAAGATATGCACCAAATTTCACTGGGTGAAAAGAAAAAACGTGCTTATCAAATTGCTGAACCACTGAGAAACTGCGTTATAAAATGGCAATATGCAAAACCCACTCTATAAGTACAAGAAGCAAAATGTAATAGAACATTATGCATCGATTTGGTTGAATTAAAATCTGGTTTATAACGTGTATCAAATTGTCTTTTGAAAACCAGTACTTTTATTTCTAAGTGAAAGATTAGACAAGGGAACTTATCACATCCTAAAGGAAGGAGACAAAGACTTCTCCATCTCCTACTGCCTTCTTTTTATTTTAGTTAAAAGTAGTGCTGTGCTGTCAGAATGCACCAAAGAGGCCCTAGGACACTGGAGTAGGGAAGCACGCCTAAACTTCAGCACATGCTCTGAATTCTTTCTCCCCTGTTTATAGAATGAATCGAGAGATGCTAGCATAGTCAGACTCATCTATTACTTTTCTCCTTGGAAAGTCCCTATTTTCCAATCTACACACTAAAACAGAAAGATTCAACAAAAATGGCTTTACTTAGGAAAACGCCTATTCCATTTTCTTCAGGTGCTCCTTTATCATAGAAGATAGCAAGTTTTATGAAAATCCAGTGTCTCCATTTTGGAAGATGTAGGATGTACACTTTAGAGAACAACATTAACCTTTTCAAAACATTCATTAGTAGATGGGTAGTATAACTTCAAGCAAACATGGGGGGATTTCTAACGTTATTTCTAAATATTTTAGACAGAACAAATTCTATTACTTAAATAAATTATTCTTGATGAACATTGGCATAACCAGACAGGATTAAGCAGATGAACACCATCTCAAAATCCAATATCTGCTTTTTAAAAAAAAAGTATTTTGTGTTAGTCCACCATAAATATGCATGTTTATGAATTTCACATAAAAAAAAAGTTGTACACAAAAGTGCAAAACTTAAATTTAAATAGTATGTAAAATCCAAAAGGAGTATACTAAACAAAATTTCAAGAAACACACTTTATTGAAAGTATACATATAAGTGATGGGCTCTTCAGTAATACTCATCATCCAATGAAATCAGGGGTCATACTCCCACTAACTTAACTGTGAACTTAATTAGCTTAGTATCAAATGCCCCAACAATCTTATGCTTATTTTATCCCTTGTGGTAAGAATACAAATATTTCTAATTAGTGACTCCTTAGTAAAGAACGAAACACAAACTTATACCTTATGTCACAGCTGAACCAAAACAAAATCCCCAAAAGAATAGACAATATATGACCTTAGGTCTCTTGTTATAAATTTCTATCATAACAAAAATATACACACTCCTAAACACGTTGGGAATTTCCCACTAACTATTGTTTAGGCATGAAGGAAAACAGAAGGAACAATGCATTTGATAGTTCATAAATAATGATTTCAGGTATTTTCTGAAATAATGGCTTCAGATACTTTTACAGTTCAGAGAACAAGTAAAGAAAGAAACCAAACAGAGTGCTTATCACATGGAAATGTTAGTAGTTAATAAGTACCCATGTTTCTAAGTGATTAAATGTATCAGAATTAATGTCACATTGGCTTGCAGAATTGCTTATGTGTTTATTTCTCATTATGTTGCTTAACAGCCACCAGTAAAGCAACTCCACTTCTTACCTATGTACTGGAAAGGTGACTACTAATATCTCACAGTAAACTTTCCCATCTACCACAAGGAAACCGTGTCAAATTAATGCAAACTCTTAAGGATAGATGGAAAACAACAGAGATGCGAAAATAGCTTAGTCCTTCAATTACTGCTTACAAAAATATCCAGATAATTTCCTGCTGTGAGATAAACAAATGTCTCCACTTAGTCCTACATTGTGTAAAGGATACTAACCTGCTCTGGCAACTATTCATCTTAATATTAAAACCTGTCTGTGCATATTAGACAGCACACCTTTTCTTTGTAACATTTTCATTCATTTGTTTTAAAATAGCCAACCACTCAAGCAGTTTCTTAGTACTCAGAATTCCTTTACCCTCGATTACACAAATAGCATGTGTACAGTGTGTACACTATGTGTAACTAGAAAACATAAAGAAACTAAAAAAATAAAATCTACTTAATCTTATCATCGAATACAATATGATTTTCTCCTTAATACATAATTCTGCATTTTAATATTCTTTTAAATAGGTACACAGAACCATACTGCCAATCAGACATTACTGTTAGTAGACATTTTATATTAAAATGGCTGGGTTTCTAGTAAAAGTCTAACATCTCACTATCCTACTCCATACCCTGTAATCAGGTGAAAAATGTCAATGATTTATTATTCTTGACAGAACACTATGGCTCTGACTTTAAGGTCACTATGCTCTTATGTTTTGTGTAGGAGAACAAGCTGTATACACCTTAGGAGGGTGTATACAAAATAAAGGAAAAAAGCAGCAAAGCAGATGTAAGACATCTTGATTTTAATAAACCCTTTGATGCTACCTCAGAAAATATTACCTGCAAAATTAATTCAAATTTGTCTCCGTGTAATCATTGCAATGTGGACTGTAAGCTGACTGAAACAATGAAGAAAACGATAATTTAGCAATACGGCAGAACAAGGAATCTGTGATAGTCAGCCTGGGAAAATTTGATAGACAGAAAATAAAAAAGCTGGGCATTTGTTTATTCCAGGACCTGACACAGCTACCCACTGTCCCATTAGGTAGATTAGAAAGGGGATAGATTAACATGTCCAGTTATGAGATGATAAAAGTCAAAGACAACTAACACTCCCACAGAGAATGATAATTAAGGAATTATGAGATAAATGTTTTGATTGATAATTTCTTTGTATATATTAAGAAAGAAGAAACAGTCCATATAGTGAAATCAGTTACTAAAGCTATTTGTTGTTATCTTATCCTACTTACAACTGACTACAATTTATTTTAAAACAATTCAGGTTCATTTAATTGCTCTGAAATTAGGGTCAGAAAATGGAACTGTTGTCGATGTAATATAATATTATTCTCTATCTCTATGGTTGCCACTCAGTAACATTCAGTGGAAGACAAGTGTACTTCTCCCAGCAGTAAGTTTAATTTAATTACTGTAATAATAATCTTTAGAATCTTATAGTTAACATCCTGTAAAATCTTAGTCTTTCTCACGTTGATTAAGCAATACTGGAGGTCTGTGTTTAGTAACTGAAGGCTAGCATTAAGAAACTAAGTAGCAGGAGTAAAAGAACAAAAGTATATCTATGTAAGTTCTGAATAGCATAAACCAGAAAACGCACAAAAAATCTTAAACTATAATAGGCTGTAAACACAGGAAAAGATTTAAAGTATTGACAATTCTGATTTGTTAAAAATATTCAAGGATGTATCTAAGTATGTAATTTGTTCCATGATTTGGATTTGCTTATGGACACTTACGTCCTGGGGAAAAATATCCAAGCTCAGTAGTATCCTATATATGAATCACACTGTGTTATCAGCACAGCAAGTCATGGGCAGGAAATATTGCTACGATGAAGGAAGTATAAGAAATGGCAGAAGAGCAAAAGTAAGAAAGATGACAATAACAGTAAAGAGCATTATGGTTAAACATTCTATCTTGAGTCTTTTTGTTGTTTTGAATTTTAAATCCTCTTTTACAAGTAAGAGAATCTCACTCATGTTTTCCTCTCTTTTTTTTTTTTGCCCACATTTGTCTTTTCTTCCCCTGTCAGTATTAAGTGTTCCATTTCAATCTGCATAGAATAATTAGCTTCCTAATCCCCCTAGAACTGTTGACCACTAAGAGCACCTGAAATACTACACTCAACCTGATGTAAATAAGAACAAAATAGATAATGCCACAGTCCTGGCTCCATTTGAGATGTCCTTTTTTCCATTGTCTTAACAGTTTCTTCTTCTTCCTATTTCCTGCCAGATCAATTTTTTCTAGAAGGCAGGGTAGGTGGGATATCAGGGCAGAGATCTGATGAGATTCCATGCCCCTCTGAGAGCTAGAGGAACTAGAATGGAACAGTCTCCTCAAAACATGGAAGACAGCTTTGATTAGGTATGTTTAGAAAAGGGCTAAACAACACAACAAACTGACTAGATAGAACAACTTAGGTTTAAATACAAACTTGCTTAGTACTAGCTGAGAAAAAAAGGTGATCCAAAGAGAAAGAGGAAGTTTTTACTCTCTTCATACATGATGGTAAAGAACTAAGAGTCAGAGCATCCTCAGGTTTTGGTTTCAAGAATGAGGACATAACATCCTCATATGAGGACATACCATTTCATAAAGATTGCCAGCAAAAACATCCACATTTTTCCATTTTAGGTACCTACACCTAGAGTAAAATGTATATATTAAAAAACAGTAGGGAAACTAGCATCCATAAACATATGCAAAATGTAGAATAAAGTCAAGCCTTCTGGCTACTTTTCCTATGTAGAATTACTATGCAAAACAAAGCAAAAGGACTACATGATGCTAGTGAGTCATCACACACTCTTCTGCTTGTTGAAAGAGTACTGCTTGTGATGTTAATATACTTGGAGTTTAGTTATTGGAGTTATGCAGGCTATCATACATGAAAATTCAGGTTAGATCATCATAAAACTCTTGACTGTGCAGAACTCACAGCCAGGAATGAATTCTTACCCGTATAAATTTACATCAGTTAGAATCATAGAATGGTTTGGATTGGAAGGGACCTTTAAAGATCATCTAGTGCACCCCCCCCCGCCACAGGCAGGGACATCTTTCATAGATCAAGTTGCTCAAACCTTACAAGACAACCTTACAAGTTGTCCCAAACTTTACAAGACAGACATTATATCTGCCACCTCCTCCTTTCCCGAGACCCCATTCTTACCACACATTTTCCACAGCCCGCTCTGGACCCCTGGACCTCCTTGGCTTTCTCCCCTTCCAAACCTGGGGGACTCTTCTGTCACCTGGGCAAACAATCCTTCAGGTTCAGGGTGAAAATTCTGCCTTTGTAGTAATACTGTCTCTCTAATGCACTCCCGTCCCAGCTCTAAATCACCACTTCTCTCTGAGAAGGATCCAAAGGACGTGTTCTCTTGTTTTCATCCCCCTTCCCCCAGTCCAGTGCCACCAACATCTTTGTCAGCTCCATATTTATTTTTTTTTTACTGAGAGACAGTGCAGGGAGGACAAAGAGACAGTAAAGTGAATTAGATTGATGGCTCTTGTTACTCTGTCTCCAGTGCTGTGGGGTGAGAGGGATGCAGTTTGGAGAAGATGACTCATGGGACAGGCAGTGCTGAAGGTCTAGGGAGGTTCAGGGGTACAACACAGAACACAGCCCATACCGCAGCATAGCCTCTCCCTCCTCTCATCCCACTGGCTTTTCCCTGGAGCTGCAGCACTGTCGCTTACGGAAGATGAAGTACCAAGAGCCAGCAAAGCTCCTCACTGGTTGGGAACTACTGATTTGTATCACTGATAGAAGCACAAAATGTAAGAATGACACGTGTGCAGAATACTCCAACTCCATACAATATTACAGGAGCTGAAAGCATACAGCTGTGCAATCAAAATGTTACTCTGAAAACTACATACACGTTTTAACTTATGAATGAACACAGATTAGCAAGATAAAATTACGCAGAGTATATAATGCCAGTTCTTCCTTCATGGATAAAAACCAACACATAAAATTCAGAGACAGAGAGAGATGTTTGATGCACTAAAATAAATTATATTAGAAAGAAATCAGGTTTTTGTCCTTCCAGTTTTTTTAATTCCCCTTGAGAACACATTCTTTCTATCGTCTTTATATAGTCGTTTTTTTTACAGTCTTAGCCGTGTATTTTCAACCTTTGTGCTGATCCACAACTTCATATAGCTAAAGTTCTCACGAATAATATGAAAAAATACAGGAAAAATATGCATCACTCCTGCATGTTAGAGGGATAAAACTTGCCACGACTACCTCATCCTACACCATTTTCTCCCAGCAGGTTTTCAAAGGCACAGTGCTCAATTTTGATTAATGTTACATAAAAAAAAAGCACACCTGTTACAGCAAGAACTAATACAAAGATGAGAATTCCCAGCATCTAGTATGCAAAGTCTGTAGTGTTGGTGCAGCCACTGCCTGGCCCTTTTCAGTGGAACACAAGGTTATAATTTTGTTAATGGGTACTCAAAGCAATGATGAACAGCACATCAGAAAACAGAAAGGGATAGTACCGATTCCTGATTTTAGCGTCAATCTCAATTTGCTTATTTATTTTTTACCCAGATCAAATTTTCTGATCCAAAATTATTATTAAGTACACACAGAAGGCACAATTACTGCCCTTGCAAGAAAATGAGTATAAGGGTACACAGTAGGAGAGAGAGATTCCTACAGGAAGGTATTTTTGTTTCAGGATTTCCAGACTCGATAGAGAAAAATTATAAGGAATTTTAAAACATCAGGTAATTCTTAAAAAAAATAACATGTTAATGTGGTTCTTTTCTTTACAGTAGCAAATTAATGTTGTTTAAACTAGACAGGCTGAAGGTAATGTCCTTGACTGACTATTTTTCTGAATCAGATCTGAAAAGCAGCTCACCTCCCAGGACCATACCGGCTTGACAGCACTTCCTCAAGCGACACGCTGGACAGTTCTTCCTACGAATTTTATCCACTATGCAGTCATTTCTTCCAGCACATAAATAGTTGTGCTGCCCTGTAGGCAAGAGAAAAACAGGATTAATACTATGTTTTCTAACATGACAAAATTATTTCTGTGTATAAATGTTCCAAAACCAGAGGATTCCAAGAAAGTATACTTGAACCATTAAAGAACTCCTTCATTTTATGATCATTTTCGAACAATCACATGTTACTATTTAAATATAACAATTTGGCCTGTTAAAGAGTGAAACTCCCCATCTACAAAATTCCAAAATAATTAGCAGACAGTATGAACTGCTTAAATTATTGTACTGTCAATATTTCTTAACAAACCAAGCATAAGGAGAGACTGATTTGTTTCTTTCAAACTTTTTTTTTTAAAGTTATTGTTCCTGATTTTAAAGAACTTAGGTGAATTTTGCTCGGATTGATGTGGAATTTCTGAGAGGAAACTGAATGAAGAATTTGGAGCAATGCAAAGAAGAGTCAATTACCTCTGATGGAGAAGCAGTTTTGGATTAAATCTGCTGAAATATCAGCTAAACAGATGCAGCCAACACAGCCAAAAAGGACAAATATAAGAAAAGCTGTAACGTTTTGGTTTAGGTTAACTCTTAGTTTATTATTTAATTCTTAAGGACTCAGTTAGTAAGAGTCTATCATTACTGTATTAAAATGCAATCTTTTTAATGAAATGAGTTTCCAGCAGAGCAAAAAATTAAATTCAGCTAATATCCTGACATTCTTTTGAGCACAAACTTCAATGATACTTACAAACTTCACTTGAAGAGAATGAAAAAAGCATACTTTTATGCCTTAGTATAATGTTGATAATTTCCATGATTGATTTTAACTTTGAATAAGTAAACAAAACTAAGTAAGTACATATGTAAGAAAAAATCAAAGCTATTTTCACATATCCTTTCAAATTAAGCCCAGGTTTACCCTATAAGGTTTAACTTTAAAATCCTGCCCGTTTGGGCACATCATCCTCTATTCATTTCTGTATTTCCAGTTTCTTACCAGTACCTAGCACGAAAGCATGAAAACAAAACAAAACAAAAAGTATTTCTTTTGAGAGCAACAAAATGGATCAAAAAAGTATGGACTGACTGCAGAAGTACCAATATCATAGATACTTCCTTCATGGAATACTGTGGATGTGGACCTTCAAATATAAGGTATCAACACCAAACCTTTTAAATTTTCACCAATTTCTAGATCAGTATTACTCTGAGTTAGCTATCTGATGTAGCAAACAAATCGAGATGATTGTTCTATTCAGATGCTGTTGTTCAGCTTTCTTTATAACTCTATTCTGTCCTTTCTCTGCACATGGTAAAATGAGTAACTATTCACCACTAACTTTTCTCTAAAGAAGAAAGACAAACTGAAAATGAATCCTCAGATGAAAATGCAGGAGAAAGAAGAACATTCTATTATAACAAAAGAAAAGAGTTTGTGCTAAACCATGTGAAACAATGTATTCGTTTCTGAGCTAACATTTTTTTAGATAAGTAATTGACTCCTTACCCCTACTTTTAAGAACAACACGTTTGGTATTAGTGAAAGAAACCCGATTGCCTGAAATTAATTTTCGTAACAGTTTCTTTTTTTTTAAGAAAATAACAGGTAAATAAAGACAGTTGCCTCAGGCATTGCCTGGCATCTAAAAAGTATTTAGTAATGCAGTAAATCAGAAGAAATTCTCATTTACTTTCTCCCATTAATTATAATTCTGGATTCCTTCTTAAAGGAAACATTACCAAAAGTAACTGGATGAATAAAAATCTGTCTTGCTTTTGGCAGTAGACCAGGAAGGAAAACACTTATTTTGAACACGTCTTCCTTGGGATTATTTGCAGTTTTTCTCCTCGTCTTGCTTTGCCTTTATTAGCTATGAAAACATTCAGTCTTTTGATAAGCAACAACAGTTTTAAAACTCTGTTAGTTTAACTAAAATCTATGAAGCATCAGATTATCTCTGCACTGTGGCACTCTGATGCTTTAATGTACAGTTAATTTACAAAGGAATGCTTAAGCATAGGTTTTGTTTGTGGGTGTCTTGGTTTTGGGGGTTTTCTTTGGTTCCCTGAAAGGTATCTTCTGGACCTCTTTTCTAGGGAATACTTTGAGACACAACATGGTCTGAGCCCACATAACCCATGTCCATTGCAAGACCAAAAAATGAACTATGTATTTCCAGTATGGCAGTAAATGCTTACAAGCAGTTCACAATGCTATAGGAATTCAAGTTGTACTTTTCCCCAGACAATTACATGAAAAAATACTGATCCCATATCATCAAATACTACTCTTCAAACACTCAAGAGAACACTCTTTATATGTTCTAGAATTATGTCAGTATTTAGAATTCACTCTTGATACCAGTTATGGGTATCAGTACTTACTGATTACTTATTTATGTGTTATCAGCAGATCGAATGTCCACTTCAATTGAAAATGCATTAATTACTTCATCATCACATAACAACTCACAAACTCCTTATTATAAAACCAAGATTGAACATTTTTCACATTTGAAAAACAAATTGTAAATTAATCACAATTATGAAACATACCCTTCTATATGTTCTAGAGTCTAAGATTAGACAGAATTAAATAATCTCTCCGCCCAGCACATACCATGGAAAAAATGAAGTCTGTTATTGGAATTTAGAATCATAGAATCATAGAACATTTTGAACAATAAGAATTTGCTTTGATCTTCAAAAAGTGATTATTTCATTCCTATGTATTTCATAAATTGTATTTTAAAATCTAATAATGACCAATGACCGATCTTTATTATGTCTTCACTTAGTTTATGTCTTCCATAAAGCCCCATGATATTAGCATGAAAAAAAGACGCAAGAAACAGCCAAAACCCTGCCAACCCAACCCTCCTATGAGATTACGGTGATAAAATCTTGGGCATTTCTTGATTCTTACTGTCAACCAATTCCTTGCTTTCAGGACTATAAAAAATCCACAGTCATATCTTGAGCTTGAATTACACCTTCATGTAAGTTTTCCACTCCGCTCTCCTCGATCCAATCTCTCCCCATCATCTCCTGTCCCAAAGTGTATTACATTGATTCTGATTCAGCTGCAACTTATTTGGAAAACACAGAAGGTTCAGTTGTATAGTATTTTCATAGTCTCATCTGTCAGGGATTTTTTTTATTATCTCAGTCATCTGATTGGATCTCATATCTATAGATAAACCTGAGTCAATGTTCTCATCTAAAATCATTTCTACCTTTGTGCAGAGCTGGGTTCTGAGAAAGAGTTTCTTGCTTGACATTAATAGTAAAGTGGCAGCAACCATCTGAAGGGCAGATTGTGTAAGAAATGAAGAGCATGCCAGATATTTGACTAATTTCAAAATTATGGGCCAATACTAGTTAGATAAAGCTACTTGGAATGTTTTCATGGAATGCTAAATCATTTAGTTGAAAATACATTTGCTGTATCTCAGTCTTTATGATCACCTATACCTTAACTAATTGCCTTCAATATGTGTGCATTGCAGTTATATTAAATGCGTGTACTGATGAAGTATCCAAAGACTCCTGTCAAGACAAAATTCCTCTTCAATTGGTAGCTTGTCATTCAGTATCTTTTATACGACTACTGTCATCGTAACAAGGAAAAAACCCAGAAAATACAGGACAGTAGTGTAATCACTAGAGCACAGGTCAGAAAGTAAAGACTGATATTTGTGTTTCTTACAAAAATATGAATCTGGCAACTTTCTGGCAACTGCCACTTTCTTGGAAGTCTTCACCCAATGCCGTTTCCTATACATGTTTACTTTTCACTTCTTTTTGAAAGTGCACGTAGTAGCTCCCTCTCAATACATCAACGTATCAGCTTGTGACCTAGATTTGATTGAGAATATAGAGAAAATACAGAGACGATTTCATCTGTTACTCGTATGTTCCATGTTCTTGTAGCATAGCATTTTTCTTAACCTCCATCAAAGTCCATTTGTGTTAGCAAAGGTGGAAGTCCTAATGTAAACAGGCAAATACAATTTTAAGTACTGTAATGACTACTGTTATACTGGCAGGGTGATATCAGAAAGTGGTCAAAATGCCAATGGTCCACACACACAAATGCAATCACAGGTTTTGCTATCAGTAAAGCTGCAGAGGTTATACTCCAGCACTGAGAAATTTTAATCCAAATACTTATGAAAGTAACATGCACAGTCTCTTTTAAAACTGCACTATTAACTTAGCTCACTGACATGCTCTAAGTCACTTAAAATCACTTGAGTAAACTAATGAGTTGCAGCGATTTTGCAGATGTGCAAAATATGGAAAACATAAGGCTTTATTTGCACCAGGGGTAACAGATGCAAGCAACCAGTTATTTGTGTAAGTGTATCTGTGCTGAACTGCTGCCACCCTGCACAAAAGCAAAGCACCTATTTGCAAACTCTCAGTTCCTCCTGTTAGCAAATAAAAGTACTTTTTCAAATCTTTTTTCTCTCTCCCAAATGTGATTCTGCCTTCCTGTATCACTTGTAACTGGCAATGCTTTCTTATAAAATCATCCTATCCCCACCAATGGTGGGCTGTCCTTTGCAAAACTTATCACAGTGTTTTATTTAGTCTAGTTTTAGATTTCTGTATAAAACTGCAGATATCTATTGCATCTCTTTGTAAATTATTTTATTGCCAAATATCTCCCATTGTTGACTTTTTGCTTCATGAGAGCTAGCCTCCAACTTTTGCTCAGTGATTTACTACCAATATGCTTTACCTCTTATAATATTTTTCAAAAGTATCAATTAAATCAATAAGTTTAAAAAAACAAAGGAATTAGTCTTTTAAAAAAACTAAATTTGGTACTCATTGTCAGGGGGTCTTGTGAAGGCAATAATAAACATGGTTTCAAAATAAACAAAATGGAAAATAGGTTCACCTGTATACCCATACTAAACATAATGATGTAGATGTAGTTTTTGAGTAAAACTTTGACTTCTGGAAGCTAAGACAAGGTTAAAGATTACTCTGTACTTTCTCTGACAGTCAAGTTTTCCGCAACTAGGCAAACGGTCTAGCTTAGTTCATCATCAAAATGTGAGACACAGGTAACTTGACTTTTGCTCTGACCTAAATCAACCACTCTTCTATTTATACTGTTTCAAAGCGCAAAACGGCAAAAGTGGGTTGAATTTGCCTCTCACTGTGTGGATTTATGAGCTTTGGTCTTGAAGAACTAAGAATCTATACTATATAGTTTGTAATACTGAAAATACACCCTTCATGTCCCTGTATGCCATTACAGGCTGTTAAAATCTCCAGATTCCACACACCTCAAATAGTGTTTTTTAATTGTTTAATACCAATTTCATTTTTGTGCTAACATTTTCTCTAAACATAAAAAAGTCCCTGAAGTGAGACTTAAGACTCTAACCACTTAACAAAAAAAAAAAAACAAACAACCCAAAGAACACTTTACCATGCATAATCTTTTTATAAAAAGACCAGTAGTTAGTGGAGGACTTACTTTCAATTTCCTTCTTTGCCCATTGAAATAAAATTCTCACTTCCCAACTCTTAAGCAGATGGCTTGACTACTACTCTGTAGTCTATACTGGTATAAAGACCTGCTACTGTTGCAAATCTGCTTCGCAGCAAAGAATTTCGGATTCAGTGGACCAAAAAGGGCAAAGAGTGGATAGCATAGTAACTTGTAAATATGTTCCATCCTGGAATCTTCTTCTAGCTGAAATAAGGGGGAATTCCTTTCTTCATAATAATATAGCTCAAAGTGAAAACAATAAAGAATGATTGCATCCCAAGTCATCCAACAGCATGGCGGCCAGGGCTGCAAGGAGGTAAAGATGCGTTTGACTCCCTTCAGGCATTGGAGACAATGAACACAGCTCTCATGTCCTGGGTGATTGCCTTACCTTGTCTACAAACTTAGTGAAGGGGCTTGTGATTATAACAGCTACTAATAATTCCTTCATCTTGTGAAGCTAGTCTTTAATTCTTTTGCTTTAACTACACGTGATGAAGAAAATGGTTGAGTAAAAACTTTTTATTCGAAAAGAATGTAAAACCATAAAATGTTCATTCCTAAGTCAAACCTAGTATTTTTTAACAGTGTATTTTGCTTTGGTGAACAGATTTACAAGTAATTTTTGATGTAAATGTAATTACAACAAACTTTTGCTATTCTTCCACTCCGTTGTCTGTTGGTTTTAAGCACGTAATGTTACAGTCCTCTGTCAGTTTTTTTTGTTAAGTATCCCAAACAGAACTGGTTTCTCTAGAAGGGAAGCAGCATTTTCAAACCACCATATATCTTCCACTGCTTTCCTTCTCTTCAACAAACCACTTCCAATGTTTGCAACATTCTTGACTGACTCTTTCCTTCTCTTGTATCCTGATATCAAAATCTTCCTGCCTTTTCCTGTGAATCCCACACCACCATTGTCTTTTTCCTTCCAAAATCACTTCTCCAGACAGCAACCTGAGCACATTGTTTTTATATCTACAAAACAGAACAATTAAATGTAGTTATCCCTATTTTCATTCACTTCCGCACAGAGCTAAAAGTTAGAAGCCTGTTTTTTAATCTTTCTTAATTTCCCTGTCTGTTCCATCATTTCCAACATGAAAAAAAAACATCAAAAAAACAAATGAAGCAAAATTAAGTCCTATTTCACAGAAACTATCATGAACTGCAAAATCAGGATTACTATTCATATTGATTTTCAGTTCAGCCTAGATTGTTTACCACTGCCACATCTTGAAATGCATAAAGTCTTCTAGTCTAAATATAAGAACTCACAACAGTAAAAATCTAATCTACAACTAATACTTTTTAGAAGGACATGCTGGCTTCTACAAGTCAGTATTTCCAGTTCTTTTTATGCCACTGTGTCACAATTGCTCCTTGGTCACCATTTTTAAGTAATTAACTACATCAGTGGTATAAATATGTAAAACGATGGAACTGTCAGCTTTTTTGTCACTTGTCAGTAAGGGGTCTATTTCTTATAAATATAGAACATGGAATTTTAACACAAAATCTACTTTAAAAGCACCCCAACTATTCCAGAGGTATACATCATTAAAGTACCATTTGTTCACAGAATCACGGAGTTTCAGAGTTGGAAGGGACCTCTAGAGATCATCTAGTCCAACTCCCCTGCCAAAGCAGGATTGCCTACAGCACATTACTCAGGACTGCATCCAGGCGGGGCTTGAAAATCTCCAGAGAAGGGGACTCCACACCCTCCCTGGGCAGCCTGTGCCAGTGCTCTGACACCCTCACCGTGAAGAAGCTTTTCCGTGTATTTGAACGGAACTTCCTGTGTTCTAACTTGTGCCCATTGCCCCTCGTCCTGTCACTTGGAACCATTGAAAAGAGCCTGGCTCCATCCTCCTTCAACCCACCCTTTAGATACTTCTAAGCATTAATAAGGTCTCCCCCTCAGCCTTCTCTTCTCCAGGCTAAAGAGTCCCAGCTCTCTCAGCCTTTCCTCATAAGGGAGATGCTCCATTCCCTTAATCATCTTAGTTGCCCTTCGCTGGACTTGCTCTAGCAGTTCCCTGTCCCTCTTGAACTGGGGAGCCCAAAACTGGACACAGTATTCCAGTTGCTGCCTCACCAGTGCAGAGTAGAGGGGGAGAATGACCTCCCTCGACCTACTGGCCACACTCTTCCCTATGCAGCCCAGGATTCCATTGGCCTTTTTGGCAACAAGGGCACGTTGTTGGCTCATGGATAATTTACTGTCTACCACAACCCCCAGATCCTTCTCCTCAGAACTACTTCCCAGCAGGTCCGCCCCTAACCTATACTGGTGCTTTGCATTCTCCCTCCCCAAGTGCAGGACCTTGCACTTGCTTTTGTTGAACCTCATTAGTTCTTCTCTGCCCAGCTCTCCAGCCTGTCCAGGTCATGCTGGATGGCAGCACGGCCCTCTGAGGTGTCAGCCACCCCACCCAGTTTGGTATCATCAGCGAACTTGCTGAGGATACACTCTGTCCCCTCATCCAGGTCATTAATGAATATATTGAACAAAATCGGACCGATTATTCTTCTTATCCCTGGGTGTTGTATTCTTCTACCAACATAAGAAGCATTGTATTCGTATTTCAGTCATCCCATCATTCTGATTTTAGTGGAAGTATTACAGCACATTGCCATGATAAGTATTTTCATATATATTTTCCTTTTATTCTTTGACTTGTCCTACAACTGAACCGGTGGGACAGGTTCACTCACTCACTCCAAGAGTAATAAAAGTAGAAAAAGCAGAAACATTAGCAGCAGAAAAAGGCAATGTGCAAAACCCCATATATTGCTGCCTGTTGATCGAAACATCCAATGGACAACAAACTGCTAAAAAAACATAAACTAGATTCTAAAGTGTGTATATCCAGCAAAACAAGTGTAGTGTACACTCCCTTCTTGGGCACGAGAGAAAAACAGGCACTTTAGCAAGTGGACAAGAATAGGGAAATATTCTCCTGGATCTCAATGTCTGCATGTAATTCGTTCTATGTTTTAACTACAAAAGTTTCCAGGCTGTTCCAATGTGCTCAGATGTTAACTGGTATTAAGCAACAGCCACTTGTGAAAACGCCTGAGTTGTGACTAGGTATAACCAGGAAACCTCTGAAGTGCAGTCATATATCACTACACATAATGGCAGACTGTAACACACAAATGACTGTTTGTTAACTCTTTCCATTCAGTAGTTTCGAAAGAAGCACCTCTTACTAGCACACCACCAGTTCTGTGGAACAGATAAACAGCTTAAGGAGATTGACACCATCAAACCTAAATCTATTTTTAGCAGATAACAGTTTGACTACAAATACTTACATTTTATATACTTATGTTATATAATTTATAAGTATTTTAATACTATTTAAAAGTATCATTTATATATATTGCAGAATCACAATGGTCAGGGTTGGAAGGGACCTCTGGAGAACATCTAATCCAACCCCCCTGCCAGAGCAGGGTCACCTACAGCAGGTTGCACAGGATGGTGTCCAGGTGGGTTTTGAACGTCTCCTGAGTGCCCAGACCTCTCTGGGCAGTCTGTTCCAGTGCTCTGCCACCCTCAAAGAAGTTCCTCCTCACGTTAAGATGGAACTTCCTATATTACTTTATATGTATTAATTTTATATACGATACTTTTTACATAATACTTAAAAATAAATAGTATGAAATAAGTGTTTCATATACTTAGCATATTTCTTTTCTGTAGTACAGAAATGTATTAGCTACCTTGGTCATATGGGTGGGATTCATACCACCACATGCAGACAGCATACATTCTTACCTGACTCTCCTTTATAATCCGTGATGAGAAATAGTTACTGTTAGAGAACTGTTATTTTCAGCCCAAGAAGATACCTAAAATAAGTCAGTGAGTTACTTCCTAGAATTTCCTGTTTCTCTCCATTCACTGTAAAGCATACTTAGGATGAGCAGCTCAGGTGACGCACATTGGGCACATCTAAAGTCAGAACAGAGGAGTATCCAGCATCACTGAGCAGTCAGTCGCTGGTGCTCTTTGAAACATGCCGTTTCACACTACCAGTAATAGTTGCTATTCCACCTGAAGATGTTTAACATAGCATTTGATACTGTTTCTAAAATACTACATAAAGTTAAGCCAAAAATGTTAGTAATTCACATTTCTGCAGCTGATTATGTTCTAAGCCACGCCTATCAGGAAACCAGTAATAAGGCACAATGAGAGCAGCAGGAAGCCCAGCATTAGCACAATAGCTCAAGTACCAGAACGAATGCAGTCTTAGCTCACCCCGTTGTTGTGCCTCAGATGAATCAATTGATCAAATTAATGTTCGTCAAATGGCTGAACAACAAATATCTTTGAAGTCAGAAGTATGAGGAAGATATACAATTACATATCAGTACAGATTTTCTTCTTTCCCGTCTCATGATGCAAATTGTTTGTTCTCACAGAAGTGACATTTCCCACTTTAATATTAGGACCCTCAACGAAGTAACTTCGTACATTTGAATTTGGAAATACATTTAGCTTACTGTACATTAACCCTTTTTGGTTATGTGCAAAATAAAAGATCTTTAATAATATTAAACATTATATTAAGTGAAAAGCATTTTCATCTCTCAACTTGCCATATGTATGCTTTGTGTGTTTGTACGGTTTCTACTGCATGAAACTTTCGTTACTATCGGGTTTACAGTACACACTGTACCAAATTCTGATCCCAGATTTCCAGCCCAGAAAGTTGGATTAAAAATGGGAAATCCCTGCAGAATTAGGAGAAAAAGGAACTTTTTAGATCTCCTTCATCAATTTCACAGTCAAAAGTGTCTCTATAGTACTGCATTTCACTCTGTTTTCAAAGGGGATTTTCTATTAGTGGTTGGCACTTTTATAAATATTTGGCATGCCGTGCCATTTTACATTCTTAAGCTATGGAAAAGCACAGCTGTTTAGTCCAGCAATTTTCCTTCTGTGTAGTATTTCACTACTTACACAGTGAATCACCCTGTCATCGCAAAACTGCCTATACATGACACAAGTCAGATAAACTTTATCAGAAAGTTTGTTAAAGTCATGGTCAGCCTTCTTACTGTGTAGACGTAGCTCATCTTTAATTCCTCCACGAGCACCTCTTGATATACAGACAGTAAAAACTCTTGTGGAAACCCAACTTTCTGTCAGGTTGAGTTTGCCAAATTCAGATCTCGGAGAGAAGAAAAGTTCACACTTTGTCAGCTAAGTGTTAGCTACAACGTATGGTTGAGCTTGCTCCCTGACGCTATTATCCGTACAGCGCTGTTACTCTGAGCTTGAAGCACATATTAAAACTAGACAAATCTGCTATATAATCATTAGATCAATTTTGTAATAGGGTCCCAGGTATTTAAACAAACCAAGAGCTGACCCATCTGCTGTGATACCATGAATTTATGTTGGCCTCAAACTCTTCAGGTTCAGGCAACTGCTTTTCATTTGATGTCAATAATATAAAAACAGTGTAAAAGAAGGAAACGCTTTACACAAATATAGAACAAAAATTAGAAGTGGGACTTTACATAGGAAACAGCACTTGAAATTTTTTTCAGGATTGAGGTAATTTTAACTTTTCATTAGTAAAACAACTGAAAAAGAGACACTTTCAACAAAGAGGCAAGAATGCAGGCCATCAAGAAACCACATGTTAGCAACAGCGTAACTCTGGAATCCCCAAATTCTACACTGGGTTCCTGTTCAGGACAGAAATTTTACCATGGTGTAACACAAGCATTTTGATCGTGGCTGCCCCACATGGTTTTACATGAAGGTATCTTTATAAGACATTGTTAAAGACCATTTGACAATTTAGTGCTAAAAAAGTAAGAGTTCCTTCCTTAATCTTCATTCTCCTAAAACCCCATTAAAAACAATATACCGAATTTTTGTTTCCATGAACTAGATATATTGGTAGCACTTAAAAAAAGCTGGATCATCAACAGCAAATTACCTTGCGGATATAGTAATTCTACATATTAGAAAGCATTTAAAATATTATTTCTGAATTTTTTTTTGCTTGGTAATTCCAAACCACCCATCACTCTCAGCTCCCTGACAGGAATGGCACTACCCCATCAGCATACTGAATTCAATCTTGTCTTTTCAAATTTCTTAACCGAATATAAATAACAGTAACTTTTGTTATTTTCATTACACCCACAGGAGATCTTCAAAGCATTTTGAAAAAGCCATGTAATCTGTTTGTACAATAAGTGAATCAACAGACAAATAAATCAGTTCTTTGAAAGGGATGAACAGAAAATGTACAACCTCTAAATGCAAATAAATGTTTCTAAAAAAAAAAAAATCAGTATTTTTGTCCCTTAGCTACATTTTCTCCTCCCCACTTCCAGCACTAGCTTTTTTCATATCTGTTATACCAGACTTCCCCCCCCAAAAAAACTTGCATTGTTGGTTAACCTACTTCAGGATTCTATTTATAGTAAAATATGCTTATTGTATTAACACCATCTTTTTCTTTACATATATAGGCACATATGGGGAGCCAAGAACCCAAAAGACAGAAAATATCTACCAAATCATATATATTTAAGAATTCACTGCCAACAAACATTCTAAAATAATTTAATTCTAACTCTACACTTTCATGTTAGTGATCCTCATACAGTTCTGACCCCCTCTTAAGCTGTATGGGTATCTGCTATTTATATTCAAATGTATGATTAAATCACGCTTAGTATAGAAACATTTCTAGGTTTGCCTATACATTTTTAAATGATTGTTCAGTCTGAGTGTTTTAAATAAGCTCTGGTTTTATTTCAAAAAGATTAGGGATGAAAATTTGAGTTTTCTGGATAACGTAACAGTCTATTTTATCCCAAAGGAAGCATTTAACTAATACAGTATTTTCCACACAATAGGTAAGAATAAAAAAAAGTTGTGTGAATAGGACAATTTCTGCGAAAAAAAATTACATAGGCTATTAGATTTGAAACAGCCAACATATCTGAGATTACAGAAATAATTAAAATAGAAAACAGACATGTTTCAACAAATTTAATACCACTATATTATCTACCTACACACTTGAAAAGCTCATAATACATGAAAAAGATCTCGAAATACATAAAATACAAGCAGTAAAAGCTATCCTTTTCCAATCTTAATTTCTCATACTGATCAGGACTTTATGGAAAGTGTATGAAAAGTAGAGTTTTGATCACAAATTTGCACTCACAAAGTCAAACATCTTACTTGTATGAATTATTATTAAACCCCCCCATGTCTGTAGTAGTAGTAAAAATTTAAAAAGGTAAATAAAAGGCAGGGGGACATTTTACATGAAAAAAAAGTCTCTTATTTACACAATTACCACTGTGAACTTTTCAACAGTATTTTCTATTGCATTTACAATAAAAATATTTTGTTGCTTCTTACAGAAGAGTAATTTGTCATCTTTATTTCTGATAAGCAATAAATGAAAAAGTACTTTAGGTCTAAATGAAATCAAGTATCTATCCATAAATGGGATTATTTCAATGCTAGTAATTATATCCTATGCTTCCACTAAAATAAGTCCATCCCTTTAAGGAAATCTCTGTACACTCGCACTTTCTACACACAAACAGGTAACTGTATTTGTTCATCTTGCTTATGCCCACACTGCTCATGCCTGTCATTCTTCCCCAAAGACTCAATAATCTCTGTTTTTTCTTATTATAGCCAGGTGGCTTGAGGTAGTTTTCCATTCTTTGAATATTCTTACTAAAAAACCCAAACAAACTTCTTCACCATACTCTCAGTCTTTGGAATTATTTACAAATGGAAAGTATGAAGTTGCTATGTAGAACGTAAGCATTTTCTTTGTGTGATCGTGTTGACCTCTTATTTCTTTGTATGTCTATATTCTTAATCTATTAAGATTCTGCAAATACAGACTTTGATTAAATAATCAGTGAAAACAACAACCTTAAGATATTCCTACAACCAACTTACATGCGTTCCTAACATTTATCATTAAAATATTTATGCTGAACAGTAATAAAATACACCTTTGAGCAGGTTCACCTACTGCATAAATCCAACTGGATACTAGCTTAGGAAAGAGATGAAATTCAAAAGTGACGGAATCAAATTCAGATAAAAAACTACAATATTGTTGTGTGGGTGAAAAGTTAATAATAAAATTTATTTTAAAATATGGCACTCATCAATTATACTACAGTCATTCTTAAAACTTCAGCTCCCTGTCTTTTTTTAAAGTATATGGCTGATTTACCAAAATTACCAAAGCAAAAAATGTGAAGCCAAGCCAAGAGACCAGTTAACACAGTAAGTGAAACTTAAATGTACTCCTAAGTGACTTAAGAGACAAGTGTTTTCCTTGCAACTTAACACGTTTGTTTCTAATGGCTTTCTCATGAATTCCATTAAATGCATGAGAGAAAATGAGGCACTAGCTCAAAAGTTCACCTAGCCCACCTAGTCTAGCATTATCACTATGCAAGCACCTAGTATGTTGAAGGAAGAACAAGAGCATACACTTAAAGTAGAAAGTAACAGCACACTGAAACAAAAAAAAATCTAACTAGGTTACTTTGCTAAGCTTTTAATTTTCCAAATTTTCCCTTTAAGAGCAATAAACTCTATGAAGTTAAGGAATCCTATACATCGTAACAATTTTCTTTAAGTATATGGAGAAGAAATGTGAATTTTCTAGTTCTGATACGATCAGGTAAAAATGATTAAAAGGAGACAATACATAAGATGTGAAGGATTTGTTTCACCTCTTCATCAGTTGAACTATATAAAGCAATCTGTTCTTGTATTCATAATTAAAATCTCAGTGGGTATTTATGGACAAGGCATATAATATAATCAAAAATAAAAAATAAACATAGGCATTGCTACTAATTTATTAAACCTGCAGCTTAACTTTGTAATTAAATGCCTATTTGGAACAAAATTCAAATCCGTTTAGTATTATTATGACTTGAAATTGTTCAATGAAACTTGAAATACTTCCATAAATCTCAGGAAGCCAAATTCTGCATCTTGCAAGCAAGAAAAATTCCACAACTTCAAAACCAAAACAAAGCCAAAATAAATTCTCCTCTGCTGATCATTATTTCACACCCACAAAATCTTCCTTTGAATAGCATTTACGCTTTTCAAAACAAACTGTAATACACAAGATTTTTATGAAACTCCACCTACTCAGAAAGACTAACGGATAAACAGTAAGTAATAAATAGCAAATAATGAAAGTAAAACAAATAATAATAGCAAAATCAATTAAGAAAGAATTTAGTTAGAATCCACTGTAATATTTCAACAGTTGTGAAAACAAAAGACATGACTAAAGTGATAACATTTTTAAACATCAGCAATAAGTAAAAGATATGTCCTTAGCAGTGCCTAAAAAGATGTATTTCAGATAATTAGGAACAATGGCATCACATATTACCTTCCATTGCCCTTTTAAAGAAGACTTTACAGCTTCCACAGGTAAGTACTCCATAGTGGCAACCAGAAGCCTCATCACCGCAGATGAGACAAATCTTCTGGGGTAGTGATTCAAAACCGTATTGAGAACTTTGGCTGGTTTCTGTATCTGGCCTTCAAAAGAAAAAATAATTAAGAGACATGAAACATCCAGTTTTGCAACAATTAACTACTTACCTGGATTAATCGGGTTTATGCTAAAAATTTTCCTTTTAAACTTGTAATCGAGCTACAGAAGGGTAAGAAAAAAATAAAGTATGACTGCCTTTCTGCTTAAGGGTTTGCCTCTACTAGGGTTAAAGGCACATTTGTAATATCTGCCTAGTCATTAAACAGAAAAGTAGTGGGAAAAAAGCATAGTAGTATTTTAATCTGGTTTAGCTGAAAAAGGTACAATCTAGGAACTCTCTGTTAAAATGTTCATCTTCCTCAGATCAACAGCTCTTGGGATTGAAGTCACACTGACCGATTCTCTTTTTTTCCTGTACACAGAATGGTACAGAGACAGAATCAAACAGAAGTGAACTGAATTTCAAAAGCCTCTTTCACATGGGAAATAACTACATTTTATCTCAGCTAGAAAAATCTTTCCTATTTGTCGCTTCCTATCAATAACTAACTATGATGGGCACTTCTGACCTTCTCTCCAAGAAAAGAAACAGACTAACATACTTAATCATTATTTTAACACAAATCAAGGACTTCCGTTGAAACTGTAGCATTGTATATACGTATTTTTGTATACACTTCTAGATAACGCACAACATCCTGCCTGGCATCACAGTAAGTAACCCACTTCATTCTAACAAACCAATAGACGAGTCTTTCAGTTTTCTTTTTGTGTGTGTATGCGTGTAATTATCCGGTTCGGGGTGGGTTTTTTTCCAAATATTTTGGAGACTATTTAGGTATCTATGATCACTGTCTCGCTGGCAGTGAGGACAGCCCGGGGAGCGCTCTGCTCCCCGTCTCCGGAGCCGGTCACTTGCTCAGACACCAGACGGCACTGATCCGCCGCAGCGATAAAAACCCGACTTCTCCCTCCGCGCTGCCGCGCCGGAGAGAGCCGGGAGCTGCCAGCCGCGGGGCTGCCTCCGTGCTGGGTCCCACACAACACAGAAAACGGAACCGCGGCCGCACTTATTGCCCAAAAACTCAAAGGGGGCTTCCCCGAGCAGAACTTCGCCCGTCCTCCCCTCGGCCCCTCCCAAGAGCCCCCCGGGGGTTCCAGCCCCTCTCCCCACCGCCCCGCCGCCCCTCCTGAGGGGACGGCGCGGAGCCCTCCCGCGGAGCAGCGCGACCCCGCGGCCCGTCCCCTCAGTGCCGACACCCGCCGCCCGCCCTTACCGCACGTAGCCGAGGTAGGGCGGGCACAGCTGGGGCAGGCCCTCCTTCAGCACCGCCGCCGGAAAACCCAGGGGCTGGTGCCCGTTGAGACCCAGGGGCGGGTAGAGGCCCGGGGGCGCAGCCGAGGTGGAGGGCAGGCTGTCGGGGGCCGCCGCCGGCCCGTAGGCCCCGGCCAGGAGGGTGGGCTCCGTCTTGTAGAGGACGCACTCCAGCGAGGGCTCCTGCCCGGCCCGCGGGGGCTGCGGGTAGTCGGCGCAGCCCGCCGCGGGAGTGGCCTTGCCGCCCGGGTAGGGGTTGGGGAGGCCGAGACCCTCCTCCTTGATCTTCAGAGCGGGCTGGAAGTCACCGTAGGCGAAGTGCCCCTCCTTGGCCTCCGCCGGCGGGTAGACGTAGCCCGCCAGGTCCGGGGCGGGCGGTGAGGTGCGCGGCCCCCCCCCACCGCCGTCGTACTCCGCCACGTCCAGCAGCTGCCGCGTGCGCGAGGCCAGGTAGGCCGAGTTGAGGGGCAGCAGCGGCACGTGCAGGTACTCCTGCCCCGCCGCCCCCGCCTCCGCCCGGGCCCCGCCGCCCGCGAAGCCGCGCTCCCCGCCGGGCAGCGCCGCCAGCCCGGGGGACTCGTCCTTAGGGGCCGCGGAGGGTCCCTCCGCGCCTCCCCCCGACCCCGCCGGTCGTGGTTTACCGGCGGCGGTGGTCAGGGCGTCGCCGGCCGGCCAGAGCTGGGAGGGCCGAGGCGGGGGCTGCGAGGGGCCGGGTCCCCCCGGGGCGGCTTCGCCCGCCTTCTGTGAGGGGCCGCGGCTCATCGGGGCGTCGGGCGCGTCCGCCGCCTCCGCCCCGAAGAAGGACCAGGGCGCCGCGGCCACGGCGGAGCTGGCATGAGCTGCGGGCGCCAGGAAGGTGTCCAGGACGGTGTCCAGGGAGTCCTTGTCCGAGAGGGACCCGCTCCCCCGCCGGTACGAGAGGGAGTCCCGGTCCTCCTCCGCCTCCCCCGGCTGCTGCGGCTGCCGCGGCTCTTCCTCCTCCTCCTCCTCTTCCTCCTCCTCTTCGTCGCTGCTCCTGGGGTAGAGTAGCCCGTCCAGGGAGATGTCGATGGCCTCGGCTTCCCTGCCGAAGGGGTCTCGGCCGGGCTGGCCCTGCAGCAGGACCGCCCCGTCTCTGGCAGGCGGAGCCGCTCGGGGCTCCTTGGCCTTCACCTCGGTCATGCTGGTCCGGGAGAGGGCTGGACGCCGGTGAGTCTCCGGCCCGGGGCGGGGTGGGGGGGACGGCCGGTCGGCGGCAGGGTGCAGATGGCCCGGGCGGCTCCTCACATCCTGGACGTGCCCGCTGAGGCGGCGGCGAGGGTCCCGCTCACATGGCGCTGCCTTCGTGGAGGGATGGCCCCCGCCGCCGGGAAGAGGGGGTGAAACGGAGCCGGCGGGGGTGCAGCCGAGAGCGGGGGGGGGGGGGGGGAAACGATGGGAGCGTGTGCGGGAGGAGCTGCGGGCGGGAGCGCGGGGTCTCCGGCGGCGAAGGGCGGGCGGTCGCTGTCCCCCGGCTCCGCGCTCCGCTTGTCCCTCGACTGCTCCCCGCCGTCCCCGCTCGCCCCGGGCGGGCCGGCCGCCGGCTCCACGCCCCCTGGCCCGTCCCTCCCCGCCCCTCCCCGCCGCCGGCCCGTTCCCTTAGCGAGGGGCTGCGCTGCCGCCGCCGGGCACGGGCTCGCTCCTCCCGGTCCCACCCCTCCGCGCTGCCTCCGCCGAGCAGCAGGTCCCGGGCACCGCGGCTCCCCCAGCAGCTTTTCCAGCGGCTCCTCCTCCTGTCCCGGCCCGTCCCCTCCCATCGCTCGCCGTGCCCGCATCCCGCTCCCCCTTCCCTCGCCTCCGTCTCCCCGTGCATCGGGTCAGCTCTGCCTGGCCTCCCGCCGCAGCCTGGCTTTCTCCCTGCCTTCTCGTCCCTCTCCCCTCATCTCCTGTGCAGGTGCCCCGTCCTCATGCTTCTCCATCCCGAGAGGTGCAGCTCTGGGCTGGGCACAGGCAACAAGCAGCTTGGGCAGGTCGCTGTTTCGGAGAGCAGAGAGCAAGACAAGCTTTACTTACTTGCATTAACAATAATATAGTCGTCTTGTCTTTTTTTCACCATCCCCTTCAGACGTTCACTGTAGTTTTTCAGGATTAGCTCCGGCCCAATTCCTCTCCTGATGCAACATCAATTTCCAGTAGCAAAGAAACCAAGGCATTGTAAAGCATTTTAAATTACACTCCAGGACCTCAAAGTATCCTCTACACCAGAGAAAGCACAACGTTTTTGCTACAAAATGTTTGGAAAATAGGGCGTTCATTGCTTCTAATATTTTCATTTAATTACTTTGTCAGGATGAATGAGAGGACATTTAAAATGGACCTGGTTTGTAGGGGCTGGCTGATCAACCTGCATATAGCAAGTTATAGTCCAGCCCAAGTTAGGTCTGACCAAGAAGCTGTCACCATCTAATTGCCACTTGGGATTTTGTGTAAAATGCCGGCTTTGTGGCAGAACCCATTCAGCTCAATAAGGCAATTACTAATTAGAAAACAAAACAAAACAAAACAAAACATCCCTTAATAACATTTGCATTATATAGCAGTCTCAGAAAAGAAACGTGTGTTGAAAGATACAAAGAGTAAACTAGCGTAGGAGTAGTCCTCATGACTTTGAGTAGAATCAGTGTATTTTTGATTCCTAGAGAAATATGTGCTGTTACATGCTTGTTTATCCTTGGTAAGTATAACATGCTTTTCAGAAAAGACATCGTTTTTCAAAAACTCTGATCACAAAATAGTTGCTTTTGTTATTTTACTTTCAAAACATTTTCACACTGAAAATGACAGCTTCTTGGGGAGAAAAACATAACTTTTTGAAATGATTTCAGTGTTCTGAAAGCTAACATCAGAAATCATACAGGGCAAGCAGTGGCTTCAAATAAACCTTATGCAGCGTGGTGTGTACTTTCTATGTTATTCTTGGCAAAATACTACTGGCTGGTAGACTGCTTTGGGAGTCTGCTTTTTATTCCTGTAAGAAGTAGGACAAAATCTATAATATTTTTTCTTCATTTTTTTAAAATTATGGTGTCGTGATAATAGCTAACATTTTAAAACTCAGATATCATGTAGGCACTTCTGTGTGTGTTCAGGGGGTTCAACAGAATGATACAGAACAAAATATACTTGTTATATATAGGGATATGTCTTGAACAGCAGTGTCTCATAGTGTTGATGTTGCAGAGGAAGGAACTGTTTGACCAGCAAGTAGCAAGGATCAAAGAACATGTCTTTATAGAACATATCAGTGGAACCAATGTTAAAAGAATGCTCCCAGAAGGCTATCCAGGTCTGTTACGACATGACATTAAAACAAATAGTCTGTAGCGCTTCTCTGGCTACCAAGTTCCTGTTTTTCATGGTTCAGTATTTCTCCCTTCTCCCAAGCCTTCCTTTTCTCAGATGAGACAGAAGTTCATCTCCAGCAGTGTTCATCTCCGTACTCATTTGGGTTTTCCCCTGATGTTTTCGTGCTTAGTCAGCTAGTTGCCATGTCTGTTTGTTGCCACTATCATGCTATCTCATTTCAACTTCCCCAAATGCAGGCAGCATTGGTGGCCTGACTCTTTACAGAAATGTGCTCCAAAGACTTGTTTCCTTACAGTGACTGGCCTCCTTACTGCTGCTGCAGGACTGGGAGTGGTGCAGAGCTCCAGATGGCAGGATTAAGGGGTCCTGAAAGGAAAGCAGCATCCAGTAGGTTCCACAAGACCAACTCACTGCTGCTAATGACTTGTCTGCTAAAATTCTACGCTAACAAAGCCATGTGACTGTAAATACCTGTAAATTCACCAGAAATATAAATGTTTGCTACTTGCATTATTTGGCTAAATGTTAACAGTTAAGTATTTTCCAGATTTTGTCTTGTCGTTCCTAATTTCATTTTTATGACTGGCCAAATATACTCAGTTCTTTAATGGTAATTATGCTGAACTGTCATTGTTTAAGCAAGAAATTAGGGTTCTTTATCTTTAGGACATTTATTGGACTTTGATTTACACTGGCTTAACATGATTTCTATGAACTTTCAGTGGAAACTTCTGCTATTTTCTTCGTATTATTCTGTCCATAACCTTCATGCCGCATCCCTAGAAGTGTTGAAAGACAGGTTGGATGGGACTCCAAGCAACCTGATCTAGTGGACGATGAACCTGCTTGTGGCAGGGAGATTAGATTAGGTGACCTTTAAAGGTCCCTTCCAACCAAAACTGTTCTATGATTCTGCGATTCATTCATTTCCTTTGCTGTCAGATTTTCTCACATCATTTGGATGCTTTCCCTGATACTGCTATGGTGTCGCAAGTTTTTCAATAAGAACATTTCAAAGTATGCCCTAGCAAATTTATTGACATTATAGTGTTGTTGCCATTTATTCATTCGTTCATTCTGTTGTTGCCACAATCACCATTACAGAAAAACAGGTTTTCTTACGGTACTTCCCCAGCTAATTTTCATTTACAAGCCATTAAAACTGAAACTGACATTTTCAATTCAGATCTAAAAGTCACATTTGTTATATTTAGTAAAATTTACTGAATAAAAAAATTTCAAAAAGCAAGCAGTATGGATAGATTTGTACTTTAGAATAAACCTATTTTAAATCAAACAGTAAACCATTGGAGGATTTGATTGACACTATTGCATTTTTTTAAAATTCAACAAGAATGTGCAAATTTAATATTTGAGAGTTCAAATTATTTTTGTGTCTGTTTCCTTGCTCTGTTCCAAAACTGTGGATGAGTTGCTAGACCACTATCCATTGTCTTTGAAAGGTGATGGAGAACAGGAGAGGTGCCTGAGGACTGGAGGAAGGCTGACATCACTCCGATCTTCAAAAAAGGCAAGAAGGAGGACCCAGGGAACTACAGACCAGTTAGTCTCACCTCTGTCTCTGGGAAGGTAATGGAGCGACTCATTCTGGATGTCATCTCCAAACACGTTGAGGAATGAGAAGTTATTGGAAGTGGTCAACATGGATTTACCAAGGGTAAATCATGCTTGACCAATCTGATAGCTTTCTATGATAACTGGTTGGCTGGATGAGGGGAGAGTCGTAGATGTCATCTACCTTGACTTTAGCAAGGCTTTTGACACTGTCTCCCATAACATCCTCATTAGGAAGCTGAGGAAGTATGGGCTAGATGAGGTGACAGCGAGGTGGATTGAGAGTTGGCTGCGGGACAGAACTCAGAGGGTTGTGATCAGCCACACAAAGTCTAGTTGGAGGCCTGTAACCAGTGGTGTCCCCCAGGGGTCAATACATGGTCCAATCTTGTTCAATATATTCATCAATGACCTGGATGAGGGGACAGAGCCACCCCACCAAACTGGGTGGGGTGGCTGACACCTCAGAGGGCCGTGCTGCCATCCAGCATGACCTGGACAGGCTGGAGAGCTGGGCAGAGAAGAACCTAATGAGGTTCAACAAAAGCAAGTGCAACGTCCTGCACCTGGGGAGGAAGAACGCAAAGCACCAGTATAGGTTAGGGGCGGACCCGCTGGGAAGTAGTTCTGAGGAGAAGGATCTGGGGGTCCTAGTAGACAGTAAATTATCCATGAGCCAGCAACGTGCCCTTGTTGCCAAAAAGGCCAATGGAATCCTGGGCTGCATAGGGAAGAATGTGGCCAGTAGGTCGAAAGAGGTCATTCTCCCCCTCTACTCTGCACTGGTGAGGCCGCAACTGGAATACTGTGTCCAGTTTTGGGCTCCCCAGTTCAAGAGGGACAGGGAACTGCTGGAGTGAGTCCAGCGAAGGCCAACTAAGATGATTAAGGGAATGGAGCATCTCCCTTATGAGGAAAGGCTGGGAGAGCTGGGACTCTTTAGCCTGGAGAAGAGAAGGCTGAGGGGAGACCTTATTAATGCTTACAAGTATCTAAAGGGTGGGTTGAAGGAGGATGGAGCCAGGCTCTTTTCAATGGTTCCCAGTGACAGGACGAGGGGCAATGGGCACAAGTTAGAACACAGGAAGTTCTTTTCAAATACACAGAAACACTTCTTTACGGTGAGGGTGACAGAGCACTGGCACAGGCTGCCCAGGGAGGTTGTGGAGTCCCCTTCCCTGGAGATTTTCAAGACCCGCCTGGATGCAGTCCTGAGTAATGTGCTGTAGGCAATCCTGCTTTGGCAGGGGAGTTGGACTAGATGATCTCCAGAGGTTCCTTCCAACTCTGAAACTCCATGATTCTGTGAAAAGCACAACTTCTCAGCTGTGTTGCTTTACAGCACAATTCCTGTATAAAATGTCAACAGGCATAGAATCATAGAATCATTTAGGTTGGAAAGGTCCCTTAAGATCATCGAGTCCAACTGTTAACTAACACTGCCAAGTCCACCACTAAGCCATGACCACATCTAAACCTCTTTTAAATACCTCCAGCAATAGAATTGTACTGAGAGCTCTCATTGTAATGCTGTAGATTTGCGTTTAATTTTTTAAGTAGTTCCTGAGCATTTATTTCACCATTCAAATATTCAACTCTACACTTAGAAGTAGTAAAAACTTTTGATAGATCCTGCAAAATATTTCTAATATTGTTGGTTTAAATAAAAAGAAAAAATGCTGTATGAGAAACAAGACAAGTGCACAGCCTCCTCAAACACTACAAATACCAAAATCACAAACCTTTTCTGTCACCACCTTTTCTTAAAATAATCTTGAAGAATGGCCTGAAATTCAACAAAATCTACGTTCCATTCCTCAGACTAAAGTGTTCCATTTGTTTGTCAAGAGCACTCCATATAAACAGTGCCCTAATTTAGTGACTTAATGTTTAAATCTGTGAATGGATAAATTAATTACAGTAGAAAAACTGAATTAGTGTCTTAGTCCATACAGACCTTTCTTATAGTGACCGCAACATAGTTCTGCACTGGCTTTTTGAGAACAGAGCTTAGAAAATAGTATTTTATTTTTTCGCAGTTAATCAATGCCTGACAGTTTTGTGCTATCATTGTTTAGGATATGATACAGCAAAAAATGTGATTCACTTTTTATAAACAAAGAGGAAGAGATACTATCTGCTTCAAAGAGCCTATAAGCTTATGGTCAAAAAAAACCTTGCATAGGGAGGGGCTTAGAGGCTTTTGGTTCTATCACAGAAATAACATTTTTGTAAAAAAAAAAAATTAGACCTCTATAACTGCATTTTGCAATTCCTACACCACACAAAAAAAAAAACCCAACACTTTTTCAGCATGTCGTGTAGAGGATAAAAAAATAGCAATGTCATGCAAATAACAGCACATTCTTTGTATGTTACAGTACTTGGAGATACATACTTCTGTGTTGCATCCCTATTCTGTAAATATTATAAAAAAATAGGAATCTAAAAAATAGACCCCTAGTTAACATGCTAAATTTCACTAAAATTAGGATGCCAACAGACATTAAATATGCATTTCTCAGAGATCATGATTTTGAGGTACCAGCTAAGTCTTGAAAGTACTTAACACTAGGAACGTGGTCTGATCATAAACGTTCACATCTAAGCCCGGTGATTAGGCTTCTGTAGTCAGGTAAGAGTCATAGATGTCTGTGGGGACAGTTCAATTCAGCTTCTGGAGCTCTTCAGAGACACTTAATGTCTTCTTATTAAAGATATAAAGGACTTCTGTGATCTGAAGCACTCTGATTAAGAGCCATGATTTTTTGGCAGTGCAATGTCTGAGATCAATGCCTAAAGTAAGAGGTCTGAATAGAATCCTAAGTCCTTAAAATGCAGTAGCAATTTGCTCTACTACAATGATTAAAAACATTAGAGGAATCATAGTTTTGGAAGCTGCACTGTAAGCATACTTTCCTTTCCCCTAAGCAAGGGCGTGCCACATTGCAATTAATCTCTGTGGTCTGTTATCGGGTGTTTTGTTAGCTTAAGCTAAACCATCAGATTAAAAAAAAAAGCGATAAAAATTATTGGCTTACTAAATACAAGGGTGTCTTGAAACAAATGTAAATGCAAAAGGGATCTGCAAACAGCAAGGTATGTGGCAAAGAAAGTAAGCAATAGAGTTACAAAAGGAGCGGAGGGAAAGGAAGCTCATCACAGTGCACATCCCATTATTTCTTGGTCTCAGGTGCTAAAGTTGCCATAGCGATAATATCAATACGGGAGGGGAAATGGACTCTGAGACACTTTTATCTTTATAAATTGTCCAAAGGGGGGAAATAGATGGGTATTGAGTTATATTCGCAAAAGTGATAGCTGCTCCTGGGACAGAAGTCGTATATTTTATTTATTGTTCTTTGTCTGTTTACACTTTGGCTAATGCTCACTGAACTGCAGAACACAATACACTTGTAACTGAGAAAATCAGCAGCAGCATGAGAGGCGAGATGCTTTCTGGCTTTATGCTCTACAGAGAGTGTCATTGCTTGTAGGATGACATCCTCAAAATCTTTCTCAAATATTTTGTCCTGTGGCTTTCAATCACCTCAAGGTGTCAAAGGGCACATGCTTTGCATCCCTGAGGGCCTAGCTAGGAGACCTCCACCCCAGCCCACCATCTTCAAAGTGGCTTTCTTGCTATATTGTTGAGTCTCAGGACAAAGAAATAAAGGTTGCTTTATATAAAATACAGTATTCAATTATCTGTATGTATGAAATACATATTTCATATGAATAAGTAAAGTGGTTGTACAGAAGTAATTGAAGCCGGTGCTGCTAGGTGGAATGAGCTGGCTCCCAGCGCTTTAACATTCATGATAGCGTATTGCAACAAGCCTTGTTGGATGGCTGGAGAGGAGGATGTTGCAACCAGTGATACTAAACAGATGTTAGCATCACTGAAACCCAGAAAGAAGTAGTCATTAATTCTTCAGAAGCATTGAAACTAATATATTGATTAAATTGTGAATCCTGAATAATCATAGGAAAGCAGATAAAAACTAGAGAGAACCTCAGGGAATTTACAAGTGAATTTGATATGAAAATGCTATTCAACACAGATAAAACTAGGCTTGAACCTAACTGACTCTTTCTTAAGAGTTTAT
This sequence comes from Vanellus vanellus, assembly GCF_965231255.1. Lineage (NCBI taxonomy): Eukaryota > Metazoa > Chordata > Aves > Charadriiformes > Charadriidae > Vanellus > Vanellus vanellus. The sequence goes on along the minus strand of NC_138905.1, from coordinate 207,781,623 downwards.
AAGCTGGATGAAGTAGAGCTGCCCTTGGAGTTGAGCTGCACTGTAAGTGTAAGTTCTTTTACTTTTGTGTAGCCTTTGCTGCCAACTTTACTTTCATAAGAGACCTCCTTCCTATGCAAATTCAAATTGTCTTAGCGAAGGTTAATCTTGCATCTACTCATTGTATTCAAAAGTTTTTCTTCCTGCTTTTACTCACAGTCTCATTTCCCACGTGGGACTTGGTTGCCCGATGAAGTCTGAAAGTTGACTATTCAGCCTTAGAATATTCACAAACTGCTCTGAATTATCAGTTTCTTTTCATAACCTCAGGTTAAAGGCATATATCCATTTTTATATAAATGTATTTTATATAAAATACAGTATTAATCAGTTGTGTCATACTTAGCTATCCCAAAATTAATTGGAAATGGCTATATGGCATCATATGAAGCATGTAAAAAATAATCTGAGTTTCTTGTCTTACTGTGTCCTATCACTGCTAGATAAAGTAAAACATTACTTAAATCTCCATCAGCTGTATAATAAATTTCCAGAGAGTTTTGGTTCTTATGGAGTTCCAATTAATTTTATTTACTCTTTACTTCTTGTCCTACATGTTGTTCTGGGTGCAGCTCCGTCTACCTCTGCCTGACAAACCATGAAACTTTCCACAGAGGTACTCTAGGAGAGCAGAGAAGCCTAACGTGGCTGTACCTAGCTGTGAGCTTCTTGCACAAGCATTTGTGCAACAGGAGGAAGGGACCAGTAAACTTTTTGTCTCAAAGCAGTGGCACGGGCAGGGTTAGGTTGTACTCCAGAGTAGGCTGGTCAAAGGAGGAGACTTGAGTACCAACATTTGCCTGATTGAGCCTCAGCTGGAATTTAAGTGGTCTGGGTGCCCCGGTGTGGGCACATTGTTTTTTCACATTTCTGTAGATTAACTGACTTCAATTAGATTAATCTTGGGTGACAGAAGAGGGATGAAAACCAAAAGCTCTGTTAAATTTTTACGTTAGAAAAATCATGTGAAGTCAATAACCATAATACTACTTACAGCAAAAAGGGCACTGCTTTGCGTTGGTGTCACCTGAGATCCAAATCTTCCTTTCTTTTCTTCTTTTGCTTTTGTTTGAATCAGAAAGTTATCGGGTTCTTCCTTTAATTATGTCCTTTATAATTTTATTTCCTAGTTAGAGCTCAGCAATAAAATTATTCAAGGCTTCCAAAATATAACTTCACTTTTTGAAAATACAGAAGGCCTTTTGACATGGTATGACCTATATAGGCAATGTAATAGAATAAATCTCAAAAATTGTTCTGGAATTCTGCAAAATCCAATTTTGTGATAAAATAATAGCCTGCCATATACTCCAGGAAGGAGAGAAGCACAAATATGTCTTTCAAGGCATTCTTTGTGTATTAAGTTACACCATATTATCTCTCTGCTGTGAAACTCTGTTGTGTTAGATATGAGCCTGCTCAGTCTCCTAAATGAGAGAAAAAATGTAAATTTTAAAATGGCATAAATTATTTTCCATGCCTGCTCACCTTTAACAGCTTCTATATCAATACTGCTTAGATTAAAAAATTAGGGCTTTTTGTTTGTCATCCTGCCTACCTAAAGGTCAGACCACGCTACGTTCTGTACATGAATGAACTGCATTAATAAAACCTGTGCTGTGAGAGTATGGGGATACATCGACAACAGGAGTTAGGCTCTGGGCTCCGCACAGAGTCTGTCATACCTGCTGTGTATACGGGCTCTTCTTAGCACTCATCAAATTTCAGTATGATACTTATTTAAACTTCCTGTTGTAACACTAATCCCCATTTAGCTTTTATTTGCTCTTTCCAGAACATGTTGTTATCTTAAATTTGAGCCCAGAAGGTAAAGACTGACTCTAAGTCTTACCGAATTATTCATCATCATTAAATTCTTTAAAATCAGAAGTGACCCAGTTTTTCTTCATGACACCTTCACAAACAGATGCTGATTTCTCACGGTATTGTCTTTGAAAAATTTACCAATTTACTTGGGTAAAGTACACTGAATTAAACAGCAGCTAAATCAAATTGTGCGATAGTTATTACTGTAACTGAAATTTGTTAAGGTAGAATGTAAGGAATTCATATTGTTTAATTCTTAATATCTGTGTATGAATGATTTGCTTGTTGAAAACAAGTATGTTTGTGAAAAATCAGCTTTCCTAAAAATTTATAAAACTATGCATATGCAAATATGGGACCTCTTCTGGGTGGATACTAATTTTGTAGTTTCAACCAGATATATAACTTTACATTGCTACCAAGCTTTCATGTAAACATCCTTTTGGTCTTTTTGTGTCGTCATAAAATACATTACTGTAACAAAATAGTTTTTCATTTTTTTTTGTCAGTGCTGAAACCACTCTTATCTTTCCATCTGCTGTGTGTTGACGTTCTTGGCTGAGCTTTGCAGTTCAAGTCTTACAGTGTTCTCTGTCTTTATATTTAATGGATCCAATTTTCTCACTTGATAAGATAATTTTAAATAATAACTTGTGATATATACAGTTCCATTTGAGGAAAACAGTTATCAAGAGGAAGATTTACTTTATAATTTTCTAATTTTAAGAATTTTAGGCAAAACAGTGTTTGTCTTCAATTAATATTTCCAGAAATTAAATTTGTTTATTAATGATTAAACCATTCTCAATCATCATCACTGGCCATGTGGTGTAAGGGAAATCTAAGGAGGAAGGCAAGAGGCCTGCATTATTGCTGCACAGCAGAATGGAAGTGTGCTGTTGAAAATAAGTGAGTTACTTGACCAAATTAAAACCAGATTATTATGTCATGGTGTGACAAGGTAGTGTTTTTTCATAATTTATAGAGAACAAGACAGATAAGCATATATGTGGCAGCTTTAGCTGCGTGAAGAATGGTGTATATGTGGATTAGCTATGAAGTGTCCCTGCTAAAAGTAAGCAAAGACCAAGGTAGAAGTCCTTCACCTTCTGAAATGTGCAGTTCTATCCAGATGATTATAGCAATAAAATCTACTCAAAATATTACCAATTGTTTCTCAATTCGCCAAACATTAAAGAACCGAAATATTAGACTTTGCATTTTGCATCAGATACTCAAATGCTGTAAGTCAGCATGGCTGCATTAGATCCAGTGAAAGATTCAACTTAAAAGCTCTCAAGGCATCAATATTCTTTATTACCCCAGTTCTAAAGTTCCTTTAAAGCCTGTTGTTTAAGGATAATAAATGCCAGGTCATTGTTTCCTGAGAAGCCTAGAAGACTCACATTTGTACCTTTGGGTCTGGATACTTGTCTCGATAGTAAACCACTCTCAAGGTGTCAGATGAAGCCAGTGGTTCACATTAGGCTGATCAAAAAGGGCTGAGTTATTCCAAATTCTTGGGAAAGGGAGCATGACCCCATACTGAGAGTGGTAAAAAACTGGTGAAGGAACCCAGAAGTAGACATTTGTCATACGCTCAATTTAAACCTCAGCAGTTTTTAATTTATTACTCACTATTCAATAAAAAAAAGAGCCACAGTTAAGCTACAAGCCTGCTAGGCACTGGTTTGGATGTGGGATATTAAACAACAGAAAGTGAAGAGGAGATATACCCCTGAGACATGATGGCTGCTCAGCTTCTTAAATGAATCAGAGCAAATTAAATTTTGTCACTGAAATTTAACATTACCACATGCCCTTTATAAATTAAATCAATAGTGAAACTTGTATGGAATATGAAAAATAAGAGGTCATCAATTTAATAAGATGGAATCTTCTAAAGGGTGAGAAGGCTGTCTAAACTGAACTGGTATAAATTCTGGGCTGATTAACAGATTGAGAAAACATTATTTACTACAGAGTAAAACTTTCAAATTACACAAAGTACATGTTCACCTGACATGACAATTTGAAGATGAGTCCCCTAACTAGACATGGAAAGATGTAAAAGACCTGGTTCCTTGTACGTTATACTGTCTCCAAAGAAGCAGTTATTCACGTCAGTGAAGATCACAGACTCTCCAGTCCTTGATTTTGAAAAACTCCGGCTAAAATATTCCTGTGTCAAATAGCCTAGTTAATTCTGTTATTAGTTGTAGTTGTTGGTGCTGTGTTCATCCCTAGAGGTGTCTGTCATTGATCAGAACCATTGATCAGAGTTAAGTATTAAATAAAACAAAAAGCGTCCTGAAAACCTCTTACAGAAAAAGAGATTCAGTTAATCTTGTCTAGCACAAAAGATAAATGTTAAGATGACAGTGTAGTTTGTTGGAGAAATATTGATACATGCAAGGAGGATGTTCTTTTTAATCACAGCTCCAGAAACCTGCTACAGCTGTTAATCACTCTGCCCTAAGATTAATCTCCAGATATGCGGGCTTTGAAATTCTGGCCATAAAGCATCTTTACAGGGATATTGTAGAGTGTGATTTTCTCATGACTTCTTCTGCCATCTTGTTATTGCCTTGGGCTAAAAAATAATAGCTATACTTTCACTTTGAGGGGTCAGTGCACTCACAGGGAAATGTAACAACAAAAAAAATGCATAGTGAGGTGCTATCGGTAGTGCTGTTTGCCATAAAATTGAAAAAAAAAAAAAAGAGATTATCACTGCTCAAAGAAAAATAGATTAATAAGGTAGGAACTAGGTTACCTGAAGTATCCCCAGAGTAGTGGCAGCGGGGGGCAGGAGGGATGCAGGAAGCGATGAATAGAAAGGAGAAGGCCTGGCAGTGACAGCAATGCCACGATCACATTTTGGGCATCAGTAGGATCCTCTGCTGCAAAGAGAGAAAACTGGCTGGCTTTGCTTTGTCGTAGGCTGTTCACCCTATTCTTCTTCATCAGTGAGATGAAGAACTGCTAGATTTCTACCATGTTTCCAATAAATAATCCACCAAAAATCTGTTAAAATTAGCATAAAAATCTGAATAAACAGATTAGATATAAATATTGTCTGAGATAGGATGTAAGCTCAATTCCTAATAGTATACAGGTCAATAAATAGGACACTGAGAATCATGGAATCATAGAATGGTTTGGGTTGGAAGGGACCTTTAATGGTCATCTAGTCCAACCCCCCTGCAATAAGCAGGGACATCTTCAAGTAGATCAGGTTGCTCAGAGCCCCATCCAACCTGACCTGGAATGTTTCCAGGGATGGGGAATCTACCACCTCTCTGGGAAACCTGTTCCAGTGTTTCACCACCCTCATTGTGAAAAATTCCTTCCTTATATCTAGTCTAAATCTATCCTCTTTTAATTTAAAATCATTACCCCTTGTCCTATCACTACACTCCCTGATAAAGAGTCCCTCCCCATCTTTCATGTAGGCCCCCTTTAACTACTGAATGGTCACTGTAAGGTGTCCTCAGAGCCTTCCCTTCTCCAGGATGAACAATCCCAACTCCCTCAGCCTGTCTTCACAGGAGAGGTGTTCCATGTCCGTGGCCCTCCTCTGAACCCACTCCAATAGGTCCATTTCCTTGGACCTGTTGGAGTGGTCAACAGTGTATTTGTGTGAAGATGTTCTATCCCAACAGACAGAAAATAAAAAGTGTGATGAGAAGCTGATGTGTTTGATATGATGGTTATCTAGCAGTCATCTGTATTCTGGAAAATGAAGTACTGTGATTTCCAGGTTAATATATGATGTTGTTTACTAAACACTTTAATTGTCTTGTGTCTAGTTATAAGGAGAAAATGAACATGACCAAAGCTACCATGTCTGATCCAAAAGGAAATCTGGACTGGAGTCCCAGCTCTCTGCTTTGAGCATCATTATGAAATCAAAGGAAAAGCAGTTTTTCAGTAAACAAAGCATAAATACCAAATCAGTCTTAAAACGGAAAACGATACTGACTTATATTTAGATGCCTCTCATAGACTGATACATTTAACGTGCTTTTTATTACTAATGCAGGACTTCACTCATCAGAAAAGCTTTCTATCTCTGGTATAAACCTCAGTCAGTAAATGTTCCAAAGCGTTAGCAGTCATTCAAAAGGATATGAAGAATGTTCCATTTCACCAGAACATTAAAAAGCTTTCGAATAGTACAGAATGCAATTACCCAAATAAGAACCAGGTCACAGCACTAGAACTGCTGTCCTGACCCATACAAAAGCAGCAGTTGTTTTTTTTTTAAATGGTGACTGACATTAAAGATGTGACATAGTGACTCAGGAGATACGTGTGCTGTGCAGGATGGAGCTGGACAGGAGAATCAAAAGCCATTTTTAAGGAGAAAATTAAAAACATGGATTAAGGCTTGCAGTTGTTTTTTATATGTTTACCACTCTCAGGCCCTGCACAATCAAGAATGCAAGAATTATGAGGACAAGGAGCAAGTAATCAAGAGGTAATTTAGTCTATCGTACCAGTAAAGAAATGTAGCAAAGAGAGCAGACTTGAAGTTTCTCCTTGTTTTCCTTTCAGTCTAGTAATGGTTCAGCATAGACCATGGTCGGAGTTTTGAATTTGTGACAGTTTGAGGCAATTGCGAAGTGACAATAGTTTTTTCTTAGACTGAGCTTGTTTAAAAAGACAAGAAATTAATCTCACTAGAAACTGCACTTTCTTATTGAAAGTGATGGTCTCAAAGTTGATCTGAACAAAACCACCCAAACCTTTGTTGGAGGCCGTAGTTTCCTTTTAATTTTAAATCTTTTGTGGCCTTTGTTACAGCTCACCCACTCTGAGATGCGGGAAAGCAGCCTGCCAGTTATGGAAATGTAACTCATAGACCAGTGACGATGTGGGAAGGGTCACAATACATGTCAAAAAAATACATGTACTGTAATGGAAATGATGTTTCTCCCTTTCTGAGTGACTGTGTGGGTGGATTATTCTCTTAAAAGGATACTATATGTTTTAATGATCAGGAGAAAAAAAGAGAAGAAAAGAAAAAGGAGATCTGTCCGACCTGGTAGCAGGTCTGGAATCTTTTACCAAGGCACACTGGGAGCTGAGGGTGCAGACTGCACTCCAGGAAACTCCTCCACAAATCACAGAACCAGGAATTTTCATTAAGTAAGATCTATTTGCTGAAGTAATAAGTAGAAATGTATTCTCTTTGTTTCCTTTTTTTGCCAATGTCCTTAACAACTGAAGAATTTTCTAAATGTCTTCGCTGTCCTCATACAAAAGGATGAATACCTCATCAGAACTCGTGTTTAATTTCATTTCCCCTGGGATGGGATAAATGTTTGATGAAAAAACAGGAAGATTCATTGATCAATTAAAACCAAAACCAACACTGCCTCATTAAAAAACACGTGAATGGCATTGTCCTCATGGGAGGTATTACAAGGATCCCCTGCTTTAAGGGTTTGTATTTTGCTGAATCTTTCATTTTAGGATGAATATAAAATAAAATGAGCATATTCTCACACAGCCACACAAGCAGTCCGACCAGAATCAGATCAAGGTATACGCATGAAGTGGTCCCCCAACTGAGAAGAAAATAGGGGACAGGTCCTGAAGGAAATCTGACCCTGTGAGATGCAGGTTTGCATGGATGGAATAACCCCATGCATCAAGTCAGCCTGGGGGCTGTCTGCCTGGGGAGGAGCTCTGCAAAAAGGACCTGGGGTCCTGCTGAACAACGAACTGAACAGGAGCCAGCAATGTGCCCTTGAAGCAAAGGCGGCCAACATCATCTTGGGCCCTACGAGAGTGTTGTGTCCAGTTCTGGACTCCCCAGTACAAGACATGAATGTGCTGGAAAGAGTCCACTGGAGGCCACCAAACTGATCAGGGGCCTGGAGCACAGAACATACAAGAAGAAATTGAGCAAGTCATGTTTGTTCAGCCTGGAAAAGAGATTAGGTGTCCTCCAGATGTGCCTTCCAACCTAAATTACTCTACGATTCTGTGGTTCTGTGACTGACTTAGCACCTAACAGGTGGGGATGGCTACTAGATACATTTGAATGGAGATAAATGAAAGCTTGTCTTTATTTAAAGATATTATATTGTGCTCATAGCATATTTACACAGTTTATATCTATGAGCATATAATACATATATTTAGGCTACATGTACAGATATATATTCTAGAATAGGTAGAATTGCAATACATTACAAAAGCAAGTGCCACAGTATCAGTCTGATGGAGAATTTCTTGCTCTCCATCAGATGTCTGTTATTTCACCTGAAGGATTTCTGTGCCGAGTCCACAGCATAGAGTATAGCATTCAAGTTTTCAGATAGAGGGAGACGGATCATGCCATGGTGAGAGGCTGATCGGCTCATCAGCCAAGATACACCTACGCTGCAGGGTCCAGAATAATCTTCCGGGTCCTTTTGTGCACCCTAGAGACACCCTGAGTTTGTGTCAGGATGAGACCATGTACTGTGACTCACCTTTTCTCTACTGGAAAGAAACAGGAATGCGGGCAGAGAGGGACCCACAGTATGATTCAGAAACCAGGAGTGGGAGGCGTACCATGGCACACATCCGCCCTGCAGTTTCAACACTGTGCAGGGAACGTGAGTACAAGTGCCAGAACTGACAGGTCTAAATCAGCACTAATAGACTTTTGTGACTAAATTCATGCCTGCGCTTCCTGGTGATTTTGTGACTTAAGGAAATTGTGAGAAGATGGAAAATAACCCCAGAAACTTTATTTCACTTTGAAGTTTTATTAGGGTGCTTATGTTTGGTTTAACAATGGGGCAGAGTTCTAATGTGGAAATCTATTCCCAATATTTTCAGATTAATATCTACTGGTCCAGCCTTATTATTTGTCATTCTGTCTGTACCAAATTAGCCTAGTGCGTCCTTCACGGAATCTGTACTCAATGATTCTCACCTAGGTATCTCTCCAAAACGTGCCCCAGCATTCAAATACATTTGTAGGTGCTAAATTGTTATTTGCTTTTGTGTCTCTGAAACTATCTGGTGGCCACAGGAGTTTTTGACTGCTCCTTTGATTCTCTCATCCCTGAAAAAAGTAAGAAATAATGAGTGCTTCTTTTGATTTTAAAAACATCTCCAAGTAAAAAACCCAATGGTCTGATTTCTGTCTGTATTGTTCAGAATCTGTGAGCTATCCAGATGTTGAAGGTCATTGTTCTGGGAGAATTAGGCCTAATGATATTAGTGGAGCTGTTTTCTACTGCCGTGTTGAATGAGAAAAGGATGACCGACGTTTGACATGGACTGGGAGAAAAGCTTGTACCTCTTCCCTTTTCCAGAATGGAAAAGCACTGTGCAAGTAAGAAATTAAAATTCTGCAATTAAGCTCCTGAGAATTGAGCCACCAAATTAATTAATGGCAATTGTGATTGATGAACCTTGGTGTTTGCAGAACTATTTGTGACTATAAATCATATTAATATTAATACTTCATTATTGTTTTACCTTTCTAAAAGTGAATTTACAAACAAGTAAATTTAAAGACAATTCCAAGAGAGATCCATTAAAAAGGTCTCTTAAATATTCTATTGAGTTATTAGATTGAGAAATAGGTGATTGAGCACAAGATTTAATAGTACTGCTAAATAATAAGAAATAGGTTCTCTGATGTAAATGATTACTGCTTTTTTAATTTGATTTTTATAAGTTAGTTTCCAAAGTGAAGAAATATTTTATGCATCTTTTCCTTTTTAGTACTTCTATTAAAGAGTCTTTTGTGGCTTAACAGACAGTTTAGTTCTCCTTTCCCTTCTTTTGCCAAAGGAAATAGTTGGAATTTTTTTCTTCTTTTGCTTCTTCATACAGATGACCTGTTTTTGCTGTTGCACACTTCTCTAAGTTAAATTGTGCATTAGAGAACTGAGATTCTTTTAGCTTGCAGGAGCCTGTGACAGAAGCCACCAGAAAAAAAATGTTTTTTTCGCAGACTGAGACTGTGCATATAGGTCAGTAGGCATATTACTGAACAGGATGTGCTTTCACCTTTATAAAATCTTGAGTTATCTGTAAGGACTTAAATACTGACAGTAAAGAAAACATATGGGGAGTATGAAATTTTGTGCAAACTGCTTCATTTCAGTTGTGTCCATAAGACAGCTTAGTTCTGAGAACTGCTGTCTGTGCCTCAGCTCCCGTGTAGCCAAAAAGAGCTCTTATTGCCCGAGATTTGCACAAAATACGCTCTAAAGTAATGTGCTAAGTTCTCTCTGCCCTTCAAGATTCCAGAACGTGCAATATCAGCTAATGCACATTGTCTTCCAAAATTCCTTGGTTGCGTATTCATCTTGTGAACGATAAGACCTTCCAAAGCTTCGAGATGAAGTGCTTTTGCAATCTACTGTTTTCTTCATTCTGTTAGCCGTCTGGAAAATAACCTGGTTAGACTGTAGGCAAAAATAATAAAGCAAACAAATAAAATTATGCTCACAGTAAAAGCTGCGAAAGTCATCAGTTCAACAAATGCTAACCATAGCTGGTTTTGCAGTCTGTCTGCATGTGTGTAATTACGAGAATATGTAGGTGTTTTGAACACTGAGGAGATAAAATGAGTCTGTCAAGTTTTCCAGTTTTGAATCTGAGAAAGGTAGGTTGGGAGTCGTTAGAATTATTACTTTTTCCATCTGTATATCTGACCAAATTAAGGATCTGTTGCTTTCAGCATCTTTTCCATAAGTCTCATCTGAGTCATATCCTCTTGTCTGACAAGTGACAGGATGCTGGGTAGTAGGTCTCTTATTACATGGGCTTAAAAGACTGCTGGGTGGCAAAATAATTATATGTGTTCTTGTCCTCATCTTTCATTAGTCATAAAAGTAAGATTCAAGTATGCCAAAGACACACTCTTTATGATCAAAATAGTGTGTCCCTGCTTTATTTCTTTTTCTTTATATTGATTTAGGTTTGTTATTTGTTATTGTTGATCTTATGCTTTTACTTTCTTCATTTTTAAATATGTCATTAGTCTTTGCATATTGTACAGTGTGCTGTGAGCTACAGCTAAAATGCTATGCAGCCTTCCCGCAGGTCTTCTAAGGATGGGGTGTTCAGCTCACTTGTTATCCATGGGTAAAGGCAGAGGTGTAATACCAAGCGAATGGAATTCTCTGCCTCCTGGAGCAGCTCGGTTCTGCAGGAGTGCCACCAGTTCCACCAGCGTGAAGCCAAAGGTCATAAGCCCTCCCAAGACTTACCGGGCCCTGCACAGCAATTACAGTTTTGGCAACTAAGTAGAAAAGATGGGAGACTATCAGAACCAAGGGAGGGGTCTTAGGGTTTCAGGACACGTAGACATTCCTCTCTCCTGGGTGTCAGTAACATTAACTGGCAGAGCTCTGGCCTGTCCACTCCTGTGTTTTAATCCTCAAACCACTGCCAGGCCGTGTGTGAGTCCACACAGCAATTAGCACTACGCTAAAAAAAAAAAAAAAAAAAAAAAGGCTTCATCTAGTTCTCTTGAGCATAAACAACACGCAAACATTGTAGTAAAGATTTAGCGTACTCAACAGCACCTAGTAACGAGCCTTGGCCGTCTTGGCAGCCATCGCTGTCTTGTCTTCAGTATTATTGGCACAAGCTGGATATGTTGTGCTATTTTGACTCCACCTGCATAAGCTGTAGTGGTACCTCCATAATCATTTACACGATATGAACATATACACAGAGCAAGGGTAGGTGCCCTTGTTCATTTTCACCAACCGGAAAAACAGTATTGTCTTATTCATATATGAGGCAAAATAAATCTTTAAGTATGGTTAAGCTTATGATTTGGAGAGCCTGGCAGGCTATATTTTGTGATTTCGGAGACTGGACCTTTCTGGGGAACCCTTATTCACCAAAATGTGTATGAGGTACTTTTTAGGTCAAAAGATACGGTGTGTTTTCAGCTGCTGTATTAGAGCTGCTGTTTTCACTGTTTCTTGATGGCAACTTAGTCTGCTACACTCTTTGGATCTGATAACGCTAACTGAGAGATTGAATAAGACAGCTAGGTAGGAAATGAAGTTATAAATATTTGCAAGGTACGTATTTGTGAGTAAGAGCAATGCTGACTGCTTTGGAAGCGGGGGTAGGCAATACACATACAATGAAGCATTCTGTTTTCCTAATGGAGCGTTGCACAGATAGAAATCAAATCACCCATCCCCACTTTACTATTTTTGCACCAATCAGTCCAGGTCACTTACATTTTCACTCCATTTTGAGAAGCAAAATGAAACAAAGCAATATGATTGCTGTTAACCAGGTCATGCCTTCATCTCTGTGCCTGCCAGAACATCGGTATCACTCTGATGCTCAGACTCTCACGATTGAAATATTTAGTGGCATCAGAATATATTTCTCAAATGTAAGTAGTGCTTTTATCTGGAGGAGTCCTAAAAGGCATACTAAAAGCCCAAACAGCTACAAATGTATTACGTCCCTGTGCAGACTCCATCATCACATACTGCTGTGCCATATCCCCCTTTTGTGAACATCCCCATACCAGACTGCCTCCCATAATTCCTACCCTATCCACTTATTTGTTTATTTAAGAGTTGTCCTAATGTCCCGATTTGAGCTGTTGGGGTGTCCTGTACTTGTTTTGTTTTCTAGTGTTGGCCTGAGCAGGGGATCTGATCCTGAGAGGGACCAAATTGTCTGTGCTTATAACTGATTAGGCCTCAATTTAGACAAATTTGCCTTCAGGTATCTCTGAAATTGAGAGGGGTTTCCTCATATTACTTATTTTCTTACTTCATACAGTCCATTTGTTGTTTTGTGTATTGTTTTCCAGTGACAAGTCCTATGCCATCTGCCATCTCTCTGGAACAAACAATAGTATTTTATTTATTGTTACTCATTCTTTGTTTCACTGTTCAGTCTTCCTGTGACCTTAGAAAAAGTTCTTCCCTCCTCATTAACTGCTCCAATAAAAATACCAATCCCATAAAGAACGGTAACAATTAGCAGTTTTACATACTAGTTTTCATAAACTGGTATTTCACATTTGGAAAACGTGAAAATGTGACTGAATTTCGTAGAAAGGAAACTAGGGACAGGAGAGTTTTGCAAGTAGCTTTTTGCCACTAATAGTAGTACCTGCCAAAGGCCGAAAACGCCTGCTCTAGGCACATTTGTGGTGGTCGCTATAATTTTTGCCTCATGCTACCTTCTTCTGAGTAGGTCAAAAAGTCTTTTTTTCTTTTCCTTCTTTCTCTTTTACCTGATCTTGTGGCTGGTGCTTTCCCCAGTCAGCCAGCCGTCTCTTTGCAGCAGCAATTAGCAGCTATCCCTGACTGCCTTTGGATTTAGTGGAGTTTTTCGGGCGCTAATAGTGATTTCCAAAACCTCAGGTATTCTGAGCAGGAAATGATAAGGAAAGTGTGTGGGAAGAGAAAAGTATTTGAGAAGATGGATCATAAATCTGGCTGGGCTCTGGATTCTCTTAAAGACAGGGAACATTCTTTTTTTCTTCATTTTCCAACAGAGAAATGAAATCAAAATGGTAGGGACCAAGGTTTATGTTGCCTAATATTGGTAGGTATGATGACGCTCAACGCCCCCCGCAACAAGCAGGGACATCTTCAACTAGATCAGGTTGCTCACAGCCCCGTCCAACCTGACCTGGAATGTTTCCAGGGATGGAGCATCTACCACCTCTCTGGGCAACCTGGGCCAGTGTTTCACCTCCCTCAGTGTAAAAAATTTCTTCCTTATGTCTAGTCTGAACATACATGTTATTTTATCAATAACGTTAAAAGAAGTGCCACATAAAGGACATCCCTACTGCTCGCTGCTGAGACGAATGAGACTGTCTCGTACACGCACTCTGGAGCAATGGGAGCTCAGCGTGGCCTGGCTCCCGGCACCTGCTGGGAATGGAGAAAAAGCTGATAACTGTTAACACATACACAGCAGAAGAAACACAGATGATTTTTTACAGAAACAAAAGTTACTCTAAGAAATTTTTTCCTGCTTTTTGGCATCCTTCATGTCCACAGATTGATGGTAACAGGCATCTTGCAACGCACTAAATATAATCCTATTGTTTATATTTGGTGCCATCCAGGTGATATCTTTTGCCTCGCCGATGCTGTCATTCATTTCAGAGGGTGAGGGAATTCCAAAACAACACCGAGTAAAGATAAATGCAAATTCTACGCTGACACTGTCCCCATGGCCAACACTACTCTGCTGTCGGCTCAGAGGACTGAGTATAACGTTTGGTCTCTATCGCTTGTGTACTTTTCCACTTGGCAGAGGCGTGAGCTGCAGCACCGGCCAAGCTGGCTTTGTTTCATTTGTGGGCTTGTTTATGCACTAACAACACTGATAATGTCAACACGGCTTTAAGAATAGTGTTTGCTCACTTGTTCTGGCTCTGAAACAACAGATTATAAAATACTGTAGCATTTTCATAAACTTGTATTTCCTCATTCAGCAATACAGCGGGAATCCTGCTAACATTTTAAAAACAACAGGGACATCTCTCACTAAACCACAGCAGTGCTGAGGAAAACTTGATTAATTGTCAAAAGTAGACTGGGGATCTATCTGAATCTTTGAATCTACGACTAGCTCATATATTGACTATTTTTTTGTGAGCTGGATATAGTTACGTCACTTCTGTTCACTCATTCCAGAATGCAAAAAATACCAGCCCAAAGAGGACTGCAGGTAGGGGAAATGTATGTTTTCAATTGCAAGAATTTGTGGGGAAAGGTGCTATTGAATCTCAAGATATTATGAAAATTTAATTATTATGTGTGAAAAGTGTCAAGATATAATCAACATAGGCCTCTATCAATGGTCGTTGTCTTCATGTTTTAACAGGCCGATAACTTCTACATACCAACTTCCATTACCTTGACCTTGGCTGTTTACTACATATATAATAACAGTGTAGTAAAACAGCCTTCAGCCAGCAAGGTAGGGAACCATTCTGTAAACGTAAGCACAGAGAGTAACACTGAAATTGGTTATCCTAATTTTTTTTTCAATTATCAAACTAAAGCTGGACCCTAGGAAGAATTCATAATACACTAATTTTTGTTGTTTTAAAGTTTTAAGTGTTCTACATTTATGGGGTCATCTTATGTGCTTTGCTTAACAGCAGTTGTATGTATAAACATCCGTTTTGTGAATCAACGGCACAAATTAAACCAAAGGACAGTATTACTTATCTAAAGCAAAGAAGATCTTAATGCTAGTCAGTTAAATGCTGGTTTCAAGAGTGTTCAAAAACGTCAATTCATTTTCATTATTCTCTCTGGTTAATATCCTAGAGTTTTGATATAATTTATAATTTAGAGTTTTGTATAATTTCTAAGTCAAAAATATCAATGCTTTTTCTTTATTCTCTCTGATTAATATCCCAGAGTTTTGGTATAATTTATAAGTAGAACAAAACCCAAACCAAACCAAATCAAAACAGAGAAGGACATTCCTTTATTTTTGTTTTAAGAAAACACCCAGTCAATTTGAAATAGTTTGTTGTTTAAGTGCCACCAATCTATTTAAAGTGGACATTTTGAGGCACAGTCTGATTAACAGAGGCTGTGGGAAATTTTAGGTAAGCGTGTATGCTCTGCATAAATCCTTACTGTCTAATGTGTATTTGTACAAGCAGGAACATGATGAGCTAATGGAAGATAATTTGTAAAATAATTTGATAATTTTACTCCAAATTGTTCATCCAACAGAACTATAGGAATTCTAAAAAACCTTTCAAAAAGGTAGCTTTCTAGATGGACAGTAATTTTATGGATGCATTCACCTTAACTGAGCAGTCACTGCTCTCTGTATGTTAATTTTCTCACGCGTCTGAGAAAATGCGGTGTTAGGACATGGCCTTTCTCACACTCAATATAAACAAGTGTAAATGCTTCATTCCTGTGGCAGAATGAGTATTCAGAATTTCTTCTTTCACACTAATGTAGTTTGTAACCCTCCAATATTGAGTATCGAGTCTTTGAGCACCATTGCCAATCAGTATTTTAATAAATCAAACAGAAGTGACAGCCTGTACTTCTGTACAGTAGTCTGAATAAGAGACTACGAACTCTTCACACAGCAGCGCAGGCTCCAGTCCTGCTCCAGGTTGTTACCACACTCCAGTCCTGCTCCAGGTTGTTACCAGAAGCAGTCAGTAAAACAGCTAAGAGAGTGGTTGGGCAGAGGCGGTGATGGCACCCACGAACTAGGTGAACCATGGCCTGGAGACATCTGAGACACGTCCTAGTCTCATAAGAAGGGACCTGCTGGTGGGGACGGGCCTAGTGCACAGGGAAAGATCAATGTCTGGTCTTCATTTGCTATTTAACTGACCCTTAGGAGGTGCAGCTATCTAGGGGACTACAAAAAGGGACCTGACAGATAGCGTGGCAGCTCACATGGCAGGGCACGTGCAGGGGGTCTGTGACCCTGCTTGGGCTGCTGTTTGCTGTTGGAAGCTGGGGTTTTCTCAGCAGTGAGGGCACTGCTGCTACATCTTCTTGATCTTATGAGAACAACTTCTGGGAACTTTTGGAGAACTTCTGGGGACAGTTCTGGGAACAGTTCTGGGAACTTTGGGGTGTTCAGGGGAGGCCACCAAGATGGTGGGGCTGGAGCACCTGCCCCATGAGGAGACACTGGGGGACATGGGCTTGGTCAGCCTGGAGCAGATTGCTTTGGGGACACCCAACAGCAGCCTGACAATACCGAAGAAGAGATTACCAAGAAGACAGAGCCAGCCTCTTTACTCAGTCGGGGAACACGAGACAATGTTCTTAATGCAGACAGAAGAGGTACAGACTGGGCGTAAAGAACACCTTTCACAGCGAGAATAGTTCAGCACTGGAACAGGTTGCCCAATGAGGTTGTGCATTCTGCATCCTCAAATGTTTTCAAGACCTGACTAGGAAAAGCCCTGAGCAACTGCTTTGAGCAGGAGGTTGGACTAGAGACCTCCTTAGGCCCCTTCCAACTTGAATTATCCTTTGGTCCTGAGAACAAGTCCTTTCCAAAATCTCATCAATACCGTTGCAATGTTTCATGTGTGTGTGTACATAGTCATATTTCAGATGAGCCAGTACCACACCCAGTGTCTTCCAGGCATAAGATCGGGGTCGAGGGGGGGGGCGGGAATGGAGTGGCTTTGCAGCTGGAAGTGGCAGTAGGTTCAAAAGGATGAAGCTGACAAGAGATTTATTTTCTGTTCAGAACACGACAATTTCAGACATACAGGTGTTCAAGTAGTATAATAGATGTAACATGAAAATCTGAATAAAATAGGCTGAAGAGACAGAACATAATTAAACTGGCTCAGATCGTATCCAATTATCCAGACTGCAGAGGAACGTTTGCAAGCTCAGATCTGCGTCATCTGCAAAGAATTTCTATTTCCCTCTCAAAGAGCTGCAGCTATTGTCACACACGGGATTCTAGACTCGATGAACAGGTAATCTGCTCTCTGAGGCAATTACTGTTCCTGAGGCACTGAACGAGGTCTCAGGGACCCAGTGCAATATACTTAAATAAATATGAATGATGTTGCTAGACCATGCCATCCTTGTATCGTCTCAGCATGTTTGGTTCAAAGGCTACTATTATAGTGTAAATATAGTAAGTAAACAACAATGAATGTTGTAAAAATATGCCTTACAATCACATAAACTGCATATGCTGTACTGGGGTGTGTTTTTTTTTGGTGTAAACTAACATAATCTACTGACTTCTTGAAGTGACCCCAGTTTGCATTCATGGTTTAGCCTTGGGTTTCCACAAACTCATCCTGTGCCTTCCCCAACTCTCTCCAAATCTGGCCACATTTCTAACATCTTTACATCCTCCCTATGACCTCCCCACTTGTGTACTTGATGGATACGCCTCCTTTTTTTTCCGGGTCACTTCTCAAAACTAGCTTTTTCCATGATGCCTTTTCACAAACCAAGAAACATTAATATACTTGGAAGAAACTACATGCATTGTTTGAATGCTGCGCCTTTGATCGGTGGACCTTGTGTGCTTCAGTAGTCTTCTGGGAGCTTAAACACACTAACACATTGACAGCATTCAGTAAATAATTCAGGTGGAAAGCTTCCAATTAATTATTTTACTCAGTGAAATATCAGCCTTGAATTGCAATTACAATGGTTTTGGTGAGGGAAAAACAGACCGCATATTAGTAATTTTCTGACCTCAGATGATATTATTTCACTCCAGTCTCTACGTGTCATACTTTGACTATGGCCTTGTATTTTTTTAAGCATATATGTGAAGGACTGCACACTATGTGCTTATTGAAGGATTAAGATAGGAAATTTTTAGAGTGCAAAAGGAACCTTTAAGTTTTATGTTGAAGTCTGATTAGAAAGAATATTTACGTTGGTTGTGAAGTTACTCTAACTCGTTACATAAAAGCTATCTTGGAAGAGTGTAAACAAGACATAAAACACGGAACAAAGCAATTTCTGTTTCTTTTCTTGTTTATAGGAGTACGCATAAAATCACCCTTAGATTTCAGGTGGACGTTTTCATTATTAATATGTTTTCTATAAACAGAATTAGTGATAGTGATAAAATTACAGGTTTTTTTCACTCATGAAAAAGAACAAATAATCTTAATCAAGCATGATTCGAATGCAAATTTCCTAGCACTATGTAATCTGCTGGCACACTATCTTGTACTAAAGAATCCTGCTTGTCTAACCTTGATTTAATTGTGCTCTGTGCATAAGCAATGACCTCAGTTGGGTCATGAATCTCTGAATCAATGGAGCAAAAAGTACCACATTTGACCTTGCCATTAATGGCAAAGCCTTAGAGAGTGCTGTGTTATGGGTGTTGGGGTTTTTTTGTTGTTTTTTTTTTTTTTTAATGCAATATGTATATTTTCCTGACATTATTAAGCAGTTTTCATTTACAAAAAATAATTAAAATAAATACAAGTGACATTCTAGGTACTGCCCTCTCCCTCCCCTTTAGCCCAGTCCCTAAAAAATTTCAATTTCATTAATTAAAAGCTAGGATTTATAATATTAGCATTTTTTTGTTCTGATTGCAAAAATGCATGTAATAGGAGTTGTATTAAAAGCAGAAGACAATGGCCATATAGCACATCTGAAATTGAAGGTAAGATTTTTGGTCTGTTCAGCAGTTTTACTGGTGTGGGATTATATAGACATTTAATTTGGCTATAAAATCCAGACAGCTAACAATTTGACACCTCAAGAATATTGCTGCTGCTGTGTTTGGCCCTTCAGAAATAAAATTATACTTTAATGTATAATATACCTTACTTATACTTCGATAGTTTTTTAATAAACATATTCAGATAAAAATTCTCTCTTACCTTTCATTAGTAATAATTGACTATTATTATATTAAAGCTTAGATGTTGAGCGCTGCAAGACAGTGGCTCATTGTAGAGTTACATTATACCAAAGGCAAAGGAGCTGAAATGGATTTGAAAATCTTGATAAAAATTCTAACTAGCAATGAAAAGAAGCTGGTATATATCTCTACTTAAGTACTCAAGAATATGGGAGTTTGAGATCTACATTTTGAAAGATGCTACAGTATTTAACTGCTAGTAGAGCTATATGTAATGAAAGAAATTTTTTTAATGAGCGATTAATGTATTTTGAAATTTAACTTCATTCTAATCAGGAAAAAAACCTGTCAGATATGTAAAGTGTACATAAATGAAATTACTGAAACATTGAAGAAAAGCTAGCTGACAATTTTATCTTAATGAAAATAGAGAAATTTGACAAAATTGAAATGGGATCATATTGCTTCGACGTTACAACTAAAATTAAACTTTATAATAAAACTTCAAATATTTTAAAATAAATTTAAACCTGAACAACATCTGTTTCTTTCCCAAGATGTTGGGGTTTACTTCAAGCAAACTTTTCATACAAATTGCTGATTAAGTTAACACAATTGGATGGAATTAAATTTTCCAAAAGAATGCTTTTCCACTACAGTTTCTCCAATCACTTTTAATGACTAAGGCTGATGTGATTCAGATGGTCTGGAAATTTCAATGCCTATTTCATTATTTAGCAAAAATCTAAAAACCAGTAGCAGAATCAGAACATTTTTTCTTGCCCTTGAGCTCTGGAGCCCCCAACATCAGAAGGACACGGATCTGTTGGAGTGGGTCCAGAGGAGGGCCACAAAGATGATCAGAGGGCTGGAGCACCTCTCCTATGAGGAGAGGCTGAGAGAGTTGGGGTTGTTCAGCCTGGAGAAGCGAGAGACCTTATAGCAGCCTTCCAATACCTCAAACAAGAACAAGGGGGCCTACAGGAAAGATGGGGAGGAACTCTTTATCAGGGAGTGTAGTGATAAGACAAGGGGTAATGGTTTTAAACTGAAAGAGGGTAGATTTAAATTAGTTATGAGGAAGAAATTTTTCACTTTGAGGGTGGGGAGACACTGGCACAGGTTGCCCAGAGAAGTTGCGGAAGCCCCATCCCTGGAGATGTTCAAGGCCAGGCTGGATGGGGCTTTGAGCAACCTGGTCTAGTGGGAGGTGTCCCTGCTCACTGCAGAGGGTTGAACTAAATGAGCTTTAAAGGTCACTTCCAACCCTATGATTCTAAAACGTGATCAAGAAGTGCGCACATAGGTGCAATGGGTTTGGGAAAGACAGATAAGCACATATTTCCTTCGTTCAGAAAAAAATAAACTTTTTCAACTGTTTTTGATGTGTTTTAGTCCAGTTACTAATCCCAGGTCCAGGGGTAGTAGGAAGGGAATAGAGTGTGCTCAGCTGTTTCTTTCTCTTCCAGAATTTGTCATTCACAACTCAGACGCTATGGCGATATGCGGGAGCCTAACAGTAACAGTATACCTAAAATCAGAGAAAAAAATAAGTAGAAAATCAAGATCTATCAAAATTAGGAAAGCATAGTATAACATACCAAAACGTAATGAAAATTCTCAAGTGAAGATAGGCTTCCGCACTAGTAGCTTCATCACTGACTCAAATTTGGACTATATATGAATGTTTCTCCAGGCTTCTCTAACATGCAGGGAAACGCAAGCACTGCTGTGAAGGGGAACATCATCACATCTGGTGGGTGAGTAAGGAGTTATATGGCATGCTAGAAGAAGACCTACTGTCTGTGGAAGATGGCCTAAAGGACTACAGGTTTGATACCCCCTGTACTGATCATCCTTAGCTATAACTGGTGTTGGTATAAATGATTGCCTGTGGTGTTAGGCCAGGCATGATAAGCTTTGTTTGCGCTGCAAAAATATCCACTCCAGGTAGAGATTTTGCCTCTGGTTAAGAGGTGGTGCTTGTCCGCACTGCTCAGGGATAGCCCTACTAAGGCAATGGAGCTGTGTCTATACTGTGTGCCACTTCACCTTCATCACTGGCTTTCCTCTGGCATATCAGGGGGTCTAAGATGTCATTTTTGTTTGCTTATTTTTTACAGTTCAAAGTACTTAATAATAACATGAGAGTGGCTGCTTAGTATAAACTGATGCCAAGAACAGGTCAGGTGCCTTGGGATATGGCATGAGAGCCCGCTGAGGTGTTTGATACGTCTGGATAAGGCTGGAGACCTCTGCAGGGGCAGACAGTGCCAAACCTGGAGCAGTCTGGTCTACACTATTGATAAGGAACAGCTGTCGGAGAGAGGTGCCCCTAACGCCACCCCTGGATTTTGCACTGCAGAGTGCTAGGGGCTCACCCCAAAAGAGATCCTGCAGTGTGCACAGTCAGGAGATCCAGCCCCAGAAACCAGCACGGGAGTTATTGATGCTGTACCTCTACCTGTACCTGACATCCACCCTGCATCGTGTTGTGGCATATTTTGCTTCATTTGCCAGTCAGATGCAGGGCTGAAAGTAATAAAACAGAGTGTATAGTTATTGGTTTGCATTTATCTGATCACTTAACATTGCCTTTGTTATTTTGGTTTTGGATGACCCAGCAGAGTGTTTGGGAGCTGTGAGGACATTCAGGATGATGTGACAGTGGCACGGGAAGACACTGTGTAAGCATGCCGTTTCCTAGCAGTACGCAGTTAATCAAAATAAATTCCCCTCCTGAGTGTGAGTGGAGCGGTTTTTCTTTGACAGGACACAGAGAATGAAACTGTGGTGTTTTCCACATCCATTTTGCAGGTGGTACAAGGTCGGTATCAAGTGACCCCCAAAAGGCTGCTCAACCAAGCAGCTTCAGAGACCTCTGATTCTTGTGCTGAGGCCCCGTGGGGAAAGTAGGTTTACAGGCTTTAAATAATTGAGGGAATTCGAAGATCTCTCTTTCCTCTTGCAAGAGTTTGGTCTGTAGACACAGTCTTTCATGAATGTCCTAAACAGCAAAGGGTCTCAGTGCTGGGCAGGCCATGGGCTTCCTGTGTGTCATGGCTTGAACAATGATTTCTCCTAAATTTTGCTTCCTTGTTACGTGGTTGTTTTGAGTACCATTCCACCCTGCTGATTTTATCAGCTGAAGGAGTTCTGTTAAAATATTTGGACCAAAAATGGTAATAAAATAGCTCTCTGTCTATTTTTCAGGTTTTTTAGCCAGAGTGAGATGCCGTGTTGAGCAGTCCATTTGAGAGAAGGTGCCGTCTCAGAATAACATTTTTGTGCCATGCCAAGAGAATGCATAGTTCTGATCGAATTAAAACCTACCAAGCTGAAAATTTACTGCTGAGAGGCAAGAAACAAGAAAGGTTTTCTTCCCTGCTTATTATTACGGAATATTAGCTGTTACAAAGGGTTCTTTGTAAGCATAATACCCCCAGCCCCTCTCTATTCCATCTTATCACTTTAGAAGAGTGGAAATGAGTAGAATTTTTCTCCAGTAGTTATGGAGAACGGTTCTATTTTGAGGATTTTTACTGCATTGTAGAGGTCATGCTGGCATTTCTGAGAGTTACTTCAGACTTCTCAAAAAATTTTTCATTATGTTGTTTTCTGTTGGGAACTATAATTCTTTAAGCTAAAAACAGGCTGACATTAGTGCTTAAGAAAAAAAAAATATGGGCACAAAATTCATATTCTTATGATAGCTCCCTGGAATATGCCACAGGAGAGCTCCACTGTTATCATCTGAAATGTCATTTAAAAGAAGTTTACTGCCATTCAGTTCAACTTCTGCAAATGTAGCTGTCGTTACTGTAATTTTGTTGTGAAGTTCTTGTTAGGCTTATTGCAATTATCACTAACTACTTACATCACTAAAACAGAAGTGATTGATAATGGCATTTTTACATCGGGCTGTATGTAGTAATTGAACAATTGTGCTGTGTAGATGGAGCATTAAATTCACTGGAAACAGTTTCTTTTCGAGATGAGTTCAGAAATGAAACTTCAGAAATTGCTGAAAGCATCATTAAAAATGTACAGGCAGTCTGGAACCTTAATATTATTTTCTACAAAAAGACCAAGTCACCTTCTCTCACCTTCAGCCTCTCTTTTTATCGAAGCGACTGTGCCGATTCATCTGTGCTGCCAGGAAAGTGGAAAGTGAAGGCGTCAGGACTGAACGGAATTGAGTGACGCTGCGTAGGTTGCACTCGCTGGTATATATTTCACTAGGAGCAGAAGAACACAGGAGCAGAAGACTTTTTCAGGTCGTCCAGTGATCACAAGCACTTGATGGTCACAAGCTAATACGTCATACAATTTACTGTTATTGATATATACATCAAATTCACTCTTTGTTTTAGTTATGCTTCTGTTAAAGAGTTTTTCATCATCCCACTTTAGAGCTCCTCCATGTTTATCTAGCAATTCCAGCGGTGATAACAAATATACATCAATCCTGGTACAGTTTTATTCTTTATGTACTAACTCTATTTAAGCTATATTTAGATATATACCTATAGTATATATTTCTCTTTCAGGAACTTATGTAGTATCCTCTTGAATCTATCAATTTTAATGACCTGCTCTCTCTCCCGACCTAAGTTCCACAGGCCTATTACTTCTTGTGTAAAGAACTACTTCAGTACATTTTGAACTGGGGTCCTTCTCGCTTCCTTTGATGCCCCCCTTATTCTTGTACTGTAAGAAATAAATGATCGGTGGATCTCTGTCCCCTTTCCATGATAGCCATTTTTTAATAGACATCTATCATACACCTCCGTTCCCAGGTCATATTTTTCTCAATTTTAGTAATTCCTTTGACGCAGCTGTGGGATCCCTTCACAAAAACAGCTGCGGTAATGGTTACCCAGTCATATTTTCTGTACTGCTTATTTTTCCCTTGTTCGCCTGACAAAAACTTTGAATGCTAAATCCCTGCAGTCCAGGTTCCTTTGTGTTTCTTACCAGCTTTTGATAATTTTGGTATTCACATCTATGTATTCTGATTTATTCTGTTCATAAAAAGAAAGGAAATGGTCAATGTTATATTTTTTATTTTTTATATTTTTTTATTTTAAACTGCCGATTAAACATGGAATAAACAATAAACCAAAATGAAATCAAACCTTAAAACTCAAAATCCAAACAAGCATTCTCATATGCCCACCTCCATTCCAAAATACCAGTCTATTCTTGTGTACTTTCCCTATGAACATCAGAAGATACGAGGAATAGTAGCTACGGAGAAGAACAAGAAATTCAGAAGTTTTCAAACTCAAGAGAAAATCAACTCCATTGCTATTGCCATGGCACTCTCCAATTTCAAAACTGCCATTTAGCTACACCAATGTAAGGGACAAAGGGGAGGATCCGTTCCAAGAGCTTTTCTGAGCCAAGCTCTGCCCCTACATTCAGAAGAGGAATTTCAGTGTCCGTGAACAGGCTCTCCCTTTTGTGAACTAGAAATCAGCATTAAGAATCATTACCAGAGGGTGCTTAGAACTGGAGTGCAATGAGGGAAAGAACTATTTATTATTTGCCCTTTGCTATTTCAGAACTGAATCCAAGTTCTTGAGCAAGTGACCCCCTTGGAAGAGCCAAGAGTTGATGAGCCTGGAGTTGAGTTACAGGTCCCACATTTTGGGGTCATTTCCTGCGGCTTTTGCAGAGGCTATGTTCTAGTTCTGCATTGGACGTGCAACCTTGCATTGCCTGAACTCGAGCCTACTTTGCAGAGGCTAAATAAAGAGCTTGGAAAATATTGGATGAGTCAACATCGGTTTCCACAGGCTGGTTCATACTTCAGATTCACTGGCTGGAGGGTGGGTTTAATATGCGGTTGCAAAAGTCACACCCTGGGCCGGGGCTTTCCTTTGGCATTCGTACTGCAGCAGAGCTGTTACAGCACTGTCTCACTGAAAATGTCCTCAACCGCTGGGATTTACAGCACTCTGAAGTGTGCTTTATAATCTCATTTGTTTAGTCTTTTTAGATAATGTCTGTATTCTTCCCTCCTTTTCTTAGAAAGGAGAATTTAGTGTGATAATTTAAGTACTGAATCTGAGAACTCTGTATTCGGGGAAAGAGTAGATATTGCCAAAAGGCAATGGCAGAGAATCAGAAAATAAATTATGTGGTAAAGAAAAACAATAGCACAGAGAGAGTTATGCATTTTTTGATTTTTATTTGTCCCTCATCCAACACATTTCCTCAGTCTTGTCAAACAAAACTTACTCCCATGACTTTAGGGAAGCAGTGCATATCTTGCTGATGAACCACTATAATTTTCAGTGACATGGATCTTATGGACTTGTAACACTGTTATTGCTAATAGATTATGATTAGCAGTGATAGTAATACTAGTACTACTAATAATTATGAAGAGATTTTGCCCTATGAAACCAGGAAAAGACACAGGACCTAAACCAGGATGCATTTTATCACTTATGCCTGTGCTTAGAGGGCCTGAACACCAAACTCTTTCGTGTCTGGCCCTGAAGAAGAATTCCATGTCCAGGAGAACACAAACTCCGTGTTCACTGTCAGGAGAAGAGAGTGGTGCCTTGGAAAGGCTATCTAAAAAACTCGTTCATTGAAGTGTCCACTATGGTTGACTTTGCTGGAGGTAAATCTTCCTGACACAGAATACACTAATACAGAGGGAAATCTTGGCTACTTCTGCACGTTAGGATAAACCGACAAAACAGGCATTTGAATGCACTGGCAACAAAGTGGCACTCAGGACAGAATATACAAGATTCATTAAATAGCCATAATAAGAAGAAAATGGAGTGACATTACAGTCTTATGTCTGTTTTCAATTTCTTTTTTCTTTTTCATATGCATATGTTTTCTCTAAACATTAACATTTTATCACGGTTAACCTGTGCTCTGTTAATTTCATCTTCTTGCCATGGTGATGGTGAAAGAACCATTTTGTTCCAAAGACCATCTACTCAAATCAATAATGATTGGGCAGAAAGAATTAGTATATGACTACTTTGCTCTAAATTAGTCATTAAATTTAATTAGAGTTGATTAAATCATCACCTCCTTTTTAGAATGATTTTGCTTTTAACACCTGCCAGGATTAACACTTGTAAGAGTGACTGGCAGCTCCTGTAACAACTGATTACATGCAGTACCTTAAATAATTATAATAATATACAAATAATGAGTAGCTCTTTGGGCAAAGTCTGTTCTGGGTTTGTATGGTATCCAACAAGGAAAGTCTTATTTTATCTTAGATGTCTAGGCATTACCGTAACAAAATGATAAAATATAGTCAATGTTGCTTTATTTTAACATATCCACAGTGAAGTAAGAAAGTACGAAGGTAGTATGCACCAATACTATATTTCTTGGGGAATGCTGCATAATTGTAAACGTATACTCACCTGCGCTGGTAGCAGGCAGAATCAACGATATAATGCAGTTCTTCTTATCCTGCAATATAAGCACATTTTTAAAGCAGGGTATATTAACAGATAATACATGTGATTTTATTCTCTGTACCAGCTTGTTCATTGTCCCACTCTATCACCTGTTCATTGACAAGAAAAGTGAATACCCAAAGCTGTTTCACACTTCAAAGCTGTGGACTGTCCGGCACCCTACAGACTGTCAGGCAGTTTTTCAGTACACAACCAGCTCGATTATAGCATGTAGTGAACTCCAAAACTACAGATGCTACCACCCTGTTTTGCTTTCAGCTGCCAAGGCCAGAGCCTAGCAAGGCTGTTCATCAGGACCGCAGGCTTCATCAGGACGGCAGTATGGTTACAGCTTTATGCAGCAGGATGATAGTCATCCTTCACTGAATCCTTAATTGGGTATAGCTGGATAAAGTATTGATTGCTGCTTATATGACTTCCAGCATTTCATGTGTGTGCTGGAGGCTGCTGAGGCCTTAGCCAAATTAAATTACTTCCTGCCCAGCTGTCCTTATCCTAGTCAGAAATCTAGGGTTTTGCCATTCTCTCTTTGTGACAAAAAACTATGAACTAGATCTGAATCTCTTCTGAAACATTCAGCTGAATAAAATAAAACATCACTGACATGTTCCAGGAGTCTGCAGTGGCAGCATTTACTACATCATCCACTGAGAATCATAATCCAGAATCTAAACATTCATCAAAAACATACATCGATAGTGCAGCTGATCTTCTAGAAATGAAACCCATATACACTCATGATTATTTTTGTTCTGCATGACAGCCTCTAGCAAAAACACTGAGATTTATAAATGGTTCTCCGAACAAGTCAGTAACACTTCACCCCCCACCCCCCTCCCGTGATTTTGAACTGCAGATTATATGTGCTGAAAATAGAATATTCTTCTGTGATTTCTTGGTGCAGATGCCAACATACGGATGGAGTTTTTTGCCTCAAGTGATTCCTAGCTAAAAGTGTGTAAGTAGTTCAAATATAAGGACAATCATATTTTTGGGTAAAAGAATTGGAGCATAGAGAGAGTATGTATATGAGAAGGCTTGAAACTTGCAAAAACATTTTCTTTTTCTTCGAAAGTTTAAATAATGTATACCTCGTGCTTCAGGGTTACAGGAGATGTTCAACAACTGTGGACGCCAATGGTAGAGTACGTGCCTGGTAGAAGGGACAGGACTGGGTGTTTCTGCAGGCGTGCCTTCCTCGCAGCACTCTGAGCCGGCTTTCCGTGCCGTTCTGCCTGTTTCCTGCCAACCCTGGCGCAATGAGCGGCATTCAATGTAAAATATTTTACAACAGCATCTCCGTTCTTCCCTGGACTGGGTCGAGATAAAGGGAAAATCTGATGCTTGATTATTTTCTATCAATCTGTACAAGTCTGTCCTCAAAGACATTTTCATTTCAGATTCCAATTACCAAGATCCTAAGCCTATCAGCCAAATTTGAGTCAGGACTGGAAACCAAAAACAAGGTCTTTTTTTTTATTATTATTTTAGTTATTCATGAGGAAATTGATAAAAAACTGATTACATATATTTTCTATATGAAATACATTCTGAATTCCCAAATAATATTACAAAATAACAATACTTTTATGATGATGTTTAAATCTATGTATCAGTAACACTCACTTTCCCAAGGCATATTTTAACTACAAATCCACCTGAATACAGAGACAGTGGAGTCTCTGGAGTCTCATTTCCGCACGTCAATACCATCACCAGTAATCTGACAACATTCAGCTCTAATACCAGACCGACTATTTTTTGTTCACACAATTAATGAAACTAAATAATCCAATCTACAGAGAAAGCCATAGGCCAAAAATAAGAGAAATTTATGTCTGCCTGTCTGTCTGTTCCGATGTAGAACTGCAGCTTCGGTGGCTGAAAGTGGTTCAGGCCATCAGTCTTACAATTTCTCTCCTTACCGATTTCTCAGACATTTAATTGCATGTATTCCAGAATTGGATTACAAGCACAGGTCCCCTTTTCCTTTTCCTCCCTCCCCATCTTAGGCCTTTATTCATATCTGAGTATTACCAGGGTTATTCCCTTTTAACAAAATTTTCATCCTTAAAGAGATTTAAAGTATTTTCACCCATTTTGTCACCTGCAGCTGGTTTGTGAAATGAGATCACTCTGCTTCATAGTCTGATGAGTGCGAAGAGGTAAAGAATTCAGAAGGCCATTTATTTTGTTTTACTTTCCTGTCCATCAAAAGACTCTCCTCTAAGATTCCGTCAATACCATTGTTGCTACCAGATGGTTTTTCGAGATTTATTTTAGACCTACAGCCTCTTTTTTTTTTCTTTGGTGGCATTTTCCAAGTCCAGAAAATGCAAGATTAGGATGATCCATCAAAAGTTTAAAAGCATTTATTGAAGGGAATTTCAAGGAAGTCACTCGTATTTGCTAAAGGCTGCACAAGGCAGAGAATAAAGACAGATCCTGCCTGAAAGAGCTCAGTTTACAAGTCAGAGTGAAGAATCTCAGAACAGGCTGGAAACCTTCTCATTTTAATGTTATATATCATCTGTCCAACTGCAGTGCCTCAGACACCTGAAGTGAGGGTGGAGTTACACCACAAACATATGTAAAGATAGAGTTAACCTGTTCAGATGTGACTCGCAGGCAATTTGATCTGAGCTGCTGAAACTGCGATCTTGCTCTGGTTGATGGAGGGTGATAAACACTTTCAGGGCACAAGTCCTAATCTGAAACAGGACAACTGACTCACCCCGCAAGGTGCCAGCTTCTCTCCATTTATTATGGAGGGAGCCTGGGGTGACTGCTCAGGTGTCACTTTTTCCACTGCTGCCATTTGGAGCTAAGTGAGATGAATCCCACTCCAAACTGATAGCTTATCCTTGCAGACAAAATGCGGGAACAGATACAAAGGTGTAGAGCAGTGAGGTGATTTGCCCAAGTCATGTAAGACGTCAGAGCCAAAGCCTGAAGGAAAACCAAGCTTTGCCGACCTTCTGTTTAATCCTCTGGTAACCAGCCTACCCGGCGGGCTCCACACGCGTCATTTGCTTCTCCTTTCTTGCAAGTGCTGGGAAGTATTTCACTTTTTAAGAGGGTACTGGTGATGAATAGTGACTAAAACCATTGAGACAGACCATGGTCAAGATTCATTTCTTATTCTCCATATTGCAAGAATCTTCACCTATAGACATATTTCTCTTGCTATTTTTCATTTTCACTTTGGAGTATGGAGGAGAATTTACATGAGTCTAGAAATGTATATAATCTTAGCAGTATTTGGTTATCATTCTCTATACTATTCCATTTGCTTTTTTTCCCCTTTAGCTAATCTTCTGCCATGCTTGCCTTGGAATATGCAACTGTCCAGTATCGTCTCACCATTAAAAGCCTCCCCTTTATGGCTTGCATTGAAGATAAAGTAAATCTTAATAATGCCTTTGAGAAGAACCTTTACATACTTTCTCTTCAGATAATTTGATACTTTATTTTAAATTGTTTGCCTTCAGGTATAAAACTATGTTTGCATACCCAAAGGTTTGCTGTTTGAAATAATGATTGTATTCAATAGCAATTGGATATATTTAATTTCTTCTACCTGTAAATTGTATTTAATTGAATTATCTTGTGAGCTTGGTTTCCATGAAATAGTTATAACCTCAATATTCTTTAAAA
The DNA here is from genome assembly GCF_965231255.1 of Vanellus vanellus. Taxonomy (NCBI): domain Eukaryota; kingdom Metazoa; phylum Chordata; class Aves; order Charadriiformes; family Charadriidae; genus Vanellus; species Vanellus vanellus. Next base: position 207,751,297 of record NC_138905.1, on the reverse strand, counting down.
AACACATCCTAATTTGATCTGTAGCCATCTCCTAATTCCACACACTAAATAAAACTAAAATAATTTTCTTTGAGAGGAATGTTGAAAATATACAGTTGAGCAGAAGAACAAACCAGAAAAAAATTACTCTATAATTTACTACTTGGTAGTTTAAGTCCTAATGAGACTTGAGTCAGGTCAGTAGTACAGTTTATGTTCAAAATTATTTTTATTACAATTGATGTTGTTTTATATAAGGAATCATTTTGAAAAAACACTCTGTAAGGACCTTAAATTACCTGTCCTAAAACTGCTTATATTAGTTTGCTTATAAGCTACCCAGTAATGGCTTTAACACTATGTTATTTTTGATCTTCATCCTTACCAAGTACCGGCTAAAAACTCTTCGTTCTGCATTTTTTATTGGTTTGTGACTATCCAAAAGTAACTTAACGCTTTGAGCCTTACAGTCATATTCAGTTCTTTGGGAGAGGGAGAATATGCAGCACGGTTTGGAGGAAGAGTGTGAAAAAAAGGGAAGAAAGGTAGGAATCATAGAATAATTTGGATTGGAAGGGATCTTCAAAGAGAAGGCTCCTCACCTGGTTTTGCAACTCTACAAGGTACAGGTCCCTGTGCATACTTGTCCTCAGCTGGGGCAGAGAGATCATCCAGGCACCAGCCACGGCAGACAGGCAATGGAAAATGATCTTCTCTTTCTGCCCTCCTTTCTGTGTTTGCCCCACCACGAGGAACACTGAGGACTGACCAGGCGTACTTGGACAGTACGCAGACAGCATGAGCCCGCTACCAGTCAGGAGTGAGTTTGTGGATGAAAAAGAAGTTTTCCCCTTGTTCCACTTATTTCTGCACATAGGGGCTGTCTGTGTGGTGAGATGGGTTTTGGCCTGGACCACCCACCCCAAGATATGTGACTCCCTCAGGGCAGCAACCGCAGAAGCCATGCATTGCCTCTTAGAGGTGAAGGTGGTGGGAAAGGGCAAAATCTCCTGGCTGGAAGATGCTGGCATTATCTTACTGTCACAGGTGTCACCTATAAAGTGCCTTAGAGGCTGGGAGGAAACACAATCATGTTGTGGAGCCTTTCGTAGAGGGATAAAACAGCTGGCAATGCCCAGTTCCGCTGCCCGCCAGCTGCCTGCTTTTATAGGCAGCTGCTTATGTTACAGGCACCCTAAGCTGTAATTACATGCAAATACTTACTCATTTCCCATCTACTTTCACCGTTTTCTGAAATATATTAATATAATCCATTTCACTCCTGTCTGTATTAATAATGCTCTATAAATACAAATGGGAAAATTCAATTGTAGACCAGCAACAGGGCTTTTCACATAGCCCATCTTTAGAAGGTTATTGCACGTCTCGAGTGGTTGATGGCGCACTGCCATCAGCCTCAGAGCTCATAAACCCGCCAGAGCTATGCTGTGATTGTCTAAAAATGCACCACCCGCAATTTCTTCTCATTTCCCGACACCTCCACGCACAGGCACCGTGGCCGCAGCTGCCTGCGCATCCTGGGCGACTGGTCCAGGGGGACTTGCAGCCGCAGGGAGACCAGAGGGGAGCCTCGCCTGTGGTGTCCCACTGCCTGGCAACGGTCACGCTGACCTCCTCAGGTTGCCATGGTGACACCTCTGGCGCGAGTGTCACCGGATAGGGGATCCAAAACAATTTGCTCTTGAGAAATAAAGTTCTGGTAATGCCGACCTCGAGAAATGGGTAATTTTATTGCTGTCGTCAAGGAACTGTGCTTTTTAGAGACAAACCAGCTGACCTGGTAAGAAGTTGTGAGTTTTTAAATAAATTCAGATTGAGGGATAACTCTGCTCTGCTGGGTGTGGCCCACGGCCACAGTCCTTCAGGGATGTCCCTGCCCCAGCACTGGTCACCCACAGCTGCAGTCTCTCATGGACGACCCTGCCCGGCATGGGTCACCCATGGCCACAGTCATGTCTCTGCCCCAGCGTGGGTCATCCATGGCCACAGTCCCTCGGGAGTGTCCCTGCCCCAGCGTGGGTCACCCATGGCCACAGTCCCTCAGGGGTGTCTCTGCCCCAGCATGGGTCACTGACAGCCACGGTCCCTCAGGAGTATCCTTGCCCCCTTGGCCTGGAGTGTCCTCAGCAGGATGTCTGCAGCCCTTCATGGCTGCCCATTTCTTTCTGAAGTAAGTGTGAGCAGGGGCACTGTGTACTTCTCTGGCTAAAGTTCAGTATGTGATGGGTTTCTGTAGGGTGCAGACCTTGCTACAGTAACTCTTGACTGGCACCCACTGGATCATGACTTCTCAACCCACATCAAAACTGCAGTTCCAGTCTGCATTATTTTCACCTTTGCACATCACAAGTGCAAGGCTTTGTGTCGCTCCTCACCCCAAGCCTAGCACCAGGCAAAGGCTGAGTCTTCTCCAGGTTGCCTGCCATGACATTCTTGACCAAGTTCTCAGTTTCTTCTTGTGGTCCAACCCTTGGTCAATGCCTTTGCAGACCCACTCCAACTGGAGCCCTAGGATTTATCAGTCTCCTAACTGTGACCCTAACACTAGTCCTAATCTGACTCTAATCCTAACTTAAATGCACAAAAGCTTCACAAGAAAAAGGTGGTCTGCAAAAAGGATTCTCCCTTGAGAACTAATTTATGAAAGCTGTGGCTGAAGGACTGGTGCTAAGGTTCAGGTCTTGTCAAGAATTAGGTTTACATGTAAGGTTACAGCAACAGAAGCTTCAAAGGGGCTGAAAAGGAAGAAGAGGTCTTCAGTAAGGTCTCAGGAGAAATCTCTCTTGAGATCTTGGTCAAGAGGACCGTGAGTGACTAAGGATCAGCAAAGGCCAGGACCTCGGGTGATATTTTCTGTCAGGTTTAGGAGAGAGAACACGCCTAGGGCTCCAGTTGGAGTGTTGATGCGAAGGCGATGCTAAAGAAAGAGCTGAGCTGCAAAAACCATCCTCCCAGAGAACCTGTACAACAGGGCAATGGCTCAATGGTGTTGGGGTAGTGTTCAGTCCAGGTCAAGACCTACAGTTAGGCTAAGAGGTAGGGTTAAGATAGAGACAAAGTCTCAGGCTCCAGTGGAGTGAGGCTGCAAAGGTGGCTGTCCAAGGAAGGGGTGGGACACAATGAGAAATCTACACTGCTAACTTATTCAAGAGGGCCATGACTGAGGATCTTGGGATATGGCTGAGCCGAGGCCAAGATCTTGTGGCCATGGTGTAGGATTAGCATTATGACAGAGACAACATGCATGGCTTCAGTTGGAGTTTCAAAGGGACTGATCAAGAAGGCGATAGATTGCAAAGTCAAATCATTCATGGGAACTTCTTCAACAGTACCATGGGTGAGAGTCTTGAGACTAGGTTCTGCCGAGGCCAAGGTCTTAAGTCCAGAGTTAGGTTTAGGATTAAGTGAGAGATAAAGCCTAGGGCTCCGGCTGGAGTGAAGCTGCAAAGGAGTTGCTCAAGGAAGGGGTGAGCAGTGAAAAAAAAAAAAAAGAAAAGGTCCTCTTAGAACTTTGTTAAAGCAACGAAGTAATGTAGTCAGGGGGTCTTGAGCTAAAGCTCAAACAGACCCAAGCCTAACTTAGGGTTACATTTAGGTGTGGAGTTAGGAGAAACCCAAAGCCTCAAGCTTACATGTGGGAGGGACTTAGGGCTACCAATGGAGTGGGGCTGCCAAAGGAGGGGGTGGACTTCAAAAAGAAATCATTCTTGGGAACTTGACTGAGGGTCTTGGGGTAAGGCTCAGTCGCTGACATACAGTAGGATTATGTTTAGGCTTAGAGTTTAGGTTAGGCTTAGGGTTTAGGTTAGGGTTAGGGTTAGGGTTAGTACAGAGACAAAGCCCAGAGGTCCAGTTGATGCAGGGTTGCAGCAGGGTTTCCAGGGGAAGGGGTGGGCTAAAGACAGAAATCATTACTGGCATTTTGTTCAACACTATAGTGTTGGGTGTCTTGGGCTAAACACACAGCTGAGATCAGGAGGTCTCTGGTCTCAACTGTGCACCACTCCATAATCCACATGATACTGCTTTTGAAAAAGTTCCCAGAAATGATTTATTTTTGGACTCCCTCCCTTTGGCAGCCTCACCCTCACTGGAACCTCAGGCTTCGTCTCTCACTAACTGTAACCTTAACCTTAGGTCTTGTCCTTGGTCGAGCCTTAGCCAAAGTTGCCCAGCCATGGCCCTGTTTAAGAAAGTTTCAGAGGACTGCTGCAATGCTGTGCAGCACTATTTCTGTTTTCTGAAGACCGTATTTATGGTATTCATGGCATTTTTAATGCTGTATAACTCACCATGCTATTTTATTTTGGCGAGCATAAACGAAGTGTCTCTGAACACGCCCATGACCCCTGCATTCCAGTGGTGTAAGGATGCAACTTTTGGTGAATTTTTGCCTATAAATAGTAGTATAGTAATAATAAAATACATAGCATTTCCATAGCAGTTGGCAGCCTCACAGAGTCCCATAAAGATAAATCAATGGATATGTTTTGTGTTAATTTTCCTTTAATGAGATATATTTTAATGATTATTCTGACCAGCACTTTTGTAACCGGCACACTTACTTTGAAGAATGTGAGCGTAGCTCAGCCACCCCTCTCGTCACGCCAATAGGTCTCTTCAAGGTGCTGCTGCTGCTCTGAACACCGAATGCGCAAAAGGGCCATAGGTCTGTGGCGGCGGACAGAGCAGCTGGACCAAGTCTAGGCAGATAGGAAGCAACAGGAAGGGGAGGGAGAAGAATTCCTGGATGAAAGGAGCTTGAGAGTTTGCGGGGGAGAGAGGATCTGTGAGAGTTATGGACTCTAAACTGTCTCACTGAGGTCCAGGGCAGCTACATTATCCTCTTGCTTCCTCTTACAGGAAAGTACTGAGTCCAAATATAGTTGTTTCTCATCTAAATTAGGTATTTGTCTTCTTTCTTGACTAGGAGATAACATTTTTTAATCATTCAGCTACATTCTCTTTTCTTTTGTTTGTTTTGTTTTGTTTACTTTGTGGTTGCTTCAAATGTCCAATGAAATATTTTTGCATGTCTCATGGTTCAGTCATTCGCTTCGCCCTGAAAGCAGATGATCACTTAGCGAAGCAGTGTGCTTCTACTCACACTCACAATGCCTTGCCTCTACCATGTTTCTCAGGAAAAGTGTCAGTGAAATGGCTTCAAGAAGTATAGTCAATGGGTAAATATGTGTGCTGAGTTAAAAAAAGATCATAAGCCAAGACAGGAAGAAGATAGAGAAAACAATAGTAAGAAAAAAATCCAAAGTGACAAATGATCTGAAAGAAATAGGTTCAGTCTCTGGAAAAAAAAAAAAAAAAGAGAACAGCAGAAAATAACTGAAAAGACAGAACTGGAATAGAAAGGACAGTGACTAGGTAGAAAGGGAGTAGGAAGTGAGGGAAGTAGAGAGCTGACAAAATAATCGAACTACATAAGAGCAAGTCACGATTAAGAAATAAGAAAAGACACAGCCATAGGAACAGTGGAGACAGTGCCAGGAAGAAATTTTTTAAGTGAGAAAAAGCCATCACACGGAAAAGATGGGTTGATTATTATACTACCAAACAACTTTCCCTTGACTTGGACATTTGCATCATCATCTTTGGTGTATTTGCATAAGAACTGGCCCCAGTTTAACTTTTATGCGTATCTCAAAAACACAGTTCTTACCTGGGAGTCCTTACGTTAGATATTTTTTTATATTTGCAACATAGTTATAAGAGAAATCCTGGCTTGCAACTCTCCAGAACCAAGGCTTACAGTAGTCTGTTGTTTATACTTGCTGCCATGCAAGGGGTTTTGATGCCCAAGATTACCTCCAGTGTGAAGCTATGTTTTGTTTCTGGAAAGCCGTAAGTGAAGCAAGGATATTCTTCTCAGCCATCGATTTCCTCTTCCATTTAGAATGATAGGTAGAATGAAAAAAAATTAACACTCTCTGGCTCAAAGGCCATTCCTAAGAAACCACAGTGTAGTTCCAGTTAAAGCTGACAAGATCAAAGGGTGCCATTTTACATGCCTCTGTCCAAAGTGCACACATTTAAGTCATTAAAAACAGAAAGACATTGATAATTCTGACAATCTCCTCATTTATTGAAGCTGCTAAAAGCAAAGGTATCTGAATTAGTCACCAAGTTTAGAAATGTCAATTTTATTCTTTTTTTGTTTATTGCAATATTATAAGTGTACTGCTGTGGCACGTGCCTGTGTAAAACTAATTTAAATTGAAGCTAACTTCTATACACCAAACTGTGTTTTATGAAGATTACTGCATAGCCAAATAATTGACACATACATCAACTTCATTTTATGGACAGACTACTAACACAGATTAACAACCGTCATGTCTTAAACCAAATTATTTTTAGATTTATCTTGTGAATCCCTTCTTTTATAGAATTAATATTTTAATACAACTAAATTCCTGTAGTTATAATACTGTGTATTTTGATAATCAGTATTCTCTCTTACTTCTTTCTATTAATCCAAACTCAAGCAGCAACTAAGCCAAATAATACACATTTTAAGTCCAATGTAAGGTCTTAATTTCCTGTGTGACTGTAGAAATTTTCTGGTGATGTACCCACAACTCTACCTCTGATGACCGAGTTCTGCAAACCAGAGTCTTCAAAGTGCGTGTAACGTTTGTCTCAAATACTTGTACATGCTTTGACACTTTTAGGAAGCAGTTAAGTGTTTTCTGTTGGCTGCTGAGGAGTATTCTGGCTTGCTTTGCACCAAAAACTAGAAAGTTAAGTCAAACTGTGCACAGCTCAGTGCTGCCGTAGCAGGAAATTTTGTAGTTCATGAGCTGGTTTGCTCGAAGCTGCATCACACATGTCTGCTCTACCCTGTGTCTTGCAGGACTAGCACGCTCCTACCTTCATGTGGTGGAGGAAAAGGAAAGGAAAGAGGGAATATGTGTGACTTCCTGAGAATGTGACACTGGGCAGTGAAAGCCTGGGAACAGTCCTAGCACGGAGGAGGTTTGAACTAATCATCTCTTCTGTTATTTTCACGTGTTTTATTAACAAGTACAAAATTAAAAAGACAAAAATTAAAAAACAAATGTCAGGAAGTGAATGAGTTGGACTTCAACTTGACGTGTGGTCCATTCACGTAGGTTTGGAGAAGTGCTTAATTATTGTTTCTGGTCTATTCCAAATTCAGCTTTTAAAATGTGAAACTGAAGAGAACCTGACATGGGTGATGGAAAAGCAACAGCAAGTTTACTGAAAGTTATAAAGCAGCTGCAAATGTTGGCTTCAGTCCTGTAGAAACAGCAGAAACTGTTCCAGCAACAGATGGTCGAGGGGCTTTCATTTATTCGGGGACTATTAGTGTGTACCTGCCCATTTCTGTCTGCAGTGGAAGGATGCCGTGAGGACACAAGAACAATTGTACTGGGTCAAAGATACATCCAGCCCCGTATCCTGTCTCTGACAGTGGCCAATGTTATCTCAGAAGAAAAGCAGCAAGAGCAGTTCCAGGGAAACAGCCTTTTCTCAGTAACCTCGATTCTGGCTGTGCCTGCTGCAGCAGTTTGCCTTGAGTATTTGTTGTCAGTTCGGTCTACCATCTACGTTATTCCAGTTCTTAAAGCGGCTTTTGTGTGGATGAACATATTATGTTCCACTGGAAAGCAAAATGGGTCTTTTTGCTAACTGCCCTTCTATACCAGTGGAGATGGTAGTGCTGAACCCAGTTGTGACCCCTGGACTGTGCAAATAACCACCTGGGAAAAACCTATGGCTCTTCTGTTGCCATGAAATGCTAAAAGTGCTCTGAGAAACCCAAGACGTTGCCCGGATTAGCTGTCACCATGGCCAGCTTCCCAGGAGACGTGCAGCTCACAAGCAAGGATACAGATCTTGTGAAGCCCATACCTCTGTTCTTGAATTGTACTTAGCTAAGGGTGAGATGCCATAATTTCAGTTGGTCTGACCTTGTAAGTGCTACTCTGCAAGAAGGAAAATTGTAGAATCATATGTGTAAGCTCCCATCCAGCCAAACATATAAGGACAAATTTAAGTCCTGTTGACTTACATGAGAAATAAATGAGTGTTTAAGAGTGTTGCTGAACAAGAAATATTGTTATCATTAAGTCATATTCTGCTTTCAAACTTTTTAGAGGAGACATTATTTGACTTGAAAGGAAATATGAGTGTGGGTTGAGCCTACACTGAAGAATTTTGATCACCAGTCTGGCAAATATGTAAGATAATCTATTGCTCTTCAAAGTGACTTGCATACCTTCACAATAACCAATATCCCTCTACAGCAGCCTGTTTCATAATCATAAAAGTGGAAGATTTTCAGCAGCTTTTATTTCCTTTTTCTTTTTTTCTTTCAAATCACAAAAATACTTTGTGTTACCTTATCCTGGTTTAGTTTGAAGGCTTTTCTTTAAATAATAGTTATTAGCTATCTTGCTAATTTGAAACCCAAAAGAGCGCTAGTGCTTGAGCCACTGAGACTCCTGAACACGTGGCTTTTCGTAAGTTTGGTGCCAATGCCTGGACACATTCCTATTACTGAAAGAACAATGTGTAGACAATAGTAATAGAAGTCCAAAGTAAGATGTACAAGTGGTTTCTAAACCTGCCCACAAAGATAAGGAAAATATGTATAGCATCTAAGAAGTTTCTAAACACAGGAAAACAAGTGAGTGAGTTATAAATATGGGTATATTAAAGCTACATTAAAGTCATCTCACTCTATTCACTCAAGTTGTTGTAGCTCTGCAAAATACCCCATTCATTTGACTGAGAAAAATGTAAGTTTGTATGGCTGATTGATTACAGCCTTGGTAAAAAGAAAATTATTAATAATATAATTTATGTTTCATGTTATTAATATTATTAATTCATTAGATCAGTTGGATAGGCTGTCCTCTCCAATTCTTCCTAAAAGCAACAGTTATAAAAATGGCAAGGCAGGCTGCAGATTAGAGATCAATATCAAATTAGTGACTAAGACTGCAGTTTAATTACAACCATGAGAAACATCAACATTACATAAGGGAGGATTTGACTGTTGCTGAGTCAGAGCATGGTGCTTTCAGCTTGATATAGAGTCATAACTCATTGGGTTTTCAGCATAAACCCATCCGGTGAAGGGTTTTTACCAAAAGTCCTCATAAAATCTTGAAATAAAGTTGCATTAAATTTAAGTAGAAAATTATGAAAACCCTTTTCACAGTCCAGCTCAAAGTGGGTGAAACGCCTGATAAAAGACAAAGCTTCAGGCTCAGTCAGAGAACATCTGAGCTTGTGGACAGCAGCTGGTGAGAGGGAAAGGCAGGAAGCACTCGAGTCCTCTGCAGTTGGGCAGCTTGCAGGAGCCGTGCCGCTCGTGCGGGACAAGCAGGGCACCTTCAGGGACCAAGAGCTATTGTGTGGAAAGAAGTGGTGTAGACAGCTCAGCTCACCCCACGGGCGGGAAATTGGTCTTGCTGGTGGACAGCCAGGCAGACGTTGGGACTGCGTGCAACCTCTGCCCGCTGAGGTTCATCACACCGGCTGGTGAGACGCCTGCCTGGTTTGCTACTCACAAGCCAAAGAGGTTGACCTGCTGGTCCCACGTGTGGGCCATTTATTATGCGTCCTTCTATCTGATATGTCTGTAGAGCAGAGCACGGATCCCTTGATGGGCTGTGGCTCAGCAGTAAAATATTTTAAATGCTGGGGAAAGTGCCATGTGTTTGTAGTTAATACTGAATAATCACTAAAAAAACATACCGTGAATTGTCACTAACAGCTTCTCTCAGTGTGGGAGCTAACTGGCAGAGGGGGATCCTGGCAAGCAACCTAACATATGTGTAAAGCTGGTGATTTATCGTTCTGTATCAAGAATCGAATGCAGGGCAGAACCAATGGTCAAGAGGCAAATTTCTATAAATGCAGGGCTATGCTGTCCGGTTAAGCTGTACTGGACACTGTACTGGAGAATCTGGGCTAGCATAGCGGAGGAAGAAAAACTAAAGGGAGCAGCTGCTGTCCCTGTGCTACTGAGAGGATTTCTAAATTACTGCAGTGTGGATAACCCAAACAGAGCCAAGGTGGTGGAAGTCATGCAGAAGGAAAGAAAAATTATGGACCTATCAAAGGATGAGACTGTGGAAAGCAAAGTGGTTTGTGAATTCAAATGTCCCCTACAGTGTCACTGCCACAGGATCAAAATAGGCAGGAGGTTTATGTGTCAGTCCTGTTGGAAAAGGAGCTGAGCAGCTCACAAACCAGCCTGATACTATCAGCTCTGCGTACAGCCCAGCCCGAACTGCTGATTTACGGTAGAATTCAGTTTCTCTTCCTCCTCATGAATAGTCATATCCCAGGTTGAATCCATTGCGAACAGCTGAACAGCTGCTGGATAGCAATGACTGCTTTTTTTCTTCGAATTTTTGGAGGCTGACACTTTAACACACAAATCGGCTTGTTAATTCTTCTCTGTCCTGCCTGACCCACAGCCTGGGCATCCTCTTCTACCCTTCGGAAACCTATCAACTTTAGACAACTTTGCCGATACTTCTGTGGTATCCATTTTACCCAAACCTCTTCTGGTGCCTTTCAGAGGTTATATAGGGCTCTGGTTCTGCGTCAGCTGAACAGCTCGGGTGAGGTTCATTTACTATCAACATATCAAGGTGTGGGTGTATGAAATTATCGCTACGTATAAACTACGTGGCTAAGCTCCCTCAATAGATGATGGAGATATACAATCAGTCAGTGTAACTTGGAAGTGATTCAGTTTACTCCAAAATTTTGCCCATTGGATGTTCCTATAGTAAACACCCTATGGCTGGTCAGATAACGGTTCTCTCAGGAGAAAAGGATGAGCAAAGACTTAATCCATTAGCTAGGTGCCACCCTTAGGTTTTGCTGTGCCTGAATAGGATCATGACATAAACTTTCCTGTTAGGGACCTTTTTCTCCATTAGGGATTACATCAAATATAGGTTCACCCTCAGGGGGTTCGTTCAGCCTCAGTTCTGACAGTGGATTCAGTCACAACACAATCCCCCGTTCATGTTAATGTTACGCTGCCTCTGAGACCTTCAGCATTTGCTATATAACGTGCTATTCCTGCCAAATGGGCTCAGCCGATTCGATGTTTAGATGACCCTAGACAAAGATGGTTTTCTATGTTAATACAAAACTTTACAAGTGCAATGCTTTTTTTTGGCCATACACAAATGCTTTGCCTGTCTTAAAAGTACATGCTTTAAATTAATCACATCTTTCTGAGCAATAAAAGATTTAAAATCTTTCTCAGCTTCCCTATTATTTCTAGCTCCTTCTATTATATTTTATAAAACTTTCGATGGGATAGCAAGGACTCTTGGCTAATGATTAGACAGGATAACAAACATGTTTTGGGGGAGTAATAATGTGTTTGGAGTAGGTGATGCCTGAACATGGTTTACTGGAACTAGGGCACAATGACAAATATTGTACTTGGAGGCTGAGCATTGGTTATTAATTAGCTATACTTACTTATTTTAAGATGTCTCTGGTGTATGAGTATTGCTGGTTTCGTAAATCTTCCCATTCTTTTTCAAGGTAGCTTATTCAATGAAAATAGCAACATGTGGCGGGGTCAGTACATCCTCATTTATTTTTATATTTTCTCTTAATGTACATTGAATTTAAAAATATTTGCTCTGGCTTCCATTAACTATAAATGTCACGCTGCCCCTTAAAAACAAGCCATAAGCCATTTCTTAACCTTCTTACTCAAATCTGCCTGATACTTGTTCAGTACAACACATAGAAATGTTTCACTGCACACAGTTTACAGCCATGAGGGAGTACTGCACCTTCTGCTCTGACTTATATCATTGCAAGTCATTAAGTTTTGTACAAACATTATTTTATAAAGACTTACACAGAGTAAAATGGCAGTGGTTAGGATGAAGAACTGTGTGCTACTGGTCGACAGCACGAATGCGCGTGGTGCTACTAATCTGGGGCATCTAAACGACAGATAAACTGTGCTTTGTTCATCACAGATGAAGTACAGAGAAAAACAAAGTACCCTGAGATCACAGATCTGAGGAAGGGATTTTTCCAACTGCCAAACCTAACAACTGGTATGTCGCCGTATCGATGACCAAAGCCTAAAAACATGTTTTTAACATAGTTTAATAAGTGTCATTTAACCTCAGATAGCCTGCACACACACGTGTGGACGCACGTTGGACAAAGAATAGTCGTCTTCTAGAAAAATCTTATTTTAAAGTTTAAGTGGTGGTAAATTCACTGTCCTGGTCTAAGCTGTATTTCCTATCTATCTTTGACATCTAGCAACAGCATTTTGTTCTGCCTCTATTAATTATGTTAAAAAATCTTTCACAATCCATGGGAAAATACTTACAGAGTAGGATCCAAACCATTTCTCAACCTTCTTTTCAAGAAGCTAAGTAATATTATGTTCCTCGATCCTTGCGTTGGTTTCATGACCCTTCTCTGAATTCACTGAAGCATGCGGACATTGGCTATACGATCTTCTTCAGCTTGAATAGCTTTTCTACACCTGTTGGAAAGGAAAAAAAAGACAAATTTACTTTTTCAAACCTAATTTACTGAAAACAAATCATGGATTATAGGTAAGATATACAGCTTATCTGTACAACAAGAAAATGAAGATACTGAGTTACTACATGTCCTCAACTAGGTCTGGCATTTTTAGGTGTATTTCCAAACATATACTTGTGTCATCATTTATGTTATTTTTTTCTTGCCTCCCAAATTAAAGCAACACTGGGAAAATACTTTTACAATTTAAACTCAATTTGTTCTTTGAGTTTCTTGAGTGATTAGTTGGAAGTGGTTTTCTGTTTGTTTTCTGATGTGAATGTACTGCTTTTCTTAGGGAGATGAGAACAAGGTGGTTTATCTTATTTCTCTTGTTTGTTTAACAAGTTTAAACAATAAAAAATGTACTTGCAAAAGCTTCCCCTCCGTTGCCTCTTGCAGCCTCCTGAGTAAATTAGAAAATTATAACAACAATAAAGTACATAAATTTACATTACGCGTGGCAGCGATCAAACGTGGGTTTTGAGACAAGTCAGAGTTTAACAGGAAGCCCCGCTGTGTGACCTTTCGCTCCGATCGCCATCTCATCTAGAGACAGTTTTACTAACACTACCTGCAGCCTTTTCCCAAATTCCTGCCTTCCAAAACCAAGTCTTTTAAAACTTGAAGGTATAACCCGTGTACTTAGTTTTCAGACATTTTATCTGACCTCTCACACTGAAATGCATATTTTTGCACGGTCACTGTTTCGACAGTGGCATAACGGGGCTATCTGCTCTGTTGTCTAGTCATTTCCAGCTAACCCCTCCCAGTCTATCATGGTTCTGGCAGCTGCTGAGCAGATATCTGGTGCAATAACACCATGATTTGTTTCCTCTGTGGTTTCTGCTTTCTGCTTTTGAATGTGTCAATATGTGCTGCTGTTGTTGTTTTCCTGTGTGGATGATTTGGTCCCAAGGTACAATGAATTTTTGGGGAGGGTCAATCTTATTCTTTTTCACACAGAGGACTCCTTCTTGAAGCTCTAAAGCTGATCTCTCTTGGGTTGTGCCCAAATTCCTGGATTCTGCTGAGTTCAGAAGCCAGCAAGTGCTGAGGCGTGAACATGAGGAAAGAGAATAGCTCCAAGTCATTACGAAATAAAAAGTCCTGGGCACTGACAGTGACGGAAGTCAGCAAAAAAGACGATTTAGTTCTTAAGTCCAGCAGTCTACATATCCAAATTACATTAAAGCAGAGTCAACTTAAATTTAGTGTAGCTGTGATGTCACTCCTTTACATTGCTGTTTCCCCAGTCAGCGATGATAGACCTGCGTTATCTCAGATTACTGTGGTGTATCTGAAGTCACTTTATCTGTGGAGAAATGACTCACTGATTTTCTGATTTATGAGACATCAAAATAAATGCATGCATCAGCTAAGCGCTTTCAAAGACCTTTGCTGTGCAGAGCGAACAGAAACAGGATGGTTGTGCTCAAACTCAGCGTTGGGTGATCTCAAAGATTTTTCCAGCATCTTCAAGAGATGCTTAAAAATATTACCAAGGTAAATGATGAATGAATATTTTCTTCTTTGATGGAGTTTTTCTCTAAGGAAAATGAAATTGTGGTACTTATCTGTTCTAACTGATCTAGAAATAGAAAACAAACAAGTTTCTCCTTCCAAATCTTTACAAGACTGTTTCAACTTTTTTAAACTTTTAAAATACTGAAAAGCCTTCAAAGCTAAATATAAAATTCAGGGGCTAGGTGTGTCTCCCAGAACTGAGTTCCCCACGGATCTTGTGTTACAGATGCAGTTAACTACCTGCGCAGTAGCATCTACTGAGCAGTCATTTAGAAATTAGGTTTAGATCCCCTAAAGGTCATTAGTCTGGCAAATCCGATAGCTACATGAAATGTAGTGAAAAGGCAAAAGTACAAGTCAGTAGGCAGGAGCTGATGAGTCAAGAATGACATTAAAATTTTACTGGGAAAAAAAGGCTGCTGTTCTTTCCAAAAACAAGGCAGCCATTGCCTGTTCATCCAGTTTTGAGGTGAAAACCAGATATACCGTGAATTCTCCAGCCTTCCCTTTTGAGAGATCAGAATGCCGTGTACATCTCTGGAAACCATGTTTTGCTAGAAGAAGGGAAACATGAGGATGGAAGCTGTGTGCAAGGTCTCACGTAGGAAGACCACTCCAGACACAGCCTGAGTTGTGTCCAGTCAAAAGGCAGGGCTTTCCTGAGGCCAGCGGGCTCACCACGGTGTGCCACCAAAAGGAGCGTGATGGGCTCACAAATTGGTAAGTGTGAGGAGGAAAGCTTGAAAGATCTTGCAAAAGGCCTGTGTGGTAGTGCCATGTCTTGTATATGGAGAGAAACACAAATTCCCCCTAGGAATCGCTCAGCCAGCCCTAAGGAATGAATTCACAATGCGGTATAGTTATGGACTTACCCAGACATAATTAAAATGTAATAGCAGTCTGGAAGTAATGTACGTTTAAAGGACAGCAGGGCTCATTTGAAAAGGTAGTTTTCAAAATGATGTGCTTTTCATAGATCATGTGATTGGAAAGGCAATGGGAAAAGAGACCAGGAATGGGGTTTTATCTCCCTGTGCAAACAGACAGGCTTCTGTCAAAATGCAGGCATTGCCCTCTGCTCGTAATACATCAAGGTACTCCCCTCCTTGGGTGCCTTCACTTTGCATTTACAACCATCTTTACTGTCATAGTATAGGTGCTTATAGTCGTATAATTAAAAATAACACATTAAACCAATGAATTATAGCGGCAGCTCAGTTTTCTGAGACCATATAAATTAATCACTTTCTCATCATTCTCTGACCTTGCTTCAGTAAGTAGGTAGGATGAATTCATGTGACATTTACTCTTTGCCAGCTTTACTTCCTGAACATCCTCTGCAAAGCAGCAGATTAATTCTTCAGGGTTAAAGTGTGAAGTAGACAACACAACTGTACAAGAGACAGAGAGGATAATAAACCCTCTTTCCACACGCTTTACCATCCACCAAAAATTTAGCGACAAGACACAGCAAACTTTCTTCCTGCCAGCCTTGATCGGATGGGAAAGGGGGGTGACAGCTGATTTTGGTTCTGTCCCTGAAGTATTGTGGCTTAACCAGCGGGTACATTCAACAGCACATTGCTGCTGTCCCCCCCGTGCCTCACCATGGGGTGGGGGCGGGTGGCGAGGGGGGGCACTGCCTTTGAAGGACTGTGCAGTTATGCACAGATCAGTGCTCAGCCCTTTCCCTAACCTCAGGACATACGCTCTTGCGTGAGCACGACTTGAATACAACTTGAAATAAGAAAAAAAAAAAAAATGACAAAAGAGGATTAATAGAAACCGTTCTAACAGAAATAGCAATTGGATGCCACTTTAAAATTGCCGAGACTCATCATTTTGTCTTTCTGATATTGCCTGGGAGAGGAACAGCAAGAGGTAATAAACTATTAACAATACGGAGGAAAAAAACAACACCCACTCTGTCTGATGTTTTGCCATGAGGATCTACTGGCTACCAACACAAAGCTTTTCAGGTCACCGTGTTCCATATTTTCCTTGTGAAACGTACTGTGCGCTTCGGTCACTTGAGTAAATCTGTGTATGCAGTTTCCTAATAAATTTTTTATTTTATTGCCTAATAAAAGGGACTTTAAAGACCATGTGGATCTGTAATTGAAGATTCTAGGCTTAAAGAGAGAACAATTTTATAGGAGCACAAGGGACACGGTATTTGTTATGAGAGTAGAGCCTACCCACATCGTAATTTCTGCACAGCAGATGTGGAACAAAGCGATGCAGAGAAATGGCTGGAGGCAGACCCCAGCTAGCCAAAGATCGGTGCTGAAGGACTAGGAACAAAAGCGAGGAAAAGGAGCCTTTCCCAGGTTTTGCTCCATGCGAGGTCAGCTTCCCTCCATGCCCCGGCTCCCCAGGGGCACCCTGACGTACCCACCCCTCTCCTGCAGCATGAACCCTGCTCACGCCTCTCAGCAGCCGTGTCGGGGCAGCACAGGCACCTCCCTGACCAACAGCAGCCCCAAATGGCTCCTCTCAGCCTCGGCTTTGGCAAACGGAGCTGAGCAGCAGCTTCACACCATGCCCTTTCCTCACCCCGCGGGGGTGCACCATCACCCTCTGGCTCCAGCAGAGAGAGAAGGGGGATCTATGGGAGAACCCCTGGCATGAAAATGATGCCCTGCTACAGGTGTAGGGCTTAAAACGAGACTGTCTCAGAGGTCTGAGGTGCTTGGTCGAGTGACGATGATGCTCTACACTGTGTTCATGTAAATAGCCCAAGCGATGCTCCTCACTGCATCTCATCACTCCCAAAGCCTTCCTGCGGAGGGTGGTGGGTTTCTCCACACCTCCTGCTGCTGGGCAGAGGCTTTGCTCTGGCCTTGGCCTGCCCGAGGAAAATGTTTGAAAAAGGAGATATTTAATCATGGTCTGAAAGTATGTGAATTGCAGAGTTCATTTGATACATTATTTTAAAAAAATGCATGCAAGCCAGCCCATAGTGGTTCTCTTCATTCAGATACATATCTTAAAAGTTCTGCAGTCCAGTTGAGGCTGGTTAGCTACAAAGATTATTTGATTGATAAAGTATTCCTCAAGTAATCTTCTGTCACTGAATATCTAATCTTGTCAATTCAAGCATCATACACAGATCTGTGCCTACTGTAAGGAGGAGAGCTGGTGTTATTTCCTTTTCAGAAAATGGTTTGGTTTATAATGTCTGTTTTTTCACAATATCACACTGTGCCATCTTGTGATTAATTAAACAAATATGGACACATTTACTTTGGGAAACGGGTAGATTTATGCCTGTGATCATGCATAAACAATACATTTCTTATCAAATCATACTTTTTTACTTTGTATTTCTCCAAAATTTCCTGATCCAGTCCTGCTCTGGAAGAATTCTGACTGATTTTACCCTTATGGGCTAAAAGATGACAAGCTACAGTTTCATGGCGACTTAAAAAATGTGTTGAAATAACAGCTAGATCTCTCTTTGAGTTTTTTATTGTTTCACACAAGAGTTCAAAGAAAATGTTTGAAGAGAGAAGGCCGTTGTAATCTCCTCTGCATCAAGATCCACTAGCCTGGTCACGTTATCCAAAGTCAAGATGATACAGTGCCACAAAGACAGGCTCTAATCTGGAAAAGATGGAGATCAGCTCACAGATTAGAAAATGATCAAGAACTAACTGAAGTGGAGATTTTTATGGACTAGCCACCAAACAGAAACGCAAAATTAAGGAGGACTAAAGGTGAAATTCCTAAAGGAACTATTTTAGGATCTTTTCTATTAATTTCCTGAATGATTTGTCAAAATACAGGAGGATAAATATATGAAGTAGTACCTTGAGGACAGGAAGAAATTTTGCTAGCAGAATAATAGAGAGTTGGGCACGAAAAGGTCAAGCACACAAAAATTTGCTGGCAAGTGGAAACACATTGATTGGAAGAGGAGGAACTTCAGAATATTACACAGTCACATTTTACTAAATCATTAATGTGCTTTGATGGCATAGAAAACAAAGGATATTCTAGAGCATATGAAAAAGTAGAAAATTTCAATATCAGTTGAAATGTGTGCCAGTGTACAAGGCACTGCTGTTATCTGGGATGACAACTGAATTTTCATCATGACTGGAAAGGATTATGAAGCTGATCTAGGGAATGGAGAGCCTTCTGTAGATCAGACACTAGAAAGGATTCATTGTTTTTAACACAATTGAACGAAGGCTGAGAGAACATGTTATTGTTTTTATAAATATATTTTGGGGAAAAAACAAGCTAAATGGCAGTATTGGCACAAGAACGCATAGGTATAAATTCACCAAAAAGAACAATAGCCTTCAAATTAAAAGAATGTTTCTGATCATAAGACCAGTGGGGATCTGGAATAACCTGCCATGTGGAGCAGCGGAGACAAAAAAAATATACACACCTAACTATTTTATTGCTGTGCTATTTTAATAGCTATCACCCTCGGTAAGTGAAAGTACCTTATCATCTAGAATAGTATGATATACAGCCATTTCTTCCCAGGACCAGAGCAAGATTAATTACTGAGTGTTTCCACTTTTTTTTTGGCATAATTCATTACTGTCTTTTTCTGACAAACATTAGCACTAGTATTTTTTCTACCCCTTGCACATTTAAAAAATGGACTTAGGTTGTACCCAGCACACCCTGCCAGCACATTTTTCTACCTGATGTCTTGTTCCCCTTCATAATTTTTAATTTAGAACAATGATGACATTTATCGTGTCATTATATTTTATGGACTGGGCTCTCCTTTTATTTGGCACTTGGCTGAAAAAAGAACGCCCAAACTTCTCTTTTGGTGATCCGGTTTACTTTCTAATAAAATAGATCGGCAAAATTGTAAAAGTGGGGCAAGTGGGGGCAGCAGGAGGAGGAACAAGCAGCCAGAGACCAGAGCCTCTTTTGGTAGCATCCCTCTGCAGGTGGCATGTTGCAAAACTCTTTGTGAGTCCTGGTTGCTTTTACCTTGAGTTTTTCTCTGCTTCTGTGCCAAGGAGATGCATAAAGACAACAGCCTGTCTCACCTTCGGCTGCCACTTCGCAGCACATCGTAATGCCTAATTAACATAACTCACCTCAAGTCAGAATAACTGTTTTCAAACTGTGCTTGGTGTGAAAGTCACTGCTGCTGTTTCAGGCCTGACGGAGTCTCTGAGTGAACGCTTGTCTGTATTTACTGACTGATAATCGTTCAGGCACAGGTATTACCTGTCTCTACAAGCCTCGCCTCTCTTGAAACTGCCTCTGGAAGCCTTAAGAATGAGAAGGCAGCTAAAGGGAGAAGAAGTGTACTTATGTGTGACTACACAAAAAAACCCCAGACAGTAATCAGCACTTACATAAACCAGCACTGGCTAAAATATTTCGCTGGTTATCCCACTTGCCCCCCTACCCTTCCCTGGCTCGCAGCTGGCAATGCTCTAATGGTATTTACTATGGCCCTGCTGACATTGAGCGCCGTTCGCAGCCATGTGCCCACCTTCATCCCTTCGAACGAGAACACCACAAGCTACAAAGACAGCGTCGACCCCATGCACGGTGCACGGGCTGAGACTCCACAGCCTCACAGTGCGTTCTGAAAAATACCTATCGTAAAGAACTAGAGGGATAGCACCGATCTCATGTGTTTAATGTAAGTTATCCCTAGTGCTGGATTCACCCGTGCCTCCTTCTCACTCACCTGTGCCATGTTTCACACCCGTCGGTGTCTTTGCAAAACAAACTGGCTCAGTCACCCACATAAAGTGCTTATCTGTACTGCCAGCTTCAACTTCTCCCGGGGATTCTCTCTTTAAAAATACTCAAGTCGTTCAGTCTGACCCCACCAACTAGTTTAGTCATCCTACAAAATTATTCTCCAAACCCTAGGAAACTTGAAACGCTGACCGTGAAATACAGGAGCCCTTAAGAATTCCTGTTCGAGGAATCACATGTAACAAGATGCTTTGTCCAGACGCGGTAAAATGACTTGCCCTCACTGAAACAAGTAAATCGCTGTCGCTTACGTGAGTGATTTGCCAGCAAAACCATATTATTGTCTCTGCCTAATCAGGCGTGCGACATCAATGTGGTGAGTTAAATGTGAGGGACCCTGCAAAAATGTAACCCCTTCTATTGAATAAGCCGTGAAACTTTCCGTTTGTTCATCTGTATCTCTGGCATATGCTGCAGCTATAACTTACAATCAATGACCTGTTTGAAGTGTTAAGCTGTACATCCAGGTAACTTGCCATAGGGAAGAAATTATGCCACTGAGGCAGCATTCCCAGAAGACATTTTGTGTGAAATAGATATTAATCAAAGCAATTGGAGCAATACCTGGAGGGCAGCAGACTATACTTCATCAAGTGTTGCTCAAACCAATACTGGCCTCTGCACACTCTCAGCTGTGTACACAAGGGCGGCTCTCGCAATTCCGGCAGGCAGGGAATTGGCCAGCTGCACACAGAGACAAAGCCGGCGTGCTCTGATAACAAAATTTCCAGCGGATTTCAGTTTGTCAGAGATGTTCTTTTTTCCTTCCAGAGGTAAGATTTGAAGGCTAAGAAAAATGCTTGAAATCATCACATTATATCACATGACACATAAGAAGGAGAATGTGGAAATCCAACTAGATTTGTGGCTCGCTAAATGCCACTCACCTTAAAATGCACATGCATCCTCTCTTTCTGGTTTCGCTGCCTGACTGTGCCTCTGTGCATCGCTGTCAGCCCAAGGATGAGCTTCCTGAAGCAGCCATAGGGCACCCAGTTTGTTCACTTGGCAATAATTTCAGGGATTATTGCCCAGCAATAATTTATAGAAATCAAATACAAGAAGCTAAGATGCAATGAGTGATATTTTTACAAGCCAGTTTTTCACTGTCACTTTGTGTTTCTGTGGCCTGTTACGCATTTGGCAAGCAAGCATTTACCCTTAAAAATGTTTGTCTCTTCCACCTACAGCAGGACAGAACGATAAGGTTTATGGACTCCTAAAAATGCTGCACTGAAAGCTGTGAGGAACCTAAATTATCCTTATTTACACTCACCCTCATCCTTTTGCAGTAGTGTGATGGAGACAGGCATTGTTCAATAAAAGCCAGCAAGACATGGTTTATCACAGTTCATCACGCTGAGATACATGTGTCTTATTCAGCTGTGCTCTTCCCTGTCTTTTCCCAATTGTTTTCTGCATGGAAATTATAGAACTATTTAAGCTTTTCCACATCCCTAAATTTGATTGTTTCATAAGGCTTTAGAACACTTAAGTACTTTAACAATTCCGTTTAACTTCAGGTTAAGAAGTATTCCTGTCTTAGGTGACTAAAGATGTGCCTAACCCATGCAAAAACCCTACTCAACACTTTCTCCTTCATTAAAATCGGCAAAACCCAACAATTTTTTCTTAGCATTGTTTTAAGCCTTCCAAATTCCTAACTGAAGTTTTGCAGTCATGACAAATGTAATGCTTCACAGTCCGCTTTTGAGATTTCGAGTACTCTGCTGCAGTTTTTGTCAGTATAACTTTCTTCTAAGAGCTTCCTAAGTGTCTTCTATTGTAGCTGATCTGTATATATTTTTCTCTGATTTCCAGAAACCATGTCAAGCTGACCTAATCCAATATGAAACTGTATTCTTTGCAATAGTTCTCTCTGTTAGGACGGTGTGCTAGAATTTTCAGTAGGTATAGTTTCAACCTCTTTTGCCCTCAAAGAAATTAAAGTGCTTTTTAACATGCACTCAGTGCCCTGTGCTGTTGGGGTAGGTGGCTATACAATATCTGCCGGTCTGCCCACTTTTAGCTCCGTTATTACAGTAACTGAGCTCTTCACAAGCCCTGAAGAATGTATTGTTCCTCAGAACACCCTGTGGCTTTGAAGTAGGGACTTGATTATGTCTGGTGGGGAATGAATGGACAAGACAAGTTAAGGGCTAAACCCTAAAGGTACCTAAGGCTTGAAACACTGAGAGGAACAGCATCTCGGGGCACTGAACCCAGGGTATCCTTGCCTCCAGATCAGTCAGTCCTGTGGAGAATTAGGCGCTCGTGGAACTGATCCTGAGAGACCTCTGAAGCTACAAAAGATTTAATTTCAGAAGGAGGAGGTGGAGCTTAAATGCCTCTGCAGGTTCCCGCTCCGGTCAGTATCTACACTTGGTAAAACAAAAATAATAATAGAAATGATTGGAAGGCACTAATCTCAAATACCTGAAAAGCTAGACTATACCTAAGGTACAGGAGGGGGAAACCTGGGTTGAAAGCACTTGGTTAGAACAGGGATCTAAACCAGGTTTCCTACATGCCACACACAGGTCTACTTTAGCTACAAGAAGACCCTTGTACTTCCCCAGAGCTTGCCTAGTTGTTCTACTCAACAGGATTTTCAGTTAGGCCTTTCTGAAATCCATAGCAGCTCACTGGCTCTTGGATTATATCAGCGCTTGTAGCACAGTAGCTTTGCACAATCTTAGATATGGGGGATGCTCAGAGACCTAAGGGGTTAGGGGACCAACCAGTGTTTTCTTACATCATCCATGGCACCTACCCGGACTGTGGCCTTAGTTTTATCAAAAGAGGTATCAGATGCCCCTTGTCTACGGGAACCGAACCGAGTCTTCTTAATATGACCTGCCTTACCCCTGAGAACATTTATGTAATTATCTGTGCCAGTAGAGATCATGAAAAGGAGGATACAGTTTTCCTTGAACTTCTGATTATCTTTCTCAGTATTATTTGGTGTGAACTGGTGGAGCTATGACCGCCAGTTGGGTGTTTCTTCATTAAAATTTAGGATAGAAAGCTAAGAACAAGTTAATATTGCTTCCTCCCCATAAACCACCTATTTCTACATGCTCCATAGCCTTCAGCTAAAAATAATTTCCCCTAATCATGAAAGAAGATGGGTTTAGAGATATTTTTTTTAAATTAATTTTCACCTATACATTTGACACTATGAATTGTTTGCAAGTTATTCACGCTGCTTTCGGTGGCATGTTTGCTGGTTTTCAGTAGTCATAATGTGCCGTCCAAGTCAAATTATTTTGTATATGCTCTATGAAAGGATGACTTCCAAAGCTGTCTTTTTTTCGGTAAACACTTCTGAACATATCATCATTGCCATGTCACATACTCAAGTTAATGTTGCTACAGAGAGCCATTTTCTTTCCATTTTCTCCTCCTGGTAAAAATATCTGTAGACTGTTATAGTGGAGAGAACCTGTTGATGCTAAGATTAAATTAACTGAAGTAGCGCTGTGTAGAATCTAGCATCCAACTGGCCAAGAAGGAATAACAGCTGGAAGGGCTGAGACTGCAGTCAGCAAACAGATACCATAATGTCTTGTTAGCCTTCTGCCCTAGAGACATCCGGCAGTGTTCCGGACGATACTGCTAAACCAGTGCTCAGGGACCTTAAGCAGTTAGAGTGATAGTGGGAGGATCACTTGGCTAGTATTTCTCCCTAATTGTCATATTTTTATATAATACCCTTCCTTCACGAGTATCTTTATTAGCATTTTCAACCATTTAAAAAGTATTGTTATTTAAAAGAAAAATCCTGTTAAATTTTCTACTTGCCCTCTTTCTCAAATGGGTGTATACAGTGGAAGATAGTATGACTGTGTTGGGACTCTTATGTTATTTTGTCTGTCACCTGTACCATCTGTGTCTGGGTGTGTGGAAGCACCAGCTGGATGCTCCCTGTTTTCTAACATGTCACAATGCACAGGTGACTGCTACACCTAACAGTGAGGAATGTTCCCTTTACCATATTGCACACTTTACAACAGCCCTTTTGCTGATCTGCATTATTGATGAAGCCGGCATAAAAGTACAAATGGGAAATGATCCTGGAGTGAGAGCAGGCTCTTTAGGAAAAAACTCTTATAATATTTGTGAGACCTAAAGAAATATCTACTAAGGTTGCTGGTTTTATTTGTTTGGGGGTGGTTTTTTTTTTCTTTCTTTTAACACAGTAAAGTTCCCAGGCTCTATGTTTAATAAAACTGATTTAAAACTTAATATTTCGTGAAGTTTTGCTTACTCAGAGAGCTATCTAAATTTGCTTCCTTAATTTGCTCCACCTATAAGTTGAGGTTGATACATATAATTTCGCCAGGAAAAAAGCTGTTAAAAAAGAGACCAAAAACTGTGTTTAGGTTTTCTCTGTCGTGTGGCAATGACCTTTTAAACAAGACAGAAACAGCAGCTGAAATAAACACTGTCTATTCATTCCATGCATCCTCTGGAAAAGCACTTTTGCTGTTCAGATCTAGGAAGTACATCATATCACAAGTCAGCATTTCTAGAGCAAATTCCAACTCTTATATTCATTTCCTTGCCGGGATTATGTCCACCCATGGTAAAGGGCAATGAGGAGTGATGAGATATTTCTGAATCAAAGAGAGCATTTAATATGTCTTACCCTCACTCTTATAAGAAAAGGCAGAATCCACCAGACACAGAAGGATACCTACAAATCCTTCAAACTTTTTCCCATCTAAACAGAACAAGTCTAATTTAGCCACAGAAGATAATTACAGTTGTTGTGCATTGAAATATTACAGTATCACACAGTATCACAGTATGCTAGGGATTGGAAGGGACCTCAAAAGATCATCTAGTTCAATCCCCCTGTCGGAGCAGGAACACCTAGATGAGGTTGCACAGGAAGGCGTCCAGGCGAGTTTTGAATGTCTCCAGAGAAGGAGACTCCACAACCTCCCTGGGCAGCCTGTTCCAGTGCTCTGTCACCCTCACTGAGAAGAAGTTTCTTCTCAAATTTAAGTGGAACCTCTTGTGTTCCAGTTTGAATCCATTACCCCATGTCCTATCATTGGTTGCTACTGAGAAGAGCCTGGCTCCATCCTCATGACATTCCCCCTTTATATATTTATAAACGCTAATAAGATCACCCCTCAGTCTCCTCTTCTCCAAACTAAAGAGACCCAGCTCCCTCAGTCTTTCCTCATAAGGGAGATGCTCCACTCCCTTAATCATCTTAGTTGCCCTACGCTGGACTCTCTCCAGCAGCTCTCCGTCCCTCTTGAACTGAGGGGCCCAGAACTGGACACAATATTCCAGATGCGGTCTCACCAGGGCAGAGTAGAGGGGAAGGAGGACCTCTCTCGATCTACTAACCAACCCCCTTCTAATACAGCCCAGGATGCCATTGGCCGTCTTGGCCACAAGGGCACAGTGCTGGCTCATGGTCATCCTGCTGTCCACCAGGACCCCCAGGTCCCTTTCCTCTACACTGCTCTCTAACAGGTAACTCCCCATCCTATACTGGAACCTGGGGTTGTTTCTGCCCAGATGTAGGACCCTACACTTTCCCTTGTTGTATTTCATTAAGTTACTCCCTGCCCAAATCTCCAGCCTGTCCAAGTCTCTCTGGATGGCAGCACAGCCCTCTGGCGTGTCAGCCACTCCTCCTAGCTTAGTGTCATCAGCAAACTTGCTGATAGTACACTCAATTCCCTCATCTAAATCATTGATGAATATATTGAATAATATGGGCCCCATTCCCAACCCTTGAGGGCACTGGTTACCGGCCTCCAACTGGACTCTGCCCCATTGACTACGACTCTCTGGCATCTCTCCTTCAGCCAGTTCGCAGTCCACCTAATTATCCGGTCATCCAGTCCACACTTCCTCAGTTTAGCCATGAGGATGCTGTGGGAGACCGTGTCAAATGCTTTACTGAAGTCAAGGTAGACCACATCTACCGCTCTGCCATCATCCATCCACCTCGTTATTTCCTCATAAAAGGCTATGAGGTTGGTCAAGCATGACTTCCCCTTGGAAAAGCCATGCTGACTGCCCCTAATAACCCTCTTATCCTTGATATGCCTTGAGAGGGCACCAAGGATAAGCTGTTCCATCAGTTTCCCAGGGAGGAGGTGAGGCTGACCGGTCTATAGTTACCCGGGTCCTCCTTCTTGCCCTTTTTGAAGACTGGAGTGACATTTGCTTTCCTCCAGTCCTCAGGCACCTCGCCCGTTTCCCAAGACTTGGTAAAGATGGTGGAGAGTGGTCCAGCAATGACTTCAGACAGCTCCTTCAGCACCCGCGGGTGCATCCCATCTGGACCCATGGATTTATGGATGTCCAGGTTGCTTAACTGGTCTCTGACCCAGTCCTCATCAACTAAGGCAAACTCATCCATTGACTTGACTTCATCTTCATCTGGGGTCTCAGCGGAACAGGACTCCTCAGGACAGCCCCCGACAGAGTAGACAGAGACAAAGAAGGCATTCAGTAGTTCTGCCTTCTCTGTATCTTCTGTCACCAGGGCACCCACCTCATTCAGTAGTGGGCCTACATTGCCTCTGGTGTTAGTTTTATCTGCCATGTATTTGAAAAAGCTCTTCCTGTTGTCCTTGACCCCTCTTGCCAGGTTTAACTCTAAGGAGGCCTTAACTTTCCTAGTTGCCTCTCTACATCCCCTGACAGCAGGCCTGTACTCCTCCCAAGCGGTCAGCCCCTCCTTCCATGATCTATAAACTCTCTTCTTCCACTTGAGCTTGCCAAGCAGTTCCCTGTTTAGCCACACAGGTCTCCTGGCTCCCTTCCTTGACTTCCTACATGTCGGGATGCTCTGATCTTGAGCTTGGTAGAAGCAGTCCCTGAATGCTGACCAGCTATCCTGGGCACCTTTACCTTCAAACAGCTTTGTCCACGGGATTTCCCCTAGTAATTGTTTGAAAAGGCCTAAGTTTGCCCTGCTGAAGTCCAGGGTTGCAATTCTGCTTGCTATTCTGCTTCCACCAGTCGAGATCATGAACTCCACCATCTCATGGTCGCTGCAGCCAAGGCAGCCTTCAACCTTTACTCCTTGCACCAGACCCTCCTTGTTAGTGAGGACGAGATCCAGCAGTGCACCTCTCCTAGTCGGCTCCTCCACCATTTGCATCAGAAAGTTGTCATCAATGCATTGGAGGAACCTCCTAGACTGAGGCTGGCTGGCTGTGTAGTCCTTCCAGCAAACATCCGGAAAGTTAAAATCCCCCACGACAACCAGGGCCTGTGACTGTGAGGCCACTCTCAGCTGCCCATAGAAGGCCTCATCAACTTCCTCCCCCTGATCTGGTGGCCTGTAATAGACACCCACAACAGTGTCACCCCTGCCAGCCTGTCCCTTAATCCTCACCCACAGACTCTCAACTTGCTCCTCAACTGCACGTGGACAGTACTTGGTACATTGTAGTTGCTCTCTCACGTAAAGGGCAACTCCACCACCTCGCCTGGCTGGCCTGTCTTTCCTGAAAAGGACATAGCCACCCATGACCACATTCCAGTCATGTGAGCTGTCCCATGTCTCTGTAATTGCCACCAGATCATAATCTCCTGACCGAACAAGAGTTTCTAACTCTTCCTGCTTATTCCCCATGCTGCGTGCATTGGTGTACAGGCATTATTGTACACCAAATATTGTCCGAGATGAAATATCTCTGAGATGGATTTTGTCTTGGGAAAGGTACCTTTGTTTCCAAAGAATGTAAATGACATAGTGCGACTGCCAGGAAGACAGCCAGGACCAACAAGTGGATATCAGAGAGGAGTGACATGAGAAACATCTGACACACGACAAGTAATGGAAGGCCTGGATGTGAAACTTCCTCATGACCCCTCCTCAGTCGGAGGCTGGATAGCAGCCAGAGCTCTCATACCTTCTATAGAATGTGTTTTTACACTAACAGGAGCATATCCATCTATAAACATGTTATTTCCAAACCCCCGGGAATAAAACATTTTCACTCCATGTCACAGGGAAGTTGTATCCTAAGAGTTCCCAAGAGAAGTTTTCTGAAACGATCCATCACGTGGAGGGGGCATGCATGGGGGGGGAAGCATTTCCTAGAAGTAATGCAGCTGGTGGAAAAGGGCCATGGAGTCCAAGGAGCAGAGCATCTGAAAATCGGTACGTAACAGCTGGCACGAGTGATGGTGCCTAAGCTGCCAGATCCTCCGCACACTTACCTTCAGTTCCTTCTGACTTTGCCAAAAGTAAGTGAAGGATAAGAAAACAGTGATTTTCTGGAAGGAGGTGACAAGAGCAGGACAGGGCCAGGAGGCAGCACGGCGGATGGTACTGGCACAGGTCCTGACACAGAGGACAGGCTGACGCTGCAAGGAAGATACTGAAAAATGGAGTGAAGGGAACAGCGGGTTCAATGCGTGCAGGAGCAGAATAGGAAAGAGGGTGAAAATTAAGAGAAGATGAGGAAAAAAATTAAAAACGACTGTTACTAGGGGACACAGCATTTAGAATATATAATTAAGAACAGAAGTTTGAAGTCTTACCTTTGTCAGTAGTAACTGTGAGATATCCTGGAAAAAAAAAAAAAACAAAAAAAACGTGGGTAAATCCCTTTCTTATTTGGCTCAGGTAGCTTGTTATTCTCTGTGCGTGACTTAAGGAGTTTCCATGTGCATATGTGCATACTGTTGTAGCAGTGTTAAAACTTGATGTGACACCAACTATAACCTGGAATTTTTTTTATTTTTTTTTTTTCAAGACTAACTTAAAATGTGCAAGCAAAGTTGTACAAGAAACTTCAGGTTTGTTAATCACCATTTGAGTCATCCTACAGCAAGTTCCTTCCTTTAACAGCAAGTTTAACAACTATTTTAGGACAGTTAGAGGGGAGCATCCTGTTGTCCTCAGGGGGTTTGGCCAGAACCCGAGCAACACCTCCAGCCAGCTCTCAAGGTGCTCTGGCACCGACGTGACACGCGAGCAACAAGCCCAGAAACACAGAGGAATCCAGACGCTCTCAAGGAAGCTGCTAAATACGCATTGATCCTAGAGAGTCAGTGCTTTGGGATTCACCAGTATTAAAGATCAAGCAGAGTATAACCGAATCATCTCCTGGTTATAGCCCTGTCAGCAAAACACCATAAAGAATTATGCTTTCTTTAAGGGCACGTGGCCAGCAGTTTTCTCTAGTTTCTTTGAAGTCAGCCAGGGTATGAATGAGCGTGGAAACACAGGCAGATAGTTGCATCAGCTTTCCTTTTCTGCAAAATATACAGCTTTCACATGAGAATAGACGTTTACATATATATTCATGACATTTCACTCCCTGATAGTTCTCAGGTGTGTTCCTTATGAGCAGTAAAACGTGACAGTACGACCCCTCACATTTCCCAGATAACTCCAATATTGTACTTTTCCCATTCATTCCCTCTACAGCTTCACCTGGCATCAGCCACAAACACTTTATCTTTATCTGGCTGGCTTGTTTCTAAGAAAATTAAATTAACCCCTGAACTCAAAGATCAATATCATGATTTACTGGAGGAATTGCTAATCAAGCCCTTTAAACAAATAATTCAGTAATAGTTGGGATGTGTTATAGCCAGAACTTATTACTGGTAATAGTTATGGGAAATTTAGACACAAGCTCACAAGCTGGACATTTACAAAAGGGTTTGTCCTTTGCAAACAGGGAGTCAGTTGAAGTTGAATTGCTTGTAATTCATAAAAATAAGTGGAGAAAAAAATGTAGAACATGTAGTGCTACACCAAGCTACACCTAGCTAGCTGACACTACCACACAAAATCCGCACCAAAAATAACACAAATCTCGTGAGGGGCCGTGCCAAGCCAACCGACTAAAGCAGAGGACCACAGAGGCCAGGGTCGGGCCTCCACACTGCTACTATAGCCAGTTCCCATCACAATAAAAGATTAAAGTCCTGAAAGACTTCTGAGATACTGCTCTGCATTACAGCTGGAAAAAGGTAAATATTAAAGCAGCATAAATCTGTTACAGAACATCTGTGCACCCAGGTAACAGAAACAGTGAACTAAGAAAACTACTTTTGGTGGGTTTTGCCCCCAAAATATGAGGGAATGTGAGGAAAACACTTCCTCACGTCATCAGGATGATTATAAACATTTCGTCAAGAAATCAGTGCATGACACTCAGAGAAAGACAAAAGACGATTCTCACATAGATCACTGTCTGCTGCCAAATCAGGAATCCTCAGAGATGGGTCACAGGAGAATAAGCATCAGATTTGCTGCAAAGATTTTTCCTCAAAAAATATATCAGTGCGCTATATTTAGCTCTTCTTTGAGTGATCTCATGCCTTAAATTAACTTTTTCTTTTCTGTAGCAATACTTGTGTAGTGCGTTCTGCCAGTAAATTACCTGGATTTGTAAAAAGCTAACCAGGATAGAGCTGTAACAACTTAATAGAGCTTCTGGCCTCAATTCAGGGTGCACAGAAGGGCAAAGCGGTTCGGAAGTATTGGTAGGGACAAGTATCTTGTGCTAGTTCCCTTCAAGTCAAGTTGAATGGAGGGCACAGAGAAATAGTGTAGAACATGATGGAATAATAGCTCTAAATATAGCTTCAAGGCGAGGCTGGGCTAAACTGCAGGAGATTACAAAATGTGTTTGGAGGAAGAAAGCAGCTCAGAGTGAACGTCCCAGAGACGGAGCGATGCACACAACAGGCTCTGCAGCCCCCTGCGGAGAGTTAGGCAGGTGAAGATGGGGCAGTCAGTGGTGCCCATCCTGAAAAATACAGCTGTTACCCTGCAGAAAAGCAATGAGGACCACAGAAGATGGGATGGAGGATACTACGCACAGCATGACAAATACGTTCCCAGCTCACACAGCTTCTAGTGGGGAAAATGTTATACTGACATTGATACCATCATTTCCTGTTCATCATTACTTCATCAGCAAACTATCTTGTATTCCATGTTTCCCCAGTGGTGAAAGGGGAGAGAGTATTGCATTTTTTTTTGTCTGCTCGCTGTACAAGAAAATGGTCTGTCCCAGAAACTGCAAGAAGATCGAGAAAGACAATGTATGAAGTTAACTGGCAACATCATTACGAGGGAAATCTCCATCAGTCCTTCTTGTGGTCACCAATACTGCCTGCAAGAAGGCTCAGTGGCAGCTGGTTGTGGCTCCCACACTGTTTCTGCATCTCCATATTCCTCATCACCCCAAGGAGAAGGCAAACACAGAAGGTCGTCTGCACTCCACCACTAAAATCGTGGAGTGGAGACAGTCTTTCCCCTCTTTGCCCAGGCAGCCAATACTCCAATTCAAGCATGAGGCTGCACTAGAAACTGCATGAAATGCTGCGTTGCTGCTGCTATCAAGTATGAATTTCACAGGGAGCTTAGCAGCTGATAGAAAAGCAAAGGGCTGACCCAGCAACTTTAGACACCTGGTGAGCTCAGGCAGCAGCTGAGAAAGGATTTCTGATAACAGTTTGGGATTTAAGCACCGATACTTCATCTTAATCCTGGTTTAGTATTTAAGCCTCTTATGACTTTTCTGGTGGGCTAAGAGACCTGTAGAAGAGCAAATTCATTCAGGAAAGTAGAGCTAGATCAGTTTGACAAATGAGAAAGGCTCAGTTGGAGGGTGATGAGAAAAGTTTGCCCCTCCATTTACACTGTGCTGCTGGAAATGTGAATTCAAGCTACTTTCTAAAGAGCAGCCTTGAAAGAATTCAAAATCCATGATGCATTCCCACAACAAAGCAACCACCAGGAGGCTTCTCATGAGAAACATGGGGAATTAACCACGCAGTTATTAACAGTGCCTCAAAAGCAGGAACTGGGGGAGGTGGCGGCTGCTGTAACAGAACCTGAAGAAAATAAGATCTGGTCTTTTGGGTTTTTTTCATACATTGGTATTACAAGTGATCCCTAGAATCATAGAATGGTTTGGGTTGGAAGATATCTTAAAGACCACCTAGTTCCAACTCCCCTGCCACGGGCAGGGACACCTCCCACTAGACCAGGTTGCTCAAAGCCCCCTCCAGCCTGGCCTTGAACACCTCCAGGGATGGGGAACACTTCCAGGGATGGGGTAGACTAGAATAAAATAACTAGAATTAAAACATATGGGGAGGATGAAGGCAAAACCTTTTTGATTTTTTGTTTGTTTAGATATTCAGCAATAGTCAGACCTTGCTCCAATCAAGGTGGAATTAGTCACAAAAAAATATTCTTTTCATTTTACTGGAGCTACTCCATGTATAACTAACTACATGTCAATGAGATAAGGGGTTCACAATCCAGCCCAGGACTTCAGTCGGTCTCCCCAGGAACTGGATTGCATTTCCTACACAGCAAAAAAAGGCAGGGAAACATGAACTTTAAAAGCCAAGAAGAAGTTCTGAAAAACCTCAAGCAGCAGGTATCAGCATTCAACACCATGCAAAATCATTCCGTAAATACGTATGAGGTGCCGCTGTCCCTTTAACTTTGCACCGAACAGCTTGTCCATCTCAGGTGCCGGAATAGGAGCGTGGCCAGTGGCAGATCCTCCCTCAGGCAGCGGGAGCAGCAGTGGTGGCTCGCTCCAGCCTTGTAAGGGAAGAGCGGAGTTCCTTGGTCAAGCTGGACGGCGGCGCCAGAAGAGCGCTCACAAAATGTGATTTATATGCAGCAAGCTCTGAGCCTGACAATGTGAGGAACAGCAGACCTCAGCTGAAGTCGATGGTGTTCTACCAAGGAGGAGCTTTGCCCAGGCTCAGGAAGGTCCTCAGGCATCAATTCTGCAAAAAAGCAGAACATTCGATTCAAGACGGCCCTTTGCCAGAGTTGGCAGGGACTGCGGAGGCGCTGGGAAGCAAACTAAATGCAAGATCATGTGAACAAATCAGAGTAATGATCTGGCCAAAACGCTAAATAGAGTGTAATTCAATTAAAATGTGAGCAGAAACCTGCATTTATCTTCAGATTCATGCTGGGAAGCAACAGACCAGGTAGGAATTCTGCCAAAAAAAAAAAAAAAAGGGATCCAGGGGTAATGGTAATTCAGGAATGAAATGAAAGTCACCTGTGACACGCTCTCAAGAAGAAGACCAGCATAAGCTGAAGGTGAGCTTGCAAGAGAAAGTCATGTTGCAGGTCTGTTTTGCTTTGGCAGGGTCTCAGCTGGACAGCCACTTTTAGTATGGGACATAAAAAAAAATAAATTCAGAAGAAAAAACCTTCAACGAGAAGAGTCCAAAACCCAGAATTTTTGAGGAAAAGGATTGAAAGAATTGGTGCGTAGTCTGAAAGAAATGACTGAAATGACAGTAGTCCTCAAATGCATAGGAGGCTGCAGCAAAGAGGAAGAGAATAATCTGTTTGAACGCGCTGTGCTGGGACGGTATGGCCTGAAGATAGAGCAAGAAAACTTCAGGTCACAAAAAGAGAGAAAGAAAAAAACTACCTTTAGGGGCAGTAAAGCACGTGTAGGGGTTATGGTTGCTGTGGAGTCACCGGCATCTGAGGTTTTAAAGCAGATATCTATAAAGCTGATCCCATCTCAGCGTGAGGGGTGGACTTCTGAGTCTATGGGTTTCTAAAAGACCAGGCTGACTCCTGGCTGCTTTTGTTGACCCATCAAGGGCCATAATATTTTAAAATACTGCCAGAATGCACTATTTTAAGGCAAAGCTGATCAGCAACACAGTATGTAAAAAATGGTTAGGAGCCTGACCCCACGGGAGCAGGTTTTTTAGTAGTTTTCAAAGTTTTTTCCCCGTCATATTCCCACTGAACTCCGCAGGAAGCTGTGGGTGCCCTTACAGATTTCGCAAAAAAGACAATGCTTATATTCTTCCAGAGAGAAGCAAGAACCGGTAAAGATCCTAGAGGAGGTCTGGAACACTGGAAAACAACGTTTCACTTTAAACACTCGCATTCACATCTCCTCCTGTAAAGCCCAAAGGAAATATATGAACAGAAAACAAATTACAGACCGAGAAAACAAACCTCCCTCCTTCTGGCTTATGACTTCTTTGACCAGGTCTTGACAGGGACTGCTGGTGCAGCTGCCAGCGATTCCCTCATCCTCGCCCCGGCGAACAGCTTGGAGCATCAAAATGACAAGAACGGAAAAAACATCGAAGAAGCCTTTTTGGCCAGATGGTTGACTTGTAACAGCATTGCACTTCATTATTTATTCCTATTTTTGTGGTTGTTGCTTGTGTTATTCAGCCCTATAGACTTCCACTTGTGAGAGGCGTAAGAAAGCACAAAATAAAACCGTCGCTGGAGAATTTATAAGAGGGAAGATGGGAGTGAAAAACAAGCTATTGTTTCCCTCATGCCGACAAGAAACAGGCACAGAAACATCAAGTCTCTGCAGTTTTCCACGTGAAACCCCGCTCGTGCTTTCCAGCGAGCAGGCAAACTGCAGCAGGCGGGGGGGGTGGGGGTGGGGGGACGGTGGTGCCTTCATGTAGAGCTGGTTGTGGTACCCAGGTGTTGGCAGCTGCTGTGAGATGCATCAGTACCTACACCCGCAGGGGAACAAACTTTAGCTTTACCCTCCCTAGTTTGGAGACCATGATTAGCTGTCATGGCCTGTAGCGCCCATCCACAGACACGCTCAGGGCACCAGTCCACCCTGGCGCCTGCGGGAACCCGTCTGCCTTGAAACTCGTATTTATTTTAGCTGGGTGAGCGCAAAACCCTAAACCTGAGCTGTACAACCAAAAGTTCGCAATGTAGACACGGTCTAACGGGAGGTGGGAGGTCTGCGCCAGAGCTGGAATCAAAGTCAGCTTTCTCTCCTCCGCGGCGTGCTGTGTAAGAGCGTCGCTGCCTTTTTTATTTTTGCCTTTGCTGTCCTATAAATTTACGTGTACTTGAAAGTTATACTGAATATAGTATGCGTTTGCCAGGCTATCTGAAAGACCCTCAAAGAGCTTAAGCAACTGAAATGTCTTTCCTGTTCAATCTATTTTCTTTGCAAATATTAGCAGATCAGCCATCTCTGCTGTTTTTCTGTTTTGGAAACAAAGTTTTGAAACTTTTTCCATGAAACCCACTACAGGTAGCTTAATCCTTAAATACATTTTTTACCCTGCGTTGGGAAGAGTGAACTCCCTGCATATTTTTTCCCTAAACACTGACAACGCCGAGGGCCACCCACAGAATTTCTTTGGGCATGGCAAAATGATGCCATTGGTGTCACTGGGAGCTGATTGAGGAAAACTTTTTAAGACATTTTAAGAAATTACAGGATTTGAGTTTCAGCCCAGAAGAAAGCTGCTCCCACTTGATTTTTCAGTCACACTACATCTCGCAGTTCTGTTAGAGTAAGCTCAAAGTCTAACCTATTTTATTACCCAAAATATAGAAAATGTGGCTGGTTTTGAAAAGTTAATGACAGGTTTTCTGAAAACTTCAACCATTTCGTATCCTCTGGGTCTCAGTCAGTTTTAATAACATATCCAACCAGAAGGAAAAAAAAGAAGGATTTGACTGAAGATTTATTTTGCTCTTGGAATTTGGCCCGGGATTTGTGATTTATAGTGATGGATTGGGAAAAAAAATAAAAGTTAGAAATCTGGTTTTTGAGTTTTAACCTATATCAGTAGTACATGACTGTGGATGAAGTCTGTGCAGCAGTGGCAGCCCAGGCTTAGGAGCGCCAGAATCCTGTGAGCCAAATGTCTTGGTGACATTTCAGGTCTAGAAGACACATACATTTTGCCAAACCCTTTACTCACAGGAGACTGAATTCATAGTTCATTTAGTTCATACTAAAAGTGGAAAATGCCGCCTTCTCCTGGCTCTGGATTAACCATGAAGTGAAAATTCTGTTAGTTGGATATTGAAAACAATTGAGGCACATACAGTGATTTTTAATCAGACTGTTATACCCTAATACTCTAAGTGCTGACATTTGATCAAATTAAAAGAGCGTGTTTGTATGTGCATGCCTGCAAGCATGTATATTTATATAAAATTGCACATATTTTATATATTGCCTTTATAGAAATACAAATGTACATATACAAAAATACATTGTATAAATACATATTTGCAGAGCCTATATATAGGATATTTTGCATATTCACAATATACTGTATATTTATTACATATACATGTTTCTAAATATGCAAACAATGTGAAGATATGAGAAGGTTAAGAAGGAAGTTCAGAAAAAAATGGATTTCTCCTTATAGGGACTTTGATCTAGCGTAGCTATAAATTTACTTATAAGACAGTAAGTTTCTGTCCTTTCCTATACAGAAGCAATAGGAAATGGTGCTGGTCAAGAAGAGAAAAAAGAAGTTTTGTTCTGGTGAAAAAGAGACATAAGAAACCTCCACTCTCCCGTTTCAGCCTACTTTACCTGTGTTCAGGGTAAAAAAAAAACTGAGCACTTCTAGAGCACTGGCAGGTTTAACTCCAATCCAATCCCTTGCTTGTCATTTTGATGGTTTCTGAGATCAAACTCCAGGAACTTTATGTAAAAGTGCAGTAAATCACCGTGTAGTGAGTAATAATAAGTGAATGGAAGTAATACTGTTTTTTTATGAAAATCTACTATTTTTTTGCCCTCATATCCAATAAATAAGTCTAGACGAAGAAAGTTTGGCGTGGACCTCCAGACTGGGAAATGTGAAGTGTTTGGGGGCAGCCCACAAAGGGGCAACAGGAGCTCTGGGGCAGATAGTGCCGGGTGGATTCCCACAGGCGTAGACTTCTCTGGAAGTATGGACACCCAGACCCCTTCCCAATGCATTCCCAATCCAAAAGGCACGCTTTTGGATGCTAGAAATCAGGCAGCCGGGCAAGCACTAATGACAGTAGAAGCTGGTGGCAGCACCGTACCTAGGGCTAAACTCCAGGTAAGCAGAGCTTACTCTTTTGTTTGACAGTAGAAAGATACCTTTTCTGCCCCGGTAATGAAAGCCTCCTAACATCCCTTATTTTGCTCATCCCAAAGTACTAGCATCAAATACACACGTCAGCCCTATCTATCTTTGGGTTAAGAGAGGCCACAGCTTTGCTGTTTATAGCTGGGGGGCGGTTTAGTGTTTTCTCACTGAGCACCAGTGTTGTGCAGAACACGCAGTGATGAGACTTTCATGCCTTGATCTACCTGATGTAGATTAAAGACCTTTTTTTTTTTTGCCAAAAGTCAATCAGGCAAACTGGTTTGGTCATTTCTTTGGTGGGAGGACATGTCCTTTAGCATACATTTGTTGCACACAACGCCCTTCCCTTAGGACTTGGAAAGCAGCTGCGCAGACTTTTTGGACAACATTATCTCCTACCTGTCCTCCACAAAACCCAGTAAAAACAAGAACAGTTCCCAACCATAAACAGGGCAACGTATTTACTCCATTATTCTGAGTCCTCCTTAGATCCCATACAATTTCAGAAACCTCCCAAAACCTCTGGGGAACAACAACTCACAAAGTTTGCCAACAGGCCACCTACTTGGTTGAAGAATTATCACTAAAACTCTGAAAAGTTCCTGTTCCTTTCTGAGCCGCAGTGTGCAAATTACAGCACTGGCTCGAACGAAAATTACTTATGAAAAAAAAAAAAAAAAAAGTTAAAACGTAACCCAGCAATAAATCGCTGTGTTTTTTCCAGGTAGCGAGCAGTTTCAGCTTAGCTTCTAGCAGGCACAGAAAACTTGTGGTCAATTTACTCACATCACTCTTCAGCCTGTCAAGGCTCAAGAGCCGGGGAAGGAAGTGAACAGGCACAAGGCCGTGTCACCTAATCACTTTTCTGCAGAATAATACCCCGCCACTGAAGTAATTCGACCCTCATGACCCTGCCAGGATTGGAGTTGTGCCAGCCCCAAAAGAAGAAACTAGACGTCAGGCCCATAAATGTAAGTCACACGGACAGCAAACATTAAGATGAGATTTCATATTTGTAAATGAGGCAATGGGCAGCCAATTAGCAGATGTGGAATTGGAGGGACAAGAGATATAACAATACAGCCCAACAGAGCTGCAGTTTTCAGTGTTCCCGATTGCAGCATGACCCAAGAAAATACGCCCAGCCCCAAATCATGCAGGCTGGTCGAGGTGTGCCACCGCTGTGCCTCGCTGTGATGCTTCAAGACGGTGGGACAGGTGGCTGGAATGTTTGTTTGTTTGTTTGTTTGTTTTTTATGGGTAAAACCAAAACAGTCTTCAGACCATTCTGAAATGAGAGCCATTTGGGAGCCAATAAAGAGGTCTAATATGGGAGAGCCAAAACCGAGGGAGCTGAGGGTTATATTCTCACGTCTCTGCAGGCTCAATCCCTGTAAAACCAGAGCAGCTGGGAAGCGGGGTGAGGAGGGGCAGCCACCTGGTGTGAGCAGAGCCGGCCCCAGTGCTCGTCCCCTCTCCCCTCCGGGCAACCCGGGTGTGCTGCCCGCCTGGGGCAGAGGCCAGGGCTGCGTCCCAGCCCCCAGCCGGGTCTGAACTCCAGGGCTGCTGGGGCACATTCCCTGCTGGTTTTCCAAGCTCATACGTGCCCAAAGAGGCCATTTACTCCGGGGCATCTATCATAAACTTCTGGTTCCATCCTTCCTGATGAGGAAACTACAGCGCAAGCCCTGTGCAAAGCTGCAGCACTGGCTGGCTGTTGGCATTGGGAAATATTTGTGTTAATGACGAAGTAATGAATGAAAATAGAGGTCATAAAGTCCTCTCTACTTTTTACAAAATCTGAAAAATCTTTATGGTTGGACTTGATGATCTTAAAGGTCCCTTCCAACCTAGACAATTCTATGATTCTATGAATAAATCTAGTACAACTTCGGGAACAAAGGAAAGAAGAAATCAAAACATTTCTCATAATTACCTATAACCTATTAAAGCTGATCCATGGCAATTAAAATAATAATAATAATAATAATAATAATAATAATAATAATAATAATAATAATAATCTAACTCATTTGACATTCTGCTGGAATTCCAGAGTAGGTTTTCTGTTTCCCTCTCTCTTGGCTTCTCCCACCCCAAAGGAGCTCTGTCAGCTATTCCAAAACAGCTATTCCAAAATCCACATCAAACATGGTTGAACAAGGATTTGTTGGCAAAAAAATGGTGCAAGATAGGAAACGAGAGAAAAAGAATTTGGATTCATGTTTCTAGAAACGTGGTAACATGAAAATAGCTGAAGTAGATTAAGCACAACCCATTTCGTGCTTGGAGTGTTTGCCTTAAGAATGACAGCAGGTGTATTTTGAGGCTTAAAAGTTTTCATGTTCAGGGATTTAAAACATTTATATTGAGTTATACTTGAGGTGCAACTTCTTTTATAGAGCTTCATTTTGACGCTACTATAGAGAATTGATATAATATCTTTCTAAAGAATTGTTAGACAATTTTCTCGGCAACTTCTTAACTCTGCTGCATCAGGCTATAATAATAATTTTTTCTGCTACATAAAAATGTTACATTCTGCAGTCTCCAGCCTTCCCAAGCAGGGATGGGCCCATGTTTGTTTGCCTCTAGTGGTTTGTCTGCTTGGGGCTTTTGCTTGGCTGCTTGTTCCTTGGCTGTTTTCCTTGGCCGGGAAAATAAAATAAACAAATACTGGAAAACTGCTGTGTTTA
Organism: Vanellus vanellus; assembly: GCF_965231255.1. Taxonomy (NCBI): domain Eukaryota; kingdom Metazoa; phylum Chordata; class Aves; order Charadriiformes; family Charadriidae; genus Vanellus; species Vanellus vanellus. Next base: position 207,711,860 of record NC_138905.1, on the reverse strand, counting down.
GATGAGAGGGAAGTGATTAATCATAGATCTAGAAGCCATGCATAAAAATGAATAAATTTCCCAAACCCACCAAGGGAAAAGCAAAAGGTTGAAATCTCAGAAGATTTCTTGTATCCCTTCCATTACTAGAACACAAACCAGAGGCTTTACAAATGTGGCTGGTCCAGGATTCCAAATAGTTGCTTTGGGTAAATACAGAGAGCACTTTCAATCACTGAGGCTTGCAAATGCATATAAAGGTACCCATAATATGATCAGAGAGTTACAGAATTTAGTTTTGAAGGAAGCTCAATACATCACCCAGACCGGCCTCTTGGTCAAAATAGACCCAACCCTGATAAATTGGCCCAAGGCTTTATCCAGTCATAGAATGATAGAATTTTCTGGGTTGGAAGGGACCTTTAAGATCATCCAGTCCAATCTTCAACATAACACTGCCAAAACCACCACTAAACCATGCCCCTGAGCACCACATCTACCCGCCTTTTAAATAACTCCAGGGATGGTGATTCCACCACGGCCCTGGGCAGCCTGTTCCAATGCTTAGCAACCTTTTCTGTGAAGAACTTTTTCCTAATACCCAATCTAAACCTCCCCTGGCACAACTTGAGGCTATTTCCTCTTGTCTTATCACTTGTTACTTGGGAGAAGAGACCGACCCCTACCTCTCTACAGCCTCCTTTTCCAGAACCACCGAATGGTCAGGGTTGGAAGGGACCTCTGGAGATCATCTAGTCCACCCCCCCCGCCAGAGCAAGGTCACCTACAGCAGGTTGCAAAGGTAGTTTTAGAGAGCGGGTCAATTTTTTCAACAAAGATTAAGACTACACAACCTTTGTGAGCAGCCTGTGCCAGTGTTTGAGCATAGCCAGTGGAAAAGCACATTTCCTTATATCTAACCCAGATTTACCTTCTTGCCGCCAGTGTCTTATTCTCCTCGTGTGGCTGAGATGCCTAACTGTGATCTTGCAAAGTCTGAAACGTTTTCCACAGCATTTGCTGTGCCTTTGAGTGGTTCGACCGGTCTCACTTGACAGTCTGCTTCATAGAAAATATTGTATTTGAATAGCCAAGGCAGCATAAAAATCAAATAAGAAAATTTGGAGTGTGTATGTGTGTATAGCTATGCCATGTACATATGTGTAGTATATCGATGTGTATATATGTAATGTGTAAATTTTTATATACAACCATGTGTATGCATATGCGTATGTGTATGTATATGTGTATGTGTATGTGTACGTGTATGTATATGTGTATGTGTATGTGTACGTGTATGTATATGTGTATGTATATGTATATGTATATGTGTATGTGTGTGTATGTATATGTGTATGTATATGTATATGTGTATGTATATGTATATGTATATGTATATGTATATGTATATGTATATGTATATGTATATGTATATGTATAAACCAAGCTGTGTTTGTGTGTGTGCGTTGCCAACGTGAGCGTGTTTCTCGCAGCCGAGTCGGGGGCTTTGGCAGGGCTGCGGGAGCCAATCCATCCCCCGCTCTTTAGGCAGGAACAGGCAGTTGCCGCCCCGGCGCGGTGGGCTGCGCTCCTGCATGCGCCTTCAGAACCGCACGTCTGGAATTCGCTGAACGTTTTCTCACTTTCGGCCTTAAAGCTTTGCCACGTCGATGCAGAGTCAAGCAGATTTTTGGTTTACTTTGCACCGGCGGTTTGCCTGAACCTCAAATTATAGGTTTGCTTTTTAATTAGGCAGCTCCGACAGTACCATGCTTTGCTTTTTGTTTAAGAAGTCAGCCACAAAAAAAAAAAAAACCAAACACAAAACCCCAATCAAAAACAAACAAACAACAAAACAACGTACTGCAAACGCATATAAACAGTTCAACACGATTGTTTAGAACATTTGGTGGCAGTGATGTCTGTGCTCGTGATTTCCCACGGTTTGGTCAGTCAGTCACCCTGTGCCTGAGAGACCTCACGGAGCCACTAACTCCGGGCACGCTGCATTTTCCCATGTTTTTTACTCCTGGGTAGAAAAGTGCTGCCGCAGGTCCTTATCACCCAAAACACGTGCACTGATAACGCTCTGTGCATCACTGCTGCCCTCAGGCGGTGGTAATTCTTGCACCCGTGTCACCAGTAAGGCCTTATTGTACCTGATTGATAGGACTTCAGGCCGATTTATCTGTTCTCAATGAGCCATATAGAGTCAAATGATGGCATTGTGAGCGTTACGACAGTGACCTCAGGCCAGGCAAACATCAGATTCCTACGTCAGCTCCATACACACTTTAGCTGGGATTACTCTTGAACCTACTTTGAAGGTCCCCGTTGGGCTCAGTTTCTGTGCCTGGCTTGTTCTTAACACCTTCAACCAAGTAACCTAAATGGAAGGCAGGTTTTAGCTTGCCTTAAGGCTTGTGCTCGCGCCTGGCAGGCAGGTTACGTGCACGCTCCTGGGAAAATAGGGATCACGAGTGTAGGAATAGAGAGAGAGAGCCACCAGACCATCAGGGGCTGATGGGTTTTATTTGCAGGGATGCCCAGCCAGGACATCCATTGCATTCACTGCTGCTACAGCCCGAGGGTGCGGGTTAAATATGAACCAGGCTATAAGGTTTGAATTCTATAGGGGTGCAGCCTGCCGAAGGGGACTTACAGCCGCTTGTAGTGCAAAGGATAACTTCTCTCAGCAGAAACTGGACTTTTAAGGGCCTGTTTGTACTACTCAAATCCTTTTACACTGTAAACAAGAAGAAATGAGAATGAGGACAGTGGTTCTGATCTCCAGAAATGAGTTTGCTCAGACAAGTGTTTTTCTCTCCCCCCCCCCCCCCCCTTTTTTATAGCAAGATTTCTGTAAAGCTGATGCGCTTAATGCAATTAGTCATGGCCTTGATAAATGTACTGCACAAAGATAAGTAGGTTATATTATAATCATTACTGAATCAATACATCTATTTCCTAACTGCACTTGTTAATTCAAACTTCTGGCCACGGTACAATGAGTTTATATTGGCAGGGCCATGGCACTGCTGCGGGAAATTATAGTTTTCAAGCTCATTGTTATTTAGGAAAAGGGTAGATCAAGGAACATGGAAATGCCGGTTGGAAATAAAATTGTTAAACTATTTGTTTTATCGGAAAGAGAATGATACTTCATGTATTTACATACCCAGTTAAGACATTTACAGGGATGGGCTTAGCAGAAGATAGGGTTTAGTGGGACTCATGTAGGCAGTGTCAGTGTAATAAGAGGGAATGTAATTCTCGTAAACGGGAGAAAATGTGATATGCTTCCATGCTACGTCAAATCCTCTCTTTGGTCCAGACAGTAATTATACTTATTTTGGATAGCACTACAAAAAAAAAAGTGTTCTTGTGACTCAGTTAAGTTGATGATGAGCTGTCAATGGTTTCTTTGGCTGTTGTCCACATGCGGACACCCAAAACCATATGGTTTTTTGCAAAGAAGTAATTATGCATCTAACTCTCCTGAGATGTCTGGTGGATCATACACCTCAGAAGCTGCTAGAAGCTGTCTTTCACCCAGTCACTTCTACTTCAGTTATACTGGAACTATCCTTCGCTTTTGCTTTGCAATTTTTAGGACTAGACATTTACAATTGTTAGTGAACTACGTGATTGGAGATCCCAGGATGGTCCTTGCTGGGCTCTGGGAGCCTACCCACAGCCCTGCTGGGACATTATGGTAACCCAGTCCCCTTTGTAATAGTTCACTCCAGTTCCCTCCTACCCACCGAGTCACCTGAACTGAGAAACGCCTGAGATATTGCATTTGAAGACCAGTTTCTCCAGGTTGTTGCTATTAAACTGAATGTACTTTGGACAAACAACTACAGGTGTGTATCACACAGAACAGCATGCATATAGATAATTTTCAGTCCCATTATAAAGTTCATTTAAATTGTCTGGTTACACAGGGAGGCAAATTCGGTCTTTGTATATCGCTGTTGAAGTCACTGGGATGGATTAATTTGACTGCAAAGTCTGAAGTAGCAGCTCTGCTACAATGTGCCCTGTGAATCCAAACACAATTTACCCGCCAGACAGTCCAGGCTGTCTTTGCCACAGCCTGTTAAATCCGATGGATCTCTACCACCATCTGCCACCTTCTGGCATGCGTCCTGTGGTCCGCAGGTACGCAGAGGGCTTCACCTACCACCGCAGGAACTGATGTTATTTATTGTGCATGGAAGGAGCTTAGTGCGACGAACTGTTGGCTAGCAGCTGCTGACTGTGCTATGACAACACCGTAAAATTTATAGACATTTAAAATGATGACATTTATTTCAATCAGAGTGGAATTCCTGCCTAAACCAAGTATGTAAACCAATAAACCTAAAAATAATTGGGTAAGCTTAGTAATTTACTTTTCAAAAGAAGTGTTAGGATAAGTTTAGCAGAAGCAGTTTACTGGAGAGGCATGTGTATGTCAACTTTGCAGTAACCAAGACTGCTTCACAATTTTTTGAGTCTTCCATTTGATAAAGTTAAGGAAGAACTGGGATTATTTTTTCCAGAGCTACCGCAGTACACTGACTGCAGTCCTGTGGCTCAGGAACTGCGCTCTCTATAAAATAAACTGAAATAAATACATGTGTTTGAAGTAATTTCAAGCAAGCCTAACAAGAGCATTTGTTAAAAATAATTCTAATTCTTCTAAATTGTGGCTGTCTTCTCGCCTACTGAGCTTCGGGGAAACTCATGAGGACCATGACATGCCATCATCCTAGGAGATACTGTTGGGGCAGGGAGGTGGGGATACCTCACTGGGATCAACACACATCCTCTCCCCACCACACTTTCCTTCAGATTAAGTTTCAGCTGGTGACTAGAAAATTTACCTGCATGAAAAAACATCTCGGTGCTTGATTAATGCAACGATTGGATAATTCGAGGTTGAGTAATCAGCTACTAGATCAATTGGAACTGCTGGATTTTATAGTGTAAAGCCAAGTGTAATGGGGATTAATTTGTAACAGACACAAATAAATTACCTAAAATCTGAATCTTACTAAAGTACATTGTTTGAAGCTGTGAAACCATCTGCACAGAAGAGCATTCCATATTTTTATGTGACACTGTCACCAGTTCTTGTTAGCTCACTACTTCCATGCAGACCTCGCTGGTGACCCAGTAAGGGATTCCCATTTTCTCAAGATCTTGTACTACAAATAGATTGGGTCAAGGCTGAGCCTCTGCTCAAAGCCAAGATTTACCCCTGAAGCACCATTCAGGCAATAAAAGTCTGTGCTGAGTGAAGGCCCCGAAGCAGAAGGTGCTGGTGACCTGCGCTTGCTTTCACAGACGTGCACAACCAGGGTTTTGTGACAGTGGATGGGACTTACCTGAGCAGTGGAGGAAAGGAGGTATGTTGAAATTGCTGGCGTATTTTAGACATTTGGCATTGTGCCCTAGAGTCTTCTGTGTGTTTTCAGAGCCTAGACGAGGAGCCTAGGTGGCTTGCCGAGTTATCTGTGTTGTCGATATCTAAACCAGAAGAGACAAAATCACCAGACGCATGGAACATTCATGGGTGGTTACAGGCAAACTTCAGACAGTAGAAGAACCATAGGCTCTTTGGGAATGATTTTCTCTTTATTTCTTCCCACTCTGATACTAAGAAATCTTTCTTGGTCCAGCCAGGGCTTGGCTTTAACACTCATGATGGTACTACAGTCAATGGCCTCCTGTAGGGTCAGAGAGAAGTCTCTGCTGAGGGATGTGGCTGTATCGGGCAGTTTAGTTTCCTCAAATAAAGTGCAAAGCAAAGTGTAAGGTCTGCTTCAGGGAGAAGAAACTCACAGCATTCTTAAATGTTGCTGACAAATTTAAGCACAAGGTCATTTCTAGGAGAAACATTTTCTTTTGAAAAAGAGCACCACCACCTCGGGAGAGATCATGGGTGCTCTAGCACAGCCACCCAAAGTAGTCTTGAATCTTTCACTACCAACATGATTTCATAGCAACCTCATATTGCACCTTATTTTCTGTTCGCCAGAAAGACTTGTTCGTGACGTGTTTTTTAAACAATGTACTGTGTCAGTGATTTTTCTCGGTTCAAAAGTGAGTACATTATGAGCCAGCTGCAGAGCGCCAGTTGACCGTGAGGAGATGGGGACTGAGCAATTGGGCTACAGACAGGACAGGCTCAGTGAGCGTCTTAACTGGAATTTTCAGAACTGCAGTTCTCAAGAACAATCCTATAGCAATGCCTTTTGCTGTGACAACATTAATCTCATGAAATCCTGTGCTTTTTCTCTATCGAAGTGGATCACACCACTGAAGTTCTGCTATAGTTACTAAAATACTTTTCTGGAAGCAAGGAAATACTGCCTTTGAGAAAGAATTGAAGTTTTCTCTTTTATAAATTCCTCAAACTACCTATTTGAGGATGTTCACATCAGTTAGTATCATTCTTGCCTGGCATAAATGAAGAAGCTGAGGAACAGAGAGTTGAACTGGCTTGACAAAGGTCATGGGAAAATAAATTTATTTGTAGAAATCCATTCACTAGCTGAGAGTGAGTAGGTTTTGCCTACAATCAAAAGGTTTTTGGACTGGTGGTAATTTTATTTGTCCTTTTTTTGACAGACTGTGCAAACCTACCAGAATATACTCCTTGTTGTTTATAAAAGCACAATGAAATATCAAAATTATATAGAAGTTTATACATAAAAGTGAACAAAAATATTGTTGTTAATTGATAATGATTTATCTGCTGAACGGTACTTTGCATACTATACAGTCTGATCTTTTCCAATTACCTTGATTTGAGGTCCATCGATTAAAGGAGCAAAGAGTAAATGTCAATGAACTGAATCACAGAATATTGAAAGGGTTAAAACAAAACCAGATGCTACTAAAATACAGTCGCTTGGACACAGAAAGCACTGAAGGATTGTACCCTGTGATCTCTTCTGCACTGTCACATTAAGGATGGTGACAAAAACAGAAAGAGGAACAGGTGACTGTTGGGTTTTGCCACAATGGAAACAAGAGAAAAAACGAAATATTTGGAGCTGCTCAAGGTCATATACACCAGGGAAGAGTGGTGTATCGTGTGGGATTCCCTGGCCTTCTAAGCACATGGAGTTTAAGTTTAAGTTACTCCTCAGCCTCACCTAACTTCTCTTCTGATATGAGCTCCTGAAGCACAAAGTATTTTTCCAAGCAGAAACTTTATAATTTACGAGTTCCATTTTCCACAGGCCAAATTAAAATTTAAGCAGGAACATAAGTGCTTAGAAATAAGAAATATTATTCACACCAGGCACTTTCTAATGAATTAAAAAAAGCATTAAGTATTTGCATGAAAAATGAGCAATTTTCAACATAAGGACGATTTCTACTGTTCTGCAAATGAGTACAGTTGCACATTATGCGGTCTATAATGTATTAATTATAATGTTCAGCTACAAATTTCAAGCTTGAGGGAAATCTCTGAGAGGCAAAAGCACGATTTCATTGGACTAAACTGTATTTTGGGACACTGCAGTGATGAGAACATGCTCTTAGTAAATTACATGATACAGCTGCTATGGCTGAAGTACTGCCAAGATCAAACTGTATATGGTAAAGACATAATATTGAAAATACATGGTCACCACAATGTACTAAAACACAGGATATGAACTTTATCATAAAGCTCCTGGTTCATCAACAAGAATTTAGTTGCCATGTGCACAGTAAGTTAGTTTTTCTCATGTCTGGGGTAGATGCCGTTAATGGGTATTTTCATTTATGCCTACCCACAGTTACATTAATGAAGAAGGAAAAAATATAATATTGCTGCAGAGTAAAGAAGAACCATACTGGATTCTTCTGGAGACAGGTTACATCCTGCACTTCTCCATGACTGGCCTCATTGGTTCAAGCGCTCCCAACCAGATGGGCATTTGTGATGGTTCATGGCTCTGCAGGGTACTGCAGTTCTCATCTCTGCCAAGGTGGGACTTCTCACACTTCATTCTAAACAGTGGTAACAGATGCAGTGGCTTCTTTAGAGTAACTGGAGAGAAACGGTCGCTTTTACTGTATGACTTACCTGGGATACTTGTCTACCTTAAGATAGGTCTCTGGCCATTTCTATCCACTGAATATAAAGTTTAGATGAGCTCTGATGCAGAAGTTTTCATGGCTGGGATCTAAAATCTGATCAACCTGTAGACCTCACTTGTAAAACCAGTCGGATTCATTGGCTTGGCTTGGCAGTGCTTTAAAATAGGGTGAAATACAGCAAATTTTAACCTGGAATATCTGAATCTGTATGTGCAACCCTGTAGCTCTTAGTCAGGACCTGTCACTGTAAATCTTGAGTACCTTAAGCTTGCAGTGCCAGTGAAGTATTACTCCCTAATATCTGCAGTCCTCCATGACATATAAGGCTTTTTCCCAATAGCTAGGCATGATTCAGTTTCATACAGAATAGTGAGGGAAACCCTTGGGCAAAGCTCTGTGGATTTGGGGATTTTCTTACTGCACTTTCTTCTGTTCAGAATTTTTTAAGCCCTCCTATATTTTTAGTGAAATATGTTTGAATAAACAGAGAGAAGAGCATCTAAGAGATGACAGATTATGCTCACCATGTCTCATAATTCAAGCTTAAGAAGTAATCAGGGAAAAAAAAATACAAAAGCCAATATATCTTCATAGTAGGTCCGGTTTAGATGTGGAAGCTGCTGCTGCAGAAACTGTAAATCGCTGAGCTCAAAAAATTAACAAGATTTAAAGAAATAACTAAGCAAGGCTATCCTGTTATTCTAATAATTCACAAAAAATTCTGGAAACACTTCATCAAAGTTACATCAACCTTTCCTTATTAGAAATCAGAGAACTATCTAGGATGCAAATTATGTGTTACCTACTACCGTGTTCTTCTGAAACATCTAGCATCAGTCACAGTTAGTCATAGCAGACAAAATACTTGACCCTGAGTCTAACCAAGTACGACAGGACCTTTGTTCCTTCTGTGAAACTTTTTTTTGTAGTAGTGTTGGTAGGAAATTCAAGTATTTTATTTTATTTGTCTTGCTGTTGTCTTCCAAGCAAGAGCAGTCAAAGGCTCACAGTGAAGGACCAACGTGTTCATACAACGCATCACAAAGGTATTTTCAGTCTGGTACATTTAATTTTTTTATCAGAATAATATATTTGGTATTGTGCTCATTTTAAATACTACATTGCTTGTCACACTACATTTGGCAATAACCTCTTCAAATATATTTAACAAATTGTTCCATGAGTAATAACTACATATAAAATATCTTCATTGAATTAAAAAAATCCATATGTATTCTCTTCATGAAATACAATATATACATTACGATCTTATAGTTTTAAGGTAAGTCAAAATTTGGGCTTAAACAAATTCACAGTGTCCATTTTACCCCTGTAATAAAAACCTTCACTTTAAAAGCGCCTGTGTTTACCTATTTCCTTACACTGGGTTTAAGGAGACCAAAGGTTTTACCATCATCTAGCACTAGACCGCAGATCCAAATAGTACATTACAAAGACCAAAAATAAAGACTTTTGATTACTGAAAGCAAACTTTGACTGTCCCTGTTACCTCAAGTTTTGACCAAGCGATGTTCTGAAGAGCTTGTCAAAGGTGGAAGATCTGCTTTGAGCTGTATGGTCTCTAATGCGGTCATTCAATGGAGCTGTAGTAAGCGCTCGCTGCTTCAGAAAACCAGGCCCAAAATACTCAAGCGGGAACTCAAAACTCAAGATGTCCTGGCCGAGGGAGATGGGCAGGCACCATTCCGGAGCTGAGAGGCAGTGAAGTTAGCCTTCGAGACCGAGATCAGCCCAACTGTTTTCCTTTTCCACACATCTGACACAGAAACCAGAGCGTTTCTGCCAAAGAGCAGCCATCTCCGAGTCTGCAGTACCCCCTGCTGATTACTGCAGGAAACACTGCAGGTTATAAGATAATGCTTTTTCATGATCAAAGGCAAGTTATGAAACTGGCTCTTCTGTAGCTCATAGGTTTTCAGGCCAGCACACTGTGATTTTTAATACAGACTGCTCTACTACTTTTGAAAATCTCACTTTCCTTCTCCTCCCTCAAAGGAAGAAGCCTTAAAAGTTCTAAACCCTGAGATCGTTATGCCTGAGGCCCACAGGACACGGATTGTCCCACACGCTCCGTTTGTGGCTATACTGATGGGCCAAGCAGAAGGCTGAGCAGTTCCCTTGAACCATGACAAACACCCTCGGGGCAGGGCGACCTCCACAGCAGCTTCCATTGCTCTCCAGGCAGCACAGAGCCCCTCGCCTCCACCTGTCTCCACGTGATTTCAAAACCTGCTCTGATACCCTTTTTTTTCCCCCCTGAAAATACACAGTGTTTTCACCAACAATTTTTTTTTTTTAAAAAAAGGACTATCAGTAAATTCAGCTAGAAACTAATCTAAACCCATTAAAAAATAACCTCCAGCCTAAAAGGGAGAGGCGGAAACATTCTGATACATTCCACAATAAATAAGTTTCACAGAGCTAATTCAAAAGCAATTACTGACAAGCCATTTTCAGCCTTGTTTCCTAAACATACAAGGCTTTTACGGGTGAGTTATACATCTTGATGTTCCTGTTACAATTTTCACAGCCCTTTTGCTAAATTCAACCAAGCTTAAAGAGCAGCAGAGACCCTCAATGCTCTAACAGTCCCAGAATGCTTCTAACAGTCCCAGAATTGGTCACTGTCAGAAGAGAGAAACCCAAATCAACTGAGGGAAAAATCAGATGGAATTTCACCTGTATCTACCTGGAGAGACAGAAACCAGCTGACTGTCCTGTATGTACATCTCAGCTGGCCAGTCACGCAACTATCAGCCGGACACGGCATGGGATACTTCTCGTCCAGCTAAACAGAAGGAGACACAGGAGACATATTGCAGAAAGCAGGGTGGGAGTGTTGGAGACTGCTGCTGATGGCATGAAGTGAAGATTCTTCACTGAAGGAGTCCTAGGGAATACAGCACAGGAGCTGAGCCTTCTCCAGTGGAAAAAAGGACAAGGGATGCAAATCCATATATGAGATTTCATGAACTTTTGGAACAATATGTTTTCCTTTGCTAAGGATAGATCTGAACCAAATTCAGCAATTTAAACAAGTTTAACTGTGGGGAAACACGGTCCCCAATGCATGACATACCCAGAATTCAGAGAGGTTTGCACCTGACATTTTACTATCTTCCATAATAAATAAACATGTTACCAGCTTTACATTCAAACACCTACCCTGCAGTTTGTGGGTTTTACTTCAAGACATAAAAGCTGGAGAACTTGGGAATTTTGGAACAGATTAGAACTTCAAGGATTAATTATTTTGCATTAAAGATTTTTCTTCAGGCCACAGCAATAGCTTTTCAACAAACTTGATAAAAACATTTCTTTCTTAATGCACTAAATCCTGTTAGAACCCAGGTATCTCTCGGGACAGTTTGTTCAGTGGTGACAGGGATAAGTAGGGAAGAGTATAACACAGTGCTCTGAGTATTCTGCTCTCTACCTCTTCAAGGAAACAATCAAATAAAATACTTCAATATCCTGCACGTTTTTAAGAAAGGCAGTTAGCTTTTCTTTTTTTTTTTTTCTTTTTTGCTAGTTGGGAATGCTTGAAAAATTAAATAGCTTTTGATATAAATATGTAAAAGACTGGAATTCTCCTCTTTTGCTTCCCTAAAATATATGTTAAGAATGTCTACAAAAGAAAATTTGCAAAAATAACCAGTTAATGTAGGAAAAGTTTAGATTTATGCTTTTAATCTTTCATGACCAGGCTTATCAAGATTCCACTGGAATTCTAAAAGAGGTAAATTGAATATTAAAATGATCTAAAATGAACTCATCTTCAGCAGGTAAAGAATAAATAAACATCTTTACTCAAGTGGTATTTCCTCTTTACCATAGACACAGAGGATTAGCCACTGTGGTTTTTCAATAAAGAAGTGGAATGATTTATTTTCTGAATCTGTTGTAGAAATGTGAGCTAGACTTGAGAAAAACAGAATTATGGCTTTAAGTGAATTGTTATCATTCTGTTGCATTCCTTAAATGTTTAGGTTATCTCTTGCTTTCTTCTTCCTTAGAGTCAATTGAGAGTTTTTCCCCAAGTTTCCTTATAAGTTCTGCCAGATCTTCAGAATTCTGAGATTTTTCCTCAAGGAGTTCATATCGGAGACTAGAGATGTCCTGTTTAATTTCCTTCAGTTCACCTGTAAGAGACATTAGAAGATCACACTATTAAAAAAAAAAACCAAAACAAAACAAAGGAAAAAACCAGCATACCCAAATATCTCACAGTTATCATGGGATTTCTCTGAATTTCTTTGTTGAAGCAGAAAAAGTGGATGTTCTGGGGCCCGTTGGTGAATGGTGGCTTATGGACAGGATTACAAAGACGCAGTTCAGGAAACAAACAAATCTGAAGGCAAAAGTGTGAGGGAACACATCAATTCACAAAACCCAAAAGATCTGTTAGATGGAAGAGAGATCATGCACACGGAGGGTGCCTGAGTCCTCCTGGCCAGCAACAAGGCCTCTCGCTGAACGTAAGAGAGCGGTCCTCTCCTTTTCCTGCTGCAAACAGGAGACATTTCTGTGAAGTGCATTCACCATCTGTTTCCAGCTACTAAGCCACACCAAGAAAAACAGGCTGAAGCATGTGTGTCACCATGTATGCATCTCCCACACAAGGCAGAATTCCTACCGGAGTGCCCCAAACCAGCCACTGCATTAAATGCAGCCTCCCTGCGGGAAATGCACGGGCATGACTAGAAATGGCAACATTCCTCACAAGAAGGGGTCAGATCAGTGATAGTTTCTGATGGGAGAGCAGAGACAGAGAGTTACATCTATGACTCTATGATCTCTTCCTTAACTTCAATTTCATATTGTTTTTACATCTTGCACCTGTAAACATGTTGAGTGGATTAAGTATTTTGGAAACATTTTTCAAGTGGCATATGTAACCACTTTAATTAGTTTGTTTTGATTCTCTGAGTAGATATCAACATACAATTCATCAACATACTCACCCTCATTGACTTCATCACTTTCCTTATCTATTTGAGCTTTCAGTACATATCTTTTAATGAGACGCTTCATTATTTTCTGCAGAGAAGAAAGAAGAAAAAAAGAGTTTTCTTAGTTGGACTTTCTCATATTGCTATGACTTTTCAACATACCAGCTCTATTATCTTCTGTTGCACTCAGACATTTCAGCGTAGGACCTGCCAGGTTAAAGGAATATAATGTAAAAATCTCCGATTTCACCTGCAGTAGATATTTAGACTTTATAATTCTGCACATGTATGTACATGAAAGTTAGAAAACTAAACACGTCTTATGAGTGTTATCATTCATGTAGCTTAATCTACTACTGGGGTCTACGAGAATGATTGATACAGCTGCAGCTTTGATCTCCACGTAGGTGAAATCATCTAGCCTTCATTGCTACCAGAAGATGATAATGAACCTGATTAGCAATGCTAATTGCTAAACCCTTTTGCAATCAGGTTATTTTAATCTATTTTTACATTTTATCTGATAAGTTATCTTTTCCCAATGTAAGGCTTAGAGAAAATGGAACCCGTATCCTATGAGTCATTTAAGCACCTCGCTGGGATTCATCTAACCAAATACAGATAGTTCATAATGCAAATGTACATGTCTGTGGCAGTCACCTTTAACTCCCTCTGTGGAGACAAAAAGCAAACCTGAGAGGACAGTTCACCTCAGACTGCTCAAATTGATCAAACAAAACACATCATTAGAATGACCACCCTCTCTGCTAAAAATAAAGGGAACTCAGGCCAGCAAATTTAGATGCAAATTTTAACTTTTCCAGGAAAAATTAATTCTGCCCCCAATTCTCCCATTAGTTCAAATTACTTGAATAAGAACAAGGTGTCTAGTTACCTTTGAGAATCTATCTTTGGCTTTAATATTTTTATATGGTGTAACCCACGACAACACAATATTTACTGTTTTTCACTACAAGATAGAATATATGCATATATTTTTGTGTCTGCTTTTGTCTCCACAGTAATAGACCTGACCAGAGGTGCCTGTGAGGCGAATCATCCCAGATTAGTGGTTCCAGACCATCGCTAGTCATGCTTGCAAGGTCAGCAGCTGTACTCTTTATTCTAATAATCTGAGAATGTTTCAAATACAAAGCCACACATCCTCACGTTTATGGACTATAATTGTAATCTTAATATGTATCACTGCATCATAATGAAATCGTCTGTGAAAAAGTCAGAGTTTTTGGAACAGACTTGTACAAACACTGCATAATCGAAGAGTGGAGCAAAGAAAGCCTGCCCAAGGGGAAAAACTTTTTTCTGTCTTATGTTTAAAAAAGGTATACTTAATTCCACACTGTTTTCTCTATCTTTTTGCATTCAGATGATCTTACTCTACTGCCCAAGCAGCTCTTGCCTGTTCCTTTCCACCTGCTTTGTAGATTTAGAGGAAGGAAAGGATCAGCCTCTGGACCAGATCAGCTGGGCTTTACGTGGACTCTGCTGGATCTCATTATGCTTAAGTGCACAAAGGCTCATTGCAGTTGTTTAGGAGGCAAAGAATAAACAGACAGTATTGAGAGCATAAAGGCTGAAAGATATTTGCAGTGCTTGAGGTATTAGGATACAGAGGTGTGGCACAATATGCTAAACTGCTTCAGCAGGTGGAACAGGAAGATTTTGCATTTCTTTTTGGTTTTCTTAATTCACACTGTGCACTTGAGAACTCAACCTGTCTCTAAAATAAAAAACATTTTTCAACCCCTTTAAAATACTGCACTATAAGGGCAGCATTTAAGAAACAAAGAGGAGATGAAACCACCCTCAGATTGTACTGCAAATTTCTAAACCATTGTATTATTTCTGATATATACAAGGTCTGTGGATTAATTCTTAATTCATGTTGTTTAACATAAATTCAAAACTGTCCTTATGCTGTCAGACTGATCTGCCAGTTCTACTTCTTCTTGATTTTCTTTAAAAATAATCTGTTTTTTTTTTTTTTACCTGGTATTGCCTTGGAGGATTGTTTAAACTGTTTAAGTGGATTTCATCTGAGCTTCTTATACTTGATTGCTTCCTTTGACCAAGCTGAAATGGAAACACCATTTATAGTACAAAATAAATAGAACAATAGGTTAAATTACCTCATGCATATATCGTATGACAGAACATTAACTGTAAAGATCAATTTGGGGATTATTAAATTACTGTGGTAAAGTCTTCACACCTGTGTAGAATTTCATCACAAGAGTTGAAACAAACCCTTTCACACTGTGATGTAGGAAAGTGAGAACTGGGAGGTTTTCTCCCTTTACTCTGCCTCTTACCAGCTCCTAACACCTGCTCTGGTGAGACCCCACCTGGAGTACGGCGTTCAGCTCTGGAGCCCTCAGCACAGGAAAGACATGGATCTGTTGGAGCGGGTCCAGAGGAGGGCCACAAAAATGATCAGAGGCCTGGAGCACCCCTCCTATGAGGACAGGCTGAGAGAGTTGGGGTTGTTCAGCCTGGAGAAGAGAAGATTCCAGGGAGACCTTATTGTGGCCTTCCAGTACTTAAAGGGGGCCTACAGGAAAGATGGGGACAAACATTTTAGCAGGACCTGTTGCAATAGGATGAGGGGGAATGGCTTCAAACTGGAAGAAGGTAGATTTAGACTAGATATTAGGAAGAAATTTTTCACTATGAGGTGAAACACTGGACCAGGTTGCCCAGAGAGGGGGTAGATGTCCCATCCCTGGAAACATTCAAGGTCGGGTTGGATGGGGATGTGAGCAAATTGATCTAGTTGAAGATGTCATAGAATTGTCTAGGTTGGAAGGGACCTTTAAGATCATCGAGTCCAACCATCAACCTAACACGGCCAAAACCACCACTAAAACATGTCTCTAAGCACCACTTCTGCCCATCCTTTAAATACCTCCAGAGATGGTGATTCTACCACCTCCCTGGGCAGCCTGTTCCAATGCTTGACAACACTTTCTGTGAAGAAATTTTTCCTAATATCCAATCTAAACCTCCCCTGGTGTATCTTGAGGCCATTGCCTCTTGTCCTATTGCTTGTTACTCAGGAGAAGAGATCTACACCTACCTCACTACAACCTCCTTTCAGGTAGTTGTAGAGAGCAACAAGGTCTCCCCTCAGCCTCCTCTTCTCCAGGCTAAACAACCCCTGTTCCACCAGCTGCTCCTCATAAGACTTGTTCTCTAGACTCCTCACCAGCTTCATTGCCCTTCTCTGGACACGTTCCAGCACCTCAATGTCTTTCTTGTAGTGAGGGGCCCAAAACTGAACACAGTACTTGAGGTGGGGTCTCACCACTGCCGAGTACAGGGGGACAATCACTTCCCTAGTCCTGCTCAGCACACTATTCCTGATACAAGCCAGGATGCCATTGGCCTTCTTGACCACCTGGGCACACTGCTGGTGCATATTTAGCTGGCTGTCCACCAACATCCCCAGGTCCTTTTCTGCTGGGCAGCTTTCGAGCCACTCTTCCCCAAGCCTGTAGCGCTGCATGGGGTTGTTGTGACCCAAGTGCAGGACCTGGCACTTGGCCTTGTTGAACCTCATACCATTGGCCTTGGCCCATTGATCCAGCCTCTGGATCCAGTTCCCTCTGTAGAGCCATCCCACCCTCAAGCAGATCAACACTCCTGCCCAACTTGGTGTTGTCTGCAAACTTACCGGGGGTGCACTCGATCCCCTTGTCCAGATCATTGATAAAGATATTAAAGAGAACCGGCCCCAGTACCGAGCCCTGGGGAACACCACTTGTGACTCGCCGACAACTGGATTTAACTCCATTCACTACCACTCTTTGGGCCCGGCCATCCAGTTTTTTACCCAGTGAAGAGCATGCCCATCCAATCCATAAGCAAACAGTTTCTCTAAACATGATCTAGCTGAAGATGTCCCTGCTCATTGCAATGGGGTTGGACTAGATGACCTTTAAAGGTTCCTTCCTACCCAAACTATTCTATGATTCTATGCCCAAGGGACCAGAGCAGAGTAGCCATCTTGCTGTGGGCTTTCCCTTGCTGCTCAGGTGCACAGGAGGGGGATCCACATCAGGAGGAAGGGGAACATTGGTGCGGCAGAGCTTTGTAGCCAACGGATGAGGGAGAGTCAGGGCAGGGTGTGGGAGAAGCCAAGGAAGGAGAGGTGGCAGCATTATTCCTTTTCTTTCTTTCACAGCACTTGCACATAACTAATGTGATCTCCACTACAACAAAATACACGAGGAGTTTGCTTCTCCCCTCACTTGCACTAATGGCTGAATCTAATTAGTTATGCAGTTCATGCCAGGGACCACAAAATTATCAGCTGACATTTCTGAGTAGCATCTTTACTACATGTGCTGAAAAGAAAGGACATCACTCCCTGATGGAACACCGAGGATGCAATTTGCAGGCTTCATTGCCGATTTACGTCTTTGAGAAGGGCTAAAGCATCAGAAAATGGTGAACTGAGACTCAAGCTGAATGACTAGGCTGCAGTAAGAGTGAACAGCAACTGTCAAAACGAAACGAATGATATTACTTAAGACTGATGATGGGGCCAGTTTAATGAGTAGTAGTGCAAGAAATGAAAAAATGTGAAATATAAATCATGATTGATCTGAATGATGAATAAGTGGGATTGCCACTAGAAGTCAGTTCTCTGTAATTATACGTGGCCCAATAAAATTTTTACTGTTTTAAAGCACGGAGCTATCATTGCACTTCTTCAGGTCCTGTGGGATCGCGTTGCACTTCCAGTGAGGTTCCCTGTGGTGGTTATGTCTGTGTCTGTATGCATCGAGCACCTACAGATAAGCAAACTGGTGCACTTTGAAGCCCGGTAAGTAATATGTGGGATATGCTGGGATACGGTTTGATGGGGAGGAAAGCAGGGGAGGGTTAGATGCTTATGCAGCGGTACAGGCATGTCACACACCAAGGGGGCCCAGAACACAATGCCTGACGTTAATGAAGGCTAAAGCCCTCATGTAGCCATTTCTCCTGCAACCGAAATCATTATAACCTCTTGAGTTATAACGGGAACGTCTCATGGCTGAACTTTGATTATAAATGGAAGTAGGAATATGGAATATGTGACAAATATTCACCAAATATCAATTAGAAAATGATAAAAATATCTCATCAGAAAGCTTTACTGGGGCTTTCTTGTAACTTATGTGTACTAACACAAAGGCTAAAATCAAAAATGTGGGAATTGTATATGTAGAAAAAGTCTTAATGAGGCATCAGATTTAGTTGTGTAACCAGCAATGAGGACATCAACTAAAATTCTCGATTCTCCCAGTTGCTGCAGAGCTTGCTCCTTAGAAGTCTTTTAGTTTTCTAGAATTCCAAATGACTTTATATTCACTTTAAGAGTAAAGCAAATAAGTCTTCATGAATCTGCATACAGGGAATAATTTAAATATTTTTAGTTTTTGTTTAGCATTTCACAGAATCACAGAATGGTTTGTGTTGGAAGGGACCTTTAAAGATCATGTACAACGCCCCTGTCGTGGGCAGGGACATCTTTCGTTAGATCAGGTTTGTACTTTGATAACTTTTCCTGAAGAAAAGATTACACTTACTGGTAAAATATATTAATTTGCAATTAACATTAAGATTACACTGAATTTGGATTTTCTTTTTGTTCTTTAGAAAGACTCACAATATCTATATACACCTACTTTTAAAAACATTATATATCTATTCAGACTATGTTTATTTGACTAAGCAAAAGTAATGATAAAAGATACACAGTAATATATAAATAGATATATAAATAATTAATAACTATCTCTAACATATTAACCTGAATTTGGATGTAAATTGAATTACAGATGTATAAAAAGAGCAAGTTATGGTTGCCTTTTCTTGCTTGAATAAAGCTACCTTAAATTTTTTGAATTTATATTAAAAACCATAAATTTATCTAAATGTTTTAACTTAAACTATATATCTGATTTATAATAAAAAGTAGTCGCTAGTGAGTTTAAGCGACTGTGTAATCACTATGTCTTTCAGGATTTTAGAACTAACAATACTCTCTTGGGCCTCACCTTTATTACTAGATTAAAAGAGAAAAACAATCTTCCTGTTTCTCAGCTCCTGGTTTCCTAATGCACAATTTTTGGCAATAATGTAGTAGAATAAGAGGAAAAGTATGCTTCCTCTGCAGCGGCAGATAACCATTCTGCAGCTGTGGCAACCATTCATGATCCTGTTACTTACCAGTTTACATACAATCTACAAATGCATTTAATTGTATTATGTATTTTTTAATATTTATTATGTATTTTAAATGTAATCTGTCATGCCGGTTACCAGTTTTAAATTTATGTAACATTGGTTCACTTCAAAAGTTAATCCAATGCTTAACTAAAAATTGATTTTCACTTGAAATAGCAAAATTGGTAATATGTAGTGAAATCAGTTACATGAGACACTGCAAATTTGTAAAACCAGACATACCATAACATCTTTAACTGAACTTTGACCCTTCAGCACTCTGCATTTTTTGAACAGAATAATGTCCTTTTAATTAACTAGAAACTGCACCCTGAAAGTTGGCAGGCAAATCAGAAGTGTGTAACTTCATGAAGTCTGCTTCTGTGTAACAGCAACAGGACAGAACATCTATTGTACGTTGCTGAATGACCACTTGGTGGCAGAGATTGCCAAGATTTCATTATAACTTCATTTTTACACAAAATTTGTAAACTCTCTTCAAGCTTCACACCTATGGGTTTTTCCTCTCCCAAAAATTACTATTAGGGTAAACTCAGCCTGTCACATTAATGACTGAACTAGAGTTCCTATTTTTAAGTTAATATCTATTGAAAATCCTCTGGAGGAACAAAAAAAAACAAAAGGGAAATTTAAATAAAACAATGCTATAAACCCTAACAAAAAATAATTCTCCCCCAGGAGTCTTGTGTGAAAGAAGACATGTAGCATACATGGACCATTGCTTTTAGAAAAAAAAATGTTCTTTTTTAAACTTGCTTTGCATTCTGTTGTTCTCTAGCATTACTTAAAATTCAGTGCAATCAGAATAATAACATAATTACCCTAGCTGTTTTGTGTAGCGCTTTGTTAACACTTTAAATCCCAGTTTTCAGAAGCGGCTGATGGAATTCCAATAAATTGCACGTGCTTTGACCAGAGGTGTGGGATCCCACAAAATGACTCGGTTTGTGCTCCCAGAACCAGAGGTCACTTGTGAAAATCTTAGAAACATTGTTTTATAGTAAGAAAGTAAAAGGTTTTTTGTTGTTTGAGTGAGGGTTTAAAGCTATTTCAGTAATTAGTTGTTCCTTATTTCTTTTCTGAAGGGCCATGTTTTAAGAAAATAGCTTATATAGGTTATCTGCCAGTACTGGTTTTAAGGTCTGGAAGATGAACAAGGTCTGTGACTCTTAAACCATAAAACTTCTCCTTCACAAGCCAATTTTTCAATTTAGACTAAAACTCCAAGTAGGTTTCTTTAAACCTCTCCTTTTTTCTTCATTTATTTCTCCCCTTTTTTGGTTTGAGTTTCTCATTCACTTGATGTTTGAAACCCCAATTCTAGCCTGAAATAGAAGAAATCTGCAGGTTTTAATCAACAGCCTGAAAGTAAACATCCTCCCAGCTTTTATTATTACATGTAGATATGTCTGAAGAAATTAAGTTTCTGGCATGCTACACTGAACACAGCTATATAAATCACTCTCCATTTAGCATTGCCTTTGTTTTCTGCCAATGGTAACCAGGGCAGAGCTGGCTGTAGGGGCAGAATTTCCCTCATTCCCATGTTAATTCTTGTCTTTACACTCCCCCTGGTGCTGCTGCCACTTTTGCACCGAGAGGACGCAGGCTCTGCAGGAGAAAGACCCACAGGCTGGGTCTGAATCAGTGAACTCGAGCGTGTGCTAACATTTCTGGGTACTGCAGTGCAATGTCTTCTATCAGTAAATTTCTAGTGTCCTCCCAAGTAGGACTTACACCGGAGCAACTGGCTCTCTCCCGAGGCACACTTCGACAACTGGAACAGTCTGGGGACAACAGCTTGCAGCAACTCTACTTTGGGAGGAAAACTACTTGAATAGGGAGAAGTCATTCCTGAATTGGTCTTGGTGCCCAGGTAAGCTCTCTGTCACATTTAATTTACTACCACAGCCACAGCCACCAAGTCCTGGGTCTGGTCTTGCCAAATCTTTTCTTATCTTAGCACAGCTCACTGTGTTTAAAGTAGCTCCTTGCCCAAGGAGCTCCTTGCTCAGCACAGGATGAGTCCTGAAAGTCAAAACCCCAAAAGCTTGAGAATGACTTTGAGAAGACGCCATAAAACAGCCTCAACAATAATGAATCATCAACAGTGGGTCAAAATGTGACACAAAAACATTTTAGTTACGTTTTAGAAGCGCGAAGGATGGCAGTATCTGATAGATTCAGATAAAGTAAGCTCCGCAGTACGTGATGGTCCTAAAGGTAAGTAAAAATGTAATCATCTGGTGATGTCAGCCACCCTGCTGGAAAAGCTGAGGAATGAATAGACGTGACTCTGCTGTTTTATGTTTTTCAATGTAAAAGCTTTTTTTTTTTTAATTTGATTTGCAGTTTTACAGCTTCTTTGGCTGGGGAGTAAGCACATTTCACTTAGCGTTAGTTAGAATCTGCAGCGAGTGGAAAGCATTAATATTTGAAGACTAAAAATTAATTCAGGGTTAGAAAAAAATTTGATAAACCATGGTTACATCCTCTCAGCTTTCTTTCAGAGGGACTGCAGTAAAAGCAGATACAGCTGTTATTGTTTTATCTAGAATTGGTAATTATTACAATTTGCACCTTTCTAGCCATCTAAATTGCTAGGTTTGAATATAATTTTGGAAAGAAATGACAAAAATCCAGCTTCTTTCCTTAGGGTGCAGGAATGGGATTTTTAAGAGAACCTGTCTTGTGGGAACATAAATTTCATTTTAAAGAAACATTAAAAATAAGGTTCTAACTAACATGCTTTTCAAAGTCACAAATGAGGTGAATTAGAAAAACAAAGATCCTTTGATTTGTTGTTTCTCACCACCGCCTAATTTCAAGTTTATATGCACCTCCTTAAAGTCATGATTTTTCAGGGATGACCTTATCACTCATGGAAGTTGTGAAACCAATTTGTATCAAGAAGGTCTTAAATACATTAGGATTAGATTTCCCAAATAAAATAAAGTGAGACATGTGAAATGCTAGAAAAATTACCCATAGCACACATGAGACATCTGAAGTTAATAACAATCCTGACTTTGTTGACAGTGTTTGTAATGTCTGTGTTTGTTTTTATAAACTGTTACGAAGTTAACCAGAGGCAGAGGCTTGTCAGATGCACGGTATTTTTCCCTATAGCTCCATTTTTTCATTCTAGGGTTGCAAGCAGTTTCTTTTCTCTTTTACTCTTCAACTGATAAGTGTGACGGAAAAAGTGCTTGTCACATTGGTGACAGAGAGCTGACAGATGCATGTAACTTCTGTACTGACCCCCAGTCTATTGACTCTTGACTAGAGACTCAAGAACTCTTATCCCTGAAGGCCTCTTCTCAGACTACTGCCTATTTTAACAAAGATCCTTCCACATTAAAAAGTTCCATAAATGAGACATCTGATCCTGTCACTATGACAAACCTGTATTATTTTTTTTTGGTGTGAATGTTACCATATGCTCACCTTTCTACTCACTAAGTCTGATCGGTTGCCTTGTAAACCTCTTCTTCCCTAACGTGAAACAACAGTGCGAGTCTTTACACGTCCAGTACCACCTAACACCGTGTGCTATGCCCCATGTTCTCCTAAAGCAATTAATTTGATTTATACCAAGACACTGCAAAAAAAATCGACTGACTATAAACTCTTTAAATATGCCCATGAAATACAGCAAAGTATCAAGTGAAGTGCTTTTTACTGCACTTGTGTAAATAAAACAGGTAACAGAGTGCTTTACAATAAAAGCAGGCTGCATTCTCGGTGGAAGCAGAGACAGGCTACAAAGGGGGAATTTAGAAACTCTGCCCAGGCATGTGAGGGTGGTGGTAGGAAAGACAAAGCTCACCTTAAGGTGATGTTTGCAAGGGCAGTAAGAAGAGCCTCTACTACTACAATAGCAGTATAAGGCTGAACTAGGAAAATGTGGGCCTGTTGCTCAGTGGGGCAGGGGATTTAGTGACAGAGGTAAGGCTGAGGGACTTAGCCAACAGTTTACAAGGCCTCTGTGCTTAATGAAGGGGTTTGAGGAGGAGAAGAATGACCAGCTGTGGAGAAGGATCAAGTCAGAGGTTATTTGAGAGAACTTGACCCAGGCAAGTTCACTGGATGCAATGAGCTTCATTCACAGGTGCTGAGAGAGTGGATCATAGAATCATAGAACTGTTTAGGTTGGAAAATAGCTTTAAGATCATCAAATCCAACCATTAACCTAGCACTGCCAAACCCACCACTAAATCATGTCCCTCAGCACTGCACCCCCACGTCTTTTAAATAACTCCAGGGACAGTGGCTCCACCGCTTCCCTGGGAAGCCTGTTCCAATGCTTGACAACACTTTTGGTGAAGAACTTTTTCCTAATATCCAATCTAACCCCCCCTGCCCCCGGCACAACTTGAGCCCATTTCCTCTTGTACTATCACATGTTACTTGGGAGGAGAGACCAGCCCCCACCTCTCTACGACCTCCTTTCAGGTAGTTGTAGAGAGCAATAAGATCTCCCTTCAGCCTCCTTTTCTCCAGACTAAACAACCCCAGTTCCCTCAGCTGCTCCTCATAAGACTTGTGCTCCAGATCCTTCACCAGCTTCGTTGCCCTTCTCTGGACATGCTCCAGCACCTCAATGTCCTTCTTGTAGTGAGGGGCCCAAAGTCAAACACAGTATTTGAGGTGCAGCCCCACCAGTGCCGAGTACAGGGGGACAACCACTTCCCTAGTTCTGCTAGCTACACCATTTGTGACACAAACCAGGATGCTACTGGCCTTCTTGGCCACCTTGGCATACTGCGGGCTCATATTCAGATGAAGTCCTTGCAACCATGCTGTCATCTTTGAAAGATCGTGGATATTGGTAGAGGCCCCCAAAGGCTGGAGAAAAACGAGTGTCAAACCCATCTTCAAAATGAAGATTTGGGTAAACACAGGCCACTCAATCTCATTTCAGTTAACTGGCAAAATAATGGATTGAGTCCTCTTGGAGCACATTTCTGGGCACGTGGAATGGCAGATGGTGACTGGGAACAGTAAGTGTGGATTTAAGAAGAGTAAAACCTGTTCAACTAATCCAGATCGCCTTCTGAGATAAAATGTCTGGATTTGCAGATGAGGGGAGAGTTGGGAAAGTCAACAACCTTGACTTCAGCAAGGGTTTTAACCTAGAATTTCTTTATCCTGGAATATTATTGTACCTGCATTAGGATGTTACTGCTTGTATGGGTGGACAACTAAATGGGCAAAATCCCGACTGGATGGTTGTGCTTAGAGGGTAGCACAGGGGTCTTGTCCTGGGACATGCCCTTTTAAACACTTTTATCAACAACCAGGGGTCTGAGGTGTTGGAGCACACTCCTGTCAAGTTTGCAGACAAAGCCAAATTTGGGGAGGCAGGGAGAGCAGCTGATAGGCTTGAGGGCAGGGATGCCATCCAGGAGGACAGGGCTGACAGAAACCCTGTGAATTTCAATAAAGACAAATGGGAAGGAATAACTCTTTCAACAACACAGGCTGGGGACTGGCTGGCTGGGGAGCAGCTCTGCAGAAAAGAACCTGGGGGACTTGGGGGACAGTGAGAAAGATGTTAAAAAACTGCAGCAAGTTCAGCAGAGAGTCACCAAGATGTTTGGAGCTGAGCATTTACCCTGTGAAGAGACACTTTTTCCCCGTGAGGACAGTCAGGCACATCCTGCCCAGGGAGATTGTGCAGTCTCCATCGTTGGATGTTTTCAAGACCTGACTGGATGAAGCCCTGAGCAACCTGGCCTGACCTCAGAGTTGACCCTGCTGTGAGCAGGAGGTTGGACTACAGGCCTCCCAAAGTCCCTCCCAGCCTGAAACATTCTCTGATTCTGTGACAAGAAGCAGGAAGAACTGTAAATTTACAATGGTATTTTTGGACTTAACTGTAGACAAATATTTATATTAAAAAACAAAATAAGAATTTCAGCCTGTACGTAGTGACTGACCTCAGTATGGACTAAGTATGCTGGGAAATTCATGAGAAAAACAAGTCAACAAAAATGAAATTAAAACTGGCTTTATCTTTTAAAATTAGTAGTCAGTATACAAATTATAAGATTACCTTGTTCATCTCTGCATCTTCCTGAAAGCTTTTCTTTTGGCACAGAAATGGTTTAGAAATACATTTTTTGATTCTGAGTAGGAGATACAGCAAAGATTTTGGACTTGGCACTAAGTTGAAGGGTACTGGAAGAGTTCTCCCTTCTTCAAAGTAAGAAAACCAAAGTTTAGCCCTTGCAAATTTCCATTCTACATCAGCATCATCCTGTAAAACAGAAACACAGCTGTTAATACACTGTTAATACCACCTTGACTATTCAAGATGCTATAGCTAAACTTTACGCGTGTTTTGAATATAATTGGCTGAAGTTAATCTCAGACAGACCAAGAGCTTGTTTATAATCTGTGAAAACCAAATTTCAATTAATGTAACTGCTCTTATTAATCCATTTAAAATAACGCAATTACAGAAGAACAAAGTGGATTTGATTTAAACATTGGTTGCTCCAGAGGGAGTGCTAATAGCCTGCAATACAGGATCACAACGACAGACCTTTTTGTTTGGTGCTCTTTGTAAACACACAGATAAGAATGAAAGCTCTGATTTAAAAGCACACAATACAATGCCCAAGTTAAAGCTTCATGGCAACATTCAAATTCATCTGCTAGGGCTTGACTGAGTAGCCGCTTGCTTAAAACACTGTCATGCTCGGTAAACAAAATGGAAAAATCCTATGTTAACATAATAAAAATGTAAATGTCTCAATGCGACTATCAGCTCTGATTACTTATTTTATTGGTCTCTTCTGTAGCAATTAGTCTATTACCTTTTTTTGTGAAGAAGACATAGTACCAGAATTTTAAATTAATATTTTACTCTATTACTTTAAACAGGAAGTTAAAAAAGATTAGGTGATTCTTGCCTAATTCATTCCACTTGCTGGAATATATGATTAAATCAGGTATGCTATCATCACCGTAGTTTATGTTTAACGTTTACGATAGCCAAAACATTCATTTTATTCCTCCCTGTAAAGTTCAAGAGGTTTTTCTGCAAAGGACTGATGTCATTTTCAAGGACATGACTCGATATTGCTGTAGCTGTTTTTAGAAGCTCTTTGTATCCAGTCACTATATTTTTGGATAATGTCCTGATTTTTATTGCTCTGAACCTGATAGCTTGTTCTGTGGCCTCCTGGGTCAGAAGAATCTGAACTTCCCTGGAGAATGTGTGTTGCTCTTGCTCAACCTGGACAACGCTACAGCTCCAAACCAGAGCCCAGAACCTGGAACCAGAGAGGTGTCAAACCCAAGTCTGCTGCCTTGTGGCAAGGGCGTCACCTGGGCAAGGCTGGGATGGCCTGGCTCCTGGAGATCTGCTTCCTTTATTTCTAGCCAATGACAATGATTTAGCCCTTTGTTTTCTATGGCATGCAAAAGTCCATGCTGATTTTTAGTAGTGCTGCTGATTACTTTGTCAAAAAGCTTTGTTCACTGCAGAGCACTAGAGCAACAGTTCTTTAAATAAAAGAAGAAAAGAACATGCTATAGAATTGCTTGCAAGGTCAAGGCATAGGAACAAGAAATTCCTTGCAGCAAGAGGGACACTACTCAAATAATAACTACAAATGAGGCAAATGAAAGATTCACAAAGTCACACAATGTAGCCTATCCTCTTCATGAACATAACACAATTCAACAGCAGTTTCTTAGTTCAATCTAGTTCTTACTATTGCAAGCACATGCAGCTGGGTAATTTCCTGGTGTTTTATAATAAAAATGTACAGTGGAATTAATATCTTCTCCTAATATATTCCAAAAGCCTATGTGTTATTTTTCTTAAATAAGATGTGAACAAGAAAATTTTCCAGGCGATTTAGACAATTAGCTGTAACAGCAAATGTTTCATCATAAATGGAATTTTTACCTCAATTTCCTGGAATGAACTGTTGATCATTGCGATAAGCATGTTCAGTAAGACAATGACCATGGTAACATTATAGACTCCATAAAGGACATAACCAATATTTTCAATAAATTTATGTTTGTAATTGATGACAACTGATTTAACTTCTGAGAGTCCAAATATAGCCCAGAACAATGTCTTGAAACTTTCTTCAACACTAAAAGGAGAAATTGAACACATGCACATGTTACTGAAGAAAGGCTGTATATTCTTATTGTATAAATTGCCAGTTACCATATACAGTATACAAATTTTTCCATTATTATAATGTAGAACTCTACCACAGTGACATTATGCAGAACAAGCAGACTATCTAATTTCACGGGTACAGGCTGTTTCATAATATAAGATTTAGGACTGATGATAAAACCACTTGATTCAGTTTAGGAATTATATATACATTCTCGAAAGAATATTACAATGATTCACTTGTTAACTACTTTAATCTACACGCTACATGCTTGCTGGTACTGTGAATGTAAATAGCAAAAATCATTAACCTGTAAATACTTTGTTTTAATTGCACCATTAGTTCACTTAGTATGAATTATTTCACCATTAATATGACTAACATTCTGAAACTGTGAAGAAGACAGGATGTCTGACTGCAAATCAGCATTTTTGCAAAAATTAGTTGAGTTTTCACCATTCCACAAATCCACTGTAAAGATAAGAAGCCATGGTATGGGGATACTGACTTTTTTTTTTCAGGTTAGTTCATTTAAATACATGTATTTCCTTTTTATCAGTTTATATATATATACACACACATAAATGTAAGTTGAAAACTCTAAGGTACCTTCTCCTAGCTATCTCCACCTGTTTGAAGACATATTTTCTCTTGCTTTGATCAAGAGACCTCAGTTCCCCATCTCCAAAAATGCTGTAGCATTGCAAAGCACATTTTGGATTCTATTGTGTTATTGCTAAGAAAAAAAGGTTAAATGAAACTTTTAATTTGTAGTTCTGAATTTACTTCTCTGCTTACAATATTTTATCAGTATTCCACCTGTGAGCTGTAGTTTTAGGTACTTTATCTGTTGTGTGAATTAATAATACCAAGAATGTAGTAACAAATTTTTCCCTCTTGACCAAATTTGCTTCCTGGATGAGTATACTTCATAACGGCTATAGTTGGAATATCATGACAGCCAGAAATTAAGTGGGCAAGGGCTGCAGAGCATGGGAAAGAACGAGTACCCACTCAAGTGATTTATCTTAAAATCACAGCTAGAAATGAGAGGCATGAGAAACTGATACCAAATAACTCCTGACAGACAGAGTAAATTCAGAATTTCTGTTCTTATGGTGGGAGAAGAAAAAAAGAACAGCCAAGGAAATAGAGTCAAAAAAAAAAAAAGAGGAATATAATTTCTCCTCTCAAGATGGAACGTGTTATTGCCATTGGAAACTATGGAAAGCCAGAGCTTCAAAGACGGATTAGATATTTTTTTTTTACTAGTAAGAATATACAGAGTTGTCTGAATTAAATTACAAATATTTTATAATGTATATCACACTGCAGTGATTAGCCTGCTTCAATTACAGATGACAGTGGCACTTGATGGAGGAACCAGCCTTGCTCGCACACGCTGCAGGGAGCTGCTACGCTGCGCTCTGAAGTGCCGGTGCTGACCACCCTGGCAGGCAGAATGCTGTCCTGCTGGCCCAGGGTCTGACCCAGATTATGTCCCAAAATCCCTGAAGAACCCCGGGAACAAGCCCTGTGCATGGACTGCTATTACAGACTGCACTGCCATGTCACCAGACATACATACAGTGCTGTGTAAGGGGTCTGAGGAACTTCTGTTTTTTCATAAGCCTCCTCCACCTAATGCAGCCCAGGAGTCTGTTGGTCCACTTTGCCACAAGGGTACATTACTGGCTCGTGGTCAACCTGGTGTCCATCAGGACACCTAGCTCCATTTCTGTCAAGCTTCTTTCCAGCCGATCAGCCTCAGCCTGTCCTGGTGCCTGGGGTTCTTCTTCCCAGGGGGCAGTACATGGTGTTTGAACTTCACGAGGTTCCTGTTGGCCCACTTCTCCAACCTGTTGTGGTCCCCTTGAGCAGCATCACAACCAGCTGGCTTATCAGTCACTATTTTTGATCTATACAGGCCTCCTGACCTTTGCTTGATTTCTTGCCCTTTGAGATGGACCAATCTTGAGTGCTGAAAAGGCAATTCTTGAAAATCAATCAACTTCTCTGGACTTCCCTTCTCTTCAGGGCCTTATCCCAGGAGATTCTTCCCAAACAGCTCAAAGTCTGCTCTCCTGAAGTCTGGGGTTGCGGTCCTGCTATTTGCCGTGTTCTCTCTTCTCAGGAACCCAAACTCCACCCTCTTGTGGTCAGCCAAGGCTGCTCCTAACCTTCATATACCCGACCAGTTCTTCCTTGTTTGTGAAAGTCAGGTGTCACAAAGCTCCTCTCCGCATCAGCTCCTTGATCACCTGTGTCAGGAAGTTATTGTCAATGCCTTCCAGAAACCTCCTGGATTGCTTGTGCCCTGCTGGAAGCAGCAGATATCAGGGGGGTTAAAAACCCCCATGAGGACCAGGGCCTGCAAGCGTGAAGCTTCTTCCAGTTGTCTGAAGAAGGTATCATCTACTTTATCTTCCTGATCAGGCATTCCATAGCAGATATCCACTACAACATGACCCATGTTGGTCTGCTCTCTAATCTAGTCCGGTAAGCTCTCCCTGGCTCATCATCTATCCCTAGGCAGAGGTACAGGCATTCCTGCTGCTCTCTCAAGTAAAGGGCAACTACAGCTCACCTTCCCAGCTTGTCTTTCCTGATTTGTCATAGCATTGTTGGGATCAAGAGTTCATCCTCTGATTTCAAATACATCCTTTAAGCACCAGAACAAGAGAACTTTACTACTTAATCCAAGATGAAGAAATTTTTAAGAGATATAAACCTTATTAAACAATTAGTAAACTTAATATATGCAATGCAAACAACCGACTTTCCATAAAATTAGCCCACAATCATTACGGTTTAATCAGCTTTACTTACGTTGTGAATGCTTCATTTTGTTTTGCCCCCAGATAGTAGGAATAGAGATTAAACATGCCTATCATGAAAGCCACAAACACCATAATAAATATCACCATGAACTTGAAGATATCTTTCACAGTTCTGCCGAGCGATATCTGCAGCGGTCCAAAGCTTTCATTAGCTGGTAAGATGTAGGCTATTCTGGAGAAACTTAATACTACTGCAATTGCATACAGGCCTTCAGATATGATCTGAGGATCAGACGGATCCCAGTTTATTCTGGCTAGAAACAAAAGATGAGAATTTTGGTCAGTATTTCAAAGTCCACCTTAGGTTGTTCACTGAAGTACTCTCTTTTGGTTATTAACAATGAACCAGTCAGTGTAAACTGGAACTGAATGTAATGGTGCTATGCAAATTTGGAACAGATAAGATGCAACCTTCATGGGTTTAGGTGTTTTTTTTTCTTTATTGTCCCTTGCATAATGAATTTTCAGCAATTTTTACTCAGAGAAAAATTCTAAGACTTTGTTATCTAAAAGTAAGAAGCAGCTAATTTTTACCCTTTTGAACTTAAAGACACACAGAAAACTGACTTCCTCACTGGGAGCTGTGAATACTTCCAAGTGTGACTACTCAAATGCTGGCAGTACTGGTTGCCCACTACTTCACAGTGCTCAGCAAATGTCTTACACGAAGATGCTGCTAGAAATAAAAGTGAAAGGAAAGAACATACTTGGTTAAAGCTGAAACAGAAGTGGGATACTATTCCATCTACTACGCTAGGGATGTGGAAGCATTTTAGTTTTTTACTTATTTTTCACTCTCTTCTTTTTACATCTTCATCAGAAGTGTAATTTTTAATTAGAAGAAACATGAGTGGGATTCACTATGAAATTAAGATGTCTGCAGATAGCTATCCAACTGGGAGGTATAGTCAGTGCAGCCTAGTGAGCGCCTGGGGCTTGATTCAGACACCTGAACAAAGACATCCATTGCCATTCGAGATGTCCAGGGTATCCAAAGTATTTGTACAGATCTGCAGGAGGTTCTTTTGGAGCAGCACCTTAGCAATTCAAGTGGCACTAATCACTTATGTTTGGCCAACTGAATTGAGCCGGGTAGCGCTAAAACTATTTCACAGCTCCACTGACTGCATTGATTAGATCTCTGTTGATTATAAAGCTGGGCTGTTCCTGCCTGTCTTGTGCTGGGAAACCCAGAACTGGACAAAGTCCTCCAGGTGTGGCCTCACCAGTGCTGAGTAGAAGGAAGGAGGGAAGGATCATCTCCCTCGACCTGCTGGCAACACTTTACCTAATGCAGCCCAGGATACCGTTTGCCTTCTTTGCCACAAGGGACAATACTGGCTCACGTTCAACCTGGTGTCCACCAAGGTATGTTTGCTAGCCTGTGATAAAACCTGTGGCATTAAATATTCACCACTACTATTATCCGTGTTAGCACTATCATACATAGATGTTCTCCAAGCAGACTTCAGCGTACAAGGCTCAACCCTGCTTAAGTGCATAACAAAGCCACAACTCTTGATTGATGTCAACTGTAATTGCCTTGCTAGATGATACAGTATTATACAGCACAAACAAGACTTGTGCTTGTCATAGCCAGAAACTGTGAACATAAACAGTCCCTGTTTGCTAATTCTTCAAGTGGGTGTTACTGAAAACTGAATACTTAACTAGCTGCTTTTATAGCTTATGTGAAATTTGTAACTTTCCAGTAAAACTTATACGACTACAATTTAATGGGTTTCAGAATATATATATTAATTGCTCTGCTTTTTCTACAGCCTGGATAATGAAGAAATGCAACCTTATCAGAAATAGTATTTGAGGCATAGAATAGAGATAGAAACTGACGTCATTCGGTATCTAGAGAAAAATATCTAATAAAGGGAAGAGAGATGTGGTGGCGTTGAGAGTGAACACAAGTAAACAGAGCTTAATTTTTTCTCATTTGAGCAAAAAAGCTTCTAGTCACTTCTCATCTATGCCAAGCAAGTTTATTAACATTTTTATCTCCCTACTGTTAAAGACAGTGGATTAAGAAATATTAAAATAATATAACAGAGTCTCTGAGCAAAGAATATATAAAAGATATACTGGTTACGTTGGCAAAGCAGGTTTAAGAAGTTCCTGCATCTCATGGCTTAGTTCTGCCCCTGCATTACAGTGCATCACATTCGCGGTTGCGCCAACACAAGTGTTTGCAGGATAGCACTGTGTAACTGAACAGACAAAATGACCTGGATCAAAATAACCTTGAAAAGGGGTGGGGTGACAGTGGGGTTATTTTCATCTCAGATCATTTCAGTGCCCGATGTCTAGAACAGTCCCCAGAGATGTATGAGCATAGCCAAGGGAGCTATGATCAACTAGAAGGGATGAGAAAAAGAAGAAGGGGTGGGAATTTCTTAAGCAGTACGTTGTGGAACTAAAGTATTGGAGACATATTAACAGAAAATCAGTTCATCTTGGCCCAAGAAGTAAATCTTAATCGTGTACAATCAACTCACCCAAGGTGTAGTATTTTATGTTGGGCTCCAGTGTTGGACTTGTCAGATCTTTCATATTTGCATCAACAAAGTTCTGGGCTCTGGACGCATGCCAAAAGGCCATAAACCTTGCTATGAATGATGCTGCAAAAATTGCTAACATGCCAAAATCAAGCATATTCCATAACTCAAAAAGGTATTCCTTTGGACCTTGAGACCAAATTTCTTTACATTCAGACCATATCATGCCTGTAGAAGACAGATCAGAGAAAACAGTGTGTTCTTTTATCTTCATATTTGTTTTATTTGATGTTTTATTATGTATAGGATACACTCTTCTTTGCAGTCAAACTTAAAACAATTTTGGTCAGCGGGAGTTCGAACACAAACTAAAATTCTTGAACCTGCCAATTCATATACATTCCAGTATTTCTTTCTCATGTGAGTAATAATAACAATCTTTCATACTGCTTCTTCCTGTACAACTACAAAAGCTTTCAAAGAGAAGAATGGGATGTGACTATTACCATCTGTTATAGACACAGGAAGAGACAGAAAGAGCAGAAATGCTCTAGCGTGATCATACAGCAGTGGCAGAACTAATAGCAGAACTCACATTTTCTTATTTGCAGATTACCCTGGGTACAGTCACTTTTACTGAAATTGCAAATATATGTGACAAATAAGCATGAAAGTAAGAATCAGATCTAATGCTTCTTCAATAGGGCAAAAGTATCTGATTCCTAATTATTCTCCCTTAATAATAAAATAAAGCAGTACAGTATTCGTTTATGCCACCTTTTTATTGAGCAAATCCTTTTGCTTTTCAAGAGAAAATTTATTTAATCATGAACTGCATTTTTAGGAATCTAAAGAGAGTTAATAAAAAACTAAATTGGAATAATGTCACTACTTTTTGCACTTATCAAATTGTCTGAAGGAACTTTTCATGATTTTGAGATGACAAATATAATGTTGATTATAATAATTAAATTCAATGCTACATCTGTATGCACTGAAGCATTTTTTCATAAACCGTCTTATGAATGACACTACAATAAATAAAAATAGATTAAAATAGCAAACTATAACTTTAAATTGGGAAATTATTACTTTTAATAAACTCCTTTATTATCAGATGAAAACACTGATATTTACAGAATATTTAGAAATCTATATGCCATGTTATTCCTATAATACACAATTATATTAATTTATAAACATCTTTATGATGAAATAAATTAAGATTGTCAATGTCTTTCAAAGCTATAAGAATCATTTGGTGTACAAATGGCTCCAATTTCAATCCCAGAGAGCTCATAAACCAAAAATATTTTAAAGGCACAAACCCTTGAATGGAAACAGATTTTACTTAGCTTGAATTTAACTCTCCCGTATTACTGACTAACTAACAACCAGAACCCAGATCCTTAAAATATCTGGGCATCTTACCCCCATTGGAATAAATGGTATTAGACTTGCAAATAAGAATCGGACAGCTAAAATATTTTTGAGGGTGTGTGCTCAAGTTCTGATGCTGAATAGTACTGCATCACTGAATTGAATGGGTCAGCTCAGAGTACTATTCATAGTGTTCACTTCATCCCTATGTTGTCCCCCGGCCGCCATCAGAGCTGTGTGCGCAGTGCGTGTGCTCCGGACACCCGGACATGCCGGCCCGGCCCCGCCGCACCATTTATTACTAAAAATATAAAAAAAGCCAAAAAAATTCCAAAAATCCTAAAAACCTTAAAAAAATAATAATAATCCTCCCTTCTTCCATCTCCCGTCAACCTTCTGCAAACGGCCGGTTTGATATAAAAATGTTCAGGGTTCCATATCCTTCTTCTCTTTCATCAAGAATGCATTCAGCTATACACTATTAATTCTGCAGGCATACTTGCAAAATAAGAGAATCTTAGCTGAAAAAGACAATCGGACACAAAAAAACTTGGCCCACAATGATGAAATTCTTCCCCTTGGGAGTTAACACAGCCTGACTCAAACACAACCCAGAAAACTGGTAGGCATTTTCCTTTGATATTCATAAAACTGAATTTATTCATATTCAGATGATGCAGATTTCACCTAAGTCCTTAACCAGAATGTTTGTGATTAACCAGGAACATGTGAATCCTGCTGACATCAAATAAGCAACATGAGGCCAATGTGGGAATGCAGTCAGTTGAATAAACTCCCTTTGTTGCAATTTCACATAACATTTATAACAAAGGATTAAATTGGGTCCAGCTTCACTGAAATCATAGCAAGGCAAATTTAAACGAAAATTAATCTTTACCTATTACCCAAGAAATAATGAGCATCTCCATCCATGAGAAACAGGATGTTTTCATCCTAAATAGCTGTTTTACATTGCCTGTTGTTTCATTAGGTCGGAGTTTGGTGCCATCAAATCTGTCAGCTGCATTCATGACAAGTAGACCAAGAAAAATGGTGAAAGAGGCTGCATGGGCTACAAACTTCATAAATGGTCCACGCATTATCCTCCCCAGCTGCAACAGAGGATATGAAGCACAAGGACATTGCATTGCCTTTTTGCAAAATGAAAATGTATAAAAAGAACAGCAACACAGAGAAATATATAACACACAGGAACAAATATTTGGAAAAAGTTGAATACTATGTCACCACTCTGACAGTCACCTTTAAAAGTTTCTACTTATTTGCTATTTTCAGAGGGATAATCTATCAGTTTCACCATATATGTATTTCTAACTCAGTGTTTTGAAATAATTCTGTAACTTTTGGGTGGCATCTATGTCTATTATGGGTAATCAAGAGAAAAATTTGTTATAGTTGTTGAATTTCGTACATGCTAGTCATCTTTATGAGGCAACAAAGAAAACAAAATTTTGACACTTACTAAAAGCATTAATTGATCACCAGGAGTGAATTATGACTAAAGAATTCTGTTTCCTGACTGATGTGATACTCAATTTAGCACAGTTGTTGTGCAGTTTTCCCAACTTTATAACTTTATTTTAGAAAGAAAATAAGTTGGGAAAACTCTATAACTTTATTTTAGAAAGAAAATGAGTTATAAAGTTATAAAGGTTATAGAGTTCTGTAATGTCTCAATTTCCTTCCTGACTCCTTTAATGCAAATTTCCTCAATTTTGTCATGATTAAGAACAACTTTAAAATGGTTTAGTGCAACACTAAAAAAACCTAAAAGTTCCACACTAACTCACACAAGGCTGAGCTTTTAGCAATTATTTACTTTATTTTTGAGAATGCCTGTGTTAATAGTAAAAGTCTCAGCTTGTTCACTTAGTCGGCAGCTGCAGAAAAATATTTTTTTATTTTAGATGAAGTATCTGTATCTGACAAAAATCCCTTGGAAAGAATTGAAAGCAAGTGTCAGGGATCTCAGCTGAAACATATCACAATCTGGGGTCTGGAAAGGGAGGGGAAAGCAGAAAGAGACGTTATTTGTATTGGTATTTTTGCTATGCTTGTTTCAATTATCAAATTCAGAATTTTGCTGTCCTTACAGTCAGCTTTTACACATAGAATAAGAGGATGCAGCTGAGGATGTGATGGTAAGGTCTCAAAGACAGATAACATTAAGAAAACTAGAAAAATATAAAAATAAAATTTTTATTCCTTGTTAAAGGAACACTGTCAATGTTAGCAGGCACAAAATTTGATCTTCTTCCTCCTTTATATTATTTTGCGAATACATGCCATTCATTAATGATTTTCAATAAAATTAATTTATCTTTTAGTAAACCAAATATTCTGTCAGCCTCATGAGATGAAGTTCAACAACCAATTATTTTGCATGAACTACAGAGAACAGGTAATCGTCATGGGAAAAGATTTTATTTCAAGCTAGGAAAGAACGGTCATAAACGACAGACAATAAAGCAGAGCTTAATAAAGCACCTTGACAGTGTCCTTTTAAATGCATTATCCTTCTGTTCACAAATGATGATGGGTTAGGAGACAGATGCCAGAAAGAAACATAGACAGAAAATAAGAAAAAATACTGAAGGAGGTAATGTTAATATATCCCTTGATCAAAAGATAGAAAATGTAAACGACTAACCTACTAGTGCCCCCTCTCCCACCCATTCAAAAGAGACAGAAAAGTATTTTGAGTATTAAAGTATTAAAAGAGACAGAAAAGTCTGCAAAAAAGTCGGGGCGATCCCAAGCAGAAATACTGGCTGGGTAGGGAATGGATTGAGAGCAGCCCTGAGGAGAAGGACTTGGGGGTGTTGGTTGCTGAGAAGCTCAACATGACCCGGTCTATATCTTCTCCATAAAGAGATTTTGAATTTTAAAAGTGTAATTTCAAGATTTATTGTATCACAGTTATATGGAAATGTCATAATAACTTTCAGCATTTGTGTAGTAAGGTCAACAGTAGTCAGTCCCTGCTTCCAGGGAAATTTTACTATATATACGTAAAAAATAGAATCATAGAATGGTTAGAATTGGAAGGGACCTTGAAGATCATCTAGTTCCAACCCCCCTGCCATGGGCAGGGACACCTCCCATTAGACCAGGTTACTCAATGCCCCATCCAACCTGGCCCCATCCAACCTGGCCTTCCACTTCCACAGATGGGCCTCCACAACTTCCCTGGGCAATGCGTTCCAGTGTCTCACCAACCTCATATGAAAATTTCTTCCTAATATCTCATCTAAATCTCCCCTCTTCCAGTTTGAAGCCATTACCCTTTGTCCTATCACTACATGCCCTTGTAAAAGTCCCTCTCCAGCTTTCTTGCAGGTGCCCTTCAGATACTGAAAGGCTGCTATAAGGTCTCCTCAACCCCAGCTCTCTCAGCCTGTCTTCATAGGAGACGTGCTCCCGCCCTCTGATCGTTTTTGTCTCCTCTGGACCCGCTCCAACAGGTCCATATCTTTCCTGTGCTGAGGGCTCCAGAGCTGGATGCAGTACTCCAGGTGAGTTCTCGCCAGAGCAGAGGGGCAGAATCACCTCCCTCGACCTGCTGGCCACACTTCTTTTGATGCTGCCCCAGATACAGTTGGCCTTCTGGGCTGCGAGCACACATTGCCAAGTCATGTTGAGCTTCTGTCATGCAATAAAATAGCATTCTAGAAGTTTTGGGTTAATTATGTCAGTATTTAACACTGAATTACCAATTAGAAATGCAGAGCAAACAGTTCACAAAACTTTGAAGAGCCTCTATGTGGATTGCTGGCTGAAACTCAAATAAGAGGCAATCTAATTCCTTTCAGCATCTGGAACTAGTGAATTCTGCCAAATCCATAGGACTTTGTCCACATATTGCTATGGAATTTCTTCCAGATCCGAAACTCTCAATTCAGTACCTCTGGTCCAAGATCAAATTAACTTTTTCCTGACTATACTGGTAACTGACTGAGATGTTGCAAATATCATAAAGACATTTTTGCCTTTCTCAGAGCTGTGGCAAGAGAATATAAAGGTATGTGTCTTTATGATATGTGCAGCAGAATAACTGCACTGCAAGCTGTTATTTTTACCACAAATACTCTGAGTATTTTCTTGCTCTTCTGTGACTGTGCCCTATCATGCCAAACCTGGAAAAAGAATGGGTTCTTTATCTCCACAGAAGGAGAAGAGATTTATAAAATTCCATCAATTCATACACAGATCGGACTCTGTTGATACAGATCATGTTCTGTATTGGAGCCATCCTATCCTGAAATTAAACAGTGAACAATTTTGTCTTCAAAAGACAGAATAATCAAATTTTGAAGTATGAGCACAAGGTAAGAAATGGCAACTGGTGAAAAAGGTGGATTAGGTTTTACTTTTGCAGAATATAATGAAACAAAAACGTATAAATCACACGTTGAGATGATTAAATAGTGACATAGTGACAGAGGAAGTGAAACCTTAAAGGATGTTGTCCCTCGAACCTTGACTTTAAAAAGCTACTCTGAAATAGCTTTTTCAGAATGTACAATGGTTCAAAATTACTTTAAGATCCAATAAATCACTGAAAAAGGAAAATGACAAATAGATATGTCACTGCTATAGTTGAAAACCAATTACTGAAGTATGTTGAATCTCAAGGCGTGTTTTAAGACAAAAGTATTCATAAAAATCCTAGTCACTATACAGAAAAGTGAAAATGATATAACTGATTTTTATTGTCCAGAATGAAAGAAATGAAAAATAGGGCAAAACAAAATAGTCCCATCTTTTTCCTCTCAGAGAACAATATAAAAAAAAAATCCACAAAGACCTCAGTCCTCTCTTTCAACCTTCCTCTTCCCCTGGAATCATTGTATGTGCACAGGATTCAACCTGCTAA
This sequence comes from Vanellus vanellus, assembly GCF_965231255.1. Classification (NCBI taxonomy): domain Eukaryota; kingdom Metazoa; phylum Chordata; class Aves; order Charadriiformes; family Charadriidae; genus Vanellus; species Vanellus vanellus. The sequence continues at coordinate 207,672,785 of NC_138905.1, read as the reverse complement.
AATCACGGATGTTATACTGTAACCTGTTGAATAATCCTTATAGCACTCCACTTGTTCCCTTTCGCATACTGTCAAGGGAGATTTTCCACCTGTGTTCATTTAAAATGGATAGTGCTCAACTAAAATAGAGATTCAACACAAAGTTGAGAACAACACAGAGAGGTTAGATATTTTAACCCATGTTCAGTGGAAAGGCTTTCCACACTATAGATCATCCAAAAGAGATAGAGTGGTAGCACCCAAATCCAGACAGTGCATTATAAATGGATGCAGGGGAGGCTGCGTGACTGCTGTAAAACCCCCATGAAATATAATGAGTATTAGCACTGTCTTGACAAGCCAATACAGTTCACTTTGACTTCTAGAAAACTGACGATTGATTTAATTTCTGGCATTCATATTTCAGCAACTTTTATCTATTAATTTTTAATCATGAAAAATAAAATTGCCTTTGAAGTAATCGGAATCAACCCATGGCTTGGACTTAGTCTAGCTCTGAATCAATGGGAAATGAGGATCCTCTGCATCTGCCTACTGAGGCAACAACTAAATGAGGAATAGTTTGACTCATTGTTTCTAAAATACAATTTCTACAAGGCAACTCTTGCTCAACCATTGTAATTTAATTTAATATACATTGCATTTAACACAATACATACATCTGTCTTAATTACATTTGTCAGAACTGGCAATCTTGCAGCCATTCCATTCTAACTCAGCTTCAAAATAACACGTTTCTGAAGTATTATTTAAGCATGTCAGTAATTTATACTCATACTTCATCTTTGCCAGACAGGAATCTACATACAGATGTTACAGGAGTTCATAAAAGGCCAATACAAGATTTCACAGACTGACCTTACTGCAAGGAGCAATCCAGTAAGCCATTGAAAGGAACGGCAGTCCTACTGCAACAGCAAGAACAACCAGAAACTTCACTGCCATGGTCTGCTGCCGTAAACCCGACAAATTCTCATACCAGATCGAGAGAAGTTGTTGCTGGCAGTTTGGATGTGCTACAAACTGTAACAAAGAAAAGGAGCACAAAATTAATATCGCTATCAGAGTATCTTTTATTAAAATAACACCTACATGAAGCGCATTAAGAATGCTGGAATAGCAACTACTGAGCTCATATTCAAAGGAGCAAAAACAAGGGTATAAAAAAAGGTTTTTTGATGAGCATAATCTCCCAGCATGCAGGCATGTTGTTATCAGCAACAATAAATCCTTTAATTAAAAAAAAAATGTTATTTTATTGACATTGTGTTCCATCATAAACTATTAAATTCCATCTAAGGGTAATCAAACATAAACTTTACCTGGGCAAACTCTCCTTGTTTCTGACATCTATAATTTTCATGTTACCACTTCAGAAATTCCAAAACTTTAGGTCTTTTTGCTCTGCCAAGGATGCTAGGTAGTCTTTAGTTTTGAAAGAAAGAATATGCCATATTTTCACATGCTAACATTGAAACCACCATTTTTTTTTCAGCTGGTACAAGCAAACAGCTGTCACTTTTGCAGGAAATCAGCTAAGGAATATTTAGTTCTGGAATCTTTTGGACAAACTGCAAAACTGAGAAGTTTCACCTATAATAACCCACTTTTCCGTCAAAACTTCTGGGAAGCATAAGAAGCTTCTTACAAAGGAAGGTATTAATAAACAGCAGATTCTTGTGTACCATAAATTTTTAAGTCTGGACCTGGAAATACAATTAAAAAATTAACCTAATCTGGTGTTTTTTTTCTCAAATAGGTCTCTATATTTAAAGGATGACTGGCTGAAGGTGCAAGAAAGGTCTTTATTCGGGCAAGAGAAAGTGTTGAAAGAAAGTTCAGATTCAAGGAAGGATTAAGGCTCAAATGCTACGAAGGACAGGGTCAATGTGATGTCTTCTCTTCAAGAGTTGTTTCAGCTCTCTTTACTAAAGCGTACCTTGCCAAGTGTTTTGCAGGTTTGTGTTCATATGCCAGTAGGTGGTCTTCAGTCAAAATTGTTTTATTCTTTTCTTCCCTTCATGAACATATAAATACTCCTCACATATTATCATGGTTTCAGCTGGGATGGAGTTGACTTTCTTACTAGTAGCTGTCATAGTGCTACGTTTTGGGTTTGGAATGGGAATACTGTTGATAGCGCGCTAATGTTTTTGGTTCTTGCTCAGCAGTCGAGACCTTTTCTGCTCCTCACACTGCCACACCAGTGAGTAGACTGGGAGTGCACAAAAGACTGGGAGGAGCCACAGCCGGGACAGCTGACCCCAACCAACCAAAGGGATATTCCATACCATACAATGTCATGCTCAGCATATAAAGCTGGGAGAAGAAGGAGGAAGGAGGGGATGTTTGGAGTTATGTCATTTGTCTTCCCAAGAAACCATTACACGTGATGGAGCCCTGCGTTCCTGGAGATGGCTGAACACCTGCCTGCCCATGGGGAGGAGTGAATGAATTCCTTATTTTCCTTTGCTTACCTGTGTGGCTTTTGCTTTACTTATTAAATTGTCTTTATCTCAACCCACAAGTTTTTCCTCGCTTTTACTCTTCTGATTCTCTTCCCGTCCTGCCGTGGGGGGAGTGAGCGAGCGGCTCCTGGTTGCCAGCTGGGGTTAAACCACGACACATATAAATATTTTGGGTGTTCCCCAGAGATGTGAATTCAATTTTTGTAAAAAATCTGCAACGCTGCCCTGATAAATTAGATCTGTATATTCAGTCCATATTGGATTTTTAAGAGTCCCAATTCCCTATCTATTTTAATTTTGTTAAAATAAGATATTGTTTATTTTCACAGCGGTGATCTGATGCATTTCATTACAGTTTTATCAAAGGCACTGCTGCTCAGTCAGGAGATAGCTCTATGTTAGGGTAACCTGCTTTCGAAGCATACTCCTGAGCTGTATCTTCTTGATCTTCGGCTGTACAAACTTCATCACACAAATCATTTCATCCTGGTTCACACACACATCACCTAGAACTTCACAATGTATATTATCCAAGCGAAGTTTTCTGGGTAATTCAGGGGTCTTGGTGCGGCTACTAACTCAGCTGGTTTCACTGAGTACTCTTCAGCTGCAGACCAGTGTATTAAACTGACAGTAGACATGAAGGTAAGCCAAAGAAGGGACGATAACTCCTGTATGCGACACTGCCTGGCGTCTGCTGTTCTTCATAAGTGAGAACCACGGTACTATTACTCCTAGCTTGTGTCTCTGATCCTCTATAGAGACAAATACATGTTTTTTGAGAGACACACAATTTCACTAAGTTTTCTCACCTTTCTGAGTAAGACACAACAGCTTGACAAAAATGTCTATCAGTATTTGTTACCAAGCGGTGCACAGGACTGCTGTGCTATCCTCTGCTTTTTATTAAATCTTTTATTTTTCCAGGCTGCAGAAGCAGTGCAAATTTCTTCCATCCTTTTTTTTAAAACAGATTAAAACTAAAACCAAGTAAATACTACAAATTTTGCACATAGCTACACACGTTTTAGTGCCATTTGCTCTCATACTCACTGTGACGAGCATCGACCCTGAATATCTGCTCCTTGTTTATATTGCAAGCTACGTGAGGCAAGATTCTTCTGTTAGTAAAATACATTGTGCAGAAGGGTTCAAATGTTCATTTAAGTGTCATAGCCTACAAAAACATAAACATTTAATAATAGCACAATTTAATACCACTATCATGACATGTCTGTTTGACCAACATAACTGCTTACTTTTTTGACTTCATACTTAATGGCGAGTTTTAAGCGGCTAAGGCTGGGGCGACCATGTTCTCCATTATTATGGCTCATCTCTACATCACCATTCAAAATAGCTTCCACTTCTTCTGTATTTCTGCACAAATCAAGGAGTCCCACTACAAAATCTTTGCATTGCATAGACAATTTCTTGTAATCATTCTAGAAAAGAAAAGAAGAAAGAAGACACCTCACTGTTTAGACCTAATACGAGAGAAATAGTTCTACATCCCAGCTGCACATCTGTGAGCATCAACAGTTTGTTTGCATCTTGTCATCTTTTTTTTTTTCTGGTAGATGATTAACTTTGTTATCAGGCATCTACTTCCCCTGAATGTTCAAAGAGTAGGATTTGTCTCACCTTGGTTACCTTGGACTTCTACATTATCAATTTTTATAGGTAAGTTCCTTCTCTAGATTTCCTTTAAAGCCAACCAAAAGTGAAAAAAAAACCCACTTTCAGAAATATTGTATGACACATTTTAATGAATATTTCAAGTTGAGATGAATAGCACAGGGAAAATTTTTCTATTCACTGACTGTCACAGAAGTCTAGATAACTAGTTCAGATATAGAAAGTTACACTGTAGAGACCTCAATTGGACAAGATGAGTATCCTACAGAGAACACATCTAAAAACCTTCCCAACCTTCCTGAGAATTATATAAATACATTGAATTTTCTCAGGCTTTGAATTATTCTTGTAAATCTTATTTTTCTCATTTTCCAACATCGCTTTTAGCTTGCAAACACAAGATTTGATTGCTGTTTTCCAGCAACAGTGTCAGTGGTGCTACAGATAGCATGGTGATGCCACATCTCTAACTTCGACTCAGTGCTCTCTAGCTCAAATATCTCATGAGGGACTTCACCGTGTAAGCCAAAATGTTGCTCTACAACTGCAGGTTCAGTTGCTTACTGTTTTATCTACCAAATATTCTTCTCAGTCACTGTTACCCAAAAGGCACAAGTCAAAACAGAAAACAATAATTTTTATCATTGCAAACCACACTCCTTACTTCCAGCTGTGTTTGGGTCATAAAAGATGAATATGACTACACAGATAGGGAGTTAGATGGATATATAGATGTATATGTAAAGCTAAAAAACACATATAGGTATGTTGCCCCTGGCCTACATCTTACAAGACATTTACTCATACACATGTCAACAACTTCTGATATTTTTGTGATCTCTGCTAATTTTAATGTCTTTAAAAGATGAAATTACTGTAGATTTTTTCCCAAACAAAAGAATGAATAAAATTCAACCGTCCAACACCATGCAGTATTGCTCACGTAGTCTCTATTTCATGTTCATAGTAACTTTCTATGAATGCTTTTATTACAGTGACACATTTCCCCTTCTTCTGGTCTGTTCTTCATAGCATTCCCCCTCCTCCCACTCTTAGTCTCTGTTGAGTTCCTTCTTTTTAATTACTTCCTTCACACTAATTGCCATCTAACACACACCCTGGAAGAGAAACCATTATTTTGCGTATACAGAATACCCTAATTTGTTTGCCAAGGGTGTACTTCATGCATGTTTGTTCTTTACTACCCACACCACCACAATACCAGTTTATTACTTGGATACATTAAAAGACTGCATCCAAGTTTTACATTTCATAGTACTTAGATGGATGCAAACATTCATATACACATAGTTATAGACACTATTGTATGTCTACATAAAACTGCCAGTGATTTATTTTTTAATAATGTAATGTAAGCCAGATAGCTCAGATCTGTCATAAAAGAGAAAGGAACTTTAATATAATTTCTCTACAAAGACAACAGAAGCGAAATACTAAAACTAACCATTTCATGACATGCTGTATTTTATTATTGTATTATTTATTTTCCCTCTTTTCAGAGGAATAACAATAGAGATTAACCAAAATCCTGACTTCTTGGCACTACAGAAAGACATTTTTAAGAGTAATAAATCACCTTCTGTTTGGCTTTCACTTTTGTAGCAGCAGTTAAGATAAGATTCAGCATTCTATCATTTTAATCCATAAATGTCCTCTTCGGAATTAAAGGAAGAGGAGCCAATTGAGATTCAGACAAAGCGAAATCATAGAGGCTACGAACCCTTGTACAATTAGGTACCATGAACTGTTCCAAACTGATATCTGACCCTTGAACATCAAATGAAAAAAGGAGTATTTTTCAATAAATTTAGGACAAAATAATTTGGCCTTCATAAAGAACTATTACAAAATATTTTAATCTATTTGTAATACATTGGTACGTGCATATTTTCCGGTGGGACATATACACATATATATATATACACACATGCACACTCAAACACATTCTTCATCAGTATTTTCCAGCTCTGGTGACTGAGACATGACATGGATTTTCAAAACAGAGTGTGAGGATACCATTATTCCATGGTGGAGTCAAATGCCTTTGGGTAGTCTCAAAACAAAAATCATACAATGACTTATTCTAATGAAGAATTATTTTTTTTTCTGAGTGCAGTCCTATTTACCAAAATGAATACTGAATGAGTACTTTTAAAACTAGCCAGATACCCCCATTCACACTTTGCAGAATTATCCCTTCTGAATTTAGGTTTGTACATGATATCACAATATATATTAGCACCCAGTAAATTCACGTATAAACTGCATCAGTTTATTTTCTCATTTGCAAATGCAATAAAACAGCTTCCCCTCCTGTGAACCACCGCTGCAGCTGTGATCAGTGGTGGTAGCTGAGCTGACGTCTCCTCCGCGGTCAGGTTACAGTGAACGAGCTACGGGGAATCGCGCGGTGCCCAGCATCACCGCCTCCGCCCCAGCACGGGGCGGCTGTAACACAGCACAGACAGCTGTGGGCAACGCACCTCCCTGCCCGAGTTCACAGTTTGTTGGCTTCCCTCATGAAGATTTTATCCTCTTAGGGACGGTTATGAAGGCCAGATGGGATGATAATGTTTTAAACTGCTATGGGAATATTTGTCAGGGTCTGAACACAGAGAAGGTAACGCTAGCTGGGGAACTTTGTTTCTAAGAAATCGAGTGTGTTCACTTGCAGAGACTACTGCATGGGCCATCTTTTGCCCCTCGTCTCCTTGGTCCACTAAAATGTGTAGTGACAGCAAAAACGACTAATACACTTTTCTTGCCATCTCAGTGTCATCACACGTGCACAGAAACTTCGCCCTCCCCTGAGTCTCACATGTCTCTCACCATTAATGGGAGCCAAGGGAATGCGGCAATTTTTTTGGCTTAACTTATTTTTGAAAATGGCCACAGGCACATGGATAATTCCACAAGTTCTCCTTTACTGCAAATTGTAAACGTAATGAATTAAAAAAGCAATCCTTAATTCTGCAATAAAGTACGTGTGTGGTTTATTTTACACGTGTCACAACGTTGGTTGAGGGCTCCTCAGCAGCTTAGGAAAAACCCAATTTTGCCAAATTTTTCCACACCAAGGTTGAGGGGACAGTGCTGGCTGCTCCCACCCAGCAAAAGGAAGGTGATGATTTGGGGTGAGCGCTGCAGGGGATGAGGAACCAGGGGAACAAGATGCTGGTGGCGGAGGAAAGACAGGAGGGGTGGGGGTGACAGTGGCTGCTGCAGAAAGGGGGGTCCTGCCCTTCATGGCAGGAGCAGCCGCAGACTGTCTTGATGCTCCAGGTAAGGGAGGAAGCAGGCCATGGTCACTCTGAAAAACTCAGCTGACCATGACTTGCCTGACCTCTGACCATGTCAGCAGCAGAGCATGGCCAGGAGAGCATCACCACAGCCATTTCTCCCAGAATAAACTGGCCTTCCCCACATGGCCTCCTGTGACCGGTCACAGGCTCCTGCTGTCCCTCATACTGTGCCCGGGACGAAAACACTCCCGGGGCACAGGCTGACACTGAGCCCCACAGTTAAGATGGAGCAGCGCTCCAGACCAGGTCCTGGTCCTGCTTAGTGAACTGTAGAGGCCAAGAGCAGAAACAGAGGTACTGCTATATGAGGATTCAGGATTTCAAAGTGCCTTGTGAATGTAAGGGGGACCTGAATGTTGGATTTAGGCATCTAAATAGGTAGATAAACACATTATTCCCCTTACAAAGGTGTCCCCTACTCCTTCGGTGCCTCAGTTCTTCTCTAAAAGGTGATCTTAACTTTCCTCTGAGAGCTGAAAGTGCCCATAATGAAGACTGGGACCTGATTCTATAGTGGGGTTGTATAAATGAAAACAAACAGAAAATAAGTCTTTGAGATGATAAATTGAATTTTGCTTCTAATCAGAAAAGCAAACTCAGATGGCCTTATTAGGGGTATTAACTTACAACAAACAGTAACATATCCACGTTTATTTTAAAAATACATTTTTCCACTCCATCACTTTAAACTATAAACCAGTCTTTTGCCATTATAGCTGCAGAGGACTTTGTACTAAATGCAAAACTTATCCATTTTGAATGGCACTGGGCCACAGCTGTCCCTCTCAAAACTCCAGGCCACATCTCTGCAGGATAACATTTGTCAGATATCATCTGCATCCTTATGGACATAGTAGAGATATTAGCTCTAGGGTGGGAAAACAGTTTAGATGACAGAAAATATAAGGACAATCCCCCAAAATAAAAATATTCTATATAGTATCAAACCTTGTAAAGCTGCACACTTAGCCATGCCATAAAAAGCTAAATTTAGTGGCGTACAGAAAATCCTGAAGTCCTCAGAATTACTCAGGAAGCCTGAATTAGCTGTTTGCTTGGTGCAGAAATATTCCTACACTGTGCTTGACAGATCTGTCCAGTTAGTCTTCCTTCAGGTTTCATCTCCTACCTTCTTCTGGTTTTACTCCTAGGAAAGAATTATCCTCCCAAACACTTGTAAAAGCAACACCTGCAACCAAATGCAACAGCCATGTAATGCTAGATAACACTGCTACAAAGGTTTGAAGCAAATAAAGTAGTTTATTCGAGAGAATAGCAGTTTCCACTGATTATGGCATTTCCTATTTTTTGTGAATCACAAGTTTCATGGTCAGTGTTATCTCTAACCTTAACTGATGGTGTAAGACAGGAGAGAGAGAAGTAAATTAGAAGACAGTCACAAAGCAACCGGCATCACAGCTCAGCATCAACCCCTTTCATTGCCTCCAAGGAAGACCTGGGAATTGTCTGTGCCACTGGCTACCATAGGCACCCACTAGGAAGCTCCCCTGCAACAATATCCCATCAGCACTATAAAATAGGTGACTTCTGAAACAGTGTATCACCAGAAATTTCAATTTTCATTCAGGCAAGGTTTTACATACTTTAAATGGCTCAGGCAAACCCTAGATGGAGCTGAAGATTTGCCACGTCCAAGTAATCTATGCACTAAAAATATACTTGTTTTGATTACGTTAACATGTGTAACACATTTTAATGAAAAACGTGTTTTTATGCAGGGACTACACTATCCAGATAATTGTAGCAAACTCCTGAAATAAAGTAAGGGCAAAAATGTTTAGATAAATTGCTGCAAGCAGAGATATGAGCTTGCAGGAGCAGAAACAAGTCCAGACTCGGTAAAAACAACAGCATCCATTTCCTGCAGCTGGTACAAGCAACCTTTGTACTGCCTTCACTGAATCTAAGCCGGGTATTTCTCAGTCAAGCCTCCAGCCTGTCTAGATATTGTAAATGTTATCACTTATCAATAGTGTAAATGTTAACTCGCGTCAATGCATGTATAAATGTACTCCTTTGTCTTTAATATTTATCCAGAACCACCATGTGATTTTAGTACCTACAAAAGTGTTCCCAGAAGACCTTATGTTGCCAGCCGCTTGCTCTTGGTGAAACCTTAAATTAAGGGAGAATTAAATTTTCATGTTGTCTTGTGCTCCTGCTCCTCGTTGCTCCTATTCACCTTCACTCTGCTCTATGTACGTCCCAGCAGAACTTGGCTGATTAACGCTCGGCAAGCGTTATAAACAGAGCACGGAGCTGCTCTGTTTCTGCCGAGGGACAGCACCTCAAAACCTCTGTTGCAATTCTGTATACAACACTAGCCTAGAACAAAGCTCTAATTTTAGAGAAGGCAACCGAAGCAAAAGATGAACTAAAAACCCAAACGTCATTCAGGGATGAGCCAGGTCATGCCGCGGAAGGACGTCCTCACAGCACTTCAGGGCAGGCTGCAGAAGTGTGCATTCTGAACCAGCCCACCTTTTCTCACCCCTGTGCTCCATCCCCTGCCCCGCTGGCACCAGGGAGAAATCCTGCGCCTCCAGTTCATCTTGCCAGTTGTGTACTGCAGCATACATTTGAAGGACACTTCTTGCTGACAGTTCCAGATGATGATTTTATTTATCTTTATAATAATCTTAGCTTGTGTCGCTCCAATTGTGGTAAACGGAGCTATACAGTCCCTACAAATCAGACATGCCATTTATCTCTACATAGCTGTGAACTTAACAGGCTGCATTTATGGTGTATGAAAAATGTTTTTCTGTTCTGTTCTAAATTTACTCCCCTTTAAGTTAATCAACTCCTTTTGTTCACATCTTCAGCAGCTGCTACAGAGAAAGAAACAAGAGTATGTGGTTTAAATACCCTTTTCTGAACTGTACATGAAAGCACTGAATGAAATCTCAGTCCACTGAGGTCCTAAGGATTTCTGCCAGGGATTTCATGAGGCAGACTTTCATCCTCTGCTTTAAGTTGAAATGCTCTTCCCAGAATTTGGTCTTATTGATATAAAATAAAAATTCTCCTCTGCTCCTATTCCAGCTGTTTAGCTGCTGGTTTTAAGAACCCTTTGCACATTCCCCCTCTAAGAAATATTTCAGCTTCTTACAACAGATTGGTGCCACAAAGGTACACCTATGAGAATAAGTCGGGAGTAATTAATTCAGAATTGCAGCATCTGAGCTCAGGTTGGCTGAGCAAAGATGGGTTCATGGCTTTGAGAACTGTGCCACTGCTCAGAAAATTAACATCAAATATTGATCATGGCAACTTCAAACTCTTCCTAACACAATGTTGGAAATGATTCTCTTACTTCTTTGGAGGGGGTTTGATCTCCCACTAGTGCAGTCTAGATATCTTGTTCCATCACAGCACTATCATACACTAGCATCTGCTTTCAACAAGGTCCCATAAGGTAAACCCAGTCCAAGTGATTTTAGCTAATCTAAGTCATAATTAACACTGCCTATGTTTGCATAAGGTCTGACTTTGCATTTACTGAGAGCAAAAAGCTCATATTCTTACTGTCTTAACACAAATAAACTGTGGTAAAATTTTTTGTAGGTTGTGCACCATTCTATCTAGATAATAAAAAAAATCCCAAAGAATATTTATGCTTCAAGGATCTAGGGGCCTTGAATCCCTGAGTCTCAACTTTTTTTTTTTTTTTTCAAAATCATGCATTTTTGTAACATTAAAAATTCTATATAACACCGAAGAAGTCTTTAACTTCACAGAGTTCATATATAAGTAGATATAAATAAGTAAAAAAGAGGAAGAGGTTAGTAGAAACACCAGGAAAAAAAGCAACAAATGAAAAAAGAGCAAGAAGGTCATTATTTAGAGTTCTTTTAGTAAATAACTGTAAAACATTGTGATAAGTGAAAAAGCTTTCAATCCAAGTATGAGAAAATAATGAGAATGTATGAGGGTTTAGTAGAAGCATGCAATTTGGCTTGCGTAAGTGACCAAACTGTCCCACTACAGTCTCCTCTTTCCCCTGTCCTAAGCCCACTTCACTCATGAGTTTGAAGGGACTCCCTAACTATGCTGCCTGATAGGGAGTGGAAAATTAGTTCACTGTCACCTTCTACATAAGCAGCATGAATTACATTAGCACAGAGCAGTAAGACATTCCCAAAGATTTAAATCGCCCATTCATTAAACAATTATACATTTTCCCATGTTGTCCTGCTGACTTGTGAAAGCGATGATGATCTATTACTGTTCAAGGAATGGGAGAAAAACCTTTGCCTGAACTTTGCAGTTCTGTCTGTCAGAATCGGTATCCCTCTACTCACCTTAAACTCTTTTTCAATGTTGGCAAGCACGGCCAACTCATTGCTGAGCTCTAAGGCAGTCATTACAGGGTCTTCACTGGACAAAGACAGATAAGCAGGGCTGGCCAGACCTTTGTAGGCATTGATTCTAGACCTAGAATGGCTGAAAGAGTCATGCTTCTGTTTCTGATTGCATTCACTGCACTTGCAGAAATAGTCATGTGGCCTATCGATCCGAGCTCCTTTTCTCAGCAGAGTGTGGACAATCTCATACTCATGGCAGTGAGCAGCCAGAATGATCGGTGTAACATCATGGGAAAACCGTGTGCCATCTTCATCGTATGCATAGAAGTCATCATGCTGGAGCTCCGACTGGCTAGGACTCAATGCAAGCCTCTTGCCTTCAGCAAATGCGGGATGGTTTAGGATGGCTTCCACTATCCGAACGTAACCTTTGCTAATAGCCAAAAGCAAGGCATCCCCAACCCGAGAAAGGTTCTCTTTCTTCAGCAGAAGTTCTGTGATCTCCAGGTGCTCATTGGCAACCGCCAGTTGCAAGGCGTTCTGCCCCATATAGTCCACACAGTTCACATTGAGTGAGGGACATTCTTCCAGCATTTTGCGAATCACTGGAATATTTCCATATTCTGCTGCATCCAAAAAGCGCTCCTCCTCAAGAGAAAGACTTGTTGAGTGGTCATTAAACATATACGCTGGTCCTCGACTGGCCTGCCTCCGCCCCTTCTCCCGGAGAATGGTCTGTCGTCGTAGCGCTAGTCTATTCTCGTTGCCTCGGCTGCGTGGAAATAGAGAAATGATTAGTTCTCTTGTATGCAAGGACATATCCATTTTAAATAATAATTAATAAAAATATTTTAATGATTTATCTGCTGCATATTTTTAATGCAGCTGGGAGACCAGAAACCCTGACTTCAATGCACTTTGTAACCACTGTCGCTACACAGCCCTGGAATCATCAGCCAGCTACATTTTATTTCGACAAAAAGAAAAAGCCCTAGTCGACCATCATAAGTAAGACTATGCTTTTTTCCCTGTTTCGTCCTCCACAGGTTTTGCATAATTTTGAGTGAAGCTGGATTGTGCTTCATGTTAAATAGGTAGAATAAGGCTGAGGTCTTTTAGTCTAGAGAAAAGAAGACTGAGGGGGGATCTTATCAATGCTTATAAATACTTAAAGGGAGGGGGCCAGGGGGATGGGAACAGTCTTTTTTCAGTGGTGCCCAGTGATAGGACAAGAGGTAACGGGCACAAACTTGAACATAGGAAGTTCCATCTTAACATGAGGAGGGACTTCTTCACTTTGAGGGTGGCAGAGCACTGGCACAGGCTGCCCAGAGAGGTTGTGGAGCCTCCCACTCTGGAGACATTCAAAACCCGCCTGGACGCCGTCCTGTGCAACCTGCTGTAGGTGACCCTTCTCTGGCAGGGAGGCTGGACTAGATGATCTCCAGAGGTCCCTTCTAACCCTGACCATTCTGTGATTCCGTGATCCTGTAATAACAGTCTTAAAGGTAAGGTTCTTTCTCAGGTTTACACAGAAACCCCTCTCTATTTTTCTCACACTCTTCTATCCGAACTCCTCATCATCATTCGGTATCCCACACATCCCTCTGATACATACCATCACTTCACAACATGGTCACTTGACAAACCCGATTGCCTTCTATGTCAAAGTAACCTGCTCGGTTGATGAGGGGCAAGTAGTGGGTACTGTCTACCTGGATTTCTCCAAGCTTTTTGACACGGTTTCCAACAGCCTTCTCCTAGAGAAACTGATGCATTACGGTCTAGAAAAGTGGTCTGTGCAGTGAGTGGGTGGGGAACTGGCTGACAGGCTGCACCCAGAGGATGGTGGTAAATAGCTCCTTTTCAAACCAGGAACTTGTCACAAGTGGGGTCCCCCAGGCATCAATACTGTGCCCAATGGTGTTTAATATCTTCATAAGTGATCTGGATGATGGGATAAAGTCTACCTTGATGAAGTTTGATGATGATACCAAACTGAGCAGGGAAGTGTACACTTTAGAAGGGAGAGCCACCCTGCAGGAAGACCTGGATAGGCTGGAAAGTGGGTTAACAAGAACCTTATCAAGTTCAACAAGGACAACTGTAAGGTCTTGCACCTGGGAAAACATAATCCGTGAGTGCAGCACAGGATGGGATCTACCCGGCTGGGGAGCAGCTCTGTGGAAAGGGACCTGGGGGTCCTGGTGGACAACAAGCTCAATATGAGTGAACAGTGTGCTTCTGCGGCAAAGAAAGCCAACAGGATGCTGGATTACATCCACAAGGGCATCACCAGCAGAGATAAAGAAGTCATTATCCCACTCTACTCAGTGCTCGTCAGGCCACACCTGGAATACTGTGTTCAGTTTTGGTCCCTGCTATGCAAAAAAGATGTGGACAGGCTGGAGAGGTCCAGAGAACAGCCACAAAGATGATCAAAGGACTGGGAAGCCTGCCTTACGAGGAAAGGCTGAGAGAACTGGGTTTGTTCAGCCTTGAGAAAAGATGACTTAGGGGAGACCTTATCACCACATTCCAGGATTCAAAGGTGGCTACAAAGAAGACAGAGACTCCCTTTTTACAAGAAGTCACATGCAAAAGATGAGGGGTGATGGGTACAAGTTACTCCTGGGGAGGTTTGGATCGGACATTTGAGGAAAATTTTTCACAATGAGAACAATCAGCCACTGGAATAAACTCCTCAGGGAAGTGGTGGATTCCCCATCATTGGATACTTTTAAGATTTGTCTGGACAGGGTGCTGGGCCATCTTGTCTAGACTGTGCTTTTACCAAGGTTGATGATTCTTGAGGTTCCTTCCAACCTGGTACTCTATGATTCTATGATTCATAAAAAAAGTGCTTCCTATTTTACTCTAGAAAAGAAGACAGCATTATAACATTTTTATGTGATAAAATTTCACTTTCTGGTTACAAGAATACTTAGTCCAGAGACAGCCAGTATCAACAGCACAAGGCAGCGAGAATAGCCCACATCTGCTCAGCTGATAGGAGGAGTCCCAGTGACACCACATGACTCTAGGTGCCCTCAGGTGGTCCTTCTGAAAGCCACCATCCCCTCAGGATGCCTTTCACCCAAAGCACTTTGCTTGGTCTATGTTGGTGCCAAGTCACAGCTCAAAGTGAAGACAAGTCACAGCATGAAAGGAGTCAGCAGTTGTGGGATGAGGGATCGCACAGGACAGCAGGGCACATAAGTATGGAAATTCTCTAAATTCCCTTCTGCCTCAGAAAAGCAGGCAGGCTGACTTCACATGCTTTTATTATTCTTACCCGCACCACTACCTCAGCAACTATATAAATTACATTTTGGATCAGCTTTCTCCTCTTTGCCCTGCTGACGTTTTTCTGACATCTCTAATTGAATGCTCAGCCATAAATTGAATCCGTACAAGCTAAAAGCATATTGACTACATTGTATGACATCTGTTACTCCCCATCTCCACCATCCTTTTCATTATTACAGTTTATAACCTTGATATCCTATTTATTCCTCCACTCAGTAGCTTGCCAACAAATCCTGCCAATTCTTGCTTCATGATAGCTGTGAAATGTCCACTTTTCTATTTCTACTATTGAAAACCTCAGCCATTCCTTACCTCTTATATTAATTATTAATTATTTTATTAATAATTAATTAATCTTTAAAACATAAAGTGAACCATATCAATGCTAAGTTTGCTGAGGAATGCTAAAAAATATGCTACATTCTCTTTAACAAGAAAAAAATCTAATTCATGACTTTCAGTCAACCAAGATCCCAATCTTCAATAGAAATTCAATTGCAAATAACTTCCTCTCCTAGAATTAGTCTGCTAAACTACATAATATTCACTACAACTTCATCTTTTTTCTTTTTGAATAGTCGCTTAATGATTCTTTACATACATATGCTCAAATACACTTCACTATTTTCAGTATTTCCCACAAAATAATAACCACGAGCATCATTTTATTCATTAAATACTTACTAATGAATATGAATTTAAGTATTGAAATGACAGTAAAAAAAATCAGTCCTTTGTGACTCAAAATGTCTTCACAAAAAGTAACATTACAAGATATTATTTATTCTAGATTATTTATATTTAACTTTAGTATAAGTTTCCGTTTTGCCTTTTGCCTTCACAGTTCCAGAGATATAGTCCTCTGCATGCTTGGAAACGCTTCAAATTGCCAAAGTCTTAAATCTAAAAGGGCAGGTTTTTTGCAAGATAATCACAGGTGTGGAATGTGGAATATGTCAAAATTGATAACTATAACATTGTTCAATACACAGACAGTACTAATACCTTGCTAGAATGGCACGTTTACAGCCTTAGTTCAGACTATGTATATCATTTCATGATATGGTAGAAAGTTAGATCCCATCTTCTTCTACTCCTCAAGATCTCTACAAAGGCTGTCTCAGTGACTGTGGGTTCAAAGCATATGGGAGAGCATGGACATATACTAGTGTCTTATAGGTGAATATGCTATATGGCATGAAATTGAAATTTTTCCATGCTTATTTCTAGATATTTTAAAATAAAAAATATTTGTATTTGTTGAAAAGATAGCCTTTGGAGAGGTTTCATACAAAATATGAAAACTGAAAGAATGAAAATGTTACTGGTATTGGTGACAATATTGGTGCCAAAACCTGAAATTCATTAAATAGAGGCCAGTCTTTTGATATATCTACAAGTGTTTTACCGGAAATGTGTGTGCTAAATTGGAACAGGGATGAAATAGTAGAAAGGAGAGATCCCAGCAGAGAAAGCAGACACCAGACTCCCCAGGTTTGAAAGTTGTACCTTAACGTGGTTCTGAAAAGTTTCTTCAAACATGGAATACGAGAGTGTTTTGGTAAGGTGAAAAACAACTGGGAGACAGGAAAGAGAAGGAAGTTAAAGACAAGATGAGGGGAAAAAATGAGAAAGAAAAGAATGTAAGGGGAAATTTTAAAACCTGCTGAGTTTTAAGATTTATGCACTGAATAACTCTTAAGAGATGACCATAGCAACAGCATAAGGAGATAAGTTCCCTAACTTACACAACAGAGTTAGTTCTCAAAAAATAAAGGACTTAAATACCCCAATTAAGTCAATCCTACAGACAAGGGTTTTAATCAGGCTATATGTCTCTTGAGTTTTAGAGTTTCCAGGAAAAAAAGAGGCTCAGTGTACTAATCATAACATTTTGAGAAAAAAATGCTTAGTTGATTCTGACCAACTGATCAGAACTGATTTTCATTCACCATTGCCTTTGCATATCCAAATTGGACAATGCTGGAAAAAAAATACATTTTTATAATGAAATGAACTAGAGCTAAAGTAAAAACAAATAATACATAGTGTATTTATGCATCTTCTACCAAATTTAATTAAAGATGGTTTGGTTTTAGATCTTAACTAATAAAAATTAAAGTTTCTCTAATGTAAAAGAATAAATTTATAAAAATTGGACTCAAAAACTTTGACTTCACTGCTTTTAAGATTTTCTACAAATGTGCTGTCATGGGAGTGCACTGAATTATGAATTGCTACTCAATTGCTACCCTTTCTTAGGAGATACTTAGAAAAACAAGTATATCTGGGTTGGACAGTTATCAGTAAGATATATTTTTTTTTAATTATTCTTTTCTTCTGCACTTCTAATGAACTATCATATTGTTTCTTTGATGCATACTGCTTTGCATTTTTTCTGTTCTATAGCTGAGTGTATAAATGCAAGAACCTAGTATGGTTCTAGAACATCATAGAAGGCAGCTCTAAACAAGTAGGAAGAATACAGCATGTTTTGGTCAGAAACAGCATTCGCAGATGAAACATAGATAAGAAAGCTGACATTTAAAGTGTTTACTATAAAAAGGAATACTTTGGGGGCATTTTTTTCAGTTCATAAAAATATAGCAAGCTTAAAAGATTCCTTCTATCTGAGAAGCCACTGCGATTTAGCTCTTGACTTGAATAAACTGTTACAATCAGATTTTTTCAGAGTATCAGTTGCTCAGTTTCTCTAAAATTTTTTTATGTCAAATGTAAGTACTATCACAATAACAAAATGCAAGTTTTATTATTCAAACAAATGGCACATCTTTTCAATGTTTGCTAAGGAGTCAGAGAACTCCAACTGAAATGCAATGGCAGGACACGTTCTACAGCCGGTTAATCACATGTCACCTGAGTTCAAGTTCCCCATCCAATTAATGGAATTAAAGTACAAAATTCTATTATATCCTGATCGGTTCTGAAGCTCTGCAGTATTAAAACCCTTCCATAGTTCTTTACTCTGCTCAATAAAAGCCATTATAGGGGCTAATATTTTCTCAGTGTAAGTTTTGCAGCTGATTCAACTGGCAGCAGAAGCAGGCAATGAGTCAAGTAACCCGTATCTATCATGTACTGATCTTTATTTCTTATATTTAGCAAGGGAAAGGCTTTGAAAGATTAACACAAGCATACATCGGCATATCAGCTGCTACAAATGTCCTTATCTGTACTTCTACTGACTCTCATCATGGCTACTGCAATTTCCCTCTCCACGGCCTCTTCAGACTTTAAGATATGATGACCATCTTCCAAAAAAAGTCACTACCTCAGAAATCCCCATAGTATCCATGCTCCTTCCACCTTATTTCATCCCAATTCATTCTAAGGACCCAAACCACCATGTTTTAAGAAATATTTGTTGTTTCTAATCCAACTAGTACCATGGATCATAGAATCATAGCATCATTTAGGTTGGAAAACACCTTTAAGATCATCAACCGTAAACCGAACACTACCAAGACCACCACTAAACCATGTCCTCCAGCACCACATCTACATGCCTTTTAAATACCTCCAGAGATGGTGACTCAACCACTTCCCTGGGCAGCCTGTTCCAATGCTTGACAACACTTTCTGTGAAGAAATTTTTCCTAATATCCAACCTAAACTTCCCCCAGCACAACTGGAGGCCGTTTCCTCTCAACCTGTTACTTGGGAGAAGAGACCAACCCCCACCTCTCTACAACCTCCTTTCACAGTTGTAGAGAGCGATGAGGTCTCTCTTAAGGCTCCTTTTCTCCAGACTAAACAATCCCAGTTCCCTCAGCCGCTCCTCATTAGACTATAAGGGTCTATCTCCGTCAATCCTTACTCCATCAGTTTCTCTCCCATTCTTTCCATATGTGCTGCCACTGTGTACATGAAAGCTCTTCATGCTAATATCTACTATCCAAAAAGCCACGCTGCAACTCCTACATAGCATGGCAAGTGTTCACAAAGACTTAACTGCAGTTTAATGAGGTTACTCTCTCCAACTCCTACAGTCAGTAAAGGCAAATAGATATGATGAGACCAGGATTCAGAGCAGGAACTCCATCTCTTTGTAAATTATGTACCACGTATAGGATGGTTAGCATCTTTAACATAAAATTAGCTATGTTATGTTTCTGTTAGCCTAAGATAAATAGCCTGAATTCCCTACATCTGCTCAGCTCATAATAACACACCTCTACTACTTATCCTTATCCTTCTGATTCTCCCTTTTGGCAGAAACATTGAGGCAATACCTATGCATGCAAAGATGGAGTTAGGAAAGCTAAAGTTCAGCTGGAGTTAAAAGTAGAGAAGGATGGGAAGATCAGCAAAAAATGTCTTCTGAAAGTACACCAGAAGCAAAAGGAAGACTAAGGAAATTCATGTGGGTCCACTGTTCAACAGACTGGTGGACCCAGTGACCAAGGACACAGGTGAGACTGAGGTATTCAATGCTTTTTTTGCCCAAGTTTTCACCAGTAAGGTCTGTTCCCAGACCTCAAAGGTCCCCAGCAGAGTGAAGCATTACCTACATTCAAGGAAGACTGAGCTGGGCTCCAATTAAGCCAACCAGACACACAATCCTGAAACCTTGCACCCAAGGGTACAGAGAGAGCTGGCAGATGTCATTGCAAGGCTGCTCTCTACCACCTTCCAAAGCGCATAGTGACTGGAGAAATTCTTCTCATAGGAAACAGGTTTTCCAACTTTCTCGGCTACCCATTGGCTTCTCAGTTTTGAACAAACTAATCACTGAATTGCAGGAGCAGAACACAGAAACACAGAAACCATCCTCTTGAGCAGCATGCTGGCAAATTCCATCTCTGTCTTGAACTGCTTCTTCCTTCATGATCTGTACAGCAATCATTTACTGCTAAACATCATTTAAATAATTTATACTGAAATTATTTGAACAGACAATAAATTCAGCCCATAAAAACGTCATAATATTTTTTAAAAACTCCTTCAAAAAAATAAAGATGCATTCAGTGTAGATTCAGATCTTATTTAAACCAAACGACAATACGCTATGGTTTAACCCAGCAGGCAGCTAAACAGCACCCAGCCGTTAGCTCACTACACACTAGTGGAATAGGGGAGAGAATCAGAAGAGGTTAAGACTTGTAGGTTGAAATAAAGATAGTTTAACAGGACAGAAAATGAAGGGAAAATAATAATAATGATAAAGGAATATAGAAAACAAGTGATGCACAGTGCAATTGCTCATCACCTGCTGACCAACGCCCAGCCGGTCCCCAAGCAGCAGCTGTCACTCCCTGGCCAACTCCCCCCAGCTTTATCTGCTGAGCATGATGTCCTACGGTATGGAATACCCCTTTGGTCAGCTGGGGTCAGCTGTCCCGGCTGTGTCCTCTCCCAGCTCCTTGTGCACCCCCAGCCTACTCGCTGACGGGGCGGTGTGAGGAGCTGAAAAGGCCTTGACTTAGTGTAAGCACTGCTCAGCAATAACTAAAACATCCCTGTGTTATCAACATTATTCTCATCCTAAATCCAAAACACAGTACTATACCAGCTACGAGGAATAAAATTAACTCTATCGCAGCTGAAATCAGGACACAGTAACAATATCATTGATTTAAAATATATATCTTTATGTGGGCTGCAAAACTAATCCAGTCTAAAATTATTTTGCTAGCGTTTGATCCCTAAACAAGGAAACAAACCCTTCAACAGGATCATGGTCATTATTTTTTCCTGAAATGTTAACAAATTCAGTTAACCAGCCAAAAACTGCAGTTCATAAAACACTTTCTCTATCGTTTTTCAAATAACAGAAGCCAATTGTATTTCTATTCCAGCAATATATTCAGTATGATTTATCAAAACAAAGAGCAACCATTGCTAGTGAAGAATACTTACAATTGGCTTGTTTGTCCAGTAGTGTTTCCTCTTTCCTTGCCTGTATTTAGAAGTAAATCATTGCTTAAATGGGAGATTAAGTACATACGTTCCCTAGACAGTAGTTCATCTTCTGGAGTAGAACTTATTACAGAACGAAATAGAAGATTTTTGCATTGTTTGCTGGACTGTAGCACGTCTGATGCAGATCTCTAGAATCTCAGTGTAATCTATTTCCCCTGCATCAATATATTTTATCTGTATGAAATAAATTTCCTGTTTTGCCCGTTTGCAATTACAGTTAATTAAAGTTAAGAGTCTGTAATTAAAACTGGTTCTTCCACCATGACTATAAATATGCTTAATTGTAACAGAGAAAGCAAATTGTTCTACTTTATTATTTCTGCTTAATTAGATAGATACACACAGTAAATATTAATTCAGGAGTTTGTTAAGAAGAGTATAAGATATTTCATTGCCTCCAAGAGCAGGAAAAGGAATTTGATGATCCAGAAGAGTATGTTCAGTCCTGTTATGTTCTGATGTTCTTACATTTACTTCACCATTCCTAAGGTCTTTTCAGTCCATGTTTTTATCAAAAAGATGCCCGTATTAGCACCTATTGTCACGGATTCTGACCACATAAATCTTAAAGCCACTTGAAACCTCAGCCTTCCCAGAATACTGAATAACAGTTGGTTGCAACAAATTATTAATGCACTTTGGAGGAAATGCGGCCTAAATGACCGTACTTAATAATACTTACTGTTTAAGAGCCAGAATGGCCAAGCCTGAAATACCGCCATCTTTCTGGATACCGTATTACAGGAAGGATTTCAACAAAATATATTGAATGCAAGAGAGCTGCAGCATTCACATAGTCTCTACCGTATTTTCCACTTTAAGCATAATAAGGTTGATTTTGTGAATTATGTAGGGTGGTATTCCACTCATCTCACTTCTACCACAGGAACAGTAGGATGCTAGTAGAAATTAGTCATCTCGATCTGCTCTGTAGATAAAGGAGATAATTTTCCTGTCTGCCTTCAATATGTTTTGTAGGATAGCATAAATTTTCATGTGGAGAACCTACATTTTTCCATTTTTTAAAAAAGAATCCTAGCTGATTAGGTGAGATTATGGCCTCCTTTAACATATATAATTTAGTAGGAACATAGACGACAGAAGGATGACGGAGTTAAGTCCCTTACAAGTACAGATACCATCTCAAACAAATCCCATTAAAATATCAGACTCTGCCTTAAAGGAAATTGACGTCTTTTCTCTCACTAATCCCACTGAAAGACTAACCCAGAATTTCATTGTTCTAGCAGTTAGAAACATTCACCTAATTTTCAGCATCAATTTAATAATGGAAAATTTGTATCTATTTGTTTTTGCTTAGGAACCAGAATTGAATACAATTCAAATTGAGTAGATCTTTCTCCTGACAATGGTTACCTGCAAAACACAAACACATAGAAATCATAACCCCTCTCAAGCTTTATTTTGCTGAGCTAAATCAAGCTCATCTCATTTCCTGCTATGTTCATGCAGTTAAATCCGCCACAGAACAAAAACCCACTCAAGTACACCTTCCTGAAACATACAGTAATCCCATGTATTTCCAGTAAAATGATTAGCAACCGTTTTGTGTTAAAATGTACATCTTTGGCTATCTCTCTGGTGCATTTACATCCAGGAGATCATTCAGGCATTAAGGATTCCTCTGTGAGCCAGAGATAAGTCTGGCTTTTGCTGCTTTTGCTGTCTTTCTTTAATCAGGTGTCAGAGTGAGTCTCTGATTTATGAACCGAAAGAACTGCACTGAAAGATCTGATTTCGACCCTCAACTCCCTTTGACACAGACTTTCATTATGAAGAATTGTAGAGTTGGGAAAGTTTGGGCGTGGGAAACAATTGTGAGCATCCACAGGATTATAATCGAAAGTAAAAAGCTTTTTAGGAGAGTCTGCAACAGCCACTAGAGGCTGAACAAGCTCACATAGTGACAGGATAGCCTCCTCATGTAAAAAGGTTTATCATACTCTAAACTCACTGTGCAAGAGTACTCTGTCAACTCATTTAAACTTGAGGTTTGGCTTACCTTCAAAAGTTTATTACCTCTGGAAGAAGACTATACAACTTCTTAGGAAATTAGAACATATAAACTCACAAAATCCAATTCTGCTTCTGTTTTCATGACCATTCTTTA
The DNA here is from genome assembly GCF_965231255.1 of Vanellus vanellus. NCBI lineage: Eukaryota > Metazoa > Chordata > Aves > Charadriiformes > Charadriidae > Vanellus > Vanellus vanellus. The sequence continues at coordinate 207,649,645 of NC_138905.1, read as the reverse complement.
GTTGAGACACCACACTGAAGTCCCTTACTTGCGTGTATTAATGCAAAAACAGACATAATGCCTGTAGTTCTCATGAAGAGAAAATAAATGTGTACTGATGTATACTGCCAGCAATGCAGATCTACAGGATGAAAGCACAGCAAAGAAAAAAAGGGGGCTGAGACCGCTGGCAAAGAAAAATTTTGAAGTCCTAGAGAGAAATTCTCAGAGTAAAGTAAATGGACAAAGTAGAGTTATGTTGCCACACTGGCTTAATCACAAGCTTCTCAATCTCCTGAAGCCCAAGAATTTTGAAAACTGGCTAATTACTAAACATAACAACAGTATCCACCGCTTGCTGAAACTCAAGTAACTATCTGAAACAATGTTGAAACCATTAGTAATCACCTCTCAATCACCTCTGTAGGTGAGCTTCCAGAAAACACGAAAGGCCACAGATCTTTTTTTAAATTAAAAAAAAAAAAAACACACAACAGAAAAAAGCCAATGTAAACTATATAAATAATTTCCAAATTTAATTCTCCTATGTCGTTGGTAAACTTTCAATAATTAGCAATTAGCTAGGAGATCAGACAAGAAGTAATACCAAATAAGATCATCAACTCCAAACACCCAAGAATAAATTACCTTGAAACAATCTAATTGCCTTCTATGACAAAATAAGAAGCTGCGTGAACCAGGCAGGACCCACATATATGTTACAGGTCTTTAGTAAGGCTCTTGCTGCTGTCACACGTGACATTCTAACAAGCAAACTAGAGAAAGAGGCTGAATTAAGTTATGAAGAGGGAGCACAGTTGGTTGGAAAACTGTAGTTATCAATCCAAGGTTATAAAGACAATTTGATCAGAAAACCTGACTTAGATCTGGTATTATTTAATATATTCATTAAATGTGATGGATGATGGAATAGAAACTCCATGTTTTATATTTGCAAAGGAACTTAGTCTGAGGGGAACTGAAAATGGGAGGAAGGCAAGGCTAGCATTTTGAACACGCCTGACAAGAAGTGATGTGAAATGAATGCTGTGCAATTTGAAAAAAAGTAAAAGGTTTTGCACCTAAGTAAGAATAAGGAAACACACATTAAAGATGGGACTGGCCTAGGTTATCTTGGAAGGGATAGGTATGAAATAATATCAGTGTTAGACAAACTTGTGGTGACACAGGCCCTGCATTTTGAGAACAACACAGACCAACTGGAATTAGTCTCGAAGATGACTACAGAGCTGACCAAAGGTCTGGAAGACATGAAATAAAGTACAAGCAGGTTTTGGTTAATCTAGAGAAGACTGAAGGAAGATTCAAAGCAATGGTGTAAAAAGAAGGGAATAATTTGTCTCTAGTCAGGTCTGTGATTAGTAGGCAACCTGTAGCTACAAAGTCCCTAAAACCTGATTGTGAGAAAATATTTCAGAGGAAAGAGGATCATTTGGATGTTCTGTTCTTCTACTCTTCTTTATCATATATATATTAAAAATATACATAGTATATACCATAATAATATATAATTTGCAAGACATACTTTATAAAATAATGTATTGATATATATAAAATATATAGTAACATGTATAAAATTAAATAATATATACTTAGTTCAATCAGAGATAAGATGAGAGCTTAGACAGACACATGGTCTGAACCTCTATGCGATGCCACACTACAGGGTGAAAGTGACAGGCTGTAGAAAGGAAAAGTAGGCTACAATTCTAAATGTAAAGACAGTGAACAGCTCTTCACTTGGATTTTCCATCACCAGACATCTTGAAGGACAGCTGAGACAAACACTGTAGGAATGGCTATGGGACAGCTGACCTTGCTTGGTGGAGAAGAATTGGCTAAGATGCGCGTGTCTCTTCTAGCCCTACTGTCTATTATTTGATGCTGCAAATCATTAACAGGGACATATCTGTCTTATGAGAGAAGACAAACCCCTGAGACCATGTCATTCAGTACTCATGCTGCTTCTGCAGTTCTCCATCACCAGTCAGTCACTAAAGCTGATGCCGGTCCCACATCCTTTACTATTACAAAGCACATGCATGCCGCTCTCACAAGATATGTCTCTCTTGGGAAACTAGTAACAAACTACAGACCATGACAACTCCCTGGCTTCTGTCTGACCATCGGAGTTGGAGCTTGTACAAACTGAAGGTATGCAAAGTATTTGCGTGTTGATAAAGGCCCGTTTCACAGGCCTAGACACCGAGTCAGGGTGCTGGTTATTACTGTCTCCAGGTCTGAGCTCAGCACAGAGCGGCTGGGAGAGCTTGTGGGGCCACCATCCATACAGCATCAGAGAGATGTTTATCTTTTACAAGTAGCAAGATGGCTTGTTCTTCTGGTGTTTTCTAACTGAAATGATCTTTGCTCATTCTTTGATCTATTTAATAATAATGGGAAAGGCCTCTTAAGAACATCGACTTTGGTATAAAGGCTCACAGTTTCTCCATAACCCTTAGAAGTTGGTGCTAAAAAGTAAGTGGGCTGGAGCTGAAGCACTCTGTAAATAACAAGCCAAAACCAGCCGTGGATGTTTACAATAAAATTTTGAAATAACCAATGAGTAGCTGCACTAGAAGTGAGAAAAGCCCTTAATGAACATCCCTTAAGTATTTCATTTTGCAGCACTTGAAAGGTACAAATAAAAGTATTTCTGTCTGTATGGGTTTTTTATCAGAAGATACACATCTAACACCAAGCACGAAATATGTCATCCTTAAGACTGTTACTTGAAATTATGATGGAAACTGGTGTGCCTTCTGGGACTGCCCTGGAGGCACTTCTGAGACCTGGACTGTCATAGCTTTTTGTTTACATACTGCTGAGAAGTGTTTTCTCCAAGCTAATTTATTATGGTGTGCAAATGCTTTTGTACAGAAGCAGTTAAAAACAATTTCATTTTAAAGAGGATTTCCTCATCCACAGCTTGGTGAAAAGTTCACATCTTCACACACGTGAACCTGGAAGGGTAGTGGTGTGACAAACATTTTCTTCATGAAACGGCAAAAGATTTTTCTTTCTCGCCTGGAAAGTAGTTCAGTAGCTGTTTAATGGTTGATGGAGAGAAAGCACACAACATAGGGCAAACAACCATTTCCCAGGCTCCCCATTTCATTTGTCATTCTTCCTACCTTTTTACCTGCTCTTTCACTCCAGCAATGAAACCAGTGGCTTATTATTGATGAAGCAGCTGCCCACCACTGAAACGGGAATGACAAGTAAATAAAAAAGTTTAGGGAAATGATTAAGAAAATAGTGTCTGGAGAAAAATGGTCCAAGGAGGAAAGGCAACTGGAAAAGTGTAACCAAGTCTGGTTAGAGGAGATCTGTCAGAAACAACAAATAAAACTTTGGAGGACTCTGATTGCTTGAAGCTTTTAAACAGAGAAATGGGATTCAAATTCTTCCCTAAGAATAAAAAAGGAAAGAAGAGAGTGCTTTACCAGCCCAGAACCTGTTATATACCATACTTGTAAAGCAAAGAAAACAGAGCAGACTGAACAGCATGGCGTGGTAAGGCAGGGCAGATTACACTAAGAAATGGGCTGAGACTGCTCAGTATGGAGTGTCAAAAGATAGCTTTTTATTTTTGTCATCCTTTTCTTTGGGGATTAGTGTAATTTTAAGCTTTAGAAGACTATTATGGAACTGGGTTTTGTAGGTCTGAAGATCCTGTTGTACCTGAGCACCTGCACAATTTCATGCTGGCTGCTGAAAACTTTTGACAATAAGCCTTAAATATAAGCTTTGAAGTCTAATTTTAGGGTCATTATTGAAAACCTGAATTGTCATTTTCCAGTACTTGATCTTGCTCAGAATGGTGTCTAGCTATGTCTGCAAAACTAGTTCCTTTACATCTAATACATACCCGCTAAAACATTTCTTCCTCAACTATAAAAAAATGCTGAATGCATTTACCCTTTAAAACACCTTTTTACCCTTTAAGTGTAATTGCCCAGTTTCACAGGTTATTTAATCAATATACTACTCTGAGGTTCCTTAAAGCTGGGAAGTACTTATTTTGTGTCGGGGGGCTGTTTCTTGCAGAAGGTGGGAAAGAATACCGGTGTGCGCCCACCAGAGGGAACTCCTTACTAAGACTGGCACTTGATAACACCAGTATTCCCCTCTATACCCAGCTTCTCCATAAAAAACGTACAGCTGCATGTTCCTTACGTGTTTTCTAGGAAGTACCTTTTGGTGCCCACTGCATAATTTTGTTACATCCTCTACCATTCTTGAGACAGACTGTCCAAAGTTTATTGGTTTCAGCAAAGTAAAACAAACATCAGAAAGTCTTAATAATTCAAATTAAAGCTAGCATTTTAGCTACAAGACCGGAAAAAAAGAAAAGTTAGAAGTAAATGAAATAAAAAGTTGGACTTTAGCATAAATTTAACAGCTGGCTACTTTGCTAATTTGTGTTTCTTATATGGAATAGCTGAAGTACATCACAGCCTTCGTTGCCATGTGTTTATAGAGATATCCCACTTCCAGCATATTCCAAGGGAGATGCTAAATTCTGTATCTACTCCTACAGTCTTATGCATAGCCATTTTGAGATGAAGTAATCATTCTGCAATTCTGGAGATATCTATATGCCTTTGGAGTTGGGGCTTAAACTATTTTTAAAGGTTTATCTGAACTTGTACGTTTTGCAAAACTGAATGTCCTGTGCCTTGTTCACTCCTCAGTTACCAGGCAGTGTCTAACTTTGTCACTGCAATTGATGGTTCTTTTTGAGGTTCCTTCTGCTAGCGCTGGAAACTGTTGCCTCTTTCAGAAATTCAGTCTTCTGGTCAAGTGCTTGCTATCCAGTTCAAGCCACATCTTTTACAAAACTTTTAACACTGTACAGTATATGTGCTATGCAAGCAGTCTGCTGTGCTCATAATCCCTTGTGAGTTATTGGCTTTCGTTACTCAACTCATTACGAGACGACTATCAGTAGATGGTGCTATCACAAAGACTACTGTAGGTAACAACTGCTAGGTGACTGACTACCTCAAGAAAGTTTCTCCTTTCCATTTATTATCACTGGGGTTTCTGTGTTAATAAGCTACTGTAGTTGGCAATGTGAAAATTCAAGGTCTGTCTTTATCTGAGATGGCAATTTAGAATCCATTTGTTTACCTAGGTATGAGCCCACTGAAAAGGTCTATCCAGTTCATATTAGATCCACCACTGAAATTTTCATAACTCTCCTAACATCACTTCTTTCTATTACTATTCTTTCATTATTACTCACATAAGACTATTCTTGATGCATTGTAGACTAAACCGCTAAAGCTAGCGGGTCATGGGTTTTTTAAAATGAAGGTAAAACCTTGTCCAGTTAGAAGGATCACAATCAATATAATGGCTGTAACACAAACACAGCTGGCTGTCTATGACAAACACGCCTCTATAAACAGAACATTGCATTAGTAATGAAGCAGCAGATGTCAACAAGATAGCCCTTGTTATTTTCTCAGAGTTCCTTAGGAACAAAGTGACAAGAAGTTCAAGTAAAAGCAAAACCCACTTCTCATATAGATCTCTGGAATGTTATGCTACCGTGTAGTATGTGCTTTAGTGCTGTGTTCCACTAGTTATAAATAAAAGCACTTAAAATAGACCGTGGATACTTGTACCAATGCTAAAACTGGATACAAACAAAGCAAACTTCTATTATATACAAGCAACTTTATCTTGATAATCCCTTGTTGGAAACTCTAAGATTCTTAAAGAGAAACTGTCTTTCAGACTATAAATTACAGACAAGTTCAGTGTTTCATCTCTCCAAATCAAATTCGGTAACACAAAATGCTGGTCCCGTAGAGATAGAGGAACACAATTTGTTTAGCTTGAAAAGGATTAAATTTGGTTTCTAGCAAACTAAACAGGTTAATTCCTATACTGTCATAATTTATATGGTGCAGCAATTTTGCTAACTGCTTAGTAAATTAGGTCAGGATGTTGTTTCATGTGCATTCTTGCAGAAACTCTCCCAACCCTCTGCTCTGCTTTGACTGCTCATTGCTACTCCCGCACTATGCCATTTGTTATTCTGACATAAGTACTGGGGCATCTCCAGGTTGATCCCAATCAAGGAGCTTATCTAAATGAAAATCAAAACTTCTGAAAAAACAAACAAATAAAAAAAAATGCTTAGAGCTCCCCAACAGATACAAAAACCTGTGCTGGCCCATGGTAGGAGGTAACGTGAAGACAGGAATCAGTGGCAGGGAGTGAGGAGAGAGGGAGACTGGATTCTTGTGGTGACCGTGGTTGTCAGAGTAACCCTGAATTTTATGGAAATCTATAGACTAATGCTACTTAACAAACACCTAGAGCTTCATACGACTTCGTTGTTTCCTTGTGCTCTCCCTTCTGTCCATTGCACCACCCTGTTTTGTTTCATATTATATTTATATTGTGAGCTCTGTTAGTCGGAACTATAGGCTATAATGCAAAACATACTATTTTTTTTAATCAACATGTTGCATTCACTCATCGAGTGAATAGATAGATGATCTATCTATGATGATGATCAAGTGAATAGATAGATGATCTGGAAGACAAGTGAAAAGCAGAACAGACAATGTAAACTCGTGGACTTTCTCTGTCAAGCTCTGTGTTGGGGATGCCCATACCACAACTGCGTAAACAGAACCCGGGCATATTATTCATATTTAAATCAGTAATAGTGGTCCTTCAGCTGATCTGCATCAAACCTGAAAGCAACTACATCTCCAGTTTTAGCGAATACTAAACAGAAAACAGGTTGAAGCCTATGGGCCCAGAAGGGCCAGGATATTTTCTGAGCATTTAATGCTTTACTATCTGCTCAGTGTCTACAGTTCATAAATGCAGAAGCTTGTGGGCTCCTTATCTGATTTCCTGCCCCCAGGACAGCTCACGCACAGCTCTCATGCTCAAATGTCCGAGTCATCACAAGGCAACTACCGAACTTCTGCTACTGAGAATCCAAGAGAACCGTGAGCCTAGAAAGAGCAAAGCCCCATTTACAGACATACATTCACACAGACACCTAGAGACACTAGAGAGCATATGCCAATGAACTGACAGAACAACATATTTAAAATTATCTGGCAACTCAACATTGCGCTTCCATAGTATGTATTTTCCTTCCATTGTGTCTCTTTGATTTTGACCACACATAGGCATGTTTTTAAATAGCACTTGGAGGGAGAGCTGATGACTTATACTGCCTGTTCTCCCTTTTTTTTTTCCCAAGAACAAGTACAAGCCGAGCCTGTAACTTTTCCCTACAAAGGAAATTGAAGAAAACAGAGCAGTAAGTACATCAGCAAACAACTGCTCCAAAACAAGCAAAAGGAGGTGCTCCTTTATACTATGCAGTTAGTATGTGGAACCCGCCACACAATGGTACGGGTACTAAAAGTTTATATGTTCAAGGGAAACCAGACAAATTCAGCAAACAGAAATCTACTGCTGGTATTAAATAGAAAGTATTTGAAGTCTCTGAGTAGTAGACTGCAGGAAGCTAGGAAAGTATGGCTTCTTGTCTTCAGTAGTCTCATAATCTTTTTTAGATATTGCTTTTGGCCCCTGTTGGAGACAGGCTATCGTGAGGCCTGTAATTTACCCCTCATATATATTTTTATATATAAAATCGTCTACATGCGTAATCATATATATAATTGTATATAGGTGCCTGACTCAAAAGGTTTTCTTGAATCACAGGTAGAACTGAGGAGAGGTACCAGCTTGTCTTTTGAATCCTTTACACTGGGTAGAAAGATTCAGTAAAGGTACTCCCCTCTCTGTAGCTGTTTGCATAGCCCACAGCAGATTCCAACAGCTTCTGTTATAATCTGTTGTGATGCCCACAGCCGTAAAGAGCACATCGCAGTGGCATATTCTCTAGGGTTTTGGGGCTGTTCAGCATACCCTGAGAGGTGTACAGCTTTCCTTTGGTTGCCTCATAAACAAGAAAAACACAGGAACCTCTTCAAAGGACTGTTTCTTTTCTCATTCTCTGACCAGGACTTAGAATAGCTTTGGATTTAGGCCAATAATTTTAATATTTCTAAGTATCACATAGATGTGTGCATGCTGTAACAATGTAGCTTAACAAAAATTCATTTCTGTATGAGCATTTTGTTACATAAACTTAAGTATGGATAACGATTATTAAATTAAGCAACAGGAAAGTATGTCTATAAACTAGAGACAAAATTACATTTGCATTGCTCCTCTGAGTAAAGCCACAATCTATCAGAGAGACACGGAATCTGATTTAGTATAGTGGTAATTTACAGTTAATGGATTCATGTTTATAAAATTACTTCACGCCTAAGAGAAAAATACACTAAAGAGATTAGTGCAAATAAGTGTAAGGATTAGAAACTGGCCTGAGTTACAATTTTTCTTTAGAATTTGAAGAACTCAATTGTTCAGACAGCTGATCTTGATTTAAGTTCCTTTCTAATAAATATCAATGTATGAAATTAAACAACACTAACATCTGAGTACAATGTATCAGAATGACAGGGAGATCAACCATTAATTTATTACTTCTGCCGCAGCCCATTCTTCATTAGCAAACTCCAGAGTCGAAATGTCAAAGTTCAATGGCATGAGCTCTTCATGCTGCAGCAACAGCCTACAAACTCTGCAGCAACACTGATTTACTATACCGTCATCCATCATACTCTACATCCAACCCCTCTCGCCTCTGCAAAGCCTTATACAACTATGGCTCACAGCGAAAGAACACTGATGTAAGCCTCATGATTCCGATGGTGAACATCTACCTACAAGAGTAATTAACTGTAAAAAATACAGCTGAGGAAATTTTTCCCCTGTGTTTTCCAACCCCAGTTTGAAATTCAAGTCCTTTAAAGTATCTGACAGCACAGCTCAGAACCTTTTTCTAAAAGCAGTTACCCTCTTCTGAATAGAACACACAATAATGTATGAAACATACTTTGCATAGCATATCTTGGCCTTTAGAGAAAAAAAAAAACACAAGATGCAACTACATGGAGTTTCAGTGAGGTACACTTAATCCCGCTTAATCGCGCTTTACTACTTGTAAGGCTGAACGCTGCTGGGCCCAGGCGACCTTGAAATCAGGCAGGAAACCTCAGGTATGTAATCCGGAATAACTGTGCAGTTCATGCTTCGTGGAGCTGCAGTTTCAGGCTGTTTGCAGTCAGGGAAGTGACACCATCAGTAGTCACTAGCTCATACCCCCAAAGCAGAGAGTAAGGGCTGAATAGGTAGGACTCCAGTGCAGTTACGCATTTATGAGCTCCAGCAAAATCCCAGCTGTGGAACTGCAGGGGCTGTGACTCCAGCTGACCACAGCCGAACACCTTAGGTAACTGCAGCATGTAAAAGACTGCCTAAATCTGTGAAATGATGAGTAAACCTAATTTAGCAGCCTTTAGTAGCAGCATCTCATGGCATATTCTGTTTTGCTTGCTAGAATAGGCAGATCTGTGGGAGACTGCACAGAGGGACAAGAAAAAGTCCTGATCAAATATTGTTGAAAAAAAAATGGAAAGGAGAAAGGAAACTCGAGCAATGCTGTGGAAAGATATATTTAAGTTATGTCTCAGATATGAAGAGATGTCCTATTATGGTTCTGAGGCATTAGTCTTCCGATAACAGTGGAGTTGCATGTTTAAAGATTAATTTCACTTCAGCTTGTAAAGCTGCCACATTCGGGAAGACATTTTAAAAGCAGAGAAACCTCACACTCTTGCTCCTCTTCAGTTTATTTTAATTGTACCTTTCCACCTTTTACCACAGTCCTTATTCACTCTGCTGGGTTTTTTTGTTTTTTTTTTCATAAACAGAACTCTGCTTACTGACATATATGATAATTAACCTCATTTATGAAATGCGTCTCCCCAAGCACCTTCTTAACTCCTTCATTTATTTTTAAACCAACACTCATTAGAGACAATATTGTCCTCTGCTTTATCTATATTCAAAACCTTCCAGCAGATATTAATAAACTGCCTGGAAATAATAACATACAATAAAATTAAAATATTAGAACAAAAATTGAAAAACAAAGTACCATTCTTCCCAACCCTCTGGGTTCTCTGGTTTTATGTGTAAAATGAAAGCTATTTGGGGCAGCGATGGGCTGCACTTCACAGGGTTTGAGCCTAGAAGATAGCTGTTAATAACAATCTACCAAACCAGATCACGCAGAAAAGGCACCCTACTTTGAAATTCCCCAGGGAACACACACAGGGTAAAAGCTGCACAAACTTTGCATGGGGATACACTGGATTCTGTCAGACAGACAACTATCTACCCAGGTAATCAGGGCTGAAATTCTCTTGCCTTGTCTCTGTAAGAAATAAATGTTTTAAAATGTTTTAAGGTTTTAAAAATCCAGCAGTCCCAACCAGATTACATTTTCAGAAAAAAATGCCCATCTACTATTTCCATTTCTGATACTTTTAAATATGGAGGGTATGTTTACTTTCCCAGAGCATGATTTTTTCAGGATGTAGTACAGCATTTGTCTCTCCTCTCTGTGCTATTATCACTTTTCAACTGCCTTTCACCTCTGAGACAGGGAGAAGCCCAGCAGTATAATAAAATCCCACTTCTGACAGGAATAGGCTGCTGGATTACTCCATTCTTAGCTCCTTTCCATTATGAAAAGATCCATCTATGGCTGTTCCTTGGTTCCTGGGAATTAGCCAATAACCTATTCCATCTTTCACTCAACACCATTTTACCACAGCTCATAATCTCTAGCGAGGAATCTTGTCAAGTGATTTTAGAAAAAATAAATATACTGTCTCCAAGGAATACCACTTATCTGATGCAACATTTTTATGGTACTTAAAAAGGACTTCAGAAAAATTTAACAAGCCATGCTCTCTTGTTTTCAAACTCTCCTGGCTATTGATAGATAAATCATCTGTTTTCAATGATTCTCTGATTTCTCAAACAATAGAAACTTCAAAGTATTCATATAGCAAACCATTTATCCAATTACAATATTTTTTGTATATAGTGTATATAGTTGCTTCTCCACGAACCATTCTTTCCCTTTGAACAATCCAGCAGCAGAATGAAAGAGGGCCACTGAAGTGCAAGAACTGGAAATAACACAGGAGGAACACAAACTATAGGTCTAGGTGGACTTGCCATACAGAGCTTGGATTCACCTTCCATTTCCAAGAATGCCAAATTTCCATTCACACATTTTATAGCAAGCAGTGCTAAACATGTACAAAGAGCAGGTCATCTTGTGGCGCTATTGACCATTTCTAAAGTAATAACACAGATATTACATTGAGTCCAGACAATCATTACTTTCTCTGTAGAGTAAAAAGGGGTAAAAAAGAACCACAATCATTATTCTTCATTAGATTTACTAACCATCTCAAGCAATTAGTTCTGAAGACTTTTCAATTAAACTTATAAAAAATACATTCACTATTTATTCCTTTTAAAGCATTCAATTTTCTTGCTTTTTTTTTTTTTTTTTTCACTGAGCTTTCACAGATTACTGGTGATGCAGAGGAATCAGAACATGACAGGTCCCTAGTTGTATCTTCCTGATGCGAATTCCTGATTTTACCTACCATCATCATGAACGTGCAATTGTAATTGATATAGGGATGAAGCAGATATATGGAGACTGAGAAGAATCAATTTGACACCACCTGTGCAAGAAAAAGGCACTCTAAAGTACTTCAGGCTGTGCAAGGTTAAACTGTATTTGAGAACAACTAGATCATTGCTGTCTATCTCCAGCTCTGTTCTGCTTAGTAAGAGATTTCTCTCTATTACAGTAAAAATCTGTCTCAGAGTACAAACAATAAATTTACCTAAAATCCATGTGAGTCTTGATCTTCCAGGAATCAATAAAGCGAACTTATGCTTTGGCCACTTTTGGTGAAAAAAACCCAAAACTTAAAAAAACAAACAAAAAAAAATAACAGACTGGGATGAAGCAAGGTAATTATGTTGACAAAAGCTGTCATCAAAGAGGGTTTCAATTATTTAGAAACCTTCTGTTAAGGAGGAGGGCATCACAGGTCTAGGCCACTGCACTCTGAAGACTTTGCTGAAGCAGAAGCCAGTGGAGTGGCCACTCCACCTCCTTGCTAAGCGCTGAGCTTTCACTGCCATTGGTTCATTGGTAAATTGGTTTCTGTACACAGGAAAATCAGTGGATGCAGGATAGTCTGATATGTAAGTAATAAAGTGGAATATCAGCTAGGAGAGAATAAGAAAAAAAAGCTGTCATGTTACTCTATGAGTTTGTGCAATGCTTCAATTCCACACTGATAAAGAATATTAACCAAACTTATTGGATAATTTTAGAATGTATCCAACCAACCTATTCAACTGCCCAGGTTATTCAACATTAGTCAAGCTGTTCAATAGTCCAGGCTCACCCTGAATTGCTTTTTCTAGCAGCAAGCAGAGAAAGCAAACTATCCCAAGGTCTAAACTTTAGTTTATTAAGCCAAAAATCAGAATATCTTTACATGCTACCTGCACACTGCTCAAAGAAAACCTTTCTATAGAGATGCCCGATATCTCCACATACAAGGCAAACAACAGAAAATTATCTCTGCTCAGAAAACCAAAGTGAAAGCATTCCAGTACTTAATACTAAAGGGGAAAAAAAATTATCAAATTATCTCATTTGTGGAAGCAGAAAAAATAATTCAGATCACCTCGAGATTTGCTGAATTTAGCTGAAAGAAGCTAGTGTTTGGTGTAACTGTTACCCTCCCCTTAACTTGCTACAAATCTCATTGAAGCTTGAACCTAGAGCGGTAATATTTGGGAACACAGCCAGAACTACATTTCTTTATCCACATTTCATGTATATTGTATAAAATTTCCCACTTCCTTCTTTTCATGTGACCTAAATAAAGAACTCTTGTAAGCAAAGAATAAGCTTTTTCTTTTTCTAAAAATACTTTACATTTTACCTATAAATAAGTAATAGTGAGATGAAGCATCTGGGCCAAGTTCACTGTACAAAAACTAGCTCAGCTATCCAAAAAAGAGAATAGATTCATTTAATGCTACCTTTAGTTTCAGAATGCACTTAAAGCTGTGCAATTCCTGGCGCTAACAGAAGTAAGTTAAAAATAAGGTGAATGAACTTAGCTCTTTCTTTTTGAGGTCTGCATGCTTTTGGATATTGTGTTTTCTGTTTCTCAAAACATAAGACAATACTGGAAAAGAATACTGGGGTAAAAGGACAGGCATTATGAGAGAGTCTGAGAAGAATCATGCAGAAGAGAATAGACTTCTATTATCCATTATGAGAAAATTTACACAAACGGTTAAAAAATTAAGAGCAAATTGAAAATAACTTCAAGACAATAACAGGAAAAGATGAAATAGAGTAGAAAGAGCAGAAACAATAGACACAAAGAGATGACTACTCAAAGTTCCTTATAAAAACTCATTCAATTTCACCTTCCTACTGATTAATGTATTTTGTATGGAGAACAGCACATTGCCCCAGAACTATGCACAAATACAAAATGTAGGGACCTTGTTCTCAGGCCATCATATACAAGTTGTACTATTTCTTCCCGTTCTCTATTCATCTGTTTCTACACCAGTTTCTAACCATGACTTCTATAAACCTCCTGAAAATCAGGCCAGAGTTTTTAATTGAATTTGTTATATTTCTTTTTAGTTTATTTCATTCTATAGACAGGTCAGTAATGGCAAAAGTATGTTCATAGGCTGTGTCAACATCATCTTTTCCAAGAAAATCAATGTGTTTTCATTGCTAGAGCAGGGAGAAAATAAGTTTAATACATTACATTCCTTTTCTCTTCATCATCAACCATAACAGTCTATTCAACATGGTCTAACTCTTCAGCGTTCCTTTGCATAACTTTCCATGCATACTGTAGCCCTGTTGAAATTGTTGCTTACTGTAATTGCTGGAGCAATCATGACAGCTTTACAATAGCAATAATGAACTTGTTGAAAGGATGCTAAACTTATTGCAAACTGATTAGAGAAGAAAAACAACCCCAAGACAGGGACCACATACTTCCTTTCACTTCTGCTGCCACTGAGGCAGAATTTTTCAAGTTTTTGAGTCATTTCAATTAACAAAATACCAGAAGCAAACATTAAAATAAGGCAGATAAGGGAAAAATCTTTTTAAATTAGTTATAATCCGAAATAAATAATCAAAATAAATCATATCAAATATCAAACATTATCAGTGAAACAACACCAACAATATCAGTCTTCATTGGAGATTTTTTTCTTAGAGAAAAAAACCTGAATGAAGCCTGAGAGAGTCTTCTGAGCAGGACTTGCTGGACTGGCCCATAAAAAATTGGTTACATGACCCAAAAGGGTTGTGTTATCATTCCACAGCTGTATCACGAAGTACTGCTGACAAGAAGGAAAATAATGTAAGAAATTTGACTTATAAACATACTTCTTCTGCTGGCACCTGGATTATTTAAGGCACTTAAAAAATGACAAGATGGCAGTCAGTTGATCCAAAGGGGAAAAATGTTCTTTAAATAGGGGAGAGTATGAGAAAATTCAAGGAAAAGTTAACAACCAGGACCTCAGGTCAGGAAATTACTCGAGAATACAAACTCAGTTTGCTGAAGGAGTATATGATCTTGGATGTTTCTCTGCAAAATGAAAGTCCATGGTGTCAGAGAGGCCTGAATTTGGATCATACACACTCCAGGAGAGTGCACTGTGGGGCCCTTTCTGGCTGGATGTCCCCCTTCTCCTTTTGCATCATTAAATCAACATTTTTCCAGAAAGAAAAAAAAAAAGAAAGAAATAAAAACATGCTGGTCTGCTCTGTTCAAACTATGTTTCTTGCTTTACTTGAAGAATTCTTGTGCCCTACAAAACATTTTGCTGTATTTCAATGCCAGTGAAAGTTCACTGCCCGAACTTGTCACATCTGCATATTTAGAGAGCAGGGAATCCTCACGCTACACCACCAAACAGCTACAAAGAAAAATAAAATTCTCTTTTGTATTCTCCATTCCCAGAAGTACAGAGACGAGCGAGGTGGTCTAAATGTGCTTCTGCAGAATAGTGAAAGGCACTGATACGTGTCTTTGAAAAGCCACTCCCCAATAGCCATGCTGCACAAGCTTGTATGTAGGAATGCTTGTGGATAAACAGACCGCAAGGGAAGGAATGAATGTACACCTCCTGGTTGAAGCTTCAGTCCCTCTCTGGAGTAACAGGATTACATCGGTTCTACTCACAGCCGTACTGCTACCATTCAGGCTCTCTGTATGCAGCACAGAAAAAGTCAATGAAATAGCAGGTGGTGAAGCATTTCAGTTATTAATTTCACATGAAATCATGGGCAACATCAATGACATATAAGGAAGCAGTCTGAACATGCTGTTTCCTTAGATTGCCAAAATTCACTTTACCGTGTACCTAGGGAAGTCTTCTTACCTGTATTATCATTTCCACAAAAATACTGAAAACCTGCAAGCTGACCTCCCAGTCTTTCGGGGAGGGGGGAGGGGGGGAAGTAAGTAAATTGCAAGAAAGAAACTTGTAGATGTCACTACCTGGAACTGGGAACTCACCTGGACATCCATAATCCATTTGGCTTTATATCTGATTAACTGATTCTGTTTTTCTCAAAAAAAGTAACAATCTAAGCTGATTCTGCTTCCTCAAAACAGCAGCAACTCAAATCCAAAATCTGCAGACAACAAAGGAAAAAATTCCCATCGATGTTAACGCATTAAGGACAGGACCAAAGGCACTTAACAGATAAAGCAGCTTATTTTCTAGGGGAAATTCCTTTTTAGTCCTTAAGTTCATTAGTGAGGAAATGAAAGGTTTCAGTGACTGCAAGCATGGAGCAAAACCTGAATATTAACTTGGGATTCTCTGCAGGCCCATCAGTGCAAAAGTTTTAAAAAGTCTTAAGTGCTTTGCTCAGCATCAAAAAGACACATTCTAATCCTGATCTTCAAGGTCACAAGCTAGTTGCCAAACTGCCATTTTTGTGCCTTAAAAGGAAAAATAAGTCTTGTGTTAGCATCTCATACTTGGTGTTAGCAGCCCTGAGATGTAACAATCAACCTCTGCTTTAGCTTCTGGAAACAATATCATTGTGCCACCAGATCCCTAAGCAGCAGTGTGCTTTTCTTCAGGCTTTGGAAAAGCAAAACTATGAGCGACTAAATAATAAATATCATAAAATAAATCTGGAGTAAAATGCAACCTCTTACATCTATGTGGCAGTAGGCGTTCCTATGTCTAGGGTGTTTTTTTGTTGAACACTGTCAGAAGCTAAATAATGTTCCCAAATCACCTGTTTTGCTAGGTTTAAAGAAGTATGTCCTAAATGCTGTCCTTGGTAAAGAACTAATAAACATCCCATGTTTTGTGAAACATTACTTTTCGTGTTCTATTTCCTGAGCTTCTGAAATTACTTTTGTGATGGGCAGCCACAGCTATTTGCATGAGGCACCCATATCTGGTTATGACTGAACACTGAAACCTCTTGACATGATGCCAGAATAAAAGCCCACATCCATTCCATGTGCACTGAATTCAATGATGTGACAGAAGTTATTTGAAAATACTATGTGTAATGAAATATACTACGCGTAACGAAATATACTATGCGTAACTAAATAAATTTCACTCATTTTATAAGAAAGATTTTGTCCTTGTGATTATTTACTGATGTAGCATCTAAAGCCCTGTAATTCTTATTTTACTGGCTGCTCCAAAGATGCCCAGGAAGCCTCAGAAGAGTTTAAGAGAGGAATCTCACCTATACCTTTATGACTACCATTTGTCCAATACAGGCCTCGTACGATCGTTAACTACCTTGCCTCTCCATAGGCTTCATTTTGAGAGGTTTTACAGAATGTTCTCCCATGATAACCTTTAATCATCCCAGTTTCCAAAGTAAGCAGGTCTATTTCTGGCTCAGCTCACAATGGGCCAAATTCAAACCACCTGCCCTACGCATGACCGCTCCTCCTGGGCCCTGATGGGACAACCTGCCTCGCCAAGACCTCCTGCACCAGCCACTTACCCGGGCCCTGCAATGCCCCAGGGTGAGTCAGAACAGGGGAGACATAATCTTCTTTACAGATCTGAAATTGCCTTTAATCGCATACTCCTACTTTTATTATCTGGCAGGTGTCCTTAGTATCTTCTGAATTCAGAGAGCGCAAACTGGCTGTGTAGGTGCATTCATGTTGGAGCAACTGCCAACGCAACACGAGGCAACCCCACAAGTATCTCTCTGCTTAAACTTCTCTAAGTATCTCGTCAACCTGTTCTTTAGAGGGCATTATAGGCTCCTTGCTAAATCTACTGTATACACATATTTTAGGCCACAGGAAATTTCTGTTCACAAGTGGATTCCATTTTATCCCTTTAACACCTATATTTGAACCTTTCCACTTTTAGATAGGGCTAATGAGCAAGGAATGGATACATATGCATTTGGATGTCAACAAGGTACACAGGAATCAGGATGTGAAAACTGATGTCTAGGGAACAAGCACTGGAATTGTTCCCAATGCTGAAGACCAGACACTTGGCAATATCTTATGAGAAATATCTAAATATATCTCCAATTCAAATCATAGATTCAGCAGAGGTTAGTATGATTAAGTATATAACATTATAAATTTTATTTCTAAATTAATGCTTTATTTTTTAATTACAACTAAAAGAAAATAAGTTCCTTACCACCTCTTGTTTTGATTTTATTTGTTAAATGTTCTTAATAGAACTTTTCAAACTAATCTTTAATCACTTTTCCTTGAATAGCTGCAGAATTTTTGAATGGCTGTTTGGATGCCAGCAACTCTGCCTAGAAGGACCAAATTAGCCTTTGGTCCTCATGCTGTTACATAGAAGTTTTCAACACATCTGAGCAGAATGCCCCAGGCATTTCCAAATACTCCCCGAAAGGACTCAGAACTGATTCTTTCACTTTTCTACTACTAATGAGATCTGGAGAGAGCTCTTTTGTCAAGCACGCTCTCTCCTGTCACACACAGTCTACATTGCTACACTAGATCTTTCTGACTTAAGCTGCACAAGAAATTCACTAGTAAGAAACATATTGTATGTCATTATGGTGTGGCTTTCTTAAAAAAATTTAAACATTAGTCATTCAGCACAGTAGAAAATAATCTGATGGCTTTTAATGGAGTATACTCATGTTGACACCAGAACTGACTTGGAAAATGAGATAATGTCTAATCATACCCATTATGTGTGACACAATCAGATGGGATTGATTTGACTAAATATAGATGTACACAATGCAGACATCTGCAACTGAGCTAGGCACCCCAAACCTCCACCACAGTTGACGGACAGAAATAAGCCCTTCCACAGCATGATTCATCGCCCCAAGTAAATGTCTAAATTGAATTGCACATTAGAAGTGCCTGTTTATCCCCATTGATTATAAAATAAGCTAAGCATGCCTAGTTGAGATGTAGATACCTACATATACTTCACTAAAGTTATGTCACAAGATTAAGACTTTTTCATGTTCTGACTCAGGTTTACACTAATTAGTCCAAGAAAGGTAATACCTCTATCCACAAACCTTACCTTGCCAACATCCTTAAATCATTCTGACTATAACAATGTTGCCTCTGGAACCTGAAGGATACTCATTTTTCAAATTGTGCCTCTATATATAAAGTAGAATACATAGAATTATGCTTGAAGTCGTACCAGAAATCTGATTTAAAGCACGGATTCCAGAGGTTTACATAAGAACCAATGCCCTCTTAAAAACAGTTTCTGATATTCAAGCTAAGCTTTTGCAAAAGGTCAAATAATGGCATGAAAATTCCCCAGGCAGTTGCATTTGTACCATATCAGCATAAGCTAGATAAAGCCAAATATCTCTTTGGATCTGATCCAAGTGTTCTTGAATTGTGTGGGAACTGGTCTGGACCTTTAATGGTCAAAAAGAGTCTGAAAAGTCCCGTGATGAGATGAAATAATACTATCTGTTCGGAAGAGATGAGTCACTACTAAGATAATCAGCCATCTTACTTTAGTTACCACACTGTATTAGTGTATGCATCAATGCTAAAAAAACCAACAACAACAAAAAACACCCACAACCAGCCAACCACAAAAGAAACCAAACCAAAAACCCCAACAAGGATAAAACTCTTACTCCATCAGAGACAAAAGTTTAAAAGTTTTGCCGCTTACTTTAATGAGGCTGGGATTTTGCTGTATGAATTGGTGATGATCAAAATTACAACTCTTAAATGTATTCTGCTTTGCTGCGCTTTGTAAAACATGAGTCAATCTCTATTAATTTAGAAAAAAAATTGCATAACGCAATTTTGGTAGAGGTGAGTACTTGATTTTAACCCTGTAATTAAGATATAAATGTTCACAGATAACCGGAGTTTTAAGAGTTGTACTGACTTGTAACAACTTACTGGTGTATATTTTACTAGACTTCTACAGGAGATAAAGACAACTGATGAATTCTAAGTGAATTCCTGAAAGAAAATTTAAAATGTGATTACCAACACAAACTGGCAAGAGTATAAACTTTGTCAATTAATCAATCAACTAGTATATAATACTCTGATCCTGTTTTTAAAATGTTCTTTAATTTCAAACTGGAGATTTCAAAAGCAGGTTTTTTAGTTTACAATTTTCATGTTAGGACTCTGGCTTCAGCAGGTAAGTACAAAGAACAATTGGAAAGTTTTTAAGATTCATCTTTTCATACAAATAACTTCTATTACATGAGGCTGGATTTGAATACATCCAGTGTTTCATGGTAATCAAAGAACAAGCAGCAATAAACAACAAGTAATAAAGTATGAGACTGAGGCAATGAGAAAGTTAACACTCTTTTACTCCCACAGTACATTCACAGTACATTCACACCTGAAAAGTGAAGGCAGGTTTCTTGAACCTTCCCCAAAACCATTCCCTGAGGATTACATAGCACCAGTCAGATTCTGTGGTAACAAGATATAAGGATTTATACTTCTGTACAACCAATTCAGAAGCACTCTATGCTATCAAAAAATGTGGAAAAGATCCTTGCCTAGCTAAAAATGTCGTACTTCGTGGAAGTTCAAGAATCTAACTTCGCAATTATTAGTAGCCTCTTGGTCTGTATTCATAAGAAATTACTCGTCATTCTCATTTTAATTCTGCAGGTATTATTAGCATACATGCCCTTAATGTTTGTGCCTGTCTACAAAATCAGGTATTTCATACGCATAGTGTCGATGCCTTGCTGCTCAAAGAGTTGCAGTCAACCGCTCGATGTCCAAGTGGACAGCAGTGACAAATGGTGTTCCTCAAGGGTTGTGGTACTGGGACCTGTACTGTTCAATATCTTTGTCAGTGACGTGGACGGTGGGGTTGAGTGCACCCTCAGCAAGTTTGCTGATGATACCAAGCTCTTTGGTGAGGTAGACACACTGGAGGGGAGGGATACCATCCAGAGGGACCTGGACAGGCTGCAGAGGTGGGCCCAAGCCAACCTCATGCAGTTCAACAAGGCCAAGTGCAAGGTCCTACATCTGGGTCAGGGTAATCCCAAGCACAAATACAGGCTCGGCGGGGAATGGCTGGAGAGCAGCCCTGAGGAGAAGGACCTGGGAGTGCTGACTGACGAGAAGCTCAACATGAGCCAGCAGTGCGCGATCGCAGCCCTGAAGGCCAACTTTATCCTGGGCTGCATCAGAAGAAGTGTGGCCAGCAGGTCAAAGGAGGTGATTCTGCCCCTCTACTCCACTCTCGTGAGACCCCACCTGGAGTACTGCATCCAGCTCTGGAGTCCCCAACATAAGAAGGACATGGACCTGCTGGAGTATGTCCAGAGGAGAGCCATGAGGCTGATCCGAGGGCTGGAGCACCTCTCCTATGAGGAGAGGCTGAAAAGAGTTGGGGCTGTTCAGCCTGGAGAAGAGAAGGCTCCAGGGAGATCTTATTGCAGCCTTCCAGTACCTAAAGGGGGCCTACAGGAGAGCTGGGGAAGGACTTTTTACTAGGGCATGTAGTGATAGGATGAGGGGGAATGGGTTTAAACTGGAAGAGGGCAGGTTTCGATTAAGCATTAGGAAGAAGTTTTTCCCTTTGAGGGTGGTAAGGCACTGGAACAGGTTGTCCAGAGAGGTTATTGAGGCCCCATGCCTGGAGGTGTTCAAGGCCAAACTGGACATGGCCTTGGGCAACCTGGTCTAGTGGTAAGTGACCTTGTCTATGGCAGAGGGATTGGAACTTGATGATCTTCAAGGTCTTTTCCAACCTAAACCATTCTACGATTCTATGATTCTATGAGTATGTATACACAGTCTTTCACATGTGGATGCCAGCTTGACCTGAACTTGCTTTTAGCTCATAAATGCCATTGGTATGGTGCAGCATTTGGGTTACAAGCTCAGCTGGAAGCCAGATGGCTCAGAGTAAACTTTTAGGTTAGCCATGGTTACTCAGCTTTGCAGTTTGTGCAGGTTCACATCAGGCCAGCTCAGAAAGTCAGCAGAACTAATGCTCGCCTGCAGGCAAAGATTATACAGATGCCAGAATATCATTTTTGATGTCCATTAATGTGTCTGCCCAAGAACTTCAATGTGGCTGTTTCTACTACACGAGAAAAAAGGAGAATCTCCAGTGACTAAAGGTGTATGCTCTACTCTTCTTCTACCATTACCTTAATTTAATAAAGGCAATGAACTGTTACTTATCTATAACATACTGATTACAATCTTTTGCCCCTACCAAAATACTCATTTCCTTACAGTTTTGTTTTGATTTCACATTTAAAAACATTTTCAAAGCCTTTGTTTCTTCTTACTGCTCTATTTTTCCACTCAACCAGTGCTTACCTTCATGAACAGGTGGAAGACTGCAAATTACCTACACGGGAGGATTCAAATGACCCAAAGGATCTTTACATGGCCATTAGTTAGGATGAAATTACTGTGCTGTCCTTTTTGGATAACTTTTCCTCAGTTTCTGTTTTATTTTCTAGAAAATATCTTAACGTATCATTTAACAGTTGTAGACTTAGAGATATTTTTGGCTGAAATTTCAATTTCTTTCAATTGCATTAATTTTCCATTCTTCAAACTCCTTCCTGTTTACAGAATCTACAAGTTTCACATATACATTACTGCAGACCCCTCCCTTCTTTTATTAAGTTACAAACTATCTTTTAATTCTAAAATAATATTTACATTTTTACACTGCAAACAGCTTGTCCAGAAGAAAACAGATGGCTAATTTTTTCTAATAGGTGTAAATCTGAACTGATTAAAAAGGAATTAAAGATGACTGGAAAAAAAGCTGCTGCTGCTTCTAGTAGAAAGGACTATTTTGTTTTAGGGACATTATACATTCATAATGGCTGTAAGACCTCAGGCTTTTTTGTCTCCCTCTCCTCTCAAATCCATCAATAACAGCACAGTATTCTTTCCCCCTGTTTGTTTCGTTCCATTGCTTGATTTTGGAAATATGGGAGGGGGAATCTTGTCATTCAGCTAGCCATGTTTCCTGGGATATGCAAGGTTTGTTATTTGTTTTGGAAACACAGGAGCTTTATTAGGGTTATTCTTGGGCATCTGCTCTCTCCACATTTTTCTTTCAGGACCCAATGTGCCTTTTTCAATTTTTTGTGAGTACCCAGGAGTTTCACAAAACACCTGCAAACATAATCAGTAGGTACTGGGAATCAAAATGAGATTTTTATTTTTTTCTCCCTTGTAAACCTGTTGATCACAAAGTTACCACGTTTGCTTATGTGTCTGGACAGCAACTCAAAGGGTTCCTGCTCAATGACTACAGTCCTAAGGCTATGTCTGTACTAATAAATGAATAAGTGCCAGGGAACGTTCCTGGGCAGCAGAACTCCGTCGTCTGTACAGCTAAATTGTTAACATGGTCCCTGGTATGCTTTTGGGCTCAGGCAGCTAGCACTCCCAAATATTCCCACGCACTGCTCAGGAGCTAACCCAGGCCAAAGAAAATTTCCATTAGGTAGTCTGAATGCTGCCACCCTGTTTTGGTAACTAACAGAGTTTAATAGAAGGTCATGGGCTGTTCAGCATCAGCTCATATCAGTGGCCCCAATATACTTCATTTTTTAGTGTAGATACAGACTTAGAGCTCTTCCCAGTTCCAAGATGTGCATCCCACTGATACTACAACTCCACATGAGATCAAGACCCAAGAACTCATAATTTTCTTCAGATTTCACATTCTCAGCATAATACAATTATTTCAGCTCGTTTCCTGTATTAGAAGGTAAGAGTCTGTATCTTCTTGGCAAATTACTTGTATTGCAGGCACTTGAAGACTATCTTTCTCTCCAGGACTGAGCATACCAGAGGCAGCACATTCACCTTCCCTGTGATCCAACAACTCACTGCACTTGGCATATGAGATCATGAAGTATAAATGAACAAAACAGTATAGCAATATGAAAGCAGAGAAATGAATGAGCTTCATCCGCTCTATCTGGGATCCCATTTAAAAGGAGCTTGAGAAGAATACATACGTTGCCTTGGAGGCACATCATGCTCTTTACTTCCTTTATAGAATGCTGTTTATCCACTCCATAGCTTTTACTATATATTACCAATTACTGTCGTATTTTCAATTTATCTTCCCGTTTCCTTCAGAAAAGTTTGCAATTTAAATTCTGTGTTTTTCTTTTTCTCTTTTATGCCTCTATTACTGGTCTGAATTTTGATAGCGATGTGGGAAGTCAGTGATTTGGGAAGCTGATGACTTTCACTGCAGCTGTTCTTTTCTGGTTATAGCAAGAGCCATCAGCCCTCTGCTTTTCAGATTATTTAATCTGTGTAACTTCTGTGTTTCAGTTCACTTAATTTGGTGGTTTTGAGGGGCTTTTCAAGACTCACCATTATCCATCTACCAAGTTTTTCTATCCTCCACAATCAACTAAATATTAGACTGATGAGCCTTGTTTCTGTTACTATTTGAAGACTTTAGCTACGACCTGTCTCAACATCCCCTTTCAGAATATTTTCTGGTGTACCTGTTTTTAACAAGAGGAGTATCCGTACTATGTACAACAATAAGAAGACAATCTGTGTTTACCAAGCGTAGCACAAAGAAACAGTTTATGAACCTCACATGTGTCTTGACCTGTGGATGATAGTTCTTTCAGTCATGATACAGCTGCTACTTAGATCTTCAGGAAACCTCATTCCATGATCCTTTGCACAGAAGCAATTTTCATCTTCTGCAAACTAGTATTTCTACATAGTTCATACAGCCAACCTCCCATTAGCAGCATATCAGGGCTCTGAGACTACAAAGAACGAAAAAGCTGTGACAAAATGCACAGTGGGAGTGTGCTGCAGAAACATATAGTTTGCACTTGCACAAAGCCAAGCTAGAGCTAGCATTCTGGATCAATAACTGAAGTTATTGAGTCCACAGGACTCCTGCAGTGTTCCAGTAGCCTGGGATACATGAGAAATTACTCCAGCAATGGAGCAAACATGGGCCAGTAAATACATATCATGCAGTATCCAGCTACTTTCCAGAACCCTGGGATACATGAGAAATTACTCCAGCAATGGAGCAAACATGGGCCAGTAAATACATATCATGCAGTATCCAGCTACTATGTCTCTCCAGCAACGCTGACTGGTGCCAAAACAGTCATTCTGCAGGAGCCAGCTTTGATCTGTCCTGGCTTACAAGCTCCAGTTCACTACAAGCCATGGCAGAGTAGGATAACTTCATCCACACCGAGGTGCCCATCATTGCAGAACTACATCAATACAGAGATTTAAACTTCAGCACTACAAAGCAAAAACTTTCTAAGCAGTTTTAATAAACTTATAGAGAGGGTACCATATAGAAGGGTACTGTTTAAGAAGTGCCATATGAAGGAGTTAATGGAAGTAAAACATTCAGTGGAAATACTGCAAATAGTAAAAAAATAAAATAAAATAAAATAAAATAAAATAAAATAAAATAAAATAAAATAAAATATTTTTTAAAATTGTAAATTCTACCTAGAACACTGTGAATAACTATCACAGCGTAAATTCGTAAGTGTTCCTCAGGCCAATTTCTCTTTTCTGTTACTGTGACATATTTTATTAGGAGGACTCAAGAACACATTTATACTTCTATCGTAGAACTATAAATACATTCCCTTTCAGTGTATTGTCAGAGATTATTTTTTTCAATGGTTATATTGTGGCTATAATATCCAGCTAAATTAAACTGTCATAGGAGATGTATCTATTAAGAATAAGTCAAAACTCAGCATCGACTAAACTGCAGGGAGTTACGGCTCCCTCCCAACTTGCATATGAGAGTTTCTTTCCTATGTAACCAAATGAAGACAGGAGGGGTGTGGGGAAGGTGAAGAGGGGGAAAGGACACTGTGATCCTGGAAGCTTCCAGGGCATGTTTTAGATGCAGGGCTTTGAAGTGCGCATTGACCAGTGCAGAGAGAGTAAAAGAGCATCAGCTACTTCTTCAGGCTTTTCTTCTAGAATCAGCATGGGGCAAACTTCAGTGGAAAACTTTTGGAGGAAGAAAAAACAGTATAGCAAGAGAGGTATTGGGGGATCAGACAGATCGCTTGTCTCTTACCAGCAATGAACTCTCTATTTACAACTTTCTAAGGTCAGGACTGGCTGAGTGCTTGGGGGAACACACACAGACACACTCTCTAAACAATTAAATTTCTGTATCATTTGTTCTGTATCCTTCCCCTTTTTAGAGCTAAGGAAAGTCTGCTTTTGCATCAGCACTAGCTGGTAAAGTGTATTTCACAATTTTTGTCAACTGTTTGCATTGCAGGCCTGTGAGACTAATCCTCAGCTCCATCTACACTAGTAAAAATGCCAATGAATATTTCAGGTCACTAATGCCAGTTGGCATCTAGTAGCCCACAACTATGACCACTCTTCTCAATTCCAGTAAACTCTCTCACTATTAAAAACAGAGTGGCTGCATGAAAACCAACAACTGGGAACAGTTCCAGCAACACTCTTAATTCCCAAACTGTGAAGGGAATTGTTTGGGAGACTGTGGATGGCTTAAAGCAAAAAGCACGCCAGGGAACTTTCCAACTTGTTACTCACAAACAAAGAATTGGTTAAAGATAGGAAAGTCAATGACAGCCTTGTCTGCAGGGACTGTGAGGTTGTGCAGTTCAAAACTCAGAGAGAGGCAGCAAGACAAACAGCAAAATAAGAGCCTGGGACTTCAGGAGAGCAAACATGAGCTTGTTCAGAGATCTGCTTGGTAGTGTCCTGAAGGAGGGCAAATAAGTCAAGAAGAACTTGTTGATCTTCAGGACACCCTCCTCAAAAGTAAGAGAACAGTCAGTCCTTTGTGATGTACCAAAAGTCAAACAAGCATGGTAGACAGCCAGCATGGATGAACAACAAAGTCCTGACTGACCACAGGTGCAAAAAGGAAGCACAGGGATAGTGGAAGAAGGAGCAAGCTATTTGAGTGCAATACAAAGCTACTGCCCAACTACACAAGGATGGAGTTAGGTAAACCAAAGTTCAGGTAAAATTAAAATTAGCAAAGGATGTGAAAAGCAACTAGAAAGGCTTGGTGAAAAATGGTGAAAAAAGAAGACTAAAGAGAACGTGGGTCCATTATTCAATGGGGCAGTGAACCTAGTGGCATGAATAAGTCTGAGGTACTCCCTGTTTTCTTTGCCTTGGTCTTTACTGGCAAGGTTTGTCATGAAGCCCCTCAGATGCTTGAGTCAATAATCAGTCTGGGGGAGTGAAGCATTATCTACGTTACAAGAAGATTAATTTGATATACATAATTCCAATGGACATCAGACACATCCAAAGTTGCTGAGGGAGCTCTCCAATACCATTGCAAGGTTGACCTCTACTATCTTGGAAAGATTCTGGCAATTCGGAAAGGTTCCTGATTCTTGATGGCTAGAAAATGGCAAATGCCACATCCATTTTCAAAGCAGGGTTTCCCTAGAGGTAGGATATGCAGAGCTGTAGGTGAATTAGCCCAATCTCAGTTCCTCAGGAAGGCTACGTGGCAAATTCTCCCAGAAGACATTTCCAGTACATGAAGAATAACATGGTGATTGGGAATCATCAGCATCAATTCACTAAACATCAAATCATATCTGACCAATTTAATTGCTTTCTGTGACAAGATGATGGGCTCACTGCACTGAGGTAGAGCAATGGCTGCCACTTACCTTGATTTTAGCGAGGCCTTCACATGATCTCACAGTAAGCAGACAAAATGCCAGGACATTTGGGCTCAAAGGGTAGCGATAAGCACTGTGAAGTCAAACTGCAGCTGGTGACCGCTGCATCCCTCCAGGAATGATGCTAGTGCCAATGGCATCTAATGTATGACACAGATGATGAGACAGAGTGCACCTTTAGCCAAGATGATGGAAGTGTTTGATACGCTGCAGGCTAGGGCTGCTATTCAGAGGGTAGACTAGGGAAACGGGACAACTGGACAATTGTAAACTTCAACAAAGTCAATTGTAAAGCCTTATGTCTGGGATAGATTAACTCAATGTAACAAGCAGGACAGAAAACAGCTTTCCAGGAAGGGTCTGAAGGTCCTCAATGTGAAGACGACTTAGCAATGCGCCCCTGTGGCAAAGGCAATCAACCATGTACAACGCTGTATCAGCAGAAGTGCTAGCAGCAGGTCAACAGAAGTGATCCTTCCCCTTCATTGGGCACTGGTGAGGCTCTGTTGGGCACATCTGGAGTGCTATGTCCAGTTCTGGTCTCACCAGGACAAAAAGAAGACATGGACATAATGGGCCAAGTCCAGCAAGTGCTGAAGGGTGCTGGAGCACAAGAAATGAAAGCAGAGATTGAGGAAACAGTGCTTGAAGAAGAGAAAGTGGAGGTGGAGATCTTACTGCTTTCTACAAAGACCTACTGGAAGGATATAAAGATAACTGAGCCAGACACATCTCAGAAGTGCACAGTGAAATGGCAATATGCAATACGCAGAAGCTGTAACACAGGAAGTTCAGATTTGGTATAAAGACAGAATTCTTCCCTGTGGCATAGACTGTCCAGAAAATTAGTGGAATCTCCATTGACACTGTCTCCCATAACATCCTCATTAGGAAGCTGAGGAAGTATGGGCTAGATGAGGTGACAGTGAGGTGGATTGGCTGCGGGAAAGAAGTCAGAGGGTTGTGATCAGCGGCACAGAGTCTAGTTGGAGGCCTGTAACCAGTGGTGTCCCCCAGGGGTCAATACTTGGTCCAATCTTGTTTAATATATTCATTAATGACCTGGATGAGGGGACAGAGTGTATCCTCAGCAAGTTTGCTGATGATACCAAACTGGGTGGGGTGGCTGACACCCCAGAGGGCCGTGCTGCCATCCAGCGTGACCTGGACAGGCTGGAGAGCTGGGCAGAGAAGAACCTAATGAGGTTCAACAAAAGCAAGTGCAAGGTCCTGCACCTGGGGAGGAAGAATGCAAAGCACCAGTATAGGTTAGGGGTGGACCTGCTGGGAAGTAGCTCAGAGGAGAAGGATCTGGGGGTTGTGGTAGACAGTAAATTATCCATGACCCAGCAATGTGCTCTTGTTGCCAAAAAGGCCAATGGAATCCTGGGCTGCATAGGGAAGAGTGTGGCCAGTAGGTCGAGGGAGGTCATTCTCCCCCTTTACTCTGCACTGGTGAGGCCACAACTGGAATACTGTGTCCAGTTTTGGGCTCCCCAGTTCAAGAGGGACAGGGAACTGCTGGAGCGAGTCCAGCAAAGGGCAACTAAGATGATTAAGGGATTGGAGCATCTGCCTTATGAGGAAAGGCTGAGAGAGCTGGGTCTCTTTAGCCTGGAGAAGAGAAGGCTGAAGGGAGACCTTATTAATACTTACAAGTATCTAAAGGGTGGGTTGAAGGAGGATGGAGCCAGGCTCTTTTCAATGGTTCCCAGTGACAGGACGAAGGGTAACGGGCACAAGTTAGAACACAGGAAGTTCCGTTCAAATACACGGAAAAAACTTCTTCACAGTTTGGGTGACAGAGCACTGGCACAGGCTGCCCAGGGAGGGTGTGGAGTCCCCTTCTCTGGAGATTTTCAAGACCCGCCTGGATGCAGTCCTGAGTAATGTGCTGTAGGCAATCCTGCTTTGGCAGGGGAGTTGGACTAGATGATCTCTAGAGGTCCCTTCCAACTCTGAAACTCCGTGATTCCGTGATTTCTGGAGACTTAATCTGTTCAAACTCAGCTGAACAATCCCATGAGCGACATGATCTACTTGGACCTTCTCCAAGCAGGGGTTTTATCTAAATGACCTACACAGGTCCCTTTCAGCCCACACTGTTCTATGATTTGGTGACTCCATGAACAATTTAATAGTATAGGCTATCACATTCCAGTAACCAGGAAAGTTTCCAGAAGCTGTTTAATTTACCATTATAAAGGTAGCCGCCTCCCTTTCCACGTAGAAAATGAATAAATAAGTATATTTTGAAAGTGCAGAAGCATAACAGGAACTGTTTCTGAGAGGGAACTTCTTTTGCAAATGATTAATTAGGGACCCAGTCATCACAGGCAAATTTGTGGTAATAAATTATTAGAAGTCAAGAAAAAAGCTCTTGAGAAAAGACTGAAGGAACTGGATTGTTTATTCTCAATCTGGGAAGACTCACTATACAAAAAAGTTTTCAGGCAGGTAATGTTTCAAAGAGCAAAGGAATAACTATTGGCTTGGATTAGCCAAGGAGGTACATCAAGAAAAACTAAAAGTTAAACATTTGGAAACCAGAACTCAACACTCTTGTTGCCTTCTGCTAAACCAATTCCTTCAATTACAACAATCTTTTCCAACTTAACAAATAATTTCCTGTATGATATTATATTAAATACTTTCTTGAGTTCTGGTAAATGAACTTCATTGTCCTTCCTATTCATATACAATGAGTCTTGCACTAGACTGCAATGCATTTTATTTCATTTTGTCTAGTTATTCTTTCCCTCAAATTTTTTTCTAAAACTTTGTGCACTATTCTTAAAACAGGGTTAGTACATCAGTCATTCACCAGTCATGAAATATCACTCCTATTTGATAGATCTATTAAAAACTGAAATGGCAAAGGAAAGATTGCCATTAGAAACTGGAAGTTCCTGTTAGCCTTGGAAAAAATGATTGTAATATTTTCCCTATTCCTTTCATAACATGTTTTGATTCTACCAACGTGAAATTTCATTTTAAGAAACAGTTTTATAATTATTCTTCTGAGCTTCTATCTGACTGAAATGTAGTTTATATTTTATTGATCATACTTCATAATTTCATTTCAACCATCTACCCAGTTTTTTGTTTACAAAACATTTGAAGAGCAACAGGAAATTAAAGTTATGTATTTCAGATCAAATTGCCTGAGTTGGGAAAATGAGAACCTTGTGAATAAATGGAAAGGGAAATGGTTATAATATAAGAAGGAAGTAGAATGGCAAAACAAAAATAGTAGATTACAGCAGGATATATTTCAAGAAACAGTAAATAAGGTCTTGGAAAAAATCTCTAAAAGGAAAAGGGGTTAACAAGAATTAGGAGATGATTAAAAATAAAGCAAATTATTATGTGAACAAATATATGTTTTTCTGGCGTGAAAGATAAAAAGGTTAATAGATGATCTTGACCAAACCATAGGCCTTTCTGTATACATGAGGGGAAAGGACTGCAAACAAAAGTGACATCTTGCTAACAAAGAATACAAACACAGTAAGAGAATATAGAAACAGAAGGGGGGGGGAGGGGGGGGGATGAAATTCAAACAGTTTGGAGGTGTCTGAAGAGTAGTTGGAGATTATTCCAAAAACACATTAATAGAAATCAAGGAACCAAGACAAGTCTTGGTCCACTACTCCACCACAAGGGAGAGAGCTAGAGTAGATGAGTCTAAGAATCCCAAAGCAATTAATGTACTGCTGGCATCAGTCTTCACTGACCTTTAATTTAGAAAAGATAATAAAGGGATAAAAAGATAACGGGATCCTATCACAATCAATAGTATTAAAAAGAGAAAAGACTAAATTACTCAGCAAAGATTCACAATCAAAATGCAAAGATATAGATAAGAAAAAGGCTATGAAGGCTTTATTTTGGAACAGACACTGCTCAGTGTGTCTTATTTCAACTGACACAATGGAGTAAAAAATGGCAGAGTTGAGCCTCTCATAAGTCTTATTCTACTTGTTGAACCTACTTAAGATGTTCAAGCTTGTTTCAAGATGAAAGAGCTTCTAATTTTAATGGGCTCCCTAGCTCGGTGTTCTACATGAGCCTTTGACTTTTCAATACCCATGTGAAAATGCGTTACAGAGCCTTTCTATTGTGAAGCGGCAACAAATTCACAGAAGTTCAAATATTCAATTTTATTTGCCTGAAAGATTTATATAAATACATCTAATGTATACATTTGTGTTAACACTACCACTGACATATGCTGTGCTTTGCGTTTCTATACAGTTATCTAAATAACATATTAGCTAAATAACATATACATAGTAAGTACAATGTCAAATGGGGCACATGAGCTTCACCACACACTCACACTGTAACTGACAGAACCAGAAACCCCTGGGGTACAGTTCCCCTATTTCACACTATTTTACACATCTTAAGAGTTTTACATTCAGGTTGATGTAAACTATGCACCAAAAATGACTGTTTCTCTCTACTGATTATGATGGGACCATAGGGTAACTCCAGTGGTCTAATTACTTATAACAATGATCAAGTATATTATGTGCAACACACTACAAGCTGTCTTTTTTAAGGAAAGCGACGACAAAAGTGATGTCCAGTGATGATGAAAGCTCAAATCAGGAAACTGCTCTTTGAAGACACCCATGATTGGTTTTATAACAACTAAGCTCTGCTAATTATTACTGTATTACCATTTAAACCACTATAACTGTCTGATATTTTCAGTCTGAATACATGTCACTCTTCTAAGAATTTTCTGGGACCTCTCAATGTAGCACTTCAGCATCTTTGAGTAGTTCACCAAATGATATAATCAACATTGCCAGATACACTTCACTCTCTCTCACCTTCATTCATAGTCAAGTTTTTGACAACTGTTGCAGATCTGTCAAATTTCACACCCTTAGCATGACATTCATGCCTTGACTCCACTCTCAGGCTTCTCTCCCAGGCAGTGGCCCATGGGGCCACTGACCTCAGAAGTCTGTGGGGTCTCTGCTTCTTCCAAACCCAACGTCCCCGAAATGTCATTTGTATTTCTGCTGCTTAACAAGAAGCTCAATGAGAAACACTGTACCTGACGTCTTAACTGGGTAATAATGAACAAACTTTTTCCTCAAGTATTACATAGATTAGAGCTATATGCTGAGTCTGGTTCTTCCCAACACAAGCAAAAGGAACAGAATCAGTCTTGCAAATGAGAAGTAGGACCTATTTTAATTGAAAGTTGTCCCAGTTTCTGTGCAATGTGCAGTAAATACTGTAAACTTTAAATAAGTGCCGTATGTGGAAAAACACTTCCACACAGCTTATAATTAACGGTTCCATTTTTAATTATTCTGTTAAGTGAGATGATGCCTTCAGGGACTAAACAAGAATTTTGGTCATACTGAAATGTACATTTCAGAATAAAGAAAGCATAGACAATATCTGCTACATTAAACTTGCCCTAAGATAAGGATGTCAAGAATATCCATTTGCCCCGAGCTGAAAAACTTCACCTACTCTAGAAAAAAAAAAAAAGAACATCTATCTGGTTCAGAAACCCCCAAAATCAAAATTAGATCAACTCACAGTATAGAAATCATTAATGAAAGCTCACAGCTTGTAAGTGTTCCATACATCTTCAGATGTAATTTCAAAATAGAGAATGTTTCAGTGTTGTTCACACTTGAAGGTCACCAGTAACTCTCCTTGAAGTTATTACACTTGTGACTGAAAAAATATAGCTGAGTACTGAATTGCTGACACATCAGTATATATAATTTTCAGATTCAGTACAAATTTTGACAGAATGCATATAAAAAAAAACACTGCTATGATCACACACAGGCAACATTATCAAACCTTGAGGCTCATTTTAGCAAATTCATCTGTAATTCTCAACATTGGAAATCTCATAAATCCAATGATGTCAGATGCAAATTTCAAAGGCATTTATTCTTACAGTAGTTACAACTGCCAATACAATACAATACAATATGTTCCAAATTCTAAAAGTGATGTTACAAAACAAACATCCATAACCAGAAAGACTAATCTTTCTAATTTTAAAACAAATATACTATTTGGGTGCTTTACATGTATGAAAAAATGGCTTTTCGAAGTTCATAACAATTGGTTAAATATTTTTTAATATTGTCCATCCATACAAAATTTGTTCAAACACTGCTCTTTTCCCCCAATCAATGTCACAAATAGGGGTGATCTCCAAATGGTACAAGATGTTAGAAAACCACTGATCTTTCCCCCAGTTATTCTGACATGCATAAAACCCTGATTATCACCATAATATTTATCGGTTTCTCACTTAATTGCCTGTAGCACTATCCTAAGGAACTGTTTCTGTAAATTGATAGGAACTGTAAAGATAACCATGAAGATGTCTGAACTGTCATTAAAGAAAATGGATCACAGTAAAGTTTTGGTTTTTTTTTTTTAGTTTCACAAATTACAAATCATCCAGTCATACTTAATTGCTAAAATGCAAATTGTTAAGGTTCTCAAATCAAAACAAAACAACCCCCACAACACACACACACAAGGCAGTCTAATCAGTAAGAATGAAAGTCATCCAGGTAATGAGGAATCTACTCAGACTTTCAGCCTACGCAATGACAAGCCAACTGGTAAATATCTGGAGTAGCACAGAAAACATATCACATGTTTTATAACCAGAAAAGAAAGTCTTATGTAAGTACAGCAATACTTGGTCAAATCCTGTTCACCTGCAATAAATAAACTGAAGAGATGCCAGATGGCTAAATTAAGCTGAAACTTACTTCTCTGTAATACAAAACACAAATTTCAGGGC
Organism: Vanellus vanellus; assembly: GCF_965231255.1. Taxonomy (NCBI): domain Eukaryota; kingdom Metazoa; phylum Chordata; class Aves; order Charadriiformes; family Charadriidae; genus Vanellus; species Vanellus vanellus. Next base: position 207,615,599 of record NC_138905.1, on the reverse strand, counting down.
TACTTCGGGAGAGCTACAAAACTACAGCACTGGTGTTCCCATCTTCACTATCTGTCTTCTGTAAGAATAGGTACGTTCTGGCAGTAGATACTTCAACAACTTGACTACAGCGAAGATACATCTATGCTTTTAAACACTTCCTCAAACGTATTCAGGTTTGGGTTTTAGTGCTTAAGAACTCTCATTTGCTCTTCTAAATTAAAGGAGCAGCCAATTTGTTTCCTGTAGTTGGCAGTCCTAATTTTCAAATTCTCGTTCTTCAACTACGCATGAAACACTGCGATTCTCTCCGTTGACTCTGCTGTCAGTTAACACTAGTACTCAGCGCTGACATGTTTAAATTGTCTCAGGTAGCAAAAAGAAAGCATCCGTGTTAAATTCATTCTCATTCTAATATCTTACAGTCAACAGAACCTCTTAGCAGATAAAGTCCAACGGCTCATCTATGCCAAATCATCGTTCAATCTCTATTTATACAAATTAACTTGTGTTTCTACACCCTTTTAATTTTGAAAACTGACAAGTTCTTTAAAGCTTTATAACATGCTTTATAAAATTCACAAAGAGCAACAGGTTAGTTCAATATATGTATAATAGCTCTTTGCCTACCCATCTTCCTAACATATCATACAGACACTGTTCAGTAATATTAAATACCAGAACTTCAATTAATTTGTCTTGCAAAATTTCTAACTCATATTATTATCAACTGGATGAAATGACATTCAAATAAATACTACAGAAAACTTAATTTATTGCTCCCCAATGTAATAAACCATAAAAGAAAAATAAGTATGAGCATGATTGAAATGACTTACAAGCACAGAATCCCAGAATCATGTTCAGGAATGTGATGTAAAATACACACTAAGAAAACTAAAAAAGTTGTTTTAATATATTTTAAACTATCTTTTTCTTTAAGCACTGCACAATGAAAATACCACACGTGAAACCAGAAAAAAAATATTCTTGTAGGAGTAGAAGAGTAGTAAAATATTAGAATGGGTTCTTTCCATTTCCTTGCCTGTAGCTAAAGTCTAAGTTCATAAAAGAAGCTCTGTGGTTTTCACTTAGGAACACACTTTAGCTGCATTAAAACCATTAAGACCTAATCACAAGCTCAAGTGCTTTCTGAATTGGAGGAGTCTTAAATATGTGTTCAACCTTACAGGTAGGCTTAGATAATTTACATTTTCATATTATTTCCAGTGTTCCCTACACCTTTTGTGTACAAATGAATTCAAAAGCAAAAGAAGGTTCGACAGAGCTGTGATTTAAACACATATAATCACATTTGTCAAAACAAACTAATAGTTGTCAAGTGTCTTATAGTCCTCTCATTTTTTTAAACTACTAACAACATTTTTCCTGGTCAGAAATTAATCACTGTTCTGTTTGAAAGGAGCCCCCATATACACAGATAGCCTCAGCAGAGTCACCAGCTTCTGCAACACTGCCCGTCTCCTCCCCAGGCCTGGGATTTTGCCTCCCTAGACACAAAAATCTCTCTGGCTGGCACCTCTGATTAAGCAGAACGCAGAAATGGGGCAAGCCAGATGGACAACTGTGGCACCCTCCATTTCAACATGCATTATAAAGCTACTGTTGCTTTTGTCAAACTGTAATCCCCCAGAATGCCATAAAATCCATCTTCAGTACTGCAGCTACAGGTTTAGCACATTTCTCCTAAAATTAAGTTCACAATCTGCATCTCTTATGCTTCAGTTTTCAACCCCTTCAACGTATGTTTCTTTTCCAATATTTAAACAGTATTTACCTGCTCTATTAATATCACGACCTACCAGCAGTAGGTGAGCTCTGCACAGCACAGTATTTTCCTAACCAGGGGAGCTGTGCAGATGACATCTTGTGTTTGGCAACACAAACAAAGTATAAAAATATTAGCCAGTATATACTGAAACAGAGGAAGTAAATCTGATTTCAGGCTTGCACACAAGACCCATCTGTGACAACGCTTGCTATGACTCTTAGCTTTTCCCTTCCCAACTTTATGACCGTTCAATATAAGAACCCAAGAGTCTTCTTGTTCCAGACAATGGATTTAAGCTCAAACAGTAAATATTTGTGTCGTTAGCTCTGTAGGCCTTGTTTGAAAATGCCATACTCTGACTCAACTGCTTTGCTTACGTTTGCAATCACTTGCCAAATGCTAGAGCATGGCACTTCGTCATATGACTGCAATAACAAGGGGCTGCTCTGGCACTGAGAAGACTTTCTGCTTCAGACCTCCCATAGGCTTATATTTAAAAGGTGTGACGCTGGGACACGTCAACCACCCCAAAGCTCATGCTCAAACTGTCCAAGCCTTTAAACGATGTGCATGTGCTGGCTAACACCGCGTTTCAAAAACCAACCCAGGTAAAACAGTTCTTTATGGACAAGGTGCAAAATAGCCCTTGCTCTGCATCCCACAAACTTGGCCACCCCTTTTATGTACTTGTGGGGCAGAGACATGATCCTATCTTCTCCCCGCCCCTCTCTGTGTCTTTCAGTAACCCTGCCAAAGGGTATCCTGGCAGCAGTGCCCTACAGCTCCTTAGCTCAGAAGCTGCAATTCCCCTTGGGGGTGCCGTGTGATGGGGAGGGAAAAGAAATTCCTGCCTGCCTTCACACAATTCATACCTATGTAAGGTCCAGCAACCATGTGCTCACAGAACTCTGCAGCAGATGAGGAGGAACGTGACACTACGCTGACAGGACAACACAAGCCTGTGCCAGTGCTGCCAAGAGCTCTGCTGAGTTCTCACTGCCTTGATTATTTAACAACAAGGGGTAATTTCCCTTAATTCCATTTAATGCCATCTATTTTCAAAAAGGTTCAAAATGGAACATGTATGAGTGGATGCCTATATTATATATATGTTTATAAAAGGAGAGAAAACAAACATATATCACACAGTACAGTTTAATGAGCTCACCCAGTTGCTGAATGTATCTAAATCCAATTGTAATACAGCAACCCAAGAAACGCATGGGGAGATTCAAGCATAGGGTGAAACACTGGCACAGAATTCAGACCGAACCCACAAGGTCGCCTTTTCTTCTTTTTCCCTGTTCTAGTGGAGTGAATTACTTCTGGCATGAGCCAAACCCATTTTTCATCATTACCTTTAGCACTATTTATTGCACAGAATTGTAGGTCCAGCCAATAGGGTATAGTACCAGCAAAAAGGTCAGAGAAATAAAAAAAGATCATCTCCAACAGAAGAGCTGGAGAGGATTATAAAAAGCATGATAAAAGTAAAGTAAAATGCCTTAACAATACAGCATTTCAGCTAGTTGCCTCCTGTGCTATTTGGTCAGAGAAATGCTGCCACAGGTAAGAAGTCTAAATAAGACACTTCCATTTTATTTTTGTAAACCTTTATTAATTTTTGCTATTCACACCTTTTTATTGCTTGTCCTAAACTGAGACTGCTGGGCACAGAGTTGACAACAAAAAAACCCATCAAGTTGCAAAGTACAAATTCTAGACAGGAAACAATGTGGCAACCAAAATCACCCCAATATTTCCACATGTAATGAAGGTAAAGATAGAAAAGAGTGGAAGAAAATTTAAAAAAAAAAAAACATTAATTGAATGAGGGGAGATACACCTGCATGGTTTACCTGTAAAACCTATAGTGTACAATACAAACCAGTGAGCCTGTAACAGCGATATGACAGATCAGCATGCCCTCCAGTCAGCACTGAACTCACACTCCAACATAGGAGTAAATTGTGCTTTAATCATATTTGTCAGCTTCTGGATTGTAACCAAAAACTGAGTAAGTCTTTTACCCTCAGGAGATCTATTCAGTCTCTATTTATTTCTTGAAAATATGACTATTAACATCAAATGTAGCTGAAATCAATCTAACCCACTCATCACTACCATTGATGATAAGTGATTTTGCCAGAGAACTGCAGACATGAAATATAACAATCCTAAAATCTTACCAATTAGCATCAATTTCTAAGTATTGTCCCAAAATTCAGTTCTTCATGCTGAAATAGTATTCAGATCCTATCCTTTTCTAAAAATATAGTACCTTTCATTCGTATCTCTCACTGATCTTGACCTGTCATGGATGAGGGCTCTGAACTGAAGAAAATTGCTAATAAAAGAAGTATGGGAGAAAAATATGGACTTTAACATCATGGATCCTCCATACTGAAAAAAAAAGTCTCATGTGATTGAAGAAGAACTGATTAGGAAGATGACAACCGATAACCTCGGGACTACTTAGACTAAAGGAAAAAGCACTAAAGTTCTTTTAAATGTCTTAAAATAAAATAGCAACAGGACAACCTGTTGGAATTACATGAGTGACTAGTGTGCAGTGACAGCGAATTCTCTTTCTACACAAGCAGCACATATGCATTCTACTCAGCACCTGAGGAAGAATAGATAATAAGTCATCCACGCTTGGCAAAAAAAACCAGAAGAGGATATAACTGTACTAATGACAGCAATTACCCTAGAGATCACTGTGTTGCCCATAAAACAGACATGCAAAAATACAACAAATAGAATTCCAAAAAGGTGGTGTGTATGATCATTCTAGGAGTCCCATCTGACCTGATTAAGGACCTTAACATGTTTATTCATTTGTTCATTCATTATAGTCTGTAACACAATGAAATGTCTTCATCAGCTAATATCAATGCTGGTCTAACCAAGTATTTCTACAAAATGAAAATTTCCCAGAAGAGCTTCGTTTGTAACTTAACCAATGATGAAATGCTAAAGCTAACAAGCAACTATTTTTTTTTTTACAAGTTCAGAGAAAACAATAAATCTAAATCAATTTTTCCTTCTTGGATAAAATAAAATTTTCCGCAATAATTCTAGTTCCAGTACAGGACACTTTTCCCCCACCCTCTTCTGCTTGTAGGAAAAGAATAAATGTCTATACTCTCCCTGCATCTACGTTAGGAAGCATTTTCATTATGTAAATCACAGAATCACAGAATTATCAGAGTTGGAAGGGACCTCTAGAGATCATCTAGTCCAACTCCCCTGCTAAAGCAGGATTGCCTACAGCACATTACTCAGGACTGCATCCAGGCGGGTCTTGAAAATCTCCAGAGAAGGGGACTCCACACCCTCCCTGGGCAGCCTGTGCCAGTGCTCTGTCACCCTCACCGTAAAGAACTGTTTCCGTGTATTTGAACGGAACTTCCTGTGTTCTAACTTGTGCCCATTGCCCCTCGTCCTGTCACTTGGAACCAATGAAAAGAGCCTGGCTCCATCCTTCTTCAACCCACCCTTTAGATACTTGTACGCCATAATAAGGTCTCCCCTCAGCCTTCTCTTCTCCAGGCTAAAGAGTCCCAGCTCTCTCAGCCTTTCCTCATAAGGGAGGTGCTCCAAGCCCTTAATCATCTTAGTTGCCCTTCGCTGGACTCGCTCCAGCAGTTCCCTGTCCCTCTTGAACTGGGGAGCCCAAAACTGGACACAGTATTCCAGTTGTGGCCTCACCAGTGCCGAGTAGAGGGGGAGAATGACCTCCCTCGACCTACTGGCCACACTCTTCCCTATGCAGCCCAGGATTCCATTGGCCTTTTTGGCGACAAGGGCACATTGCTGGGCCATGGATAATTTACTGTCTACCACAACCCCCAGATCCTTCTCCTCCAAGCTATCTCCCAGCAGGTCAGCCCCTAACCTGTACTGGTGCCTAGCATTCTTCCTCCCCAGGTGCAGGACCTTGCACTTGGTTTTGTTGAACCTCATTAGGTTCTTCTCTGCCCAGCAAATCTTATGTATAGATAATTAAACCGAAGAAGCAGCAAGGCACTATGATGCAATTTACCTTAGATGTGTTTAAAAAAACAAAGTGGTATTCAACAGAGAGAACAGTTGAGTGATGTTACCCAGAAGAAAACTAAAAACAGATAAAAAGTATGAAACAATTCCATGAAAACAAAAAATGAGCAGTTATTTCTGTTGATGTTACCCACTATCTGCTGCAAAGTAGGTTGAAGAAATATGCATTCTGTATAAAAAAAAAAAGAGAAAAAAAGAGAATTCCACCAAAAATCAGCATAATATAACTTCAGGATAAAGAAGAGTCACTGCAGAAGTTCTTAGTATTTCAATGTGTGCTTACAAAAAGGGAAAACAATGTAAAAAAAGTACTTACATTGGTTTACTTGTAACAACTGTAATTACTGTTATTAAAAAGTAATTACTTTATAAGAATAAAGAAACAATGCTGATGTTTATTGTTCCTTGCTATGCACAAATAAAGTATGTGCTGTCTTGACCTGAAGGACCTCAGGGACACTTTTAATGAAAACAGAGTTAGTGGCAAGTCACAGATGCAATTCCAGCAGGAAAAGTTCATTTGCTTTTCTCAAACCTAAGATTTAATAACAATTCCAATGCACGGCACAATGTAAAATATGGACCTGATTTGACAGATCAAAGACATAAAATAAGACCTTTAACAGTTACTGTTACTTCATAATTACAGAATATTTTCCTGTGACATTTGTAAAATTTTAAGCACCTTCTGCCCCCTCCACCCCTCAAAAGAGAGTAAAAGGCCCTGATATCCACTGAACAGTGTTGCCTTCGATCCCACAGAACAGAAGGAATCTGTGAGCTATTATATTTGACAATATCATTAGTTGTTGTAGCTGTCCAGTTAGGTGATCATAATAATAGAATAACAACGGGAAGCTTTCACAACCACTTGACAAAGACTGTTATTAGATCTAAATGGAAGTCAAGAGGTTTGCTTTCACAGTGGAAAAATGAAGTTTCAAAATATACTGAGAAAACCTCGAGACCTTTATCTTCAAGAAGAAACACAAGGAACAGAGGGAAAAAGAGTTTCAACTTGCTGACATTTTTCTGGGAGGTTGCAACAGTGGATTGAGATTTCTGTTTTCCCCAAGTTCAAACAGGTCTTGCAACTCAGTATTTGACACCCCACAAAAATACCTTACAGCTAAATAATTCACTATATTGAAATAAAGAAATAACAAGTCTTCCTAAGAGGTATTTATTCAAACTGACACTGACACATAAACACAGATTTTGGAGCACTGACATTGTGGTGCAGAGGTAAATACCAACCCCAAAACCAGTTCTTATTTAGTTCTACTTACTATCTAATTATACTGGTTTTGCAACATACTCTAGAGAAGAACTATCATTTAATTAAAACTTTAATTACATACAAACATCATCCTTTATAACATAACACTAACATCCGCATCCTGGGCTGCATCAAAAGAAGTGTGGCCAGCAGGTCGAGGGAGGTGATTCTGCCCCTCTACTCCACTCTCATGAGACCCCACCTGGAGTACTGCATCCAGCTCTGGGGCCCTCAACGTAAGAAGGACATGGACCTGTTGGAGTGGGTCCAGAGGAGGGCCACAAAGATGATCAGAGGGCTGGAGCACCTCTCCTAGGAAGACAGGCTGAGAGAGTTGGGGTTGTTCAGCCTGGAGAAGACTCCATGGAGATCTTCTAGTGGCCTTTCAGTACCTAAAGGGGGCCTACAGGAGAGCTGGGACTCTTTATCAGGGAGTGTAGTGACAGGATGAGGCGTAACGGTTTTAAACTGAAAGAGGGTAGATTCAGATTAGATATTAGGAAGAAACTCTTTACTGTGAGGATGGTGAGACACTGGAACAGGCTGCCCAGAGAAGCTGTGGATGCCCCATCCCTGGAAATGTTCAAGGCCAGGCTGGAGGGGGCTTTGAGCAACCTGGTCTAGTGGAAGATGTCCCTGCCCATGGCAGGGGGGTTGAAACTAGATGATCTTCAAGGTCCCTGCCAACTCTAACCATTTTATGATTCTATGATGCAGAGAATTTGGTGAATCAAAGCAGAACATAAGGCATTTTTTAGTGTGAAATCACATGTACACTAGCAGAGTTAAGATCCATACAGCATCAGTTCTTTGGAATGGAAGGAAACTCTTCTGCTGGGGAAATACACTACACCAGGAGAAATGAGAGTCAAAGTGGCCTCTTCATTTATTCCGTGGCAAATACAAGTTCTGAAAAGCAAAATCTTTCAACAGGAATTTTTCTTGCTTGTTTACTGTATAGCTTCACTCCCAGATTTTAACCAAATACATTAAATTGAAGGGGAGAAAGGAAGATTGTGTAACTTGTATCCAAACCTTAATATTGAGAATCATAGTATAGTTTGGATTGGAAGGGACCCTGCCTTGTGGTCCATCCATGTGAAAGGTGTGGGGAGAAAGGTTGCCAGTGAAGACTAAGGGAAAAAAGTTGCTGAATACCTCAGCCTTCCCCTCATCCATTGTTACCAGTCTGCCAGTCTTGCTCATCAAGGGGGGTATGCTTTCTTTGACCTTCTTTCCTGGCTGACACACCTATAGAAGCCCTTATTATTCTTTGCATCCCTTGCTTTGACTGCTCCTTGGCCTTCCTGACCCCATCCCTACACAACCGGACAGTGTCCCTATACTCTTCCCAGGACAGCTGTCCCTGCTTCCACTGCCTCTGCATTTCCTTCTTGCCCTTTAGTTTGACCAGCAGGTCTCAACTCAGCCATGCAGGTCTCCTGCCTTCCTTTCCTGATTTCTTACACCTGGGGATCAAGAGCTCTTGTGCTCTACGGAAAGCATCCTTAGACATCTGCCAGCTCTGTTCTGCTCCCTTGTCCCTGAGGGCAGTTTCCCAGGGGGCCTACTGACCAACCCCTTGAAGAGCTGGAAGTTTGCTTTCCTAAAATTTAGGGTCCTGACTTTCCTCTTCACCTGACCCATATCCCTCAGGACTGTGAACTCCACCAGTGCACGAACACTGCAGCCCAGGCTGCCTCCAATCTTGATGTCACCAATTAGCTCACTAGTACTGGTGACCAACAGGTCCAGCAAGAGAAGAAAGCATTCATATTGTTGCTTTGTAACTCATCTGAAAAGTACCACTTTGCATGAGCTCCACAGAACAATTAGCTAATTTTCCTAATGAAGGGAGACAGAATTCTAGTTTTGGTCACAATTGTCTCGCCTGGGCTGGTCTCCCAAGAAAACGCCATCGGGTGAACACAAATATGCAGATACACTCTGAACGCTGCTGCCTGCCAAGGGAGTCACATCATGTATGCACTATGGGAAAGAGAGTCCAGCAGAGAGCTGAAACTGTCCTCTACATAGTCAGCCAGGGAGGGAAAACAAAAGTAGTTAATATTTCATTGACTCAGGTATGATTTAGGGCGGTTTCAACAAGCCAAAGTCAAACATTTTTATTTCAGTCATATTGAAACACTTGGGATCAAAAAGCAAATGGTGAATATTTACGAGAACAGTGTTGTCAAGACTTACCTGGTAAAAAAAAATTTAAATTGTAACTTTTTTAAACATGAAAACAGTAACTTTTCACATGAACAGAAATTCCAGACTCACTCAGCTTGCACTTTTACACAGGACTTGGGAAAATGGAAACACAGTGTTCATATATATTCTCTATTGGAAAAATGAAATTGTTCTGTTTTGCCAAGTCTACAAGGTGACACCTCAGAACAGGAGAAGGGGCGGGGCATGTTTTATTTACAATTTTTGTTTACTTAGAATTTTTGTTTCCCCCATGATCCTCTTGTAAGTGTTATACTACGCAGCAGTAGTTATACTGGACCGGTTATACTGGAGTAGCAGTAAGCATAGAAGAGTGTGGAACAGAGAGTCACACTCTCGTGCAGAAATAACCTCCAGGATATAAAGCTAGTCTAGCCAACATATTGTTTCTCTAGATGTTGCATATGAAAAGTGTCATTAAAGTAGTTTGGGAGAGAGGGACCGTTACTCTGCAATGTCCAGTTCCGGGACATGAGAACATTCAGCAGTTTCAGTTGGCTTTGCTGTTTTTTGGAATTGACCTTCCATTTTTAGGAATATGTTGATTGATGTGATGATTTCAGACAGGTAGCAAAAAAGTCATTCTTATTTAGTACATCCCTAACTTTCTACATTCCTTTGAAGCACTCCTTCCAGTTACATCATTTTTAGCACCTTGCCTTTCGTTTTGTAAGGTATTTATCAGTCATAATTTGGTATTTATTGCCTTTTACACTCTCAGAACTAATACTTTCAGGAATACATAGCAGCAATAGATGCTTTCTTGTTCTCTTTCACATCATGTCTCAGTCTTGGGCTCAGGGGTTACTAAGCAGAGCAAGAGGTAAGGCAACCCTACTCTCCAGCCAAGACTATAATGAAATTCCCAGGATGTGTCAAATAGGATCATGCTAACTTATTCAGAACTTCAACGGGATCTCTAATTTTCAGTTTCTCATTGGATAGTTAGTGATGAAATAACAGCTTGGTACATTTATGCTAACAGTTCAGAAGTTTAAAACACCACGCCTCACAACTCAAATCATTCTTAAGAGCAAAGTCTGGTCGGTTATACTGCTGAATTGCATAATCCCATTATTGCATATACCGCAGTGGATATCACTGAACACATTCTACTAACAACCCATTGCCTACATTCAGGACAAACACTGTAAGTATAGCAAAGCGTGAACATGCCCAAGGAGCATCACAGAAAAATATGCTTACTGAGTACAAACAGGTGGGATATTATGCTGATAATGTTGCAACAATCTTGACTGTTTGCTGTCAGCACATAGTAGGGCAGTACAACCTCAGCAGATACAAAGGCAGGATCCCTTACGAGCTGAAGAGCAGCAGCAGCCTCCTGCCGACTCCAGCTGTGAGACTGCCAAGAAGGATGCACCTGAATTTTCAGGTGGAATTCCACGTTCCAAATATGGTTCCGTATTTCTTAAAACAAAAAGCAGCCAGCCATACTGTGCCTCTGTCCAGGGGCTGTATGGCTGGTAGTTCATATCTGGGACAACATTCCTCCTCTCACAGTATAATATTGATAAATTTAAAATAAAATTATTCCAGATAAAGTAATAAATACTCAGAAATTACCTCTCACTCAGAAGAGACATTTTGCTGCTGCATCTCTCACGTAGTTCTGATTCTCCAAAACTGTCCTCATGTCTCTAAATGAGATTTTTATCTTTGGTGTCTTTCAGCATAGAGGAGAAATTGGCACACTACCCTATGATTAGTAGTGGGCAGGATCCTTCCTTAAACCCCAGGGACGGTTACCAGCCACTTGAAACAAAAACCTATACACGTGTAAATAATTTGTGAATGGAAGAAAATAATTTTGGGTGAACATTCAGCTCATCAAGGTATTGAAAATTAAGACTTTCACTCATTCTTGACCAGAAAATGTTTCTGTTTTCTATGTAAACTTTATGCAAATCTTATGCAATTAATGTTTTATAATTTTAAATAATTGCACAGCAAAATCTCCTTTACAACTGAGGTACATTCTCAACTTCAGTCTGTACTAGCCTGCATGCAGACTGCAGAAGCATTAAATTAATTAAAGGTTATGTCGGCGAGCTGTGCATATAACTCAAGAAAAGAGAACATGATCTGATGTTAATAAACAGCCTTATTTGTAAGAAATTCTATTTTGAGACAAAGTTACACCACCACTAACAAAATTTAGTGTCGACCAATAGAAAAAATGGGGAAACAGGAACTGAGATTCTGCAAAATCTTTTGTAATGCTTATGGAATCTATAATTACAATCTATTTTTAAAATAATCAGATTTAATACTTTTGCAAATAGTAAGTGAAGATTTTAATGAAAATGAAGCATTACATTGTAATTGCTTGGCTGAAATTTTAATCTAAGATTTGAAATGAAATTCCTTTTGTAAAAAGATAAGGCTGTTAGGGTCTATATATCATGTTCTTCTTCCTGCCTGTTTGCTAATGCAGTGAAGATGATTAGCACACAAAATATCCATCCTGATTCTCTCAAAAAAATCCAGTTGATCTAAATTTTGTGTATTTCAGTAGCCACAGGTCAGAAAATCCATCCATATATATACACACACGGCAGAATTTAGCCTTAGTCAAAGAATTACATGCTGGTTTTCACTGTATATCACCTATTTCTCATTTCTATAGTCTGTTCCTGAAATACATCATCTTCCATATTTAAATTATCAATTATTGATATACACTACAAAACAAACAGTGAAACACAGGCCTAAATATACATTCAAGGCTATTGAAGACTGAGGACAATATTCTCCACAGGCATATGAACACAAATCCTGCTGAAGTTAGCAACAGTGCCTCTGAGTGTTGTGGAATATAGATTTGTTATTCATTAACAATCCTTCCTCAATATTTTAGTCACCAGCACGATTCACCTAGTTCTGAAACAGATCTGATGAACTAGCCCCTGAAGGGGCCCATAAGGGCTACAAAGCTGGTGAAGGGTCTGGAGGACAAACCTTATGAGGAACGACTGAGGGAACTGGGGTTGTTTAGCCTGGAGAAGAGGAGGCTGAGGGGAGACCTTATCACCCTCTACAACTACCTGAAAGGAGGTTTTAGAGAGATGGGAGCTGACCTCTTCTCCCTGGCGACAAGTGATAGGACAAGAGGAAATGGGTTCAAGTTATGTCAGAGCAGGTTTAGATTGGATATTAGGAAGCATTTTTTCACTGAAAGGGTTATTAAACATTGGAATAAGCTGCCCAGAGAGGTGGTGGATTCACCATCCATGGAGGTGTTTAAGAAAAGGGTAGATGAGGTGCTTAGGGACATGGTTTAGGAGTGGTGGTGTTTTTATCAGGGTAGGTTAATGGTTGGACTTGATCATCTTAAAGGTCCCTTCCAACCTCACTGATTCTATGATTCTATCTCCTTCACGCTCTACAGAAGGAGCCCAGACCACGAGGTCAGGCTGGATGCTTCACTTCAGACAAACCCCTCAGCCTCTCCTACATCTTTTGCCATTGCTGACACCCCAGCAGCAGTGTTCAAGTAAGGGAAAAGCCTGAAGACCACCACAGATATGAAAGCAGGTACCAGGATGATTTCCACTGTCAAACCTCAAATCCCACATCTAAATCAAAAGCAAAGGAAATGTCAGGTAAAGTTCCTAACATTTTTACTGAATCACCATTCTGTGATTCTGTGTCCATTCTGCGATTCTGTGTGCAACCTGCTGGAGGTGACCCTGCTCTGGCAGGGCAGTTGTACTAGATGATTTCCAGAGGTCCCTTCCAACCCTGACCATTCTGTGATTCTGTGATATAGGATTTGAAAACAAACCATGGATGGATGTGGAGTTTCTGTCAATCCTACTATGCTTGATCCACAATATGCAATACCTAGGACCTGACCTAGAAGTTCAAGACTCAAAATCAGGAACTCATGAACTCAAGAACACAAAGCAATCAGAAGTTCTTCATACATCACCGACACTAGGAATCCTCCCAAGTTCCTGCACCTTCTTGCCTGCATGCAATGTATGCTGTCTTTGGGGTGGTACCTGGACATGCACCAGCCTCTCCCACCCCCTACCTGAGTTTCAATGAAAAGGAAATCCAGACAGGAACTGCACCACATTGCCCCCAGTGAGGACCACCATTTGCCCTCCTCCTTGCTATGTACCTCCACACCTTTTCTGACCCTCTGGAGGTATCACGATTTGCATGCTGGGAGTAAGTCAGACTTGTCACAGACAGAGGTCAGAAAAGACACACAGATACCCAGCAGTGCTGCTACCCTGTGCCAGCACCTTCCTCATTGATTCACAGAGACATGTCACAAATCCTGCATGAACTGAAGCCGGATAATCCACAAAGGCTAGTCTTACCCTTTAAGGCGTTATCAATGCTCTCCCTGATATCTAGGGAAATTTCTGCTGTCTTTCAGAGTTGATATAACAATCAATAACATAGAAACCTCAGGTCATTAAAGATCCTCAGACAGCTTTGTAAGACCAGAGGCATTAGCCTTGCTGACTCTGTAAATCCCTGCCCAGATTCTTTTTTAAGTTTCCCTTCCTGTTATGTATTAAATGCTGTTGCTGATTTTAGGCTGGAAGTGGCTGTGGGGTAAGAAATCCCAGAGTATATTTTATATATTAACTTGTTAGGTAAGATCATTATTATTTTATCATATAAAGCAGTGCTGAAATTTCACTATCACATCAGTTGCTGTTTACCTACCAGTGTGTTCACATCAGAGGTTGCTAAATGATTAAATAGCTTTCAGACTTAATCCTCTAAAATTCTTTTCTGAAGAAAGAAAACTTCTACCAATTCATACTGTAGGCAGTGGTTCATTCTGCAGACATTCTGGAGATACTGCTATTGCTGACTTTTCTGTTAGCTGTGCTCAACAAAATGTTCAAATAGAATAGACCATATCTTATGTTCCTCTCCCACTCTAATTTTTGCTTAGTTGTTGGTTCAAGCTACAGCTATTCTTCCTCCAGAGTATCTGCCACATTGCTGTAACTCCTTAGCCTTTCTTGACCAGCAAGAAGCTGTCACAGATGCTCTCCCCCACCAACATCCATGGGACTCAGAACAGTAACACGCACTGTGCCCCAGACTTTCCAGTGATGTCAATGTCGTGTGGTTTTAGTTTTTAAGATCCTGAAGTGGAAATGCTAATGTGAGGCCATACAAAATATCTAGTATCCTTGGAAAATTCATCCCATCCCCACTACCTGAAAATGAAGTTGTATTAACTAACTTTTGTTAGCACTACCACACTTTGATCCAATTTTTGTTAACGGTCACTGCACTTTTCAGTTCAGATTTCTACACTTCAGAGAGAGATAGAAACAAAATAGTACATTGTACTGGGAGAAGTAGATTCTAAGACTCACTTGAGAAAGCTATGAAAGCAGTAGTCGTCAAAAACTGTCTTGAGAAATTAATAGGAAACTAGATCTTTAAGGGAGAGGAAAAGAAGAGCTACAGAGAGGAAGAGTCATTGCTGCCATCCAGCAGCCTGCTCTTTGCATCTAATCTGTCAGATCATTTAGAGAGAGCAGGACTTAAATGCTTGTATGTCTACTACAAATATCCTCAAGTATCCCACTGCACCGGAGTTAATTTAATTTCATCTCCCTAGTACAGTGGAGCATGTTGATCCTATACAGAGCCTGAACCCTCTGAGCAACCATCCTAGTCCAGGACAGAGGAAAGCAAAATCCAGGCAGTGGGCATGGTGCACGCAGATCCATGAGCATATGCATTTGTCCTTCATTTCAGAGCACAAAATAAAACTTCCGTAACCTTTAAATTACCATGTCAAAATCTTTCTCTACTTAATACATTTGGGTCATAGTAGGTTTACTGGAGTTAACTATAATTTAATAAATCCAGCAAAAAAAAAAAGAAATATATCTTCAACTCATGTATAACCCAACAAACTTAGCAAGTGCAGATAATAAACTAGAAATTTCTAGTACATGTGATATTTCATTAATAAATTAAAAAAAAAAAAAAACACTTGAAAATTGAAAGTAATTTTAAATTAGCTTAAGGAAATAATACATAAAAACAAAGATACAAAGATTAGCAGAGTGGAACTAAACTAATACAGAAAAACAGTTATTGCATTGCAAAACAGACAGGAAAATTGGATTATAGTCTTCGATCATGAAAAACAGTTGGGTAGGAACAATTCTCAAAGACACTGTGTTTTCTGAAAAGGTTACAAAAAAAAATCAATACAATGGTTCTGATAATGGTTCTGATCCTACGTAAAACGCTAAACATGGTTAGAAACTCACAGAATGTGACCGTAAACATTGGCACATACCACAAATGCTTAGAAAAAGAGAACCCTACAGTCCATTATTTTAACTAATATCTGGATCTTTCACAGTACTAAGCTCTCTGTGTGGTGCGGTTTGGAAGTCTATACACAGCTTTCTCAAGCTCAGCTGTTTCGTGTGGGATGGATGCAGGAGCCCACTGCTAAGTGATCAGACGTATCAGACACAATCCCCATCACAAGCCCCCACTCAAAAGTGTGGTTCTGCTCCACGTGACTCAGCGTGTGCGTGGGGAAGGGAGGGCACTTTCCCACACCATGATTATCAGAGAAACGGTAATCGTGGCATTTGTGGCACAATGCTCAACGGCACAGACCTTCCAAGCTCTGCAATGTCACTTTCCAAAGCAACCTCCCACAAGCGGCACCTCAGTTAAAAGTATTTCCAGGATTCACGCTGGTGGTACCACTGTTACGTTCTCCTGTGACGTGCCGGTTGCTGTAGAGGTGTTTAATTGACGCAATCCGTGATTTAAAACACCACTGTTGTAAGAACTGCTCTTTCTGCTGCCAAGCGCCCAGCAGCTGGAAGGCTGACAGCTGGACTGTGTGCAACGTGTCTGTTTGCAATGCACTTCAAGAGCCTTATAAAAAGTGCCAAGTATTGGATTATTACCACTTGGCAGGCTTCAGACATGTACACAGAATGGGACTCACAAAGTTTAGCAGTCTGCCCTGGCTACCTGTTCTAAAACGGGGGAGAAAAATCCTGTCTAAAACAGCTGAAACACATACACCACCAGCAAAAATCAACAGAAGAGAAAGAAAACATAAATCATTCCTCAACAATGAGGGAAACTTCCCTCTTGAAAGACTTATAAGCAATCAGTTACCATTCCTAAATTCAGTCAATATGCACTAAAGGAGAAACCCAGACTGGGCCAGGAGGAAAATCAGCACAACCAGATAATAGTATCATAGAATGGTTTAGGTTGGAAAGGACCTTGAAGATCATCAAGTTCCAACCCTCCTGCCAAAGGAAGGGACACCTCCCACTAGACCAGGTTGCCCAAGGCCATGTCCAGCCTGGCCTTGAACACCTCCAGGGATGGGGCCTCAACAACCTCTCTGGACAACCTGTTCCAGTGCCTTACCACCCTCAAAGGGAAAAACTTCTTCCTAATGTTTAATCTAAACCTGCCCTCTTCCAGTTTAAAGCCATTCCCCCTCATCCTATCACTACATGCCCTAGTAAAAAGTCCTTCCCCAGCTCTCCTGTAGGCCCCCTTTAGGTACTGGAAGGCCGCAATAAGATCTCCCTGGAGCCTTCTCTTCTCCAGGCTGAACAGCCCCAACTCTTTTCAGCCTCTCCTCATAGGAGAGGTGCTCCAGCCCTCGGATCAGCCTCATGGCTCTCCTCTGGACATGCTCCAGCAGGTCCATGTCCTTCTTATGTTGGGGACTCCAGAGCTGGATGCAGTACCCCAGGTGGGGTCTCACGAGAGTGGAGTAGAGGGGCAGAATCACCTCCTTTGACCTGCTGGCCACACTTCTTTTGATGCAGCCCAGGATACGGTTGGCCTTCTGGGCTGCGATCACACACTGGTGGCTCATCTTGAGCTTCTCGTCAGTCAGCACTCCCAGGTCCTTCTCCTCAGGGCTGCTCTCCAGCCATTCCCCACCGAGCCTGTATTTGTGCTTGGGCTTGCCCAGACCCAGATGTAGGACCTTGCACTTGGCCTTGTTGAACTGCATGAGGTTGGCTTGGGCCCACCTCTCCAGCCTCTCCAGGTCCCTCTGGACGGCATCCCTCCCCTCCAGTGTGTCTACCTCGCCAAACAGCTTGGTATCATCGGCAAATTGCTGAGGGTGCACTCGACCCCACTGTCCATGTCGCCGACAAAGATGTTGAACAGTACAGGTCCCAGTATCGAACCCTGAGGAACGCCACTCGTCACTGCTCTCCACTTGGACATCGAGCCATTGACCGCAACTCTTTGAGTGCGACTGTCCAGCCAGTTCTGTATCCACCAAGTGGTCCATTTGTCAAATCCACGTCTCTTCAATTTAGAGACCAGGATATTGTGTGGGACAGTGTCAAATGCTTTGCACAAGTCCAGGTAGATGACATCAGTTGATCTTCCCTTGTCCACTGCCGCTGTAACCCCTTCATAGAAGGCCACCAAATTTGTCAGGCATGACTTGCCCTGGGTGAAGCCATGCTGGCTGCCACCAATCACCTCCTTGTTTTCTATGTGCCTCAGCAGAGTTTCCAGGAGGATCTGCTCCATGATCTTGCCAGGCACAGACATGAGACTGACTGGCCTGTAGTTCCCTGGGTCTTCCTTATTTCCCTTTTTGAAAATAGGGGTTATGTTTTCCCCTTTCCAGTCGGCAGGAACCTCGCCAGACAGCCACGACTTCTCATATATGATGGCTAGTGGCTTAGCGACTTCATCTGCCAGTTCCCTCAGGACCATTTGAACTAACATCAGTGCTGACAGAAGACGATGGGAGGCAACAGACCAGCACTGTAATCCACCCTGTCAGTCTGCTGGGCTGCCAAGTCTTTTCAACACCTCCTCGGTCTCAGGCTAGTTGGTGTCCAGCTCCTAGTCAGACACCGCCTGCTTGCACATGGTGGGTCCCTACATGTCATGGTGAAACCAAGGTCCTCTCTTTTCAAAGTAACTGACTCCATAGTAATTTCCCCTTACTAGCAGCAATTCACCAGCACCTGATTAGAAATATATGAGGTCTCCTGTGCAGCTCAGGGATTATAACCTGCCATATGTACAACAATTAGCACACCTCAACCAAGCCAAGCGTAAGTCTGTTGGAACAACTATTAGTGCATGTGGTCAGGAGGGGCGGCTGCTGCTGCTGCTGGTCATTTACAACTAAGGTGAATTTGTAATATGAACTTGCTAACCACTTGGGCTCTCCAGCAAAACTCCTGCTACCTTCAATAGACCAGGACTTAACTCAAAAGAATATGAAGTGCCATTTGTAAGAGACGCACCGTTTCATTCAAGATTTAGTAACAAAGCAGCAAAGGTTCACGGAAATTCTCCAGTCGGAATATTCTGTAAAATTGCTAGCACTGCACCATACAGACCTTGTGATCTGTACTCTGTTTTCTGGGGTATTTTTTAATTCAATTTATATCAGCCATGACCTTTTGGTTCATGATCCTTCTTTCTATCAGGATGAGAAGGCCTCACAGGTACCAAATAATTAAAAAAAAAAAAAAATTAAAAACCCTCAGTAACTTAATCTCTTCACTAAGGTAAATACTGATATCAAAACCAGTATACAAAAAGAATTCCAGTCACGTTCTGAGCTGGCAGTGGGCAAGGTTGGTTTTGTTTTTAATTAATGATGTATAAGGGAGAACATTATCAGCAGTATGACTAAGGGCACTACTGAAGGAATGTTTGAGCGAAGAGGCGGGCGTCACATCTACTTCTTGGTGATTCACGATTACTATTATTACTATCTATCATTTTTATTTCATCACTACTATTCCACATTAAAAGAAAGTGGCCCATCCACAACAAAGCTCTCAAACAGCAAATCCACATCCACAGCACTTACCATTTTGTTCAAATTAGTAACTTGTTTTAAACAAAAGGAAATTACATTCACCTCTTGCAGAAAATGAGCTATCCAAACTTCCCACATAGCTTTGAGAACACACCTAAAATGACAAATTTTGATATGCAGTTCTTCTTCTAGTCCACTTACTTGGGATTCTTGTACCTAATCTCACATTTCATTCCTAGTGCGAAAGCTTGTATTTGTTTTTTTTTTTTAAATATTGACAAACATTTATTTACATATATTAGGTTGAGGGGGACAATAGGGCTGTGTTGTCAATTGTAGTAATGGTATGAAGAAGTGTAGTTGTGTAGAAATGAATATAGAAAATAAATCTAGACTTTAATTAGTCATCTTCACACTATATTCCATAACTTCTATTTCACTAAAAATATTATACCTGATTATGTATTTAAGTTGTCACTGCTAAACAAATAATAACCATTCTATTGCAAGATAAAAATGTTAATCCATTCCAGAGAAAACTGCATGTAATTTAATTATCACTAAGCTTTTTGTCTACATTTAATTATCAAAACTTACATTTAAATACTGCTTATCAATGCAAATCCTTTAAGCCTCCTGTTGAGTAGGCTCTGTGCGCAAGTGCCTACACTCACAAGTGTGTGCGCAAATATGCACGTAAGGCTCATTTTATGCACTTTAAGATTGAAGTCATTTGCTAAGTTAGTGCCTTGCACTGCATCACAGTTTGAGGTATGAAACCAAGTTATAAAGAATTTGATGAATATAGCTTAACTGCCAAAATTTTCTTTTGCGCATGTTTGCAGAGCTGGAAAGTTTAAACGCAGCATGATGAGGTAGACCCACCATGCCAAGTCACCTTTATTTGGGGATACTGGTACTTGGCAGGAATTCTTCAAGTAGCCAGTTATTATAACCTTCAGCTTCTGTGGTGGAAAACACTGCTGGGAAGATGTTTGACAAAGAGCACGCTTATAATTAACATTTGCAGTGAAAACCATGCTGTATATATCCCACACATTTCTTAATCACTACTCCACCTTCCTTATGCAAATTTAACAAATGACTTATATTTACATGGAAAGCTTCAAGTTTCATAAAATTATGTCCCACAGCGAGGTGATTTTCATTTGTTCGGTAACTGCGTAAGAGTGATCCACAAATACACCCTTTTCTTAAGAATGGGTATAAATAACCCTCCAGAAATACCGCAATGGGTCAAGCAAAATCAGTTATGAAGTATTAGCATAGGAAACTGTTCAGGTAATGCAGCTGACCAAAGGAAGTTCACTGTTAAATTAGTGAGCATATGCAGTGAATACAGAAGTCCCTAACAACTAAACCCAACAAATCCCACAAATCTTCACCAGAAACGAATATATGTAGTTCGATTCACCTTTGAGAGGTAATTTTCAGGCTGTGTACCATTTTCTGCATAAGCTGACCGCTTTTTCAAACAGCTTCAAGGCATAAAATGATCTGGTAGAAAACTCCATCTACAGAATACTGAGTCTGCTCCAGGGATGTGCCGGAATGGGGCATGTTGGAGACCACCTGGCCCTAAACCCAGCCACTATCGCGCACCTTACCTGTGCAGCTCAGTCCATAACCTAGAGCAGTACTCATTAGCAACAAACCTCAGCTCTCCAAGGTGAAATAAATATCATCGGTCTGCTTTGCCGCTCTTTTAAAAGAAACCTTTATTGAATATCTTACAAAAAAAAAAAAAAACAAAAAAAAACAAACAAACAAAAAAAAAACGGTTATAGGAGTTTTCTTCCTCATTTCTGATGCGGCAGGAAACATCAAACATCAGACCAGTGACTGATTATCTTTTTACTAATTAACCTGTCAGGCTGAAATATCAAAATAAATAGCTTTCCTTTTGATTTAAAAAATAGTATTTTTTTGTTATTCTTCATTCAGATTAAAAAAATGTTTTTAGCAAAAAAAAAAGCAGAACTCAACATTAAGCATATCTTTAGTTCAAAGTGAAGCATTCTCTTCTAAATACCTGTAGGAAATACAAATGGAACTAAAAGCTGGATTTTCTGGGGCTTGGTAATAATGATGATGTTCTTTTACCCAAGACTTGGGGATTAAATTCAGTCACCCAGAATATGAGAGATCTAGACATGACTTTTTTTTCCTGCACCCAGTAGGAAGTAGATCCATTAGTCCCAATTCATAGGAAAGTGTTCCATACACCAGGCTATAAAAGGAAATGATCCCCCTTCATACTAACTCTTCTACCTTTTTCCTATCAACAAAGCCATTGCAACATATTTTCAGAGGACATAGCATCTCAGCAAAGAGACTAGCAATCTGAAACACAGCTGCCACATTGCACAGCACTCCCTGAAGAGATTATGTCTAATGAAGAGTCTGGAAGATAATTTTACAGGTCATTTCAAGCAAGATAGTTGAGGCTGGAGATAAAAATGATGTTATGCCAATAGCAGAAACTGTTATATTGTAGGCAGGAAGGAAATTATTAAACATATTATTTAACAAAGAAAGGGTTTTAAAGTATGTATTGGGTTTGATAGTGCCGAGAAACACTTGATCTGAAAACCACAAAAGCTGAGGAATAATCTACGCCTCAAGGCAGTTATGCACATCAGAAGACTTTTTCCCCTGTTTTCAGCTGATAACTTGTCTGTCTCATTTACTTTACTACTGACATTTTAATGCCTAATTGTCCTTACTCACATATATATGGAAATATATTTATTTTTCACGGTGCAAAATATTTCAAAGTATAAATAAGTAATATAACCAGCTGTCTGACTGAATTAGTGTATTCTCTCTAGCTTAGTTTGCTGACAATCTGTTCTTCAATAACATTTTTTCAGCAGGAAAGTTTATATACAAGTACTATCACTTTCGAATCCCACTGCACATCAGCACTCAGATTTGGGGTTAGACCTTAGAATGCACTTTCTATCCTGTTTTAAACTACAAAACTGGGCTCTTTGCCAATGAAATCCTTGCACAAGAGGCAACAAAAAACGTATCCACATTTTTGTATTTCAGGAGGCAATCTTCTAACACAAATGTCGCAATGTATTTTTTGATACTTTGGGGTGAGACTTGATGACTAGATGGAAGAGACTACTAGAAAGAAAGTGTTTACTTGCATATTATTTCTAATATACAATTATTAAATTCTTAAAAAGCGTCCTCATCTTTTGGCAACCACTTAATTACAAATTCTGCAAATAGCCTGAAGCATGTTTTTCCTACCAAAGGTTTCGAATGTAACAGAAAAGCAAGATTTTTCAGCACAAAATCCCATTAAAATTTCATTTTGCACCATACCACAAATAAAAGTGAGAGTCTTCTACCTACTTACTGCCAAAAGACTGTGCAACCCTACTTGGCACGGCTGCTGAGCCCAAGGTGAAGTCTTGCTGAAGTCTTGTTTGCAGCAAAGGTAGCAGCTACTTCAGACACAGTAAAGCTGTTCTTCAGGAAGAGTGGTACTGAATTCATACTCATTTGATGTGATGCTATTGTTAAGCACAAATACTGAAGCTTAAAGGAAGCCTCAAATATATGAGTAAGCCTCTTGCTACTCACAGAGTCAGTTAACACTGACAGATCAGTATTCCAAATATTTTTCCAATTTACAGGTAATTTAACATTTAAGCATACTTGTCCTGGTTTGAGGTAAACCAGAACCAATTTACTGCCTCAGCCTTAACAGAATAACCCAGTCAGCGCTGCCGAATTCATTGACACAACATCAAGCCAGCTGGTTTGATCACTGACAATTATTATTTCTAATGTAACTATGCTGTTTTACAATTAATGAATCACCTGAAAAATCATCCAGGGGAAAAAAAAAAGGCAGTGTCTTTTATTAAACAGACAATTATTTGCTGTTATAAAGGGACTGTATATCAAGGCTTAGGAGTAACACCGCTAAACTAAAGTAGTAGTTTGATGGATTAGGGCTTTAGCTAGAAATACAAGAAATAGTTCTCTTAAAATGGTTGTTTTAGAATCCAGCCACTACAGCACTTACAGGCAGTTACAAAACAACACATGAAAAACATGTTCTACAAACAACACATGCCATGATGTCAGCATTAGCACTAAATCACCACTGGAGGAAAACTGTTCCTTGGTATCAGACTACTTTTCAAGCAACAGCCACATGCTATATTACACCAGGAAGCGTGTCACCCTCTCAGTAATGTTTAAAAGGAGGTACACTTCAGCTTTTTTTGGACATCAGCTGGAAACCGCATTACTGTTCTGCATTAATCACCATCACACAAGATGTTCCTGGGGCATTTCTGCACATGCAAATGACACCTATTACTTTCCAGTCAGTTTGAAAAAAATACGACTAGCAATTGGATATACCAAGAAAAACTCTTTAAGTGAAATATAAGTAGCTTTAGTTAAAACATTTTAATACACCAACTGATGTAATCTGGAGGGTTATTTTCTTGTGTTTGCATTTAAGTGCAGATGTACCATTTGATCTCAAGGGACGTGTAGCTGTATCTCAATGGACAGACCCACAGACCCTATGTTTCAGACTCATAATCGAGCAGGCACCAAAGATTCATACAAGGACTTTCACAGAAAAACATGGCAGCATGACCAGCTCCCTGAGCTGCCACATTCCTGGAGAAATAGTTAAAGAATAAACATTGACAAATCATGTATGGACAGACAGATAAGGCACACCCACTGAGTTCAAACAGATTCACAGCACATTAAGTACTGATTTTACAGAATTTATCTGTCAGGGTAATACACGCCTTTCATCAGTACATCCTCAGGATCTCCAGAGACCTTATGACTGTACAGATACAGTGTAAGATTCATATAATACTCTCTACCATAACAACATCAGGAAATACTGGTCATTTGAGGATTTTTAAATAAAGTAGAGAAAAGTATTCTTACTGCATGTTGATGACAAAGATTAGAAACAGTATATCCTAAACACAGGCCATCTGATTATGTTCATTTGCAGGCTACTAGTAAAACTCATGACTTCGGGCTGAAAAGACAGATCTGCAAAATGTACCTAAAACATGATGTAGGTGGAATTTAGGCAGGAAAATTCAAAGCATGTGTTTAGTAATCACTATACCCTGGAGGAGCCTATATTCTGCATTCATCCCCGCCAGACAAAGAAGCCCTTGAAATAGTTGCGCGTAGACATTGTCTGCAGGTGCCTGCAAAGTGGCTCCTTTGCACAACGAGAGAAGCCCTAAATGACAGCTTCCCCACGCCTAACATGCATCTAAAAACCAAGCACTGCCTGCTAAAGCAGTCTTTTTAATAGTGATTATATAAATTTGAGAAGGGCACGTTCCTCGTATTTATACCCACCACACATATCAGGTAGCTTCTGTCTATTCTCCCAAAGACTGATGGAAACGCTCTCCATCAGGGAAGGACTCCAGGGTCCTGGACCTACCTGTACCACAGAATCAGTCATCTAAGGTTTTGACATGACGTAATTAGACATAAATTCCTGCATTTAGTGCTACCCTAGTTCTACAAAGCAACTTGACTAAGTTGTAGGCTTTCCTTATTGCCACTGTGAGATGATGAGAGGCAATCTCCACACTTGTGTGCCGGACCAAGAGCCACTAGCACAGGCTTATACTGCTGAAGTAAAAATATCAGCACTCCACAGACCTTGCAGATTTTGTTTTAAAAGATGCTTTGAATCCCTTATGCAAGATGTATCCTCTCATAGCTGCACAACTATTCTGAATGAGCACACAGCAAAGGAACTTCAGAATTGCCGTATTAGCTCACAGATGAAGTCCGCTAGTCAGAACCAATCTCTGAACTAACCATCATGAGTTTTTTCCTTGGAAGGCATTCTTTAGACAGATGCATTCATATATTTTGAGTTGGGGTTTAAGTCCAATGTGCAACAACGTATGCTCTTATAGCTACATGAGCATATTGAATCAGTACTCTACAAAGACACTCAGGAATAGCAATACTGCAGTGAATTCTGAAAACTCTGGTTGTTCTTAACTGAGTTTATAAATAATCAAACACTGCGAGTGTTGTCACTTTCCTTACTATTATTCTTTTCCTAAGCCCCGCATAGATAAAACAGCAAAAATTAGGAGAGGCTGATAACTGGAATTTACCAGTTAAGCAATAAAATACAATTTGTACAAAAAAAAGTGCACATCTGATAATCACCTGAGATTTTAGGACTCATCTCGCATTGCTTAATACCCATTTTCCCCCTCTGTGGGATAGCTTCTCCTCAGAAGCATTAACAAGTGGTAATTATAGAAGTCATGCTGACAACACATAACCGGAGGGACACTGTCAACACCGAATGTCAATTGACCTGGATGTTAAAAAACTGCGGTGCCTGGAATCTTCATAATTTACGTTTCATTTAGTTTTTATTGCGTGTGTTCTTGCACCCTACTTCTTTAAACGCTAACTACTCGGCAAAACTTGGGAGAATTAAATTACACACGGTGACACGACTTTGCCAAAACGCAGAAATGAAAGGACTACGGGTTTACGCACAGGCCTGTAACGTGCGCTCTCTCCGCGGGAGCAACTCATCGGAGGAGTTAAAATTTCTGTAACTGCGTTAAACCCATGAGATCCCGCCGGGTTTAAGGAAAGCGACGTCCCTCGCACCCCTCTGCACAGCAGGCTGTGCGGTTCCGTCCTTCGCCTCCCCGTACAGCGGGGCCGCTATCACCGTCTGCGCCCCGGGGGGAGGAGGGGGGGACGGGACACGGGGACCTCCGCCAGGCGGGCGCGGGGTGCCAGCGCCGCTCCCAACACACCCACCCCGCTCCTCCACCGGGCAAGACGAGGGAAGACGACCGAGCCCCCCACCGCGGCCGCCCACCAGCGGCTCCCGCCACGGGCTCTGCCCCAGCCGCAGCGCAGCGGGCGGGCACCGGCACCTCCCGCCGTCCGCGGCGGCGAGCCCGGCCCCTCGCCGCCGGTCCCCCCCCTTCAACCCCGGCCCGCCAGCACCTGTCCCGCCGCCGCCTCTCCCCCTCCAGAGGGAGTCAGCGCAGAGCGCGGCGCCCCGCAGTGAGGGACCCCCCCTGGGCCGGCCCGGCCGGCGGGACTCACACGGGGTAGAAGGCGTAGGGCGGCAGGGCAGTCTCCTCACACGGCTCCGCGTCGAGCAGCAGGTAGTCCTGGCTGTCGTTCCGCCGGGCGCCGGCCGCCGGGGAGCTACTCTTCCGCGGGGTGTAGGGCTGCGCCTGGCTCATGTTGTCCCGCGGCTGAGGCGCCCGGACGCGCAGCGGCTCCCTTCAGGGCGCCGCGGAAGCAGCGCGGAACCCGCCGAAGCGCGGCACTGCGGCTCTGTCTCCTCACGGCGCCGTGTGCCCCGGCGGAGGGACGGCTCCCTCCGCGCCCCGCCGAGGGGTTACTATGTCAACCGGTGCCGCCGCCCCGGGAGCCGCCGCCCGCCGCCCCGGAGGCCAGGCGAAGCTGGAAACGGGGGCAGTAAAGTTTGCGGCGCGTCAGCTGGCGCGGCTGTCCCCGGCCGGCGGGAAGGGGCGGGAGGTGGGAGGGCGGCGGGCTCCGCTCGCCTCCCCTGAGGGGCTGCAGTGCCCCCTCCGCGCCGCCCTCGCCGTCCCGCCGCCGCCTCTTCCTCAAGGCTCCCGCCCGGTCCCGCCGGTTCTGAGGCGATCCTCTCCCCGCCGCCGGACCGGCGGTCAGCGGCCGCCCCAGTGACTCGCCCGCTGCGGGGGCAACCGCCGCACCTGCGCTTCCGCGGGGCGGCCCCGCGAGTAGCGGTGTGCTCCAAACCCCCCCTTCCCCCCCAAAAAAAAAGAGAGAGGTCAGGGTCTAAAGGCAGCCCGGGCGGGGGCGGGGCGCACCCTCAACCGCTTCGTACAGAACGTAGCCCACGGTGGGCTGGAAAAACTCGGGCAAAGGTGTCCCCCGGGACGGCGGGGGCAGCGGTGGGCTGTGCCGCTGTGGGGAGGCGGGAGCGGCGCTCCCCGCTCCGTGCGGGCCGGGGAGCCCGGCGGGCGCTGTGCTGGTGGCCCGCCGCCAACGCTGCTCGTCCGTGCCGCCGCACGGCTTGTCTGTAGCCCCTCTGATAATTGCAGATAAGAACCGGGGCAAAATACCACCCCTCTTAGCAAAAAAAAAAAAAAAAAAAAAAAAAAAAAAGCCAAAAAGCCAATAGTTTTGTAGTAATAACACTTTAGCAAAAGTCCAAAAGTCAGTCCACTTGTGTTTCTCAGTTCTGCTTCATGGATAGCACTTTGATGATATTCTACTTATGTAGACTGTAACAGCTTAAATATACTAAAATAGTAACAAACTTTTCCAGGAAAAAATGTAAGGTGCTGAAGAAATACCATATGACCTATAGGCATCTTTCACATTATTCAACATAATAGTTGAATACTATTTCATAAGGGAATATTTATAACTAAATGTTGTACAAGTGCAGTTAAAATGAGTGCATCCAAATAAGATCTCTCCCTCATCCCCAGCCATGTTCACATATTGAAACTATTGCCGGTGTTTGTATTTGAATAGTGCACAGCCCTTTGCTCTTCAGGCAGGCACACCGTCCCCTAATTTGGTGATATGCTGAGAAACTAACTGGGCAAACCCCATCACAGTCCTTTACACAGGGTGCAGGCAGGCTGACGTTGCCGGTGCTCTCCATCAGCCTTTGCCACACCGTGGTTTTAATGAGTGCCTGAGCCACAGAGACTCATTTCACCTACTGAACTGCAAGAGCAGGAGGTATATAAAGAGATCCACAGCCCATTGGAGTTATGATGGTATTTACCTAGTCTTTAGATGAGGTTCAGAAATACTTGCAGTCAAAGGTAATTCCACAGTTGTTCAAACCTTCTGAAATTTCTTTTGTCCTCATAGTTGTGGCTCTTAAAAATTAGACTCTAATGGGTTTTAGAAATTTTCCTTTCTTTGCAAAACATTTTTTTCTGTTAAAGAATATTTTGTTTTAAATAGGAGGCTTAGTAGCAACATTACCATGTGTATTTTATAGTTCTCATGCTAATTCTTATTTCATATTACTGTAAAAACAGATATTATAAAGTTATGTGCAGGTTTTGCATTTGAGAAATATGCTGCTGATAATACCTCACATTTTTATTGTAAGAAAATTGTTTGACAATAACAGAGTACTCTGTGTTGGGGGAATTTTAATGTGTTCTACAGCTCTTGTCCATAATCATTTAATTTCACTTGTCCTACTCTGTTATAAAGATGTGGTTCTTCTCCACTTAGTATTTTTAGTGTATTCCCAAAATATTTGCAGATATTTTTTATTTCTCCATTTTATTTCAGCTGCTCTGTTTGATACTAGCTTGGTGTCTCAAAATCCTCTCTTCTAGGTCCCTTTATTTTTTTTCTCTGTTCTTTCTTGCTCACCCTCTAGTGTATTTACTTCTTTTTTAAAACTAATACCGTCCTACTTTACTGATGGCTTATCAGATCCTTTGATTTCAGAGCCTGCTCAGCCACTGTCTCTGTTTTTTTCTGCTGCTTCCTTCAATCTTCTACTTACTGTTTGAATGCCCCTAGGATTAATTCCCATCTTCCCCGTGATACTTCTGATACTTCAGCTTCCAGGTAACATTTCTCATTTTCTCAGGTGCTTCCCTTCCTAGATCCCAAGCCTTCCTTGGTCTTCATTCTCATTTCAGCCTCATAAGTTCTGGTATCACCCCAAGGACTCTTTCTCACCTACCCCAAATCTTCCACAAATTCTGAAGCCACACTCATAAGTTGCAGTGATGACTTGTGGTTTCTTTCAGATTGTATCGCAACAGCGGCACTAATGAAAAGTGAGATAAAACAACACGGTGTTTTTATTTGTGCATGCTATAGAACTGATATCACATGAGAATATCAACTGACTTCAACAGGGAAACCTACATCAGTATTTTTAGTGACTGCTTACTGAAAGTTAACAATGCACAGCTGCTTCTGAATATTTGATAGCTCAGAAATATGGTAGCATTGTCAAGTCTTCCAGGTTTTGGTCATCTCCATACAAACTTTTTGATGATTTCAGATTAACAGCATGTGATGGTCGTGGTCATTACTTCTGTGATACAGATTGGTTGTTTTGGCCCTTTGTGTTTCATAGCACTGCTATCAAAATGAACTATAAAAAGGAATTTTTACCAGGAGACAACTGAATAGGCACTGGACAATACATTTTCTCTAGAATGGAGAAATTACCTATAATCTTGGAAACAGCAAAAAAATCTTTGTATTTATATTGTCTTTTTGTATTAACTCCCGTGATAAATAAAATATCTATGCTCTTCTGTCCCTAAGTGCTTTTCAATTACAAATTACCTCTAGGAACCACCTCAGTATGGTGCCGTTTTGTTTCACTTCATCAAGGACTGGTAAGACTTGCTAAGTTAAACAGTTGTGTGATTTTCAGAAACATTGGGCAGATCAAGTCATAGAAACAAAAAATGTTCATCATCCTTGAAAGAGAAAAAGATGTGGAGCTGAAACTCTGAATCTTTACAACTTGATTTAAATAAAAAAGAGTCTCTTTCAATGTACAGGAGCAACTCTCTAGTCTACACTGACTGGTTACAGAGTGAAAACACGCAGCACTGTGAAAGTGGCCATACTTCTACTAGAGGTTAGATAAGTGTACAGCTTCTAAGGTCAGCAGATGTTCCAACAGTCACAAGATGATGGAAATCCTGTCCAAAGGTAGTGTGTCCTGTTGCAGTTATGGTCCTTTGGATTAATTTGTGTCTGAATGGTTCAGGATATAGGAGTGAACTTGCATCCTTTTCCTAGTCTAGGGATGATGATCCATTCTGTAACTATCTGAAAGCTAGTGAGGTTACAGAGAATTACTTTGGATGGCAAGGTGCTGGGATGAAGAAGCAAGGAGTGGTCCTTTCCTTCTGTGAGAGACAAAAAAAGAGATTCCTATCAGAGAGTGTGACTTTAACTATTCATTACACTTCTTACAGGTCCTTCCAATACCAAAATGAAATTTATATTTATTCTGGCTTTTTTAAGGACTAGGTGTTTCTGTTGCAAAGATAAACAACATATGCTATTTTTTGATGAATTACCCATTATCGATATTTATGCAGTGTTTCATTAGACATTTAAATTGCAAATTGAATTACAGTGAAATTGCTGTACGTGTTCTGGAAAAAGTTACTAGATCTTCACTGCAGTCTTTCCCATCCAGATATATATTTTAAATCAGAGTGAATACAAAAGTAGACAAAAGAGCTATTTTTTTCCTGAGCTTTTATCTGACTTGTACACATATTAACCTTTCGTTCTTTTGAAATAAAAAATCTATAACCCTGATTGATGATACAAAAATTGCAATATTTCCCTGCTTAATATCTCCCTTATGTGCACCTTTTTTATTTGATGATCTGAAAATACATGTCTCCTCTGATAAAAAGAACTGATGTATTTAGTGTCAAATGGAAGTGTTAGTTTAGAGCTGGCTTAATTGGTTTTATTACACACAGCAAGTTACAAACTATTCCATCATCATTCACTCAATCAAGTATAGTGACTGAGATGTTTCACTCAGAAAGATGAAAAACAGGAACTGAAAGCTCCTATTCCCTGTACAGGGGAAAGGATGAGAGATGGAGTGAACTCACCTGATGAGTGACAGGCATGTTGCTTAATGCACTACTAGAAGTCACTTGGGTACCATGGCAATGAAAGCTGCAAAAGAAGCCATGCAGAACAGCACCGTGCCATGATTCAGCCTCGCTGAATAACTTACGTAAAGGTTATCTCAATGCAGCAAAATATAGGTGCAATTGTATTGCTCACTTGCAGACTAATCTAAACCTGTTTAGGAATAACAGGAAGTGGAAACAGCAGCCTGTACTTGTATCCTGGACACTTTCAAGGATTCATAGAATGACGTTTAGTTGCTCATGTTTAGCCAAAGTCTTGTTATGTGAGCTGGTTAGATTGCACTAACAAAGGTACTCCAGCCCACGCCACAGTCGTAGTTTCCTGGCTCTCTGTTCTGCACTGGGAACACTGTCAAAGATACACTTCTATAAACTAGCAAAGGGGCAAGTCAGAGTAATTGTGCCATGGCTGAGCAGTGTCACTGTTGTGGGTGTGAGCATCACTTGGAAAGAAAAGAAATATGCTATACAGCGAAGGAACACTGGTTTCTTGGAGGTGTGAAAGATGTGTAACCTGCCTGCTAGAATTCCTTCCTACTGCATAGTACAGGACTGAAGACTTGCTTTTAGAAAGCCAGCAAAGTGAACCATTGCAACTCGGTAGTTTTGTTAGTTCTCTCCATAAAAAATGAAATAACCCTTGTCAGCTACCATTTCTAAACACAACTAGTCCCTCTCTGCCTTTGTCTAAATGTGAATGAGGATGGAATCATATTGTGCCACCAGGAAACCTCTATGTCGAAAAATCTTCCCTGGTGTAGTCTCTTCTGGCCATGAACCAGCATACTGCTTCACATTCAGCTGTCAGACTTGTACTCCTTCCCACAGAATGCTGCCTGGGTACATTTATGAAAGTGAAGTGCAAATTTTAATCAGTGTCAGAAATTACAGTTGGGCCTTTTTTTCTGCAAAGGAGAGCTCGATGAGGAGGTGGGCTCAGACGACTAGTGGATATTGGCACCCAACTGAGAGCACCAGGACTGGATCACAGACACAGTAGAAACATTTTAAAAAGCTGTCCAAAATGTCTTGGCTAAGAAGACTCTGGGGTATTCAGGAGCCGGAGATACTGAAGGACTGTTGCACTGTAAGAGAGAGGGGAGAGAAGTAGGGTCTGTGATGAGAAGGGATGAATTTAAGGATGTGTTCCTACCTGGACATTTATACTCAGGGCTCTAGTTTGTGGGGAGACAGAGATTTCTAGGACCATCATTATTGCTGAACTGCCAGGGATGCTCATACCACCATCACTTACACATGTGTACACACACACAGCTTACAGGATCCCACTCAGCCATTATCCTATTTTTTGCTGTCAGAAACATACAATTCTTCTCTATGTACTTTCACACAAGGTCTGTCATGCTACCTTTGCCCTGGTTTACATGGTATAATTAATTATTGTCAATTAGTTTTAAAAATCTGAAATGCACTAACACCCACCCGCACCATATCTACACTGTGAAAGTCAGTGCAACTGAAATATTGTCATTAAATCCATTGCAGTTTCATTACACATAATTTTGTGGGTTTGGGATAAATACTACATTTCGAACCCAGCAGTCTGAAGCATGCTGCTCAAAGATAAAGAACACTACTAGTCATCAAGCCCCTATTCCCATTACAGATAATAAGATACTCCTTCTGTATTATAAGTGAGTAGGAGGATATTTGAAGTCAAAACTAGATAGAATTAAGTGGAAAATATCTTGCTAGTTTCCAAGATAGTGGAAAAGTATTAACCTTCCAAAAAGGGTATATATGTAAAGGGATGTTGGACCAGAGATTGTGTATGTTGTAAAAAGCAAGAATAATCTGACAGAATTCAATAGAATTACAGCATTATTTAATCAGTATAAGTGAGATCAAAATTGGATTTTTTCCTTTGTCTACCTTCTGTCATTCCATAAATAAAAGATTTTCGATAACCTTATGTCCTTTTAATGACTAATGTAAGAGCTTTTGTATGTGGGTTCCATGTTCACTCAGGTTACTATATTAACTTCTGTGTCCTTCCCAAGTGGTTCAAAGCATCTCCACTTGTCACCTGATTTTATCACAGTAAAGAAAGTGATACATTGAAAACTTTCACATAAATACAGAATCAATATGTGGTGCTTATCTTGGAGATTTGATATTTAGGCCTACCAATGTATAAAGGATAAACGAATATCATAAATAGTGATTAAATTAGAGCTTTAGCAAAAAGAGGTTCTTAAAAATTCAAATAACTTGCTGACATTTAACCTTTACCGGAAAAGAAGTGTGTTTGTACAAACGAGTTGTTTAGCTTGGCATGATCACATACTGCCATGAAAATGATTTGGTTCACAGCAGTTGCAAAATTTTCTATTTCCTTTTCCTCTTCCTTGTCATTTAAGGGATCTTTAGAAGTTGAAAGTGTAAAGCTTCTAATAATGAGAAAAGAATGGTCATTTTTTTCTGGTTAGTACAAAAAATATTGAGTTAGCCGTGTCTATTTAATATTCAGGTTTGTCCCTGTGTCATATTAAGAAACGACACCAATAGTTGCTCTGGTTCCCAAACAAAATATTGTGCATAGGGATGTTATTTTATAATTTTGGGAGGAGGGTTCCCCATACTTATTGATGATACTCATATAACAGTTATCAGTTGTCTGCCCAGCATAACACTAGCAATTTTCTGCCTCCTGTGAGAAACAGAAACACAAAATGTGAGAAATATATTGACAGGAGGCCAATAGAAGAGATTTGTTGTATCCAAAAGCAGACTAACTACAGTGAGTACATCCTGAACATGTCTCATTGCTATGTCGACTTTATAATTTAGAGATTCCGACATGACAGATATTAGTGTTGCAGTGCTGCCTTCAAGATGGAATTTATAATCTTTTATATCCCACTGATTTCATCATGCTGTATTAAAAATAATAACTCAGAACACTTTATCTGTCAAAGATATCCTTTCTAAGTTATCCACAGATGATCTCTTATTTATGTTTTCTCTGAATTACATACGTGCATCATGTTCCTTGTAGTAAAACAGTTTCTACCTTAAGTTTCTTGTTACCAATGCTCTAAGAATTTATAATAATCCAGTCTGGAATTATATTCCATTTTGCTTTTCTGTTTCTTTTACTACAAGTAGATGCTGCATCATCTTATTCGGTGATTTCAGTAGTAGAGAGCTTTAATGCTTCTCAGCATTACTTTTTTGAAGGGATTCCACGTTCTAAAGCGTAAGATGACAATTTTTTTCCTTGTAATTCTAAGGTCTGTGAGCATCAGCGTTACAGAGAAAACATGATGCAGTATCGACTGGCATCAAGCTGAGAATGTCTTTGAACTCAGACATGTCCTTTCGTCAGTTTGTTGATGCTATACATCTGCCAACTATCAGAGAGACTTTCCTGGCTGGCTCCAGCAGGCAGGCCTCTATTTTATATATTTGCAGTGTAGTTCTGTCACCTGCCTTCTCTGTGTTCTTGCTGCAGATGGTTGGCCTGATCTGTTTTTTTTTGGAAATCAGGGAAAAGGGAGTTAGGAACAGGACGTTGTGTTGCATGAAGGGATCTGCCACCTAAGCCAGCTCCATCTGAGGATCATGGGCTTTCCGCCATTATGTGGTACACCAGCAGCCTTCTCATCTGAGTGACTCTCTGGTTCCTCTACATTCATGGCTTCCATTATTTCGCATTCACATATTTCTAGATTAGTAAGGGTTTGTTTGAATAACTGTTTTGAGAGAAAATTCATGTCTTCTTACTTGCTGTAGGTGATCCTGCTCTGGCAGGGGGGTTGGACTAGATGATCTCTGGAGATCTCTTCCAACCTTGAGCATTCTGTGATTCTGTGATTCTGTCTGTAATCACACATCAGCAATTACATGTGGTCAAGATATTGTTCAAGAAAAGAGAGTTAATATCCTTTACTTGCTGTTATTATTTTCCTTTTAGTTTGAAAGTTCTACCATGCATTCATAAAGAAGAAATAATGCCATAAAACTTGGAAAATTATTTGCTCATTGTAACTTTAAAAAGAAAGCACAAAAATAGATTTCTGGGATGAAGTTTGTTTACATACATTAATTGTTGAATTCTAAAGGGTTATTAAACATTGGAATAAGCTGCCCAGAGAGGTGGTGGATTCACCATCCATGGAGGTGTTTAAGAAAAGGGTAGATGAGGTGCTTAGGGACATGGTTTAGGAGTGGTGGTGTTTTTATCAGGGTAGGTTAATGGTTGGACTTGATCATCTTAAAGGTCCCTTCCAACCTCACTGATTCTATGATTCTATGATTCTATGATTCTATGATCTAAATTATAAAATATTATATATAGTATACATAATGTGTAATTGTGTCCAGTTCTGGGCTCCCCAGTTCAAGAAAGACAAGGATCTGCTGGAGAGGGTCCAGCAAAGGGCTACAAAGATGATTAGGGGATTAGAACATCTATCTTATGAGGAAAGACTGAGGGACTCAGGTCTTTTTAGTCTAGCGAAAAGAAGACTGAGGGGGGAATCTTATTAATGCTTATCAATACTTAAAGGGAGGGGGCCAGGGGGATGGGAACAGCCTTTTTTCAGTGGTGCCCAGCGATAGGACAAGAGGTAATGGGCACAAACTTGAACATAGGAAGTTCCATCTTAACATGAGGAGGAACTTCTTCACTTTGAGGGTGGCAGAGCACTGGCACAGGCTGCCCAGAGAGGCTGTGAAGTCTCCCACTCTGGAGACATTCCAAACCCACCTGGACACTGTCCTGTGCAACCTGCTATAGGTGACCTTGCTCTGGCAGGGGGGCTGGACTAGACGATCTCCAGAGGTCCCTTCCAACCCTGACCGTTCTGTGTTTCTGTGATATTATAGCTATATATATATATTGAGTAAGAAAACATGACTGATATAGACAATGTAAGACGACTCAGTCTGCTACATAGTGGGTTTGTCACAAACAATTTGACAAGCTCTACCCAACATTCTGGATAAGATCAAGACTTGTGTAAATATATTCTGCCTATATACGTCCTCCATCCAACAGTTTGAGCTGGGGCGGCATCTGCCAGGGCATGCTTTGACAATCCATTCTACCCATGGTTACTTCAGGCCTCAATGAGCAGTCACTCCGCATCCTGCCACCGGATGGGACAGTCAGGTGTTTAATTACATTTTACCTGTAGTTTCTGAAACTTAAATTGCATGCGTGTAAACTAGCAACTGTGATACGGAGCGCAGAAGATTTTCATGTCATGCCTTCCCTTCAGTTTTATGTTGTAACATTTCTGTTCATGATCTCTTTTGGGAAATTGGTTGAGTGCTGTAGTGGTTAGCCAAAGAGGGCAGGGTCTTATTCAACTCATTTATTTTTGAGGTGCTAAGCTTGCTTTCCAAAACCAAGATAAATACAAGCTCTGGAATATGAGATGTTAAAACGTATCAGGTGCTACTGGTCTCTACACAAGTGTTGGACTGTTACAATACTGGGTTTGGGAAAAAATGGCATGATTTCAGGATAGAAAATGTGTGGTGTTTCTGTAGGTTTTGTTTGCTTGGAGTCATCATGGCTGTTTGGAATATTTCTCTGCTCCTGGGATGACTGATCCAGCAATCAGTGCACCTCTGGGAGGGAAACTCATATGCCTTACTCCATGAGCGCCAGCCTCACTGTTTTGGGCATCCCTGAGACGGTGTAAGTGCTCGTGAATGGGCACTGTAGGGCTGCCAGATGGCGAAAGCTCAGTCTTTATAATCAGAGAATATCGTTATCCTGACAGCTGAGTTTTTAGTTAAATGCATTAATACCAATTTTCACTAAGCAAAAGGATATTAGCTCTGACTCCAGAAATGCTTCTGAGACACAGCTCACAGGACATTTAGGAAGACAAAAAGGAAATATCATTTTATGTTTACCTTATTTTGCACTGTCTTTAGGCATCTATTACTGTCAGATGCAGAACTCTAGGTCTGATAGATTACTTGGTCTTGTCAAAAATGATCATTCTTCAGACATTGAATTATTATTCCCTTCAGAGGTTACTGACACACTTACACAAGATGCTTATTCATTGTGTCTGGCTATGCCACCACAGTGTCACAAAATACTTTATACTGTTGATTTCATCATTTTAGTAATTCACAGGTGTCACAGGCCTCTGGTTTTACTACACCACGGTGCATAACATTTGCCTGATACTTTTACACCATGGCGCTTCAGAAATGATGGTCACCACTTATACAGGTTGTGAAATTTCTTTCCAAGATCCAGGCCAAACCACTTAGTTAAAAAAATTACAATGGCTCATACTCCTTTGTTAGATACTTCCACTGTTGTAGTGTGTTATATATCCTACACCGGTATTATTGTTTTTACTCATGGAGAGATTTAAGCTTGCTACTTCTAGTTTTCATATAACTATGATGTTATAAGCAATGGTAAAGTCTAGTAGTTTGTGGATTTTCTTCCATAGTATCTCCAAGAAGTAAGGACAGAGCCCATAAAACAGACTGTGCTTTAACATAGACTTTTCATTTCCATTTCAGGATACAAGACATGTCTTTCTGACTGGATCACTACTGCTTTGTAGTCAAGAAGTTTGCTTTGAGAAATTTGCTATTATTTGTTCTGTGAAAATTCTTATAGTGTGGAAGGATTTAGATAAAACCATAACAAAGAACTAAGAAATTTAAGGCACATAAAAAAATGTTGCAGTCCATGGAAAGCTAGAAGAAATACATTCATTAAACACAGCATCATATAAGTAAAATCAATTTCAATCTAGAAAAGTTAAAATCTGAAACAGATCGTGACACATCTGCAGTTTCTCTAAAGAAAACTTTCCTTCTGATGGGCTTTGCAAAACACATTGCAGTGTTCATCAGCCTAATCCTTTACCGAGCTATCTGCAGGATCAATGAAGTTATACTGGCTGGGTATAGAAGATGGAAGGTATTTTGGAGGCAGATATACATCATCCTTGGGCTTTAAGAATATCATATGGGTAGGAAGTAATTTTCACCTACCTTTAGTTGTTTACAACATAGACATATAGCTATTTAGGCTTCTTCTATAGGTGGTTGTGTATTCATTTAGGTTAAGGCTAATTGCACACTGCAGGCAAAAATTTTTCCCCACTGATCTTCAAGGAAGCCAAGATAATTACCCCAGAAGTAGGTGTTTTCACACTGTAAATAAGCAGTTAAGCAAAATAAATTTTGCTCCACAGTTCAGCATTCACCTACTATCTTTTAGGCACCCACACAATAGTCATCGTATAAAACTTAGACCATACTGTAGTAATAGATGCCTGCACATCCCATGAAGTTTTGATACACAAAACTGGGAAATGTGTTAAACACGAATATTTGCTTCCATACTCCCCTTTTGCAAACGGCAATGATGAGATGCTTATCTGTATTTCATGTCATGGTCACAAAACACTCAAAAGAAAAAAAAAAAAAACAAAACAATTCTAGGATTTAGTAGAGACTCTTTTTAACGTAAAATTAGACCACTAAAGGTGTGGGATGGGGTTAGGGCAGAGGGACAGACACAGCAGCTCTAAGGAATACTATTTGCCCCTTCTGATTAAAAATATTCATTAAGAATGGGACAAAATCTACATCTTTAGAGAGTTGGGTTTTTTTACAATTTTCTTATAACAACTGATATGCAGTAAGAAATCTTTCCAAAATACTGATCCCTTACATTTAGTAGCAATAAATAATAAAATGGCAAGATTAAAATCTGGTTGCACGGTTTTTGTTCAGGCTTTGCAAAATGTCCGCATGGTTAGTGTATTTGTAAATAATGCTAGCAAAGAAATAAAATGTGAAAATGAATGCATCGAATTGTTATGCTCATTTCCTCTTCAATAAATATGCAGGGATCTTCTTTTATCCCCTGAGACCAGATGTACCACATGTAATGAGATTCTGCAAAGTATCAATATGCACAAACATCACAAAAGGAATCTGGGGTATTCAGTTCATTCCTGACAAGTAGGATTAATGAGGGATGGATAAATATGTATGTAAAATGCAAGACTGGATTGAAAGTTAAGTCTTATGGACATGATCAATGTTTAAAAGAGTAGTCATGTTCAATACATTGAAGAAATTCTCCCAGAGAAATTTTCTGGGGGAAAAAGAAGTTTTAAAAATAGTTTTGAATAAACCAGGCCTACTGAGAGATGAGCTAAAGTTATTCACTCAGTATTTCCAGGTAAAGTTTAACAGATTTCTTATTGTTTAGTCAACAGGTCTCTGTGTTTTCTTCACCAAGCTGAAGTTGCAAGACAAGTTGCAGTTGCAAAACATCTTGTCCCAGACTTCACAGTTCTCAGCTTCTCGACAGTCTGCTGAATCCTCAGTGCTTAACAAAACAGACTGCAAAAAATACATTAAATGTATGCGAACTACAGCAGTGATCTACTGCGCACAGCTATACACACATCAGTTATGTGGAACGGTTTGTTCTGCACAGCTGACCTCGGTTCTGAGATGGTTTTTTACTGAATTAAATTTTACTGAGGTCCAATGGGAGTACATTTGCAATAAAAACTCTGGAACTGTCCTGCACAGACTCTGTTCAATTCCATGCCACCTATATGGAGCCACAGTCATATGATATATTTTTTAATCCTGTCTGGTTTCTCCAAACTACACCATGGATTAATCTCCTCTTTTGGATTAGAAAAATCCTGGTCATTGTTATAAACTGATGAACCACGGTATTTTTAACTCTACATGGCGTCTTTGAAAATATGACAGAATATTCTGCTGGTGTCCACAAGATCATTTTGGTAGGTCTTTCTTAGCTGACAAAAATCTGTGTAACAAGGACAAGCCAAAAACTTGCCTGAAAAAAATAACACCCACAAAACTATCCATATTGTGCCAAGTAGGCAACACCCTTTGTTCTACTTCATAATATCAATTATTAACTATAAACTCATGCAAAATGGGATATATTTATTCTGTCAAAGCAATTTGTGCAAACAATTGTAAGAAAAAGTCAGAAAAGATATTGAAGGATTAAAAAACACATAAATGCTGAATCTTATCCAACAAACACGGGCTAACCCACTTAATGTTAATTACATCCTGACTAAAGCTGATGAAACTTCACACAAAACTCTTTTCTGTCAATTTTCAGCAGATCCACTGTCTCCAAAATGTTTGGTTATTACTTGACAGTTGTGTTTTTGTTTTTTTTTCTTGGAAAGCAATTAAATCCCCAACTGAAAAACAGCTATTCTTGATCACTTCAGAATGTATCCCCTTGATTCTTATTTTTTTTTTTGTGATTACTTTATTTCACTTTTCATAACTACCTTTGAAAATTTGAAATCAGAATGAAGTACTTTAAACCCTCTCAGAGTGAAATACTCCAAAGAGCCAAATAAACCTGTTTTTTTTCCATCAATTATGCACGGGAACATTTTTATCTTTTCAGATAGTGACGGTTATTTTGAACTATTTAAATTATTGATAAAGAAACAAATTAATGGTTGTCACCCTCCATAGATAGTCCACCAGAAAACTAATTATTGATATGAAATTCTGATCCCACTGGAATCCATAGAAATTGTGCCATCAGCGGACTACAACAGAACCAAGAGTTTATCCTGGGTATTAGCAGGATTGGGACAAAAACTTTAAGCAAATCTCAGCTGTCTGGATGAGCTAGATCAGCATCTTTGTGTTATTAATAGTTCATAATAATCCCCAAAACTCTCCCACAACTATGAGCCAGACCAGTGGACTTCCATTTTATTCATTTGGCCTTGCTTACTGGGAACTACTGAAAATTACTTTGAAAATTATCATTGTATGAATTATGTTATTTGTTCTTGCAATATTATATTCTGTAATATCATGAATGTTCAATGGATGCTTTCAGAATCATCATTTATAAATCCAATCATGTTATAAAGCCAACAAATTCCAGAGGAGCTAATGGGCTTCTATAGCATGACATTTTATACGTAGTAGTACCTGAAATCCTGCAGGTTTTTTTAGGCCTATATGGGCAACCTTGTTCACTGTGGTGGCACTATGTACCTCAGTAGAGCTAAATACGTGTTCTTTCCCTGACTGGGGGTCTCTGGAATTCCCAAGACTGCAATAGTGTTCTAGAGGGGATTTTCCAGCAACAGTTTGCTTCAGAAGTTTGTTTTCTTTGGAGACAATAAATTGTTGTGGCTTAACTGATTTATTAAGTAAATTCTTCGATAAAAGTCCCACGGTACTGCTGTCTGAACCACAAGACTGCTGTTATTTTTCTCTGAGCAAAGTGTTGCATATTGAAAATTGCTATTTGGAAACTTGAGCCTTAAAGAATCTGCTCATCTTCTTCACTCATGGTCTCTTGGGATCACATTACTTGCATGAGAGTTCTCACTGAAAAAAGATTCTGGTCCTCTGGGCTGCAGACAGACTTGAAAATAAGAATCCACTTCATATTCTTCTTGGGATTAATGTTAAAAATAATTTTCAGGTTTTAATGTTAAAATTAATTTTGACTTCAAGTGCAGCAGGAATTGTTTCCAGTTATAAGGGGAAAATAAATGCAGTAGACCTCCAGTTTGGACACAAAAGTTCTGGGAAGTTGCCTGTGCGCGTGTCCTCTGTTCTTACCCACTGATGCAGCAATGAAAGGGCCTTTCCAAGTCCTTTCAACAGTACTCCAAAAGAAACTCTTTTTTTACATAGGTTAAAGTTAGCACTAAATTCCACTCAGTTATGAAGTGTTGTGTTCAAAGTGAGAATACTTCTTCAAAACCATATCTTGCAACTGAGAAGACCTGAGATGCTCTTTTGACAGGTTTCGGGATTTAAATCAGAAGAGCTGGATCTCCAGTGGTGGAATGGATAAGCCTTAAACTTGGTCTTTGGCAATCAGGCATAATAGATTTAGAAAAGATATACACTTTATCAGTAGTAAATACTGTTATGTTTCAAATTGTACATTAAGCAACATACAATTCCATCCTTCTGAGAACAGGCAGTGGCTGCTCAAGGACAGAAGAAAGTATAAATTTCCAAACACAGAGATATTGCTACATTGCATAGGATGTAAGTGGGAAATATAAGAACAATGCACAACGTAATACTGTGTTTTGGATGCTTTATGTCTCTGACAACTGAGTAGTCCAAAATTCATATGTTCCAAATTCTGCTCTTAGCAATACTAGTAAATATTTGTTCCTACTCTCCTGACTTTTATCCTGATTAAAACAGAACTGCAGCCATATAGTCCAGAGCTACTTTCTAGGGGAACAGAGGGAGCAGCAACCTCCACAATTAACACTGGCTGCTGTCAGCAATGCTCTCATGCCACAGCTGTGAGGCTGCGCAGTCTCCCCCGGTGCCTTGTCTTCTCTTGAGTAACTGAGAGCAAAATTGACCTGTTCTAGAAAGTGGATACAACCCATACAAGCCATAAGCAGCAAGTAGATCAAAAATCCAAAACAAGTTTGTCCCCAAGCCAAGGAATGAACAGAGCTGTTACAGCTATGGGATACATTCCTATAGTTATGATTGTTTTGTGAACCCACTTTTACTTCCTTGGTTGCTGTCTTGTAACAGTTAGCTGAAAATCCCTAATAGGACAGGTGTAACAGGTTTAGTCTGGACCCTTTGCCTGGACACTCACAAAAAGTGCTAAACTTCCATTTCAAGCTGACCTGCCTTCTTTGTGTTTCTGGGACATTTCCTGCAACAGGAGTCCCTGCTCCCAGTTCATCTGCTGTGGGGCCCAGTGGTAACGACAAGTACCTCATGGCATTACAGTCACTTAAAGGCATCCCCAGGGACAGGTACTAGCTAAATCTCATCACATCAAGGATTTCTAACACAGCTATTGATTCTTTTGAATATCATAAGACCTGGTGAAACCCATTTCCTAGAATTGTAGAATGATAGAATGGTTTGGGTTGGAAGGGTCTTCAAAGATCATCTAGTTCCAACCCCCCTGCCATGGGCAGGGACACCTCCCACTAGACCAGGTTGCTCAAAGCCCCATCCAACCTGGCCTTGAACACCTCCAGAGATGGGGCATCTACCACCTCTCTGGGAAACCTGATCCAGTGTCTCACCACCCTCACAGTAAACAATTTCTTCCTAATACCTCATCTAAATCTACCCTCTTTCAGTTTAAAACCATTACCCCTCGTCCTATCGCTACACTCCTAAATAAGGAGTCCCTCCCCATCTTTCCTGTAGGACCCTTTAAGTGCTGAAAACCAGCAATAAGGTCTCCCCAGAGCCTTTTCTTCTCCAGACTGAACAAACCCAAGTCTCTCAGCCTGTCTTCATACAATTTATATCATTGGTTGCCTCTCTGTTCTCACCACTCAAAGTTATTCTTTGGCATCTGGTTGGATGTCCAGGTCTCTTCCCTGTTTTTTTCTTCTCCACATGCATGTAGCTTGAGTGTTTGCTGTCTTATTTGTCTTGCAACGAGCAACCAGTACTGTCTGGCAAAAAGTATTTCATAGCACAGAAAGTCAACTGAGATTTTTTCATATCTTTTAAGTGATCAAGCTCGTCATTTGATCAAAATCCTCTCTAGGTGATTCAGCACATGGTCCTGTTCCTTATGTATTCAAAACAA
Organism: Vanellus vanellus; assembly: GCF_965231255.1. Taxonomy (NCBI): domain Eukaryota; kingdom Metazoa; phylum Chordata; class Aves; order Charadriiformes; family Charadriidae; genus Vanellus; species Vanellus vanellus. Next base: position 207,572,108 of record NC_138905.1, on the reverse strand, counting down.
TTCTTGGTTTTGACTTGGAAATATATTGTATTTCCAGATTGTTCCATTCAATTTGCAGTAAGTTTGAATTGGCTGCTCAGTACCCGACCCACGCCTACCATACCCCAGACCATTTCCTTGCTATCTCCAAAGACAAGACCATAAAACACACTGTTGAAAATTGGTTGTGTAACTGGCTGGGAATTTTTTGGTGAAAAACAGAAAAGTCTACCCATTGAAACTAAATTAGCCTCTTTTGATTGGAAAGTAGATTTTTTTTTCAAAATGAAAGAAAAAAAAAGAAGAAAAATATGTAAAACAGTCTAACACAAGTCCCTGTTCTTAACAACAGATTTGAATCTTATTTTCAGCAGGGAGATGTAAAACTGTTTTCATTCACATTTTTTCATGGAAAACTATAAAAAATTTCTTCCTGAAGTAAACAAGAAAATGTTGGAAAACTTGAAAATCCTCAGAAGGCAGAAAAACTTAACCATCTTTAATAAAGAAAAGGATAAGAGTACTGGCTCATAAATTCAAACTGGAATTTCCAAGCTATACAAGTTCTCTAAATTGATGTAATGGATTTTGATAACGCTGAATCATAATCATAATATGCCCACATTATTGCAGCCGAAAGGACTATAAATATTAAAACATGAATCAGGTTTATCTGCATAAACTCCAGATGTCAAAATTATGACCTCAAGAGGCAGGTGCAACAGGAAGTAGACTTTGTGTGGAAAAGATGGAGAGGAACTAACATTTTTGTTAACAAAATCATCACTGTGTCATCGCTGACACTTTTGTAGCATGTTAAATGCTATGGTTCTGTTTGTTCCAACTGATTCCATTCTTGCACATTAGCGGGACTTACTTACCTGTTGATCTTTTTTTTCCCAATATGAAGGAAACTATTATCATTCTGTCATCCAGTCAAATTACAGCTATTATGTATAACAATATTTGTTTGTATTCATATTCATTTGGGTTATAGAAGACAAGGAGCTTGCAAGCTGGAAAACAAAGAGAACCACAAGATGAGAGCATCTTGTCATCTGTATCTACAGAAGATCTACTCTGTGACCAGGGAAACAGGAAGGGGAGTGAGTGCCCAGGCAACAGTGCAGGCTTTGGAATAGGCTGTGAATATAAGCCGGTCTCCCTTGGTATTTTGATGCTATCTATGATGAAGCTCATGATCTTGTTTGTCATCCTCATCAGTATCTATGTTAGCTTGGTTAAATCTAGATGCTATGATCCCATAACCCAGCAGCAGCATAGATATACTTTAGCAAGGTGTTTCATGAAGTCGCCTTTCCCAGATTTCTTTTCCCTCTATTTTAAGTCTAATCTTACTGCCACTATAGTCACAGCTCCTTCCCTCTTCTCCTGCTGCACCTTACATTTCTCATTTTAGTTTTAGATTTAATGTGGTGCTAAGCGCTGCTTTGTTGAAACAACTGCCCCTTGTGACAAAAATCAATATGATACTCATGGGATTTGGATGACCCACGTCAGGAATTCTCTTCTGTATCTTGCCTCCTTCCGAGATAAATAGATTCTGGACAGATTTTCAGAAGTGGTGGACTAACTTAGACATTCAAGACACGATTTCAAAAATGATGTATGCATTTTTGAGCCCAAGTGAAACTGAAGGTGGGATAAACTTCTGTGCATAGACCAATACATGAAAGCTTTCTGATCTCCTAAGGAACGCGTACAGATCAGACATCTCTTTGATGACAGAGTAGTAAAGAACTACAGGCACTAGCTTTAAGTTATTCAGTTCAGGTACCGATAATGGTACAGTCACAGGCTTATTTGCCTTACTGCTTGGCTTCTGAAACTGTACCTGAGATGCTTTTGAAAATTTTACCTGAAGTGAAATTTCCTACATTCCCACTTGGAATTGCAACTTCCGCCTGGAAAAACCTCCTCTTATAGCAGTTCTTCCTGAAACAAAGGGGTGAGTTGAACAGGCATATGGCAGCTCTCCAAGCTATTTTGGTGGTAGTGTTGGTTTTCATATGATTCATTTGAACACCAACACCTTCCCGCCTTGTGACTGTAAATAATGCACTCATCTGGGGAACGACAAGTCATGACAAGGCTAGTGACAGGCTCAATCAAAAGAGAAAAAGGTCATCTCCACAACATTAAGATTCAGGTGTGAGTATTGTAGTTGCATCAGTACAAAGAGATCTGCCAACAGATCTCTGACTACCATATTTACCCTTCCTTTTCATGGGATGCACAGGATCTCATTTACAACCATAGCGACAGAGGGGTTACAAAGCCTTCATTCAGAAGAGAGTTATGGAAAGGATACCCATTCTCATCTTCAGTCCCTCTGAAGCCATCTATTTGGACTTCACAAAAGGAGCTCAGTAGCAGATGAAACACAGTCTACTGGATTGAACACTGGCTTGGGACCTGTTGGCATCTGACTTGGGAACTGTTCCTAATTCTGCCATTAACTGCTGTGTGATGTTAAATCATTTTGTTTCTCCACACCTTAAACTCTCCATCTGTATGACACAGGTAACACTCTCAGGTATGCCAAAAACAAATGCTGAAAAAGAACAAACTGCTTTTTTTGGCTTTATTAAAGGAAAGAAAGGAGGTACCAAAGTCTATCTGAATAAGGACCCTTAATAACTAATACTGCTAGCTATTTCATTGTATCATTTGGGCAGAAACCACTGGCAGTTCTCAGGCTGTGATAAAAGCCTAGAAATGCTGGTGGTATTTCATAGCATCATTCTTAAGCGTATTGGCTGGTTTTCATTAGGCTATTAGATGTTACTTATGCTATACGGTAGAGAGTGAACCCATTCAACAATCCTAATTAAGTGCGTTTGTGATATATGGTATTTGAATAAGGCAATCTAAGTTCCTGATTAATCATCCATTAGCAATAAGTCATCATTATGCAATCTGTTTCTGAAGATATTGAAACAGTTATTATGCACTCCTTCCTCAATGTTTTATGAGTATATTCCAGTGTTTTATGACACTGACTTAGTGCTGCATCACAGTTTACATATACACATTAAAGCTGTCATATTAAACCCTTAATTCTTAATTAAAACTAAGGTATTAAAAGAACAGCCTGGCCAAACTTTAATTTCCCTGTGAAAACCTTAGATCTGAGAAGTTTTAAAAACTTTGTTTCTCCTCTCTTAAACACCAAACCAGAAAAATAATATATTTATTTTCACCTAAACACTCTTCAGCTGCTGCAAAATCCTCACAGAGTGCTCCGGTGTGGCCCTCACTCAACAAACTTCCACTAAAATCTTCCTATGAGAGTTTGGGCTGAGTGAAGGCTGAGCAGAGATCTCACGGCTTGTCCCAGAGGATTTGGTACCTCCTGTGTAACACACAACAAGTTTTGTTGTGCATGGTTTTATACTGTTAAATTCAAATAATTCAACCATCTGTGTTAAATGATTAATTTGAGGGAATTAGCATTTCAGAGATGTCTTCTAGAAAAAAAAATTCAAGTCTAATGTGCTACTACGTTTAACTTTCATCATGTACAATTACTCGCTTGATTTGTATCCATGTTTTTGTACTTTACAGTCCCATTCTCACACAATACAAATAATAAAACTGCCCACAGTCCTACACTCCCTGTTTTGATAACTGTTAAAATGCACTATTGCTGAACTTCCCTCCTCAGTTTCTACAGGATCCAATATGTATTTTGTCTTTCATGACAACACTTACAAATTACTTCAGCTAAGGACTTAATTACTACATGAACACCAATTAATTAATGAATCTTTGAAGCAACTTTGGGAGACAGGAATGAATTATGGATAAATGAAGACACAGAAGAATATTGATTTGCTAAATTTCAATAGCAAATGAGGAGTAGAATGAAGAACAGCACTGTCTGCATCAAGATTCCTAGTTGGCTTTGCAACTGACACAAATATATTTTCTCTGTTTCTGTTATGAATACTAACTCTTTCCCCGTTCCTTCCATTTTGTGACTTTCTACTATTGTCCATGCGGTATTAAAATCTTTCCTGTAAGATAGGAGTCTTTGCCTGAAAAGCTTCTCAAAGGCAGCAGTATGTAAGCACATTCCTGCTGGGCTTCCTGAAACCCATCCCGGTGATGATCTCTTTCAGGATAAATTTATTAAAAAAAAATATTAACAAACATTCCAGACCTGATTCTCCTAGAGAGAGCCCTTCTCACCACTTCAGCAATGTAAAACTGTTTGAAAGGGACTGCAAACATCCTTCAGAGGCATTGCCAAAGCCCAGGCAGTGGGGCAAATGAGAGTAAGGCTAACTAGGTACGGAATAAAAATGCACTTTTAATTGGACTCTGACAAGATAACTGCTTGAAAACCTGCAAGGGTAACACTTTGAGAGACCATGGTGGAAATGCCAAGCTTTCTCAGAGAATTCTATGCAGGTTTGGATTTCATTTCTTTAGCTAGCTTATGCCTCATGCCTATTTAGCAACTCTTTGGCAGTGCAATCAATGGCTTTTACACCTTTCAGTCTTTGTTGACGCTAGCTGGAGTTTCCCTAAGAGTCTATATTACTTTTGAGCTATTTTGCGTGTGAGTCCACCTCCCTGCTCCCTCTGAAGTTTCCACGATGGAAAGTTGAAACTGATTTGAGAGATGCTTCCTTTACCAGTGTAGTAATAAATGCCCAATTGAAAGGCTGCAAAAAGCAGATACGGGTACTTGCTTATAATTATGCTAAGTAAAATAATAAGTAATGCATTTCAGTCAATTTTCAATCTATTTTCCCTAAATCTGAGAGTCAAGGAATCTATGAAAAATGTAGTCATCTATACAGCAAAAAGATATATTTTAATAACATAATAAAAATTAAACAAATACACTAAAAAAAAAAAAAGATTGAATTGCCCCTTAACAGCCATTCAGGCTGTGAAGCCAAGAAAGCTGTTACACACAAGCACTTTTGCTAGTGCAATGTGGGGTAGTCCATATGCATGTATTTAAATCCTTCTTTAAACAGTCAATCAATGTTTTAAAATATCTGGATAAAACCGTTTGCTTAAAATTATGACACTTAAATTCAGGAGAGACCTGCTCTGGTTAAATTCTATCTCTTTTCCAACTAAAAAAAATGTTCTTAAACCAAATCAAAATAATCAGAACAAAGCCATTCAAAATTAACTCAATTACCAATCAACTCATCAGCATCTCTTCATCTTCTCAGTGTCAAGGAATTGCACAAATTTAGATTTGGGGAATGAGACTCCAACCATATTAGAGCCATATTCGGCCTACTGCAGTGAAGGCCTCAGAATTAATCTGACTAAAATAGTGGAGTATTCAATCAGATTCTGAGGTTCATATTCGCCTTTATTCCATGTCCAAATGATTGTGCAGCAGGCATCCACTGTATTAATATGTTCTGCAGAAAAGAGAAGGGGGAACAAGCCAACATTTTGCTCTTTGCTTTGTTTTAACCTTTCCACAGACCTGTGGAGACATCTAAATCCACCACAAATCCAGGCCTCTCTCTGGGTGTTTTGAAGTCATTAAGCTACAGAGAGCCTGGAGACAATTCGTCATTCACGCTTCCCTGCTAGAATTGCAAAAAAAAAAACCCAAAACAGAAGAGTTCAGCTACTTCTTTGTGAGTATACTTTCCTGGTTCCTCTGAAAGTTTTCCAGGAAAATGCTGGCATTCAAACTGCCAACAGGTTGGATGAGGGTCTGATAAAGAGGCGCTCAGTCCCTGTGCTTGTGGGGCCTGTTGGGATTCAACAGCCTCATCACAGACCCCAGAGGTGCAGGGAAAACCCTTAGGGAATTCATCTAAACAGAACGATATATTTCATTTGTTTCTCTTCTGGGCTCCCACCTAGGAATAAATAGCAGAAAAACATGAGATTTAGACCATTACTCTTTCAAAATTTTCTTGCAAATAGGCATCAGTGTATTCAGTAGTCAGCTACTGAAAAACAGAAACACTGCTCATCTGATGCTGTATGTGTGGCTTGTACAAACTAAGCATCTGATTTAGAGAAAAGCTAAATTTTACAGTTGGGCTGTCTGAGATTGTCAGAAGAATAGTTTATCAAATCACATACTAATTAATGACATTACTGTGTAATTAGAATTTTAAAATCTTATCTTTCTAAAAGCTATTGCACGTAGACTCTTTCAGATTTACCTTTGTGATTTTGCAGTGTTGCTATCACCAACTGTCCACCCCATCTGGATCTAATAGATTAGCAAAAATCATAGAATCATAGAATGGTTTGGGTTGGAAGGGACCTTTAAAGGTCATCTAGTCCAACCTCCCTGCAGTGTGCAGGAACATCTTCCACTAGACCAGGTTGCTCAGAGCCCAATCTAACCTGGCCTTGAACACCTCCAGGGATGGGGCATCTACCACCTCTCTGGGAAACCTGATCCAGTGTCTCACCACCCACACAGAAAAGAATTTCTTCCTTAAATCTAGTCTAAATCTGCCCTCTTTCAGTTTAAAGCCATTACCCCTCATCCTATCACTATAGCACCTATTAGAGTCTGGTCTCATCTTTCTTATGAGCTCCCTTTAAGTACTGAAAAGCAGCAATAAGGTCTCCCCAGAGCCTTCTCTTCTCCAGACTGAACAGCCCCAACTCTCTCAGCCTTTTCTCATAGGAGAGGTTCTCTAGCCCTCGGATCATCCTCGTGGCCCTTCTCTGGACCTGCTTCAACAGGTCCGTTGTCCTTCTTATGTTGGGGACTCTGGAGCTGGATGCAGTACTGCAGGTGGGGTCTCACGAGAGTGGAGTAGAGGGGCAGAATCACCTCCCTCGACCTGCTGGCCACACTTCTGATGCAGTCCAGGATACGTCTGGCTTTTCCGAAGCCAAATTGTGCTGAAGTGCAGCACAGTGAGAAGCAGTCAGCACCATCGGATAGGGCTTTGAGAGGGCTGAGATGATTTTAAATGTCCTAGGTCAGTATCTTGATGGGAATAGACTTTAGAGGTCTACCTGTTTAGGGTGCTGCTGAGCTTGCTTAGGATATTTGCTGTTCAGAACACACATGTCACTAAACTTTACGTCTGTCCCGTTTCAGATGCCTGCACAGAGGTTGGCTTGAATAATAATTCAAATCTCAAATCTAGAGATCTAAATTTCTCCTCAGCCCTTCCCAAGTGGGCTAGGAGGCAATTTCTACGTGCACTTAATTTTCATGTCAACAAAAGAATTCTGATTCACAGCATTCATCTTTAAAATAAATAAATTATCAAATGTGTATCTGCTGAAAGAATAAACTATCAGTTAACTTCAACGTTTTGCTTACAAAATAATTTTTAGTTGGAGACATAAAGTTGAAGGTACTACTTTTTTATTGCAGTCATACGGGGTGGGGTTAAAGTACATCACAGTGTATGTTCTAGTTATTTTGTTTCAAAAATCCAGACCATATTCGTATAATACTGACACTTGGTCTGGCTGAGGTGGAGTTAATTTTCTTCATAGCAGCCTGAATGGTGCTGTGTGTTTGTATTTGTGATTAAAACAGTGTTGATAAGACACCAGTGTTTTGGCTGTTGCTGAGCAGCACTTGCTGCTCAAGAAACTTGCTTGCTCAACACTTGCTCAAGAAAGTCAAGACTTTCTCTTTTCCCCACTCTGCCCCGGCAGCAAATAGGCTGGGGCTGGGCAAGAAGTTGTGAGGGGACACAGCTGGGACAGCTGACCCCATCAATATCCAAAGGGATATTCCATGCTACATAACATGCTCAGCAATAAAAACTGAGGATAGGGGGCTTTGTGGGAGGTAGCCATTGCTTGGAGACTGACCGGGCATCAGTCTACTAGTGGGAGGTGGTGAGTGATTGCTTTGGCATCAATTGGGTTTTGTTTGAGTTTTATTTTGCCTTTTCACTCTTTCTTTCTATTCAACTGTCTTTATCCTGACCCATGAGTTTTCTTGCTTTTGGTCCTTCTATTCTCTCCCCTGTCCCATTAAGGATGGGGAGTGAGCAAGCAGCAGGGGGGGGCTTAGCTGCTAACGAGGGTGAACCCACCACACACCATCACATTGTCAGAATCTCACACTGCTGCAGACAAAACCAACTGATACCTGAAGATTAAAGATAGGAAAAAATAATTCACATATAGCATTTGATCAAAATGTCAACCTATCTCTAGTCTAAAGGAGTTGGTATATATGAACAGGACCTGAAACATATAAACCCAAGTATTAAGATTAAATAATACCAAGACATACAAAGATTAATGATACATAGATCAGAATAACAAAGTCGTAATAGGAGTAAAAAATCAGTGCATTTTATGAAGAAGCGTTGCGTTGATCTACTGAAAGAAAAGCAAACATTGGTGGCAATTAACTTTTAGCCAATACGCCTGGAAAGCAGCAGGTTGTAAAGTAATGCTGAGGTTTATAAAGTAATGCTGTGAGTTCTGCACCCTTCCTTCTCCCCCACCCTGCCTTTTTCTGAGGGTTGCTGCAGTCTCTGCTAGAACAGATCAAGCTATGAGCACTTTGCAGAAAGCAATTTGCAGGAGGACTCAGATATAAAGTAAACATCTGTCCAAATTTTAATGGAATGGCTTGTTCAAAGAAAGCTACAGCCAATCTCGCCTTTCATGGGAGGTGAATAGCTTAGTTTGAACACCACATTCTTTTATCCTATATAGTCTTTCAAAATGGCAATAAGCATCGCTAAAAATAATTTCAAATTTGAGAGTGGACGTCTGATGTCATTACAGTTCCTCAAGTCAGTAATGCTTTTGCGCATTAAATGAGATGACTGTTTTTTTGAGAAAGACTCTCCTTTCCTATTCAAAGTATGCAAAAACATTGCCACCTCTTAAATACTTCTAGCATGCTGCCTATTTAAAAGCAACCAGCGTGTTGAGAAAGTTCTCCTGTATGGAACATCAATGTCCTCTTTCCGTCATGTGGAAGACAATTCGAAGGCAGTGCACTAGGTGCCCTGTACACTTGGCAGCATGGAAAACAGGTCTTCAAGCACAGGGAACTCATTTCAGAAGCTTCTCAGTTCTGGAAGTGAAAAGGCTGAGGAGGAACCTCTGAGCTTTGTCCGTGTGTTTATATGAATGTGCACACAAGTCCATGGACATGCACAGACTTAGCTAACAACAATTCCTCAGTGCTTGAAAGGACACTGTAAATTTGTTTATGTTCTAGTAAAAGAACTTTAAAATTTTATTTTAAAATTTCATTTTGCTAAGAAAGAACCTCTAAATAGTAAAAAATTTTCACTGAAGTCTTTCTGCTTTCACCTTTGGGTGGCCTAAGAGCTGCAGTCAGGCACACAAGGATTAAGATTGATCTGTTCCTATTACTTTTTCATAGCTCCTTTCCTCTCCCGCATTGATCCTGTTGTTGATACTAGACAACTTGCACAGACCAGATAGTTGAGGCTGGATGAAGTGAATCCAAACCCAAGATAGATAATAGCAATTGTTCCCTGACTGGATATCCACTATCCAGTGTAAAATTACTTCTTAAAAGGGGAATCCCACTTCCAGACAGACATTTCTGCTCTCGTGCAATATACCTTAATGTTTCCTTACTGCCTTCCCCTGGTCTCTTGCACAAAGGGCTGCACTGCTCAGGGCTGCACATGGTTTTTACAGCAGCAGGACCAAAGAAATTCCTTACTTGGTAGATGCAGAAGTTAAGTCCCATTTTTTTAGCATACAGACTTGTGGATGAAGTACCAATACAACATCAACTCAAGTAATGAGTGACAAAAATACATTTGTTTCCGATGATATTATGCAACAATTCAGCTTTCAGAAGGTTCCTGGAATGCATCAATGATAAATTCCTTCTCCAAGTTTTAGAGGAGCCAATGAGGAGAAGTGTTATGCTGGACTTTGTTCTCATCAACAAGGAGGGGCTGGTGGGGAATGTGAAGCTCCAGGGTAACCTTGGCTGCAGTGGCCATGAAATGGTGGAGTTCAAGATCCTTAGGGCAGCAAGGAGGGAGCACAGCAAGATCTGTACCCAGGACAGTAGGCTGGATGGTTGCGCTCAAAGAGTTGCCGTCAATGGCTCCATGTCCAAGTGGAGACCACTGACAAAAGGTGTTCCTCAGGGGTCAGTACTGGAACCGGTGCTGTTTAACATCATTGTTGGCAACATGGACAGTGGGATTAAGTGCAACCTCAACAAGTTTGCTGATGACACAAAGCTGAGTGAAGCGGTCAATGTGCTGGAGGGGAGGAATGCCATCCAGAGGGACCTTGACAGGCTGGACAGGTGGGACTGAGCAAACCTCATGAAGTTCAACAAGGCCAAGTGCAAGGTCCTACACCTGGGTCAGGGCAATCCCAAGCACAAACACAGGCTGTGTGGAGAACAGATTGAGAGCAGCCCTGAGGAGAAGGACTTGGGGGTGTTTGTGGATGAGAAGCTCAACATGAGCTGGCAATGTGCACTCACAGCCCAGAAAGCCAACTGCATGCTGGGCTGCATCAAAAGCATGTCCAGCAGGTCAAGGCAGGGGATTCTGACCCTCTACTCCACTTTCGTGAGACTCCACCTGGAGTACTGCATCCAGCTCTGAGGCACCCAGCATAAGAGAGACATAGACCTGTTGGAGTGGGTCCAGAGGAAGGCCACAAAGATGATCCGAGGGCTGGAGCACCTCTTCTAAGAAGACAGGCTGAGAGACTTGGGTTTGTTCAGTCTGGAGAAGAAAAGGCTCTGGGGAGACCTTATTGCTGGTTTTCAGCACTTAAAGGGTCCTACAGGAAAGATGGGGAGGGACTCCTTATCTAGGAGTGTAGCAATAGGACAAGGGGTAATGGTTTTAAACTGAAAGAGGGTAGATTTAGATGAGGTATTAGGAAGAAATTGTTTACTGTGAGGGTGGTGAGACTGGATCAGGTTTCCCAGAGAGGTGGTAGATGCCCCATCTCTGGAGGTGTTCAAGGCCAGGTTGGATGGGGCTTTGAGCAACCTGGTCTAGTGGGAGGTGTCCTTGCCCACGGCAAGGGGTTTGGAACTAGATGATCTTCAAGGTCCCTTCCAACCTAAATTATTCTATGGTTCCATCATTCTATGATTCGGATGACGATGTTTTACAAAAGTCTGGTTTGACTAACTGTTCTTTATCTTTGGTCATTTTCCCCTCTTGATGAAGCATTCAGTGCCTTAGAATAATATTCAGCAGATTTCTTGAAATTATTTCATGCTCTGTGCTTTTTTGCAGATCTGCTACTGGCCTGAAATGTTTATAGTTCTGTGATGTGGATAAGCATTTTTCGTGTTGTTAAAACCTTTTGTTGAAGAAAATAATTCCAAAATTTCATCTTCTTCATTTGTTACTATTTTTTATATTATTTTACACAAGCAAACATCTTTCAAAATTTGGTGAGACTTACAGATCATCACATAGCATTTGAGATGCAAAATACACAATCCATACAAATATTTTTCAGTTTTGGCTTGTGTATAGTCCAGCATTTTGGGGGGAAAAAAGGTTTCTGGAAAAGTTGTCCTAAAATTTATATGTACAGCATTGCTGATATTCACATGACAAATAATAATAAAATGTGAAAAACTTGTGCTTTTTTTTTTTAAGAGCATCATTACGTGAAAAAATAATGTGAAAAAAATCACCTGACTCTACCTGGGCTTTATTCTATATCCACTTTTAAGAAAGGATTACAAGGAAATATTTCTAAGCATGTCAAGTATTTATGAGGTCCAGATTATCTACAGTCTATAACCAATAATGGAGAAAGAGCAAAGTGCCATGATTTACCCATGATTAACCAGGAATGTCTCTGGCTGGCCTATCCTTCCTCCTTCTGGTTGTAGTGGTGCCTTGAAAGAGTAGCAGGCTACACTTACATTTCAGTTAGTCGTGTGGTATTTTGGAAAATTCAAACACAAGATTTCCTTTTTATACAAACATTCCCAAAAGGAGAAGTTTCACAAGCTGACAGATACTTCATTATGTTTTTCTAGTACTTCATGAAGTGCTTTTTCATCTGACAATATAAAATGCGTTCCATGGATAGAAATGTGCAGGCCATAATACACGTACAGTGAACAGAGCCTGAAACTATGTTTTTTCCTGTAAAGGAAAAGAACAGCAACTGAGACTTATAAATCAAATTGTTGATTATGGAAACACTACAGTGAAAGGCAAAACTAACAAGAATAAAGAGAGAAGGATGAGGCTGCTTCTATGCAACACCAGCCCCTGTTTCCTTGAAAACCAGACAATAAACACTCTTTTCATAGAGTACGATGAAAGGCTGTTGCTTTGTGCATTTTATGAGCCTGTCTAAATCATGAAGTTGCAGAGTGCCATAAAATGACGGAAATTTAAAATATAAAAAAAAATATGGTGGGCATTAGTAAAAACTCAGTATGAATCAATTTCTATTTGCTGCTTGTTTAGGTTAATTTCCCAGAGCCACACCTCAGGAAAAAAAAAAAATCATTTGATAACGTGTACTTGAAGTTTTGCCTGCATAAGCTTCTGTGACCGCAATTCCTACAGAGAAGGAAACACAGATGACTGAGTGCTCTGCCAAAAGCCAGAAAAAATGATGCAGAATCCCATTTGGGCTGTTTGTGTGGTCCAGAGTGAGCCTCATAATCTGTGGGGATTTCAGGCATTCCACCTGCAAATCCAGAGACACTAATACTCATCTGCCCTGGAAATATGATAAAACTCAAATTCTGGATGATTTTCCTTGGCTTGGATCTAATAAAAACAATATGATCTAATGTTTAGAAAAGACTAGAGACAAAAGTCTTTATCCTCAATGATGGTATTTGCGCCATGAAATATACAAGTGACTTAAAATGTACAGCTGTATGAATAATGTCTCTTTAGTTCAGTGCCCAAATGAAGAGAAAGGAAAAAAAACCCAACGGCTGAAACAAAGTTGATATGAAATGGGCATATTGTAGCACTTTTTAAAACCTCCAGAAAACTTCATTTCAGATTAACCCGTAATGTTTCATTCTTCTGAGAACGCTTGATTACTGTTCAATTTATGCAAAGAAGTCACCCTGTCCTACAGAGAGTGTGCCACATCCCACCCCACCCAGAGAGGAGGAGCTGAGCCGAGAGCTGAGTGCCCACCTCATGCCTGTGGCAGTTCTGACAGAGAAGTAATTCATCAAAACGTTTTGGCAAAGAGCTAAGGAAATAGTTGCACAAAGAAACAAACTTCTTCAGGCCTGAAACGGGACAATATTTATCCAGTGGGACTTTATCGGGTACGGCATGGTACAATTATGATTTAGTTCTCCAGCAGAGTTTGCCTTTTAAAAAAGGGAAATGGACATGAAAGTGCTTAAGTTTGCAATAGCGTCTGAAAAGTGGAGATTAACCTCCCTGGGGAAAAGCCAGCTCTGTATAACTACACAGTCCCCAGTACCAAAGCATACTTTGAAACTCTGCTCATAAGCAATAAAAGGTCTTTGGAAGCATTAGCAGCAGTTCTCCTGCCCTGTGTGTCTACAGTTCCCTCACCGTGCACCACTTGCCCCATTCCCACTGTGCTGAGCTTTTTTAAGCCTGTGGAGACTTTGACCTGAACCAAGGGACAGGAAAAGTCCCACCCCCACATCCCAGAGCCTGCTGCAGGGCCAGCAAGTCAAGGCGATTCCCACCTTTGCTCTGTTTTGGGTAAATGAACCTGGATGGAGGACCCCAAGGCGATTTAATTTCATATCTCCGTCACATGTCATTACCAGCCACTTTTGTGATTAATTTTCTTGGATTTCTGCTAAGCACATTTCCAAGACAACCTTACCAAAACTCCCCAACACTACATAAATCAGCAAATGCCTGATGAAGGTTTAAAAATATTATTATTATAGTTTAGTGAAACCGAGCAGCTATTCAAATCTGTGCCTGTCCTGAAGTTCAGTGTCTCATCTTTAGGTGGGAAGAAAGGGTCATGTACATGCTTGCATCACTTTTTTCTGATAATCCCAGTTGAAAAACCCTTTATGACCTTCTCTGCACAAAAAATGATTTCTTTAAAAAGTCTCTGTATAATCTCATTCGATCATTAGGGTGTATCTGAAAAGTGTTAGTATGCAGCAGTACATGACTATTCAAAACGTACTAATTTAAGCTTTCCTGAATTTTAGCAAGATCAACCTAAAATGATTGTTATTTCTGCCTTTCTTCAGAGCTGAGCCAGGAAGTCTGCTTCACAGCATTTGTCAGGTAACTGGACACTGCTGATCATTTACAGCAGGTTTGTCACACGTCAACTTTCTTGTTCAGGTGCAGACAACCAGAGTTGTAAATCCCATTCTGGCCCTGAAACCTCTGTGTCACCTGGGTCTAGATGGTCTTTCATAAAAGGGGATGAGCTAACCAAACTACTCATTGCCTCCAGTAAGAGTTTCCATTCCTCATCTCAGCTCCACACTCCTCCATCCCCTTGACCTTCTACTCACATACTGATGGCTCTGGCAACTTGTGCAGATCCCTCTGTGAGCTGATTCAACTCAACAGCCTGGCAGAAAAGTAACCCGTGTATAGATTTCTGTTGGGTGAATGAGCCTGAATCTTGCACCTTGTCATGTGCAATAGAAGTAAAACACCATCTACATCAAAAATTACTTTAGCAGAACAGGGAAGATCTTTCCCTAAGAGTCAGGCTGAGTAAAAAAACAGCCATGATCCTAGTTTTTAGAACTTGTTCGTAAGTCTTCGAATGAAAGCAAATCCCTGTATTTTCTCTAAAATATTCAGTTCTTACTGTAAAGCACAAATGACATTGTAGAAGACAGGGGACTTCCTTGGTTCACTTAGTTCCTGCACGGCAGAATGCTCCCATCGCTAATTCTTAATGTTCATGTCCTAGATCCAAGAGACATAGCTTTCACTCCTGTAGTCCAGTGTCTGTGGCGTATTTCCGGATATTCTGCTACACTCCTTTCTAAAGTGCCTCCTCTGTATTTGGTTTCCTGTCCTAACTAGTGTTAGCAACACCATGTGGCTGAGCATCTCTGATTTTTATTAAAGTGTTATTGACTACACCTTTCAGATTAAAAATCACTCTTAAATTAGAATCATAGAATGGTTAGAGTTGGAAGGGATCTTAAAGATCATCTAGTTCCAACCCCCCTGCCGTGGCAGGGACACCTTCCGCTAGACCAGGTTGCTCAAAGCCCCATCCAGCCTGGCCTTGAACACTTCCAGGGATGGGGCCTCAATAGCTTCTCTGGGCAGCCTGTTCCAGTGTCTCACCAACCTCAGAGTAAAGAGTTTCTTCCTAATATCTAATCTGAATCTACCCTCTTTCAGTTTAAAACCATTACCCCTCATCCTATCAGTACACTCCCTGATAAAGAGTCCCTCCCCAGCTCTCCTGTAGGCCCCCTTTAAGTACTGGAAGGACATTATAAGGTCTCTGCAGAGCCTTTTCTTCTCCAGGCTGAAGAACCCCAACTCTCTCAGCCTGTCCTCATAGGAGATGTGCTCCAGCCCTCGGATCATCCTCGTGGCCCTCATCTGTATTCAGTCCAATAGTACCATGTCCCTCTTATGCTGGGGGCCAAAGCTGGATGCAGTACTCCAGGTGGGGTCTCACAAAAGTGGAATAGTGAGACAGAATCACCTCCCTTGACCTGCTGGCCACACTTCCTTCGGTGCAGCCCGGGATGCAGTTGCCTTTCTGGGCTGTGAGCACACATTGCTGGCTCATGTTGAGCTTCTCATCAACAAACACACCCGAATCCTTCTCCTCAAGGCTGCTTTCAATCCATTCTCCACCCAGCCGGTATTTGTGCTTGGGATTGCCCTGACCCATATGAAGAACATTGCACTTGGCTTTGTTGAACTTCATGAGGTTTGCATGGGCCCACCTCTCCAGCCTGTCAACGTCCCCCTGGATGATAGCCCTTCCCTCCAGCATATCAACTGTGCCACAGAGCTTGGTGTCATTGGCAAATCTGCTGAGGTTGCACTTAATCCCACTGTCCATGTTGCCGACAAGGATTTTAAACAGCACCAGTCCCAGTACCAACGCCACTTGTTACTGGTCTCCACTTGGACAT
The DNA here is from genome assembly GCF_965231255.1 of Vanellus vanellus. Taxonomy (NCBI): domain Eukaryota; kingdom Metazoa; phylum Chordata; class Aves; order Charadriiformes; family Charadriidae; genus Vanellus; species Vanellus vanellus. The sequence continues at coordinate 207,556,075 of NC_138905.1, read as the reverse complement.
GGAGCCATTGACGGCAACTCTTTGAGTGCGCCCATCCAGCCACCTCCTTTTTACACCGAGTGGTCTGTCCTTCAAATCCATATCTTTCCAATTTAGAGGCCAGTATGTCATGCCGTACAGTGTCAAATGTTTTGCACAAGTCCAGGTAGATGACATGAGTTGCTCTTCCCTTATCCACCAAAGCTGTAACCTCCTCGTAGAAGTCCACCAAATTTGTCAGACAAGATTTCCTCTTAGTGAAGCCATGTTGATTGTCACCAATCATCTCCTTATTTTCCATGTGTCTTAGCAGAGTTTCCAGGAGAATCTGCCCCACAATTTTGTTGAGCACAGATGTGAGACTGACCAGCCTGTCTCCAGGTCTTCCTTTTTTCCCTTTCTAAAAATGGGGGTTATGTTTCCCCTTTTCCAGTCGGTAGGAACTTGACCAGACTGCCATGACTTCTCAATCCACTCTGATGGATAGTGGCTTAGCAACTTCATCCGCAAGCTCCCTTAGGACCCATGGATGCATCTCATCGGGTCCCATGGACTTGTGCACTTTCAGGTTCCTTAGATGGTCTTGAACTTGATCTTCTAACGTGGGTGGTTCCTCATTCTCACAGTCCCTGCCTTTGCTTTCCGCAACTTGGGTGGTGTGGCGAGAGCACTTGCCAGTGAAGACCAAGGCAAAAAAGTCATTGAGTACCTCAACCTTCTCCACATCTCGGTGACCAGGTCTCCTGTTTTCTTCCTGAGTGGGCTCACATTTTCCTTAGTCTTCCTTTTGTCACTGATATACCTATAGAAGACTTTCTTGTTGCCACTGACACCCCTGGCCAGATTTAACTCTATCTTGGTTTTTGCTTCCCTAATCTGATCCCTGGCTGCTTGGACAATTTCTCTGTATTCCTCCCAGGCTGCCCGTCCCTGCCTCCACCCTCTGTAGGCTTCCTTTTTGTGTTTGAGTGTGTCCAGGAGCTCCTTGTTCATCCATGCAGGACTCCTGGCTTTTTTGCCTGACTCCTTTGCTGTGATGCATCGCTCCTGAGCTTGGAGGAGGTCGTCCTTGAATATTAATCAGCTTTCTTGGGCCGCTCTTCCCTCCAACTCTTTATCGCATGGTACTCTGCCAAGGAGATCCCTGAAGTGGCCAAAGTCTGTTCTCCTGAAGACCAGGGTAGTGAGTTTGCTGTGCACCCTCCTCACTGCCCTAAGGATCTTGAACTCCACTGTTTCATGGTCACTGCAGCCAAGGCTGCCCTTGGGCTTCACATTCCCCGCCAGCCCCTCCCTGTTGGTGAGAACAAGGTCCAGCATAGCACCTCTCCTCTTTGGCTCCTCTATTACTTGGAGAAGGAAGTTATCATTGAGTCATTCCAGGAACCTCCTGGATTATTTATGCCCTGTTGTATTGTCCTTCTTGCAGATATCGTGGTGGTTATATTCCCCCATGAGGATCCAGGCTTGTGAACGTGAGGCTGCTCCAATCTGTCTATAGAGGGCCTTATCTGCTCAGTTTTCCTGGTCAGTTGGCCTGTAGCAGACCCCCACTGTAACATGACCTGTCCTTGCCCTCACTTTAATCCTGACTCATAAACTCTTCATCTGTTCTTCATCCGTCCCCAGGCGGAGCTCCAGGCATTCCAGCTGATCATTGAGATAGACAGCGACTGCCCCTCCTCGTCTCCCCTGCTTGCCCTTCTTGAAGAGTCTGTATCCTTCCATTCCAGCACGCCAGTCATAGGAGCCACGCCACCATGTCTCTGTGATGCCAGTAAGATCATAGCCCTGCAGGCACGCACATGTCTATCTCCTCCTGTCTTTTCCTCATACTACATGCATACATATGCATTTGCATCAAGGCATTTAAGTTGGGCCCTCGATGAAGCTAATTTACCGGCTGGAGTGGCTGGAATTCCTTTGCACTGCACTCCATGTGCTCTCCTGCTGACCTGTGAACCTTTTCCAGGGTCTGGGCATCTATTGCTGGCACTGGCATCAAACTGGTAGGAATGGGATGGATTGAGGTTCCTCTTCCCAGGCAACTCTAGTTAAAAGCACTCTTCACAATCTAGGCAAGCCTCTAACCAAAGTTTCTCAAAGCGAGTCCCATGGTCTAAGTAGCTCAACCCCTGGTTATGGCACCAGTTCTATAGCCATTTGTTGATTTGCCAAATTTGATTGGCTCTATGAACCCCCTTCCCTTTCACACGGAGGACAGATGAAAAAACTGCCTGCACCCCAGAGTACCTGACCGCTCCTCCCAGGGCTGTATAATCCTTCTTGATATTCCTCAGGCTGCTCCCAGCAGCATCACTGGTGTCTACATGAAACAATAGGAGCGGATAATAGTCAGAGGACTGTAAGAGGTTTGGTAGTCTCTCAGTGACGTCCCTGATATGAGTCCCTGGTAAGCAGCACACCTCCCTAGAGAGTGCATCAGGTCGGCAAATGTGTGCCTCCATACCTCTCAGAAGAGAGTCACCTACTACTACCAACCCTCGCGTTTCCTTAGTTGTGCTGGTTAGACAGCAGTTAGGGAATATTCACTCCTTCTAAAGCATCTCCTAACAATGGTTTAATTATTACTTATTATAACAGTTTCTTTTCAGGCTTTTGTTTACTTTGCACAAGCCTGACAAGATGTTGCAGCTAAACTTACTATTCATCAAATTGCATTTTCTATTATCAATATAAATTTTTGTCTAATCCCTCAAATAGTTTTGATTCTTATATAAAATTAGTGTCCAAATTCAAAAAGAATCATAGAATTGTTTCAGTTGGAAGAGGCCTTTAAGATCGAGTACCACCATTAACCTAGTACTGCCAAGTTACCACTTAACCATGTCCCTCAGCACTACATCCACACATCTTTTAAATACCTCCAGGGATGGTGACTCAATCACTTCCCTGGGCAGACTGTTCCAATGCTTGATAACCCTTTTGGTGAAGAAATTTTTCCTAATACCCAATCTAAATCTCCCCTGGTGTAACTTGAGGCCATTTATTCTTGTCCTATCACCTGGTACTTGGGAGAAGAGACCGACCCCCATGTCTCTACGACCTCCTTTCAGGTAGTTGTAGAGAGTGATAAGGTCTCCCTTCAGCCTCCTTTTCTCCAGGCTAAACAACCCCAGTTCCCTCAGCCGCTCCTCATAAGACTTGTTCTCCAGACCTCCCACCAGCTTTATTGCGCTTCTCTGAACATGCTCCAGTACCTCAATGTAGTGAGTGGCCCAAAACTGAACACAGCATTCGAGGTTCGGCTTCACCAGTGCTAAGTACAGCAGGACAATCACTTCCCTAGTCCTGCTGGCCACCCCATTTCTGACACAATCCAGGATGCTGTTGGCCTTCTTGGCCACCTGGGCACAGTGCTGCCTCATATTCAGCTAGCTGTCAACCAACATGGCAGATAGATGCAGCTGACAGATAGAGCTCAGAGGGTTGTGATTAGTGGTGCAGAGTCTAGTTGGAGGTCAGTAACAAGTGGTGTCCCTCAGGGGTCAGTACGGGGACCAGTCCTGTTGAATATATTCATCAATGACCTGGATGGAGGGATAGAGTGTACCATCAGCAAGTTTGCTGATGACACAAAACTGGGAGGAGCGGCTGACACGCCAGAAGGCTGTGCCACCATACAGTGTGACCTGGACAGGCTGGAGAGTTGGGCAGAGAGGAACCTAATGAAATTCAACAAGGGCAAGTGTAGGGTACTGCACCTGGGGAGGAATAACCCCATGCATCAGTACAGGTTGGGGGCTGACCTCCTGGAAGGCAGGTCTGTTGAAAGGGACCTGGGAGTCCTGGTGGACAACAGGATGACCATGAGCCAGCAATGTGCCCTGGAGGCCAAGAAGGCCAATGGCATCCTGAGGTGCATCAAGAAGAGTGTGGCCAGCAGGTTGAGGGAGGTCATCTTTCCCCTCTACTCTGCCCTGGTGAGGCCGCATCTGGAGTACTGTGTCCAGTTCTGGGCTCCCCAGTTCAAGAAGGACAGGGAACTGCTGGAGAGGGTCCAGCGAAGGGCTACAAAGATGATTAGGGGATTAGAACATCTTTCATATGAGGAAAGACTGAGGGATTTGAGTCTTTTTAGTCTAGAGAAAAGAAGACTGAGGGGATATCTTATGAATGCTTATAAATACTTAAAGGGAGAGTGCCAGGGGGATGGGAACAGTTTTTTTCAGTGGTGCCCAGTGATAGGACAAGAGGTAACGGGCACAAACTTGAACATAGGAAGTTCCGTCTTAACATGAGGAGGAACTTCTTCACTTTGAGGGTGGCAGAACACTGACAAAGGCTGCCCAGAGAGGTTGTGGAGTCTCCCACTCTGGAGACATTCAAAACCCACTTGGACGCCATCCTGTGCAACCTGCTGTAGGTGACCCTGCTCTGTCAGGGGGGTTGGACTAGATGATGTCCAGAGTTCCCTTCCAGTCCTGATCATTCTGTGATTCTGTGTAACATACCCGTGTCCTTTTCTGCCAGACAGTTTTCCAGCCACTTTTCCCCAAGGCTGTAGCTCTGCATGGGGTTGTTGTGACCGAAGTGCAGGACCCGGCACTTGGCCTTGTTGGACCTCATACCATTGGCCTTGGGTCACCAATCTACCCCATCCAAATCCCTCTATAGAGCCTTCCTACCCTCAAGCAGATCAACACTCCCGCCCAACTTGGTGTTGTCTGCAAATTTACTGAGGGTGCACTCCATCCCCTCATCCAGGTCATTGATAAATTTATTAATCAGAACTGGCCCCAGCACTGAGCCCTTGGGAACACCACTTGTGACCAGCCGCCAGCTGGATTTAACTCCATTCACTGCCACTCTCTGGGCATGGCCATCCAGCCAGTTTTTTACTCAGCTAACAGTACACCCATCCAACCCATGAGGAGAGTTTCTCCAGGAGAATGCTGTGGGAAACTATGTCAAAGGCTTTACTAAAATCCAGGTAAAGAACATCCACAGCCTTTCCCTCATCCACTAAGTGGGTCACCTTGTCATAGAAGGAGATCAGATTAGTCAAGCAGGACCTGCCTTTCATGAACCCATGCTGACTGGGCCTGATCACCTGTTTGTCTTGTATGTGCCATGTAATGACACTCAGGATGATCTGCTCCATAACCTTCCCAGGCACTGAGGTCCGATTGATAGGCCTGTAGTTCCCCAGATCCTCCTTCCAGCCCTTCTTGTATACCTCCAGTCAACAGGGACCTCCCCGGTTAGCCAGGGCTGCTGATAAATGATGAAAAGTGATAAATGATGGAAAGAGCTCCTGCACAAAGATAGTGGGATCTAGTCCTAATTTAAAACATCTAAAATTAGATGTGTATATGTAGGTGTCTACATTTGAGCTACGTATCATGGGATTGCTGTCATTGCAATCAGTTGCAATATGGTCATCGTGCTCACAAGAGATCCAGAGAGCTCTGACGTCTTTTTCAAAGTTGCTCATTCAGCGCTATCTAGGGCCATTTAAAATACTTTATTATGTCATTCCTGGCTTCCAGCTGTCAATCCAGAAGGACGCAGCTCTCCTGTTGGACCCGTGTTATATCTGCCAGTCTCCTACTAATATAAAGGATGTAGCACTGAATTCCTCTGTAAAGACAAGTTAATTATTCTACAGGCTCCATTGGCGCCCTGTTGGCTAGACACACCATTGATATGAACTGGGACACCTAGCTTACATGTTGGCACCTAAATTAAGGTGTCAAACTCACCTCTGTGTGATGCTGCCCTTTTATTATCCTACAATTAAAGGTTATAGCATACATTATTCAGAATATGGGAGACCTAGGTTCAATTCCTCTCCTGTATTTAAGAAAGTTTACAACTTCTTTCTCTTAGGTACATTTCATCAGCAGCCAATTTGGTATTAATTTCAATTTCTCTGCTGGAATGGTTCAGAATTTTTATAAAATGCTCAGTGAGTACAGGGGGAATAAAAAACAAATACTTTACCCCAATACCACCCCTACTTTACTCACTAGAAGTGAGATACTCAGATCCCAGCCCCCAGTTAAGTGCTCCAGTGAATGCTTAACTGTTTTCAGACACTAGAATAATGTCGACAAAAAACACAGAAATGCAAGTCTTGTAATAACTTTGACTCTTTGACCACTTTCATAGGAAAAGGAAGATATTTACAAATACTTTGGTAAATGAGTTGAAGTTGATCTTACATTTTTAACTTCCTGACTGATTATTATGAGCAACTGGGCCAAATAGGAACATATCCCTTTTCGGTAGCTGCTTTTTTTTTTTTTTTTTTTAATTTGAGTGAGGCAATTGTATTGAATGAATCAAATACACTTTGTTTTAAATTCTGCTGAAACAATGAAATATCAAGTGGTCACACAGCCCTGATTTTCCATACCTATACTTGTACTGCAAGCTTTTATGCTATTATTTCAGTTCAAAAAATCTGGTTCCAGAAAAATCCATTGTCGGAGATGGGTATGTCAAAATATTGGTGTTTAATAGAAAATAAATTCTAGCAGGATATGATCTTCACTGCAATTTTTGTACTCAGCCTGAAAAATGAAACATGCCAAATAATTACTCTGCACATCTAATTTAAGCCAATATTTAAGGGACCCTGAAAGATATGAGAATATTTTTGGGTTTACTATATACTCTTTACCCTCATCAGTAAAAGCCTAGCTCTTAACACCTTCAAAAAATAGCCATTTTCATCTACCTGGTATCTTTTAAAAGAGAAAGAATTAACCACCATAAGTAATGATTCTGCTGTCAGCCAAATGCAGAATAGAGCAGTTCCAACACTCAAGGGATTTAATACTGTTAAAATGAAAAAGAACATCTGTTTTCATCAGGATAATATTCATAAATGCATCTTCTGAGAAACAAAAGATACTCAAAGCCTCAACCTGAATCAATTCAAAAGGAAACTAACAGACATGCTCAGTCATTCTTCTGAACAGAACTTGTATGGATTATGATTAATAATATAATTAACAAATATAGAATTCCCAAATTATATGTATCATTATTATAAACACATGTGGGATAATGTGAGCTTAAAGAAGTGGTCATGCTATTAATAGCTGATGGAAAGTCTTTCAAAAGCATGTGTGTATCTAATGATGTAAAAAAGCCTGCCATGGAATTTTCAAAAGTAGTTTAAGTATTCAAATGCTTTCAGAGGATTATAAGAATTCCTCAACTTGTGTATTCCTCTTTTTAGAAACCTAAGATGGCCTTGGGCAGTAATCTAGCCTTGAAGTCTCCAGAAGAAGACGACTACTAAAACTGCTCATATAGATTTGTGGGTAAATTTTTCTCAGATTTTGTGCCTCTCATAGCATGAATAAATTGATCTAACTTGCCCCTGGTGGGAGAACTGTTTGGAAAAAGTTCAAGATAAAATTACATTTAAAATTAGATTTCAATTGGAATGCATGATCAAAATTTTGATATTTTCCACCACGAAAAACTGGACAGCACTGAAAAACTTTGGACTGATAATCACAAAATGTTACTTCTTGATGTGGTGAAGAGATCCTAAAACATATATTTTGTACTGATTTAAAAATAAAATAAAAACATTTCAGCACTACCTCAACAAAGCAAAATTATCTGTTTGAACAATTCCCAGTGCAATCAGTGACATTAACAGAAGCAAAAGTGGAGTACCCTGAAGATAACCATCAATGGATGAGTTAAGAGCAGAAAGGGATGAGTTCTTCTGCTGTATTTATCTAAAACTAGATTAATTATTTTTCTCCAGAAGATCTAGGGAGAATGTGTTGTTGCAAAGTCAACTAGACCTGAAGAAAACTTGTCCTTTAATGAAACCAAAATTTTTCCCCCAAATGTATAATTTTCTGTTCAGAAAATATTTATTACACCTTGGATGAAAATTTTGGTCAAAATAAGAAAACGAAAGAGAGAGAGAAAAGGGAAGTGAGAAAAAATGGCAAGACACACTGGTGTTACTTCTTTACAGGAGTCAATAATCCAATGTTTATCTGCAATAGAAACAAAATCTAGGTTCAAACCACTAGTTTAAATCCTAAATCTCCTGCAAAGAAATACTAAAAATTTCAGCTAGGTTTTAGGTTTTCCTTGGATTTTTCATTAAAAATAATAATAAAAAAAAAGAGATTAATTCCATTCTGTAACAGAATGAAAACCAATTATAAATTCTTGAAATATGTTGCCCCACAACATTCATGTTTTCCGGTCAGCCCCAGGCTCATCCCAATGACACGACTGCGCATGCAATGTTTAGTACCAACCTGCAGGACTGGCTTCTGGCACTGAGGGTGCACCGGTTCTCTGCATTTTAACAAAGAGATCATGGTCTAATTAATTGTTAAGGTACACTCAAACAAAGTATCTGCCTTTTTTAACTTCCCTCTAATACTTCAAAAGCTCTATATATTTTTGGGGAGGGATAAAGGCACACACTTGTTTTGGTCCCCATCTCCATCCCCTTCCAACAGTGGTTCTAACGAGTGCTCACCTTCACGGAGGCCAGTCCCTGCTCGGCGCTCCGCTCTGTGCCAGGGAACACATCTGCCATTTTACAGTGTCACTGTGTGTGTGCACCTCCTTACAAATTTTGTGCCTTGATTCATGCATAATTATAGCACTGAAGTGACTCAGCTTGGAGTGTCCATGGAGTCACTTGAAGAATCACAGTAGTTGCAAATGCAGATTAGCCACACAATTATCCAATCGTATGGTGTATGCAATTATTTTAAGGTTATTTATGTGTTTCTGTCATTTTATAGTGCTCTGGAAATAAAGTAGATGGATCAATCTATCTATAGATAGATAGATAGGTAGATAAACATTTTCTTTGTGTGTTATTAGCATCTAGTAGTGAGCAAAATGACCAAGAAAAGCACCTTCGTGGCAAGAAAACCTAGAATCATTAAGAAGATTTTTAAAAAAAAATTCAATGCAACTTTCTATAAATTGTCCTCTGTGTTAGCCCAAGAACTTATGAACAAAAAATACTTTTCTTCAATATTCACTGTACTCACTAAATGTTGCTGTTTAACATTATTTGAATGAATTGTGAAGTCCTGAACCACATGAAGGCAGTAAGTGTTAATACATTAAGACAGATAATACATGTCTGTCCCATGATTCTGATCATTACGAACTCTATTGCAACACAGAGAAGAAACGAACAATATTCCCATATTGCCAAATCTTTCAAAGTCATTCAATAGATTTGAAAAAGTATTTTTCAATCAGGGTTATAGTTTTTAACCTTTTTTTTTTTTTTTTGCAAGTTGTTTTCTCACCACAGATCAGAAAATAAGACACTCTTAAAATAAGTAGGAATTGAGCTGTATTGCTCAATTGCTATGTAAGGCTGAGGTTAGTAAATCCATGGAGTCCTACTGTACTGTATGTCAGCTGGTAGGTATATGTATGTTCAACTACAAATCAAATCACCCCATGTTGATGTCCTTCCTTTGTGCTGTTCCAGAAGTGTGATGGCCATAACGAAGGAGGGGTATGATTCTACTTTGTCTTGAGCTCAGTACAGGGGTGATGCTGTTACGGGCTTCTGCACTAAGGAAGGATCGCATCTAGTGGCTATGTCTTTACATGTCTGTAGAGACACTCTCTGAAACACACTAAAGGGCTTTCCAAATCCCAGAAAGCTTCTCATAGGAAGTCTGTAACAGAGCATAAAGTTGAATCCAGGACAATGAAATCCCAGACTTGCTCGACATTCAGACAAGCATTCTTCCTTTAATGGAATGGAAGTGCAAATTATGCAACGTAGGTTGGTAAAGTACATTTTAATTTGCTCACAGAAATGTTGGTTGGAATGAATCTCTGACGGTCAGAGTCCAGTCTTCTACTCGCAGTAGGACTAACATCAAGGCTAAATCTGCTTTATTTTAACTATTTTCTCTCACCTTGATTAAAAAAATAAAAACAAAACAAAACAAAAACCCCACAGCAGAAAACAGTGGGTTTGGCTTTTATTTGGTTTTACATTTTTCTTGATTTTAGAAATTCTACCATATTCTTAAATTAGAGAAAGGCCAAAACATGTTTCAGATATCTCTGAGAAGTTCCTGATATTTCTGCTTCTTAGTGACATCCAAACTCCAATCTGAGTTCTTGGTTATACTGTAGTTCTTAATGAGTTCTTAAGAGAAAGGATAACACAGATTTTCTCATACTTTCATTAGCTAGGTGATCATCAGTTCTACTTAGTTCTTTTAGAATTAAATCATCTAAATAATACTGTTTCTTGAAATATATTCTGTTACATATAGATCATAGAAATCTAGTAATATGTATCTTGCAGCTAGATACTCGGAGACATTGGAAGCACCAAGTGTGACATTGCAAGGCCAGATGTAACTGCAAGTCATGTGACCCTTTTTCCAAAGTAATTGTGACTGTATTGCAGTGCCACTCCTTCCTCCTTGAGCACCCATTAGTTTTATATTATTTTTTTTAATTTTGTGTCAGAACAAGTAAGTATTAGATACTTTTTGCCCATGTCAACAATGGATGGGCAGTGTTACTTTTGATTTCTCACCTATGCATCCTTCTTCTGTGCTCGTTGCATATTTGCTGTAGCCTTGCTATCCTCAAAACAAGAATATGTACTAAAATTGCTGCTATAAACTAAAGAAGTGTTATAGAATCTCAGATAAAATGTTCTGAACAAACCTTTGCATTTCCACAGCTTTATTTCAGAAAATTGCCACAAGAACAACCAGAAATCTTGGTGACAAAACATAATTTTATGGCACCTTTAACAGAAACTGCATAGCATAAGTATCCCAGAAGGGTAAGATTTTTCAGGAGACCGGTTTGAAAAAGGATCCCAAGTCCCACTTGGATGTTCAATACAAAAATCATCTACTTTTCAGCTGAGCTAACTTGAACCATTTCTGGTCCCAAAAGGAGTCACTGAGCTTCTCACGAGCCAATGTACCCCGCCAGGATGGACACGCAGCTTGCAGTACCCCACTAACCCAATTAGCATTAGCTCAAGTTCCCCTGCAGTATTACTATATACAAAGTTTCAAAAACCCCACTGTAAGCCTGAGTAGAGAACTATGCATTTTCACATTCAGTTGCATTAATGTGAAACTGCAGAAATTGTTTTGTGGGCTCCTTTGTCTCCAGCCATTGTGAGTGAAGGTAGCTGAAACACTCCAGCTTTAGAGTGAGATACTGCGAGTAGTTCAGCAGTCCTGGGGCTATAAATGGCATCAGCAGCCACCCACCATTTCATAAACACGCATTGTGCCTCAAAACGTAGCTAAGGTGCTGCTTGAATGCTAAGTCCTGCGCCTGAGACACCCGCATTGCGGAGATGGTATGGATCCTGGGTTACTCTTTTCATGAAGGGGTTAATTTGCACCAGCAAAATGGAGATTTGAAACATTTAGCTTCAGGCCTTCCATCTAGCTTTTCACTATTTGAGGAATAATCCAATGCAAAATCCTAAAGATTTTGTTATCTCAGGATATTTGTTCTCCTCTATTCCTAACCTTTCTCTTGGCAAACAGTAGGAGTAATCTTACGGGACGAAACTCTCTGCTCTTACAGCAAGGGCACTACATCGAAAGGTTGCTAGGGCATCAGCACATGATAATTTGGCCTTTTTGTCATTTCTACTAAGCTTAATGAAAATGGCAACATTAACCCTCCTTACTTGAGGCATTTAACTTTGTGCCTATGGTGGGATCCTGGGTAGTGTGTGGCGCAGGCGGTGAGGGAGGTTCTCAATTGCTCTCTAAAGGCTGCCCTTCCTACAAAGCGACTCTGGGGTCCCAACATAGGAGTCCGAGTCAAACGTCTAAAATTACCTCCTAGCCCCGGCGTATCCAATTTTTCTGCATCTCATAATGTCAGGCTGTGTGCGACATTGTGATCAGAGCCGCGCCACACAAAGGTGCTCAGAGCCGCAGCCCCCAGCGGCACGCGGCCTATCGTTCATGGAAAATCCCGCTGCCTTGGTAAAAATATAATGACCTGTAATTGTATTTGTGGAGGACTGTAATTAGCGATAAATCAAAGCTGGGAAATCGTGTAGGTGAATTGCAGTATACAGAATTATAGGGCCTGTTCTTTCCGCCATTTGATTTTGTGGGAACAGAGCCGCAAAGTAGTTGCAGCTCCACTGCTCCCACCCCACCGAGTGGCGTAGAAATTGAATCTGACTCCATCTCCGATCAGGAATTGTTGCTGCTCAGCAAGCACAAAACCTGGAGAGGTAGAGAACAACAAAACCCAAGAATAACTTAAAGCTTGGATGTTTCCAGAGACAAAGGGGGCCTGAATGCACTTGGGTACAAGAGGGAATTAAATGTGAGGATGCCACATTCTGAACAAGTGCTAAGATATTGCACAGGAACAGCAGCATAATACTGAAGGCTCAGCTCTAAAAAGAAGTAACTGTTCCTGCTTCTGCTTTAGAGAGGAAGAAGAGGTGCCATCCCTGCAAAAGGATTCAGAGATGAGAGTCTCAAGTGGGGAGAAGCACTTATCCGCCACCCTGCATGAGGCTTCTCAGCCCTGGAGAGAAATGACATCTAATACATATCCCATTTTCAGTGTTTCCCCACAGTCTGACCTTAGGTGACTTCCCAGTCAGTGCACTGTGTTTTAGCCGCTCTTAGCTTCGGGCACTCTGTTTTGGGGCACCGCTTTTCCTTCCCGGGCACTTTATGGGGACATTAAGCATATAGGCTGGTATGGGGGATTTCACAACAACAGTGAAGCGCTTTAACATTTGATTGCACCAGCACCAGAAAAAATTAAAAGTCTTAGTATCTTCCCATCGTATGGGGGAGAACACCACAGTGAGAGTCAGAGCACTAAACATTGTGGGGTGCTTAGAAACCACAATGATTAGGGGCTGTAGGAGATCACCGAGGCATGCTCAGTTGCAACTCAGTTGATTTAGAAGCATCTGAACTGGCCTACGCCTCAAGTTACCGCAGCAGAGATTTTCTTTGTCAACGTTTAGCACCAGAGAATTCAGACAAAAGCTAAATGAGCAGAGAATATTGTGGTGGTTTTCTTCCCCTAGATGTTTTATATTTTTTAATTGTGCATGTTAACCAATAATTTCTATTTGATTTTTGTTTTATTCATCAATTGTTTTTCACCAGGTCTTAGTTTCAATTGCAGCCTTTAAATATGGTTCTATGTCATAGCAGTGTCACAGACTGAAAGCAAAATTTTCCCTGTTTGGGAAATAAATTGTATTGTGTAACTGACAATTACTCCTCCTGCATAAGGCACAGAGACCTATTCACTTTTTCATTGGAGTTACAGTGTTGGTCATTTCGATGCATAATTGGAGATATACTGGAGATCTTTGGAGAACGTGAATTCCTATGATTGAAACCATGGCCTTTTTTCAAGCTGTGAAATGCTTGTATGAAGGAACATTATTATTATGAATATACGTGCTTGAATTGTAAGTTCTCAGGGTGTAATCTCAGAGTTTGGTATGCATATATGAGATAGTGATACAAGAACACATACGACTTTAGTGCTTGAATAAACAGATGATGAAAGTAGTGATTTACTTTTCATGGTATTTTTGTCTCTTAGCAACCTCAATTATTTTCATCATAGTGCTTTTATGTTTGAGTTATGCATCAATTTACAGTACTTGAAAGTGGGTATTACTATATCTTTCAGGTTATAAACTGTTCTTTTGGGCTATAAGCTAATTACAAGACAGGGTGCCACTTTCTGTTTCTTTGAAATGTCAGATCTCATCTAAATGTTTTTAAATGTTATCAGACTAAATAATTCTCTTATTGGAATATTAACAGGGCTAGATAACCTGAGAGACATCTTTCCTGGAGAACTTAGTCTCAGACCTCAAGCCTGCATAAATGAAAAAACATTCTTAACTTTCACATATTCTTTGTGCATCACCGTTGGGTATGAATTACATATTTTGAGCAAATATATGTTTCTTGGTTCTATTTATTAGACACAGACACTGACTACTTCTCTGATTTGGCTTTCTGTACAATTTCTTTTCTTTGGAGATTTTTTTATTAATTTACTTCAGGAAGATTAACCTGACAAACTGAAAAACCTTCAGTTTTGGGCCCCTCACTACAAGAAGGACATTGAGGTGTTGGAGTGTGTCCAGAGAAGGGCTACAAAGCTGGTGAGGGGTCTGGAGGACAAACCTTATGAGGAACGACTGAGGGAACTGGGGTTGTTTAGCCTGGAGAAGAGGAGGCTGAGGGGAGACCTTATCACCCTCTACAACTACCTGAAAGGAGGTTGTAGAGAGGTGGGGGCTGACCTCTTCTCCCTGGTAACAAGTGATAGGCTGAGAGGAAATGGGTTCAAGTTATGTCAGAGGAGGTTTAGATTGAATATTAGGAAACACTTTTTCACTGAAAGGGTTATTAAACATTGGAATAAGCTGCCCAGAGAGGTGGTGGATTCACCATCCCTGGAGGTGTTTAAGAAAAGGGTAGATGTGGTACTTGAGGACATGGTTTAGAAGTGGTTTTTGTCAGGGTAGGTTAGTGGTTGGACTTGATGATCTTAAAGGTCCCTTCCAACCTCAGCAATTCTATGATTCTGTGATTCTACATAGCCTAAAAGTTGTACCAGTTGTATAGGAAGCGCAGTCATTAATTTTCTTATGGGATGTTACAGTAATCAGAATCATCATAAAATTGCAAGAGAAGGAAAAAGAAAAGACAGTAGTGGTAAAGATTCAGGTTTACATTGGTGTTCTCTTCAAAGGACATAGGATCAGATGACATCCATGAAAATATATCAGAAATATGAGAACTCTTAGATACATTTCTTAATATTCTTTCCTTTTTAATTTTAAAATCATGTATAACTTTTTTAGTGTGTAAATTATTAAAATCATACAGAAATAATATTTCAGCTTATGGAAATGGTTATCTTGGAACAAGCATGGTCTTGCTGAACTGGGAACCAGAAAAGATTGTAATACAAACAATGTAAGTAATCTAAAATGTAACTTTCTGACTCCAGTAACTAGGTCAAGATCACTGAGAAAATATTCTTTCCTTTTCTCCTATGTTCATAATTACATTTCTTCACAAGTTTCAGTGACAAAGGATTATGAAAGATTAAATAAGGTCTCAGAGTAAGTGCTCTGGTATCTAAACTAGACATTCAGCTAATTCCACCTATAACAATACAAGTTGACAACAAGCAATTAAAAAAAGGAAAATAAACATTTGGATAAATAAGAAACACAGACAAGTTAAAATACAAAACTCCATGCATTTATCACATGTGAAGAAAATAAAGTTCCCCTTTTTTCTTCCTTTTCTAAGTTTACATCTATTGCTTGATGATAAAAAATATGGACTATTTTCCTTATATTATGCATTAAAACATCCAATATACTGCACTACTTTGGACTGCTTTCTATTAACAGAATTACAGAACCACACAATCACAGACTGGTTGAGGTGGGAACACACCTCTGGAGACAATGTCATCCAACACCGGGCTCAGAGCAGGGTCAGCTACAGCAAGCTGCTTAAGGCCATGTCCAGCTGGATTTTGAGTATCTCCAAGGACTGAGACTCCACAGCCTCTCTAGGCAACCTGTTTCATTGTTTGACTACCCCAAGCATAAACAATTTTGTTGTTATGTTTAAATAGAATTTCGTGTATAACAATTTGTGCCCATTACCTCTTGTCCTCTCACTGAAAACCACTGAGAAGGGTCTGGCTCTGCCTTCTTTAGTATCCCCCACCAGATATTTATACACACTGATACAAACCCCCAGAGCTTTCTCTTCTCCAGGCTGAACAGTCCCACCTCTCTCAGGTTCTCCTTATATGTGCTCTCTGGACTCACTCCAGTATGTCCATGTCTCTCTTGTACTGGGGAGGCCAGCACTAGCCACAGTACCTCAGCGTCTCCATGTGTCCACTCCAGTGTCTCCGTGCATCTCACCGGTACTAAGCAGAGCAGGAGGATCACCTCCATTGACCTGCTGGCAACACTCTGCCTGATGCAGCCCAGGAGGCTCAAGGGCACATTGCTGGCTCACCGTCAGCTTGGTGTTGACCAAGACCTACAGGTCCTTTCCTACAAAGTGGCTTTACAGCCAGTTGGCCCCAGCCTGTCCTGGTTCCTGGGGTTATTCTTCCCCAGGGGCAGGACCTGACATGTCCCTTTGTTAAACTTCGTTAAATTCCTGCTGGCCCATTTCTCCAGACTGCTGAGGTCTGAATGGCAGCACACTCATCTGGTTTACCAGTCACTCCTTCCAGTTTTGTATTGTCTGCAAACATGCTGTGAGTCATTCCCCTCATATAACCAAGCCAGTCATCTCATCATAGAAGGCTGTCAGGTTAAACAGTCATGATGTCCCCTTTATAAATCCATGCTGACTACCCCCATCACCTTCTTGTCCTTAATATGTTTGGAAATGGTTTCTGATAAAATGTCTCGGTAGTGGAACATTTTGCCAAAGGGAACTTCAGACTTGCCACCCCTGGATATGGCTGAATGTAGCTCTGAATCATAGCACCAAAATAATAATGAAACTGAAGACTGAAACATATGTCACAGTTCAGACTGATGGCCCATGATAAATGTTCAGGTGGGATGTACTTATGCAGTTCTCCTGGTGCATGGACTGATCATAAGCACTTCACCACTAGTGCAAAGTACTTGATTCAAAAAACATAGCTGTGAATATGAAAACAAGTAATCTGTTTATTAGTGTACATGCATAGAAGCAGTCATCTCATCATGGGAGTTCAGTTGTCATCTCATCATGGGAGTTCAGTTGTTCTGCAAATTGAGAATACAGTTGTAATTTATTATCTAAACTCAGTCAGGAACTGTGTTTTCTTGTTTATCTTAATACATGCTTTTTCAAAAGGCCTCAAGAGTTGTTGCTGGCTAAAATAATTCATTTAGGCAGTAATGTGGAAAGTG
The DNA here is from genome assembly GCF_965231255.1 of Vanellus vanellus. Lineage (NCBI taxonomy): Eukaryota > Metazoa > Chordata > Aves > Charadriiformes > Charadriidae > Vanellus > Vanellus vanellus. The sequence continues at coordinate 207,539,148 of NC_138905.1, read as the reverse complement.
GAATCATTTTTTTGTAGAAGGGACTTCAGGTTACGTTAATGAACAGATACTTTCATTAAGATTTCTAAAAGACTCTTTTGGATTGTTTAGAAGCTGCTTTTCAAGGAAAATATTGACCAACCATAACACACAGGATGAAAAGTGTCAACTGCCTGTAAAAAGATTACAGTTTATAGAAGAGGAACTGCAATAAAAAAGAAATAATCTGCAATTTTAGTTAGATAGGCCTGTAGGAAAGAAAACAGAATTTAGTTTTCAGCCACTGCTTTCATGTAATAACAGCAAGGATTGGACTACTGATGAGGCATGGCTACCAATAAGTAATTACGGTCAGAAACATTGAGGTAGTTTCTTTCTAGTTAATAGAATCCGTAAAAGGTAAGAATAGCATGCAATCAAATAAAGGAACCTGTTAAAATAGCCAGGTTGGAAACAAAATCTACAAAGAGCAAAAGAAAACCAATACCGATACATTGTACTTAAGTATGAAATAATGTATTTAGTAGCCCCAAACAGATTCGGACCCACGTTTCTGTCAGTCAATTATAAGCTAATATAAAATGTTATCATCACAATATTACAGGGCAACCTGTTCCAAAGCTTAGCTCTATACTGTATGAAGAACTACTTTTGTTCATTTGTTTAGAACTTGCTTCCTAGGAGTTTCACTTGGTGCCCTCTAGTTCTTGTATTAGAAGAATTAGTGATTAGTCACTGCCTATACCTTCTCTGCTCCACTCAGGAGTCTGTATTTCTTCTGTAATCTCTACTTCCAAGCTCAAAACCTCAGTCTGTGTAATCATTCCTTCTACAGAAGTCATTCCTTTCTCTAGAACATCACTCTCACCTTTTCAGCTCCATTCTGCTATGTCCTTCTGGAAACGGAAAGCACCAGGACTCAAACAGTTCTCAGGTGGTTGTAGGTACATTAGGTCATTAAGCAATGGCACAAAATTTTTGTTGTGTTTTTAATAACTCGTGATACCCTATTTTCCTTTTGGACCATTGTTGAGCTTTGAAATGATGGTTTCATGGGATTGTATACTTTAAAGCTAAAGTGTCACTCCTGAGTGGCGAGATTTAGCTTGGCATCTGACACTGTATGCGTGATGTTAAGGCAATTTCTCCCTAAGTTTACTGCTTTGCCTTCATCTGCACTGAATTTCATCTGGCACCGTATCTCCTAGTCATTCATTCAGCTTTTTTTATTAGTTGACCCTCACCTTTCTTTCTCTGATTCAATGAGTATCACCAACAAACTTGTTTACTTTACACCCTCTTCTCCACATCATTTAAGTAATAGCTGCAGGTCCTAATGCTGTCTGAAAACTCTGCTGAATTTTTCTCTGGGTTTTAGCCTTTTAATCCATCATATGTGTATGGGAGCACCCAGCCAAACTGGTTTCAGAGCACAGTAGGTGAGATGCAGGGAGTTGTCATCCGACTCACCTTCATCTCCGCCGTGCCTTGTCTATGCAGAGATAACTTGGGGGGACCTGCAAAACAGCTCAGCCCGGGGTTATCCCAAGATTGCATGTAAGAACCGAAACCAAATGGCCCTTAACAAACAAAATGCCCTGAGTCCCATCCCACCACTATTCCCGTGACTTTGAGCGCCAGACATCACAAATTGGCAACAGAGATTTAGCTATCGCACCACCAGAGGTAAATATCCCAGATAGTGTAATCCACTCAGGCATAATCCTGCACCCTCACAGAATCAGGAAATGTAAACTGCAAGGTTTGGGGAGAAAAATGGGGAATCTTCCATACAGCTGGCCTGTTGGAGAGCCGTCCCCCCCTGTCCAGGACGCTGTACAGGGTAACTCCCCAGGGATTGAGCGACCTTACCTGAGAGAGAGAGGGCAAGTGACTAAGAAACATACGTACGGTATATAGCATGCTATTAAGTTTGTGATTGGTGCACTCTTTTAAGGTATTAATATCTAGCGTGCTTGTGGTTTGTGTTGTCACTTGTCGGGATCATTTGTAGCTCGCAATAGTGTATCCCGCTAATTTATTTTAAACTGCAATACTGTAATTGCCAGTGTACACCCAGAACTTGCAATAGTGACATATTGGACCTGTGAGTGAAGTCCAAATAAATTGTCAATTTGAACTTCTCAGTGAAGTCCTTCTTCCTGTTTCATCACAATATGTTATGTGAACTATGTCTCACATGTCTTTTTCCTTCCTACAGAAAATTTGAACAACCTCTATGGAGGGTTGCTATTAATTGCCTTCTGGAACAGACCAAGTCAAATAATTCTCCCTTGTCCACATACATGCTGACTTCTTCAAATAAGTACAACAGAAAAATTAGGCTGTACCTTTCCTTACAAACTCTGAGTTCCCTCTTCCACAGGCTACTGTATTTATCCATGCCCACTAATTCTATTTTTTATTTGATAGGTCCCTGTGTGTCCCCTGAAGTCTTAACATGTGATGGATTAGGAGCCACTTTCTGAAGTTATAAGATCATAATTGTTTAAGCTAACAGTTGAACACCATACTTACATAATTCAGACTTTTCATCTAAGCATTCTTCTAGATCTCTTGGACATGTAACATCTAGCACTGGTGATTAGTCAATGTTTATTTGTCTACTTTCTCCATAAGTTCAGTCAACACCTTAATATGAAACAGATGTTCTCTCGTATTGTCCACAGAGAATGGCAAGCTTTTTGAGCTCCTTGGCCAGGAATACGAATGCTAAGAAAAATAACTTTTTCCTGTTTCAGTCATACCTTCTTTCTGCACATTTTTGACATACTGATCGTCTACTGATGTGAGATTGAGAGATGTGTTCTTTACATCTCTCATAAATTGTTCCAAAGCTCACTGTTTGATTAATTGTACATATGTATTTAGCCAGGTTTCCCCCCATCTGGACACAAATTTAAATTTTTGAAAGATGTATTCTTGCTTTTAACAATAATGCTTATCTTACAGGTTAGCCATATGAAAACATCTTCATAATTTCAGGACCACCTTCAATTATGCATCATTGATTTTTCATATTCTGTATTATGCAGCTGGCAGCATATTTTCTATGCTCATCCCTCAACTCTGAAGCACCCAAATACTGTGAAACCCAGCATTATTTTTAACAAAGCATGTGAAGTTGCATGACTGGTGGAAAGATTGCAGCACAGGTCCTCCTGGATTGAGAATGAGGGCAGATATACTTAGACTTTATTAGCTAGAAATAGCAGAGATATATCTTGCTTACTGATGACAATTGAAGAAAATACATTAACACATGTTCACTGAAGTAATTTAGTGTCTCAAGCCAGAGCTGTATAGCCCATCTTCACAAATTTGTTAAAAAAATAATTGCTTCGTCAGCTGATCTGAAAACAAATATTTTGACCGGTTAATGAGCCAACATGAAGGCATGAGCTCTCATATTGTCCATGTAGACACGGGCAAAGTACACACAATCCTTGACTCTTCGGCTGGCCAAAGAAACGATTTCAAGAGCTGTGTAGCCAACTTACAATGACAGATGTAAGCTTGCTACAGAGGTAAAGTAGCTCTGTGAGGTCATAACCATCAGGAAGTTTGTACCAAAATGAAGCAAGCTAATTGAGCAAGAAGGACATATGTTGAAATCACAGATTTGTTTAAAATCCATCTAAAGTCTGGACTAGTAGTAAAATAAGAGGGAGTAGCAACTGTGGTACCTATATGTAAGAAAAATGTGGGGGGAAATTGCTGGAAAAAGACCTATTCCTGTAACATGGCTATGTGCAAATACTTGTGGGAAGGCGACAGAAAGATTGTTAAGAAAGAAAGTGCTAGCAAATGGAAAACTTTAGAACATGGCATAATATGCTACATAATATTACTGGAAGTACACAACCAGGCTAATCAGACAATTCTTGTTTAAATAAATTATTTTCTAGACAAAAGAAACATTATAGTTTTGATTTTTTCAGAACTTCTAATAAGTATTTGATAGACAATAAATGGAAAAATATATATATAAATTGGAAAAAATGAGGTTTGTCATAAGAACTGAAGAAGACATAAAAGATTGAGAGACTGTAACTGGAGCTGTTACTGCTCAAGTCTCCTTAGTAATGGCCTTGGGAATAATTATTAATATTTTCACCTTGGCTTAAAAACTGTGCCCTTGAAATTTGCTGATGAGAAAGTTAGATGACATTGTTAATCAGAAAAAGGCCTGATATCGGAAAACCAGATGCTTTGACGATGAGGGTATTAGGAATGGTATGAAATGTTGCTCTAGAACACCAAAATTGTGAATAGAAGGATTAATAAATGTGATTTTTACTGCAGCAGGGAAACTCAGATGGAATTTGACAAGTATGAGAGATCTAAAAGTCTAAATCAAATCTTGGCGTGAAGGTGAGTCACCAGTCTTTATAACCATGACAGAAGAAATGCAATTCTAGACTATAGCAAAGTGTTTCCTGTTAGAAAAACAGAAGTACTGATAACTGAGTCATCGCAGGCTCAATTCAGTTGCCTAAACTCAGTCATTTGCAATGCACTGATGTATCTAAGACACCTTCATGATGATGACATATATAATAACAGACCATGCCTAACCTAAGAATGGCAATGGGAAGCAAAAAAGACATCTCATATTGCCCTTGTCAGGGATGTTTAGGCAACTGAAATGTACCCTGGGATTTGTATCTGTTTAGGTTCATTGACTATAATAGTAAAAAGACACGTAATAGTGAAAAGACAATGGAGTCCAACAGAAGAACGTTTGTCTTCAACTTGATCTTCCAGAAGAGTCAGTTTCTTTAGGCCTACAACTTTTCAAGCAGTTCATTTTATTCCCACACAACAAGCAGTTTTACTTTTCTCAAAGTAAAACTTTCTTTTAAAAGCAAAGAAACAATATTTAATGTGCCCCATCTAAATATTTTTGGCTGTACTTAAATGAAACTACATCTTCTCAGGGGAACTTTCCATCCCATTAGGAAGTGAAAGCATTTAAAGCTCATGAATGCGGCTTTGATGTTTCTTTTAATAAACGGAGATGTGCCAAGATGAACTGAAATATAGTTTATACTGTACTTCATGAGCTGGTTACAGCTACACTGTACTTCACCCAGACTTTCGCAAGAGCATGGGAAAGAGAATACAAATTTCCTAAGTTTTCCCTAGACTTAACTTTCCAAATGCCAGTAGTGTCCACCATACATGCCCATACTCAACAGACATAGGCCATTTATTTTCACACCCAAATGAAGACTGCTCTCATCAGGATATCTGTCTTTCCTTTTGTCAAGTCTTCTCACATCCAAAATATGAAACTCAGTGAATTTATATCGCTGTGTTTCTCATATTATTTCTTGGAAGGAGATGAAAAATGAACACCCACAGATGTAAGAGTCAATCAGAAGACTGGTATTGTCTCAACATTGTCATCAGAGACTAGGCCCCCAAACCTGGACTAACGTCTTGACATGAGTTTGAAGTGGCTCACTAAGCTGGCTGTTATCAGACATGGAAACCTTGGAGAAAGGACTGAGGTACACACAGTGTTGTTACCATGGTACAAAGGTACGAACAGTGTCATGACCTGGTACAAGCCTATTTTACTGGAGCAGCAAAGCGAAGAACTGCTGTCAAAGAAGATGGACCGCACTGGCTGTGCCAGCACCGATGAAGTAATCTCAAACCTCAGTTGACCTTTCCCATTATAATGTCATTATAATGTAAAAACACACCTCCTGGTAAGAAGCTACCTGCCACCAAAGCTGACCACGCCTCAGACATTCGTCTCCGGGCATGCGTGGAAGCCTTACTCCAGACAGGCAGAGATCGGCACCTTTCCATGGGACAGAGGTGGAGTGGAGGTGTGTCCAAGGAGGAGCAAGGTGTGCTACCTAGCATAAAAGATGGTTTCTCAGTAACTGAATTTTTGAAGATTTTCCACACCAAGAGACCACGAAGGTCAAAGAAGAAGCAGCGGAACACCTTCTGGATTCAGGACCATAGGGACGCCTGTGGACCCGTGGTGGTAGCTATAATCCTCTTTCCCCCTTTTTACCTCATCTTTCCTATTACTCTTCCTTTCTATTGCATGCTGCTTTACGGGCAGTACCAATAAAGTAATTATGTGTTGAAAGCATAGCTGCCTGGGCTTGATGCCATTTCCTCTTTGCACTTCGGGATCACGGCTGAAACGAACCATCACGCATCCACCAAGGAGTAGACTGTGACAACAGGACAGCCAGCTTTTCACTTAGATACATGCAGATGTGTAGCACTCCAAGTCAGCCTTATTTAGGTGTGTTCTAGAGGAAGGGCGGACTGTATTGGCTATTCTAGGCCTTTGATGACACATCTGCTAAGGTCAGAAATATTTTTCACTGCCAGGAATCTCATGCTTGCTATACATAAAGCCAGTGAGACAGAAAGAAAAGACAGACAGTGTCCATACTTGGCGGACATATTTTTTCACATATTTGAGTGTTTGCTTTGGAGCAGCCACTATACTTCCTCCTGTTTTCAAATCTAGTAGAGTATCATCCTGCTAAAGGACAACTGACTGCGTCTGTCTTGTGAAAATGCCATTCCTTGTTCCAATATATAAGAAATTTTCCCCTAGTTTTTAATGTCATTTTTGCCAGTGGTTGCCCATATCTGCATATTAGTTTATTAGCTCCCTCCAGACTCCTGCTTCTTCTGGAGAAAACATTCCTTACCCTAAGGATCACTTTATAATTGTGAGAATGTTGAAAACGGAAAATATGGAAGACAAGAAAAAAGGCTGTAAAGGTATTGTTTGCAATATGAACCTAATGCCCCAAATTAACAATGAAATCTGGTCACCACAAAATTTACAGAGTCACCACAAACTTCTAGTGTTTTAGCAGAAGGACTTCCAGAAGAGAAGATATACAAGCTGGTGAGAGAAAAAGCACTACCATTCTTTCCATGAAGTTCGCAGATCTTTACAGCCTGGCTCTCGGTTTTGACTGATTTAATTTGATTTGCCATAGTTTTTCACTTATTATTAATGACCTTGTTTTTCTGGTCATACACCAAAGCAACCAGAACAAAAGCTTACTTTGCTGGAGACTATATAAAAAGAAAGCCTGGAAGGCTACGGAAGGATGCTGACATCAAGAAAGTGAACAGAAGGGAGGCTGAAGACAGAGGTGCCAAGAGGGAAAGGAAAGTCTAGCTATTAGCTGTGGAAAAAAACTCTAAAATGTTCAAAGACCCCTTTGGTGACTCCCGGATCTGCTTCCACCAGCTGATGTTACTTGCTGATTTATTATCATGACAAAACCCCAACCAGACAAAACCCCAATGAAATAAAGCCCCAAAACTCTACTACACTCTGATAGGCAAGGGTGAATGGGGACAAGAAAGGGTTTCCCCAAGCATGAAAAGGGCTCCCTTGTGGAGTTATTTGTCTGAGGAAGTCTAGAAGTAATTGCATTTTAATTGGACATAGTCTTATTGGAACAGGGAAGAGCAAATGTAGCAAATTAAATAAATAAAATCAAACTACTTTCTAATTACCTTCTTACAATCTCAATAAGGAATTCACAGTTAGATTAGGGTGTTTCAGGCAATTACATTAAAGACTTCCCAATTCAGAAGAGAATCCAGCTGGCATTTGAAAACCAATATTGCCTTTGCAGGGCAAAATGTAACCTGTTCCTGGTTTTGTTTTGCCTCCTCTCCTCTCCTCTCCTCTCCTCTCCTCTCCTCTCCTCTCCTCTCCTCTCCTCTCCTCTCCTCTCCTCTCCTCTCCTCTCCTCTCCTCTCCTCTCCTCTCCTCTCCTCTCCTCTCCTCTCCTCTCCTCTCCTCTCCTCTCCTCTCCTCTCCTCTCCTCTCCTTCACTTCCCATCCCCGTCCCCTCCTCATTTCCTTTCCTTTCCCTATTATTTCCTTATCCTTTCCTTTCCCTATCCTTTCCTTTTCTCTTTTTTTCTCTTCTTTTTTTTTTTAAAGAAGGGAATAGGGAGGAAGCTGTTAGATCCTACATCAGTACTTCCTAGGGCAAGTTTCAACCCACAGCACATGGCAAAGAAGTAACTGTGTCGATGCAGAACCCATTTTATCTACACCACCAGTCATCATTATAGCTGTATCTGCTCTGTATCCTGACAAAACCTATACACAGGCAGGCTATGACAAAATGCAAGTAATGTTTTCATACGTTCGCTTTTCAGTCTATAACTCCAGCTTAGACTGAGTGGAGCAGAGGAGGAGCATTCCTGCTAAACGACAGCCTAGGATACTTAGACCTGGCTAAAGCAGCCTCAGAGAAAGTGGCTGCTCTGTTTGAGAAGTTGTGGAAGATAGAAAGAGGGCAAACACAGCTGTCCTTAAAAAGGAAGAGTTAAAGGCTTGTAAACCAATACACTTAGTTTATCATAAAAATTCTGCTAAAAAAAAAAATAAATTAAATAAGCACTTAAGTGAAGATATACAGACACAAACTTGATATGAACAAATCCTGTGAAACCAGCAAGGCTTTTCGCACAGCTGCGTAGCAGGCAGAAGCAATTGTTTTGACATAAGCCCTTGATGTGCTTGTCAAATATTGCATAAAATTTGATAAGCAAAACAAGGATTAGCTTTCCCTTTTTTAAAACATGATAAAACTACCATGGGTTGGACATAACATCAGTTAGAAAACTTCATTCAGATAGTAGCTGTCTGTTGTTGATTATCAAAATGGAAGGATGTACTATTCAGAAGGGATATGTCCCGGATCCGCTACTATTCAATAACCTCATTTACCACCTGGGTGACTGAACAGAAAGTACATGCTATTAAATTTGCAGATAAGAAGAGGCTGAGAAAAAAAGACTGCCTTGGGGACAGAATTACAATACAAAATGAGCTACTGTGGAGGGCTCTGGAAAATAAGGACAAAATTTAACAGGGATATGTACAAGCTGTTTATTTAAAGATATTGAATTTTAGAAACACCTAGGGAAACAATTCATTAGAATTATTTTGTTAGAAACTTAAGAAGTCATGGGAGATCACAAGCTGAAAAGCAATTAGGAACATCTTACTGTTATAAAGAGTGTATGTATTAGAATACGGCCTGCAAGACACATGAAGCAATCCTTGCTCTCTGCACCCCACTGGTAAAGTCTTTGCTCTAATACTGTGCCCAGTTTGGGGAACTGAAATTTAAGGAAAACCACTGTATAGCAGTGATAGTTCAGAGAAGAAAACAATAAAGGATTTATGAAAAAGGAAGGAAAAAGATTGTTTTTCATGTCCATGCCAATGATTCCAGTAGCAACAGGCTTGAAAGGTTCATTGTAGACAGGGTGGAATGGTTCACCTTAGATACCAGGAAAACCTTGCTAATATTGTGGCTTTCGACACTGCCTGGGAAATTTGGTTGGAATAACTGATTCTGGTATGTAGCAGAGAACCAGGCAAAACGGTTTCATTACATTTCTTTCTACTGTTTTTCTAAGATGTTCTGTGTAGTGAAACAAGACAATAGCCATCAGGAAAAATGTTTAGGTGCATAACATGCTGTCATGCGTCCTCCAGGCTGGGCAGAGTTATTAGAGGGCTACATATTTTTTATTCTTCTAGCCGTTCCTCCCTTGAGGCGATAAGTGGCAGTCTACTAAGGCTGAAATGATGAGATAAAATAACCATATACCAGAACGGGATATGTGTACCCTACATCTACCAGAAAAGAGAATCTGGAAATTCTTGACAGTGATTTATTCTCAGAACTAAATAACCAGTTTGGGATCTCTTCAAAATTTTAATCTATGGTGCATCATAACTCCAGCTGGCAGATAACACTGCCATATGATGTTACATGGAGATTTTACAACAGGTTTGGGTTTTGGTTTTTTTTTTTTTGTTAACAGCTTTGGTTCTTATGCATAGACTTCTCATATTCCATTTAAAGCATCTATGCTCTTTCTCATATTCCATTTAAAGCATCTATGCTCTTTCAAAGGGACAAAAAAAGGTACTTAAGTACTCTAGCAAGAGCTAGAGTAGAGGCCCGGCTAAAAAACCTCAACTACAATACTTTTTCTTAGAACTACTCTCCCACAACTTTGAGGCAGAGGGTGCTGCCTTGATTATCTGCACACAGCCATGCAATGCATTATATTATAAATTTTTGAGCAACTATTTAAAACTATTTTAAATTAGATGAGCATTAAGACCTGCAGATATCTGTCTCTTAACATACTTATAGAATAGAATCATAGAATTGTCTGGGTTGGAAGGGACCTTGAAGATCATCATAGAATCATAGAATTGCTGAGGTTGGAAGGGACCTTTAAGATTATCAAGTCCAACCACTAACCTACCCTGACAAAACCACTTCTAAACCATGTCCTCAAGTACCACATCTACCCTTTTTTTAAACACCCCCAGGGATGGCAAATCCACCACCTCCCTGGGCAGCCTATTCCAATGTTTAATAACCCTTTCAGTGAAAAAAAAAATTCCTAATATTCAATCTAAACCTCCTCTAACATAACTTGAACACATTTCCTCTCACCCTATCACTTGTCACCAGGGAGAAGAGGTCAGCCCCCACCTCTCTACAACCTCCTTTTAGGTAGTTGTAGAGAGCAATAAGGTCTCCCTTCAGCCTCCTTTTCTCCAGGCTAAACAACACCAGGTCCCCCAGCCACTCCTCATAAGACTTGTCCTCCAGACCCCTCACCAGCTTCATTGCTCTTCTCTGAACATGCTCCAGTGCCTCAATGTCCTTCTTGTAGTGAGGGGCCCAAAACAGAACGCAGGACTTGAGGTGGGGCCTCACCAGTGCCGAGTACAGGGGAATGATCACTTCCCTAGTCCGGCTCACCACACTATTCCTGATACAGGCCAGGATGCTGTTGGCCTTCTTGACCACCTGGGCACACTGCTGGCTCATATTCAGCCAGCTTTCACCCAGCACTGCCAGGTCCTTTTCTGCTGGGCAGCTTTCCAGCCACTCTGCCCCAAACCTGTAGCGCTGCGTGGGATTGTGACCGAAGTGCAGGACCCGGCACTTGGCCTTGCTGAACCTCATACCATTGGCCTCGGCCCATTGGTCCAGCCTGTCCAGACCCCTCTGTAGGGCCATCCTAGCCTCAAGCAGATCAACACTCCGCCTAACTTGGTGTCATCTGCAAATTTACTGAGGGTGCACTCCATCCCCTCATCCAGGTCATTGATAAAGTTATTAATCAGAACTGGCCCCAGCACTGAGCCCTGGGGGACACCACTTGTGACCAGCCACCAGCTGGATTTATCTCCTTTCACTGCCACTCCCTGGCACGACCATCCTGCCAGTTTTTTACCCAGCGAACAGTACACCCATCTAAGCCATGAGCAGCCAGTTTCTCCAGGAGAATGCTGTGGGAAACCATGTCAAAGGCTTTACTGAAGTCCAGGTAAAGAACATCCACAGCCTTTCCCTCATCCATGAAGTGGGTCACCTTGTCATAGAAGGAGATCAGATTAGTCAAGCAGGACCTGCCTTTCATGAACCCATGCTGACTGGTACTGATTGCCTGTTGGTCCTGTATGTGCCGTGTAATGACACTCAGGATGATCTGCTCCATAAGCTTCCCAGGCACTGAGGTCAGACTGACAGGCTTGTAGTTCCCCAGATCCTCCTTCCAGCCCTTCTTGTGGATGGGCGTCACATTTGCTAACCTCAAGTCAACTGGGACCTCCCCAGTTAGCCAGGACTGCTGATAAATATGAAAAGTGGCCTGGTGAGCACTTCTGCCAGCTCCCTCAGTACCCTCAGGTGGATCTGATCTGGCTCCATAGGCTTGTGTATGTCTAGGTGCTGTAGCAGGTCACTCACTATTTCCCCATGGATTATGGGGGCTTCATTCTGCTCCTCACGCCTGTCTAGTAGCACAGGGGGCTGGGTACTCAGTGAAAACCAACTCGCCTTACTGTTAAAGACTGAGGCAAAGAGATATTGAGTACCTCAGCCTTTTCCTTGCTAGTGTAAATAAGTATGTGATGATATTGAGTTGGTGCTCTATCGTAATAAACCTTCCAGTTTATGAGAGCTCTTTCTAGGCTTGTAAAGTATATAGTTTGATAACTGTATTTCATATCTACCTAAGTTCACTAAAACTGACAAATCCAGTTCATTGCCATCTTGGTCATTATTTATAGCAAATTGTAACTAAGACTAGTTTACTGACTGAATTACCGGAATTAGCTGAGCTGTTCATTTCAGCTGTCCAAAGAGAAGAACATTGAAAATAATCAGATTTCCTCTCAGAAAACTCAAAGTGACACAACAGATTCATGTGCTTCCCCAGTAAGTGCAGAAAACATAGCATAGTATCGAAAAGGTGCTTTAATGGAAAGAACAGCAATAGCAAAGCTTATAATGTTATGAAATACCAGAGTGCAATATATAGATTTCACAAAAGGAGAATTACTGTTCATCCTCTTACAGCTGTAAAAAGAGCAAACAGGGCTGTGATATCCTTCTAAAACCTCTTTGGACAGAGAAGGTAAATGTGGACTTAAATCAGGCGAAATATAAAATCATTTAAGAGAATAATGTCAACTGGTTTAAAAGTCTCACCTCAATTTTAAACACAAATTACTTTCAAGTGACTGTTTTTCCCTGATTTATTGCACCGTGAGAATAAGATGGAAGAAGTCATGCTTGTGGCATTAAGTAGAGACATGAGGACCTCATTTTCATTTTTGTTTATGGCAGTATCTCCTTATATCAATACCAGCAAATTTTAATCTCTAGACTTGTGCTTACAATACCTTCTACTGGGAATATGAACTCTCCCCTTTCTGAAAGTGGATATGAGAATAACTTGATAGCACAGTGATAGGTAAATAGAGAAATTCAGAAGAAAATGTGTATCCTAACAATCATTGAAGCACACAGAATTTTGGTACCAGACTGAAATTCACCCAGGACCCTTCACTACTACCTACATAAAATAAAAAGTTTTCTCAGTATAGGACCCAAGAAGAGACTAGGTGTGCCATGCGCTACTTGTCTTATAGTCAATTATCATAGATAGAGGTGAACTGAATGGAATAATTGCACAGCAGACAATATTCACATGTCAATTAATCCCTCGCATAATGCTAGAAGAATTTTCTAATACCATAGGATAAGGCTGCAGCATTCCCGGAACAAGACTAACCAGGGTGAGAACACAGGCAGACTAGTTCTACTAGTAAATAAAATGAACCTGTGAATCGCCAGACCAAGAAAATAAAGTTGTTCTCATTAATTATGGTGAGCTTATATCAGAGGAGAAATTAAAAATCTTCAGTAGCATTTAAAATTGCCTGCATCCATTTTGCTCTCCTCTGCAGAAGTGAAATGGAAAGGTAGGCTCCAGCTTCACTGCCAGAGCACACCGGCTATTACTCACACTGGGCAGATGGCAAGTGGCACCTTAAAAAATAAAAACAACAGAAAATGAATAGGAAATACATAGAAGGTAAAAATATCTCCCCTATGGTCCAAGTAATCCAAAATACAATAATGGATTAAAAAGGCCAAATGTACAGCTGGGCTCGCTCACTGTGCCAGTTCCCATTGGCAAAGGTCTGACTGGCATTTTGAGAGCAGAAAAAAAAAAAAAAAAAGATCTGAACTGCAGTTGTCTTACAGAGCTGAAAACAATAAAAAAATTGTAAAAGTCATTCTCCGTCTATTAAATCACCTGAATTAAATTTGTCCACCAGTACAGTTCTTGTAACACAAAAGTCTGCGTAACCTTCATCTCCAGGAAGGAAAACATCAATGATTTGCTCAGTTGTGAACTCACATCACTGGGATCTGACTTTGAGGTGAAAAGAATCTTTTTTAAACCAACACAGATAAGAATGCGAAGAGGCCTGGGCAATTCAGCTGAAACCGAAGCTTCCTGGATTGGAAATATTTATAATACTTTATACTGCGGAATTAAGCTCCACAAGATTCTCCTGTTACATCTCTGTTCCCAGTGCCTTGCGTCCTGCGTAGTCACCTGTATCAGTGAGGTGTATGTCTGTGTTCAAGCATTTTTTCTGCATCAAGACAGTAACTTTGCGTTTTTTTGGTTGGTTTTTTTTTTTCACAGACCACCTCTTTTCTGGTACTTTTATTGATGTTGTTTCATAGTTGCTACATTAAAACAGAATGGCTAGTACTTTATAAATGATAATTAAAGTTGTATCTGTAGTCTGACAAGTGAATATCAGCTCTTTGTTAAAAGGATTTAGTTTAATTAACAATGAATGTCATTCCTTCACTGTGCAAAATTCTCTAAGCATATAATTTGTAACACCTGGATTTTTCATTGAAATAAACTGCAGATACGCTACATATGAAATGCAAATCGCTTTTACCACACATGAAATTCTTTTTTTTTAATATGTTAAGCTTCGCTTGCCTCATTACTGAATCATCCTGACTTAACTGAATTCATCAGGAGAGTAGCATTTAAGGTACTGCCGTGATTCCAGCAAGAGCACATTCACAGTGCAGAAGAAATCCTCCAGAAGGCGTTAACAGGATTTTGTAGGCTGACGCTGTGCAGGGCTGCCAGAAGGGGCTCAGGGGCAGCGGGGGCAAACCCCACACTGGGGCAGTTTCACAGGCACTGCTCTCCTCCTCTACACCATCTCCCTGCTGCCTCCCTCCGACAGACCCTGCGGGCACATTCAGGGATGAGGGTAAAGAGAAACGCAGAGACAGCATGAGGTGGAGAGAGACGAGTGGCATGTCTGGCGTGTTCCTTTACAGATAGGGCTCTGTCCAGCTGGATTGTGTTCTGGTAAGGCTGCACCAGGAAGGGTGAATGGTAATCTAGATTATTTGTTTCGATTTATTTTTGGGGGTGATGTGTCATTCCTACAAGTTTTCTCCCCAGCCTGTTTTGCTCCAGCCATCCAAATCCTGAGATACTAAAAATACTTGGTCACTTCTTTAACGCGGTTGTATATCTGATGGAAGACTAAAACACAGAATTTCCTCCCAGAGTTTTTACAATCCACACATGATATTTACATATTCTTTTTAAGATGTTAGAGAAAAGCATTAAAAGCCTCTGTCCTGTAACTTTTGAACAGAATACCAGTATTGGCTTGCATACAGAGATAAAATACTTTATTATGTTGTGCTAAATGCCTGAATTTTTTCTATGAGGTGGCTGGGGAAATCAGAACCCAAATTTTGTCCAAAGATCTTTCCACAACACTGTGTCCAGATGTTAGAGGCAGAATTCATTCTCCTAACCATGGGTACCTAGTGCCGTTTCAGGTGCTTTAGTGATATCGAAAAAACTCCAGGAAGGACTGGCATATTGATGCAGAACTCACTAGAAATCCATACCTTGCTGGTACGGCCACTGGTGGCCAGGTGAAACAAGCCATTGCACCTGCAATGACATAAAAACATTAATAATTAGGCAAGTGTATTCTGCCCAATGTATATCTCCTCTGGGTATTGGAGACATTCACATGGGTTTTGCAGCTATGACACGTGACCTGTATGTAATCCACGTCTCACCGGACATGGCTAGATGCTTTTACGTGAGTAACCAGCTTAAACTCCAAATCTCTGTTGACTCTAATAGGAGGTTAGACAACTTCTGCATGAGCAAGCATTTACAGACTTCTTAATTGAGGTATTTTAATTGCAGCCTGAATCCCATCCTCAATGACTTGTGTTGTTCTAAGGCAATGGCAGCACTCCTAGAGGTCTTACCTTGGGTTACTGCGCTCTTCAGCTTTAGTCTCTCTAGGTTTGTGTCCTGCCTGCTGGACTCTCCTCAGTATCTTCTTCCTCAGTCACTTTAACGCCCTGACAGTAACTGCACTTTAGATTAAACTAAGAGCTTCACTTTTATCTAACCTACCTTTTTTCCCAGCACTGTTACAGAACAGATTCTTTCCCAGCTGGTATTTACCTGTATAATCACATTCTCTATTGTAAGAGCAGTGCTACGCAGCCCAGCTTTCAGCTGTTTATCTTCTTTGTAGTGTTAATATCATTGTTTCTGGCACAACTTTTGCCTGTTCGCCTTTCTTTATCCGACTCAAAGTCCGCAAATGCCGTGTGTGCTTTCAGGCTGCTAGTTTGCCGTTTGCTGCAGCATAACCTTTTGCCTCTAGGCCTAATTCTTTTGAATTAAGGGCACTGCTTCAATCCCCCAGTCCACGCTGTGCACACTGCTGTCATTTGCAAAGCCCAGCCAAATAATGTAATCCATTGCTGATATTACTTTCTCTCCTTTCCAATCTTGCCTCCCTATCCAAAAAATGCTAAGGTAGTTCTGAAGCGACACATGACAAATACATGCTGGCTCTGAGTTCTTTTTTACCTTGGGTCATTTTTCTTCTATTTCATGTTGTCTGTCATACCTACAGTGTCAGAGCCCTCCCCATACCTCATCAGCTTCAGTCTGAAGGGACGGGTGGGGTTGTCTTAATTTTCTTGGCAAATTCTAATTACTCTGAAGGGTTAATTCTGTTTCCTAGTGTGAGTCTGCACATCTGCCTCTCCTGTTGGCATCCAAACCAAATCTAATTATTTAACCACAACACTGTCCCGATGACTGAGAGTTGTTAAAAATAATTGTTAAAAATGCACCACCAGAAGCGTAGTTACCCTCAGACTTCTTGCTTTCATGCTGCAACCCACTGGTTGCAGATTCCGAGTGATGTGTGAGTAAATCTCCGCTTTTCACGAATGTCAAAGCTAGCAGAGCTTTTGCCCTCACCAGTCTTTCTCTCAGGGTGTTGTTTTCATCACCATAAAACTGACTACCTATTATTTCTTATTGAGCAATTTTAGAAAGGCATTTCACTGCAGGAGCATGACTCATTTCCATCTAAGATAATTTATCCTGAACATATCTCAAGGTATTATGTTGCAAAAAATTTCCAGGCTGTTGATTCCACAAAGTATAGACAGAACTGCTTCAAAGCTTTACTGTGGCAGGGTCGCACACCCTGTGAAATAAAGCACAGGTATCATCCTGTTTACAGTTCTTTAGAGCTGGTACAGTTATAAGAGTTGAACTTCACCTACCAGTGATTATGTCTCAGTTAATAGCAGTGCTAAACTATCTAACCATTTAACAGTGGTGTTCTGCTTAGCCTCTGCAAAGGCGTTTACCACCCTCCCATGACTACACATCAGACTCCTAATTTCGATCCCCTGATGAGGATGTAGTAGATGATGTGTCATTCCCTCGCTTTCCCCCATTTAGTACGCAAGCCCCGGTCCCCAAACAGCCATCTGTTTGCAAAAAGCATCTCTATGTTGAAGCATCGTGTTGCCAGTTTGTGCAGTGAGTACAGGAGGCAATAATTTGCCACCAGACAATCCGCAGTGAAATCTCATTAAAATATGGTTCTCATATTTATTACACAATATAGCAACAGAGATTAAAAATCACATTTTAAACCCCTTTGGAGATATTAGTCTATGGCAGGTGATGCAGATCTAAGATAACGATATTAGTGTTAATGAAGCAATTCACCACCAGTAATATCAGTTCCTTTCCTTCTTCCTCTGTTATTTAAAGAATACTTGATATTTTTGTAGAGTTTAATCCAAAATGAACCAGCAAAATCAGTAAGCAGTTTCAAAAAACTGAGTGTTGCGAAGATAATGTTCTAGGTCTCGATGGTACACACTGCTCTAGATGGACATGGGCATGACTCCGCCTAACATTTCACTGAGTCAATAATGCTTTATGGAGCAGTGGTTAAGCACCTCCTTACTTCAAACTGTGGTCTCTTACTGGAGCTCACTCATCTTTTTCTGCTTCAGTTAGCCCCACTATAACAAGTTACACCAGGAATAAAATCAGAAGACAAACACTTAAAGAAATAATATCACCTTTTTCTCTGACTGAAATTAAGAATCGATAGTTCATTTACTTTGATTATAGCTTCTCCTGGGTTTTGTTGGGTTTTTTTTGTAAGCAAACTTTACGCCCTAACAAGATTTGTCTGGTTTTTAACTGGTTTTTGTCCATTTGTCTGGTTTTTGGCTGTTATGAGAGTCTTCCTAAATTAGCAGTTTTCTCAGTATTAACAGTTTTACTAGTGTAAAAGGATCAGTCATAGTGCCTGTATGAAGCAGTCCAACCATTTTCCCAATATGGCATAAATCACCATCCTTTAGCCATAGCGTAAACATTTCAGCAGCCAGCATAGAAATGCAGACACCCCAGTGCTATTAAAACAACACATGCATTTAAATATTTTACTACCACTTACAGTCAGAATTTGGGAAAAAAAGATTGAAAAATTATTTATAAAAACCTGTTGAAAACACGATGGTACAACCACCACTGGCTCTTCTGCCACTGGCATTTCTTGGAAGGATGATGGCTGTCCAGGGCTTCAGATACATCCAAGGTACCTGCGTCATTCAATTCTCAGCTTTATAAAGTGCAGCACTTCCCTTATAATATCCCCATAAGATGATTCCCATGACTTTCTACCAGTTCGTGCGTTTCCTGTTTTCTTCTGGGGGGGAAACTGCATAGAAGCAGCAGCTTCCCCAATTAACTTGATATTCACAGAAAGCTGAGCAGCTGCACTCTTTTCTAATAGTTTCTTAGCCAGAAGTGAGGCCATGATAAACACACGTTATCCAACACTTGGCCCAACAGCTTTTTTTCCCCTTTCATCTTTACTGCAGGAATTCAGGTTTTTCTCGTCCAGACATGGACTCTGTTTCCAGCTGAGATGCATGACATCCTAACAGCCTCCTTGGAGTTGGTGTCTATTTGAAAGATTAAAAGGCCTCTGGTCCTCCTCTAAAGCTTTTCAGAAGTCAGTTCTTAAGAAAAATTACTCTCTGCTTCCTATGTCAAAGCAGCATCTTAGCGCTTCAGACATCTGGAGGAAACACTGCTTTGCACCTATTGCACGTGCTTTATGGACCATTCAAGGAACAATTTAGTTCAATCTGGGGAAAAAAATCAACTATAGTCCTGTTCAGGGTTCAAGTTTGATTTCAGTCCTCAACAGCAGAGTTTAAAGCATGCCTTTCTGCCCTGAGGCGAACTATATAGATGCCTAAATATACACAGACGCAAGCCCACTTCCCAACTTTTCCATGTACATCCTATCCTATCTCCTGAAATAAACCTGAAATATTTAAAAAAATATTTTAAAGAATTAGCCATAATCAACTGCTGTATAAATAAATGAATGCAGATGCTGTACAAGTTACATATTCCTTGCCATCAATGAAAATTGTGTAGCGCACTATGGAGTTGTTCAATAAGCAATTTTCATAGAATACTTTTACTTCAAATCATTTGACATTGAAGAACACATCCTGAATCATTACACTTAGGCTACTGAAGGCACCATGTCATATAATCCCAACTATAAATTTATTATTGAGGTTCACCTAAAAGTAGGTTTATTTTTTATTCCTCTCCTCACTGCTCCAGAACTGCTGCAGTGGTCAAGTTTAGGAACAGCCTTTGGATTTTCAGCCCAAATTTATTTGTTGCAAGCTTGTTCTTATCTGGTTTTATGTATCTGTTCACCTTACTCTCACCTTGCAGCACGTCCCTTGGAGGTATTTATAAACAGTCACAGGGGATTCATTTTCCCAGGGGTTGCAGACAGATGGAGCGTGAATACTTACTGTGTAAGAGGCTGTTTCCTTTAATGTACTCACATAATTCATAGGCAAACATGAAATATTTTGCTATTGATTTACAAAAATTACTGACAGTCTTAAAAGATTTGTATAAAAAAAAAAATCTCTAAGCATCAAATGCTCCTTTTTTGCTGACTTTTTATGTTATATCCTGGTTGCTTTCTCTTGGTCTGTAAACATCCTTTGCTCTGTCCCTGTGGCTGATAAACATCTAGGCCAATATGACTATCTTCAAACTTTCGAAAATACTCAAACCAACTGGTGAACACTTCCAAGGAAAAGAAAGCACATCCTTAATGGGAGCCTTTGCTCTTCTCCCTTTTCCAGTTACAAGAAGGTCTGTATACAGATGTAACCCCTGGTTTTCAATACAGGCATCTGTTGGTTGATACTTTTGGGGGATTGTTGATGGACCCAATTATCATCTGCCTAGTTATAGGGGGGGAAGGAGGGAAAGTACAACAGGCCAGGAAATCGGTCCAGTTCCCCTAGGACCCATGTACACAGAAGCCTGATGGCTGGGACCTGAAGCAATGGCAAGGCCCCACATCTCCCACCCCAACGATGAACCCACATGTCAGAGAAGGCCTCAGGAGGAGGTGAACTCTGTTGCTGTCTGATGGATCAAAGGGAAGAGAAACAAAAGACATTGATGGACAGGCCTAAAGCCCATGAATTTTGCTCATGCTATGCTTGTTATGAAGGCAACCCAGCTGGATGGCCGAGCAACCCCAGTTACAGCAGGGTAAGAGCTCAGCGTAACGCTCCCTTGCGTTACAATGGGCATTGCATTAGGGCATGACATCGGGCAAAAGCATCCGAACCTGGTGATCACTGCAGGGCAAAGTGAGGCCCTGCAGAAGAGAAGTGGAAGGAATTCAAAATTCTTACTGTAGAGAGCTGTGTTTTGGTGGTGGTTCTAAGGAGCAGGGCCGCCAGCAGCATAGCTGTGACGATCGAGGATGGTCACAAGAGCAAGGAGGAAGAGGCAGTGTGGAGCAAGGGGACGACACCAGCAACAACCAGCAGTGCAAGTTATGCTACAAGAGCAGCTATGAGTTCAGAATTACTTTATTTGTCCACCTCTTCAGATTTCTCTTTTGCCTTTAATAAAAATATTTGTTAAGCCAATTTCTAGGACTCATAAGTGAGGTAAACTAGTTCGTTTAGTATCAAAGTGTTAGTTTAATATAAAAATGTTAGTTTAATGTTCCTTTTTCCCTTTTGCTGGGAGGAACAAATCAGCATGTTAGCAGTGACCCCTTCAAATCTAAGCCTGTCCCATTTTGCTTCCAGTCAGGTGCTGACAGAAGGGTTATACACAGTATAATGAACAGTGGCTTTCATGATTAAATGTGTTCATCTTCAAACTTACTCTTCAAGTTAGCCTGAACAACAGTCCTCCCTGCAAACTCTCTAACTTCAAACATACCTTCTTGTTCAGTCAGCAGTGATTTTTCATTAAAAACATTACTGTGTGATGACCAATTTTCCTGTAAATTTATTCCAAACCATCTCAAGAAATAGCCTAGGAAACAAATAAGGGGCACAAATAAGCCTTTAGGAATATTAAGGCCACACTTCATACCAACATCCAGCATGGGTACCTGTATATTGTCCAAAATGAAATTTGTTAACACTAGGAGTCCTTGAAGTACCTCTTCAAAAAGTATGGATCCAGCACAACAATGCTAGAAATATTAGTCACTGCAATTATAGCCCATTTCATATGCAGAGATGTCAAGCAGGAGCTGAATTTTTCCTACTTACTGCAGTGGTAGATGATTAATTCTCATCCAATTACTCCTTGCAGCATACATTTTTAGTTTCTGAAGATCAGAAAAAAAATCTGATACTGGGTTCAACATTGCAGTTTCTCAGCCATCACTGTTACTAAGCAAATAGCAAAGAAAGATGCATAAGTCCTCTCACCCACCTCATATAGCTAACAGAAATCCCACAGTATTGGCCCCCTTCAGCTTTTATTGGTGCAGTTTACCACCTCCTCCTTTAGTTACTCCATTTCACTCTTGCTTCGGAGTTGTCTGTAAGCATCATCTGGTCTGAAATTGGCTTAGAAAACAGCCTCCCAGCCCTGAACAGCTTGCACCTGGGCATTCTCTAATTTTTTTTCACCACTTCACTAGCAATTATGTTTTGAATTGCAGCAGCTGGCACAGAGAAGAGTCACCAGAAGCAAAAGATCAGCAGCTAATATATTAAAGAGTGGCTTGGCCAATGTGTGTACCTAGGATGTTATTGTGTTTTACTCTCATAGGATAGTCTCTGTCTTGGTCCACTTAAACAGATACTTAATGTAGATTTGCTTGAGGCTGGTCCATGGCTGCTCTGTGGTGCCAGGCTTAGCTGAGCAAGTGCTGCTGGATTCAAGTTCTCTCTTAGCCGGTATAGAATCATTAGAATAGTTTGGGTTGGAAGGGACCTTTAAAAGCCATCTAGTCCAACCCCCCTGCAATGAGCAGGGACAGCTTCAACTAGATCAGGTTGTTCAGAGCCACATCCAACCTCACCTTGAATGTTTCCAGGGACAGAGAATATACCACCTCTCTGGGCAACCTGGTCCAGTGTTTCACCACCCTCATTGTAAAAAATTTCTTCTTTCTATATAGTCTAAATCTACTCTCTTTTAGTTTAAAGCCATTACCCCTTGTCCTATCGCAACAGGCCCTGCTAAAAAGTTGTCCCCTTCTTTTCTGTAGGCCACCTTTAAGTGTTGAAAGGCCACAATAAGGTCTCCCCAGAACCTTCTCTTCTCCAGGCTCAACAACCCCAACTGTCTCAGCCTGTCCTTATAGGAAAGGTGCTATGTAGTGATTTTCTTTCCTTCTACCTTAATACTGTGTCTAGTATTTCCAGAAAACCCAATGCCTCCTTGCCTCCACTAAGTATTTGCAGAATTGTCTGAAATACCCCCAATCTGCCCTAGGAAACTGCTAGAGAAGTTTATGGAAGCATCATCAAAGATACTGCAAGGATCAAGGCTGTTGGCTCTAGAGTAACAGATCTTAGACTGTCCCATGCTCTCTGACTTCAATCTCCTTTATTAATTTGGTTTTTTAGGCAAAGGTGCTTGTGCCCCCCAAAAGCCACTCAGATTGGTTGTATTGGCCTCCTGTAGGAACCTAGTGCTTAGCGGGATGCAGGGTGGGTAGCGCAGTACTCCAGAGGGATGGGCACCACCTTCATCCTGGTATCTTTTAAGCAGCAGAGAGTTCATGGGAATACAGAGGTGTAAGTGCAAGTGCTCTCAAGTCTTTCTTGGACTACCTGCCACAAAGCTTGGGTTTTGGGAACTACTGTAATGCAAGGTGAGACACAGAACCCCCAAAGTAGGCTTTAATTTGAAATTTCTCTTTCCAGGAGCAGGGAGGGGAAGCAGAGAAGTGGCCTTATGTTGTTCTACCCAGCCAGTAATGAAGGCCTTGTGGACACTGCCTGGGACCTCCATCTGGGAACCCCTAGAACTGGCAGGGCAAGCTGAACTGCCCGCTAGGGAAGTCCTCTGGAGTAGACAGCTCCCAGCATAGCTAAAATAGGGGGAAAAAGAGGTTATTTGGAACACACACTGCTTGCCCATTTAATAGTAATCTGGGACAATTAAAATGTTTGTGTGTCTCCAAACTTGATCTCCTACTAGGAAAAAACCCTCTGGAAAAATAACTATTACGAGTACTCTTAGTGCAAAGTTAAGCTTCTAAAAGGAAGCATGTTTGAGATCAAAAAAACTCACAAACTATTTTAATCCCACAAGCTAGTTTATCTGACAGTATGAAGGCCAGTGCTATATAAAAATAAGTTATAACAGGAACTACCTTTTCATTTATTTCCACAGAGAGAAATATGCAATATATATTGATTTTGTAATTTTTTTTCTTATATAGTCTAACTATATCAGATTCAGCTAGGAGAGACTTTTCCTTGCATCTTCCCTCCCTGCAAATTATTGTGTTGTATTGCATCTTCCCTCCCTGCAAATTATTGTTGTTGTTATTGACTTGTGTTGGGCAAAGACCCTGCCACAAGTCCCGGTCTAGGTGTTGTCAGAAGCTAGAGATAAGCCGTCATAATTTTGACAGCCGCTTAAGCCTGTTTGAATTCAAAACTCCACTCTCTCTCTGCTACAAGACTGAAATAAGAAGGTAAAAGGGTAATTTACAGTGACCTCAGCCGCTCCTCAGGACCCCAAGGTTTGAATTTTGTGTTGTTTCAGTGAAAAGCAAAGGAAAATCTCATTTACATCATGTGTATTGAATATCCCTGGGGTTATTTACCTCCATAATGGCATTTCAGAAAACTATGATGTTTTGTGCTGACTTCAGCTGATGAAAATCAAGTTGTCTTAATAATTACAAAAACGCAGACTATACTTTCAGAGCATTATTTTTTTATTTGGGTATTTCCGAAACTTTGAAGTATATTTTGTGAATACATAAAATTCTGTTACTAGAAAATTATAAAGTACTGAAAGTATCACAGAGTTTTCTTGGAATTAATCAGTTGAAAATTGGTTGATTATGTTAGTTACCTGGTAATGACTTTTGCATGAGTGTCTGTGCCTTATCAAATTGATTTTGATACCTTTTGTACAGTGATTGTGTAATAACTATACAACTTGGTACAACAATTGTATAGACTGTAGTCAAGAAGGGCCTTGCACCAAGGTTGGATCAGCTTACACAGGGATGAAAACTTACAGATTATTCTTCATGTGTTTGCTCTTAGACCATGCAAGGAGATTATAAAGAAAATAGCACTGTAGTTTGCGGTCACTTCAAAGGACTAAGATTTTTAGCTGTAATTGTTAGTACCAACGTTATGCTGCTATCTGAGCAGCAGAAGAAAGCGCGGGTCCACCCTCTTATTTTCTGTGACTGTCATATTCCCTCCTTCTCTTTCTCCACAAATATTATTTATATTATATGAGAAAACACTGAGCAATTCCAGATGTTCTGAAGTCTGAGAGCAAATTTTGTAAGATACGACTGCTTCTTTATTTGTTTACCTTTCATGCATAAATGGTTTTAAATTAGTCATTTTATCATTATGTTTATTTACTGTTAACTATTATTTATGATAATTTACTTTTGGCTGATTAAAAGCTGCGTTTTTCAAGTGTTTGCTTGGAGATACTGAAGTTTAATCAGCAAGCAACATTTCTAGCAATAGTTTATGATTTTTCTGTCAATGCAAAATAAATTTCATTGCCATTATGGTAGTGTTTTCAATACTCCTTTTTGCTTGGTGCTAAACTTAGCCATTTTACTGAAGGAAAGAAATTGCACGTTACTTGAGACTGCTGTAACTTCTTCATAGCACCATTAGCATCTGTTGAAATCTCCTTTAGGGACACACACCTGAGTTACTAAATCCTCCTCTGCAGCTGTGTGTGCAGTTAGGTGCACAGCTGGGCTAGGGAAGGCTTTAACCTCTTGTCCCAGGGACTGGGAAAGCCAACCAGATCCCCAAAACTGGAAACAGGTGAGAGGCGGCAGAAAGGGGACAACTTTAGCTGAGAACTGATTTTAAACATGGTTAGGGAGAAAGAATATGCTCTAAAATGAGAGTTCTGCATTTGCTACATCAAATTGTTGAGCAGGGCTTAATACTCAGTTTCTGTCTCCCCAAAACTGAACTTCTTAACATGTCTCTCTCTATATCCTAATCTAATGGCGCATTCTCTTTCTGTGCAACTCCTAAAGAGATAACAGTATTGAGGGCTGCATGGACTGCAGGGTTTCTTTCCTGTATTTCTCTACCTAGTTTTGTCTTTTGGAGAATCACATACAACCTGACATCCTGAGCATCAGCTGGCTAGTGGAGCTACTGACATAGCCACAATTTATCAGCAAGTTATTAAATATGTCAGCCAAGTGTTAGGAACTGGATACAGCTCCCTAGATAGCGGTACTGCTCAGAAGTTACTCCCTCTCTTTCACCAAAAACTAAAGATCACAGTCACTGGAGTGACATGCCAAAAGCATAGCTGTATTTTCTAGATGTATAGAAGTTTTAGCAAGCAAGTACACAGATTTTTGCAACTATGTCACCAATATTCCCTAATGGTTTAGAGACTGCCAGAAGACTTTTAAAACTCTGTGGCTGCTTAGGAAGTTCCACCACTCCAGTCACCACACTCTATTCAGTCAGAGATTTGACTGAACTGTGATTCTCTCTTTTTTTTTTTTTTTTGTAAGCATGAACAAATATTAGAAGGTGTAGATCTTTTCATTTATTAAGCTCACAGTCCTAAGAAGTAAGTTCCTTATTATTTTGAATATCCCTTCAAAGCTCAGGCTGCAGTGTACTTTGAATACTAGTTCTAAGAAGTGATGAAATTCATTTTTTGTGGTGGTACTTGAAAACAGCCCTCCTAGAGCCTGTCATTGTCCGTTTGGATCTCAAATTTACAGGACAATGTACTCCGTAAATTAAACTTTGTTTTATGAGCTTATTAGGAAAGAAAATAAACAAACATGACAAACAAAGGTTCAATCCCCTTCATACAGACTAGTCTAACAAATGAATTCACTAATTCATTGCTTAATTCATGAGGTTTCTAACTCACAAGTTCTCTAATTCGTAACTTGCAACTCGTAACTTAAGCACCTATGAGCAAGTTACCTGGTTGATGGTGAGAGTGCTCATACTTTTTCTCCTGTCACAGTGCAGGCATCCCCTGTATCACACCAGCAAGCACAAAAGCCTCAGCGGTCCAGCTGCTGTTGCATTTGCTTTTAAGACTTTTGGGTCAGCTGATGTGTTTATACCTTCCAGCTTAGAATTTTGGTCTATACCAGTTCCATTGGTCATCAGATTCCGAAGAAACGACCAAACAATCTATTTGCAAGGATTACAGCTGCAGGAGACAGCAAGCTACAGGAGCTAGTGGCTGCACAGTGACCTTTAGCCCTTTCTGGCCACCGTGTCCTGCCTACGCGTTGTTCTTGGTTTGACCTAATGGCACTGCTCCCAGCATACATCAAGCGTTAGCAAGAGCTGTGCGTTAACCAAAATCTGAGCAGGAGTTGAGTGAACAGTCACACCTAATCCATTTTCCCATTACAGATAAAAGCCTTTGGCAGTTAAGTAACTTATATGGTTAAAATTCCTTCTATTTAAATTCCAGTTCTCTACAATATTCTCTTTTCTTTTTCTCATACTCCCTTGATTTGTCAAACTGTATACAGAAGTCAGATGTTTGATTGCAATATGGCCCTAGATATCTGTTATCATCTGAGAAGAGATTTAGGTGTGGTTTGCACGCAAAACTTTCTGCTGAATACATTAGTTATCTTAGTGAGAGCTGCAGAATACAAAAGGGACTACTTTCTTTTAGTGAGCTCAGGGGAGTTTCAGAACTGTCACTTTAGCCTCTATGTATTCTATAATAGTTATTCTTGCTTTAGATGTAAATAATGAATTTAGAAAATAAATAGGGAAAAGTCTAAATGTTTTCAGCAAACTGATATAGCAGAATTTATACCATATAGCTATGAGACCCAATCCTAAAAATCCTCATTCAACTAATACAAATATGAGAAAGCCCATTGCATTCACAGCAATGAAAACTACAGGAATAAAATTTGTGATACTCTATAACCCCTCCTTGAAACACTTTACAACTAAATGCAATTTAGTTCATTAGTTGAAGATGGAGACAGATTTTAAAGTCAAGAATATTACACTAGTGAGAAAAGAAAAAAAAGTCTAAACATGTTCTGTCCCCATTCTGTCTCCCCCTGAATAGACACACGCCTTAGGCTTAGGTGCCTTACGTCTGCTCACATACTCACTTGCTAGAGCTTGGCTTTCGGCCCGTACGCAAAATAATTCAACACCAGCCTCAGGTTTTTCTTTTGAGGCTGTCCCTATAGCTTTCTGTAAGCCACCCTAACTTTAACTCTCTTGTTCACGGTACCTTCAGGGCTGCTCCTGTCTCACTTTCATTGCAGATGGAGTTGAATGGCTCAGTTATGTCACCTCCTGCAGAAAGGACTCCAGCGCTCCCTCACAGCCACTGTCCCTCTCTTCCCTCTGAGAATTTTCTTACCTAGTACTTACGCATATTAAGCTATCTCAGCTTCCATTTAACTGCTTTCTGCCTTTATTCATATTCCTGTAAAGATATAAGCTTTTTTTGTAGAATTTGCCAGACATTAACGTATTCTTTGCCCCCATTCCAGGAAAAAAAAAAAAAAGTTACTTCTTCTTCTGCATTTTTTTTCTGTACTTCTTATTTTGGCCACAATATTATATATTAGGCAGAGTCATATTTTGCCTCATATAGCATGTACTGCCTTCTTCATGCCTACACTTCCTAGGTAAATAGGAACACCATTAAAATGGATAATGAATGGAAGTCATTCTTCACGTGGCAGGGAACTGTCTCAGGGACAGCATGCCAAGTTTGAAGTTTCACAAGAGGGCTGAGCAGATCTAACAGCTATTACCAAAAGGTAAAGCCTTCCTTTCCTTCCCCTTCTTCCTCCTCCCTTTCTGGTTCAGCTGTCCTGATTTCACATCCCACCCCAGCCCTTGAAAACACTTTGGTCACCATCTGGATGAACCAATTCAGCTCACTAAATCGGCAAAGAACTAACCCAGCAGAAACAACTTAATTATTTTCTGCCAGATTAAGGAGCTGAATCAGCTCATCACAGGACCTGACAAGTGGCAGCGCCAAGCAAGGGAAGCACGGCCAAGAGAGGGGAAAGTAGTAGGACTGCTCCTTTTGGCAGCTGCAGGCTGTCAAATTGCTCCTTGGCCTGAAACTACTTACTCAAGGTAAGTCTGTGGTAGAGGAGAAATTTAGGTTTTGGGTCATTCATCATCTCTGGACCACCTTTACTATCAGCCATAATATCAGCAGTTACTTTAAAAGTAAATAGAAACACTACTCCAAACACAGTCACTCTCATTTTTCACCCCTGTTGACATCCCTAGTAGCAAAACATCATGCAATAATTCCACTAAAGCTGGTGCTTAAGAGCCTTTTAGGGCCAGAGTCAGTAGGAAGCCTGTTTTTCTTTATAGAGCTGGATAATACTGGGCCTTTGTATAAATACGGAGAATGTCTGTCATATGATCATGAGCAATTACTAAAGCAAGACAATAATTATCGGTCACCTAAAGCATCAGCATCACTACATAACAACTAGCAAATGAAGCCAATAGCTGACATTATCTGATAGCTCAATTTTTACTTTAAAACTAACTTTTAATCAACTATTAATCACCTATTGCCTGGCAATAATTATACGGGAGGCTTGTTATCTCAGTGCTTTCTCCAATCCTGCTTTAGCAAAGCAAAAGGGCTTATAGTTCTGCAACAATAAGACTGTGATAGCAGTACAAATAAAATTCAATCTGAAAAAATAAGAGACATTCCTACCACAAGGCAGCTCAGCATATCCTCGCAGGCTTATGTAAGGTTAGGAATTTTGGCAGTCAAACGCTCAAGGAGGTTGCATTTGCGTCCTCATGTGACCTTCTTTACATATGCCAGGATGTAAGTCGCTGAGCATCTCAGCTCACAGATCATACAGCTTTATGTTGCTGTTGTCGCCAAGTGCACGTGCGAAACGGCACATGGCAGAGGCAATACAGGAGAAGGCGTAAGCTGGGAAATGAGAGATGAAACTTCTGACTCCTGTTCTGTCCCAGCCGCTCAGTGATTTATAGTGTGCCAGCACCCAGAATCTATTTCTTTGCAATCAAGGTTCTCCCTAAATAAATAGAAAATTATGTTGAGGTTTTCATATAAACAGTTCATGTGGGAAATTGCAAAATACTATTTTTTTGTAAAGCCCTTGAGATCATTAAATATGTATTGCTTATCTTTCTTATGTAATTTTATCAGAAATCTTCAAATACCAGTAAGAATCTTCTGAAAGGCTACATGAAATAAAGATTTGCGTTTGGGGCTCTCAGGAAGTTTTATAAAATTATGGTGTTCACTCTCATTGAAGATGCTTAAATACAGCAGAGTATAAAAAACATAAGTGAGAAAAAAAGCAATTATTTCCCATGAAAAAATTGTTACATTTTTTAATATCAAATGAACAGTTATAGTTTAATCCAACAGTCATTGTTAACTGACCTCAGTAAGTTACAAAATTTAATTGTAGCTGCTTTTTTAGAAAGTCACTTTTTAATTAGATGGTTCATAGCAGACAGGCTTTTGGAGCAATTACTATTTCATACACCAACGTAGGCTAACCTAATAACTGTAGGTCTTGATTATGCCAACTATGAAGATAACTGATGAGAATTGTCTTAATTATTGTTAGAAAAAAAGTCGTTTTGAAGTTACTTCAATTTTTGAAATTGAGTAAAAGTTCACATGGAAATTGACAGATTATTTTTCACATTGGAAAAGAAAAAAATAAACATAAAACAAAAAACCCAAACCTCATAAAATTCCAGACTGAACTAAACCATAGAATTTATTTCTAGCTGAGTAATATGTCTTAAAAGAAAAGTTCAAACTTGGCTGAATATTATAGCTATGTTACATAAATTGTGAGATAGGACAAAGTATTGCAGGATCCAGTACATTATTTTATCTGTTAGCTTGCTAAAATTGTAATTCAGCAGTTTCTTTTTTATTAGGTGTGAGGAATATGACAACTGAGCTCACACAAAAATTAGGTAAACATTAAATGACTGAAGTTTTTTGACCCTCAACAGTTGCTGCAGTGGCAGCACTATTCTAACCATAAATTAACTCTCCTTCCTAGTACCTACGTCAACCTTTCTTAGTATTTTACTGAAAGCTCCATATGTGCACAGAAGCTTCCATGGGAAGATCAATTTACAGGAAAAAGCTGTTTCTAGTTTGTTCCTCAACAACGGCTACCTTGACAATCTGAGCTCCACTCAGTTACCTAAACACAAGCACTGTGCTGTTTGAGAAACCACAATTTTCTGAGACAGCCTTACAGAGCAGGCTGGTGTTACACAGGACCTGTGAGACCCTAGAGTTCTTCAGGAATGGTATCTAGAGGTCAAGCAGAAGGCGATCTCAAGCACATCTGGCCAGGTGTCGCAGCCTACAGTGAGCAATATGTTGCTGAGATTACACTAGCAAATATAAGGCTAGGTCAGACATGTCTGCATAAGCAGCAATCATAAAGAGAATGATGGAAACAGGAAACGGGGATCAAAATAACCTGAAGAGAAAATGCAGAGATTTAGCGATTTCCTGAAGTTTCCTGATGAGAGAGGCTGAGCCCATGGAATTCTCACTGATGCAATCCAAAAATAATAAACGATCTTTCCTGGCACAGAAAATGACCAGATATAGATCCAGTGATCCATAAGCTTTTTTAGTCTTCCTGTAACACTTTGTCCTTTAAAGACCTTGCTTATTGATTCACATTCTCCGGAGTTTGCTCTGCATCCATTTCAATAATCTTTAATTAAAACTGAGCTGATCCCACAAAAGCTGTGGATATTATCATTAAAGGTTGCAACACTGATTTAATGAAGCTTTTTGCTTGCCTTTGATCGCACAGTTCATGAGATTCAAGGAACTGGTGGCAATTCATAAAAATTAATGAGTGACCTTGCTTGTAGACAAGCAATTCTTTATAGAGCCTATAATAGTTTCGGCTCAAAGGTAACTGCTAGAGAGGTTCTCACACCATCCTTGACATGCTCTTTGTTCTCCATCTTTTAAATGGTTGACAGTGATTCATCTTCTTAGTTAGCCAGATGTCTGAAAGCCTTGGAGATACATAATAGTGACTATAGAGAGAGCCACATTTGACACTTCCAATTCTGGCACTGACAGTGTCTAGAGAGTTCAAGAGAGACTGGGTTTGGAACTCTCTTTATATTTGTTTCCCAAACTGAACTCAAGTAAAGGATTTAGGGGAGACGGATACTGCTACTCTGCATCTCTGAGCAGTGCGTGATTTCCCCAAGAGCAGCCCAGGCTCAGTTGCATATCTTGCTGAAGAAAGTAAATCAATTCAGGACATGCAGCGGGACTTAGCAGAATAAAACTTTTCATGTTTTTTAAATAGACCCTACATGCCCTGATGCAGATGCATTGGGCAGCATTTGAAAATACAGTCAATTATTGACTCCTTATGTCCTCCAAAAAAACACTCCCCAAGATATGCTTTCTACCTGCTACGATAAAATTGCTCCCGTTCATTATGAATTAAATTTTCCTACACTCCCCAGAGCACAAGTTTTTGAAAATTTAAACCTCAGCCTTCAAATGATCAAATATCCTTCCATCAATTCATTCTCTCATCCCAAAGGAGTCAGCGCAAGTCCCTCACTGCCTGCAGAGAAGCAGTGTCAGCCCAGAAAGGATGACAGAAAGGTATGTTCATGTCACACTGCCATTCTCAGCCAACACCTTGAAGTTTACCCACATGGCTGGTGATGTCAAATGTTAATAGACCACAATATAGCCCAATTTGGTTGAAATCTTCCATGTTTTGTCTAAACCCAGGGGAAAATTCCTCATTTTTCAATCAGCTCTGCTGCCAGCAAACTATGCCATGCTACAAGGAGCTAGTGAATTTGCACTTGAGTTTCTAGACATTTCAATCCTGGGGTTTCCTGAGAAACAATGACACTGGACTTCAAGGGCTGCTTACTGTCCTGTGGAATAAGATCCTCTACTGATATACGGTTCAGGTTTTGTTGGGTGGTAGATTTTTGTAGTCTGCTGATATAAGAATTTTACAGTCAAATATTAGTTATCAGAATTCAAATTCATTAATTTTTGAGAGATCGCTTTATTTTCTTGCTCATACCTTCCAGGATTTTTAATGAACACTGTTCATTCAGGAGAGGCAGTGACTATGTATGGACAAGTTTCACTAGATGAGAAGGAATTACGGAAATTTAGGAAAGACATGTCTATTAACTGTCACTGCCAACTCCAAAAATGTGTAGGGGCAAGCAAGAAATGGTAGCTTGTATAAACCATTACTATTTCATTTTTGGTTTACGTGTTGTTAAATCACTAAGTGGCTTTAACTGAGACCATGTTTGACAGAGATGTTACCTATGCACTTTTTAAAAATCCATTAGTCCAGAATAGAAATTCTGGACTAATTATTTTACAGATATCTCTATTTTACTGAGCTATCAACCTTGCTATTAAACAAGAGATTCAAGACTTCTTTGGAGCTAGTTCCCATTGAGAATGTGAGAGAGAAGTTAGAAGGCTCTTGTGGTATCTTTTGAGCTAAATTCTGAAATCAGAACTGAAATCAATCCAATGGAGAATATAAGCAATATTCACCAATATTTTGTGAAAATAGACTTTTAAATTTTTCTTCAGAGGGGGAAGTACTGCATTGAAATTAGTTTATTAGTTCCAATAAAATTTAATAATAAGCAATTTAAATTACTAGGAATCAATTTTCAATAACCTCAAGTAAACTTACTTAAAGAATTAATTCCACATGAGATTAAACAAAAGAATCCATAAGGCAACATAACTGGAAGTGTACTTTTCCGTATTCTTGTAATCTCTTTTATGTTGCTGGCAACTTTCTTTGGTTTTCCTGAGGCTCTGTTTATTGATTGGCCCAATAGGACAAACATGAAAAAAAATGAGGAGGCAGACTAAACTCTGTCTGCCAAGGAAGGTCAAATTCACATCATCTGATCTCAGGAACACAAATTTCCTGTTATCTTTAAAATGAAATACCATGGACACTGAGGCTGAAATACTTGACATCTATGAACTGATTCAGGAAATCTTCAAGTAACATCTTTTGCTTATGAGAGGAAAAATAATTGCTGTGGAGTGGAGGAAAAAAAGAAAAAAAAAAAAAGGAAACAACCCAAAACTGAGAAAACCCAATTCCTACCGAGTCTGGTGCCAGGCCCTGAGCACACACGTCTCCCCGGAACCCCCACCTCCAGCGAGGATGGCCCTGTCCCCGTGGGACGCTCTGAGGATGGCCTCTCCCAGGGCTGTGGGGAGGCTGTGGCCAGGCCAGACCGTGGCCCAGGGGACCCCTGTGGCGATGCCTCTGCTGTGAGGCAGCCCTGCCTGGGGCTGCCCACCGTCACACTGGTCCAGGCCCCATCCCACAGGACAATGTCCCGGCCCAGCCTTGGCCCATCCCTGTCCCCAAGGGGCTTCCCTGGTGTCCCCTGGCTGCTCTGCTCCTGGCTGGGGCAGCGAGACAGGCCCCGGCTGCCACCCTGGGGACCCCCGGCCGCCATGGGGCCCTCACACTTAGTTTAAATACAATTTGAATCCTAGCTGGTTTTTCAGTTACATTAGCATCCAATGGTGATGAGTGAACAGTGTCTGTCACATAATTTGAAGACAACAGCACTTTGAAATGAAGATAATAAATGAGTAGCAGCCCAAAAAGAAGAGCCATAGTTCCTGACCTTTTCTGTAGAATTGTATTAATTTCAGAAGGTCAGTGTGATTAAGAAATCAAACAATAAACTGAATCCAGTTCCATCCAGCAAAAACCAAGGCAATCGTAAATACCAAATTTGACACTCCAAGGGAATGGAGCATCTCACTTATGAAGAAAGGCTGAGAGAGCTGGGTCTATTTAGCCTGGAGAAGACAAGACTGAGCGGGGATCTCATCAATGCTTATAAATATCTAAAGGGTGTCCAGAGGATGGGGCCAGACTATCTTCAGTGGTGTCTAGCAACAGGACAGGGGGCAACGGGCATGAACTGGAACACAGGAAGTTCCATCTTAACATAAGGAAAAACTTCTTTACTTTGAGGGTGACGGAGCACTGGAACAGGCTGCCCAGAGAAGTTGTGGAGTCTCCTTCTCCGGAGATATTCAAAACCCGCCTGGACGCATTCCTGTTTAACCTGCTGTAGGTGAACCTGTTCTGGCAGGGGGCTTGGACTAGATGATCTCCAAAGGTCCCTTCCAACTCCCACCATTCCATGATTCTGTGATTCACTGACACAGAGGGAAAAGAGCATCCCAATGAAATATCGTACTGATCCGTCCCAGAGCCCAGAAGAGGATGCCCATCTTGTGACTAGTGAAGTCAAACCCGGGTGTCACAGGTGGATTTTACAGCTGCAGCAATAGCCCATAAGAGACTCCAACATACTGAGAGGAGATTTCAATAAATTTATAAGAAACTTTTACATTACATACTCCTGTATGTCTGGTTAGAAAATGGAGTTTTCTCCTGGGATACATCCTCAGACTGACAGTGTATATGCTATTTACTTGGGGGGTCGGAGGGGGGGGATGTTGGTCTTGATGGGGGGCAAGAGTTTATGGCTACAGGGTCTCATTTTTCAGTGATACCCCTATTTGGCCTAGATGTTTTCCCACTGAGGTTTGTGGAAGGTTTACAACTGGAATTAGCTTGATTTTGCACTGCATTTATACCACTGGTAAAGCTTCATCAGATTTCAGCATAGGCTTTGTAAATCCCATTTATCTATAAACATCAAAGAGGACGAAACAGTCTGCAGTGAAACATATACATGGAAGCTAATCTAATTTTTTTGTTCTGGTGTCCAGCTGAAGTATGTAGCACAGGACAATCCTTGTCAACATCTTCATCTCATTTCAAGGAAAGAAAGGTGCCAGTCTTGCAGTTCACACTGAAATGTCCTCAGCACTGTCAGTCCCTCATGGTGGCAGGGTTTGGGGCTGGGCATGTCTTTAATTCCAGAGGTGTGAAATAATACCTTCAGTCAACTTGATGAGCATTTTTCTTCCAGAGTTTAACCTTCAAACCCACAAATCTCAGCAGCAAGTACCACACAAATCTGATGTAAAATTGGGCAGTGGGAAGGACCTGCTGCTTTTAATTCTCTTTTAATCTTTGTTGAGCTGCTTTTCTTTAAATTGCTGCTACAGCTACTTAATTTCCCTGCCCAGCATTACCAGTTGTTGCGGTTTGTGTTTCTGTTTTGCTTTTTTTTTTTTTTTTCTATTTAATTGTTTCTCCTTGCTTGAATAGTGGAAGGTAATAGCCACCCCGTGGCTACCTGGAACAGCTTCCCCAAAATGGATCAGTTCACAGCTTCTGAACAGGTCACATTTTTTTAAACTGCTTTGCCGTATTCTTACAGAAAGCTGGAAGTTTTCCAAGACAGGATTAATGTGCCATGGCTGTGGAGCGAGCAGAGGGCAGGCATTATTAACTCAGCATGAGCACAGTTGTAGATTGAAGTACTTTGGACTACTGTCTTCAGAGTACTGGCTAAGAAGGTTTCAGGTACAGGAGAACCAAGGGTAGGCATTGGAAGACAAAGACCAAAGGGCTGTAGCGGTCTGGATTAAAATCTTTAACTAAACTTCTGGATCCCAAGGCCAGAACTGCCTTTCCTAGTTCCTTACTAATCCTGAAAGCACCAAAGTTTGCTGAGTGCCCCTTGCTTAACTTTCAGAATCCTGAACTTTCATTCCACATCAGCACACTCAGAGCTAGTTTTCTGGGCTCTGAACTCCTGCCTAATATCAACCATTAGCCAAAACTAGGGTCTTCTGGGACCCCTAATTAGTTCAGGTCTTTCACAAAATCTGCTTTCTTTTTAAAATGCATTCATAAGACTTAAAACAGCTTAATGGCCGGTGCACTCAGTAGGGAAAAGGGAGCCTTGAATTTTAGATCCCTGTTAGCCCAGGGATTTCCAAACCTTCAGATCCATGTTCTTGGAGAAGAGTGCTACTGTTGGCTACGTCTGAAGATTTGGGGCGTTCTTGCTTTTTTCCATTACTCTCCTTTTTTCTCTCCTTTCAAAAAGACAGAGATCATAATTATCTTGTGCTTCGCTCAACCAGTGGGTTTTGTTGGTTAATTGGTTTTGTTTCTCTTTTTTTTTCTTTTTGTTTGTTTTGTTATTGTGGAAGTGAAGGCAGGATTAACAAAATGTGGAAGAACAGAAGAATATACTAGAGAATTTGCTACAAAAGGCAAATAGTACCAGGAACTATGAGTTATGTAGGGAAAGGTTTGTAACTAATGCAAATCTCTACAGTTCAGGAAAGAAAAGAAAGGGAAACAAGATAAAATGGGAAAAGGTAAGCAAAAGAAAACAAATCTTGCAGTGGAGGTTGTTTTAGTCTTGTTTCTATAAATGTTATCTTTTTTTTCTTTTCACAGTAGTATTTGTAACACTGGCAGAAGTTAGAACTTAATCACACAGTAAAAGGGCATGTGAACTGTAAGAGGAAACTGTCTTTAAGCAGACCACTATATAGAACATATAAACTCTGAATAACACAGATTCGTGACCTATTACAACTCACATGGTGGTGGCATCTCAACTATTGCAAAAGCATCATGGCAACATTAAAGGTAAAAAAGGTAAACCTTAGCAGATAAAAGAAGGGAACAAAAAAATTCAGTTCATCTTTAAAGGACTGTCACAATCACAAGCACGTTCAAAAATGAACTTGAAATGAGCTTGATGAAGAATTTCAGATGCCTAAAGTGGCATTTCAGTAGAATCAGGTTTTGTTGTTTAAACCCTTCAGACTGGAAGACTGAGCAGGTGTTGTTCACCAGTAGATTCTAGTGTACAATCTACCGTTCTTCAAATCTAACAATGAATGGAGAAAGAAATTGGGGATTCCAGCACCTAAAGGGGGCCTACCGGAGAACTGGGGAGGGACTTTTTACAAGGGCATGTAGTGATAGGATGAGGGGAAATGGCTTCAAATTGGAAGAGGGTAGACTTAGATTACATATTAGGAAGAAATTTTTCACTCTGAAGGTGGTAAGGCACTGGAACAGGTTGCCCAGAGAAGTTGTGGAAGCTCCATCCCTGGAGGTGTTTAAGGCCAGGGGCTTTGGATGGTGCTTTGAGCAACCTGGTCTAGTGGGAGGTGTCCCTGCCCATGGCAGGGGGGTTGGAACTAGATGATCTTCAAGGTCCCTTCCAACCTAAACCATTCTATGATTCTATGATTACAGAAAAAAATGCCTTTGGGAACTCAGCCCAGACTCACAGTATTAGTCTCTCAGGAGTGCCTAGACCCAGGCTAGAATCATACTCCCTGTGTCTGTTCTTCCCTTGGCCCTGCAACTCACATCCCGGGATCCCAGGCTCAGCTCCAAGAGGAGCTGTAGGAAGCATTCCCACTCCAACATTCCACCGTGCTGTGGTGAGGGCACTTTTCTCAGAGGTGGGAGAGTGAGTAGAATCCACAGACTGGGGAAAGCTTAAGGCGCTAGTGAGTGCTTTATTCAGTAACATTCAGTGAAAAATCACATGTAGTACCTCTTCCAGGAGTTGCACAGTCTGTAGATGGCTGTCTGCTTAAACCTGGATTAGGATGGAAATTTAGCCTGCAGGTATGTGCTCGTCCTCCTAGAGCAAGCACTTCGGAGCATGTTTGAAGAGCTGAAGTTAGATAGCCGGAGGACTTTCAGGCTAAGTAGATAAGTGCCTACAGGACTAGGCAGTATTTGAAATCTGCGAGTCTAGGTTGCCGTCTAGTAGAAATGCACACAGCTTTGCTTTAGGTGTCTCAAGTTAGATGGGATTTTGGCAGCCTGGTTCCTATCCAGAATGAATGCAAAAAAATATTTTTGCCACCTGCTGCTGTGGAAAATTTTGTCAATAGACACTTTCTACAGTGAATTAAAACTAATTTATTTCCTGCATTTAGAGCTAAGCCTAAGATGACAAAAAAGGATAGGTGAATGATAAATAAATGCAATGCAGATCCTTAATAATCTTTGATCTTCTGTGTCCAAAGGACTATAAGGCCAGGAACAGATGCAGGTACAACTAAATGAGAAACCAGGAGACTTACAATTGCATCACAAGACCCGGACTTGTCCTGGCATGCCACGCAGGTCAAGCCTTGTAATTCCTTCTGAGAAATCTGTGTCTGTATTCACTTATAGAATTATTCTGGATCTATCTAACTTAAATTACATTTCTAAGACTTCCCCATAAATTGTTTCATATTTTAGAATCTGTCTAAATTCTACTGCTGGTTAAATCTAATGCATTTATCCTCTGAGTAAAGGTACAGTAATCCTGAAAACAGCAATTTATATTAAGAGGTAAATACATGAAAATAATGAGCAGGGAAGGAAGAAGTAGCCATTAGAACTAAACCTGTCTTCTCCCCAGACATCTTTTCAGGAAATATTAAAGCTATTATTTCTAGTTTTCAGGATTTAGACTTTATCTGACATGAACATGCAATTTTCATTAATGTTAATGGAACTTATGCAGATGCGTCAAGTGAAAAATAGCCAGCGAGTAATGAAAGCTGTAGCAGAGTAAAAACAGGTGGCGCCACACAGAGATGGCTCAGCAAATCCAATATTTTAATATGGATCTTCCATCTTCCCCAAAATTACAATATCTAATCAATTCTCGGAAATGCTAGAAACATTATTTATGTGTAAAGATTCAAAAGGACTCAAATAGTTGGAAAACTCATCAAATGTTTGGTCTGTCCCTTAACATCCGTGTTTCCAACTGTCCTCCAAAAGAAAAAAATCTCCTACTTTGAGTGTTCATGTTGCACTGTTTCTTTAACAAGAAAGCATCCATAAGATGTTATTTCTCCCTTTCCCAATAAAAAAAATTCATTCCTCTATATAAGAACTAATTTTTTATAGATATCCACTAATTTTCTTGGTCTCTCTCTCTCTCTAGTTTACATATATATACACACACACAGTGGATTTTTATCTGTCAAAGCAAAATTAACTTTTTTACCTCTCTGAAAAGCTGAACTGGCAAATGCTTAACACAAGCAAGCTAAATAAGCCCAATTTTTGTGGCTGGATACATTCTTTCTGAGATATTAGTAATTCAAAGGCCTCAAGATTCTTCCGTGCACTTTCAAAGGGAAGCCAAATGACAAATTATATATAAAAGGAACTCTTCTGTATTCTGGTTGCTCTTAGCAGCAGTAAATGTATCCTCATCTACCAACACCGTTTTTGTTTGTAAATTAACTCTGCACTTAACCACATTCCCAGATGGGAAGAACAGAACCAGAAACAATCCTGCTGCTATGAACTAGATGTATCTTTTTTTCTCTCTGTTTCTTGTTCCAACTTTTCTGAAATGCTCCTGTGTTTACTAACATTGCCTCTTTAGCCTGCAAAGTCATAATACAGAACTGAGTAGCCTGGAAGAAAGTGTTTTTCAGACGAAGGTGAATAGGAAGCTGTAAAAAACGTGTCCTTATGCCTGAGTCAGATAGGGCTTTAAACTCTAATCCAATTAGCAACTAAACTGGTAAAGTCCCAAACCTGTGTTTTGGCTCTTCTAACCTAGTGTTCAAAACCCACTGCTCCCCCAGGGTTAATAACTTACCTGCATAGTGAGACAAGTGTGGACTAATCTAATGCAGGTAACTTCATTTTCCCTGTTTTCCACTCTAATCTTTCCAGACCTATTCAGTCCATGCTTAGGCTGTGGATTAAGCCTACAACGGGTTTGACAGAGATGATGCTGTAAGATATTCCATATCTCTCTCCCTCCTGGCTGCTTATTCCCACCCTGTGGGACATAAAGCCTGGGACAGGCTTTAAAGAAAACCTTGCAGCACATGCTAGAAAGAAAAGGCCCTAGGTTTGCTCCCGGTGTGGTTGACAGAGCAGACGTACAACTGCTGGCGCTGACACCCTGGGCAGTGGCAGTAAGAAAGGACGGGCAGCAGAAAGGAGCCCGGTAATGCCTGCTGCACTGAACGCTGAATTTGTTCTGTAAACGGGGGCCTGATTTCCCATTTCACAAGTGCTCATCCATCCTTTCATAAATTGGCAGATGACTGCGCAAACACTAAAAAAAAAAAAAAAAAAGTGTTTGTAGATGTTCAAATGCTCTTGTAGCAGGTAACAGGCGGATGGACGCTGCCTGCCGCTGGCAGTGAGGGTGGGTACGTTAGTGATTGCTAAGAATAGCTGGCTGGAAAGCTCTGTAGTTCTCTGCTCCTTTCCTGCTCTACACCATCACGGGCTGTATGATCGCCGGTACATTAACACAGTAATTAGCTGAGGAACAGCAGC
Source organism: Vanellus vanellus (assembly GCF_965231255.1). NCBI lineage: Eukaryota > Metazoa > Chordata > Aves > Charadriiformes > Charadriidae > Vanellus > Vanellus vanellus. The sequence continues at coordinate 207,498,524 of NC_138905.1, read as the reverse complement.
TGGCTACCATCAGTTATTTTGGAACACTAATGGTTTCACTGGGTAAATGATTAGCAGCATTCTCAATAAACTGGAATTTCTTTTTTTTTTTTTTTTTTTTTATCTAACTTACAAATGCTGTCTTGGATAACACATGCCTGAATTGCCTATTGTGGCAAGTCAGGGCACTGACCCACATTGCAGAAGTAATGTGGGGTATTTTCCCCAAATGTTAGTCCTATAGTCTTGATATTTCCTTCCTGTTTTTTATAATACACTTGGTGGCTTCACTTTGCACACCATTATACCAGTCACTTCAGTGGTCTATTTTCAAGCTCGTGTGTTCAAGAACAACAAAAAATATGATTCGATTGCTTTATAGTACAAGTGATAATAATGAAAAAGGACATCTAAGTAGCTCCATGGAATGTCTGCTCTGATGTTAGTGTTTAAAAGTTTTGATCTGTTATTTTTGTGTGGACATGCTATGTTTTGGGAAGGTTATAAGGCCATATGAGTGATAGTACTTGGAGCTTGCAATTCACATCATCTGAATCAGTGAAGCTACACAAATACTAGGTGATATTGAGAGAATTTCTGAAAATCCCTTAACTTTTTGTGTCCTCTTATAGCCATAAGGCTGTAAGTCTTCATGTCATGTCAAATATCATCATCAGATACATGATGTTTATGGCAGTGGGAGAGCTATGGCAGTGCAAATAAAAAGCTTCATGTTACTGAAAATACTTTTTCTGTATTCTGCAAACATTTCTTATATTCTGTAAACCCAACCATACACAACTGCTGTCCATATCTAGCAAAGTCCTAATGCCCTCTTTTTGTTGAGTGGGATCTTTCTGAGCCCTAAAAAAGAAGTTTAACTCTAAGCAAGCCTTGTTGGTTCTTCAATTGTAAGGGAGAGAGACACACACTTCCAAAAGGTATATCTCATGTGTTTTAGACACCTAAATTAGGATGAGATTAATCAGCCCACATGGAGGAGCCCCAGACAGCTGGTTTCGACTAGACCGCTCAGGTTTAGAAAGCTGTATTTAGGTGGAACAAGTCTCACCCTTTACACTAGTTTTCAGAGATGACTTTTCATTTAGGGAAATATTTTTTAATAGTTTTTCAGCAGAATGACAGAATAACTTAGATTATTCTGGAGGAAGAAACCTCCAGAGTTCTTCTAGCACAAATCCCTGCTCAAATCAGATCAGGTTGCTCAAGGTTGTGTCCAGCTAGTCTTGAAGAACTCCAAGGATGGAGATCCACAGCCTCTCTGGGACACTGTTCCAGTACTTCACAACTCTCATGATAAAAAAAAAAAGAAAAAAGAATCCTAATATGTAATTGGAATTCCCGTGTTCCAACTTGTGCCCATTGCCTTCCATCACTGTACACCTCCAGAAAGTCACACTCTGTCTTCTCTGCATACTCCAATCAGCTGAAAACAGCAATCAGGTCTTCATCTTCTCCAGGCTGAACATACCTATGTCTCTCAGCCTCTCTATACATATCTTGACATCCAGCTCCCTGACCATCTCAGTTATCTCTGTTGGACTCATTACTGTGTGTCCATGTGTTTCCTGCACTGGGGCGCCCCAAACTGGACACAGAACTCCAGATGTGGAATAGGGGGCAAAGATCACTGGACCTGCTGGCTACAGTCTTACTAATACAGGCTTCACCCTTGCTAGTACACTTTTGCTGATAATGATATGACAGGCAAGTTAGAGTTGTACAAAATTAGACCATGGGAGATAATTTAGTCAGGAGATGATCATAAAGGTCTTGGTATCTATGGCATATCTCTCGAAGGTTGTGTGAAGGCAGCTAAGAAGGTAATTCCTGGAAACAAAGTGAAATTCAAGGAGATAATAAGAGCAAACAAATAATAAGCAAAGAAACAAAAACACTTTTCTGTTGCTAGGTTTACTTTTTAACCATGTCATTTTTGTGACTCAACAATCTGCTGTATAAACAAAGCTGAGGAGCATGATTAACCATGGTACAGCATAGAAACAAGATGCAGTTGTGGGGGAAGTATAGGTTTTCTTTAACATTTTTCCTATTGGAAAAAATATCCGTACAACTACTCTCAAAGGAGAATAAGTCTATACTATTATGGCCTGAACTTGTCAATTCAGGGTCCATAGCTTCCCTGGAAAATATTTATTATTCCACAAACAGATTGAAAACCACAGAATTAGTACAGAGGACAAGAGGAGACAATCAACTCCACTGACCTGGTTAAAGAAGAATGAGCCATTCCAGTTAAGTCAAATTGAGAATACATAAAGACAGTGCAGCATGTGCTTGGCAAGGTGCTTTTCATCAGATTCTGTCAGACTGCCTAAATTTCATTGTCTTGCAAGTTCTCTGAGATACAGGGAAAACAATTTAGCGTCCCAATAGAACCTAAATCCCAATAGATATTCCCTTAACTAACCTAACTGCAGGGGTTGCATTTGCAGCTGTGAATAAAGTATTTCTGATGGAAGAAGAATGAAATTCTCACTATATACCAAATTGTATAATAGTCAAATTTTTTTGTAAGGACCTTTAGCTGGAATGTGGAGTCCTCAGCTTTGGACAGACCTTTAGCCTGCTTTATGCTTATATTTAAATATAGAAGTATAAATATGAGATGATTATAATAGTTACAATTATTACATTATAAAATGTTGGGCAATTATAGTTGTTTGTGTCATTAATTACATGCTTTCTGAATTCCTGGCAATCAAGTCCAGAGTTGTACTTCCAAAAAAATACGAAATTTTGAATACAATTCTAAAGATTTTGCTCATAATGTTGATCTAGAACAACGTTGTCATGCAGCGAACCAAAAAACTCCTTTATCTGTACATTTCTTCCTTCCTCCCCCTAATCCTTTTTTAAGGAGGCTACTGCTGTCACTAGTGAAGGTTATTATGGCAAAACCAATCAGGTCCTCAATGGAAAAAAAAATGTACTTAATATCATAGAATCATAGAATCATAGCATGGTTTGGGCTGGAAGGCACCTTAAACATTCCACTCCCCCGCCATAGGCAGGGACACCTCCCACTAGACCAGGTTGCTCAAAGCCCCATCCAACCTGGCCTTGAACACCTCCAGGGGTGGAGCTTCTACAACTTCTCTGGGCAACCTCAGAGTGAAAAATTTCTTCCTAATATCTAATCTAAAACTTCCAGTTTAAAGCCATTTCCCCTCATCCTATCACTACCTGCCCTTGTAAAAAGTCCCTCTCCAGCTTTCCTGTAAGCCCCCTTCAGATACTGGAGAGTTGCTATAATGTGTCCCCAGAGCCTTCTCTTCTCCAGGTTGAACAACCCCAACTCTCTCAGCCTGTCTTCATAGGAGAGCTGCTCCAGCCCTCTCATCACTTTTGTGGCCCTCCTCTGGACCCGCTCCAACAGGTCCATGTCCTTCTTATGTTGGGGGCTCCAGAGCTGGACATAATATTCCAGGTGGGGTCTCATAAGAGTGGAGTAGAGGGGCAGAATCACCTCCCTGATCCTGCTGGCCACGCTTCTTTTGATGCAGCCTAGGATAAAGTTGGCTTTCTGGGCTGCAATCGCACATTGACAGCTCATGTTGAGCTTCTCATCAACGAACACCCCCAAGTCCTTCTCCTCAGGGCTGCTCTCAATCCATTCTCTGCCCAGCCTGTATTTGTGCTTGGGATTGCCCCAACCCACTTGCGGTACCTTGCACTTGGCCTTGTTGAACTTCATGAGGTTTGCACAGTCCCACCTCTCCAGCCTGTCCAGGTCGCTTTGGATGGCATCCCTTCCCTCCAGCACATTGACTACTCCACACAGCTTGGTGTCATCAGCAAACTTGCTGAGGGTGCACTCAATCCCAACATCCACGTCACCAACAAAGATGTTAAATAGTATCGGTCCCAGTACCAGCCTCTGAGGAGCACCACTTGTCACTGCACACCACTTGGACGTAGAGTCGTTGACCCCAACTCTTTGAGTGTGACCATCCACCCAGTTCCTTATCCACCAAGTTAGCAGTTTCTCAAATGCAAAGGAATTTGGGAGATCTACAGATTTCTAGCAAAGCAAGAAGAAAAAGAAAAGGGCAGTATATAAATACATTAAAAACAGAACATTCGCCACTGACAAAATTTCAATTAATATTTACAGAGGATGAAATAAAGAGAAGAAAGAGTTGATTCATTTGCTGTCCACCATTGAAGTAAAATTCATTACAGAGATTGGTCCCACCTTAGGTTAGGGTGACTGATTGCATTTAATGTTAACCTGAAAGTGCTGATGTGTTAATGCCTGCTGTCTTTTCTATGCAGAAATTATGGTGAACATAACCTTCAGTAAGAAGCCAGAATGTATGGAATATGTCCTTGCACTGAGTGGCTCAACCATGTATCCATTAGTGGAAGAATCAAACCCTGTCCTCCAATAATAAAAGAGCTACCAGGTTCATTGTGGCCCAGAGCTCCACAGAAATGGAGCTGGGGAAAAGTAAGATTGGGAGGGCAAGTGTGTATTCTCTCTAGCTCCACAACACCATGGGAAAGATTTCATGCCTCTGATAACACTTTAACGGAAGAGAATAAAGACGGATGCCCAGACTGATAATTTAAAACTGCGTGGGTCAAGACTAGAAACTTCAGGGTTATTGTAGCTTTGCATGCTCCAAACTTCTGATTGGCAAGATCAGGCCAAAGGCTGACAGGCAGCAAGCACATTGTCTTGTCTCCAACAGTGAAAAGCAGCAAATTTTGAAGGAAAGACTATAAGCAACAGGATAAATATGAAATAATCATTTTCATCATATGACTTCCCATCTTGGATAATCTCACTGAAGAATATAACTCATGGAGAAAACAGTACATCTGAAATTGGAAGTTCTCCAGGGTTTGGACTATTTCCCTAGTCAGTCTGGGAAGGAGAGAACCTGTAACTTACAGTAAAAGCACTCACATATTTCTGATGAAACAAACATTTCCAGAAAACAACAATCCAGAGCTTTAAATGTTTGCTGGCTCTTTCCTCCCACACTACAAAATATACAAAGGGAAATGATAAACCCAAATAAAAAAAGATTTCTATTTACCCATGAACTTCAATAATCCACCTGAAAAAGAGAAAGTTCAAGAGCCCACACCTAATCTTCCTCTGAAATGTTGAAGTAAAAGAAACAGATTTTGCCAAAGAAAACAAAAAAGTCTCTTTGCCTCAGCATTGATTGAATGGAATAAGTAGAGAAGAGTGATTGTAAAGGCAGATCATGAAGCGATACCAAGGTCCATTCAATTCTCTCTGCTGTCTAGTGTATTATTCACACACTAGAGAGCAAAGTTTATCTTCTTCCAGTGAAATGTCCACAGTCAGGTCACACTCTTCCTTCACTGGAACTCTTATAAAAAAATCTTTCCATCTAAGGGTTTTATACCCAACTGTAGAATGCAAGTAGTAGCCACTTGATTACGAGACAAAATTAAATTAGCTATATCTTACCATCTTAATATTCTTCTCCTGCAAACTTGTTTGTAAAGAAATTAAATCAGTCGATGGGACCTCTGGTATTGCTCACTTTCACAAGCTTAACACTGAAAAGCTGATTTGTTCTATAGAATTTAGATTTAAATTATGTGAATAGATCTGAGTTCACAGTATTACAGTGTTTTCAAGTTGTTTTAACTTGTTCTTAGTATTATGGCATAAAAATATGATTCTGCCCTAAAAAAAGTACGATATATTAATTGTTTTCACCACCTGTAAATTTATTTAACATTACTATTTCATGTTTCATTGTATTTGGGCAATTTAAATACTATATGGAATATGGGCAAACAAATGCCATGTTGGCAGGTCCTAGCCTGTGTAACATTGCACTCATTGCACTCTGGACTGCTTGTCATTTTTGCCGTATTAGGTGTCTATTTGTAAGAATTGACTGTCAGAGTTATCCATCAGAGGAAGGAGGGAAACAGGATCAGAGGCTGCAAATTTGATGGGATGCAAACCACAGGATTCCAACTGACTGAGCAACTTCTTTTCGGGAACTCATGATGACCTTGTAATTTCCAGCCCTAGAAGGTCGCTGGTTATTTTGAAATATTCAACTTTTCAATTAAATTTCATTTTGGCCTTTACCTCTTTCTTGTTACTGTTGTATATGAGAATTTCCTTTCCTTTCCCCAGTGTAGCTTTTCATTGTGTGCTGAATTACACGTGGATTTATATCCTGTTCTCAACCCCTTGTCATTTGTGAGACGCGAAGAAAGGTTAACCAAAACAGGTCTGTCTAACCCGAACATGGCAGGTTCAATGTTCAGGGAGTGAACAGTGTTTTCCAAGATTTAAGTCACAAAACCTAGGTTAGGCCTTTCAGCACGAAGTCTCCGACATACCTGTGGAGGTCATTAATGTGGGACTCTGCTGTGCCAATTCAGAGTGAAGAGATTAATGTGACAGCAGATTTAGCTTGTTCTGAATATGTAACTAAAATCTTACATCCTCCTCTTAAGTGTGAGTCTGATCAACAATGCAGACTCCAAAGGACTTGCCTGACAGCCAGGGTTGCTAAAAAGTGTAATCCTGATTAATTCAGTCTGCTTTTTTAAAGATGTTCTCTGTAGCCAGCACTACTCAGTCCTTGTTTAAAGCAATTGTTTAAGTTACAGACAGCTGCTTCACATACAACAACTCGTTGGACTCATGTCTCAAGTTTAGACTTCTGTTCCCATAACATTTTGTGTATATAGCTGTTTCTGGTTTAAATGATCTGCCCTTGCCGTAAATATTCCCCAGAACTCTTTCTCTCTCTGAATCCAGCCTCTTACTAAGTCAAACTCCTGCTACATGATTGTACTAATATCAAAGCAGTTTCTCTGCTCCTGCCAAAAAATCCACTTCCCTCTGTGCAACATGAAACTTGCTGTCAGTTCTCCCAGACTCTTCCTCAGTTAATTCATTGGAAGTTTTAATTCTTGAATGCTATTATAGAAGCAATAAAAATCTTTTCAAATCCTCCAAACTGCCTGAAAATGCATGTGCTGCACAGCAACATCATCCTACTGCCATAACCCCTCATCCTCCATTCTTCACCAGATTCTCTCTCGCTGTCATTTCACATCTAAAAGGATGTTGCAAGTTTTTAGGAATGGAAACTTTTTTCTCTATCCATTTTTTTGCAAAGAGTAACTATAATAAAAATAAGGCAAGTGTGGGACGTGTCTGTCTAGTAATGCTTTATTCCTGGAGACAACATCTGGCCTTCTGTCTGAGTTCATATTTGCAACATGGGAGTAGTAAGTCTCTGAACATTGCACTATTTCTCTCTAGAACATGCATCTCTGGCACTTTGGAGCTGATGCACTCTATCAGTCTTACATTCACCCTCTCTGCCATCACATTCATTCCCTTCTATCTGCCAGCAAAACTTTACAATATGAAGGGATTTTCAGAGTGGTTGTGTGGTGTACAGTAAACATACACACAGGGCCATCCAGCTACATGCCTGATCCTAATTTGAGGAACAGCAGACTAAAGTATACACCATCTCAGAAGCTCACTCAGTGCCAGAGCTTAGCACTTCCCCCAGACGAGATGAATTCCCTCTTGCCCGTTAATGCACTCAGAGTTTTTCCCCTTCAGCTCACCCAGAAGGTGTTGCTGTTGAGCAGAACTATTACAGAATCATCACAGAATCTCCTAGATTGGAAAAGACCTGTAAGACCATCTAGTCCAATCATTAACCTAACACTGACAAGCCCACCACTAAACCATGTCCCTGAGCACTATATCTACACGACCCTTAAATACCTCCAGAGATGGGGACTCCACCACCGCCCTGGGTAACGTGTTCCAATGCCTGATGACCCTTTTGGTAGAGAAATTCTTCCTAATATCCAATCTAAACTTCCCTTGGCGCAACTTGAAGCCATTTCCTCTTGTTCCATCACCTGTTACTTGACAGAACAGGTTGACTCCCACCTCTCTGCTAACAGCAGTTTAAGCAGTTTTTCCCTGCTTGCAGGGGTGAGCGTAGCTGACGCACGTGGCCCGACACTCCTAGTCCCCTCAGCAGTCTGCTAGAGCTGAGAGGCAATGGAAGAAGCTTTGGATATCTGCAGATCTCACATCCGAGCAGCAAATTCCATGCGAGGATCATTCTACGGCTTCCCTGATTCTGATGTGGTCAAAGTTCAAGTGCTTTAATGTGCTTGAGATGCTGCTGCCCAGCATGTTTCGCCAGGACTAACCTGCAATTTCTGTGTAGATGTGCTCAGTGTCTTAGGCTTTGTTAAAAGCCCTTTTGGAGACTGACTTATTTTCAGGATTTCTCACATTAAATATTGGGAAAGTCATCGGCGGGAACCCAGGGAACCATGACCATATTAGGAGAACATTGGAGCATGGCTGGACACCCTTATTCCTTTTCTCCCACTTAAAAATCTTTGCCCTCTCCTGGAGAGAAAGACTTCATGAACTTGGGGGGGGGGGGGGGGGGGGGGAAGGCATGCAGGAAAGAGCAGGAAAGTAAAAACTGAAAGAAATTCTAATTTGTATTTCCTTTGTGACATATTGCGGGGGATTTATATTTCCTTTGTGGGATGAGGGAGAAGACGGAGTGGTGTATTGTGTGAAGTTAATATAAGGACTCTCATATCTCTGGACCAGACTTTGATTTATTTGTGAGTCAAAATGCTCATACACATACAGCAGCGACCTGGGGAACCTCAGGCTGAATCTAAGGTTCACATGGAATCGTGAGGCAATAGAAATATCATTTAGCAAGCCTTAACCAAAGCATCTTCTGCATGAGAAAAGGTTTACAGAACAAACGCGGCATGTGTTGAGCTATAATTAGTTCCTCAACTTTTGGGCAGTTTTTTGAAAGAATTGCTACAATCTATAGTGCAATAGAGTACAGAGCATAATGTAATCACAGATTATTCTTTAATTTACGCAGTTTTCAGGGCAAACAAGTTGAACATCTGGTAGCAGATAGCTACCAATGAACTTAGAGCTGTATTTTAATTCATGCAGCTGTCCTAGCTAGCCAGATTAAAAGCTTTTGTTACTCTTGATATCTGCAACATATGTGTAAGAGTCTGTGGGAAAAAATTAAGTCTCACATCATTTGCAAGGTCTTTTTGTGAAGGAAACTCTTCCTCTCATAAAATATGTATTCATTCAGGCTAAAAATACGGCTTTGTAAGTCATGTTCACATGACCTATGTACTAAGAATGTGCCTATGACATCAGAATAGTAAATATACTAGAAGGACTGACAAAACAGTGATACCTGACTCTGCATTGACAGGGTTCTGTTCCCTTGTGAGCTTTTTTAGTATTTTTCCCAAGGAATTGAAGCATCATATATTTCTTTCTATTCCTTGCAAATGTAATGTGTTTCAACTTGATCCAGGTTACGTGCTTCCTGCTGCCCCACTGAAAGTTAATGACCTTGCACAGCATGTGTGTCAGCAAATAACTTGGAGGACAAATATAGCATGACTAATGTGCATTGGACCCTTGAACTAGTTTTGTACAGGAGTGCAAGATGATGGAGTAATCATATGAGAATGTTTCTTCTCCAGGCAGTGAAGGAATGCGTAACATAGTCCTGAATACACTGACCAGAGGAAAATGTGTCTGCCACCATGATCTGGGACCTCTTGGTAGAACCAGATAGTACAGAATGGGTTTTATCCCACACATTGCCTAATGCAATGATTTTTCAGAGATGTGTGGTTGGACATCTGGCAAACCCGTTCCTGATATAAGTAAAAACTGCTCTAATGTCACTTTAAATTTTGAACAAGAGACATGAACAAACCAATATCATGTCTGGCATTTTAAGCTTTCATCTCCCTACCAATAAGGGGTTGCTTCTAAGTGCAGGATATTTTATCCAGCCTGGCTGTAAATGTGACACTTCATTGGGCTGTAGACATTTGACTAGTGTCCTCATTAGGTTATTCTTATTTGTGATGGAAATGATTCCTCTTTATAGAGTCAGCAGCCTCCAAAAATTGTCTGCTATCCTGAACCACCTGATTACCAATATATTATTTGTGCTGCAGTATGCATCAGCGGCTCCAAATCATTAGTCAGGATCCTACGGTTGTAGGAATTATATAGACCCATAAAGGCAAAAATGGGTCCTCAAGTTTGTATTCTAAATCTAGGAAAGCTTTAAGTAGTAATATACATAGTTACAGGGACTCACTCTCGTGAGACCCCACCTGGAGTACTGCATCCAGTTCTGGAGTCCCCAACATAAGAAGGACATGGACCTGCTGGAGCGTGTCCAGAGGAGAGCCACGAGGATGATCTGAGGGCTGGAACACTTCTCCTATGAGGAGAGGCTGAAAGAGTTGAGGCTGTTCAGCCTGGAGAAGAGAAGGCTCCGGGGAGATCTTATTGCGGCTTTCCAGTCCCTAAAGGGGGCCTACAGGAGAGCTGGGGAAGGCCTTTTTACTAGGGCATGTAGCGATAGGACAAGGGGAAATGGCTTTAAACTGGAAGAGGGCAGGTTCATACTAAACATTAGGAAGAAGTTTTTCACTTTCAGGGTGGTGAGGCACTGGAACATGTTGCCCAGAGAGGTTGTGGAGGCCCCATCCCTGGAGGTGTTCAAGGCCAGGCTGGACGTAGCCTTCGGCAGCCTGGTCTAGTGGGAGGTGTCCCTGCCTATGGCAGGGGGGGTGGAACTCAATGATCTTCAAGGTCCTTTCCAACTCTAAACCATTTTATGATTCTATGACTGTCAGGCAAAACATGTGTGATTGATAGGATATTTAAAATATCTCTGTCAGCATGCAAACATTCCACACTTCTCCGAAGACACATCTTACTGACATAGGCTTTTATGTTATTCAGATGCTACGTTGATTTCCAGGCAAGATGGGTCTTCAGGAATCAAGCATTGCACCTGAAATTCAAAATGCAAGGAATTTTACTTGGGACTGGGGTAGTAATGGCTTTATTTAATAAATGCCTCTCTTGTGTTTATGGCAGTGTAATTACATATTAAAAAATGGAAAATTACTTTTTTGGGCTATTATTGCTGTGTTAAAGATCCTTCAAAATCAGTATGAATTTGTCCTTAGTACATGCCTTTCTGAACTCATGATACTTATGTTTCTGGGAAGAGGATTTTAATATCAACAAACAGGGAAATTGTCACAAAGGCAAGAGTCATGCAGCACGTAGCCTTATTTCAGGAAATTCAGTAACGTATGAGAGTTGCTGTATGTAGCTGTGTTGCTATTTGCGTACTAAGCTAGGGAAAGTATGTTTAATTAACAAAACCAATATTCATTTCCTGTTTGCTATTTACTAATAGGCAAGCTAAAGCAAAATGCAATTGCCAAGCATTCGTATAATCCTGAAAAAAAACACCTGGAACTCAACCAGGCTCATGCATACAAACAATACTGTGTATTTCAGTCGTGCCTATGAATTGTCCAGTCGGACCCAGGGGCACTCTCTCGGAAACGTTTGGTAATCTGAATTCTCTGTGGGCACAGGGGTGACGATGCCGACAGCCAAAGCCACACGCAGTGCTAGAACTGAGGCAGTTTTCCTTGCGAGGTTTTATCACCTCTTGGAGGGACAGCTAACGTTATATTTATAGCCCAGCTGAGAGCAGGGTTCTAGGGTTTGAAATGTTTGAAAAGAGGCATTACATGACCTTGTACAATGTTTCCTGCCAATTGTGCTTGAAGGCATATTATACACTGCTGTGAAATATGCTCCAAAACAGAAAGAAAGTTAAGACTTTTGAATCAACGCTATTTATAACTAACTACTGTGCTTTTCTGGGTTTTAGGTCTTTCTTGGCTTGGTGTTTACCTGAGAATTCATAATTCTGTTTTACCATACGTATCTTGACACCCTGTAATGCTGCACTTTTTGCAAGGCATCATCATAGACACGTTTGCATCTTGTTACCTGTACTAAGCAGACAGTTCCTCGTCATAATTTAAATCAGAATTACAGAAGACCACTGTGATTTGAACCACTGATCAGGAACTTTTAATCCTCAACTCTGCCACTCACTAATAATGTGTTGATCTTTACATGGTTCAAGAATCTACTTAAATTAGTATAGAAAATTCTGGAAACAGAGCAAAAGAGTAGGTAATTCTGAGGTAACCCAAAGAAATTGCTTTATCAAGTTTCTTCTCAAATTATGAAACAAACATGAGAAATTATAAGCCAAATCTACAGAATCTGAAAGGTAGAACAAATATTACAAAGCAAAATCACAGTAACAAAACTAAAACATTTCTAAACAGTCATTCTGTTCAGCCTGATAGTGTCAGTTCTATCCTTCTTCTTTTCCCGTTTGACAGCCTCTTCTGCATTAATAGCCTTTGGGACAGACTGCACGGGTGTAACGATAGGAATGAGAGAGAGATGGAATGCGAGAGACTGGGATGTGTGGAGAAGCTCTTGGATGATGCAAGCTGCTTCTTCAAGTGAATGGATAAAATGCAAGACAGAAAGTATTACAAATTAACTCAGAAACTATGGACAAAGTGGGGCTTATAGATGAGACTAGCCTTAAAATGGATACAAACTGATGTCTTAAATTAGTAGAGTAATTTATTAATTTTAGTTCTGATTCATAATCAAGTATGTCAGTGGAAGAGGCTAATAACTGTAAGAGACAGAAATGTCTGAAACAGAACACTAACCATTCCTCATGCAATAACCCGATGGACACAAACACTATATAACTGTTCCTCTATAAAATCATGTGCACGTGGTCATGTATGTTAGTAGGTACGTGTGTGACCAGGACAAGCAGAGTTTTAAGCATAACTTGGTGTCAGATGTTGGAACAAAGAAGAAAAAGGTTTGCAGATTGAAAAAACTGCTTCAGAACCTTCAGTATGTGCAAAGTCATACCTCTTTTGAGTAACATTATTTTAATTCTGCTTATTAGTTGACATAATGATCACAGCTTTTAATCTCAGAAAATTCACCTATATTGGGAAATCTGCCTAGCGTCTTGCTGGATGATACCTGGGAACCAAATCCCAGCAAACTGTAGTCCAGGCATTAATGTATTGGCCGAACTGCTGGCTTGAAGAATTTGTTGTGGATGAAGAACACTGCTGAATAAATGCTTAGCACTGTATTTACACATGTAACATATACCTTATTACCTGCAGAACAATTTAATGATAATAGCTCTAAGAAAAAAAAAAAAAAAGATGACTCAGCATGCTGTGAAAGCACATTTCAGCTTTAAAACTTCATGTTTTCACAGGAGGTACTTCTCCCAATTTACCATAATCTGCCTTCGGTCTAAGAGTGCTGAACGCTTGAAGTAATACACGCAGTCATAAACAGTGATTCACTGGCATAAGTCAACCCCCTGACATTTCAGACATTTCTAGCTGCATATCTCTTATACTCATTACTTTCGACTAGAGTGTTCACTGGCTTTCAAACACTCAACACATCTCTCAGAACATGTCAGTTGTTACCAAGTAAAATCAGTAAAATCAGTTGTCAGTGGTTACCAAGTAAAATAGAGCTATATTTGTTGCGTTAATTATTGTAGTTACCAGTTCTAATCAGGAACATACTTGGCCCTTTCTTCTGTAAAGCAAAGCTAAGTACTCTGGCAATTGCTGATGGCTTTGGCTGCCAGGTAGGTCAGGAGCACCATGAGAACTCCTCCAGTTGCATTTTGAACCTCCTTTTTCTTGTTTTGTCTAGTAAATAAGAAGCACAGAGGTAAGCCAAAAAAGTCACAGAGAAGTACAGGAGAGTTTTTTCAAGACTTAAAAAAGTTTCAGTCTCAGTTTGATGTGAAAGTTCATGGGACTTACCCAAAACATTTCCACCCTATTAATAGCCTTGGTTTAATATAGGCACAGAGCAAAGGCACTGTGAAAACTTCCCCACATAAATCTGTTAATGCACTTCAGGGTTGAGTTACATAATTGCTTTTCTACTTCAGAACCTCTTCAGAAGCCAAATTGTATTAGGCAAAATTTAAAGTCTTCTATTCATGGTTCAGGGCAGTGCTGGATAAGATATTTCCAAGCTAGCAATGAGAAAGCTAAGACACCAACTAGTTCTCCACCAGGTTAGTATTGTGGTGTTCACCAGTTCACATGGGTGCAGTACTAGTGAGTTTTTCCACAACTTTGGGAGAGAGTGTCCATAGGGAGGTAATTTTTAAAGCCTGGCCTTAGCTTTTGGAGCTGCAGATGGTGCTACTGAGCCATGAACTCTTTTGAAAATCTGGCTCCTAATGGAGGAATCAAATTACTTGAAAAAATTATCAGGCATCAGCCACCGTGCAGCTGTCTCGTGATTGATGTCACTCTTGATGTCAGTTTACCAGACACAGTCACTTAATGATCATTACCCTGTCATACTTTGTAGTGAAAGTTGCTGGGTTTGTCAGCAGCAAAGGACATGCTTGGTGTTTTTTAGCACTGGAGTATGCCTGGGAGATATTTCAAGTTTTTGGCATCTTCTTCTGAATGGAGATGAAACGTTTTAAAATTTCTGAGAGGTTTTAACTCTTATGTTCCCAAATGAGTAACTTCTTACTCTGAAATTTTGTTTATTCAAAGTGTTCCATTTTATAAAAAGGTAAACTCATTAGCTTTCAGCTTCTATTAAAATACAGTGAGATTCTCATTTATTTCAACCTTTTTTTTCAAAGATAAGTGCAAATTCACCCCTTAGGCTTTTGTTCCAGCCCTCCTACTAACTAGAGGAATTAAAATAGGATTTCAGTTTGCAATCACAAATGTAGGCAGGTGATACTCCTGAGTGGGGACCAGGGCATCTATGGGACAGGGAGAACGGCCAGAACAGGAGAAGTCCTCAGGCACCCACCAAGACCAGGGGTGGGAAGAAGGGAGACCCAAGGAGTCAGCCACAAAATAGAAAAGGGTGTGGGGAGGAGCTATGTAGTAATAATTCTGCTTTGAGCATGAACTGAATTGTAGGATGATCTGGTAATGCCTTTTTCAGTTATTAACTTTTTGGCTTTACTTTCTGACTACTGCTGGAAATGATAATGGATTTTTTCTTTTTTGCAGTGGTTACAGGGAAATAAATGACAGTGCCAGAAAATGAGGGATGCATAATAAACTTAACAGCTGTGAGGCTCTCAGTGACAGATGCTCACAACGTGTCTCCTGGGGAGACAGGATTCCAGTGACCTTGACCCACAGTAGTCGTCTCTTAGAGATGTCCAGTAAAATGCTGTTATTCAGAGAAAAGAGACGTGTCTGAAAAACACTGTCATGACATACAAATAAAATTGTGTCTCATACTGGGGGGAGGAACCCAGAATTTGTTTTCATTCCAGGTAGGATCACATTTCATGATTGCAATTGGAAAATAAGTGAGAATATAGCTAAGAAAATTAATCAAGTCCCTGATTCCACCACATGCTATTAATCCTGGGATTAATCCCATGGGATAAATCACTCCAAATTAGTGTTAAATTATACTGTATTTGAATTTTGGTGAGAAAGGCTCAGGTGTATTTTTTTTCTTATTGCTTTAAATATTTTTTCTATAAACAAAAATATATGATTTTAATTTCATTTTGCATAATAACAGTATGGATTTTCTATAAAAACTTTTAGAAATTAAAGAAGACAACAATTCTTCCATAAATTTCTCTCATTATCTCCCGGTAAAAATATAATCAAGAAATGTGAGAAAGTTAAAGAAATCACTACTGGTTTTGGGGATAAGGTATTACAAAAGCCATCAAAACAATACAGATACAAACAGCCTTTTCCTGGTATCCTGCCTAAAAATAGGCAGAATCTAGGAATATTAAATAAATCAAGGCCAGCAAAATATTCAAAAGCTTTAAAACAAACATTAGAACATGATAAAAGAAATTTAAAATTTGGAATTGTGTGTAGTAACAATCAAAGAATGATTTTAAATGTTGGTACATCACTAAATCCTAAATTCTGCCACTATTGTCATCTGGGCCTCCCAACTGAAAACAACATCTTACTCAGCAGTTCCATACAAGACAACCTCTGCAAACAAGATGAAATACTTGTGAGGTCAGCCTAGATTAGTCTGCCTTTATGTAGCCTGTCCTTAGGTGCTGACACCCTTGCTCGGAGGTGTACCGACTGATTACCTCCTCAGAGCTGGATGGCTGGAAGGGGAGGTGGGTCAGCACCAGCCGGGCCAACTCTGCACCGCTCATTCAATGACCCACTAGTGCTATGGGAAACTTCAGCTGGTCATTTCGCTGTGTCTTCATGCTCCTTTGTAATATGAAAGGTCATATAACATTCGTGGACCTCCACTGGACCTGGGGGGCTTGCATATATGACCATTTGAAAGGCTGCAGAGGTATACCACATTGTTTTTAAACTTAACGCATTGCAGTGGGAAGAAAACCTTCACCTAACAGGAAAAGAAAGGCCAGTGATGGATGCTGCATTGGAAAGCAAAGTGTCAGCCCTTTTCCCTGTTACTGTTTGGAAGCTGTGGCATGGATGCACAAAAGCTAGCTGTAGGCAGTTAATTCAAGCATCCACATTGCCAATTGATCTGTCTTCCTATATGCTCTTGGAAATGTCTTTCCCTTGTTTTCTCCTAGGGAGCACCATAAAGGCTGTTGAAACTTTATTGGCCCCTAAGCTCCTATGATGTTTGCTTAATAAAAGACGATTGAGCCCTCATAAAGAACCTCTTTAGGGAAATCACAGAAAGAAAATTCCCAAGGATTGGGAATCTGTTCAGTACTAAGAGTTAGCTCCTTCCTATCAATCACAGACCTTCATACCAATTTTTTCTACAGGGTGGCTTTTGAAATGACAGCTTCTCAGTGATGTGACTGTTTATTTTAAGGCTGCACTAGAAAGCAGTCATATGAGAGGCTTGATAGAGGAAGAAACAAGGGGGTGGAAACAACCTTCATATCCAAGCTTACTGTCGTGGTTTAGGCCAAATCAGCTACTGGGGACCCGGGGGACTGACAGATGCTCCCCTCTGCCCCTCTTCAAAGACAGAGGCAGAGGAGGGAAAAAGAGACGTTTGAGTTTAGTAGGAATCAAACTACTTTAATGAAATATTAATAATAAAATAAAGTAAATAATGAAATATATACAAAACTGTATCAAGCTCCCAAGATAACAATCACAACACCGGCTGGTACTGGGGAAGTCCCAGACTGGACTCAGCAATGGATGGGAACTGGATTCTGGATCTGCATTCAGGATCGGGATCACAGGCAGATGAACAGACAGAGTCCTCCTCAGACGTTGGCCATGGAAGAAAGAGGGCTGACCCTTCGATCCCTCAGCTTTTATACTGAGCATGAGGCAGATGGGATGGAATACCCTGTTGGTCAGTTTTGGGTCACCTGTCTTGTCTGCTCCTCGCTTCAGGTGGGACCTCACTGCGCTTTTCCACTTCCAAACCTCCAATGGGGCCAATAACAAAGTGAGCGGCCCGTGGGGGTTATAGCAATGAGTATAAGCAGGAGCCTCTCTGCACACCATGCCCGGGCATCAGCTATAAACATTGGCCTTATCACTCTGAGAGAGTGAACACTGACTGCACAATATGCAGTTAATTTCAGCAGTTAGAAGAGGCCCCGCTAAGAAGCAAAGTTACTGAACAAAATTGGTCCTGTTTTACCTCAAACCAGGACACTTGCCTATTGCAGTGATATTTCTAAGAGGCAATACTTAGGTAAAGAAAAAGAAATTTTGGAGAAAATCTCGTGTTTATTTGCATAGTCCTTCACTCCAGGATTTAGATCCAAGAATCAGCTATAAGATGATATGATAGTCATTAAATATTGTATTCCTCACATCTAATTCTACTTTCATGGGCCTGCCACACTAGAGCAGGAATAAACACTATTTACAGTATACTCGTGTTTTTTTTAATTCTATAATCTTTAAAATGGAAAATATCTTCAAATGAAAGTGTTATAACTTCCAAGAAGCACTTCTTTTAAAGTAGATAGGTGTTGCGAGAGCAGATCAGAAATTATTTTCTGCAAAACAGGACAATCAGTGGAGTTATCAAATTGAGCCCTCTGCTTGAGTAATCTGTTCTGTCCATATTCTCTGGCTAACATCAACTCACAGAATTTAATGCAACATTTCTTTGGATCACAGTCCTGTTTGCTCGGATTCTTTGATTGTTTCATGGTCAAGAGTAATAGAAAACAGGTTCACCAGAATTAATTGTTCTTCTGAAAAGATAAAATATTGAAATTATTAGACATAAAAGCATTTAAACTATTGGTTTCTCAATGACAACACTCATCCTGTTCCCTAAGGCAATTCAATCTTTGTAAGAGACCACAGGGAAAATATGGACCTTTATGTAGTGATGCTGCTCAAACACAGCAAGCATGAAAGATGCAACGAGAAATGCAAGCAACTCCGCAAACACATGAAGCTCATTAGAGCACACACTGAAATCTGCTCGCCGAGTACCAATCTTATTACTAAAACATAACTTGATAAAAGTCATGAAATTAAATTAATAGGATAGGCACAAGAAGAAAGAAACACCACAATCTCTATCCCAAAGCATGTTGCAGGTGGCCAAATTCTGGAATTTCTGTTCCGTCTGGCCATTTAATTCTTCAACATTTCATTTTGACAGAAATTGAAATAAAAAGTCAAAACAGCCCATGAGTCACAATTTCTAGAAAAGTTCACTTCAGAAATATTGGTTATTATCTGGATTTTCATTTCAATAAATCAAAAAGACTGTTCTCACTAAAGCTTTCAATGATACATCATCCTATAAAAGTCAACATGATAAAGGCAGAACAAAGCACTTCAGCTTTATCACAACACTCCATTATGAAGCTACTCACAGCAACCATGAGAAGGGACAGTTCCTGCAACAGTGTGACTTAATCTGATCTTTGCTTTTCAAAGAGAAAAGTTTTCAGAGGTCTTTAATACAATAATACACTCATATATGAAGATTCTCAAACATTGTCAGAAATTTCAAGGACTAATAAGATCTTTAAAAGTATTTTTAGAAGTGTGCATTATTGTCCACAGAGGAAAAATTTGTCTTCCTCTGTTTGTGGTTAGTTTTCCTTGATGCTCACAATTTTTCTTTTCTTTTTCTCAAAAAACATTACATGACAGTAGCTGCTTTCCTCCAGTCCCACAGAGCCCCACAGCACAGCACGGCACAGCTGGCAGACACCACAGTTCATGCAGCGGTTTCTGGGCTCCACTTCAAGATCCTGTATGTCTTCTGGGAACTTTTACTGAGGCTGTCAAGGGACTCCTGGGAACACTGAGAGGAACACCAGGGTGCCTGCTGCTGCCGGGAAAGGTCGGCTGTGAGAGGCTGCAACCACCCGGAAACTCTCACAGCTAGAGGAGGCCAGAAGGATGATGAGGGAGAGAGTGGATGGATCCTCTCTGAGACCTGCAGTCTCATGAGTTTCAACCCCAGCTGCGCTGAGGGAGAGGCCAGGAGCACCTCTTCTTATTGGGTTGGGAAATGGAGACTCCCACAATGGGAGCTGGTGAGTTGGCCAACCAACTCTGGCCAACCAGAGGCCAACTGGCTGGAAAGCAGCTTTGCAAAGAAGGCCCTGAGGGTCCTGGTGGAGAACAAGTTGACCGTGAGCCAGCACTGGGCCGTTACAGCAAAGAAGACCACCAGCCTCCTGTGCTGCATCAGGTAAAGCGTTTTCAGCAGGTAAATGGAGGTGATCCATTCAGCACTGCTGAGACACATCTGGAGTTCTGGGTCCAGTGCTGGGCTCCCCAGTACAGGAGAAACATGAACATACTGGATCGAGTCTAGTGAAGTGCCCTGAAGGTGATTAAGGTCTTGAAGTGTCTGCCATACAAGGAGACACTGAGAGAGCTGGGACTGTTCAGCCTGGAGAGGCAAAGGCTCAGGGAGATTTTAGCAGTGAATATAAATACTCGATGGTGGTAGTAAGGAAGACAGAGCCAGACTCTTCCTAGTGGTGCCCAGTGGCAGGACAAGAGGTAACGGGCACAAATTGAAACACAGGAAATTCCATTTAAACACAAGAAAAAAAAATTACAGTGAGGGTGGTCAGATACTGAAACAGATTGCCCAGAGAGTCTCTGAAGACTCCCTTCCTGGAGACACTAAAATCCCAACTAGACATGGCCCTGGGCAATCTTCTCTAGCTAACCCTGCTCTGAGCAGGGTGCTTGGACCAGCCAATCTCCTTCCAACTTCAGCAATTCTGTGTATCTGATAAAACTACTTTCTGACTCTAATCATGCCTTTGTCATTGCAATATTATTGCTTTGAGTGAAAGAAACCACATATGGTGTCAAATCCTTTCTCAGTGGACTTCTTTTTCTTAGCTTTATACCACTTATCTCCATATGAGTGCTGTCTCATTCTCTTTGTTATCTCCACCCTATTCACTGGCAGACAAAATATTTGATTTTTCTGAATTGTTGAATTTTAAATGAGATGAAAATAGAATCCAATTTGAATAAAATAGAAAAAACATCATAGTTTCAATAGAAGGTCTAAAGTTATTTGATTAAATTCTAAAATCCCTACATATTTAATTCCTTTCATGAAATTAATCTGATATCAACCTGTATGTTTGGCCTGATTTTTGTTTGGTTGATATTTTCATGGTTTTAAGAGAAGAAGAAATGGCTTGACTAATATTTGCTTAATTTCTGTAGTTTTTCTCTCTTTTTTTAACGTCTTGTATGCTACATACATTACAGGTCATTTCTGCTAAAAAATCCTACATTTTAAAGATGGGATTAATATAATATCTGTATTTTTATTTAAGAGATTATTGGACATCCTGCTCCATGCTGGAGGTGAAGAAGTAACACCAAACAGTGACACAGCTGTCACAGCAGAAGGAAAATCTAAAACAGAGTAAGAAACAACAGAAGAGAAAAACTCTTCCCTGTCAGCAGGAAAGATGAAGTAGAGCACTCGTGTGATGCGTTTTCTTCCCCAGCAGTGTGCTCACACTGCAAATTACAGCTCATCCTTTGATCTTTCAATTTAGACGGAATTGCCGTACTGGGTCTAACAAAAAGCCCATCTAGGCAAGGATGCTTGTTCTGTTTGCTAGTCATCTTCTGTTGTTAGGAAGAGAACAGGATATTCATATGTGATAATTCACTCTAATACTCTTCTGATTCAGTTCTCACCTAAATTTAGACATACACAACAAAGATGTCTACATCTGAGAAAATCACTTTGGGAACCCCATCATACGGAACATGCATTTGGTGAAACTTACCTGACCTACTTTAAGCATCACTGTCAGGCTGAGATTAATCATGCTCTACAAGTAGTTTAGTATTCCTTTAACTATAGAGGGACACAAGCAAGATTAGTCTGGGCGTAGGTGTCTTTGTAAGAGACAGATGAAATTCTCTGAGATTAATTCCATTCAAAGTACTTGTAGTCAAGCTTGGATTTGGGGTTTTAAAGTCAAGAGGCATGGGCTATGGCTCAGTCCTGTACTGTGGCCCACACCTGATGTGGCTGTACCCCAAGGGAGCAGAAATCTTGCTCTGCTGAGATGTCTTCAGCAAAGTGGGAATAGCAACAGCAAAGCAGTGACGAGAAATAGCAACAGAAACAGTGTTCCGAGGCAGTAAAAGGAACAGCAAGAGGATAGCAGGCAAAACAAGCAGCAGTTTTTTGAATGAGATCATGAGCTGACTAGGAGCTACGCAGTGAGCATCCAGTGCAACACACACAGGGAAGCAATGTTGTGGCTTTAACCGCATTAGTAAATCTCAGTTGGAGCAGTATTCATTTGAGGACTCTTACCTCCATTTTTTCAATAATGCCAGCCCTTCCCGCTTTTAACTGTATCAGCTGTTTTTCCAAGATGATATTATAACTCTGCTTTCCTTCCCTCAGATAAAGGGGGACCTTTATCTTCCTGAAGGCCCCTCTTTACAAACATTATCTGTGTGTGAGTGATATTAGCTCTGAAGCACCCAGAAGGTGCAATTTAGTGTCTGGAATGAAGCATGAGCTCAGCTGTTTTAACTTTTATTAGTGGAAATCCTTAGAAATTGAACTTAGGCCTTTCTACTATTCAAACACCTGTGCCAGGAGGGTTAGGTCAGACTGAGATTGACTAGTGCTTCCAGCAAGGAAATTGTACAAAACAGCAGCTTCACTCTGTACAGCATCTTTCATGCAAAACACAGCAGAAATACCTTCAAAAGCAAGAGAGATTGATAGAATGATTTCTCTTAATGAAACCCAACAAAATTGTAATAAGAAACAAAACTAAACAAGGACAAAGCTAAGGAAAGAATTCTAAGAATCAAAACAAATTAAGAACAGGAAGAAACAAAAAACGCTGGTAGGTAGTTCAAAACGAGCAAAAAGTACAAAATGCACCTAGACAGTCATGGCACCAATATTTCACTTTAATTTACTTAGCGAAATGAGACCACGACCTCCAGACTTTTTTTCTCAGATAGCATTTGAAATTCAACCTGCCTTATGGCAAAATAGATCAGGTAAAAGAAAACTACTAAGGATGAAACACAACTTGGTTATCTCAAGAAAATGTAGTGTAGCCAACCTCCTGTGACACCAGAAAGGTGGTTCTTATTCAAGCTTGATGACCATAAATGTAATGTATTAATGAGAACATTTAGAACAAAACGTAACTTTAAAGCCATTCTCATGAGTAAGATCCTGTCTCATCATTGTCCAATATTTGGCACTGGAAACTTTGGTAATCACAAGTCACAAAACGGCTGTAGATCAAACTTTCTTCTGTTAACTGAGACTCTTTCTCATCACTCTTCCCATTCTTCTGCTTTCCAGGCTTACAACTTTCTTTCTGCTGGTCTTAAGTTTGCATGTTAGATGCTTTGTTATTTGCCAAGAAGATAACTGCATTTTTCCTTCCAGCAGTTCTCATCCCACAATCGTCCCTTCTGCTGTCAAACTGGTTTACTCTGCAATGACTCTTGAGATTAACTTTCACTCAAGAAGGAAAAAAATGGTGCGTTTTCCAGCCTTCATCCTTCTGAAACTGGTTACTACCATGTCTCTACTGACTTCCCTGTGCAGTGGAGTATCAGTGGTCCTGCCACCAAAGGACCACCTAGGGTTTAGCTTTGATATTGCTTCTACTAAACCTAGCTGTAAAGGTTTTGGGGTTTAATGGTGCAGAATCAGGCTCTTGATCTTGTTTGCCATTCAGAATGAAATACCCTGTGCAAAATCACACTGGAATGTAAAGTGTTAGCAAGTGCAGCCTACCACAGTACTTCTTGAGTAACGAGTCTCAGGCGGAAGAAAAAAGGATTTGTACACATTTTTTTGTGTTGTATGTGTACAACAGTTAATTTTGGAAAATTAAATATTGCACATGGGGTCTATTACCATTTTTAGAATCAAAACAACTTCAAAGACCATAATGTTCATCTGCAATGAAAATATTTATTGTGGGTTTTCAAAAGAGGCCATGAACAAGTGCTCTGAACTTTAAAAACAATCATGACAAATCATTTAAAGCAGAGATTCCAAGTGTTTTGACATCCAGACCACATGGCATTTACAAACAGAGACTGTGAGGCAGAGTGGAATTGCTCCCTTGGGTTACATGGTCTTTGTGTCTTTGTTTCCACGACCTACTGTGATCCTCTTGTTCAAGTGTACTGTACATTTCCTTTCTATGTGAAACACTACCATTTCCAGTTCATAGAAGGATTTAAAAGGTCACTATCAAAGCATGTTCTAAAATTCACAGGCTTAGTCAGATTTTCTTGAATTTTTCTGTGATTTATGGCATAAGGTTAATGATCTTAAATTGAGCCATTTGAACAAATTGATTCCAAAGAACTTGCTCTCCACCTGCTCCCAAAGCAGGCCAGTATAAGTTCAACAAGTTCTCCTGACCTTTTTACCTTCACATGGAGCTTGAAAAATGGTGCAGATCAACAGTGCCCTGTATTTTTCCAAGAATAAAATGTACAATAACTGTTAACCAGAATCTAACATTTTCTTAACAAAGGCCACACTTCTATCTGGAAGAACTGTACCAAACAGGCCTGACATTTGTCTAATTTCAAACCCAGACTTTCCTCCAGAGGAATACTTGCGCATTTTACAGGCTGTTCAACTCCCATGAGTACTCTTAATCCATGGACTTAAGAGGCCATGGAGCAGAACGCTCTGCCCTAAAGCCACCTAAATGTCATTTTAGCACATTCAACAAAAGTCAGAACTGATATAAAGCAAATGGCCTCCCCCAGGTCGTCCACAGATTTCTACCCTTTCACCCCAAGTATGGCAGAAAGGGCAGGGAGCACTGGTAAGACACCTCGTCTTGAAGGACTCTTGCCACCAGTTACTTCCTATCTAAAGCCTGAAAGGATTTCTCCAGTTTCATAAACTGCTGTTCATCCATTGAGCCACAGTCATGAATCATGTTTATAGTCTCAGTTTTGAGAAAACAAGATAATACATATTGATGAAGCAGATTGTAGCTATTCCATATTAACTCATATTTGCAAGGAGGCAAGAGCATGCGTGCAGTCAGATATTGCTATTCCATGATGCACAGTGACATGTTAAATCGCAAAACCCATGAGTCATAGCTAAGGCAATCTTCTCCAAGCTATCACTCCCTATTTTCTACAGCCACCTGGGAAAACTCAATGCAACCACACTACATATGGATTATTCCCAATGACTCCAGTGGCTCCATAACGCAAGGGCTTTGGCAACTATCCGAACTCTCTACTATGCAAATCACAAAGCTGATTACTAAAGGTTTTTGGTTTGCCTTGTGTCTACATTCAGACAGGTTTCCAAATAATTTATGAATATTTAAAACTCAAAAAATAAACTAATAGGTTTCTGAAAGAGGAAATCTCTAGCAATAAATGTTACAAGGATCAGTGGGCCAGTTCTACCCAAAATTTAGTTTTCCATGTGTCTTTTCACTCCTGCTTTTACTCCAATTATTTTATGTGGGAAACATTAAATGGTTATTCTGTGATCAAATGAAAGGTAGAACTTCATCTAAGATCTGAGCTCTTCATCTAAGCTCTCTTTCTAAGATGGAAACACTATTAAGGCACATGGAAAAAGAGGAGGTGATTGGTAGGAGCCAACATGGCTTCACCAAGGGCAAGTCATACCTGACAAATCCGGTGGCCTTCTATGAGGAGGCTACAGCGGCAGTGGACAAGGGAAGAGCAACTGACGTCATCTATCTGGACTTGTGCAAAGCGTTTGACGCTGTCCCGCATGAGATCCTGGTCTCTAAATTGGAGGGACGTGGACTTGACAGATGGACCACTTGGTTGATAAAGAACTGGCTGAATGGTCACACTCAAAGAGTTGTGGTCAATGGCTCAATATCCAAGTGGAGAGCAGTGATGAATGGTGTTCCACAGGGGTTGGTACTATTTAACATCTTTGTTGGTGATATGGACAGTGGGATTGAGTGCACCCTCAGCAAGTTTGCCAGTGATACCAAGTTGTGTGGCAAGGTAGACATGCCGGAAGGGAGGGATACCATCCAGAGGGACCTGGACAGGCTGGAGACGTGGGCCCAAGACAACCTCATGCAGTTCAACAAGGCCAAGTGCAAGGTCCTGCACCTGGGTCAGGGCAATCCCAAGCACAAATACAGGCTGGGCAGAGAATGGATTGAGAGCAGCCCTGAGGAGAAGGACTTGGGGGTGTTGGTGGATGAGAAGCTCAACATGAGCCGTCAATGTGCGATTGCAGTCCAGAAAGCCAACTTTATCCTGGGCTACATCAGAACTGTGGCCAGCAGGGCGGGGGAGGTGATTCTGCCCCTCTACTCCACTCTCGTGAGACCCCACCTGGAATATTATGTCCAGCTCTGGAGCCCCCAACATAAGACTTGTTGGAGTGGGTCCAGAGAAGGGCCACAAAGATGATAAGAGGGCTGGAGCGCCTCTCCTGTGAAGGCAGGCTGAGAGAGTTGGGGTTGTTCATCCTGGAGAAGAGAAGGCTCTAGGGAGACCTTATAGCAGCCTTCTGGTACTTAAAGGGGGCCTACAGGAGAGCTGGGGAAGGACTTTTTGCTAGGGCATGTAGCAATAGGATGAGGGGAAATGTCTTCAAATTGGAAGAGGGTAGATTTAGATTAGATATTAGGAAGAAATTTTTCACTTTCAGGGTGGTAAGGCACTGGAACAGGTTGCCCAGAGAAGTTGTGGAAGCTCCACCCCTGGACGTGTTTAAGGCCAGGTTGGATGGGGCTTTGAGCAACCTGGTCTAGTGGGAGGTGTCCCTGGCTATGGCAGAGGGGTTGGAATTAGATGATCTTCAAGATCCCTTCCAACCTAAACCATTCTATGATTCTGTGTAACAAACTAAGCAACAGAACTGAGTTTAATTACAAGGCATGTGGTAAGGCCTGTCAACACTGCCTAAATATCAAAGCCCAAATCCCTGCCACACTGAAACACCTCCCAAAAATCTTAGGAAATTCAGGAGGCCAAGATTATACCTTTTGAGTTACTATGTCTATGGCAAGCTGTCACTTAACAAATTACATACCAATCATTAAAGCCTAAAAGGTGACACTAAGGAGTATCCAGAAAGGTATCTGGCTTATATTTCACCATCTCTTGTCACATTCTGTAAAGACAACACTTGTATTGCACGGAAGCCATTCTCTGACCTTTTCCCAAACTAGCGATGTTTTCACAGAGAGGGTATAGCAGTTATTTTCTGTTACATGAGAATCCGTTATGCCATACCAGAGACTATTATTCTTCCTAAGTGAAGCTGGAATGAAATCAGAGGAAAAGAAATCTCATCCACTTAAATGGGACTTGACAGAGTAAAATCCTGTGTTTGATAAAAATAAACATGTATTGAGTGGTAGGAACACCATGTCTGTCTTCAGCTTCACATTTAGCTGCAGATTGTGAGCAGCGAAAGATCTGATGATTCAGCCAGAACTGACATACGAAATGGGTCAGAGAGAAATGGGTCAGAGGAAATACTTATTTATAAGAAGCTTTTATGGCTCTTACACTAATACAAAGAAGACATGTCATGTTGCGAGTCCACTTGCCCCCAAAGACCAAGGATGTTTTGTTTAGAGGTATGGGCATGGTATTAATTTTTGCTGGGCTACGTCCTAGTCACAGGAGTTTTGCTGTTGACCACAAGGCCCTCAGGAGATAACCTGCCAATATCAATATGGTTGATTCCAATCTCTATACTCGTCTCCTCAGAGACTTCCCTTTGACACATATGTTCAAAACAAGCGCTGTTGTTTCTATCTGACACACAGATTCTAAGGACTACAAGACTACTGTATGCATTTCTTTTTCCCCTAAGGAACAGTTAAACGTTTCCACATGCACAAACACCATTTTTAATACAAGTGCACAAGTTTAGCTCAACAGCCATGTTGAGTGATCGTTCCAGAACTTTATACTGGGTGGTTCAGCACTGGCAACTGGGATCAAGGCAGGTCAAACGGTACTAAATGAAAGAGGCAAAGACTGACTGGAAAACCACCCCAAAAGATCAAAAGTTAGCACTTGATTCTGAGTTTAAAAAAACACGTATGACAGACTTGCCCATTGCTCCGAGTCTCTTTTAATAGCAGACAAGACAATTCTGACTGGTAATTCATTTTGCTCCCCTGACAGCAATGCCTCTGCATGAAGAAGGCATTGGTACAGTAATTCACAGTAGTCACTTGAGACTTTAGATAATCTAAGTCATGCACCTTCATACTCCAGAAGAGCAGAATCAACAAAACAAAAACATAGATTGTGAAACGAGATTCTGGAAAATAACTGCTTTAAACTGACTCACGAAATGAATGGTATTCTAAAAATGGAATGTATATACCAGAATTGATTAGGAAATTTTCAGAGACTGCCTTTTGCCAAAAACCACCTCTTTGTTTCAGCCATGAATTTAATGGAAAAACTGATGGAAATAAAATTATGTTGTGCTTCTGTTGCCTAAACATTTCATAATTGTCACAGTGACCTCTTTTCCACGTGAAGAAGTCTGCTTTTAAGTCAAAGCATTTTCATTACAAAATCTAGTATATTCTAAGCTAAAAATTTTAAAGTTTTAGAAATTTAGAAGTGTTAAGTTCAAAGCAAAAGTTTCTATTGTCTGGAACAGACATTCTTAAATGTCTAAACTCATGAAAACATTGAGAATTTTAAGGATAGTTTCAGACAGGATTATTTTTTTTTTTAAATTTACTGTAAGGGAAGAAAGTAATTTACTCCCCATTCTTATATGTAACCTGATTCACTTTATTCATGCTGCATTTCTACAATTACTGTATTAACTGCAGGACCTTGATTTTCCTTTCATGCTACTTTTTGTGACAGATGATTTGAAAGTGTGCCCTTAACGGAGCTGGTTTGTTTTCCTTTACATTTCTGTAAAGGTAACCATCCATTTCTGCGGACATATTTTATTTACTACTACAAGCAACGTCAAAATCAGACTTCCTTCCAAGTCATGTTGTAACAAGTTACACTGAAGTGGTTTTATCAAACATTTTCTAAATCACAGTAACTAATTTGAAGCTGCTTTAACAATGTTATGGTATTTGAAATTAGAGCAGCTGGCTGTAGTCCACACCAGGGTAGTGAAAAACTCAGCCTTTTTGGTCTGCTAAGGTACTTCTTAACAGCATCTTTTTTTATTTTACATTGTCTGAAGTTTCACATTTGAACTTAACTTCAAGCTAACTTAACTTAAGGGTTTTCCAATTCAGACTTGTCAGCAGTGAATGAGTTGAAACTGTTTAAAACAAAGTTGTTCCAAGTCCTTAAAACAAGTCTCTTTAAGCTTTGTATAAATCACGTTGGAATAATCCAGATTTTTTGGTTTAGACAAACTTTAGTTCTGCCTCTGCACATGAACTGTAAAAAGCATTGGATTCAGTCATGCCACTGCTATTTTTTGTCCCCATATACTGAAATTACTGATTAAACTGATATGAGAGACTCAGCTCTGTCTTTTGATTTTTGTTATAAAACCTATTTGGAAAGGGAGTTTTGCAGTTCTTCAGACAAAATATAATATAGTTATAAACCTGTTGTCTTTAATGCTCTGATGTATAAGTCCTGTGTCTTGAGAAGAAAACTGGACTAGAAAAATCCTGAGGAGGTCATAGAACACAGGCCTGTTACTGTTTTGTGATTTTATACTTTGGAAAGTGGTTTCTTCATGCCTTGAAACTGAAAGCAGCCTGTTTATTCAAATCTTCCAAAAAGTAATTGCAAAAAACCCTGTAAATAGGTTACTGTAGAATAACCAGCTTTCAGGAACAGAGCATGACACAGCATCTAACTGAGTCCCGTTCTGGGAACCCTGTATTCTGCAAGGCCAAAATATGCTTTCCCATTTGCAGAACATTTTGTGAACAATTTGGGGGATTTGGCCTGAACTGGTAAATTATTTTCACTTTCTATAATGGACATTCCAGAAGATAACTAGAAAATTTGGAGGGACAACCTCCAAGTTCAATGTACTATAGAGATGGGTCATGGGAAGCAAAAGCTATATTCCTATCTAATGAGTCACCCAGCTATTCAAACTATATTTTTAGGCTTTTACCAAAATGAAGGTGTCCCTAAGTACATTTTCAGGCAATGACGTTGCAATGTTAAAGTAATAAACTAGTAGTAAGGGCACAGAATGAATTTGTGCAGTAACCAAATTTGTGGCATTACTAATTTAAATATGTTTAATATTGTCTGATATCTGTACTGCATGATTCAGTAGAAACAAAAGAAATACGCGATGCAGGCACAGAGGAAAGCGAGAGGTCTGTCCATGGAGTTTTAATACAAAAGTAGATGCAAGAAATCTGACTTTCAGAAAAAGAAAAACTTTCAACTCCCACCTTGAAAACCTTCTGAAAGACAAGCATATTTTCTAACCTCCTAGCTGCTGGAGAAAAAGAGCATCAGCAAAGACCCATCACCCAGTTTTTATTTTGTTTTCTTTTATGAAGACTGACCCTTTCTCCAGTTTTTAAAAGAAAAAGGTGTGGGCACTTATTTCCAGAGCAGGTCTTGGCTTGCAGTTCTCAGGCAGACGCAGGCTCTTGCGCTGGGCACAGCTGGCTGCGCGCTGACTCTCCCTGGTGGGCACGGCCACCGGCGTTGCTGCATGCACTGCATCCTACCCTAAGACTCCCCCGACATTAAAAAGCAGTGCAGTGCAGTGGTACTGAGTTGGTACTGAGGGCCCAATGTGCAGAGTAGATGCACACTGGGAGGTTGAACTTCAGACTACAGCTAGTTTGGCCCTGAGAATTTAACACCCCTTAGCGGGCAGAGTGCATTGGATGAGGTCTTGGAGCATATCTACCAGTTCGAGTTTCTCCAGAATGAACTGAGTCTGTGTGCTATGAGACCAAACCACAATATAAACTAAAGCACAATAAGTGCACTAAGATTATGATTCACTTCTGAAGTCCGCTCCTAACCCAAATTAAGATGCTAGCACAGATGTGCTCAAAGGTGCCTCACCCTCCTGCACTGGAGAGAGACTTGGTGCTGAGTATAATATTACTAATTCCAAGCCAGAGAGTCCAGCAGCCTGAAATTAGTTGTACGTGGGGATCAAAAGTCTGATAACAATCAGCTCACAGAAGTTTACCAAAAACAAGTTGCCTTTGGCCTTAAGAGAGATTTGCGCTAGTCAAGACAACACAGTGCATTTTATTAGACTGCCACACCAGTCAGTCACAGTGATTGCTCCAAGTTTGTATGCTGCAAACCGTGGAGTATACTCTTTATAGGCCAGGCACAGTCCATTGGGCAGAAACAAAATGATATCAAGAAAAATAATTCAGCTCAGTGGTTACCAAAAGCTTTCAGTGTTCAACATGACCTTGCAGCTAGTGAGTGTTTGAAACAATTTGCTGACTGTGTCCTACTTTTTTCCCTTTCCTGTGTTACCTCTGCTCTTGAAGCCGGTTTCCAAGCAGTGTTCATCAGTAAAGGCCATCACTTGCTACTACGATTTAGAAATGAAATCCTTCTCTGACGACTCAGCCTACTGGAAAAAGCCAGCTTTTGCTTTCCTACTGCACCATCACGTAACCCAAATTAACTTCCAGAAAGGACACGGGGCTCACTCTCCTGCACATTTCAGCTGCTGGCTGTCAACTGGGACTTGTAAGTGCTCAATTAAAAGATGTCAGATAATTTTGGCTTCTCAGGAACCTTGTAAGAGCTATAAAAACAAAAGCTATACAGTGCCTCCTCTCTAAACAGAAATATAGAGAGCTGAACATTCATAGAGGGTGAAGGACAGAAGTTTATTTGCCCTGCAAAAGGAGTCTCTGGCAGATACCACAGAATCACAGAATGGTTTGGGTTGGAAGGGACCTTAAAGATCATCTAGATCCAATCCCCCTGCCATAGGCAGGGATACCTCCCACTAGACCAGGTTGCTCAAAGCCACATCCAGCCTGGCCTTGAACACCTCCAGGGATGGAGCATCACAAGTTCTGTGGGCAATTTGTTCCAGTGCCTCACCACCCTCATAGTGAAAAATTTCTTCCTGATATCTAATCTACCAGTTTGAAGCAATTACCGCTCAAAGATACCTTTGAACTAGCACAGCACTGCCAGGAGAACTGATCAGCAAAGATCCAGCTCTAGGTTTGCTGCACTCAGGCAGCACTTACTATTAATACTGGCTCTTATCCAATGTGTTTATCTCAATTGCAATATTAGGCTAATGCTGCATGACTGTGGCTATACTACACCCAGTCTGTTCCAGCTCATAGTAAGCCAGCTTGGGTGCCTTCACACCCTGCTCTTCCATCCTGCTGGCACCGGGGTGAGCCTGAACCAAGCTGTGACTGCTCTCATGGATGAAGATACGCTCCAGCCATTCCCAGCCCAAGAGGCACAGAGCTGGCTCAGCTCCTGACAAGGTCACCCTCATCGTGACTGCAATGACTGCAAGTGGTCCTGGGCTGAGCTACAGCCCACTTGAGCTGTGTCTCACACACACACTCATCAGTTGGCAAAGGATGTGAATCATGCATGTCTCCTTTGAGAGGACAGAGAGAGAGAGCACCGACTCACTTTATTGTAGTATATCCCTCTATACTGTCACCAGCTTGACTGATCATGGGCCCTCTGGAATTCCTCTTGGCCTCTGATGCCAAGAACTCATGTCAGCAGCGCTCGCATGAAGCTGAAATTTTCCAGCTGCCCACTGGACACCCCTTTTCACCACCAAACCTAGCAATATGCGCTAGATGCATCCACATACAAATGTAGTCATTATGGGCCTCCTCCCACCAAAACTAATGAAAGTTAATTTACATCAGTGGAGGCTGTACTCAGTTTCTTATCACAGAAAATAGAAGGACCGAACACAAAAGACATACAATGCGCTAGCTAATGTACCTAGTGCTGGCAGTAATACTAAAGCACAACCCCGACAATACTATTTACAGCTAGACAATCGCTACGCGCTGGGGACCCCAGAACTCAACATAGCATTACAGCCCTCATTAGCAGCAATGAGATTTCATGCACACTCCCTGCGAGTCCCATTTGACGCACTGACAGTAAATATCGAGGCAATACGTTTGTGCATGTATCCATTAATGCAGTTAAAATGCTTCGGAATGAATGCCTGATAACAGGTTTAGTACTTTAAATTAGCTTAGAGGAAATACCAGCTGGTAAAGCCAAGGTGTTATTTCAGGCTTGTTATTTTAAATAAAATCGATAATAATTATGCCAGCCTATTCAAGGCCACAGATTTGCTGTGCACCAGTCTGCAGTACTCTTGTTCATGCAACAGCCAATTCATCTTCTGTTGGTGTTAAAAATGGCATTGGAGAAAAATGAAAAGACCGTACCTTGGGGCAGGGGGGGCGAGGGGAGAGAACTTTTAGTCTTTGGGGCACTGAGATGCACAGCAATAGCAAGGCTGACCTTAGAGAGACAGGCTGATGGCTGAAGCAGCTGAGAACAGAGGCAGCCCTCAGTAACACTGAATCACAGCTCACAGCGTTTCTACAAGTTATCCCTGTATCCGTCCACCTCCAGTTACAGATCCAATCCGATCACCTGTAGGAATCCACCCTCAGAAAGATCCCATCCAGATGAACGCAGGTTGACTGTCCCAGAGGTTTTATACTGGTGTGGAAAAAGTGAGCAGCACTTTTCCAGCTCCAGCGGTGACACCGATGGCTTGGTTGTGTCCAGGTCCCTGTTGTCTCCTCCTCACTGAAGATGACTGTCCCTACAGCTTCCCTCAATTAAGTGGGTCATGTGGATGCTCCTAATCTATTTAGTCAGAACGATCCAGACCCTTTGTTACACTGGTTAAAAGAGCTTTGCTTGAAGCAGAGTGCAGGGCACAGAGACGAACAACTCTTCAGGAAAAGCCGTAGGGGCAGTAGCCCTCAGCAGAAGGACAGACATACCGTCAACCCGTGAAGCAGTGTGCTGAACAAACATCTCCCGACAGCCCTGTATTCCCTTCCTGCAGGTGTTGATGTTCCAGCATAATATGCTTTTACTTAGAGGTTTATCATTTCCAGGTGTGGGAAGATTACTACGTTAGATTTGCTTGTATAATTCAAGCAAGACAAATAATTGAAGTGCAGACAAGTTCTCAGCAGCTACTGCCTCTTCTTCTTCCAATAACTAGTACACATCAGAGGTATGTGCTCTCCAGCTTCCTAGGGCAAGGGCATCGACAGACAGAGACACATCAAAACAGGATACCAGTAACAGAACAGCTCTTTAAGATACACATGCTCTTGTAGATTTTTTTAGCACTTGGCAGACACAAAGTACTTCTTCCATGTATGAATTTCTTAATTTTCATTGCCAATTACTTACAACAAAATGTTGGATACAAAATATGAGAGTATAGAAAAACAGAGGTTAAATTAAATGTGCATATTTCTGCTTTTCTTCTTCTGCGTTTTTCCTGCTTTATGTTCACCATTTCATTCTCAGGATACTGAGGCAGCTTTTAGTGGAGCAAGTATTGAAAGAGTTGTAAAATATGGAGCAAGTAATTTCCAACTGAGATGAGTTAATAACAGTAATAAAACAACAACCTACGTATTTCTCAGCTGAAGATCTCAAAGCACTCAAATGAACATATAAAGCATCACAGACCTTTAGGAAAAGTTATAGCTAGGAAAATTGAAGTATGAAAAAGTGGTATGATTAAAGCACAGCACTCGCAAAACTGGGAAAGTGCTGATTCCCATCAACTTTTACAGCTTTCAAGGGCAAGAGTCTGTATAGAGGTATGCTTGAGAAGTACAAGCCAGTGGTAAGACAACTACTTAAGCAAAAAAATCATTAGGAATTCCATCATTTCCATCATCTGGGAACAGCAAGCTTCTCTTTTCTGCAGCACAATCCACTCATTCTTTGTTCCGCATTATCTGCTTGGGAGATATGATTGAGACATTGCATGTCAGTTGCCCAATTCAATAGGTATCTCTGAAAGGCAGGGGATGCCTCTGAAATACTTAATATTGTTAGGAAAAAATATGCTGAGCATTTTTTACAGCCAATTAATTTAGTGAGAGCTTACACTCTTCAAGTTCCCTATTGGGAGGAGCATTAAAGACTGGGAGCTTGTCTTTATGCATTACACCTCCTGTCAAGGAAGGGGTTTGTTGCAATTCTTTAGCCATAAATGTTTTAGCCTGAACTGCAGAGCAATATCAATTTTCCATCCCTGATAACCAAACATTTGGCTGAACCCCGTTTGACCATTTACTGCCTCCTTTTCCGTAATGCAGATGATGTAGGAATTGCCTGCCTCAAAGTGGTAGGTTTCAACCTCATTACATCACGGAAATAACTTGAATGGATTGAAACCAAAGGATTCTTTGGAATTCAATCGACTGTTTTTCATATTGCTTACCGAGGGAAAAATATTACAGGCATCACAGAAAGAAGACAGAGACCTACAGGAGATTTCTCTTCCAGGGAGGTTTCTGAAATGTTTTGTTTCTAACTGTGAGCTCAGATCTTTTCTCTAAGATCTTCATTGTTCTTCCTCAGGCTGAGAATATACTTTTTGGTTAACAATGAAAAATACTTCCAGTCCTTACAGGTTTCCTGACAAGATGTGTTCTCTTCCCTGTCAATGTTTTGTAAATGCATAGGTTTTACAATACTCTTCAAGGAAGGATCCCAGGGGAGATTTGTGTATTAAACTCTACTTACAATTCGGAAAAGTAGAGCAAGGTAATCAGCAATAAAATGGCTATTTCAGGGTTCCAGCTGCTTGACAGTCCTGGATATAGACTCAGTCCTAAAAAGGTATTCTGGGAAAAATGTCTTATAGAAGGTACAACGAGAAGCATTAACAAGAACCAGCTAATCAAGGGATAAAGTGCGTGTGCATGTTTGTGTGCATGCAATGACGTACATGTGCAGTACAGGTACCCTACAGTAAAAAAACAAAAATCCGGTGTTGCACAAAGGATGTTGAGACAAATCCACATCCATGAATATTTCTTAGTGGGATCTGTATTTGATGACATACATAGTCCCTGGCAGTGAAAGTTATTCATTGAGGAAAAATAAAAAACAGAGGGCAGAGAGAGAGAGACAGGAGGAGGGGAAAGAGAAAGGTACAAAGAATAGGTAAAGGAAAGGACATGAGAAGAACAAGGGGAAACACTGTCCCAGAGGCTCTGGAAAACATCCCTCCAGCAACCTGGGTGAAAGGGTGCAGGGCTGAGAGCAGACTGTAGGGTTGCAGCAGAAGGCTCTCAGCAATACAAAAGGCTGAAGCACCTTAGGCAATGGGCAGCAATTGGAAATACATGGCATTTATTTTGGTTTTGACTTTACTGTTTGGTTTCAAAAAGAACTTGATAGTTTGAGCCTTGCCATAGTCTGGACATTGGTATTGCCTTGATTTTTGCAAAATTATGTGAATAAGCATAGCCATTTTCTGGTATGATAAACTAGCTATATCAGTAAGATAAAAGAAGGTAAGGATTAAAAACAAAAATCTAGCCATAGGAATCTACCCATTAATTATTAAAGGGAAAGCAAACTGCTGTCTGAAAGACTATATACAATACTTTAAGATTTAATCACAAGTACCTCATAAATTGCTAAAATATTCTTGGCTTGATTCTTACAAATGAACAAATAGTGACTGCTGAAATGGACTTGTGGATGTGAAGAAAAAGGCTGGACTGACACCCTCCATCCCTCCTGCTGCAGCTGGGTGACCATGCAGCAACGACTACCAGATTCACAGGAATTGGGAATGCCCACTTGGGTCTGCAATGCAGCTAGAAAGCAGAAGATCTCGGTTCTGGTGCCTGCATCCAGATCCTTTACAATTAAGCACTATATAGATAAAATGTTTGATACAGTCTGGGTAAAGAGGACTGAGCTCAGCATTCACATGTGTAGTTGAATGCCATAATCATTTGCTACAGAGAAATACAAGTGTCATGACCAACCTCAGCAGACAGGTTGGAAAGTATTTGCTCATAGCCTAACTTGTAGCTTTTTGGTTGAGACTATTACCTCACACAAGGCAGAAGGATGATCTTCCTCTCAGGGCTTTGAACTCAGATCTGGATGAGTGCTCTCAGTGCTATAAAAGACACCACCACTGTCAAAAGTGGGTTTTGTAAGGAGCAGCGCTAGTGGATCACATCATTCAGGAGTCTTACCTATTCCTAGAGACCTACCTTAGGGCAGGCGAATTCTGCCTCCATGCATCTGCAGCTATACACAATCAGAGCTGCCCAGCCCAAGAAGTTCATACTTTTACTGGCTACCAAGGTGGTGTTCTTCACTGGCTCAAAATGCTAGCTCGGGTATCTAGTTCAGATGTATGAGTCAAAAAAACTGATATTTAAAGTTAGGTGAGACAAATTGCAGTAGTAATGTTGGACTTATGCACCTCAATTAGCACATTAAATGGCCAAGTTTTCTGTTGAATTAAGTCCTTGGAAGAGAAAGCTAGCTGTACCCTGTGCTGATTTGCAACATGGAAATTAATGAGCCTAGACTGGCTGAGAACTAGTCTTACCATTAATATTCTTTATGATAGCTCTCAATTTTAATAAAATCAGACCTATTGCTGTTGCTGACCAAGTCATCTTTATTTGTGCTACCACTGACTTTGTAAAACTATGCAAGTAGAAATGCTGTCATAAAATACAGGCAAATACCATTAGCACCTTCTGCAAAAGCAGACAAAAAACATGGGAAGCGAGATGCAATCCTGATAATATGTGTGCGAACATCGAAAGGAACATTTAGGTTTCTGTGGTTTTAAAATATTACAAAAGATGTCTGGGCTGTGACTGCAGTCCATCAAAAGCAAGGTAAGATCCAAGACAAGTGAGAATAAAATTCAAGTAGATCAGCATAAAAATCATCTATTCTGCAAAATGTTGGGAATGGATAGTTAAAATGGATACATTTTTTAATTTCCAAAATATAGCAAAGAAAAACTTGAAGTCCACTTTCGTAACACAGGCCCGCTTCAATGAACACATGACATGGAGCAATAATGGCAGAAGTAGTTTGGTTGATGCCTACAGAATATGCAGCAGTTTATCACACTCTTCTTGTCTAGCCTTGAAAGGTTTAAGACCATAGTAAGGAATTTCTAGCACTTCCAACAAGAAGTACACAGATAATATCTGCTAAAACATGTCTTCATTGTTTGCCTATTGTTGCACCTGAATGTATCTATAAATCAGAGATTGCTGTGGTGGGAGCATTCAAAAGACTGATAAATCAAACTTCAAAACAAAAGAATTACTGAACTGACATTGACTAAAATACACACTGCTATACAGTATCATGAAGCTGAAGCCACACAGCCAGTGCTAGTGGCTACGGTCCTTGATGGTCTTAGGTACCCAGCTGGAGGTGATCAAGCCTGAGAGCTCTTTGACAAGGGAAGGTGGACCTGAAAGAGGTCTCGTCTTTCTCCCCTCCCACTGCCCTCAAATCTGAGATCTCCTTTCATATGAGTTTTCTGTCTCTGGACGGTTCTGAACCCTTTACCTCTGGCCCTGAACTACAGGCTGGGAGATGCTAAAGTGGGGTTATTTTCCAGGCTGTAGCAGGTACCTTATTGTGTCACTCGACTGTTTTACTTCCTTGCATAACTGCATCTTCTTGTCTTAAAGCAAAAGCAATCATGCCATCTCCTAACCAGTAGGGGACCATCAGCTACTTGTTCATAATTCTTAGGCCTCTCTTTTCAACTTGTGCCCAGACTTCCAAGGCCTTCACTGTTATCCCGTGCTTCAACTTCACATCACCACAGGAGACACCTGGTACCAAGTTCCAGTTCACACAGCAAGCTCTCACAGCAAGGTGGCAACAAGCCCAGACTGGGGCTTCTGTAATTACCACAAGGCACAGTTAGCATAAGGCACAGCATAAGACATACGTCCTGCTACTAGCAACATTATCTGTACTGGGACACTGTATACAAAAGTTGGTTACCAGTTATGCTATATTAGTGCGATTATGTTTCAGTTCAAAGCAAGCTAATACTAATTAAACCCTTCTTAGCCTTTTCCGACTTTACAGCGCTTGGGCTTCACTGTCACAGTTGAACCGTGGAAAGCCATCAGGTCCGATCCTGCAGCTTTCTGTGGTCTCCATGGGAGCAGTGGGTGATTCTGCAGAGAAACTGCCCATTGTTTGTTCAGAATTAAACCCTTATGCCTATTAGCAGGAGTAGAAAGGGCAATGTTTGTGGAGCATACGTTTCACTTTAAAAAGTACAAGCTCCCAGCAGTCTTGCTGACATTATCCCAACTAATAAGCAAATGGGCTTTGGGACAGCAGTTGACTCCATCAAACCTGCACTCCAGGGAGTGCATTAGAAATAGGAAGGGCCATGTTAGACAACGTATGAAACAGGCACTGTTTGTGCTGATGCAATTTTCTTTTTTGTGCAAATCCAAATTGTTTTCAAATATACTTACCTCTTACTATTACCAAATAAAAACAATTTACTTTGGAGCACAAGAATTTCGTTGAGAAGAAACATTTAAGCAATTTTAGTCTTCCCAGCTCTTTAAATCCCTGCTTAACGACAGCACTGGTTGCTATTGTGCTTGCTCATTTGTTTTCTAGTTCAAGGATTGTGCAATCATTAGTCTAAAGCTTTTTCCACTATGAATTAATCCCTGTTCCAGGGAAATGGCACTGACTCATTTCTCACTCACTGAAGATGAAGTGACAAGTTTCTCTCTCGCTCTCTCAGGCCCCAGTGAGCCAGGCAGGTTAGGAGAGCTGTTCTGGTGCCTCTTCTTGCCGTAATGCATCTGGGAGAACAGGCAGGGATGCAGGATTAAGCTTTTTCACATACTTCACATGTAAGAAGCTACACATTAACCACTGTGGGTGCACTCTTGGAATGCCTTTGTGGGTCTGAAAGGGTATTTAAAGCCTTCTGTGTAATGCTGAATATGTACGGAATGAATTAAATTGATGTAAATCAACACTGATCTAAGTTACTGAATCACTACTCACGTAAGCAATTCCACCAGTGATGTGAAGTGTGTAGAGCATCAAATAACAGAAAATATTTACGTCTACATCTGGCTCCCACCTAAAAAGATGCCCTGTTCAGTTTATTCATGCAAGCTACTGTCTTCCAGGAAGAATTTTGCATCACCACATGGTTCAAAAGTTAGAAAAACTATCAATAATTACGAGAAGATTTTAGATTCTGAATTATGCGGTGTACATGTTTTGTCTGTGAAAACTTCCCTAGAGCAACATGAAAAAAGTTTTGCCTCTGTGTTACTTATGATGTCCTACGTTGCTAACAGGGAAATAAGGAAATTGGATAAATTCAGCTTCTGATGATTTCCTCTGTTATATTTTGTTTTACACAACAATAGGAAGAGATGCATCAAAGCAGAAAGAATAAAGCTGCAATATTTACATAATTTTATGTTAGATATTGAGTTCCACTAACTGTAGGGAACAGTGGAAACAACTTGAAGTTGTATCAGACTCTGCGTTCCTTTGAAGCATCTCAGACTTCATCATCTAGTGTCTGTCTTCAACTATAGAAGCTGATTTCTTGAGATTTGCATTTCAGTATAATAAACTCATGTAAATCTTGCTCAGAGTTTTTGTAGTCTTAAAAGAGATTTCATGATGGCTGACAAACCAAAGAATTTCTTTTCTTCATGCAGCTGAGGTCTGAAGCACTGACATCTGCCTGATTTTCTAGCACATTGGCTCTCCAACGCAGTACCATGAGTCCCTTCAGTAGTGTGCAGAATTTACATTATGAACTTGCAAGGACTGTTCTAGAAGGTGGTAACACAGAAAAGACAGACTCCTCCAAGAAGCAGAAGAGAACAGAGAAGGCCTGAGACTCATGGCCATCCTCAAAGTGAGATATCAATGCTGAGTGCCATCTCATACCTCCTCTTTTCTGATCTTCCTTCGTAACAGCAATCAGTCTCAATTTTTGACAATCCAGATGTTGTGTGCCCCGCTCATAAATCAAAATATTAAAGAAACCAATCCCAAAAATCATCTTTGAGGAACTCCACTAGTAAAATCCCTCAAGGATAATTCTTACTCTCTTAGCTTTACATATTGTCCTCTCGCACTTAGTCCATTCATCACCCACCTTATAATTTCTGCTTTAATCTCCAATTTTTCTATTTAATTAATAATTTCCACGGTGCTATATCACTTCTTTTACATAGTCAATAGTTACCTTTTTCAAATAAAGATACTGGGCTGATGAGGTACAATGTGCCTTTGGTAAATCCATGGAGCATTTTAACCCATTTCCCACTCACTTCCATATCTTTGATAATTCTTTTCATCAAAGTATGTTCTAAGGTCTGTATATACTTGATGTCAGATTAAAAAGATAGAAGATACCTAATTAACAAGCAAAAAAGGCAAACTCTAGCTTGAATTTCTATCTCAGGTAAGAGGAGAAAAAGAATCTTATGGAAGTCTTAAGAACCAAAAAGACGGTAGGTGGAAATGACAAGTCTGTATAGAATGCAAAAAAGGGCTGATTGTGAAAGAAATTGATGATTAAAGAATCCAGGGAGTGCAAGGATAAAGGAAGTGAAAAAAGGAAAATATGGGGTTTCTGAGTAATGAGGATGAGCACAAAGTAGATAATCTTCACATGACTCCACAATAACTTCTTTACCTGAACATATAGTTACAAAGTTGAGCTTGGAAGCAAATTCAGGTTGTCTAACGGGAAAGAGAAGAAAACAGAAATTACCAAACCTGAGGTGGAAACATATTTCAGCATTTGCTTGATGGATTTTTAACTATATAAACAGGGCCATCTTTATCCCAGCATGCTGAAGGAGCATGAAACTACTAGTCTGACAGCAGGGACTGGGCAGAGATACTAACTTACCAATGGAAAATAACAAATTTAGTTCTTATCGGCAAAAAAAGTGGCAGGAGGATGTCCAAGAGAAAGGGTAACAACAGGCCTCATCAGAGATGTGCAGCCAGCACTACCATGCTAACTTCCGTGGAAAATGGCTGCTCAGGATTGGTGCTGGCCGCAAAAACATGTAACCCCCATCAGCAACTTGGTACTGGGATCTGGTGTCCTTTGGCCAATCCCAACACGGTCTATAAAGCTCTTGAACTTTGATCTTGAAGATGATGCTGGAGCCTTCCTCACCTCTTAACAAGCTGTGATGGCAGTGAAGTTGCTGTCTGCACCTATACGAAACCTCATTAGCAAGGGCAACTTCCTGAGCTTGAGCTGGAACCCAACAAAACGCCAGGTAAAGTAACCTTTCTGCACCATATCTCCAAGGAAGAGTGATGGGGAACTGAACCTGTTAGACTCAGATCATTTGTTCTGAGGGTTTGCTGTCTGTGATTCATCTGAAGATGTTCGCCTCCCACCTCTTCCCTCCTCAGTGCCACAGCTTGCAGGCCCATTAGCTGTGTTGAAATAGCTGTTTGCAGAGCAGCTCTAACAGTGATCACTGAAACAAGTGGGCTGCATTGCTACTGAGAGCAATGCAAAAATCCTGGAGACTCAAAGAAAGCACATAGTAGGGGCCAAATGCAGAAG
Source organism: Vanellus vanellus (assembly GCF_965231255.1). NCBI lineage: Eukaryota > Metazoa > Chordata > Aves > Charadriiformes > Charadriidae > Vanellus > Vanellus vanellus. Next base: position 207,456,451 of record NC_138905.1, on the reverse strand, counting down.
CATACTGGGAGGGAAACTCCCTAAGAGCCACCCCTTCTCCTCAGTTTGCTGAGGCATTATCCTTGGAGAATCAGCAGTAAGAGACAGGATGAAAACCAGGACTCCCTCTCTCTCTGGGGACTCCCCATCCCACCAGGCCTGGAAGTCAAGCTTCCTCTTGTTTGTTCTGTCTGTCTCTGGCCCCTTGAATCTTTCCTTCTCTGAACAGTGGCCCAGCCATGTCAGATCATGAGACTTTGCCAAAGGAATGAAGGGTATGCAGCAGCAGGGCTAGACATCCCACAGGGTGACTCAGGAGTTCATCAGAACATTGTTCTACACAGTGACCTTATGACGAATGTGAATAGATAATAGCAGGAGATAGTGTACATCCACATGATCTTTACTGAGGGAATGGCTAATTAATGAGAACAATCATAGTAACAGATAGACATAAAAACCGTAATAGCAATTATATTGTTATCTTAACAGATGCTGGATTTGTATCATTGGTGCACACATACACTAAGAGGTTACTTCTAATTCCTTTGTGTGCAGTTGATTTTTACACTATGTCAGTATTATTCAAACATTTACACTAGAGATTTTTCCCACAGCAAGCCTCCATTTCCTGTCTGAAATCCAGTGACCTTAAATACTGAGAAACTCTTTAAATAGCTTGTGGTGGGTGACACAAGCTCATGTTTTTATTTTAATGAGAAAAGAAGCATATCTAATGAGGACCATCTACTCATGCAATATGAATCACTGGGGCAAAAATGTTCCAATTTACCAACAATACAAAACGAAGTGAGTCAGGTCTCATGTTAAGAAAGCAAATCCCTTTCTTATTGTGATGGAAAATGCCAAAATCTAACCTCAGTTTTCTTCATCCTCTCTCTGTTAGCTACTAGAGCTAATATACAGTACATACCAAGGTTTGGGGTTTTTTTATTTATTCTCATTGAAAAATCATTTATATTTTTCTAGCTTTCTTTCCTTTATACATAAAATTAACAATCATTTCTGCACTAGTGCCTACCCATAGCATTGAGTTCTCATATCTGATATTCTTACCAAACAAATGGAAAGGAGGGTCCCAATCTGCCAGTGAACCACACCAATCTTATGTTCATGTCTCTTCTTTGAAATTGGTCATGTGACATGAGTGTAAGATCACAATCAGATTCTCTCCTTTCACCTGCTGAAAGAGAAATAACAAGAGAAAATCACAGAAATGATCGACTCTATTCCCATCACTAGGTGTGCGTTATGGAGGCAAATGGTGCCACCATAACATGTGGAAAGTGAGAAAATGCTACAAAACTGTCTTTTCACTAGTGAATTCAGCAGTGCAATCTCTGGCCTGATTCTCTACTGCTCAAACAATGATGAAATCCTAACATTACAGACTTTTTTACAAAAATACCCGCGGCCAGGCAAACCAACCACCTATATTATCCCCCCCATGCACCCACTGGTATCAGACACTGGGCTGAAATCTCAGTAGAGATACAGAGTGATGGCAAAATGGGACAGGCACATGTTAAATTATGCTGCAGTTTGCCTGAAGAGGACCATTGCGCCCACAAGAGTCAGAGAGAATAGGAAGTAAGTCATTCAGTCAAACACAAAATGATAGCCCTAAGTTTGGCTGTGGTTAAGGTACACCAAAGCGCCAACAAGGGAGGGATGCTATGGCCAGAAAAAGGTAAAATGTGCTGTGTGTAGTAAAACCATAGCAAAATTCCTCACAACCCTCCTGCACCCACCCCGTCCCTCTCTCTCATTCCTTCCAGGGCCTTCTCCCTTTCTTCATGTTTGACATATCATCCTCTTAGGGAAAATTCCTGTCTGGCTCTTTGGCCTCAGAATCGGTGTCACTATTATGTGGCTCACTCGGCTTTCGTTTTACACCCTTTTCTCCTCCTCTGGGTAGAGCTGTCCACCCCGGCAGACGTTGCCAATGCTTCACCTTTGTGCCTGCCCGAGGCCTGCCCTGGCTGGACGGGTCTCCTGACCGGCCTTCTCATCCCATGCTTTATTGGCAAGTCCGTACATTCAAATGATTCAATTCTCTCATTCTCCACTTTTTATTTTACTCAAAGGGCAAGATTCTTTTTCTGTTTTCTGTCAAAAGTCTGTTAAATGATGACAGTGTATCAGATGGAAAGGGGCCATGTCAGCCCCAACGGGTATGAGTCTGCAGTGCCTTACGTAGGCCTGTCCTACTAATGCCATAGACATTAGACATCACAACAAGGCTTAATGCACTGGTATCACACTTAACTCCTATGTAGTTTGTTAGTTCTTCTAAGCAACCCATCCTGTTCTGCAATGTTGGTGTGCAGCTCTTTGTTTTACACACCCAGTATTTAATTACTGTTTTGCCAGTCTTCTTCCCCTTTCTTCTCTCTCTGTCCTCTGAAAATTTTTAAACCCATTGGTCAACTTCAGTCAAATTCAACACCAGGAGGAATCTCACAGGATAACAAGTTTAAGCAGCCAGGAGATAAATTGTATTAAAACTCCCACTTCTGTAAGAAAAAGTTCTAATCAAAACTTACTTGAAAATTTTAAGACTTATTAGAGCTTACTATAATTCCCATATCCCTCTGTTGAGGGAATGGCTACAGGCTCAGTCCCTCTTACAAATCTGAGGACTCACACAGGAGCTCAGCCTCCAAGCCCAATTTTGCATCAGTTCCAGCTTTCATGGAAGGACTTTTTTGTTTCAATCTAAGCGTATAAACCAGAATCTGCAAGTAAGCTGAATAAGGAACCTGGGTCCAAGGAAGTTGAGTCTCCTGTTCTTTGGGACAAAATTAGGTCTGATGATCCAGTGATAAAGGCATGACAGTGAATCTGGAAAACAAAACTCCCGAGTCCTTATTGTTACCAAAAGTTTCTTATGAGATGGTCGGTAAAGGCCATAGTTAAACAGCTTCAATTCCCCACAACTAATTTTCTAGTGGTTTGGCTCTAGCTGGCTTGATGGCCTTCACGTACACCCAATAGATGATACTAAGATCAGAGATCTAAGTTAAACCTTCTAATTCCCCGTGTTTGGGTTTTGTGCAGTTCAACTACCCAATTGGTAAATTGTAGACAACAGCATTCCTCTGTTTTACAGGTAAGAAAGAACGTATTAAAAACTGCAAGCGAGGAGGGCCATATAAATACCTATAAAACACAAGTAGTATTCCCAATACTAACATTGACTTAGTAGTTTGATTCACTGTTTTGTTCTTCTGCATTAAAATCTCCCACCCTTCCCCAAGAAGGAAAAATGCAGCATTTAAAAATTAATATTAGATACCAAGTGCTAATATGTTTGTTGTTGTAACATCAGTATTTTTCTATTTGTGATGGAAATACTATCAACTTGCTATATTTTATCTGTATAGTATAGCCTCTGTGTTTGCATGTATATATATATCACACATGTACAGATATATAGTGCTAAGATTTCTGTCTTCAAGACACAAAGCAATGTGACTTAAGAGTTTACTCAGTTTAAATTCACTGGTAGTGTAGTCTTAAGGAATAAAAAGATGTGGATATAAATAAATTAAAGATGTCCTTCTGGAGCAATAGTTTCTTAAAAAACTGAATTACCGTCCAATATTCACTCAGGAGGAATCAAAGACATCTGTTAAGAATGACTATTTTTGTGTTGCTTCCAGCCTTATGCGTTGCTACTGTTCTGGGTGGAAACAAGAGAAAGCATGATACTTGTATAAATCATAAAGTAATTAACTGTAAATCAGAGTATGTACTATTACGCAGAGTTAGAATTTACCCAGTTTGCTGAGTATCAGTCTTCATAAAACTACACTATTGCTACTCTTGTCAGGAAGTGAAAGCAAAGAATAATGCTCTGTAGTACTAATTCAGTACACTCAGGAACTACTTAGCAAGAAATGGGGCCTCATTAAGGCATTGACCAAATTTGTAAGTGCAGTTTTTCATAATTATGATGAAATAGGATAGCGGTCAATCCAATATTGTTGATTGGTTAAGTAAAATTTATAGAAGTGTGAGATCACCCGAGTTACTCAAGAGAAGTATTTAGAACATGAATCTGATGAAGGTGACCTTGTAAAAGTTAAAAGCAAGTAAACAGAAGGGTGAACACAACGGATATTGTTGGAGAGAAAATCAAATTTTATCAGAGCACAAAAAAAAACCTCAGGACATTACCAGCAATCAAATCCTACAACTTCCAGAGGTCCAGTAAATCTTCTGTAAACCTTTGGCAGCTTAGCCAGTAACACTAAGAACACCAAGAGTTGATCTTTCCTCCCCATTTTTTTAAGATTTAAAAACACCTCTTTTTTAACCTCCTTTTGCAGTGAGAGTAAGTAAGCAAAGGATATGAACCCCTAAGTATTATTAATTCTTTTTTCTTATTCACACCACAGGAAGACTGTGGCAGCAACACTAGGAACTATGGACTTAAATCGCTGTAAAACCAACAAAGTTGAGAATCATGCCCTGTGCATTTCCATGGGGCACATTACCAAACCATTACAATAGGACATCTATACAGCATAGGGTTCCCTCAGATGTTTCCTCCACCTAGTTCACAGTACAATGTTAGGCAGGCAAAAGCTGGATATGCCCAGTTTATTTTCATGGAGATTCTACTTAAAGCCCTCTCATTGAACATCTTATTGATCTAAATGTGCTACTGATGTATTTACTGGTGAGTGGGTCCATGAACTAGCTTAGATTCTTACGCAAGGAACTGGTGTTTCATTTTCAGTTGGGCCACTTCAGCTGACCAAACACCAAATTCAAGTTTACATGTATGCTTCTCGCTGTTCTTCCTTTAAGTAAGTTACCAGCTGAATGGAATCACTCATACAGGAAGCAACCAAAAGCAACCAAAAGCTAAATATTGTCTGTCCCCACTGAATATCATCTATATTGTCCCATTCTGCAGCAACAGAAAAGTAGTCAAATAATGTAGCAAGTTGTTTGCAAAACTGTTTGTATGGCACGGTCCACACAGAGTTAATAATCAAGGATCTGACAAAGGTCTGTGCTCCTGTTGTAGGTAGTAACGATGAGAGGCCCTAAGGAACTTGGAGCCACAAGAAGCTGGACAGCCACTGTCTCTGGATGTGCCTCACAGTGTTCCTGAATGGTCTTGCCCATGTTTAGTGATGCTTATTACTGACTACAGCAACTTGGGTTGATTTGATGATAGAAAGCAGTGTCTCACCCTGCACAGAGAGCGGAAGGGGTAAAGGATTGCATCCCAGCATAATTTACTGCAGGGATAGACTGAACTGAACATTATTAAAGCAACCAGTCAGCAGCATCATTCCTAGACTGAATGCCTGTGGATTTGCAGTCCATCTGTGTTACACATAGTTATCATGAGGCTGAAGCAGTTTATGTTAATTGTTTATGTTTAGATTAAGTTAAACAGCCTTCTACTGCATTCCTTCTCTGTCTCTCCTTACAAAGAACATCTTATATGGGTGAAATTTTAAATGAAGTTTCTTTCTTCTGTGACTACCACGTCCCAGCTCATCTTATGACTGTACTCATTCCTGGCATTTGTTTGGAAGCAGCATGGCAGCCACAGCCTAAATGCAGAACTTGGCTCAGGACTTTGTGTTCCTTGCAGAAATCCCCTTACTGTTCAACATTTTTGTTGCAAATACTATCTTCAATGAAGCAGGATCCAGTATGAATAAATAATGCGTCATAAATTTCTTCGGGATATTTACAATCATCTCTCCCATTCTTTCTCATTTTTCTTTGTTTATTTCTCCAGAGTGTCACCCCACTCACCTCTCCCTACTTGTTTAGTCTGGTTTCTATTGTCTTGATTTACCATACTTCTGGATTTTTTGTGTGGGAATTGTGTTCACCTACTTTTTCAGGCACACAGACCTACACCGTCCTCAACTGGAGAATCACAGTCATTATTATTATGACTGCCATACACAGCAGATATTCAAAGCAGGAGCCATCTCTTGGGTGACCGAGTTCAAGCTGAAACAGAAGCTTTAATGAAATCCAGAATGTTGCCTCTGGGTACATCATGAAACTTAATCATGCACCTAGTGGAAAATATAAGCTTGACCCCTCTCAGCCTGGAGAGCGCAGCCTACTTTCTGGAGCTTTCCAATCACTTCTTCCATCCTGCAAAAAGTATCTGCCATTCAGAAAACAAAGTGTGAGCTAGTTGTCTGCAGTTCAGAAGGTAATTAAAGTACCCAAATCAGCGATAGGGTTTCAACTTGTGTCTCTCAGTCAGCCCCAGAGAAGGAGAAATACTCAAGTCCTCCCCCTTTCCACCTCAACAACCCTTCCTCCTGCCTGCTCTGGATTTGCTCTAGAGAGGGGACACCCTCTCTAAATGCACAGGAGGGAGACGGCACCAAGGCAGGGCCAGGGATGTGTAGTGAGATCCCTTCCTGTTCCTAAGAGCTTGTCTCATGCGCTGCAGATGCCGAGTGTGGAAAGGTAAAGCTGGTCTCAGAGATCAGCTCAATGATTCGTCTAAAAGACTGATTTATTCTGAATCTGCCTCTGAATGCCAGTTTGATTATGCATAACTAACTTAAGACAAGATTTTCATGAGGTGTAACTAAACTGCATGTTTGTTGTTTTCTGGATACCTGACAAGCAGCCCCAGGGTCTATTCTTCTGCAGCACTGTTTCCATCTGTGTTATATGTTACAAAGTATTCTGAAAAAACTTCGTATTTAGCAGACATCTCCGTGTGCCTCAGTTCCCAAGATGTGCAATGGGGATAAAAACAGTCCTTCATCTAACAGCATTTTTGTGAAATTAAATTTGTATGTTAGAAAGTTTTACATTGCATATTATGATTGCCATGGAAACACCACAAGGAAATTATTAGTTTTACTTTCAGAGAGGCATATAATAAATGAAGGACAAGGCCATAGCTTGAACAATGAATACAAAACAACATACTGGCCAGTGTTACACAGTCTGTCCATCCTGTGCACTGAATGAGGCCGTGTACCTCTGCACAGAGAATACGTGATCATGTCATGAAACATTTAGTCATGCACACATGTATTTTCACGTGTTTTGCTCTGTAATTTTCCCACTCTTTGATCATTCAATAAAAATATTTATTTATATACACACTCATGCATAACTATATAGAGAAGTGTGTACCTACATATATACACACACACAGAGGCACGTCTCTGTTTATACCTATATGTAGGAACACTTCACAAAATCTTTGCATTAATGACTTTTAACATTAAAAACGACCTCCTCTTTTCCCTGTCCTATAACATTGCTATTAGTATATCAAAAGCTTCCTCTGCTGGAGATCCTGTACAGGCAGTGGCACTTCTGGTTTTTGCATCAGCACTGCTTCTTTTCAGGCGAGTTCTGAAAGCATTTATTTTACTTTTTCCTATAATATTTAATAGTCAAATGGTGAGAAACGAACCTCATGATTTTGCTCTTTAATGATACATACCACATTGAGATAACTTTTTATTAAAGCGCTGTTGAAAACAATGGTGAATTATATGTATTTGTGTACCGATTTTTAAATGCAATAAAAATTAATTCAATTTTTTAATGTCTTTGCTTCAGGGACCTGCTGCTTTTAAGTTTCACCATTGCTTCTGTTGATGTTGCATTACTTGTTTGAGTTAGGAATGACTCACATAAGGTACAGGTATCTTCAAGTTATCATTGGCATTTCAACAAACCAGCATTAGTTGGGAAGTCTTTAACAAGACCCTCTGTTCACATGATCCAACTGTCTGGGGGGTTCTGGGATTTGATGACTGGTTTTGTTTGGTAAATGAGTAAACATACAAAAGCTTTTATTCACAGCAGGCATAAATCTGGGGGATGGGGCAGAACAATCCCTCAGTGGAAAAAAGTAGCAGTAATATTTTCCTAGCCTCAATAATTTTCAAAATGGCAACTTGTTTATCGTACACTATGAAAAAGTGGAACAGGATATCATTTAACTTGGAGTCTGTATAACTGACACTACTGTACTGCTTAACCATCTTCATGGCAATGCGTCCTTGCTAGCTAAGCTTTGTTTACAAAGACAAAATTTGGTTCTGTCTTTTCTGAAGCTCTGTGAAAACTTCAGTTTAGAAATCAAAACAACATCCTGCATCTACCAAACCACAGCTAGAAAAAAATACATCTCCTGCCTTTTTCCATGCCTGCACTGGAATCCTCTCCATGTTTGCAAGACATTCAACCTTACTGACCTCACCTTCTTAATTCTTCAAGAATGGTGCTGCCCATAGTCTAGTATCCAGTTCTGCCTCATCCTCCAACTCCGGCCATCTCTACTTTCTGCTCAGTCCTCTCCTCGACTTCCTCTGCACCTTTTCCTGTCCTTTGTACCTGTTTTCTGCCAACACATGGAACAGATTCCTAGCCCCTCTCCATTAGGTAACTTTCTGTTTCTCCATATTAGTTTCTTAAAAATTCACTGTCTTGCCTTCGTGGCTCTCCTTGGACTCCCAGGTTTGTGATAAGACCCTTATGATGGTCTGATTTCTATCTGTTCAAATGAGATCACGATCAGCTCAGAACAGGAACTTCTCTGTGATGACATTAATCCCAAAGCAGACATCTTCCAGAATTAGCCAGTTTCTGGGCTAGTCACTCTGAGAGGATACAGGAGAGTACCTGAGTATTGAGAGTGGGGTCAGGTCAACAATCTTGGAAGGAAAAGCTTACCTTACCTTACGGACATAAATATACACATTTCTCCTGCAACTTTTTACTCCAGACACCACTTCCATGCTCTCCCTTGAGCAGGGACTGGCTTTGAGGGTCAGGCTGAGATCAGAGATTAACTAGAAAGACTCAGCATGAGAGCAAAGGTGAGAGGCAGAGCTAGCTACAAGCAGGAGATGACTCTCCTGATGTGGATCAGATGGTTTCAACATTTGGCAGAGCACTGCAGTGACAGAGAGATAAAGAGGGCTCCTCCTGAAGCAGAGATGTGCTAGTTATCCAGTGAACACATTTAGTTTCACGTCATTTTATGGGCGTATGCTTGGCCAAAGACAAATATGACATATGTGACAAAGCAGGGTTCCCTGACCCTGTCTGAATCAACAAATCACCATCAGTTTTCCTTCCTTTTCCCCTCCAGATACCTCCATGCCAAGTTCTAGCAAACCTTACCCTGCCCTGAGTCAGCCTCTCCTCCCCAAATCCTCTTCCACAGGAAATGCTGGGGCTGGAAGCCACGTGGGGACAAATTAATTTGGAAAACAACTGCAAAGTCAGCATTTCAGAGTATCTGGGTGTGGAAGGGAAGCTATTTCTGCAGCAGAGGGTGGGAAGGCACAGAGGAGCACTGACCCCCTGAGCCCCCGGCCTTGGTGCAGCAGTAGAGCAGGAGCCCACAGTGCTTGAGCTTGGCATGGGGCAGAGGGGCCACACACAAGGAGATGGGCTTTCATTCGGTCTCAGCACTCAGCCAATTGCTCCTGTGGTACGGCTAATTTCCCTGGAGCAGAAGAGGTGCTGCAGCACCTGTCCGCTACTGCTGTGCTTTTGCCACCTCTCAAATAACTGCCAGCTCCTGCTCACATGCCAGAGGAGATTTTCAGATCTCCTGTGGGGTCCCAGACCTCAGGTCACACTGAGCTTCTGAAGAGCAACTGAAAAATCCAGCTGAAAAACTAGCACATAAACAGAAACCGGCACAGCAAGCATTTCCAACAGCTTCTAAAAATGGCATTTTTAAATAAAAAACTGTTGGTCAGAAAAATTTCTGACCAGCTCCACTAAATTTACTTATTTACGTTTCCCCAGCTGTAAAAGAGATTTTTTTTTTAATTTGTCTAAGAACAATGTACAGAGGTTCAGCTAACAAATCAACACCTTAAAATGCTTTCAGTATTTCTGGAGAAAATCATTGCATAGGTGTGCAAAAAAGGAAACATCCTGCTGCCTCAAGAATTCAATCAATTCATTACACTTACAGCTGTAAAAACACAAATGATGGATATTTGGAAGGACTGCTTTCAAAAACTTGCATAATATTTTTGGTGTTTTCTTTATATCTGAGGAACTTGGAATTTTCTGAAGATCAGCCTCTTCAAAAAAAGACTTACATTTACAAATATACCTGGTCCAAATGGAACAGCTGAGGTCTGCCTATCTAGCAACATGAATAATCACGTATTTCTACAGCAGACCTGGTTCCAGAATAACACTGACTATTATGAACTACAGAAAAACATACTCCCAGTTAAAAAGTTTTTTGAAGGTTTTCTTTCAAAAAAAACCCCCATTTCCTAACCTAAGATGACATGTTTCAGTGCACTGCAAGGCTCTCTACTTTCCCATTCAGGATGCACAACTTTTTCTTTTCTTCTCTCTTTCTCAAGAGGGTTTTTAGAAGGACATCTGCACTGCACTTCTTCACTCGTCCATAATTACAAGTCTTCAGGAGTGTCCTGTGAGATGAGAGCTTTAAACTAAGAGCAACAAGGAAGAGAGATGACAAACCACTACCAAGTGAGGGCATGGTGGCCTGCCTTGGCAAGCAAAGGGGGCAGGTTGACATGGACAAGAGAGACCTTATAATTGGCAAAAGAGGGCTGAAGGGGCCCCACCTTAAGGGTATGTACACAAATACAGAAGTGGTGAGAGGACAGGATGATGGGGGAAGCTCTCACACCCTTTCTGGGAAATCAAGAAGAGTTGGCACTTCTCCAAAATGCATGGATTTACAAAGGGGAAACTATGCTTGACCAAGCTAGTAGCCTTCTACAAGGAGATGACTGGTTCAGTGGATGAAGGAAGAGCCATGGATGTTTTTTATCTTGACTTCAGCAAGGCTTTGGACAATTTTTCCCATCACTGCCTCCTTCAAGACAAGCTGAGGAATTACAGATAAACGGGCGACAGTAAGGTGGATTGAAAGTTGGCTGACCTGCCAGACTCACAAGGCTGTCAACAACTTCGTCCTGGATCTACTGAACACGTATAGTGGTATTACACATACATACATTGTAGTCATACAGTATACAATAAACACATATATTATACACACACATGCAGATGTGGAAAGTCCTGTCCTTCCAATGCAGAAACAAATAAGCATCTGGGAGAAAATGCAGCTGGCTCCAGGTAAACCCCATAGGTGTATCACAGGAGGATGGCAAAATAAGTTCTAGCATTATTAACTGGAGAGGTAAAACAGCATTTATGACATCAAAGCATTCTAAATCAACAGGATTCATTAATTTGCATCCACATATAATAAAGTTTTGATGAGGAGAAATATGACTTACTGGTATTAAATTGTAATACATCTTGAAATATGAGGGGACTAAAGGTCTGCAAAAGTTGTACCAATACTAAAAAAAGGCAAGCAGGTTGTCTGACAGAATTAGATGACAGTTTGCCTGATGTTAATCCCAGGCAAAAAAATAGCAAGTTCTACAAGGGGTCTGATTAATACGGAAGAACAAGAATAGCAAAATACCAGTCTGCATGGCTTTAAAGGAACAAGATCTCATCAAATGAACTAGATTTTCTTTCACAATCAGACTATGAACCTGATTTACACAGACAGAAGCAAAAATATAAGAGTTTATAAGGCATCCACTTTGCTACTATTCAATATTGCTAAATAAAAACTAGTACTCTAACTTGTCAATTAAATGGAGTCCAGCTAAAAAGTGGGTGCAAAATCTGCTGGCTGATAACTGAAGAACCATTTCCAAATGTACATATTTCTGTAAAGCTTCCTCAGTGGTTGACATTGATTCACAGATGTTCTTCATACCCAGTGAGAGGACAAGCATGACTTCAATAGACTGTGGATCAATACACAGTGCATTTCCTGGGCATATACTGTCCTTTCTTGCCCCGCTTCTTTAACACACCGGTCACCGATGTCTGCAGCTGTACTCATTGGCTGCAGTTCCTTAGCAGGCCATGTCAAAGTACCCTAAGAGAGAGCCTGTCACAGTGTCACTCTGACTGACACACAGTCACAGATTACTCAAATACTTGGCAGGTCAAAAGAAATCTGATGACAAAATGCCTTCATCCACTTCTTCCAGGAGATGAAGACATAAACCAGCGAAGAGACGTCTCATAAATACAGAAGTTGTTTGGGTATAACATATTAATTCTTCTCTGCTTCTAAATCATAGGAAAGCAAATATAAGAAAATAGAGTTGGTTATGTCAGAGTTGATAGGAGTTTCTGAAAACAACTTTGGGTTCATGTTTGAAGAAACTATTAGAAGTGTTACATCAGCATGACTGAAACAACATCTCCTCTGCACTGGCTACACAAGTTCATGATTGTTTAAGCAACAGCTTACAGACAGCTGTTCTGCTACCAAAGGGGCAACATTATCAAGGTATCTTAAACCATGACAGAACCATACAGTGTGCCATAGACAGTGGACACCAGCGTGTTTTGCACAGTATTCATTGGCCTTTGAGAAAAGAAATGCCCCAAATTAGTCACTCCACTGCATATAGTGCCATCATTTTACTGAAAGTTCCCCATGCATGGAGAATCCATCCCAACCCAGTAGCTCCTAGTAGGTAAATCCCACCAGGAGCACAGAAAGCACCAGCTGATGCACCAGCCAGCCCCCAAATCTGGTTTGTGACGGTGGATGAAGGTTCAGGGTGGCAGAGGAAGAGGTGTTCATCGCCGTTGCACCGTATCCAGCTGTACACACAGCCACAGCACTCAGCACGGCCGGTGTGGGGTGCTCCAGTGCATTCCTGAAAAAATCCAGATGCAGCTATGAAGTTATTTAAAGAAAATACACAAGGTCTGCAACAGGGCTTTGGGCAGCGAGCAGTGTTTTCCTTCCGTCACCCCACCAACGCATTCATCCACAGGTCTCTCTCCCTCTCTGCCCTGGTGCCAGCCTGCAGCTGCCAAACAAAACCCCCCGCCCAAAAACCTCCCACCCGCTCACCCAGTCCACCCTGCACCAAGTCGGGCCAGCAAGGCCTGGGTCTGCCATGCAACATGGCTTAGGCACAGCACCAGTGAGTACCACACGCTTGTCTGTAAGCCTCAGGTGCCCCTCTAAGATGCTGCAGCCCTGAGTACCCTGCCTACACAAAGCCCCAGCACAGTGGGGTGCCTCCAACCTGACAGCAGGGAGCCAGCCAAGGGAACCCTGCAAGGGAGGGCACGGCTTAAACCTGCGCCTCCCAGCTCTCCTTGTGATCCTGAAGGCACTTCCCCATCCTGAGTTTGCACTCAGGAGTGTTTTTCCCAGGAGGCCTCCGAGTGGGATCCTGGGGTGACAGGTAGCTTCTGCTCAATTTGGGGTCGTTTCTATGGTAGCTAATTTAAGTTCCTCTTCAGTTCATGTTTTTGTTTTCGGGATGCCACACTTAACTTTTGCCACTTAACTTTTGCCAGGCACTGTGGAGCAAGCCTAAAGCAGACTCTGATATCCCTCCTTCATATCCCTGTCTTAGAGAGATTCCTTACAAGGAAGAGTCCAAATTCCACAGAATTTTTTCCCATAACTCTAATCAGGAATGGTATATATTTGGCTCGAGGTAGTGATGCATATTTATGAGCTTTCCTCACTCCTGGCTGACTTCTAAAAAAGTCAAATCCAGAATTTGAGCATTTCCTTTTCTGATGTAATTTGAGAAAGCAAGTTTGTAAATAATTGGACTATATCTGCTGTTGATGACATTAACTGCATGTGCTAGCGTATTCATACATACAATGACTGTCTTCAGTAACTCTGTAAGTAGTGATGTCGGAAAAGACAGAGGTTTTATAACGAACAGCATCAACTAGTCAGTAAAACTGTATTTGATTGTCTCTGAATTACCTGTGAGATTTTCCTATGCTTTTAAATGTTCTTTCATTACAGCCCAGAAAATAAATTAACCCGAGGCTTTCTCCCAACAACACTTCAAAAGTTATCCACAAACTCACCAAATCAAAGTCTGTCATATACATTCTTCAAAGTTAACACAAACATACCGCCTTTCAGGTTTAAAGTTACTGTATAGTTACTTCTGTGAAGGACTTAATCACAGTTAATTCAATAGAGATATCACTTTATAACAAAGCTGAAGTACACTCTATAAAGACAACCCAGAGGAACACCTTGCACCAATATGTCTGGTACTAAATTTAATTAAAGATTTCAGCTCAAGATCTTTTGCCTTGATTGCCTAATCTTGGGTCCTAAACTGAGACTTCAGCTTCCAGAAAAACGCCAGACACTGATTCTGGTCAATATATAATTAACTCAACCTGCAGCTAGTTCAGGTAGGGGTGCCCAAGCTGCAGGAGGACCAAGGAGCCCTTGGAGGGTGCAGGTGCTCCCACCCTCTGGCCCCAGCAAGGCTCCAGCTGTGCAGAGGGAAGGTCCATTCCCAGGGCTCAGATAGGGAAAACCAGGGTGCACAAGTCCAGCTGTCCCCAGATTCCCAATATAGAAGTACCCAATGCAAAGCATCTTCCCAGGTACCTGCCTTCATCTGTCAGAGCACAGAGGACACCAGAAGGCTGGCTCTGCTTTACTGGTTGGGTTTAATCTCTTAATTTCACTCGGGTTTCTATTTCATTTTAGGAGATTGGGTCTGTAACTGCAATATGGCAAAAAGACTCAACAATTGTTTCACCACAAATTTACACCCCCTATTTTTTTGCCACAATGAAGACAAAGAGGAGAGCTTAGATCAATCAGAGAAATTAACAGCGAGCAGGACAGATTAAAATCTAAAAATATAAGTATTTTGTCTCAGGACAGTAACATTAAAAAATGATATTTAGAGATCTCTCCAAGGAATTTTTATATGTGTAAATCAAGGAGTTACATTCTCAATGCAGCTGGCTGCAGGCTTTGACTTTTATATGGCTAAATCACATTTGTCACAAAAATTAAACTGAGGCAACATAACTAAATTTCCACCTGCAGTTACAGCAAAATAAATACGAGACAAAGTTTTTTGAACTAGCTCTTTTTTACTATTTATCTGTCAGTTCCAATGCATTTCATATTCATATCCAGTTTTCTCAGTGGTATGGAAAACAAGTCCTGAGGCTGAAGCTATTTCTTTTATTCTCTTTAAAAATGTAACTTAAATTTAGGTATTAATACCCTATCAATCTGTACTCTGAGACTGTTCTCACCCACCTCCTCGGGCTTCAGATCTTAAAACTTTGCCCACAAACAATTATTTATTGCTGGGCCTGATGATGCTGCAGGCACTCCTCAGCCCACCACAGCAGAGGACAATCACTTTTGAGGTCAGAGATGGACACCACTTTGCAGAGCCTCCATCCCATGTCCCACGCCAGGTGTGCATCGGGGACGGACACTGATGAAAACAAAATAATTCAGTGGAGATGGTTTTATAAAACCTGTTTGCCTCATTGTGCTGCCTCTTTCTTTGACGGTCAGAATAAGTCTTGCATGGGAGTACAAACTAATGGAACCTCCACCTCAGGACAGCACAAAACGGCCATAAAGCTTCTCCATAATCACAGGGTAATGGGAAAGATGCTAAGAGGAATTAAGACAGGCTAACTGGGAACATTTCTGAGAAAACGTCTCGTTAAAAAAATATGTAGCACAGGAAAAAAATGGACTCAGCGGGGATTTTCACAGATAAAAATGTAAATTCAATTAGGTGGGGTTTTTTGATCCTTTCAGTTTTGTGTTTTCAATAGTATTTTTAAAACCTGTTATGGCTAAGAACAGACTGCTTTAACCTACTAAACTTACCCAGCCTATTCCCATGGATAACCTGAAAGCAGACCTCTCTCCAGCGCTTACAAACACTTCTAAAATTCTTCCTAAATATTCTGACCATAGTAATCTTTCATCTGAAGACAGTGAGATTATATTAAATGGGAGAACAGAATTAGGTTACTGATTTTTACTCCCTTCAGTTGGCTTATGGACTTTCCTTCACTTTGAAGTCCCCAAAACCTGCAGCTTCTCTGCCCTACGGAGGGGACCTTGATGGTCTGTAGGGGCAGCTTTGCATGTGGTGCAGGGCATGGATGTGAGAGAAACCTCTAAAGGAAAAGAAATGTATTGAGAAGAAAACAAAATCATAAAGATGTACAGATGATTAAATCCACAATGATTTTTAAAAGAGGAGTTCCATACTAATAAGGTTAAAAAGCCACCTCGTGTGTTTGGAGGTGGATTAAGCACAGCCTACTTCTACATGCCCATCGTTACCATCTGGCTCTGGACCAACCATGGGGAATTTTTCAGCTGGGAGGAAAATTCCTTCCACAAAGCCAGACCCAACAGCAAAGCCATCCCCAGACCCATGGCAGTTTGTCAGCAGCCGGCCAGGGCTCAGCAGCCCGATGTCTCGGAGACCACAGGTTGCAGTGCAGTTGTGGTCTCATTCTGTACCCACTCACGTCCTTCTGGAGCTTGGGCTGCCCAAGCCCACCAAGCCAGCACTGAGACAGCACAGTAGCAGCCTTGTGGGGCTCCACAGACTTCTGCGATGCCCATCTGCTCAGTCACATATGAGGAGCACAGAGGAAGATGTTTGCCCAAAAACAAAACTTTGACATTTTGTCCAAAAAGTGGAAAACCTGAAAATTTTGGCTGAAGACTTGGAGTCTACATTTTTTTTCACACAGCAGTTTTGATACATTTTTCCTGCCAGGCCTATTGATAAGCTAAGCTCCCATCCATTTGCTGTCATTAAAAATGTGACTGCTAATTTTAAATAATTTGAGCACTAACCTCAATGTCCAACAAGAGATGGTATTGTGTCCACCTACTGAAACTCCCAGTATTTTGTGCCTTATATGCCAGAGCCTTCCCATCACAGAACTGACAGCTTCCACCTAGCCCATGGAGTACCCTCTAACGGCAGTGCCAGCTTTCCTATTTCCAGTACCTCCTAGACCACTAAGCACCAGTATTTCACTGCACCAGTTCAGTATTCCCACCAAACTAAATGTTATTCTTCGTACATAGAGGCTATGCCACTGCAGAGGGGTTTATGCACACCATTGTTTCTAAAGCAGGCAGAGCATAAAGACAGCCCAGGAGGTGCTCTCTCTTATAAGACAGATCTCTGCTGAACACATATGAAACTCTGTAGTATTTGCTCATGCTCATTGCCATTCATAGAATCATAGAATAGTTTGGGTTGGAAAGGACCTTGAAGATCATCTAGTTCCAACCCCCCTGACATAGACAGGGACACCTCCCACTAGACCAGGTTGCTCAAAGTCCCATCCAGCCTGGCCTTAGACACCTCCAGGGATGGAGCTTCCACAACTTCTCTGGGCAACCTGTTCCAGTGTCTCACCATCCTCACAGTAAAGAATTTCTTCCTAGTATCTAATCTAAATATACCCTCTTCCGGTCTAAAGCCATTCTCCCTCATCCTATCACTACACTCCCTGATAAAGAGTCCCTCCCCATCTTTCCTGTAGGCCCCCTTTAGGTATTGGAAGGCTGTTATAAGGTCTCCCCAGAGCCTTCTCTTCTCCAGGCTAAACAACCCCAACTCTCAGCCTGTCCTCATAAGAGAGGTGCTCCAGCCCTATGATCATCTTCGTGGCCCTCCTCTGGACTCACTCCAACAGGTCCATGTGCTTCTTATATTGAGGGCCCCAGACTGGACGCAGTACTCCAGGTGGAGTCTCACAAGAAGGGAACAGAGGGGCAGAATCACCTCCCATGACCTGCTGGCCACACTTCTTTTGATGCAGCCCAGGATACAGTTGGCTTTCTGGGCTGCGATCACACATTGTCAACTCATGTTGAGCTTCTCATCAGCCAGCACCCCCAAGTCCTTCTCCTCAGGGCTGCTCTTGATCCATTCTCCACCCAGCTTGTATTGCCATGCTGTTATAAAATGTTCTGGTGAGCTGCTGGGTGTAAATCAGGTGCTGCCTTCCTTGAATTACCAGTCGGGATCACGCTGCTAAGCAAACTGCTTTATTTCACCTTGATGGTATCTGTACCTCACTGGGAATTAAAGTTATTTTTTTATATATACTCTCTGGCAAAAGCAGTGATTTGTACAATAGGTCACACCTGAAAATTTTTTTCAAACCCTCTAAATAAAAGCTGTGTTAGAATGATAAGCACTAATCAATCATTCATTTTCATTAGAATGAAGGAGTTATTTCTGCATCTGCCTTTTAATTATTAATTAAAAAGGACAGAAAGGAAGTGGAGACAAATTGTTTAAGCATCTAAAAAGATATTAGCAAAAGAATATAAAGCAAAATCTGAACAATTACATATCTGGATTCCTTCAAATATTTCACTAGAAAATAGAGTGTATTTTTTCTTCTGATTGTAATTTTCTAATAAGAAAAAAATTATTAAGATTGTAATATCTAATAGGCTTTGTATCAAAATATTCTTTTGTATTACTTGGCCCTTCTCAGCTTTTGTACTCTGGTCTGCCGAATTCTGTTCTGTTCACGTATAAGCATTTTAGTGGACTGTTAATCTATGTGGTTGGATCAGAATTAAATCAGAGCACTAGAAAGGTTTGCAGAATACTTAACCTTGCAATAATGCAGGACTTTATCGAATATTACGAGGCAAAAGTAGCTGCAAACATAAAAATGAATCTGTTGTCACAGGCAGGAGACATACAAAATAAAGCTTATTTTTTAAATACATAGTTTTGTACTTGTGTGCCTGTGCCAAGTTCTCAGTTTCATAACTCATGTATTTACTTTTGCAACCAAAAAATAATTGAAGAAAAAATAACTTCTGTTTTATATCTGATCATTGTAGAAAATTAATTGAGTTTTGACATTTTTCATCTGCAGCTACATACCATAAAAAAGCTGAGACTTGCAAACAACCCCTGGATCAGTTTAACACCTTTGTCAGAAGTTTGCTGTCAACCGAGTGTTGAAAATAAATATGAAATTACAATCTGCAAGAAAGGTTAAGGGGAAAGTAGAAAAAGAAGTTGGGAAGAAATTATTTTATAAAGAAAATGTCTTCTTGTGTCCATTTCTAAGTTGCACTTGCCCTATTCAAAACAGTCATGAAAAAATTTCCTAACAGTGATGTCTGCTGGCACTGGCAATTAAACTGTTTACTGATTTACAACTCAAAGGCAAAAAAAAAAAAAATATTAGTTGTTTCCTAAATTCCTAGGTGGTGAAAATTTACAAAAGGTTTTGCATAAGCCTAGTGCTGGTGGCCTGAACTGTACTATAATATTAACCAAGATTCAGGGATTGCTGTCTCCGAATAATGTGTCCGTGTGTTAGTTTATGGGAAACGACACAGTTTAATTCATCAGAAACAGAAATGACTCTCAGACGTGCCAACTAACCTGATTATCGCTGCAGTTAAGTACCCGGCCGTAAGGCTCACCTGCAGGGAGAAGTTAGCACGCACAGAAATGTGCATCCTCGTTCACAGCACACAGGCGTCACATCCCACATCAGTGCTCTCCGTACCATCTAGCTAGGTGACTTGGAGCATCAAATGCCAGCTTGAAATGGAGCACCGAGACACAAACCTACATTCTTGTATGTGGTCCCAGAAAAGAGGCACAAAGAAGGAGAGGGTGATGCCTTCTCCCTCTGCACTTACGTGTGGGTGTACGATGAACTCGGAAGTCCTGGTCTGCCAAGCACTCTGACCAGCACCTGGTCAGAGTGTGCTTTAACACCTGCCTAGGAAATGCCATGTGTTACTTCTGCATGAAAACCCCGGTGCATAAGAGGAAGAGGGGTCTGGCATGCACCCAAGTACAAGAGGAGTGAAGCCACTGCCAAAGCTTACCTGTCCCACCTTAGGAGACAGGAAGTGCTTCCCATACATAACTATAAACGTGACTTATGAGCCCTTACAGAAAGGAATTACCAAACCCACACATTCTTATTACACAATCTTCATCCAAAGGTCCACCTAAACAATCCCCACATCTGATGGGATCCAATGGCAGATGCCTGTGAAAGCTATAAAGATAAATCAAAACTCAGTCAGCCTCCAGAAACCTCTGGTGCAGGGGTTTCTGCAGGGGTTTCCTAATCTAGTGTCAATGTCCGTGAATGTAGCCCCATGCATTTGCCTGCCCAAGTCTTTTTTGAATACACGCAAACTTTTACTCCCTTTTTAGTGAGCTCCAATGCCTCACTACAAATTGTGTGCAGACATACTACTTGTTTATTTTGAACTTGCCAACTGCTGATTTTATTTGCTAGGTCTTGGTTTGGAAGAAACCTGACAGCTGTTCCCTCTTCACCCTTTCCACATCACTATAGATGCTACAGATGCCTTTTATACTCTCTGCTCCCCAAGAGGGTCAACTTATTTAAGAGTCTTAATCTATTCTTTGGTCCCACTTGGAACACTTGGAAGCCTCCCCAGTTTGAATCATCTTTGTTTTCTTGCTTTGTATCTTCGTTCTTTGTAGCTTGCATCGCTCTGGTCCCACAGTGTCAAAACAGACGCATACCATATGCATGCATGCAACATACTTAATCTACACTAAAACAATGTCCATACTGCAAAAATGAGGGTTTAGCACCCTAAACCAAAAGAGCGACTTTCTTTTGCTACTGTTTACTGTTTGCTTGGACTCAGAGTCTCCATGCTGCTCTTGCACATTCGACCTTTGAAATGTGTGCTGGCAAATGGGCGTATTTGGTTCTGTCCATGCTTTCCTACACCAGAGTATTTCAAAACAGAGATGTCTCCCATCTTGAGAACAGACTTGCACCCAATTTCTCAGATTTTACTGGCTTACCCTGAGAGCACTGATGCAGGGAATTAGCAACGTAAGAGCCAAAGTGATGAAAATTTATACCCAAGTTTACACTGCCTGGCCTGTATAAATGGATTATATAAGTCTGCATGGTAAGAAAATATCTAGAACTATTTGAATCTTTCTTGTGCCCTCTTCTTTAACTAATAACTCATTTCAGAACTGTCTACAATTGTCATCTCCACTATGAGTAGAAGAGGGTAAACTGGATGAACATTGAGACTATTGGACTGCATAGCTTCCCATTCTTCCCTCTGCCTCACCACCAAGGGTTTTACTTGGGCTCTGAGAAAGTTTGGAAGTGCCTTTATTGTTTTCTTGTGGTTTTGTTGGTGTTTTGTTTTTTTTTTTTTTTCTTTCTGGTTTCACCTGTCAGATTGCCTACAGAGAGAGGATCACGATTTTTTCCCCAGACTCCCCAGCACTTGCCTCCAGGACCCACCACCCTCCCAGAGGCAGGTGGTAGCCACAGCTGCCTCCATGCCGTCCTGCAGAGGGGCCCTATGAAGGTGCCTCAGTGACTTTGGTTACCACAGTCTGAACGCCCTGGAAACATCCAGTGCAACTGCACTTGTACCTTGTTTTACTGTTGAACATTCGGTGCCTGTGCTCCATCCGTTGCAGAGAACTGTGTGGTTGCTTTAATCAGGGAAGATTCGTCACCATGAGCCCCTCTTCCCTGGTGCTACATATAAAACACCCCCTAAAGCATTCCACGGCACTGCACAGTGTAAACACAAAATATAAAACAAAAGGAAATGCGTGAAACCCACAAACCACGGACGTTCTGGAGGAGCCCTGGAGGTTTCCTCACGGAAAGCAAACGCCGGTGCCTTCGGTCCCGGGCTGCAGGCGGGGCCCAGCACAGGCTGCGCCTCCTGCCACCGTGCAGCCCGGGCTGATGCCATGCAGGCAGGTAACAGCTGGCATCAAACCCGGGGGATACTCTGTGCCAAATACGCTCAGGGCTAAAAAACAACACAAAACAAAACAAAACAAAAACCAACCAAAAAAAAAAAAAAACACAAACAAAAAACAACAGACAGATGAAAAGCCGGGCCCCGTCTGTTTGGCGCGGGGGACGAGCAGGACCGCGATCGGGCCCGGCGGCGGGGAAATGGCCGCGCCGCGCCCGGTGCTTGGGCGCCCCCTGCCGGCAGGCCCCGCGGCATACGCGTTACCGAGGCGACGACGCAGCCGACCTCCCCCCCGCCCCGGTGAGCGCGGCCCGGACCGGGCGTGGGGGAGCGCTCCCCGCGTGGTACCCAGGGCCTGCCGAAGGCCCGGGGGCCCGCAGCTCCCCGGTTTCCAGGAGTTAATCCCCGGAGGCCGAGCTGCGCGGTGGGAGAGGCCCGGCCGCCCTTTGGCCGGCCACGCCGACGCCCAAGCCGGGCCCTTCGGCCTCTTTTGACCAAGTCCTGAAGCCACTGGGTGGAAAGCGGGCGGGGCTTCCCGCCCGTCACACCCCCGGGGTCGAAATCGAGGGGAATTTGGGAACTTGGCAGTCCGCAGTTGATAGAAGAAAGAGGTGTACTTGGAAAAACTCTCTAAGTTTTGAATGGTTTTTATAACAAAGCTTGGCTGGCCTCAAAGCCGAGCCTGGTATTTGCTTCTGAGGGCTTGTTTTTGTTACGCAGTCTTGTCTGCAAGCCACCTGCCAAGGACAGTCTTCTGCAAAAATAAAAACCAAAAATGTCAGGTGACGTGACGCTGGGGAAAAGCTGAGGCAATGGAGAAAAGCACATGGAAAATAAATAAATGCGTGCAAGCCCATTTTATACAGGCCTCACCAGGCTTCTCCCTCAGAGAACCACATTAGAAACCCGTACCTGCGTGCGTCTGCTCCTGCGCGATACACACACACACACAAAGTGAACATCTGAAATCACGGAGCAAAAAAGGATTCTTTAATGAAAGGACTATTCCCTTCTATACATGATTTCTGCACAGTAATACATGAATACTGCACAGCACAGCGTCATTAAAGCACCAGGATAGGTTAGGGGCGGACCTGCTGGGAAGTAGCTCGGAGGAGAAGGATCTGGGGGTCCTGCTAGACAGTAGATTATCCATGGCCCAACAATGTGCCCTTGTTGCCCAAAAGGCCAATGGAATCCTGGGCTGCATAGGGAAGAGTGTGGCCAGTAGGTCGAAAGAGGTCATTCTGCCCCTCTACTCTGCACTGGGGAGGCCACAACTGGAATACAGTTTTGGGCTCCCCAGTTCAAGAGGGACAGGGAACTGCTGGAGCGAGTCCAGCGAAGGGCAACTAAGATGATTAAGGGATTGGAGCATCAGCCTTATGAGGAAAGGCTGAGAGAGCTGGGACTCTTTAGCCTGGAGAAGAGAAGGCTGAGGGGAGACCTTATTATGGCGTACAAGTATCTAAAGGGTGGGTTGAAGGAGGATGAAGCCAGGCTCTTTTCGATGGTTCCAAGTGACAGGACGAGGGGTAACGGGCACAAATTAGAACACAGGAAGTTCCGTTCAAATACACGGAAAAACTTCTTCACAGTGAGGGTGACAGAGCACTGGCACAGGCTGCCCAGGGAGGGTGTGGAGTCCCCTTCTCTGGAGATTTTCAAGACCCGCCTGGATGCAGTCCTGAGTAATGTGCTGTAGGCAATCCTGCTTTAGCAGGGGAGTTGGACTAGATGATCTCTAGAGGTCCCTTCCAACTCTGAAAATTCCGTGATTCTGTGATTTGCACTGCTCTGTATGAGAAGGATTTATTACAGCATGCTGTGAAGTAAGAACTTCTGGTCAATGAATATAAAACATGTCAGCAAAACCCGTGTCCACTGAGAGCCAATAATGCCTTCCTTTCCTCAATTTTAATGCATTTTACAATGAGCTGCAAAATGAAAGTCTTTATAGATCAGAACTCGGGGCAGATCAATACCCAGCCTGTAGACGGGTGCACGTGTTTCCAGTGCCCTTTTGTAAATACCTTTTTCTCCCTGTACAGCCATGTGAACAGAAATCCCGCAAAGCAGCTCTCCCGTCCCGATGGATTATCCCTGCTGGCTTCTGTTACTGGGGCTCCTGCAGGCCATGCTGGAGAGGGAGCAGTGCAAAACAAATCTGAAGTCACCAGAAAGGTTTCTGATTCACTGATTGTAACTGTGAAATAGCTCCTATTCTTCAGGTTTAGGTGTAGTAAATATAAACCTAGTTGCAGTGGCTGCATTTAGAAAGGATCTAAGTCAAAAGTAGAATTGGTGTATGTGCAACATCTTGGCACCTCCCTGATTACATATAGTTCAATGCAGTCTGCCAGCTGGAAGCTCCTTTCTAGTCATGACACCAAGTACATCTATGGCAGCATTTCTGGTATGAACCACCACTGTGGAGATAAAAAAGAGAGAACAGATAACATCAGTCTGTATCTCATAAGACCTCAGGGGGAGGCACAGTTTCACTCCCATGGAGACTAGTTTCACACTGGCCTGCCCTGCCAGGATGTTACTATCAAAGTTGTTTCTAACCTCTTCTCTCTCACTGTGTTGCAGTAAAATTGACATAAACTAGGAAAATGAAATGTAAAATGTAAATGAAGCAACCACGGAAACCTGCTGCTGCTCAAGTCTTCTATACTGCCCCAACCCTATTTAATTATTTACCTAATATTAAAATGGAGAAATAGTAACTAGACAATTCAATTAAGGAACTAACCACCAGACAATGTAGCATTGTTGATAAGCAGGGTATTCCTGTCAAGAGAGCGATGAACTGTGGGCCTGGTCAGCAAACTGAGGAAACCACTTGGACCTGCCAAGATCAGAGAAGTAGGTAAAAGGTAATTTTGGCAGGGGAAGATCGCGACCACTGACTCATTGACGACCTACCCAAATGATACCACTTACTCAAAAGAAAACAATGAAGAGGAAGACAGAGTCTGCACACTGTCTCTAAGGAAGCAAAGAAATCTCGACCGATCAGTAAAGAGAATAATATGAATGTGTATTAATTGTTTTAATATGTACTAATCAGTGTATAAAAGTGGAGATTTTTGAAACTAAGATGTGATCCTGACGAGCACCCCATTTCTGCGCATTAATGGAATAAATTTGGAAATACCTCTGCTCTGTGTGTTAATTTGCTTGCACACTGGGTAAAGAACCCAGATTTGGGCCAGCAATTACAGACAGCCAGACCTCTCCTGTTGGGAAGGGCTCAGGCATCTCAATCCATCTGAGGTGTCCTCCAGTATCCTGTCTGGCCTCCACTGCAGCTCCAGGGCAGCCAGTGTCTCCTACGGGACCTGTGTGAGACACCTTGGATGTGCCAGGACGTTTCCAAGGGCTTTGGTTGCCTCTGTGTAGGCAAATGAATCCCCTTCTAAAGGTCTCCATGCACCCAGGACTTCTTTGTCCTCCCCTGCTCTGGGCAGCCTCCAGGGGAGCTCAGGTAAGAAGTGCAGGTTTTCTTTGCTCCCCGTGTAATCAACAGGGACAATTTGACTTTCCTCAGAGCCATTTAAGGTCTGGCTCAAGCTCTTGATGTGCATGTCTTCCACTGATGGAATGGGGAGCACTGAGTAACTACACTCCCAAGTTAAAAGTCTCGGCCTGCCAGAATTTAAACTTCCTTTTTTTTTTTTTTTTTCAATTCCAGTGATGAGGCCAGCATAAAATTATAGCTGCTCAGATGGTTATTTGTTAAACCTGAGAACTGTTCACAAATTTGGAAAGTAAGCGACAAGGACTTCAGGGCACCTGCAGATGGAAACCTCTGTGTAAGCACAGGTTCAGTGCTGGAGGAACACCACTCTGATGCAGATTACCTATTTTATTGACTTACCACTACAACAAAATAGTCTTGTTCCATACAAAGTCATGAGCTATAAGCAATATTATCCTGTCCTGAGGTACACAAGTTTAGAAAACTTGGTTAATTTACGTTAAGGCTGGCTTTCTGACCTCTGCATGTGGAAAGTATTGATTTATTTCTCTCTTCTGCAACTTTTTATCTACAGTGTTTTCCAAGTCATCTTATTTCCTACTAATCTAACTAACTAAAGCTAAGTTTAAAAAATGCTGCCTGTTGCTATTCATATTGAGGGAGCAGCCACTCGAAAGAAAACTATCATCTTAACTATTTCCTATATCATTTTTCTGCCATAAAAGACTAAGTGATAGGCCTAACCTGGTCAGATGACTGTTTTGAGCAAAAAAGGTAATGATTTTGTTCCCTGTTTTAATCTTGGGAAATTCTAATTACACAGTGTCCAGATGTAATGAATGTGTCCTTATTTTATCTTGAATCTTCTTAGTGAATTCATTCTTTCTGCCCACAAGAAGGACCCACACATCAGAACTTCCTTACCCACTGCAATCTCCACTCGATGCTGAATGCCAGTTTTACAGTGTGGCTTTATTTTTATTTTGATTGGACAAGAACCTCCCACCACAGCTTTCACAGGTATCTTTCAGTCAAGCCACAGAATCATAGAATCATAGAATCATTTTTGTTGGAAGAGACCTTTAAGATTATCAAATCCAACCATTAGCCGAACACTGCCAAGTTACCACTAAACCATGTCCCTGCGCACTTTTTTCTTGGTACTCAGATCTTTATTCCGATGACCAAATGCTAGCAGATAGCATTTCTTCTCACCTTCTTCATCACATCAATCTCATGGACATCACAGGAGTTTGAAGCAGCTTGTCAGGGCTTTTAGAGAGGTGCAGAGCCTCTGAACAGTTGTTTCCTAAATGTCTGCTGAAACTGTGACTCCCAGTGTAATCTGTGAGCAAACGGTGTAAGTTTGAACTTTCTCCTTTAGGCACTGGAGTCTCTTCAAGTTTCAAAAGCATCTATAAACAGGGAAGACTGTCAATGTTGGCAATGTTCTCTTTTCTTTTTTTCCCCATATTCTAACACGAGTATATTTTTTATTCTCCCAAAGTCATCTTTACAGTCTTACTCTTGAATATCTTTCATCTATGGGAATTCTGTAACTAGGCCTCTCACCCATTCATCAACTTTCTTGTCTGACATTCCGACTACCATCATAGGAATGTTGCATACTAGAACTTCTTATGCACATAAATCTCTCCTTAAGTTTGAACACTGATTCAGTAACTGAATCATTATTAGACATAGTTCAGTAACATTTTTGTCTTACCATCAGAAGCCATTTATACTTTTTCTCTGCAGGGAAGAGTTTGAGTTCACTCTCTTTGCTTTTGGCTTAAGATGTGGTGTTACGAAACCTAATCTGTCTGTTAACTGGGAGTGAAATCACCTATAGTGGTTTAGAACTGTATTTCTCAAAATACAGCTATGTTGTAGTGTCAGGTCAGAGAGTATTGTTTCCTACCATTTTTTAAAAGACTAATTCAAAGCATTTTTGTCATGACATGGTTTATCATGGTGACAACTATCTTCTGCCTAACAGATCAGTGGTTAGAGCAGCCACCCCTGAAATGGGACATCTAGTTTTAGGCAGTCTTCAGCCAGAAATCCAGCAGAACCATGTCTTATCTACTAGATTAGTTTCTTACTGAAAGCAATGTCTACCTCATCCCTTGACTCTTTTATTCACAACTGTTGAGTGGCCAGTTTCAAGAAGCTGCCCTAGAGCCTATAGCCAAAATAACCTCCTACATGCAGTGATCTGACATAAACTCTAAGCTTGAAGTTGATGCCCATGCAAACCACGTAAAGTTCAGCAAGGCCAAGTGCAAGGTCCTGCACATGGGCCATGGTAATCTGAAGCACAAATACAGGCTGGGTGGAGAACGGATTGAGAGCAGCCCTGGGGAGAAGGACTTGGGGTGTTGGTTGATGAGAAGCTCAACATGATCTGGCAATGTGCGCTCACAGCCCAGAAAGCCAACTGTATCCTGGGCTGCATCAAAAGAAGCACGTCCAGCAGGTCATGGGAGGTGATTCTGCCCCTCTACTCTGCTCTGGTGAGGCCCCACCTGGAGTACTGCGTCCAGCTCTGGGGCCCCAACATAGGAAAGACATGGAACCGTTGGAGCAAGGTCCAGAGGAGGGCCACAAAAGTGATGAGAGGGCTGGAGCACCTCTCCTATGAGGACAGGCTGAGAGTTTTTAGCCTGGAGAAGAGAAGGCTCTGGGGAGACCTTATAGCAGCCTTCCAATACCTAAAGGGGGCCTACAGGAAAGATGGGGAGGGACTCTTTATCAGGGAGTGTAATGATAGGATGAGGGGTAACCATTTTAAACTGGAAGAGGGTAGATTCAGATTAGATATTAGGAAGAAATTCTTTACTGTGAGGGTGGTGAGACACTGGAACAGGTTCCCCAGGGAAGTTGTGGATGCCCCATCCCTGGAGGTGTTCAAGGCCAGGCTCGATGGGACTTTGAGCAACCTGGTCTAGTGGGAGGTGTCCCTGCCCATGTCAGGGGGGTTGGAACTAGATGATCTTCAAGGTCCCTTCCAACCCAAACTATTCTATGATTCTGTGATCTAAATTCCTACCTCACGGCAAAGTATTGTAGACACTGCAAGCCATTATGCAAACAGGGAGCATTTCAACGGCTATTATCTTTTTCTTTATAATACCCAAATGTATCCTCACAAAAGGGGAGAAGTTAGGATCCTGAGTGAATGAGGGCACTAAAATTTCTTCTTTTTTCCTGTATAGTCAATAAAGGGAATAAAACATTGGAACTCTCTCTGGAGGACTTCAAAAGGTGGATCTCTGGAAAGTGGTAAACACTTTTTTACTGTGATGGTGGCTGAACACTGGCATAGGCTGCCCAGAGAGGCTGCGGAGTCTCCATCTGTGGAGATACTGAAAACACAACAGGACATGGTCCTGGACAACACACTTTAAGTGACCCAGCTTGAGCATATGATCTTGGGAGTTCCCTTCCAACCTCAGTGATTCTGTAATTCTGTGATCTCTCCATTGATTTTTTGGAAAATTGAAACAGAAAAAGAAAAGTGTCATTGTCATTGCTCAGGAATTGGGAGTTGAATGTCAAATGCATCTGAGCCTACACTGTGGACAGTGGATCATAACTTAAATTCCTACTTTGTGCAGATATTCAGAAAAAAAATCACCACACTGCAATTTTAGTACTTATTTGAAGAATCTAACTTGTACGTGGATATTTTTATGCCATGGGCTTATTTTTATGCCATTGTCACATTACTCTTCAATCACCTTTCAACAAGAAGTTCTAAGGATTTTTTGTTTTAAGAGAACAATCCTATCCTTCTATTTCATTCCTGGAAAAGTCATCCAATTTACTATTATGACAGAAAGAGCTCACATGTATTTCCCTGTGCAGAAACTTGACTTTACAAAGAAAATGATGTCATTGTTTGCTGTTGGTCTGTAGTTCTGTAACCGGGATGATGTCACCACTTTTGCAACAAATAATTGCACTGCAATGGACTTGGAGGGGTTTTTTAATCAAAGACTTAGTATATACTATGCATAGCCAGATTTTTCTCCAGACAGGGGAGTAATCAATTCTTAGAAAAGAAGAGGTGAAATATAGTAATGCCCTCAGGCCCTGGTCCCTGCTCTGTTGTAATAATTGCTATAAAATAACAGACAATAAGAAAGATGATCATCAGAGAGCTTTAGAATCTAGGTAAACACCCCAAAATGCATACATGTGCTTATCCATTCCAAAGCACAGGAAGTAGGCAAGCACAGCAAAAGGCAGGCCAGCACGGATGAACATGGAGCTCCTGAGTGAGCTCAGACACAAAGGACCCAGAAGGTGGAAGCAGCAACACCCTATTTGAGAGGAACACAAAGATGTTGCCTGAATATGTCTGAGTAGTTTGCAAAGCCAAAGCTCAGCCAGAGGTGAAACTAGCAAGGGAGGTGAAGGGCAACAAGAAAGGGCTTTATAATTACACTGGCAGCAAAAGAAAAGGTAAGGAGAATGTGGGCCCATTGCTCAAGGGGGCAAGGGACCTTGTGACTAGGGAGATGAGAAAAGATGAGGTATTCAGTGCCTATTTTACCTCAGTTTTCACTGGTAAGGCTTGTCTTTAGGCTTTCCTAGTGCCCCAAAGCCTACTAGCAGAGTCTGTGGGAGTGAAGCAGCACATGCAGTGGAGGAAGAGAAAGTTAAGGATCATGTAACCCAGTTCAGACATACACAAGAAAACAGTCAGTCAGTATAGGACAATAAGTAGCAGACACAAGATGGAACATGGGAAATTTGAATCAGATAATAGAGAAAAAAATCAGAAGGGCCAAATACTGGAACATGTAGCCCAGAGAGTTTGTGGGATCTTCATACTTGCAGGTGTTAAAGACTTGAATAGACGAGTCTCTGAGCAACCTGATCTAATTAGATGTGCTGTTAGCAGAGAGCTGGACTAGAAGAGCGCTGGAGGTCATCTGTGATTCTATGAACTTTACCTTGTTTTATAACCCCGTATAACAAATACCGCTGTCTCTACATTTTTTACAGGCACCAGGACAAACTGTAACTAGAACAGCTGGAACAGATGAGAGAGAATAAGGGCTATAGTGAAGGTTCCCAGAAAATATGTGTTAAAGGATCAGAATATATGCCATGCCATGTGTACACACACACACATATCTTATAAAGGACATAACCTTTTCCTCCTGGCTTTATATAAGCCTGAATGGAGTCTGGTCCCTTAAACAGACCCAACAGGGTTGCCTGACCACAGGAGTCACAAGGAGTTACTAGTACCTATTTAGGTTTCTATTAAAGGTAAAGGCTGATAAAGACAGTACCTGTTGGGACTGATATTTGTGGATGACTTGTACAAAACAGGATCACAATTTGCTCTGAAGATCAGGACAAGTCAGGACTTCCTCTGTTTTATTGGATCATCCAGCAACCTTGGTCAGGAAGAATGAGAGCCCATGCTTATTAGACTAGCTATGGGCTTAGGTAGTACACTTTGAGCGTGCAGGAAAAGTAACCAGCTCTACACAGACCAGTCACTGAACAGAGTTTCCAGATGAAACTGTGGGCATTTGCATGATGAACTACATGTAACTGATAGTTAGAACCTTTACAAAAAGAATTGTGAGCTTGGACACTCAAAACAAGCAGTCATGGGGAGACCCTGAATTGTAATCGTTTGCCATTACTTCTTCTTTCTTGTCTTCAAAACGGTCACAGACAAGTTAAACTATAGGCCCAGTCTCATTTCACTTTTCATTCTTCCTTCCTTGCTCACTACAATGTTGAGTTCATTTTGAGATCTACATCACAACGAGCTAATATTTCCATTAAAACCACCTCAGATTCTGTTAAAGGGAATCTACAGAGATTAGGGTGAGGCTAAAGGGAACTTTACCATGTTACTGCATTTAGTGTTTTCATATTTTATCTTTTATGTATCACATGGGGAGGAGGGAAAAGCAGATATTCCTTCAGCCTCTGCAACTTCTTATAGCTTTGTACTTCATACCACATTGTGCACTGGCAGCGGAGCAGTGCACTCTGCTTTAACCCACTAGAGGCACGCATCACAATCCCCTGGTATCATGCTTTTCAGGTTGCAGCATCTTCATCTTAATGATCATGCTGCCACCATTTGCAAAACACCCAACATAGCAGATTTCAAGCAAGAGTTCTTGAGATAGTAATTTAAATAATTGCATGTTAATTAGACATTACACTAGTGATCCTTAAATAACGGAAAAGACTTATGCAAACTGTTGAATGCAACCCACTAAAATTTAGAGTCAAGCTATGCATCAAAGTTTACTACTTGCAACTTGGAGTACTGTACAATGGACATAAACATAAGCATCAATACAATGTAGTGTTAGAGTACTTTTACATAAATATGTTCCATAACAAAGACCAGTAATAAAGCCAAGAAATGTTTTTTCCTGTTAATGAAACAAGACTGATTATAAAGTTTTAAATGCATGCCAAAAATTACAGTAAAAAAAAAAAAAAAGATGTAATCTAAGTAGTTTAGAGGATCTTTTACTTTCCAATTAAGGATTTTCCAAGTGGAAAGTAAAAAGGCTTTGGTTGTACTATTTTGTTATTTCCAGATGTCTAATACACTCAACCCTGCACTGCCACGTCAGTAGTACTTGGGCTGTGGAAACCATGTTGTCATTTATTTATATTACTGTAGCATCATAAATTGGGTCAAATAATTTGAGTTCACCAAATGGAGATTTACAAATTGAAGACATACTCTTGGAAAAAGAAAACAAAAGAAAAAAATGCAGTTTCATAACATCAGAGATTATATGTCCTTTAAAGACAATGTCTCATAGCCTAGAGTATCATTCCTGGAATAGATATTAAGTGTAGTTTAACCAAGCTACTTTTTTTTTGGAACACTCAATCAGTTTCTCATAATATGCTACACCCTACGTTCTCCTTTTTATTTAGTTGAAACAAGACTGTTTGGGCAATAACCAATTGATTACCAGTCCTAAATATACGGCCACAAAAATCTTATGTATGGTGATTGGGAACCATCAGCTGTAAACATGGAACACAGGCCCCTGGAAACAGTTTAATGTCCTTTTAAATTCTCTGTGCTTAACTAAAAAATTACTTGTTTTCACAGTTGTTTTATTATTAGAGAGGAAATGGAATGAACCTTTGAAGACAGCAGCTATCTGTCACATGGAAAATGTTCTATTGTCATTGCTGCATTTCAGATTTCATCCAGGCAAGCTGCCAACTAATCCCTAGCACTCTGTTTTTCTAAGCATACAGTGAATTTTAAAACAAAACAGTCTACACTAATACATTTCAGCACACTCAAATGATGATGAACTATGAGATTTGCATGCTAAAAGCTTTTCATAGAAACCTTATTCAGATCCTCTCAGCTGCTGGACTCCATGAAATTAAATAAAATCATTAAATGATATTAATTATTATCTAATTGCTTGCTTTTGTGCCACAGAAGCAGTAAGTGTGATCATCACTAGCAGATAATATGGCAAGTAAAATAGAAATACATAACAATCTCTATGTTCATACATGGTTTCTAATCTGAAAGTCCAACTCTTGCTTAAGAAACTATATTGAAAATTTGTACCTGAATGATTCAAAGAAGTTAAAATCTGACTAGTATTTGCAATTTGGAGGTCATCCTGTTTGCAGTTTACATTGCAGATCCAGCTCTTACAGCACAGCTAAGACACAAGTCAAGCCTGGGGCAAAATTAATTCATTTTATCTACAAAAGGAAGGAACTCCAAGCCACAGAGAACACAGTGTCTACCTGTGACCTTGCTAGTAGAGCAGTACTTAATGGTATTAAAGCATATGTATTGAGTTCAAAGCAGTCTCTGCAAATAGTCTTGGAAATGTCTTTATCTTTCAAGGAACAGTAAACATTCCCACCCAACGTCCCACCAGTACTGATATTGAGAATTCATTTAAATTTTTGTACAGGTTTACAATTTGACTTGACTTTAAGATCCAATGTCTATTTGCAAGAATGACCCTTCAGGCTTTAGTTATCTTTCCAGGCCCATCTCCTCTGTGATTTGTTACTACCAGCTAATCTAACAAACGCTGACAAAGGACATATTAAACCTGGTAATTAAATGTGGTAATATCTGCCAGCACAGATCTACAATCTTCATTTGCCAGTTTAATTTTTAAGCAGGGATTCTAATAAAGCCAAAAGGAGCCTCAGGGTGTCAGCAGACTCTAGCTCTACACTCAGCATCCATATTCCCTACTTAGACTCTTCCTTTTTGCTCACAGGCTTGGACCTGGTTGTCAGAGCAGAGGTCCCCCTGTCAAAGTTCGAGGCTTTCTTCAAAGCCATTAAATTTCCGTGAAATTTAGCCGCTGGCATTTTCCAGTAGGACTGTTGTACTGCAGCCTGGGGACTCTTTCTGACATAGTAGCCCTAATACAATGACAACATCCAGGCTTGCAGCCAGAATACTCTTTAAACAACCACATACCCTTCTAATTCTTATTAATCTTAGTGCAGAAGCTCTTTCATCACAGTATCTACCTTTATAGGTCTGCTGGGTCCATGTTGCTGTTAGATAAGATTGCATCCCTAATTAGCTTGGAGTGAGAGGGATGGCTAAAGAGGGTGTACATACTGCCTCTCCGCCTCTAATTCCAACAACTACAAGGTCTGACAACAAAATGCCCCCACGCTCAGAATTCAATCTCCCCAGGGAGCATGAGCTTCCCCCTCTCTCACAATCAATCCCTCTACAGGGCCTGTGATATTTTTCCTCAAGCTACTTCCTACCATGCTCCTACCTTAGGCCCCCGCTTCTGTCTCTAGCAGAGAGAAACCCCCTGCTTTTAGCAACTTTTTACCTCCAATTGTAAAAGGACTAGTCAAGCATAGAAGAAAAGAGGAAATTTTTCTCTTCCTTAACATTGTAACAGTATATGTACCCTATCAAAAGCTTAATTTCCTCCAATAACTGCACGTAACTTTGGAAAGAAGTTCTAAAACATGGTAGTTCTGAACTGATGATGGTTTCTGCTCACTGTACTAATGTTTGGTCAAAATGCAGGACAGCAAAGAGGAAACCCATAGAGTTTTTAAATCTGATTTCATTCCACATGTTACTGCAGAGCTGATCTACTGAAACTGAAGCAGATATGAAAAATTCCGTGCCCAGTTGCTACAGAATAGATGGCAGGTTCCAGACACACTGCTGTACGACAACATTCACATTCTTATTGATATTATTCTATTTTTACTGACAGGAATTCCAACAATTCACACTATTTAATTTAAAATATACTTACACAATTCAAATTGTTTTTTTTCATTACCACATGATCGTTCACAAAGTGAATGCCAATAAGAATTAAAAACATGAGATCAGGCCCATATATCCAAAAATTTAAACTCCAAAGGTTATATGAAATGTTATACATTTTCTTTGGAAAAAAGGTATTCATTTGTAGTGAATTGTGAAATAGGCAATGGTAGAGTAAAAATCTGATTATGAAACACATTAACTGTGAAAATTAAATACAAAACAGACCATAGTTCTTGCATGTCAGTATCTACCTTACTTGTATAAAAATCAGGCCCTGAGAGTACACAGAACCTTACATATATGTTGAAATAAGTCAGTGTTATCTTGCCTGATAAGGAATGCAGAAAGAAGAGGAAAATTAACCTAAGGTGAAGAAAAGGTATTTTTCCTAAATATAATGATGGAAATGGCAGGTATATGGCCTTTTAAAAGAAAAAACTTGCTGAAATTTTTTGGCAATTCAGATATGCATAGAGCATAGAAAAAAACACATTCAAAAGTCAGCATTACACTCTTTTTTATATTTTTTCTGCTAGCTCTGAGATTGCATAAGAGGCAGTTGAATAAAAGCTGTCAAACGCTAATCTTCATCCATTTTCTGAAAACCCTATTCTTCTCAGGACCTTCTTACTCCAGCAGGAACACTACAAATGCTGACATTCCATAATAAAAATGAGTAACTGTATTATGGAAATATCTAATAAAGTTTTAAGACTGAACTGTTCAAGTGATAATGAAAGGTATTTATGATGCAGCGATACATTATCCCACATAACTGCAAGACGAGATATATTTCTATTTTCATAGGTTAATGGAAATATGGATTATAGGTTCTCCGAATTTTCATTGAAACTGATTTAATTTTGACAGGTTTATTGTTCATTGTCCATGTATCCCAGTGAATCCCAGTTGCAAGAAATCTACCTGTGTAGCGATGAACACCATTAAGATTTGCAAGGCCACACTGGTTGAACCACCATCCAGTGTTATCACTGAAGTTACTGCAGCTCTTAACAGGCTGTTCTTTAATAGTGCACATTGGCCTGCATCCATCATTATCAACATCAAATGTGCTGAAAGGCATTGAATTCTGGTTATCTTCTTTTCTATATCCTCTAAATGCATCACCTAAGTAAAATAGGTAAAACAGAAGGATAAAAGAGTTATTTATGGAGAAACAACATTTCTTATTTGTTGCATACCTCACAAACTTTTCCTCTGAATCTTTTAGAAGAATAGATTTCTTCAAAAGTGGTTTAAGAGCACCAAATAATCAGCTGGCAATGTGTTAAATGCATAGGAAAGAAAAAGTATAAAATACTGAGAAGTATGGAAGATGTTGAAATTCAATGAAACATCTGTACAGGGTTGTTGGTTTTAGGGACACACACCAGCTATGAAGGTAAAGGCTTCTGTCCTCAAAGACAGTGGAAGAAAAGATAAAACAAATGAAAAGTTGTTAACTTCACATTTTCCAGTGATATGTCCAAAGCTCCAGAGTGAGTCATGAGATAAAACTGAATTGTTAGGCCACAGAGGTCAGCAATTACTGGTTCTGTTGTCTTACTAGACAAATAATGTTTCTTACAAATATAGGTAAAGCACCAGCAGTTTTATAGAATAACTATTATGTTGGTAATAAGGAACATTCTTGCATATTAGTAAATATGAGGCGAAAAAAAATTTAGAAAAAAGCAGTAAGACATTGTGTAATACTTAACACAAATCTTTACACTTTTGGTATCGCTATGATATTTAGGGAGATCTAGAATTGTAAATTCATCTGTACCTGTATATCAGCCAGTAACTGTTGTACTCTAGGCCTAATTTGTTCCGGTCAGTTTCTTTCTCTATCCTTTGTACACCACTGTCTGGGCACTTCTGAACTAACCAAAGCAACAACATCAGGAAGATTTCCACTAACATCAAATTTGGGATGAGATAATGGACATCTAAAGAATTGGACCATTAGATAGATATACACAAACACACAAAAATCCCATACATATTATATATTATATATTCAAGTGTATGGACTTGAAACCATTAAAAGTTCCTTTATTTTCTTTATTCCTTTTCCTTTATTAAAGGAGTATTTAGTCAATTATTCCATTGAATACCTTGAAACAATAGAATACAATGATTTCTTATTATGTGAAGATTGATTTTGGCATAACCAATCACTACATTATTAACCATTTATCTGTGTTCATTATGCACCAAATAGAGAAAAACAGATTAGAAATAAACATTTTAAAAGTTAACTTAATGAAGTATTACTCTTTTCACTGCATTTTTTCACATTGAGAAAGGGAGCAGCTATCTTTAACTCCTTGCAAGAAGGAGGTTCTTACCAGCGTTTCCTGAATAACGCCCCAAATGGATCTTAAAAGAACATGCTTCATCCTCGATCCAAAATCCATCATATGATGCATAGGCATGCTTGTCATTTTCTGATTCCAAATCCACATAGAGACTGAAAGTAGTTGCTTTTTGATTTACTATGTGAAAAATCTTCTTCAGCCCAAGCCAAAATTCCCCTAAAACAGAAATATATAGTCAATGAACTTCTAGAAGCAGAAAGTGTAAAAGAAAAAATTTATTCCTCTAGTTTTTGTACTTTCGTTCCTGAACCGAGTGTAATAAAAATTGTCTGTCTTTGAAAGACTAATGAAGGTACGGAGTTATCTTCCTACTTCATTGGGAAATATGTGCACATCATCTTTTTCCTCTGTGACATTTTTAGAAAATCGTCCACATGATAACTTTCAAGTGTTCATCTTCAATATACCTTCAGAAAACTACAAAAACTGGAGGTGCTGAAGATCCACTTGATTAAACAGAATTCAGTAGCATTCCTGAGGGAAATACTGAGAAATTATAAATGTTACCATTCTATGAAATGCAACAAAACTCGAACTCTATCCTTGAGATTTGCTGCCTCTGTAAATCACACTTTTTCCCATGAAAGGCTGCCCCGTATCAGCTGTCCTTTTTTGTGTAGCTGAGAAGTTGTGTGCTTCCATTGCAACTCCAGATAAACTCCTGAAAAAGCAACTGGGCTTAGACTTGCTGGATGAAAGGTGGCAGTAAAAAAGTAATATCATAGTTGTGTTGGTGTTAGCTACTGAATTATTTCCATTCTGTTTTTAACTTTGCATGCCCTATGATGAAATACTACTGATTTTTCTCTGCTTTAAGGAAATATTTCACAAATGTGATTACAACTAACTAAGGCTTTTTTTAAAATCTGAAAAAATGGGAAATACAATTTTACATTATTTTAGGAAGAAAATATCACAACATTTTAAACACCTCCGGTGAGACTGAGGATGGGCAATGGCTAAAGACTCTAGTAGGGTGACAGTCGTTATTGAGAATATCACACAATAGATTTGATGAAAAAAAAAAAACGCTTAAGTATAAATAAGACTTTTAAGAAACAAGAACTCTTCTCTCTATACTACTAAAACCCCCACACAATTTAGTGGAATGTAGCTCACATAAAGACAGCAGAAACATTGGGTGCAAAGCACTTTAGAATATTTAAAATTAATACCAGAAAGGTCACCAAATCCATCCAGATATTCAGACCATGTTCTCTGAAATGGAATGATTCCATCAGTTCTTTTCTGAACCACAGTCCATCCACCTCCTTGAAAATCCATGTCACACAAAACCTAAAATAGACATAGTTATGATTAAGCATTCTTGAAGCAGCTGTTACAAAGAAAACATTTTAATTAAATAAAGGTGGACTATTCAGAATTTTGCTAAGCAACATACCTTTCAAATAACTTAACAAAAAGATCAAAGGAAATAAATAATGAAGCTGCAGTATTTTCTTATATGTTCTTGTTGGACTGCTTGGTTTGGGTATTTCCTCAACCAGCAGAAACTGTTCTGTGCAAATGCCTGCACATATCCAATATAATAAATAAACGTTGATAAATGTCACTGTCTATTAATAACAGCATGAAGTGGAAGCAATATGCAATGTCATGTATTAATCATGCAAATATTACAGATACAGGCACTAACATTGAATATACCTTTATTTCAGCAAAGCAAAACAGACACAACTTTTTATGTGTTCTCCCTCACCATCATACTGTCTTCCTCAAAAATACTGTGTTTGTGATGCCTGGGAAATGTAGAGCCCTTAATAAAGGTGAGGAAATGAAAAAAGTGATAGCAATAAGCCCGTATATAATAATTTATGCTGGAGCAGCAAAAAACTTTACATAAGATGGGGCCCCCATCCAGGGAAGTCCCAATGTGAACATTTAACAGCCTGCAACTGAGCAGTCCCACTGAATACGTAAGATCAACTCTCAGATTTATGAGTCTTTGTGAGTCTTCGTTAAAATCTGTGCCCAAAAGCATGTCAAATGGCAACAGTCCAGCTGCCCTCTGCTCTGCTGTGGAATATCACATTATGTGGCACATTTTCTCCTCAGCCCATTTAACTTTAGACATGTAATTGAGTTCCCTAAATTAGGCATCTTATTGCCCTTGTCTCCCTTTAATTCCCCTTACACAGAGAAATGCACATTCACAGTGTGGCTCTGGGAAACCAAGATCTAAATCACCCTCTGCAGATGTCAGTCACCTCCGCTGTCTACAGAATGAGCCCCTAGACCCTTGGCTGCTCTCCAGAGATTTCAGCTAAGTGCCTAAAGTTAGGTGAAATGTATCCAGGTCACTCTGAGTATTTTTCAAGTATGTCCTCAGTGCCAGAGCTTGACCAGTTCTAACA
Source organism: Vanellus vanellus (assembly GCF_965231255.1). NCBI lineage: Eukaryota > Metazoa > Chordata > Aves > Charadriiformes > Charadriidae > Vanellus > Vanellus vanellus. The sequence goes on along the minus strand of NC_138905.1, from coordinate 207,417,237 downwards.
GGGATTAGAAAGTCTGGGATCCTACTGTAGAAAAGTGCACTTTGCTCATTTAGACACTGCATCACCTAAGCTGTTCAAAGTAGTTCTAGGGGACAATATGCTTAATTAATGTTTAAAAACAGAGGCTCATTTTTAAGCGTCTCCCAGTGTGACTAATACCAGGAGAACAAACCTGGAAAATGCTTATAGCTATGGAGCCGTTAAGCTACTTGTGATAACAAAAGTAAATTCAGAATATAATGTTGGCTATCAGTAAATCATAGCACTAAGCAGATGCACAAGTGATGGAGTAAAGTATGAATTTTTTGTTCATGTTACAGGAAATGTGCACAATGGAACATGTTTCAGAAAAGAGAGATCTGCAATCTTAGCCAGTTGCTAAAAGTGGAGTCTAGGTGGAAGTCAGTTTAACCCACAAAAAAATTGTGGTAATCTGAGCTTTATATGTTGCAGCCCTGTTGCCTGTACCAGCCAGATACTTTTCATTAAACCAATGGCTTGTTCCTTGGCAGGAACACATCAACATCACATTCAGAACCTCTGTGACTTAACAACATCTTCTGTATGAACAACAAAAAAGCAACAGGACAGAGCGGCAATATGATCTAATACAACCTGGGAAATCTTGGATCTTCACATAAGTCAATGCCATTGGATGCTTTGAGCAATCCTTGCAACACAAAAACCAAGTGAATCATAGTAAGGGTCATGTGCATGGAAGAAAATTATAGGCTTTATTCCCTGGAGAATCACATGCTTATTTCAGTCACCCAAGAAGGGTGGAACTGGAATAAAAAGAAATACAGAAGATTGCAAAATGAATATTTAGATGCAAATAGCTAAAACTGATTAAAAATAATCCCATTGCCTCATCCGCTGTCTTGAGAAGATGATTGCATGCTTGGCTACTCTTCTCCCGATAAGTCAGAAATACAATGAGGAGCCCACTTGGTCACAAAATCAATCTTCAGTCCAGTATAAATCAGTGGGAGTGTTGATAATTCTCAAAAGGAGCAGATTTGGTTCTACATGAAAGGCCATCAGCCAATTAGATATGGCACCAAAACATACACCAGCTAAGTAAAAATATGAGAGAGACACAAAAAACAGTCATCACTGTGTAGTTTCTTCATCCCTTATATGCTGGAAATGATGCAATTTTCTTTCTTAAACCCCCATAATAGTTAATCCACTTTACAGCTTGTTCTATGTTCCTTATCATGCAAGGTATGAGGGGCATGACTGTGCCAGGTACAATTTAAATTAAATGAGCAGGAGGATGCTTCTACTGAGTATTTCTTCCCTTTCCATCTTTAGTGTGCATAAGAGGTGTATTCCAAACAACTGTTTAGTTGGTCTGACCCACCTTAGAAATATCATTGATCTTAATTTACTCATTGAAAAATGTATCAGAAAGTGATCATGATTCAATTTTCCAGAAGTGAAATTGGTTTTAATTGCTTCATGTTTGAATGCTCAGACAAAAGCCTATTTGGGACTAATTTTCTGCTGGTACCACTGAAACCGGATATTCTTAGAGCTCCTGGAATTCAGGTTTCAATTAGCCTGATTTAAGCATCAAAATATATACTCACTTTTGAAAACATGAGGATTCAAACATGAAAACATGAGAACAGGATCAAGTTGTCTAAATAGTTTTCTTCCTTTATCTGGTATCTTTATGCAAATGATTCTAAAGATAGCTTGGTTTAGATTCAGTTACATTTAAAGGGCAGCTTATTGCTGAAAAGGTCCTCATTGAAATAAATTGTTTCATGTTGGCTTCGTTTTATGTTCTTTAGTTTCTTACTGTGGTTTTCTACCTCTTTGTATTTCTCTTACTTTGCTAGACTGCAGAACTTCTAGAACTCTTGGCTAGTAGCCACCTAAAATGCATTACAATTTCTTGTTTATGTTTTAATGTCTTGATATTTTTGTTCATCTACCATTTCTCTTGCACCCCTTTTATGCTTCAACACATGGAATAATTTGCATTAACCAGTTTTCCTTAAAATAATATTCTTTATGGAACACACATATTTTAGATATTTTTCTCTGAGAACTTTTTGGCACTATCTTTTCAGTTCTGTGTAACATTTACCAGACAAGAAATGAGACACTCATTTCATGAGTGCAGACATCTCTTCTCATTATTTATTGTTACCTTGTGCTTTTAATCAAATTATTAGGATTTTTCCTTTTGTTTCTTGTTCTCCTTAAGGAACCTTTCCACTCATATAACTGATTCTCAGATTCTGGCAGTAACTTTAAATGTGGAAAAGTGTCAGAAATATTTTTGAAGTGAAAGGAACTTATAATTTCAGATTTATTTGCCAAAAACTATAAGTGAACTGAGAAACCACTTTTCTCACATAGATTAGTCATACCATCTCTCAGGAAAAGTAATTTGGGTGAGGTATGAATGTTTCCTCAGTGGAATCCCTCACAGTCCAGAGGAAATTCTGAAACAGTTGCATTTTGTGCTATGGTTCATCCTGGGGTGAGGCAGACAGCATTTTCTCCATACTATAAATATGGTTGTTCTTTGAACACTTCTACCTGTCTTTGCCTTTCTTTTACCTGGAAGAACTTGCTGATGAGTTACAGATCTTTTCTCCGAGCTCGCTGCATTGTATAGAGAGAATGACAGGTTTTTCTATCAGGTTCTGCAGAACCAAGTTCATTTTTTCTTTTGAGATGCCAGCATACTTCTGAAGCCTTTTATAACCAGTTTGAGCTCTTTTTTTGTAGCATTTTGTAGGGTTCCAATTGGCTAGAGATGAAGGGATTCATCCTTCCTTTGTTATATATAAAGGAAGACTGTAAAGTTAGATATTAAATTTTGCTATTTATTAGCTGGCTTAAACTCCTTATTTTTCCTCCAAAAACTAATGACCCCAGCATGTACTGCAAAATTAAAGGTTTGGAAGTGCCATATCTGCTTTCCACTATGTATAAGGACTTCCCTAAGTAGAACAGCCTGAAATGGAAATCAAGAGACAAAACAAAGTTATTCCTTGAGTTTGCATGAATCTGAACGTCCTGAGCCTGAGGAAATTAACCCAAAACTCTCTTCTCCTCGGTGAGCACTATAACTCTGAGCAATTACAGAAAATGCAGGTGGTGATAGGAAGCATGACTGCTGCAGTTCATGATGAATTTCACCCATTTTCCTTTGTCTTAAGAATGTCTATCCTACACACTGGGTATGAAAACTAAAAGTTTAGATGCCTCTCTGCCTCAAGACTGAGTTGTAATGATGCTCAGACAAGAGCTAAGCACCTTCTCCTCAAACTAATGTACATCTGCACCTATATTTAGATACCTATACAGTATCATGGTCCAAGCTATAGACATCATTTTCTCTTCAAGAGAAGACAGAATAATTCAAAAAGCCAAAGGTCACATTGTAGGAACCAAATGAATCAGTCACTTGGCTCCTCAGTTTTCCATCTCTAAAACAGAAAACAGCAGCACTTCTCAATGTCCAAGAGGGGTGCTGGAAAATACCTTGGGTTTTCCTCTTTGGTACATTTTTCACTGTATATGAAAATTGATGATGTGATCTTATGAAAGAGATCAAATTTCTCTGTAGAAAATGAGCAACTCCAAAATTATAGTAATGGCAGACACATTTGGATGATTTAATACATTCCTTATTCATCTGTTGAGAAATTGTCAAGGCAAACACTTTAAATCCATTAAATATATTCTAAGTTCATATTCTCAAGCAAATTGTGACTATCCTGAGAAATAAATTTATTACCTCAAAAGGATAATTTGATCCTTCTGGATGGATAATGTACAGACCAGTTGGAGTTTTTGAAACTGAACCAACGGTATCTTTAATATCAGTGCAATCCAACCCTGGAGAACAAAATATTTGAAGTTCATTAGCAAAATATGTTAAAAAAAAAACCAAATACATCTTAAGCACAGAAATATTACTTTTCTTGGTAACATATGAATGATTTCAAATAGCATTTTCTTGTCATGCAAACCTTAAAATCATGTTTTGTCATTAATTTATCTTATAAATGAAAATTCTCTGAACCCCATGAAGCTGAGAAAGAAGTATAAATTATATTGTATAGAGAAAGTTCTTTCTAATCTTAACAGATATGACACAGAAATTAAAGATTATGTATCTGGGTCATTTTACAAATTGTAAAATTATTTTCTCACCTGTAGTGAGAAATAACGTATTATCTGGGATGGGATGTCTTTTTCCTTCAGATATTTTTATTTATATTTGTAAAAGCCTTTACATCATCATGTATACCCAAAAAACCCTTTGCGTCTGAGTGTTAAGCCAGGTCTGTGTTAAACATACTCAAACAAGCAGTTTCTAAGGCCAGTAGGACTGCTTAGAGGTAATGTTTCCTTTAGTTGGGATGGACATTACAAAGAAGATTAACTTTCCAGCATACAAGTGACTTCCATCCGATTTGAAGAAGTATATTGAAAGGTAGAACACGCTTTATTTCACTGCAAAAGAAAGTGCCATTTAGCAACACTTATGATAGTTCACTTATGAACTGATGATCATACTTGGTATTTTGCATAAAAATCAAGATGCTAAACAGGTTGCCCAGAAAAATCAGTTGCAAATGATTTAAAGTAGTCTTTATCATGACATTCTTAAACAGTTCACAAATTTTCCAGAGTTTATATGTTACTAACACAGAATAAATACTGTTATGTTATGAATGTTATAATTGCTTACCTTTGCTTTAATTAGTTTTTTGTCAAGATACAGACAAAAAGGGAAGAGGTCGAGAATAAATGTGAAAAATTCTTACCATGAGATTGAACTGCTTTGTAAGGAAGTGTATCCAAATGCTTTCTCAAAACTTCTGCATTCAAAAGAAGAAGTCTGTTCATGAGTTCATTTACCTGCAAATTCAAATAAAAGATCTCTAATTAGGTTGCAATGAGGACTATTATATTCTAAAGACATTCTTTTTGACTCCTAGTAAATATAATCGGAAGTTTATCTTTGTGATGTGTTAGTGATTCATACTTTCATTACGTGAATTGGTCTGATTTTTTACTTTTTTCATTCAAAATCATTTTTAGGCACAATTCCAATTAATTTAAAAAAAAATCCTTCCATTTGATTAAAGGTTTTTTCATCTTTACTAAGTGATGCACAGTGGTTGTAAACTACTATCAGAGTTAATGATAATATAATGCATCATCTGTGCAAATACGACAGGGCTGGAGATAGCAATCAATGTGGAGGAACAGTCCTCCACTTCCCCTACTGCCATGCACGCCACACAGTTGTGGACCAGGTGGTCGTTATCACTCCTCATAGAGATGTAACTCACACACCCTACCCAAAGTACACAGAATGGTGATAGATACTGTAATTCTACTGTGTCAATGACAACATAAGTGCTTAACTTTCCTCAGTTAGACAACACCTGTAATGATAAATAATACATAAAAATCCTTAGGATAAAAATGTACCTGATTAGAAAGGTAATCCAAAGAAGACTGTTGATCATCCATCATGTTTCTTACCAATTTTTTTGTACTTCTTGCATATTCAACAAGAGAGTTCTGCAGATTTCCTTTAAAAGAAATATGTTCATCCACTTTGTTATCATAAATCTAGAAATATTATTGACTGGATGACGACACATTTATTTATGATCTCTAAGTGAATATTGAAGGTGTTTAGCCTTAGGGTACCTAAAAGTGAAACAAAGTAGTACAGAGACTGCAGATTAAAGCCAAAAATGCTAAAACCCTCAGCCTCACTGGTTGCAGTGAAGACATCTTAAGGACTGATGGCTCTTCTTAAGATTTGAAGAAGAATTTCATCTTATCCTTGGGTAACTTGGATGACCAGTTAATAGCTATCACGGAAATACAAATGCAAATGATAAAAGACAGATATATATGGTGTCCTGTTATCCTACATTTACTCATTCACTCTGCTACTCCCGTTTTTTGCCCTGATGCTAGAATTTTAAAAAGTAAACCTGTCAGGGAATTAATAATACATATTAAAAATCATATGGAAAAGACAAGAATTTTGACAATTTTTGTTTCTGAGGCTGATTACATCATTTGCTGTGTAGTTTGTCAAGGCAGTGAACAGAGAGTGTCCTGCATTAAGGATCTATAACAGGCAAGCTGAAGTATAGATTTCCTCTCACTTTAGCTAAAACTAACTAACTAACTCCCATTTAACTCCCCCACACCTAACTATGATGTTTAAATGAGGGACAGACACCCTACTCTTCCTCTCCAATGGAGAGAACTACTGACATTCAGAGGGTAACACAGATGTAGGTGGGCTGAGCTGCTGTCTGGATTTGCCTGCACCCCAAAAACATGGCACCCCAAATTTTCTGAACAGTACTCAGGCTGTGCAGCAGGGTCAAAGGCTGTCACATGTGCTTAAGGAGATTAAAAAATAAATTAGCACAGCATAGCATAGCGTAGCAGAGGATTGCGTAGCATGGCATTGCATAGCTTGTCACTGAAGAGTATTCTTTATGAATACATACTGCACATGTAATGTTTTTCCCCTCGTAAAATTTTAGCTTGAACATCACATGGTACAAGGCATTGTTCTTTTTGTTTTGAAATGTCTGCAGATTTATTTTTCTCTTCTGCCTTGAGTGGTTCCTCCACAGCTCCAACATTCCTTGTGCCCTGTTGTACCAAACAATGGAGGGGGAAATAAATTGATCATAAAACATACATAAAATAGCTCAGTCTGCCAAAATGAAGTAGATTACTCCATGGGTCTTCCCTCAAAACCTGTTTTTTTAAAGCTTTATCAAGGGATAACTGAAAGAGCTGAGACCACAGCCTGTTAGGTGTCTTCTGCTTAGTCATACCTCACAAGAGAAAGAAAGTGTCAGAAGTAAAGAATAACCTCTATAAATTTTAAAAATACCACCAACATTTCTGGTAAAGTATTCTACCTGTAAGCACTGTGAACTGGAGGCAAGAACTTGCAAATCTTGCATTTAAGAAGCTCACATTTTAGGAATCACCACACCCAACAGACATCTCAAATGCTAACAAAGTTATTTTCACTAGAAAGGAGCAAGCTTTGGATTTACCACTTAATAGCAAAACACTTTCACTCTTGGAAGTCCCTAAACTAATTACTTGGACTCTGATCATAGAAATACTTGCACAAGTTATTAGTCTATGCACACAAGCAGTCCTAAGCAGATTTCAAGACAAATCCAACATTAAAAAAATATTTTAAATGCTCTTATAGAGGAAAGAAGAAAGGCACGCAATTCATAGGCATACAATTATCTGAAATAGTAACAATAACAGCATTGGTAAAAGTAGTTATACCTATTAATGTTTTTTTAAAATAATACTTTCATATTTAATATTTTTTCTTCCGTGGTGCCATTTGACATAAAATAAGGGAATGCCTCTGACTCATCACTTAAAGAAACGCTAAAAGTAATTCCTGAAATATGAGTAGTTTTAAAAAGACTAAGAAACATATTTTCACTTGAGTCATTGTTTTTTTAATTCCATAATATCAGCAAAGCATTGTAGTATGTTCATATACTGTATTTTCAAATGTAAATAGGATTCGTAGAAACTTAAAGATTTTAATGAAAAAGAAAACTTATTTAGACTTGGATATATCTTCAATATAATTGCTCTCCTTTCCTGCTTCAGTTTTCTCCTTCTGGTATTGGCTCTACACTGGCAAAGCACTGAACAGGTTTTTTCCTGATTTTTGCTTTTAAAAAGTGAAAGCAAAAATTACACAAAACTGTTAACAAGGAGATTTTATTAAAAAAAAGTTTCTGAATGATTGATGTAATTGCATTTTGTGTCCAGAAACGAGTGCTAGAGTTTCTTTAATTTTGAAATAAGCACAAAATAAAGAAAGAAAAATTCTTGAAGAGCTATAAATAGATCGCTTGCAACTCATAAATAGATCACTTGAAACTATGGTTTGTTCCAGGGCTTTATCACAGCTACTCACCAGATGTTCAATTAAATACTGTCAAGCAAATATTTTTAATCAGTATTTTTAACAAAAGCCAACATGAAACAGGCAATTAAATCTGACCTCAGCAATACAAGCAAAAACCGTGACTCTGCCAAAAACAATAGTTACTCTGCATTTACAGTCATGCAGATGAGATTAAAAATATGGCCTAACAACTGAGCTGTGATGAAGGACATTGAGACAAAAATGTTCTAATATACTGAATTCCTACAATATCAATGTAGTTTCTTTTCTCTGTCTGAAAATAACCTGACTCTTCTGTATTTTCATATCTATCCTGAATAAAGCAAACTACATTTTAAAAACATCTGTCATTTTTCTAAAAAAACATTCGGTTACATTCATTATCTTATTGAAGCAAAGTAATTGAAAATCTTACCGTAGATGAACAAGGCTTGACATTACTTATGACAGTCTCTCCTAAACTGAACAAAAAAACATTAAGACAAATCAGTGAAGTTACCCTAAAGCAGTTCATCTTTTACTTGAAGAAATGCAAACGTTTTGACGGGTTTCAAATTTCCGTGGAAAGGCTTGTACGCTATGAAGTCCTGAGCTAACTATTTGGGAATGTCTACAGCACAAAGAGCAGCCAACACATCACTCCTTTAACGCCTGGATTTAATAAACCACATTTCAATTGCACAGTAGATTTTATATACTACTGCTTGTATCCTGGGAGCAATTACTGCTTATCACCTTTACATGACACATCAAACATACGTATTTTCATTGTGATAAAACTGTGACAGTTTTTCTTATACACTGTTTTTGAGTATTTGTATATATTTGGTATTGAGTAGTCTGAGCTACTTGAAAGAATAAGTATAAATTTATGTTTTCATCTTTTTACAAAGGTTTTTATCATTAAAATTAAGGCATTTACCTTAGTGTCATGGTAGTGCACTAAACTGGCTGTGGAGGCAATTTTAGAATATGTCCTAAAAGCAAATTCTAATAGAAAACTTAAAAAAAAATACTTAAAAATAATACTGTGTGTTACATTGAAAATTGTTTATCAGGAGGACAACAGCAGTCTCTTGGTCTCTCTGGTAGCCCATCCCTAGCAACAGAAGTATTGAGAGTGGGACAATCATTCAAATACAATGACTTTTACCCCTGAAAAGTGTCAAAGTACAAGAGAATATCGTGAAAAAGAAGATTAAGTGTAGTCCACAAAAACTTAATTAAAGCTATGAGGAACTTAGAGTTTTCACAAACCATTCCACCATTTTTGTATCCTAAAAACTGGATCTGATATTTTAACCAAAAAGCAAATTGTTTGTAAGGTTTATATGGAAAGTTCATAAAGGTCCAACAGATTTTCAACTCCTCATGTGCATTAGAGAATTTAAATTTTTTGTGATCTGCCTAAATAAATGAAACCTCAGCTTCTAATGTACCACTGGGAGACAGACTATCTAAATGATCACCAGAATACACTGCTCAACATCGCCTTACACTGGTACAGCCAGACAATGTTCCAAATTTGTCTTGATATTGTGGTTCATCTCCATCCCTGTCTGAAGTTGGAATACACTGGAAATACCTTTTGCTACAAGGAGATTTGAAAGAAGTTGGGAGAGGGTGGTTAATACAGCTTTAAATCCAGATTTTAATCCATTTTTTTAATCCAATGTTTTCTTTCAAAATTGATAGCTAAAGGGCAGTAAGAACCTGTACCTGACCTCTTCCTGAGAGGAGCACATTCAACTGCCTGGGAAATTTTTAATAACTTTGGTTCTTCAATATCTCTCAAAATAAAATGTTTAATTTGTTCTAAATTACTGCATGGCACATTATAGTTTTCCAAGATCAGAGTTACTAGAATTTAACAAGTGCATCAGTTGATGCTCTCTTAAGAAGATGCAGGTTGTGATCCATAGTACAGTCTCAGGGTGGTGAGAAGGTTGGAAAGATTTTCATAGCTATCCATCTATGACATTAAGGGGGAATAAACAGTTTTTATTCCTTTCCTATGCACAGAAATAGGAAGAGGAGACAAATTTCAGGAAGGAATGGTTTAAATGGTCAGAACCTTGGCTGAACTCCTTCTCCCGTGCAGTCACCTACACAGTTAAACTAAAGCTTGGAGGAAAGCTAAAGGGCATTAGGAGATTAATCCCCTCTGGAACAAGAAGGAAAGAAACATGTGTTTCTGCAGCACCATAGCTATGCTCCAGCCTTCAAATAAGATTTGCAATAAATTCAGAATCTATCTCACAAAGATTTAAGAGCTGATCCTTACTCTTCACTGGAATATCAGCCCACAGTAAAATTTATGAAACTTCTTTCAAACCAGCTGCCAGAGTGGAATCTTTCATTTCATAACCACTTGAGATCAGGCTGCTTGCTGCCCCAGAGTAATCATACAGTTCTGGAATACATGGTCCTCAACTAGTCACATTCTCATCCCAGTCTGAAAGATGTGAGGTTACTTACCAGGAGGAATTATCTAATAACCCAAAAAGAGGGCTATGAAGAAGTCAGCAAAAGTAAAAAAGGGAAAGACAATAAAATATATAAAGACTATTCTTAATTCTAAATTTCAGAAGGTATCTAAGGTGAAGCTGCAAGTTCACAGTATCACAGTATCACAGTATGCTAGGGATTGGAAGGGACCTCAAAAGATCATCTAGTCCAATCCCCCTGTCGGAGCAAGAACACCTAGATGAGGTTGCACAGGAAGGCGTCCAGGCGAGTTTTGAATGTCTCCAGAGAAGAAGACTCCACAACCTCCCTGGGCAGCCTGTTCCAGTGCTCTGTCACCCTCACTGAGAAGAAGTTTCTTCTCAGATTTAAGTGGAACCTCTTGTGTTCCAGCTTGAATCCATTACCCCTTGTCCTATCATTGGTTGCTACTGAGAAGAGCCTGGCTCCATCCTCATGACATTCCCCCTTTATATATTTATAAACGCTAATAAGATCACCCCTCAGTCTCCTCTTCTCCAAACTAAAGAGACCCAGCTCCCTCAGTCTTTCCTCATAAGGGAGATGCTCCACTCCCTTAATCATCTTAGTTGCCCTACGCTGGACTCTCTCCAGCAGCTCTCTGTCCCCCTTGAACTGAGGGGCCCAGAACTGGACACAATATTCCAGATGCGGTCTCACCAGGGCAGAGTAGAGGGGAAGGAGGACCTCTCTCGATCTACTAACCACCCCCCTTCTAATACAGCCCAGGATGCCATTGGCCTTCTTGGCCACAAGGGCACAGTGCTGGCTCATGGTCATCCTGCTGTCCACCAGGACCCCCAGGTCCCTTTCCTCTACACTGCTCTCTAACAGGTAGCTCCCCATCCTATACTGGAATCTGGGGTTGTTTCTGCCCAGATGTAGGACCCTACACTTTCCCTTGTTGTATTTCATTAAGTTATTCCCTGCCCAAATCTCCAGCCTGTCCAAGTCTCTCTGGATGGCAGCACAGCCCTCTGGCGTGTCAGCCACTCCTCCTAGCTTAGTGTCATCAGCAAACTTGCTGATAGTACACTCAATTCCCTCATCTAAATCATTGATGAATATATTGAATAATATGGGCCCCAGTACCGACCCTTGAGGCACTCCACTGGTTACCGGCCTCCAACTGGACTCTGCCCCATTGACTACGACTCTCTGGCTTCTCTCCTTCAGCCAGTTCGCAGTCCACCTAACTATCCGATCATCCAGTCCACACTTCCTCAGTTTAGCCATGAGGATGCTGTGGGAGACCGTGTCAAATGCTTTACTGAAGTCAAGGTAGACCACATCTACAGCTCTGCCATCATCCATCCACCTCGTTATTTCCTCATAAAAGGCTATGAGGTTGGTCAAGCATGACTTCCCCATGAAGTCGCATGAGTTGCGCTGGATAAGATCAAAATTTGCAGTAACTCTAGAGAAGCTAAAATTCTGTGTTGCGAGTTCAGAAGAGGTGGCGACTTTGGGTCTCCTGTTCTGAATTAGAGGTGGAAGACTTCCATATTAGGGTTATTTCTCAACTGTGGTAACCGGGATATTATAAATATTAAGCACATTTGGGAGCCTGAGCATCAGGGGTCTTGACTGTAAAATGGTAACAGTAACACCTACTTCACAAGCTGTGCTACAAATATGGGGGGGGTTCTGGGGAGAAAAGTATTTTACAAATGCCGAGTACTATTTTTACCCTCCTAGTCAAAGACATAGAACAGCTGCACACTGAAAAAGAGAAGAATTGGTTTAAGCTCAAATACAACAGCCAAGAAATGTCTCGCCAGGAAATCACCAAGGCACTTAGCCTTCCTTCTGCGGACAACTCATCCGAGGCATGGCCATATCCCAAGAAAACACACCCTGCTTTGCCTGAAAAAAAAAAGTTTTTCAGTCTTAGGAACAACTTACTTTTTATTTTATTTATTTACTATGTGCAACTTTATTTCCTTTTTTATGTACTTTTTATATTTTTGTATAAAATTTTACAGCATTTTAAATATTTTACCTTTTTATTTTTTGCGGTTTTTTTTTTTTTTAAATTTATCCTCTTAGCTCCCAAGTCTTTACCATCAACAGATTTAACAGACATCCACAGAGAGCTCTGCAAACCCACAAGTAGCACACAGGGGCTCGCAGCGGTGTTTCGTTTGCCCTGCAAAACTAATGAGAAACGTGTTTGGATACCAATTTTTTAAACTAAAAAAAAAAAAAAAAAAACAAACAAACAAAAAAAAAAACCCATCCTGTTATTTATAAAAGTGCAGAAAGGATGGAAGGCCCCTTGAGAGCCAAGCACCGTGCCTGGGCCCGGAGTTTGGCAGCACTGTGCCTAAAGAGGCGGGTGGGCACGGAGGGGGCACGGATAGGGCACGGAGGGGCAGCGAGGTGCCCAGGCCTGGCGCCCACCCTCGGCTGGGGACCGCTGGGGACTTCCGGGGACCCTCGAGGCCCGGACCGGGCCCCACCCGCCCTGTCCCTCGCGCCTGGTTTGAAGGCCATCAAAGGCTGCGACATCCAAACTGCCGCCGCCCTCCCCTCAGTGGCGGCCCCGCCTTCCCCTCAGCCGTGGCCCGGCCCCGTTGCGAAGGAAGCGGCGTCTCCGGTTGCTACGATGGCGGTGGCGAGGCCGGGCTGTGCTGAGTCGTGGATCGGTGCCCGGCACTGACGGCGGTGTGCTCCGGTACGGGGGCGACGGGCCCGAGGCGCTGAATGGAGCCTAGCGGGAAGGGCGGCAGGGCGGCACGGGGGCAAAACCTCCCCGGCCGCCTCCAGGACAGCGCGGAAGGGAGGAGGAGCGGAGCTGCGTATCCTTCCGCGTATCCGTCCGCCGGGGGCGAGGGGCTGGGGCGGTGGAGCGGAGGGTGAGGGCGGGTTGAGGCGGCCTGCCTCGGGAATGGCCGTCCCGCAGGGAGGCAGGTCTTGCCGGGCGGCAGGGTTGCGAGGCGGTTTTGTGGGGCGGGTGCGGGGGGCTGCGGGGGGCCGGGGCGGGGCGGGGCGGGGCGGCGGCGGCGGCGGCGGGGGGGAGGAGGGGGGGCACAGCCCCCGTCAGGGGTTGCCTCAGTGTTGGCGTGAAGTAAAACTGGTATGTTGGCTTCATTTAAAGTGGGGTAGAAGAATTGACTCCTCAGGCAACTTTGGAGTCGTCGTCTTTGTTTTCCCTCCTAGAGCAAGATACTGCCATTGGGAGTTGTATTTTCCGTCGTAACTTGGGGATCCTTTTTTTTTTTTTTTGAGTTTAAGTGAAAATAAATACTGACATAAGTTCTAAGCTGTGCCTGTACAGCCCTACTTAAATCATGACTGAAGTGAGGCAGGACTGATCGTGCTCTGTGGAGAGCTTTTATCTGGTGATATGAACAAATTTCAGTGTAAACAACTAATTCTTTAGATCGGGGAGAGGTTGGTTTTACCATTTTACTGTTTTCCCTGTGATAAAACATTTTCGTGTGTAACAGATTTAGGTAATGACAGAAGAATGTATCTGAAAGATGTATCTTCAAATAGACATAGTGAAGGTGAGATTTTTCATTTTCTGATACGATGAAAGATGAGAGCAAAGTCTCTGTCAAGATCACTGTAAACAATAAAATGCAATTACATTTTTGTCTGGATAAACATAAAGTTAGGTATGACCATAATAGACAACTATTGTGTATTTAGTCAAAAGGTGTATCAGCCTTTATCTCATGTAGAAAGTTTGCCCTTTCCTAAAAAGGTATGTAAAGTCAATCACACAGGCTTTTAATCCTTTAATGAGCTGTTTAATACAGTTTCCATTGTCCTTAACACAGTGCTAGGGATAGAGCTTCAACATTTCATTTTGAATGGGATTTAGAAGAAGAACGTCAGGCATTGAAAGAAGATCAAAAAATATGTCGGAGTAGAGCACAGAAATATTTGTTAGAGACAAACAGAAGAAGAAGGTAAGTAACTAGAGTTCCTTTGGTAGGAGACTAAGAAAAAAGAGCAAGTCAAAACCTTGAAACAGCACAATATATTTCTACTATTTGCACATTTGCATTGTTAAATAGCCTTACTCCTTTGTTCTAGAGGAATCTAGGCAGAAAAGTTTAACCAATCCAGTTTCTTGCTATAGGACAAATAAAATATGTAGGACAAAATATATAGGACAAATAAAATATAAAAAGAACAATATTCTGAGTTACTCGCTACTTTTTGGAGACTCGCTGTAGTCACCTCATATAAAGTAAAGTAGTGCTTTCATTTCATGGATCTGCATTTCTAATATTATTCTGTTTTTTATTAGTTTCAGTGGATCTGTGAAAAACACATTAAGATGTACGGTACAAGTCAGTCAGCAGGCAGGCAGTTCTCATTGCCCTCTGAAGTGTATGGTTATCTGTCTGCATGGCATAACAACTGCACAGCCTCCCCTCCGTGGTGGGGCTTTGTGCTCCCACTCCCCAATAAACACAACACAGTCTTCCTAGTACAGGATTATATTTATAATAAACTTATTCTGCTTTGACACTTTAAACGGAGCTTTGAATATTTTGCTTTTCTGCATACATCACAATGCAAAGTCATGAAATATTCTGTGACAGATGGGTTAAGTAAACACATTGAGATGTTTCAGTGAAGTGCTGTAAGTAGTTTAATAGGTATAGAGGCAGTTAATATTGTTTATACTGTCAGTGTAGCTTGACAGTATGTCCTATCAACATATGTTTTGAAATATAAAGAAAAATGGAAGAGGAAATATAATCACCTGTGAGTGATTAAAGACAATGTGTGACCCACAAGCTTTGCAAATAATAAACTGAATCTCAGCTGAAAGATTAAATATCTTATTTAGTTCTCTGGAACAGTACCACTGTAAGACTACAGCTCTCAGATGATCACTGTTTATTGTATTACTGGTCTTGAAATATTATACTCCAATGTAAAAGGAATACCAGACATGCTGCATATTTTTGATAGATTGGTATAGTTAAACTTGTTGATACATAAATACATAGAATCATAGAATTGTCTAGGTTGGAAGAGACCTTTAGGACCATTGAGTCCAACCATCTACCCTACTCTACAAAGTTCTCCCCTACACCATATCCCCCAAGACCACATCTAAACATCTCTTAAACGCATCCAGGGATGGTGACTCAGCCACCTCCCTGGGCAGTCTATTGCCGACCTATGCCCGACCACTCTTTCTGTGAAAAATTCTTTCCTAATGTTCAGTCTAAATCTACCCTGTTGGAGCTTGAAGCCATTCCCTCTTGTTCTGTCATTAATTACCTGTGAGAAGAGACCAGCACCAACCTCTCTACAGTGTCCTTTCAAATAGTTGTAGACAGTGATGAGGTCTCCTCTCAGCCTCCTCCTCCTCAAACTAAACAGTCCCAACATTTCCATATGAATTTCATTGCAGCTATAAGAAACACAGTATCAATCCAAGTTACTCAGGTGAGCCAGTTAAAAATTTAGGTCTGGTATTCGTAAAATGAAATTGTTTCCATTTGTGATAATTGATAATGGCATAATTATAAGCCTAATAAGCAGTTCAAATAGAAGTCTGTGGTAACAAGTCTTCCCATAATAACTGAAAAGAGTTAGTTGTCTAATGTTAGAAAGGTAGTAAGTGCATACAGTATTACTAAGCTGTGAAATATAATTCAAAATTAAGTGTCATTGCATGTATGGAGGAAAGTAGTTTGGAAATAAAAAGTTCCTTGGAATTGAATATTTTTTCCTGACAGTTATGTAAGTAGGAAGCAATTTATCTTCTCATGGATCAGCCATCAGGTCATGTCTCAAATCCGTGTATGAGGCAAATTCTGTTAGCTTTCTAACACATGTAAAGGTGTTAGCTATGATGGTTTCGCAAAGGTAGCATGCCTTCCTTAAGCTTCACATTCTCACCTGGCAGCACCCCGAGTTCTCCATGACTGGGCTTACTGGCATGTATCAGAAGTTATTCTTTGCACTGCTGTTTTGTAATTTCAAAACTGAAATTCATAGAATCATAGAATGGTTTAGGTTGGAAAGGACCTTGAAGATCATCGAGTTCCAACCCCCCTGCCATAGGCAGGGACACCTCTCACTAGACCAGGTTGCCCAAGGCCCCATCCAGCCTGGCCTTGAACACCTCCAGGGATGGGGCCTCAACAACCTCTCTGGGCAACATGTTCCAGTGCCTTACCACTCTCAAAGTGAGAAACTGCTTCCTGATACTTAATCTCAACCTGCCCTCTTCCAGTTTAAAGCCATTCCCCCTCGTCCTATCGCTACATGCCCTAGTAAAAAGTCCTTCCTCAGCTCTCCTGTAGGCCCCCTTTAGGTACTGGAAGGCCACAATAAGATCTCCCCGGAGCCTTCTCTTCTACAGGCTGAGCAGCCCCAACTCTTTCAGCCTCTCCTCATAGGAGAGGTGCTCCAGCCCTTGGATCATCCTCGTGGCCCTCCTCTGGACATGCTCCAGCAGGTCGATGTCCTTCTTATGTTGGGGATTCTAGAGCTGGATGCAGTACTCCAGGTGGGGTCTCACGAGAGTGGAGTAGAGGGGCAGAATCACCTCCTTTGACCTGCTGGCCACACTTCTTCTGATGCAGCCCAGGATATGGTTGGCCTTCTGGGCTGTGATCGCACTTTGCCGGCTCATCTTGAGCTTCTTGTCAGTCAGCATCCCCAGGTCCTTCTCCTCAGAGCTGCTCTCCAGCCATTCCCCGCCGAGCCTGTATTTGTGCTTGGGATTGCCCCGACCCAGATGTAGGACCTTGCACTTGGCCTTGTTGAACTGCATGAGGTTGGCTTGGGCCCACCTCTGCAGCCTGTCCAGGTCCCTCTGGATGGCATCCCTCCCCTCCAGTGTGTCTACCTTGCCAAACAGCTTGGTATCATCAGCAAATTTTTTCTCTCTCTCTTTTTTTCTTTCAACATATGGAGAGTAGACATGAGTGCATTGTGAGGTATGACAGCCTGTTTTCTACTTCTAACCTTCACACAAAATGGTGGAGGTTGGAAGGGACCTCTCTAGGTCATCTGGTCCAACACCTCTGCTACAGAAGGGCCATCTAGAGCTCGTTCCCCAGGACCATGTCCAAATGGCTTTTGAGTATCTCCAAGGATGGAGACTCCACAATGTCTCTGGGCAACCTGTGCCTGTGCTCGGTCACTCTCACAGTAAAAAAAAAGTGCTTCCTGAAGTTCAGAGGGAACCTGCTGTGTGTCATTTTGTGCCCATTGCCTCTGATCCTGTCACTGGGCATCACTGAAAAGAGCCTGACTCCATCCTCTTCGCACCCTCCCTTCAGGTATTTATATACATTGATAATATCCCACATGAGCCTTCTCAGCTGGAAAACCGGGCTGAACAGTCCCAGCTCTCTTAGCCTGTCCTCCTAGGAGAGATGGCCCAGTCCCTTTATCATCTTCATGGTCCTTTGTTGGATTCCATCCAGTATGTCCCTGTCTCTCACCAGTCACGGGAGTCCAGGTGTGGCCTCACCAGTGCTGAGTAGAGGGGAAGGATCACTGTCCTCAACCTGCTGGCAATGCTTTGCCTAATGCAGCCCAGGATACCATTTGCTTTTTTTTGCTGCAAGGGCCCACTGTTGGCTCGTGTTCAGCTTGCTGTCGACCAGCACCCCGCGGTCTTTTTCTGCAAGGCTGATTTCCAGAGGGGTAGCCCCCAGTATATGTCAGTGCATGGGGTTGTTCTTTCCCACGTGCAGGACTTTGTGCTTCTCCTTGTTGAACTTTATGAGGTTCCTGCTAGCATATTTCTCCAGCCTGTTGAGGTCCCTCTGGATGGCAGCAGGACCCTCTGATGTATCAGCCACTCCTCCTGGTTTTGTGTCATCTGCAAACTTGCTGAGGGTACACTCTGCCCCGTCATCCATGATCATTAATGAAGATATTGAATAGGACTGGAACCAGTATTGACCCTTGGGTTACACTGCTAGTTATTGGCTTCCAACGAGGCTTTATGAAACTAGTCACCACCCTCTGGGCCCAGCCATTCTGCCAGTTTTCTTTCCACCTCCCTGTCTGGTCATCCAGCCTGTACATCAAGAGCTTGTCTATGAGGATCTATGGGAGACTATCAATGGCCTTAGTGAAATCCACGTAGACAATATCCACTGCTCTCCTGTCATCTACCCCTACCTGACCAGTTGTTTCTTTGAAGAAGTTTATCAGGTCGGTCAAACATGACCAAATTTGATGCCAACCTGAAATTTATAAAGCCTCTGCTGAAAAGTAATAGTGGTGAATTTCCTTTAGCAAACAGATCTAGGGAACATATATCAGAGGTTCTGCTCTATTCTCAATCTTGTGTCATTTAGGTTTATTCTCTTTGTGTTGCATTATGGAGGAAAAATTTTCTGTGGGTTTTTTTTTTTTTCGTTTTTTGGAAGAACCACCAGTAGCCTACCTTTAAACAAGGTTATACCAAGGCTGAGTCCAAGTCTGATAGCCCCTACTTCCCCACTCATGAGAACTGCATAGAGTTCATATTGAGATCAAAGAGCTCAAAGAGCTTGCAGATTGAGGTCTTTTGTTTTCAACTTTTTCTAAATGTATTTGTAATGATTTTTTCCCTGATGGTGTTGTATTGATCTGTTGTCAATACCTCTAAAACGCAGCAGCTTCAGCATTAAGAATACTCAATTTCTGACAAGATGTGCTCAGTTAGTTGCTTTATTGGTAAAAGGCAGAAACACTACTTGCACAGAAAAGAGCAAGTATAGCTTTGGAAAGCAAAGTCACAGTAACTTAAGTCACATATCTTTTTCAAAGTGAATACGTAGAGGAACCCATATTCATGTCTGATGCCACCAGTTTCTTTGCATCTCTTGTACTGACCAAGCTCCTTAGCTTTGTCCTAACAGCAGTGCTTCAACATAGTGAACAACCAGCCTACTGATTGTTTTTTGCCCTAGTATAAAGAAAGTAATTGCTTTATTGTCTCGCTAATATGCAAAGTTGCAATTTCAAGATCAGGTTAAGAATTAAATATGCTCTGGGACAGTAGCTGACAGATATTTTGTTTAAATAACAGTATTCCAGAAATAAGAGCTACTGACTAAACGCATACTTGATGTAAGTGAATAGGATATCATAATTTGGGTTTATATACTGCAGTACTTTTTAAATACCAGCTGCCGACTTGCTGGGGACTGCAGCTGTCCCGCTGTTATTGCTTAATGCAAAATGTGTTTCCCATTTTACTGTGATGTTACTGGCTGCAGGTAGTTGGTTCATTCTGGAAATGCAATTGTCTATGTGCATTTTTAAATAAATCTTACAGTCAGCTATCTTGGTTCAGTGGTCTGAATTACCTTAAAATCTGAATAGCTAATCCATCTGTTGTAACTGGGGAAGGAAACGCTTTCCCACTTTATATCAGTTTCCAATCTATTCCCATTACTGTTGTGGTTTCTTTTCAAAACAATATTTTTTTCAACACATGCACAAGCGTCGTGCTCCACCTACTGGCTGATTATCATTGATTATTTAATAAAAGCTTTTTAAATTATTCATCAGTGTTGTTGATGCAGACCTAAAAGCAGTCTAGTGCCAGAAATGGGAGAAAAATGTTAGCACTTGGTAAACCGACAGGGCAAAGTGTTAAGAATTTAATATTGCTTTCTATGTCGGAATGAAACTGTGAAAAGTAGTGGTCGCTGTAACCATGTAGACCTGTAATCCGGTATTGCCATTTCTGGTAATGGGCCACTGGATTGTGCTGAGTTTGCAAGGCCTCAGGACAGATGCTTGCCAAGCTTGCTTTCTCTGAACTCTTGACCTGCCTGCAGCTTTGTTTTGCTTGGTTTAGCTGTAACAGCAATTTCTCTAATTAATCAGGTGTCTGTGGCTAATTTATTTTGCCTTTGTTTATATTTTTATGGTGTGACCATAGTTTTATATAGATAGCAGTAAAAAGCAGTTATTCTATGTAGAATGAAATATTTATGACTAATATAACGATGTAGTGTAGGAAATACAGTCCTGATACGATTGCAGAGGCCTTGAGAGCCGAAGGTGCAAGACACAGCGTAGAGGAGTAGAGGCAGGGGGTGATAAGAGATGGCACACAGGCTTGGCACTGAAGACCCCACAGCTGTAAACAACTCACTGATAGTCAGTTAAAGAAATGCAGACCTAGGTCTGACAAAACTGGCTTTAGGGGTAACAAAGAGAACAAAGGAATAATATGTAATATATGTAAAAGGCACTGTGTATGGAATATTTGGAGGTACTGTGGAGCTGCAGATTGATGAAGAAAGAGCAAAGGTGCAAAAGTGTCTTGGGAAATACAAAAATGACGCCAAGTAGATCCTGAGGTGAGGAACAAGAAACCATTAACATGAACATCATATTGCTCCTGGTGAAGGGACTACAGATGGTGACAACTCACCATAACACCCAAGCACCACCAGGATGAAATG
Organism: Vanellus vanellus; assembly: GCF_965231255.1. Taxonomy (NCBI): domain Eukaryota; kingdom Metazoa; phylum Chordata; class Aves; order Charadriiformes; family Charadriidae; genus Vanellus; species Vanellus vanellus. The sequence continues at coordinate 207,396,366 of NC_138905.1, read as the reverse complement.
ACCAGCCTTGGGACACAGAAGAAGCACGAGCATCAAGAAAAGGGGTAGAAACTCTGTGTGTGAATAACAATTCAAACTGTATTATCACTATTATCAAGGCTTTCTCTGTATAGAAGTATTATTATTATGTTTTGGTAACAATTATATCTGGATTAATAGGATTAGACTTCTAAGATTTTAATTATGCTAACAAAAAAAATTCTTGGCAATATATAACATATGCTTACTTTTTGCCCATAAATAAGATTTGGAGTGTAACAACTGGTGGATAGTGCAGGCAGCTCTCCTGTGAACCTTTGGGGCATTTTGGAGGACAGCCCTCTGTGAGCTCTTATGGCATTGTATGGGTCAGTCCTTCTGAAGCTCTCCCAGCAATTTGGGGCTGTCCTTTTGTCTTCATCATATGATAATCAGAGAAGATGAGAGAATGGAGTTAGTATGTGTCCCTATGGTCCTGGTAAGTATCTCACTTAAATAAAAAAAATGATTTATGGGCAACCTCTGCAGATGCTTTTAAGGATCTAAGGTGTGTTTCCTATTTGCCCATGAAGGGGATTTTGAGTGTGACACCCATTCTAGCCTTCTCTTGATCTTGCTGTAGTCATAAAGTATACAAGCACCCTCCTACCTCAATTTTAAAATTATTGTGCACTGGTTTGCAAACATGATATGGCAATGGATAAATAATATCAACTCGTCATCGAAAGGTTCATTTCTTAGCATTCAATATTCCTTTTTTTATTTTCATCCAAGGTAGTAGTAAGCATTTAGTCCACCTGGGAATGTAGTATCCATCACTTCACCATGAAGATAATTTAATAAAATTAACCAGGAAATAGTTCCACCATCTGGTTATACTGTTTTTAACATAAAAATGCTTTCCACATAATGTCTGTATATGTGAAACTGCTAAATATTTTAAGTTTTGTATTCCAAATTCACTATAAACATTTTGGCAGCCATTTCAAAAATTGCTGCACTGCTGAGCTGTTTATAGTAGACAGAAAAACTGGGTTAAAAAAACACCATCCAGGAAATTCTTGTGCTAACTCCCCATCTTCAAGCCTCACTCTTTTGCCAATGTTACATCTGTGATATGAACCTAAGCTGGTGGCTTAAAGAGAGCGGATGAACAAACATTTGCTTTAACTGCTTTTCTGTAAGATGTCAATGTGTATTTGTAAAATTATTTATTTTACATAATACACCTGGGTGTCACAATTTACATTCTGTGAGGTCAAGAAGTTAATGATGCAGGCTTCACTGCATATCTTCAGTGCATTTCCTTACATTTAAAATAAGATCCTTTCTCTCCCTCATGCCTTAATCCAAACCAAATAGTTACTGTGATGAGCTGTGGTGAAAAAGACCTCTTGCATCAGCATTTGGACTTGCCCATTTCCAGCTATATGGAACGTGGAACAAGAGTAATTTTTTGTGCCAGTTATTAAGAATGTGGAAGAGTGCAGCTAAGTCATACTCCAAAATCGTTTAAAAAATAAATAAATAAAGGCTCTGTCAGAATTTACTCTTTCCTTTTTGGAGTTATACTCTGGAATTACTCCAGGTGCAAAGTTATAGAATTTCCCACATGTCTGAATTTAACAACAACAGTTCAACTAAAGGCCTTCTTGAGCAGCTTCAAGAAGTATTAAGGGTATCAAGAAGAATGTGTTTAAAGTGCTTACTAGGATAAGTAAGTCTGTTTCCTGTGTTGTTATTTTCCTATTTCTTTAGTCAAGATAAAGATGTAAAATATTGTGGATTTCTGTATCGGATTTTAACCCAAGTGAAATACAGGAATACTGAAAGTTGACCATGAACTCTAGTTCTACTTTTTTAGTTCTCACTTCTGGATTTTATGAACAACTGAAGTTCCTGTGAAATTTTAACCAAATTGCAATAAGACATTTTATGTGGATAAAGTTCTCTGCAGATTTTTTGGGGTGTTGGATAACTTCTCTGGCTTCACCCCATGCCTCAAGTGAAACCATTCCTGCTTGCTGACAAACTGAAGTTTACAGATGAAACTTGCAGTGTTGGGGTCATATTTTAATTTAATCACTTCTCTTTGCATAAGTCAATCTTCTGTCTTATCCTTCATTTGAAGCTGTAGAGTTTTATAACTTGATCTCTAGAAGCAGCATTACCTCAAATTGTAGATATTCACCTGAATTTTTGAAAGTATAACTATTAAGTGTCATTTGCAATAAATGGGTTGTTAAAATAAAATGTAAGCTACCATCTGTGTGCATTGCAGGAGGTAGTCTCAGCAGTTCTTATGATCCAAGACAATTGTCAGGATTGCTGCTGCTGGGAGATCTGGAGATTTGTGAGGGAATGTACTTCTGAAGTAGAAGTAGTAATTGCTTAAGTTGTTCACTGGCATTTTGATTTCTGACCTTGGAGAACATTAATCCAGAGTGCTATATGTATACAGTAGCGAAAGTAGTGGATCCTTTTGCACATTTTATCTCTTTTCATATGCTCCACGACTGTCTTTCTTGAGGTTAACGTTGGCAATATTGGAGGTGTAGTACTGAAGAAAGGAAGATCAGCAGTAACACAATTTCCAGTTTCCCCTTATGATATGGGGAGGAGTTTTAAGGTGCGCTCATGATAGCAGGAATGCAAGTAGGTAGTCATGCTTTGAGGTTTGAATAGCTGCATGGGATCTGTTTACAGTGCATTTCCACTTTAAAGATACATATATATTGTCTTCACTTTTTATTAATGAAATGCACTAATTGGTCCATAAAATTGGGAATTATCAGTCATTAGTTTAGTATGTTTTGACAACAATGCATAGATGAATTTTCAAAATGGTGAAAGTTCTTTATGTCTCTGTCTGCTACGCTTTGGATTCCAAGTGGATTAAAGTGGATATTCCTGTAAAAGTGTGTGCTTAGGAATTAGCTGGCTGTTTTCCTATTTTTTACTATTGTGCAATTATAGCCTCTAGACTTTCTAAAATAAATAGTACCCCTTTCAAATTTCAAATTTCAAAAAAAACAAACAGTACCTCTGTTTGTTTTCACAGGTGATAAGTCAACACTTTGAAGGGATACTAGGGAGGGTCAAGCTGAATAGTTTAGTTTGAATTTTTTCCCTGAGAAGAAAAGGGAAGAATAAGTAAAATACTTTGAGTTAAAGAGTAGCTCTGTTAAGTAGGAGCTTTGCTGCATTAAGCAAGAAACTCTATGAAGCAACTGTAATTGATTAAAGTTAAGGGAAGGTATCTTATTATGATGAGAGAAACAAAGAATGTCTGGCTAGATGTTACTACCTTTCTTTCCACTAATGCTGGCCGGGAATGGGACCCTACCTAGTGTACTAGTGACCTGTTAAATCACATTTCTAACACACAGAGAACTTTTAACTATGGGAATCTTCCAGTTGTAGTGAACCTTGCATGGCAGGCTTTAGAAGTTTTACTTGAAAAGTTATGTATTTAAATATTGTTTTGCCTACATAGGCACTGTGCCAATAACTTTATTGGTAGAGGATATGTTTTCACTCTGGGAGCTAATTTAAGTTTGTCAGTAAAAGTTGATGATTTTGCATCAGGAATAAACATTCCACATAGCTTCATCAAGCTTGTGCCTACCAAAGGAAAGCTTTGTGATGATGGCTATTTTTGATGAAAGCCTGATTTGCTTTCCGACCAGTAGGACGCATTTAAGATATTTGATATTAGCAACTGATTCTGTCAGTCATAGTTTCACATTACAGTTTTATTCCATTTTGTGCTACTAATCTGATTGTCTTTCAGGAAGCTTCTCAGCAACTGGGAGTTGGTACTAACTCTTACATATTTATAGGTAAAAGCTGTAGTTCCTTTCTGTTATTTATGAATAACAACTTCTCAACTGTTACTGTTTCCCTGACAACTTATGAAATGCACGCGCAGAATCACAGAATCACACAGAATCACACAGAATCACAGAATTTTCAGAGTTGGAAGGGGCCTCTAGAGATCATCTAGTCCAACTCCCCTGCCAAAGCAGGATTGCCTACAGCACATTACTCAGGACTGCATCCAGGCGGGTCTTGAAAATCTCCAGAGAAGGGGACTCCACACCCTCCCTGGGCAGCCTGTGCCAGTGCTCTGTCACCTGAACCGTAAAGAAGTTTTTCCGTGTATTTGAACGGAACTTCCTGTGTTCTAACTTGTGCCCATTACCCCTCGTCCTGTCACTGGGAACCATTGAAAAGAGCCTGGCTCCATCCTCCTTCAACCCGCCCTTTAGATACTTGTACGCCATAATAAGGTCTCCCCTCAGCCTTCTCTTCTCCAGGCCAAAGAGTCCGAGCTCTCTCAGCCTTTCCTCATAAGGCAGATGCTCCAATCCCTTAATCATCTTAGTTGCCCTTCGCTGGACTCGCTCCAGCAGTTCCCTGTCCCTCTTGAACTGGGGAGCCCAAAACTGGACACAGTATTCCAGTTGTGGCCTCCCCAGTGCAGAGTAGAGGGGGAGAATGACCTCTTTCGACCTACTGGCCACACTCTTCCCTATGCAGCCCAGGATTCCATTGGCCTTTTTGGCAACAAGGGCACATTGCTGGGCCATGGATAATTTACTGTCTACTAGGACCCCCAGATCCTTCTCCTCCGAGCTACTTCCCAGCAGGTCCGCCCCTAACCTGTACTGGTGCCTAGCATTCTTCCTTCTCAGGTGCAGGACCTTGCACGCACAGCATTTGCAGTTCACCTTCCTATTGATCTGCCCACTGTAATAGATTTACGTGGTAATGTAAAGACTGTGGAGAAAGTCACATTGTGACAAGAACTGTTTGAGTCTGCATGTTAACTCATATATAAGAAAGAATCAAACCGCTGGTTGAGGCTAAAAAATAGAAAGATTATGGTGTGTCTTTTATTTATAACCTGCTGTCCTATTTACATTCAGACAAACCATAAAAATCCAGCGGTGCTGGAGTTTATAGTATTTAATTTGTGGACAAGAAAGCTTTTGTACTAAAATTGCAAATTGATAAGCAAGTAAGTTACTAATATTTCAGTAAATGTAATTAGAAAACACAGGGATCATCTACTTTTGCTTCTTAAATACAGAGCCTTTGAAGAAAGGCGGAAGCAACAAGAAGAAAAAGAACAAAGATTTAGAGAACAAGTTCTGCAGCAGAGGAAAATTAAACTTCAGGAAGCAACTGATAAGTTCCAGCGTGCTCATCTTCCTTTTTCTCAGCACAAGCAAATAGGTTTGTAAATTAAAATTCAACCATTATTCGCAATGCAAATGTTTTTCTATTAATACAATATAATTGAGGCAAATAGAACAATTAACTTCACTCAGATTAATTGTATTCATTAATATAAGCAAAACATAACTGACAAAAAGCTCAGATCTGATAAATATGAAAAACGTGGGTAGAGGGAATTAAAAAAATGTTGTTTTTTTTTTTTTCTAAAAAATTGTATTGTGAGATATTTCATTATGTTCCAGTCACAGTAAGTACATCACCGCCTTGGAATATTGTGGGTTCCTGCATTTTCCCCACTTTTTTCACTCCAATGTGCTTATTGCTTACAATACTGTACTTTCACAGCTGGGTGCAAAGTGTTACAAGGCCACTGGAAGTTACTAGGATAGTATAATGATCCCCTATTTGAACCCTTGAATATGAAATATTCAAGAATGTGCATTTGTTTATCATTAAGTAAAAGCAGTCCTAGCATATATTAATGTATTACATAACTCTTGCTGAATTAGTCAGCTTTTTAAGCTGTTCTCTCGCTGCTGGGAAGTAATGATCACTTCAACTCAGTTCCTGCTTTCTTGGAATCGGTGCAGATTGGCAGGAGTTTTTAACAGCATCAGCCAAGTCTGATTTCCAGTCAACTTTCCAGTGTTGAAACTCTTAAGATATGGTATATTACTTAGGTATTCTTTAACAGATTTACTCTCCCAATTGCAATTGTGCCAACTGTGAGGTAATGTCTCTGACTTCAAGATCAAATGTCAGATTAAAATAACAAAATGGAACAGTACTGGTTTAGGGCTTCTTCATAGCTCTACTGACAGCCCAGACTGTGTAGCAATATCGTGAATCACAATTATTTTTTTCTTGATTTTCTTTTATAGCAATTCTGCCTCTGCCACTTTCTGCCCTACTTTTGCTTACTTGAAAGAGGCAACACCTTGTGCCTGTCTGGACTCTTTCTTTCTCCACTGATTTGATTAGTAAGTCACAGTTTGGCCTCAATAAAATATCTGCAAGCCATAACTTTGGCTTAGTGCATGAGCGGAATAATCCTGATGTGAAAACAAAGTTAGTGGTGGACTTTTTAACAGTGCAGTCTGAAAACAAATAGCAAAACTGTTGAATACATGTGTTACTGTAAACACTTAAATAGAGTGGGGTTTTGTTTCAGAGGAACTCCAGCATGCCTAATGATGCTAAACCACTCAGTTTATTGTAACAGTCTGGATTTAGGCTTCCAGACTTAAGAAACTTAACCAAACCATTTATGGTAACATATTCCAATTGTAAAAATATTTTTTCCATTGTGTTTTTTACTCTAATCCCTCTAGTTCAGACAAAAGCAGCTTTTCAGTTAGAAGAAGCTCTTGAGCAAATTAAAGGATCAGTTTTAACACCAGGACTCTGCTTGCCCAGCAGAAACAAAACCAACTTCAGGTAGGCATTTCTGTTTACTGTGATGATCAAAGGAAGTAAATTGCTTAGTGCAGTCAATAAACAGCAGACAATTACTCTTTAAGAAATTATAGGCCATTTGTCTAGTGGCAAATAAAGCATTTCTGTGAATTGTTCCAATGAAACATTATGAAACATCTTGAGTTGTTTGTGTCCATTTGGTAAAACACCAGAGGAGACGACACAAACCTTTTCCCTTCAGCAGAATTCTGGGAATAGTCAGGGCCAACCCAATCCGCATTCGGTTGTGGCCCGACTCAGACTGCCATGGTTATCAAACCACCCGCTGTTCTATGAAGTATAAAGTATTCTGTCTTGGTGATTTCTTATTCTCATCCAGATTTTTTTCCTTTTGACATTCAAGGATAGTTTAGTTTGTATATTTATCCCATGATCTTTCCAGGTAACATTCCTTTAAATTTCTAATCCTCTGTATGTATCTTGAGCATCCTGATAACAATTTCCCCTGAAATTTCATTTTATATTACACGCAATTTGAATTGCATATTTTTCACTCTACCCAAGCACTTTTTCTAAGATACTTTGACTTATCACAGAATGTTTCTTCATGCATAGTTTATCTACTGTATTTGATACTCCTTCCTGATTATCCCCTTCCTAATCTCTCATTTCTTTAACATTTCAGTTCAGGGTTTTATTTTTGTTGTTGCTACTTTTGTTATTACTGTTATTATAATTATTTGCTGCATGCTGTAAGTTGTGCAGATGTTCAGAGTAGAGATAAATTCTATCTAAAAGGGCTCTTCCTACTTTCAAGCTTCAGTGTGTTCTTCATTGTCACGTTAATATTCAGCTTGATTACATTTCTACTGCTGATTAAAACATGTTTGCAGCAGATAAACTGGGCGATTGAGAAAATATTTCATACCTCTCTGAGCTAAATACTATATGCCTGTTGGCATATAGTTCTGCCACTACTACACTGGATTGACACAATAAAGGATTGCAGCCATAAAAACAAACAATCAAAAAAACTACCTGCTAAATATAAGTTGAAATTATGGGAAAAAAAATGTAGATGTTTCTGAACCCTGTCCCAGGGTTCCTGATCGTTTATCTGATTTCAGTCATAGGCTTGATTAAGGACAGCAGCTCAGTGCCTCTTCCCACTGCCTTTATCATTTGTTTCTTTATTTTTCAACTTTCTTCAAACTGATTCTTGTGCCTCAGGGGCTCACAGGTTTCTCTTAGGACATCTTCAAACCACTTACCATTTCCTTAATTTCTTACAGTATGACAATGCTGTCACTCCATATTATATTTGTATAATTTTAAAAATTCACTGTCCTGTAATGATAGCGTGTTCTTTTCCTGATTTTCATTTTACTAACCTGATTTCCTAAGGAAATTAAATTTATACATTCATATTCTTTTACAGTTTGTGTTCCCCTAGTAACCAAATTTGAGAGAGAGCTAAGAATTGCAAAGATAATTATATTTCTACAAGTTTGAAATTGGCAATTGAGCAAGGAAGAAATTACTCAAACAAGTGACCCCAGCATGAAAAAGGCTTAAAAGTTGAGTCCACATTGACCTATTGACAGGTCACAAGGAGTGAGGCTTGAGTAGGAGTCATATGGGATGGGTGAAGGAGGATGCAGAGAATATTGGGGGTATGGTAACAAGGGAAAAAGAATTAAGTTATGGCAGTACAGGCTTGTGTATAGGGGCAAGGTATACAAATTAATATGAAATAAAGCTTTGCTTATTCTAATGCTAACAATTTGTCTCCCTTTCTTGTGACAGAAAATACTGTATGCGTTTTTGTCTGCATCTCACACAATCCCTTACTAAGCGCTGAGATTCAAACTGAGCACGTGCTATGCAGCATAGATTCTCCTGGTCTGCTGCAGAAGATGTTAGTGCAGGGATGTTCCTGTTAGTTTTGGTCTGGGAGCCATAGTTCATGTGGGTCATAAAAATGGCATGTCTGTGTTTTCAGACTTGGTTCCAAAATTTTCTTAGAGGACAAATAAATTTCTTGCAAATCAGTACAGCAAAGTAAGCTTTGAAGAAGAAAAGCATTTTAAGAAGGTTCGCAAAGGTGGAGGTTCTTCAAAACTCACCAATTCTGAGCTCTAAAGCTTTAAAAATGTCTTATAACCCCTTTAACTGGAGATTTTGGGACAGCTAATAATTAACTCAGATGAGGTAGTAGATGCCTTTCAGTATTTCTACCTCTTCTTACACTTCTATAAACACTCAAACCAAAAATCCTGTATCATCTTTAGAATTCACCCTCCCTCAGAAATACAGTGTATAGAATTCATTGACAGTCCCCTTTTAAAGGAAGAAATGAATGTTGTATTAAGTATCCAAGACAAATATCGGCTGCAGGACCAGCTGGATATAGGTGGATTATATAAGGTTCTAGAATTCTTAATGTCTGTGTTTAAAAAGTTGTAAAAAATTAAATAAGGCAATGGAGACATATTACTTCCTCTTGGAGAAAGGCAAAAAATCCTGGAACACCTAATAAGTGAGATTGTATTATGTGCTTGCAGAAGAGCTACTCTGCTTCTAGTAAGGTTTAGTTATTAAAGGCTGAAGCAGAGATTTTGGTCAACTCATTAGCTGAAAGGGATTGGGATGTGTGCACATCAGGTGTGTAAATGGTGTGCTGCTCTTTGTAGAAGATATATTTCCCTGTTTGTGTTTACAAACAGTTGTATTTGATTAGGTTCAGTCTTGGGCTAGGAACTTAATCAAGACAAAATGTTCCCTGAAAAAAGTGAGAATATAGAAACTTTTATAAATATAAATGGTCTGAACATCCAAATAGATATCAAGAAACTTTCTCCTGTTCCCCCCCGCCCCCTTCCCCCCCCAAAAACCAACAGATTTTTGGGGGAGCCAGATGTATGTTGGTCTGGTCCACAGTAACAAAGTCTTTAAAAGTGGATAGGTACAGAAAGTTTTTGGATAGGGAGGATATCTCTCATTCAAAAGAATATAGATGCAGTTTTCTGAGTTCTATAAATAAATAGAAGTTGTTCTCCATTTTTGCTATCAGCCATCTTATCAGAAATAATAAATTCCTTTTTAGACTCTGCTAAATATATATCTCTGCTTAGGTCAGTGCAATTACGCCAACCTTTTTGGAGTACTATATAAAATCTTCAGAAAAAAAAACAATAATCTTGATGGGACAAAAATTTACATTTTTCATTGTCCTAAAATTATAAGTGTTATAATACAGAAAAGGTCTCATTTGTCTAATTTGACACAGATGTACCAAAAAGAAAGGGATTGATTTTAACAGGGAGCATACTTTTAGATACAGAAAGAGGATGAAACAGATGAAGGCTCAGAAGAAGGAACCATGGAAACTTAAGCGGAAGAAATGGAGAGAAATGAAGGAAAGGGGTTGCTGAGTTTCTATACATACATTAGACATATGGTAGCCACCTCCAGCTAGGAACAATACATTCTTAATAATGCATCTCTGTTGGATAAGCAGTAGAAGAGGATGAGGTCTGTACATATTGTGTGACTGCACTGTTCAAATTTGCTCAATAGGAATGCCAGCTATTAAGGAACATAGCTTTGTGTGGCATGAAATAGTCCTATCTTCATACACTACACTGCGTATTGCCCATATATGAAAGGAACCATCACTTTCACCATCACCTTCACTGAAACTGAAGACAGGTGAAATGTGGGTGGTGCATCATCTTGTCAGGCCAGATTCCAATAAAAAATTTAAAAAAAAAGGAAGGAAATATGCAGAAGTATGATTTTCACATTTTGTCGCGTATAGACTCAAAGTTCACTTTTGCCACAAATTTAGCTAAACACCTTCACCCAATAGAGCAATATTTAAGGGATCGTGGTGATGCTGCTAAGGAACTGTATATGAGAAATGCATCCTGGGAATGTTGGAAAGCATCTGCATATTGAATGGACAATAAGGTTTAGTTTGTTACTCAAAATCCAGTGATTCCTGAGACACAGTATCATTTCAAATATTGGACCTGGATCCCCCCTATTTACTAAAGGTATACCCATTTTACAAATAACTTCACTGAAAGTTTATACTGATAATCTGTTTCCAATATCTATTCTCCTTCTACCACCATTTGTTAATCATCAGGGAGTATAACAAATTCTTGATCCTAAAATAGCAAGACATAAGCTTGGTTTTCTAATCAATTGTAAGGGTTATGGCTCTACTGAACAGATGCGAGAACTCAAAGCATGGATCTGGTGGGAGATTTATGTAAGTGCCACTTTGGATATACCAGACTAAGGGCATGTAGGGCCCTTGAGCCAGATTGGAACCAAAAGACAGTAATATTGTCCTTCGCTAAACTGTTCCACCTAGGCAGTCAAGCATAGCTGGCAACCTGTAACAGTTATACTTCCAGAAGACTAAAGCTTGATCTATCTATGAGCTGGTGGGTTTTGATATGTGGGTTGGGTTTGCTTTTTTTTAAGGCTTACCTTTCTTATTGGTTAAAGCTACTTGTTTCTTGGTTTTGTCATCCTTGATTTCTACCTAGTTCTTGCTTCTTGTTTTCCAAAGCTTGGTTCCTATTCCTAGGGATCTTACCCAGTCTTGTTGCAGTTCTATCTGCTTTTTATTCTTGAATGTATCTTGTTGCCCACTCCTTGCCTTCCTTTGCACATTTTCCTTGTCATTTGGCTTCACACTGTTCTTGGCTTCTTTGATTCCTGCGTATCAACCAGCCCCATGTTCTTGCTAATTCTCATCCTGTAGAAACCTGAGATTTCCTCTATCTTAATTTGGACTCAGCCTGACCACAGTACTCAGCTAGACTAGCTACTCCAAAGATATTTTTTTCAGGTAGCAAATACAAATTCTTTAATGTACCACATAAGTGGCATTACACATCATCAGTAGAGTTGGGGTCTCTAGGTAGTACTTGCTATTTGAAGTAAGGGAATATCTGACAACATCAGTATATAGTTGTCCTCTATATAGGCCAACCTTATGGAAAAATAAAAGCCATTTTGCTTGGGGTTTAAAAAAAAAAAAAAAAACAAAACAAAACAGGAAAAAACAAAAACAAAACAAACAAAACAAACAAGCAAAAAATTCCATTTTCCAGTTCTGTAAGTGACCAAACTGTTGGCTGACATTTTCCAGATTAATTCAGCCTGAGGCAGTCACCCAACCAAGTCTGACTGAAAAGTCTGACTATTTATAAATAACAGAAGAAAAGGTTTAAAATGGAAAGTGTTGGGCAGTTTTAGATAGTACTAACAGCACCAGCTGTAGTTACATATAGTATAGGTGTCCTTCACTTGCTGGGCATTTATTGACGATGTATACTTTTGGAAAGGAACATATTTAAAAGTGTACAGTTGACACATAGAAATAAGCCAAAGTAATAAGTTATTTGCTTGCATCAAGAACCACAGATGACACTTCATCCTCATCAGCATCTAGAAATGGTTCTTTCCATCAGAAGCAGATTTCAGCAATGGTTGACTGGGATAAAACAACACAAGAGAGCAGTACAACAAACATGGATAGTAACCAACTTCTTTTCCAGAAAAATCTGAAAGAAATGCAACAACAACTCGAAAAACAGCATCTCAGCAACTTGGAGGTATGATATTTCCATGTGATTCATTACATGATGCTTCTTAAATGTAATAGAAAGTTTCTTGAATGTGATAAAAATGAAAGGTCTGTTAAGCACTCTTTATCAAGTAGAAAACACCTGAGGCCGCAGTGTACTATGCCTTACCAATAGATTATTTACAGTAAAATTACACATATTTTTCAGTAAGAAATCTGAGATCTTTAAAAATGTTTGTAAGAATATTTTCAAAAATTCTTCAGAGATATCTGCCATGTTGTTCTTTCTTTCTGTGAATGTAAGATTTGTATGTCAGACTTCTTGGCTCTGAGATAGCTAGCCATTAGTCTATCACAGGAGTCTTGTGGTAGCTCCAAACTTAAATTGGTGGCTTCCAATTTGCACTTAAGTTTCTACTTTGCTGATTGCTACAGCTCAGCACAAAATTCTACAGCAGTATAAATATGGTAGGTCAAACGTTGGGGTGTTTTTTCATTTCTTGTTTTTTCTCCCAATGTGTTGTGATTTCTTAGGGATTGACTTCAAATACCTTGAGATCAGTTTTTGTCATCTTTGGAATAGAAATAGGTGTTCCAGCAACAGGCCCGATAACTTTCTACCTAAACTAATTTTTGGACCCAAAGTCGGTTTCAAAAGTCACCTTAGAAACACAGTGAAAATCAAGAAGAACCGAGCTCCAAAGTGATTTCTGCAGTTTTAAGTCTAATTTTAGGTCTGTCAATGTTGTCTTTGATTTTGGAAATATTGTCTTCAATATTACATTTTTTTGAAAAGAGGACATAATTTTGGACTCATTCTTTCATTTCTATAATATTATCTACTGGTATCTGGATTCATGGTGTCTGAAATGACCTTGACTGTATGAAACACCGTCCCTTTATATTGGTGATGGCTAGAGTCATGGGATCAGTCGTGGCAACAGAGCAAGGGTTTTTCCTTTTAATACATGTGTATGGATAACTTTTGAAAGACTGTACACAGTTCAGATACATTTCGAGTTCTTTGATACTGATGTTTTCAGCCATATTCTTCTCTGTCTTCGTACCTACTTTGTTCCAATGGGTATTCATGAGAATCTTGAGCTGATGGCTAACACAGAAAATCTCACTCAACTGAAGTAAATTTCAAAAAGGTTGAGGAGACAAAAAGTACAGTTTGTACTGGCAAGGTTGTTGAATATTCTTTCCATTTCATTCTTATTTCCAAGCACAAAAAGAAGGAAGAGCAAATGTCAATTTATAAGAGGAAGCTGATAAAACTGAATTCTAGATAATCACTTTCAAACAAAATCCACAAAGGTCGAAGCTTTTTCTTTTCTTTTTTTTTTTAATACCACATTGTGCATTTCATTGGTATAGTGTTTGCAAATCCCTCCCTAAATAGTGATGCTGAATTTGGTAGTAGCTGCATTAGGAATTCGTAGAATTAGGAAGAAAAATGCAATCTCTTTGAGAAAGAGGTATAAAAAGATTCTTCTTAATATATTGCAAGACAACTATATTGTAGTGTATTTTATCAAACAAAATGATCACATTAGACTTGAATTCTAGGGAAAAACTGCCATGAGTCATGCATAATTTTCACTTGTAGTCTTTTCTAAATGTTATCATCAGCTCTGGACACTGCATATAATATAGGAATTTGTGTTTACAAATTAATGTATTTTTGAAAATGCTCTGGTTCTGTAAAAAAAAATTTCTATTTTTCTGCTACCACTAGGGGTTGCTCAGCTTCTTCCCTCTGATAAACAGTTTCAAATTGTAAATATTTATACTTCAAATATTTGGACTTTCTTTGTTGAAATTGCTTGCTTTGCACTCTGATTACAAAAATAGTCAAGAAAGCTATTGTCATTGTTCTAAAGCCTGAGTTTTGGAAGTTTAATACTTGGATTGTGCTGGTGTGCATCGTGACTTCCTGTGATATGAAATAGTATTTCTAATACTCTTACTAATAAAATTTATAAATTATAATTATTTATAATGCTCTTACTGACATGAATAGGTTTCAGTAGTCTTATTACTGTCTGTTGTCCAAAATAATTTCAACAGTACTTGCCTTTCTGAAACTAATGTCAAAGTATTTCACTGCACACATGCTTTGCAGTCTAACCATCCATTGAGATCCTTTGACCTCTCTTTGTTTCTGTTTTTACAGGCCCAGCAGGATTATAAAGATTCCTAAAATTCTTTTCTTTCCTACAGGGCAATGAAGTTCTATGTAGACCTTTACCAGTAGATTTGGTGTGTTCCCTGCTTTCCATCCCTAAAAATTTGTATAGTTTCAGCAGTAAGCCAAGGTTTTCAGTCACCCTTCTGCCATTCTCCAAAATTATTTTGCTTAAAATATTGAGAGCAGTAGATTTTTTATTTTGTGCAACAGCTACGCCTGAGCCAGTACAACAAATTATTATTTGTTATATGTTCATAAGTATGATTGGTTTTGAAGAAATTAATACTGTTAATTTCATTTGCAATCAAAGGTTTTGTTGCACAGTCCTTTCCTGGGTTTGTTGCAGACCGGAATAAAATCTTTAAGGTGGAGCTGGTAGCATGGTCTTTAGCTAAAGCTGCATGCAGCTTTTCACCAAAAGACAAGTGCCAAACATTGTTCCAAATGTTAACTGTTTATTTTGAGATTTTCCATGGCACCTGCCTTGAACTGAGTAATTTTGAAATTTTCCAGTAAAATGGCTCATCTGTGACAAGGAATACTATTATTCAGATATCTTTTGTCTTTTTCTTTCCATTACCTCTTTAGTTTGATGCCCGCACAAAAAAAAAATCAGTACAATATTTTTATACTCTTCCAGAAAATACATTATGCTTGAATTAAAGTGTTTGACTGATGTAACATTTTACCTCTTTTGTTTCACTTTTTAAACAAAATACTTGGAAGTAAGAGCTAATTCACAGACAAAATAGGTATAGATTACAACACGGAGGTTGTATTTTCCTCTTCCCTCCTTTATAGGACCATAATTAGGTTATTCAGGTGGTGTCTGTGAAATTCAAATTTAAATCCCTTTCTGATTGATTTGAAGCAGGAATTTTACCTTGGCTCTCCTGTTTTTCCAAATGTGCTGTGCAGCCATTGAAGTACTCACTATCAATCTTTCTATGGATACTGTTCCCCTCAGCATAAAATCACAGAATCACAGAATCCAGAATGGTAGGCATTGGAAGCAGCCTTTGGAGATCATCTAGTCAACCCCCCTGCCAAAGCAGGTTCACCTACAGCAGGTTGCAGAGGAATGCATCCAGGTGGGCTTTGAATGTCTCCAGAGAAGGAGATTCCACAACCTCTCTGGGCAGCCTGTTCCAGTGCTCTGGCACCCTCAAAGTAAAGTTTTCCTTATGTTCAGACAGAATTTCCTGTGTTCCAGTTTGTGCCTGTTTCCCCTTGTCCTGTTGCTGGGCACCACTGAAAAGAATCTGGCCCCATCCTCTGAATGCCCACCCTTTAGATATTTATAAATGTTAATGAGATCCCTGCTCAGTCTTCTCTTCTCCAGGCTAAACAGACCCAGGTCTTTCAGCCTTTCCTCATAGGAGAGATGCTCCAGTTCCTTGATCATCTTTGTAGCCCTCCACTGGACTCTCTCCAGTAGTTCCCTGTCTTTCTTGAACTGGGGAGCCCAGAACTGGACACAGTACTCCAGATGCGGCCTCACCAGGGCAGAGTAGAGGGGGAGGATGACCTCCCTTGACCTGCTGGCCATGCTCTTTCTAATGCACCCCAGGAGATCATTTGCCTTCTTGGCCACAAGGGCACATTGCTGGCTCATGGTCAACTTGTTGTCCACCAGGACTCCCAGGCCTCTCTCTGCAGAGCTGCTTTCCAGCAAGTCAACCCCTAACCTGTAACAGTGTATGGGGTTATTCTCCCCAGGTGCAGGACCCTACACTTGCCCTTGTTGAACTTCATTAGGTTCCTTTCGACCCAACTCTCTAGCGTGTCCAGGTCTCGCTGAATGACAGTACAGCCTTCTGGTGTGTCAGCCACTCCTCCCAGCTTTGTGTCATCAGGAAACTTGCTGAAGATGCACTCTGTTCCCTCATCCAGATTGCTGATGAATATGTTGAGCAAGACTGGACCCAGTACTGACCCTTGGGGAACACTGCTAGCTACAGGTCTCCACCTAGACTTGGCACCACTGATCACACAACCCTCTGAGCTCTCCCATTCAGCCAGTTCTTAATCCACGTCACTGTCCACTCGTAACCCACACTTCCTAAGCTTACCTATGAGGACGTTATGGGAGACAGTGTCAAAAGCCTTGCTGAAGTCAAGGTAGACAGTGTCCACTGCTCTCCCCTCATCCGCCCAGCCAGTCATGCCATCATAGAAGGCTATCAGATTGGTCAGGCATGATTTCCTCTTGGTGAATCCATGTTGACCACTCCTGGTAACCTTCTTTTCCTTCACGTGCTTAGAGATGACATCCGGGATGAGCTGTTCCACCACCTTTCCAGGGATGGAGGTGAGGCTGACTGGCCTGTAGTTTCCTAGGTCCTCCTTTTTGCCCTTTTTGAAGACTGGCATGACATTATCTTTCCTCCGGTCCTCAGGCACATCTCCTGTTCTCCATGACCTTTCAAAGATGATAGAAAGCGGCTTCACAATAACATCTGCCAGCTCCCTCAGCACTTGTGGGTGCATCCCATCAGGGCCCATGGATTTCTGGGTGTCAAGTTTGCCTAAATGATCTCTAACCTGATCCTCCTTGAAAGGAGAGTCTTCCTTTCTCCAGGCTCTCTCTCTTACCTCCAGGGTCTGGGATTCCTAAGGACTGGCCTTATCAATGAAGACTGACGCAAAGAAGGCATTCAGTAACTGCCTTCTCTGCATCCTCCATCACCAGGGCATCTACCTCATTCAGCAGCAGTCCTACATTTTCCCTAGTCTTCCTTTTACTGTTGATACACTTGAAGAAGCCCTTTTTATTGTCCTTGCCAGGTTTAATTCCAAGTGGGCCATAGCCTTCCTCATTGCATCCCTGCATAGTCTGACAATGAAAATGCTTCAATATTTATTGAAATGGACGGGAACACAGGTACAATTTCTCAGAAATTGCAACCCAAACCATGAGGTCAGAGGGTTATTCTTACACTATCTCTAGTACAATAAAATTTTGTGTCATATGATAGATTCATAGAATCATAGAATGGTTTGGGTTGGACATGGCCTTACTTGCATGAGTGAGTTGACCTGTATGACTGTTAGCTGCGTTACTATGCTTTTGAGGTTGGACCATGTTTATGAAGTGGAGATGTTTCAGGTAACTGATGGAAAAACTAAATTCATTTTCAAGTGCGTGGGTAGTATGACTGGAATGAGTTAAACAAGGGTTCCTTCTGCAAGGTGTATTGTATCAGTTTGACTCTTCAGAGTCATAGACAAGGCCAGCATGGAAAAAAGGAGTGCCTGTGGACAGAGTCTCTCCCCAGTGTCAAGAACTTGTAAAATGCTCAGTTAGTGGGAAAACAGCCTCTTAAGGGGAGAGTTAGGATAAAATGGCACTGGAACTGAAGTCAGACTTGATTTTGAAGAGACCATTCAAAGACTTGAAATAGGTTTCTGTGGTCACCTTAAATCTAGAAACATTGGCCATTTTTTACCTGTAACTGTGAATGTTAACATTTTATGTTAATCGCTTAAATTATATGACAAACTTGAGTGATTTCCCTACTCATTTTCCTTTTGGCAAGATCAGAGGGGATCAGTTTTTATTGGCATTCAAACAATAATGAAACATACCACTATCTTCCACAAGTTTCACTAATCCAAAATTCACATTTGCTATAAATGCAAATTTAAATGTATCTCCAGACTAAATTATTTTGCCCAAATACTCAAACTTGTTTTGATAGTGTATTTGTCAAGAGTAGGTGGGGTTTTTTTACATAAAATAGTGGTTTATTCCAAGCCTGTGCTATATAAAGTGACACTGCAATCTTCATATTTGGCAATCTGGATGTTCAGTCATTTGAAGAGTGTCTTGCCTCAATTCAAAGCCCTGCTTGAACAGGTGATAATGTAGGATTGGAGCTGAAACAGCATTTTCAGTACAAAAGAGTTTGTTTCACAGGTAGATTACTACATGAATAAGACTTTGCCTGTGGATAAGTTAGGATTGTTATACATAGACCATAGCTCACAAACCACAGAAACAGGGAATTTGAGAACTGTCATCTAATAGATACCTGCTCCTCCTTTACAAGCATATACTGTTTTCATAAGAATTGCTATACATATTAGCATGAATTCCATTTTTGGTTTTACATTCAAATACATATATATATCTATATATATGGATCTATGAAATATTTATATACATAGCCATGCACTAAATTATTTCTACCATACTTCATAGCTATTTTTGAAGTTCTTCGTTTTACTGCAACAGAGTAAAATGTTCATAAAAGTAACTAAAGAAGAGGAACAGAGGAAAAAATAGATCTGATCTTTAGTTTACTGAAGTTATAGTAACACTGAAATGTTTCCTTGAAGGAAGGAAGTGGAAGATACAAAAGTTTGTGCATACTGGTCTGCCAGGATGCTATATCATATTATGGTAACTTGGCATTATCAGAGAAAGTATATTCTAATGTCTCAAGGGGATATTGGGAAATCTATTGCTTTCTCATTAAGATTAAAGTATCACCATCCAAACTAATTCTACCCCATTGAAGAGCAGAGCTGTGTTTTGGGTTTTTTTAAAGACATAAACCTTTTGTGAAGTAGAAAGCAAAACAGAATTTAACTACTTTTTTCTTCCAGTATTTTGCTTCTGTCCTAGTAGGCTCATGGTAGCCTGGGTACACAGAAAAGTAATCAATTCTTTCAATTTTTTTCTAATATTAGTTATTACAGCACTTCTGTGGTATTTAGTAGCTTGAGCTTTGCTGTGCAGTTCATGCCTGATATTGGCATACCTCCATAGGAAGTATGGCTCACCAACTGGGAAATAAAGCATTAAACCCAAAATTCAAAGGACAGAAATAAGCAAAGAATAACTGGGACCCAGGAGACTGAAAGATCTTGTAACAAACAGCTCAAAGAATTACGCTGTTTCTAACAGTGGCAAGAAAAAACAATAAATATCAGCCTTTAAATTCAGTAGGCTGTTTAGGAGAAGGTAGATGCTGAAATCTTGTACATGTGCTTATAAATCATATCTGTAAAGTACTTAAGAGGAATGTATGTCTTGAAAAATAAATGATCAAAAGAATGGAATTTGTAAAACAGGTAACATGTAACAGTCACTAAATATTTTTTTCAAGATAAGTGAGTATATTAATGAAGCATGCAGTGAATGTTGGCAATTACATGAAACTGTTTCATTAGATAACTTATTTCTAGAGAGGTATAAATGCACAATATTAGAAAATGTTCTTAGATAGATGGTTTAACTTTTAGGTTGCCTTGTGTGGAGTCAGGCTTTGGACTTGATCCTTGTTGGTCCCTTCCAACTCCAATCATTCTATGATTCTAAAAGTATTTCTGTATCTGACCTTTAGCACTTCCTAATATAAATCCACTTTCTGCCTTGGTTGCTGCTGTGCAGTGCACAAGATAAAGTGGAAAGAGGTTAAAAACTGTTCCACCTCTGCAATGTATTTACATTGTTAAAAGAAAAAGTAATGTTTTTTACAGACTGCAAAAATGCGTACTGATTTTTTAGCAAGTCAGAGAGATCTGGTAGGATAGTCTCTCAGCTGAACTAGGGATTATTTTAAAAATTATACTGTGTGGTTGTGGGTCTTTTAGGAGGTGTGTACTGGTCAAATAATATTATTTTTTTTCTGATGCTACAGGTCCAGTTCATTCAAATAGTTTAACCCTAATGCCTTATTTGTGTATTTGTGAATAAGAATAAACTAGGAAGGCAGATTCTGAGTTTTCTAGAAGATGAAGACTACTTTCCTCTGTCAGTTATTCTTCTCTTCTTTCCCCTTAAATCAGATTTTGTTGGAAAGCTTTTCTGAAAAGGATAATTTCAGGGCTTTGAGTCTCGTCATTAAGACTTTAACCATTACTGAGAAAGAGGATTCTTTCTTTGCTTTAAGATGGAAAAAATCTCTGAGAACTGTTTCCCTTTCATTTCTGTTTCTAAAGTATTTTCTAGAAATAACTTCATCTACAAAATATTTTTTAAAACATCATTTCTCCTACAACCTGCAAATTCCAAAGAAGTGAAAATGGATAAGTTTTAGCTGATCTCCACTCTCCATTTTTGGGAGACCCAAAATGACATTGAATATAACATAGATTGTAAATAACTATGAATATGCTTATTAAATTATATCCTTGCATTTTATATATAACATTAAAATTAGTATTAGTTAAGCAGTTAAGAACTTCTAGAATTAATATTGCATATGCATACCCAATTTTTCTCCATGTCTATTTGCTTTATGATGGTTTTCAGTTATGCAGTCCCATACTATTTTTACATGACCCCATCTCTTAAATGTGCAGGATAGATGGTGCCTGCTCAAAATAAATGTATTAATTTATAACCATAAACAAAAAAGGGGCTAATGCATTGTTGTGCTCAGTGCCCCAACATCTATTCATTTAATAATTTTAATAGTATTTAAAAACTAGCATTATGAATTCCACTTCTGGAGCTGAATGACTAGGTTAGTCTGTGAGAGTTAGGCACCTGGAACAGGGATCCTGAGAAGCAGCACTCTGAGTACTAAGATGCTAAATTAATTAAAAGAAAGCAGCAGAGAGAAAAGTTTAGCTGAAATCCTGTTTCCTGCACAGTTGTGTACATTTATGTCAGGTCTTCATTAAAACTGGAAGTCAGAACTTGAAACCCAGGCAGTCAGTGTTTAGATCACTTTTCTTTAAAAATCCTTCAGTACAGTACGGCTTACTGAAGTGCCTGAGTACCCACGAAATTGGGAACTTGAATTCTTTTTCTCCCAAGGAATTTGAACCTGTATTTTTAGCATCCTGTGATGATTTTCCAAATGGGCAAATCAAGTCCTTTTGAATACTCAGGTTCACAGATAGATAGTTTCTGTATCCTAGATAGCCTGGGGGGAAATTATGCACCTAGGAGTTAGCCTAGGAAAGACAGGGGTGTTGATAGGAAGCTTTTCTCTGGTCATCCTACACCTCCATAGCTTCTTTGGTGGATTTGCGTAGTATAATGGATCTCTTGTGTAACATAAGCACCGAAATCCTTTCTCAGTGGCATTTGCTTTCTTGGGTCTTCCCAAATCTTCTGTGAAATCATTATAGTGTAGTGCCATGTACATTTTGTTTTCCAAAATTGCGTAGAAAAGGGATTATTAATTTTCTAATGGACTTTACCATTCCATAGTTGGTAGACCAAAAGCAATGAAGGTGTTTAGCTACCTCACTGGGTTTGGAGGGGTAGCTTTGTATCTGTATGCACATTGGTGTCTTTTACTTCACAATGAATGTGAAATATAACATTATATATACACACATATAACACACAAAGAACTCCTGTGAAGAAAACAGTTGAAATTATCAAAACCAGCAATTAGTGTGTGAGAAGTGAAGCGCCTGGGTTTTCAGAGTAGGTAACGTTTTTCCATCATTTATCTGTAGAAGAGTGTTCCCATTCACCTCTTGGAATTGTGAACAGTCAGCAGTTCTTTTGCAGAAAAATGTCAAATATACATATAGCAGCTCTTTAGTGTAATAGCATTCTGACAGAGTCCTTTGGCAGAAAATTCACTTCTCAGGTTCTCTTAAAATTTTACTTGTTGCCATGTTGTTCTTTCATTGGCCTCATGAAAGATTTCTTAGGCTCATGTTTTGTCTTTGTTTTAGTGCTTTACTGAAATGAAATTGCTTGACACAGCTGTTCTAAGTCTTAAGGCATACAAGTGACCTCTTTAACTCCTCGTAAGTGTTCCCTTTTCTAGACTACCAGGTATGTGGACAGGCTGGGTTTAGGTTTCATGCATTAGGATATACGATAATGCAGGCAACAGGCAATACAATGAATTGTACTTATATAACAGAAACAATATGCAAATCCAGAAAATAAAACGATAGTAAACTATATGAACATTTTTCTTTCCTTATCATCCCATAATATTCTCACAGATTAAATCAAATTAAATCATTGGGATTTCCAGGTTTATTTCCCTGTAGTTTTTGCCCACTAAAAATAATAATTGTTGAAAGCTTTATGAGGTCTGCAGAAGTAGTTCTAGTTATGCATTTTTCAAGAAAAGGTGACATTCATTTTCATTAGAGTACGCTAGAAAGGGAAATAAAATATGTAAATATTTTAATGAGAATGATAAGCATCTTTAATGTGTGAAATTATGAAATTGTATGTTGCAACAAAATAAATGTAAATGAACTAAATTTGCATGAACTAAGTAAAAGTGAGTATGTGCTTAAATGAGGAATCCTTCTTTATTCCTTAGTTCCTAATTTATTTCTGGAGGTTGCCACAACTGAGATTTTGTATTCCCACAAGGTTTTGTTTGACAAGGAGACTAAAACTATATATAATGCAGGATCAAGTCTATTTTCAACCTCTGGAGCACAACTGAGTAGAATTTTTTTTATCTTAATTTTTGGAAGTTGCAACTTTTCTTGCAGCCTCCAGATTTACCATTTTAAGCTAGCCTGCTATCAGAACAGTTTTTTTAAAATCAATCCTTACAAAATTTTTCCTCTTTTTAACCTAGTCATTTTAGAAACACATGTTCAGCTATACAGGTGCAGTTTCCAAATTAGACAAGAAGTAAGCCTGACACCTATAATTTCCTTTTACTGTTCTTTTTTCCCATCTGAAAATTTCAAAGTTAGTTCTTAAATTTGGCCTGGTACAGAAAACTCTGAGCATATGCCTTTTCCTTGTTTGGTGAAGTTCAAGCAGAGGTTAACAACATAATTTAGCCAAGCATAAAGGTTAATAAATACCTAACAAAGCGTTATTTATTCTTTTATATTAAAAAGACACTGGTTTGTATAGCTTTCATTTGAAAATGTTCCCTAAAAGGATCTTTCCCTACACTTGCTTCTTTGTTCTTCTATTTAGTTTCTTTATCTCAGATCATAACTATAACGGAAGACTGCACCAAACTCTGAATGTTTAGAGCAAGATAAGATTCAATTTAATCGTAAAAAGTCTTTCAGAACTCACTAAGCTTTTTGTTCTCCAATTTAAAATATTTGTACAGCTATATACTGTGTGATATTATGGTATAATAATTTTATTAGAATAAAAAAAAAGTTTTACTACAAAAATATGTTCTTATTCGCTAATTAATTTTATGCATTCTTTATGTAAGTTGTCAAAATGTTAGTTCTACTGTAATTGCCAGGGGATATATAATCACTTACTTAGGTTAACAGATTTTGCTACTTGAACATTTTCCATTTAAGGTCTTCACTGCATAAGATTGCATATCTCATGTAGCTTCTAGTATTTTACCCCGAATTTTTCCAACATATGGTTTAAAATCACCTAGCTGCTCAGTTGCATGGAAGTGAACTTAACAGCAGAGAGAATACGAGATAGTGAAACTAGTCAATATGCTTGTTTTCCTCTATGTTTATGTGTATTTTGAAATCTTTTACTTAAAAAGGTATGTATTTTCAACCACGTCAGGCATCTCAGTGTTTGGATGAAGAAGTAATAGTGAAGAAAATGCCTATATAGTACATACATAAAGTTGTCCCAATGGTGATTTGGATGGTACCAGTCACTCTTATTCATCACTACATTAAAGTTTTACAAAGAAATTGGGGGAGTGGATGGGACTCCCATATACCCTTAGACCTGATCTGTCCTCATAGATCAGATGATATTTTTTTTTCTGAAAGATGAGAAGAGGGGGTTTACTGGGGGGAGGTGTTAATCACTGTGATTATGGTAGCAGAGAGACGTTTTCTGTGTTTGTCATGACAAGGTTTAAATCCTCATCACTTGTGGCACTTTGTATGAAAATAAACATGTTCAGTCTAGTATTATGGAAGAATTCCAGTTTGGGTCAGATCCAGTATCAAATATGCATTTTTCTGGATTCAATTTCATTTTGTAAACTCCTTTACATGTTACAATGCAAAAAACATCCTGTGCCATAGGGCAATCTGGAAACAGTAGTGTTGCTCAGAAAAATCTTCTTCCTTTTTTGATATTGTAGAATTGATATAAAACTTAAGATTCATTTTGTTGCATCTCTTTCCTCTGAATTTCATGCCCAAAACACATCACTTTCTTTTGCAATTGAACACAGGTAAATTTTGACTTGATGGAAACACTCATGATGCTATGACTCCAAGTCATAAGAACACCAACCTCACTATTGATTGTGTATTAGCCTAAGCTCTCATTAGTGAAAAATTAGTATCAGCAAAAATCTTTTCTGATAAATGTAACAGTCTGGTTTTATGCCTGTATTTCAGAATTTTCATCAAGAAGTCAAGAAAACAGATGATTCAGAAAGCTTGTCAAGCCTTGACAGTCTTGAGGCTGGAGAACAAAATGGAAATTACACAACACCGAGTGAATCATCTTTGACTACACAGTGTGACTGTGCCCTGTACAATCCAGAAAAATTGCAAACTAGGAATAATGGTTTGCTTTATACAGCTCAAAGTACTTCTAAAAATATGCATCTAAATAATTGTTTGAGAAATGCAGATTTGCAAAACAACCACAACTTACCTATTCATGATCTTTTAGCTAAACATAATGTTCTAACTCCTGCTGAATATGTAAACAATTCAGAAGAGGAATCACCTGCTTCACACAGCTCTGGAAAAAAATCTGCAGAGTTGTCTACCTTTGGTAAGAAAGAACGCTCTGTAAGTAATGCATTTAGTTTTCTGCAAAATATAAAAGAAGAAAGAAGCAAACCATCTTCTGGAACAGGCAGCACATTAGCCACTGGTCATCCTGTTTTCAATCCTAGCAAAGCCTCCGCCAGCCCTGACTCTATTCCAGGAGAAAGAGTTCAGGATCTGATGCAAGATCAGAGTTTTAAAATGACCCCACAAAAAAGAACTATATCTGTGCAAACCTCCAGTCAACCTATTGCAACATCTATAATCTTATTTCCTAATCAGGGATGTTCCACTGGCATTCCCAGCACAGCTGATACATTACCAAAGGACAAAAACATCATTACGGAGTTTTTAAAAAATACCTCAGCGAAAATGACTGAAACAAAAGAACAAAATATTACATGTATTGATGTCACTAATTCAGGATCATCTTTATTTCAGGACATACCAAATGCCTCAGTTCTGTGCGATGTTAAGCAACAGAATAACAGAGAGGAAGAAAAAGGAAATATGATAGAAACTCTGTCACTGGTGTCTGATACGGAGTTAAATTCTGGCACTCCTGCACAGCACAAAACCCTGAAAAATAATATTCTTGAAAGAAAAAGAGCAAGATTATTCACAAGTATCTTAAAGAAGGAATCTAAATACGAAGCCAGTCATTTTAAAGCTGTGGTTATGAACCATGGGATCAGTTCTGGAACTCGGCCCGTGTCTTCTATCAGAGACAGTTTAGAAATGGCAAAAATAAAAAAGAAGAGTGCAGAAAATGAAAAATACAATAGAAAGCTAAGATGGCATCATCAAATTAACAGGATAGTAATAGAAAATAATAAAAAATGCTATGAAAAAAACACCAGTGAAATATCTTCTGCACAGCTGCAATATGTTCAAACTACAAATAATGTTCCTAAGACTAATTTAAGTATTGTTGCTCAACCTTCAAACCCCATGTTCATAAAAAATCATCAGGAAAACTCTCATATATCAAAACCAAATGTTAATACTGAAATATCGAATAAAGAATGCACGTCTCTGAATATATTTATGTCTACTGGATCCTTTTCTACCAAAAAAGCTTGGATGGTATCACCGGATGAAGAAAGTAAACCCCCAGTATGTAGCAAGAATTCTAAAATTAATGACGTTAATCAACTCAAAAATAAGGCAAAAATAACTAGAAGACCAAGAGCTGTAAGAGCCCAGCCAAGTCTTATGCCCAAGAAGAGAGCAGGCACTATAATCCGACCGCAGTCAGCCACTGAAGCCAACAAAACTCTAAAAGCTCCAGGGAAATTGCTAGCACCTCACCCACCATCCGCACCT
Organism: Vanellus vanellus; assembly: GCF_965231255.1. Classification (NCBI taxonomy): domain Eukaryota; kingdom Metazoa; phylum Chordata; class Aves; order Charadriiformes; family Charadriidae; genus Vanellus; species Vanellus vanellus. Next base: position 207,369,970 of record NC_138905.1, on the reverse strand, counting down.
CTGCCGGGAAACAGAAGTGGCGAAAACGCAGCCAGCCCTGGGTGTCAGCCACTGCTGCCTTCAAGTCTTCAAGCTACCACTACAAACAGGAATGATTTAAATGAAAGGCATGTTTTGTTAGCAGATCAGGTTTTAAATAGAAACGGTACAGAAAACAGTGAGAGTATTACTTGTCCTTCGGACTTGGCCACTGCGATATCTACACCTGGCTGCAGCACGGCCAAATACGAACCTTGGGCAAAAAGTACTTGTTCTGTAAATAGTGTTCAGACAAGCGCCTGTCAAGATCGTTCCGTAACCTGCACCGAAAGAAGACCTGCTAACGCAGAGAATGGATTACTTCTCCATCATATCCCAGCAGCTGGGAAAACAAGTACCTCCTGGCAAGGAGCACATACTGCCCGAGCTCCAAAAGACTCTGCCACTGGTAAGAGTCATGTTTCTGGGTCTGGGGCGGGGGGATGTACAGACGAAAGTCTTTCTCAATTACATCACAAATTTGTTTTCAGTTAAAACATCCAGCCTTTCATCCATTCACACAATACAGCCAGTTTTAACAAGTTTTCTCCATTTGTCACTGTCATTTCTATTCTAGTGCTGCCCAGAGGCCTCTCAAACGTTGATCTGGTTTTTAATAGCTCTCTACAATATTAAATGAAAAGGAAGTATTTTCCCTGAGATTATATTCCTGACTAATGAGCAGATGTGACAGGTGGTCTAAATAATGACACAGGAAGAAGTGAATAAGTTTATATGACCGAGTTTTACAAGGTAACTGGGAGTCATAGTTTGTTGTCCACCAGTCACTGCCACCTGAGAGTGAAAGAAATGTAGATCTACCATGTTTTTAAAATGCTGACACTGTAAATGCCTAAAATTATTGTTTTAGTCCCAGTAATCCAATTAATGCTGAAAAAACTGAAATGCAAGTTAAAATTAAAGAGCTTCTACCAGACAAATTTTGCTGTGCTGCAAAGTATGTCGGATTTATAAAGAATTTTAAGATATTTTAGGACCAATCCTGCATTTTATTAAAAATTAACCTTGGGAACAATATGATGCAGAGATTGATTGACAAAACATAGGTAAGATGCATAAGAAATTTTGGGAGAATAAACTTTAATCTCCTGGGGTTTACATTTCAAAATAGGTTTCATGGGTTTTGATTTGCCTTGTTTCTCCTCTGCAGCCCAGCTGTATTCTGTGCCTTGGGCACTGATGGCATCCTTGTGCTTGTAATTTGTATGTTGTATGCTGGTTTGCTTCTTATTGAGGGTTGCAGCTGGAGGCTGAGCTCTTGAAGGTGTAGACCCTGCTTCAGGCAGGAGCAGTATCCAAACCACTTTACGTACTGGAATCACCCCGAAGATCAGCCATGCAGCTCAAAGATACTTCCCAGCAAAATAAGTAATTCCCATAACTTACAAAAAACCCTGAATTTCTAGTTTTATCTCCAGGAATGCGTAATTTTAACTACGCAGTGATTCAGAACGGTTCTGTTTCATAAGAGCAGAGGTAGGTGAATATTCTTGGCCTAAAGCAGGGGTGGGAAATGAGAAATGTTATCTGCTTGTCCATTCCAGTTCAAAGTCAAACAGATGAGCTTAAGATATGTGTGACTTAAGTTAACCTATTTGATTTTACATGGGAAATGAATGAAGCCTTGCATTACCATGCCTCGCCTCCAGCAGAGATACTTGCCTCTTGATGTCCTTATTTGCACATCAGATCAATGAATCAGGAAATTTACTGGGTCAAAGTTGCGTGCACTGCTAACACTGTCTTCACTGCAACTTTAAATGCTACATCCCCAGTGTCACATAACTCCAGCTCTTTTAGAGGAAGCGTGGAGTAACATTTTAAAATTGCGGTGGGTGGCCCTCTCTCTGTATCTGCTTCGATTTTGTGTTTTGTAAGTCTTCTTTATTTTAAATACTTTAGATAACTCTTAATGACTTGCTATTGTTCTATTGCCTGCAAATGCACATAGATCACCATAGTCTTTGTCCTGAAGTGTTTGCTATGAGAGACTGAATGCTGCATTGTTCTTGAGTAAAATATCTGCTGGGGCACTATTACAGAGTACAGTGAGGTCTGTGAGGACACTGTGGAAAATGAGATCTGTTGCAATGCTTGGCCAAATGTACAGAAAGAGTAAGTGAGAACAGGAATAAATAAAATGGTTATCCGTGAGGATCTTCCTTTAGTTGGGCTTCCAAGCTTCCAGTGGTATATCTTATGGCTGACACATTATACTGTAGCTGCATATTAGAATTATTTTAAGCCCTTTGGTGTTCAGTCAGTAAAATGCTTTAAAAATATGTTTAACTTTTAGCCTGCGACAAATATGGGACTAATTTGCATGCTCATAGTTAAACAGGGGCAGACTCCTCAGTATCTCATGCCCTTAAAGATACTATTGCTTATTGTATTTTTGTCTTACATTTCTCAAAGGAATCTTTTCCTTGGCATAGATCTAGCGTGTCTTGCAAACTAATTAAATTAATTGTTGATGCATATCAATACTGCAACTTTGGATTGTATTTTTCTGAAAAACATTCCCTGATTACTAATACAATAAGGAATTTCTTATTTGCTTCTTTTAAAATTTCCCCTCATATTCAATATAAAATGATCACATTTCTTTTTCTTTTCAGGTGCTATTAGCACCACGTGTCACATTACAATAATTTGCATATAACTAAATGGCAACCTTTTAAAGCTAATGTGTCCCATGTTACTATTGATGGCAGCAGCCAGATGAGTACTTTCAAATCTATTTCTAGGATCAATGAATTGGGGTTTTTTTCTGCAAATGGTAAGAACTCTGCTTTGTTAAATCATAGAATCATAGAATAGTTTGCGTTGGAATGGACCTTTAAAGGTCATCTAGTCGAATCCCCCTGCAGTGAGCAGGCACATCTTCAACTAGGTCTGGTTGCTCAGACCTCCATCAAACCCGACCTCGAATGTTTCCAGAGATGGGTCATCTACCACCTTTCTGGGCAACCTCTGCCAGTGTTTCACCTCCCTCATGGTAAAAAATATCTTCCTTGTATCTAATCTAAATCTACCCTCTTTTGGTTTAAAACCATTACCCCTTGTCCTATCACAACAGGCCCTGCTAAAAAGTTTGTCCCCATCTTTCTTATAAGCCCCTTTTAAGTACTGGAAGGCCACAATAAGGTATCTCTGGAGCCTTCTCTTCTCTAGGCTGAATAACTCCAACTCTTTCAGGCTGTCCTCATAGGAGAGATGTTCCATCCCTCAGATTATTTTTGTGGCCCTACTCTGGACCTGCTCCAACAGGTCCATATCCTTCCTATGCTGAGAGCTCAAGAGCTGGATGCAGTACTCCAGGTGGGGTCTCATGAGAGCGGAACAGAGGGGCAGAATCACCTCCCTTTACCTGCTGGCCACACTTCTGATGCAGCCCAGGATATGGCTGGCCTTCTGGGCTGTGAGCGCATATTGTCGGCTCATATCCAGCTTTTCATCCACTAGTACCCCCAAGTCCTTCTCAGCAGGGCTGCTCTCAATCCCTTCATCCCCCAGCCTGTATTGATACCAGGGGTTGCCCTGACCCAGGTGCAGGACCCTGCAGTTGGCCTTGTTGAAACTTGTGAGTTTCACATGGGCCCACTTCTCCAGCCAGTCCCATCACTCAGGTGTGTCAACTGCACCAGTCAGCTTGGTGCAAACTTGCTGAGGGTGCACTCAGTCCCACTATGTCATTGATGAAGATATTAAACAGTACTGGTCCCAACATGGACCTCTGAGGGACAACACTAGTCTCTGATCTCCATCTGAACATCGAGTTGTTGACCACTACCCTCTGGATACAACCATCCAACCTGTTCCTCATCCACCAAACAGTCTACCCATCAAATCCATCCTCCTTGGTGGAGGTGTGCTGGCTGTTTTGATCACTGAGAAATATTGAATTGAAATACCACTTTAATAACAACTAAAGAAATAACATTCTGTTAAAACCACTAAAAAAGTCTCGGTCTAATCATGAGCTGTACATTAAACTGCACATGTAAATATTTGTTATGTAAATGAATAGGTAATTTATCTTCCCAAGTATAAATCAAGTAACTGCATTTACAAATGAGAATATAATATCTCCTTAGATGTATGGATTCCTGAGTTGCACATGAAAATGCTGATTTGCATCTCCAGTTTGTATGCATTAAAGATGAATTAAGAACTTAATTTTAATTTTGAAACTTGGTGCTTTAATTTTGAAAATGTATTATTACACCAGACAAAAGTGAGATAAGTTTGAGGCACGGTGTCTAGGTTAGGCCTCTCTAGCCAAGGGAAAATACTACACAGCAGTACTGTCATGAATAAATTAGTGAGATTATCTACAAAATCCCAAGCTGTAGAACAAAAGTTTTAAACCATGACTTTGCAAGAATCACACCTGTGAGGCCACACCTGGAGGACTGTGTTCAGTTCTGGGCTCCTCAGTACAAGAGAGACATGGACATACTAGACAGAGTCCAACAAAGAACCACGAAGGTGGTGAAGGGACTGAAGCATCTGTCCTAGGAGGAAAGGCTGAGAGCTGCGACTGTTCAGCCTGCAGAAGAGAAGGCCATGGGGGATATTATCAATGTCTATAAATACCTGGAAGGAAGGTGCAAAGAGGACAGAGCCAGGCTCTTTCAGTGGTGCCCGCTGAAAGGACCAGAGGAAATGGGAACAAACAGAAACACAGGAGGTTCCCTCTGAACATCAGGAAACACTTCTTTTTACCATGAGGGTGATGGAGCACAGGCACAAGTTGCCCAAAGACTTTGTAGAGTCTCCATCCTTGGAGATACTCAAAAGCCATCTGGTCATGGTCCTGGGCAACCAGCTGTAGGTGGCCCTGCTTGAGCAGGGGTGTTGGACTGGATGACCTCCAGAGGTCCCTTCCCATCTCTACCATTTTGTGATTCTGTGAATCCAATAACCTGTGTGAACTATTACATGTTTTCTACACAGTGCTATGTAATTTTAATAAATGGTGAATCCACGAAAATATAAGATACAGCATCTTGGCAACAGGCGTTTACTGCATTGGACAATTAGACTTTAGGATTATTCTCTACATGCAACTTATTTTCTAAAACATTACTTTTTGGCACATTATTCAATGCACATTATTCAATATTAGTTCACTCTTCATTCTCCCTCTTACTTGGTAAGACCACCTTTTATCTTTGTACAGACCATCTTTATTATCTGGGATTCAAAGTGGGGCTTCACTTAACCTGCTTATAAATGTTCACATACAATCCACATCTGTACCTTATAGTCCTATGCTAACATGACATTAAATATGCCTTAGAAGTGCCCATTTTTCTCTTTTCACTCTAAGAAAATACATTCAGCTAGATCAGATGTAAACATACACAAGGTAAACATCTAAATTTGGACAGAGACATTTACTCACTGTTATTAATTTTGCTACGACTATCTTTATCGTGGGATTACGCATTTTTGGTTTATTTTTGTATGCATGTTACTTAAGGTGTTGTTCCTGTTACAGGACAAAAGCAGGCTTTTGCCAACCATGAAAATAAACACGGAGCTTTTTCAGAACACAGAAGACAAAGTGTAGCCTCTAAAAGATGGAAGCCTACTTATCATGCACAGGTAAATATTGAATACTATAAAAAATAAAAAGCTTATTTCTCTTAAAAATGGAAAGAGTTCAGGAATATCAAAGATTTGTTCGGTGTCATACAATTTTGAATCAATGTGCTTAGCCAGCTTCCTGTCACTGCTAATGAAAAGAATAAAATCAACTATAATAATCACTGTATTAGTGTACACTAATATTTTTGCACTTGAAAACAATTAGTAATATGAAATAATAAATTAAAAATGTCCAGAAGGTAGTACAGTTACCTTAAATTACACTTAAAATATTCTTATAACTTTTTCCATAGAATTCATTATGTACTGTCCAGCTGAGTCCAGTTCAATCTGCATTTTATCCAGTACAAAATATGAATAACACCTATAAGTCTGAGGAAGGTACAGTAAAACATCTCTCTTCAATTCTTTGTTATACATAAAGTAGTGACCTAATATATCCACTGTGTAACATCACTTGTGTCTTTTGGCATCAATGATTCTAAGTAAGAAAGGACAGTTTGTTGTCTGGACCTAATTATTTTTTCACAGAAATGTAAGATATGGCATCATGTCTCATGATACTGATGGTTTTATAAATGCATTACAACATATACTCAAGTTTCATTCCATTCCTGTTTGTATTTAACTGTATGGTAGCTGTAGGTATCATACATAATTGTGTTCTCCAGGGGTCAGTGCCGGGCCCAGTCCTGTTCAATGTATTTATCAATGACCTGGATGAAGGGATAGAGTGCATCTTCAGCAAGTTTGCAGATGACACAAAACTGGGAGGGGTGGCTGACACACTGAAAGGTTGTACTGCCATTCAGCATGACCTGGACAGGCTGGAGAATTGGGCAGAGAGAAACCTTTTGAAGTTCAACAAGGGCAAGTGTAGGGTACTGCACCTGGGGAGGAATAACCCCATGCATCAGTACAGGTTGGGGGCTGACCTGCTGGAAGGGAGCTCTGTGGAAAGGGACCTGGGAGTCCTGGTGGACAACAGGATGACCATGAGCCAGCAATGTGCCCTGGTGGCCAAGAAGGCCAATGGCATCCTGGGGTGCATCAAGAAGAGTTTGGCCAGCAGGTCAAGGGAGGTCATCCTCCCCCTCTACTCTGCCCTGGTGAGGCCACATCTGGAGTATTGTGTCCAGTTCTGGGCTCCCCAGTTCAAGAAGGACAGGGAACTGCTGGAGAGGGTCCAGCAAAGGGCTACAGAGATGATTAGGGGACTGGAGCATCTTTCTTACAAGGAAAGGCTGAGGGACTTGGGTCTTTTTAGTCTGGAGAAAAGAAGACTGAGGGGGGATCTTATTAATGCTTATAAATATAAAGGGAGGGTGCCAGGGGATTGGGACCAGTCTTTTTTCAGTGGTCCCCAGTGATAGGACAAGAGGTAACGAGCACAAACTTGAACATAGGAAGTTCCATCTAAACATGAGGAGGAACTTCTTCACTTTGAGGGTAGTGGAGCACTGGCAAAGGCTGCCCAGAGAGGTTGTGGAGTTTCCCACTCTGGAGACATTCAAAACCTGCCTGGATGCCGTCCTGTGCAACCTGCTGTAGGTGACCCTGCTCTGGCAGAGGGGTTGGACTAGATGATGTCCAGAGTTCCCTTCCAAGCGTGACCATTCTGTGATTCTGTGACAGGTATTGCTTGCTATCATCATGTATTTCTGAAGTCAGTAGAACTTGCTCTGGTGCCAACTGTAAGATGCATTAGTGATCTGAATTATGTAATTTTGTAACATTTTTTACTTTGCCACTTTTTTGATCTTTTAATGTGAATTTTATGTGTTTCACAGACCTATAGTAATGAAAGCAAGCAGCATATTTAAATGTCACGAGCTCTTCTCATTTGAAGTTACCCCTGTAATCTCTTCAGTTTCAGAAAGCACTGTTCAGTTTCTTATGGCAGAAAAACTAGCAAGTACACCAGTTGCAGAAGATGAAATCCTGGCAGCTATGGAAAGTGTGCATCCAGCCCGACAGCCCTTACTGCTTAACAGGGCCCCATGTCTAGGCATGAGTGCACTTTCAGTAGAAGAACAGAAGATTTTCCAATCGCTCGATCGTCTCAATCATAGGCTACAAAGTAAGTCTGATAATAAATAGGGTCCTATATCAAGTGATTAAGTAACTTTTTGTTTTGTTGTCATGGATTAATTTGGATTAAAAAATAAATCCTATGATAGAAATATGTTTCTTCTTATTTTCTTATTATTATTCTGTACTAAATGTAACATACAGGAAAACAAAATCATGAAACCTTTCCTAGAGGCAATGAAATTAATTGAAAATAATGGTGACTTTGCCCTGCTAAAAAAAAAAAATTCAAAATATGACTGCAGGACACCTTCAGAAACTGTCTCAGCCCAACTGTAGATGTTTCTAACAGATGTTTGTCAAAACTGTTTTTTAAAGTGTAGAGATACAGATGTATCAGCCTCACTTTGGACTCTGTTCCAGTGTTTATCCATCTTAATTTTTTTGCAATTATTTTTGCAAATAATTACCCTTTCTATTATTCACCCTATATTTTTGCAAATATAACCTTTTATAATGAATGGTTTTTCATTTCCTTTCTTCTAGTCTTTTAGGATCTTCTCTTCTCTGTATCACAATACAGTTCTGAGATGCTGCAGCCAAATCCGAATGTTTATGTGAACATCACCTGCACAACTATTTTAAAAATCTCAAACTTACTTGAGCATTCCCTAACCTATTCTTTCTGTATGCCAGGCTGATTTCTTACCTGCTTTATACTGGTGCTTTTAATATGAGCTGTCACATTGCAGTTGACGTTTTATTGAAGAATGTGGGGAAAATAATCTGTGTTTGTTCTTGGTTTTTTTTTCTCTTCAGTGATTAGTTAGCCAACACTTTCATTTGTCATCCTATTATAACTAACATACTTGTAGAACAAACTTATTTTTGGGGTCTCTTGCTGCTGTATCTAATAGTATTTGCTTTGACCTACATGATCATACAGGTCTTTCATAAGAATTCTCATTAGTTTGACATAGTTTCTGCATTTTGTGTGCTCAGTCCTGTATTTGAAATCGATGAGGACCTTGTGGTGTCTTCACTGGACTGCTTGGCTTTCCATACCATTGGAATAACTTCTTGCCATTTTTGCTGTTTATGGAACTGCCAACTCTCCTAAATTTTATGTTTTCCGTGGACTTTTTTCACATAAAATTTTACATGCCAATTATTTGAGTTTATAAGAGTCTGCTTTCTTGAAGTCCATTGATTTTATTTTACTGTTCTACTTCTTTTCCTTGTGGACTGCACTGTTTCATGGTCATTACCCACATTTACCTCCCTATTGACTGGAATCAAACTAAACCGGAGCTTATTAAGCTCCTGTACACTATCCATATATTTCTACTTCAGCTGGTGGATTGCTTGACTTTGAGGGAAAAGGCTTCAGTTTCCTGTAAAATGCAACAGCAGAATAAAAGATCTTTGCAACCACTTAGAAACTTTCTGCAGCTGTTGCCTATGATTCCTGCTCCCATCAAACAGTGGTTCAGAATTTCATTTTACTGTACCTTATGGTTACTGCTTCCAGGCAAATAGAAGTGAAGAATGCCATCTTTTGTCAGAGAGGAGTTTTAGTAGGATGTGCTCGGGTTAAGAAAGTAGATATGAAAAGAGAAATTCAGGAAAATAGAAATAAATTGCTGGATAAATAACAGAAATAACAAAGAAATAGAGGCAAAGGTAAATGCAGCAAAGGAACTGGGAGCAAGAAAGCTAAAGTTTGCAAAGTGTGAAAAGGAAAACTATGAAAACTGTAAGGAAAGTACATAAGGAATATGATAGAAACAATGAAAGAATCAAAGCAGTTAACTGATTGCAAATGAAGTAACTGTGAAAATTAATGTAATACATACATATGTATCTTAGAAATCTAGTTAGCTTGCCTAATATTTGGGGATTAGAATTGGTAATAAGAAGCTGTGAAATTTTACAGGTAGACTTACAGGACACGTAAGGACATGTCAGTATGTACCTGTAAGTAAGTAGGTAAAGTGTTGTAAGTACTTACATGTCATGTAAGTACATTGCTTTTTTAAATCATGACCTTTTTGAACCCCCTTTTTTTGGCTTTGTTTTCGCATTACCACATTAAGTGACTAAAACTGTACCTTCATAGCAGTCTTTTTAATGAATAACAGTTAGTCACTAACCAATCTAAGTCTGGAATTTTTGTTGCCAGCTTAGAGTAGCTGGCATTTTTTTCTCTAGCTTTAGTTTTCTTTATTAACACTAAATTTGTTGTTCAGATAATAATATCTAGCTGCAAATTTTAATAATACAGATACGGCATATACTTCAGCAGCTGTTGGTAGGGGAAAAAAGAACAGTGCTATTAAACTACATTTCCACAATCTTTGGAAAGTTTTGTGTTGAATATTTGACTGTGAATCACATTTCTGTTGCAGTATTTGGTTTACATAATATTTATGGTATACTTTTATGCCATTTTTAGATGTTCAAGAAGCCATTACCAGAAACCCATCTGTTTCAAATGTTTTGCAGATAATCACCCCTTTAGTAAGTATTTAATTTAAATATGTTCAGCTTTAGCTCCTACAAACTGACTTTATGGCTTATTTTATAGTAAAAATATAATTGAAAATATTGACATCAATCTGTTCACTGGCTTGCCAGATTTTCAGATTTATATTTATGTAAAAGAACTTTATAGTACCGTAAGCAGGCTTTAACAGTTTATACCAGACTGCCTCATCCTCTGGCTTCATTTTCCTTTTGGAATCTGAAGACACTTGCCAAGTCCAGGATGTTCCAAGAACTTCTAAGGAATAGTAATTTAGCAGGGTTGATTTGAACTCTATATAGCTCATAACTAATTTGTATTTCTTAATAACATAGAGATGACATGTATTGTACTGTGTAAAATAACTGGCAATACAATAAATTCTTACTTTGACCTGCAGATATACCATGTTCTACAAGTGATAGGTATTACCTTTCTTCAATAAGTGTTTGTATTTTGTTTCATATATTCTAGATCTTGTCAGTTTGAAACAAAATAATCATGATACCAGGAATATAAAGAACTGAATAGGCAGATGAGTGTCCCAAGTACAAAATTTACATTTCAAATATTCAATTTATAATGCAGGACTTAGTATTTATAATTCTGTATTATCAGTCTCCTCCTTTACTCAATATTTGTACTGAGGAAAAAATATAGACAGATGACTGTATACTTCACATACTTTATATACTTTCACTTACTTCATGTACTTTACTGGATAAACTGTTACCAAAAATGTTAGAGAAAATACTCTTTATTCAGAAGACTTTTGCCACTTACTGAGTTTGAGACTGAAAAAGCCAAGAAAGTTTCCAGGCTCCTAAATTCAAAATGATTAAAAAAGAACACAGAGCACATCATTACCTCTCTTCTTGTGAATCCTAGTAGCAGGTGTGACTTGGAACCTCAGCTTCCTCTCTTCTGCCTCCTGTCTTACAAATTTAATTCCTTATGGCTAAGCAACTTGTAAATGTTGTATTTTTCAGCAATGCTACCTTTATTGGATCTAACTGTGTTTTACTAAAGCATTTTTGAGCTTGTATGTTCTCTGGGCCTTTCTTCACAGCCTGTCCTACTTAAAAAAATAAAATAAAATAAAAAGCTGTTCTCCTTACCAATTCATTTTCCTGGCTTTCAGTAGTCAGTCTTCCTGGCTGGCTGGTCTGTGACAAAGCCTTTCTCCCATTAATTCTTCATCTACAAGATTTTTGTTTCATAAATGAGTTATAAATACTAGACATTACTCAGGCTGCCCAGTCTCTGGAATTGTAAGTTCTCTGATGGACATTTAAAACCCTTCTTTCCCTACGAGTATATACTTAAGCATTTAAAGAGGTGTCCACCTGTAGATATATGTTCAGATCTCGGGCACTGGCTTGGAATTCTCCGTGATGATAAGACTAAAAACTGTCATACAAGTTCCCAGGTGCAGAAAAAGTATAAATGACTAAGAGTTCATCAAATCTTCTGCTATAAGAAGTGATGGGATTTTAAATTTTTACTTCACCAAGGGAAGAACCTGCTTCAGCTCTCCTAGGTTCAGAGCCTCCAAATAAAGTATGGATATTCACTCAGTAATTTGTGTGAATGACACTGTACCCTGTAATACCAACCTCTAAATCCAGATGAAGATGCACACTAGTTTATATATTGGAAAACAAATTACATCATATCCTTAAATGGCATTTCTTGAATGTTATGTTATACATAAACACGTTTCTGTTTACATACATGTATATCTCATTATTCTCCATTTTGTTATAGAGTGTTCGGCATGTATATCCTCCCCTTTGGTGAACACTACAACAGCCTCACAGCAGTACCAGAATGCCTCAGCTAGCAATCAATTGCAATTGCACAGGCGATACTGACATTATCTGCTCCAGGATATTGCAGCTTTACGTACTTTCTATGTAAGGTGTACACTATTTGACACTATAAAATTAGCAACAAAATAAAGATGAAAGTAGCTCAAATAATGAATGTCAATTGACTGGTAAGCATTTTTAGGATAATTAAGTCTATTTTATTATGCACTGTGTTGTAAAATTAAAAGAATTAGAATACTTCACATTTTTAGTGTTTGCAGTGGTTGTGTAAATTTCCTGTACCCATAATTAAAGTGAAAGGAAAACAAATCTTTTGTTATTTAGATTATGTATATACTACTTTCCTAACTTCTCGGGGGGTTGGGGATTTGCTAATATTACAATTGCAAAAGATACATTTTAAAAGTTATTTGATTATCAGTACATAATACATGGAGTTTCACCTGTTATCTTTATACTGGTGGCTGTATTGCAAATTACTGCAAACTGTGTGTTGCCCTTATTCAGTAGCTACTTCTGATGGCTGTAAAATTGACTGTGCTCCCAACTTCATACCTCTCCTAGCATATGCTCCTGCAGGTCTTGTTCAATTTGTTGGTGATTCCTGGTCTCCAGATTTTCCCAACAACGTTGATCAACACTTGCGCTTAAAGAGCAATTCTTCCTCAGCCCCTCATGTGAAGAACCCCAGGCTGAAACTGTCAGGAAATTAGGAAGAAGGGTGCTTTGGAAGGAAACGCACAACTAATGGTATGTAGATGCACTTTCACCGAAGCACACAGGGAAACCTCTCTACAGCAATGTCAGCTTTAGGCTAAAACCATTATTCTAGAAACACAAAGCCAAAAGCACCCAGCTAGCTCATCAGCAAAAGCCGGTTTGTGGTATTTCTGATTGATTGGTTTTACCTTTGTAACCCATATTACACAATCTCTTCATAAAAGGAAGCAAAGTGAGGACAGCAGGCCTGGAGATGACTCCATTCCTGTGCTTAAGATACCCAAATGGAGCCAAAAATTAATATATTCTGCATAAGGGCATATATAGTCTAATAACACGTCTGAGTGTCTTTCTGCAGAGATAGATGCACTTGCAGTTGTCTTTGCAAGTGCTTATTTTGGAGTGACAGATTGGTTTTGGCAGTCTTGGACTGGCAGATTATACATTGGTCCCTTGACTTTAAATTCATCTGTAGCATGACAATTAACTTGTCAACCGATTTGACATGTTTGATGATAATCCTGTCTGCATTGTTATGTCAGTTCTAGATTAAAGACCTTTTGTTAATTAGCATGATACCCGTATCTGTGAAGTTAGTTAATTGCTAAGGAGCAGTAACTTTTTAACTTCCTCTCTTTTGCTTTTCCTCTGCTGTTTCTGTACAAAGTAGATGAACATTGAAACAAGCTGTAGAAGGTATATGCAATGCACAGAACTGGTCAACAGTTGGTAATTGGCTGCAAAAAGCAAGAAAAGCAATTTACTAAATCTCTGGATTTTTAACTCCATATTAGATGCCTGGTTTTCTATTCGTAGCTATAGAGTAAGAATTCTGGGGTTATTCTGGGGACTTAAGCACTACTGTATTTCCACCAGAGATGCACCTGAACTCCACCCAGTGTTACTGCTCGTCTTTGTTAAGGTGTATGGGAGCACCGAAGAGTTGCATTTCAGGAGTGGGCTCAGTGCTGTACCAGCGCAACCGTGGGATCGTGCACCCAGAGGGACACTGTTTTTTCTCTGAATAGAATGCATCTTCCCAAAAGAAGCAATCAAATTATTATTTGGCAAAAGTATTTTTAAAATTTTGTTATTCCCCATCATACCATTATCTTTAATAAGTGCTGTCATTGCTTGGGAGGGAACCAGCCTGTAAAAAGGAGACAAGAGAAAAACATGTGCCCATCATAACACTGGACAATTTATCAGGGAATTAGAACTGCCTGCTGGTGCGTGATGTCAGCCAAGATTAAGGCAAGCTACGTATGTAGCAAATAGCCAGCAGCTGAAATTTTACAAAGGAGATTTAGGGGAAGATTAATTTTTTTCAAAACAATGTTTCGAAGACTGGAATAACGCTCCCTTTCTCCTCTAGCAAGGCACTGCAGCATCTTTGGAGGAGTGATCTGGTAGGCTCAAAGGGGCTGACTTCAGTCTGGAGCCTGGTAAGATAAACTGTATATAAACATCAAAATTGTAGAAACTTGATGTCTTACAATTGCTGTTGCCATCCTGACACTGCTGCCAGAAAAGGGAAAATATAGCTGCAGTGCACATGCCTAAAGGATTCTGATGTGTGTCATATCTTATTGGGTCTTTGGTGCTCAAATACATGTAAAATTCCCAGCAAAAGACATGTGTGTATCCTCAGAGCAAATGGACAAAGGCCTTCTGAGTTGGAATTCAAAATTGGTTTGCACTGAAAATACTGAGCCCTTACATCTCTGTTTGCATGCAGTACACTGCGACATTCCAGTATGGCGAGAATTTAATATTTAAATAGCGAGAGAAAGTTTCCCTTCAGAGATTAAGAGAGGGGAAAGCAAATAACCCAAATACCAGAGGCCATGGATCAGAAACAGTCCTGCTAGTCAGCAAGCCAGAGCACCAGCTTAACCAGGTTTCTTCTCCTGTTAATCAGTTTAGGGGGCAAATCAAAGCCCGTGAGTCAGCGTCCTCAATGACATGGAGAGAGTTTTTTCAAAAATGGGTGCCTAAATTTATGTTTCTAGTAAAATATTTTCAAACAGTTATTTGATTTAGGGCTACAGGCTTCAACTCAAAGATACTAACCTTGTTTCCTAGATCACTTTGGCTCTTTTGACAATAGTAAAGTATAGGTTTTGTTTAGGTGTCTAAGCAGTGTGACACTCGGGCATCAGGAATGAGAGTGGACCCAGAGGCAGCTACTGGATTCTAAGCACTTGCGAAGAACCAACAAGGTCTTTTGTTCCCATTAGTTGATGGTTACTCTTCAGGTTGATGTTTTCAGGCTTTTCTATTTATCACATAGAAATTATAAAAAAAAAAAAAAAATTAAAAGGGTGAATTTTATCTTTCAAGTACGAAGTAACTATGTTAAAATCAACAAACTTGGTTTAGACATGAACATACTAAAATTTGCATACCTTCCATTTCTTTCAAAAGCTCTTCACTCTGTCAACCATTTTTGCTGCTTTTGAACAGAATTAGTCCATATCTTTTCTACAATAACATTTTAGTATGAAAAGAAAACACGAAAAACAGGTTAAAGTTATAGTTTCCAGTAGAAGCCTAAATACAAAACACCCACAAAGCTTCTTTAAATGTGCACCTATGCGTCTGGTTTTCAACTTGATCAAACACCCTTAGGGATGGTTTCAGGTGCAAGTACACCTCCCTGCTTTTACAGAGAATGACATGCAAATGGTCCCCAAAAATAGCCACGTGTCCCCAGTACATATCCTTTCCCCAGTGAGGAAACATACTTTAAGCAAAAGCTAAAGACCAGCAGGTCGCATGGAATTGTACAGGGGAGCCTGAGCACAAAATTAATTTTTCATTGATAAGATTAAACTTTCACGTTTCACAAAAGCAAACGTGGTTTTCTTCTTGGAATGAAATTTGCTGCTTTACACTCAACTTCCCTCTTAGTCTAATTTGCTCCTTGAGCCGCAACACTGAGTAAATTTGCTCATCCATAAATCGTGGATTTATAAAGGAAATTTACCTGTGTCATAATATTTTACTCAGGAAAACTTGACTGGGATGAACACTGTACGACTCTGAGGCCTGCAAGCAAGCAGTAAGGCTCCAGAGTGAAATGAAGACAAGAGTCCAGCACGAGATGCCATCTCCACAACCCCTCTGTGCCTGTATGGGGTGTGTAGTGATAAACCCGCTCCAGCTTCACTCAGGAAAAGTCACAACAGTGGTGTAGACGCAGCATTGTCTTCAGCTAATACAAGGCAGCAGCCAGGGAGAATGTCCCAAATGGGTGGCAAACGGCAGTAGAGCAGAGCCAGATGAGGGTGTCATTGACAAGCAGCTTCCTGAGCGCAGACAGGGCCAGGAGAAGGCCAGGCTTAGAAGAAAGGGGCTGATGTTAACACAATCTTTACGCCCCACCAGGGGTTTGCAGGGTGTGAAAGCACCCATGCCAAGGTCCACTGTCTCCTCCATCTCCTATGCAAGCAGCCTCCAACATCAAGAATATTATCTACCACTACATCTGGGAGGGCACCACAGGTTAATAGCCACCACCCAAAGCACCTGCAGCTGGGTTTTAGGGTGGCAGGAAGCAACGGACCCCAGGATCAGGGTGGGAAGGGCCCCTGCCTGCTGTTGGCACTGGAGGCAGTGATGACAGGCATGAAGGTGCTGTGGATGTGAGGGATGGGTGAAGCTGCAGCCACACGGGGACTATGCTGGCAGGGACAGGCAGGGAGACGGGGACTGGCTGGGCTGCAGCGGGGGCTGCCATAGCAGCCCAGGGTTTCAGAACAAGACTCTGATTCTCCATCCTCTTCTGGAGCTTTCTGCCAGCCAGGGGCATCAGGCAGCAGGGTCCAGCCTCTGCTGGTTGATAAGGTCTTGGTGGTGTCAAGAACTGCAGTGGTAATGGGAGAGAAGTGGGAAGGGAGGGAAACTGGGAGAGGCCAGAGACCTTCCTCCTCCAGCCACTCTTCCTGCCAATTTGCTTTCACGGGGAAAAAGTGTTTTGTGTAGCTACCAGATTCACGGGGTAACAGAGCTGCAGCCCTGTGAAGGGATGACGGCCTTTGCAGAACCACTATTGGCAGCTGTACTCCATGATTCAAACATTTTAAACACCGTGGTTTGCGGCCAAAAGGGGCACAAATAAACCTTTACTTCGTGACAGTTTTTGGGGGCAGCCAACTTTTGTGTAAAATTGCAGCAGGAACACTGCCAAAAGGCACCCTTGAAATACGGTTTTACCTGTCTCAGGCCAGGCCAGTATTTAGTCCGCAAGTCTTGAGATGTGTGGCATAAGCTGTGGTAAAGCTCCTGCTGGGGAGGGGAACCTGACTGATGCTGTCAAATTCTGCAGACAAAACAGGAATGACAACGCACAGTAGAAAAGAAATCAGCAAAATATGGGCAGAGTGAATTGGGGAGTGCCATCTAAAACATGGCTCTTGGTGTGTGGGAATAATCAGCCTTGCTTGTCATCAAATACTCTGAAACACTTAAAACTGCTCGATCAAGTAGACAGGAGGTTCCATATCCTTTAATCGTTCTCATCATAATATTCATAATAGTCTTGCTCGTAACGATTCCTGCTCTAACACCACTGCTTCATAAGAGAGAATTCACCCAGGGTGAATTTCACCCCATATAACTAGAGATGACTCCACAGTGGTTTTGGAATTGTATTTCAAATCATAGCCGCAGGATTCCTTCAATATTGAATATAAATCCCAAGCCAGCAACAATGGTGGCAATGATCCAGGTGACAGAAGTGGCTGTGGGTGACACAAATCTACATATAAAGTCTGTATTATTGTATATATTAATTTTGTGTTTGTTTTGAGAAGGAAGGAGTTGTCCAACGTTTTTATTTAATCTGTATCCAATAGTTCATGCTTTTTCAGACTGGAAGGAAAATAAAGATATAAAAAAGACGAAAAAGAAAAATGAAAAAGAAAAGAAAAAGAAAAAGAAAAAGAAAAAGAAAAAGAAAAAGAAAAAGAAAAAGAAAAAGAAAAAGAAAAAGAAAAAGAAAAAGAAAAAGAAAAAGAAAAAGAAAAAGAAAAAGAAAAAGAAAAAGAAAAAGAAAAAGAAAAAGAAAAAGAAAAAGAAAAAGAAAAAGAAAAAGAAAAAGAAAAAGAAAAAGAAAAAGAAAAAGAAAAAGAAAAAGAAAAAGAAAAAGAAAAAGAAAAAGAAAAAGAAAAAGAAAAAGAAAAAGAAAAAGAAAAAGAAAAAGGAAGGAATAAAAGCAAAGTGGAGAGGGGAGGGGAGGGGAGAGGAGAGGAGAGGAGAGGAGAGGAGAGGAGAGGAGAGGAGAGGAGAGGAGAGGAGAGGAGAGGAGAGGAGAGGAGAGGAGAGGAGAGGAGAGGAGAGGAGAGGAGAGGAAGAGGGAAAAAAATCCTTTCCTATGCCTTTTGTCCAATTTTCAGTAATGTCTGTTGATATTTAATCTTTCCTACTGGTGCTGAATCTTTTTAAGGTTGTGCCATCACACAGTTACATAAAAATGCCAATAGAACGGACCATTGTCTGTTATTTGGTGGTCACTGAAAACTGTGCCATTAAGCAAACTGAAATAAATTAAAACATTTATTTCTAAAGAAGGAAGTGCTCATTAAATACTTCATATTCAGCAAAGAGTTTTCGTCAAAGAAAAAAAAATCACTAAAGTTGAAATATTTCTGTTTCTATTTAAAAGTCTGACTTTTCACTTCAAGATAAGGTTTTGAGACTAAATTTAGCTTAATCAGATTAGTCGAAAGCTATATGAAATGTTTAGTTTCAGGTCCATTTAAATATTTTGGTAATATCTTGCCAGTGGAAATTATTTCTCCTTCTGATTTCTCAGTTTGGCCATCTATTAAAAAGCAAAAATTATTCGCACGATCTATTCAAGAGGTGTGAACTCTGTTCTCGGTTGTAGGCAAAGGGTTTGGCACTGGAGAACATGGCCTTCAGAGAGTGTATGGTCAGTTTGCTGAGGCTAGACTAATTTTCTCTTAGTTATTCACATTGCAACACTGATCTCCATGTTTTTCAGTCAGCCCATGCCCACGATCTCCCTTTGGAGAGCAGAGCCATATGGCACTGCTTCGCAGAGCTGCTGTGGCACTACCAACACAGACGTTCTCAGTCGCTGAGAAGAGCACAGGGAGGTTTCAGCTAGCAAGGACACGGAGGGAAGGGTGAGTATTTCCACATACCTTTCAGGACACTGCTCTTAACAGCAGACAGAACTAGGGAGACAGTCCACAGGTTGCTAAGGGTGAACCCCTTTCCCTTCCGGGAGAGCTTCCTTGTAGCCAAAGTCCCACCAGAAACGAAATGTGACTTGGCTGGCCATAAAGACTGTTCGTTTAGGTTAAGTGTGTAATAGTCCGCATTCAGTAGAGCTAAAGAGCGAGCTTGGGATTTCCTAGACGGCTCCTAAGCCAGTAACAAATATAGTAAGTCTTTCCTCTTTTTCTTGGATTGTTAGAAAGCTGGATGAAACCGTGAAAACAATTATGTCCTCCAGACCTCCTGAAATTACTGCACCACCCGCACCCTGTGACTAAGTCGCTCTCTCTGACTGCGCTGGTCAGAAGGGATCTGCTTTCTGAAGCAGACTGTGCTGTGGTCTTGTGGGAGGGCAGAGGCTTTGCACACACAATGTGCCTTTGCAGACACGACTAAACCTTCCCATTCAATGATCTTATTACACATACGTGTGCTTGTTTTCTAGAGGGATGGAGATATCTAGGGCATACATAAAGAAATTCTTAATCCTTAGTAATTAGTGCTGCTTCTGAGAGTGATAGACATACCAACATTTTCTTTTGCTTTTAGATTTCAGGATGTGGTGCACCATAGCGCATGCTTTGGGGGGGTTGCTACAAAAATACCCTGCTGAAAGGGGCCGGGGGGGGTAGGATTTGTCTTCATTTGGGGGGGGGTTGTAGACCAAATATGGCCCAAGCCTGTTTGATAGTTCTCTCGTAAATGAAATGATGACAATCCTCTTGTGACTAGGAAACATTCCAGAGCCGGGGTGTAGGGTTACACAATGGTACAGTGTCTTGCCCCTGATTTATAATTTGAGAAGCAGATTGCGTTCAGACAGAATGTGAGCTGAACAATGAGGTTTCTAGTCCTGATCTCATTAACAGAGATTTATACCAAGAGGCTATTGTATCTCGTTCTTTTGGTTTGCCATGCCAGCAAACATTCATAAAGTTATTTAAAAAAGAAAGCTTCTGTCACACACTTAGGTCAGAAAGTTCTCAGGAAAATAGCTAGTCAAATATAGAGTGGTCTCAATCTGCACTTACTATGGCTTATGTTTCTGGCCTTGAGTCTCAGAACGATTACGTCACATTCAAGCTTATTACATGTGAAGATTTGTGGAGACACGGCTTAAAATGCCTTTTTACATATTTACGTTTGTTCACAGTTGAGTCACTCTAAGATAGCTTATTATTTGCAAATCATACATAATCACCGAAAGAATGTTCTTCCAGTGCAGAATAACCATTAGTAGGTGGAACAACAATAATATACTGGGAGCTACTTTCTCTCCTGCCTCCCCCAGAGCCTCGGTGCTAAATGAAAGGTCGTAAGGACATGGCCCGGAACCTGCTCGTTGCTGACAGTCATTGTGCACGCAGAAGAGGATGCACGGCACATTAATTAATGTTTCAATAATGCTGCCAGGCAATTTGGCCTGGCCACCAGCAAAAAGAAAATGGAGGTCCTTTTCTAGTCTCACCGGGCTAGAAAATAGCCTGGCCCAGCGACGCGTGTCGACAAGGCGGCTCTGAAGCCTGCAGATCCATTCTGCTGCCTCAGCGGGAGGCTGTCTCCGGGTGTCACGGCGAGGGGTGAAGTCACACAGAGCACAGCAAAATCCAGCACGGCTCTTAGGAGATTAAAGGACAGCGTATCTGGAATACAGGAGGCATCTGGCTTCAAAGTAACAAAGGGCCACCCAGCTGTCATCACCCTTTTTCATACTGCCGTGAAACATGGACAGTTTATCATTATCGAGGCATGTGACTTCCCAATTCCATCTGCACTGACTTTCGTGCTGTTGCTGGTATAAATAATCATACAGTGCAATTAGCCCATTATTCACAGTCCTGTCACATACGGAGTGCGGTAGTGGTACTCCTGTAAGCGATGTTCTCCCCGACAGCTCATGCACGTGTCAGATGAGAGGTCACTCGACCCCAAATTCGGTGGCCAGTATACATGTATGAAACAGCTGAGAGCAGGTGAGGAGACAGGGCAGCAGAAACATGGCAGGCAAATCTTCTGATGGCAGCCAGCTCCACATCGCAGAAAACAGCTACTAAATCGCATCTACTGTTGCAAAGAACATGGATCAGCCGCACCACAGGTAGAAGGAGAGAAGCGCTATGCAGTGCAGGGCAATGGGGGAAAGTGGGTGTTGTGAATATCGACAGGGATGTCTTTGGTATGTGCGATTTGTACTGTGAAAACAGGACATGCTTCTCCCCATAAACGTACAACAGCTTAGTCTCTGCATGTTGAATTAGCAGAGACCATCCTTTCATCCTGTCATGGGACTGTAGCTAGACCTTCCCTTTGGTCTCCTCTGCCTGAACTCCTCATAGAGATTGAAAGAAATAGTGCACCATCCCCTCAGTCAGCTCCTGGCCTCGCTCTTATAGACGAGTTGCACAGTATTTTTAACCTTCATTTTTTAAACAGATTTTGAAATGGATTCAGGTTATCTCAGCTTCATATCATGTACCTAGCTCTCTGGTGAGCCTGGGGAAATAGGAATATCTTCCTCGCTTTTTCTGTGCTATTCCTTGTTTTGCAAGCTTCTTCCAGAAGAGTTCAGACAGTACTGCAATAGCAGCTTTTCTATCTTGCTAACGACTTGTCGCTGAATGCCAGACAGCCCAAATATGGAATAATTAGGATAGTGATAGATGGAATTTTCTAGGCAATATGTGAATGATAAGCTTTGGCAGTCTGGCTTAATCCGTACCTTTTTTCCTTTGGCAGAACGTTTGGTGTTAAGTGACAGAAAAATGTGAACAGTTTCTTCTTTTTTTCCCCAAATGTATTAACTATTTTTTATCTCCCACAATAGCCACACTTCCCATAAATCTTATTTTCCATCAAGGAAGTTCTCCTTTACAAGTGTGCTATCCAAGTGCAATTGCTTTCTAGCATTTTACACTTCCTTTAGCATGAAGAGCTGGAAGAGACAATCCAGAGAGTTCATTCTACTCCAACTATTAAAGCTCTGTCAAAGTGCAACTATCTGACAAGGCAATGCTCAAAGCAGTGAATCTTTTGTTAAATCTTTGCAACCAAAAAACATTTTGAAGTGTTTCTATTCTTGGAAAGCTCTTAGTGCCATTCACACCTTCTTATCGCAGTGCCTCCAGCAGGCTCACCCAACCTTCCGTCTGAAAACTGCACTTCTCACGTTTCTGAGGACCTAACCCCAGAGAGGGACAAGCAGGGCTGGGTTTATCCAGGACAACACTATGCAAAAGCTTCTGGCCTCAGCTTTGGAATCACACAGTAAATCGTATTTTGTATTTACATGCTCCGTCAAAATGATAAAAGACCCACATCATTAGGTCCACACACTTTGATTTTGAAAAAGATAACTTGACAGAAAGGCTCCTATTGGTAAGAGCAAATCATTATGGCAAACTCACTGCCTGAGGGACTGCTCAGACCGTTAGACCCCCCCACAAAAGGCAACCAGGGCCACCTCCTCCACCCCTTACCTTGCTCTGCTGTGTGCTCCATGTTACCTGCATCTGTTTGGTGCACTTCAAGGGTACCTGATTTTTCAGAGCACATATACTCAGGGACACGTAGATTTGGGCTCTCAAATGCCTTAGACCTAGGACTGATGCCCAGGTAGTCTGTTAACCCAAGGTAACAGCATTTCTTTGCATGGATGGGAACCAAACTTTGGGTATTGATTAGGCATTAGACAATTGTCCTGATCTTATTTATCCCCTTAGATATGTGCATGTCATTCTGAATCTCCTCAGAGGTTAATATCCTTCAGAGCACTAAATAATAATTTTGGCTTCCTGTCACTCTAATATATATACACCAACAGTCATAGCAGTTGTGCTGTCTCATTAGCTCAATGAATTAGGACAAAGAAGAGGAATATAAAAGACTCCTCCAACCTTACTGAGGTTACGTCCTACTCTAATTAACAAACAGCTGTCTCCAAAATCTTTCTTTGTCATGGTCCAACCACATGGTGCAACCCCAGTGCTGTTGAACCCTTATTAGGCCCTTTTCTCACAAGCTCTGACAGCTCATGGTAGAATCATAGAAGAATAGAATCATTTAGGTTGGAAAAAACCCTTAAGACCATTGAGTCCAACTCTGGCCCAATGTTGGGCCACCTAAAGAGTCACAGGCCTCATCTGTCCATCCTCCCCACCTCTGGAGATTTGCATCTCCATGGCTCAGCTCTACTTCACAGCCCAGAATATGTCAGCTAACACCCAGGGCCGGGACCTGGGGCACCTCAGGGCTCTGACTCAAGCCTCGTCATGGAGAGCACTGGAAGTAAAAAAAGACAACACTGCTGTTTACCAGGCTGTTCCCCAGTGATGTTAGACAGGGGACATTCAAAGAAGAAGTAATTAGATAAAAAATACATACTTGCAAAAGAGAGAGCGCCTGTATGCTCACAATACCCACCCCACCTTCCCCTCTTTTCAGGGAGCTGGTAGATGTTTCATGCTGTTTCTGGCTGTGAGCTCATGACAGGAGAGGAGATGGCTCTATAATAAACAATGCACAGAGACCGTTTCCAACAAGGAAACGCCTGGCACTGTGTGTCAAGACAGTGGCTACACAGATACATACATGGTGACTACAGAGATGAAGATCTCAAGGATTTCTGATCACAGTTGAAATTGTTTTCTTTACAGTTGAGGCCTAGTCCCTTTTTTTTTTTTTCTTTCTTTCTTTTTTTTCTGTGTTGTCTTTAAATCCATTGCCAGATCAATAGCCAAGGAGAACGGTTGCAGGGCCAGGGGCAAGAGACTTCTGGATCCAAGCTTTGGCAGGCAGGGAAGGAGAAGAGGAAAGGAGGAGGAGTTTCAAACTGAGCTGACTGTGGGCAGCACCGTTTCCAGAAGACCCCGCAGCAAGGTGCAGGGCTTGCCCAAAGCCATTTGGGCATGTGGCAATTTCAACAGCCCGGTCTACTGAACTGCTTCCAGCACAGCTGTAGTCTAAATGTATTACTTTATTCACTATGAAGGGTTTAATGCAACTGTCCCTCATGCATGCTAGCTGGAGAGAGCGTATTGTCCTTAGCTTTGTGTTACTTTTTATTAACATTTATAGCAGACTCAGTCTCATCTCTTCTTTCATCTGATTCCCAAGAATGCTACAGGGTACATATAATTTGAGAGATTCTGTACAAATATAATTGCATAGTTCTGAATTATAGCAACACAAATGATAAGAACATCATCAGGGCAAACTTTGCCTGAATAACGTACAGAAAACTATGCTGAAATTGTTTTGAGAGTGGCATCTCCGTTCTTCATCCAATACAAAAAGAAACTTTGAGACCAGTTCGAAGTTGTTCTGCATCTGCCGTTAACAGAGGAACAGAGACCCCATGCAGATGAAAACTCATACTTTCAACCCAACACCAGAACAGCATAAAGGAAAGTCAGTACCATCTCTCTGCAGAATGCCTCAAAGGTCTATTTTCTGAGGTCCTCTCATCTGGCCTCAGTTATTTCAACAAGAGTGGTAAATACTAAGATTCTTCCACCTCTCTTTGCAAGTGACCTTTTTGGCTTGTAGCGTTTACACAAACAGGCTGCTCTGGAAAAGCACTTTTCAAGTTCCCTGTTGGTCATATCAAAAATTTTTATATGAAACCATACACAGGACAAAATCTCTTGATTAAAAGTTTACATGAAGGAGATTATTGAGAGACATTAAATCCAAATGGCCATTTGTGAAGTATGAATTATTATATTCTAGAACAAATTGAATATAATAGATCAGATGCCATTTGGGGAGTCAGATAACCTCAGTAACTCAGCATGCTGATAGCTCAGAATCTGTTTGTTACTCACAGATTGTCAAAATGTTGGGGATCTACACCACAGGGAGGGGGAGCATTATAAAAGCTGTTTTGCAATATGCTTATATCATTCTATAATATATATGTAATAAAAAATATAGTGTATATGCTGTATTTTATACATATATTATTATATATTGCTAATAATATCATTACATACTTATTTTTATATTGGTGTCTTCTACAAAATGAGAAGCCAAGAAAAAGCTTGAGTTTTGTGGCTTGCTGCATGGAGCTACGAATATAGAAAATATAGGAGCAGATTACTCTTTTTGAATGTAAAAGCTAGGTGATGCTGAAGAAAAGTGGCACTAGTCTTCTCTGCAGAATACTTTCATTTGGCTTTTGTGTTATTGATAAAAATCCAAATTCAAATAAGTTGCCATGAAATCATCAAAAGAAGTGTTGGTTTTTTGGCTTTTGTTTTCATTTTAGAAGGAGAGAATGTGAAATAAAGTATTCGGCATACTGAAATGAATAATTTTTTGTACGATGTTATAATAATCCAAGGCCACTTCAGAAGCTTTTAGTGACACCTGAAGCAACAGGGTTCGAAGTTCCCATTCATTTGAATGGAAATTGGGGTCCACATTTATTTGAAAGATTTAAAAATCTCAGGTATGATTTATAAACCAACTACAAACACAGCACCCAAAAAGAGCAATAAATGTACAGAACACATTGCAGTAAATCAAGGTGAATCCAATGGAAATGCCTCGTTCAGTTCCTGAACACCAAAGTGTAAGTCCTTTCCAGAAGACATGCAGAAGAGACTTTAAAAAAATAACATAATTCTTAAAATCATAGAGATTTTCCCTGTCTACCTGGGTGAAAATTCTCTTTCAGCGGTACATAGCTGCCAGCCATGTTACCCTTCCCCTGAGAGCTGACTGCAAACATATAACTCTGTGGCACAGCACTTACAGCCCCAAACAGTCCTATCAATTTAGCTTGGCACTGCGTGCAACATCTGGCCCATAATTAATACAGCATTTTAAGATCCTTCTGGTACTATTAAATGCAAGGTATATTAAACCCAATGAGTCTAAAAGTTACTCGTTTTTTTCTGGGGAAGAGAAAAACTGAAGGGTTAAGGAAGACAGAGTTATTAACTTACCTTAAAAAGCAGGAGGAGTAGACGTTCACATCTCTGCCCGTTCCTCAGATCTCTTTTGTCCTTAATAAGATAGTACTTGCACATTAGTGTGGGGGGGTATCAGATGGCCCTTTTGTGCTTATTCATTTCCTATAAAGAACGCAACTACCGTGGCCGCTCATGTTTCCCTTGGCAGCTGAGTAGCTGGAGGTTTAACATGCCATAAATCTGCAGCTGTAGCAGAGCCCAAGTCTCACCAGGTCTATGGCCGCTGTGTTTGCCATGTGCTGAGGAGGGCCCTACCTGGGCCACCGTGTGTTACCCACATCCCACTGAGGTCTACCCTTCACTGCCTGGCCACCATGGGGGGACTGGTAGTCGAAAGCTACCCCTTGGTGGCCTACTGCTGCTGTGTATGGATTTATTCAGAAAGTCTGAAGAAAATATTAAAAATAATTGTATGGTACCATTGCAAACTGAGGAATTAGAAGTTTCGTATGTCCTCTGTAGATGTGTAGAAATGATGTGTGAGATAATTGCCATTTGCTTCCTTTATAACAACTGGAGAGAAACAGACAATGTTAAGGTACGATTCATCTGTCCCTATATATCTAAAACAGGTCAGATGAATCAGTCCCTAAAAGTGCCCATTTGTCTCTAATGACTTGAAAGAGAGCTTAGAGACTTACTCAGACATAGGCACTACGTAAACGGTAGATGATACGAATGCCATTGTAGACAGACCCAGAAGAGGTCTATTGACTTCTTTCCTTCGCTTTTTCTCTTGGTATACTGTTGGGGTTTTTTAACTAGATCTCAAGCTGAGGTTACCAAAGTTAGCTACAAAAGGATGTATAACATGAGAACTTGATCATCACCAATGGACCGTGTGGCACATTCTGGACAAACTGGTCATGTCCCTGTAGATTCAATTTTGTTCACTTGCAGTCAATTCTCCTTTATCCGAGTAACCAAAGAGTTGGGATTCCACAAGTAAATGAAAAAATATATTTCCAAACCTAAACCAGGAAAGTTTGAAATCTCTGCATCCTAATTCCTAACATGTCCAGTGCAACCGGTACACCAGGTGTGCAGAAGCCAAGCTGACTCTGCATAGATCAGTTTGGCTATATATCTCCATCAATAAATGAAATGGACTAGAGCCAATTCTCTCACTCCAAAAGCAAGTGGCATGCTACAGCTTGCAAACACACAGCTTTCCACCTAGAGCAGGTGACTTCGTTCATATTGTATTTGGGAAGAGTGCCAGGACTGTGCCAGGCCCTAAGCTGGGCTTGGATGCTGTCTGGGAATGTGCTAGCTGGCACAGGTCATACCATGCCAGGGACTGTGCCACCAGTTAAACTGTATAGACCATTAACAGGTCAGTGCCTAAACCCATCCCCTGCATTACTACATGCTTCCAGTGTAGCTATAGAGGTGGTTTAAGAGTCTAATAAAATATATTGGCTCAGACATACTGCTCTGTCAATGCAGCCAGATCATATGTCTCTGTGCCTAGGATATGGTTTAACTTCAATAAAGATAATTTAGCCATCAATATTGGAAAACTGGCTGTGTTCTCAATATCATATCACATTGTGAGCATATCAAAGGAAAAAAATATATTGCAGTAGCATGCTCAATATTAAACTGGAGTGGAGTTTTGATATCACACCTTCCTAGTCTCTAGACTCAATCTTTCGAAGCAGAATTTTCAATGTTACCTAAACAATTTTCCCAATTCAACCTGTCCAACTCTGCTATAAAGGTTTGAGTTGCTCTAGATGAAAAATTTAACACACAGGAAAAATGTTATTTCAAATTTAGTAAACAGAAAGTGCATCTATACTGGTTGGTGTCTGCTAGAGTTTTGTGCCCAAGTCTTATCGCGGGAATGTCCATGCTGCCTAAGTGTTAGTTCTCCCTCAAGCTCCATTCTGGAGCAAGCTCAGTTGTTTCTGGGCTGGGAAGAACTAGGCAGAGATTAAGAGATGGTGTGTGCCAGCGTCCCACCCCCACACTGCATGAAGATACAGTGTGAGTGTGACTCATGTTGGATTTGGCTTCTCCCAGACTAACCAGTATTTCAGCAGGCCTCTCGATGGCCTCATGTCCTAAGCCACCCTTGGTGTTACACAACAGAAAGACATATCTGGCAGCCTGCGAAATGGCTTCCCAACAGCAGCCCAGGGCAACATCTTAAAAGGACCGTACTCAAATCAATGGCTCCATTGTCGGGAAGATTTCTTAGCAGCAGTTTGAAATTATACTGAGTGCCTCAGCACAAGCTGGGTTTATATAAACTGGAGAGCAGTGCCGGTTCTATTTCGTGTATCTATCTGTATATCTATGTATATGCATATGAGTTTTGTCTCCCATACATATGTGTGTGTGAGTGCACATACACGCCAGAGGGGTAACCAGCCTGTGGGCGCAGGATGTGTAGCTGCCTAGCCTATACCAAGGTACCCGTGATCCTTGTAAGTGTGGCTACAGCAGAGTTCTTTGTGACCCATGATTGCTCTGACCACAATCTCAAGAAGCAGGTCTCTGCTTTGCTTCTCCAGGCACAAATATTAGAGAATCCTGGGGAGGAGCCCTGTTCCTGGGCTGTGACTCGTACCCCTGTAGACTCACACATCTAATGGATTCACCCTCACTGTTGCTCTGGTCGCTCATTTTTAAGTTTTCACAGCAACTGGGTATTTTTGCTTTAGGGTGTATATATACTGCTAAACCAAAAAGGACCAGGTAACGAGCTCAGGCATTCACACTTATTGTCACACTGCTTAATTCTTAGTGCTCTCCTCGGCTCTGTTTTGGACCACTTCAGTTGTCACTAAGAGAAGTCAGTTGTAGAGGGAGTTGACCCTGTGGGGTGTGGACACAAGCCAGTCAGTGCTATTCAGCCTCAAGGCTTGAATCAACTCAGCAGTATAAACACAGCCAAATAGTCTGTATGTTCAATGACATGAAAAGGAGCAAACAATTCTGATTCCATTTAATGCCAATTTAGGGCTCTTAACACCGCCTTTCCCACAAATCAAGCTGTTGTATTGTCTAGCTAAGGGCTTTTGTGGGATGATAGGATGAGAGTTTGAGAAATCTGTTCTGATAATGTTCCAAGGAGTGTTCAGGTTTCCTACCAAAGCTTCGCTAGGATGCAGTCAACATGTTGGTTTTGGTAAAATAAAAGCCTGGAATAAGGAAGACATTCAAAATAAACAGGATCCTAGGAAGGGCATTCACTTTAATTTTATGTTTGTTTTTCCCCAGAGGGGAAGAGGTAGAGCTTGCCAACCTTTTAAGTTACTTGCTCACTGCATAATGAATGGGGATAAGTTAACTCTGACAATGTTTTCATTTTCCTTAGGGAACTAGATGACAATGGATTTGAAGTTTTTCTGTTAACATCTGAATACTTCTATCCAAGGGCCACCTTCCATATCTAACATGACCTTCAGTGCCTCCAACTTCACCAAATTTATCTTATAGCCAGATGAATTGCCAGAATTACAGTTCACAGGATATTTGGCATCATTCATCTAATTTATGACAAATAAGAGGATATAAATATATAGGTATAAAAAATTGCTTCCTGAGATGCCTTATTTATTCCTTGAATATTCTGCTCTTCCGTTATTAACTCTCAATGTGTGTTCTAAATCTAACTTCTAAAAATATGCTCTTTAAAATTACATATTAAGATTGAAAACCTGATTATCCACCAAGATTGACATGTTTGCATCTCCAGATATTCACATATGAATAATGTGTATGACTCCAGTCCTTCTGCTGTTGAATTAAAAGGCAGACCTCAATAACCATAGTGGGAATAGCATCTGAAACAATTTCAGGGACCTAAAATGGAGAAGAAAAATGGCTGGCAAGGAAAGAAGAAAAAAAAGCAACTCAACCCCACCCCCTAACACAACCAAAACCAACCAACGAAAATAAAGTAGCAAAGCTTGTTTATGAATTAATTTAAATTTATCTTCCAAGAGAAAAAAGAAAAGACCTTACAGCCATTTCCAGGCTTGTCAGGCATAATAAGTTCTATTAGAACAGTCTTTTGGAAAAATCTTGGTATTTCTTTGTGCTTACGGAATAAGGAAATGCTTAAAAGCTCTCTAGAAAATTAAATAATGTTTTCTGAAATGTATAGAGATCTCTAGATAGAATTATAAAGCACCAGATTGTGTATCATTCTGAATGCATTCAAAAGATGATTTTGTAATCTCTGAAGGAAGTTATGGGTTTATTAAGAGCACCTTATCCTTCTCCTGCTTGTTGTGTCTTTGGTACAGGCTTGAAAACCCCTAACACCTCTTCTTCAGATTGCAAAGTCTTTTATTGTACGCACATGTCTGGCACAACCAGTCTATGCTTTGGCAAGGATCTTTTGGTCTATTGTTATATAAATAATTTCTCTAAATGTTGATTCCCTGATCTATTTTTTTTTTTTCTAAGAGGGTCTTAATACCCAAACATTTACCCCTCTAGTCTAAATATTCCTCAGCCGAACTGCAACATGATTAGGAAGTCAGCTGCAACTTTATAGAAAATGGCAATCATCCCATTGTTCCCCCCGGAAGCCAGACTGGACACTGTAAATCATGTACCCTTCAGAAGAAAAAGACCTCATCCTTCTGCCAGGACTTCTGATTTTGAAGTTTGTAAGTTGAAACCTTTAGTGATCACTTCTTAGCCTAAGCTCTAGCAAGGAGAATTTTAATTTAGACATTGAAATACAGAAAGTATTAAAATCAAAAGTAAAACGTAGCCACTTCTCTTTCAGACCCATTGCTAAGGAACAAAAGCAGATTATCCATTCTTCATCAGGTCAGCTGAATAGGAAGGACAATCCAGTCTCTCTTGCAGGGGATGGTACTGACTGGTTTCCACCAATTTTCACAGTTTGTGGCTCAATTTGGCTTCTTGTTATTCCAAGTAAAAGGTATATATTTTCAGAAACACTTTATGAAAGCATTTGCATACCATTTTATTCAAATGATACTGTGAAGAATAACAAACAAGTAATACTCTTACTTGGCCTGTATCTTAGAATAAGTTTGTGATTTCCTCATCAGGACACTGTTGCTTTAGTCACTGAACTACACGCACTCATTTGGAAGGCTAAGAGGAAGCCCATCTCTTTTATACTGATCCTTTCAGAACAGAGTCAAAGGGCAGATGGGATTGATGCTGATATTCTAACTACCCAGCATGATTTGTAAGACCTGAGGACCGAAAGGAGATGGAAACACCTGGTGGGGAAGACAATATAAGGACAGATTCCAGAAGATTTTTTTGCATTTGCAAAGTATACTATCCTGCCATGCTTTCTGTGGATCTGCAGCAGCCCTTTTGTTCAATTATTTTGCAGGTGCAAATTTATTCTCACCAGATAAATTACAGCAGCAAACCAGAGTACATATCTTCTTATCTATTGGCATCTGTAGACAAAGTAGGCAGCTCTCTGATTTGGTATTCTGCCAGAGGGCATGCACAAAATTTGGGCCACACATTTCATACCCATAAACAAGAGCTCCACACTCTCCTTGCAGCCTTGCAAGGAGAGGGGGGAGGAATTGCTTTCCTCGATGTGGATTCTGAGACTGTCTGCTCAGGGCTACTGTCAGGAGATCAGTATTTAACACTGCACACACAGCAAATCACACAGCAGCTTAGAATAGAAAATAGAGAAGAAAAACACCAACTGATCCAGGAGGAGGAGTTTGCAAAGATAACGTAGTAATCACATTCTCTGATATGTTATTTTATTCTGTTGTATAACTGGAGGTTTTGGATAAGCAGGCTTTCATTAGATAATCCCAATTTGTATGAATCAAAACCAACTTTACCAAAACTCATGCAGAGTTCTGAATAAAAACCTACCTAGTTTCCTGACACCAAAAAAACACTTCTTGGTAGGATAATCAGGAGAATGGTCTTTCCTGGCCTGTGAATTCAAGACAGGTCTATTGTGCAGATAGACCTGGATTTCTAGACTCTATATTGTTGTTCCCAGAGCCTAAGATTTCGAACTCTAATAAGGGCTTCACCCTGGCACTGAGGAAGAAGCCTGAACACTTGGTGACCTCCATCATCAGCTGTGGAACCCAAGTTCCAGACTTTCAGCTCTGCCCTGGGAGACTCTATGGGATTTTCTTGACTACTAGAAACCCTGCAGACTCCTCCAATACTGACAAAAGGCCCCAGATTCACCAACAGGTGAGAAATAACTACAGAATTCCTGGAACCCAAACCACAATGTTTGCCTATCTCCAAACCTATTTCCTGTTTCTTCTGCAGGAAATGTAGAAATGTCAAGTTTTTGTTCAAACCAGGTGATGGTTTTGTTTTGACAACACCAGTGTTTCCTAAATTGACCCTATATTTGTTGACTTCAGGCTGTGCTGCCTTAATGCACCCAAAATAGATATCCTTGAAAGGCTACCCTCACGCTCCAATTAGTTCTGATTGCTGTAGCCTGTCTCTTAGGTAGAGTAGAATAACAAGAACCTTTTGCTTCAGACACTTATATGGGTGCCAATCTGCTTCCAGGTACTTATTATCTCTAGATCCCTAGACATGTTTGTCTGTCCTAGAGTTGAATTTGCAGAGGTGAACAAGGACAGTCATAGTCCCTGATGCTTAGCGAGGAACCCATTATCACCAGCTCTCTGACAGGATCTTAATCTCACTTTGAGCAGTTCAAATCGCATGAAATAGCTCTCTTACTCTGCCTTTTCCATGACAGGAGGCACTAGCATTACCACTAGAAATAAATGTCTCTTGGCTGCTGTGGAAGTCATAACTGTGGAAGAAAACAGCAGAACAGTCAGCTGAAAAATTTCAAAGGAAAAAAAAATCCCCCCAAACCCCTTTTCTTGGTACTTACTTTATTTTTGTGGACAAGTCTACAACAACCATAATCTTGACTTTGTGGAACACCTATCCTACACCTAAATACCATCAACATTCACATAATTCACAGACTTTCCTCTTTTATGTGACTTCCCAAGCCCAATTCAGTAAGCATTCCCAGAGCTGCCCTGGTAGACAGAATCCTGCACATGGGAGCCAGTGCTTGTGTCACCCTTATCTTTTCATTGTGTGGGTAAAGCTGGATTTTACCTACAGGGGAAATGTGTCTTCATATATCACCTTTTATAACTTTCAGATCAGAAGGCAGTATAGGACTGATCTCCATCAACCCCACTGTTGAAACTCTCTTTGTGTAGAAGCATAATACTTATTGAGCTGAAGAGCACAAGAATGACTGTAGAATTAGTGGCCAGAGTATTCAACTGAAATCAGGGAGACTTCAATCCAAGGTCACGCCTCAGTTCTCAAAATTCACATCAAACTTCTCCTTTTGCCAGATACCGTTTCCTGTTGGCTGGTTTAGGCATCTTTTTGCTTAGTGTTGGGCTTTTGGGGGGACCTCTGTAACTATTCACATTCTGAAGTGGTAGTCCAGACGTGTAACTAGGAATCTGGATCTTGACAGGCACCTGAGCCCAACAACGCTAACCTTCTATGTCCTTTGTGGGTCTACTGCTAAATTACTTGCTTAAATTGCAGTAGAAGATTTGGGGTCACATTGGCAACTGACTTCAGTTCTCCAAAGCCCAAAAGAAGCAATTTACAGTGGAGCCCATCTTTTCTTCCCCTTTCTAGGAAGAATAGAATAGACTAGATTTCCTTACACGTTTGAAAACAATAGCAAAAAAAAAACCTACATAGGAATTTAGACAAAATGGTTTAAAATAAACCCACAAACATAAGGCATTTTATAAAGGTCAAAGAACAAATATTGCAGTTCAGCAAAGACCTCATAATTTTAGTAAACAAATCTGAAAACAGAGCAGTTTCTCCACCCTCCCAGACTGGTTCAGGGTTTAGGTTGCCAGCCTCTCAGCTGGCCTAGGTTAAGATTCATGATTATGCAATGAAGGATGCTTGTCAGACTGAATGGAAGGCGACATTTGGGTACCTTATTTTATAACGCTTCATAAACTTTGTCTAAACAGTATAAACAGCAGACAAAGGAAACTGGATTTTGCAATAAAAGCTATTTTTATGAAAGTAAAAGTCACATGACCTCTTACCCAGCTTTTAAGAGAGCAATAGAACTTGCTTTGCCTGCCAGCCCTGAAAAAAGACTGAATTTAATGTCAAAGACAGAGGTCTTGTTGGGCAACAGTGCTACATTCCAAATCTTACATGTTTATAGCTTCCCCCACTTGCCTTAGCCCCACCCTCTTGATGAGAGAAAAAAAATGCAGTTAGGCTTAACCCTTCATAGCCTTTGACTTTTGCAGCAGCTGAGACCACTCTGATTTTTAACTAGGTACATTTTTCAAAGCAAAGTATATTGATGGCTAGCTTGCGTACATGGGACATGTTTGTAAACACTCAGCTTACATGCACTGTAGGAGAGAAATCAAGGTCTCTGTGGCTCTTAAATATCCTAATTTCAAACCATTCATGTCAAGCTACATTGAGATTTGTCAATGATGTATCCCTTGGTGTAAAATCAGTACTGTAGGCAAGCCCTTGCTTGTTGCTTGCTAATTTCAACACATATACATTTCTCCAAAGTCACCCTAAGAATATTTTTGGTAAATATATCCTGCTGAAAAACCACACACAGTTTCCTGAAATGAAGTTTTCCTTTTTCCTCACTGAAACCTTTTATAAACTCCCGAAATGCAGTACCACTCCCTGTAAAGCCCTCAATACTGACTGAATTTTGTATTTGGTAACCCAAAAATGGAAACCTTCTAAAATCCCATCCAATAAGAAAGAGAGCCAAGGAGTATCAAGGTGAGTAAGTAACAGAATAAACACCCAAGGAGTATACATTGATGATATGCTTATAACTCAACTCTGATTCAGTAGTCCAATATAAAATATGCAAAAAGAATCCTTTTAAAGATAGTAATAGTATTGTATATAGCCTTTTTCAGAGAAGAAAAGATGGTGAAAAAGACAGCAGTGGTATTTCTGCCCACTATTTTTAAAAAGAGTGGCCGGTTGCCTTTGGTATGTATAGCGAAGGAGCTGTGAGTGAGACACGAACACTATGGCACAGAGCAGCGTAGGATGCAAAGATCCTCTAGGGTCAGTGGGAGAAGGGATAAAGTAACCCAAGGTTGGGTACAATATGCCAAAGGTGGGAGGGAGTGAGGGAAGGTGCACAGAAACTGGGATCCTGGAGACAGCTGTAATTCGCTCATAGGTCTGGGGGACTGGGGCTAAACTGGGGTGTACAAAATACTGGTGGGGAAGGTAATAGTCTTAGAGGCTTTCTCAAGAGTATAGGTGGAGAATTCTGTGTACAGACCTAAGAGGGATATTAAGCACATTTACAATAGAAGGGACAGGTGTGCTTTTTCAGCTACTCAGCCATCACCTCCACCGCTGGAATTCATCCCTGAATCCTAACTTTAGGTGCCTGTTGGGTAGATGTATACATGTAACATGTACTTTAGGTTTATACACAATCATATATTCAGTAGAGTTCAAGTACTGAGTTTAGGATGTTTTTGAGCTCACCTTATGGTAGATATCTTGTCAGCTGAATAAATCTGTTGACTTGAAGGACAGTACTAACTTGGGACTCAATTTAGATGCCTGAACATGGCTACCTAGCTCCACCTGAGATGAAGCAGAGCCTTTATGGAGCTGCCAGATAGATTATTACTTAGAGTAGACTCAGCCTCTGGCTGCCATTCCAGAAAATCAGAAATGGGGTATCTAGGGTAATCTGAAAGGTACCTTGGGCATCTGAAATGCCTCTCTATGCAATTAAATTGAGATCTTGATCTCCCCTGGTGATAATGGAGGCTTAGCTAACCTGTAAACGTCTACAAGTAGACACCTAAAATTAAGTCTCTGAAGCTGAACCTCCCCCTCCCCCCCCCCCCCCCCCCCCAGGTCTCAGCTATCACCTCTAGGTCTAAGTGCCATTTGAAATGCCCACCTGACCTCCAGCTACCAGACTGGAAGAGCATAGGTCTCCTCTAGGTCTCGTGTCATATCCGACAGCCCCATGAACGTGTTCTAGTCACTTGAAGGATCTTAAATGGTAGCAGACACCAAGTTCAAGCAACTGAATCAAGCCAAACCTTCAGCATCTAGAACTTCAGCCACCCCCACAAATACCCTGATCGCTGTCCACAGAAAACCAGCGCATCCTGTAGCCTGGTACTGCTGTGCTCATACACATACAAGGGAGAGGAACTGCTACACTTTAAAGGAAATTGTTTTCAACACAAGAGATGTAAGTATCAAAAATCAATGAAGACAAAAGCATGTCTATAGGCAAAATTTAGTTCTTAAGATATATGTAAAAACTGTGCTAAGTAAGAACACCTTGCAGTATGGTTACACAATTGTCTACAAATAATAAGGAAAAAAGCCCCAATTAATCAAAATCAGTAAAAAGTATTTAAAATAGTATGGTTGAAGAATTTTCATGCTTAAATCCAAGATTGCTTCAATATTTCATATTAGTCAGGCAGTCACTGGATAAAAGTAATAAACAGTTTTTGGCACTTGAACAGGCCCCAGAGTTGCCCCTTCCCTCCTAAAGGCCCTAACCAAGAAGTTATAGAGACAAATTCATGTTTATATTCTCCAACTACTATAGTAGAATGTTATTTTCTACATAGGGAAACAGTTTCTGAGATACAATTACTCAGATGCCTATGTAAGCTGTGTGGTTTTGGCTTGCTGTCCTGGAAGAAAGGTGGTATAGCACTGAACTCCCAAAGCATACGGTGAATTTGAAACAGGGCATCTCAGTTGCTACTTGTATATATGAACAACTTATGTATTGCTTGAAAAGAGGAACAGCAGCTCAGTAACCCTTCTCTCTTCTGCTGGTCTTAAAAGAAACAGCAACCCATATCTGATTTAGAGAAAGGGTGTTTAGACACCAGCCTTCAAAGGAGACCTTTAAGGCAGTGAATCGCCAGGTGAGTACATACATTGTAATAGAGAGATGAGACTTAAGTGCACAAATCCTCTTTGTTTCCCTCTTAGATAGGCCTGGATGGTGTCACACACACTGTGTTGAGTTTCCTGGGCCTCGCTTTAATTCTTACTGTGCATCTCCAGCATCTCATGTTTCTTTTTTGAGGACCAAAGAAAATTTAGACATGGCAATGCCAGATGCTTTGATGCCTAAACTCACTTTTGGTATTTAGCCTCACATAATGTCTTTACTACTTATCTCTAAATACTTTTTATGATGCAAATTGTAAATTAGCTATTTTGGCATCGCTTTTTAAATTAAGCCTCTTAATAGGCTGTAGCGCACGTATAAAGCAATATATCACACATCTTTTGGAAGCAGAGGTTATTAATAGAACAGTCACTCAGACATATTGAGTTCATTAAACTAAAACAGGCAATATGGACATATCTAGCATAAACATAACTATCTTTCTACCACATACTGTGTGCCAGGCAGCAGCGAGAGGGGGCTGCTCTGTAAGATGAGGTGATCTGGGAGCCGAGGGTGACAGGGAGGCTGACAGGGCAGTGCCCTCCTCGAAATGGCCCCATCCCGCAGCACCCCAACCAGAACAGCAAAGCAGGTCTGGTGACAGTGACCACGTTCAACCACAAGTCCAGATCACCAGACCAGTCCATAGTGATGAGACAGACTGAGTCTGAGGTGAGGCTCAGGATCGGTGCAGTTCAGGGCCAGGCACAGGCATGCTGTCTACACAGCTCCAGAAAGAAGCAGGGGCAACAGCTGGGGGTGAAACGCAGCTTGCCAGCCAAGAGGATGAAGCTCCCATTGAGGCCCCTCATAGCTCTGTCCCACACAGCTCTTCTCGCAGCCATCTGACCCCAGGTTATGGCAGACCTGGCCTTGGGTGCAGGCAGCCACATCACTGGGGAAAAACGGTTGCTGAGTCTCTGCGGGGCCCTGACACTGTGACCCAGAAATCAGCTTGCTAGGTTAACTCAGAGGGCATGAAACCAGCCCAAGTACTTGAGGCACTTTAGGTGTAAAAGCTGTGAGCTTCCTCATGCTGAAAGGGGCTAAAATCCAGATTTCCCTCTTCCTGGGTAAGGGCTCTAGGTGCATGGTATGAAGGTGGCTACCATGAGCCCTTTGGCTGTGTTTTTAAAGAAAACCTCTGGCAGTTCTCTGCAAGCTGAGGTGCTGTTGCCTGCCTTTGCCTGAGGATCCAGAGCCTGGGTCCAGAGTGGACAGGGTCTTCTGCCTTGGGGGTGGCGAAAAAGGGGAATTCATATATACCACACTTTTTCCTATTTGCAGTATTTAAAGGGTGGCTACAAAGAGGATTGAGAGTCCCTTTTTACAAGGAATCACATGGAAAAGACTAGGAATAATGGGTACAAGTTACTCCTGGGGAGATCCCGACTGGACACTAGAAGAAAAATTTTCACAACGAGAACAATCAGCCACTGGAATAATCTCCCCGGGGAAGTGGAGGATACCCCAACATTGGACACTTTTAAGATTCAGCTGGACAGGGTGCCAGGCCAACTTGTCTAGACCATGCATTTGCCAAAAAAGGTTGGACCAGATGATCCTTGAGGTCCCTTCCCACCTGGTACTCTATGAATAACTTGTAGATATTTTAATTGGCTTCCAAGATATTCAGCTTCTGTATCTCTCATGGACATGAGCCTGTGGTCTTTTATCAGTTGAAGTGCCTAGAACTGGGTGCTGATACACCATAAATCTTTTGCAGGAGCTGGGCTTGACCATAGTGCACAGTGGTTTCTATTTGGGTGGGGGGCTCTAGTTCTGATTACAGACAAGATGTAGGATCTGGACCTTAATTTACTCTCCATCAGACTTTTCCTACAGTACTTTAACACTGGAAAGACTCATTTATTTCACAGATGTATAATTACCCCTTTCCTCCTCCGTTCAGTTAATTCATGTGGCTGAACATGAATTCCCTCAGCGATGCTGAAGACTTCTGCAGGAGGGAAGGAGGAGCTGCTCTTCAGGTTCTTTGCTACCTCCCCAACTGGAACGGGCTGCTGCTCCGTCACCAGCTGACCTTTGCCTTAAAGACTGATGCACTTTGCAAAGGTGCAACAGGGCTGGTCCCCTGTAATTTGATTTTTGTTTGCCATGGAAAGGCTGGTTTGTTTGCTTTGCACTTAAGGTCCATGGTTTATTCAGGACTGTAAAACTCTTCAAAATCCCATACAAGTAAATATGTGAAAAACAAACAAGGATTAAAATTAGTCTGGTCAAAAGTGAGGGGCTACTATTGCTTAATAATATATACTTACAAGACTTCATTCTGCAGCAGAAAAATATATTTTCGACCCTCCAAATATTTTCTGTGAGACCACAAAATCCTTAACTTTCTAAAAAACAAGTTAAATATTTGTGTTTAAAAGAGTACTGTGCCTGACTTTCTACTTCAGGCTGTTGTGAATGACATCAGAGTATAATGAAGTCAGTGTTTAAACTGAAAGTCCCAGTTTAACTTTTATTATTGTAAACTGCTTAAAACTGGAAACGTTGAATTATAAAATTACAATAGGTAGATGGCACAACATTAAAGAAATTAATTCCATCGTTTAGAGCTTCCTGTCCTGATCCTCCTGAGCCAGTCCTGAAGTCCTTACTCACTTCCTTACTCCTGATTCATCAAAGCATTTAAAGGCTCTAGATTTCAGTGGGATTTAAGCATATACTTGTTGATTCAACACTTTAATCAGAGAAAATCCTCACTAAAGTCAGTAGGAATTTTTTCCCCCAAAAGACCTAAAGTTTCACTTTTTTTTTTTAATCCTGTATTTGAGTCTGCACAACTTGAAATTGAGAATTTATGTGTTTGTTAGTAGTTGCTATGCATCACTCCCTGCCCAAACCAGTTCTTTCACTTTGGCTATTTAATCTCTGGCTAGCAATATTAGCAGCAAGAGGAATTTAACAGATGGAGTAGTGCTGGAGTAGGTGGAGATGTGTTAAGAATAAGGTTATAATAACTTGTTTCAGGTGCCTCCTCTTTAGATTGTATTTAAATACTATTAAGAAAGGCACGCTTTTTCTTTATCCCCTATTGAACTGTCTCTACCATCTAAACATCTTGAAGTGTAGTGTAGCTTTATTTTCTATTGTTGTTTAAGGTGTAAGTAAAGTTTTTGGAAAAAAAAAAAAGGAAGCATGTGGGAAAACACTTGGAGAAAACAGAATGGAGAAATTACAGGGGAATGGCTCCTTGAATGTCATATAGCTGCTACACAATAACTTGATTTGCTGAACTGCAGCCCACTGGTGTAAGCACTCTTTTACAAAATGTAGTGATAGTGAGCAATGAATTCTACTGAAGCTATGTTAATAGTTTAAAGCTAGGCCTGTTCCTTAAAAATAAAGTTACTTAGTAAGTTTCCATTGGGTCCTCTCTTCAGTTTCTTCTGGATTCCTTCAGAACAAGCCTGTTTGAGTAATGTGTCTCACAAGTTAAACCTGTAGGACGTCTTTTAGAGGCCGACGAGACACAGGAGTGCTCCTCGGCTCCCCGCATCGGGACACGCTGCACCTTTCTCCTCTGCTTTCTAATCAAATCATAGCTGATTCAGCTGATTTTTTTAATTAGAAACAAACAAAATCACTGCTAAACTTCTTAGAAATGGGTCTGCTGTTTGGCCCGAGCTGCAGATTAATGGGGAAATGACATTTTTGGAAATCTGCAGCAAAGCAAGAGCTGGTTTCAGAGGGGGGGTGGATCGCTAAAGGATATAGTGTGAGATGGTGCAGCGGCCTCAAACTCTTGCTGCTTTCCCTGCAAAGGGCATGAAATTCCCCAAGTTTTGCAGGGTGTCTCTTGCTTTACTGGTCTTTTAAAAATAACATCCTTAACCAGCGATGTACTTTCCTTAAATTTTCCCCTGGGAAGAGCTCGAAAGCACAGCCTCGCTGCTCCCAAACAGCTCAACACCATGGGAAGCAAGAAGCAGCCCTGATTCATTAGAGCTTCATAATTCATAACTTTAGGCTTTTCATAATTCAGTTTGACGTTACGTTATTGGGGGTGGCATTGATTAAGCCAGCAATGGCAGTCCCTGCCTTCGCGCGCAGGCTGCTAGGTCCTCCTTTGGCAAGCCAGAAAGCGTTTTCCCGGTGCATAGACAGGAGCAGAGGGGGGCGGGGGGAAGACTGATGTTTAATTAGGGGATTTTGTGGCTAAAAATCAAAGAAATCCTGTCAGAAATGGGACAGCCGTGCCCGACGGCCCCCGCGGGGAAGTTGTGCGTGGCGGAACGCTTGTGAGCGGGGCCGGGCCCGGCGGCGGGAGCGCGCCGGCGGCGCACCCGTTTCCACGGCAACCGCCGAGCCGCCGCCGGCGCTGGAAGATGTCCGCCGGAGATCGGCGCTGCGAGGCGGCCTTCGTTTTCCGCTGCCTGCCTCAGAAAGCTTTCCCCTGCCTGGAGGACAGGGCCATCGGGGACCGGCTCCTCAAATGGTGGGAGGGGGAGAGGCGCCTCGCTTGGTGCGGCGGGGAGCGCTGAGAGGCGGGAAAGGGCGGGCGGTGCTGACGGCTGGGGCCGCCACCGCCCCCTCAGGGCTCCCGCCCTGCAGCGGCGGCGGGTCCCGGCCTCTCTCTTCCCCCCCTCCTCCTTAATAGGAAGTCCCCTCAGTATTTTTCAGGCACGTAAAAGGCTTGTTCTGAGGAGCAAGGCGTTTATCCTTGTCTTCCGAGACTTAGTTCAGCTTCGCAGCGTTGCTCTGATGCTGCTTGAGCGGCAGTTGTGCTCTCACCCGTCTTCCCCCCGCAAAGCGGGGTGGGAGGCCGGTATAAGGGAGAGTGAAAAAGAGAAAGAGGAAAAAAAAAAAAGTATGATTATTGGTCAGAATAGGACTTTATGTAGTGTCCCGAGGGAAATTTGCAAAGTGAATAAGTACCTAGTGTGTCTGCAGAATATTTCATCTTATTTTTCCATTTCAGGTCCATGCAAGGCAGGATCACAGCACAAGCGTTCAGTTTTGACCAGCAGTTTAAGCCCTATCAAAAGGACGAATTTGTCATGGTAGTTCTAAGTCCTTTACATTTTAAGTTGACATTTTTTTTTTCCAGGAAATTACAGCTATTGGAAAACTGCATAATGGCAAACATTGTAGCAGTGTTAATGTGCTATTTGCCTGCTCGCTGTCTGTCTGAAAGTAGGTGATTTAGGTGTGGTGCTCAAGTCTTATTTTGTGGGTTAACTGTATTGTCCAGTAAAAATATTTTAGTCTGTACTAGTATTACTCTGTTTTAAGAGGGAACAATTTAGTCATTCAGCGTTCCCAAGAATGGGAATCTGAACTGGATTATGATCTTGGCCACTGCATTTAATGTTGGGAAGTCCACCCAGAGGGAGACTTGAAACAGTGTACATGCAGTTGGTACACTTGTTCACAGCTATTCCTGCTTTGTCACAGTAAATACACCATGCAATTAGATGTGCATGTGCACCGTAGATCTGAAAATCTGGTTACTGGTTACCATTACTTTATACTGGAATTTTGGGCACTCAGCTTTTTGAGACTCAAGTCTTTTGCTGATTTTGTGTCCTCTGCTTTTCTTGTCTGCAAAGTCAAATCTGTTCATCTGTTTGCAGACAGAATAAAACAATACTCTGTGATTTTAAAAACAGTGTGGTTTTTACATCTGTTTTTTTTTTAAAAAAAAAACAACTCTTTGATTTGTTTTATGTCTACTTTATATTGTTATCCTGGATAAAGAGTTCATCCACTTTGTATTTTTAAGCAATTCACACAGAAATACACCAATAGTTCATCTCCCACTGATAAACATTTCAAGTGATTGAAGTTTACAAAATATGCATTTACCTTGTCAATGCTTGTCTCTTTTGAATTAAAAATGTAAAAATATCACTATGAAATGATGAACTCTGAGTAGCTGTGAATTATTTGAGAACAAAGGGTCCATTACATGATGTAGTCTGATCTCTCTGTATCCCAGAGAGGTGGTAAAGAGATTTGGTGATGCAAAGAGTGAAAAATCCATCATTTTCTTAGCAGCTCCTTCAATGATTATTCACTCTGCTCGTATGCATATATGTAAGTGTGATTTTTCTTAATTGGCTTATCTTTCATTTAATCTTGTCAGCTACCAGCATTACTATGCATGTCTTTTTTTTTTTAATTGATAAATCAATAGGATTGAATACTTAAAATCTTACTGTGGAACATCATCTCCATCCCTTCAATAACTTATGTATTTCTTCTGTATCTGTTTAATATATTTTTTGTGTCTCTACACTCTCCAAGCTTCAAATTTATTTACAAAATGTACATTTTGCAATCATACTTAGCATTGAATTTTTTCCTTCAACAGCATTGTATGCAGAGATAGAATTGTTTCATCTCTTCTTCCACTTTCTGTACCTGCAAGGTTTTCATACAACCTTTTTGTGTGTTCTTGGACTCAAAGTACTTTGCTGTAAAGCCTTAATACTGCATATATAAATATATACATGAAGATATCTTGAATATATATAAGACACTGGCTACACGAAGTTACAAAAACATGTATTTGTCGTGTGATATTTAGTATCCAAACTGAAAGACCATACAGAATCTACTTACTAATTGGATCCCTATAATTTGCTTTGAAAGTATCCAACGCACTATAAATGATGATTTTATGTTTCATTTCATTAACTTATATTCTCTTATTTTAATACTATAGGCATTTTTTAATGATCAAAATGTGAACTCCAGTTTAAAGTTGCTCTCAGCTTCAGGACAATGGACTACATTGGGTAAATTTAGAATAAATTAATCTTGCGTAAAAAGTCTGTGTTATAGCTATTTTCCTCTAATTTACCATTTTGTAATAATGACAGATCATATATGTGTATCTTCACCTGGTTGAATAATCTTAAAGAATGACTTCTTTTACTAAATAATAAGAAAAGATTCTTACCTAGTTTGTTACTAAATTCTCACATTTTACACTTTTTTCCTTGACCCCTGCATTGATCCATAAACCAAGCTACTAGAAGTGTGTTTAAATGGTCTGTGAAATCCAGTTGACCTGATCATGTATCCAGACATAATCAACTGTATTAATTGTGGAATTACAGTACTACCTTATTCAGATAATATTTAGATAAAGACCCTCTTCTACAGATGCAACCACCTTTCTTAGAACAGATCTGAAATTATTGCTCTGTTACAAATTAAAGTTGAGAGAGCAGAAGATCAGATAGAGCACAGC
The DNA here is from genome assembly GCF_965231255.1 of Vanellus vanellus. NCBI lineage: Eukaryota > Metazoa > Chordata > Aves > Charadriiformes > Charadriidae > Vanellus > Vanellus vanellus. Next base: position 207,325,779 of record NC_138905.1, on the reverse strand, counting down.
CCCAAGCTTGTGTAAATATGCAATCTGCACAACAGAAGTGATCTAGGCACAGAAAGAGTGCCGGGTCATAGATTGCACTAGTTGTAGTCATGGCATAAGGTTGACTTCTAGTTTGTTGCTATACCATTAACTGCTTATAACACTTGATTATGTCTGTAGATGAAGATGAGACACTGAAGGAGAAAGACCAAGAGCAAATAGCACATGATTTTATGGCACCACTTTTAAATGGTATTTTTGATTATGTAAATGACACGCAAAATTTCAAGGCAAGTGCGTGTGATAATATAATGAGATTTTATGCATAATGTGAACTCTGATATTGCTAAAGTGATTTTCCTTAAAAGGAATATTTTAAAAGGGTGTAGTGGGAAGTCCTCAGTTCTTTTGGTTTGTCTGCAAATACTTTACTGTGTGTAAATATTTAATGGAGCTTTGGGAATTTTCTAACTTTTCCATTTCAACTCTTTGGAATTGGCATAAGTTTTCCCCACTATATACAATGACATTAGACATTGCCACCTTTTTGTCAGCAAAATCTATTTTCCAAACACTGTATCTGGCTGTTAAAACAATTGAAATATATAAGATGCAAAAAAAATATCTCAAGTTGCCCTTCAGGTACCTCTTTTTCAATCTGGCAAGCAAAAAGAAAATAAATATATTTTAAACCATGGGTAAACCTTTTCCCGCTTTAGGCAAGAATTTTTTTTAGGCTATCTGTCTAGCCTGTGACTTGCCAGTCCCTGTAGTGAAGGTCAGTAGGTTACATACCTTGTGTTTAAGAGCGGAGGGTCACTTGCCAAGTATACCATCTTAACTCCTGATTCTGCTCAATCTTCCTCAGCACAGAAGTAATGCATTTTGTTCTGAGGACTGGAAGGGTTCCCTGTCTAAATCCTGAACAGCTGGTATACCCCATTTGCTCTTAAAATTTCATCTTCCCATTCTTTGCCTATTTTTGGTGAGGAATGTTGGCACATTTTTCTATCCTTAGTCTTCATGTGCATTTTTTGAAAATATAGTAAGAATAAGCTTTGAGTGGGAGGAGGTAAAAAATAATCTTCTAGTATTTTCTTCTTCAGACATTGCAATATATTAATCCAGGTATATAATTTTCTTATCACTATAAAGTAACTCTTTTAAAAACAAGTTCCTGTTCTTGAAAGAAAATACTGGAAATTGGCTTATTTTGCTTTTTAGAAAATAGGAAGAAAATGACACAATCTAGTTTGATTCAAATACTGTATTTATTCTCTTGCAAACAATTTTAGGTTTTTTTTGCAGGGGGGAGATATTTTTGATGCATAACATAAGTGGGGTTTAGATAGGTTTTTAAAAACCTCCCTTCTCTTCCCTGCTGTGAGCTTGGGCAGGAATTATTTACATACCCACAGAAAGATGTCAGCATTATATAAAACATCAATATAATACTACTTTACGAGAGTGTTTGTTTTCATAATTGTTTTGTCTTTTTCCAGACTGTGCCCCCTTTTACCTTCTCACTAAGAATTTATTTTTCTTTTTAATTCAGTCGGTGTGGTTTCACTTTCATATTTATCTCTACCTCTTCTCTCTCTATCTCCTTTTCCTAAAAGCTGTTTCTAAAAGTACTTTATTACTTTTTTCCTGTGTCTAATCTCATTTTTTTTCTTCTTTTGACTGCTTTTCATCCTCACCTTAATATTGTCAGACTGTAACATCCTCAGTCTCCAACTGTTAGATCAAAAGGTGGCATAAAACATGGGGTCCCCAAGGAATGCAACATGTACCTCTCTCCCCAGCTCCCCGATGCGTTGCGATTCCCGGTAGGATCCCACATTAGTACATTGTCTCAAGGACTTCAGCTTTAACATTACTTGAAATATAACATTTTAGGTAAAAAATGCACAAGGATATACTCTAGGCTTCTTCATCTGATCAGACATATAATTAATTACCTATTCTCACACCAGGCTTTTTTGCCTGTTGCAGTAGAGATATTTGTTTCCCCTCTTTCTGGCTGCATGGCAAAGTACCTGATAGTTCTGTCATGTGCTTTAAGCACCCCCTTCATCTGTTACTCTTGTATTTCTAAAATAGCAGCAAAAAAAGCAGCAAAAGGAACAAATTTGATGCATACCAAGTTATGTCTTGAGTCTTGTATTTTCAAATAGCTGCAATGAAAACTAAATAGTAGTTTTTCCTTGGACACATTACTGGCCTTGCACCTGTCAGCAGTCTTGGGGACGCAGGACTGTATCTGCTTAAGCTCAATTAACACTTGAAATGTTATCTTCAAAGGGATAGGGTTACTGTCTTTTTGGGTAAATAAAAGTTAAGTATTTGCCTAAGAAAGATTCTTGAGTTGCCGTATGTACTTGAAGCCCTAATGATTGCTGTCTTTGGTGTGGGGTTTTAAAATCTGGAAGTAATTTTTCATACTACTGTTATAAGTTATCATTTGCAAAAAAAAAAAAAAAAGTCATTTGAATCTATTAATCATCAATCTGCACCTTTTACTTTTGAAATACCATCTTTTTAGTAGGGAGCACTGAACTTGCATTATGTATGTTCTGTATAAACTGTTTTGTAAATAGTGAGTTGCAAGATGTTTCCTTGAGGTAAAAATCTTTCTTAAACTTTGGAGGAATTCTAAATATACCTAATCTGGGGTTTATCTGCCCCACACTAGATATGCAATGTGTTAATTTAAAAGTGTGTTAGCAGCACTTTATAGATATTCCAGAGCTAGCTGTTGTAAGAAGCTTAATCTGCTTCAGTACTTCTCAGCTCTTTGTTTTCCATTTGCAGAATTGTCAAGGCATTTCTTCTTCCTATTTTATTGCTCACTTTTACAGTGTTATTAAAACTGGTCACTCTTTTCCAGGAAATTCTGAATCTCCAATTTCAAGTCTCACCTCTCAAATGGAGAATAGGACCTTCCAGTATATTTAAACTTTTCCATTTATAGTTTGGTCTTCTGAACTACTGAATAGATTACAAAGCTCTTGATTTTTTTTTTTTCCTGATGAGATTTTTCATAAAATCTTGTTTCAGAGCAGAACTATGGCTCCTTTCCTCCCCCTCCCCCAATAAAATCCTAACAATTTGAAGGCCTATAAATAGCTCAATTTCTTATACTTTGAGCTCAATAACCGGGAAAATGTAAGATATCTCTTTTTCTTCTCAAGTCATTTAACATCTGATTTTTATACGTCTTGACTCAGTTTTTGATTCATAGGTCTCCACAAAATAATTTCTATGTTAGAGGCTGATTTAGCTCTTATTAAATCTCTTATAAAATAAAAGATGGGAGGAAGCATAAATAAATAAATAAAAATCAGTGTTTGGAGTTTTTTTCTTAAGTTGTGAGGCTGTAAGTCATGTTTTTTCTGACTTGTGATTTTGCTTACATAATTTGATTATTTTTTTATAGTCACTGTGTGGACAGGTAGGAGAATGTCCTAAACTTTTTTTCTTTAATAAAGAAATGAATAAAGATATGGTTTTCATAACCATATCTGTAGATATGAAGCCAAGCAATTAAATACCAAGCTTTTCTCCATAGCTGATTTTCATTACATCACATTGGCCCAATAAAATAATTATAAAATTTCATGCGAGTATTTTTAGCTGAAGTAGACACATTTTCAAGCCATCAGCTTGTAACTTCTCTCTAATTTTTTTCTTAGAGTTGATCAGGTGGGTGGTACAGTTTACCCAGGTTTAGATACCAAAATGCCAGTCCAACTTAACCTCCATGTAATAATATATGGGAGAAATCCCAAGGACTTTTTGGAAGTGTGGAGGCAAGAGAAATTTTAGGTTATACTACGCTTGCAAAGATTAGGATCAGAATGAAATGATAGGTGCTCTTGGAAGCATCATGGTTTATACATCCCTTCTTGGCATGTTTCTGTTCCTGAAATACTGTCATCTAGTGAAATTTGTACATTTCCTAAGTACTAATCTTTAGTGATCCTTTAGGTCAGTTTGTCAGGACATGACATAATTTTATCTTTAATTGTACAGTTAAAAGCTTTTTGATATTGTGATATTGTTGAACCTACAGAGGAGAGAACAAGAGAGTAAAGTCACGGAAAGCTGGAATGCTGTGTATATTATTTCTGCTGAGACACATTGCCCTCGTGTTGCATGCTCACTCCTGCTCATGCTCACTTGTGCACTCCTCCCCTCTCCTGTTCCAGAAGCACTTTGAAGGGTGTTCATGGTGACCTGGAGATGAGCAGAGAATGTGTTCTGATGAGCAGAGAATATGTTCCATCATTTCGTCCGAACACTTTGACCGTAGAGAGCTGATGGAACTGAACTGACTCCAAAGCTTCTTAAACATGGCATCTAATGCTATTTGAGGTGCCATAAATTATCCAACAATAAAAATTTGTAGATGTAACACTGTATGTAGAAAAGATATGTGCCCTTATGGATTGATACCTCATTAAGTAAAATACTGTGGGGCATCTCAAATGGCACTAGATGTTTAGGACCAACAAGGATCAAACCTTGGATGACTTGCTGGCACAGAAAAGAGAAAAACTACAGAAAAATGTACTCTGCACTTAATGATTACATTTAATACTCCTGATTCATACAGGAAGTACTAATCGTACCTTTTTCATCTCCTGAAATAGCTGGTTATTAAAGCTTACAGTAGCTACAAAATAAATTTTCAAAAAGTTCAGTTATAATACTTAAACCAAAAATTCATCAGGGCTGTTAATTTGGTTTTTACTTTGTGGGATGCTGTTGGCAGCTATTGACTTTTGTACTTCATCATGCCAAATTTGGTATTTGTCCTCAGACTCTTCAAGGCTTAAGGTGTAGAATATGATATTCTGAGGGTGTGATCTAAGGCGACGCTGAGTTTCACATGGTGTTTCACCTATTACTTGTTTCGGCTCATAGTATTACCAACAGGGGGAGCAGACACATGAGTCTTAATAGAGGGTAGCATCAGATGAATTTAATGTTTTCTTTACACTTGTTTATTTCTTAGCTTGCTTTGTTTTTGAGGAACTGTGTGATTGAGTCATACTTATGTGATCTGTATTTTTTTAAAGAATATGCCACACACAAGCATTTAGAGAAGCTGATTATTTCCACACTGTATCAAGTTACTAATTATTACATGGAAATTCTCTTATTGTATTTATTGCAAGAGACTTGGAATGAAGCTGTCCTATGTATTCCAGGTTCCAAAGTGACAAAAATTGAAGCTACAATGGTGCCCTGTACACAAATTTCCATGTCATTTTTTGATCGGCTATACACTGAAGGAGTTGTTAGAGAAACTGGAGATATTGTGAAATGTTATGATGACTATTACGATGATATTCTCATCTCTGATGAATTAAGGAAGGTCAGTATAGCAATGAGTATTTTCTTATAATTTTTCATACTCTAGTAGGTACCATGTGTACATGAGGACACATTTTTCAGTAATTTTTCTGACAATACGTACTTTCCATGGTAAAAATGGGCATCGATGGCCGTGTGATAGAATCAATTGAGGTGCTGCAGTGCCTGAATGTGTGAAAGCAATGGCTGTTTTCCACATGGGCTCTCTTTCAAGATGTGAGAAAAAGGTATAAATCTTCTTCTACCCACCCTTGTCTCAAGTAGTCAGTGCTTGCTTGGGGGGAAATACAGCTACTTGTTTGCCTAGGAGGGGAAAACAAATGGTGCCAATGGGAAGGTTCCACGATACCCAGAGCTGTGTGTTCACCCAGCCTTCCAGGTAGTTGATGAAACTGAATGTACTCAACAGCTACATCCTGAAGCATTCCTGGCCAGGAATTCTGTCCATATCATATGTGAAGGCATTTAAGGAACGGCTTCTTCATATATTTTCACTGAAACAAAGGAGAGGAAACTGTGAAAAGGGAAATTATTTTTCAGGGTAACACTGGAAAAGGACTAAATATAACTCTTGACCAGGCCTGCAAGGTAAAACCTGCTTGTTATACTCCAGTGGAGGTGTTAGAGAACAGATTATTCTGAAAAGGAATCTCTCTAACAGTGGCACCTTCTTAATCAACATATATCTTCACCATAAGTGTTTCTTTTGACTTCATAAGCTAACAATTTTTTTTTTACTTATGTTTGTTTAGCATTAGCAAAGCATAGTGTGGGAGAACTGGATTTTGCTCTTCCGTGTATATATAATCATCATAAGTACTTAATAATTATAGAGTTGCACTCATTTGCACTTGGCAAATCCTTTGAAGGCAATGTATTTGAACCAGTGACACTGGTTACAGGATGTGGCCTGAAATACTGGTCTGTCTTGTAAAGTTCTGGGAAAAGGAGAGAACTCAAGCTCATGTTTGAAGTTCAGATGTGGTTTGTAGCCTAGCCGTTCAAAATACTATGTATTTATTTCTAAGTTGGGTACATGTGAAAAGTTTTCTGAAAATTAGATATATTGGATACAGGAAAGTTAGAGGCAACATTTAAAATAAGAAATCATTGGAGTTTCAGTTTCTTTCCATTTCCCTTCCCTTGGAAGGGATGTGTGTGTTTGCAAGTTGCAAGTTGACAGATTCACATTTGTTTGAAATGAATGTGATTCCTACTCATAAGACCTAAGATGGCAGAAAGAATTCAGAGTCAAAATCTTCCAGGAATGATGTCAAAGCTTCAGATGAAATTAGTCCGTGCCCCAGGACAGTAGACTGTAGGGGGCAGCAAACTGTCTATCTCCTGGAGTCAGACGGTGGCCTTCATCTGCAAAACTCCATGTTTCTTTCCTACCTGTCATGTCTTCTCTTGATCCAACCAAGAAGGGAGTTGGGATACATATGAGGTGGCCGTCAACAACAGTTGCACCCCGACCCCTTTTTACGCAGGTTGTGTAGTGATGTTATATAGAGGGCCAGAGAGCAGTAAGCTCATGCCTAGCTTTGACCAGTTTGCCTTTGCCTGGGTTGGCATCTGTACTTTGGCTGATGTGACTCACATCTTGTAGCCATACTGAGTTACAATTCCTGTCCTCTCTTACAGTGGGCAGTGTTGGGACTAATGTAGCAAGTCCTCTGTGTTCAGAGGACATTGCAGCAAAAGGCAGGTGAGACGCATGGAGGCAGCTGGATAGCATGTCTGGTTTATACAGGCTGCAGATGAAGGCTTACTAGAGTCTGCAGTACAGAATGATGTGAGTGTGAATTATGTCCTCTGGGAGATCCTTAGGATTCCTTTACAAATCTGAGATAACTGTGTAAACTTAGAGTAAAAAAGGAAATGTAGGCAAAGTTACCAGAGACAAACTAATTGGCAGTGATCGACATACCAACTATAACTAGATTATTTTCAGATTATTGATTGTTTCATTAGCATGATGACCAATTAACCAGTGAATAACAAGACTCTTGAAAAATCTTCCATTAATGTCTTGTGGGCACAAATCTGACAGTGATTCTGCTTTATGTTGTATCTATAAATTTTGAACATCATTGCATCATTGGAGGAAGGATTTAGAGAGAAGTACTTATTTATTTCCATCCCTAGTTCATACATTTTATATGGGTATAAACTCTGTGTGACATACAGCAAAGTAGTTGCCTTGTTTATAAGCTTAGATGAAAATTTCTTATTTGAGATTATTAGACTTCTTTGTTATCTTCTTGTTCCACAAGGTCTTGCTTCTGGAAGATTCAGACCATTATGACTTATTCAGTCAATTGGATCGCGAGGAATTTCTGTTCTGTCTTTTTAAGCATCTTTGCATTGGAGGAACTCTTTGCCAGTTTGAAGATGTAGTTGGCCCATACTTAGAAACTACAAAAGCTTTATATAAAGACTTGGTGAGGTAAGTGTTTTCTGGTTTATACAATTGTATATGTATGTGCTCTGCATAGATACTTTGTGCTGATTTGTGTAAATTTATTGTGCATTACTGCTTCAAAAATGGGGCTGTTATTTAATCAATCTACAAGCTTATTTGTCTTCAACTATCAAAATACTGTGTAACAATGGTAGTAGTTCAATGGCAAAATATAAGCAATTTTAATGGCATCTGTCCCACATAAAAACTTTATTTTATATTACATATGGACATTGATGTTTTATAATTCACTCCCTTTTTTTTTTTCTTTTTTTTCTGTAATCATCTGCTGAAAACATGATGTGGCACTGGAACCAGATTGTGTTCCCACTGTCATTGATAAAATATCAACAATTAAGTCTTGGATGTATAGTCTTGGACTACTTTCAAGCTGCTTTTGGCTTAGGATTTAAAAATTGAAATACTTTAGTTGAAATTTTTAGTTCTGCATGTATTTTATTCCAGCTGGTTATTAATTATTTTTTTTCAATACAGTTGGATTTTTGGCATTCTTAATTCCACAAATACACTTCTTGCAGCAGAAAGCTAAGGGTCGTAGAATCTGGCTATTAACATCACACAGTGAACTAACACATTTTTGCCAGGTCTGGTGTATGGAATTGTTTGGAATTTTTTTTCTTGAGATTAGAGGTGATTGATCAGAGGTTCAAATTCAGAAATAAGGGGCAATTTTTTGGCCTGTTTTGATAAACCCATATGCTGACTTCTCTGATTGATAAAATGTCTTATTTCCTGGTTAGTGGGAAATTGAATGTAGCTATTGGTTGTGCAAGGACTCATTCCGAGCTAAGCTAATGTGAATATGAAGATCGTCAATTATATTACTAAAATTTTATATTATATTATACTTCGCCATTCATAGTATTTGTGGGATGGTATAAAGAACAATATCAACCTGAACAATGGAAAAGAACTGCAGACCTCTGAAATGATAGTACAAGAACTCTGATAATGTGGATATTAAGTAATGCAACTACAACGTACACTACAAAGGTTTGAAATCACTTGAAGTAGGAATTGAAATTTTTCTTCCTTGTCAGCTCTATTTGGAATGGTGACCAATTGCTATTTCATCTCCTATTTTAACATTATACACAAGCATACTAGGAAAAAGATAGTGTAAGATGTATTTGTCATTATGTCAGTTCTTAAAATGTCTTTGGATAGAGTAAAATGTGTATGTCTGAACAAAGATACCATGAAAGGATTAGACCTAGTGATTCTGAATCACCTGAATATTTCTTTACTTTTGTAGCACTTGTGTATAGATTGCTGTTTCCAAACAAAATATTTAAAACAAAATATTTGGCTTGTTTCTGGAATTTTTTGTAGTACTTAACTAAAGAAGCTTAGAAATCTCTAATAACTTCTAAGCAGCTTTCAGATTTTCTAGTGGTCAGTACTTTTCAGGGTGCAAGTTGATTTAGTCACTTGCTCTTTCCCAGGGTCATCTAAAATATATTATTAAAATAGCAGTAGAACAGTTCATACTTCTAGAGAAACCACTGAAACAGAGAAGTCGAACGTTATCAATATTCCAAGACTTTTTAGAAATAGCAAACTTAGATTGCTGCATGTATTATTTTGAATACATTACTTAATTAGTCACATTAATTAATTAATTAGTTACCAGAGCTTTCTTATTAGTGTGATTAGTTTTGATATTTTCATGTCATACATAGATGGAAATCAAGTGGGTTCTTCAGAAATAGAGAATATGACAAAACCCGATCCTATCAGTGCTTCAGCTCTACCCTCCCTTTTCTTTTAAATCGTTCACTCTGCACTTGAAACAAGCTGTTTGTTACTCTAATCCTTGGCCTTAGTTGACTCTGCATTGACTACAGCTGTTTCTGCTCTTGTGTTGCTGAATTGACCTAGCACAAAGCACAAATCCAATCAGTTCCTTCACTTTCTTGCTTCCCTTTGCTGTTGAGTTATTTTCTCCTAAACACGTTCAAGCTTTGTTCTAAGCCATTCCTTTTCTTTACCTTCCTATCTCCTGAAGCCTTTTCCCCTTCTTTTTCCTTTTCCTGCTGTAAAATTCAAGAAGGATGTCAAGTAGTTCTTGCTACTTAAAAAAAAAAAAAAAAAAAGCATCTGCCAAAAGCTTACTCACAATTTGATCCTCTTTTCAAGTTTTGCTTTCTCTATACCGTCAACCTGTTCCCTGTTGGCCCTTTATATATTTCTGTGATTTTTCTCGTTTGCTACTTCTATCCTTTATACAATACCAGGAGAAAACCTATCAAGATCCATTCCTCTGTTTTTTTGGTGTTTGGTTTTGGTTTTGTTGGTTTGGGTTTTTTTTTTGTTTTGTTTTGTTTTTTTTTTTTTTTTCTCCAGTTAGCAGTTTGCTTTCTGTCCTCCAAAGTTTTGAAGTACATCTACATAGTTCATGTGACAGCACTGATCTTCAATATTTATTTACTACGTCTCTTCATTTCTATGCCTACAAATGCCTGCTGGTTTCTCACTGCCATTGGAGCTGATGTTAACACTGACTAACAGTTGAAAAAGAAACTCACAATTTAACTAAATCTTTTATTCTTCTCCTTTAATATTAAGTTCTCTATTGGTCCCATGAGAAAAGCTTTTGATCTTGACATTTCAGACTTTTCCTCCCCCTTCACAATCATGGTTGTCTCCTGCTTTGTCTCATTTCCCCCTGCCCCCAGTTTATCCAAACTAACATTGCTGTTTTGTTACCACCTTCTTAAGAGAGAAAAAGTCAGTGAAAGGTTGAGCAATGCAGCTCTGAAGAGGGATACTTATGCCAGTCTTGACTTGATTTCTAATTTTTAGCTCATGCTGTGCGCTGTTACATACTTAATTTTTGCACAAATTACACCAGAAAATAAAGCAATGAAAATTACTTTCTTATAGCCTCTTATTTGCAGTAAACAATTGCTAATGAGAGTAGTGGTCTCTTAAATTGTGTTTACCAAATAGTTCACCTTCAAATTGCTGTTGAAAACCAACTATTCTTTCAATTCTTCTATTCTTGAATGCTATCCTCTGTCTGGTTTCTTTTCATCTTGGTATGCAGTCACATTGGATACTTTCTACTTTTTGTAAAGTGATATTAAAAACTTTTCGTGGTATTAAAAAATTCTGTAAACTGTACTCTTCTTAAGCTTTAATTTTTATGTCTTGAGGGCTCAGAAGGCTTGCTGAAAAACAAATGGATAGTACAATAATTATTAGCTGCTAGCTGATGTACATTGAAAAATTGGCCCCCACAGCTGAACTTAGTCTAATCATGATGTGCTTACAGAGGTGTAAACCAACACTGTTTGGTCCTGTAACAGTTTTTCCTATGGAAAAGAGCTTTGGCATGAAGAGTTCCACAAAAGAGTCTGTAGTGTCAGGAGTGGCAGACCTGTTACGAGCTTTTCCTCGCTTTTTCTTACAGCCTTTCTTCTGGCCTTTCCTGAGTTCTAACTCCAGGGCACTAGTGTTCAAAATAGTGCCAAATGGTTTGAGATTTCATTTTATAAAGTATTTTCCTTTATATTGCTTTATTATGAGAGAATGCAATAATCTTTTGAAATTACCTGCTCTATATATTTTACAAGCACAGCTTGGGACTTCCAAATACAACTATTAAATGGCAGGCATTTTCTCCTTTGTAAAAAGAGTAATAATTACTTCCTAATTAATTGATGTACAACTTGTTGTTGGTTACTAATCCAGCAGTAATAATTTTAGCATTGTTTTGTATCCTCTGTAACATAAATGTTTTCAAAATCCTTGTTGTAGTATTTTTGGTTTAGCTAAAGAATACATTTACATGGCAAAAACTTGTTAATTAAAATCTCGTCTATGCAGCTTTGTTGATAAATCTTGTCTTCTGTACTTAACCCCTGATTTTCCTAACAGTGTCTCTCCATGGTGACATCTGCGTAGTATCTTGTGGTCATTGTTCTCTTCTTTCGGTGCCATCTCTATGCCCTTTCCCCCACAACAAACGAATTTATGTGAAAGCACTGAGTTGTTCTTTTAACATTTGGAAAGCCTAATAAAATATTGCCAGTAAGGTTAAGATATAAATAAAACCCAAAGTGAATTGAGAGATGATGAGGAAGATTGCTCTTCATAAAAAGAGAATAGTTGCACATTAAAGTGATGAAGGAACGACCATATTCAGTGAATAGTTTAGAAGTTAGCAATTTGAAAGAACAAAGGTGGGTATTAAGACTGTTTTTAAGGCAATACTATCCTCTTCAAGAAGACAAGGTATTTTTTTCTAAAACCTTTTTAGGAAAAATAAAAAACCAAATAGAGCAAATGAGCTTGTCAAAGGCAACCTTCTGGTTTCTTTCACGTAAGCAAAGGAAGAATCTCATCTGATTTTGGCAGATATATTATTTTGCCTTTAAAATTAACCAAAGTACTAGAAATAAACATTCAGTCTGAAAAATGACTTACAGGAAGGTAACCACAAGGGGAAAATTTCTCAAGGCAGGAGTATAAAGAGGAAGACTTACTCTCTGTCACCCCTTACTTTGGTATCCTAGATATATATAACATAAAAATTAAGAAACCAGAAATTTAAAACATTGTTTTCATCCACAACAATATGAAGCCAGAGTGACTTAAATACAACTGTAGCTTTTGGGGGTGATGATCCATGGTAGAAAGCGCTAACCCCACTAACCCTCCATACCTTGTTCTGAAAGTTGTCACTTTCAGCAGAGATGGTTGAACCGTTTCTGAACTGCTGCAGTTTACAGCCCGGCACGTTAGCATAAACTGACGTCCATGTTAGTTTATATTAATATGCTGATCTGTAAACTGCAGTGGTTCAGAAGCTGAGTCATGAACCAGTTGAGCTGTCCCTGCTGGGAAGGCAGTAATCTCTAGAGGGGTGGTAAGGCACACAACTGGGGCCAGTACCAGTTTCAGCAGTGCCCTCTTAATCCACTGTTGAGTATATAAACATGTCAGTTGCGACAAAAAAATTCTGAGAAAGCCTCCTTACTGACTCACCACAGGAAAGATCAACTTCACAGTACAGGCTTAATTCGTACATGCCTATGTCATTACAGATGAAATCACTTAATCGGAGAGTCAATTTCTTTTATTGGTTGGAGAGATTGAATCAACAAAGATGATGTTGGTTGATTTGGGGGTTGTTTGTTCTTATAAAAAGAAGCTTTGTGAAAGCAGCGGTAATAGGGGGCTGCTGTCACTGACAGCTTGGAGCTGGTGAGGTGTACAACCGGGCCATATTTAACACACATCCTCTAGCAACTTGGCTATATTGGGACTTTTCCCGGGAACATAACCTTTTTGTGACAAGGCAGATTTTGAGCTATGCATTTCTTGGAACTGTGTAAGTATGGAGTTTATGAGACTCAACTGCTCCACAGGGAGTTAATGTAAATAGGAATCTGTGAAATTAGATAAATTAATAGAAGTTAAATGATCTAATTAATGAAGAAATGTAAGCATCACTTAAAGCAGAACTGAGGAAAAATGACACATTTAAAATATATTTTGAGTTTAAAATCTGTTGAGATGATTTGCAATAATATCTTAGTGTTATTAGTAATTGTGATGGAAGAAATGTGAGTCTTCACAACAAACACAGTGTAGAAATATAAAAATTGAGAGCGATTACCATCCTAATTTGCATAGCTGTCTATATATACAGTATCCCAAAGGAGGAAAAATGAAACCAAACTATAATTATATATTAATTAAAAATGAGCTAAAATCTGCATTTCTTCACCAGTATTGCTGCTACTTCTTGTAGTCTGTGTTAAGATACAGTTCACTTTGCAGTTTTTTTTCTCAAGGAATATGTGAAGATTTTTAGAAAACGTTTAGCTGAATAACTTTTTATAACTATCAAAATACAAACTTTATGATGGAGTCATCTAGGTCTTGGTAATATTGCTGTGATTTAGTAGCTGAAAACAGTGAAACCCGCTCAGCTGACTAGATAAGTTCGATAGTTTTCAATAAAATGTCGTAATATCCATGTTTTCTAACAATGGTCAGCACAGCTTTTCGTGGTCAATGTGATATGAGTTGAATTTTAACTATTAATTTGGACTTGATCAAATTTGAGCGAGAACACAGTGTTAAATGTTAAAAATGTATTTATTAAAGGAAGTATTCTAATAATCAGTGCTTACTGTATGTATTAAGTATGTATTATTCCCCTGTATTTCAGTGTTCAAAAGAATCCTGAAACAAAAGAAATACATATTATTTCTACAGTCTTCAGAGTGTCTGCATATGTAAGTATTAATAATTTTTGGTACAGGATTTTACTGTCATGTATAACATGAAAATAATGAATCGATACTTACACAAAGAAAGCATAATATTCCATTTGAAAGGGTTATTTTTCCATAGTTGTTGTCATTTTTTCTTCACAAACTTTTTCTCTGATCTCATCCTGCTTTCTTGTCCTCTTTACTAACTCTTCATCAATAACCAACAACTAAAGTTTTATTTTGTAGCTCACTAAAAATAGGCTTACTGGATTACACTTGAAGTCATAATAGTCATCCAGAAACTAGTTTATAAAAAAAACATCTCTTTAGGTCTGAGTAATTTTGGGTTTAGATCTACTTGAGATAGCAGTAAGGATTAAGAATCCACTCTTGACTTTGCATAGTTCTGTTTTTAGAAATATTGCTAGAGCTTTCTTAATAGCTTGTATTGCATCTGTTTCTGTAATGACTGCAAGGAAGTTTAGTACACAAAAAGGCTGGGGTGGTGAGATGACTGCTAACCTCTTTTCCCCTCCCTTGTCAAGGCTCATTCCTATCTGTTTCTCTTGCAAAATCATACATTTACCATCAAGATAATTTGAGAACTGGCTGCATGTTTACTCAATTCAGCAGATCTGTCACTTAATTGTTACAGTAGGATGAACTACTCCAAATTCTTCTTGAGTAACCAGAATATGTAATAATTAAATGTCAGATAACGTACCCACTTTCAAAAGAACTAGCTGATGTCATTTCAGACTGCACAAACTTCCCTGTAAGTTGCCAATAGCCCAGTTGTTCATCTGTGGGTCATCATTTTTAAATACTATGTGTGATTCATAAAAGGCTTTTGAAGGGTTTTTGAAAATAAGCACTTTATGGATGTATCAAAATTTGCCTATCTACTAGGCTGCAGACTGTAATAAAAATAACGTGATGTTCTTCTGTTACTACTGTTTCCTCCCCATCTCTGAATCAAGTGTATTGATGTGAACTTTGCAGATTTCTATGTTTAGGTAGATGCATGATACTTAAGAGCTCCCCTAAGTGTCTTTGCCACACATTAAATATCATCAGTATTTAAAAAAAAAAAAAAAAAGGAAAGAAAAAGATACAAACTTTGTCAACTTTTTGAAAACAAATAAGTGGATGGACAAAAAGAAAATCCAGTGTAAATACAGAGCAGGCTATCCTCCCTTTGGCTTTGGGGGAAAATTGGACTTTAAAGGACATTCTGAAAATTTGTGAAGAATTTTGAAATTCTGGTTTCCTGAAGAATTTTCTCGCAGAATAGAGAAAGGCTTAAACAGGTATGCATAAATTGTTAGCTATGTGGATCAAAACTCTTTGAACTCTACTTGGAAATTACAGGAAGGGTTTCTACTGGAGCACAAATGTCTTGTGCTTGTGATGAGAAGTTTTTCTCAAGGAGCTAACTACATTTCTTCAGTAGATTTAGGTTTTGAGTTCATTTGGTAAATAACTGCAGAGTGTGTTGTCTTAATGTTGAGCTGACAATTTTTAAGCCATGGATTTTTGGTTTCTGAAAGAAATGTATCTGAAAGAAATGGACATGTCCTCTTAGCCTTATATAAATAAATAAATGAATAAACAAACAAATAAATAAATAAAAGCTGTTCTGGTAAAAGTGACTTGGAGAGCAGCTGAGAAGTTAGAAGAACACACATTTCTGCAAGCTGGATTAATAAATAGACAAATAAATATACGTGTATACTTGCACAAGTAGAGATGGAATCAGGAATTAAGAACTTATGTAACGCTATACTGACACCATCCCTTCAGTTTTATTTGTTTTTTAAGCTGTGGCTGAGAAGACCTTGTTTTGGAAACAGTATCTGAAAAAGCACACTATTAGAGATGTAAATATTTCAAGGTATTAAGGTGTAGTTATAAATGTCTGTAGATTTGTTTAGCATCAAAACTCATTAGACCTGGGCATCACCAGAGAAATAATTTTAAATCTTGTGACCAAGCACTCTGTTGAACTCCAGATACCCTTGAGAGCTCTGGGGCTTGCACACCATGAAACGTTGTTGCAGCTGAAGTATTTGGATGCTAACTGGTATTTTAGAACTTTCTTCACCTGAAGGCAAACTAGGGCAGCGTTAGAAATCAGTGTAATGTACAGTTTACACAAAAAGGTTTTCTTTTTTTAAATTGTTTATAAAATGATGCAGTTTTGAGACGTGTTCAGTGGTATCTTTATTTCTGCATTATACTATGCATTATGCTATGCATATGTACTCTTAAATCATCAGCTGATTATCTGTGTTCCTACAAAGAGAAAATAAAATGATCCTACTGTAACATCAGTAAATCACTCATTATACCCCCTGCATGTCTGAACCGAAGTCCACGCTGCAGGTGGAATTGGTATGATTCTTCATTTGTGTACATGCGCCCTATTGCTCTAAAAAACAAAGTAAGTCTGTGTAAATGCCAGAGCCTTTATGCTCAAGTACTTCAGGGTTTTTATGACCTCTTTTACTAATTAAAATACATTTAAGAACCCTTTTAATTTAGTTAGAGTAATTATTTTCCTGATACCGGGTTTGATATATTCCAGAGTTTCTTGAAATGCCTCATCACCAAAACTTATCTCGTTTTTGTTCTTGAGTTGTTGAACAAATTTTTAGTGTGCTAACATTGCCTTTAAACAGTGGAAACCTCAACTGACATCAGTCAGTTCCATAAGGACTGCAGGAGTGGGATCTTCAGTAGGAACAAGAAAAAAGCTTAACTAGCAATCACATCTTGATTTTGGTCTACTCTTCCTTTTCTTCGGTGTCATGCATGAGCTTAGGTTATTTTTGGATCAAACTCTAAAGGCATTGTGCTGAGTACTGTAAAATCTTAAAGCTTGTTCTCCGTACTGCAGTTGAGAATCCAGTGTTTGATACACGTGTATCCCTAAAAAACACCTGAAGAGAGCTAGGCATCTTAAAATTGGAGCTACAGAGCTTGTATGTTCTGTTGCTTAAAAATAGAATGCTGTTTTTAGCTTGTGGCATTTGACTACCATTGGAAAATCCTGTGAATAAACATTATCAAATCTCCACCTGTCTTAAACAATGCTTTTATGGTGGTGCTTATCTTAATTTAAGATTTACTGTCCTGAAAAATTCCCCAAAGGAGGACACCAGAACATATAGTAGGGGGTTCATCCTCTTTGCAATAACAGGAGAGAAAATGGGGCACCAGTAACAGCTAATGGATAACATTCACAAATGGTCCTCGGAGCAGAAATCAGAACCCAGACCTTTTCCTTCTAAGCTGACTGCCTTAACCACTGAGAGAGCTTACAGTTTCCATGTTTGCTTGGTCCAAAAAAGATGGATTATTTTATGCAAAGGAAGACAGCTTCAGCAAAAGAATGTGAGAGATGTGCCTGTAATCTGGAATAGTCTGTAGTCCAGGAGTTCAAAATTTTCCTGGAGGAAATGATCAATAAATGCAATATAGCAATTTCCCTCAGGCAAAAAAGTGGAACAGAACATACATCTCTTCTACTGTTGTGTAAAGGTGCTGGGGAGCAGGAGGAAACTGGTACGTCATTTAAAAGAAAGGAGGTGTCAGCTACATATTTGTTGATCGATCTTTTAGATGTTAAATTACCAGACTGAATGAATTAAAAAAAAAATAAAATCCTCCCTCCAAAAATCCCCCCACCTAGTTTCTGGATCCCTACTGGATTTGACGCGTGTGTTGAGCTGTGCTGCCCTGACCGCGCTGAAGCTTTTACTGAGGTGGGCAGATGCGGGGTGTGAAACGCAAGAGCCCAGTTCTTGGGCTGGTCGTCAGCTGAGCGTGTGTTTTTCAGAATGAGGATTTTGGAGCTAGGTGCCCAGATTCCCTTCAAAGGGATTCCCTGTTCAAATTCCCTTCCCCTTTCTGAGGATTGGCACACAAAATGTTTTCAGTAACAGTTCAAAGCTGTTAATAAGAGCTGTAAGGAGGGTTTGCCTTAAATGCAAATATTTGAAACTGAATAGATGCATTAACAAATGTTAAGTGAATTACTGATAGAACGGCTTTACGTTGTGATATAGAGTCCTTAATTTTTTTTTCTGTTTCAAAGGAAGTATGATTGGGCCATTGTATATTTAATCATCTGTATTTTAGGCTCTAACTGTGTAACACGTGCTTGCATGTTTCATTTTACATTTTATATTAAAATTGCATTTACCTCAAGGTTATTGGAACTATTCTGACAGAACTACTGTGCGTTCGTAGTGTCAGGATCCTCATGGAGACATAATGCTGCTTAAATAAACCATTATTCTCTTTTTGCCATGAAATAAACTGTTACAATTGGAACAAAATAATACATTTCATCTGGATTGTATGAATTCTGTCGCAGGTCTCCGTGCTGTCACTCATACTGGTGTGTTTTTTTTTTTTATTCCCATTTCCTCTCAGGATGACCACGGCCTGTGTTACCCATCAAGCAAAAGCCACCAACAGACTTTTGCCTACTTGATCGTGGATCCCTGCAAGCGACACGTGCACGCTCTGTACCACTGTTTTGGCGCGAGCTCATTTACCAACTAAGTTATAATGAAACCTGGCTGTTCTCCAGCGTGATAACAGGGGGCGGCCGCCTCTCCGCACCCATCCAGGTGGGAGCTGCTGAAGTTTTTTAGGAGGAAGGATGTACGCCTCCATTACCCCACGCTCACCTAGGTGTTACTACATGGTTAGCGACAAAAGTTTTTCTATATTTAAAAGTCACACTTCTTGAAGCTGTGCTCTTGCCAGTTCTGTTCCCCTCTTCCCTCACCCGTTTTATCTAATAAAAGGTTATTTCTCTCGAAGTGTCTTTTCCGAACCAGCTTTTGCAGACCCACCAAAAAAGGTGGAGGCTCTTGGACTCAAGTGAAATCTCCGTGGAATCCGGAGAAAAGTGCGTCAGGCGGCCCGGCCCGCACCGACCGCCCTCCGTCGCCCCTCGCCCCAGACCCCGAGGCCGGGGCCGCCCGGGCCGGGGCCGCCCCGCCACCGGGGGGGCCCGGCGGTGGCGGGGCGGTCGCTGCCCGGACGGCCCCGGCCTCCTCCTCCTCCCCACGGGAAGGGCCGGGCCCCACCGCCTCAGCCCAGCGGCTGCCCTCGCTGCGGGAGGGGGTTGTCCCCGGCCGAGCCCCCCCTCAGGCCCTGCGGGCGGGAGGCGTGTGGGGGCGCAGCCCCTGCCCGGCGGGGGAGGGGAGCGCGGCCGCCTGGAAGTTGGGATAGAAGTTCGGGGAGGGGGAAAAGAAAAAAATAAAAGTTCTGGTTGGCGGCACCGGTCCGCCGCATCCGAGAGCGGGCGGGCGGGAGTGGGGAGAGGTGCGGGCGGACGAGCAAGGAGGGGCGGCGGGCGAGACGAGGTGTGAGGAGATTGCGGGCCGCCCGCGGTGAGGGGTCTGGGGGGTGATGGCCGGCAGCGCCCCCTCCCCGCGCCGGGCGCCCCCCGCGAGAAAGGCGGTGCGGGCGGGCGCACGCAAGGAGGGCTGCGCGGCACAGGCTGCCTCGGTCGGATACGGTGCGGGCGGGCCCAGGAGGGGCGGAGCCGGCGGCGGAGAGTGATTCGGGCGGGCGTAACTCCGAACTTTTGTTTGGTGTGCTGTGTGAGTTAGTTTCCGCCGCCGGGACAGAGGCGCCGGCCGGGCTGGGCCGGGCTCGGGGAAGCGCCGCACGGTCAGAGTTGTTTTGCCAGTTGCTGCGGCCGGTTCGGTTTCCCTGCCGAGGGGTGAGAAGCACCGGCGACAGCAGGACAGAGCCGCGGCCCGGGGAGCGGGGCATGCGGGGCTGGGAATCCGGGCTCTGAGCCGCCGAGCCCCGCCAGGGAAGCGCCGGGGCGTCCCGACGGAGCCATGGATCCTGGGCAGCCTCAACCCCAGCAGCCGCCGCAGGCGACGCAGCCCCCGGCCTCGCAGCAGCCGCCGCCGCAGCCCCCGGGCGCGGTGTCGGGGGCCGCGGCCGGCGCGGCGCAACCCCCCGGCGCGGGGCCCCCTCCGGCGGGGCACCAGATCGTCCATGTGCGGGGAGACTCGGAGACCGACTTGGAGGCGCTGTTCAACGCCGTGATGAACCCCAAGGGCGCCAACGTGCCGCACACGCTGCCCATGCGGCTTCGGAAGTTGCCCGACTCCTTCTTCAAGCCGCCCGAGCCCAAGGCCCACTCCCGCCAGGTGAGGGGGAGAGGGAGGGCGGCCGCGCCGCGGGCGGGCGGGCGGGCGGGGGGCGGCCCGGGCGGGCGCGGCGCTCTCCCTCCTTCCGCCGCTGAGCTCCTCCCGGGGGAGGCGGGTGGGGGAAGGGGCCGGGGCGGGAATCCGCCCTCCGCGGGGCTGAGCGGGGCGGGGGGCGCCCGGCCGGGGCTGCCGGGGTGCTCGCTGCCTGCCTCCCTCTCTCCCTCCCTCGCCTGGCGGGGCAGTTCGCCCTCCTCCTCCCCCCTCCCCCCTCCGTCCGTCCCCCCCTTTATTTGTTCTTCCCCCGGGGCGCGGGCGCCGCGCGGCCCCTCTCCTCCCGCGCCTCGGGGCGCTGAGGGGAGCTGGCGCCTCGGCGGCCGTTGGCCCCGGCCCGGTCTCCGGCGGGGCCTCGGTCTCCACATCCGCTCCTCAGCGAGACCCGCCGCCGCTCTCTCGGCCTCGCCGGGAAGGCGGCGGCGGTGTGTGTGTGTGGCTCTAAAACTTAAGCGAAAACCGGGCGGATTTCACTGTGGGGGTCTCGTCCCCCTGCCCGTCTGTTGAGGGGGGTGACGAGGTTGCCCCCCCCCCCCCCCATCAAACAATATGGATGTAGCTCTTCCACCATTTCATCGCTGCGCTGCGTTGAGTAGGATTAACCCCCCGCCTCACCCACACGCTCTTCAGAAGTTAATTCCCGAGCCGCCCTCCGGGTGTGGGGGCGCCGAGGGTCCGCCGGGCGGCGGGGGCAGGGCCGGTGTGAGGCGGCGGCTGCCGGGGCCGGGCCGGGGGGAGGGGGTGGGGGGATGCGGGGCAGGGCCGGCGCTCGGCCTCCGGCAGCGTTCGGTCTTTAAGCGGAGTGAGTTTTGTGCCAAGACCCGAGTGTCGGAGCGAATACGACTGGAAGTTAATGTTTAGGCTGCTGTTCCCAACGTGGTGTGTTTTTTTTTTTGTTTTGGTTTTGTTTTTTTTTTTTTGGAAGGAGGCTGCGCCTACTCGGGTGTTTTATGAAGTAATGAACTTTGTTGCTAAGCTGTAAAAGAGGTTTTATTATTGGCTATTGTCACTTTATCGGTGCGGCCAGTAGGAGCGAAACTCGCTCTGTGTACTGGTGCCTGGTACTCCTGTTGTTAAGGGTCTGTCAACATTTCCATTATTAAACTTCTGTTTTGAAGGATTTATAACTTGGTTCCAGGAGTTTACTCCAGGCTGAACCTTGGCACGTACTCTCCCAGCCTAGGAGTTAATTCATTTTCCAAATACTCGAAAAATCAGTCTGGCCTTCATTTTGCAAGACTCAAAAAGAAAATAGAAAGGGGTGGGGCTGAGCTGCTTCTGTAGTTTTGCTGCCTTCTGACTTGCAGACCTTTAATAACACACTGAAATCCAGCGAGGAATAAGGCAGTTACGTACAGTTGTGCAAATCCTATGGCAGTTCCATGGTGCACTGATGTGAACTGGTATACATCCAGCTGACACTCAGTGCCGTCTCCTGTTAAAGACGGTATCTGCAGTTAAATAGCTATCGCGTTTGAAATGCACTTAACATGTGTGACTTTCATACAACTTGTACTTCTGAGCTTAGTGTTATCTTCCTTGTGTATGTTACTCTCCATCTGTAATGCATATTTAGTTGGATTGTTGCTCCGTGTGTCAGTCGGTGGTTCCTAAAACATGAACTGCAGGTAAAGCCAGAGAATCAGTTGCTTCATTGTGGACTGTCTTTTAAAATAAGACTGTTTTCATTTTCCTTTTTATTTAGTAGTGCCACAACTATATTCTGTTTAGCAGAAGAGGTCTTTAAGTTTCTGTGATTCTCCCTGCTTCTCAAGAATTAAAATGCCTCAAATTCAATTGATTTGCAACTTATGTATTTTATTTGAATGTAAGCTAATTTGTTTCCAATTTAATATATGAAACTTTGAATGTGCTTCCATACAGATGTAGTGAAACAGAACTGTCAGTCTCCATGAGAGTATATAAATGGGGCCTCCTGTGTGGTGCAATACCTTGTGCAGAGAGGTGTGGCAAGGGCTGATACATGCATCTTATTACAGGTGTCCATGTTGTGCTGGTGTATCTGCAAAATCAATTAATTAGTAAATATATAAAAAAAGGTCAATATTGCTGTAGTCCAGTTTTCAGAGCTGCTTTTTCTGTGTCACGTTGGACACATATTTACTACTGGCAAAGAAGTTCTGTGTACTTATAACTGATGACTCTGGTGAATGGTTTTGTGAGTCACTTCTGATTGGCTGGTTCAACAGTTTACTGAAGCTTTGCTTTGGATACAGCATGGCCAGACTCTTTATAAGGTCCTGATACCCTTAAAGTGCAGTTTGTGTGCAGGTTAGGAAATTTTGTGTTCAGTGGTGTTGTATAGTATGTTTTTTTTTATGGTTGAATCCGGAGTCTTCCTCTGTTGGAGCTCACTGCTGTCGATTGGCATTTCTTTGTTGCTTTTCTCCTTGTGTAATCGCTTAAACCTCTGCAGAGGGTGTATGTGTGGGTGCCCTTGCACCCCCACAACCTCATTTCAAAAGGAGAGTGGGAAATTAACTCTTCCAGCAGCAAGTGGGTGCCATGGGAATGGGTGGGTGCAGTCCAGTAATGAACCATACAATATGCTGTATGGGGTCTGCTGGTGGCAGGCATGTTTTTTTTTCTTAAGGCTGCACCAAGGAGTAAAAACTTTAGTTTTCAAAATAAAACTAAAGGCACTTGGCACATAGTTATAGTTAAGCCCTTGTGTAAGTCAAGAAATATTTTGTGATGCTAATTAACCAACCTACTTGGTTAGGCTCTCTTGCTCAGTAACAACTGGAAAATAAGCAGAACTTTAAAAGAATTACTAACTTTAGACTTTCTTCTGAAAGATTCATTTAAAGTGAAATGTCTTCTGACAGCTGCATTTCTGCTGAAATATAAGAAGCTTAATGGGAATAATTTCACTTCTGGCAGGCCAGCACTGATGCAGGGACAGCAGGCGCCCTGACCCCTCAGCATGTCCGAGCTCATTCCTCTCCAGCATCGCTGCAGCTGGGAGCTGTGTCTCCAGGGACACTTACACCCTCTGGAGTAGTGACTGGACCCGGAGCTCCATCTTCTCAACATCTCCGCCAGTCTTCATTTGAGATCCCTGATGATGTACCTTTGCCACCAGGTTGGGAGATGGCTAAGACGCCGTCTGGACAGAGATACTTCCTTAAGTAAGTAAAACTTATTTTCAGCTAGCTGTATCTCTTTTGTTTTTTTTTCGGTTGGTTGGTTTGTTTTTTACAGTCTTGGAATTTTAGTAAATTTAAATGTATTTAAAATACTTATTTTTAAAAATATGCTCCTGATTTTAAGATTTTACCTACCACTTCAGTATCTCTCCCATATTGACTCTGCTGTTTTTGAAAACTGTATGGTACTCGGAATGTTTATCCTATCTTAATCTTAGCTGAAGAATGTTATACGTAATATTGTATGCTAAAGATCAGTGAAATGCACATAGTGATTTTTAAACAATGTGAGTTTTGGATTTGCTAAATCTTGCCAGAGTTCTCACGCAGGTGAAAACGCATTTTACCTCATTTTCATTATATAGATGTAAAAATACAGAGCAACTTTAGAAACTGTTGTAGTGAGAATATATGTGGTCATCTTATGTTTTTAATAAGGACAATTGTGTAACTACGCAATCAAAACATTTTTGCCTGCTCTCTTCTCATGAGGAAATTAATCTATGTGTTTGACTGCAGTATTTGGGTCTGTAACTCTTAACTCGTCTACATTCCCTGCAGTGAAAGGGAAATTGCAGAACATCTAACATTGTTTCTTGTTCTTACAGCTGTAGCTTTTTCACACAGTGAAATTAGTATCACCTTTTCTATAACTGAAGAGAGGTTACATATGCCAGCCATCTGACACCTAATCCATCAGGGAGCGTTTTCTTTTATGCTGCGTAGTTTTCTAAAACAGCAGGAGCTTGTCCTTCTTCCTGAAAGTGTGCCCACCAAGACACATAATTGGCTTTCAAATATTTTGACTATATTTTGAACGTTTTATTCAACTGCAAGTCTCTAAATAACCCCTTATATGTCATTTTCAGGGCTGGGAGCGGGGAGGGGCAGCACAGTGTGTTATTTATGTAAAACTTATTTCAGCCAAGAAAAACATCTTTATCCCAACCTTTCTTGCTAAAACATTGTCGTTAATATGTGCATTTGATTGAAGTAGTTGAGTTTGTAGCTTTGAAAACAAACTGTCTGCAAGGAAAATGGAACTTGAAGAACTTTAAGCTGTTTCTTGTTCCTGTAGTGGTGGTGTTTCCATACAGAGGAATTAGCATCATTATTTTATTTTTTTTTTTAAACAAAAAGAGGTTACAGGAGTTGTCTGACGTTATTTGAGCCTGAAGGTTACTTTTTGTAAACAATTGTTCTGTATTAGGAATGCAAAAATGAGCATTAGCTGTAGATCTGGAAGACGTGATATTTTGTTTGGTGAAGCGTATTCTAGAATGTGATCTCTTCAGTTGGCACAAAAAGATTTTTTTTGAAACTGTGTAAGTTTGTGCCATTTGAGAACTGTAGCTCATTGGACCTTGAGGAAAGCACAGGCTGAATTTTGAAATGAAAAGCAAACTTTGTTTTGACTGTACTAGTGAGAGCTCTTAAAGAGCAGGTTATGAAGCATGAAAAATAGATATTTGATTTTTAAGTTTTACTGTCACAAGTGTTTGGTGTTGATAATGCTGTCAATTTTACAGAAAATAAAACCGCTTGAGATGCAAAATGTCCTCATGCTCTTATGATCAATTTTTTAAATTATGCTCATTCAGGTGAAATCAGAGTGAAAGATTTGTTCTTGGAAAGCTTTTCTGCAGTTTCATTATTACCACAAAAAATATTTTCCTTTTTTCCTGCAAGTTTTTTTGTCCTTTCTTGGTGTCCTGGTATCCATTTCAAAGGGTCAGGTTTCAGCAAGAACAATAAAGAGCCTGAGACTGGAAAGTACACACAAGTCTGGCAAACTCATCTGCATGAGCAAGATCGTTTGTTCTCAAGCAGACATCCAAAGTAAATGATTGAAAGAGCTGCTAGCTGTGAAGGATGTGTCTTGAAGGGGAAAGCAGTGGAAACAAACCAGGTTGTTAGGAAGAAAAATAAAGGCTGTACTTTTTGAACCTCTCCCTGCTGGGTCACATGCTGACCTTGAGAGATTTTAAACAGCTTAATGGGCTGTTTTCTTTTGGCTTTCCTTGGGTTATGCTGTGGTATGGGAGAATCTAATGAGGACAGTTTTGAAGGCTCTCTTCACACTTGAAGAACATTTGTTGTTCCTAAAAGGTTGTTTAATACTATCTATAGGTGAGATCCACCAACTTCATTGGAGTTCATGAAGGTTTGTAACAAACATTTCAAGTACTAGCAAAATGTTTGCTTTGCATGTTTAGGAAATCTAGCGAAATGTGAGAATTGAGTAGCAAGTTTGTATTTCAGAAGCTTTTTTCAGTGTTGAGTGGTAAGTTCTGTCTCATACCTACAGGCCCGTTAACGCTCACGTCCTATCTATACCTCATACGTTTGCTCGAAGCGTGAGTACTAAGATTCCTGATGCTAAATACATTTAATGTGGTTCCTTCTACCATATGCAGATTTTTGACGTCTCTTCCAAGTATTCTGCTTTTTTGTTGGATTGGCTGCATTGCTCTTTGTTTCCATTTGCTCTGTTCTGTAGCTGTTCCATGAATCAGGATCTAGAAAGATCTTTGCAGAATAGGTAACACTATTAGATTTTTTCCAGATGTCGGTAAGCCTTATGGTTATAGTTATCATAATATACTACAGTGCAAACAGAGTAATATAAAATTGAGTACTGTACTTAATACAGTATGGAATATAGTCACTTCCACTAATCAATGGGTCAAGTACTGCAAACGTAGTAGACTGTGCAAAGAAATGAAAAGAGTGTGTTTGAGAGAGAAAATACTTGTCTGTATGTGTAGATATGGACACAGTTATTTGGCCAGATATCTTGTATACACACCACATGTATCCGTATTTATTAAAGGAGGGTGAGAGTGGTAGTGTAGGGTCTGAACTGGAATTACTCTTGTAAATCAGTCTGTCATCTAGATAAATAGACCCCTTTATGTATGAATGCCCAACATATGATTTGCCAGAATTCCACTCATTAGCGTTCATCTCACTATTATGAGTAGGACTCCCGAGTATAATTTTCCGTTAGAGAAAATGCAGATGATTTTGGCCAGTGAGTTAAGAGACGCTTGCTGTACAGCTGGTAAAACTAATACTATTTTTTACTGAAACTGCTACTTAAATAGAACTTGTAAGTTAAGACTTGCCTGGTTAGTGAGTGGTCACGTCTGAGTCATCTCAGCATTGCTGTGTGGTGTGCTTTAGCCCATTCTTAAACATGCAGGAGAAAAGACTCACTTGGTTTGTGTGGCGATGTCAACTGCATTGCTTTTTAACCGCTTCCTGTTAGCCAGCTGCTGGTTGACATTTCGGTGAACTATGGAGAAAGATAGGGGATCTCTCTCTAGGCAAAAGATAATATGCCATGGGAGTAGCAGACAACAACTTGCAGAAAGAAAAATAAGTTTCAGTCAATTTTGGAATTACTCTATCATTTTAACTTAGTGTTGTGCTTTTAATTCTTACAAAGCTTGTCTAATACCTCTTCTCATTTTGTAGCATGAGGGAAAGTTAACTGATTGTCCAGCAAATAAGTCTTGTAATTATTTTTTCCTACAGGAAGTAGTTCTTGCAAGCAGTTTATCAACAACTTCCTATTTTTTTTCTGTGAAGTGTTGAATGACTTCCTGAAGGAGGCCAAAGTGGTTTTCATTAGTATCTGTGGGTGTATTTGAGGTATGGCTTTGGATTTATGAAACCAAACCGTTTTAAGATAACAGGGAAGTTTGTTGCTATGCTTCCCTTTCCCCCCCTCCCCCCATCACACGTGAAAACTATCCAGCAACGCTGTTAAACTTCTCTGGAGTCCTTTTTTTTTTTGCCCCTGACTGGTGCGGTGGGTGGTTCCAATATCATCTGCTCCCCTCCTCCTCCTCTTCCCCCCACCCCACCAAATTAATCTTACTCTTCCATGGCAGAAGATGTTTATTGGAAAAACTGCTGTCGCAGTTGCATATTTTATTGAATACCTTAATTTACTGGGGAAATGCATATTCAGAATCATCCGTTACAGTGAGTCCTTATGTTTATGGTTCTATAGTTCAGGCTAGTTTGTCATTAAAAGAGCTGTATTGTTGGAAACTGAAACTGCAACCACTACTTTTGATGGGTTTGTCCACTTTTTCATGGTTTTTATACTAAAACGCAGTTAAAGATTTTTGTTTGCTAAATTTTATTTGTAATATGTCAAAATTATTTTCTTTTTTATATTGATGAGTTCTGAGTGTTTATGAAAATATTCATAATATGCCAAACGCTCAAAAAAAAAAAAAAAGAAATTTGTGCAGGGCAAAATGGGTATTGGCAGTTTCAGAACATAGCTGCAGGAAAGAAATATGTTAAAATGCTTTTGAAGTAAAACATGCTGTGTTATGTTTTAGGCAACTTAAGATTATTTTTTTTTGTCTTGGAAGACAGTCATAATACTAATAACGGTATACCTTTACTTCTGCCTCTTACTTGAAGAGTCCTGCGAAAGAACAATGATGCAAACTATTTTGAATTTGCAGTTGTACTAAAGATTTCCATGCCTCTAAAAAGGCGGAGGAAGAATAAGGGCAAACCTGCCTTACTTGTGTTAGCACTGAGACTGAGCTGGGAGGAGGATGAACGTACATCTTCAGCCCTCTGAATTCTGAGAACTTGCAGCCAGCTAAGTGGGTGGGCATCAGCGAAAACAATGGCACACGGTGCTTTTCTTGTGTTTAGTTTTGTTTTGCGTAAGAAAAATTGTAAATGATGATATCCATGCATGATGATATCCATGCAATACCCTGCCATACAAGGTTTTTTTACAAGTTCATTCCAAAAACACTTTAATAAGTGTGATCTCAGGTAAACCAAAACATCTTCTGCAATTCTGCTTATTAAAGATTTTGTCAGGTTACATTTAGTTAAAAGTAGTAGCATCAAGCTCTGTGGGAGCAATTACACTGCTATGGAACCACTTCTGTTTTCTTAGGTCTTGACCTCTTCTAAAGACAAACAAGAATTTGATATAAATCAAGATAAGTGTCTTCTGGACTCCCTTATCCTTTTGCCTTTCTTCTGTATGTTGAAGATGGCAAAGAATTATAGTTGTGGTTTTTTTAGTAGTCATCTGGTTTGTAGCATAGGGTAATCTGTAACCCATCAGTCACATCATGGAAATTCCTACTCAATAGAAAGCAGTAAAATAATAAGAGAATGTTAATTTGAAAGTTCCCATGAAAATAAGACAGGCACGCCCCCACTGGGTTCTACAAAAAATACTTCTTATTGCTAAAATGCAATTGAACTGATCAGTGGCATATGTGGATAAAATCATACCTACTTTTACAAGATTCATCTCTTACTCTCTTATCTTTCCTCTTTTGGAAATTAAAAAAAAAAAAAAAAACAAAAACAAAACAAACAAAAACCCCAAACCCACAACCAAAACAAAAAAAAAAAACCAGTAGCTTTAAAATTCCAGATATAAAGCCTCCATTTATAGTTTGTTCAGTTTCCCTTTGCAATTGTGGCACAGCAGCTGCAAATTTTTAAAAGCTGACACAGAGCAAGCAAAGTTGATTTTTCACTCAGTTTATGCATTTTTACAGTAGACTTTCAGACAAAGTAACTTATTAGCACTGGGAATGCTTGAATTCTTAACTGCAGGACCTAATCTGGGTCACATGTAAAATTAAATCAGAGTTCCTAGTTTGTTCCTGAAGAAACATTTTCACATATCAGACAGAAGCAGTTACTGGATGATGCCCAGGAGAGCAAGATGCGTTACTCAGGGTTGAGATACAAGATGAACTGTTTAAACTAGGCTGATACTAACTACAAGCAATTTCTTTCAGGCTCTTGATTAAGACTAGACACCTCCCCCTGCAGCCAACCAAAGAAAAAAAAAAAAAAACAACAAAATGAGGTAAACAGCTACAGAGAGCTGTCAGCCAAAACTAGAGATGTTTCTCTTCTTTTTATATGTGGCCAGACCACTGCATGTGTTTATCTTCATAGCTGGGAACAAATTCAGATGATGTAATTAGATTTAGCTTAACCTTTTGAAACTGTAGCTACTCAGTTCTCCTATTAATTTTCTGTCCTTGTATTTTTATAAATTCCTACATATTTGCATTTATTGTTTATACAGTCCAGTCCAAACATACGCGTGCAGTAAAACTCATTAATGATGGAACTCGCTGTCTTTCACTATTTGTGTAAACACTGTTCCCTCTTTTAAGGTGTGTTTTCTTTTTTTTTTTCTTTCTTTTTTTTTTTTTTCTCTCTCCCCCCTGCAACAAGCTGCACATGATTATGTAAACCCTAATATTTAAATGACTCAGTTTCTCTTCTAAATTCTAAAGAAAATTTCACTTGGCTGAATGCAGGCAATTTACAGGAGATTTCTGAGAGTAGCGGTCCTCTGGCAGGTGCCCCTAGGGATGTGGTCAGGGTACTGTGTAGTTGACCCAAGAAAGACAGAATTGTCTGTAAAGGAAATTTGACAGCCTGGGGGTTAGTATAATGTGAAACAAAATTCATGGAAGAGTCTGTGAGCTGGAATGTTAACGGATAGATGCCATGTAATGGCAGGACATTCTCACAAACAGCTTGCTGAACTTCATTTTGATGTAGGGCTGTATTGGGAAATTTACCAGATATTAAGCATTTAAATAGGAATCTAGAGCATGGGGGAAATTTGTCTCAATTATGAAAATGGTACTTAATAGGTTGGGTTGGTTTTTTTTTTGTAAATAAAACTAGAGTTTTATTTGGAGAACAGGAGTTTTTGAAAGGCGTGACTAGCTGTGCCACTGTTTCATGGCCTCTTGAAGTGCTTCTTGATGTCTTGTTTTCTGGGTTTTGCTCTTCTGGTGCTTTACTTGGCTTTTAACTAAGTTACTTCAGGCTGTGTTTCAAGCAAGTATAGCTAGGTTTTCTAAATTGCTAGTTAAGTCAAGCTAATAATATAAAGCTGCCTTGTAAAGTAAGACTTTTACCAGTATACTGCCTGTCAGTCATGCCAGTTGCTAAGGAAACAAAGCTGTCTTGAAAACAGTCTTGGACTTTGATTTAATTTCACTAATGAGACTTTGCTGCGTCATAATGAAAGACCAGATCCCTTTTGAGTCTCTGACATGCTGTTTGGTAACTTAGATCAGTGTTCCTGGTTAAGTTTAGTTATTGATTATTACACTGAGGTTGTGAAGCCAGTTTTTTTTTCTGCTGTACTGTTTTATGGGAAAGTCAAGTAAAGGTCATTTGCTGTTGCTGGTTTATCTCCAATGGGTTCTGATTTATGGAGAGCTTTGTTGGAGTCCGTCTGCCCTACACAAGTTTATTTAAATAGTGTTACTGCTTTAAGGTTGCCTTTCCCTTTCTGATTACCTGTTGTAACTGAAAAGCTAAGTAAACTTTTTGCCGGTTCCGGATATGTTGTAAAATTAGACATTTATGACATAATTAAACATTATCTGAAAGCAAGCAAGCGTAGGTTGTATAGGCAAAATGGAATTCTTTGGGTAAAGGAAAGAAACACAACTCATGTTGTCCCTAAACGCATGCACACTTATTCTATGTGTGTATGTCGCTTAAACTCTTCTAGCCAGTGAGTTTAACATTTGAAGTGAAGTAAGCATTTCCTTTCGTAACTGATCTTTCAGGTTTTAACTTTTTACAGGAGTCTTATTCTGAAACTATTCTAAAGCAGACCTAAGATATTGGGACCAAATAATTTCTGGGTAACAGGACAGGAACGTTCAGATTTGCAGTATTAGGAGAACTGTTATAATCCATATGCTTGTGGGGTCTTATTTTTGTCTTTTTTTTTTTTTTTTTTACTCTAATGACTAATAACTGGAAAAAATCTATTAGATTGTTCATGATATCTTGATAATTTAGTCACTGGCTAGGCATAAGGAGGAAAAAATGTGAAACAGACCTCAGCATAAAGAGTTAAGAATTAACATTTTAGCATCCCTATTAACAAGGTCAAAGGAAGTCTTAATTATATTCTTTAAAAAATAGTTTACAATTCAAATTTGTGCCCATTTTTTTATTATGCTGTTGGATAGGTCTTGACATGATCAGCTTTGTATTATAGAGGTTTGTTGGGGAACTTGGACAGTTCATTGTTTTCTTAATTCATTAAATGTCAGTTGTAGGTGGTAATGTCTGCAGGAAAAATCAATCTTAATTTAGTTTCATAGTTGTGGCACCCGTTTTCAAGGTCTGCTTTTAAGATTGCGTTGGAATAGTGAGGGGGGAAGCAGAAGGGGAACTTCTTTTTCTTCTAGTGCAACTATTTGTGTGGGTTTTGCTTAGGGCTACAATTTGAATCCTGTTTATGCTGTGATGGTGAGCAACTTGGAGATTGCATGTGAAGTTTAATTGATTCCTCCACTCTGCAATCCTGTTGGAGTAGGAGTCTAGACCCTGGTCTGTGCCAAGTTTTGCCCTTTTAAAATGGTCTCAAATGCTTGCTCTGTGGAACCAAAGGGGGAGGATTTAAAGGATTTCTTCAGGATTTTCTAAGTCAAGGTAACAGCTAACTTACCAAATAGTTGAGGGAGTTGCAATTAAGTGAAAATTGGTGATTTTTGTAATGGATAAATTTTATGTAAATAAATTTATGGGAAGTCTTTTATCTTAACAAGAAGCTGTTGAGCTCTTGTTTTGGGCAGGCATAACTAGTTTGTTTGTATGGAATTTATTTGATATACAGGATATTCTGATGCTGTTTCTTCTTGCTTTGCCAGGGTCTGCACGTAATTTGCCTGTAACATTGTAAAATTCTTTATATGAAAAATGTAAGCAAACTTACAATTTTGCTAGTGCATGATACTTTTACTTCATAGTTAGCTGAAATAACTAGCTTCTGTCTAGTTTCTACAGATAAATATATTTGATCGGCCTTCCAGTACCTAAAGGGGGCCTACAGGAGAGCTGGGGAGGGACTTTTTACATGGGCATGTAGCGATAGGACGAGGGGGAATGGCTTTAAACTGGAAGAAGGCAGGTTCAGATTGAACATTAGGAAGAAGTTTTTCACTTTGAGGGTGGTGAGGCACTGGCACAGGTTGCCCAGAGAAGTTGCTGAGGCCCCATCCCTGGAGGTGTTCAAGGCCAGGCTGGACGTGGCCTTGGGCAACCTGGTCTAGTGGGAGGTGTCCCTGCCTATGGCAGGGGGGTTGGAACTCAATGATCTTCAAGGTCCTTTCCAACCTAAACCTTTCTATGATTCTATGATGATTATTGCGATTATTGCCCTTACTTGCAGTTGTGATAGGAAGTTACGAGAGCTTAGAATACTAACCATTCAGTTACATCACCACTGTTGATTAAAATATTCCAGCCTCACCTACCATAGGTAGGTAGATACGCATATACTTTGTCTCTCTTCATTTAGTCAAACCTCAAGATAGACCTTCTGTAAAAGTAGACACACATTTTCCTTTATTGTATAGGATGCTGTTAAGTTCTTGACTTCCAGCTAAAAATCTTTTGTCTGTTTTGCAAGCT
The DNA here is from genome assembly GCF_965231255.1 of Vanellus vanellus. NCBI lineage: Eukaryota > Metazoa > Chordata > Aves > Charadriiformes > Charadriidae > Vanellus > Vanellus vanellus. The sequence continues at coordinate 207,292,820 of NC_138905.1, read as the reverse complement.
GCAGAAAAATAAGATGCAAATTCATGTAAGCAATTACTTCATCAAACTGATGAGTCCAAAAAGAAAATTTTATTAAACAACAATAGACAGACTACAGTGCAGTAGCAACTGGTGCTGTCACATTGTGCATCACAAAACAATCTTTTCATTTGTATTTCATTAGGACTGGTAGCTTTTCATTTAGGTTAGTATATCACTTGCATACTGTTTGAAGCAATATTTCTGCTAAAGAAAAAACATTTATTTGTCACAGCTATTAGGCTGTTTAGTTCATGCTCCTGCTCAGTGTTTTAGATCAGCTGAGAATTTACGAGCTGTTAGCACGCTAGTGGATCCTATGGAGCCCATATGAGGTTTTTGGTGGACATAGCAAGGCTGAACTGCAGAATCAGATTATAATGTTGTGTTGTTTCCTATGGGTATCTTTTTGTGTAGTACATCTAAGGTATACTTATAATGGTTAGGTGAAGGAAAAAATTCAAAAGGTGATGCATGGTTGAAGTGGAGATAAAAAGTAGGAATACTGGCAGTAGGGAGGCAGTAGATATAGCTATACTGTTCTTCCTAAGTCTTAATCTGCTGTTCTTGATAAGGTGTTCAATTTTAAAACATAGCAACTGCTGGGCCCTGCCAGCTTTGCTCTTGTAAGAGAGCTTGTTAGCAACGTCTCTTTAAACTGCCCATATTGATTCAAACCAAGTCCCTGTCCAGATCAGTATTTTGTTGCCAGTAGTGGTCATGAGCAAATTTCTTGTAAAGACTAAGAACAAGGCAAGCATATGTGATATTTTCGCTGAAAACTCTCCCAGCTCCCCACTGTCCTCCAAGACTTGTGCTGTCTCCCATTGAAGCCATAGAAACTTTTAGCGTCTGCTGCATCCTTTGGCTAGGAGTCTCACTGGTTGTCTATCCACTGCATGAAGAAACGCCTTTGTTCTGTTTTAATCTTGGCTCCCATCAGCTTCATTCAGTGGTGCCCAGTTCTTATTTTGGAAGTGACAATGAACAGTTGCTGCATATTTGTTCCTCTCAAGATTGATATCTTTTCCTCTGGAAAGTCGCTTTTGAAACTGGAAGAGTCCTAACCTGCTGGGTCTTACTGGGATAGAAGCTTTTTTCAGTGATCCTTGCAGGCTTTCTGTACGCCTTTTCCAATTTTTGTTATTTTTCAGATGAAAGGTTAAGAATGTTTTACAACATGCACCATTTTGAACCTTTCATCTAAAAAAAAAAAATTCAATTTTTTTCCTTCAGCTGTGTGTTCTTTTACTCTATATACTTTTTTTTTCCCATTTCTTTGTGGTTAGCAGTTGACTAAGAGTAAATTTGTGTCATTGGGAAACTTTGTGATGCTGCTGCTCTTTTTCTGGAAGTTGACCAGAGGCCTACCTTTGTCTGGTACAAAAGCTGCCGATTCCTCCCTCCGGTTTCGGGTGGTGTTGTATTTGTTGGTTGGGTCCTTTTTTTTTGTTTGTTTATTTGTTTTTTAAATTTCTTACTGGTAACTGTTCATGTCATATCAGGACCTATACTCATCCTGCAGCTGTGGGTTTTGGGGTTGTTTTTTTTTTTTTCTTTTTTTGAACGCTTGCTGTTCCTAATCAGATCTTCTAGTCATTAGTTTCTGGAACTCAATGCCTGCTATGATTGAAGTTGAGTCTTCTGTATGAACTTTAGGATGCAAATACTTCTGTTGGTGTGTTCTCCTTGAAAGGGAAAGGTTGTCTGCACTGGCTTCTGGCTTATATCTGGGAGCTGCTCCAACAAAACGGAAGTGTGCTGGTGATAAAATGATGTTGTGTATGTTATTAAAAAAAAAAAAAAAACCAACCAAAAAACCACAAAACAAGTTATATTAATTTCTAGGATAAAATATCTTCTGAGTGATACTACACATGAATGTAGGTTTTTCATTGAATGGATATATCATTAGAGAATTAAGCAAAGGCAGGGAATTTGGAAGACAGATTATGTTTCTTCATATACTCAGTTCCAGCAATGCTGAAAGAATATTGGTGTTAACCTTGTTTTGGAGCTGTCATTTCATATTCTACTTTTAAATTTAGTTACAAAATAGCTTCTGTCAATACCATGCCTTACTGCCTAGTATCCCAGTACCATGTGCTTACACCATATTTTTCTGTCATGCACTATGTCTACGGATCACAACAGTTCATTAATCAAGAGAAAAGTATTTGCCTCTCCAAATTTGTGAGTTTGATTGTCAGCCAGCTGTAACTGATTTTGTGATATTGAATATGTTGTTTCAAATGTGGCAATCAGTAAATAATTGGATAATTACAGACAATTTTCTGAGTCAAAAAAACCCATGAGTGGTTCTGATGGAAGCTTTCTTCTCCCAGCAGTGAAGGTTGATTAATTCTGCATAGGAGCTTCAAGATCGTTAAGATCTTAAGTTGACTGGAAGATTCGAAGAGCCATGAATTTACCAGGTGATCTAGACATGCTTGGGTTTTGGTGTTTTTTTTTTGTTTGTTTGTTTGTTTTGTTTTTTGTTTGTTTGTGAACTTTGGGAAAAACAAAACATAAACACAGCCATTCGTGTCCTCATTATTATCTAGCCAACCTAGTATTTAGTGAAGGTCAGTCATCCATCCAACCTTCTGCTGAAAGCATGAAAGTTGTTAATGATAAATTAGGTCAGAAGTGACTGTTTAGCCAAGTCTGGAAAACCTCCAACAATGGAGATCCCACAACCTCCCTTCCTCCTCTTAATATGTATGCTCCTTCAGAAAATGGTTCTCTGCAGCAGAGCAAAACATCTAATGTAGCTCCTGATGGACAACTTACACCTAATGACTTTTTAAATAGGCTGTAGTTTCTCTACTGGCCAAGAAAATGAAATGTCATGCTTTAGGTAGGATTTTCTTAGCATTAAGAAAAAGAGCAATTAAGAAGCTTGCTCAGTCTGTTTCGTATACATAAGGTAGTCATGTGCGGTGACATACCATCTCCCATCTTATATCAAATAAGTTGTCCAAATGACTGTGCTGTGCTCTACAGTCTTCACAGAATCACAGAATCACAGAATTATCAGAGTTGGAAGGGACCTCTAGAGATCATCTAGTCCAACTCTCCTGCTAAAGCAGGATTGCCTAGAGCACATTACTCAGGACTGCGTGTCTTGTATGTGTATGTGTATGTGCGTGTATCTTGTATGTGTTCAGTACGTGTCTTGTATGTGTTCAGTAATTTGTACAGGGACTTGCCTTTCTGGAATATCTGGTTGATGTATACCAGTTTTTTAGGTTATCGCTTACTGTTGCGATCATATTTATGTAATTCCTTTTAACTTGCTTGAAGCTCTGACAAGTTACAGGATGTGTAATATAATCGCATTTCAGCTAGCACATGACATGGCTTCTTAAATGATCTATATGCTGTGTGTTAAGTCATAATAGTAGGGAATCCTATTCAAAATAGAAGAAATTGCTGCTTGTCTATGAAATCATCCTCCACATTTGTACTCTTGGCGTTCTGCAATTATAGCTCTGTGAACTAGATAGAACAGAGAAAAAACATATTTCCATTGGGAAAGTATGTCTTTTATTTTTAATGTAGTTTGATTCTGAAAAAGAAGTCTTACACACTAACTTCACAGCTGATTCCAGTAGTGGGCTTGTGCTGCAAAGTAGCAGATATGGTAATTTCATCAGCAGTGGTACCTGGTCTATTTTGGGTCCTACTCCCTGGTTCTTATTGCTCCAGTTACTCTTTTAATTTTTTTTCTTCAAGTCAGTTGTTGGAGAACCTGTCATGGTACCTGGGATGGGAATAAGGAAACTCATGGGAAGACAGAAGAGCATAATGAGGTTAAAGATGTTCTTAGGATAGGTTGGGTTTGCGAAGTGAAAGCAAGTTTTGTTTGTAGACTTTGGGGGCAGCCTCTCTGAGTTTCATAGCTGTTGCTGTGCTAGCATAGTTACTTGTGTAGTTATGTCATGAACCGTATAGCAATTTTTTTCTGCAGTGTGGTTTGTTTTTTTTTTTGTTTTGTTTTTTTCCAACTGATCTAGTTCATGGTGTGACTGCTTAGAGGAGGAAGTTGAGATAGATACTGCCTGACAGTAAGTTAAACCTTAAATCAGTGATGCCTCTAGAGAGATATGCATGTAGAGTCATTCCATCTGACATAGGAATCCTGTTTGACTTTTTAGCCAAAACAAGCCACTACTCTGTAAAGTATTGCTGATGGATTTTAGTATTGTTAATCTAATATTCGGTATAATCATAAATTAAGTATTTTCTGTTCTTAGAGCTTTTAAAATCTTTTGTACAGCGTTGGTGAGTTTTATCAGAACTGTAGTAAATGATGCAATCAATTTGGGGGGCGAGATTACTTATTTATTTATCTTGCCACGTTTATAGTGATATTTTCCTAGAAGACCAAATGCCATTTTGGAGCCAGTAAAACAGTCTTGTTTTACTCTTTGGGAGGTACTGAATGGGTTTGGGACTTTAGAGGAGGGGTTTGTTGGTTGTGGTTTTTTTTTGGTGGTTTTTTTTTTTTTTTAGTTTGCTTATTTTTTAGAATTCCTGTCAATACTATCCTCTGCAATGCACAATCATATTGTTACCATTTCCTGTGGACAAATAGGTGCTTTGTCCTGGGCGGCTTCAGACAGGGTTTGATTCATTTGTAGTATCTGCAATAAATATAATTTAGGTTTAACTGGAGTCTGTTCCTAATCTTTCTTACCCAGTGACTTACTCAAATAATATTTTGATCAACCTTATAATGGCTGAGTTGAATATGGAAAAATAAGTTTACAGGACAGATGATGTAAATATTTTTTAAAAGATTTATTAAAATGTTACTTTTTAATTCTTGACTCAAGCTTCTAAGCAGTATTCTTTTGTTCCTAGTTGCAAACAATTTCATTGTGAAAATTAAGCAGTCATTCCAAGAGTAAGCCAGTAATAAGGCATAACATTTATTCTTGTCTTCCTTGAATCCAAATTCTATTATGAACCTCCAGAAAAGTGGTCCTTTTGGTTTTTCAGTTAATTTCTACCTACATCCTAGCAGCTATGGCAGTGCTCAACAAAACTAGCTGTTCTTAATCTAAAATTCAGAGACCTGACTGACTGCAATCCTCAAGAAAATTAGCTTAAAAAGTCTACAAAATTTCACTCTTAAAAATGCATTTTGAGATATTTGGTGAAAGAAAACAAAAAAAACCACCTTGTGTTTGAGCTCCTGTAGATAGGTGATCAGAATCTTCTGTTGTGGAACTTACATTCCCATACTGTTTGTAGAAATGCAGATTTCATTGAATGGAGTAATCTGAAACATGGTGTAAGATGGTCCATTTCATTGTCTTTAACAGAAGATGTCTTCTGCTAGGAATATGTGGTACATCAATGGGGGACAGAGGAAGTGGTACAGATAAGTTGGTGTAACAAACTATTGGTTTGGAGTGGCTTTTTTGGGGGGGAGGGGTGGTTATTGGGGTTTTTGTTTTTGTTTTTTTTTTTTAGTAAATAAACCCATGCATTAATATGTAGCTTAATGTGAACATAAAACAATGGGGAAAAGCAGTTCTTAATGAGCCATATGGAGGAAAAAAAATAAAAATCATTGGTGTTTGTCTGGGTTGTAAACTGAAATTGAAGATTTATTGCAGACATCGGTGTAGAGTTACCACCTTCCTGTAGCACAGAAACTGAACTAGGGTGACACAATGGTTCTTCCAATCCCACCAACACATATTTTAATTAATTTGGACTGGCAATTAAAACGATAGAGAAGAAACATATGTTAATGCTGGATAAGTATAATACTTGGCTGTGGTCCGGTATGCGTTCTGTAGCAGATATCAGAGCTCTGAGTTTGCTTTTAAAAAGTTGTAACGATATGTGTAAACGTGGCTTTGCTGCAGTTACAAATTTGATGTGCGAACTAAATTCAGCTTAAGTCATCAAGGTGTGTGTGTGGTGGTTTTGTGGTTGGATTTTTTTTTTTTTTTAGTTTGGAGTTTTGTTTTGGGTGTTGGTTTTAATTTTTTTTTTTAATAAAAAAAAAACTTGGGCATTGAATTGAGGTGTTATCCAGTATGATGTATTATGCTGTTGTGGATAATATGCTAACAAACCTGTTTTGAAACAAAATTTTGTTGCCTTTGTATAGAATCTTTTTTTTTACCTTGTGATTCATCAGACCCAAAAACCTCTAGCTAAACTAGAAGATCTGAAATACTGTGGGTTTTGGGAAGAGTGTGGGGAGGAAGACAGCTTGAATTTTTGTCACTGCATATAAGCATTTAATTTTTTAAGCCTATAAGCACTCAATAGAGTTTCTGCCGGTTCAGGCCTTTAACAGAGTTTAAAATCTGCACAAAATCAGCATTTTAGTGTAGGCAGTTTTAATGAGGGATCAGAATATTTAGTTTTTTAAGAATGTAGATTTTGTACATCTGGTATTCAAAAGTTACTACAAGAAAAACATACTGAGCTTGAGTAATGACTGCCCTACACGTGATTTTTAATATTCCCATGACACCATTCTCAGTAATAATTTGATCAAAGTATGCTAAAAATAAAATGGAGAAATAAAACACTTCTGTAAAAGCTGAGTGGTTTAGATCTAAAGTGGGGTATTAATATTCTGAGTTGTTCTGTTTTGAAGTGGGATACTTAATAGTGAAACTAGTATACTTATGCAGCAAAACTTCTAAGTAGTAGGTCTGTTGCGACTCTGACTGTTACTAGTCCAGGTAAAATCAGAATATTTACTTGTCTGTCCTCAAAAGTTTTGTAAGTGCATCTGTGCAAGCAAAAATCTCAGATGTTCTGATACTCTGCACTTTTTATGATTCATTCTACTGATGTAAGCTTTATTAAGAAAAGGGTAATCACGTTATTTTGTTCATAACTGTATCCACACCGGAGTTTTGGGGTTTTGAGGGTTCGTGTTTTGTTGTTGTTTTGGGATTTGTTTTGTTTTGTTTTTTGTTGTTTTGTTTGTTTTTTGAACAGCTTGCAATCAAGTTCTTAAAGAACAGCTACCAGCAAAATTATAGAGCAAGGTACAAATTCATACAGCAGGTAGTGTGAGGGAGGGCTTGTAGGGAGACTGAAATAGAAAGGAACTGAAAAATAATGCAGAATTGGCATTTCTTCATTTTTCCCTTGGTTGAAGCAAAGTTGTCCCACAAAAGCAATAAAACAGGTAATGATTTAGCTTAGTTTTAAGTAGTAAAGACATTTTGAAATGATAATTGCATGCCTATACAATACGGTGTATTATGCTTTTTGGTGACCCAGCCAGCACACTACCGCTTTATTTCCTGTAGTTGTTAGGCTTGATATAGAAGCCTAAGAGGAGGGATAGGCTTGTTTTGTGCTGTGTTTTTTGGGGGTGTTTTTTTTTTGTTTTGTTTTGGGGTTTTTTGTTTGTTTTTTGTTTTTTTTTTGCTTAGGAAATACAGGTGGTTGTTTTGTTTGCCACAGGCAAAGCAGGATGATGAAGAATACTGAATGTCTGACCAACAGAAGTGGATGTGGGGAAACAAGAAACATGTAGGTGCATGTCTGCTAGTAAAGGAATTTGTCGTGGTTTATTCTTGGAGGAACTGATACTAACGAAGAATTCAAGCCTGTACAATTGTCTGTCTTCAGATACTCTACTAGACATTTAAAAGTATGAATAAACTGTAGTATCTTACAAACTTTAGATAAAGTTCAGTGCACTTTTTTTTTTAAAATCTATTCTTCTCTGTTCCTTATGTAAATAGTTACTGTTGTTATGGTTCATCTCAAACACCAGAATGAAAAATGAAGCTGTTCCTTGCTACACACAGCTTCTTTTTGATTTATGACTTGTTCTTCCAGTTGACCAGCTTGGTTTAACTGCTGTGCTGTGTAAAACTAAAGTAAACTTTGAATGCTTTAATTAACTTTCCTACTATATGATGATAGAGCAAATAGTTTTGGTGTATGTGTTCATTACAGAAAGATGTATTCAGCTTGTCTGTGAACCTTTTATTTGCCCATATCGGCTACATAAATCAAAAGGTAGATGATTTTATTTTAATCAGAAGTCAGAGCTATAACACACAAGCACATTTTAAGAAATAAATGCCATTAAAATTCCCAGTGTTCAATATAGAATTTCAATGACTGACACATCCTTGGAATGAAAAGGTATAGCACTATTAGATATTTTGTGTAAATCTGCTCAAGAACTTGGTATAGCATGAAATTTCTGTTTTTTCAAAGTAGAAATTATCAGGTGTGCCTGAGATCTAAAGGTTGTAGTTCTAATTCTGGCAAGTTTTATATTTGAAGTTATTTAATGTGTTTTTAACAGTCTTTACAGAGTGACTTTATGCAGCTTAACCTGTTTGACAAAAGTCATAAAGAGGGAAGAAATATAGTTCATGAATTATGTGGTTTTTTTTATACTCTAGGCTGTGATCTCTATTTTCATTCTAGTAGCACAAGATATGCTGTTGGTGGTAATGTCACCCAGTAACAACAGGAGAGAGACAGTAAAAATTAATGACTTTAATTTCCTTTTTTAGTACTGTTCTATATCAAGATACAAGCTTTTTCATTGTACAGTTAATTGAAGCCAATTTACAGGTTTTTAGAGACTGAATAAGTCCTTCTTTAGTGAATGATTTGGTATTAATAGTAGTAAGATTGATTACCAGAAGTCTAGTATTTTAACTCTTTATTCAATCTATTTCTGTTTGATGAATCCATTTTTATTCCAAGGTTATGTTTTGCTTCATTCTGAGAAATATATTGGGAACTGTGTAATGCAATCAGGCTTCTCTTTAAAGATAAGAGGAAGGATCAAATGGAGAATTTCTTTAATCAATGCTTATAGTGTGCTGTTCAGAGGTAACCAGTGGATTTCTATTGATTGTGGAAATTCAAGCACTTCTTATAAGTAAAACCTGTGTGCTTAACATCATTATTTTTGATTTGGCTTTGAGCTCTCTAATTAAGTCCATAAGTAGTTATTTGCTGGGTGAATATGTCAGTGGTGTAGAAGAAACTGTCAGTTAAGATTGCAAATCTCAAAGTTCTAGGTTTGATTCTAAAAATAATTACATAGTACACAATTACATTGTTTGTGCGTGTGAGTGGTCTTAAATCTGTTAAGCTGATTAAATAGAGTTCATACTAAATAACTTAATTTTCTGTGGTGTTGCAAGCCTTAGAACTCTTGCACTGATTGCTTTTGCATATCAAAACCACACAGCTTGGGAGTTCAACCTGTTGTTGTTTTTTACTAGTTCATCAGATTTTAGGCTGCATGAACAAGTCCAACCTGGCTAAAAAATTCAAGTGGTACCCTTTCAGACAAATGCACTTTCCAGCAACAGCAAGAAAATTTGGAAACAGTAGAGATGGCTGTCACATAGTTTGACATTCTTGATAAAGACCAGATAATGTAATCCATGAATTTCACTGTTGACAGTACCTACATTTACTCTTACCAAATACTGTTCTACTTAAATGTTTACTTTCAGTGAAGTCACGCAAAGACCATGCAGGAGAAACTGAAGATTGTTTCTGCATGAGATGGGGATAGGATTCTGAAACTAATTTCTCTTTTGAGAGATCAGGCAGAATATTGGATTTGTTTTATTCAAGAAATTTTCCGTTATTATTAGTAATGGAAAATAAATGGAAATAATGTTTAACATTAACTCCTCTCTCTTGAAGTATGTATAAACTTACTATTGCTTTTAGTGCTCAAATACTTTAGAGTATTTTAATTGTTTTTTTTTAAAAAAACTTGAATACTCCAATGGAAGTGAGATTTAATATTTTAATGTCTCTTCTTGAATACAGTCAGAGAACATGTGGCACATAAAATTGGGTCCCTGCAGTCTGTAAAGGCTTGCGTATTGACTTTACTTTTCAAAGTCAATGCAATCTATCCAAACACATTGTAAAGCCAATTTTAATTGGCATAAAAGAATTGGCTTGAAACTTCCCACCTTCTTCAGAAGTTAATTAGACAGTCATGTTTTATTAATTAATAACATTTTAAACCAAAAATGAGTTAGTTCACAGCTGTTTGTGGTAGAGAGAGGCAGTGGATTAAATTTGAGGCCTAGTTTTCTTGACAGGGATTTCATAACATTTCCTACACAGTACTGTACTTGTCTCAGGATTCGGATAAATATGTGTCTAGATTTTTGCGGCTTCAGTAATTGCCTGTTTGTTTGCTGAAGCTCTGGTTTGTAACTTCCTTTAGCAAGACCTTTCAAATTTGAGAGGTGGGTTACGCAGTGGATTGTAAGAATAAAAGCTGCACTTGTATCTTTTTACCCAGGCTTAGCGATCAGTAAACGTAATTGAAGATCAGCGCCTTATGACACTTTGGCAATGGTTATAGCTATTTGAAAGATAATACACTAAAACCATGTATCAGCTATTTGAAAAGAAGACAGACGCGTGCTGATTCTTGAAAGTGAAGCTGGGGCTGATGTTTAAAAAGAAATTTAGTTCTCTTGTGGTTGTGCCAGTCTGATAGGCACATAATGTTTCTTTCTTCTCAAGGGAAGCAGAGGAAAACAATCATATGAAAACATGTTTTAACAGTGTCTTGCTCAGCACAGTGGTGTTTATCCATGTTTCAAAGCCTTCTGGGAAGTAAGGGCTTGGGCATTATCTATGAGGCCGAATGGTGAGAAATTTTGAATAATGGTGTGGAGAAATACATGCTACATACTGAAATTATTGTAAAACTTATTACTGCCTGAGGGTATACTTCACAACAAAAGCATTAATTAAAAGCAGAATTATCCTGGCAAGACGTGGAGAACAAGATCTGTTCTTGTAACAGAAGCATAATTGCAGTCTTGTCAAAATATCATTAGACCCGGTGGCAATTGAAAGAACATCTTTCCAACATGGCTTGGTTTCTTGGAGTCCATTTTTTATGCTTTAAGTAATTTAGCAGTTTCCTATCTACCACTTTTTTCTTCTAATTTTTGCAGTGACGTTGAATAAATGGTGTGTTTGTGAAGATCATAAAGAAGTGAAACAAGTGGGACCAGGGACCAGATGCCCTTCAGCATGTTATTAAAGGGAGCAATGCATTGTTTTTGCAGAGCTGTTTTATCTTCCTACAGTATAAACCTGATGGCTGCTTGGTATGGGAAATTAGAAGGAGGCGTGTTATGGAGGAAAGACATGATGGTTGTTAATTTAACCCTCCTTTGTTTTAGAAGGTTGTTTTCAACTTGAGTTAATGAAGCATGAGATACGGAAGACTATCTGAAACAGATTTTTATCAGCGGTGTGCTGGGTGCAACATGCTTGGCAATGTCATTCATGACTGTTGTATTCAAGAAATGTTGCATGTACTTGAATTCATCCTTTTGAAGGCTGTCTTTACAGCGACGCATTGCCATTTAAAAGGGGAAGACTGTTCAGCGCTAACTTGTTGAGATTCTAGCAACAAAAAGAGTGTGTTCAAATACAATCTTCATTATTTTAACTATAAAAATTTGAGACATAAACTCCTTAAACTAGCAGTCTGTACAGAAAAATATATGTGACTCTGTACATAGATGTCTTTAGTCTTTAGCTTGACTTTTAGCTCCTATTTTTGGTAACTGTTGGGTGTATGTATAGGCATTTAGACCAGCTGATCACAATTGACTTTCAGCTTCTTAAAGAAGTCAAGAGCCCTTATCAGAGTTGCTTTGTGGTATTATGAAGACTTCAGTTCTGCTAGTCGCTTACATCTGGCAATGGTTTCAGAAGGCATAGTTTAATTATTTTGTTCTTCTTTATTTGTTATTGTTTCTTAAAGCTGCTCAAGAGCTTTTGAGATTTAATAGTGTTGTTCTCTAAGGTGTTTCTTTTCATCAATTTTGGGGGAGGCAGGAGAAATATTAAAAAAAAACAAAATTGCTTGATTGAACTTCAGCTCTCTGAAGCCAGCTATAGAAGAGATTGAGCCGGTTTGCTGTTTTAAATAAGTAGTAATTGAATCACTTCAATTCCTAAAATTCAGCAGTTACTGTGATAGTTGGTATGCAAATGTTGAAAAACTTAAGTTCCATTTCACTGTTGGAGTACTTCATGAAACTTGTTTACTGTGCAAAACTTCATATATTCTGATATCTTATTTTTTTCCTCAATGTGCTTTTTTTTCCGAAAGCATTTTTCATCAATATGAATAAAAAGTAGTCTGCAGGACTTGGCAATCCAGTCTGCCTGCAGCATTCAAGGTAATATTTGTTTAAATTAGTTCTTAATTGACAACTTCTCAGACTTTAAACTAATTAGAAGTGGATTTCTTTCTTCCCAAAACCTTACTCTTGGGAAGTGACTTGAAACAAATACTTTATAAGGTGGCGTAGTCAAAAATCTAGTGTGATGTGAGAGCTGCTGCTCCATGCATCACATGGTGCGTATTGGTGACATGAATCTGTTTCCAGGCATTTTCTTCCTTAGTCCCTTCTGTCTTGGATGTCTGAAATAGGAACCTAAAGAACCTGCTGGCTCCCATGTTCTTTAAAATGCCTGGACTTTCTGATGACTCAGTTTGCATATGGTTATGTGAATTTTAGTGATAGTCAATATAGTAGCTGCCCAAATATATACTCGGTGTGTGTATATCGGTGTGTGTATTTTGAAGTTTTCTTGTTACAGAACTGCTAAGAATATGAAAATGTATAAAAGCTTTCATGGTTTAGAAATTGTAGCCTGTAGGAAAAGATTAGTCTTGACAATGCAGCATTGTCTATTGAGTCAATTAAGCATGTAGGTTTAGCTAGCTTGGGAGCAAGTTCCAGCATGTGACATTATAAATAGCACTCTCACATAACAAACGTAGGCTTAGTAAGTGGGCCATAATTTCCCCTGCCACTTTGCCAGGTTGTTTTGAGTAAACTGTACTGATGCAGAATTTGAGTCTTTCTGATGACTGTCTTGGGGTACTACTACTACATGCTCAAAGGAGTGTTGGATCAAAATAAGGCTAAGTTGGTGAAAGTGGTGTCTCGCCTCTTGGTTTCCTGGGCATGTGCTCTTTTTTCCTGTTTACCTGTATATAGAAATGGAACCTTTTGGCCCCAATGACTCAAAAACCCTTAACAGTAGTGCTGAATCTCCAACCTGTCCCACTTCTCATTAGCTTGAATACATTCTGAACGCCTAATCCTTTGATCTAGTGAAAATAACATTTAGAAGAAATAAATATTTGTATATGTTGTCGTAGCCTTCAGGCTAAAGTCAGCATTCTCTGAGGTAGCAGTTTTCAAAAGGCAATCGGTGACTAACTGGTTGCCCTTTAGATGTGAGTTGATGATATTAAAATTGTGGCAAACTAAAGGATTCTTTCTCTGCAGCAAGCAGCAAACGGGGGAAAAACCTTGTCTTTGTAGTAGCTTGTGCCTTTTATGTGCCTTCATTGCTGGCCAGCAGATTTTGTTTTGTCTTCTGGGTTTGGACAACCACCTTTTTTTTCCTCCTTTCACCCCTTCTCCCAATCCTGTTGTATTTGGTGGAGAATTATTAGGACTGGATCTCCTTCAGCATGAACTCCAGGTCAGATTTCTCTTTGCATTTATGAAAATAGAAAGGCAACAGAAATTCCAGTAGCTTTCAGCTCCTAATTTCAGGTAGTATTTGTAATATTCCTAAATGTATTTCCCAGTTGGAAAGATGAAACTATGCAGTCTCTTGTAAAATAATATCTTGCAGTGTTAAGTGCTGCCAGCTTTGCCTTGTCTCCTCCCTTATACCACTAGAAGTCTCAGCAACTTTTGGTGGAGTGTAACAAATATGATCCCTGTTAAAAAATACATGTTTTGTTTGTAACAAGACTTTTATGCTTTTAGCCTTGATTTAAAGTATAGCTCTCATCAGCCTTTCCAATAGTTGCACAACAAACACACAAGAATAGTATGGTCAACCAGGATAGTTTACTTTAAAAACAATTACATTGTATTTTTTGCTACTTTAGGGAAATCATGTTCCAAGTTCTGAAATTGAGTGCATTTCAGAAGGAGGAAATTCACCTTTTAGATAATCTAAGTCATTGGTTTCCAATGTGGAGTGCGTGCATCCTGTACAATGTGTAAGACATTGGAGCGGGGGAAGAAAATGTTTTTTTGTGCTGTTAAGTACAATTTAAAAAATAAAATAAAATAGAGCTTCATCTTTAGCTCATCCTTTTCTACTTTTGATTTTTGTGTATGTTTTATAATGTACATAATATGTTACGTAGTACATGTATATAACTTTTAAATAGACATACATTGGGGGTACACAGTCAAAAATGTTTTACTGATAGGGTTTGTGGTCAAAAAGCTTGGAGACCGCTGATCTAAGCTATCTCACAACAATGATTTGGGCATGTGTAGTTTTGTTGGGTTCTTTGTCCTGCTTCCCATTACTATTGGAAAACCTCTCTATATTTAAAACATTGGGAACAAAGCATTTTGCGATTTTGTTTTTAGTTGATCAGGTTTACCTGCAGGGGTGTATGTGAAGTTGCCTGGTGTGAACAATTAAATTGTGGTAAGATTGCTTTGATTCTGTTGTTCTAGGAGCTGCATTTTTGTATGATGTTAGAATGGAAATTTCTAAAAAATACTGGCCACTTTTAAACACAATGTCAGGTGTACTGGTGTTCATAGGCTGAATACAAAAAAAACAAAGCATGTCATAGTTCAAGCTGAAAACCGAACTTTGGATGTCAGGTGTGATATTTGATGGGTTGAGTCATCTGCAGAAACAAATTGTGAAACTAGCTGAATTTAGTCTGCATCCTTGTTTTTGTCCTTATTCTTCTTGCATGTTCTGTAAGATTAATTCATGTAATTTTTTGTTAATTTAGAAATTATGAGCTTATTGACCTGTTGGTTACATTATAAGTCATAAAACTAAAAGAAACTGAGGTACCTAATGAAATGTTTAAGCTTTTTGCCATACACGAAACTCTTTTCAATTCAAATTTTGAGAAAGGTGTTCAGGCTGGTTTTAGTAATTTTCCTGTAATTTTAACTTGCTCAATATAAGGCAGTAGCTCTGGACATCTTTCTTCTGTGCAGTTTCAGGATTGATGTACGGCACTTGGTACTACATCCCCTTCATGGATTCTTGTATTGCTTGAGTCTTGTATCAGGGAATTACTCAGCATTTTCTTAAAAATGTCTTTTTGAAGGGGGTTGCTTTTCAAAGCTGTCTTGGGAGTTCCTTCTGCATTACATACAGCAGAAAGAAGGGGCTGGTTACAGTGTGTCTGTTCCTTGGCCCAGTTGTGTCATCAGTAAAGAATTACAGCAATCTGAACCTTTAACATAAAAACTTACAAAACCATAGTCCTAAACTTTAGCCTTCTCCTGTGTCCCAGGTTTGGGTGGGGTCTTGGTCTCGCTGCTTGTGGAGTGGGTTTTGTTTATTTATTAGTGTCTTCTGTTGGGTTTGATGCTCTCGGCTATTTTAAGTATTTCTTGTTTTGTTTTTTTTTTCCTGCCTCTTTGCTGTGGTGCCCATAAGACTACAGGAGCTCCGGCAAGGTGATGTTGCTCCAACTTTTCTAGATAGTGAATTTAATAGCTTCAATAGGAGTGGGTTAATGTAGTCATGAAGTAAGTACCTCTCAGAAAATCTGATTACATCAGCGGAGCCACTAGTGTGGATTCAGTAGGTGAAGGCAAAAGGAAGGGTTTTTTTGCCTTGTATGACCTGAATAACAAAGGCAGGGCCAGAAGTGCCTTAATCTTGGCACAGCATATACCATGGGAGACTTTTTGCCTGTATAGCAACATCAGCCAGAAGGATAAGAATTTTTGTCCTGTACCAAGGTGGTCAAAGATGTCCCTGCTAGCAAAATGGCATGTGTTACTGACTCAATTCTTTCTCCTCTTGGGTTTTATTGTCATGGCAAGTTTGAAAGATAAGTGATCTGGTGGCATTGTAAATGTTTCAGGTAATTTGGTGACCATGTCTTCTGCTGACCAGCACACTGTGCACACCGGCATTTGTACGGGGACTGAGGAGGGCTTGGGTTTGGTAGATGTTAGGTGTGCTGGCCTTTGCAGCCACCCCCAAAGAGGCTTGAGAAGTTTGGTAAGGTTTTCATGCAGAAAGGCTGTCTCTTATTACAACAGGTTTTTTTTGTTTTTGTTTTGTTTTGTGTTTTTTTTTTTTTAAAAAAAGGCAAGTGTTGGTCATAAAAGCTCTACTGCAGAAGAGGAAAAGAAGAATTTGTTACTGTGGTTAGTGCTTTTTTTTAAAAGTTTCTCCAATAAATATTAATGGTGATCAATTGCAGCTCTTTCCTATATATAACTCTTGCTTTTTGGTACAGTATGACTGTTGCGTGGATTTCTCACTGCTCTCCTGATGCTTCTGCATTTGAATCTGAACTTGTAGACCCCTTGAGGGGTCTGTACTTTTTGCTATATATTATTACAGGTGAATAGATCAAAGTAACTGGATCAAAATCCCACTTACACTTCTATGCTTTTATATGAAGTAGATATTCCTTCTTCTTTAATGATGTATTTTATTGTTTTCAGCTTTTTTCCTTAGGATTCTGGCATTGTCAGTCATTTATTGCTGTCTCCCAGTACAGACAGTTTGTTTTCCTAGATGTTTTGTGAACAAAGGTGACTGGGCAGGAAGAGGAAGACTGTTGATTCCTCCTAGGAAGAAAAAGTCTCTCTGTTACTGGATATTGTTAAATCTTGAGAGTACTTCAACAGACTGAAATACCTAGTTAGTGGGGCTGTACAACTTGACTACTTCTGGAAGTACTTTTGACTCCTGGTAACATAATGAACTCAAAACAGCTGCAGAGGTGGGTTCAGCATCAAACACACTGATAGCTGGGTTTTAATTGGCTTCACCTGTCCAAACATATGGGTGATGGCACTGGAGGCAGAACTTGACACCTTCACTTACATAGAGAGGAAAGAGCCTGGCTTGACTTTCAGGGTGGTAAGAAAGCTTTTTGAGCAAGGCTGAGAATTAAAGTTTTATTTGTAAAGAGAAATTTTGTGCCCTTAAAATAGGATGCCTCAAAAAACTCATTCTTTAATACATTAAATTTATGCTCCTTTCCTCTACTTGGAGCAACGTTGAATCTGATTCCTAAAAGCAGCTGCTTCAAAGTGGCTAGAGCTTCCAGTGTACACACTACACGTCAATTTTTTTAAGTTTAAGAAAAACCTAAATAGTCGTGGCTGTCTGTGGATTGTTGGGTTTGAATTTATAGAAAATGGGGAGTGTATTTAATCAACCATCTGAAATGTAATGATTCTTTTGCTGGATATTCCAAGATATCTTCATGACCTAACCTGAGGACCTAGAAGTAATCGGGGTCTGATGCCTATAAATAAGCTTTTATATATTCTGTAAGATTTTAAATATGTCTCTGCTGCAATACTGCTCAGGAGCTGGAAGGTGCTACGAATCTGAATCCTGATTAGTTGGCTCCATTTCAGTCTTCATTAAGAGGGTGTGACCTGTGGGTTCCAGTTGATTAAATCCAGGGATGGGGCAAGTAAACATCTTAAGAAATAACTTTTTCCAGACCAGTATGCATTTGTTTATATTCTTTTTTTTTCCCTTTTGATTTTTTTGCGAAGGGGGGGACCATATGCTGAAAGTTTTGTTTTGAGTTTTCCAGAAAGAAATCAGATGTGATAGAACGCTAGATTTTCAGGCTGCTCAAACAAGTAGAACTTCTGAGTGTTTTTGACTGTCTCCATAGAAATTCTTTCCTCCCCCACCACGTTCTTTCATATTTAGTTTCCATAACCAGTGCGCTATTGTGAAGGAGGGGAAATGCAGAGTAACTGCAGGGAAGCCAGCCAATCACTCCGGCATCGGAGCAGACTCCAGGGCTTGTGGAGCTAACCTCTGTGACCTTCACAAGGGGCCTCTCCGAGGAGAGCCATTTTTCCTGCCTTGTAATGGTAAAGAAAAAACTTGGCAACTCCTTTGATCAGCAAAGCAAAAACAAGGAGAGCAAGGAGCAAATGGGCAGCTTTGTGCACAAAACTACTAAGTCAGTGTTGGCTTTCTCTGTGCCGAGAACAGCATTACCACCTTACATAGCATACATGCACATTTCTGCAGCGTCTTGAGATATTTGTTGCATAGTTTTAGAAAATCCTTCTGTTCAAAACTAAAGGAAAATCTTGATTGTTACCGGTTACGGCGAAGTGAAAGTGTTCCATCTAATAACTTGCAGTGGGAGAGAGAGGGAACTTTTCCTTTCTCTTTTTTTTTTTTTTTTGGGGGGGGGGGGCAAGATTTTCAAAAGAAAAGAAGGAATTGCACAACACTTTCAAAAATAATTCTAGCATCAAAAAGTGGACATTTGTATGCAGCTGGCATATATTTTTTGCTGTAAAACTTGTTGCTTTGCAGCTTTTGATGATGTTTTCTGTTTCTTAGTTGACGCCTACAATGCATTTCAGCTGCTTAATAGAAGGAACTGTGGTTTTGCTTTGCAAGTGTGTGAAGTTTTATTTTGACTTGTACAGATTTAAAACCAAACAAAATCTGTTCTTATATTGGGAAAATTTTATATCAGCTTTTATCTTCTCCTTTATTATGTTCTTACTGTTCTTCAGCTGCTGATTTTCAAATGCAGCTGTATGCTTCTGTTTTGCAGTTCCTAGTCTCTCTGATAAGTTGTGTTCCTCCTCTGTGATAGTTTTCTGCTCAACAAATTGAGTTAATTCTTCCACCTGAGCTGAAGTGCTCTGTATTCTTCTCAGCCTGAGAGTAGGAGAGGGTTCATAGTGTTTTTACTCAATACTTCTTTCCATTCCAGTGAGAGTCTGCCTCACAGTTTAATCTCCCAGACCAATATATTTCTGTCCAGTGAACTCAACAGTTTGTTCATTCTCGGGAAGAATTCTTTCTGTGGTTTGTAAACTTGCAGATTTCAACCTCCTTCCTTGGCTACTTCAGCTTTTCTTCATGATGCTTGGCTCCTTAGGAAATGTTGATATTACCGCATTGCCAGATTCCTTTGCAAGTCATGTTTCTTCTTTTAGACTTCCACTATTCACTTTCTTTTGATGTTTCATCCTTTCCTTTGCCACTCCCTAATTAATCACCCCCAGTACTGTGTTGAAGTGGTTCACAGTGTTTTTTGTCTTTCTTACATGACTGAAAATAAATAGTCAGCTCCACGGTAATGGAGTGAGATAACCAGGTTTTCAGATCTGCATTGTTTTGGAGTGTAGTGCTTTTCAATTTTATGAAAGTGAAGAAATTTAAATGATTTTCATTGTCCTACAAAATAGCTACAGGTTTTCAGTAACAAAACAGTTTAGTAGATCCTTGCATGGCTCTGGATAGGAGGCAAATTAATTTCCCATGGACATGATTTATTTTCGTGTAAGCTGGTCCTCAGCAGCTTCCTCCTGCAGGACATCTGTAACTCCAACATCTACAGTAATTTCCAGATAAGATACATGGTATCTGATGAAGATACCCCGGAAATTGATTGGCTTGAAGTCTGTCATCACCAATGAATTTCTAAGTAAATTGTAGCAGAGTGACTCCATCTGCAGATTCATTTTTCTAGTGCCTACCAATAGCATGATGCGGTCTCACTGCAGTTACTGTATTTAAGGGACAAAGCCAACATCTGCCTACTACCTCCTTTGCTGATTGCATTGAGGAAATCAGCAGAGCGTCTCCTGGCCTGCTCTGTGAGCAGGAGGAGTGTGCCTCCAGGCCCTCTTCCTCCTCTCTCTCCTGTGGAAGCAGTGTTGGCAGCAGCAGCAGCTTCCAGCCCGCTCTGTGCGTGCTCCAGCACAGGAGGTGGTATTTGGCTGCGGGGATGATGCTTGCTGTCCAAGCAGCTGTTCCCTGTAGTAGAGGAGGTGAGTTACCAGACAGACTGCTAGATTGCAGGACTGCTGCAGTCAAGGTCCATTTAGTTAGTCAAGGAAGACTGCAATCCTGAAGAGCCCAGAATATAAGTAGTCAAGTCAGAGATGAGGGGAAAAGGGAGCACAAAGAAATGGAGACTCTGAAATAGAGCCGCTCAACTCCAGGGCCTTGTCCACTTTCTCAGTTTCATACTGGATATTTTGTCCATCTTCTGCAGCATATTCTTTGCCCTTGTTATGCTGTTACATTTTGTCCTTCTTGATATACATGACAGTGCAAGTATGTTTCTTCTTGTAGAGAAGAATATGATTTGTAACAGTCCTTTTCAGTTCTCATTTGAACATAAATATTTTGTAACAATTTTTTGAAGAAACAGATATTTTTTTTTAAATATATTTAAAGGATAACAAGGAATCAGAGAAGAGTGACTAGAAGGTATAATGTGGCGATTTATAGAACTAGAGTCACAGTATCTAGAAATAGATTTCTTTCTTTTTAACGTACAG
Organism: Vanellus vanellus; assembly: GCF_965231255.1. Classification (NCBI taxonomy): domain Eukaryota; kingdom Metazoa; phylum Chordata; class Aves; order Charadriiformes; family Charadriidae; genus Vanellus; species Vanellus vanellus. The sequence goes on along the minus strand of NC_138905.1, from coordinate 207,272,445 downwards.
TTTACTTTTAAGAGGTTTTGAGATAAATTTAAAACTATGACCTTTGTAGTGATATAAAGTGATTGTAGAATAAATTTTAAAGGTAATCCTAAACAGTGCATGTTTGCTACTGAACTTTGAGTGATAAATTCTGGAAGGAAGTTGCAGGGTAAGTACCTGGAACTATAAAGTGTTAAACCACAGCTCAGAAAGCATAAGACAAGTGAATGTTTACTTTTTTTGTTTATTCAAGCCTCTCAGTTCAAAACTAAGAAACTGAGAGTTGAAGAGCAGAGTGGCTTGTTTCCTTCTTCTGTAATTCTGAATCCAAAATTGATTACGTCAAAAATTACGTCAGTTTTAAAAAGCTTTCAGTATATGGTGACTAGAAGCAGTTGATTCAGATCGCTAAGTACAGATCAGACACTTTATGAGAATGTTGAAAATTACTGGAGCAGGGCAGACCAAGAGATTATATTAGCTCAGTGTTAGGTTTTAGCAGGCTAATTGTGGATGACTATGAAGGAATATTAATTAAAAAAGATATTGGGGGTTTCATTCTCTCGATATATCTTCCCTTTTTTTGCCTGCAGGTACTGGTTTATATCTTCTGATCTGAAGATTACAATCTAGATTACTGAGTTTAAAGGGCAAGGGTGGATATATTCTGAAATTTGCGGTGACAGTGAGTCCCTGTGATGGAGCAATTGTTTTAATCGTGTGTTCATTTGCAGTTCATGCAGCTTGTCCTGGCAGGTGTATGTCAGGTAGACTATATAAAGGCTTGCATTGTGAGAAGTTGATGTGGAATTGGGATGAATATCGTTCCGTTAACTCTGTTCTCAAATTTGCTGCTTAAAATTCAGAAAAGTTGTTACTCAGCTGTGTACATATTGGCACTTCTGAGATCAGAAGCGGTATATCTTCCAAACACAGGTTATGAAACAAATGCCTTTTGTCTCCAGAATTTTATATGCTAGCTACTGAAGGAGCCAAACCCAAACAAATAGAAAAAGCCTAAACAACCTTCAGAGCTTGTGCTTACAATTGTGTTTGAAGGATTTAAAACAATTTTGGCTGCCTGGTTGGTGGGAAAAGTAGCCCTGTAGAATGGTGATAAGATGACTTTTGCCTGTAGAAAACCTGTCTTCTATAAGAGATTAAAGGAGCTCTGTTTGTCCAAGAGTTCAAAGTGACTTAATACTGATTGAAAAAAAGCTTCTTCACCATCAAGGGAATTTCTAAAACATTAATTTTGCAGGCGAAAAAGGAAAGGCTGGAAGTTTATAATGGTGTCATTTGGAACTGAAAGGGAGTGGAGGAAAGGGATGGGTCGCGGGGAAGTGCTGACTAATGGTCAGCAAACAGTGTAAGGGAGTTCTTGTGTTAAGTGCTGGCCTCACTTCGTAAAAGGAAAATAAACCCCATACTGTTCAAGCATAAAGTTTGGGTTGGGGAAGTCTCAAAGGTGGACTGTTAGAAAGTGGGGAGGGACTATCCTGGAAGGAGAGCTTGATTATAATGATGTTTTTAGCCATTAAAAAAGACACACAAATAACTTCTGGTGTGACCTGTATTCTGATCTTTTATGTGGGTAGGAAGTATTCGTATCGTTATTGTGTTAGAGAGGCCTGTTACTGGTGAGCATGATTTTTAAATGCTAGATGTGTATTTTATGAGTGCATATGTTTTAAAAATGTATACCAATAAGTAAATATGTTTTTCCCCCTTCTCCCACTGCAGCAACACCAATCACCCTCACCCTGCAATGGTTGAATCCTGATTTTGATAAGTAGTAGATGAAGACTGTCCTGAGTAATGTGCTCTAGGCAATCCTGCTTTAGCAGGAGAGTTGGACTAGATGATCTCTAGAGGTCCCTTCCAACTCTGATGATTCTGTGATTCTGTGAAGACTGCAGGGATTCTAAATTTGGAATTAACTTACGCTAATTTAGGGGATAATTTTAAGTTGTTTAGAATTTATTGGAACTTCTACTCTTATTATGAATCTCCTGCTGAAATTTAGTGAAAGTTGGAGAACTGTGATTTTTATTTTATTTTTTTTTAAATCTAAGGGTAGGCTCGAACAGTTTCTAAACTGTTTATTGATAAAACATGGTAGCTGCTAATTTTGGCAAAGACTAAACTGTTACATATCTCTAGATAAAATTTGTACTTTAAGAACAGTTAGTAATTTAAGTAATGTGCTTTTAAACAGTCCTCTGTCTAACACATTTTATAATCACTATATTTAATTCCCTCTATACCAAAAAGATACTCAAAAGCAAATCAAATTACTGCAAATCAAAAACATTGGTATCTATTGTGTTGATTTAATGGAATAAATTAAAAGTTAAGACGTCTTTAAATAATACATGCGTCTTTTGTTTCTAGAAAGACTATAGAATTTGGTTTGCTCCTCGTGATTTTACTGTCTTAGTTTCTCTGTTCCCCAAATTCTTGATAATAAAACAAAATAGAAGTGAAGGTTTCCATTTGGTAACTTCTGAAACTTGTAATGAAATTTGAGTTCAAAATTAATTTTACTTTACATTACTTATTAACAACGGGCTTCTGAAATACTTTTTAGACTGATGATCTTTAAACTCTTTGACTGGTGAAGGGAAATACAGAACCTTGAAAATCCTTAGGCTGAAAACATTGTTTTAGTTCACTTTTAAAAGTAAATATAATAGCTATTATATTTAAGTATACTATACATTTAATTATTACAGCTATCGTTTTAAATTATGTGATTTAAGTAGTTTAATCTCTTCTCATGGTTTTATTCTGTATTGTTTTTGCCACCTTAGGTTAAATGGGTAAATAAAAATAACTTTTTAAAGTATAGCCTTCAGACAGTGAGTTGTATCTGTTGCTTCTGCAGCATTGCAGCTTGGGAAATCCGTCTCTGGGGAGCTGAAGCGTGGGGGATGAAAAAGAATAATTTGCTGGCGAGAAATAGTATGCAAGATAGCCTAGAGTTGGCTGCTCACAAATTGGTAGCTCACAAGTACTGACTCAGGCAGCAACATGCTGTTGGAAGATTTTTGTCTTTGTTTTATGTGGCAATCTCCAAAGTCTTCAGGGATGTGAATAATTGCCTCTAAACTCAGCAGCATGTAGTGTTTGTCTGAACTGTAAAAGTAAAAAGCTGTCCCTGAGACACGGTCATAAGGAAGAGACAGAAAGGGATGAAAAAAAAAATGTAATACAGGAAGTGGAAGTGGAAAAGGGGGGGGGGTAGAGGACAATAGCATAAAAACTCATAAGTATAGAGAAAGGAAATAGAGGAGTTGTTTTGTGGTTTTTTGGTGGTGGTGGTTTTTTGTTTTGCTTTTTTTTTTTTTTTTTTTTTTGCGCTGAGCTGCAGTCTCAAATGAGGGAAAAGATTGTCCATAAGACTTTTTGTATAACTAAAACTGAGAACAGCTAAACAGCCAATCTGATCGAAGGTGTGAAGTCTCAGTTCGAAGCATATGTTAAAAATAGTTGTCAATATTAATGATTTTAATGGCAAGACAAACAGATTCACGTATTGTTTGTAGCAGAAAGCTTTGCATTCATTTCCAGTAGGTCCTACCTAATGGTTTATTAGTCATCTCATCCTGTCAAGGCCATCTGGGAGTGATCATTGTCTGAACACTCAAGCAACCAGTTTGAACTGCCCTCAGAGACTTCCTACTTAGAGCAATAAGGAAACAACCTAAAGAATCTTTTTATCTTAATATTTTGTTTTCCTTGGTGGTGGTTAGCCTCAGGGTTATTCAACAAGATTGCTAGGAACCCCCTTTAGATACTAAGGCAGCTGGCTATAGCAGCTTTTATTGCAGCATGCTGAGGCAAGCCTCTCTGACTTGAAAACCTTCAGGCAACCAAAAATAGGGTATATAGAAGGGGGTGTAAAATTGCCTGGCTCCTGTTCATGCAGAGAGGCATTTGATTTCTCTCTTGTTTTCTTTGTCTCCTTTTAAGAGCTAACTAGGGAGAGAGAAATGAGATAGAATCTTGGAGATAAAAGGACAACAAAGTAATAATGTATTCTGTGGCCCATCACTTCTGAAAATCATCTGCCCTTCTCTTAATAATGTGAAAGTTAGTGTTTGTGTAATCTTGTCCTTAGTGGCACAGAAGACAAAATGGTCACATCTTAAAAAAGGGCTTATCTGTGTTTGCTAAGCAGAGGCATAGGAGGGTATCTGTAAAGTTAAATGAATCCAATAATTTCACTTGAAATAGCAGCCGAGACAGTTCTTCCTTTAGATTTGCCCTCCTCGGTGATACATCTTTATCTCTTTCATTTAAAATTAAGGACAGAAAGAAGGATGAATTCTGAGTATGCTGAGTGACTTAGCTACGGGAAGCAAAACTCTTACCATTGGGGGCAGGATGGAGAGAAGGGGGAGGTTTTCTTTAAATGTAGCCTTTCTTTCTGCTGTGGAACTGAGAGGGCAAGTTTACAATTAAATAAATCTGGTGATACAGAATGTGATCACAGCATTTAGTCCTTTATGGAGCTTGGGAAAGGGTTGAACTGGTACAAGGAATGTAAGAGCAAGGCCTTTTTGTCTTTGTTTCTGTATTACTGCAGTTTCTTATAGTTTTCAAAGTAATGGAAAGAGCCTTGGAAATGAATATGCCCTCATACTATTTTTTTTTTTTTTTTTCTTTTTCCTGAAACTCAGAAAATGGTCGTCTTTCATTTGGGAAATCCACACAGGAATTCAAGAATCGTATTTTTGTGACTCAATTTAAAATACCTCTAAGCGTTGTGATCACGGAATCACGGAATTTTCGGAGTTGGAAGGGACCTCTAGAGATCATCTAGTCCAACTCCCCTGCCAAAGCAGGATTGCCTACAGCACATTACTCAGGACTGCATCCAGGCGGGTCTTGAAAATCTCCAGAGAAGGGGACTCCACAACCTCCCTGGGCAGCCTGTGCCAGTGCTCTGTCACCCTCACCGTCAAGAAGTTTTTCCGTGTATTTGAATGGAACTTCTGTGTTCTAACTTGTGCCCATTGCCCCTCGTCCTGTCACTGGGAACCACTGAAAAGAGCCTGGTTCCATCCTCCTTCAACCCGCCCTTTAGATACTTGTACGCCATAATAAGGTCTCCCCTCAGCCTTCTCTTCTCCAGGCTAAAGAGTCCCAGCTCTCTCAGCCTTTCCTCATAAGGGAGGTGCTCCAAGCCCTTAATCATCTTAGTTGCTCTTCGCTGGACTCGCTCCAGCAGTTCCCTGTCCCTCTTGAACTGGGGAGCCCAAAACAGGACACAGTATTCCAGTTGTGGCCTCCCCAGTGCAGAGTAGAGGGGGAGAATGACCTCCCTCGACCTACTGGCCACACTCTTCCCTATGCAGCCCAGGATTCCATTGGCCTTTTTGGCAACGCTGCTGGGCCATGGATAATTTACTGTCTACCAGGACCCCCAGATCCTTCTCCTCTGAGCTACTTCCCAGCAGGTCCGCCCCTAACCTATACTGGTGCCTAGTGATACTAGCCTTGTTTTTCTAGATGAGGCCCTTGAGTGATACTAGCCTTGTTTTTCTAGATGAGGCCCTTGAGTGCAGGGTGAGGAGAGACAGGAGGAAAAGGAATCATAAAAGCAAAAATAAGCGTGTTATTACTTCAGTTTTTGCTTTGACAAATGGCAGTTGTTTCAAGAGTATATTATAATGAAAGTGGTGCCACCACGGCAAACCTTGGAACATCATGTCATGCCTTCATCTTTTCTGTTAGTCATGCATGTATGGTTAGACTGCCTACTGCCCACCGTCCAGTTTAGCATTATTCACTGAAGTGAGGACCTTTCTGTGAGTGCTTTCCCAAGGATAGTGCTGTTCTGCAACTCCAAACCAGCAAGATGTTTATAATCAGAACAGTAAGCTTAGTGTAAAGTCCTCAGTGTATGTATCATGCACTGTGTGCATGCAGGCCAGGGCCAATGAAGGCTGCCTTTGAATACCTTAATGTTAAATACTGTATTTTGTGTATCTGTAAAATTTCTGTTTCGTGTATCAGTGTCCACAGCTTTATGGGCCATGCTTTCAGGAATTTCTGGTAGCTCTTAGCATCTTGCAAGCTGCAACTACTTTAGAAATAAATTCCAGAGGGATTTGTAGAAGAACTTGCCTGACTCTTAGTGACCGTGTGCAAAATCTGTTTCTGCACCAATTAGACTTCTGTTGGAGACATTTAAGGCATTTAAGTTCCCTTTACCGCTTTGTTCTAGTTCAGATTCAAACCATTAATTTGGTGAATGAATTTCTGCTGCTTAGGATTAAGAAGCATAGTATATATGGTTCTATTTCATAGAATTATAGAATGGTTTAGGTTGGAAAGGACCTTGAAGATCATCAAGTTCCAACCCCCCTGACATAGGCAGGGACACCTCCCACTAGACCAGGTTGCCGAAGTCTATGTCCAGCCTGGCCTTGAACACCTCCAGGGATGGGGCCTCAACAACCTCTCTGGGCAACCTGTTCCAGTGCCTTACCACCTTCAAAGTGAAAAACTTCTTCCTAATGCTTAATCTGAACCTGCCCTCTTCCAGTTTAAAGCCATTCCCCCTCATCCTATCGCTACATGCCCATGTAAAAAGTCCTTCCCCAGCTCTCCTGTAGGCCCCCTTTAGGTACTGGAAAGCTGCAAGAAGATCTCCCCGGAGCCTTCTCTTCTCCAGGCTGAACAGCCCCAACTCTTTCAGCCTCTCCTCATAGGGGAGGTGCTCTAGCCCTTGGATCTTTCTCATGGCTCTCCTCTGGACACGCTCCAGCAGGTCCATATCCTTCTTATGTTGGGGACTCCAGAGCTGGATGCAGTACTCCAGGTGGGGTCTCACGAGAGTGGAGTAGAGTGTCAGAATCACCTCCTTTGACCTGCTGGCCACACTTCTGATGCAGCCCAGGATATGGTTGGCCTTCTGGGTTGTGATCGCACACTGCTGGCTCATGTTGAGCTTCTTCTCAATCAGCACCCCCAGGTCCTTCTCAGGGCTGCTCTCCAGCCATTCCCTGCCGAGCCTGTATTTGTGCTTGGGATTGCCCTGACCCAGATGTAGGACCTTGCACTTGGCCTTGTTGAACTGCATGAGGTTGGCTTGGGCCCACCTCTGCAGCCTGTCCAGGTCCCTCTGGATGGCATCCCTCCCCTCCAGCATGTCTACCTCACCAAAGAGCTTGGTATCATCAGCAAACTTGCTGAGGGTGCACTCGACCCCACTGTCCATGTCGCCAACAAAGATGTTGAACAGTACAGGCCCCAGTACCGATCCCTGAGGAATGCCACTCATCACTGGTCTCCACTTGGACATCGAGCCCTTGACCGCAACTCTTTGAGCACGACCGTCCAGCCAGTTCTTTATCCACCGGGTGTCCATTTGTCAAATCCATGTCTCTTCAATTTAGAGACCAGGATATTGTGTGGGACAGTGTCAAACGCTTTGCACAAATCCAAGTAGATGAAATCAGTTGATCTTCCCTTCTCCACTGCCACTGTAACCCCTTCATAGAAGGCCACCAAATTTGTCAGGCATGACTTGGTGAAGCCATGCTGGCTGTCACTGATCACCTCCTTGTTTTCTATGTGCCTCAGCAGAGTTTCCAGGAGGATCTGCTCCATGATCTTGCCAGGCACAGAGGTGAGAGTGACTGTCCTGTAGTTCCCTGGGTCTTCCTTGTTTCCGTTTTTGAAAATAGGGGTTATGTTTCCCCTTTTCCAGTTGGCAGGAACCTCGCCAGACTGCCACGACTTCTCAAAGATGATGGCTAGTGGCTTAGCGACCTCATCTGCTAGCTCCCTCAGGACCCGTGGATGTATCTCATCAGGTCCCATGGACTTGTGCAGCTTCAGATTCATACTTTAATTAAGGGGCTAGAGCTCTGACAGGCTCTCTTCCCACCTGGTCAACAGGTGTTCATGCCCACCATTCTCACATATTTTGCTTGTGTTCTTTCTCAAAGTTAATGAAATCACAGCTGTGGCACAACACGATTGCACACTGAATGACTGAATGTTGATTTTTGAGGTGTGCTTTTGCAAGCTGAAAGTAGGATAGAGCTGTCTGTTGTCATACCACCAGTATGCTCTCTGTCATCATATGCCTGTGGTATGGTTTGGTGAGGACGTCATCAGTAGCATGGATGGAGTAATCCGCCTGAAGCTTTGTTTAGTTCATGTGTAAAGACCTGTCAAAGAGAAGAACGAATATGGAAAACTCAAAAATACAGCCATGTTATGTATTGCAGCAATATTCAACAACTCCTATCTATGTTTCTATTTCTTTGAGGCAATTAGGCCATGGCTGGAGACATTACTGTCCGTAAGAGACTGTCAGATTAAGAAGTCATGAGTTTTATTGCTGTGTGCTTTTATAGGTATTAGGCTGTAAAAAACCTGAAACCTAAGGAAATACTGGAAGTTGATGTGGAGAGGAGAAGTGGAAACACAGTGCTTTCTCAAGCAATGGGTAGAATATCACCTCTCAGCAGATGAGGGTTTTTATTGCTGTGACCAACAGCTTTTCCTTTTCTTGGATTTGTTATTTGCAAAAACAGTTGGAAAGTCCTTAAAGGATTTTGGGCCATTTTAAGTGTGTCTCCTTGTCTAATAGTGGTTCAAATTTAGGGAAGTGTTTATGAGGACTGAACTGGGGATAGAGATAGTTGCTAACAGAGCTGTCTCATTTCCCCTTCAGGCTTTTCTCTTTACTGTTGCTGCTTTGAATTGAAATTTGTTATATCAAACAATGTATTAATGCTACTTAAGATATAAACCTGTAACTTTGTTACACCATTTGCAAAGAAAAGTACTTCACTTCTAAGTCTGCAACACCTAATTAAAAATGGCCCATATAGCTGAAGACTTAGTTTCATGTTTTAATCTTTTCCTGTAATCCCCTGAATGGGATAGAAAAAAGGGAGCACAAAGAATGTCACAGCTTCTACCCTCAGGCAAAGCTGAATCTGCTCCGTTGTGTGTAATATCCTAAGAGCATCACCAGCCATAACCCAGAAATCTCTGCACGCAACACTCCAGTTTTGAGAGTGGTAATCAGAGCAGTTCATGCTGAGGCTGTTTCTACTCTAAACTTTTTCTTTCATCCCATGTCTACATTGAACTGTGGAAAATTCACCTGTGGGATCCCCTAGCCTATCTGCCATGTCAGACCGATCTTGGCCTTCTAGCTATTGTTGCCCTTCTTAGGAATTTGCATCTAGCCCTGTTCTTGAATTAGTAGATGCTGTCACTTTTGCAGCTGCCCTGTAGCCAGACCACCATATTTGTGATTCTCCTGTAGTGATTAGGCCTCTGCAGAAGTAGATGTTCCAGTTTCTTCTCTGCCTGCTAGAATGATATGTTGGTGGGTATCTTGCAGGTAGCCTCCATTGCCTATGCACAGGACAAGTTTATATAAAATTTGGCAAAGGGATTAATTTGAAGTTGATTTTATGTTTTTGTTTTTGTTTTTTGTTTTTTTTTTTTTTTGAGATAATTTATGGTATTTTCAAGAGCAGAAATATTCAGTTTCTCTTAGGGTCACCAGGAGAACTAACTTTCAGTATATACATCAAGTCCTGATGTACTCGTGATAGCTCTGAAATAATTATGGCATTTATTAGGAGAATCTTACTCTGGTCATGATTCATCTGATCTTTAAAGTTCTTAGATAAAAAGAAATAAAAAGGGAAAAACTTTCAGAAAGTTAGGTATTATGTGGATTGGGGAAAGCAGCTGGTTAGAAGACAAAGGAAAAATGAAAGAATAGAACCTGTAGCTCAGTCATTTAAGGTAAAGCAGAATCATAGGTGACATGCTTGTCAATGGAGCAGTTCACATTTGTAATATAATGCAAAGTTGAAATTTCACACCAAGTGAAATAATTAAGTTTAGCTTCATTTGTGCACTTACTTGTGTTACACAGAGACTTTCCTATCCATCCCCAATACAAAAAGTACACAATGCCAAGTCAACTGTTTTGGTAGGTCTGTCATGATGTGGTCAGTGGTGTGTGTTTGTGTTTTGCTTTCAATAAAATAGGATTTCCAGTGAATTGCTGCAATAGTCCCAAAAATCTGAAAACCAAAATCCAAGTTACTCATTTCAACGTCACTAGAGACTGGAAATAATTATCTCACAGATGTAAAATATAAGGCTTGTCTACATTGTAAAACACAAACATTACTTCATTGAGAGATGCTCACATAGTTTTTATGGTGATGCTTTTATACTGGAGAACAAATTGTCTTTCTAAATGTTTGTGACTATTTTTTTGAAATATCCTTTTATGAAGAGTCATGTCCAAATGCAAAGAGAAGCGATGTATGATGTATTCTGCCTTGTTTGTATTCTTTTCTGTGAAGATCAGACTTCAGTTTTTTGCTAGTGCAGAAATTTCTGCTAGTCTGATCATCTCATACATAAGCTTAAAATATCTGTTCACTGTCTTTTGCTTTTCTTCCTAATGGCACATTTCTATTACACATTTTAGTAAAATAAACAGGTCAGAAATTGCCAGATTATTATTATAATATAATTCCTGAGAAGATCCTTTCTTGTGAAAGGGAAGTTCTCATTAAAAATGATGTAGCATATGTGCACAGTATATAAGGTGGCTTTGCTAATAAAGGCAAAAAAGAGGAAGAAAGAATCATGGTTTTGTAATGACTGAGAATTCTGCTATACGAATGAAGCCCTCAACACCTTGAACAGCATTCCTACCAACGAGGACACTGTAGTTGCAATAAGTACTACAGAATATCAAAACTGAAGGCCTCTTAGATAAGCCTTTCTTGAAGGATTTAAGTAATTTTTTTGCCCTTTTTGTGTTTGTTTCTGATGTGGCTGTTGATAATGCAGTTTGTCTTTGCAGTGCAGCAACTGGAGTGCAAATGTGAAGGTGTATCACACCTTGTTCAAAGGCAAATCAGTTACCTGTTTTTAGGAATGATTTTATTTTATTAGTTTGTTAGCATCTAAAGGTTCTTTTCAATAAAAAGTGACAAATATGATTTTCTGGCTGAATGGGAGAGCTTAGGGGCTTGTGATCAGTGGCGCAGAGTCTAGTTGGAGGCCTGTAGCTAGCGGTGTTCCCCGAGGGTCAGTACTGGGTCCAGTCTTGTTCAACATATTCATCAACAATCTGGATGAGGGGACAGAGTGCATCTTCAGCAAGTTTCCTGATGACACAAAGCTGGGAGGAGTGGCTGACACACCAGAAGGCTGTGCCGCCATACAGTGTGACCTGGACAGGCTAGAGTGTTGGGCGGAGAGGAACCTAATGAAGTTAAACAAGGGCAAGTGTAGGGTCCTGCACCTCGAGGAATAACCCCATGCACCGGCACAGGTTAGGGGTTGGCCTGATAGAAAGCAGCTCTGCAGAGAGGGACCTGGGAATCCTACGAGCTGGGACTGTTTAGTTTGAGGAGGAGGAGGCTGAGAGGAGACCTCATCACTGTCTACAACTATTTGAAAGGACACTGTAGAGAGGTTGGTGCTGGTCTCTTCTCACAGGTAATTAATGACAGAACAAGTGGGAATGGCTTCAAGCTCCAACAGGGTAGGTTTAGACTGAACATTAGGAAAGAATTTTTCACAGAAAGGGTGATCAGGCATTGGAATAGACTGCCCAGGGAGGTGGTTGAGTCACCATCCCTGGATGTGTTTAAGAGATGTTTAGATGTGGTCTTGGGGGATATGGTGTAGGGGAGAACTTTGTAGAGTAGGGTAGATGGTTGGACTCTGATCCCAAGGGTCTCTTCCAATTTAGACAATTCTATGATTCTAGTGGATAGCAAGTTGACCGTGAGGCAGCAATGTGCCCTTGTAGCCAAGAAGGCCAATGGCATTCTGGGGTGCATTAAAAAGAGCATGGCCAGCAGGTCAAGGGAGGTCATCCTCCCCATCTACTCTGCTCTGGTGAGGCCACATCTGGAATACTGTGTCCAGTTCTGCGCTCTCAAGTTCAAGAAAGACAGGGAACTACTGGAGAGAGTCCAGCGGAGGGCTACCAAGATGATCAAGGGACTGGAGCATCTCTCCTGTGAGGAAAGACTGAGAGACCTGGGTCTGTTTAGCCTGGAGAAGAGAAGACTGAGTAGGGATCTCATCAATGCTTATAAATATCTAAAGGGCAGGTGCCCAGAGGATGGGGCCAGATTCTTTTCAGTGGTATCTACCAACAGGACAAGGGGCAATGAGCATGAACTGGAACACAGGAAACTCTGTCTGAGCATGAGGAAAAACTTCTTTACTTTGAGGGTGCCACCAGAGCACTGGAACAAGCTGCCCAGAGAGGTTGTAGAGTCTCCTTCTCTGAAGATACTCAAAACCCACCTGGATGCGTTTTTGTGCAGCCTGCTGTAGGTGAACCTGCTTTAGCAGGGGTGTTGGACTAGATGATGTCCAAAGGTCCCTTCCAACCCCTACCATTCTGTGATTCTGTGATTTATTTTTTTTTTTTGTCTCTGGATTTCCTGCTTCTTTTCCATTGTACTTTAAAAAAACTCAAACAACAAACCAACCAACCAACTGCCCCCCCCAATAAAAAAAAGACAAACCCAAACCACAAACTACCAACTCTTTAAAATTAGGTTAGAAATGGAATCTGACAAATCTTCTGGCATGTAATAGTGTTTAATGGTAATAAAGATTTCTTCGAATTAGAAATTCCAATTCTTACTAAGTGCAGAAATGCTCTTTGCATCCAAAAAAATAGAACATTTTTCTTCTCTTTAAAGTTGTTCTTGTCAATATGTAAATAATTAGTATATGACTGTAAATCTTGGGGCAGGTTGGGAGAGGCAGCTTGGTTCTCTTCATAATGCATAGCACTTTCAACATGCTTTTTGGTGGGGGGTGGTGTGGCTTGGAACAGTCACTCTTCTTGATTTAGCATGTTCTAGCTTTGTTTTTCTAAGACCTGTTACCACAGACCTGTATTTATGGTACAGTCTAAGTTAATTTCCTTAGTTTATGCAATATTTGTCTGTTTTAACAAGGATTTACTTCGCCTAGACATAAATGAACAATAATAGTGTCAGATAGCTAGTTGTTGGATTTGAGAATTAATTCTATGAAGTAAAACATCTTATGTTCCTTGATTGTCCTAGAGATGTTGATTTTAATTCCAAGAGTGTTTATTAATTTTATTCTGTGCACATAGTACAGAGCTGTGATTCTATTCTAGTTCGTGAGTAGGTAACTTTTAAGTTTGATAGTACTGTACTAAATATAATGGCTGATTTATATTTCATTGATTGGGTTTCATTGATTTGATATAATTTGCTGACGTTTTTAAAAAAGTTTGAGGTTGACAGTAGTCCTTTATCAAGGTGCAGCTCAGGCCATGTAAAATAGAAGATATTGAATGTAAGGTTTGGGACAGTTGTCATGTAATGCAGCTACTATGGAAAAAATCTGTTTAGTGCAGGAAAGATAATGCAGTGTTGGTGTCAAGAGTTCTTGTTATGTCCATTTAGACCTTTTCTGCACCGCTATTCAAAACGGAAGGAGAGGTCTTTACTTGTGGAGAATGCCCTGTTTCTGTACTTAAATTGATAATCAGAAATATATATTCTACTAAGTTACCCTGGTGCACATGCTGCAGATATTCAACAAAATTAAGAGCTATATTCATTCCTGTAGTAGTAGTATTTATATAAACATTTCATCCATGTAAGTGGGGGTTGCCTGCTTTGTATTCTGTAAGCTGATGAGCATGGTTTGGAAGTTGTGGAAAAGAACTGATTTGTTGGGATGTGTTTTGGGAAGTTTCTTAGTATATACTGTTCAAAAACTCAAGACATGGAGCAGGTAAGATACACGTAAAGACTGAGGTTTGAAGGAGGTTGAAGAGAAAGGTTTTGAGGGAGGGTGTGGGGGAAATGGGTGTGTAGGTCAGGAAGCACAGAGATGAGTGGGAGGTGACAAATTTTGCCTTATTGAACCAACCTTATGATTAGTATGATTTTAATGTAATCAGCTTGCTTACTTTGAGACTTTTCTTCTGTGGCTCTTCGTTCTAAGACGACTACTGGTTGGAGTATAGTTGGTAAAGTAAGGAACGTAATGTCGGTATGTTCTCAAGTGATGCTCAGCTAGGGAAAGTTGGAAGCTACTGCTGCCTAAAATAGCTATCCATGTTAACAACTCCGCATGAACATTAACTATACTCTGCGTGGTAGGCTTAAGCAGTCTTGAGGAATTGATAATGCTGTCCTTGTGCTCAGAATTGGAGGTACTTTGAAAATTGCTTCTTTCATAGTCTATTCATCTATCCCATATTCAGACATGTTTGGAGAAGCTGGTGAATGTTGCTTCGGTGTGTTCCTACAGTTAATTGCAAAAAGGGTTCTGTAATGCAGTGAGACAACTTTTTTCCTTCTGTTTTGTACTCTGCACTCAAACAGTGTACAGAAACAAAGGCTATAAAATACATACCTTAGGTAGACATTTTATAAGTTCATAGTGTTACATGGATTTTTATGGGGGTTAAATGGAAATAAATGAATGTGTAATCATGGGTGCAGTGGTGTTTTCCCAGTTTCCACTGTTCCCAGAACTGAGTTGAGCAAATATAATAAATCAGAAATAGAGGGGAGGAGTAGCACATGCTGGTACTGTAATTTAAACACATAGTCTGCAAAGCATTACTGTGCAGTGTTTTTACATCTGTATTATCTTTACCTGCTTTCACTGCTTTGCAAAATTGACCAGCAGAAAAGTGAAAAAATGTTCTCTGGTATGAAGGTTTATGTATAGTCCAGTATATATAGGGCAGTCTTTACTATGTTGTGCTCTGTTTTATCAATAAATAGGCTAAAAAGGAAGTAAGTAAGTCTTGCTGCATAGCATGTTTCTCAGTGGAGCTGAATGTTGGAAAACATACGCAACCAAAGATGCAGTGTACTTAATAGTACCTGTATTAAATGAGCTGTATCGTGGAAACTAACATGGTAGTGACACCTTCTAATTAATGCTGTAGTAACGGGGGGGTTCCTGTACGCAAGGGAAAACTGGCAGTAGTTGCCACATGCAGACAAAGTAGAACTTTGTTTACTATTGTATTTTTGTACAAATAACATTCCTACCTGTTTTGTGGTCATGCTACAGTGTGTGTAACTCTTTGACCTAGAATTGTTAGTGTACATGTTTAGAGAAAATACACATATTTTAAAACAAAACTTTTTTAAAAGCCAGTTCATGTTACCTTCTACCTTATAACAGAAAGTCCCTTCAGTGATTAGAATGTGATAAATAATTCAATATAAGTAATCTTGGTGACTACTGCTCCATTCTATGATCTTCTGAATTTGTATCTATTAATTCTCACTTCTTTGAAATGATGAAGTAGTTACAAAGCTTAGTATTTTGGGGGGAAATACCAACTTTTTGAACATCAAGTAACATGTTAAAAACATTTACCAATTCAGTGGAGCCCATTTTTATTAATTTGAATCAAGACTTTCTTTAGTAAGTTTCTAGGCATAGCAATTAGTTGCATAGGCAGGGAGAAAATAAGATTGTTTTGTTTGTCCACTTTGACCTATGATAAAGTCTTAATTTATGATTAGAGCTCTTGGATGTTGTGGTCATGCAAATAGATAAACAAAGTTTGGGATTAATTTCTCCTAATGTCAGTGTATTTGACGTAATTAACTTAGGTTCCCTTCTTGAAGGAGAAAATAGGCCTGATTCACCTTCAATACATTCCTTAAATTGATCAAACAAATTACATCCTAACAGTGCTTATTTAGGTTCGTTTCTCATTGGTTGAGATATCGGTGTCCACAAAGATGCTAGTGTTTAGGTGACCCAATCTGAACTATTTATCCCTTTAGAGTGTCTAAAATAATACAATACCAGCTCCTAAACTTGAATATGCTTTAAAGTATGAGAAACTGTGAATTAGGAACAGTTGCACAATTATTATTTAATTAATTAAATTTACAGCCTGTTAGATAGTTCAGTACAAATACACGTTGATCCACCAAGATACATAAAAACCACAATGCAAGACATGGATACAAGCAGAGGTATGAGTTGGACTACCTAGATTTGAACTGAGATCACCAGTAGAATTTGAATTGCAGCTTTAAATGTTGTGTTTTTGCTGAAGTAAATGAAAAAGGGCATTCCATGTAATCCACAAAAATGTAACTTTAGGGATTATTAATGTAAGGAAAGAATGGTACCAAGTTGATGCATTGGATTCTAATTGATAACAATACTATTTAATTATGAGTTTTAACTGATACCAGCTCTAAATGAATCGATAACAAACTTTGTCAAAGCTTGGTGTGTATTGGTAGTTTTATTTTTGTCCACATGTACTTCACGGAGCAATGTTGCTTAATGGAATCAAGATAACATTGATGCTTGTTATGAATAGCCTGCATTTGTTGTTCATTAGCAAAACATGCTAATCACATACTCAGAAGGTAAACTAATGATTCATTACACTTCTGTATTTTCATTGAATTGAATATTTTTATGAATGACAGTGCTGAATGTACTTTCCAGTTTTTACAAAACAGATAAATCTAAGCTCCCCGAAGTTTTGTAATTAGGTTCCGCAGAGGGCTACTTGAGTTATTGACAGTCCAGCTGTCCTCATCTTCTCACATGAAGCTGAAAGGCAGCTGCACATCACTTTTATATTACTGTTCTAGTGTGACTGGCTACTTAAATTACCACAGAGAGATTGTTCAGTTGTCAGTGGTGAGGGGAGTAATCCATCAAATAATCTGAGGATGTGGTCTACGCACAAAAAGTTTGGGAACTCTGATGATTACTCACTAGCCAGTTCATTACAATTCCCTGGGCAGTGGATGTGAACTCATCATGCCAAGTTACTTGACAGTGCTTGAGATTCCAGACATAACTGGCTTGGTTTGAAAGAGTCTGAAGTCACATTTAAAAATTACAAGTAACAATCAAAGGGAAAAGGAAGGGAATGTTTAGTTAAAGGGTATGACATCTAGTTATGGTACAACAGTCTAGATGATGATACTCATGTTGAGCCTTATCTCACCATTGCTCTAGCTTTGATCACTACAGCTGTTTCTTGGGAAGCTGGTGGTGGCTGGAGTAAGGGTTTCAGGATCTGACTGTTACCAGTGGTGTTGGTAACAATCCAAACAGTTCTTGCTTGGTTTTGAATGTGGCGGCTGTTGGCAGGCTTAAGCTTTTGTTAAACTTTCTGTGCTAGCAGGTCATTCATGTGAATGCATGACTGTCCTAACTCCCACTTTCTTTTTTGTCGTAGTCACATTGATCAAACAACAACATGGCAAGATCCTAGGAAGGCCATGCTTTCCCAGATGAATGTTACAGCTCCCACCAGTCCTTCCGTGCAGCAGAACATCATGAACTCGGCATCAGGTAAGCAACGTTTGGATTTATGAAAAAGATCATACAAATGAAGATACCACTTGGTATTTTAATTGGAGGGGAGGGAGTCCAAATCTCAAAAATATCCTTCTAGTTACCCTGGTTTTAGACTTTAAATTTGTTGACGCCTGATGCATCAAGCAAGAGGCTGATCCTCGAGGTAAGAGAATTTGTACAATATTTATACAGTACAGAAAGTATCCTGTACTTCTTTGGTTTGTGTTTATATTTTTTCAAATGGATGATGCAAACATTTAAAGAAGCAGAATTTTTGTCTTATTTCTTCTGACTGAAAATGCTGTTAAATTGATGAAGACCAGAATTTCCATGAAATTATTGTCTATTTACATTAAAGCTACTGGGCTTCTGCAGTGTTCTTCTGTGTCCTCTTGCTCACTTACTAGACTTGATTTACTTCCATTCATTTACATTTCCTACATTTGTTATGAACATCTCATTTTTTCTGTCTTCCCTAAAGGAATAAAGCAAACACCTGGAAAATCTTGTTTGGAAGCAGAGATGCTTTGGCTTTCCTCTTATTTTCCTATACTTTCCAAAATCCTGTATCATGATGATTATTCCTCTATCTGAGGAAGACTGGTATCTTTTCCTGGAATATAAAATTGTTTTTCAGCTAGTTGGGGGGCGGGGGGCGGCACTAGACAGTAGTAAAGTGTGCTTGTTCTTGCTGTGGAGTCTGATGTATGTTTTCAGAGCTCTCTTGTCCTGATGGTGCAGAGAGCAAGCAAATAAATTTGGTGCCATGCTAGTTTGACTGCTGCGCTCTCCCCTATGCTTTGTCATCTTCTGTCTGTTACTGAGGTTCATGTTTTATTTATTTTCTCACAGTCTGATTATATTTTGTGTTTGTCTGCTGCTCCTGTATTTCACAAAGGTTATTCTATGGTGCTGCTTTTTGTTGTCCGTTTAGACAGCTTTGCTTCATGCTGCAATTCATATGCTGCAGACAATACCAAAAGATTAACAAGCATGACCAAATGCTGCTGTTCATGATGGAGTATTAGAGGGGAAATTAATCAAACTTTTTGCTGGCTTGACCAGGAGGTTGGATTATCCTGAAACAAATTAGAGCCCTGTTTGAGTTTAGGAAGTCACAGCTCAGAGCAATTAAGGTCTCAGGCTCTGATGTGAAAATATAGTATCTGTGATTATTTTTTCTATAAATATATCCCAGGAAACCTGCAGCAATAGAGATGGCATGATTTTGCAGGAACACTTGTGAAGAACAGGGAGTAGGAGAAAGGAAAGAATTCCCTTTGTCTGTCTTGCCTTTTGGCTTATCTTATTCGCGCTAAAACTAGATGCTTGCTGTTTGACTATTGACATAAACTCTGTGTTTTAAGATAACCCCTCAAACCTTCTGTTGTACCAAGACTTAACAGGAAAAAATACTGATAGTGAAGTAGGATTCATTTTATGTACTTAGAAAGAAATAAAGGGTCCTTAGCAAAAAAAAAAAAAAAAAAACTGGTTAGTCGTAAGCGGTAAAAATTTAAGAGAATCTAGCAATCAGTACATGGGGATTATTTTTAAAAGAAAACCAAGAATTTACTTGTAATTGGCGTGTGTGAGCAAGTGATCCTGCATAGATTTTGTTGCTTTTTTGTTGTTGTTGTTTTTCCAGCAATATAGGAGAGTTGAGACATTTAAGTGGGTTGTCCTGTGACTTGAGAAAGCACTTATTTGAATACAAGTTCATTGAACATTTATTTATAATAATTTCACGGATGATACTGTATTGAATATGAACTGCAAATCTTGTAAAGTTTTTTCCCCACTGCTCCGAACTTGACAAAGTGCATGAAGAAATCAAACTTCTGTGTATAATGAGTTATGTGTTTATATGGCGTTACGTTTTTAAGCTTAAATTAGTTGAGATAGTATGATGGAACTGGCTCTTTGGATGCACATGCTTACTCTTACTTGCATTTAACAAAAGCTGTTTTGAATTAAATAATACTGAACCTGCAGTTATTGGATATGATTCCATTTCTGATACATGATTTGGCTAATCTTGATGTACTAACTTTAAATTATGACTGTATATTTGGTTTTGCTTAAGTCTCTTTTATGTCTGGTTCTGAGTTCATGGTAACTTATGCTTCCTTGGTGGCCTCATAAAGAATGAGAGAAATGGAAAAATCAAGTAACTATGTACCACTTCAGCACAGCGGAACTTAAACCTGAATGCTAACGTCATAAATATAAGACTACTTAATGTTCTAATTTGGATATTCATCCCCAAGAACTGGGAAATAAAGTTGAGACCTTTAAGACAGAAGTTTCCTGTGATGAAATATTGCTGGCAATGAAACATTCCCTTGTTCTTTGAGAGCCTTTCATGACAGATATTGGGAAAAACCAAGTGCGAGTATTGTGACAGCTGGAGGTCAGTGACTTGCAAAAAAAATGTCCAAAATGCCACAGGGGAGAATGTTTTCCTTTCTGTACTGTTCATCCTTGTATAGTTCTTAGTAATTGTAGCCCTTAATCAGGAGTTGCTGTCCAAGTTTTAGTGTATTTAATTACAGACTGACATCAGAGCTTGTGAGTAAAGTTGCTGTGGTAAAACCTAAGACAGGAGATTTTTAGGAGCTGTCTTGAAAGCCATTAGAAGCTTTAGCCGTTTAGCCAGAATTAAAATTCTAGTCATTATGTAGAATTAAGAACAGAAAAACAAACTGAAGAGGGAGAGAGAGAACAGAACTCAGAAAGCTGTCTGCTTATTGAAGATAAACTTGTTGTCATTTCTGGACAGATAGGATAAATGGAGCTCAGGGAAAATGGGAAGAAAGGAAAACTAGAAGGTGTGGTAAGGGTAAAGGAAAGTCAAGAGAGTGTTTAAAATAAAAACAGGGAAGGTGTAGTTTAGCACGAGGTTGAGATTTTTAGGTTGTTTTTCTTAAGAAATCCCACATCTTGAGGCAGCTAAGGCTGGATGAAAATCCATGTATTTTGCTGCAAGTTATGTTTCTTGAAGGAAACTAACAGGTATCTGAACCAGCTTCATCTGTTCCCAGCATGATTTTGTGAATGAGCTATTTTGAGTGTTAGCATACATCCTTTGTAGGGGGGGCATCAGAATGGGAAAAGTGAGGGTTTTTTTTCCCCTGTTTGTTTTGATTCTTTGATTATTATTTTTTGTCTCAGTCTTGCTGAACTTAGCTTGCTACGTGTAATCAACTAAAATGGCTTGGGCCGTATGTATGCAGAGAAACACAGTGCTCTTTGGATGACATTTGTTGGTTAATCTTCTGTGAAATAGGATTGCATCTTCACATCAATAAGGGAAAGAAAACAATTTCTAAATATGCAACTTGTATATAAAAATTAGTCTTGACTGTTTTGTGTGTGTTTCTAAACATTTTTCCCTAAAGGTGTTACAGGAAAAACTATGTTCTCCTGTCTTTTTTTCTTTAAAAACAAAACAAACAAACAAAACAACCAATCAAAAAAAAACCACAAACGCCAAAAAACACAGTACATTGTTCTTCTGAGGAGCCTGTCCTATGCATTTCTTATTGAGGTAAAGTTGTAAATGTGAAAGTAAACAATGCCTGTTTCTTATACAATTACAGTTGATATAACAGAGATGGGATAATAATTGTATTTGTATACTTCCATTCTTCAGATACTTGTACCTCCTGAATCATGCTTGACCGCACTGCTTGCTTCAGTCTCTTCTGCTTGCGCATAGGCATTAGATAATTAGCTCTGGAGCAGATTACCTGTCTTTGTCCTTCTTCGTCTTCCCTCTTACATTGCAGTTTTGAATTGGGCTTCCTGGTGAAAGTCTGTAGACCTAGTGTAATTCCGTTGCCTCTTAGGGTAAGGCTGCAGTGCCATGTTAAAGGATGGCAGGAAAACGGACACTTGAATTCCTAACTCTTGAGGGTTTTTTTCCCCCCTTTTGTGGGACGGGAGGGTAGGGGGGGATGTGCCAATAATTAAAATAAGTTCTAGCTCTTCTGTTAGATTCTTGCTTACTTCAGTTGCAGATTTCTCTTCTATGTCATCAGTCATACTACAAATTCTGCTTTGTGTACAGTTAACACTACATATGATCTGTCGTGAACCTGGAGTTTCGAAATATCTACATGACAGTAGTGTTTGTGTCTTTCTGCATCTCCAAAAAATGCCCCTTTTTTATGGTGTCTTGTCGTAAGTTTTACTGATTCAATGGAGTAAAGGTGGACTTTAGGTAAATCTTGTAGACTGATACAATTTTGAAAAGTTTTGGAATCACAGTGACAGTGATTGAAGGGTAAAATTTCATCTTTCACAGGGAAAGATTAGGAAGGTTCTTGGAGATCACTGTTTTTATTAGGTAAGGTGATTCCTCCTGTTGAATACAGGTGTTCCGGTTTCTAGGTTGTCCATGCATATTCTTATAATACTTACATGGATACAGATGCTCTCTAATATGCATTAACCTTGTGATAAAATATAGCTTTATTTGCATTTATTTTACAATTAAATATCAGAAACTGTAGGGACTTGCAAGATTTACCTTGTTTCCCAGCATAGCTTGAATCTGTACTACTTTTTTTTTTTGTTGTTGTTACTCTTCCTGTTGCTTTCTATCTGCCAGCAGCGAGCTCTGCTTTGCATTCAAGACTGTGTTTCATGGCAGAAATGGTATATTGAGAAAGTAAAAACTCACAAAAAATGGAGACATGAATGAAACAGACATGCACGCAGGCTTTTAAAATTACATGTATTTACATCAAGTTACAGCATTATACAAATATGTAGTAGAGAGGTATGCCTTATCAGTAGCTCTGTGAGGATGGCTTACATTTGGAAATTGGAACCTAATTTTTGGATAACCCTATCTTTAAAAGTACCACAGTAAATTATGAGTTCCCTAGAAGGGTTGTCTCTCCCTGTGCAAATAATTTCATAGAATTGTAAGCTTATGTCAATTGACCTAGGAGGTATCAAACAGAACTAGTAGGAGACCATGCCACAGGGGTTTTCTTGGTGCTAAACGTTTACAAAGGTTCAAGGGAAGACTGGAAAAGTACTTGAGAGAGATCCTTTGGGACCTAATAAGTAGACAGAATCTAGCTCAAGAAATCACCTGATGGAGGCCAAGCAACTCTGCATAACTACTAGGCTTTTTGGGTCTATTTGTATTGTATTCAGTGGTTTGTTTAAAAGCTTATAGAGTGTGACAGTCACCAAATAGGCTGCTTTTAGCAATAAGGTGTGTCTGTCGCCCCAGGCTAGGTGCCTGCGCTAAATGGACTTTTAGTTAGACCCAGCATGGCTGGTTTTGTACAACATGGGCTACAGTAACTATGGAAATTTGGGTGGTAAGGCCTGAATAGCAGCAATATAGAGCTTTTGTAACTTAAGTCACTTAAAAACATAAGCTAATGCTGGGAATTCTGTTCCTATTGAGCCTTTTGGGGGTTGGAAAGGGACATGTGATTGCACAGGAATTTTCCTAGATCCTCTGAGTAAATGTCTGCTATTCTTCACCATATTTTTCCATTTTTCCTGTTACTTGCCTCTAATACAGAGTTTGTCAGACAGCCAGTTACAAAATCAGACTTGATAGTCTTTTGGTTTCACAACTGCTCACAAAACCAAATAGGAATTACAGAAAGCATTACTAATCAATTTTTGAACTACGATTTCAACACGTAGGGATGACAGTAGAAACACAAAAGCAGTTTGCTGGCCAAGGAAGAAAGCAATGTCATGATTAATGCCAAAAGCTTCTAGAGAGAGTAGTTCTTTTTCTGCAGCCATCGATGGCACTTAGCGAGGAAGACTTGCTACAATGAGCAAGGTGAGCAGACAGACCTTTTCTGCCCTGTCCACAGCTGTGTATTTGATTTAGAAAGGGAACCTTGCCCAGGTTTGTCTCTAATAAGCTAGTACTCATCAGATCACTGACTCTAATAAGTGATATTCTTCCACCAGGTAGGTGGACTGATCAGCTCCTGGCATCCTGCTTCAAAGGCATTTTGTTCTTATTTACTACAAAGGAACATGCTGGACCAGTATACACTTTACTCCATGTTCAGCAGGACTGACACCCCAAGGCTAATTTTGTTTTTCCTAGACCCAGCTGGTTTTTTTTTTGGCTTTGCAGTTCAAAAGAGAATTTCTTGCTGAGTTTCATCTCTGAGGGATGTGTGGCTTAGAAGCACCCTGAGGAGAATGGTAGCGAGAAGGTCTGCCCACATGGCTAGGGTGTTGGCTTAGCAGTCAAGGAACATTTTTGGTTCTTCATTGGATTCTGTGGTTGGATGATGTAGGGCATGTCACTGTGCTCCTGTGCCCCAGTTTTATAAAACAGCATCTCACTGATTAACTGGCTGGTCTTTGGGTATGGTAACAAAGTACAGGGTTCTTTGCATTTGAGCTTTCAATTCTGCATTCAAGTCCTGTTACACCGTGGATAAGTTGGGATGTATGAATGTTTTGCAGCGTTGTCACTCGTTCTTGCCTGTTCTGTTCACTAGCCTCTGATAAAAGCTGAGGTACTGTTGTTACTGTATGTGGCTGTTAAAGCTTGTGAGCATTAAGGATGGGAAGGAAATGTCCAATGGTTAGATCACTGTTTTTCCTTACTCAAAAACCTGTAGCTCTAATGGTGGAGTAGCGAGTTTGCATAGTTTTCTTAGCTAAAATGAAAGAGTTTAAATTAGAAATGTAGTTTGCAGGGGATCTTCAAAGACAAATTCTTGTCTTGGTTGTGCCTTGGGATATTACTGGAATGCAATTGAATGATTATTTTACTTTTTGACATTTCTCCAAGAACATGTTTTGAGATTAGGCAAACAAATCTATCCTTCTCCTCTTCCCCCCCTCCCACCCCCTAATTTAGACAATTAGTTCCTCAACAGGAGTGTGACTTCAGGACAAAATGACAGGCAAAGAGCTAATGTACTTTGAACGTGGGCATAGTACGTGCTTTAGGCATTTATCAGATACACACACACACTTTTGTGTGTATATCTGAATCTCATGTGTGAAATTATGATGTTTGTGAATACTTAATGTATTTTACACGACACAGAATGGTCTGTTAGTCAAAGTCTAACAGCCAAATGACTTTTGCTAGTGTAGTACTATATTATGCTGAGGAAAAGTGGAAGAAGAGGTTGAAAGATGATGGTTTCCTGCAGCAGATCTTGTTCTAATGTCTTTTACATTCTTAACATTTGCAGTGAATCTTTTGCCATATCATTTTAGGATTGTACTTAAATCTAAAGAAATACAGGCAAGATCTTCCTACATCTGATTTAGATAGTTTTAGAAGTCCATATCTATGTGAGTGTAAGAATTCAAAACCATAGATTTGTAAGCACCTGACAGGTAAGATCAGATGAATTTAACTTGAAGAATAGTTTTCAGACTAAGCAAAATACAGATGAACATACATCATCATATAGAGATGTGAATGAGTGGTTTATGAACTGTATAGTGACGAAAGGTGGTTTTCTCAAAAGCCGCTGTTTGGAACACAAGGGAAACGCACCTCAAGACTCTCTGTTCAGACATTAGCTCTGGACTCCAGAACACCATCACCTACCTACCTTCCTTTTACCATTTCCTAAATTTAGGTTTCCCTGCCTGTGCCTTCCCGCTCATAGAGACGTAGTGCTGTGTCTGTGTCTGCTGCTGGTGTTTTCTTACCTTTACTTTTTCATTGCTTGTTTGCCTCCTGTTCTTCAGGTTTGTTTATTTGCTTGCTGAAGCCTTTAATGCTTTCACAGAAAGCTGTGGTATGAGGGAAAGGGAAAATGAGTTTTGTCACTTTTTTAATTGTTTGTGAAAGATAGAGGAATATTTCAGGACCTCATCAGGGTTGCCTTGTTGCTGCTGCTGGGCCATAATTGTTAGATGTTCCTATGAAAGGTAGAACATCTATGCTTATTCTTTTTCCTGGTGCTCATGCTGGTTTCATTCTGGCAGGCTTGACTTATTGCTGGTTTTGTACTATAATGCTATAAGCAAAAGGAAGTGTCAAAAGCATATGAAAGGATGCAAACGAGTTACAAAATTAAACTCCAAATCCTAAATCAAAATAATAGAAGTGTTTTCTGTTCTTTTATTTTCCACCCACCATTTCTTTGCCCTTATCCCAGAAATGTTAGACATGAGCTTGAAACTATTCTGTTTCATGTACTGTTATATATGTAAAATGTTGGAATTTTTTTTAGATCAATTTCAGCTGGAGCAAACAAGAGCCCGCCATCAACTCCTTCCTTCTATATTGCAGGCCCACTCCCCGATGGATGGGAACAAGCTATGACCCAGGATGGAGAAATTTACTACATAAACCATAAGAACAAGACCACATCTTGGCTAGACCCAAGGCTTGACCCACGCTTTGGTAAAAGTTCATCTCACTTCAGAATTTTTGATTCGCTTCAGTTCACTCAGCTTTAATTTTGCAGACATATTTTGAAAACTTTTTATAGTATGATTAAAATACATTTTAATTTGAATTATAGAGACCTTATTTAAACTATTATATATTAAAAAGGCCCCACAGATAAAAAGGAATAGCATATATCCTGTAGGAGTGTACGTCACCAAAGTTTCTAATGCTAGGGGTTGGGATTTTGCCATATAATCCATACATTTTCCAAAATTGGTTGCATTCAGAAACCTAGAGACAGTTCCAGCCAAGCTCACTCTTCCCTTTAAAACTGCAAAACTTTACCACAGAAGAATCTTTTAATTCCCAAACAAATATTTACTTTCCTTTGCACTATCCTAAAGAGGGCATTGCCAAATAATAATTTGTGCTGTTTAAATACACTTGAAACATATACCAGCTTATAATTCCAGCTTGTCACAGTGATGATCATGACAAAACTTATGGTTTTAAACAATATGGAGATAAATTACTAGTTTTGTTGTTTCTAATTTAATAACCTCTTTGTGGGGTAAAGACTATGTAATATTGGAAATAGAAATAGTAACTTAAGTTGTGATCACAAGGTCTAGATGTAAAAATTTAACAAAATAGAACTGATATCTCATGTTTTGTAATGTTTTCAATCTATGAAAAGCAGAGCTGCAAACATTTCAATAAAATATTGGCACTGATGACTATGAATAGCAATAGCATATAACATTAAGAGACTCTAAACTAGTTTCTTACGTTGTCCAAGTGATTGTTCTGTTGTATTTAAGGTGGTATTACAACTTTAGTAAAGCCATGACCTGTGTGTGTAAGCCTTATTAGCTGTATTGATTTGACCTTGATTTGTTTCCCCAATAACTTACTATTTTCAACTCCTTTGGATTTTAGTTATTTTTCCAGACCCATGGAAAAAACAGTAGGGGGAAAAAAAAAAAAAAGAGATCATTGTGGTTTTTCAGGCTTTAGTTTTGGACTCGGTGCAACTAAATGAAAACAGTGTGCAGATCACTGAGTAGGTCAGGCTGAGGGGATACAAAGCCTTTGAAGCTTTACAGGGGTTGACCTAACAACAACTGTGGGCCCCTTTTGGGAGAGGCATTAACTCCATGAATGCCATATAAACACAGAGCTGCAAAACTCAACAGTCACTGTTGTGTTTTGTTTTTCTGAAATGGCTGTTGGAAATTTCAGCATTTTTGTTTTGTAGGCTTGAGTGCTTACTTTAACATCCACTTGCTCTTGTGGAGAACACCAGATTGTCACACTTTGTTTATAAACTTCTCACCAGTTTGTAGACAGGTTGAACCACTGTGCAACTTGAGCCCAAAGGTGGGGCATATATTGAACGTTGTCAGCTTTGGCAAATGTCCGTGCTGGCTTTAACACCAGCCAGAGTTGCAGACCTGTTTTCGTGTTGCAAGAGGAGCGTGTGGGTAATTTGCAACTTTACAATTACTTAATATGTGAATAAGGCTGAAAAGGAAGCAGTCATCTTGAAAATCAGTGTTGCCTTTTGCAGTTAAGAGGCAGGTCAATTATATTTACTTAAGTAATCTTGCAGGGTATGTATTTTGCTTTTCTTTGTATTACTTTATAGTTTCCAACGATGAGCTGGAATTAAAAAGGAGTGTGGAAAAGGCTTTAATTGACATGTCGTGAGTAAGATGAATCTTGTTTCTCAGAACTATTTTGTACTCCTGTAGATAGTATGGCCTAATTATAAGGGCAAAAAGTTACTTGTCTTGTGCACACTGAAACTCCATCAAATGTTAACGCTGTGCAGTTAAACTGAAAGAAGTTCGAAATGTCCAAAAGACTGCATAAGGGTTTCTTGCTGCATAGCTTCCCTTTTTGGGCCCACTGTGTATGTGTATCCCAGACAGGCTTGAGTACATGCCAAGGCTCTTTATTTTGTGGTTGGACTTTTAATCTGTTCCAGACCTTTTCAGTCAAAGAGCTCAAGTGTAACTGAAAGGGGCAGGAAAGGAGAAAAAAAAAAAAAAAAAAAGCATGTGGGCTCTTCTGATCTAGAGTGACGGCAAATAGAGACAAGCTGCTAGCTGCTGTTGAGCTTGAAGGAGTTTTCCTTGAAATCTTAAGTTGTACGCATTGTATTGTGGTTTATGTTTTTATCATTTGAGCCAAGAAAATATAAAAATCTTATTCCTGTTGCTTTCTCACTTGTGACCTCCTTAAGTGACTCCAGTAAAGAAGAAAAAAATCTGTTTGACAGAGCTAACTTACTGAGCCTTGCATTTATTATCATGTGGAGATCCTCAACAAATACGTGCTGTGACCCTAAATAGCATGTGAATGACTCAAAAGTTTACCTTTCTGTGCTTAATATAGGTTGAAAATCCTGTTGGGTTTTTTCCCCCCTAAGGATCACCATACTCCTTTCTATCGCTACGTTTTAATATAAAGGCTTAGTTGTTACTATTTGACTACTAACACTTTTAGAAGCAATCCTAGTTGACTTCATCTTTGTAATGTTGAAGCTTTTGATTATTACAGTGATACTAATGTTGATTGAAAATGAAGGAGAAATTAATTTCTTCCTTGATACTCCCACTTTCACCTATCTGAAGAACCATTGAAAACAATAAAGCTGTTGAATGGTATGTGCAAACATACTCTTCTGTTCCAGTATTTAGAAACAGAAGGTTTGAAGAGCCTTTGCCCTTATTGCTTCTGAATGCCCAGCTTTCAGGGAGACAGCCCTTATGTCTCTGTATATTCCTCATCAGATGGAAGCTTTGTGTTCATTTTTATTTTCTCTTGTAGGTGTGCGTATACCTCTTTTCTTCCCCCCCCCCCCCCCCCCCCCCCCCCTTAAGTAGTACTGGGAATTTTCCATTAATGTGGCTAGAAAAGAGAGAGGCAGGAGAATCAGTTTGAAGAAATTGTTTTAGGCGGACACACCTACTGACTTACTTGGTAAGGGGAATTTGGGTATTGCATTCATGCTTTTAAACAGAAAATAAAAGGATGCAGTTAATATGGATTCTTTCTTGGAGCAGGCTTTTAAGACTAGTGCATCAGATAAGAGTCCCTGTCAGAATACCCTGCTGTGGAGTAGGCTGGGTCTAAAACCTGAGCGCTCCAAGTTGAAGATAAGAACGTTGTTCCAAGACTCAGATCTAACATCTTTGAAGTGGGCTTGAGGTCTTCAGCTATACCACTTAAATGGCAGTGAAGTCTTGTTTGTGGCTCAGATGTTGATCCTCCAAGTCTACGTATTTGACTTGAGAACAGTTTTGCATTAGGAGAATTACAAACTTTAAAATCTAGGAAAGAGCTAAGTATGAAAGTCTTCTCATGCCAAGCACAGACAATCATAAAAGATGACAGGGAATCAAAGGGATGGAGATGGGAGGGGGGGTCCTTAGGGCTGGGTCAGCAGGTTTCTTTGTCTAGTGGAGCATCTGGTACAAACATGCTGTCCTACCTTCTCAGTGCCTTTGCAGGCCTTGTAGTAAGGGTCTTCAAATTACTTTTTTTTTTTTTTTTTTTTTTTTCTTAAAGAAGGTTATGTCTTTCAGATAATTGGACTGTCAGGTTGAGGTTGTGTTTTGGACTGTTTTGTCTTTTACTAGCTTCTGCTATTGTCCAGTGGGCCTTCTTCACAGATCCTAATGTTTTTCTTAAGCCTGCCAGATCACTTAATATCTTTTCTTGATAATTAGACGATGTCTGGGTAGGAAGCAGGTCAGATATACATTCTGAGTGGCTGGAGTTGGTGAAGTAGAACAACATCTGCTTTTTCTGTAAAATTAAATTTCCTAGAACCAGTTGAAGTTTGGAATCGTTCAACTTTATTGCTACAAGTTTCCAAGAATTGGCTTTTGTATCAAATACCGTTAAAGGGATTTCAACTGTTATTTCAGTTTGCAGATGATAGGACTGGTTTTTGAAATGCAACTAAAAATACTTTGCCTTTAGAAGATACTTAATTTGTTAAATTCAAAGGTAGGATGGTGAACCTGAAGTGGGAAAATATGTGAAACTGGCAGTTGATTTCTGTGTTTCTATTTGGGTTAATGTAAGTCTTGTGTTTAAACAGTAGTACTCCATTAGAGTAGTCAGACAAGTCTGTCTGCAGGAATTAGAGTAAAATAAGATCCTGTTTCAGTTTTCTTGTTATTTTATTCCAGACTTCAATTTTATAGGTAGTTGCTAGTGATCATACCAGTGTTACACGTGCCCAGTCTTTTTCCTTCTGTTTTATCAAATGTTGGAGCTGCCATATGGAATATGAAGCAAAAGACGTGACTTCAGATTGAAATCATTGCCATGACTTTATTTTCATCACTCAAATTTAGAGATTATGTTAATGTTTTTTGAAGTTCTGTATGAATTTTGGATGAGGGGGAAGGCAAGGCAGGACAGTGTTTAATATCATTATGGAAAGTGCCATAGGGGCTCTGTGTACTTGAGCTACACAAGTGCTTGGTGCTTGAGCTACACAAGTAGGAAAAGGAACAAAAGTGATGATAAATATAGGAGTATAGAGAATACACATCAGGATTTTCTGTTTCCTTTTCTTGTAATGTAAGAACATTACACCTTTGAAACAATGAAAAGGGCTTGTTCAGAAATAGTGAAGTAAAATGCATCTGTATATTTCATTGAAACATGTATTTATTGTTTTCATTTAAAAAACTCAACCAACCAACCACACAACAAACTTGAAATGCACTTAAAATTAAGTGCATTTTATTTAACTGTGGAGGTTCTACTAATTTTTAAGTATCGGAAATTAAAAGGAAGTATTCCATAGTGTTGCTTTCTTATTCCTTACCTGTCTAGCACTTTGTTTAATATGTGTTTCTTCAAATAAGTTTGTTAGGAGTCTTGACAGAGGTACATTTGTGGACAAGACAGAACTAGAACCCTGGACTGGAAAACTTTCTTTTGTCTGGTCAAAAAAAAAAGCCCAGACCTTATGTCTGGTCACAGTGGCATTTTCAGATATTTTTAAGTTCCAGATCTGCCTTCCGTTTTTGCATCAAAGGGGAGCATGAGCCACAGTTGGTTTTTATGCGCAAATGCAATGGCATATCCTCTTTCCACGGTCTCTAAAACAAAAGTGGATTTGACTCATGTGTAAGGTCTATTGGTATTAGATTTTTCACTTCCCTGTCTCTGTTTGTCCAGAAGAACAGTTTCAGGAGATCACTCAGGATGGGGAAAAGACTTCTGTATTTTGGTATGTGTGTCAGAGAATGTGTACAGATGGAGCAGCATCAGTTTTCAGTGAACTAGACTTGTGTCAAAGTGAGCTCGTTGCAAATCTGCAGAGGCAGGTGAAATTTCACTGGTAAGCACCCCTTTGTAACAGGGGATGCTGCCCTTATGGTGGTTACAATAAATGCTTATTAGTTTTTCATCATCATACCAGAAAGTGAAATCTTGTATTGTTTGAAAGCAGGATTTATTTAGAGTTCTTTACTGAACAGAGTTCACTGAAGAAATTGTTAAATCTGTCTACAAGTATTGTGTAAGAATGCAGTTACCTACTTTATGTAGAATGTGTATAGTAATAAAAATGGGAAAAAAAAACCACTTTATTAAGGATTTGTCAGGGCAGTAAGTTTATGTAAGTTTATACCTGGTTTGGGTTTTGTTTTGTTTTCAGAATAACTTAATTCTGTTTGAGAAAGGAGATTTGTTGGTAATGGTGTCTTTATGCCAGTAAAAATAATGCGTACTTCCAGTGTTGTGCTAGAACAGCTGTGACAGTGGAAGAAAATTGTACTCCTAATAGGGCCATTTTTTCCACCATATCCTTCTAATACCACAGTTTGCATGTCTCTTTTAATAAGCATACTATGTTAAAAATTGAAGGTACATTGTTTTGAACACATCATTCATCATCTGTAATCTAAATATATACACACAATAATTATATACTCTATATCTAATCATATATAATCTAAAATTCAAAGA
The DNA here is from genome assembly GCF_965231255.1 of Vanellus vanellus. Classification (NCBI taxonomy): domain Eukaryota; kingdom Metazoa; phylum Chordata; class Aves; order Charadriiformes; family Charadriidae; genus Vanellus; species Vanellus vanellus. The sequence goes on along the minus strand of NC_138905.1, from coordinate 207,240,707 downwards.
AGCGTCTGTTTTTTTTCCTCCTTGAATTCAGTCATGTCGAAACATGATTTCGGTTTCTCATATACAGAAAACAGTTTTGCTCTGTTTCTTGACAGTATACTGATTTTTTTAATTACAGTAGTTTTTACTGGATTTTGTAATTCTTGTTTAATCATTTCTAATGGGCTTATGACAGATTAAAAAAATGCAGACGTGCACATGCATATACACAGGGTTTATTCCCCTCACATAAATTGAAGTAAACCTGCATTAAAAAAAAATAATAAATTCCCATGTTATTTTATAAGAAATTATAGAAGCTTGTCTTTAGGCCTAATTAACCCAGGAATTATGTGGTGATCAAGCAGTGAAACTGTTTGCAGCTGGTACCCTTACGTAGACTCTGCTGATTAAACTTTGGTCTAAAATGAGGAGTAGCTTTGATTAAATGTATTTTTCCGGATATTTGGTGGACAGACATGGGGCCTTGATGAGCTCAGTCCTGCATTTTCTGTAGTCTTCAGTGTTTCATACCTACATGTGAAACTTAAATGACATTAGTTGAGGTTTCTTTTAATAATCTGTCCCATGCAGTGTGTCCTACACAGTTCTTCTGTAATACGAATACTTACACTGTCAGTTCCATTCTGTATGAAGATTTAAAAATCAAGTCAAATACTTAAAAAATTATTTACACTTTCAAAATTAAAATTGGTTTCTTTTTAAAAAATAGAAAAGGTTTTGTTTTGTATGCATGCACTGAGCAGAAGTTTTTTCACAGCTATTCATGTTACTGCTGAATCTCATTTATATTTGCTTTTCTGGCTGGTCCAGAATATTTCAGTTCTTCTGAAACTGGCATACATTGAGTGAAGATGCTTTATAAATATTGCTGTTTACTTCTGTGGGGTGGGAAAAGTTAGATCTGTGAACAACTGCAGCATTTTACTCCAGTTAATTTTCCAGTGTGTCAAGAGTCTGTGGATGCTATTGAGTCTTTGTGGTGGTCAGTCAATCCAGCTGTTGCACCTTTGCGTTTTAGGATACAGAAAAACTCTTCAAAACAATGGCAGCTTTATCAAAGAAAACAACAAATCTTATATTGTTTTAATTAGCAGGTGGTGTAGTGATAGAAGAACAAAAAAATATTAATTTCATTTGAACACAAGTAATTGATAAATGCAGAATAATCCATTTGCAGTTTGGACAGCTTCTGTAATGCTATTTTCATTGGATGTATCTTGTTTTAACCAAGAGTCCACCTCAAGGGTGTGTGACTGTTTCTTTCTACCTGACTGAGACACTAAGATTTATTTGTACACTTAAGACAGCAAAATAAGCCTGGATAACAGTCTGTTTCAGGTTCCCCTGTTACTCTAAGCTCCAGGATTCAGGTTAATCAGAAACTGAAAACAATGGAATATTTTATTGTGCTAATTTTTAGGTTGTTTTGTAACAGCAACATTATGAAACTATAACTGGGATTTCCTTAAAGTAATATAGCAATGCATTATAAAGAATGTAATCCAGAAACATGACTTGTGTCCTGATTAAACAACAAATTCTTGTACCAAGTGTCTCTAAAAAAGCCACTTGGAACAAGTTTTTATTACTTCCGAGACTCATTCTTTCAAATCCTGCTGGTAATTTTTTTGCAAATTAATCAAAGAGGATTTTTGTCTTTGTTCCAGTGCTGCAAACTGGCACCATTCAAAAACCTGGCCATAGCCAAAAATGATGCGCAAAAACTGGCTAGTTTCCAAATGAAGTTGAAGGGGGCAAGTACTCTTTTTCAGTCCCTCAGTGAAAATATTGATTCTTATTCTTAAGAACAGTGAGTTATAGTATGCTCAGATCCTGAACATTTTTGTTGTTTGTTCAAATAAATACGCCTTTGAATTTGTAGATTAAAATTAGATTTAGTTTTGAATGGTGAAATGATAAATACAAAAAAAAAAATCAAACATTCAGCTATGTCTATTAATTATTAAGGGTGCTCTACTGCAATCTTTGCATGTAATACTGCATAGGGGAAAGGAACTGTTACTGCAAACCGTCAGTGCCCTGGGTTGTCTGATTTAAATTGGCGTAGGATCTTTGGAGAGAATTAGCCTTTTATGTTTGATTTGTTAACAATCTGCTGGCCTTTTCTCTCTAGCACCAATGACTGGTAATTGTTTGTCTCTCAGTTTGTATTGGGGTGTTTTTGGGGGGGAGATGTGTTGGTTTGTTTGGTTGGTTTTGGTGGTTTTTTTTTTTTACCCCTCCATTAAGGATGTAGACAGCAGTGTAAGCTTTTTTTCAGTAACCGTGAAGTATTATCTTCTACAGTACAGAACAGGCGTTTTGCTGTTGAGTTTGGACAGTAGAATATTTAATGTGTAACATTTGAGGACCACTAATTCTCTGTTTTCAAAAGCATATTGCAGCTATTACAATTGACTGTATTCTGCAGATTGTGAAGCTAAGCCATTTTATAGGACGGCAAGATTTTTTTTTTTTATTGTCTTAAGTTGCCCATGTTTTTTAACTTGTCTGCCCCTCCTCCTCCTCCCTCAAATCCCCCTCTTCTAGAAACAAAGACTTGTTTGTTCCTTCTCTGCCTGTGAGGTCTCTGCAGCCTGCACTGTGTGGGTGCAGAGCCCCTTATTTAAATGCTTTCCATACCCATGGAAGGTAAGGAACAGGATGCATCAGAAGACTGCTAAGTCCTAACTCTAATAGATAAATGAAGCTCTTTGCCTTTGAATTCCAAAGTACTTTCAAAAAGAGCTCTGTGTGTCAGGGTCATCACAAACCCATGAGGTGTGGAAGAAATAAAATGTGCTTATCTGAGATCACATTGATAAGCGTATTCTTTAGAGTGCAGATTTCTGCAGTCATGTCCTTGGTGAGTAGTGGAGAATTGAGACTTTAAAAAAAAAAAAAAAAAATCAACCCACAAAACAGCCCAAACCTAAACCAACAGCAAAAAAACCCTACCTTAAGAACCCTCTGTTTTTTCCTGTCACTTGAAACAAGCTGTGGTTTCCCTCTTTTCATTAAATATTGAGTTGGAAATTATAGAAAATTACATTCTTCTTTCTGTTTCCCTTGAAGATAGCACACTTGTTTAATCAGCCAAGATAGCTAAAAATCATTCAGTGTTATTACTGTTGTTTTTTTCCCATTGATTCTTCACTTGGGCATGTTGTTAAGTCAGTAATATTCACTTAGCAGTATCTTCTTTTAATGTCCAAACTTTTAGTTTAATTTCACAGTTAAAGAGAGTTCCCTTACACGAAAAACATCTCCATGGTCTGTTCTGAGGACAGTTTAAAATCTTGTCAACTTGAAGTCTTTTGCACTTGCATTCTTGAAATAATAAAATGCTCAGAAAAATCCTCCTAATGGGCACCTAAATAAGAATTTAGGAAGTAGATTTTTAGGTTCAGTTTCTGAAGGGCTACAAAATCATATGATTAAATTTCCCCCCAGTATTTATTGATGAATATTAAGTATACACTGAAGTGGCAATATCTTACTATATTCCTGTTCAAGATACACTTTACTTATGTACATTACTTTCAAAATGGACATTAGAAGGCATTTCAAGGAAATTTCTAGGATGAGGAAATAAAATGAAAAACAACAGACAAACATGATTTCTTGGGGTTTTAATTGCAAAGACAGTAGATGTGAAGAATGGATCAAACTGGGATCAGAGAGAACTGGAATAATACAAGCAGCTGTCAGAAAGATACATGTATACAAAATATGATAAACTTGGCATGAGAAGGAAATTATTTCCAAAACTGCATGTTAGTGGGAAAGAGACCTAGGGAAGTAATACTTGTATGGTGCATGGAGGAAAAACAAATTCATAACATGTGAAGGGATGTTAGTGATACTGCACTTGTGTTTAACTAAGGTTATAAACTGTTAGATTCTTATGAAGTTATCTGCAACATGACTTGGCTGTGAACTGCATAAGGCAGGGACTCTGAAACCCTGATTATGTAATTGGAGACTAGACCATATAGGCGGCCTTTTTACCCCCCCAAAATTGACATTCTTCAGCTTTGGGTACTTAATTTTTACAAGCTAGGCAGTTTGCTTTCAACTTAGATGTGCTTATTTCAGGTGATTGCAATTTTCTAACCTTTGTCCCTCGTTACTTTCCACTGTAATTGACCCTCCATTGTTTTTAATAACACGGTTTGAATCCTGGAACTTCTGAAGGGTAGCACAGACTTCTGCTTGAGTTGCAGAATTAGCTAATAGCAAGAGAAGGCTGTTTTCTGTTGTCCCCTACTAACTCCTTCATTGTCTGCTTCTAGAGGTGAAAGAGGGTAAGATATAAAAAGCAAAATGCACGTGCCTGGTTCCAGAATGGAACTTGAGTTGCCTCTCAATGGAAAGATGAGCTGTGGTAAGGGGAAAAGGGAGCAAGGCTGTGAAGCAACAGCCATTTTACTACGGTTATGAGATAAATATATTTAGGCTTTCTTGGAACACAAGAAAAGCACTACTGTACCTTAAGTTAAACACTCAAAAGACAGTGGAAACTTAAGGGCTTTTCAGAGAAAAGATGATACAGACTCTTTATGAGACAATTCTCCTTTCTTATGATGGTTAAAAGTGTTAGTGTTCCCGGAATCCTCTATATATGATGAAAATGTTAATTCAAACTAGTACAACAGATGTTTTTCTTTGCACCAAATGTCGTGGTTTAGGCCAAATCCACCACTGGGGATTGGGGATCGCTAAGAAGCGAAGTTACTGAACAAAATTGGTTCTGTTTTACCTCAAACCAGGACACCAAATCAGCCTGTCATCCTAAAAGAAGCTCACTCCCTTTTTTTTCTCGTAGTTCCCATAAACCATAATCCTCATTCCTAGAAAAAAAAATAAATCCATACCACACTCCCATCACTGCTTCAGCAAATGCATTCTGCAGCATATTGGGCATGTTAACAGATTCAGGCTGTTCCAGACAACAAGATGAGGAAAGCTACTTCCAAAACTTAAAGCCCCTGAAAATAGTGCCTTTGTAATACATTCAGCTTTTCCCAGCCCTCTGTTTCACTATGGGAACTCCACTGCCTCAGTTGACTTCAACTACACTGGTCTCATGTTGGGGAAAAATCAGGCCTGTCAAGTAAATGTAGCCCAGTCATGCATTACATTTATAAAATTGCCTTAGGTCTTGTTTTTATGGGGGAAAGGAAGATGGCTTCTCATCGTGCATTAGGCATACAAGATGACACTCTTTCTTCTCCACACCCCAGAGCAGATGCATCACATACTTCTGTGGGGTAAAAGAAAACTAAGCACCGGCAAAATGTTTCCCATGATGATGGCAGTATTTTTGGCTGTATAATTCATTTGCCACTTCTGTACCAATGCTGATTTTGCATGTCAAGATGCCTTAAATGGAGTCTCAACACTCAAAACTTGATGGGACAAGGATGTGAATGATTGTTGCGTGACCTGCACTGCATTGGGAAGAATAGTGGCCTTTAACCAAATGTAGTTTGATATAAGTGGGATAATCTGTTTTGTCATTCTCTGTGTTCTTGAGTTTAATGATTCTGAGGTTTAACATGAATAAAAAAAAGTGATTTTGCATTATTTGTGTCTAAATTGGGAATAGTTTATTAGGAAGAAGAGAGAGATCTTTCTAATTAAACTTGAAATATTTTGTTACCACTTTTGAATTTTTCACCAACTTTAGGCATTTAAGTGTTTTCAGAAGCTTTTAGAACAAGTATGTACTCTTAAATGTGAGACTGTTGCATTGATTTCACAGGAATAACACATGTGAGCATACATTTCACTCTCTGAACATCGGTGTAGCTTCATTTTTTTGTACTGTTATGGCTTGTAATTTTATTTTATAAAATTTTTAATACATGCCTTCTAAGGATAATACTTCCCTTGCATGTATTTGTTTGAATTCATTCTTAAATGTTTATTGTTTTGGTTTCTTAGCCATGAATCAACGAATCAGCCAAAGTGCTCCAGTGAAACAGCCACCCCCTCTGGCTCCTCAGAGTCCCCAAGGTGGTGTGATGGGTGGGAGTAGCTCCAATCAGCAACAACAGATGAGACTTCAGCAGCTACAGATGGAGAAGGAAAGGCTGAGACTGAAGCATCAAGAACTGCTTCGGCAGGTGAGGCCACAGGTTAGACACCTACTTCCACTATTTCTTTTGTATGTTATGTTTTGTTTTGGCTAAGTCGTTGTATCAGTGAGGCTTAAAGACCGGTGACTGTACAAAAAGCTTTGAGATCTAAAAAGGTCTGAATTCATTCTGTTACCAATATCAGCTTAATAGTGAAAGCGTCTGACATACAGACTGAAGGATTTTGCTTTCCTCCCTCATTCCTCTCCCTAACAAAACTCTCCGAGAACAGGCTTCTTTACTATTAGGATGACATCATGCACTGTTGATCTGATTGGATATTCCTCTTGAGGATATCTTTCATATTCATTGAGTTCTGAGTCATGCAGAAAGATGAGAAGTTGGTTCCCACAGCTGCTTTAGTTCTCCCTTTTAAGTGGAGGAAAGTCTTTCACTTTCAGAACCTGTCACAGTCTGTAGGATTTCAAAGTACTTTTAAAGTTTGTATAAGCTTAACTGAGGAGACACCTTGTTGCTAAAATCTTATCTGTTAAACAGTGGAGTGGAGCATGGAAGAACTGAGTCACTCGTGCTGCATTTTGGACCTGTGGTTTTCTTATGCTGAAGAATTTCAAACTTGATAATTAGCTATTCCTTTCAGTATTTTTCTACTCTATGAATGTAGCTGTAGCAAATGTTCAAGTGTAGGACTGGACATTGGAATCTCTGGATTTTGAATTCGGGCTTGACTTCCATGTGACTTTAAGCCTTCTGCTTCAATTTTTCTATCTGAATGTTTAAGAGTTACTACCATCTGTGCTAGATACTGATGATATTCCTTGTTTTTTGACGCTGTTAGAGAAAGCACTAATTGTTTCTTTGAAGAAAACCTCCTAAAATCTTATCCTGTTCCCTTTTCACTTTGGGTGATGGGCCTTGTATCAGCAGAGGATGATATCTTAATGTCCTCAAAGACAGCTTTTTTTCTTTCTTCATCACCTGCAGTATTCTGTCCTGGAATCTGATTCCCGTTATCCTCTTTGTAGTCAAGGCCTCTTTTGTAGGAATCTTCAGCATCTCTTGGTGTAAGATGGGTCATCTTTACAGCTGTTACTTTTTATAGTGCTCTAGGTATACAAGAATACATTGCAAAGGTGGCATCAGAACTTTCTCTCTGCTTAAGCACCTGGGCTTCTGCTGTTCCTGCTTTGCTATTAATCCACCACCAAACATTTTACCCTGTGCTAGCATGCTTCTAGGTAGGCCTTCTAATTGTCTTCTTGCCTCAGTTGTCATTGAGAACGTGACTAACTTTGGACCAGGTGACAGCCAGTTCCCTTCATGTTGTTCTCCCTGGTCGTTAAGCTTATCTGTCAAATATGCATCCTTGGTAAATCTGTGAGTTTTGTTTCACTGTGTCATGGTTTTCATAGTTTCTTAACTCCCTTATCCTGTCTCATCTGGCCTGTCTTGGGGGCTTGATACTACAAGATGGTGTTTATAAGACAGCCTGCATAAGCAAACCATGCAGCTAAAGTAATTTTTATCCATCTTATTTTTACTCTTAGGCATTGCGGAATATCAATCCCAGCACAGCAAATTCTCCAAAACATCAGGTAGGCTCTTAACTGATGTTTCAGCATAATTAGAAAAATGAAAGCATTAAATTAGGCTAGCAGAGGAACTTTTTGCTATATAAAGGCATTCCAAAAAAGAAAAAAAAATATCCCAAAACAACAACAACAAAAAACCACCCACCACCGATCAAAAAAACCCAAGCTCTACTGTACACATTTTTGAACCACTTCTCTGGTCACAACCCTAACATTGTTTTTAAGAGTGCTGCGTTACCACAGCTTTGTATCAATTTTTAAAAGCAAATTAGGAATTCATTGCATGGTTTTCTGCATTGAAAACAACCTTCTTGTTTAGCATTCTTGAGGATACTGCTGTTCCAGTCCTGATGTCATCAAGATGTGTATTTAAAGCAAACCTCTCATTATATCTAAGGTAGTAGTTTGTGACAAATTTTAAGTACTGTTCATATGAATGTTCTTATCAGTTTGTTTAAACAGGTATGATCTTAAAGGTGGATATCTGTAATCAGTTAATAAAAAATCACTTAAAATATTTATGACTTTTAATCATGTACAGTGTAACAGAATTATTTAAGAGATGAGACTAACAAAATAATTGCTATGGAGATGTGATATGTAACTATTCCATTTTGCCATTTAACAGGCTCCTGCACAAATACATTTTCTATATAGGAAGCAACAATTCTGAAAAGCCTCCCAAGCTCGGACCAAAAGAAAAACTGGTCAAAATGTGAAGCATAATAAACAGTTTAATGCAGACTTCTTTTAGGATCTTAAGAAGTTTAATATGGAGTGAATCTCTGAGAGGGCGGATTTATGGATATATTCAGAGCACTTCTTGTTTGCTATAGCTAACAGTATTCTTAATCTACTGGTTCTTAAGACAATATTTATATTGGCTTGTATCGTACTTTGTTTTTCTAAGAAAAACATTATGTGCACTAGGCAAGAAAAACAGAATAAAAGAAAGTACCCTGTGTCTGGAAGCCATGAGTACTGGTGTACCATTGCATTCTGAAGAGTATCACAAAATTTGTACATTACTAGTTCTCCCGAGATGATCATCTTCAAAATAGAAACCTTGGATCTTAAAAACAGTACTGACACCGTGGAAAAAGACTTTCTTGTTTAGCAATATCAGTGCAGCTCTAAAATAGAAGCATTTTAATTAAGATGTAATCATTTAATTCATTTACAGAGCGTTAACCACATAATGATCTCGCCGATCAATATTAGATCCTATTGTGAAGGAGGATAAAAAGAATTCCTTGAGAATTGCTGGTACACAAGGAAATAAACGGAGAAGCATGCTACTCCACACCAGTTGGAAACACCTTATCTTTTGCCACAATTAGGTCATTCAGAAGGGATGTTTTTCTTACTGAGTGCCAAAAGTGTATTCTTGTATGCCTGAAGCACTGTCATACAATTGTTTGCTCTTCCATATTAACTTCTTCCTGTTGCCAGCTCAGAAATATGCAGCAAATGGAGAACTTAGGGATCAGTTTCATACCTAATAGGATAAGATTTTTGGAACTTCTTGAAATTCTGGCTTAAAACACTAAAAAACTGAAAAAGCACAAGGGGACCTTGTGGATAGTTCATTACATGTACATGCAGTGGTCATTCTGCTTTGTTTGGAATGGGAACTGATGACAGGATTTATGCAAAAATCAGGATTCCAGTTACATTTAGACTGGCTTCGTAACAGACTCACCTGCCTGGGATCAGTTTTAGTAGTCTGTACTTGCTAATGAGTCGAGCTGTGTTTGAGTGATCTGGTGGATAGAAAAGTAGTCAATCATGTCAACTTGAAAGTTCTGTAATACTAGATTATTCATGTTGTGTCATCTAAATGTATTTTCTGTGTTTTCATGCGTCGCTTCAGAAATGCAGTGCGCAGCCACATGTGGAAGAAGGTGATTAGAGAACTGTTTCTGGAAGCTGTTGTCTAAATGCTTCTTGAGGCCTTGTACTATAAAGGCAAATGTTGTATGCTATGATTGAAGTCCCACTCTGTACATCCTGTCAGGTCATAGTCAAGCTAGTGAATCTGTGAAAAATCTGTAGAAAGAACGAACACTTATTCGGTAAACGACTTCTTTTTGACAGATCCTTTCTTTCCTTTATGAATAAAATTAATGAAGCTTAGAGGAATTATGCGCTTTCATGATGATAAAGCTGTGCTTGGGGGAAGAATAATAGCTGCTCTTGCTAAATTTTAGGTGTTCTTTTAAGGAATACTGAAAAGAAAATCTTCAAATGTTCTCTGCTCTTAATTCTGGGAAGACTAAGTCTATTTTAGAGGATTGTCAAGGTCTTCCTTTTGTAAAGAAATTATACTACACCAGCATTCTTGAAGCTTGCCTCTAATGAAGTATCTCTTTTATACGGATAAAAAAGCCTGAGAAATGTTCCTTTACTTGTAACTGGGTCTCTGAGATTTCCTTAGTCACAGAATCAAATAGGTTGAAAGGGACTGTCTAGTCCAACATCCTGCATCCAGCCCAACCTCCTCTTCCTTCTTGACATTTTTGTCCACAACCTGAATACAGTGCCATGGTTGTATTGATATCTTCGGTCAGGTTTTCCTTTGGTCAGGTTTTTCTGGTACTGGACGAACTCTGTGTCCCTGCCAGTTTTTATCGCTTTGACCTGATACTGTAGAATCCTGTAGTGACACTGACACTCAAGGTGTTATGTATGGAGTGCTAAGGAGCACTTAAATACCTCCTGGAAAGATTAAACAATTGCTCAGCTTCATCTTTTGTAGCAAGTACTGTAAAAGACTCTTTTTCTTTGAATGAGGTTGTATTTTATTGTAATTCTAAAAATGTTGAAGTCAAAGGTATTTGAAGCAAATAACTTCCATATTTACTGTGCATAAACAAGAGGTATTGAAACATCCAGGGAATTTGAAAACACCGAGCACCTGACCAGTTACTTACGCGCATCATCATCAATTATCTGTGAACATCTTAAAGATGCCTACCTGTGTTAGGTAAGAGATTGGGAGACTTGACTTTCTCTCCATCCCTAGTAGCTCTCCTTCCATTTTGCTGCTGTTAGCATCCGGTTGTCAACCATGTCTCACCTAAGTAGCTGTCGGTCAACTTTTATATAAATCATAAAATTGGCTAGATGTTAGGTAACAGATTTCTTGCCTTCCGGTATGTGATGGAAAGAGATAGAGGCAAATAATGTTGAGGAACTGATGGTATTATTCTTGGATGTTGTGCAGACTACTTTCTTGTGCTAGGACTGGAAGATTTCTTAAGAAAAGAAATTGTTTGCTGCTAATATTAGGGTATTTGCTAGTAAGATCGGCATACTACAGAGCTGTTTTCATGGTAGGTTCTTCTTTCTTGATAGTGCGTACCTCGAATGTGCTCTCTCTCTTCATTGTCTCCTTTCTTTTTTCCTTATTTTATGAAGTACCTCTCATATTCTCTGTCCTGTTGCATCAAACTTATTTCTTATCAACATTTGTTTCCCATCATTCCTTAAAAGTTCATTTTGGCTGATGTTTGACACTTTTCATCAGCTTAGTTGATGAGATTTCCAGTGTGTCCAGGAAAGTATCAATTTCCTAGGACACTATTATTTTTCAATAAAAGATATTTTTTTTTGAGTCAGTTTGTATGTACACCAATACAAAGCTGTGTTACTGTTGGATTTGTGTCATATTCTAGAAAGTAAGGAAGGCATCATTAAAAACAAGTGCAATCTGGAATTCTGTACTCTTGAACTTCCATGATGTTAGTGAAGCTGGAAGTTTTAATGAGGACTAAGGGTTTGGGTTTTTTTTTTTTCTCTTCCCTGTAATATGTCTTTAAATAACAAGATGTACTTGTGTTCAAATCCTAGTGGAAATGGCGGGCAATAGTTGCTTTAGTTTCTTAGTGAATCCCAAACAGTCTTGTCCCTTGAATCTCGCTTCCCACCCCTCTGTGTATTATCTGAAGCTGACCTAGATTAACAAGAGAATTACTCGTCTTGGTTTCATCAAGAGTGTTTGGGGGGTGGCTTGGTGTTGGGTTTTGGTTGGTTTTGTTGTTGTTGTTGTTGTTTTTTAAAGAGAGAAAGGGTACTGAAGCCAGCTATTTGGTCTTTGAAAACGGCTTTCTTGACCAGTGAAGGTATGACCACTGGTATACAGAAACATTTTTGAAAAATACGTTTACAAGATGCAGGAAGAAAATAACAAGTCACTGGCAGCAAATTCATAGCTGTATTGTGTCCCTCGGTTTTAATTTGCCTGATTGCTTGATGTTTGGTAGGGAAAACGGGCTGTGATAAGCCTTATTCTGAAGAGATCCATTATGTGAAAAGTTTTGAGGAGAGCTAGCTAAGACTCAGTGAACAATCTTTCCAACAAAGTTGTTTTCCCATTTGAAATTTTTGCTTCCAATTGAATTTATTTTAGTCAATAGTCACAAATAATACCTGAAACTTCTCATTTTAGTGGAAGTAAGTATTGTATCCCTCCTTTATTTGTTTTATTCACTTCATAGCTCTTTTTACTGATACTAAGGTTTGCTTTGTCCCTTGTGGCTTACGTTTTCTGTTAGATGTTTGTTTTGTGCAAAGAACAGAAATTGTTACTGATTTCTTACTCTGCAAAATCAATTAAAATATTACTGGAGAACTGTCACTCAGATAAGGGAGCTGAGCAGCGTATACAATATTGTAAGTAACTTAAAGATTTCAAGCAGGCAGAAACCAATTTTGTATGTGTTAATCTCAATTGTCATTGAACTGTTGATATGTTATTGTTAGCGTGAATATTTTACTTCATTAGGTAACAAACTGTTCTTATTTACTGGACTACCTTCCAAAACTCTTTGTAATTAATGAACCGACTTCTTTAGTCTGTGGCAGTAAATTCAGCATGTAATAACAAGTTGTAGCATATTGCCTCTATATAGGCATCTGTTTCTAGGAAAGCAGTTGTATTTGAGGTAGCTAAAGGTTAGTTCAGATAATCTGTCAAGTACCCGTCATCTACTCTGCATCAGTTTCACAGAGCTTTGTTATAGTGTACCACGAGGCTTACAGGTAAGGCAGCATACCTGTGCAGTGCTATGACTTTAGAAATAATTTCAGAAGAAGACTTAACCAGCTGTCTAGAACCATCCTAAACTGGGGCTGAAGACTATAGCTGGGGAGTTGTGTGATATTTTTTAAGCAAAATATTTGCTCGTAATAAAATGACTTTGAGAGGTCTGGTAGACATGCTCTGGCACACTGAACTGCAGCAGTTTAAGACATTAACTCAGCTGTCTGCCAGAGATTGCCGTAATAATAAGGCAGCAGAACAGGATGTGTCTAACATTGTTTGTTCATAATCTAGTAGCTGAAGTGTTGGTGTGGCTACAGGTATAGACCCACAGGGATTAAGAGATCAAGGCACACATCTTCCTCTGCCATGACTAACAAATTTTGCTTCTTCTAAACATTATTAAATAAAATGGAAAGTTTTGTGAAAGCATCAAGAATTACAGCTTGGAGTTGGATGTCCTGTAGAAATTATGGAGATGTTCCTTGACCTAATTATTACTTAAGTCTTTGGTATTTCTGACGAGCAGTATACTAAGGTACTACTTTAAAGACTGCCTAGAAAATGCAAGCATGATTGGACATAAATGGGCAAGCATTATTGAAAGAGAATCCTGTGTGGCTGGATTTGAGGGGGTAAATGTTGGCTGCCATCAAAATATACAAAATGTGGAGTTCAGCTACTTTTACTGCAAAAGCTACACTGCTGTTGTTAGCCATCTTGGGAACTAAGCACTCTAAATCACAGAATCACAGAATTTTCAGAGTTGGAAGGGACCTCTAGAGATCATCTAGTCCAACTCCCCTGCCAAAGCAGGATTGCCTACAGCACATTACTCAGGACTGCATCCAGGCGGGTCTTGAAAATCTCCAGAGAAGGGGACTCCACACCCTCCCTGGGCAGCCTGTGCCAGTGCTCTGTCACCCTCACCGTGAAGAAGTTTTTCCGTGTATTTGAACGGAACTTCTGTGTTCTAACTTGTGCCCATTGCCCCTTGTCCTGTCACTGGGAACCACTGAAAAGAGCCTGGTTCCATCCTCCTTCAACCCGCCCTTTAGATACTTGTACGCCATAATAAGGTCTCCCCTCAGCCTTCTCTTCTCCAGGCTAAAGAGTCCCAGCTCTCTCAGCCTTTCCTCATAAGGCAGATGCTCCAATCCCTTAATCATCTTAGTTGCCCTTCGCTGGACTCGCTCCAGCAGTTCCCTGTCCCTCTTGAACTGGGGAGCCCAAAACAGGACACAGTATTCCAGTTGTGGCCTCACCAGTGCAGAGTAGAGGGGGAGAATGACCTCCCTCGACCTACTGGCCACACTCTTCCCTATGCAGCCCAGGATTCCATTGGCCTTTTTGGCAACAAGGGCACATTGCTGGGCCATGGATAATTTACTGTCTACCATGACCCCCAGATCCTTCTCCTCTGAGCTGCTTCCCAGCAGGTCCGCCCCTAACCTGTACTGGTGCCTAGCATTCTTCCTCCCCAGGTGCAGGACCCTGCACTTGGTTTTGTTGAACCTCATTAGGTTCTTCTCTGCCCAGCTCTCCAGTCTGTCCAGGTCACGCTGGATGGCAGCACGGCCCTCTGGGGTGTCAGCCACCCCACCCAGTTTGGTATCATCAGCAAACTTGCTGAGGATACACTCTGTCCCCTCATCCAGGTCATTAATGAATATATTAAACAAGATTGGACCGAGTATTGACCCCTGGGGGACACCACTGGTTACAGGCCTCCAACTAGACTCTGTGCCGCTGATCACAACCCTCTGAGTTCTGTCCCACAGCCAACTCTCAGTCCACCTCACTGTCACCTCATCTAGCCCATACTTCCTCAGCTTCCTAATGAGGATGTCATGGGAGACAGTGTCAAAAGCCTTGCTAAAGTCAAGGTAGATGACATCCACGACTTTCCCCTCATCCAGCCAACCAGTTATAACATCATAGAAAGCTATCAGATTGGTCAAGCATGATTTACCCTTGGTAAATCCATGTTGACCACTTCCAATAACTTCCTGTTCCTCAATGTGTTTGGAGATGACATCCAGAATGAGTCGCTCCATTACCTTCCCAGGGACAGAGGTTAGACTAACTGGTCTGTAGTTCCCTGGGTCCTCCTTCTTGCCTTTTTTGAAGATTGGAGTGATGTCGGCCTTCCTCCAGTCCTCAGGCACCTCTCCTGTTCTCCATGACCGTTCAAAGACGATGGAGAGTGGTCTAGCAATAACATCTGCCAGCTCTCTCAGCACTCGCGGATGCATACCATCAGGGCCCATGGACTTGTGAATGTCCAGTTTGGCCAAGTGGTCTCTGACCCGGTCCTCCTCAACTGAGGGAAAATCTTCCTCTCTCCAGACCTTCCCCTTTGCCTTCAGAGTATGGGATTCATGAGGGACAGCTTTAGCAGTGAAGACCAAAGAAAAGAAGGCATTCAGTAACTCTGCCTTCTCTGCGTCCTCCACCACTAGGGCACCTGTCTCATTCACCAGTGGGCCTACATTTTCCCTAGTCTTCCTTTTTCTATTGATATATTCAAAGAACCTTTTCTTATTGTCTTTAACTGCAGTGGCCAAGCTGAGTTCTGATTGAGCTTTGGCCCTTCTCATTTTCCCCCTACATAGCTTTGTTATATCTTGATAGTCCTCATAAGTTGCCAACCCCCTTTTCCAGAGAATGTAAACTTTCCTTTTTTTCCTGAGGTCCAGGAAAAGTTCTCTATTTAGCCAGGCTGGTCTTCTTCCCCATCTGCTCGTTTTTCAAGACAAGGGGATGGCCTTCTCCTGAGCTTTTAAGAGCACCTGCTTGAAGTATGCCCAGCCTTCCTGGGCACCTTTGCTCTTCAAAACTGCCTCCCAAGGGACACTCTCGACCATGCTCCTAAACAGGCTAAAGTCTGCCCTTTGGAAATCCAAGGTGGCAGTTCTACTGGCTCCCCGCCTTACTTGATCAAGAATTGAAAATTCTATCAATTCATGATCACTCTGCCCAAGGCGACCTCCAACCTTTACATCCCCCACAAGACCTTCTCTGTTAACAAACAGTAGGTCCAGTAGGGCACTTCCCCTAGTTGGTTCCTTCACCAGCTGTGTTAGGAAGTTGTCTTCCACACACTCCAGGAACCTCCATGACTGTTCCCTCTCTGCTGCGTAGTATTTCCAGCAGACGTCTGGGAAGTTGAAGTCCCCCACAAGAATAAGGGCAGATGATTGTCAGACCTCTGCCAGCTGCTTATAGAATACTTCATCGGCTGTATGTTCTTCTGCTTGTGAAATAGTATAGCTTCTTTCCTTATTGAAAATCATAGATCTAAGTAAAACTTTGTGTGGCAAGAGCTGTACAATTTGAGTTTCTCACTCTGTTGGTTTAAGTGGGAAATGCAGAGCATCAATAGCTAGCAGCAGTTACACAGTAGGAAAGATACTCGTATTATATGAGTAACTCACATTCAGAAGTTCTGATTCCACTTGCAGTAGTACCTAAGTTTTACAGGTTAACAAAATAATTTTATTGCTTGCTTGTGAATGTAGACCCTTATGGATAAATACCCTGTCTACAAGTCTATAGAGTAAATCAGATCTGTACTCATTGCCGTTGTCTGGTTTTTATGCCCCTAACTGCTTCAGGACACACTTTGTGTCTGTATAGGAGTTGTAGCTCACTGAAGTGGGTTTCCTGGAGTCACCAGTGCTGCTTGCAGTTGCAAAACTTAAAAAAAAACTTGCTGAGACTTACCTGCCTTACTGGTGCCCTGGGATGGCTTGGGTAGGCAGGGACAGTCCTGGAGCCATGGGCAGATGGACAGCAAGAGCAGTGTGAAGCAGTGGCACAGCAAAGGAACTGCAAAACCAGACAAGAAGCCAGACTTATTTACAAACATCTATTCCAATTTATGGTGCCTTATCTGTGCTTACAGCGCTCTGCGTAGTATTGAGTTCTTTGCTGAGTGTATATGATACAGTTAACTATCACTCTATCAGTATCACCTCTTAAATTAATTTTTCTGGTTTTCACGATTGCAACACTGATTTATGTTTCCCCCCTACTCTTCACTAATTGCATAACTCCTCATTGCTGAATTCATTTGTCTTCATCTGTCCGTGTGTTTTCCCTGTTTCTTTTGTACGTGTGCTGTAACTTTGTGGCCCTCAAACAAGAACGTAAATACTTAGTCTGAAGAAATAACTGGTGCTGTAAGTCTACCCAGTCAGTCTTCTCTTTCCCCTAGCACTTCTCTCCCATCTCAGTGAAGCCTGTTGATCATTTGATAGTTGAGCAGTGTTTGGGGGCAGAAATATTATAGTTGGCCCTTTTAAAGTAAATTTACCAAAAACCCAATTATAAAGATATATCAATTCAAGTTGAGTAGCATATCATATGTTTAATACAGGAAGAATATGATGTGGGAGTTGCATGAGGGAGCCTTTTACCTTTCGTCAAAAGCGCAATGAAGATAAAAATAATGCGCTGAACAGAGTCATTTTATAAAGTTAATTTGGACATGGTGTGAATGACCTGCAACTTCATGTAAAACTTAATCTGTATGCAATTATGAACAGAAAATTATCATTTTGGTCTTTATGTAATAACCAAAATTCAGCTTTTCTGTTAACAATAGGAATGCTAAGCTTTTATTTTCCCAGAGGTACTTAAAAAAAAGTTTGACATACTTACAGAAATAAGATGAGATCAAGTTATAGAAATCTAAGCCAGGATTTTGTCATGGTTTTATTTTTGCCTCTAGACTTTAAGTACTTCTAATAAAGGATATATTTTAAAGCATGAACTAGAAGCCTAGAGTTCACATTGCTCTGCTTGGAGCTGGGAGAGGCTTGTACACTCCCATAGATTTTTTTGAGTATCGAAAACATAACTTTTTTAATTGAAAAATCAGTTTTATAAATTTATAAAAAGACTGTTCTTCAGGCAACACAACTTTAGCTTCCATTACATGCACCTTTTAGGAAAAGCAGTCTTAATACACTCTTTGGGGCTTGTAGAAAACTTTCCTTATCTTACGGAATCATTAAAAACTGCTCTGTATTTGTTTCTGAATAGCTCGTCTTTTTTGGTAATTCCTTTTTCTTTCAGACTCCCAGATTGACATAAATTTATTACTTGAATGCGTAATGGAATAAAATTCTTTCTAGGGGGAAGTGCTGCAGTTCTGCCTCCTGAAAAAGTAGCAGTAATGATACTTATAAAAGTAGTTGTAGTTTTGCACTTTCAGCCGTGTCGTTGTTGAAACAAAGATAAAAGTAGTACTAATATTTAAAATACTTATTTCACATGCCAAAGAACTGGCAAAATGCAGTTCTCCCCCCTGTTCTAATACACCTCCTTTTAGTGGGCCTTCAGTGAAATGTGATTTTTCTTTTCTAACTGGCTAGTGTCTGAGCTACATTACTTTTTACCGTATTAAAGTTCATATATTGATGAAACTTCAATCTCTCCAACCCTTTAAGGATTTAGAAAATACAAAGGTTACTTTCCCATTTTTCCAAATTGCTTATTCCTTTGTAATGACTTTATTTCTTAAGATACAGAAGAGAAATTTGTGGGTTTTTTCTTTCCTGGTGTCAGTAGCTCTTGAAAAGGGGACCTGCATGGATTTCTCTTCTTTCTCTTGGGTTTGTTTTTTTGTGGTGGTGTTTTTTTGCCTTTTGTGTGTGTGTGTGTTTTTGTTTTGGTTGGTTGGGGTTTTGTTTTGTTTTGTGGTTGAGGCGGGGGGGGGGGTGTTTAAACTATTGCATCAGGAGGCAGTGCTGATAGGAAAGACCAGGCCTACCACACGATTAGATATAATGTCATTTTAGTGCTTTATGTACGGAAATGACTCTGTGCTGGTTTTGCTTTGTCATCACTCTTTGGGACACTGGTATGTGATTAAGCTTCTTCCGCAGGCTGCTGGCGCTTTTGGCGCCTCCTCTTCATCCTACTCAGGGACTGCAGCCCAAGGAAATAAAAATGCAATGCACAGATCAAAGCAAGAGGGAAGGGGAGAAGGACAGAGCATACTTGCCAGGCCAGGTAGTTGTAGATGCGTAAGAGCCACACTCGCTGATTGACAGCTCTGCTGTCACAGTGGAGAAGGAGTGTGTGCTGTACTGCAGGTATGAACCCAAGGCTGATAAGATTCTAGAGGCAGTGGTGCAAAATCGAGTTTGTTTGGTTTTTTGTTTGTTGTTTTCCCTTCCTCCTTTTTCATTGGACAAATAGCAAGATAGAATTAGTTAAAAGTAGCTACATCACAGGAAGGCATTTTCTCAGAGGAGGGAAGGTTCAGGTGACATTTGGGAGAATTCTAGTGTCCAGAGGAAAGGCATGAAGATTGTGATGTGAAGGAGCAGTTCGTGAGCCATCTCTGGGATGGCTGCTCTAAGACCTTCTACCTTTCTTCAGATCACCATTTGGGAAGCATTTCAGGAAAGAAAACCTTTTTTTCTTTTTTTTTCTTTTCTTTTTTTTTTGTTAATGAATCGAGTCTACCTGTATATCAACCTTCTTGTATCAAAGCTGATGTGACTGATAGAAGTTTATAAAGTTAGCTGTGAAGGAAGACTTCACTATATAGTCTTTGTGCTTGGTTTTATTACATAAGCAAATGAAAATCATACGGATAAGCCTATAGAAATGATTAAAAGGTGCCTAACATCCTGTGATCTGAAAATGAGGAGAAGGTGTATTATTACTATTTATTAGAACAGTGGCCAAGTAAGTGGTTGTGAGCAGAGGACTGGATTTACTTGGAGTAGGCAATTGGGTGTGACGAACACAGAAACCAATGGTATGTTTGTACACTTTCTGCCAAGGTCTAATCAACTGGAGTGAGAAGACCTTCTAGTCCAAGACATGAGACTTGGTATTAAAGGAATATATAGAATAATAACCCACAGGAATGGGAATGAAGCATATGTACATTAGAAAAGGAAAATAACCCAGGTGGTAGGGTGGAATATTGTGCCATTCAATATTTGGCACAATCTGCTGGAAAATAAAATAACCTTAGACTTTTTTAAAAAGAAATCACTTTGAAGAAGAATTGGAGAAAAAATATTTTTATATATTAAAAGTCTACAGTAGTCCTCAGGCTATAATTGAGAATGGATTAAGAACTCTCATTTTACAAGTGAGAAATACTCAGTATTGTCAAGACTGACGAGATTGCTTTTGCCTGAGATTAGCTTCCCAGGCACAGCCTGGAAATCACAAACTACTAATAATGGTAACAAGATCGTCGATAAATTTCTCTAGCTGTCTCTACGTTAACAAAGCACAGACTTGGTGAGCAGTTGATGATGTTTTAGGAGAGCTCCTTGAAGAAAATTACTGTATTTTTCACATGTGTAATTCATGGATTACCTGTTTAAGAAGGGAGAGAGGGGGCATTGGAAACTACATCAAATGCAGCTTATGTCCACCCACCTTTAATTTTGTGTATTTTATGTTAAAACTGACTTTCATTAAATAGTAATGACAACCTTTATGAATGAATTGATTCAAGTTGGCGCACAGTCAGAGGCGTAAAAATATATAGCTAATCTAGGTGTGTAACTTCAGAAGTGCAGTTCTTAGTTTTACTAAGAAATTGCTAGGGATATGAAGAGCTTTAACATTTACGTATGGGATAAATCACTGATACGATCAATCAGAAATTTCAAAATGCATGCCTCAAACAGGAGGAGTGAATGGAAACTTGTAGGGAAAGACTTTAAACTTTGCTGAAGGAAGTAAGCAAGGTAAAAGGGATACCAGGGACTAAATCAGAACTTAAAAGAAATGGGGGAAAAATGCAAGTCAGCAGAGCTAGACAGATATAACTTAGGGGTCAGATAGGCAGTGTTAACATGTTTTTTGTTTTGATCTTAAGAATAGATTTAGCAAAAGGATATTGAGGTGAACTAGAAAAAGTAATGTATGTAAAGATACAGATATTTATATCCATAAACACGTTTGCAGTGAAGTCTCTGTAATGCTGCGGTTGACTGGTGGAACTTTCATTATTATTGAGGCCAGTAAAAATTCTTGCTGTCTTCAGAAACTTAATTTCATCTAAATCTTGTAACTGGAAACAGTAAAAGTACCGATTACCTATAACGTCATATGTTTATGTATCTGAAAAGTGTATTCAAATGCCTAATGTGATCCTTCTTTCTCCCCTTCCCCCTGTTCTAGGAATTGGCTCTCCGTAGCCAGCTTCCATCAATGGAACAAGACGGTGGATCTCAAAATCCTGTGTCATCTCCTGGAATGTCTCAGGAACTGAGAACAATGACTACAAATAGTTCTGATCCCTTTCTTAACAGGTTTGTAGGAGTAGCTGCTAGAGGGGAAAAAAATTGATTTAAAATTCTGTTTAGTACATGTAATAGTTTATTTTGAACATCTGTCTGTGCCAAAAGCCACAGCTGTAAATGAATCTTTCCTTAAATGGCAAGTCTAGTAAAAGTTGAGGATTAAAAGCTGTCTCCTGTGGGAGGAAGTAGTCTGTTCAGACTTGTAGGAAGGTTTTTTATTCAAAGTCATAACATGTTTGCCTCTGCATAATCTGTTGACTAACAGTCATTTCAAATTACTGACTCAGAAGAATTTGTGAATAGCTTGCTATGAGATCAAATGAACTGTGAGGCACATTTAGGACTACACCTTGAGGTTCATTTCAAGGTTTCTCCATTCACCCCTTCCCTCCACATCAGGTATTTAATTTAGCATTATTTTTACTCTGTTAATGTTAGGTCTGCAAATAGGGGCATGTTTCATTTTAAATGCTGTATTATTTTGAAGTGGGTCTTTTAATTCAAGATTGAGAATTTTACAGTATAGACTAGTCTTTTTCATATAATTTTTTCCTTAATCCTTCTGAGTTGGAGTGTTTGCTTTGTTGGAAATACTGTTCTAATTACAGCTTGTGAATGCTTCATACTAACTGTTACAACTTTGGAGAAAATGCTGCAGCATGAGATAACTCATATCTGTATTTTTTCCTTAGCATGCTGGAGAGAAAAGATGAAAATGGTAGAACAGTCAGATCTCCAAGCCATATAAACTTTTAATCAATGGAGTAAAAATCTACCAACATTTCAGCAGTATCACGTAGTTGATCTTCAGTTGGAGTAGTTGATTTTGTAGTTCTTCATTGGACTATGTTTTGTCAGCATTCTAAACTGATACCAACTCAGTATCCCCTACCATAAAAGAGAAAAATTATGTATTCTATCAGAGTTAATCACTACTTTCCTGCATTACCTAGAAATGTTAACCTAACTTTAGGATGCTTACTGTAAGCTGTCATGAAGTATAACAACGTGCTCATCCTTCTCTTTAATGGTACATTATTATACTCATGGAAAACCCCATAAAATTCATCTTGATTCTTTCAATGTAAGTCTTAACTTCCATGAGTTTTGCCACCAATACAGTTTCAAACCTGGTTATAAGGCGAAAAGTTCACATCATGATAGAACTGGCATGATTTTGGAGTAGGGCAGGCTTAAATTTTAGATTAGAAGCCGTAATTTTAGATACTGAAAACTGTTAAAATCTTTTTAAATCTTTGCTGCAATTATATATCCCTTCCCATCTTCTTTTAAATGTCTTAATGTTGCTGATATCTCACATTTGGGTTCTTCATCCCTGAAGATGTACTGTCATTGTATGTAACTTTTCTGGTTATTGATATTCCATCACCTTAGCTTAAGTTTGTTTCATTTTCTGCCTTTTCCAGGAGACTTTTCTGTCATTTCATATACTCTGTCCTTACTGTAATTCTCAAAATCAGTGAAGTTCAGTGGAGATGGTGCAAGAACATACTCTTCATTTGCCAGTGAAATCTGTTGTGATTCATATAATTTAGGTTTACGTAAATAACATTTGTTGCTCTTTAGCTTTTTCTCCTGCTGCATGAAGTATTGTCTGTGTTACTGTTGTGTGTGCTACTGTGAGAGTGGGAGAAGAGTTTCTGTGTCAAGGTACACAGTGCTTTTAAATTGGTTTTCACCAATATATACAAAAAAAAAAAAAAAGGGTCTTGCATATGGAGAAGAATAGTGTTGTTTTGTTATTAAACTACCTAAGGAAGCAAGTGGTATTTCCAAGTTTTGGTTAAGCCCTTCGGGAAGACTTATCTCCTACACAGACAAATCTGATTAGAAAACTTCATATTTTTGGCTAGAGGGAAGGATAGTCCTCCGTGGAATTCATCCTGGGATTGGGTGTGAGCCTGAACTGTAGTGGCCCTGTCCCAAGGAATAAAAAGGACAAGAAACTTAAAACTGACCTGCTCTTCTATGAGAAGCCTCTGTAGATAGATGATGGCCTTCATGTGTTATAGTAACATACTAGCTTGAATTTCTGGATGTACAATTGCCATTGTACATTGAGCCCAGGTATATTTTGAAATTTATTCTTAAATGATGCAGAATCCTCACATCTTCAAAACCTGTTTTCTGACCTGAAAGAAATGCATCTTCAGGTTTCAAATATCCATGGCAGTGGACTGATGCTGTTTATCCATTGTGAGTTTACACATATGAATTATAAAATGATGGATCTTTACCTTTAATTAGAAACAGGAAAAAAGCCAGTAAGGGCAAATTAATGTTGTTTGTAAATTTTGTGGCAGGTTGATAATTAGCAAGGACTATTTACTGTAAAATGCATAAAGATACTACTTGCATCATTGCAAATATGCTTAACTGGGCTTTTTTTTTCTGGCCCTTCCTTACACAACACTTAACTGAAAATCTGTACCTGACTTGAGTGCAGAATATCTAAATCTGCATATTGGTCTGAGAATTGTCCCCTTCTAGGTAATTTTATGTACATCACTGCACTTAATTCTGTCATATGGGTAGGGAAAGGGATTTTAAAAAAGGACATTTGTGGATATGCATTGCTGTCTCTGAATTAGATACAGCAGTACAATAGTTCTGCCCTAAAGATCTCCTTGATGTCCCTTATGTTAAAGTTCAGACTTAGAGAAATGTTTCTTCTATCTTTATGGGATGTATATATATAAGGGATGCCATCCAGAGGGACCTGGACAGGCTGGACAGCTGGGCTCATGCAAACCTCATGGAAGTTCAGCAAGGCCAAGTGCAAGGCCCTGCACGTGGAGTGGAGAATGGATTGAGAGCAGCCCTGAGGAGAAGGACTTGGAGATATTGGTGGATGAGAAGCTCAACATGAGCTGGCAATGTGCACTCACAGCCCAGAAGGCCAACCTCATCCTGGGCTGCTTCAAAAGCAGTGTGGCCAGCAGGTCAAGGGAGAAGATTCTGCCCCTCTGCTCTGCTCTCGTGAGACCCCACTTGGAATACTGTGTCCAGCTCTGGAGCCCTCAACATGAGAAAGATATGGAGCTGTTGGAGTGAGTCCAGAGGAGGGCCACGAAGATGATCAGAGGGCTGCAGCACCTCTCCTATGAGGAAAGGCTGAGAGAGTTGGAGTTGTTCAGCCTGGAGAAGAGAACGCTTTGGGGAGACCTTGTAGCAGCCTTCCAGTATCTGAAGGGGGCCTACAAGAAAGATGGGGAGGGACTTTTTACAAAGGTGTGTAGTGATAGGACGAGGTGTAATGGCTTCAAACTGGAAGAAGGGAGATATAGAATAGATATTAGGAAGAAATTTTTCTCTTTGAGGGTGATGAGGCACTGGAACAAATTGCCCAGAGAAGTTGTGGATGCCCCATCCCTGGAGGCATTCAAGGCCAACTGACAGGGCTTTGAGCAACCTGGTCCAGTGGGAGTTGTCCCTGCCTATGGCAGGGGGGTTGGAACTCGATGATCTTCAAGGTCCTTTCCAACCTAAACCATTCTATGGTTATATTTAAGTTCCTGGCAAGACAGTCCTCCTAATTTGATGTACTAAAGTTGGATATCCAAAGTTTAGGTAGTTGAGTAATTTCCACTGCCTGTATAATCAGAACATCCAAAAAATCTTAGAAAATAATTGCTACATTGGAGCAAATGCACAGTAGTGGTTTTATTTATGTAGTCAGTCTTCTGCCTGCTGTCTTCAGTACTTGCTGTCATTGTGGTAGATTTTATTTTTTAAATGGGACATCCAGCAAGGCAGACTTCTGGTTTGCCACTCTGTTTATATACTTTTGTCTGTTAGATTTATATTGGTAGTGACGGTAATTCTCAGTTTAACTCCTAAATTGGGATTTCTTCTTCTGTATACACATATTTTAACAAGTATTAGTTGAAGAAGCATCCGCTCTATTTTGGGTAATGCAATTTAGTTGCATGTGGTAATTTTGGGTGGTGTGACTACTAAATGAAGAAATTCTTGTTGAAGAAAGAGGAAATGTGTATTACAGAGTGATTTGAAGAGAAAAAGCTGAACATTCCAAGTGTGAGAGCAGCAGCCAAAAAGCCTTCTCAACTGGAGTGATTTAGTTCAGCAAAGTCTCGGTTCTGTTTTTAGTATTTTGTGCCACAAAGTAAACCAGCATTTTTTTTCACAGAAGGTTTAAATAGCTTAATTATAAGGATTGTTATCAAATGTGTAGTGATATTATTTTTAAATCAATCTTTAAAAAAAAAAAGAAATACTTAAGACAACTATAAAGAAATGTTAGATTTATTTCGTGTATGGCAAAGATGTCTTTGTGAAATCTTATATATACACACATATATATCTATATTCATGGCTGATGGCATTCTACTTGCATCTGATGTTGAATAGCTGTTCAACAACCATCATCTGTTTGGTGCTTCATACTTGACAAAAAGGCATGCGCTATATATTTCATAAACACATTATGAGAAGGATCAGTATGTTTTCAAACACTAATTTGAACAGTATGTCAAATTGATCTTCATTTAGTCCTCAAGCTGGAAAATCAGTAAGGATTCTCAGTGAATGCTACCACAACCTGAAGAAATACAGATTTTGAAAATATTTTGTGAAGCTTGGATATTAGGAGATACAGCTGCTTATGCAGGCTACAGTTCCTGCCAGAAAACCTGCTCTTGCTTGGGCTCTTCTCTGTGGGTCACAGTTCCTGCCAGGAACCTGCTCCAGCATGGGCTCTCCGTGGACTGCAGCTTCCTTCAGGATGTGTTCACCTGCTGCAGCACGGGGTCCTCCACAGGCTGCAGGATGGATATCTGCTCCAGCATGGTTCTCCATGGGCTGCAGGAAAACAATCTGTGTCACTGTGATCTTCTCCACAGGCTGCAGGGGAATCTCTGCTCTGGTGCCTGGAGCACCTCCTCCACCTCCTTCTGCACTGACCTGGGGGTCTGCAGGGCTGTTTCTGTCACGTTTTCTCACTCCTCCTTCCTAGGAGCTGCACAGTGGTTTTTTTTACCCTTCCTTAAATACATTGTCAGAGACACCACCGCTGTCGATGATGGGCTCAGCTTTGGGCAGCAGCAGAACCATTTTGGAGCCAGCTGGAACCAGCTGTGTCTGACGTGGGGTCAGCTCCTGGTGTCTTCTCACAGAGGCATCCCTGCAGCCCCCCTGCTACAAAACCCTTGCTATGTAGACTGAATACACTTGCCTACCTCCTACCCCCACCTCATCCCAAAATTCCCACTACAGCTTTCTTGGTCTTGCTCGCTCCACTGGCATTAAGATGGCAGTCCAAAAATGAATGCATGTAAGGCCCTGTGCCATCACTGTTTTGTTAACTGTTCTGTCAACACGGCTGTTCTGAACGGGGTTTGTTTACAGAATGGCTTCTGTACCAGTATTTGATTTATATTAGGGTGATCTCTTGCCATGACATGTGTGACTGAATTAGTAGTAATGCAACAGTGGGAAGCAGTTGAAGAATGGCTAAAGGAGTTCCAACTATAGCTTCTATTTATAACAACAATGACCTAAAAATACACTTCAGTGGTTGATAAAACATGGGCACATTCGGAGTTAGACGTACTTTTTTTATCCTTATAGAAGTGTGAAAGGGTATGCCATTATCATCATCATCATCATGAACTATCTGTGATATGCTTCCAATGGCTTTTAGCTGTGTGTGGGTGTGAAGAGTTTAAAACTATGCAGAACAGAGGTAGGCAGTTTTTTTAAAGCTGTTCAAGTATGCTCTCATCAAGTTAAATTGAATCTAAATAATACGGTTTTAATTGGAAAAGGTCTGCATAAAATAAACCCCAGGTGTTTCACACAAAGGCTTCAGTTTTTGCTGAGAATAGAGCACTTCTCATGACAGCAGTGTTTTCAGAGCCCTTGAATTGGTTCAAAAACAAGCATGTATTTTAATTTCTTCAGTACTCTACCTTCATTTTTTGCTTCCTTTCTTCTGTTACAGTGGCACATATCACTCCAGAGATGAAAGCACAGATAGCGGACTCAGCATGAGCAGTTATAGTGTACCCAGAACCCCCGATGACTTCCTGAACAGTGTTGATGAGATGGATACAGGTCTGGTTTTGTGTACATCCTTAATGCATGTTTTCCAAATATACTTCTGTCCTTTTGCAATGAAAACAAGCAACTCTGAGGAACTGTGATACTTTTTGCATTGTTTTTCTACCGTCTTCTATTTCTGTAATAGAAATAGCATAGTTAAATTTGTGAAAAACGTACTTGTAATCAACTCTATTGGGAGGATGGGGGATTGCTAATAAATAACATCACTCCTGTTGTTATATGGAAGTAGAGTGTCCATTTGCTTTTTTAAGTAATATTGTTTGTTCAGAGCTAAGAGTAGTACCTCATCCAGTGTTGCTAATAGTGCTTCAAAACAGTAGCTGACCCAGTATTGTCTTTTTTCCTTTAAGTGTAAAAATGCAGACATGCTAAATGACATCAAAGTTCTGTAGAGATTTGGGTCAGTAGTAGGTGAAAAGGTCGATCAAAGGCATGTTCTTTGTACATCTGCATGCACTCAAGTCATCTTTGGTTATTGTGATGGATTTCTATGAATCATATAGCTTGTATGATGCAAGAGATACAGGATTAACCTTTAACCAGTTGTCCTGATAAATTGTGGGTTTGGTACTTCCTGTACGTTTAATATCCATCCTTCTTTGTGTTATAACTAGGTGACAGTATCAGCCAAAGTAACATGCCGTCCCATCAGAACCGTTTCCCAGACTACCTTGAAGCCATTCCAGGGACAAATGTGGACCTTGGGACACTGGAAGGAGATGGAATGAATATAGAAGGAGAAGAACTGATGCCAAGTCTGCAAGAGGCTTTGAGCTCTGACATCCTTAATGACATGGAATCTGTCTTGGCAGCCACCAAGCTAGATAAAGAGAGTTTTCTTACTTGGTTATAGGGGCCTCAGGGAGACTGAATTCTAAATCTGTGAAGGATCTAAGGAGAATAGGACATCTGTATCTGAAGTTCAGAACGAGCCAATGTGGCACACTTTGGCTTGTGTTCAGAAAAAGTAAAAGAACAAATATTCAACAAGATTCTTTTGGTTTGCTCTTCCTTGTCCATCGCTGCTGTTATATACTGTTGACTTTTTTCCACAGTTGACTCTGAAGAACAGACATCTTCTTGATCTTTCTCTATTGCTGTTGCAACTACTGTTCAAGGGGGGTGGGGAGAGATGATGAGCCTATTTGGATGACGAATGCCATTCCTTTTGTCCTAGTGTGCGCTTGCGTATCATTTTACCTAAGTACTCAGATTTGAGAGTTAATTTCTGCATGTCACTGCTTGTAGTTTGCTCAGCTAGTTGTCTCCTGCTGCCTGTGGCAAGTGGTAAAACATGACATACTGGGGTGACAAGCCAAAAATGATGTATCTGGTCAAAAGAAGTCAATACTGATTTGGAGATATGACTTAAAGGAGGGCTGAAGACTGTTTGGCATTAAGTGTTTCTACTAGTAGCTCTTTCATTAGTCACAAAGTGCTCTTGTTCATATTTTATGTTATAGTAAATCATGAGTCATTTTACATAGAAACATATATGAACTTTGTTGTCACATATTCTAGCCTAACTTTTGTTTGTCAAAAATAGTTTTGATTATTTTTGTTAGTTTGTTTAACTGTAGCTGTAGAACGGGAAGTAATTATAGGTGGTTGGTTTTTTTTTTAAATAGTGAAATCTAAGATTTTTTTTCTGATTTCACATAGTCTTATTTAAATCTGAATTGTCTGCTTTTTTTATACTTAAAACATGCCTATTGTAGCCTGATAAGCTAGTGAGTACATAAACCAGTATGTTTTGCCTGTAACTTTTTTATTTTTTTAAAGGCTAGCTTTGAATGTAATCATTAGCATTCATGACCAGTGGCTTATTTTTCATGTTTATTTGCAAGATTTTGAATTAGAATCTGATTGCAGCAATGTAAAAGTTAGAATCCTAAGTGTCGTATGTACAATCTTTAAATGCATTTTAAAGTAGCAGAAACCATTTTAAAATGACAGATGCATCTGATCTCTCTTCTGGTTTTCAGTTTTGATATCTAAGTGAGTTTAGATTTTAAAATCCTTAATGGGAAAAAACTATGAAAAGTTCCTTTTAAGTTAGCATGGAAAAAGTCTGAACTATTAATATCACTCGTAAGTTGCAATGAAAAGGCTAGAACACCAAAAAAAAAAAAAAATCCTCAAGAAAAACTCCTAAGTGTAATAGTTATCAAATTCTGTTTGGTGAAAAATAAGCCCTGGACACTATATGTAGAAGAATGTAAAGATATGTGTTAGATGGTGACATGAGCAGGTAATGAAGTGTATATTAGTAGTAGAGCTTAGCATGGGGTAGAGGTGAATATGAATTATCTTTATTTTAACAGGAAAAGATGTATCACTAAGTTGTCTGCAGGAGTTGACACAGTTTCCAAAGAGTATTTTTAAATGAACAAGATGAGCATGAATCAAACTTTCAGTATAAGCTATGAAGTTTTGTGGGGCTTTTTTTTCTGATGAAAAATAGTGTCACCAGTTAACACCTATATAATTAAGGGCCTGTCACCATTCTCAACATGAGCCTTTATTTTCAAGGGTGTATAACATGACTATAAAGATACTGTAAGCGTGAAACTTGGGTTTGAAAAAAATCTCAGCTAGCAGGGACTTCTCCTGGGGAGAGATTTTTGGGGGGTTTTTGTTTTGTGTTTTTTTTTTTAAAAGACATTGACTATTTTTAAAGTTAGGAGTGAATCAGCAAAACAAAACAACACCCAATGTTATTATTATCTTTTGGACTCTTGTGCTTCAGAAATAGTTCTGGTTTAGGATAATGTAATGAATGAAAGTTCTGAACCAAGTCTCATTTTAAAAACTGAAGCAGCAGAGGCAGAGATTTGAAATTTGCCACTATAAATGTACACTTACTACTTTACGTAAGGATATTAGTGTTTGAAATACATGAAATTTATTTGTGGCTTGTTATGGAATACAGGCAGGTTTTAAAATACAAATTTTCAAAACACATCCATAATGATAAATATATTCTGCTACATCAGTAATTCAGCCATTAATAGGCCACTTATATTGTGCAATGACACAGTAGCTCCTAAAGCAGTATATTGTGTCCAAGATAGGGATTTTAGTAGCATTTTTACAATTTCATTATGAATTCTTCTCTCTTCTTCCCTTCAGGAAACAAAAAAGACACTAAGCTGTTATAACTTGAATGGTCTGACATAAAAGCACAACAGCGAGGAAATTCAGAGTTTATTCCATTTCAGTTGTCTTCCACAGTTGTATCCAGGTATAACAGCACATACGATGCACTGAGTGCAAACTCCTGATACGCTGTACCTTGCTACAACAGGGATGAATACAGAACAAATTTTCTTTCCTTGCTTTTGTGTGTTTGTCACAGCTTTAATATTTGAATGTTTTCTTCTCGTTGTAGAAACACTAAATGGCTTATACTGTATTTGGGTAGCACTGCTTAGGGTAGATACTGACAAACTGGGAATCCTTGAACTGCTCTAACACTAATTCTGTTTTGTGATACTTATTTTAATTGATTTTAATACATTTCCGTTCTCTCATTTATTAGGAAACATACCATAGAGATGCTGTACTGTTGGCAATCAACATTAATTTGGATTTTTTTTTTTTTTACTTCTGCAAATGCATTGTTTGATGAAGTGGTTAAAATTGTTTGAAATGCAAAAGTGTTTTGCGTAGTATTTTATACTGATGTATATATTGAAACAGAAATCATTGTAATAATTGTAATAGCTTTTAGTTATAAATACACTACATGCAGACAGACGGGGCTGTACAGTACTGTGCTGTTCAACACCCGAGCAGGGCTACTGCTTGGAAACAGGTTGCAGTGTCAGCGAACCATATGGATCAAATACTGTACCATTCAGTGTTGGCGCTCACCAATGCAAAAGGAGGAGAGACGATTTCAACATGATTAACACTACATAGCTTTCACACATCCGGTAAATTAGTACTAAAGTGACCTTTTCACTTACAAGCATGTTTTTTGTTTTTTTTTTTTTTTTTTATACAAATTAACAGGTGTGCCTGTGTAAAATAATTTGTTTTCTGTATCTTGGAAAAAATACTCTCCACATTTAGAATGTTGTATGTTAGAGAACTCTTAAATGCACCCTTGTCAAAAATTATATATATTAGTTACCAATGTTACTTTTAGATATGAGCATGACTGTAAGTTAGGTACTTAAGTATGTTCTGTTACATTATTTTTCTTTATGTAATACTTTTTCAGTTGTTTTATTTGGTATAAATATATACTTTGTGCTTAAACATCTTTGTTTGTTTTTAACGTTCAGTAGTATGTAAAGATACTGATTTCCTTCAGTAAGATGGATGCATTGAATTGTTGGAATTCCTGTTGTGGTATGTCTGTTCTCGTCCCCCTTGTCACAGCTTTTGTAGTCATAAACTCCAGTCCTGCAAACATTATGTACAAGCTCACCTAAGAGACAAAGGAGTCCCAGTGAAGACTTAACATTAACATATACGTCTCTGTGTGTTTGCAGTAATGCAGAGACAGTGACTCTACTGAGCCTTATACAGTCTGTGCAAAACAATAATTGAATATGGCACTACGGTGAGAGCTGGTAACAGAGCACCTGCTATCTACTATGAGAAAGCATCCACTTTTTGCAGATATGCTTGCAATGTTCAGGATCTTCCCACGTAGAAGATACATTTTTGGCTAACTCTAAGTTTATACATTAATTTGTGTTAGACTATCAATAAAGACACACTATTCTCATTTCCAAGTTTTGAGTTATGAATTGTGAAATGTGTAATGACATACCTTGAAAGTGTCTGAAGACTTTAGTTTAAAAAAATCTTGACAGGATTCATTAATTTTGACCTTCTGTAAAATCCAAATTCTGAAAGGTGGTGTTTGTTTTTTTTTTTTAATGTAATGCAATTAGTGATGGCATTTCAGTTGTTACTGTTGAGGCACTGAAATGCCTCAACGCCGTGACATTCAGTGCAGTTGTGTGTTCTCTTAGTTAAAGGTCCAGGGCTAGATGCTTCTATATCAGTGTCTTTTACTTGTGATTGCAGAGGTGGGTTTACTCACTCAGATCCTTTAAATTTAAACTTAACATCACACCTCGCACCTGGGAGCAGAAAGCCAGTGCCAGGGCATGACAAGGAACCAATTTTACTTGCTGATATCACTCTCTCCCATTTATAAGGCGGTGATGTATTGCACTAGTAGAAGTATGAGTGACCTTCTGAGGCAGCTCTGAATAGACTGTGTTACAGCAAAGCAGGATGTCTGGTCCAGGTGTTCCAGGCTCACTTGGCGATTCTTTTTGAAGTATTTTCAACACTTAGTTAAAAATAAGAAGTATTGGTTTCAGTAAGCCAGAAATAGTATGCTTCCAAGGAAGCTCTGAGTCTTCCTCGTACTAATGTGCAAGTTATCAGGAAAAAAAAAAAGTTTTTCATCTAGGTTCATTAACAAATTATTTGAGATGAGGCTATGCTCTGTCTAGCACCTCCTGTTTTGGAGGTTCATTCCGAGATAAAGTGGGGCCATCGATTTTAATTTACAGCATCAGCATCCATAGTGTATGTGTTCCTGTTGCAGAGTAAAGGTGGTGTTCTTGCCTCTTGTTGTCACCACTTCTTATTGCTAACAATACTTATTTGCACCCTCTATATTTAGATGTCATCAAAGTAGGAAGACATCTGTACAGCATGACAAATCTTGGCTGACACAAAATGGTAAAATCAACACTAACTGAGGAACCAAATTGTCTTTAGAATATAGGGTAGAACTTTGTACCATCTACCCTATCTGGTACTTAATGTCTCTTAAACAAAAAAGCCAGTGTTTTTCTCTAAAGGAAAAAAAAAAAAAGAGGAAGCGTGTTGAATAAGAAACATATAAATGCCGATACATCTGACAAAGCTGCCTAGTGGTTTGTCAGTTTTGTTTCCTAGTGGGAAACTCATGATTCTTATTTTCCTGACATTAGAGGTTGTAACACTGAATGCTGCAGATGTAGGCTGTTACTGACTGGTATTATTTTCTCTATATGGGAATGAAGTTGGTCACTCTGATAATAGTATTTTTTATATGAAACTGGCTTGTATTAGATCATGAGAAGCAAAGTAATTTTATTGGATTTTCCCGGTTTTTTTAATAGCATGTGATTATTTTTTTTTTAAAGTGGCAGGAGAGGGACAGGAAGTCAGGAGCAGCCCAGGAGGCTTTTTCTTCAATGTTATGCAGCAACAAAACAGAGCTCCATAAAAATGATATGTTGGATACCACCTGAAATGCCCTTCCTCCTTCTCCCTTATATGTTATTTCTGAGCTACTCTAGTGTGTTTTAAATTATTTATTGTATTTACAGTCTGTGAGTATTGCTTGCCTAACACCTGCAGACAGACTGTAGTGCTAGGTGCTGTTGCCAGCTCCAAAGGAGAACGGCTTTCCTCCTCTCCAGAATTGAGCTGTCCTCCTGTTTGAAGTCTGTAGTATAATGCAGAAATCACAGCCTGACTCCAAACGTGCAACACAACCACGGTTGCAGGATGGCCATTGGCAAGCATGATTTTTTGAACGATGGTGGATTACTGTTCTGGTTTGACTTCTGGAGACTGGAGTAGCTCAGCTTTCCCATTTTGTTGCTTTGATTTCTGCAGCCAGCTGTCATAGCGGCGGCACGGAGTTCTCCCTGCGCCGGTGCCACCGTGCCTGCTGGAGGACTCCTAACCAGAACTTCAACCCGATGTTAACAGTGGGGTTTTTTTATAAAAAAAAAATGCTGATAGTTTTATTCAGTCTTTCACTCATAGTTTCATTGTTAGGCATGCAAATACAATTGTCTCAGCTCTCTTGACTGACAAGTGACCCTTGTTAGACTTCACCAAGCGATACAATCCTTTCATACCCAGCATCTGTTGTTGAAGAGTGCGACCCAGAGGCCTCGGAGAGGTTCAGCTCTAAATCTGGACTTTCAAAGTCTACAATTAGAACAATATACTGGTTGTGTGGGCGTATGACAAAATCCCAGGCCCACACTTCTAAGAAATTGCATGATTTAGGTGGTGACATCTCACAGTAAATGGCAGTAACTGAGGTGCCTTCTGGTTAGACCAGTGGCCTTCAGACTGTGGTCTGCGGACTGCAGCAGGCTGTGGATGTCCATGCAGACCAAGAAGTTGCTAGCAAAAGCAAAGCCGGTGTGGCAGCCTACACTTGGTGTACAGGAGAGATCCAGACTGCTGCTGAGAAGGGTTCCAGTGCCTGCAAAAGGTGACGACTGCTGGACTTGTTAAAGCTCTGCTGCTGCTGCAGCCTGTGCCTGCCCACACCTTCATCCCTGCCCCCAGATGATCCTAATGACTGCTTTAAAGCCCTGGCTTTTAAATTTCTACACACCAGTACGTAAAACTGGTTTCTACAAACCAGTACGTAAAACTCCTTCATTTCTTAATTTTAGTTTTTCACTTAAGACATGACTCTCCTTTTAAAGATCCTGAAAGGCTCCTGTAAACAGCCTTTGAGGATCTTTCTCGAATGCAGGATTAAAATGCAGGATTAAAATAGCCGCCTGAGCACGCCGTCTGAGTAATGTTCAGGGAAAGCAGAGCTTACAACAAGAAATACCCCAGAGTTTTCCCTAAAAGCGTGTTTATTGTTAGACACTGAAACATGTACCTGGTGCCAGTTCAGAATAGCAAGAGAGACGAAGGTCATTCCTCTCAGCATTCTCGGCATTCTTACTGAAGCAGCAAGGAGTTTCACCCCCAGGCGTTTAACTCAGTCCTTTGAGGCACTTGAATTAAATTTGGGAGTCTTTATTATGGATACAGATTCCTCTAAGAATTATCTGAATGTGATACGCATCGACAGATCACTGAGAAACAGAAATTCCTCTTTGCATCTTACTGGCGTGAATGCTAGAAAACCTGTCAGGGCAAACAGTAGTATCGGTGTACGGGTTTGTTACCCGTGTGCTCACCCTGGCTTGGAAAATCAGCTGGTTTTACATGAAAATCCATGGTTGCAGTAAGGCTGAGGTTCCTTGCAACTGTGATCTCTGCCGGTGAAGCTTACTGTTGTGATACCTGGATTTTGCTTTATGGTCACCTTTAAATTAAAGTAGTGAAGTCTGATGAGGCCCCTGAAAACGGGCTGGAAGGTCCGTACAGCTGCAGGAGGCCACAGTTTCTCAGCTGCTTCTAGAAATGTCTCGCTCCTAGCGAAGTGAAGACATCTGGTGGACTTGTCTCTTTGTGGTAACTGGCTTCACATTTGCTTGCATTTTATTTTTAATGTCACTAACTTCTAACATATGGTCAAGTTGTTGAAGTGAGTGCATTGGTGACAACTGAAACAAAGGATATAGATGTTTTCTCTAAAATGCGCTCTGGCTGGGACGTGTTGCCCCAGATAAAGAGGACTCCCACCTGGCAGTGGCACATCTGACTCTGCTCAGCTTCTAAGTGAGGTATTTTACCATTTCCCAGGAAAGCTGCTTGGCACAGTTTGCACGGTTTTACTTGTGTAGGGAGCACTGAAATGTTAATGTTTGCAGAATGCTTTGAGGCTAAAGCTGTATTTAAGAGCTTCCTGTTCGCTTATTCTCTAAGCCGTGCTATTTTTGGGGTCTTTTACTGAGTGGTATCACCAAGAAGTATAATTTTTGCAATGTAGTACAAGCTATGTATCCGATTCCACTAGCTTAAACCCATGAATTACAGAAAGGTATTATGTTAGTGCATATCAAATGATAGTTTTCACCGGCACGTGGACGCGCCGTAGGAAGCGTGAGCTGCTTCAAGTCAGCCCTCCTCTGCTGCTCACCAAAGTTAACTTGAATTACCTTGTCTTCGCTGCAAGACAGGAGCGCACAGACAGTTACCACTGACGGATTAATGTGCACCAGTTCTGCCTTCTCTGGAAACATTTGTGCCTGAGGCCTGACGTTTTAGCTATTTTTTGGATTCAGCTTTCCTGTTCAGCTTTATCAGGTCTTCCTTCTGGGAAGCCGAAGTAATCATTTAGGTGTAAAAGTGCACTGATTAATTATGAGCATGAGGGGGGAAAAAAACCTTGCGTCATTATGCGTATATACACATAGAGTAATGCTGCATGCATTTGTGTATGTGTCTATATATAGACACACTATATATAAACACGAATTTCCTGCCTAAAGACAACTCGGGTTCTCATGTGCATTATGATATTTGATCTCGGCTCATAAGGATAAAACCCAGTAGAAGTGCCATCCCAGTTATAAAGTCTGCACGGTTGTTGCTTATTTTTCAATCTTCAGGTTTTTCGGTGTGATGTAGGAGCATTTCAATCACAAAACCAAAATGAATAATGAGAAGGAACATGAACGTGCATGTTATTCAGCTATGCTGCCTCCCAGGAAACCGGTCTCAAGTAGTTACAGCACCCATGTATTAGTTTAGCTTGTTGGGACTTAAAGGCACCTTGAACAACAAAAACCACCAAAACAAAACCCCAGACCCAAAGGGTTGGGGTAAAAGAAGATGGGTTGCCCGTCACTGCCCTCCCGTGCGAGTGCATCTCTCGCTCTCAGGCTGCGACAGAAGGGCAGTTGGCTTCAGATAAGGTATGTCTACGCTGAAGTTCGCCTTCACGTTTAATGCGTAATCCACGCTATGCATCTCAGTACCTGCACATTCGGTAACTGCATGGTCATATTCGTGCATACACACACACAGAGCTGTGTACGTGTGGCTAAGGAGATGGAGAACGGGTACATTACGGAGCAAAATGTTTACTCCCGGCAGGGATTAAACCCCTAATGGGTGCCTAATACAACCGAGTGCCGCGTTCCACTGATACATAGCACATACTATGCTACTTGCTTGAGTTATTCTTTTTAAATAGAGATTAAGATGTTTTTGGATGACTTCCCCATCCCAAAGATCCCATGACAGTTGCTGGGGTTTCTTTTGTTTTTGAAGATTTAAGCTGCCTCCATGGGTGGGCCTAGACTGTTTTAAAATGTATTAACATGTGGATTTATTCCGCACTTGAGTGTAACTGTTTCTGCGCTACAACTTCTGTTGCTAGGTATTTCTCTGGTAGAACAGTAGCCCTGGAATATAAGATGACAAGCTGATGTCCGGGCGTTTGAAGCCGGTTCAGGGTGGTTTTGAAGTTGGAAGTCTTTGACCTTAGGTTTTGAATCAGCCCTGTGGACTGCGTGCTGTGCTTGCATAGGACCTAGTCTCCTACTGGAACAAAGAGGAGATTTTTATATCCCATAATAGGCAAACTGAGTGCTCTAACTTCTGCAAGCACTGGCTCCGGTGGCCACTCTCTTCGTATTTCTTTTTTTCCATTGTGTCATCTGTAAAAATGTATGATATACTTTCCATGTTATTCGAATACTCGCATCTCAGCAGGGATGTTTGCGGTTTATGCGTTTATATGTATTAATACATTTGCATATGTTTGTGAATGGTATTTAGAAATACACAGGCAAAATTTGGAGGGGCTCCGAGTGTCCTAGGAGACAAGATCAGACAGTGAAGTGTTGGGAGAAAAAACAGAGGCAAACCAATAAAGACAGATACACAAGTGTGCCCTCAGAAACAGTCAGCTACAGGAACTGAAGATTAGGACCTGGTAGCTCAGTAGATAAAATTGCTTTTATGACTCAGTAGAACGTCACAAAATTGATTTCTCTGTCAGGTTTTCTTCTGTTATAAAAATGTATATGCTCTCATGAGATGCACAAATGCAAATACAACAGACACAAAGCTGGTTTGTGTCAGTGAGTGGCTGGAGTGCCGGCCAGCCTTTTGGGCACAGCGTTTGACATGGACGGAAGATGGTCCAGAGGAGAGCAGTGATGATAAGGAAAACATGAGAAAGGAAGAGTACAGTAGCTGGGCCGTTTATCAAGAGAAAAGCTGATTAAATAGTTAAAGATGATCTTCAAGTAAAAAGCAACCGCTA
This sequence comes from Vanellus vanellus, assembly GCF_965231255.1. Classification (NCBI taxonomy): domain Eukaryota; kingdom Metazoa; phylum Chordata; class Aves; order Charadriiformes; family Charadriidae; genus Vanellus; species Vanellus vanellus. Next base: position 207,202,626 of record NC_138905.1, on the reverse strand, counting down.
CTAAGAATCACAGAATGGTTTAGGTTGGAAGGGACCTTGAAGATCATCAAGAATCTATTGTCCGTGGTGCACAGGGCAAGAAGTGATCGTGTTACGTTGCAGTAAGGTAAACTCAGGTTAGGAAAACCTTCTTTTACTCTTCTGGGTGCCTTGCTGGGGTGCCTGAGGAGGTTGTAGTAGCTCCATCCGGGGGAGAATTCAAAGAACAAGTTAAGACGAGCATCTCTCAGAAATGGGATAGAGCTGACCCAGCCTCGGGGTGGCTGGGTGGTCAAGCTGACCTCTGAGGTCCACTCCTGGGCACCATCTCAAAGAACTGGGGTCACTGTTAGAGCTTGAGCACTAGGTTAGAAAATGCCGGTTCCTAGAGTTTCGGATCAGCAGAACCGTTCCATTTTTTGTTCAATTAGTAACCCCCGCTGCTCCTGTAATTTGTTGTTAGTGAAGGTAAACACCTCAGAAACATGCAGTTTTGACTCTACCAAGATCTACCACTCCTTCTGGTAATTCATCCCAATGGACAATCCCACCAGCGGTGTAAAAATGGAAAAAAACCTTCCTTGCTATTTCATTTTGGTTTCCAAACATTGTGTTTTTTTTTCTCTGCTTAAGAAATCCTTTAGTACCTGCTCTTTTCTGCTATTGAAAATACTTTCATGCTTTAATTAAGCTCGACTGCTTTAATGAACTGGACAAAATGTTTCCAGTGTGGTAAAGGGTGCTTTAGTGCTATCTGTCTTCTAACTAAATGTACTGCATGTGTTCAATTTGTCTGTGAATTAACCCAGCTAGTCAAGCCCGAGTGTGGCCAAGATACAATAGATTGAGCACAGCTCCCACTTAGTAGGAGAAAAACCTCCTGCGGAGAAGTAAAATCATCCTGAAAATCATCCAGCCTTTGTGGAAAAGATGTATTTTTGGCTGAAACTCTAAGGGAACTACTGATGAGCTTGAAGCTAAGCCCAGATACCAGTCTCAGCAAAAACAAAAGCATCAAACTGGGTAAGAGGGGAAAAAATCCAGCAGTAGAAGTGTGTGGTCTTTTCTGATGGAACAGTCTTTTGCACATTCTCCGGTGCAGAACTGTGTGGTAAAAATGATGGCCTGCAGACTTACACATCATTTGTTTACTGGTATATATCTCCCTTAAGGGAGTGGCATATTTCCCACCCCCTTCACCTCCAAACTTTCTCTTTACAATTTCTTTTTTTTCTTTTTTTTCTTTTTTTTTTTTCTACTGAGGAAGGTTTTCCTTGTAGTTGACTTTCTGCTGTTTGCAATCCTGCCCTTGAATAAATAAGCTTCATGAGACTTGAAAGAGAATTTTTTGGAATGTAAACCTGTTTGGGACTCTGGAGCGATTTCAGTAAGTTAAGATGAAATGCTCTGTGTTTGGCTCAGGGTCATTAAATAATTCCCTGTACTTCTTGCCAAGCAAGGACTATTTCATACGCCGTTTTCCTGGCTAAATCCCAACCAGGCTAATTCATGTGCCCACCTGAATTCCTCCTGTGTGTTTGAACAGAGGAGATGATAGTCTTCACTCGCCTCTTTGACACGCTTGTGCCCCATCTGGCTGGTGCCGCCTGCCTTCGCAGGTGCCTCTTTCATGGGTGGGTAGGCGAGAACTCCTGTTATGTCAAATACTTGGGGCTCTCTCGGGATGAGAGGTGCTAAACGCACGGCAAGTCACTTCTTATTTTGCTCAGAGCCTGCCAGTTCTGCCTGCGCTGGAGACATGCGCGACCTGTTCTGACTTTTCCAAAACAGGTTTTAATGTGCACTAAACCCGTTTGCCAGCGCTGCCTTTTGTTTCTAAATTTACCCTGTTGCACAGCTGATTAGGGAGACAGGAAGCAATATATCTTGAAGCTTTCAGGAGACGGCCCCTCCCAGAAGATGTAGTTCAGTGAACTAAATGTACAGCGAACAACATGCAAGAGGTGGAGTTTCAAGCCCGGACATGCTGATAGAGGGGATACCATCAAAGAGTTTGTCACTTCCTTCAGAAGTTCACTAGAATTCACTAAAAATGATTTTATTTTAAAATGCAGACAAGATACTATTGCTGCTTCTCCCTGCTCCGTGTCGAAGGGCTGGGACTTTGGGGAGTTTGGGATCGGCTATGTCAGAACTGGAGTAGGTGAAGCAGTGTTTTGGTGAGCTTTAAACTAGAGCTCTGGAGCTGGGAGTGGTTTTTCTTCTCCTCCCTTATCTTTTTGGCAAATGCCTGAAGAAGTATTGTCTCTCCCCCTTCTATTTTTGGATAGAGGGATGGGAACACTTTGTTCCCTTCAAGTAGTATTTGAGTCCAGTTAGCAGAGAACTCCTTAGCACGTGTGTGCTTCTGTCTGCACAAAAGACATCTTTCTGCGGTTATTAACTGTGTGATACCCGGCCTGCACCTGATGCAGCAATCACGACGCTTGGTCTACCAAATGCACCGATTCTCTTTGTTCCTTGGTAGGGAAAAGAAGAGATTAAAAATACAGCCGTTTCATACCAGCAAGCTTTTCGAGTTTGCTTTGCGTGGAAAGGCAAATGGCAAAACCAAGAATTTGATACTTTGTGACTGGTGAGGTAGTCACCTGTGAGGGGATGGGCATGGTATCGCACTGGATCACAAGCCAAACCCTGAGCTCTAACAGAGCACAGACCTCTGGCAACCTCCTTCCTTCGCATGCCTCACCTGTGAAATGGGTACAGTTAATTTGCCACTATGAGGATCACTTGCTTGATCAAGTTGTTTCAAGGTTTTGTTTGTTTGTTTGTTTTTTTTTCCTTTTGCTACCAAGTCGTTCTTGAAAGGCATTCACGCAAAAAGTAGGGTTAAAACCTACCCAAATATTTCCTGAAAGTGCGAAAACCTGGCCCAGAAAGGCTTCCTTGGGAGCCAAGGTGCATTTGGCCTGCTGTTCTCCAGAGGTATTTCATGTGCCTTCTCTTGGAGTTTAGCTCACCAACGGTGTCACCTTCGCAGGCTTGGCAATGTTTGCGTCTGCCACAAAACTCTGGCACGCCAGAAAACTGCCCCGGCAAGCCTGGCATGGCTTGTCTGTACCAGTGGGTGCCTGGGCTCTGTGGTGCTTTAGATACTGCACAGCTTTTTCTACAAAAAGCAGGAGCAAAATGCTACTAAATCAAATCACAACTGTAGAAATGAATTATCACAGGTAGTACAGTCTCGGGAAAATTGTCCCTAGGATGTTCTTCAACTGCGTTTGCCGTTCAGTATAAACCTGTTAATGCTATTCTGTCTTGCGAGACGAGGGAAACAGAAATCTGTGGTCGGTCTCAGTACTGAAAAAGATGGTTGCAAAGGTGTAATTAAACATGCAGTCGTGCCCAGTACAATTACATCAATGAGGGCACAGTCATTCATCTGTTGTTTCCCATGAATTTTACTAATCCTGTAAAGCTACCTTAAAATGTTTTTGCTGAAAGGTAAGTTGCTTGACTCATCCATTCAGTAGGTGTGTGGAATCTCCACATCATCTACAAATAAATCATTAAGTTACGTTTGCAGTGATTCTTCAGTGGAGGGTGTGATAGCCAGGTGTCAGAAATACACAAAAATCCCATTCCCAGGGTTTAGTTCAATTATCAAAGCATGACCATAGTTAAAACTTAAGGGACACTGAATTAAGTGCATCCTTCCAGAATGTGAATAGATAAAAGCGAACACAGATCCAGCTATTCCAGCATCCTTTTGGGTAGGTGATGCTGTGCTGTAAATTGCAAATTAATAATGTTGGTTTAGGTCCTATTTTATTTTTCTGTCTGGGAAAAAAAAATAAGTTACTTTGAAGCACAGCTGAAGGGGAGTAGGAGGTACATACTCTAAAAGCAATTTCTCCATTTAGCCAGATTGGTTTTTTTCCCCTGATTTCCATTAGTAATTAATTGACATCTATTACTTTCAAATTTCTCCATGTTTTTAGTTTTAAGTAATGTAAGAGACTAGCTGAAGTTGATACCAGCAGAGCCCCCCCGTCAGCAGACCTCGAGCTGTCCCCCCGCCAGCGCAGGCCACGGGTTTTCATGTGGCTGAGTGAATCACCCTGATCCTAAACATGTAAATTATACTTGTCTGCTGCAATTTTAAATAAGCTTGGCGCTCTGCACAGCATAATTAAGAGCCGTGACAGGGAACTCTAAACGCTGCCTCCAGCCTAAAGTAAATCACAGATCTGTGTACAGGACCTCCAACAGAGTCCAGTTTTGCTCGATGAATACTTCCATGTTTTTAACCTTCCCTTTGCAGGGTAGATTCCACCTTTGAGTTAAAAGATCTGGGAGAAATTGAAAAGTAATCTGAATGCTACAATGCCAGTCTGCTTTGAACCGTCCGTGTTCCTGCCAGGTACTCCAACAGCTCTCCCTGCACTGTACTCCTCTCAGCGGGGACACCCCAAAACACCGGGGACTATGTATAAAAGCCTGGGACCTCCTCTCACACCAGTGATTCAGTGACTCAGGCCCCAGTGTCCTTGCCTGAGAAAGTCCTCGGAAACCCATACGTCTGAAAGAGCCTGTGCTGATGGGATGAACCCATTAAATCCAGTAACAACAGGGGTCCCCCCAAAAAGCTGGTCCTCTGTGGCAGTGCTATATCTAGGCAAGGAATTTTGTTTTCTTTTTTTAAGATATCCATATAGCTATAGGAAGATCTGAAAAGAAGCATTTGCTGAGAGATTTGGCTTGATGGGTTTGGAGAAGTCACCAGCTAACTCCTGCTGGTGAGATGGTCCTTATGCCACTAGTGCTGTTGAAATTGGCTGACAGTGGTTGCTCTCCAGCTGAAGCTGACTTTCGTTATTTTGTGGCTTTTGTGTGGCACACAATAAGCTCTTAAGTTCATGGCTGTCTGGGGGAGAGAGTTCATAAACATCAGACTCGGAGTGAATTTTGCTTTGTTACCAGCTGGGATAATAACAGTTACTCACTGATGGACAGAAAAAGCTCAGACTTTGTAGAATCATAGAATGGTTTAGGTTGGAAGGGGACCTTCATGATCATCCAGTTCCAACCCCCCTGCCATGGGCAGGGACACCTCCCACTAGACCAAGTTACTCAAAGCCCCATCCAGCCTGGCCTTGAACACCTCCAGGGATGGGGGAGCCACAACTTCTCTGGGTAACCTGTTCCAGTGCCTCACCACCCTCATAGGAAATTATTTCTTCCTAATATCTGATCTAAATCTACCCTCTGTCAGTTTAAATCCATTACCCCTTGTCCTATCGCTACACTCCCTGATAAAGATTCCCTCCCCATCTTACCTATAGGCCCCTTTTAGGTACTGAAATGTCACACCAAGGTATCCCTGGAGTCTTCTCCTCTCCAGGCTGAACAATCCCAACTCTCTCAGCCTCTCCTCATAGGAGAGCTGCTCCAGCCCTTGGATCATCTTTGTGGCCCTCCTCTGGACCCGCTCCAACAGGTCCATGCCTTTCCGATGTTGGGGGCCCCAGAGGTGGACACAGTACTCCAGGTGGGGTCTCCAGAGAGTGGAACAGAGGGGCAGAATCACAATTCTTTTGATGCAGCCCAGGATGTGGTTGGCTTTCTGGGCTGTGAGCACGTTGCCAGTGCATGTTGAGCTTCTCATCCACCAACATCCCGAAGTCCTTCTCCTCAGGGATGCTCTCAATCCATTCTCCACTCAGACTGTATTAGTGCTTGGGATTGCCCCGACCCAGGTGCAGGACCTTGCACTTGGCCTTGTTGAACTTCATGAGGTCTGCATGGGCCCACCTCTCAAGCTTGTCCAGGCCCCACTGGATGGCATCCCTTCCCTCCAGTGCATTGACTGCTCCACACAGCTTGGTGTTGTCAGCTTCATCTCTTCTTCTCACACAGAAAAAGCTAAGACTTCATCTCTTCTTCTCCTTCACAATAAAGGAACAGTCTACAAATTATAACTGGTTTGGGTTTTTTTTTCACTTTTTAGTCCTTCCCATTTTTTTTTCAGGCCTAACTCTGATACTTTTTCCAAACCAAAGGAATTTGAAATGGATGCAGTCAGTCCTACCTGAAGCAGTAGTCTTTCCCCTCCCCCTCCCAAACAGAATGATCCCCTCAACCCACCTTAATGGAAACCTGGCATAAATAAAAACTGTCACCCAGGAAAGAAGAAAATACTTGACAACTGATGTTTAAAGAGATGGAGTTTGCGCCGGCTGCTTACACAAAAAAGGAAAAGGAAATGTATCCTGCATAGCAGTGTTAGCTAATGCAGCCACCAACCCATGGACCCCCAGGTCAATAAGACAACCCCAGCAGCAACCCAGAAACTTTGGGGCTTTTCAGAGGAGCATCGCTAACAACCACGCTAATTTTGAAAAGGTAATAAATACATCAGCATGGACCCAAAATCTATAACCTCAATTTCTTCTTGCTGATATTTTCAAAACCAGAAGAGAATCTCATTAAAGATTACATTTAATTGTGTGCTTGAATGATATTTTTACCAAGTGTGAAGTAAATGGCAGTATATGTTTCTTCGGTTTGTTTAAAAATTTCATTATTCAACCAAAATTTTCTTATGCAGAGCAGTGCTCAATTTTTGAACTGATTATGTGTTAAACTGAAGAAATTCCTTTGTCCTCAGTCCTTTGCCTCCTACAAAATAATCCAGCCATAATAGTCAACTGGGAACGACCATTTCTAAATGCTTAGTTGCTTCATAACTGCCCAATGTTAAACATTTGTAAAAGCCGGAATCACAAACAGATGAAAATATATAGATAAGGCACTAAAAAAATCCCAGCTCAGTATAAAACTGAATAGCGTTTATGATCCTGAAATAACTTTTTAAGGAGTCAGAGCAAAGAGGGGTTTTTTTTAGCTTAAGATTTCCTGGATCTTAATATATTTGATTTTTGTTAAATTTATCTTTGTTATTTTTAAGTTTTGTTTGCTTTGGAATGATTCTAGCATCCTAAGCTATTTTTATTTTGTTCTTGGTGCATACTTACAAATTTAATGTGGTTACTTGAGCTTTTCTTTTTAGTTGTTAAAACTTTCATGCCACCAGCATTGAAACAGCAAAAGGATGTGTCATTTGCAGTGATATAAAGAAAAGCATCAGCCTTATAGGTCAATCGATTTATTTTTTTTTTTAATGACAGATTAACCAAATCCTTGGTAATTGTATTTCATTCTGCAGTAGTAAATAAAGAAGAAATCTCTCTGGCAGCTTAAACTGGATCTTCAGCTGCCGCATCCCCAAAAGTGGGCTCAGTTTCCTCCTTCCTTTCCCCCTGTTCACTTGGATATGAAGGAGGGGATGAACTGCTGGAGAGCATTAGGAGATCTGCTCCCCTCCCAACTCCCAGACAAAGCACTGCCTGCCCAGATGCAAAGGGGAGAAAAAGCCTTTGAAAGCATCTTGGAAGGCGGGCGGTGCACATTGAAGAGTAATATTCCCCCATCGCAATGAGTCGATGCTGAGACACCGTGAAGAGTTACGGTGCTCGGTGTTGCTGAAGATGCACACTGAGGGGAACCAGCAGAGCCCTTGCTTTCAGGTGATGCTTTTGCACAGGGACCTTCAGGCTCTTGGCTACGTGATGTGCTCATTGCAGCTCTCGTTGGGCACCATGTCACCTACTAAACCACCAGACTCAAAGAGAAAGGCTCAAGGTCCTCTGTCAGCCTCCAGAGGTGCTGTCGCTGGATGTGACTCTGCACCGCAGCGGCCTCGTCTCCCTGTGGAAATTTTCAGGAGACCTTGAAAAGTCTCAATAGTTTTTGGTATCTTTGTAGAAACCATTGCCCCACTCACCACGAGAGATGCGACAGCTGCATTTTAAACCAAACAAAGAAGATTTGCGGTATGAAAAATCGTATTGGCTGAAGCTTTGGCACTCTGACAGCACTTGGGACTTGAATGGAATTGAAAAATAAATAGGTTCAGTACCGTGTAGGCAATGAAAGCCTTACCTCAGGATTACTTGGTTTATAATTTGTCCCACACAAAGAGCTATGTTAAAATTGCCAAGTTGGCAGTCATGGGAATGGCAGATTGAAGGCTGCCAGGCAATCCTACCCTGCCTTCTCGTATACATTATTTATGCTTATTCATTGTAATAGAGTCTTCAAATAAATATGGCTACAAATCACCTTCCCTACAGAGGCACATAATGAAAATATTCAGTGAATGAGCAACCAACCTACGCTATGTAAAAGGAGCTTGGAGCCAAGATTAATTTTTGAAAGATGATGTTACTTCAGATTTTCTTGTTTTGTTGCACAATGAAAATAATTTTTAGATTTTCTATTCTGCAACTTTGAAAACAACTGTTCGGCATCAACTGAAAAAAAAAATCAGTTAGATATATTTATCTATATATCTTTGCACACCGTGGTTTTGTTTCTGAATTTTGTTTCATACTTAAACACTTTTTTTTTTCCCTAGGAACAGCTGCACTTGCCGGAGCAAAGCTCTGCCGAGGCAGGTAGCCCATCGCCAGCCGCGGCCAGCAGTAGAGAGGCTGTAAGTACAGGGAAACACACAGCGTTTGGAGTTCCAGCGTATAGAAGGATTCTCACAGACTACACTCGGTAAGTATGGCGTAGGAGCCCTGAATGCTGTCCTGACGGGCGATAAGCATTTCAGTATTCGCTACATCATGCGGTAAAGAGTCACACGGTTCTTTGCCTCATTAACTGTCGTGCAAGTAGCCATTGCATCTTACTTGTCTTGAACCTGGTCCCTGCTAATTTCATTTGATGTCATCTGATTTTTGTATCAGAAGAGAGGGTGAGGAGTTGTTCTCTTTCTTCCTACTACTTTTAATATTTATATTTAATATTTTTCTTCTTAGTCCTCTCTATTTTTGAGGTGAAAAATTGTAGAGCTTGTGAAATTGGTCCCAAACCTCTCTGCCCTTGTAGCCCTTCTTTGAACCTTTCAATTTCTACACTATCATTTCCAATGGAGAAAACTGCCCGTAGATTTCCAGACGTGAGCCCACCCTGGATTTCTCCAGTGCATAACGTTGTTGTCTCCTCCGTTCTCCACTCTCTATAACTTTCAACCCATTCTGGTCAAGCTGATCAAACTGGAACATACTGACCTTAACAAAAGATATCACTTAAATGGACTCTAAACAACACCTAGCTGAGAACAGTACTTTCTAGGCACAAGGATGGAAACGGTGGAAAAATAATTCCTGGAGACTTCCCTTATTCCTGCTTTTCAATAATGTTTACCGCTGGGGCATTTCTGTGCCCAGCTGTGTTATGAATTTTTTTTCTGCACCATGCTTTGAGATCTGAGCTCTTACCACTAGGTGGTATTGCATTGCACCGCGTTGTAGTGTACTGTATTGCATTGCATTGTTGTGTGCTGAAGGCATCGATCGGCCGAGGGTGCTGCTGCTGAGCCACCCCTCGCTGGGCAAACTCACGACGCAGGACGCTCTCCTGGAAACTTGAAATGCTGATTTGAAGGAAAGTAAAGATCATCACTGAGCATGAATTAAAAAATAAGGATAAATATGCAATGTTGTTTCAGGTGCAATCATCTCAACAAACTTTATAAGTCAACAAGGGACATGGGTAAACTGAGCTAATCCTCCACTTACAGTGATTAGAGAAATAATGGTGCTTTTGGGGCAGCCAAATAAATGTCTAAGCTGAGTTAGATCAACGGTGCCCGAAGAGTGTCCAATTATCTCCATTCACTGTAAAGGAAAGTGATGCCCACTTGTTGGATACGACTGTCCAAGTTCAGCTGGGAGGAAGCCCAGCCCTTGGCACTGAGTTGACTGTGCCTAGAAAAGACAAGAAAGGGTTGTGCTGCTTCGCCAGTGAGGTCTCTGCACCCAGTTCCCCTCACATGGAGATGGGGAGGCAGCTGGAGAGGGGGCTCAGGATGACACTGGGAACTAGACCTTGGAGATTTGGGCAGCAGCAGGGATGAGGGAGTTGTAGGAATAGTCATTTGGGTGGGATGATGCGGCTAAATCTGAAGGTGAGCAGGGTCACTGGTGATACGGAGATGACTGGGATGTGAGGGTATAGAGGTTACAGAATAAAAAGATTAATGCAAGAGCCAGAAGGGCTCCAGGGTGCGGGGGCTGAGTTATCGGGAGCATGCTGGGGTGTTCAGAAGATGCTGGGGCTAAGAGGCCTGAGGGATAACGGTGGCTGGGGGCAATGGAATTGGGAAGATGCTGAGGTGCAGAATGAGGACAGGCTGGCATGACTTCTATCCCAACAATTGCACAGATGGATGAGAAGATTAACAGGAAATATCAGCTGATCAATGCCTGGCTCAGAGACTGGTGTCGTCGGCAGGATTTTGGGTTCTTTGATCATGGGCTGCTTTTCAGGACACCAGGCCTTCTGGCAGCAGACGGAAAAAGCCTGTCTCAGAGGGGGAAAAGGGTCTTAGGGCAGGAGTTGGCGGGGCTCATTGACAGGGCTTTAAACTAGGTTTGAAGGGGGATGGGGATAGATCCAAGGTTGCTAGCAAAAAGCCTGAAAGTGGGGTGCTGGCACTAGACTTGGAAAAGACAGGGGGCGTAACCGGGCTCCTTAGGAAGATGTCTGGGGATGGCAGAACTTCAGCTCCCTCCAGTAAAAAGAAGAAAGGACCAATAGCCCAGCTGAAGTGCTTATACACTAATGCACGTAGCATGGGCAACAAACAGGAGGAGCTGGAAGCCATTGTACACCAGGGTAATTACGATGTAGTTGCCATCACAGAAACATGGTGGGATGACTCACATAGCTATAGTGCTGCCATGGATGGCTATAGACTCTTCAGGAAGGATAGGCAAGCAAGGAGAGGCGGGGGGGTGGCCCTGTATGTTAGGGAGTGTTATGAATGTCTTGAACTAAATGATGGTGATAATGGGATTGAGTGTTTATGGGTAAGGATCAGAGGGAGGGCTAACAAGGCAGATATTGTAGTAGGAGTGTGTTATAGAGCGCCCAACCAGGATGAGGAGGCAGATGAAATATTCTATAAACGGCTGGGAGAAGTCTCAAGATCGCGAGCTCTAGTCCTTGTGGGAGACTTCAATTTGCCGGACATCTGCTGGGAATACAATACAGCAGGAAGGGAACAGTCTAGAAAGTTCCTGGAAGGTACTGGGGATAACTTCTTAACACAACTAGTGAAAGAACCAACTAGGGAAGGTGCCCTGCTGGATCTGTTGTTTGTAAACAGGGAAGGTCTTGTGGGGGATGTGATGGTTGGAGGCCGTCTTGGCAACAGTGACCATGAAATGATAGAGTTCTCAATTCTGGGAGAAGCAAGGAAGGGGGTCAGCAGAACTGCCACCTTGGACTTCCGGAAAGCGGACTTTGGGCTCTTCAGGAGCCTGGTCGACAAAGTCCCCTGGGAGGCAGTCCTCCACGGCAAAGGAGCCCAGGAAGCCTGGATGTCTTTCAAGACGGAAGTCCTAAAGGCGCAGGAGCAGGCTGTCCCCGTGTGCCGTAAGACAAGCCGTCGGGGAAAAAGACCGGCCTGGCTAAGCAGGGAGCTAGTGTTGCAGCTTAGGGAAAAAAAAAGGATATACGGCCTTTGGAAGGAAGGGCAGGCCACCCAGGAGGATTACAAAGAGGTAGTAAAGCGATGTAGGGAAAAAATCAGAAGGGCCAAAGCTCAGCTAGAGCTAAACCTGGCTTCTGTTGTCAAGGACAACAAAAAAAGTTTCTATAAATATATTAGCGATAAAAAGAGGACCAAGGATAATATCTGTCCTCTAGTAGATGGGGCTGGTAACATAGTAACCAAGGATGAGGAAAAGGCTGAGGTACTTAATGCCGCCTTTGCCTCAGTCTTCAGCAGTAGGACCAGTTGTTCCTTGAATTCTCCGACCCCTGAGCTAGAATACAGGGATGGGGAGCAGAGTGAAGCCCCTGTAGTCCAAAGGGAAATGGTGAGGGACCTGCTTCAGCACCTGGAGGTGCACAAATCTATGGGGCCGGATGGGATCCATCCAAGGGTGCTGAGAGAGCTGGCGGAAGTGCTCACCGGCCCACTGTGCATCATTTATGAGCAGTCCGGGATAACTGGGGAGGTCCCAGCTGACTGGAGGTTGGCAAATGTGACGCCCATCCATAAGAAGGGCCGGAAGGAGGATCCAGGGAACTACAGGCCAGTCAGTCTGACATCGGTGCCTGGGAAGGTCATGGAGCAGATCATCCTCAGTGCCATCACACGGCACATGCAAGAGAACAGGGTGATCAGGCCCAGTCAGCATGGCTTTGTGAAAGGCAGGTCATGCCTGTCAAACCTGATCTCCTTCTATGACAAGGTGACCCACTTGCTGGACAAGGGAAAAGCTGTGGATGTTGTCTACCTGGATTTTTGCAAGGCTTTTGACACCGTTTCCCATAGCATTCTCCTGGAGAAACTGGCTGCTCATGGCCTGGACAGGTATACTCTTCGTTGGGTAAAAAACTGGCTGGATGGCCGTGTCCAGAGAGTGGTGGTAAATGGAGTTAAATCCAGTTGGTGTCCAGTGACGAGTGGTGTCCCCCAGGGATCGGTGCTGGGGCCCGTTCTCTTTAATATCTTTATCAACGATCTGGATGAGGGGATCGAGTGCTCCCTCAGTAAGTTCGCAGATGACACTAAACTGGGGGGGCGTGTTGATCTGCTTGAGGGTAGATTGGCTCTGCAGAGGGATCTGGACAGGCTGGACAGATGGGCTGAGGCCAATGGTATGAGGTTCAACAAGGCCAAGTGTCGGGTCCTGCACTTGGGTCACAACAACCCCATGCAGCGCTACAGACTGGGGGCGGAGTGGCTCGAAAGCTGCCTGGCAGAAAAGGACCTGGGGGTGTTGGTGGACAACCGGCTGAGCATGAGCCAGCAGTGTGCCCAGGCAGCCAAGAAGGCCAACACCATCCTGGCCTGCATCAGGAATAGTGTGGTGAGCCGGACTAGGGAAGTAATCATCCCCCTGTACTCGGCACTGGTGAGGCCTCACCTCGAGTACTGTGTTCAGTTTTGGGCCCCTCACTACAAGAAGGACATTGAGGTGTTGGAGCGTGTCCAGAGAAGGGCTACAAAGCTGGTGAAGGGTCTGGAGGACAAACCTTATGAGGAACGACTGAGGGATCTGGGGTTGTTTAGCCTGGAGAAGAGGAGGCTGAGGGGAGACCTTATCACCCTCTACAACTACCTGAAAGGAGGTTTTAGAGAGATGGGAGCTGACCTCTTCTCCCTGGCGACAAGTGATAGGACAAGAGGAAATGGGTTCAAGTTATGTCAGGGCAGGTTTAGATTAGATGTTAGGAAGCATTTTTTCACTGAAAGGGTTATTAAACATTGGAATAAGCTGCCCAGAGAGGTGGTGGATTCACCATCCCTGGAGGTGTTTAAGAAAAGGGTAGATGAGGTGCTTAGGGACATGGTTTAGGAGTGGTGGTGTTTTTATCAGGGTAGGTTAATGGTTGGACTTGATGATCTTAAAGGTCCCTTCCAACCTCACTGATTCTATGATTCTATGATTCTATGACTGGGGCAGAGGTTTAGTTTTATGAGGTTTGAAAATATTGGGGTGAGGAGCGGGTGGGGATGTGAGGGGAGACTGGCTGTTGACTTGGCTGGGGAAGAAAGAGATCATTAGGACATGTGAGTAAGGATACGGTTAATGGCCATTGCTTCTCGCCTTTCTTCAAGTTCTTCCTCCGTAGCTGCTCTGTGTTATGCTTCAGGGCCTGCAGCAACACGTGGTATTAAGGCCTTTTATCATCTCTGTGCCGCCCAGCCTGGTGACAGCTGCTCTTTCTTCCCCCCCAGCAGCAAGGAAGGGCGCACAGACAGCTCGTCTGGCTGTGCACCACGTCTCGCTCCTCATCCCCCTCCGCAGCATTAGGGGAGAGTGTGCATGGCAGATGGCGAAGTCTGCCCTGATCCCAGGCTGAGGTGCTCCACCAAGGAGAAGCACTAATGCATCTTCCTTCTGGAGAATCGAAGTTTTAGACCTAACCCAGGAACAGGAGTAAGAGGTTTTCAGCCGGCGCAGGAAGCCCTGCAAGCAGGGTGAACCACAAGTGCCAGTCGACTTTCAGATTTCTGCTGGTAAAAGGGGAAGGGGGTGACTTCAGCTCTGCTCTGGGCTCTGGAAAGGCCATGGTAGACATCAACAAGATGTTTTTCTTCTCTCTCCCTTCTGTTATCCTTGCTCCTCCTGACCACCCCGCTCCTCTTGTCCCACCAGTCACCCCACTTCAGGTCCTGGGCTCTTTGCTAGGCTGGGGCACTGGTATTTACCTTTCCAGTTCCTTCCGTCATCGCAGTTTTAATCTCACTGGTTTGTAATCATGTACCTTTTTACCTTGCGGACTCAGCCCCGCTGCCCTGCTCCCACCCACCTCCAGGCTGGAGCCCCCCAGGGCAGCAGCAGCCCCAGTGCCCAGCGCTGGGACATGGCAGCTCCCAGCTCTCCTGCCCACTGGGGACAGTCCTGCCATGGCCAGCAAGCTGGCGGGAGACGCAGCGTGCCCTGTGGTGACACAGCCCTCTGCGAACCCATGTGCCAAGCTGACAAGTCTCTGCTGAGGTACGCGAGCTGAGACTTTTTAAAAAAAACACATTTATAACTTGGCTAAGTCTTCTGGCATCGGGGTGACCTCCCCCTCTTTTGCCAAATTTCAAGCTCTTGCTCAAACGAATGGTTGCCTAATCTTGCCCTGAAAACCACAGAACCATTTTTACTGAAACTGCCCTCCCTTTCCCCCCCTCCTAAAAGAAAATGGAGGGCGAAAGAATCAGCCCGAGGCCAAGCCTTGGCAGAAGACATTTCAGCCTGGATGAGTAACATCTAACAAACTTACCAGCAACCCAAAGCAGGATCTTATAACAAGAACTGTCAGGCGGTGGTAATTACAAGCAGTGCTACCAACTCTATCTGCAATGTGCATCACCCAGAAGGGGAGGGAAGTGCATAAATGGTAAAGATAATTTTACGTAACCTGCAGAATTGGATGCATGCCTCCGAGTGTCTGTTTCTCATCCTACTTCATCTATCGTTAGCTTCCCTTCGTGGCTTCTCGCTGCTCTTCCTCCTCTGCAGTTCCTGCCATCTGGAACAGCGTTCTTGTATTCTTCTATCAACTGTCTAATGGCAGTTTTCGGTGAAATACATCTCTGGGATCCCTTGTCTCTTGCTCTTACTTTTCTCCTTATTCTGCTAATATTCATCTCTGACATGGTTTACTCAGAATCTTTGGGGTTTGTTTTAACAAGGATTATAAAAAGGACACAAATCTACAAATACATGTGATGCTGAATACATTAACATTAATGATACTGACTTTCACTGAACAATTTATGTAAAGCTATTTCCCGATCATGAACTGTTATTTAAATTAGAAGAAGGCAAAACCTCAGTGTCCAAAAGCCACAGACATCTTATATTAGCTCCATCTTAAAAAGACATCTTCGGTAAAATCTAGTCTGTTCCCAAAATCAGAAATATTAATAGATGCTTCATTACACTCAGTGCTTATTTTAAAATGATTTTAAAACTGCTGATGTTGCAAAAATCTCCACATGAGAAGCAAGGAAGAAGTATTAATTTACAATTTAGCATAGGATTGAGCTTCAGATAAAGTCAACTAAAAAACCTGATGCTCTGTAACCCCCGTCTGTGGACACTGTTTGAATTTATATAATCTCCAGATATAAGCTTAAAAACAAGCTAATAGATGCGAGTGTCACACTTAGGAGGGTATGTTGCTCACCAGCCACGCAGGATAAACTATCCACAGGTCGACGTGCTCAGCCAGCTCTTGCTTGGATTCACAGGGGGTTAAAATTCTGCCCAGTCAGTTGTAGGAAGGATTCAGCTGTTTCACAGCTGTAAATCCAGGAGGCAGGTTTGTTATCTAATCTGATATCTTGCATAACACAGGCTGTGGGGCTTCCCTGGGTCGATGTTTACCCAATTAGACCATAATCTTCTTGAAAAAGCAATAGCCAGGCACAATTTTATGGCAGCTTTAGGTACTTCACGCACTGAGCCCCGGGTTAGGAGCCCCCCCTCCTCCCCCCCCGTGTTTTGCATCTGTAATGTTTTCAGGTTAACTACGGGTGTAACTTGTGAGCACTTGAAGTTACCTAAATAGTTGGCACCTTCTTAATGGTTATGAATCCCTGCCATGTGGAGTTACCCAACTGCTAGGTGACATCAGCAGTGTAATCACGGTCACGCTAATGGGCATCTCTGTTACCCAACAGGAAAACTTTTTCCTCTCTGGGATGGCAACTGTTCCACCAGCTGCAGACATAAAAAGGAACATCTGTTTTGAAAATAGTCTGTTACATTTCAATAGCAGGCTCATTTACATAATTTGCTGTTAAACTAATTTACAATCCACTAATCAATGCAATTACCTGGGTTTTCTATTAGTGCAAATCTCTTTTCCCACTAACTTGGAGCAAAGGGAGCACACTGCACTGAGGAGGCGTTTTCTTTCACACAGCTGTTGAATCCTGCTCCGGGGACGTTTGCAGACGTCATCGGAAAGGCGACTGAGACAGAACGATCAGAATTGCAGGAAATTAACTTTTTTCTGTATTTATGGGGTTTACGATTCAAAACCCTCTTGACATGCTTTGCCTTTCTGGTTTCTTCCTCCACTGCCTTCTGGAGAAGGCACATGTAATCGGGAGGTCTGGTAGGTAGTTCCGTGGATTAGAGGGATGTGGTGTGGTGTGGTGTGGTGGGATGGGGTGATGCACATGGGGTGTTGGGGAGCTGTCGCCTGGGTCTCGTCCCGTTTCCTTTGCATGTCTGTTTTCTGTTACCTAATTATTGGATAGTGCTTGTGGGAAACAGGCTCAGAAGGAGAATGGTTAATTGTTCATTGGTGCCTCCTGGGGAGGATCAGAGCCCAGAGAGGGTCAGGAGGGGACAGGGTGACAAGCCAGTCCCCAGAGGCAGGGAAGGGGCAGGGAGATGATGGGTGCTGCTGAGCCAGACGGGTTTAGCTCTCTCGGCTGTATTTCCACCAAAGTTCAGCTGGGAAATAAACCACAGCGCTACATCTCTGAAAAGCACTGCAGGTCAGCCTGAGGGCTAGAGCCAGCCACGTGGCGAGAGGGGTAGGAGAGACCCCAGCAATGTACTGTATCTGCAGTTTTTAAAGCCTTTGTACTCCTGGTATGAAAATCGTAGCACAAACTCTGGTTTCCTTCATGTCACTGCCACAGCTGGGTGAGCTGGAACAATATCTTCATTGTATTCAAATGCATACGTGGTCCCAGGTTTCTGTATCCCTTTTCCCATTACTGTGAGGTACCGGGACAGCTGTAGGGTAGTACAAGCTCTCCTTTAATCAGCCTCGTTCCAAGGGAAGCCTGGGAATTGCAAGGTCACAGATGCCGGCTTGTGAAACCGCTGAATGAATCAGGCAGGAGCAGGTTCGTTGACACAGAAAGCTGCTACACAACCTGGGCAAGGCAGAACGAGGAGAGACGAAATGCAGATGCTCTGCTCCAGCCAGAACTGAGATCAAACATACTTTCTAAAGAAGCTCAGTAATAGGTCTCCCAGACGTTGAGAACCAGATGTAAAAGATGACTTATGTGCTTACAAATTGAATGTTGCAAAGCTGGACTTTAAGGAGCTTCCCATGTGGAATGGAATCTGGACCTCAAGTTAGGTACCCACTTTCCCTGCACGCAACATTTAGGAGGACTTACATGATCTCAAGGGGATTCAAAATGCCAACATGTACAGCAAGAGCCACCTGATACTAAGCTGTTGTGTGGGAAGCTACTTGGAACGAACCAGCAAGACGTACTAGGGGAAAGCTTAGATTAAAATTTTGCTTTTCAGGGTTTTCATTGCCTTGCTCCACAGATCATAGAGTCCATAGCTCAGAGGCTTCCCTTGATCCCAGCTGTCTTTGCAATTCAATTCTTTCCTGGAAGAAAGGCTCAAGTTTTATTTAGAAGACAGAAGGTGGTTGAGGTTGTTGGGATAGGGCATATTGCATGGGATCTAACACACTTATTCCGTACCCCTGCTGATTTGAGTAATTTCTGTGTCCCCATGTGTTCAGGTCTCCAGTCCCATGAGTTGCACAGCGCCCATGAGCAAGTAAGAAGCTGTACTCTTGTGACTGCCAATTGGTGCCATCAGCTGAAGGTGACCCTGCCCTGGCCATCTGGGCCATCACACTGGCCCACCTGGCTAGTAGCCTGCTGCACAGCTCATATGCCCAGGACGTGGAGGGCTGATTGTGAATTCTCTCCTTACTTTGAAAAGTTAAATGAGCGCAACCAACAGGTCCGGGTTATAGATAACTTGGAATGATGCCACGATTTGCCCATCTTCCTATAGATGCTTGGACTATCAAGCAGCCAAGGATTGTAGAGTGCTGGGGCTGAAGATGCAAGTGCCTCCTCTGGTGCAGAAGAGTGGCAGGTAGGCAGGAGGTGGATTTTCCTCCACCAAACCAGCTTAACAAGCAAAATAGTAGTCAGGCTCCTTCTTGCTTTCTTTAGACCCATGACTAGTTGTCTTTGGCTGCATTGTTTTGGACTTAGGTGCTCTGATGTCTTATAAACAGCTGAGAACTCTACTGCCAGACCCGGCTCTGAGCGTTTGCTCAACCCTCAGAGATGTGTGGGTGGGATGAAGGAGGAGAAGTATGTAACAAAGGTTAGCAATAACTAGAATTTGCAGCCTTTGAATCTCTGAAGGGGATTTTTTTTTCTCCTTCATTCAAAGCTGAGAGGACCTGCGACGTCAGCCATCTCTCAGATGCTTCTATTTTAAGCAGGCAGTGTGTGATAAGCAAGCAGCAAATACGCTGTTAAATGTGGAATTTGCAGAAAGGGTGTGCGTAGTCTGCCCTGCGCTGGTTCCAGGAGAGCTGAGTTGGCTGCAGAGGTGCAGACAGGTATTCCAAAGGATATTCACCAGTCATCCATGTGTTAACCTTTTATAGGAAGTATTTCAGGAGCGTTGCCTCCTCTTGTCTCGGTCTCCTACACCAACACGCAGATCTCCTCTTGGGTAGGAGCCATTGCTGCCTGCTTTCCACCAGCTTGGTGTGGGAGGCCACCAAGACCCTTTGCACGGTGCAGGCCATGGCAGTGGTCCTGTTGCAGAGCGGCCGCAAAAGTGGCCCGTGCATTTGTTTTCCCCCTGGCTTATCTCAGCCGATGGTAAAGGCTTCGGTACAGAGACCAGAGATGGCATTTGCATTTGTGGAGTAGCACAAAGGGCTCTCTGGGCTGTAGTGTAATCCAAATAATAGATCCATAACAGATAAGTCACAGCAGAGCTGGCCAAAGCTTTAGGCAGAAGTACGCCAGTAAAGTATAGAGAATATAGGTGGGGGGTGAGTGCACTTTTATCTAATTCAACAAGCTATCTTATCTGGTGCCAGGGGAAAGCAGTTCTTACGCAGCTACAGCTGCCACATGTCTTCACGTATCTTCTGTGAACAAGATTAAAAGCCGCCCAAGTCCAGCCACCCACAAGACTTATTCTCCAAAGCCCCACAGAACCATTGGGGTCTAAGAAACACTTTGAAACAATACATTAAGGGGCTTTTGTCTATGATTTAGGGAACGACCCACTGATGTACCTAACGGGGCACTGATTTCAAGGGAGTCACAGAACTGGCAGAAAATACCGAAGTTATTTCTGAGGCAATTGAAATGCTGTATTACAAATTACAGAATTCGTTTTTATGTTACAGTTATATTAATTACAGATATTATGTTTAGATTTACAGATCTAATGTTTTCTGGAGTGACATTCCAGACTCTGTAACAAAAAGGCCTGATTTGGTGATGAGGTGTATGAAAGTGTCTCAAGATACATGTCGATAAGAAGAACATGGGTGAGAGTGGGGCACTCCTCGGGGCTCCAACCCCACGGCGGGGCCATCGCCTACCCTGGCCCTGCCCAGGGCACCCCTCCATCCAGTCTCAAAAATGAAACTTTTTTTTTTTCCGTATTTGTCCACTCGGTGGTGCTAAAACAACACCAGCCCTTTTCTGGCATTTTCTCACTGCCCGTGTCAGGCAGAGAGCGTCTGTGCTCTTCTGGGATGTTCCAGTCACCGCTTTAAAAAATTATCTCTGCAAATCAAATAGCCAGGAAACCTAATTAGCTGCCTGGGTTGCTGCTTCGGACTCTGGTGCTTCCAATGGAATAGAGATAAGCAACACAAAAGACTTGTCATGCCTAACTACATAGGAAGAGATTAGCAAGCCCACGATCTGATCTTTTTTCCTAATATTGATTACAATATAATTAACGTGACATTCTGTGTTGTTTTTAGAGAAAGAATGAAAGGGGTAATTTCGCTACCAAAACTATGTTTGCTTTCCAAAAGAGCTGACTGAGAAGAACTGGCACTGCTACTCATCGTTAGTGGTAAAAATCATTTTTTCTGTTAATAGACTAATTTATAGTTTACAACCTGCTGGTGCACATGGACCTCTTAACCATTTAAATTCTCTGGGAAGAGCCCAGGAGTGTGGTCATGTGCCAGGGACGTGACCAGGTTGTCCTCCACGCCTGATATGTGTGGGTGACACTGAGTCAGGCAGTGCCTGTGCTGTGCCAGGGCTGGACCTCTTCCAGTTCACAGGCTGCCCAGGGAATATGGATTTACCTGCACCCGGGCTTTTCTTGTGTTGCGAGTCAACAAGACCCCAGAACTTTCCCTGCTCAATACACTTCTGCTGGAAAAGCAGATGTTCACCCCAGAAACACTCTGGCTCTGCAGCAGTGGTGTGCCGCCCTCCTCTGCGTCCTTGGCTCCACAGGCTGGGGAGATCCATCTTCAGTCCACGAACTCTCACATCCCTTCAGCCTCAAAGATGATTCCCACAAACTCTGAGGGGAATCCTGCCAAATTTCCTGCTCCCCCCCTGCCCCGGAAAGCTCGTTCCCCAGAAAGCAATCTGAAACCTCACTGAGGATTTCACTGAAGCCTCTTTGGCAATAAAATCCCACTGTCACGCTGCGTGATAGATCATGCTCTGGAAACGCAGTCCTTGGTGGGAACAGCCAGATCATTTTGATTAGCTTGACTACTTGTCTTGTGAAATTTGGCACTTCGTAAGTGTGTCAAAAGTTAAAAGTTTCTATGTGTCTGAACCCACCCGTAGACTGCTCAGCCTTCCAAAATCCTGATGTGTGAAACAAGCTGTTGTGCTCTTCTGCAGGACCACCCTCCCAGTGAGCAGTTTGTCACTACACCCTGTCTCCCTCTCCGGCCGCCCAAACAGCAGGCGCCTACTGCGTTTCGCTTGTTGGACACACAGAATGAGGGGGAGATGGCAGAACTTCTGCTAATGCCTGAGATGCAGCTGCTGTGACCGGTGGGTACCCGGATTTTCACGGTCAGAAGCGGCAGTGGGGACAGCAGTGGCCAGAGCCACAGGGAGGTACAGCCCAAGCCAAGCCAAGGTGCCCACTGCTGAGAAGAGGCTCTTTGGGACCGGTGCATATGGCCACACAGCCTGGGCCTTCAGGGCTGCCAAATGGACATCTACAGGTAGTTTTTAGTGTCCTATTAGGAATATGTTATTGTCATAACTTATTCTGTGTAATTATTCCAGTAAAACAATGACCCTTTCCTGATTATCTTCTGAAAAAAACCCCAAAAATATTTTAAAAAAAAAAGGTGCATATAATAGAAAAAAAGGAGCATTTAAAAAATCCCAAACAAGCTCATGGGTTCTGATCCCTTCCCCAGACGGGAACATTTCAGTTTCATTTCTCTGCAGTTCTATCAAATCCTGTCCTTGACAAAATGAAAGTGAAAATGGACAGAAACAAAAAGACATACGTATTTCAAGGTCTGCTGTGTTGACCCATGACCTCCTGCTGTAGAACTTCTTGTACCTTCTGCTGCTCCTAGAAGCGGTGGCAGATTGCCCCAGACAGCCCGCAGGTCCCGTTTATGGGAACGGCTGTTGGGTTCCTGCCTTTGATACGTAAGCCACGCACTGAAAAGCATGTAGAGCTGGAGAAACCATTGACTTATTTATCATTTTCCCTTGTCCACTGATTTTAGTTACAATAGCCTCCTATGATGTTACAGAAACGTAAATTAAAACCAGATTTGTTTTTTATTGTCTGTCCTAACAGCCTTGTAACAGGCTCGCCAGTGACTTAACACTCACCTCCTTAACAATTAACAGAGAGAAAAAGGCACTTCAGGGTGGTGCATGTGTTCCATGTCTAGTTCGGGATTTAATATAAAACACATCCTAAAAGCAACTTTTTCTTTTCATTTGACTACAAAGACCAGCTCAGATATGTATCTCTATCCTACAGCTCTTCTACATCTCACTAGATGATTCTTTCTTGCTAATTGCATCACTGTAACCTTTGTCCTTGCCTGACATTCAAATTCTGCACCCTTTTTTGGTGTTTCCTAAGAGTTTTGCTGGTCAGCAGCTCTTTTTGTTTTCAGAGCTGCTGTAGCATGCCCGCCTTCTATAGCTTTCCAAAGCGCCTATCACAGTGTTATATGACAGAAGACAAACACGCATGGCTTTGCAGAGGCTTGTCTTTTGTGCTACCATTTATCGAACAGAAGAAATTGGTTTACAATGAATTTTGTGGCTTATCTTTACTTATGAAAAAGCCGTAGTCTTTCTTGCTGGGGCTGGGCAAATATACCGTAAGGCGGGAGGCCTGACAACCCGCAAATGATGTCGCTGATGACTTGTCAGCTGAAGAGTACTTGTGTGTAATAACTAAAGGGACAAAACAGCGTTTGAAAAACAGGATATTGTATACATGTGCTCTTTTTCTGTGTGCAGAAGATTAGCGTTGGCTAGAAAGGAGCTGACTGGAGGAGGAAAGAGAGATTTAAAGGGCAGAAACAAAAGATTGGCACTCACAATGTACATGTGCTTCAATCTACAAAGCCTTGTCCTGTAGGTCTACAGGTCTGGGTGCAGGATTGAGCAGCTTCCTATATACAGGCAATGTTTCACTTCAAAACAAATTAATTTTTTAATTACTCCGTAGGAGCCAGCAGAAGGGAAATCACTGTGGTACCACTGAATGTACCAAGGTCTGAAGTACACTGCATCTTCTACAGCGATCACTGCACGTTGAGAACTGCAGCTTCAGAAGCGGTAACTCCATGAACTGCCTGGGCATGAATACCGCTATTGTTTCCAAGTAAGAAAAACAGACCCGCAGAAAACAGAAACTCCTACAGTCCTGGGCCAATGCCAAACTGCTGTGT
This sequence comes from Vanellus vanellus, assembly GCF_965231255.1. Lineage (NCBI taxonomy): Eukaryota > Metazoa > Chordata > Aves > Charadriiformes > Charadriidae > Vanellus > Vanellus vanellus. The sequence continues at coordinate 207,179,415 of NC_138905.1, read as the reverse complement.
ATTCTTTGAGAGGAAGATAACCTGCTTAATTTTGGATATGTTCTCACAGTAGCTTATTTTATGCTTATAACTAAGTGGCCAAGTGAAAGGAGAATCTGGAGACCTACAGCATGTGTTTGACAAAGCTCAGACACAAAGCAGGTTCATAGTTAGATATCCATTCAAAACTGTATTAGGAAGAGCTTCGAGATAGGATAAAAGTTAATTTTCTCTAAAATAAAACTAAGGAAGTCATAAGGAAGTGGCAAGAAGGCCAGCATCACACCCCAAGACCTTGTACTTCATTCAGACCCTTGCATTTGTACTTCTCAACGTGCAGGTGGTGCTAGAAATGATGCTGTGTGCTTAAGGCTTCAAAACATTTCATATTGAGACATGCAGACTTTTGTGCCAGACCTTAGACAGTAATTTAATCTCCACTATTACCAGAGCCTGAAGAGAGCATAGCACCTTGAATCTCAGAACTGGAAATCTTGTCTCTTTTAAATCTGTTGTGGTTTGGGCTGGGCTAGCCACCAAAAAAATGACAATGCCTTACTCTCAGAGCAGGATAAAATCCATCTCATGTCTACATATGATGTTAATGTTTTCTAAAGTAATGACTTCTTAAAGCCTCAGAGGCTGGGACTTCATTTTCCACATGCTATACGAGCATATTTTACCAGGTTTTCCTTTTTGTTAAAAACACACTCTCATTGCTTTTGTGTGCCAGCAATCGGGGGGGGTTGTTTTGTTTCTTTAATCTCGCATAACGGAAGGACTGGAGAATCTTACTTTGTCCCTTCTCTTCATGTTTTTTGATCCCAGTGATCTTTAGGACAGTGCTTTTCCAGCTGAAAATGATCTTTCTCTGCAGAAATTACTCAACACAGTAACAAAGGACCCTTTGCTCTTCCAAGGCTGCTGTATCCTCTGTCTTGGCAGCACCATGGGGTAATGACCTCAGCATCTCTCTCCCACTCCCTGAGCCAGCAGCACTTGCTGGCACTCTGAATTTCTGGCCCAAGAATGTTTCTATTGGGATGCAACCTTTTTTTTCTTTTTTTTTATAGAATCATAGAATGGTTTAGGTTGGAAGGGACCTTGAAGATCATTGAGTTCCACCCCCCCTGCCATGGGCACTGACACCTCCCACTAGACCAGGTTGCTCAAAGCCTCATCCAACCTGGCCTTGAACACCTCCAGGGATGGAGCTTCCACAACTTCTCTGGGCAATCTGTTCCAGTGCCTCACCACCCTCAAAGCAAAACATTTCTTCCTAATATCTATTCTAAATCTCCCTTCTTCCAGTTTGAAGCCATTCCCCCTCATGCTATCACTACATGCCCTTGTAAAAAGTCCCTCCCGTCTTTCCTGTAGGTCCCCTTCAGATACTGGAAGGCTGCTATAAGGTCTCCCCAGAATCTTCTCTTCTCCAGGCTGAAAAACCCCAGCTCTCTCAGCCTGTCCTCATAGGAGAGGTGCTCCAGCCCTCTAATCATCTTCGTGGCCCTCCTCTGGACCCACTCCAACAGGTCCATGTCTTTCCCAACAGGTCCATGTCTTTCCTTTCCCCCCAAAAAACTTTGTTCATAAAATAAGGAATTAAGTGACCTGTTTGATTATCACAACTACTAACACTGAACTTCAGATAATAGGCCCAGATCATTGTATTAGAGGTCAGATGGCTTCCATTGCACAGATTATCTGCTACCTGGGATGTCTGGTACTGGCTGGTACTGGAGTAGGTGGATTTTAAGTCAGTGCAGCCACTGGTTGATGTTAAATTAAGCCCTGTCAGTATGTTCTTTGTTTTCTGAGTCTGAGGTGGTCCTTCTGAGTGAACGAACCAGGAATGGAGCAATTTTCCTTCCTACTCCACTAAAAAAACCCAAGAAGTGCGTGTTCAGCATGACATCTAGAATGTGGTTTTTAGCCTGTTATGCAATCATTTTTTGTATAAGAATGTATATGCCCACTCTACCCCGTAACTTTTCAATTGTTTGACTGATTTAACACCAAATTCAAAAGTTGACAGCAAACTGGAAACCCAGTCTTCTGACCTTTTCATTAAATAGCTATTTATATTCACTCAATTAGTACTTGTTGTTGTGTCTGTCCGTCCGTCCCCCCCCCCCCATCCAATGGGTATTGGTATATGGGTTAATATTCAATTTGTAGCTGCTAGCCAAAAAATACTAGCTTAACCCCTTATCAAAGGCTCATCACCCTTCTTCTTCTTTTCACTGTATTTTACCTTCTAATATACTCTCATGAAAAAAATTATGAATTTAACGTAATGTCTAAAGGAACCTTTTTCTTTCAGTAGTGCACATTAGATTACTTTTCATTTATTTACTCCTGTAAGTGCTACAAAGACAAAGGGTTTTCAGTACAACTATGATTCCTCTGATTTCTCAAAATATTCTTAAGAAACACAGTATTGCACAGCAGAATACAAAAAGGAGAAGTCCAGCTTGTCTCAGGCTGCAATTTTACTACCACTTGGCAGCAGGACTAACCTAAGCAGCCCCTGCTTCTGTCATTGAATCTCATGTCTTGCTACAAATGTTTGTGCCATCATTGTTCAAGTAGAGCTGATTTACAGCTTGTTCAGTTTGCGCATAGGGGTTTGGGATTTTTTTTTGGTTTTGCTGTAAACCACAGATCAGTTCCCCATTAGCTGTACTTGGAACTCAGGCACAGAGCTCAGATTTCTGGTTTTGCATCCGGAATTAGGGTCTTATTTTGCATGTGGCAACGTAAGGCTTGAGCCCCTCTTTGCATGCAGGTTTTTGAAAATTAGTGAATTCCCATGTGCTTATGTGCCATTTGAAACCGTGATGTAGATATTTCATGAAACTTCACATTGTGTCTGTAATCTCTGAATGGGTAATTTAATTACTGAGGCAGCTGGCCTTTTAAACGGAATGCTTCATCATGGCAATGATCCGGTTCCTAGGTAAAGTGTGATGTAATCACATTTAGCGTGATTCACAAACCACTTGTATCGTCTTGAACCTAATAGTAGTCTTAGTAGTAAACCTCCAGTGTAATCCTCAGGAAGAACTGGTTACCCGGGATAGAGACAGAGCTGAGGTACTCAATGACTTTTTTGCCTCAGTCTTCACTGGCAAGGGCTGCAGTCATGACACAGAATGCAAAGGCGAGGATTGGGAAAATGGAGAACCACCCACTGTAGGTGAAGACCAAGTATGAGACCACCTGAGCAATCTGAAGGTGCGCAAGTCCATGGGACCTGATGAGATACATCCACGGGTCCTGAGGGAGCTAGCAGATGAGGTCACTAAGCCACTAGCCATCATATTTGAGAAGTCGTGGCGGTCTGGAGACATTCCTGCCAACTGGAAAAGGGGAAACATAACCCCTATTTTCAAAAACGGAAACAAGGAAGACCCAGGGAACTACAGGCCAGTCAGTCTCACATCTGTGCCTGGCAAGATCATGGAGCAGATCCTCCTGGAAATTCTGCTGAGGCATGTAGAAAACAAGGAGGTGATCAGTGACAGCCAGCATGGCTTCACCCAGGGCAAGTCATGCCTGACAAATTTGGTGGCTTTCTATGAAGGGGTTACAGTGGCAGTGGACAAGGAAAGATCAACTGATGTCATCTACACTGTCCCATATGATATCCTGGTCTCTAAATTGAAGAGACATGGATTTGACAAATGGACCACTCGGTGGATAAAGAACTGGCTGGACGGTCGCGCTCAAAGAGTTGCGGTCAAGGGCTCGATGTCCAAGTGGAGAGCAGTGATGAGTGGCGTTCCTCGGGTCAGTACTGGGGCCTGTACTGCTCAACATCTTTGTTGGCGACATGGACAGTGGGGTCAAGTGCACCCTCAGCAAGTTTGCCAATGATACCAAGCTCTTTGGTGAGGTAGACATGCTGGAGGGGAAGGATGCCATCCAGACGGACCTGGACAGGCTGCAGAGGTGGGCCCAAGCCAACATCATGCAGTTCAACAAGGCCAAGTGCAAGGTCCTACATCTGGGTCAGGGCAATCCCAAGCACAAATACAGGCTCGGTGGGGAATGGCTGGAGAGCAGCCCTGAGGAGAAGGACCAGGGGATGCTGACTGATGAGAAGATCAAGATGAGCCAGCAGTGTGCGATTGCAGCCCAGAAGGCCAACCGTATCCTGGGCTGCATCAGAAGTGTGGCCAGCAGGTCAAAGGAGGTGATTCTGCCCCTCTACTCCACTCTCGTGAGACCCCACCTGGAGTACTGCATCCAGCTCTGGAGTCCCCAACATAAGAAGGACATGGACCTGCTGGAGCGTGTCCAGAGGAGAGCCACGAGGATGATCCGAGGGCTGGAGCACCTCTCCTATGAGGAGAACAGCTAGTTCAACTGGAGCAAATTAAATACCTTAGGAAGGATCTAAAATTTGCAGAGATGATGGGTAATAAATGAGGGATACAAGACCTAGAGAAATTTTCTTACTGTGACAGAAGGAAGTAACTTGGAGTTGAAGTAGACAACCTGCTGTTTAGAAAGACAATTTCTTTGAAAGAACCAGGAATGTGGAGCTCTGAATTTACACAATTTGATGCAGCTGAATTTATTTCCTTGATATATACAGGTGGTCCTCTTCCCACCTAAGTGTGTCTTATTTTAGTCCAATCGTCTCTGTTTTGGGATTCTTCATGTTCCTATCTCCTGCTGAATGTAATGTTTGTTATACCATCAGGAGAACAAAATTGTCTTCCTAGAAGCAGAGAATAAAACTGAAAAGCGAGCAGATTCTCAAACCTAAAAAGGGACTTGAGCTCAGCGTTTACCAAGATCTTCCTGCAACTCATTACAACTCTTTTTTATCCTCCAAGTAAATAACAATGAAAGAAAGTTTCTGATTGATTTTAAAGCCTCAACTCATTCAGTGTGGCTTTGATATCTTCTTGAGGCTATTTATGGCTTATGGGAGAATTTATCTGAGCACTAAATGTGAGAAAAGAAAACTGACAACTGATTTAGGTAAACTTTAACATTTGTACTTGTGATCCTTTGTGTAGGAGGATGTGGAAAACAAAACTCTGTCTGGGTGCAAAGGGAATGGAAACTTTCCAGATTGTGAATGTACTGACCTTCAGTAAGGGAGCAGCAAGATGTACGCTCTGGGTTTTGGTTTTTTTTTTTCTTGAACATTTGAGGTTATTATAATGAGTCATGGACACCCTTAATGTCTAGATATGATATTTGTCCCTTGTGACCTTGTGAGCTTTTTACCCTTTTTTTTTTTTTTGCTATATGCCCAAATGCAATTAAAAGTCTAATTTGAAAAAAAAAACCCACGTAATAGTTCCTGCTGGTCAAACACAGGTGTTGCTGTGTTTAGTGAAAACAAAGTGGGCAGTTTATATCCGCCTAGATTATCAAAACATAGTTTGTCTGATCTCACGTTTACAGGATGTCAGAAGTACTCGCTCTTGGGACTTGGCTTCATTTGCAAATTAAATAGATAGTGCAATTTTATCTGCAGTTAGTATTATCTATCTCAAGTTGGCTTTTCCTAAGTTTTCCTTAATATCTATTTTTTTCCTATTTCTCTCATCATTATCCTCCTATTATGTCCTGAAGGAGTTGCTAAGCCACACGTTCCAATGAAAATTTGATCATCAGTTTTTTTGTGGAATGCTAATTGTCATCTTAGATCAGCTTACAGGAGAAACTTACCTCTCTGCTGCTGGAAAGGGAGGTGATGCTTGCAATGAAGCTAACGCTCCAAAGTTCAAAATAAGCAGATAATGTTCCATGGAGGCATTTGATAGCTTTGGGAAGCTGAAACATAGGGGCACTAGCAAGAGACAACTGTTCTTATTTTTTAATTCAGCTTTTATAGGTGGGTTTAGATTTGTGGGAGAGTGGGCACAGGCGTCTCCTTCCATCTCTCAGTTCACTAGCTGTGTTGCATGGCTCCCCAGTGAAGCCTCTTGAGGCCTTGGAGAAATGCCTTCTTTCTCACTCCTAAAAGCAGCTTGGAATTAAGCTGTTATTAATTGGAATTAACATCAACAGTCAGGCAGGCTATAGATGCAGTTGAAGTAATATATTTTATGTTCTAGGGAGTACAGTTAGGTGAAAGACTTCACCTAACTGAACGCTTGTCCCTAAGACAAAAAAGCAATTATGGGTTATGTTCTTTGCGAAAATTAAAAATCAGAGCAGTACTACTGAAACTGCTGATTATGTTGTATCTTATCCTCGGTAGCACTGACGTGACAAATTTGCTACTTTGAGCTGGTCGTATCTCCAGATAACATCTAAGACAAAAACCACGGATAACATTTGTGCATGTCAGGTTGTAAAGGCTGTGCATGTGTAATTGGTAAGATTGAGATCCTAGCAAGACATTCATAGAATCATAGAATGGTTTAGGTTGGAAAGGACCTTGAAAATCATCGAGTTCCAACACCCCTGCCATGGGCAGGGACACCTCCCACTAGACCAGGGTGCTCAAAGCCCCATCCAACCTGGCCTTAGACACCTCCAGGGATGGGGCTTCCACAACTTCTCTGGGCAATCTGTTCTAGTGCCTCACCACCCTCAAAGCAAAAAATTTCTTCCTAATATCTATTCTAAATCTCCCCTCTTCCAGTTTGAAGCCATTCCCCCTTGTCCTCTCACTACATGCCCTTGTAAAAAGTCCTTCCCCAGCTCTCCTGTGGGCCCCCTTTAGGTACTGGAAGGCTGCAATAAGATCTCCCTGGAGCCTTCTCCAGGCTGAACAGCCCCAACTCGCTCAGCCTCTCCTCATAGGAGAGGTGCTCCAGCCCTCGGATCATCTTCGTGGCCCTCCTCTGGACCCGTTCCAACAGGCCCACATCTTTCCTATGCTGGGGGCTCCAGAGCTAGATGCAGTACTCCAGGTGGGGTCTCTCCAGAGTAGAGTAGAGGGGCAGAATCAGCTCCTTATATTCTCACAGTCACTTACGGTGGTGAGAAACTGGGTAACGGTATTTTTTCTGTAATTTATGGGAGAGAAGAGCAGTACCAATGAAAGGCAAGTAACAGTGCCTTTTCTCCCTCGCTCCCCTTTACAGATGTTGAGGGGTGTGTTAGAGAGGCGCCATTAAAGCCAGGTGTACTAATGATGTGAAAGATGGTAAACTGGAGAAGGCATCAGAGAAGGATGACAGCATGGGGAGAACAACATTCATCAGGCCTCTCAGAGAAGAATTCTGGACACACGGTTACATCAGGTACTTCAAGGGCTGTCTGTGCTTCGTGATGCATTGAAAATGCACTCATGCTGCAGGGTCACCACATTCCACCTCCAGAAATTTGCTGTATCACCTATGCTGTTTGAGTCAACACTGTCATCAGGTTTATTTTCATAACCACTAGTAATGTGGCAGCTGCACTTTTATTAGCACTTTGACCTCCATAACTAGATGGGACTCCTTAAGAAAGCAGTTTCCCTTGGTTGAGGACAGCTTTATCTGAATGCAGCCTTCTTCCCCCCTCTCCAGAGCCAAGAGTCTGCAGAATGCCTTGTTTTAGTTTATCACTCCTACTGGTTTTTAGGTGATGATTTGGATCTTGGAAGTTTGCTGCAGCAGGTGAAAGGGCTGGAATAAGGATCAGTCCCACTGTGATGTGCCACAGCCTGAGAACCAAAGCCAAAGCCTGCCTTTAGCTTGGCTAGGACTTAAGCACCACTGCTCTTCTCTCTCTGCCTCTGGAGAATTACCTTGGTCCCAGGTTGAAGTCAGACTCAGGGTGATGATGATAATGCACAGTTCCTCAGAATTTCAGTCCTAAGAAGAAACCTTTAGTTACATTCTTACTTCATGTCCTTTGGGGAAAGGACTATTTCATTGCAGCTACGGAAGAGGGGAAAGTCCCCTCTTAGCTCTCTGAAAAGCAAAGGAATTGCTGGGAATGGAGAACTGGGGGAGCTGCTACTATACTCGAAGGGACAAAGTAAGCAGCAAGAGCCTGGCAGCTCTGGGCAGCTACACCTCTTTTTCTGCTGTTACAAGCATTTTAGCCTGCTTTTTTGTTCCTCCTCCTCCCTTCCTCCTCATTGTGACGTGAGGCTTGCCAAGCAGTAAGGGAGAGCCTGAAACTGCTCGCCTTGAGGCCTGGGAGGGGAGGAAAGAGCAGCTTATATTGCCAGATTGGAAGGATACCGAAGGGTACAGAAGGGCAAAGGGCAGATATGTGGCTGGGAGTGGAGTGGCACAAGGGAGGGAGGGATGCAGGCTGCAGGCAGTTAAGGAGGAACACTGGATTAATTAGCCTTGGGAGAACGCATGGTAAAAAGTCAAGAATCTGTTACAATAGATTCAATGTAACGTCATTTGGGGAGTCCTGCTTGAAGTCCCTAAACTGGGAGCACCTCCAGCCTGCTCCGCGAAAGTAAATCTTTAAGCAGTTGCAGTTAAAGCCACCCACACGTACATATACAGAGCTCGGTATGTCCAATAAAACTCTAAATCCCACACCCCATCACTCTTCAAATTTGGTATTTGAGTTGACTCAATTTTTGAACCTGTAGCCTTGTCTTCTCCATGTCAGCAGCTTCCTTAAAATGACACATCAGTGATCTGATAACCATTTTAAACTTTTAAAAGGAGTTTTTAACCGTTTAGGGTTTTTTGTGCAACTACTGAAGCAGCAAACGTTTCTATGTCTATAGTTATGTGAAGTTAAATGATGTTACAGTAGGTGCTATATTATACCAGCTGTCACCGCAGCTAGATGTTTGAAATTTGACAGATAGTATTGTTACATATGATAAACGTCATCCCATATGACAGGAAATTTGAAACAGTTATAGAAAAGATATGAATGAGTCTCTTGCAAATTCATCTTACTGGAACTCTGTTACAGAAAATTACCCACTAGTGTCCTAAAGCTCTGTTCAGTTACACTTCCTTTATTTTTACTGTTCAGTTCTCAGTTGTGTAAACACCCTACTACCATTCTGTCATCACAAAAAGGGGCTTTTTATTTTTTTTTTTATCTTGTATCTCCTGTTTCTTTATAGGAAATGCCAGACCATGACTGTGCTGGGAGATTTTGAGCTTTGGTCAGTGTTCTGCTACCTGCTGCAGAAGTTTTTCAGATTTCTCTATGCAGAGATACCGTCTTCAACCCCTCCAGTGGAAATTTCTATGCTGTTTTGTCTTCCTCCTGTTCTTCCCCTGTGACTTTTCAACTACCGTAGCCTTTCCACCGGTCGGTTGCGTTGTTTCCTCTCTCGCGGCCTGCAGAGCCGCCTGTATTAGGAAAAGTGGCCAAGCAACTACGTTTTACGCTGGTGTCACGGAAGAAAGGTAAAACTGCGGGGTCTGCACCAGGTTCCCCCCCTCGCCGCCCCCTCGGAACAGCCGGGCCGCTTGCTGCGGGGAGAGCAGCCCTGCCGAGAGGCGATCCCAGGGGCCACGAGGGGACTCCGCAGCCGCCGGCCTTTTGCCTCCCTCGGGGCTACTACGAGCTCCCCGCGGGCAAGGCCGCGGCCCCGGGCCGCTGCCACTCCTGCCCTTCGCCTTCCCGGCGGCGGGGAGCACGGGCAGCCCGCCAGCCCCGCACGGCTGGAAATCCCCGCCCTGGGCCGCGGGGGAAGCACCCTCCCCGAGCGGGTTTCCCCGGGCGAGAGGAAAGTACCTAACGTCCCTGCTGGCGCCGGGGCCTCCCTGCCTCTGTTCCTCCCTCAGGGCAGCTACTGGAACGAACGGGGAGGCGGCGGGGCCGAACGGAGGAGCCGGCTAGTAGAAGCCCCCGGGGCTGAGAGGCACGGTCAGCCCAGGGGAACGTTCCCGCCACGGGAAGGCGGTCGGCAGAGAGGGAGTCAGCTGGTACAACCCCGCAGACCCGCAGCTCCCCCCCCTGACCCGGCAACTGGGAGGGAGGGCGGACGGGAGGAGAAGCCCCGCCCGCCGCCCGCTCTCCCCGTCAGGCCCCGCATGCGCCGGCGGCCGCCGGGGCTTTCCCGGTGCGTCGGTCCCACTCGGAGTTTCCGGGTAGGGGCGGCGCCGGGCGGGGGCACCGCTTCACCCCCGTCCCCTTGCCAGTCACCGTATATAGGCTGGGGCGCCTACCAGGCCCGCCCGCTGCGGGGGGCCCGGCCGCAGACCGTGAGTATGGGGCGGGAGGTCTGGGCCGCGGCCTGGTGGGGGGGCCCTATTGGGCGGCTGCCTGGGCCGCGTCGGGCCTCCGCGCCCGGCTGAGGGTGCGGCGGGCGGGGGTGCGTCGTTGTCAGGGGGCGGCTGGGCCGGCGGTCAGGGGAGAGCCGGGGCGGACTGAGGAGCCCGCCCTGCCTTGGCCCGGGCCGTGGTGTCCGGCGCTGGCGAGGAGGCTGGCGGGCCCTGCTTGGATGGGCGCCCAGCGAGCGGGGCTTGGGCCCTGCGGGAGGCCCGGGACGGCTGCCAGCAAGCTGGGGCGAGGGCGTGAGGGTGGAGGGGCGGCGAGCGGGGCCCTGCCGCGCCTCAGGGGCTGGCGCAGGGCGCACCACCGCGCACCGACCCCGGGCGGCCCGTGTCGGTGCTCCACATCTGTAAACTTGGCGGAGGGTGCTTAGGCGGTAAACTTGTCTTGCCTGGTTTGTAACGCAGGAGCAGAAGGATATCAAATGGAGTTTAGAGGTTGCTGTGCTTTAAATACCCTGCCAGCGACACTAGGAAGTTATTTAAGCCCAGAGCTGCGATAGCGGAAGAAAAACCCATGAGATTCAGAGCAGTTGGGTGGCTCTGGAAATGAAGGACGCTCAGGGCTCTAGTGGAGGGTATTATTAGAAGAACAGTATTTGGCAGAAAATGGCTGCAGGATCTCAGGTTTGAGTGTTTTTGGATTATCAGGGTCTCAGTTTGCTCTGATAGTTGTAGCATTTACTCTGAGGTATCTCCAGTACAGAAACTGGCTTAACTTCTTAGACTGGTGTCCTTGATCGTATGTTGATAGCCTAGGCCCACCATCTGTGTTAAGGGAGTGGGGTGGTGTAAAGCATTTGTAGCTCGTGTCCTCAGTGGTTAAAAAGCTGGTAGTAATAGTGAGACCATGTTAAGAACAAATTACGAAGAGCTATTGAGATGAGTAGGAAATGCTCTACTGTTTTCCAGTAGGTGATTTTTCTAAGGCTGTGTCATCATGACAAATATATCTGTTTTGAGTCTTTTCGGGAAGAACATTTTAGGAACTGGTACTGTAAAACAGACTGCTATAAACAGACTGTGACTAAATAGAAAATTATACATTTAAAAACTTCTGAATGTTGTCTTTGCTCAAATCTGAAGCTTTTGATGAAGTTCAGTTTTGCTGATGTCTTGTGTTTCAAGTATCATTGGATTTACCTAAACAAGAAATTCCAGTACTCTTAATTTATGTCAGTGTAGGAAAACTGGACCTTCGTTGTTTGAGAATCTGCAGGCTTAAACCAATTTAGATGGACACAACTTTAATACAAGATCTTACTTTTAGTTATGCAGCTTGTGATGAAGCATCCTGATTCATCCATTTGCCAAAAAAGTTCTGCTTGTGTAAGTTACAGGGAAATTGTGTAAAATCCACTGGATATGACAGTATGTAAAGTTGACTCCCTGAAACTTTCTAGCTAACATTACAAAAAAGATTATGTTGAGATTTTAGTGTTTTAATTTGTGTAGTTTCTGTTTGTATAGACATTACGTGCACCTCATATTGTATATTTTGAAACACTCCTCTCTTTCTTCCTTACAGGTTTTGTTCCACCCGAAAGAATTAAATGATTGAAACTATAGTTACTTACAATTTCTTCTTGCAAACAGTCAGTATCAATATGGAGGCGTAGACACCTTAGAAGGGACTTTAGTCTGAACTCTGGGAGGTAGTTCTGTGCACAAATAAAGAAACTAAAACTTCAATTCTTTTTTTTTTATTCTGAGGATTCTGTTTGCTTCTGTATGCCATAAACATGGCATACAGAAAAAACTTAATTCAACAGTATAAAGCATTAGAATTTCCCGGCAAAAGGCAGTTCATTTACGTTAAATTTGATAACTCTATACTTGTAACTAAGGCACCAGGTTAAAACTGAAATGCGCTGTTCAGTCTGTGCAGACAATGTTATAGACAGAAAAGTGTGCAGCTATTCCAGGCTCGCTAATTAAGACAGTTCATCCTTGTCAGAGACAGTGTATAGGATCTGTTTGTCTCATAGCTGAATAGGCAATATATGTGAACTTGAGTATAAACCAACTTCTTTAGTCTTAACAAATATTACATCAATATGAAGAAGTTGAGGGTTTTTTTTAAGTCTAGTGCTAGCAAATATACTAAATCAGTTCAGTAATGCCAGTTCAGGGGCTCTTTTTCCATATGCCTTTTGAGCTCGATGAACCATTATTTTCAGCCTCTGAGTGAGGTTTACAGACTAAAATCTGTATAAGCTGCATATTTATCAGCTGTCTAGGGTGGAATAGTTCTTAAATCGCTTAACACATGTTCTGATGTCTTTTTAGTTGCCCCCATTTTAGTTTCTTTATTGACAAAGGATTTTGATAAACCCATTTGAGGTCTTTCCTCTCTGAATCCCACCTTCACTAGCCTGACAAGTTGATGCTCCTCTCCCAGATATACCGTACAAGGAAAGCATGTGATGCCCATATGATTCAAGGGAAAGTCCTTTTTGACATGCTTTCTTCAACTGTCAAAATGAGGTGGGGCAGCTTTTGCATGAAAAGCAGTTGTATAAACCGAAGTGCAAGAACTTCCCAAATGTTTGAAGGCTGTTAATCATGAGGCTTGTTCTGTTCACATGCACATTCAAAGTTGCACATTAAAGTGTTTCATTTTCAGGTTCTTACTTTTTTTACAGGCAGGGGTTATTCCAAATCGCCTTTAATGCACACAACTACCTCCCAGAGGAAGACTTGTCCCATTCCTCCAAAAATAGTTCATTATGAACATAATGGAAAATAGCCCTTTCTTGGCTAACATCACAAAGCAGAGTGCTTTACATGGTGAACTGAAGTATGACTTATCCTGTGAACTCTACAGAATGTCGACGTTTTCTACTTTCCCCGTTAATGTGCCAGTGTCAGAACGGAGTTTTGCCCGGGCTGGGTTTTATTACACTGGTGTGCAAGATAAAGTTAAGTGCTTCAGTTGTGGCTTAACATTGGACAACTGGCAACCAGGAGATAATGCTATGGAAAAACATAAACAGCTGTATCCTAGCTGCAGTTTTGTTCAAAACATGCTTTCAGTTAACAACCTCGGACTGTCCTCTCGTTCTGCCTTTTCGCCTCTGGTCGCAAACAGTCTCTCACCATCTCTACATTCCATAACGCTTTCTCCAAGTTTAGAACAAGTTGGGTATTTCAGTGGCTCTTTTTCCAGTTTTCCTCAAGACCCAATAACTACTAGGGCAGTTGAAGACCTTTCTTTCTTGAGACCTAAACTTCACAATCCTTCTATGAGTACAGAAGATGCTAGACTACGCACTTTTCACTCATGGCCACTGACGTTTCTCTCACCCACTGATCTGGCAAAGGCTGGACTTTATTACTTGGGGACAGCAGACAAAGTTGCTTGTTTCACCTGTGGTGGTCAGCTGAGTAACTGGGAACCGAAAGATAATGCTATGTCAGAACATCGGAGACACTTTCCCAACTGCCCTTTTGTGGAGAACCTTACCCGAGACCAGCCAAGTTTCAATGTTTCAAATGTGAGCATGCAAACCCATGAAGCACGTGTTAAAACATTCATAAATTGGCCAACTAGAATTCCAGTTCAGCCTGAACAGCTTGCAGATGCTGGCTTTTACTATGTAGGTAAGAAAAACTGATGTCTCTGGTTTTATTGATATTGTTAAGTCGCATTTGCTTTGAAGTAAATTGTGTGAATGGCTGCTAGATATCTTGCCTTGTTTTTCTTAAAGGCCGCAACGATGATGTCAAGTGTTTTTGCTGTGATGGTGGGTTAAGGTGCTGGGAATCTGGAGATGATCCATGGATTGAGCATGCAAAGTGGTTTCCAAGGTAACTTGCAAAATTTTAATCATAACTTGTTCTTATCCTTAAATCTAATTTTGGCAGGTATGTGCATCATATGGTGAAGTTAAGTGCAGTACAAATTCACTCTTTCATTTGGATGTATTTCATGTACCTCTGTTTACAAGCTCTGAAGTGCTAAGGTGGCTGTAATTAAAACATTTCTTCATTAAGCATGATATTTAATGCTTTCCACTTCATAATTGAAAGCTGTGTGCATCCCCAAATCGCTATTAGCAAGTGAGGCTGCATTGTTAATAAGCATGCTTACCTAAGAGAAGCGGTCAGAAAGCAGACTGAGGAGAGTGAAAGCTGCTGAGAAATGAAGTAGAAGGAACATCTAACTCCCTTAGCCTTCTTCTGTGCCCGTACCCCTCTTGAACTATTTTTTCACCTCATGCAGTTTAGTTTCTTAGGTGTGGAAGGGCTTGTGAAGAAGATTTCGGCAGCTGTTTACTGTGTCTCTATTGGAAAAAATGATATAAATAACTTTTTAATGTCCCCCATAATAAAATGGCAATTGCATACCTAATTGCTATCTGTGCCTGTGGAAATCTCTACCTACATTAATGACAGAATACATTAATTTCAGGAAAGCCAATAAAAATGCATTTCACATTGTAGATCTCCAACTAGTCTTTCATGGCCAATTTACCAGCTACTGTTGGACCACGCGGTGTATGTAGAGTTAAATGACATCTTTGTTTCCTTCTGTGTTCTGTCTGTCAGTAAATGTACTTAAGAGGCAAAACTCTGCATTAATGAAGCAGATCTGGCTTTGACCATGATAAGTTTTGTTAACTTCTTTTGAATGATTTCAGTAGGAGATAAGAATGGTGAGATGCGAGATGGAAACAGTTTAGCACTGCACTTTGTAGTGATGCTGACACAGTATCATTTCTCATGACATGCCATTTTGATTAGACGTGGTAGCAGAATGTAAAGCTGCTGCATTTATATACATAAGCCTACTGACTGCTGAACATCATGGAAAAGCTTTATCAAAGTGTGACCAGATGCTAGGCTATATCAAGCTTCCAATGAAGAGAGCCCTTTCCCTTCTGAAGGAAGAGAAACATGTATTTAAGTTATGCTGTGTTACTGTAAACTGTTTCATTCATCTGTATTTTTTGTCTTTTGCAAGTAGAAGGTATAATTTAGTACACTTCTGTCAATGTTTCAGGTGTGAGTATCTACTTCGTGTAAAAGGAGGAGAGTTTGTAAGTCAAATTCAGGCCAGGTTCCCCCATCTTCTTGAACAGGTAAACTTTACTGTTCTGTAACTTTGTTTTTCCCTTGTTGAAGAGTGCTATGTTCTTTTGAGGAATTTAGTCCACACTTCTGCCTCATTTCTGTGTATATTTCCACTATGTTTCTAACACAATAAATGCTCTTAATGCACATAAAAATGAAACCAGTGCTGAACTGTGGCTAATGGGCTTGGACTAGTGGAGTTTAACCTGTACAGATTACTTATGGAAAGTGGTATAAGGCAGTGAGCTCCTTTGTGTCAGGAGAGGGAAATTCTCTTTATGTAAGTTTCAGTGAATAATGCATAACAGTAATTGTTATTTCAGAAATAATTCAGGCTGTCCACGTCTGATTTCTATCTGTAATGTTTCTGGCAAAAGTAAGCCAGAATGGCTTATATATTGATTATATAGTTGCACAAATTTTCAGACTTGTGTAACCACATGTAAAGTACCTAACAGATACTGTTCAGATAAAAAGCTTAACGTGCTTGATGAGGGAAGAATGTGTTAGAAAGGTATGTAGGGGGAAATGCAATACTTTGATACTAATGTAGTTCTGTTCTGTTCCACAGCTCTTGTCAACCTCTGATACGCCTGTAGATGAAAACATTGATCCCCCAAGTATGTATATTAAAGCATGTTTTTAAACTTCCTCAGCATTTTGCAAACTTAGTGATTGGCTATCCGGAGCTAACTTGCTTAACATTTCTTAGATTTTGTTGTAAACAACAATATTATAAGGATTTTCTAAGTAATGATAAAAGCTAGGTAGCCTCAATGTTATATGGACAAACTTCAAGGAAGCACCTCTAAGAGATCTTGGTTTTCATTTTCCTTATTTTCATACTAGCAGCTCATATTAAGATTTTTGGTTTTGAATGCTTGGCATCTGCTGTATTTGTAGTTTTTAGTTTCATGGTTGGGTTAAACAAAACAAGCCAATTTGGCATTTGTTAAATTGACCTATGGTATTGAACTTGGTGGAACAGTTGCTAGAGGGTGTCATGACTATGCAGTTATGCAACTGTATTTTTAGGCATGTAGCTAGGTAAATGCTCTCAGTTGAGCAGCAGTGGTCAAGGAGAGGGTAGGACAAGCTGATAAAGTGAAGTCTTTCTGAACTGGACTGTAGTTATGGTAGAAATAAAACCCCTCCCAGAAGGTGAGTGGGTTATGCTATCAGGGGCCCTGCTGGTTGAGGACAGTGAGTCAGAATCGCACGTGTCTGGTGCTTAGCAAGCTGAATGGAAAATACTGATTAAGAGCTGGAATAGAGCGATTGTTTGTACTATAAACTCTGAATTTTGATCTCATCCCCGTCCTTCCCCCCGATATTTTGCAAGGCTGAATTTAGAAATGACTAAGAATAAAAAAAGCTGCTAAAACACAATGGAATTCTCTGTAGTTTCTCTGGATTATCCTAGGTTTTCATGTAGGCCTGACATGGACTGAAGTTTATCATGGATTCAATCCAATTGAATCTAAGTAACTGGCTTGCATTTTTAAAACTAGCTACTTTAAAAAACAAATGGTCTATTTAACCATTGAAACTTTTTAATGCTGGATATTCATGTATATGTGCATGTGTGTAGGTAATGTTGATGTGTCTGACTTCTGGGTTGTATAGGTATTTTCTTCTTTATATTATACATGGTGATTTTCCTCTTTGATTAGTTATTCATTTTGAACCTGGAGAGAGTCATTCAGAAGATGCAATCATGATGAACACGCCTGTTGTTAAAGCTGCCTTGGAGATGGGATTCAGTAGAAGGCTAATAAAGCAAACAGTGCAAAGTAAAATCTTGGCCACTGGAGAAAACTACAAGACTGTTAATGATCTTGTGTCTGATCTGCTCACTGCTGAAGATGAGAAGAGGGAAGAAGAGAAAGAGAGGCAATTCGAAGAAGTGGCATCAGGTATGCATAAGGCATGAATAAAAGTGAAAGCAGAAGTGGTTTGTATTATGTATAGTTTTTATAATTGTTTTTATTCACTAAGTGATTTAGTTTAATTGCTATTAGGATCAGCTTCTGTAAACGCATTGTCAAGGTATCTGTATGGAAATAGCAGTCTGGGAATTCTTTCATTCCCTTTCAGGAGGACTGTTCATACAGGTGTCGAGGGGTCAGAATCACCTGATTTGCTCCACGGGAACAAAGCCTTTTTTTTTTTTTTTTTTTTCCCCTCATTTGTGTGCCTTTATATTGCTGTTAATAAAATGAATGGAACCAAAATACTTTACTTGGCACACGCTACAAATTTGTTTTCCAGATTTGCCTGCTCTTTAAGCTACTTGAATCAATAAGCCACCATATCCAACTTGTAGAAGAGGCCATAAACTTTACAAATTTAGATTCTGTAAGATGGCCAAAGTTCTGCTTTTCTGTTTCTGATTTGACCATGTAGGTCAGCTGTTTAACAGTGTTTATTTGATGTCTTTAACATGTCCTGTTGTTTTAATACCACATAACTCTTGAAGCCTAAAAAAAAATCCTACTATTTTTGAGTCTGTGAAGCAGTAATGAAACTTCTTATTTATAAATTAAATTAAGACTGCTTCTTTCCTACTTGTATGTTCTATCAAAAAGCATAGATGCATTTGCCATTAAATCTTAGTGGAAATGATTTTTTTTTTTGTGTGTGTGTTGTTGTTAGTGATAGACTGTTTAAAAAAAAAACACCAACAAAACCAAACTCCTGAGTCTGGTTATACTGTACTTCTGGTTTTCTTGCACATAATTCTGTTGGACACCACTTAGAAGAGCTTGATTCTGTCTACATCTTAGACATGATTTTGGCTGCCACTGACTAAAGTTAACCTGTTGGTTGGTGGTGAGTTAGTGTTGGTGTTATGCAGTGGTGGTGTTTTTTTCTATGCAATTCTGCAGGGAATGTAAGTCTTGCTACTGTGAATTTGGACAAGATCCCTTCAGATAGCAACCCAGAGATTGGAGCAGGAGTTTTTATTGGTGAAAAGGCTTCAGTTCAGAAGCTGCTTGCATGTGGCTTTGTCGGTTCTTTATGTGAATGCCACTAAAACTTACTGAGGTCTTTATTAATGATGTGTAGTAAGTGAACACTTCAAGTAGAGTTTTTAAAGAATGTAAGCAGAAATGCAGCTTGGAGTAGTGTATTCCTAACAAATATCTAATCCCCTTTGCATTCCAGATGATTTGTCCTTAATCCGGAAGAATCGAATGGCTTTATTCCAACGTCTCACATGTGTACTTCCAATCCTTGGGAGTTTACTGTCAGCTAAAGTGATAACAGAACTTGAGCATGATGTTATTAAGCAAAAGACTCAGACACCATTGCAAGCAAGGGAACTGATAGACACAGTTTTAGTGAAAGGAAACGAAGCAGCCAGCATATTCAGAAACTGTCTACAAGATTGTGACCCTGTCCTGTACAAAGATTTATTTGGTATGTCTGTATCTTTTTTTTTTTTTTTTTTTTAAAGGATGTAAGTTTATTGAAGTCTAACCAATGCTGTCATAGCAACCTAAAGATGAAGAAAACAAATCAGATGCTGTTTGAATATAGATTAGTCAAATGACTAGGATTTGTTTTCTCTTATTGTAGTGGAGAAGAACATGAAGTATATTCCCACAGAAGATGTTTCAGGTACCTTAAACTCTACTTTCTTACTTTAAAGGGTGTTGAGGGACAAATAGCTAACATAACCAAAGTAGATTTATTTTTTTTTTTTAAGAAATAGGTTTTATACTTTATGCTCTCCCTAATTCTGCTTTGGTAAAATGGACTTGCCTGAAAAAGTTAAGCGCAGGTGCAGACTTGCAAGCAAGAAATCTGCTGTCAGCTATATCCTGTGCCTTACATGTGCTTTTGCACCGTAGGAGGTTGAGCTTTCTGGAGCTTGACAATTGAAGCACATGCTGGACTTGACCTTGGTACAAGCTCTTATTCAGGCATTTGGTAAAGACTGACTGTGAATAGTTGGTTAGCATTTCATGGCAGGTATCATCATCTCTACTTTTCCAGAGTGGGTTATAGATGTCCTAAGATCTAGCTTGACCAACAGCCGGATAGGTAAAAACTTGTCAGACATTGGGATTGTTTGCTGTGGTTTGTAGTCCTATAGTTTAATGTGTCAGTAGACTTGCAGAAAAGTATAAAAGCCTGAATATAGCGCACTTCCACCAGTCATGCTGTGCTCTGTGCTTCTAATATCCAAGTGAGAAGAGTACAGCATTTGCTAAAAGGTAAACATTGGTTGGTCTCAAGAACTACAGCTGGCCTCCAATCCCTGAGCTGAGCTGTTTGTCATCTCACAGAAGCGGAAAGTACAGACTAGTTCCTTGCATGTCACTTTCTTACCTCTGGAAAATGTACTTATTTTCTCACTGCTATCAATATTTAGTGAATACAGATAGGGAGATAAAGGGTGAAATGGAACATAGCTGTATTCTACTTAGAACGCACATATCTTCAGGCTTCTCAAAAAGTTAAATATTTTTTTCCAGGTTTACCTATGGAAGAACAATTAAGAAGATTGCAAGAGGAAAGAACGTGTAAAGTTTGCATGGACAAAGAAGTTTCTATTGTTTTTATTCCATGTGGCCACTTAGTGGTATGCAAAGAATGTGCACCGTCCCTTAGAAAATGCCCTATTTGCAGGGGAACAATAAAGGGTACAGTTCGTACATTTCTTTCGTAAGGAGGGAAACTTGCACAATGTCTTTGTTCCTGTCATCCTCCAACTGCTGAAGCTTAAGCCAGCAGTGTCTTAAGAATGGAAAATTGTGGTACAGAAGATGATTAATCAACTACCTAACACAGTTGTGTAACAGTAAACTGTATCATGATTATGAATATACTAGGTCTTCCTTGCCAAAGACTATTTCTGTTCATAAAACTGGCTTAATACTAAGGTGAGGTTTTTGTAAGAAAGGCAATTTCACTAGTGTGCTCTTGTGTCACTTTGAGTGAAAAATCTTTCTGGTTGAGTTCCTAAAATAGAGCTTGGCATAACTCTTCTCATGAGTTTCCTCCATGTGGATGTGAGGAAATACATTTAAGATAGCTGTTTATTAATAATTAATATTAATTCAGCTACTGTTTTGGTTGTGTTTTGGCTTTCTTGTGGACTTGAGAAAAGAGGCTAACTGCTGCAGGAAGAGCAGGACTTTAAGTTTTGGCCATGTCTAGATACTTGTGTAATGTATATTAAATATAGTTTATATGACTAATGAATTAAAATATTTCTACTTATCAAATGAGTGCTTGTTTACTCTGTTCCCATTGTTGACTTTTCTCTGAAGACTGCAGTGACTAGAATGCTGTGTTTTTCCTCACAAAAGTTCAGGGTTGCTTGTTTGCCCACAAAAGTACAATAAAACTTAATTCTGTGTGTCTTTCATTCATTTTTGAACAGGGACGTGAGCTTCTCTGATGCTATGTGATTGCCTTGGGTAAAGTAGGGGGTTCAGGTTTTTGTCCTGATTTAAAAACAAACAAACAAAAAAAGACCCAAAAACTTGAACAGCATCTGGTATATATCCTTCTGTCTTGATTTTTCAAAGGATAGAAATCCTGGCCAGGCATGGTCCTCATGACCTTGGAGATGAGGCAGAGAGTAGCTATATAGCAATGTGGCCTTTATGCTAGGGATTAAAATGTAAAAGCTACTTTTCTGTGTTTGGAACTTTATAGTGATTGTGAACTTAAATAGCAGACTCTTCCAGCCCCCTTCTGAAGTCTTGGGTCTTGTTTTGTAAGCTGGTAGTTGAGGGACTCCTATCACCTTACTGGTTGACTCTTACTTTACCCTTTTCAGCTTTGTGTAGTAGATACCTACAGAGGGGAAATTGGTCACAGGTATTTCACAAGGATTTCGTGGCAAACAGTGGAAGAATACTGCCAGGATAACGGCATCAGATCCTGCTTTGGTGGTGTCACTTTGGCTGGCTCTAACTGTTAAGTCAGTCATCTTCAGTTATATCTTAATGCCCAAGTGTAGACCTCTCCATCTTCACTCCTGCTAGCAATAAGATGTTTTTTAACAGTACTGTGGTGTCTTATGCTCTGTAGTGTGAAGTGAAAATACCATTCCTCAAAATTTTAGGATGCCACACATTGCAAGTTGTGTGTGTAAGTGGCTTTCATCACTTCATATGTGGCTTTAGCTATGCATGTGTTACCTCTTCTAAAATGAGAGCACTCCACACTTATAAAAGTAGTAAAGTGTATATATTAAAAAAAAAAACAACAAAACAAACAAACCCACTTGTGTGGGCTGTGTAACTTGTGACTCATACATATCTTCCCTTTAATTTTGATGTTAAAAACGTAAATGGTTCAAACCTAGCATTTCATTTTAAACAGCTTTGATTAACGTACTTTTGCTTTTCAGGTTTTGAAATGTTTCTAAGGGCTTTTTTGTCTTGTGTAGCAACTTAAAAAGTTGTCAAAGCTTATGAAAGCTTGTTAAGGAATAGAGCGTGTGATTTGAAATTTGATGGTCAGACCCAGAAATTAGTAATATTAGAACCAAGTATGCTTTCTGCAGATTAAGATGAGCCTGCAGGGGGAGCTGGAGAGGACAGGCTCACCCGAAGAGTGGGGAACGGTTAGTATGTAAGCCCTATTTCTGAACAGGGAAGAGGACAGGGAAAAACATAGTAGCAGGCAGACTTTTTAAACAATGCATTTTTCTTTAGAATCATATGGGGTTAGAGGTTTTTCAAACATCGCAGTTACTGTGTATAGATCAGATGACAGGATATAGAGGGCTTTAAAAACTGGGTGATTTGGGTGTTCAGTGTCACTTGCACTGCTTGCAGGTATCTCGGGACCTGCAACATACCTGTTGGTAGTGGTTGGTGAGTGTTTTGAATGTCCTGGCTAACTCCAAACAGCGCTGGCTGCCCGCATCTAGGCAGTGGCACTGCTTTCTGAGAAGTGGAAGAACTTGCTCTAGAAACTGCTGGGTAGAATCCTTTGACCTGGTTTTGGCAGGAAGGCTCATCTAGGTTATGTGCTGGTTGTGGTTGCTCTGAGCTGTACTGCTGTACATTTGAGCAGTCACGCTCTGCTTGGTACTATTCCAAGAAAGCTGCAATAAAATTAGTTGCCTGCAGCGCGTTGCAAACAGAACCCTAGCAAAATGATAAACCATGGGGAAGACTGCATAGCGCTATGTTTGGAGAGGATCAAGTGACTTTGTTACTTGGGAACCAGCTGACCATGCTTGCACTTTGCTCTGCATCCACTTCCTTTTTTGAAAGCATTTTCCAGAGCTTTGACTGGGTTAAACAGCAACAAACGGCCCCCGGTCTCCTGCGCAGCACTGCTGATGAAGCAGGTCGAGTTCGCAGGCGTCAGCGTTCCAGGCCCATAGCTTGTCTTGAGCTGGCAGAGGGTGTTTGCGTGACTTGGGGGTGTGGAGAGTGGCAACTTGGGTATCATTGAAGTTCAGTGGTCAGACTTGCTGTAAGATGAAGGTAGAAGGCAATATTCCCAGCTTATATAAAATAAGCAATTTCTTTACTTGAATGAAGCTTACCGTATCTGCAAAGGGCCTAGCCCGGGGCAGCTGCAGCTTCTGATACTGGTTTGAGGTACTGCGAGATACAGTGGCTTCCCAAGTAGCAGCTGTGTGTTTTGTGAAGCAAGTGCCGTGAAGCTTTATTGTAATTATTTAGCAGTTTCCTGCATGTTTGTGTTTGGGTTTTGTGTGCATGTTCTTGTTTTAGCTGAATGCATATCTTCCTCTTCTGTTTGCTTTTGAGCGTTGGCCAGGAAGCCCAGCGCCCTTCCAACTGAAGGCAGCACACAGCCCTGGTATCCACAAGTGATCAGACTGCTGCGGAGCACTGCTCTTATGTGATGAAATTAACGGCCATATAAGAAACATCTAGGATCTCCATTAGCGTGATATAAAAGAAAAATCTTTATATTGCTGCTTTTTGTGACTAAGAGTTAGTGGTTGTTTAGTAACTCGGTAGTGCCACGCTCTCAGAACTTGGTTCTTTGCTATATTCCCCATAACACATCAGAAGAAGAGAAGCACATGAAATTGTAAGCAGTGTACTCATCTGCCTTTAATTCTGCGTGGTGGCAACAGCAGTGCAGTGGGGCTGGGGCGGGCAGTATCACGTTCGGTGGGGCAGACGGACTGAACTGGCAAATTGAGTTTTCTTGCTGTTATTCCTATGTATACCTCACGTGTGTGAGCTGAGACAGGAAGCGTGTTCTGGACTTGAAAAATTATTGTCTGTTCTGTTGAACTACTTAACATGCAATTGTTGTCACTCTTACTCCGGAGGGTACTAGTGCAGGGAGTGAACTTCCTAAGACAACACTAAATCACCAGTCCTTTGTTTCTGTTTTGAATTGAGCGTGTGATCACAACGGTTACTGATGGTGCAGCCCAGCTTCCTCACCGACGGCTGCTGGCACGGGGCCCTTCAGCCGAAGAGTCCGGGGTGTTGCATACATCCTGCGCAAGGAAGAGCAGAACTCTGAACGGCACATCCCGCTGTGCTATTTTCAAAACAGAAACATGTGAGTTGTTATTTTTTTCTCTTTGAAGAGATCAAAATATGCTGGAACATAGCAGGAAATTGTTTGCACGATAAGCAATGTCCCAGCAGTGGCTTTCACATTTAGTTTTGGTGAAATTTTTTTAGGGAAAAGCTTGAGAACTTGCCAAAGGTTTTCCAGCTCATGTGTTGGACGGTGTAGACTTGGTCAGAACAAAGATCTCTTTCTTTTGGGTCTGTATAGCTTGATGTACTGATGCTCTGTTCTTTTAGCAGATAGAGGAGGGAAATACTCGGTACTTACGGAGTATAGGATATTAGGGTTGTGATTTGCCCAGTGGAAGATAGCTTCAAATTGAAGAGAGGAATAAAGTCTTTAGAAAAGATTAAGTCATATGTGGAACAATCAAAAGAGGAGAGCACCCCGTTTGTACAGACACTCGTTGCTTTTCTCTGAGCCCTGCCCAGGAAACTGAGTTACATAGGTTTTTTTCCTAACGCTTTAGAAGCAACCATCACCTCGGTGCTGGGCAGGTGCAACCCCTTGGTTTCCAAACTGCTTTAAACTTGATGCGAAGGTCAGAACAAACAATAGACAAACTCAAAATTTTGAGTATCAGAGTAAGACTATATTTCCTCTTGGTATTCTAAAAGGGTCTTAAGAGCCTCCAGAACTTGGAGTCCCTTTTAGTCTTTCAAGTTTCAGAGTTCCTGACTTGGATGTTTTGAAGCATAGGGATGACCTTACACAGAAGGATAAAATTAATCACTGAGCCCATCTTCAAAGTAGCGTTTTTATAGTGAGGCAACACTAAATTCTAATACAAGGTAAAGCTTAGACACTGCAGAATCAACACCAGGAGTTGGCAGTCCCTGTGTCTGCTGTTGTGAGAACTGTCAAATGCAGATTCCTAAATTAACTTTCCTGTTTTTTAAGACTGCTATCTCGGTCCTACACCAATTAGGACCCCTTCAGTGTTGTCTAGAGAATGTGTTGACATTCTGCACAGGTCCACTCTTATTCTATCTGCTTCCACATCACACCTTAACCTCTTGAGTTATCTAGGCAATTTTGAGTCTGATGCTGTTCCATTTTGCTTTTGGCAATATTGTTATTTTGTTGCTTATATTTTTTTCAGTGAAGCATGTTAAGAATGCTATGTATGTATGTCTTCAGGGCAAAAATAGTGGCGTGAATATATAAGAGCTTTAACAGTCTCTGAAGAAAAAGGCAAGGTATGAAAGCAGGTTTATAAAGGGATAATGTTCACGTTATGGCATATTATCACAGTAATGTGATCTTGCTTTAAAAGTTTCTTTTTTTTTTTTTTTTAAATAAAAAAGAAATACAGCACCGCATCCTTTCTGGACCGCTTTGAAGCCTTTGATGCAGGGCCCCAAACAAACAGTTAAGCTGGAAGGGCAATGACCTGGTCCTAGAACACAGGCTAAAGGCGAGTTGCATAAAAAGGAAAGACCTGTGGGAAGAAGGCAGAGTGCTGCTGTCCCGAGATGCGGTCGTACGGTTGATGCACATCTGCCCTACAACAGCATCCCAGGTAGGTGACAGCAAGCGCAGTTGTTGCTTGCTCTCAGAGGGGTTTGAATCCAAAACACAAGTGGTATCAGTGAGGGTGCAATATTTCATCAAATACAGGTGGGAAGAGTATTGTGGATAACATTAAAGCAGTGACAGCTGACTCTTCAATAGCCTTTATATACCACACTTAAACAAGGAGGGCCCGGCTCGCTGAAGTTCTGGTTACTTTCATTGTGTCAGCATTACACCCTGGCTCCCTGCAGAACATCTCAGCACAATTATACCATGTTTAGTAGTAAATGGAAGATTGAGCAACGTATTGAAGTTCCTGTGAGTGAGTGTGGGTTGGGTTTGAGTGTGAGTTTGATTTTGTTTGTCTGAGCAAGTTGAAGCTGTCCCTGCTCATTGCAGGGGGTTGGACCAGATGACCTGTAAAGGTCCCTTCCAACCCAAACTATTCTATGATTCTATAATCTTGACATGTTTGAAGGGCAAAAGTAACATTCACAATACCTGACCTAAGGCGGCTATGTTCTGCAGCCACTGCGTGACTTCTCAAGCCTGGAGTATCAAGTGAAATAAATTTGAAGCACACAAACACATAAATTTTAAGGATTAAAAATGAGTATAGGGTTTGTGTGAATGCTGGTGATGGGCTCAAAACACGATGATGCTCAAAAATGCAGTTCTGTGATGTACCACCAGAGGGGTTCCTAATCAAGACAGAACTATGAACTGCTGCGTTTTCACTCGCTGTTGGAAAGCAAGTGTGAAGGTAAAGGTAAAATTTATCAGTTGCCCCTCACTTTGTCTAGTATCTAAGCACCTGACAGGAGGTCAGGTTTTATATTTACACTGACACATCTGAAATCTTAAGCACATAATTTTGCTTTATTGTAGCGATGAGATTACAAAGTACACTACCAATGATTGAGCTGGGCAAAAATGCACTAGGCCTGGTATTCTAGCATTTAAAGGGATATATAGTGAACAATTATTCAATGGTTATGACTGTGGAAAGGGTTGAGGGAATTATGAAACCGTCGAGTAAAATAAAAACCCAACTGAAATTGATATAGTAACTCCAAAGATTTAATTTTATTTATTCATCTGTACAACAGAGGTTAGACAATCCCAGTAACTGAGTTGCACTTAATTGTCTTAATTTCTATGAAGTAAGGAACTGAGTTCTATGGAAGAATTTTTTCCAAACTCTTCAAATCCAATCAGAAGATTTTCATCAAACAAACAATTAAGAAAAATCACAAAAGTTACTTCAAATCACTCTTGCCCCTGTACCCCAATCTCAGCGGAAAACAGAACAGCGCCACTACCCAGGTGTGTGGCTGCTGCTATGAAGACCACTCATTGGCCATGGTTTGCTGGAGGTGGCCGTGCCTCTGACACAAGGGCTTTACTGCGCCATGAGAAAAAGGAAAAAGACACCCACGCAGCCACTTCAACATTGCAAGTCAGAATAAACTATTGCTCAACAAAGAAATTTAACCTGTGCCAGAGCTGTAGTCTTATTTCCCCCTGAAGCGCTGTACCCCAGCCCCCTGACAGACCCACATGCAGTTCCTCTTGTGACTTTCCTCACTTCTTACCACCTCCTGCTGTGCCCTGCACGATGGACTAGTGCCAGCAGTAACCAGGATGGTTAAGTCCCACCACACCAACCCTCTTCACCAGGTAGAGGTCTACAAGCAGAGCCTGAGCAGGGCTGAACGAGCGACACAGCTGCTGGAGACAGCAGGTTTCCCTCAGTGTAAATGCAGAAGTGATACAGAAGCAGCATCAGCCCCAGTGTATTTGGGCCTTCATCTAAAGGCCTTCTGCGAGGTGCCCCGTTGCCTTCAGGGGGCTTTTGACCAGACCTCAGTACATGTGTGCAGCAGTACCAAGTTCTGAAAATATTTGTAAAAAGGCAGATTATATTCTCCTAAAAGGCTGTCTTACAGATTTTCCACTTCTCTGTGCAAGTTTCAATGCTTATCAAATGCTGCCAAAACATTGCATACAGCATATTAATAAAAACCAAGAGTGAAGCAATTGCTACATTCAACTTAAAAGCCAATTTTTAGAAGCGATTTTCATGTTTTATCATCTTTATGATGGTGCAATTACTTTTTTCCATTTTTATTTTATCTTCAATTGCACATGCTTCATTAGGACATGCTGGAAAAAAAAGAAGCTATGGATCGCATAGTCTGTTTTCTTATAAGGACCCATTTAGAGAAAAGGGTTGTGGATGGCTATGTCTAGTCTGTCCGTGCTTCCTGCAGCTAGTCTCCCTGTACTGCCTGTTAAGGAAAGTCTCTGCAGGTCACTGGTGAGCTAATGACTGAAGTTTGAAGTACTCATTATCACCTTCTATACAGTTAACAAGCCATGTCCATTTATAGCCTAATAAAAAAATAACTAACTGAATTGTTCAAAATCCAAAATTCTAAACTAAAGCTCACATCAAACTTCAAAATAAATACAATTTAATACAAAATAATAGGAAAAAAAAACATTTTACTTGCAAAAACCTATGCTTGGTCTCAAAGCTATCCTATTTAACCTACTGTATCCATTAGGGAACACACTGGATTTATGCAGTACATGAGAAATAATTGAACTTAGAATTCCAATGATGCGATCCACTGTGCTAGTAATTAGCTATTTCAGAGATTTGTGTGTGTACCTTAAAATAAGTCAATATGTGTGTTTCTTTAAATTTAGTTACAAATATTGGAAAAAGAAAATACTGTTTCTACAAAGTGCCGAATTCCTCTTCTTCATATGAAAGCCAATGAAAAAAAAATCAGGATGTTTAGAAGAGCTTCTCAACATTTTGCAGGATCACACCCAAGACAAGTTTAGAGACTGTGATCATCTTTATGAAAGGAACTCTTTCAGAAGTAAGTTACAACAGCTGTGATAGGACGGGTTTCCAACACTGTCTTCCTGAAGTCTCTTTAAATGATGGCATCATGTTCATCACTGTAATAGAAACACAGCAATTAATGTTCTGCAGTACAAGCAACAGTCAACATGAGAAACAGCCATCCAGCTGCGGCCAAGAAGGTTATTTTGTGAACAGAGGAGATCTTGTTGTGGAGGGCTGAGGGCAAATTGATCAATCTGGGAGTTACAGTCCTCTCTGAGCCAAGCCTGAAGTTAACACAACAACTTCATTTTGTCAACTCTCCTCCAGCTTCACGGGCCTTATTAATATTTTGGCTTTCACATTTAATTCAAGTACTTTTTTTTTAGATCAGCTGTTGCTCAGGCATTTTTATCCTATCTATCTTACCTACATCCAGTAGTAACAGCTAATCAAAGCCAGTTCACTAGCTCAGTGACAGGCTTCCTTTGTTTTAAAGATACTGTTGATTTAAATTCTACAGTATCTGTTCAAACACTACTGTGGGTATACATGTGCAGCAGGAACTGGTTGAATTCCACGACCAGCAAGCAGGAGTCAAGATGGGGAGAAAACACAAGGCCTAAACACTACCATCCCAACAAGTTTAATGACATTACCTCATTTAAAACAAGCTTCTCAGCTGACATGGATGATACTGAATAGGGGAAAGAAAAGCAACCTAGTTTTAAGGATTCCCAGTTCTTAAACAAAATGTGGGACAAGGAGGGGAGTCTGGAAGCCTGGAAGAAAACCAAGTAGAGCCGAGTATAAATGGAAAATGAGATGGTATCATTTTGATTGAACTATTCACTACAAAAAGGGTGAGATACAAGATGAAGCGAAAAATCACAGATGTCTGACTGGTTCTGTGCTCTCAGAAAGGAGAAGAAAAGAGTATCTCCACAAAGAAGAACCATACCCAAGACAACACTGGAATACTACCTCCTGTCCCGCAATCTGATACCATAAAGGAGAGACCAGTTGCCTGGAAGAAGCTGGTGGCAGAGAATCTGTTTTAAATGAGTGTTTTTCAACTTGTAGTCTACAGACTGTCTGAAGCACACAGACAACTTCTAAAGGGTCTTGAAAAGATAACCAAAAGTGAGCTTATTCTCAATAGGCTTGTGTCTGCTGTACAGAACCTACACTCCACAGGGAAAATACCAGCAGCCTGCAGCTCAAAGAAGGTTGAAAGTCACTGGTGTACATAGTGTAGATGAGTGAGTTTAGGTGGGATCCAGCCTATACCTTTCGATATCCACAGCACAGACTTCTTTACCTAAGACTGTCCTCACAGTAAGTGAATACAAAACCGCATGGATAGGCTGATTCATCTGACAGATTTACCCTGCTTTAGGGTAATACGAATGATATGAAAGGACTAGTTTAGATGCAGATGCCTGTATTTGGTTAAATGAATTCTACTTCTCATTTCATGGACTTGTGAAAAGTACTTCAAGTAGGTTCAGTGCATACAATTTTATGGACAGGTTTCTGGAGTTGAGAACAAGATAACACAGAAAACTAAATATTAGAAATCAACCAGTCAGCCTGCCTATATTGCAAGGTGGGGCAAAAGTCTGGATTGACAACAATCAAATACTGTGCTTTTAACAATGTGAATAATGGCTCTATTCTCTTTGAATGTTTTCTGTGTTAATAAATAAATGAATCAATTCAACAGTGGTGGCTTAAAAATGTAGAATATTAGACGTCTGGCTTTAAAACTGCCTGCTCAAACTATAGTTGAAGGTATGTAAAAGGTGATACAAAAGAGAGACGGTAACAGAGTTCCCATAAGACATCATATAGGTAATAGAAAATAGAGCTACTACAAAAAAATTAATGGCAAGGGGGAGGAAAACACCAAAGAGTGAACAGACAAATAGACTCTAGGAGAAAGTGTCAGGAAAAACAGAAGTGTCGGAAGTCTTACAAACTGCAGCAACCATTTCAAGAAAATGTTTTCAAGGAAACTTTAGCTATTCATAGAGTAGCTAATGGACGTGATCCTTTAAAAAAAAACCCAAAACTATTTTATATAATAGATCAGAGAAAAAACCCACAGAAAAAACAGGATAAAGGCATAATAATAATGAGGAATAGCTGAAGTGGTGAAAGACAAAGTATGTTAAATCTCTTAATGATATTAATATAATGTACATTAAACAAATGTATGTAGAGTTCATTCTCCTTGTTTCATTTGTCCTTGTTCCCCTCAATAAAGTAATAAATTGACAATCCCTTGGGAACTTACATGGTTCTGTACTGAATGCCTCTTCTAGAGTGATAGGTTTTGCATCCGATGTAGAGAATAACGAGGACTCCAAGTGTCAGCACAATGCCACCTACAAAACTGCCCACATCGAATCTGGAGGTTTTGGCTATGCCAGCCTCAGATTTCGACGTGGCTGAAAAGAAGAAAACAAAAGGCATATTTTACAGAGCTTGCAAAACTGTGTTTTGAGGGACTCCTCTATATCCTACTCTCCCCATTGACATATCATCTAAAGACCCAATTAGACAAATTTATCATAGATCAACTGGCAAGATACCAGCCAAGCACACTGAAACCTACAGCTCTGTTTCTAAGTGCCAGGTTCTGGTGATGCAGGAGCAGCTGATCCAACTGTTTGCTGCCTCTGGAAGACTGACTGCCCCTTCTCCCCTCCACCTCCCTCTTTCCCCTATCCTCTTCCCCCTGCACTCCTCACCTTCCACACATGCAGCTCCTGCCCTTCTTAGGCCAGTTCTAGTGTTTTTCATGCCCTCCCTGAGCTAATTCAACTCACTAAGCTGGCCTGAAATTAACCCAGGCAGAAAAGGAAGTTGCTTTTAGTCAGATGAGCATACTGAGTCAGGCTGCAGAGGGGTCCAACAACCACCAAGTCCATCAGCATAGTTACATGGTGGGAGTAAAATACTTTTGGTGGCGATGAGCTGTTGGATTGCTTTACCTTGTCTCATGGAATTGCACCCTCCACCTTGGAATGGAGGGTACAGCTCATGGAATTGTACCTCATCTCCAAGTGAGACCAGCTCTGCAGCCCAACACAAATATTGACATAGATAACATGACCTCAGATAAGCCACAGTTTCCACGTGAAAACAGGTTTTATCTTGCTACAACCTCCCACCAAAATACCCAGTCTGTGCCCATCTCTATTTGTACTTGCTACAGGGAGTGTTATGTGGCCAACTAAAGTTCTGCTGATGACAGCTTCACCTACCCAATAACGCTTCACTGACACGTGAGCAGCCCCGAGCTGTTTGGAATTGTAAACATGAAGTGTGATCAAGCAGCCAACTGCAAGGAAATACTGAATTCTACACTTACTGTTTTTGTATTAAAGGGTACTGTCAAACTGTATTTGACAACTTTTACATGAAGTGTGACCCATTCATAGTCATATTCTATCCTCCATTAGGGATAAAATTCATTCCATTGCTAAAAATGTAGCCAACAGAACCCAGTCTTTCTACCAAGCCAGCAGACATATTTTGAACCACAAGTCAGTTGTGAAAAAGGAAGTATTAGAGATGAGTTCAAATAAGCTGTTGAAGGGACAGCTGAACAAATACAGAAGTTGTTTTCAAAAGCCAGGCTTTCTCCTAAGATTGCTAATCTCCTTGCTGGTGACTGCTGGTTCAGACCACTCACATTTTTTTTTTCCCAGGTCTTTCAGGTTAAGTGAAGCCTTATTTAAAGAAGTGGAGTGCTCAGAGCAACGTTATTGTGGCCAAGTTAATAAACCCGCACCTTACTCTCGTTTTTCAGCATGCAAATGCCTTCTTTCTTTGTTACAGTACTGAAAAACTAACACTTCTACAACTTGTACAACACATCAATGTGTATACAAGCCTTTATGAGCTTCTTGAAATGTGAACTCACCTGTTACAGAAGTGAAAGAAATCCTGGAAGTGGTCACCACTGTAATATTGAGTCGTGATGATGTGACTGATGAAGCTGTGGTGGATCTTGTCGTCTGGCTGATCTTGGTGGGCTGAGTCGTCAAGGTGACAGACGTAGTGGTGTTGGTGGGCTGATTGCTACTGGTCAGATGAACAGTACTTGTGGACAAACCTGGGAAATTTTTATTTGTGATAATCACACAGAAAAATACATAAAAATAATAAACTGTATACTCATTGAATAAGACAGCATTTATCATGCCCAAATACAATGACAGAGTAACAATGAAAATTCCACTGCATGGATACCCAGGTTTGCATACAGACTCCTCCCCTATGCCTTTCCTTTGGAAAGATCTAACTTCTGATTTCTGGGGCTCAAGGCCAGGAATGGTTTAAAGGAAAGGCCGTAGAGAAAACCTGGATAACATCTGATAACTTTTAGAAGGGTCGGTGTTTTTTTGGATAACACTATCCAATTCCATAGAATCACGCCTAACTTACAGTACTTTAAAATGTGATAAAATTCTGCATGAAGAATAACTTTCCATTTGAAGTGCCCAACTTTTCAGATAACTAAGCTTTTCTGATAAGAATGGATTTTGCATGAAAATGCCCTCCCAATTCTAGCAATGATTTAACCTTTAATTTGCTTTACTAAGGCTGCATGTATATTAAACTTCCCAGAGAGAATTCCTTATGTATGTTAAACTTAAGGTTCAAAAGGTTTTCCACATGTGATAAAAGTTTGACTAAAGTAAATCTGCTGGCTTGTATCATTTATTTAGTATTGAGCTGTCTTGCAAAGGTTAAAACAAAGAATGGAATGCTGTTTCACAAGTTTAATTGACACCTAATATGTCACTTTTACTCTGCTTTTACCTAACACTTCCCCTTCCCTCTTCAGAAAACAGTGATGAACTGTTCAGAGTAAAAATACCATGAAGCAAAATTCAAGAATAATAGAGATTGATATTTATAGCAAAATCCTCAGAACCTTAGTAGAAGGCAGACAACTAGAATGATCTTAAGAGTAATTACTTATTTTCCTAAGAAGGAACTAACAAGAAACATGAGCCTGTTATGCAACTAACGTTTCTCTAAGCAGACGATATGAGGCAAATAGCTTTTATGTATGAAGGAATTACAGGGAGAAAAAGCTGCCTTTGCAGTTGTCTACTTCTGTATTATTTCTATAACCTCACGCAAGCTGGGTTCATTTTAAATACCACAAAAGCTTTTCATTATAGACATTCAAATGTCTAATTATACCCACGTTTTCTTGAAATTGTCTAAAACTAGAACAACTGAAGATTAGGTGGTTTCTTTTCAATTCCACAGTAAACTTGATATTCAATTTCTGCTTTTTTATACAGCATCTAAAATGCTTCTACAGAATAATCTTCCTGTAAGTGTAGTTTAAAACATGAGTAGCAAAGACACCATTCTGTGTGTAGCTAAGACTTAAGTATCACTGCTTCCAGTACAAACGTGAACATCAAAAACTTAAAAAAGCCCAAACAATATGACAAAGTAAGCATTCAGAAAGCAACAGGCCTACACAACACACTTCTGAGACATTTAACATTAAAACTACTGAAACAGCCCAATACAGTCCCCATCATAAATGTTATTTATTTTCCTGTTCTTTAATGTTATAATTGTATTGTGCCATAACCCTAGGAAAGACTTTGAAATGAGCATTCACTGAGATGGAACAGTTGGAGTACTATATTCATGTGCTTACCTTGTTACAATTAGGAAATTCAGTTCCTCTATGAAGCATGTGTAAAATACATCAGATAAAATTCAGGGCACATTTTAATACTGACAGGTAAACTCCCCAAAGGCACAATGATCCATAAACATCAAATGGTTCCTCATTGTAGGAAATAAACAAGGAAATTGCTATACGGAAACCATCTACAGTTACATGACATGAAACCACACCTGGTAACTGCATTCCTAATATAAAAGACACCAAAAGGAAAGAAAGACAAATCTGAATGCAAGTGCCAACCAGTCAGTTTTCTGGTTTGTTTTGTGGGTTTGTTTTGGTTTTTTTGAGCCATAATTTCTGAGAGTCAAACTGGCTTGTGTTTCTGAACAATGTAATGGCTAATGGTTCCATGCGTAACATTATTAAACGATGTTACACAAAGATGGTACTTTTTCCATGGGCACTAAATTACCCTACAGAAAACCTGAGTCAGCACAAAAAATATCCAAGCAGCTATCATGAGGAATTTCAGCAAATTTGCACATTACCTTTCCCCCCCCTCTCTTTCCTACTAGCAATCATTCTTTCTTACTTTATCAAGATTAGAGCACTTGGTGATGTAACATTTATACTAAGAGTAAAATCTGGTTAATCTCCTACAGACTTATCTTTCATGATGTATTTAGCATCAGTCATTTCAAAACATCATTGGGAGGCTATCTGAGGCAGCTGGAGAATTCGGGAAGCTGACATGAATTGGTCACCAATCTGTTCTTTGTCTTTGAAAAATCTTACCCGTACTATTTTACCAACAGAGTTAAGATGAAAGAACATTTGCCAGCAACATCTGTCCTTTTATCTTTTATTTCCCTAATTACTTTTCCCCAAAAAGACCAGCTGGGCTTCATTGAACATCACACTAAACAAACCCAGACTGCCTGAGTTAATTTTTATTATTTAAAAAGGATGCATGCCAGCAATATAGTTCAGGTTTATGATGCTTTGTTTTTAAGGCAGATAAGTATTTTATTTGATATGCTACCTGTGTTAAAACATTAAATAGCTATGCTATATCCATCAATCAAACTATATATACAGCATAAAGATAAGAATTCTTAGCAGCATGCACTACTCCCTCAGTGCTCTAATTCAAGAACGAACACAACAACTCAAATTCCATAAGCACCATGCTAACATAAAAAATAATTATTAATGTTCTTCCTAAAATAAATAAATACTTTCCTTTGCATGGAAAATGACTGAATAGAACAGACTTTTGCTTCTGTGATTAAAAGCTTCAAAAAAAAAAAAAAAAGGCAGAGACTTTAAACAAAATTAAGTACACATATCCAGTAGTGTTTATTCTGAAGAGGCTGAGACAGATCATCAAAAGGGATGAACACTGTCGTAAAATCTATGAAGTTTCTAACAAAGAAAAAAAAAAAGAGAAAAAAAAGAGAAGTATTTGAATTATAAACTGTTTGAAGCAATGCATAGCTGCCTGTTAGGTTTGTACTGTGCCTAACAGTAAAGGGCTCAGGCCTCTTTTTACTGTTATTATCCAGATGTAGTAAAGCTCAGACCTCTGCAAGAAACCCATAATCAGGGCTGCAGCAGAGGCCGGAAGGGTTGGAGCACAGGGTGGGTGAAACACCTGTGGTTCACAATGGCTTTACACATGGGGAAGGCCCTAAGGCAACAAGGGGATTACAAAAATGTCTCCACTTTCCAAGTTAGACATGCTTAAACTGGTACACTGCAGGCAATGGAATGAGAAACCGCACCACTTCCTTGCTATCAAAAGGTCTTTGCAGAGATTTTCTTCCTGGCGAGTAGTTTACTCTTAAATGAATACCAAGTAACTTCTGAGTGTGTTAGCTCAGAGGTTATCTGGACACTACAGAGACACAAAGTGAGAGCTGTACTGGAAGTGGAATGACATAGTTGGGACCTTGTGATCAGCATAAAACTCCACAAATACACTATCTTAGGGTAGGCACAGTATTTCTGTCCTGCTTTCACATGGATCTTAGCACAAACAGGACCCAGTTCACGCATGGAACTAGCTTTGCTTCTCTCAGATACAACATTTCTGTTGTTCATAGACTGAACAACTGCATCACATTAGTTCTTATCCAGTCTTTACTGATGTGGTGAAATATGCCTGTGGAGGTTCTTCCAGAAAATAATTTTTTTAATTTCCTTTTTTAATAATCTCACAATTGGAACACTTCAAATCCAAGTGGATGAACTGTTTGTTTGCATCCCAGGTTAAATACCTGCTTTCAAATTCTACTAGTTGATCTAATACACATATTTTTTCTTTCCACAGATGTGTTTTGTAAACATGTTACTTATGTTGGATCATCACAACTGCAACACTGCTGCCTTGCAAAATCATTCTTACCTACAGTTCTTTTGCCAAGTTGTGAAGGAAAGACGGTAGTCCTAGAACAATGCAAAAGTACCCATGACAGACTGTCCCAGGTCTGCTGCTCACGTCTCACTTGAACTCCACCGTTTTGTGCTATGAGCTCTGTAATGACTATTTTCTATGGTATAAGGTGCCATGAGTCTTACCTAAAAGCAAATGGAGTCTTACTCTTGAAATTCAAGCCACCGGGACTTCTTTATACCCAAAATCTATTTACTCTGAAATAACATTAAACAGACAAGCACTGTTTGCACAACAACCTTTACTCCATGAAAATGGAAGAAGTTTGCTTAGAGACAAAGAATGAACATTAAAAAGACCAACTTCTTTCAATTCTTCCTTGAAGTTTTATTTTGTTTCCTGTTTTTAAATGGCACTGCAAATGTCACTGCTTCTACTAATGAAGCATGCTACCTAAACTTGAAAGACAACACAGCTTCATTTCAGAGTTGTTTTATGTGTTGCCTCTCAGCCCTAAAATGATAATGCCTCTCTCAAATACTCGCTTTTGATGGAAATTTCTTTAGAATTTGGTATGACCTGGGGTAGGTTTGGTTTAGCTTCTAGGTTCATAGTAATGGACAAATGAACTGATACATACCTACTGCAGATGTTGCTGTAGATTGTGTGGATGATGTAACAGTAAGATTGGATGAACTGCTATTGCCTTCAAGGAAACAAGAAAAGAAATATTATTAATTTTCATTTTAACATACTATAATTAAAGTATCTATGTTTGCAGGCTACAAGTGGGAATACAGTGGGGAGTATTCCATCCCAAAGCAGATGGTTTTATCCCTCTGCAAAATGCTCCCAGATCTCAGTGCAGCGAGAACATAGTTACACCGTATGCACAGCAGTGCCCAAATGGTTGGTATCTGAATTCTTTACATCTCATCTATTTGCTCTCTTCCACTTCTATGTTATGCTCTATTCCAGTTACTGTTGTCAGCTGTACTGTCACTGACTTTCTTGACCTACTTAAGCACTGTGGCTTTTTTTTTTTTCTAGTTTTTATTCCTCTATTTCAGTTCCATTTCCTGTCTCTCAATCTTTTCTTTCATTTTGCTGCATCTCTGTTACAAATTGGGCTCATGCTAGGAACATACTGTAGTTGTGTCAAGTAGGGACAGACCGATATCCTGTGAACCATCTTTCTGTGTGCTTACGCTCTCACGACACAAAAAGGGGTCCTAAGAATGTACCTGTTTCTAAATACTAAAAATATAAACCATGTTTCAGTCTTAATGGTTTTGTCCTTCCCTCCTTTCTTTCACTTCTACTTTTCCAGTTCTCCTTTTTTTCCCTTCCTACTCGTTACTTCTAGGTTTTCAGGTACCATCCCACTCTCACTTCTGTCCTCATTGCTGCATCCCTCTTCAGTATTTATTACAGGATAACTGTCTCTTCCTCCTGGCAAAGATCTACTGGGCTGTTCAGTAACTCCTGTTCCTGGAAGCACCACTGCCCATACTTCTCTCCCTTTGTTCTGCACTGTTGTCTACGCCCATTCTGTGATTATTCTTTTCTCTGAGGTAACTGATCTTTTACAGCATCCTCCCGCATTGCTAGTGCTATGCGCCTTGCAGCAGCTCAATCACTTTTCAGCACAGCTGGAAAACAAAGTGCATAACCTCAGGGATGACAAGAATAGCAACAGAGCTACCAGAATCAAGCAGCACGCCTATTTCCTTTGCTGGATATGCTGTTCTTACAACTGGAAAAGTCTAGTCTAAAACAGTTTTGTCAACCCTCTTTGCAATTGCATACAAGCTTAGGTTTAAGAACAAATGCAACAAGTTTACACCTTCATAATACCTACCAAAAATAGGGGGTGGGGGGGAAATGAACGAGGGGGAATGATTTTGCCTTTTCTTTGGTATAATCATAGCCAATTTGCCCCACCATTGAGTATTG
This sequence comes from Vanellus vanellus, assembly GCF_965231255.1. Classification (NCBI taxonomy): domain Eukaryota; kingdom Metazoa; phylum Chordata; class Aves; order Charadriiformes; family Charadriidae; genus Vanellus; species Vanellus vanellus. The sequence goes on along the minus strand of NC_138905.1, from coordinate 207,141,244 downwards.
CACACATAACCCTTATACTGACATACCTGGGATATTAAATTGCAGATTTAATTGCCTTTGAGAAACAGCCTATGATTGTACAATTGCAATCACATTCTTTCTTGGATATGTTGACTTCTATACCAGTGTAAGCCATGGATATGCCTGGAGCTAAACCTTTCCCACACTGGCCCAATACTGTAACCAGAACACAGCTTTGGGTTTCCCCCAAGTTCTGAGTGCGTTCTGATGCAACCCTGGGAACACATCTGGATGTGGACTGCATGCTCACACAGGTGAAAAGAAGCCACGTACGTTGCCTGGAATTTGGGTGTGAGTCAGTGATGCAATTAACACAAGATAGGGTGAGTCAATGAGCAGAGTTTTGGCTATACATCCCACGCGTTGGCCAACAGCAAGTGAGATGAGTGAAATAGTACAGGGCAAAAATGACTCAAGGAATATGCCTTTTGCATGGCACATGCTTAAAGGTGTACAGCTTAACACAGTCAAAATAAGATTACACTATGAAATAAACATGTACTTTAGCAATGAGTATGGTGGACCTAGAATCCATTCTGATCTTAACAATCAAATTAAAAAGTGCCTTGCCTTTTTCTCAAGGGCACTGAAGTCTAGCCTAACAGACTTCTGGAGCTACTGGTTCTCTTTTTAACTGTTGGCAGGTATTTCTAGTTCTATACGTAAAATTTTCCTATGTTATTTCTCCTCTCTCTTTTGCTCCGGGGTACCTAAGGATATGAGGATTGAGTTGTGTTCTACTGTTCACCAGTTCCTCTTAAATATCTTTAGTTGTCCTGGCATAGATGTGACAATCGCAGTACCTCCCGCCTGCCCTACAGCAGTTTACAATTCAATAAAATAAAATAAAGAGAAAATCATTACAGGACAGCTTAAGGCATACAGTAATCCGTATTGCTTTTCTCCATGCTACTGAGGAACAACAACAGAAATGACAAGAGTATTACCTTGCAACTCATTGACTGGAATCATAGTAAAGGGTGTAGTGCTGCTGGAGTTGTTTGTCTCTTCATTTCGTACATAAAAAAACAAGAAGAATGAGATAGTTTTAGGTGCTTTATTACTAAGAAGCGAAAAAAAGTTAGTACAGCATCTGTCACTTGCTTTGGGCATATAAATGACTAAGCTACCATGGATAGGAGTCAGGGATAATGACAATACAAAAGCACGGTACCACAACAGCCTGCTCTTAGCACATTAAAAATGACATTTGCACTACCCAGCCATCAAATGAACAGGAACTCTGTCCCATCCTCAGTTTTATCTTCCCCATCATCACCATCCCAAGTTGTCTTTTTCCTTAAGATGAAAGGAGACTGAAAGAAATAAGAGGTAGAAAATCAGGCACCTTCCTTCAGTAATAGCATATGACCTGCACCACCTACAGCAGAAGGAAAGGAGCTTCTCACATAAATATTTTCCTATAAAGTCTGAAAGGCCTTTGCGGACAAATGAGCGCTTGCCATGCCCCCAAATGGACAGCATGGTAAGACAATAAGATCCACTAAGAAGTTGCATTGCTTAGTTTGGGACTAACAGCACGTTCCACTAATGCATCCACTGAGCATTTGGCAGGTGAGGAGTGGGATAGAAAAGGATCACACCTCTGGGAAAATATCATCATACCCTACTGACTAATTGAGGCCTGATTACTCTGTCCTCAGGCTTGGTGTACAAGCAAGTGGTAGAATTTAAAGGTAAACAACACAGAATGACAAGTCTGGCATTCACAAGCATGCAAGAGGATCAGTTGTGAATTCTGCCTTTGCCAAGCAGAGTTTAGTTTTGATCACTTATAACAATATTCTGCTAAAGGCAAGCGAATAGCCTGCATTAAATACCACAGAAACAGGGCATTCTGAGTAGTTACAAAACCTTAGTGAAGATCTCAGAATGGTAAAGCTTGCAAATATGAATGACAAACCACTCATTGTATCTTAACCCTGCAATATCAACATTGAGGGCAGCACTGCAAGATATTTTAGACTGTTTAATTAGGGAGCTTAGGGAAAACAAACAAACAAACAAAGGAAGATGGGACACAGCTAAATTAAGCTTCCCTAGGAAAGACCCAATCCTGTAGAAAGTTGTCTACATAGAGCTAGTCCCCCTGCATTTAACAATGATCTGACTGAGGAACCTAACCCAACAGAAAACTGACATTACCCTCCTCCCCAACAGTACACAATGTCTTTTGCTGCCTCAACCAGCAGAATGGGCTCCCTGTTCATGATTACATGAAAGAGACAGGCAGGAACCAGAGGTGGAAGAGCAGACAGGACTGTATTCGTCCTAATTCAGGTCAGCTTGGACTGCACACCTTGAAAGACATCAAGGACCTTATCTAGCTTAAAATATACAACTTTTTTTTCTTTTTTCCCTCCTCAACCCCCCCCCCCAAACATCGGTAAGTTTATTTATTTGCATCACAAGCAGTTGCTCCAGAATACAAATACATCGAAATATAGAGTACTGCATAAGCATACGCCACATCAGAACACGTGGCAGTGAACAGGACAGGTGAGAAAAGGAAAATCTTAAAATGACACTATTCCCAAACTGTTCTCTGCCCTCAGACTGTGGTTTTGGATTTGAAGCCGTATGTATCACTGTAGGGACAGCAGGAGACTTCAACCAGGGAGGTGGGAAGGGCGTTCTGCGTTAAGGCAAAGGGAAAAACAGCACATGCTTTTATGCAGCAATGGCTCTGACAACTGGAGACTCTCATTCGAGACCACTGCACTGCAAGGGTTAGACATCTGCACTGACCCAGGTGCACAAGCGCAGGCGGGAGTACAGGAAGGAAGGGGAGAAAAGCTGGCAGCCAGATACAGCGTGGAAGGTCCTGCGGACAAGCGGAGATAAAGCTCTTTGGGCCACAGGGTTAGTTGCCATGTTGGGCCTACAGATCTTGAGTAGCGAAACTCTGTCCTGATGCTTGTTCCCCCAGTGATCCGGAGAAGAGAGGGGATGGAAGAAAAAAAACCCCAACAAACTCTGTGTTAATTTTTCGTGATGAAACAGAATGAAAACAAGGAAATACCCAACTTAAAACAATGCACCAAAGCGCTGCATACTGGAAACAGACAGGAAAAGGGCATCAACAACATTTTTGTCAGACAACTCTGTTTGCAGCTAAAAACACAACAGCTTGTGGCTGGCCAGGGTGTATCTGAAGGCAAGCGTGCTTCCTGTGAAACGCTACAGCACAGCTTGGTACGCTCTTGCGGTTTTGATGCTCTACTGTGCAAGAAGTCATGAGTTGGAGACTAAGCAAACTCTCAAAAGGGCAAAATCAGGCCAGTTCGTCCAGATTTATGGCTGGAATTCATCTTCCAGAGTGGTATTCAGACACGGGAGCTGAAGATCCGTGCTTGTGCTAAACACATAGATAGATGTAGGGTAAGTGACAGGGAGAGCTCTGATACTTGTCAAAAATGAACAGGACAAGATTTTAAATTGACTTGATTTTGCCAGATCCTGCAGAAATCAACACAGTAGATAACACCCATGATGCTTTAACAACAGGAATCTGTAGTCTCCAGCTCAAGCATGTGCCAAATTACTATTCTGTGGTTGATGAAGCCTGGTAGGAGAACCATACACTGATGAGTGGCACTACTCATTCAATTCCCTGCACGTGACAAAGATCAATTTGCCCACTCCCACACTCGCATTTAAGATAAACACAATCCTAAGGACTCACAGGCTTTGCGTCTTGTCTAACTAGACCTCACGCTGCAGAAAGATGTTGGTATATAAACTCACGTTTTTACTAAGCACAATTTTACACATTAATTTTGGGGACATTTCAAAAGTAATCTTTAAAATTCTGCCTGGGCATCTTCTCTTTTCAAATTTGATGCATAGCAGGTAAGTAGGAGAGTTTTATGCCTAAGCCATTCCACTTTTGTTGGTTTAAAAAAACAAAAAGTACAGAGGCACCAACAATGCACAGTCCATCAGAAAGATCTCTGTCTTGCACAGTAACCTCTAAGCAATCCAAACGAATAAAAGCTGAGGTTCTAGAATGGTTAAAGCAGAGATGTTAGAGCAGCAACATGAATATAACCATCCCCTACATAGTCTCCACCATCAGGATACTCATTCTCAGTTGAACTGGATGAAACTGAAAATTCTGGAGATTAAAACAAAAACAACCCCCTGACCCCAGATCTATTGTAACATCTGCCAGGCAATTTTGGCAAACTATAAATTCGAATCCCTGCTATCTGGAAACTTTATATTTCTTTTCCCTTTGACTCAACTTGGTTTTTTGGTACTTATTTTTGAAGTGGCATTCTTGACCTACCAAGAAGGTAGGTCATCCTGAGACAGAGGCCAGGCACGATTATCTCAGCAATTTTTTTAACAGGTCCTCATGCCTTAGCATTGTGAAATTACCTCACAGTCTTGCAAAGGAAAGCGTAAACACCACTGCGTAGATGGTTAAGGAAACAACTTGGACCCAAGTAACCGATTCTCAACCCTGATCAATTTGAGACTGAAAAACCACAACACTTTTTGCTGTCACCCAAGAATCTAAGAGAAGGAAGGGGATACACTGAAATCAAAACGCCATGTCTGTTTTCAGGTCTGGAGGCTGCTGCTGCTGCTGTGATTTTTTGTACTGCGAGCAGTTTTGTATACAGGTAAGCTCTTGGAAGGTGTTGCTTAGCTATCTTTTCTGAACAGAACAGGAAAGGGGGGGGGGGAGGGGGCAGCTTCCTGCCAGGAGCATGGATTCTCCTTACTCACTCAGATATCAGGAAGCCAGCTGGATTTTACTAATAGTGAGAAGGATTTTTGCTAAACCATAACATTTCGGTGATGTTTCTTCCACTGACTTCACTGACACACAGAAATAAACTTTCCAGCAGAGTAAAAGAACAGCATTATATTGAAATAACCAGCCTGCCCAAAAATCTTTACTGGAGTGAGGACAAATGTACTGCCACTTTCGCTTTTTGCCAATCACAGTATTTGATGGGTTTCACACTTTCTCCTGTAGCATTCATTAGTGAATCACAAACTTTTGCTGAAACCAACACAAATCTCAGCAGTAGTTTCTGGAAGTTTCCGAGTAAGTCGGCAGAAAAAAAAGATACTTCAATAGATATGTTAGACTGAGCCTTAAAAGGGCACAACTTCTCTCAACATATTATAAATGGGGTCTAGACAACAAATTCACACGTAGAGGAGGGACTACATTTGACTGTCAAAAGTTACATGAGCTCATCCCTGCTGCGGGAGACAGCACTGACTGGACACTGAGTTAAACCAGAATATGCACTCAGGAAGCAGCATGATAAAAGACAGATCAGGCCAATCTTATACCAAATGAAATGACAGTCTATTGTTGTAAAAGGGAGGCTCTAAGATCCTAGCAGAGCAGTAAACAGCTTACTGGTAAACTTCAGAAAAAAGCTTGTTGTTTTCAGAAGGGCAATTACAAAGCTGTTCACGTTCCTTATTTTACTTTTTTTTGGTATCAATTTATATTATAGCTTCACCAGATTAAACAACAGCATATTAACACTGCTGGACTGACTGATACTCCTCCACATTCTTTATGGGAGGTTAATTTTGCTACCTGTCTTTCGGTTTCTTTACTATGGAAAATTGTGGGGCACTGCATGGGGCATTTCAGTCTTCTGAAAAGACAACTCTGGCAGCTCAGACTTTTGTATCGCTCACTTTATTTGAGCACATGTCAACAATTATCCCCTGAATCTGGCCACCTACCACTGGAGTTAAAGCACAAGAAAATAGGAGGCTGTGTATTATTTACGAGAATTGGGCATTAAAAAGGGACACTGCTGCAAGCGCCTGACAGAAATGTGACAAAACACTAACCGCAAAGCCACGGTGACCCCAAAGCCATGAAAGCCACCCTCCACCACTGCAGCACACCTCAGACCTCCACCAGGAAGGGTAAAGGGCAGCGATTCCCCCAGCGCGGCCCTGGACGCGACCCCGCGGCCCCCCCGGCTCCTCCACAGAATCGTGTGGGTTGGAAGGGACCTTTAAGATCATTCAGTCCAACCATCAACCTAACACTGACAAAACCACCACTAAGCCATCTCCCTCAGCACCACATCTACCCGCCTTTTAAACACCTCCAGGGATGGGGACTCCACCACTGCCCTGGGCAGCCTGTTCCAATGTTTTAACCTTTTTGTTGAAGAAATTTTTCCTGACATCCAATCTAAACCTCCCCTGGCGCAACTTGAGGGCATTTCCTCTTGTCCTATCGCTTGTTACTTGGGAGAAGAGGCCGACCCCCACCTGGCTACACCCTCCTTTCAGGTAGCTGTAGGGAGCGATCAGGTGTCCCCTCAGCCTCCTTCTCTCAAAGGCTGAACAGCCTCAGTTCCCTCAGCCGCTCCTCACAGGACTTGCGCTCCTCCACGACCCCCTCGTCCGCACCCTCACCGCGGGCGGGCCCTCGCCCTGCGCCCCGGAACACCCGCGGGGTTCGGGGAAGGTCTCCCGCTGTGCCTCACGCCTCCCCGCGCAGGCCGTGCCGCCGGAGAGGAGAGGAGCAGCGCCGCCGCCGCCCGCTTGGCCCGTCCCGCCCGCTCGGCCCGTCCCCCCGCGGCCGCTACTCACGGGAGCCGGGGACGAGCGGCAGCAGCAGCAGCAGCACCAGCGCTGCCGCCCGCAGCGCGCAGCAAGCGCCGCTGAGGAGCCGCATGGCCGCCGAAGGAGCCGCGGAGCGCCGGGTCGCAGCCTCCGCAGCACGCCGGGCGCTGCCTGACCGGGCCGGGGCGGGGTGAGGCGGAGTCCTGCGCGGGAGGCGGTCGCCGCTCGTCCCGCCCGCCGGCCCACGGCGGGGGCTGTCGCCGCCCGCCCCGCGCCTCCGCGGGGGATGTCCCGCCGGCGTCCCCTCCCTCCCTCCCGACCGCCCTCCTTCCTGCCGGGGTCCCCTCCCTCCATCTCCCCCGCTGGGGTCCCGTCCCTCCCTCTCCCGTCCGGTCCCCTTCCGCTCTCCCGGGTCCCCTATCTCCCTCCCGCCGGGGTCTTCCCCCTCTATCTCCCTCTCCGGGGTCTCCTTCCTCCCTCCCCCGGCGGTTTTAGGGCAGGCTGGGCGGCAAAGCCTCGTGGTGTCGGTAAGGAGAGGCCGGCGAGAGGAGAGGTCCGTGCGCGGGGAGGTGACACCCGAGTAGCGCTCTGGCGGGTCCGCGGACACGCGCGGAAACGGGTGTCGAGCGGCGGCAGCGCTGCCCGCGCACAGCGCGCGCCGTTACGGTGTGGGCCAGTCCGCTTTCTGGAGCGCGTTTTTAACGTCTCCCACCAGAGGCTCAGCAGTGAGGATTTATGCTCCTTGTCGGTAACGCTGATCTGCACAATGCCTGGTGGACCGATACTCTCCGCCGCGCCTCGCTGTGCGCGGCTTCGTGAGACGATGCTGGAACTGCCGGACCGTTCTCGGCGCGTTGCGATGGCGCTGGTCACCGTACACACAGCCTCTGCTTGTGCCCCGTACTGTTGACTCGCCAGAGCTAGTGCCGCCCAGCTGTTCCTCCGTATCCCCGTGTGCTTAGAAAACTGTGAAATCAGCCATAAAGGTGGTAGGGGAAAGTGAAAGGTAACGGCCGTGTTCAGGTCTTTCAAGTTTTTCTGCTGTACTTCTGACACAAAGCTGATGGTAGAAATTGATTTTTCAAAGGGAATTTATTAATATGCTCTTAAGAGTGAGAACGACTTGGAAATTATTTATCAAAGGAAGGAAAACGATGTGCTGCTACAAGTTGCTTTCTGATAAGTTAAAAAAAAAATACTTTTAATGTGGATAATTGTAGGAACATCATCAAAGCTGCAGTAGAATATTTAACACGTATTACTCCATTATGTTCGCTGCAGCACACTGGTGTTTCTGTGTCAAGGATGCACCTGAGCCGGAGACGGGAAGGCAACTGCCCCGCGAGCGCAGGGCTGTGAAACCCTGCCCAGGTACGGCGTGACACCCAGGTACCCTTCCCTAGTGACAGAATTGCCCTTTTACATGCATTTGCTCTATAAGTCTCAGCAAGCCAGTAGTAAACTGAAGTGCTGAATAAAGATTTTATTTTTTGTTTTTTTTTTTTTTTTTTCATTCGAGCCTAATTAGGCCTCATAGTTTGCGTTTGGTGAGAACAGATGCGTGCGTTACCCTTAAGGCATTTTCGTACACCTTTGTTCTGCATTGCTTCCTCTGCGGTTCTCACGATGGAGGTACCTGGAGACCAATGGGTGTCTTTTTCCTGTGAATTTTCTGAGCTGATCCTCCAAAGCTTTTCTTTATGATAGCAGTAGGGGTAATATCTGCAGCTAGCCTAACTCCGGGAAAGCTTAGAAATACCGGTAATCCACATGTTACTAGGGGCCTCTGTTTGGTTGTAGAGGCAAAGCTTATAGTGAGAAAGACTATTTTTTAATGAAACTAACGTATATTTAGAGGATAGAGATATTGATTATGTAAATCCTTAAGCTCTTACATAACTCCAGTGAACATTAGGCTTAGAAAAGACTGGAAGCAATTTATTTTGGAACAGCCTAATTAACATTGCGCAACTCATGTATCTGCAGGGAAAGAGTGGTTAAGATACATGGAACAGAGAGAAGTCAGAGGCTCGTGGGAGTCAGCTGCGTAACTCCTGTAGAAGTGATCCAACCTAAACTATTCTATGATTCTATGAACTGGGACGTGTTGCAAAGCCGTATAGGATCTTTACTGCATGAAGGCAGAGGTGTTGGAAGGTCCTGTGTTGGTTATTTTGGTGTGATCGTGCCTCATTTGGTGTTTGTTGTTCTATGGGAGGCGAATTTCTGACAGTGTATCTGGAGGTGGCTGGCTGTTTGTACGCTGAGAAGGAAACATTCTAACATTCTGGGAACAAGTTTAGTGGAAGTTATCATCTCCTTTTGGTACATGATGTAATTAGTGATTTTCCATATAGGTTCCCACATAAAAATAGGATAGGTGAGAGGTTTTTGTTTGTTTTTTTCCTAATTTTGTATGTGGTATTCAGTGTCAGGGAGCAGCAAGAATGGGGCTACCCCACAGTGCAGCTGAGCTGGGCGCTGAGGGTGCCCACAGGAGCTCACCAACCAGGGTGCAGTCCCACAGGACCTGGGCAGGGTGGAGTGGTGGTAGCGGCAGCGTCTGCCAGCAGTCTCGGACAAGTCAAGGTGCTGAGGCTCACCCGGGGAGTCCAGCTGGGAGGGAACAGCAGGAGATGGCTCAGAAGTAAGGCTATGGCATAGGTCCAGTGTCAATCCAGGGGACAGGATACAAGGGTACCACCTTTGTCAGTCTGGGGTCCCTCCAGGAAAACCAGTCACTAAATCAGGGCAGCTGGGGACGGGCACAGCTGTGGTGTAGCTCAGGCAGGGACTGAAGGCTGAGGCCAGAGTTGAACAGAGCTCGTGGATGAATGAGCAGAGGGCATGTGGCTGGAGGTCCCAGGTGAGGTTGGGCAGGGCTTAATATTACCAGATAAGGCTTGCTAGTGCACTCATGGCCCTGACATTCAGGCAGTTCGTTCAAAGGTACAAGCTGACCTCTTAGAGGAAAGTTCTTGATTGGTGACAGTTGTTCTTATGTTGGTGAGGTAGATGTATAACTGCTAGGACATCCACAAAAGTATTATGGATGAAAGTCCCACAACAGAATGGCCAAAATCCGTGGACCCTAAATATAAGCATCTTGGATCCATTTTGCCCATGAGGTGTTCAAATGGCTTTGTGGAGATGGTGCAGGTGAAACCAAACAACAGCTCCAGGGCAGGATGATCAATAAAAACCAGAAACACTCAGCTGGAACAAGGAAAACTCTTTTTATTCCTATCTGAAGCCTGATCCTCAGGAAAGATCTACAAAGGCAAGCCTGGGAACCAGAAGTACCAGTTCCACTCAGTATTGAAAACTTTGGACTCAGTATTTGCTTAATAAAAGTTTTATGACCACTATAGTTTTCCATACAACTCATCAACTGTTAACCCATTGTTGTTCCACAGAAGTTCACTTCTATAGGATGTCATGTCTCTTAGTCGACACACCTTATCAGCTCTCTTCCTCTCTTTAGGTGTTTGAGGGATGTTAATTTAGGTTACACCCAGAACAGTCATTCCCATCCTGCACTTAGCTTGATGTCTGCTGTGTATGGATCCAGCTACTAAGTGAGTTTTTATTCCCCACCCCAAAATGTCTTATTCCAGACATAAGGGATGACACCTCGCCTTACAAACGTGTCATTTTTATAGTCTTAGACATCAGAGTTAGAACAACTAACTGGCTGCTGGCTAACAGCAAAGTATTTCTTATCAGGAAAAGATAGGAACATGCAATATGTTTTGCTGAAATACTGGCAAGGGTAGCGTTATTTCATGATTCTTGGCAGTGCAAAGTTAACACTTGAGCTCTACAGAAGGAGAGATAAGAACCAAGGTTGACCAAACTGGAAACCTACTTCACTGGGGGCATCAGCAAATCTGCATTTGTTTGGGTTTCTTCATACGTACTTTTTAAAAAGTAAGGAATTAAGTCCTAGATTATATCGGCACTACCAGGATTAGCCATATTTTGTTAAGCAGCAATGCCCACATGAAGCATCAGCACCCTATGAATGAATACTGGCATTTCCTTGAGCTCACTTTTGGCCCAGAAATGAGCAACTGTAATGGAAATCAACCATTATTCAAATATTTCAGTCCGAAAGATCTGTATACGTGCCTGTTTGAAAAGCCTTTAACTTTATGAACTTTTTATTCCTGGACAGCTTTAAATTTTCCAAATCATACACCAGATTTTTTATTGCTGTATTGTACTCAGTGGAAGTGTGAACCTCCTGATGGCTTTTCTGTTCTGCGAAGTCTACGGTGCTAGCTCCTATAGTGAATTCTGTACTAAAACTGCATCATGTTGTATTTCTGTGGATGCTCTGCCTGGCGCATAGCTTTGCGTGCAGGTCCCAAGGCAAGCACCCTTTCAACCAGGGATCTGGTAAGCGTGGAGCTGGCTACGGAGGGTGCCTGGGAGCCTGGAGTATGTATGGTCGGGAATGCGGGAATCATACCTGCTAGGTCCTTAGCTGCTTTCTCCTGTTGTCTTGGACTCTGGTGAGTAAGAAACTGACTGGAACAAGTAGCTGCTTCTCATGTGGCGTACTGGTTAGCAGAAGGAAAAAACTTCCAGTCATGATTGACCTGATTTGAATGGGTAATTTAAACGGTAAAAATAGAGTGCTTTCCTCTTATGCAGCAGTTTTTCCACACAGATCAAAACGCTTTATGAAAATGAAGCACGGCGGAATTTTTGACTCTTCAGTTTCCAGTGAAAGTGCACAGATGCTTTGGTGATGAGTGGGAGTTGAAGATGCTCAGCGAGACAGCTAACTGCTCGCTGTTGCGCTGTGACAGAAAGGGGAGGTTGTGGGCTGAGCGCAATGCAGCCGCCTCCCAGAGGTGATACCACACATGTGCATAAGGGCATAAACCACGAAATAGTAAAAAAACCCAACAAACTGAACAACAACAACAAAAAAACCCCTAACTGAAACGTCAGGTGAATTTCAGTGATCCAAAAGTGAATAGCTGATTTTGGAGCTTGGCCAGTTTGATGGGATGAAGAAACAACTATTCTGACAAAATCCATTACAGGACCTTAATGGCGCAGCCCTTGGTGCAGCCGTCTGTCGGTTTCCCACTGTCCTGGAGAGGGACATTTACTGATTTGGCATGGACAGTGTCGCTTCCTTCAGCATTTGGCAGGTACCACTTGGGCATGTGATTCTATGCCTGTCCCAGTCCCGACTAAGGCTAACCCCAGCTGCCTTCTGCGACCTGATTCAGACGTGGGGACAGATGCGTGTCTGAGCGGACAGAAAGAGGGGGAGCTCGTAGCAATAGATACCAACACAGCTGCCGTCTGCTATATTAAATCAGATCTTGATTTTCAGAAGTAATTCTCAGTACAGGAGAAGACTCTCCCTATTACAGAACATCCTCTGAAATGAGCCTGGAAATACACTCTTTTTAAAAAGATGAAAATGCATATTTTCATGCAAATATCATTGCATCAGAGGAATAAATTTCCCGTGTACTCAAACACATCAGCCAGGGTACTTGGCGCTAGTGGTTGCTTGAGATAATGTTCTGCACTGCATGGCATTCCTTAATATTAAAATCTAGAAGTTTTGTCTTTATGAAATCTTGTGTTTATGAACTCTTCTCTGAGCTAAATTATTTTCTCAGGAACAGAAAATTTTGCTACATTTTATCTTTTAGACAGGAAACATATCCCGAAGGAAATCAGTTGATGAGACAACCTGACAACTGGTATAACAGATTGTTCTAGGGCTCTGAACCTCAGATTTCTGTTCCCATTTCGGGAGCGTAGCTAACAGGCAGCCATTTGACCTGCAGCTGAAAAACTTGACAAGGAAAGTGAGAGTCTGGGGCGTGTCCTTGGCTTTACTCCATAATTTTCTAATAAAAATTCATTTGTAAATAGCTGATCTAATTTCAGCCCTCTATACACAAGAAAAACCTGTATTTCTTGTGTTAGTTTCAGAACATACAATGTAACAAAATGCTCGATTGCATTACAATATCCACATTTCCCTCTAAACCATACAAAGCTGAACAGCTTTAAATACTATAAAAGAAAGGCGAGAACAAGCTGAAGTGGGAAAAGAAATCAGAATGCAACTAGTCATGCTTTTGTTTCTAAAAATGTCCCTGATCATCCTGTAATACAGCCTAAGTTGGGCATGGCTTTGCTCTGAAACCATCACAGATGTTACAAGAATAATTGGTCAAGAATAGCTACAGCTACAATAATGATTTGCACTCTAAAATTTTTGGATTGTTTTCTGCACAATTCTAAGTTGCTGTTTGGGGGAAATGCATGCTTTAGAGACAGCTGCAAACCAGGTGTTCATGCCAGGAAAAGTTCATTGTATATAGGACTGGTTGCATTTTATTCATAAATAGTTTATTAATTGAAGATACCATTCAGTGAACCTGAGATGAATATGAATAGTGTCACCCCCCATGAGGAGTTTCGGGTAAATGAAGGCTGAGGATGTTGTGTTGTCTTACGGAAGGAAGGGATCTGGCTTCTAGTCCGGATGTGGAGACTCTGCTTCCCATCTTGTTGACAATTTATGAGTGAGGTCTCTCTTAGAAAATGAGATCTCAAGGTTAAGGTCCTGTCTTTAGTGAATGTAGGACTTGGAACAAAGCCCTGGGCCACAGTTTCCCACGTAAAGTTTCCAACCGCTTGCACATATCTGCTTTGCCATTCTGCAAGCCTAGCCCTTTCTTATGCTGAAAGAGTCAAATTGCAACTTTTAATTTAATTTCAGCTTTGGAAAAAAAACAGTTATTTGAATTTTAGCTGTAGTGGTAATGATTTTGTTGTTTATGGAAACATTTAGCTTATACGACTTAAGTTCAACAATGCAAGATGCTAAGAACTGTAGCTCTAGTCTAACGAAGTATTTCATCTTGAAATATTTGAAGTTTTGTAGGGATGATGTACGTGCTTAAAATTAAGTACATACTTAAACTCTTTGTTGTTGTTGAAGATGAGGATTTCTAAAGCAAGAGTTGAAACTCTGTGGATTTCTTACCGTATTGTTATTGTGACAGACACATAATAGCTTTAAGTAAGCCTTCTGCCATTCATTTCTTGATCTTTTCTTTCTTAAAGTGAATAAATAGCATAGAATAATGACCTTTATGCTTTAAAAATAGCCTTATGGGAGTCAAATGTATTCAGGGGTGATATTGATGGAAAAGCTTGGGGAAAAAAAAACACACCTTGTCTCCTTCCACACAAAGCATGCAGCATATCTTCAGAAACGGTCTCCTGAGCCTATCTGCAGTGACTTGTCTATAATAGCATATGACCAGCTAAGAGCTCTGGTAGACTTGCTCTGTGTCTTCCTGTCCCTTGAGTTCTGCTTTTGAAGCTGAGAACTGCGGTAAGTTTCTGTTTTTCCATTTCTGCATCAGCATTTAAAGACCAACAGCCTTGCCCCTGTATTAGGTCACTTAAAGTGCAGAGGAAAGACAATTCTTTCCTCTCTACAAAAGCAAATGCTTTCTTCCCTTGAAGAAAAGAGGAGAATAGGTAAATTCTCTCATTCATCTTCTCTCTGCTGCCTTGAATCAGTATCTTGTCATTTCCAAATTCCTGTACTGGGACATTACACATATATTCTCTTCTAGTTCTGCGGTTGTTGAAATGGAGTTCCAAGAAAATCCTCTGATGAGGAAGCTAAGGCTACAGATTGATATATCGTTGCAGTCCTACTTAGAGTGTCTCAATCTAAACTCCTTCCCTTTCTTCCACCCCAAGCTCTTCCATACAGCTTCTCCTTAAACTACCTGGTCTATGGCCAATAACTCATCCTTGTTCATGTGCCTCCCTGACGACAAAGGCACATTCTGCCTGGTCACCCACACCTACAGTGACACTTACTTGCAGCCCAGAAGCCTTACTTTATTTGCTGTTGTGTCATATACCCTCCTCAATGGGTGGCAAACAACACTTGGACACACGTCCGTAACCTGCGTACATATATGGCCTGGGGAAAAAATTGCTTGAAAGAGGGAGTAAAAGAGACTAGAAAAGGAAGAGACACTGGAAAAACTATCCAGAGCCCAAATCTCCAGCTGGTTTAAATGAACTTTGTATCAGACGTGAAAAGAAACATGCATTACAAAGCCCTTGTAAGAAAGACAGCAAACTAGCATATAAAATTGTCACAAAATTATTTGGGAGCAAACTTAACTGAGTATTTTAAAGTGGTATAGATTTAAGGCACATATAAAAGTTTTTCAGATTTGAAGGGAAAGAGATGAAATTCAAATGTTTACTTCTATAGCATTGCAGTTGCCGTATCTGATTTAAATGTTTGCTGAAATAAATTTAAATAGAAACCACATCAACTGAAGTGATAAGAATAATCAAAATTTCTTATTTTAAAGGCACAATACAATCATACCATTCATTTTGAAAGCAGTTGTACCTTGTCTTCTCATTTAACCTTTAGAGTTTGTTGACAGAAATTACATGATACACAGAGAAAGATGGAAAGACCCCTTAGACAGATTATTTGTTGGAGAGTACATGTGTTTTGCCATGTAATACATTTAGAAACAGATGAGTGCCTAAAATTTCACATCTTGTCTTTTTAGAAGATGTTATATTTGAAAAGCATAACAAGCGCTCATATAATTTCTTTTGGGACGTCCAATAAATTGTTTGCAGCCTTATCTAATAAGCTTGCTTTGCAGTCCTTTTGCTTCCTGTAAAAATGCTTGCAGATTAGCAAAATATGTAATTGTTTCCATTTTTAAATAGCCAAGCTTTCTAGATCAGTTACAAAGAAATCTTAACTTCAGACTTTATTAATGTAGAGGCTAGCGCTCTGTGAGAGTGTAGTGTAATGAAGGCAGCGTTCAGCAGTCTACTTCAGTTAGTCAGGGCTGCTGAGTTTTATTCCTTTTTTTTTATTTTAAAATATTGACTATCCTGAAATATGGTGGGTTTTCTAGTACATTGCATATATGTTCTTGTTTATTCTTATCTCTGTTAATGACAAACAGCCAAGACAAGCGAATCAGTCACTGATGTAAAAAAACCCAACCTGACCCTTTCTGAAAGCAAGAAATACTGTTTGTGCTTTAGCAGCTGAAAAATCTGTAAATGATGTCCATCGTATAGCTCCATGCTTTCGCTGTTAATGGTATTAAAGTGCTTTCACCCACTTTAGCAGATAGTGTTTCCAGATTGTAATTATGATTGATATCTTTTAAGCAAAGAGAACTGTTGTCGCTATGAAAATGCACGCAAACTAGGTCAGTGCTGCAATGAGCAGGAAGATAAGTCTTCATTTTGTAAATGTTTTAGATTCCAGAGGATCCTGCCTCTCTTTCTGCTCAAATCTACCTTAATACTGAGATGAAATATTTATACGTGAGTTAATTCAATCGGGCGGTCATTTTGTTTGGCAGGTTGGGTCACCTTTTGGGGAATTGACAGTTTGTGAGCTGCAAACTCACGTGAGGTTTTGATGTGCTGCTCATTGTGACCGCCACAGTGTTGGCACACACAATGCTATAACAATGTTGTAATGTAGCTGAAAAGCACATTCTCATAAATCAGTGAGGGTAAAATAGTGGTATCGGACTTTGATCCTGAACTGAAAAAATGTGCTGCAGGACTCAAGAACGCAAAACCTGTTATCAGAGAAACTGTTTCCCATCAGTAAATCTTAGTACTTTGAGAAAGCTTTTACAAATATGTGGACTTCTTATTGTGATTACCTGTACATCCATCTTCTCTTAGTTTAATTTTTTTCATTGAAGTCATTTGCTGACACACGTTCCTGGGAATCCTCTGGGGTTAAACCACAGCAGTTCTTCTTGGCACCCAGCATGGGCCTTGAAGGGTTTGAGAGAATGACAGATTTGATTGAATTAGATGGAATTTATAGCTGGTTTTGCTGTTTAGCCATTCACAGGCTCCTGTGCTTGCCATGGGGCTTGCTTGCCTTACTGTATATTAGAGTCTAGCGCTCATTAGTGGTTGCTTTTTGCTTTTGCTGCTTGCTGTGCTGCGGTACTATTATCTTACTCTACTGGGCCTGGGAACATTTTGGTAACAGCAGTGGCGATGCGCCTGGGCTGGCAGATGGTCAGGGCATCGCTGCTGGTTCTGTGCTCCTGTACTGGACAGGCTGGAACTCCAGCGTGAACTTGAGTCGAAGGGACTGTGACCTGTGGATAAGTCCACATGGGAGCAGGACACTCCGAAGCATCTGCGTCCATGGTTATGTCCGTGCCGCAGCAGGTGTACCTCTGAAGGGACTGCGGCCCAAGGACGAGTCCATGCTGAGGAAGGTACACCTTGAAGCACCTGTGGCTGTGCGTGAGTGCACATCAGCTTGTGAACGCACACTCAGGTTGGGAAAGATTTATCATGTGATACCTGAAATTAAATTTGAACTAATTACAAAAATGGTATTTTTTCTGTGTTTTATAGACATAGCCTAGAAGTAAAGTACCTACAGGGAATAATGTTACATTCACTGTTTGTAGCTCACCGATAGCACAAATTACCAAAAGTAGAAATACCTTTCTTCCGTTAAGCATAGGTATTTTGAAAATGAGCTATAATAAAAGGTTTACAATTTTCAGTGGCTGAATTATAATGGATGCAAAGATGATGTTTCTGCTTCGACTCTTTAAATTACTGCTTGAAATGGGAATGCATTTAGGCACTTAAAGTTTGATTTATAAAACTGCTATTTACTTTTACGCAAATTCTTTGCATAGTTTACTTGGTAAAAGAAAACTTTTGTCTCAGGAGTGCACAGTACGACAAATGGGATTGACGGTGTGAAAGAAATGTGGTATTCTCAGAATCAATAAGTAGTTTGTATTGAAATATGTTTTATGTAAAGAAAAATAGTGGCAACATTTTACAAGTGAAATGCAGGAGTTAGGGCTGCCTGGAGGAATGTCAGACTGGCAAAAATACTCTAGACGCAGGATCCTCTCTGACACAGTAACAGTGTCTTTGGTCTGATCTGGCACTTGCAAGATATTCATGCTGAACTTTTTGCCAGATGATTTTTTTAAGTTGTTAAATAAACTAGTGCCAAGGTACTACCTAGGACAGCTTCTTGGCTGTCATCTAGATTGCTAGTGATTGTTACCCATGAGAACGTTGATTAAGACACCTAAGATCTGTAGCATTTGTAACTGAAATACAAGCAGAAATCTGATAACCACTTATGTAAGTGTTCCCAAATTCTAGCATGTAGTTAATTTGGGAGAGAGGGGAGAGTATTATTTTATACTGCTACCTCTGCTGTAATAACAAAGAGGCCAAACACCCAGAACTGAGGGCCAGTCATTTGAGATACTGTATAAACATGATGAAAACACGGTTAATAACGGAAAGATTTACAACACAAATTAAGGCTAAGAGATAACAGGGCAATAAAAATCTCAGGAAGACAGCATGCAAAGGTTAGGATTAGTGCTTTAAGTGATAAGTATGATGGATCCCTAAGCTCTGTATAGTGTTTTTGTCAAAACCCAACATTAAGCCAAAATATGAAGATGGACAATGTAATGGGGGTTGGAATTTGTGTGGGCTTTTCTAATGCTTAAACATTGTATGAGAGATAATGCAAAAATGATTGAACTTAGAATGCTTTGCTAGCAAGCAGCAAATATCTGCAAAGTCAGCAGAAGCTTCGAAATAGGTGGTCCCGCTCCTCAGCTTACATATTGTTGGAGCGGGTCCAGAGGAGAGCCATGAAGATGATCAGAGGGCTGGAGCACCTCTCCTATGAGCACAGGCTGAGATAGTTGGGGGTTTTCAGCCTGGAGAAGAGAAGGCTCCGGGGAGACCTTGTAGCGGCCTTCCAGTACCTAAAGGGGGCCTACAGGAGAGCTGGGGAGGGACTTTTTACAAGGGCATGTAGTGATAAGATGAGGGGCAATGACTTCAAACTGGAAGAGGGCAGGTTTAGAATAGATATTAGGAAGAAATTCTTCACTATATGAGGGTGGTGAGGCACTGGAACAGGTTACCCAGAGAAGCTGTGGATGCCCCATCCCTGGAGGTGTCTAAGGCCAGGTTGGATGGGGCTTTGATCAGCCTGGTCTAGTGGAAGGTGTCCCTGCTCATGGCAGGGGGGTTGGAACTCGATGATCTTCAAGGTCCTTTCCAACCTAAATCATTCTATGACTCTATGATACACAGACGATGTGCAAAGCATCCCACATTCAAAGTGTTTCTGTGCTGCAGACATTGTACTGTGGGAGCAAATAGCTCAGTGGAAAATACTGACCAATATTTATCCATCGTCTTGAACGTGATTTGCAATGTGTGTGAACCCTGAGCTGTTTGAACTAGCCTGGTAGTGACATGATAACAACATTCTGCTTTGTAACCATAGCAAACACGAGGAAGAGAAATGACTTCTTCCTTGATCATTCTGGCTTATAAAAACAGATATCTTCCTTATTATCATAAGATATTCTACTCACTGCTAAATAAAAACGGGATCTTTTTTTACACAAGGACTGGGTAATCGTCTAACAGTTTGGAAATGTATCTCTAGGAGAACTCTAAGTGGTCAAATTTTATTTGCAAAGCTAAGACATATTCAAAAGAGCATTATGCTGATATTGGTGCTGTCCCAGCATTTTGACTTCTGCTCAAATTATTACCTAGCTTCTCATTCTAGGAGGTAAAAGCTTAAATCTTTTTATGCAAAGAATCAATTCTCATTCCTGTTTCTGGCATTGAAGATAGGAACGAAGAAAAGAATATGACTAGAGAAAAAAGTTACACTCTTTCTTCAACACATTATGATTCTTTCCCACCTCTTCTACTGCTCTTTCCATTTATATTCAGAGCCACTAGAAAATATTAAAGGAAGCTTGAGGCAAAAATGTTTCTGATAAGCGCGATTACCAACAAAAGCACTGTTCTTATATTCTTTTCTACCGTTATTTTTTTTAAGGAATGTCAGTTCATACGGCATTTTTCCCCAAGTACTAAAAGAGTAGAACAGCATTGGGAGTATTAAAGTAACACTAGGCAGTCTCTTAATGTATTTTGCAATAATTTTCCCTTTCATCCTTAACTGCTATGAGTTGTTGTTGTAACCATCATGAGAAAGAAAGGCTCTGCTAGTCATAGAGACTATGATTTAGTGAGAAAACTGTGAATGTATGTTTCCAGCAGCAGCTTATTTTCTTTTTTCTGTCTAGCATCCCATCTGACACTTACCAGGGTCAGGATTTCTGAGCTTCCTTGTGTAGTACAATGAAAGAGATCTTGTACTACCAGCACTCATTAGCTTGACGATGTGGCACGAGGTTTCTTGGGGTGATGTTCTTTGTTGCTCCTTTGTGGCTCACATTACCCTATGGGTCAGCCTGTGGTGTCTGTGTGCCTCACCTTGGCCATGGCACCTCTCATCTAAGGGAATGACCATTTTCAATTATTCCAGGCTCCATTTTATTGGAGCTCTGGATCATAAAACTAAGTTATACTTTCCATACTGAAGTATAAAGATTTCTGATCTTCCTTTCTACCTTGTCACTTCTCATCCTTACTGGATTCCAGCAGTTTCTATCTCCATTTATTGACCATTAGTAGTTCTATGGAAAAAGTTCTGGGCAGACTGCAGTGTTGCTGCTATCACTTCAAAAGGGAAAGATGGAAATGTTACCTTTTTACCATGTCCTTATGTTACCATGCACTGATAGATCCCAGCTTGATCCAGTTATGAATTATTTCCAGTTTATTCTATAAATGCTAAAAGTTGCTACTTGGGAGTAGTCTAAGAGTATAAGGTCGACCAAGCAGACAAAGAGGAGACCAGGGTCTCAGCAAAACAAGTCAGTGTGAGAAACAGTTAGAAAAAAACTAAACCCAGTCTTTTTTAGGTAGAAGAAAGAGATTGTAGTGATGACCTGAAGATGACTGTGCGGAGTGTGTTCGATCCAAGAATCTCCTTAAAGTTCTGGGACCGGAGGGTGGAATTTGTTTCAACTATTTCTAGACATCCGTAAGCAGTGAATATATCTACATCTGAGCTCAAGTCAAAGAGAATTGTCTTCTTAGCCAATGGAGAGAAATGGACACTTTTAGGATATCGTTTTCTAACTTCTGCTGGACCTCTGCATTAGGATGAGATTAGCTGCTCCTGAAAGTACCAAATAGAGAAAGAATGCATACTTGGTTGCATTCTTTAAATGCAGCCTTTATTTATTCTAGGTTATTCTTTTTGTGTTAAAGTCTACCTCTAGTGATTTCAAGCTTTTCATGTCATTTGCCTGATTCCCTTCAAGGGAAGACGGGACAGTCATGATTCAGGCTCTTCCTGATCCTACATCCAATCACAAATGACAAGAACATTGTGTTTGATCTTTTGCAAAGCTCATGTTTGTAAAGAATAAATTGTTTCTTTACTGGGGAGCCATTGATTTCAGAGTAACGGTTGAATGAGTGAATTATTTGCGAGAAGTAGTATGTAATCAGAATGCCACCATGACGCTGTACTATAACAGAAAAAAAAAGTTGTTTAACGTTAAAGATTCCAATTTATCTTCAGAATTTTTGCACAAACAGCAGTTAATGGAATGGGAGAATGCTTTTGGCAATGTACAGTATTCTGTAATTCATGCCCGAACTGGGTAGATTGGTGTTGAATGCAAACTGTTTTTTCGGCACCACCTTAGTTTGCTCCCGGATATCTCTGCTTTGAGTGCAAAGCTCCACCTAGAGAAAGCCCGTAGCAGTACCACAGATCCCTTTCACCCTGACGTGGCCTTTAGGGCAGGATGGTGTCCCTGGATGGTAGGACGGTGATTCTGAAAAGAACTTGGAAGCCTTGGTAGAGAACTAGTTGCACACAATATGCCAGTGTGAGGCAGTAACTAAAATGTTTAATGCAATCCTCATGTAAATATATAAGGATGTCTGAGAAAGGGACAGGAGGGGTTGATGGGGGTTTTCTGTTTTTTTCACCCTTTTATATGACATTATAAATGACTGCTGGCATATATCCGTTTCTGGGACCTACAAGTTAAAAAGGATGTTGATGAACGGGAGAGGACTCAGTGGATTGAGCAGAAAACTGAAATGTTTATTAAAAATAGAAGTTGTTTTGTTTAGCGCAACAAAAAGTGAGCTTAGAATAAAGGGAGAGAGACTCATCAACTCCTGGGAAGGACTCGGGACACTGGCAACTCACTGTAACGCTCCCTTTATCCTTATGCTGAGAACTGCAGGATGCAGAGGGGCTGGGGAAGGCTGAGAACAACAGCAGAGAAAGGGGTAAATAGTAGGCAGTGTGTTAATCATTTCGGCTATATCATTATTGAGACTTTTTCTGTATTAGTATTCTTTTCTTTCTCCCCCCCTGCCTTTTCTTTTTGTATAATAATTACACCTGGAGTAATAGTAATTCTTTGATTAAACTGCTAAGTTAACAATTCCTGTCTTTGCAGACAAGGTGTTTCCTTTTGTCCACAGCGAGATTTGCAATGTTAGCAAAACTGGGTAAATTTAGATTGATCCTTCCTTTAGTATTCAACAAGATAGTGAGCCGCCATTTGCCACCACGCTCTCGTGTTTAATAGCTGTTAGGCTACACAAATATGTCTAAACCTCCCAGACTCCATTTATGAATTTGAGTCTCCACCATCAGTGAATATCCTGTGTTAGGGAATTCCACAGCTGAGTTATTTGCTGTGTAAAAAAAGTACACCCTTCTTCATTTAAAATCTCCCATAACTTTTAATTGGGAGTACTTTGCTTTTTTAGTTACAAGGAATAACGAATAAGCTCACTACATGCAGTCTACCAGCTCAATCAGATCCCTTCATGTGGCCAAGCTGAAGACCTCTAGAGTTTTCTGTTTTGCTGATGTGGATGGGTTTCCATATTTTCCTACATCCCTGAGCAGCCTGCTGCTTTTCTCTACGCTTCGTGTTTTATTGCCTGTGAACTTTATTTTTAGGGCTGACAGAAAACAGTAACGGTTTCCACCCCCAAATAATTTTCCTCAGTCTTTTCCAACAAACAGCGATTATCTGTAGTTCTCTGGCTTGTGGTGGTTCCTGCTGTAACAGTAATCAAAACAGATAATATTTTCTCTAGTCCTTTGCTAACATTTTTACTCTTCTAGATAAATCCAAAACAATTCCATTGACGTCAGTGGAGGTACTTCAGATTGACATTGCTGAAACTGAAAACATAATTATGATACCATTAAGAACATCCTGTTTGAGGCAGGCTTTGTTGAAGATATAATTTTATAAAAACAGGAAAAAAGAAGCATCTTCAAATTGGATGAAATTTCCAGTTATCACTACCGAGGAGAAGTCAAGAGGATGGTACTGTGACTTCATACTTTTGTAGCTGATCAGCTCTTTCCCATCATATATTTGTGAGCTTTTTACCTGTGCGCATGGCTAAGGCTGGAATTGCTGCTGATGTCATATTTATTCTCCGGAGATCTTACTCCCCTGTTAATACCAGGTATCGCTGGCCCTCATCTCCAGGATGTAGCGATTAAGCCCCATTATGGAATTAAAAGCTGAAACAACGGGGGCCTTTGTGTGACGCCAAGTTCACGCTCGGAGCTGGGGTGGGAGCTCAGCTGCCCGGTGGCAGCGTTTTCCCCGGATGTGAATACCTCGCAGGCGACGGGGTGCCGAGGGCAGTACCCTTTTTTCTTTTATGAACAGCAGCCAGTAAAGGCAAATATATACTTTTATTATTCATCTGAGAAGGAAAAAGGGCCCTGGATGGAACTGAATATGGAAAAATATTCAGAAAGCAGTGAAATCGACAGTTGTTAAATGGCCAGATGAAGATAGGGTTGGCAAAATAACCTTGTAAAAGAGGTGTAAGAGAGAGCACTTGGGCAGATTGCAAAGCTTGGAAAAGCAGGTTGGATTTAAGGATATATCCTGTAGAAAGAAGAAAAACAAAACGAAACAAAACAAAGAGTCAAACATAAGGATGGCTATACTGGATCAAAAAAAATAGCTCAGTGTTTGGTTCCCCCCATTAGGAACACCTAGACAAGAATATAATAATAGGACAAACATACAGTACTAATTCCCAAGAAAAACATATTAATTTTTAGTAACTTGTAGGTCAGGAAACCCATGAAGTAGGGACTCATGAGGAATCATTTAATGGATGTTTTTTTTTCTCCATGAATTTGTAAAGACAGTACTTGTACCATACAAACTTTAAGTACTCAGATTGTAAACTAAAAGGAATTTGCTCAACAATGATGGCCCTTTTGGAAGGGTTGTGAATATTATAGCACCAGGAGTGGATTCTCCTGTGGTGAAATCAGACAAACTCCACTGAATGTCACTGTTAACGCTCTGTGCAGAAATACCTCACTGCAAAACAAAACAAAGCTCTGGAAGCATGTGCAGATCATGGCATGAGCTCTATTTTTTATTTCTTTGATCTCAGACATAGAGATACAGGAAATGAAGAGTTACAGGCTGCTATATAAACTTTAGAGATGGACTTACTGTCGCTTCATGTGTTGGAGGACCATTTTGCTGTAGCTGAGAACTCAAAACGAAGGTGTATTTCTTACCTTGAGATATTTTACTTAGTACTCTTTGTTCATCCTCACAATGTCAAAACGGCTATCTCGCTCCATTCCTGATGCGCTGTCTTTATATTTTTTTACTATTGTTTCTCTTTTTGGTAGGCTGTTCATTGGGGAAGTGAATAAATTAAAAGATAAATGGAAGTGTCTTTATGCCCAGTATAACCTTCTTCCTGGCTTTCTTTGTATAATTAAATCTTTCCATTTCCAGGATTCCAGAAGAAACTAATCCCAAGGACCTCATGCCATGCATTTCACAGAGAAGCTCTAGATTAAAGATGAAGGCGAAGAGAAGACAGCGCAGACACAGTAATTCAAAAAATATCTAAAAAGAAGGAGGAATGTTATGTAAAGATGTTAATGTGAAAGGAAAAAGCAGTGACATAAGGCTAGAAAAGGGAGATTGGTAAGTCCCCCCCACTCACCTCAAAATGGTATGTGTTTAAACTGTAGAAATTGCTAGTGCTTTGAGTAAAATGCTGTTTCTGCTGTATTTGGCAAAGGCAGATGAGAAGAGATGAGGACGCTTCCTGCAGTATTTATGATGGCTCAGGAAACGACAAGCTTCACTTTTTTTTTAATGTCTTCGGATATACAAACTGTTTCAAAACCTTATAAAATGATAAATATTATAAAATAATAAATATTTAAAATCTGGATAATGAAAAAAAGCTAGAGCATAGCACTGGGCTTTTATTCAGATGGGTAAAATAACTAACCTGGGATCCTGTTTCAATTTGTGCTAATCACATCTAATCCGTACATACATGTATACGGACAGGTAAATTTATATAAGACAATTACATTTAAAAGCACTTCTTAAAGAAAAATTAATTGTCTTAAACTTTTATTAGACAGCAGATGAAGTAGAATCACCAGTCTAGTGTGAATTAAAACTACTATTTTCCTACAGCTCCTGTGCACCTCTTGTGCACAATTCTATTGCATGTGTATTGACTTTGCTGTCTCAGAATACCACTCCATGTGTGATGGAGTAGCTCAGGATACCTGAATGACTATGTAAGTCCAAATAAAAGCTTCTCTAGGGTAGTAACCATGACTTTTTAAAGGACCCATCAGAAATGTTAACACATTTGAGAGTTCATTTGCTGCTTGTTGTGCTATCTGGAAGAGCAAAGCTGCATTCAAATATATTTTTACTTAAAAGAACAGCAGTACAGGCAAAAAAAAATTAAAAGCTCTACCAAAACAAAATTCCACGTGATTACCCTTTTCTTCTTCTGTAGAAGAGGAGGCAGCGGATGCTATTTAAGTGACATAATGCACTTATATGTCCTCAGATACATACTAGAGAGACCATGTAAAAACTTACACAGAATGCAGCAGAATAAAGAGAAGACGGAAGAGGCAGCTTTTGCTGCAGCAATTTGCTCTTGTCCCTAATTCTCCCTAGTGGTGGGATGTATAGTAGGGCCGTGGGCTTGTGGACAGGTAAGATGCGCTTTACAACAGGGTGTAAAGCCAGTGCAGTTTTCCGAGCTGTACCACTAGATGGAAGCAGATATTGCATGGTTCGCACGTAGTAAGCAGGGTGAGGTGTGCCAGCGGCAGCCGCTTCCCCAAAGGAGAGGTCCTGGATGTGAATGGAAGGGCAACAGGAGATTGACGGGAGGTAAGATGCTGCCGATGCATCAGTGGTACCTTTGCCCTCTCTGAGGGCAAAAATTCTGGCTCCTACTTTATTTCACGTGCTGTAGAGATGCTAGCTGAGCAGTGCTGAGCATCTCTCGGAGATGCCTCCTTGAAGACACAAGGGTGCCTCACTCCCAACTTGTGCTGGCAACGCTGCAGGCCAGTCAGCTTGTGTGCTTGCTCCCAGGTGTGTCCCATTGTCAGGACAGTCTTCCTAGGAATACACCTCTGGAGTTTTATCCCATTCATCTCAGTTCATACAGAAATTAATTGTACACTAGAAAACCGATCTGCTACTTTCAGTCAAGTATTTGCTCTCATGTCTTCTTCATTTGTCAGTACAGTGCCTCCTCCAGCGTGGTGCATGGATTGTCCCGTGTGTCCTTAGGAATGATTCTTTCTGCACAGTCTTTTGTCTGATGACATCTGTCTTCTATGTCTTTTCTCTTTAAGAAGCACTAGCAAGTGAATTTCGAGCTCAATAAAGGGCATGGTGTGTCTCTGTTTTGTGCCGTGTTCCCTGTGGGGACTTTGGCCGTGAGAACAGGCTACTTTCTGTCAATGTTGCATCTTTCCAGGACCCCCCAAGTCGATGCAAGTTGGTTGAGTGTCCACACAGGCTGTGGAGCTCACTAGTTCCATTCTTCGTAGTCTTTAACGCAGTCTGGGATCTATTCTGTTTTTCTTGTACCTCAAGACTCCTGTGCCCTCAGAAAAATATCCACTTAGCACTAGCTACTTCGTCTTTGAGCTTCATGTGGAAGAAATGGCTAGCAACTGATGGGACTGTTTTCAACCTTCTGCCTTACTAGAGGTGAGAAACCTTTCTGAGGGGGAAGCACTTGAAGGAACAATGCCTCATACCCTATCTTTACATGTCCTTGATACTCTGGACATCTCCATCGGTGACTTTTTTTCAGCCGTCCCACCATTCGGTGCTGCTTATTGCGGCAGATAGTATTTGGTTAGATGGACTGGACTAACAGGAATTTTTTATGGAATAAACTGCTGTTCACCTGCCAGGTCTGCTGCTCTAATTCTCTCTCCTCCCCTCTTCAGCTGGCTGCTCCCTCTCCTTGTGGAGGAGGTGGCTGTAGGGTTGCTTCCTTGCCATTGCAAGGCTTCCAAGGCAATCACAGAGCTGTGGTGATCCCATGGATGGTGAAGATCCTTTTTCTGATGCAGTACCTTGAAGGTAAAGTGTCAGCTAGGAAGGGAGTGATGAGAAGAGGTCAGAAGGAGCAAACCCCAGAGATCAGTTGGTACCCAGAACCTTGACTGGAAATTATGCCTGCCTTGGGAATTGTATTAGTGTTTAGATGCTATCCTAGGAAATGTTTATGTTTAATGGCTGGGAGAGTAAGACATGAGTCTTCTGAGTATAGGTAGATTAAAATTGCCTCTCCTCCTTTCCACCCGGCCCTTGAATTGCAAAAGAAGTTGCCACTTGCATGTCTCCCCACGTTGCCCATCAGCAGACTTCCTGCTCTCAGGTGTCCTGCACCAAACCTGGGGCTGAGCAAAACTTTTTCCCAGTTGCATGTGGACTCAGAGCCCTTGCATCATCAGGCAGCAGCTCTTGAACTGGAAAAGGCTTTTGGATAAAGGCTGGGAAATGCTGTCAGGCTTTTGAGAGACTAGACCTTTGTGCACATTTGGCAAATGTATTGAGGTAGAAGAAGCCTTCCCTTCCCGTCAGGGACCATAAAAACCTCCTGATGGAGAAACCATTGGTCCCATAAGAGTTTATCCTGCTAAATATGCAAAAAAGCTCCAGAGTTTGTAGACCAGTGCCTGTGTGCAAAGTGAGCTATTGTCATCACTCTTCCCAACCTCTCCAAGGACTGTGCCCAGTGAAGGCTTTGAAGTTTCTCAGGTGATGCTTTGCTCAGGGAGCCAGGAAGGCACGGCCATTTTCTCCTGAGATTGAGAAACATGGATACATTTTCCCATGTCATTTCAGCTCTTCAGTTACAGCAGGAAGACAGACATCCCACCCTGTGGCAGAGAGCAGCTCAGGTCCTCAGGACAAATGGCCAGCTCCAGCAACCAGGAGGTCATCCTAGTGTTTCCAGGGTATATGCCTGTCTGTGCTTTGTTTTGTTTTCTGGCAATTTGGGATTAGCTTTCCAAAGGAGGGAAGAAGAATTTCCGTTCTTTTTTTTTTTTTTTTTTTTTTTAATTTCAAAATACCTGAAAGGTATTTGAATATCACAGTGGACAATGGGAATCCTAGTCCACTGCTTCTCAAATCTGCTTCTTTGGGAAGCCAGGGAGGACATGAAGTTGAAAAGCTGTTCCCTTGGCAAAGCATCCCAGCTCATGCTGAAGGAAGCACTGTGGAGACCTTCTCCTCTCTGTGTGAGCAGTATGGGAAGCACGCTGATTCTGAGGAGGCAGCAGTAGGTACTGTGAAGGGCCAGGACATGCATGGGAACTGAAAGCAAGCCAGGAAGAGGGTTTGTAACTCCAGCAGGAAATGCACACAGGCTCTTTAGGTACCTATACTTCCACGCAAAAAAGATATTTGTCTGTCTGTCTGTCACACATGCAGGACTTATTTAATCCCCCAGTGAAATGCCAGAAGAAAAAAAACACAACACATTAGACAACAGAGTATACAAGTTTGTTTTTTTTTTTTTAATTGTTAAGTGAAATTGTATAAAGTGCAAATAAATCAATATAAAAATTCAGGAAGAGAAAGTGCAGTACATTGAGTTTACCACTTTAATTAGCGAGACGATTAAAATTGTTTGGGAACACCAAAACAACCAGATGTGAATTCTTTGGTTTTTTGAAGCACTTTCTTCAGGAGTTTGGTGACCTTTTCCCTGTGGGAAAGAAGCAAAAAACATAGAGACTGTGCTGGAAATGGACAATGCAGACAACTATGTTTTATTTCTAGTGTTCCTCTAGCATGCCCTGAGGAAGGTGGTGCCTAAAGAAGAGCAAACCTGGCAAAGTTTACCCTGTGGGGTCGATTCTGGTTACACTCCACTCCTACTGCTGAGTAGTTTCTGCCTTCACTGAACTGTCCCATTGCCTTGTTAAGTTGCACAGTATCCCTCTCATTTCCCTGCCAGTAGCCCCACTCGCTGAAACAGCTCATTTGCAGAGCAAGGTCCACGGGATTTGTTTGGCAATATGTAGGTGTGCAGGAAGACAGCGCGCCAGGCTGCTGTGCTGCTGCTCCATCACCTCTTGGTTGCAGTGGGGACATGCTACAGAAGGAACACAGTGGATGGAGTAAACAGGAACGTGTTTTTCCCAAGTTTGTTCCCCTTGTTTCTTTTTGGTAACGTGAAGAGGCCTTTGCAATAAGGGAGAGTAGTGAGTACCTGTACCCCAGTAGGTTTTATCTTGAAAATCAAATAATGAATTTACCGTATAACCTCTGAATTCCTCGCTTATCGTCCTCTGAAAGTCTGAAGGTTGATGGGTTCACAAATGAGTAGAGAGGGTACATCAGAGCTTCACGGTTATCTGAATGAGCAAGTCCCAAAGAATGGCCAAATTCATGAGCAGCAACAAGGAACAAATTGACTTCTGCAGCACAGAAGCATAAAAAAATATGTTAAAGGTATGGCATTTCTTTTTAGCATACAAAGAATCGAAGTAGCAGGAGAATCGATATCTTTCATTCCCTTGGAATGAAACCTTGGAGTTTTGGTTATTAGTGAACTTTCTTATGTAACTATAATATTTTAATAAAATCATTACTGGTCCCTTGCATATGCATCTAGAGACCCTGAGTCTTTTTCCATCTCTGCTTTTAGTCAACCTTATTCCTACAAGCAAGTCATTTTACCTTTTCATAATTTATGTAAAAAAACAGAGGCTTGTTTAGCCCGTGAAAAGTGCTTTAAAATATGGATAGAACAGGCATTATATAGCTGCTAATGGTAACAAAGCACAAGTACTTAGAAAGGTAGTTGAAAAGAACAGAAATGTTGATACTGAAATGGTATGGAAGCATGAAGAGTTATGGAAAACATTTCCTATGGCTGTGTCCTTCTAAGATGTACAATATTTGCCTTTCCCCTTCATACACGCATGTGGGTTTTACCTCGATTGGACTCTGACCACCTTTCATCATCATCAAAATGAGCATCTCCGCCAATCCCTTCTCCAGGTGCAAATGCATGAGCTAGTGTGTTACCTCTTCCATCAAAAGGATATCCATCACCGTGCTCTGCATTTGAAAAGAAATAAATGTCAGCAGATGGCAGCAGCTGTAATGTTTAAATTGAGCAAATTGAAGCATGTTTCTTGTTTGTGCTAGTTTTGTTCATTACCAATCCTTAAAAAAATCCTACAATACCAGCAAGGGTGTAAAATGAGGAGCAGGAAACACTCTCCAAATTCATGACTTAAGTTCAAAATTTGTATTTGATAATTCAGGCTGCTGCATGTTTCAGAAAGAGCTGAACATTTTTTTTTCTGAGCTTTTGTCAGAAATGTGTTTCTGAGGCAGCAATCAGGGATTATTTCAGAATAAAAACTTAATGCTTGACAACCTTGTCAGCACCTGAGTGTTTTCAGTGTTGGAACGTGCTGGGCAACATTGTCACTTCTACTGGTTTTAGTGGAAGACAATGATTTGGGGTAGATAACCGTGCTCCTGAAGAGCCAAGTTCTTTTGTCCCCAGCCCTGTGATACAGTCTATTGCCTACTTCTATCACAGAGCAGGTGGAACGTTACCATCTCCTACCTCGAGTAGAGCTGACAGGATGATATATTTGTCCTAGCTCTGAAAATTTCCCCCTACCCCTTAGTGAGGTTCAATGTGGTTGAGGAGTATTTGGGGACTCAAATGCCGTTCTGTGTCCTTTCCCTCAGACCGTGCGGATAGACCTTGGGGCAGAGCTAACACAGGCAGAAGAGAGCTAGTCCTAGGGTATGATGAGGGATTAAAACCCATTCCAGCTTGCAGGATCCTTTCTCACTTTGACTGGCACATTAGTCAACTTTTCGTGGTAACATAATATGCTTCCCATCAGTGAAGCACGGGCCTGGGACATCGCGGTGTTTATATGCAGTCACCTACATGTAAGCCAGGTGTCTGATCTTCACTTGCAGTCAATGGAGATATAGTAAATATTGTCAATGGATCCAGAGAACCAGTCAGCTAACCTTAAAGTAGGCATTTGGTTTGGCTAAGTTGAATCATCTTACGTGCCAGCTACAAGTTAAAGGTATGGCTACATTCATGTATTAGTCTGGATCACAAGTGAGCTTCTGAAGTGACTCTGCTGGTCATCCGCATAAACCATGCTTTGGCTTGCGCCTTGGGGCAATCTTGGAGTGCACCAATGGGAGTCCTTCTGGAAGAAAACCAACCAGAGGGTGCTCTTTACGGCCAAACCTAATGCGCCCCAGCTGCCAGAGACTGTTCAGTCCAGGGCACCAGACTAGATCTAGACCAAAATTAACCTGCCCTGAATGTGCCTGAATCCAGCCTGTGGAGGCTGGATCTTCAGAATCGGCTGTTTTGCTCTACGGATCTGTGCCCATTAGTTTGCACTATTTGTCTGGGCAGACATAGCCTTCAACATCTGAATTGAGGTGTCTCATTCTGGAGCTGAATTCTCCCTTCATTTCACAACTGTAAATCTGAAAGGATTTTCTAATGATTTCATAAGAGTAAAACTGAGTCAAAATATGTAAAATTTGGTGGCATGATAAAGAGAAGATAAAATGTATGCAGACTCCAGAATAATTCCAAACTCTGTTGTTTCTTAAGGATGTGGCTATAAAAATACATGCTTTGAGTGAAATATGGACCATTGCATTTTAAAAATAACAGGTATTCTCACCACGACGTGCAAATCCAATCACAATGTCTGCCTGTCCCTGGAATACTCTTTGGAACTGCAGTGGAGTCACATCACTCCATACCATGAAAGCCCTTTTAATTGCATTATCCACTTTCTTTTGGGGTAGATCAGGTGTATAATTGACAATCCTGGCAGCAAAAGGAAACAGGTTAATGTCATTTAGGTTGTGAAGGAAACCCGCATAGTTAAATACAAAGCGACCCATTTCCCCATAAAACCTGAAACATCACTAACTTGTAAGTTAAATGTCTCTTCTTCCATCTTGGACTTCCAGGAAATGTTTGGTAATCTGCTACATCAGGGAGTCCACACCTGGGCTTTTTCATTGTTTCTTCTGTTTCTGCATCTAATTTTCCAGTTACAGTCAGGTGGAAAAACCTCTGCATTTCTTTAATCCTCTCTTCTAAGCTTAGGCTTTTTGTTTTTGAAAGAATTGGAAAGAATTTATCAAGATAAGCCTGGAATAAGAAACGGGAAATAAAAATTAATACTTATATCTGTGATCTCCTGGTAATTGCATTTTCCATTTGATTGAACTGTTTCTTCACCCTGCAGTCATGGCTAGTTGTAGATGTATTTTTTCTTCACATTTCAGTTTACCGAATGCTGTTCTCTCTAGTATAGATTAGCATATAGAAAGAGAATTGCAATAACAGCGAAACACTGTAAGGAAGCAATCCTTTTAAGTAAGCACAATTTACTGAGCATTCAAATACGCAGCCTTCCAGCATAGTATACGTAATATTTTTGGGGTGTTTTGAAAACGTCATGCTCCCCTTTATTTACCACTTGGAACTTGGTCTTTTTTGTAAGTTAGACTTAGGACGTCTAAGCTAGTCAGCAAGTTTAAATTGTTTTGTGTCACCTCTGCAAAAACCGTTGTGTTAATGTAAGGTAAGAAAATAATATAAACAGATAGGAAAGGAATGTAGAAGCTGAATCAAAAATCAGGTCAATCATAATGCGGTTACGTTGCTCCCCTGGTAACATACCTTTACGTTCTCAAAGTTTGTGTTGCTCCATGATTCTGGTTTAAGTTGTGCAGGGAAAGCAAGACTCTCAGGCAGGAGGATGGCAGCACAAAGTAGGAGGTATTGCATGGTGCCCAGATTGCCAAGGAGCCTTGCTGCGGCAGAAAGGGTTTGCCCTTCTGTCTCCCAAGCCCACACCTAAAATGCTTATATAGATCCTGATAGCTCCAAGTGGCGATTACATACATGACTCACTTTTTGCGGTGTTAATGTAATGTCATCACTAAGCATGTTAAACAAATCTTTCCTTTGACTTCCCTGTTGATGTCATGACACAGCTAGCAGTCAGCTTTGTCTCTCTCTTTTCATGTTATTCCAGCAGTGAAACCACAGGGTCAGAGGGAAGTTCACTTTCTGTAACTTCATCAGTACAGTTACTGTATAACCACTTCTTACTGCGCTTCCCCCAAGTTCCTTATAGACAAAGGCATTTTGCAACAGGCTTTTGGTTGGACAGCCTGCCCGTGTTAGTTGATGCAGAGGCAGAGATGAGATGGACGGCAGCGCTGCCTCGCTGAAACTGCTGGCATTTCCCCAGGAGCACGCACAACACTGTCAGGGTAATTTTTCTGATTCAAATCCTCTTGTGAGGTATCCTATGCTGCAGGAAATCCAGTTCAGTGAAGTTATAGAGGTTTCTGCTGTTTTTACAGAGATCAGAAGAGAACTCTTTAAACGTGCCCTCTAGAAATAGGAGGCTGTGGGAAGCCTTTGTCCTTTCCTCCCAAATGGGATGGCCAAATGAGAGTCTCTTTACATTGGAGAACTAGATATAAAACATAATTTACAAGAATGGGTGGAGGCCCCCAGGAAAAAAGAGAGGAGCTTACCCTAACAAATGTGGAGCTATCTTCTACCTCCAGCTGTAGCAGTGCAATCTGACAGAGGTACATGAAGCACTGGCAGAGAAAACCAAAGCTGAACTGGGCAGCCACCACCTCCCTGGTCCCCTGAGACCAACACCGGTCTCAGGTTCACTCCATGAAACCCCACTGGAAGTGATAGTTTTTGAGGACTGGAATCACCAGTCCACAGGCTGGCTTGTGATTTTTTTCAGGCTGTGCAGTTTTGTGACCATATTACCTCTAATCTGAAAGGAAAGGCGCATAAATGGGAAAAGACCATTACGGTTTCTCACAGCAGGACAGCTCATATGGGTATAACTGAACATGTATGGAAGAGTTTGCGGGTTACTAGCTTAAGTCCAATGTACTCACTGAAGTGACAAGAAAGACTTTCATTTCAGAGAGAGATGATGTATATCAAAACACTGCTGAATTATTCAGGAGAGGACTACAATACACAGTGATGTCTGAAACAGCTGTTAAAGGAATGATGGATCCACTTGATATTGAAAACAGCCGAGATACCTGCCATGAGATCATTTCTGTACATTTTGGTAGGCTTACAAGGAATCAATCGGTGTCCAACTTTTAAAGCTTGATGAAAAAAGCTGTTTTACTGTTAGGAGCAGGTTCATCTTTTTCTTCCTCAACAACTGACTTGATGTCTAACTGTGGCAGCAAAGTAGATCTGGACCAGGGTCTGGGTGGCAGGAGATGAGGATGTGTTTAAACCACTGTGAACTGCATGACTCCAGCATGTGGTACTGATTATTTCCTCATACACACAAGAAGAATTTGAAAGCCTCCAGAGCCCCATTCCAGTTGACAAACTATTGAGCAGCTCACATATATCTTTAACTGGGCTATAGGCAAAACTGAAAAGGAGAGTTAAACACAAGAGTTTCTTGAGATAGGACAGGTGTCATGTTCCATTTTATTTCCTGCCAGAAATTTGTCAACTCCCCTCCTTTTTTTTTAAAAAAAAAAAAAAAAAAAAAGGAGAAAGGTTTTTGATGAACATTGTGCTTGAATTGAAATAAAAAATTTCCCATTAAAAGAATTTTCATTTCTTTGGGCTCAAAATAATCAGGAATCAATTTGATTCTAGTAAGATCAATATTAAAAGGAGACGGATGCTGATTTTTAGATGTAGCTGAATTTTGAAGACTTTATCTTTTTGTCTTAATCTTGAATGACAAAAAACATTGTGGGTCAAGAAAAATAATTTTCTTCACAAACATCATAGTCATATAATTTGCATTCAGCAGAGAACCTGTGCTTATGCCAGAGAGTATGGCCTATGTAGAGAAAGTTTGCGGTGGTCAGAAGAAATGCTGTTAGAGACAGTTAATAACAAAAGTTGCTGTAGCCACACAGTGAAGATAAAAGTGCTCCATGATGTAAAATTCTATTAAGTTGACTCACAATATTGCCACTGAAATGTTTTCACTGTGACATTTTCTGAGGTGAGTAACCCCGCTGTGAACAAGGATGCTTCATGAAACTGTGTCCTATGGGGAACTCATTGATGGGTACCAGAGTTTTTGTGTTCTAGAGAAAAATACATATATAGAAATTAAGACCTGAGCCTCCTTTAGACATGAGTGGGATGAAAAAGTGAAGTAGAACTGAATGATTCAGTGGTAAATGATCACTGTTTCTTGGTCATTTGACTTGGACGGGAGGCTCAGCTGGATTCTGCCCAACCTGAATGCAGCCAACAGCGCAAGTTAAGAGATGCTCAAATGTCTTTGTGACTGTTCTGGGTCTAGCTGGGATGAAGTTAACTTTCTTCATAGCAGCACCTATAGTGCTGTGTTTGGATTTGTGGCTAAACCAGCGTTGATAACACACCAGTGTTTCGGGTATTGGTGAACAGTGTTTGCACAGCGTCAAGTCTTTCTTTGTTTCACACTCTGCCCCCACAGTGTATGGAAGAGACTGGGTGGGAAAGAGACTGGGAGGGAACACAGCTGGGACAGCTGGCCCCAATTCTCCAAAGGAGTATTCCGTATGATATAATGTCATGCTCAGCAATAAGACTGGGCTAGCAGAAAAAGATGGTGGAGTGCGTGTTTTCTTCCAAGGTAGTCATTGCGTGGAGACTGGCTGGACATCAATCTGCTTGTGGGAGGTGGTGAGCCTTTGCACTGCCGCCCCCCCCCCCCCCCCCCCCCCCCCCGCATTTTCTTTCACTTATTAAGCTCTCTGTATCACAATCCATGAGTTTTCTCTCTTTTGCACTTCCTAATTCCTCACCCACCCCACTGTGCATGGGGAGCGAGTGAGAAGCTATGTGGGTCATTAGCTGCTGGCTGTGGTCAACCCACTACAGTGAATAGCAAGCAAAAAGAACGGCCAAAAATTCCTGGGAAATATTTTGTTTGGGTCACTTGTGAATTATTCAATATTGTATTTAGAGTCCTACTGAACTGGATAGACCTGGATTCTTAGGTCTCCAGGACACCTGATTTGTTTTGTTCTGTTACCTGGTTATTCAATTTGACTAACAAAAAAAAATAGAATAAATAAAAAATAAAATTAAAACATGGCAAATATTTCTGCAGAGTAAAATTTTTTTTTGCATTGCAATTTCTTGAGGCTAAGTCCAGTGACACACAGTCTGAAGCTTCAGAACTTTCCTGGTGTTTTTCCACAAAATGAACCTTCATGCTCCTTCTCGTCTCAGCTTCACATGACACACTCCTTTTGGCCCTTGAGCAACACAGATTTGGAGTCCCCTTGTGTTTCTTATGGGCCATTTTTCTTGGCTGGGGCCTAGACTGTAGAGGGAGGCACATGTCCATGGCTTCTGCACTCCATTTCCATAGATTTTACCCCTGAGGGGGCTCTCTCTTCAAAGGAATCCCTTGAAGCCCTGGAATCCAGGCCTACGTATCCCTTTTGCAGACTGTGTGAGGGTGAAAGCCTCCAGTCCTCCCTGCCTGAGCACCAAGGTCCTGCTGGGGCCTCTCGGCACTGTATCCGCCCGTCCCTGGAGAGAAGCAATCCTGTTCTTCCCTCCTGGGAAGCCTCCTTGGCTGGATCAAGGTGCATTGAGCTATTTCCCAGCAGGATCTACCTCACGTCCCACTGCTTTAGGGGAGGAAATGCCTGAGGAAGGGATTAGATGTTCGGGTTCAGCACAAACAATGTGACAAGAACTATCACGTCCAAGTTACTAATAATTAAGCAATCAACTTAACATATCTCAAATTGTGGATTTACCATCTTCTTACAGTGTCTAGAATTGTTTTGCATTTCATGACTTTGTATTTACAACAGTGTAATTGGGACATCGTGTGGGAAAGAGATGTAAATATAGAGATAATTTTTTACAATAATAATCTTGAGCAATAAACCACAAGGGAAATGGCGTTCCTGTAAATGTTACCTACCTGTGTTCTGGCATCCTCCTTTTTTTAATTTGTCTGCTCCTTTGGTCAGTGATCAGGAACCTGTCTTCCCCCCAGCTAACAGACACATGTGGATCTCTCAAAATTTTCCATAGAATAATTTGCTTTATTCCATTTAAATTGAAGTCATAAGATATAACCTTTAGGTGCATGCAGTCTCTCCTTCCTCCACGTGTACATTGGGAAGGGAAGAGGGCAGGAGGTCAATCAGCTGCGTTTCACTGAACTGCGGATCCAAACCTTGCTGGGCAGGAGCAGTGGTGTGACCTCCTCCAGTCACCTTGCATTTGTGAATTCCCTTTTTGTAGCTGACTGTCCCCATCCTTTTGTAAGTCTGGCTCAATGCTGTCTTGAAAGAACTGAGTCAAGATGCAATCTAAAGCCCTGTGTACATCTTGTCTTGACAAAACCATATCCCTTCATGTCGGAAACCTTTAACTTAGTACTTGGACTAAGGCAACCTCAGGCTGCCTGTAATCCTGCAGCAGTTCTCTGTCATAAGCAGCAGAGTCCCATCTAAAACAGACTGACCATGTAATGGTGTTGCAAAGGCAGGCAGAGTAGCTGTGACAGCACGGGACGGTGGCATGCTGCACTTGGTCTGTCCACGCTAAACGTGACCCAAACTAAGGAGCAGTCGATGTCTGAAGCTTTTCCTAACTCATCCTGAGCACCTGCACATGTCCAGACGTTCTGGGAGAGCACGGTGAGTTTGGGCTTTGGTGATGATGGAGGCCAGGGTTTGAAAGGCAGGGTAGACACAGCAAGACTTTACCTTCTGTGCTGAACCTCATGGGCTTGTGTAGGTCTTTGGAAAAAGTGTTGGGAGTATAAATAACATTAACTAAAATTTTTGCATTCAGCCTGATTTGCAAAATCCTATTTCTATCAAAAAATTAAACAGCCTCGAAACACCAGAGAGTTGATAGACTCCATTTTAAACCAACAAGCAGTAAGGCAATTCCAGAGGAACTGCAGACTTACCACTGGGCTTTAACGCTCTAGTATAAAAGGTGTGAGATTGAATTTGAATGCAGTCAATGAAAGACCAGTGCAGAAGCTTGATTTACCTCATGTGTATTAGAGAGAGCTGAGATTCACCTAGGAGGATTGCAAAAAGCCTAAACCCAGCCATTTATGAACACACCATCTTTCCCCCTAGAAGTTGTCGGGTATGATCGTGTTATTGTCTCTATTCCAGTGATTCCCGATTCACAGCACTGATTCATGGCTGGAAGCTGATAGCCTGCTGGTCAGAAAGGTCCTCTGACCTTTCTGTGACCCGTGTGGGACGGGTCCTTTTCCATTCCTCTGTCTGATTTCCAGTAACTGAGTATAAAGACAATAATATCACCTTGTTGGTAAACTTGGTTATGCCACTGAGATGTTCCTTCACCAAAAATTTCCTTCCTTGAGCCCAGGTGCAGCTTCTGTTCCACACAAAGCAAATGACACTGGGTTTTCCAACACGGTGGATTTTGACTTTGACACTATTAAAAAGCAACACAACCATCGAAAAGCTGCACAACCAAATAAGGACCACTCGCACTTGGGTGGTGAAGAGTGAGTCACGAAGAAGCCTCGCTAACTTTAGAACAGTTATTCACGTAGCTGCTCGCCAGCCTGAGAGGCTGCTTAACCAAACCCCACGTGAGTAACTATTTTTCACTCAATTTCTTTGAAAATGAAGGATAACACTGGGCTTCATTGCACGTAACCAGATTCCTAAAATCTCCTGGGTTAGCTGTGGCTTGTAACTGCCTATTGGTCCCTGTCTGCCACGGGGAACACTTAGCTGAGCAGCTCAGATGCCGCGACTTATGCTACAGACACCTGAAGTGTGCTGTTTCCCACCCCACAGGCTGTCAGCCTTAGTTATAAAGAAACTTCTTACTGTTGCTGCATGTTTTAATATTACTCCTGACTCCATCTGTGATGCATTTATCTCAGATTTTTCCACAAAACTGCAAGAAGAAATACAATCAGATGTAGCCGCGAGACCTCTTAATTACTCTGTTATGATGAGTGTATAATTTAAAGGCAGTAAATTTGCCATTGAAAATGTTTGCCTCATGAAAACAATATAAAAATTCTTGCATCATTGCCTCAAGGAGATTCAAAGAGCATGGGAACATCCTCTCACCTTTTTTTGATTTTTATTTGCCGTTTCTTTTTTATGGTCTAATATTTTACTTTTCTATCCTGTCTGCTTTTCTACATTTCAGTTTGTTTTTTTCTCTCAGAGGGTCCCTTTTCTAAATTATATAAAATTTACTAAACTATTAGAGCTGCTTCCAACCTAGCAATATTTGACAAAAGAGTATGTTGCAATGGCATACAAAATTTATATAATAGATACAGACTTGATGGGGTTGCAACTGATTATAGCAGGAGTTTTACAGTGACTAATTTGTAAAAAGCTTAACAAATACATTAATACACACTCTTAAAAAGAACTTTGCTGTTCATCTAAAAAAAATAACGTCTAAATGTCATTTCGTTTCCTGTAAATACAACCTCCCGCCTTCTGTAAGGCAATAACTCAACCTTAGGCAAAGCATTACTCAAGTGAAGCCCCGTCCTTGTTCCCCTCTCCTTCTTCTCAGTTTTCGTTGTCCAATAAATGAAATTTCCTTTGTTCTCACCCTCCCAGGGAGGCTACAAGCCAGAACCAGGAAGCATGTAAGACATCTAAAGCAGGAGGTAGGCAGATGTTAGTGTATTGGGTTTATGTGGCAAGGTTTTGGTAGCAGGGGGGCTACGGGCGTGGCCTCTGTGAGAAGACACCAGAATGTGCTCCCACGTCAGATAGAGCTGGTTCCAGCAGGCTCCAACAGACCTGCCGCTGCCCAAAGCTGAGCCCGTTGGTGATGCCTCTGTGATAACATATTTAAGAAAGGGGAAAGAACACTGCGCAGCAACTTAGAGAGAGAAGTGAGAATATGTGAGAGAAACAACTCTGCAGACCTCAAGGTCAGTGAGGAAGGAGGGAGAGGAGGTGCTCCAGCTGCCAGAGCAGACATTCCCTTGAAGCCCGCGGAGAAGTTCACAGTGAAGCAGGTTGTCCCCCCTGCAGCCCATGGAGGAGAATGGTGGAGCAGATATCCACCTGCAGCCCGTGGAGGACTCACTGCCAGAGCAGGTGGACGTGCCCTGAAGGGACTTGTGACCCCGTGGAGAGCCCACACAAGAGCAGGCTCCTGGCAGGAACTGCAGCCTGTGGAGAGAAGCACATGCAGGAGCAGGTTTGCTGGTAGGACCTGTGACCCCGCAGGGAACCCACACTGGAGTGGTCTGTTCCTGAAGTACTGCACCCCTTGGAAGGGACCCGTGTGGGAGTAGTTTGTGAAGAACTGCATCCTGTGGGAAGGACACACGCTGGCAAAGTTCATGAAAGATTCTATCCCATGGGAGGGACCCCAGGCTGGAGCAAGGGAAGAACATGAGGAGGAAGGAGAGGCAGACAAGAAGTGTTATGAGCTGACTCCAACCCCCATTCCCCCGTGCCACTTGGGGGATGGCAGGGAGGGGGTAGAGGAGCTGAGAATGAAGGAGTTGAAATTCAGCCTGGGAAGAAGTGAGAGTGTGAGGAAGGTGTTTTCATTTTTGTTCTTATTTCTCACTATCCTACTCCCTGTCCTTATCTTGACACACAAGATTTTTTGTCTTATTTTCTCCCCCTCTCCTGCTAAGGAGGGGGAGTGAGAGAGCAGCTGGGTGGGCACCTAGCAGCCAACCAAGGTCAACTCACTGGAGTTAGAGAACTTTCAGGGCAAAAAATGCGAAGGAGAAATTTCACATCACAATTTCATCACTGCCAAAAGTCTGCTTAGGCTCTTTCCCAGGCACCAAAGTCTATGCCTATATTTTAAGTAAGGTGGTTGTGGAGGGCGTAATGGTGGGTGCTGAGACCCGAGCACCCATGTGGGAGGGGGGTGCTGCAGACCACCTCAGGTCTGGTCCAGCAGGATGAGCGTCCGGCAGTGGGGTGGTGGGCTTTGTAGTCTCAATACCATCTGAAAGGGACACAGTTTGCTCATGTCCAGCTGATCCTGGAGTGAACACAAGTGCAATGAGTACAGACGGTTGGGAGACTGGTTTTGGAAACACCTGCCTGTTCTGGAGTGAAACACTCCTGGAGGCACAGCCAGCACCCTGGCCCTTTAAAATCAACTTGACGTCATTAGGTTTTCTCCAGAAGCAATTGTCAGTGCCAGGTGAACACAGCTGATCACAGCTCAGGAACAATAGCCTTTTGTGTATTTTAATCCTTTATGATCCTTTACATTAATGTGTAACAAAAGAAGATTGCACATTAAAGGAAGAATCTCTCCAGTCCTCTCTGTGTCCCAAAAGTTTACTGTAAGTAAAGTTTACATTTTTGCATAATGAACATTTAATTTT
Organism: Vanellus vanellus; assembly: GCF_965231255.1. Lineage (NCBI taxonomy): Eukaryota > Metazoa > Chordata > Aves > Charadriiformes > Charadriidae > Vanellus > Vanellus vanellus. The sequence continues at coordinate 207,099,864 of NC_138905.1, read as the reverse complement.
TCATGGAAGGAGGAAACTAGCCTAGGGGATTTTTTTTGCAGCAAATAAACATCCCTTTGCAGTAAGAGTTAATTTGTCACAGTCTCCTGTCTGAACATGACCCGCCCCAGCCTGCTGTTACCCTGGCTGGATTTGGAGGTAGTCATCATTTGTTGCTCTGCAAAGGGTGGAAGGAGTTTGACTCCATTGCACCAGTAACAGAGCAGTGACTGTACCACCACAAGGAGAAAACAAAAAACAAACACAGTTGTTTCACTCAATTCCAATACAGCTGGTTTTCTGTGACTTACAATTAGTTTCAATTCATTGTATGTGTTCTGTGAAACCAGAGGTGTTGCACCAGGGTTGTCCTCTCTACCTACGTCAGAGCAGGACGTTAGTCTGTATTGGCTGTTGTACCTATTGCACTGTGGATTATGACAGCTTCCCAAATCCTGAGAAAAAAAGCAGTCACTTCAATAACATGAATGTTCTTGTCAAGCAAGGGTGCCTTTTCCTGCCGTTAATACAGACAATAGTGTCAGAGCTTGTCCCTGCTCACTGCTCATTGCAGGCGAGGTTGAAGTAGATCATCTTGAAAGTTCCCTTCCAACCCAAACTATTTTATGATTCTATCTTAAAAGAGCAAATGCATCATCCTCTTGGTGACACCAGTATTTGTAGAATTATTGGTCTTCATTCCTTGCCTTATTATCATAGTTCCTTGTGAAGAAATAAAACTTCATATGGTTCTACTTTCACTCCGGATGTCTGACCTAAACCACCAAGGGCGGTCACATTAATTGCAAGAATATGTAAGCAGGCGTTAGCTTCTGGGAAACTGCCCTTGTTTGCCATACCTGTCCCCAGGTTTCAAAAAAACCCCAGCCCATACCTGCCTGATGAAAAACTGCAGCAGATCCTAAAACAGCTCTATAGCTGCCCATCAAAGCAAATGTGTAGGCATTGTCTCATTAAAGCAAAGTTCACACACTCACACTAGATGTCTTCAAGATGAAAATTTGGACCAATGTTTGATCAACTGTTTTTATGCCGATTGCCAGTTTTCTCTGTTGGACCCAATGTGTGGCTGGCCTGTTCTACAGCTTACAGCATCTTTTATACCTCTACAGAGTTTGACTCTGTTGCAGTAAGATATTTCCCATGATTCTTTTATTTCTACGTATTATTTTTATGAATTTATGAGCCTTATTTCTTTTCAGCTTTGTCTTGTAATATGAACTTAAACTGAATAGAAACAGATGTGAAATCAGAAGACATAATTATTTTCTTATTTTTTATACAGAGTACATACATGCTAGCTGGCTGTTTACCTCATGTAATATTTATAAACGCATAACATTAACTTGCAAAATATAATGGAAGAACGTAGAAAGACGTTCTATCATTAGGGATTCTATACATACAGGAAAGTGAAATGGATAGAGACTAAAGCTATGAATGGAACAAAGTGTGACATGAGTATACCTTCAAGATGGCAATACACTTTTTCACGTGGTCAATAAACAGTACACGAATACACCAGGCAGCTAAGGGAATATTAGGCTACATGAACAGTGAGACTTTAATGGTTGGAGATACATAGGAGCAGAAATTGTTTAGAGAAAAGATTTGAACATGCCTACATCTAATGGCAAAAATTTTGTGGTTAATTGTGGAAAGAAAAACTTCTGTAATGGTGATTCTGCTTGAAACACGCCAATTTCCATTTTAGGGATGCAACCTGATGCAACTTTACCAACTTAGCAATTGAACTGTGTTCTATATTAGAAATAGTGTGGCCAACAGGACTAGGGAAGTGATTGTCCTGCTGTACTCGGCGCTGATGAGGCCACACCTTCAATACTGTGTTCAGTTTTGGGCTCCTCACTACAAGAAAGACATTGAGGTGCTGGGGCATGTCCGAAGAAGAACAACAAAGCCAGTGAAGGGTCTGGACAACAAGTCTTACGAGAAGAGGTTAAGCGAACTGGAGTTGTTTAACCTGGAGAAAAGGAGGCTGAGGGGAGACCCTATTTCTCTCTACAACTATCTGAAAGGAGGTTGAAGAGAGGTGGGGGTCGGTCTCTTCTCCCAAGTAACAAGTGATAGGACAAGAAAAAATGGCCTCAGGTTGCACCAGTGGAGGTTTAGATTGGATATTAGGAAAAATTTCTTCACCAAAAGTGTTGTCAAGCATTGGAACAGACTGCCCAGGGAAGTGGTTGAGTCACCATCCCTGGAGGTATTGAAAAGATGTATAGATGTGGTGCTCAGGGACATGGTTTAATGATGGATGTGGCAGTTTTAGGTTAATGATTGGACTCAATGATCTTAAAGGTCTTTTCCAGCCTAAATGATTCTGTGACTCTATTCTATGATCCTATGAGACCTCACTTGGTTTAGTTATCATGTGATGTAAGCATCCTTGCAGAGAGCAGGAAGCCATCCCCACTTCTCCAGTGAACTGGGAAGCCAGGCCACTTGAATATGAGTGTATATCTTTTTCAGCAGTTTTCTAGCCGACATCACATGATGAGTCTATATATCTTCTTTGTGGGGGGAGGAGAGGCTTGCTTACTTTATCTGTACTAGCCAAAGCTACATTGCTGCCACTAACATCTTCTGAACAGTACCAAAGAGAATAAAAATCAGCTTTCATTTCACCATTATGGATGGGAGAAGTTTCAGACTAAGGTTAGTAACTAGCTCCCAGATAAATCTCTCAGCACTAAAGTTGCTCTTGAATGCATGACTGAGACAATTGGATGTTCAGAAAAAGTCTCTGGACTTGTAGAAGCAGCATCTGAGGGACCTGCATTCTCAAAACCATGTGTCTGCTCTAGTTTGACAAGAAGCATAATTGCTGTCTTGTGGTAAGGAAGGACCAAAGCTGGTGCATTTTGCCAGGATTCTTAAAGTTCTTAAAGTTGGGTTGGTGTTTTTTTTTTTTTTTTTTTTTTTTTAAATACAACATTCTGAATATTTATAACTATTTATTCCCAAATTATGCTTACCTTGCAAACAGACTGTGATGGGCTTAGAGGTGGTGTGGTGTGAACATAGAACTTTAATCCACTACTTTACAGCTCCCAGCCTCTTTTGCCAACAGCTGGATTTCTTTCACATAACATGGAAAAAAACAGTTGAAGTTACATTAGCTTTCAATGATTATAGAGTACATCCCTGCGGGACTGAGAAAAAGAATCCTACAATAGAAGATAGCCAGTATGAAATCACTGTAAACAGAAAATAAGGCATCTGAAGCTATTACTGTTCTGACAAAAGTGGCATGCAAGAGTTTTATAAGAATTAGAAGAGACAGTGCAGTAGAAAGCAGGAAAGAAAGAAAGCATGAGCTAAAAATATATCCATGTATAACCCAAACTCTAGCTTTGCCTAAGATACTATCATGTACAAACTTGAACATAGGAAGTTCCATCTTAATATGTGGAGGAACTTCTTTACTTTGAGGGTGGCAGAGCACTGGCACAGGCTGCCCAGAGAGGCTGTGGAGTCTCCCACTCTGGAGACATTCAAAACCCGCCTGGACACCGTCCTGTGCAACCTGCTGTAGGTGGCCCTGCTCTGGCAGGGGGGTTGGACTAGATGATCTCCAGAGGTCCCTTCTAACCCTGACTATTCTGTGATTCTGTGATTCTGTGATTCTCCATGTGACTTTTTTTCCAAAAAAAGGCACGCTATTTTGTAGTACTTCTCCTGAGCCTCCCTTGAGCAGGAGAACTAGCACCAAGCATAGAGAACTCTTCAAACTTAATCTTCTTTATTATCTGGTACTTCTACACCACTCTTTGCCACAACACAGCCCATTCAGGTCCAGGTTGTGTCAGATATAGACAGCGGACTGAAATCTGGTTTAGGACTTTAGCCTTGTCTTCTCCAGGCAGCACAGAGTCACTAGTAAGCCTCTCCCTAGCAATGCTCTTCTACAGGACTTTTTTTTTTTTTTTATTCTCACCCTACTAAACACTTGACTAAAAAGCCTACTGCAGAAACCTAATTCCTTCAATTTTTAGGTTCCCTCCCTCAAGCTCTCATATCAGGCTTTCAACTTTCACACTGTCTGGCAACCTCATCTGGTAGCTGGTTGACGCCCAGATGAAGGTGGACTCAATTGCTTTTAAAAGGGCAACCACAGAAGTGGAAGGAGTACTATATATTCACCTAGTTCAGGGTTTCTGAGGTGCTTGAAAAATTAAAGTATTACTGAATTCAAAATGATAGTGATAAATGAACGTGTGATTGTTGTAGACAGAGGAAAATGACAGACAAGCACCATAGAAAATATGTCCTTAAAAAGAGCTGCTGGAGTCATATGAGGTGTGTGGAAGTTTGGTAGGAGTGACTAAACCCTTTGCAGAATGAGGGAAGAGATCACAAAACAACAATATATGACAGATCCGATTTTAGCAAGTTGAGTAATCTAGTCAACACAAAATGTGGCAATATGGCCTTGAAACTGAGGCCAGCAAAACCTAAAAGGTATGATAAAAACTGGCAATGTTTGCTTCCTCCGTGGGGGTCACATTATCCTGTACGAGCTCAGCCCTGCTCTGTGCCTCGGTCACTGATGACCAGAGCACAGGTATGGTCCCCAGCCAAGGAGCAGCTCAGCAGGTGACCTGGAGGGTCTATGTGGCTCTGTAGGAAGCTGGTGAAGGGATGGGGGCTGACTGCCCACCAGCAGCTTGTGCTCAGCTGCAGAGCACACAGTGCTGGGCTTGCAAACCTGCTGCTTCTCCGGACCTGAGCCTGATCTTGAGGAGGGCTCTCCAAAAGGCAACGTTTCTTCAGCTGGTTACTGCTCCTGGCCTAGCAACTTCTGCAGCTTCTGGTTGCTGCATGTGGGCTGTCGGCTCCTCCTGGGCTGTAAAAGACACCACTCTGTAAAGATGTTCTGCATTGTCTTCTGCTGACCTGAGCAAAGGAGATCCCTGGAAGTTTTCAAGCCCTAGAAGAAGATAAGCAAAGTTCATGATTGGTTTTATTACAGCTTATTAAGTCCAGCTCCGGAAGGGATAATGTTTGACCCAGTGCAATGAATCATTGTGTTTAGGAGTAAGCAAAAGATACTGCCCACGCGTGCCTTGCGTGAAGGGATTTGCATGAACAGGCATTTTCTTCTACCAGCAAAAGCACATTGCTTTTTCTCTAGAAACCATTAATTAAACTGAGTTATTGTATAGTACTGCTCATTCCCTCCCTCAGTGCTTTGCCTTAGTTTGGTGTTGTGAATTTAAGTGCTGCTCTTGTATGATGCTAAAGTCCTGTTGTGAGAGTTATGGAAAATGCTTAAAATGAGCAGGTGTGATACTAGACCTACCTATGCTATCAGATCTTAACAAAACAGACCTAGCCAAGTTGCGCCTGGCCATGTTATTAAAAATTGGGATGATTTGTATTAGTGTCTCATTCAAAATGATGGGAACTGAATGAACTCGAGTTCCCCAACGAACTCTTCTATATGGAGCAGAGAACAGGGTTTTCATGTCAGCATCCTGCATAGGGTAACCCAAGGGAAGCTAAAATCCATGCAGTATCTGTTTTGTTGAGACTTTATCTAGTAACTTCTTGTTTATGAAGACCCTATTTGGAAAAAACACAAGGACATACCAGTTCCTTGTGGGCTAGGTAAATGATTAATATTAGACATAATGATTCACAGACATAAACAAGAAAAACCAAAAATGATAAAAAATGATCTTAAATACAGGACTTAGGAAACAGAATTAACTAGAGATTTTTTTAATGAAACATTTTATGTGAAGTACAGGTATCATGCATAGAAGTGGTGAAGCCTTCTGGAACTTGCAGGTGCACGTTAAACCACACTGATACACATTTAAGCTGGAAACATATCATTTGACCTCCAAGACCCAGCCAAACAGGGTGCAGTTTACAAAGGAATTGAAATCATGTGCTGTGGTTGTGGTTAAATATTGCACATTACTGTGCAGGATGAGGAACTGGTTAATAGTTGATCACGAGCTGAACGGGAGTAAAAAAAAGTGTTTTCCTCTTTTGAAAAAGGCAAACATCATCCCGGAAATAAAACAAATGAAATCATCGTCCTGCTCCAACAGGTGCTGATACGTCCCCGAGGAGAGTTTCACATACAGTTTTGTGCACCATGTGTCTGGGAAGGTGGGGACCAGCTGAAGGGAGCGCAGAGGTGAACCACAGGAATGTTATTTAAAACATAAATTCTGTGGAAAGTTCAAGGCAACGGGGTTGTGAAGTCTAGAGAAGAGAGGGTTGAAAAAAGACGCGATACCACTCCGCAGCTACACGGGTCATAATGGCGAAGGGGGAGGAAGTGTCTGCTGTGAATAGCCACAGCTTAGCAGGTAGGAAAATGCTCTAACACCAGGATAGTTGAGGTCTCAGCAGATTGCTTGGTGAGGCTTCAGAATCCCCATTACAGTGAACTTTTAAGAACAGAGGGTTAAAAAGACATCACTCATTTACTTACCACTCTCCTTCGAGAACTGGAGCTGCATTTCTTAGCGTCAGTTGGGTTTTAGGAAGACAGGAGCAGGATAACCAGAATTCCTGTATCTGAGTTTTAGTTCTGTGGTACAAAATCAAGCAAGGGATTTTTCAGGTGCTATCTTGTTTGAGCAAATATACATTGCATCCATCATTTTCCTGCAGCGCCACAGGTGCTGGTATACTGCTAGATCCTACGTAAAGTACACACATGCTCAAAGTTGCGTGCGTGCAAAGGAGTGCTCAGTACTCAGATCAACAGCTACAGGCTGACAGTGTCCTTTTTATGCCTCTGGATATTAACATCCGTGCAGGACTTTTATTTATCTGCCTGTTCTTGGGAGTCGGAAAAAAGGTAAACCAAATCTAGAAAAAAAAGATCTTTAATTTTACTTGCTCATAGTTCATATGAAGTGTGTGTAAGACTATGAGTATTGTTGAGGTTAAGAAAATAACGGGTGTGCTGGACCATGGCCAGCACTGATTTTCTGCACCACAGACCAATGTGAAGGCAATACAAATGGCTGAGGAACATCTGTTTTTCCTTCTCTGTGCTCTGTAGTAACGATTGCAGCATGTTAGTGGTCTCAGCAGGCTCTGCATGTCATTTTATGACTCTACAGCCATTGTAAAATAACCATGATTTTGTTTCAAGGGTGATGGAAGTAATTTACCGGCAGTATTGATAGCTGACTGATGGATTCAGTTAGCATGTTCTGCAAAGTGAAGGGTACATGTGAAAAAATACTACATTTAAACTGTTTCCTTGGGCTCAACATTACATTTGTCATCCACCTCCTCATTCAGATCCTGCATTAACTGCGTTTTTAATCCCAGAGAAAACTTCTTGTATTTATTTACAGTACTTTGTGAATTTCATCAAAACTGAATGAAAATGTGTATGTCTATTTTTGCTTGAAAGCACAGGATCGAAATCTCATGGAAACAGCTGATTCAAATAAGCAGTCTGTAGCTATTCCCACACTATCACTTATTAGCAGACCAGCAAAGGGATCCTAATATCACTCACTTCATTTTTGTCTTAAAACTTTGTCTAAAACTAAATGGACTCTTTAGTTTGGATTCTTCATTCACATGTTGCCAGGATCATTCCTGCAGTGTTAAAGAGAGTCCTGAAGTGCTGGGGGCTCGCAGGAAAGGTTTATGCAGAGACGGCCTGCGGAGTCAGATCCCAGAGGTGAGGAAAACTTTGAAACAGGGATGAAAACCCACTTACAAAACCCTGTTTTGCCTTAAAAATAAAACCAAATAGGCCAGAGCTCACCTGTCTTTTTGTAAGCCTGAGGCACTTGGACCAGAAGCAGAATATAATTTTATTCTTTTAGATCTTGTTAAATTTCAGTATTTTCAGCTTGTAGAGGTGCCACATTGTTTATCATCCAGTTTGTTGAAACATCCCTTTCCAACAGTATGTAGTAAACACTCTCATCTAAAGGGGCGGTAGAAGGAAGCAATATTTTAAAATGGAGTATGAACTTAGTTGAAAGGATTTTGGTAAGGTCACTCTGCAAGTAGTCATAACAACAGGATTTTTCTTTTTTTTTTTTTTTCTGGAGCAAAAATAGTGATATAAATTCTACATTCTTCTGCATTCTGGATTTCTGTTCAGTATGTTAAACATATTCCAAAATACTTGGATTTGTTCCAGAATGTTATGCAATGAAAGGTGCTCTTCTTGAGCTAATTTTCCAGAGGACATGTAAATTTTTCTTTCTAATTAAACATACCTTAATGATTTTTTTTTTTATTTGCAAATGAGGACTAATATTTCTGAAGGACGCTCATATATTCCATTTACTTATAATTATACTATTCCCTCCAGGCCTCAGCAAATTGTTCATCCAGTTTTAGACTAGAATTAATGTTACTATGGTGTGTTACAGGAGAGGAGTGAAGCTTTGCCATTCACATGGGGACCATTTCAGTGCAACTTGCCATACAAGGGCTATATGGTTTTTAGATCATCATGGGGAAGGTAGAACGCCTTTGCACTGAAAAATTTCTATATTGTGAACATGAGAGAGTCTGTATCCTTGGAGTCCCCTTGTCCAGGACAATGGTCAGATTCATGAGCTATCGTACCTTGCTGAACAGATCATATCCTAACAAAAGAAAAAGAAATCCATTGGACTTAACATCAGATTTGAAAGTACAGTTTGGCTTTCATAAGAAACTTACATTATTTGACAGATGACTAATTTCTGCCTTTTGTGATAAATTGTAATAAACAAAACATATGGAACTTAGGATTTTAAGACTAGAAGGTACAGTTGTGATCATCTATTTTGAATTTCTTCATAGCACAGAGAAAAGAATTTCTTTAACTTTTGTGCTTGAATTCGGTTACGTTTTTGACTCCAGTTTCCTGGGGTACTGGCCGAGTAGTCATTTCCTTGGGGGAAAGTCAAATTTGGCCTGAAATTAGGAACACATCTGGAAAAGGGTTTGAGGGGAGGGATATGTTTCAATGGTGAGCACTTCAAAGGAAATGTATGTTTTTGGTCAGAGGCAGCATCACTGTGGATGGGGAGCTGAGAGGGGCTAATGAATGACAACTACTGAGAATAAGTGCAATAACCCTAAACCTTCCATACAGATAAATCTGTTTCTGGCCTGAGCCAGGAAATGAACGAAAGCAGTAAAAATCTGTCCCAAAAGGATTCTTGTAAACATTGTTCTTCAGTCTTTTGGCATGTTTAACAATACAAAATCTTTGGTGAAAAAAAAACCAGTTTTGACTGAAGGTCGGTGTGAAGGAGGCTGTTGAGTGGCAGGGTTGTGAGCTACTGCACACAAGCGGCTTTGGATTTTCGTACTTCCTGGTTTGCCACACCATGGCTCTGGACAGGATCCAAAGCTCATGGAAATCAACAGAAAGATTTTGCTGGTAGGAGGTAGGTGACTGATCTATGGGACAAAATTCCCCTTCATTTCAGTGAGTATTGCCTCCTATTTCCTTACCTTCACATCCTTATACATGGCCTAGCACAAAAAGGTGTGCATCAAACAGGCAAAAGTTCCCATGTTGCAGCAAAATGCATATTGGATTTTAGCTGATTTAGTCTTTGCCCCAAGTAAACAGTTCAACCGGAAACTACTGTAATTTGAACCCAGAGGACAATAACCCATGGATTTTCCTTCCTTGTTAAATCGGCTTTCTTTCAAATCGCTTGTATGCATTAAGTCAACAGGTACTACATTCCCAGCTATAGTATAAACAACATCTAGGGTTGCAGGGAATTAAAATTTATGGGCTAATTAAAGACTTCTTTCCCCCAACATAGCGAGTTGCTAGAGATTACTTTCTAAGGGTAATAGATTCTCCTAAGGTTCATATTTTCTTGAGGTTTCTGCCAGAAACAATTCATAGAAAGATAGAATGGTTTAGGTTGGGAGGGACCCTAAAGACCATCGAGTTCCAATCCCCCTGCCATGGGAAGGGACACTTCCCGCTATACCAGGTTGCTCAAAGCCCTATCCAACCTGGCCTTGAACACTTCCAGGGATGGGGCATCCACAACTTCCCTGCGCAACCTGTTCTAGTGCCCTACCAGCCTCATTATAAAAAATTTCTTCCTGATATCTAATTTAAATATACCCTCTTACAGTTTGAAGCCCTTACCCCTCATCCTATCACTACACGCCCTTGTAAAAAGTCCCTTTCCAGCTTTCTTGTAGGCCCCCTTCAGATACTGGAAGGCCGCAATAAGATCTCCCCGGAGCCTTCTCTTCTCCAGGCTGAACAGCCCCAACTCTCTCAGCCTGTCTTCACAGGAGAGGTGCTCCAGTCCTCTGATCATCTTTGTGGCCCTCCTCTGGACCTGTTCCAACAGGTCCATGTCTTTCCTGTGCTGAGAGCTCCAGAGCTGGACGCAGTACTCTAGGTCAGATATCACCAGAATAGAGTAGAGAGGCAGAATCCTCTCCCTCGACCTGCTGGCCACGCTTCTTCTGATGCAGCCCTGGATGTTGATGGCCTTCTGAGCTGCAAGCACACATTGCCGGCTCATGTTGAGCTTCACATCCACAAACACCCCCACGTCCTTCTCCTCAGGGCTGTTCTCAATCCATTCTCCACCCAGCCTGTATTTGTGCTTGGGATTGCCGCGATCCAGATGCAGGACCTTGCACTTGGCCTTGTTGAACTTCATGAGGTTTGAACAGGCCCACCACTCCAGCCTGTCCAGGTCCCTCTGGATGGCATCCCTTTCCTCCAGCAAGTCGTCTGTGCCACACAGCTTGGTGTCCTCGGCAAACTTGCTGAGGGTGCACTCAATCCCAACATTCATGTTGCCAACAAAGATGTTAAATAGTACTGGTCCCAGTACTGACCCCTGAGGATCACCGCTTGCCACTGCTTGTCACTTGGACATGGAGCCATTGACTGCAATTCTTTGAGTGCAGCTGTCCAGCCAGTTCCTTATCCACTGGGTGGTCCATCCATCAAGTCGTTGTCCCTCCAATTTAGAGATCAGTATTTCATGTGGGACAGTGTCAAACGCTTTGCACAAGTCCAGGTAGATGATGTCAGTTGCTCTCCCTTTAGCTACCAACATTGTAACCCTGTCATAGAAGGCCACCAAATTTGTCAGGCATGACTTGCCCTTGGTGAAGCCATGCTGGCTGTCACCAATCACCTCCTTATTTTCCATGTGCCTCAGCAGAGTTTCCAGGAGGATCTGCTCCATGATCTTGCCAGGCACAGGGGTAAGACTGACTGTCCTATAGTTCCCTGGGTCTTCCTTTTTCCCCTTTTTGAAAATGGGGGTTATGTTTCCCCTCTTCACCAGACTGCCACAACTTTTCAAATATAATGGGAAGTGGCTTAGTGACTTCATCCACTAGTACCCTCAGGGCCCACATCTTCCTTAGTCTTCCTTTTGTGACTGACATATTTATAGAAGTTTTTCTTGTTGTCCTCGATGTCCCTGGCCAGATTTAATTCTATGTGGGCTTTAGTTTTCCTAACCTGGTCCCAAGCTCATGCCATGTCCCTCTCTCATTGTCACCCCTTTATGCCCAATTATATTTACAAAAGGAATCTCTTTTTTTTTTTTTTTTCCTTAATGCACATTTTGATTGCCTTGTGCCATTCAAACCAATGCAATTTTTTCAAGAGAAGGGAACGTCCTGAAGACTCTTGAAGAAGAGTCTAAACATGTAATTTAAATATTTTGGTCATCTGATTTCTGAAATCCATCATATCTTATTCATTAGATTCTTTGTACGGCCAAATATAAAGGGATAGTCACTTCCAAGAAGCAAATAATCCTGTCACACGATAGGAGGCACAGTAGGTGGGATGAAGGACCCTCTGAATCTCTTGTTCAATCACTAGTGGCCATTGATGGAGTCTAGACTAGACACCAAACTCTTACATGCCTAGAATGGAGTGAGGTGACTAAGACTGAGGTTAGGTAAGAATTTCATCCTCTGAAAGGTTTTCTTTCATAGATACTGCACGAATGTGTTTCTAAACACTGAAAACAATTTGTGTAAGTACCAAGACATGTGTAACGTATTTAAATGTCTTGCCATTAAATTACTCCTTTTTGTGAGGATTCCTTACTATCCTGGTGGAATTGCACTTTTAAGGTGATAATATCACACAAAAGCCGGATTGTTCTCTTCCCCCGTTGTGGGTGGAAGATGAGCTGTGTATCTGAAGGACTTGAAGGCAGAGCATCGCCTGCCTTGTTCTGCAGGCCTCCCTGCTCTGCAGGACACAGCAGGAGAGATGACAGCACCTGGAAGGAGAAGAGAGGCAGTATTCAAGCCGGCACACTCGGGACACTGCTTGGGGACACTGCTTTGGGAGTGGGAACTGCTTGGTTCAATGGTTGCCTATTTACTGTGCATCAAAGACAGATGAAATTCATGCTGAATATTAGGCATCTTTAGGTACCTGTGTAACTGAAACATACTGCACACAATTAAGGGCTTTTGAGTGCTGCTTTTTCTTAGATCACTTAGATTTGGGCTTTGGTATTTTGCTCAGGTGGCACTTCAAGTTCTTTCGGAGCTTATGCCTTGTGTGACTGAAACAAATTGTCGTTCCTCAGCAGTGCTTGCATGAGAAGGTGACATAGCATGAAGATTCTCATTGCTTTTCTTAGAAGGAAACCCCTCACTTCACACTGTCTTTCGGAAAGTTGATTTACAAAAACACACAGGAAAAGCAAACACCTTTAGAAACAGTGGTTATTCTGATATCAGCATCTCCACTTTGCAGTTGCACAGAGTTCAGAGGTGTCACGTCATTTGAGTTCCTTAGAGATGTTTGGATTATTTGATTCATTTCTTCCTGGTGCAGGCCTGTATCATTGTACATAAGGAAAATTCCAAAAATATTGGTATTAATACACAAGTACTTTATTCTCTGGTCTAGCAAGTTCTGGTTCTGCCCTGTTTATAGCCTTATACAAGTAGTACTAAATACATCCAAACCAGTTAGAAATTGACACTGGAAATTCTAGTGCAGAAGTATGACACCATATTCAATTCGCTGAATAGATTTCCTATTTCTTAAATTCGCTTTTCATTGGAGTGAAGTATTTTAGGTATTATCAAAAGGAGAGCACCTTTTCTCCTGTGTTACCATTCTACGTCTCTAAGTCAATGAAGTCAGTCTTAGTTCTGCAGCCCGTGTGCGAGGCTGACAAACAGCAAACCCTCATGTTCACGAGAAACCAAGAGGAGAGAGGGAACTGCTATGATGTCTTCACATCAAGGATTCCACACTGAGACTGTTCATCTTTGTCACTTTCTGAGCATTCAGCTTTCCAGGGATATGAAACCGAAAGACGGTTTGCATTTCTTTAATCTTTCTGACACGTTGAACGTATCTGTTTGCTCTCCCAGAAGAACTGTGGTCCATGCTATAAACCTGCTGCAGATGTGAAAGTGGCAGCTTCAGGGGTTGTTCGTGTCAGGAACAAGACAGCCAAAACAAGAGGTAATATGTCTAGCATCTAACACAAAACCTAAGAATATAGACATTTTGGGCAAAAAATTCAAATGCAAATTCAGAAGGAAGTGTATGCTTTGTCATGTCTATTTTGCATTGGTGCTGACCGAGGAGAGGTGAGTAAGGAACCCAGCATGCAGGAAACTGCTGTTAACGTGGGCTGGAGCACAGAGGAAACCTCACGCCCAGACTGTGTGCCCACCACTCCAACCCACATCTCGGGCTAGTTCGTTGAAAGGCACAATGCCATTTCTGGATGTGAGTCAGTGCTCCATATGAGCATTGGAGGGAGTTGGTGGACACTGCAAGTACAGGAAGGAACCAGCAGGACCCAATCTGCCCCTAAGTAGGCATGTGTCGATATCAGAAGACACAGAAGCCAGTCTGCTAGAGATTAAGAGAAAATCCTCTCTCCAACCTGTGTCAATAAGGCCCAGCTACTTATATGCTACTATAGCATCTAAGGTTAATCCTGAAAATAGTAATAAAAAAAATTACATAGTGTTTATCAATGGTTATTCCAAAGTCAGACCATGACATTTAAAAGGATGACCAGAAGCATTCATCATACTGTCACGGTGGTTCAGTCTGAAGCTCACACACTTATTACTTGTTCTGCTTTTCCATTTCTGTAACCCAACCAGAGCCTTTGGTTTATGTGGGCTTCAACTGTATTTCTAGTCAACCAAAATGACCTGCTGGAGTCAGATCAGTTCCTGGGAGCTAGTTCAGGCCCCTCCATCTCCTGGAAGCCTGGTTTGTCTGCGTAAGGACTACAGGCATTGCTTCACAGGTATCATCAGCTCTGGCTGATAATAAACAGCTTCTTACTCCACCCTTGCCACTTAGTGACATGCTTGCCCCACAGTGTCTCTAAACACGGTGCCCCACAGTGCCACTAAAAACTGGTGATGTGTGGATACACCTTCTACAAATGTACATGTAATGCAGAAATAGAGAAAAGTGTGTTTTGCTGATACATTTCAAACAGCTGCAGAAATAGAGTGGAGTGAAATTTCCCAGGGAAATAATTCATCTATTAAAATAATGCAGTTTCATGTTGAATAGAGCATTTTGTGAGCTCAGCCTGAATTAATCAAATAATTTCAACCCTTCCCAAAAGTTTGGTTATTTTACAACTTTTAGAAAAAACAGTTTTATGCTTTGTTACAAAATGTTTCAAAGCTACGTGTAACTAAAGTTGTAAAAAAAGTAAATGAAACATTTCAGGCCAGACAAAATATTTGTTTGACTAAAACACAAGGACACTTACAAAATTGTTTGCCTAACTTAAGCACTGAAGCAAATCAGTTTATTCAATACCTGATGTCCAAATATAAGTTTCTAGTACTGATAGACTAAGGTGAGGTATATTGCTCCAAACATGTTGTGCTTATCACCTTATGTGGTAATCTTCCCACTAAGGCAACTTCCCTGATAGTATTTGTAGGATTTGATTCTTGGGTACTTGGCCATTTTTCTTGGAATAAAGTTGTACCTTCAAATACGTTCTTTATGTTTGAGAATGAAGGTACCTCATTTTTCTAAAGGGATCTGATCAGGAAAACAATCTTGGGACTCTGGATGTTTTGACTGGGAAATTCAGGTTTGTCTAACCAGTTCCTTGTCTTTGAAAGGAGATAACATAAATGTCAAAACTTTAAGAGGCTATGTCAACACATGGCTTGAACGCTTAACTCTTTGTGGTCTTACAGGGTCATCCCTGTGCATTGACTTAAACCAACCCAGAAATGATACTGTATGCAAGACTAACACTGCACAAGCCTCACACTAACACCACACGGCCCTAAATTGTAGTCTCTGCAGTTCAGCGTATATTGGACGTACTGACCCACTTTCTCTTGTAGAGCAATTTCTGTTAAAATATTTTCACCTACCATTTGTGCTGGATGAACTTACTGTGGCCGAATGTGTTTCATGGTAAACTAAGCGTTTTTGTTTGACTACCCTTCTACTCAGTAAACCCAGAAAAATCTTATTCCCTACTTTCTGGATTGTGTCCAGAAGAATGTAATCCACAAAAATTAGGACACACGAGTTTAGTGGGTTTTAATTGAAATTTCGTGGAAGAAGAATAACAATCCTTTCTTCTTCTACCCTCCCTAAAAACCTAGCAAGGAGGAAACAAAAGAGAAATTATATGCCAATATAATAATATAATTAAAATCCAGTCCAGAAAATTCCATAAATGTGCAGCTGTGCTATATGAAACAGTGAAACAAGCACTTCCTCCAATTAGGACCTAATCATGCAAAGCCCCAGTTCCCTCCTGAGAAACCCCAGGACTTCTTAAGTTAACCAGCATTTAGGGAGGATGCCAGCCTTCTGTGGTCGAAAGTAAAGATTTCTGGGTTGAATTTCCCATTGTGAATCTTAGTCACGTTCTCAAATCAAATTTTCCAGCCCAGTTCCTCAACGCTAGATTTGACAAGAGGTACACAAATATGTCCAGACTACAGATTTCTAAATGACCTTGTTATGGAAATGATCTGTGTACAGACTTACAGTGTACTTAGATTTGACCATCAGATTGCTAATGAATGCGTTCATTCTTCACAGACTTATTGAAGACGCAGTTACAAACTATGTTTTCTTCCAAACTGTTTCACTAATCTCAGTTTGTCAAGTGTGATTTGTCACATGTCTCATAGTGCGTGAGTTGTGCTTCCTGACTTGGCAGTGAAACTTTTGAATGACATGTTGATCAAATTATGTTGAGTTTTGTGTTAAAAGATGCACATGCGTAATTATGCGCAGCATCTGCTAAGAACTTTGCTGAACTCAAAGATAATGATGAGAGATACTCTTTTGTGTTCTCTGCTTCACAGAACATTTCATAAAAAATCACATTTTATTAGTTCTATTCTTCAGATGTGCACGCTTGTTTGCATGTGAATTTGGGTAATCTTTTGCACAATGAACAGCAATTAAATAGTTATTGGGTAGTTGTTGATTTTCATTAAGCAAAAGGAGGAATCAAGCAGCTATTTAGGAATGCTAATTATAATTAAAACCTATACCTTTTGACAAATTTATAACAATGGACTGGAAACAACCATTTTTTTCCCTAAACATGTAGTTGCTCATTTATGTCAAATTGTCATGACCTATAGAGACAGGTCTATAGAGACACTAATCTTAAAATTGTCTGGCTTCTTGTTGATCTTACTGACAAAGCAAAATGGAAATTTCTTTCTTCTCACCCTTTATATTATTCAAAGAATTGAGCAAAGGAGAGTAACCCCTTGATCCTACGTGGTTTGATGCCACACCTCTATTCTTAGCAGCTCGTTTCCACTCTCGTCTTCCAGAACCCTATTTCAGTTGTTCATCAGACAGTCTGATATCCTTATAAGATACAAAATCAGAAATTGCTAGAATATTTAAATTTTCCCAGTGGTCCCTGTTGGCTATTATAGTATTCCTCCATATTTATTCTTCAAAAGACATATTTATTCTTTACATTCTGACCCAGCAATTCAACATTATGCCAGTTAAATTTACATGCCTTCATGGTTTCTTTTTGGCTTTCCTCTCTGGACACATGAGAGGATCAGTGGGCAGATGAGCATGAATCAGTTAGATGGGGAACTTCCTTCCAGATTGCTACACCAGTGTCTACAAGCTCATGAGTAAGGTACTCCTCTAATGTTAGCTGGTCACATGTGCTTTCTCTATTGGCAAGAATGACAAACAAACAATACTAGGAAAGGATTTATCCTGCCCTGAAATAGGCAACAGAAAATGCTTCAGTCACATGAAACAAACAGTAGAAAATCTTAAGTCATGGCTCGTGCCTTCCTCTATAACAGGAATTATATCATCCATTTCTCATCCTTAGTTCAGAACTTTTTCCAAAATTGAGACACCTTTCAGCTGCTACTACTGAAGCCACACTTTGAGAGAGAGGAAAGAAGACAAGCTTGGTACAATTGTGTAGCCAAGAGATTAAGTCATGTGCTAGGTGGGAGGAGACTTAGAAGAGCTAGCCAGAGAAATGATTAACTGCGAGACCCTTTGGACCTAGAACATAGGAGAGGCACCTAGGTGCTGGATGTCGTCAACACTGAGATGCTTGTGGACATATTCAAAAGCCAACCTTTAATTGGGGGATGGGTTTCACTTAGGTATCTACACTTCAGGTTTCCAATTTAAAATGACTCTTGAATCTCTTTTTGTAGTCAATAGGAAGAGAGAGGCACCTCCTACCTCCCTGCTCAGCTCAGAGTAAGAAAAAGCCTCTCTGCATTCATTCCCATAGACACCATTAGTTTCCTATAGCCTTTCTGTGCCTCCAGAAACCATCAGACAAAAAAATACCAGGATGAAGGATAGAAGAAAGATTCCACAATATTCTTTGCAGACAGAATCAGTAGTTGTCCCCCAAAACTCTGGGGAACATACGATCTCTGAACCAGCATACGACTTAACAGGCCTGCGCTCCTATTGCTTAGCAGGTCCTGGTCTGCATGCATGTGTTGATGGCAGACAGAGCTCTTTGCTTGCCTACTTTGCTCCAAAATGGCCTCACTTGACCTTCAACAAATTGCAAATACTGCTTCAGTCCTTTTAGGAAACCCCTTGCATCTTGACAACAGCAACTTGCAGAAGTTTGAAGTTTACAGCTTACTCTGATGTTTTTGATCCCATTCCCCTTCACTAGAAGATACTGCCAGATGTCACTTCACCAACCTTCTTCCATCTCACAGCAATATCTTCCTTTTTTCAGCTCACCATCCATCCCTTCTCCCTCTCTCTTCCTAGGAGTTTTTCAGCAATTGTTGCACTAGCCACAGGCTCCTTGAACAAATATGTGTTCTCCTTGTGTTTCCCATCATCTGTATCACGCCTATTCTGACAGCCGAATTATTAGCATTGCTAATGGACAATGGAGCAAATGAGAAGGTAGAAGGCATGGTGATTTGGCATGCCTTCAGGTGCAACGATCTGTTGTAGAGGTAGATGTTCTAAATGAAGAATATTTATCTGTGGAAATGAAAAATAACAATAGTAGTCACACTATCAAATTGTCCTAGCACTTGAATTTTTACATTTTGGATTCTTTTCTAATAATGGAGGAAAGCACACATTAAATTCTTAAATGATGCATTTTATTTCAGTTTCTTTTTTTTTCCTAACATGGCACTTTGAAAACTTTCACATTGCTTGATATCTTCTATGCTATGAGGGTTATAAAACGTGTATTGAGAAAAAAGTACCTTAATATGTTGCATGCAGTTTGTTTCTCAACACAGCACGCTGAAGGGCACTCTTAATAGACAATTTTTTATGGTTCAAACAATAGACAGATTATATCTGTTTATTTAAAGTCTCAGATAAGAAGAAACAAAACCACATCCTTTTTCTTTTGTCTATTTTGAAAACAGATGAATTTGAAAACCTTCAGTGGCTGCTGAAAGTCATAGAGCGAACTCTATAAAGATCAGAGAAACATAGGTTAGTTTGCTTTCATTCTCAAAAAATTTCATCAGGTACAAATGCACATTACTTAGCATTGAAGAGGTATCCTGTAGCCTTCTTCTGGCTGCGGTATTCTGTGTCCAGGGGAAAGTCCAAGGCAGGAGAAGGAGATCAACTCTCCCATAAAGCACGCTCAGGTAGACGTTACTGCTGATAAGAATGAATCAGAAGGTCCTGTTTCTGCTGGAATTACAAAATTTGTTCTTCTCTCTGTTTCTCAGAATGAATATGGTACAATATTTACAGTACCCATTTCTGAAGTATGCAACACCCCAAGCTAGTAGCAAGATCAAATGTCAGGTTAGTTTCACCTGAGGACTTGGATTGATCATTCCTGGGTGATACAAAATGAATGAAATCATGAACATATTTGTCCAAACGCTAAAGGTATTTGCCAGGGCAAGACCTATACATGCTTTGCCTTGTACTTTCCAAACACCTGCTGCTGGCTGTCACAGGTGGTAGCTGCCCCATCCCTGGAAACATTCAAGGTCAGGTTGGCCAGGGCTCTGAGCGACCTGATCTAGTTGAAGATGTCCCTTCTTATTGCAGGGGATTTGACTAGGTGACCTTTAAAGGTCCCTTCCAACCCAAGCTACGATTTTATGAGTGCAGGTATAAAGAGGTATGTATCAGGAGGGATTTGCTGGGTTTGGCACCCTTTACGGTTTCCTCAAACTTCATGTTTGCTTTCAGAATGAAATCCTTGAGTTCTCAAACATTAGCTTTGCATTAGTGTTCCCTCCGCCCCTTAACTTGTCTTTGTATTGCCATATTAAACCTGATGGTGCTGTTGGCGGCAAGGCCTGTTGGGTAACATAAAACGTGCTTTGATGCACAGAGTACACAACTGTGAAATGCAGCTCATATCATTCACTGTCATTCATTCATGCACATCCTCAAGGAAAAGTGGTGGCCCAGGAATACTGTGGTTTTCGTGCGTGGGTACTTCAGATGTGCTTGTTTTTTGAATGGGGAAGTCAGAGTAGGCAAACTCATGAGCAGCAACAAAGTGCAAGTTAACACCTTTAAAGGACAATGCAGTTAATGAAGAGCAGAAACAGCAGTTTCAAAAGTGCGTCACAGGGAAGTAGAACACGGCTACAGGCAGGAAGAAATATGAACCGATGACTGGGGTATTTTTGTTTTGATACAGGATGTCTCTTTGAACAAAATGTGGTCAAGGCTTGTTCTAACCAGGCGCAAGCACCAAAGTAGAGTTCCTCCCCACCCCCACTTTTTTCTCCTCTGTTTTCACACCACAAGGCAGAACACTCCATTTTTCATTCCCATAATAGTGTATGTCTACTTCAGGTGCAGGTCCAAACACATGAGCCAGTTGCCACCCTGGCTATCAAAAGTCCCCATGAGCTAGCAAGGTACTACCTATGCTCTCGAATCAGCAGAGTAATTCACCACTGAGTTATCTGCTGTGTGTGCTGGAGTAGGAGTAGGAGTAAGGAATAAAGTAGGAGTGCTGAAACTAAAATTCAGTAAGTTTACAGAGCAAAGGCAAAGGTATGCCCTTCCCTTAATACTTTTGAATTACCTTTCTTTCCAAAGCTTATCACTGTAGCAGCTTTTCTTGCATTGTGTGGCAGAAATATATGTGGGGTAATATCACTCGAGCCTCTTAAAACTGAAGACATAGAATACTGTGCAGTATGTATATTGATAGTCTGTAGAAAACAAGACAAAGAAATTCTTAGAAGGCAAAGTCTAGAAGTTTAGATGACAAAGTGAAAAAGCGAGAAAAATATTGAAGTTTTGGCTGAAGAAATAGCACTGATAATAGTGATATCTAAAACCACGTTAGTTATAGCTAAAATATTTATTATTGTAATTAAAAAATATAGCTTATAGGTATTTTTATAAGCCCAAGTTTGTTTGTAGTTAGAGATGATTCATCTACAATGTGTTGCAATGTAAATAATAACTGCATTGTTTTAACATAACTATGGCCTAATTCCACAGACGTACGTCGTATATTAAGCTGGACTTCTATTTCCCTTTTACTGTCATCCTTACTGGTGTAAGCTGAGCTAAATCTGCTGAATTTTAATGGGCAGGTTCTTTGCTTTCTGCTCAGGAGCAGTTTTGTACGTCTGTGTAATGGGAGACCTGCTGCTAATTTCACAACTAAAGTCCAAACACCACTAGCAGGCACCAGTGATTTGCATTGTTGCAATGAAGAGGTGACAAGATTATTTTCAAGTACACCCCAGAGATTAAACTAGAGCAAGGCAATAGGATTTATAGAATATAGAAAATTATGTGGAAAAAGACAAATAACAAAAAGGTTTCTAATCATCAGTGGAATGAAGCTCTGTAACAGCTCCCCAGTGAGAAGAGCAATAATTAAAGTGGCTTCAAAACTGGACCTGGTAAATTTATGGACTATGCAATGTGTTTGCCTGACAGCTCTGACCTCACTGAACCAGAATGTCTTTCACAGCCTGGCTCTATAGGTTTAATTGATTAACATTTTACAGCCATTTTGCAGTGATTTTGCACAATTTAAAGCCAGGAGTTTAGGCAGATATGAGGCCAGTTTCAGGAGGCAAGGGACCAGCTGTGTCATTAAAACAGGATGCTATGAAGAAAGTAGTACCAGTAGTAAGGGTTGGCAAAGGGGAGGTGAAACGAAAGGTTCCTATAGCTCATTTTTAAGCTACATATTTGATTACTAAAAATCAAAATATGAAGTACACTAAAGGAGGGATTAATTTAAAAGATAGTCCTCTAAAGGCCTCTTTCTGGAGAGAAGTAGGCCTCTTCAAAGGTTGACCTAAACCAGGTGTCTAAGAATTCAGCAATTTATGTCGCTTTGCCCTAGGGATCCGCAGCTGCTCCCAGCGAGTAACTTCTCGTTTGAACTGCACAGCCAAAGACCCAGAAGTCTTGCAAGGACCAGACCCCATGTGAAGGGGCAGCGTGTCCATACAAGAGCACTCTCACCTTGATTAGTGCCCAAGTTTGGGACAGGGCATTGCAACAGAAAGCTGCTCTCCGTAATAGAGACTCTGAGTGGAGGTTTTGAAGGACAACTATGGAGAGGTCTTTCTTGCCAAAAATTCTTTCTCCGTGTTTTCTGTGCACAGGAGGGCCTCATCCTTTAAGTTCTTCCTTACTGGGTATGCTCAGGTTACATGAGAAATTCTTTGTTTTCAGTATTTATCCTCAGATTTTAAGATAAAGTACAACAACAACAGAAAAACGGGAGATGATGGCAGTGGCAAATATGCCTGTCCTGAACTCCTCTGTTCACTGGCATGTGGCAACATGAACTCGATGACTGAACGTGCCTTGGTTTTCTAGATATGAGTGTGCTGTGCTGCAATACCTGCCATGGGCTCTCTAGAGAGAGAAAACATTTATGGAAGGGCTAATACCAAGTATTAGTGCCCACCTGGGTGCAGTGCAGAACCTTTCTGAGATACCAAAGTTGAGCTAGATCACACAGTGCTTTCTTAATTTTCTCTGAGTTACACAACTTTGTAGAGCCATTACTATAAACCACAGGCTATGAAAAACTTCAAAATGAGGAAAATAGGTACATAATGGAATTATCGTGTAGTATTTTGGTTACATAAGCATGGTGCAAAACACTTCAAATCATTATAAATCATATCTGGGAGCAAGGTTTTGAGATCCTGGCTTCCAAAAGTCTTAAGTCTGAGGGTGAAAACTCTGACCCCTTGAGGCCAGTGAAAAAATCACTGATTTCAATAAGGCCTGCATTTCCCTTCAGATCTCTTCACCGCACTGTCACCAGCTGCCACTCTGTCACAACCTATAGAGAAAGAATGTAAAGAACTATTTCATTATAACCTATCTCTGCATCAGCCTTTAGTAAGAAAAAAATGTTACAGAAATAGACTATCACAGTTTCTTTTTTAACTTTACAGAAATGAGGGCAAGTTGAAAAGCAGACACAATATGTCTCTTCAAAGAGAAAATTAAGAACAGCACAAGTATTTGTTTCAATAAGCAAAAAAATATTTTGCTGAAAATACTTAGTGGTAGTAGTTGGGACTCTTTTTCATAATGGAACTGAGAAACATTTGTTTTTGTAGCCAGCTTAGCTAATACTTCAAAAGATTTTCACTGAAGATATGAAATAATCTTGTTAATTTCATAAATCAAAATTCTCAAAATTGCACTGAAAATCACATCAAGAAAATTACCACTGTTGATGGAGCATCAGTGCACAGCATCTTGCTAGATTTATTAAAATCCAGTTAGCTCACAAGTTTCTTGGCACATTTACATGTATAAGCAAAACTATTTAAATACAAGAATTACAGATATAAATTAACTGCTAACTTATAAGTTCACAAATAAAGATTCTTTCTACTGTGATAGTAGTGTCACATGGAAGCTATATTTCTATCATTTATAATTGTAACACATTTTCTTTATATTAATTTAGTTATTTATTTTGGTGTTCTAAAATGTTTTTATTCAAGTCTAGAATATGTACAAAAATCAGAGCAATCAATTGCTTAGTGCACATGATCCCAGGTGTAGTTTCATATCCTCTGGAGAGTCATAGTTCCTCTCCTTTCTCTATTCCCACAGCCAAAATCTGATTAAACGCTCTGTTTTTCTTGTATGAGGGTATTCTGTTCCAGTGAAGAGATGGTGATATGGCTGCTCCAAATTTGCATCTAGGAGGTGTATAACTGAAAAAAACGGATTCTTAATCTAAGATTCGGACGACATGGAGAATTAATCTGTTAAAAAGGCACCTGCATTTCTTATCTTGGGAAAAGTAATCTTATTCAGTCTTTTATGGACACTGTTGCACTGAATTACTGTGTTTTCTCATAGCATTGTGGCTTTCAACAAGCCTCTGAAATTCTTGAGAACACTTTCCTTCTGTGTTTATACCGATTTTCAGGATTGCTCAATAATGTCTGCTAAATTCAATGACAGCAATAAATAGCTGTTCCCTTTTATCAGCATGTTTGACAAATCTGGTTTGCAGTATTTCCTCAAAGAACTAAAGACAAAAAGCGCTTTGTTTTTCACTGTTGGGAGTAGAAAATGAAGGGATGCATATGCAGGACTGTCATTTGGATGTGTAAACCTGGGGGCTATTTGTAGCAGTCCCACACAGGGACAAATTTGCGTCAGTTTTGGATCGTAGCTTTTTTTCCACTTGGCTTTGTTCTGAAGTAGGTATAGAAAGGAAGATCCATCGACAAGAAGGTGGGACAGAAGGCTAAAAATCATTCAATGAATTGCAGATACCTGAAATGAAATATATTTGTCTTCTACATATGTTCCACAGTTTGGAGGGGAAGCATAACTTATACCTTGGCCCCGGGCTCTTTGGGGGGTTAAAATGGTGTTTTCTGTCATATAAGTAAATGGAACAGAGGCAGATAAGCTCTTGATAAAATTGCTTTGGGTGCAAGTGTTTTACACATTTGCAGTTTTTCTGTAAGCCTGATCCATTGGTCAGTCTTTTGGCAGTCATCTAAAGAGTCCTGCCTGGAAGAGTTTCTGGTGGACATAATCCGCGATTGGCATACAAAGGCACAAAGGAAGGAACATGAAAAGAACATATGTTTAAATACCAGTTTTCTTTGGTTTAATGAAAACAACCGTGACAACAGGATGACAACAGAAAGCACCAGACTTCGTGCATATCCACACTTTAAACTATGCTTCCCCAGTGTTTTAATGAGTGATATGCAAATCCTCTATCAGTTTTGCACTAAATAACTGTGTAGTTACTGTGTCAGACCTCATTCATAAGATCATGCAATAAGTTCTTTCAAACTAAAGTGGAGTGGTGATTAGCTTCTGCTCTGTCATCTCCTTTTCCTTGATTGAGAACAGATTATGCTGATGAAAGGTCAGACTGAAGAGGCTGTAGACTGAACTTCAATACTTAGACACTGGATGGGTGTGAATATTTGCCGCTCTGTTCATCTGTCTTGCATAGGACCACATAAACCACAAGAGTGGTTCTTCCTCCAGAGAGCTGCTCTCTCCGAAGTAATTTAGCTGGTTTCATCGGCAAAGGGTTTGGTTAGTCACAGCTTCTGCAATGGTTTCCCATTATGTCAGCCTGTTCCCTGGAAATGCAGGTCTTTAGGAAGCGGTCAATTCAATTTCTCATTGAATTTCATTAGAACTGATTCTAGGTAGGGGAAAAGTAAGAATATGCTGGGTCCAGGAGTTTCTGAGGTGAGACTGAAGTTCTTCAAAATACTGTCATCGATCTATTTGTTGGAATAGTTTTATATTGCTGGGCTGAGTTGCAGCATCCCTTATGATTTGTGTTTACATAAAAGGAAAAGCTTAGAAAAGGAGTAACCTTGTTTCTGATCCTCATGGTCCAGTTTTCACTTTCTTCTACTTCCATATGATGATCTACTGAGGACTGTTATAGTGACCGATCTAGGAACTGATTTTCACAATATGAACCACATTTTCATTCTTTCTGTCATATTTATAGCCTTTTGGACCAGAAAAGAAATAAATAAATCCTTAAAAATGAAAGAAAGGGAAAAGGAAGTGTTCATTAGAGGAACTAGCTCGTTCTAAGGGCTCTTGCAATTGTTTGCAGCTACATATGCGCATTACACAGTGATCATAAAATCTGAGGGACTTAATACAAATCCATACTTCCAGGCTTGTTTTCTATGATCTTTTTATATTACAGAGCTGTAACAGGCCACATAGAGCTTTAAAAATACAGAATTAGCATATAATACTAAATTGCTAGTGATAAGTTTCAGCTCTGGGGTGCTAAGTTTGGGGAGCGAAGTTCAAGCAGAAGTTCACACCCACACTTTTGTGTCTTGTTGTAGCAGAGCTGTCGGGGTTTAACCCCAGCTGACAACTGGGCACCACACAGCCGTGCGCTCACTCCCCTCGCAGCGGGATGGGGGAGAGAACTGGAACGGTAAAAGTGACAAAATTCATGGGTTTGGACAAAGACAGTTTAGTAGGTAAAGCAAACGCTGTGCACACAAGCAGAGCACGCCAAGAAATTCATTCACCTTCTTCCCATCAGCAGGCCAGTAGGTTCAGCCATACAAGACCTTTGTGCTGGTTTTGACTGGGATAGAGCTAATTTTTTTCCATAGCAGCTGGTATGGGGCTATGTTTTAGATTTGTGATGAAAATGGTGTTGATAACACAGGGATGTTTTAGTTGTTGCTGAGCAGTGCTTACGCAGAGTCAAGGGCTTTTCTGCTCCTCACACCGCCCCACCAGCGAGTAGGCTGGGGGTGCACAAGAAACTGGGAGGGGACACAGCTGAGACAGCTGACCCCAACTGACCAAAGGGGTATTCCATTCCGTATGATGTCATGCTCAGCATATAAAGCTGGGGGAAGAAGGAGGAAGAGGTGGACATTCAGAGTTATGGCGGTGTCTTTATAAGTAACCATTGCGTGTGATGAAGCCCTGCTTTCCTGGAGATGGCTGAACAGCTGCCTGCCCATGGGAAGCAGCGAATGAACTTGTTTTGCTTTGCTTGTGTGCACAGCTTTTGCTTTACCTATTAAACTGTCTTTGTTTCAACCCATGGATTTTCTCTCTTTTACCTTTCCAGTTCTCTCCCTCAGCCCACTGTGAGGGGAGTGAGCACGTGGCTGTGTGGTGCTCAGTTGCCAGCTGGGGTTAAACCACAACATACATGCTGAGCTCCGTGCTGCTGCAAATCTAGGCTGTTCCTGAGGTACTTTATCTAAACTTGGTCTGAATGTCAACGATATGTTTCAGACAGAACAGGCAAATTCACTGTCACCCATCTTTAACCTGCTGTCATGAAAAAAAATCTTGGTGAAGAGTTTCCGGGTTAGAACCTTATACTTGCCACATCCTGTCTGCATTCATGAAATGCCCCTACTGGTATCTGTAGGCTAAAATGTCTGCTGGCAAACCCACATCTATGCATTTGCTGGTGAGTCACTGAGAAGGGTTTCACAATCATCTATAGACAGAGCTCCCAGCAGCAGTTCCTGCTGTTGGAGAGTATGAGACGTGAGCCCCAGTGAGCATCATCCGCTGTTGACTGATACCTCTGAACATCTGCAGAACATGTTCTGTGTTGAATGCATGGTGGTAGCTATTGCTGCGTGCCACAGGAAAAATTGTTTGCCTGAATGCTATCAACTCTCTTTTCAGTTTTCTCATGCTCCAGAGAAGTTATTTATATTTTGAGAAAAAAAGATCTTCCCGCTCTTAACTGTTTAATAGCTAAATTCCTTTTTCTGGAAAAAGGTGGTTTTATTTATAGTCTTTCAGTTTGGGACTTCCTTAGCAATTTCTTCATTGCGGTGCTGGTTATCACCCCACTAGCATGCCTGAGAGACACAGCTTACACCGTTAGCCATCACTGAAATCTGTGTTCCCCAAACTCTGTTTTGTACCTGAGCTGTTGACATGTAGTGTCTAAAGGTAGCACAGGCTTGGCTATCTATGCTGCACTGACTGTGGCACATTGATACATTCATTGTCAACCAACTCAAGTTCATTGTCAAAACAATTCTAAAATACTGGTGTCAATGCTAACTAATATCTGCACTTGTTATTAGCATTCGTGGGTTCAATGTGGAGCACTCAGTTCTGCATTATGGTAGGTCTTATGCCAATATGAATAGAATAGAATGGAATGGAATGGAATGGAATGGAATGGAACGGAACGGAACAGAACAGAACAGATCAGTTCGGTTGGAAGGGACCTACAACGATCAGTCTAGTCCAAATGCTTGACCACTCCAGGGCTGACCAAAAGTTAAAGCATGTTATTCAGGGCATTGTTCAAATGCCTCTTAAATGCTGACAGGCTTGGGACATCAAGCACCTTCCTCTAGGAAGCCTGTTCCGGTGTTTGACTGCTCTCTCGGTAAAGAAAGAGTCTAAAGCTCCCCTGGTGCAGCTTTGAACCACCCCCCACGTCCTGTTACTGGATACCAGGGAGAAGAGATGAACAGATCAGCAGTTCCCTCTCCACTTCTCCTCCTCAGGAAGCTGTAGAGAGCAATGAGGTCGCCCCTCAGCCTTCTTTCCTCAAACTAGACAAGCCCAGAGTCCTTAGCTGCTCCTTCTAGGACATTCCTTCCAGCCCTTTCACCAGCTTTGTTGTTTTCCTTGGATCTCCTCTAGCTGTTAACAGTTAAAAAAGCCTTTCTTGTTGTCTGACACAACACTACCCAGTTTCAGTTTCAGATGGGCTTTGGCTTTTAATGTCTTCTCCCTGCATATGCAAACCACGGCTCTGTAATCTTCCTGCGAAGCCTGACCTTGCTTCCAGAGATCGTACTATTTCTTTTTCCTCTTGAGCTCCGTGAGGAGTTCCTCTTTCAGTCAAGCTGGGTTTCTTGACTTGTGACGCAATGGGATTGCCTGCTCCTCTGCTTTTAAAAGGTAGCTCTTAAAAACTGACCAGCACTCGTGGACCCCTAAGAACTCACAAGGAGATTCCCAGAGGACACTGCTAAGTAGCTCCTGAAGCAGCTTAAAGTTTGCTCTCCTGAAGTCCAGAGTAGCAACTCTGCTGCTGTTTTTTTTTCTCATTTCACTGAAAATTTTAAACTCAATCATTTTGTGATCGTTATGGCCAAGACAGCCGCTTACCATCACATCTCCCACAGGTCCTTCTCCATTCGCAGACAACAAGCCTTGGAGGGTGTCTTTCCTAGCTTGCTCACTGAGGGCTTGTGACAATAAACTATCTTCAATAAACTTCAGGAATTTCCCAGTCTTGTGTGTCACAACTGTATGGTATTCTTATAAAATCTAGTATTTGGGATTCAAAGCTTTCCTGTTGGAACTATAACTGTATGAGATTTTCAAGTCATTTTTTCGAGACTCATGAAGGTAATTTTTTACTTGTGCAATAAACATGTATGCAACTTTTTCCTAACTGAAACCACATATGTTTTGTGTGCTGTGGCCTTTTCAGCAGAAAACTGAAGACAGAGAATATTAAGAATTTCTTAACATTTTAAAACTTGCATAGAGAAAATGCTAAACAAAATGCAGAATTATATCTTGGGATTTGAAATCATCTGATGATTTCATGGCTCGGATGTGGAGCTGATATGTTCGAGAGTCTTTGTTGAAGCAGATGGATGGGAAACCTCATTCAGCTTAATCACAGAAATAAATCAATAAAAATACTGGTTTTGGAAACAGGCATTGGGCTTATATTAACTTCCTTACTTCCACAGAGGACAGATGGGCAGGGTCAGGCCTGTTTGCTGTGTAGTTAAATATGCACCATTCGCTTCCAGTGCTGCATCTACTTTGCCACTGATTCCTCTGAACTCTTTATGAATATCTTTTGGGTGGTCTTTTCCTATCTTTCTTTTCTTTTCATCGTAGCTTTGGAAGAAGAAAAAATTATTGTGAATGGACCATTGTTAATGGCGTTTTTTTCATACCTTTGAAAAGGTATTTAGAATGGCAAGACTTAGTCACTGCAATCAATAAAGGAGATCTAAACAGTGCTTTGGATGGTGGTGTGCTGAGCAGTGAGGTAATAACCCTTTCCTGCCTCTTTCTGCTGTCTGTCCCTCGGGAAAGCACACAACCCTTATATTCGCTCACTCCAGTAGCCCTGCTATGGCTGCCTAATTAACCTTTACTCCTTGCCTATGCAATTGGTTTCAGACAATTTCACTTGGATTGTGCAATTTACATAATATAGTTTGCGTGGATGCAGTTAAACATTCTCATACCTTAAACAAATAGACTACAACTTTGCTAAGTACTAACTACAGTAGCACAGACATTTCATTTAGTTATCCTTATTTATTTTATTACTCATGCCTGTGCCAGCAAATACACATGCTCTGTATTCATCAAGTCGAATGAATTTAATACATCCTATGAAGATTTTACAGCTTTTTTGAATGTGGTTTCTTTAGAATGAATCAATGTGTTCGCTGAGGGGTTTGAACAGCTGTAATAATATTGCATTCACTCTGCATCTTTATTTCATTTTCTTAGTAAGTGGGAGTGGATTTTAAGATAGGTGGGTCAGAATTTTCCAGAAAACTTTCCTTGGAAAAATCATGGATTTTTTTTTTTTGAGTAACTGCCTCTTTCTTCAATTTTCAGTTACCATTTGTTTTTCCCATTTCATTAGGAAAAACAAAGAAACCAAACTAAAAAAGCAATGTGTTAAATAAGAGAGATAAATAATCAAAATTGTTTAGGAAAGCAAAGATGTGAAAATATTTCTTTTTTTTTTTACTGATTCTCTTATTATTTTGCCAGTTTTAAGATATATGTATTCTTTGTTTCCTTAACCACTGTAAGTATTTCAAATTGCACTTCTACGTAGATGGAGCTAGAAAATTTTAAGGATGATTGATTCTATGTTAATTGCATGTTTGGTTAGACTGCCTTCTGGGCTGTGCGTGTTTCTCCCCAGCACCTTCCTGGAGAAAGAACGAGTAGTAGTGAGGGCGGAAAAGGTGCTTGTGGTAAGAAGGGATCTACTACACATGCTTAACACATTCTTTGCTGGTTAAGGGCCCAGGATTTAGGATATGTCTGTGACCGCTCTTGGTCTCTTCCTCTGGTGTGGTTTCGTGTTTACAGAAGGTCTTTACCTGAACAGTTTATTTCAGGACTATTTTCTGCCTTGTACTATTTAAAAGAATATGAGATCAGCATTTTGTGGATCTTCTAGACGTTGGTACCTCTGAAACTGGAGGAGCCAAGATGTGATGAACCATGCCTGTGCTTTGTGTTTAACCAAGGCGTGAGAGTGTATCTCACTCTGCTTATGAAATCGGCAGCCCTGGAGAGGCTGGAAACGTGGCACAGCAATCTGTTTGGCTTTTGCTCTGTTCAGTGGAGGCAGCCCCCAAATTATTATTCAGAGCTTGGAGTAAATAATAGGTCCAGATTGAGTATAATGGGAGTCTTGCTTGAAATACTCGTGTACAGCCCTATACATTGTAGACATCTAAATTTTCTCAGACATATCCAATGCTCTCAGTTTCTCTGCAGTTCCTTAGTGAAAAATAAAATCTTTGTTTCCCGATAGAAGTACAGTCCAAAAGGGTCAGACGGTAATGAATGCATGTGTAATACTCATCTCCCACAAAGAAAAGCATCTCCTTTTCATCCTATAGGTAGTCCACTGCATCAACGTGTTGCACTTTTTTTGAAAATCCTAAGTCAGAGATGGTGTAAGTGGTGCTCAGCATTTGAAATCCTTGAGTTACCCAGTAATGAGGGCCTGAAAAAGGAAAGGTGTTACACAAAAATCGTCAGTTTCCCAGCAGTGCAGGTGCAGATACAGTTCTTGAATCTGAATTTGAAGGAAAAAGATGACACTGCTCTGATTCAGCACAAGAGAAAATAAAACTGCTACGTGATGCAACTGGTGATGTATTTCCATGGGATTTTGTGCCACCAGCATAGACCAGGTTGAACACTATAGCTATAGCTATATAGCTTCCTATATTGGCTTCCTATATAGGGTTCCTATACACCATCATCACTGTAGAGTGATGATATCTAAAGCCCTAAAAGACCTTAGATCTGATTAAAGGTGTTTCACTTTTCTATGCAAGTTAGTAGGAAATGTTCAAATGCTGAAAAATCTTATTTAATGAGCTGGGAAATTCTTCATCACTTGTTGTCTGTAGATAAAGAATGAACTTGTTTCTTTAAAGAAGTACACAAATGTAAGGCCTCTTGGGTGGCAGATAAGAAATTCTGGAGAAGTTTCTGGTCTTCGCGTTGCAAAAGGTAAAATGAAATGATGGAATAGATCCTGTTAGATGTAAACATGCTTGTAAATGGCTCCTTCCTTATCAAACCTTTTGGTACGCTAACCTTCACTTAGTGTTCAGTACTGTTCACTCACCTTCAGTAAGTGTTCTCATCTACAGGAATAACTTTTCTGTACAGAGCTAGAACTTCTGTGTGAGACATGAAGTCCTAGCTCATATGTAATTCTTCCTGTGACTCTGTAGGAAACTAGTATATTGCTATAAATTGGCAAAATGTGGGTAATATGGCTAAAAAGTAATTTAGGAGAAGGCAGAATTTGGTTTAATTTCCTGTTGTGATTGCTAAAGATAACCTTAACTGTTATATTTTTCTCCATCTCCAGCTGACTGATCCACACAAAAAGACATTCAATTGACAGTTAGCTTTAGAGATTCCCACTCTCAGTGCTGCATCTGTACTCTAGTGACTCAAAATAACGGTCTAAGTTACGTACAGTTGTATTCATCTTTCAAGAGACCAGTACGCTTAAGAATTTTTTCTTTCCTAAACATCTATACTCTTCTCCACCCCATCCCCCTCACCCCCGCATCCCCCCGAAATACGTGACCTTTGAAAAAATAAAACAAACCTCTCTCAGGACCTTCAGTAGCAGAATCAGCATTTAACATGAGCTGAGGAAAGGAAGGAACGGTTAGTGAGCCTTGCAGTGTTGTGGGTGGCTCTGCTTTGATGAATGGCACAGGGTACAAGTGACGTGCTTGCCGGCTTGAACTTTGCGTCCCCTTCAAATTAAGAGATTCAAACAACCTGTCAGAGATGTACTACTGGGTTGGCAAGAAGTAGTACACTAATGTAGATGACGCATGAGTCTTTATCACACTGTCAGAAGTAGGTTTTGATGTCAAGTATGGATTAATCTCTTCTGACTTTAGCTGTCTGCTTTAGAAAGAAACAGCTCATTCCCCAAAAGTGCTTGTTACTCTGTGCTGGCGCTAAGGGTTAGCACTCATGTAATCTCCTGTATAACAGATATCTATGATTAAGTGAAAAAGATGTCACCCTTTGAAGTCTTGTCCATCCTCGCACCATCTGCTATTAGGATGGTCCAGCCCAAGACTCTTCACGACACATAGCCTGGGGCATCACAAAGTTCTGGTCAAGAAAGCATCCTCCTCTATGCTTGAATCTGAACATGCAATGCAAGTGTGTGAGCATATGTAAAAGATCGATTTTGCAGGGCTTTCATCTGGCAGGTGGAGTACAGATATATCCCGGTGAGGACGAATACATTGAGAGGAGGCCATAGAATATCTGCACTGAATTTACTGCAGCCAGGACTGCTGCCTTGGTTACAGTAAACCCATATCTACCTTGATGAAGGCTGTGTGAGTTGGGAGGAGGAGCAGAAGAGAATCAAAGGGCTACAGATTTGCTGAGGGCAGCTTGTCCAGTGCAGCTACCACACACACACAACACCTCTGCAGTATGTTGGCTGGGTCCTCCTCAAAGTTCTATAAGTATATGTACACGTATATATATGCATATGCATGTGCTTGGGTGACTGTGTGTAAAAAGAATCTGTGCAAGTTTACTAGGCCAGCTCTCCAAGGTAGTCTTCTGTCTATTCATCCTACTACTAGACCAACATGTTTCACATCTGTTTTGAATGAGCAGTAGCAGCCTCCAAAGGATATCCTGCTTTATAATTTCTTCCCTTTTTTACTGTGGCGTTGTGGCTTTTTATAAGCCACTCTTGTTTTGCCTCTTGTGAAATGGTTGCTGCAGCTGCAACTCTGATTCAAATTCTTGTCAAAGCCATCTAAATTCCCTTGTCAGACTGCCAGGCATAAAATTAAAAGGGAACTAACTCAATGGGCATAAAATTAGAAGGAAGGAGAGTAGGTGAGAAAAGCAGAAAGTATTTTGCCTTGCGTGCCTCACTGGAAGCTGCTGCAGTGGCACATGTGAGCCTGGGGTTTGACAGAGTTTGGGAGAGATGGATGGATGCTCAGGCTATGGCAGCTACTAGTAAATATTGTGGTACCAAAAAACATTCCCGGGCATCAGAACTCAATCCTCTCTGTACTGTTAAATTGCTGGAGTTGCTCTTGGGTGGTTTCATTTTGGATCAACCCTCTGAATGGTTCCCAGGCACTATTCAGGACGTGCCATGGGTCAGGGGCGATTCCCAGTAACCAGCTTGGATGTAGCCAACCTGTCTTGGAGATTAAGAGAGTTTAATAGCATGAGCATGAACTGTTTTATGCCTGTTGACCTCCAAGTCAGAGAATGGTCCCAAGTATATTTTATTTCCTGCTACAGATGTTGCCTTAGATTTTAGGCTCTGTCCGAAATACTGTCTTATACGGTTCAGTCTAGTAGCCTCATCGTATCAGTCCTATGATTTCTCTTTGATGTGGTCATATTGTTTATATTTACAGCTGGACATAAGCCCCCAGCACTGATTCATGCATTAGTCCAGCTACAGTCATGTTACCTCTGGTCTGTCAGGCATTTTTGTAGGTGGTATCTCCTCTATGATCCTCAGAATGAGAGACTGAGTGGTAATATAAACCTTATTTTACAAAAATTCTTCCTGCCATAGATCTAGGAGATGACTCACAGGCCACAAAGGATATGGCAACGAATTTATGAAATCTGGGGCATTTTTCAGTTCCTGATGAAAAATGAAAATTACATAAATTACATATTATTTTAGGAAGTTTTCTTTGTTTTCCAAAGTATTTTGCTGACAATAATTTTACATCCAGTGAAATCCTGCATGACTCCCTGTCAGCTCATGGTAGGCTGTGGTAAAGTGTGGCTGCAATATACAGAATTTCAGTGGAGTGTTGCTCCAAAATGGTACAAACACGCTGACTGCTTTAGTTTGGAAAGCTCAAGGGAAACAACAATTGTCACAGCTTTAAGCAGATTGTTGACTGACTGTTATCTGAAAGAACTTAATTTTTTCACAGAAGAGGTTCTCGGTCCCCTTGCGTCTTGATTTCACAGTAGCTGAAGTGGTAGGCCAGCAAAGAGGGAGAAGTTGTCCCAACTCAGCAGAGGAATTAGGGTTTCATAGAATCATAGAATGGTTTAGGTTGGAAAGGATCATGAAGATCATCGAGTTCCAACACCCCTGCCATAAGCAGGGATGCCTCCCACTAGACCAGGTTGCCCAAGGCCCCATCCAGCCTGGCCTTAAACACCTCCAGGGATGGGGCCTCAACAACTTCTCTGGGAAACCTGTTCCAGTGCCTTACCACCCTCAAAGTGAAAAATTTCTTCCTAATGTTCAATCTAAACCTGCCCTCTTCCAGTTTAAAGCCATTAAGTTTGGCAATTCTGCCACAAACTCAAGCTGAAATGGATCCAAGCAATCTTTGATTGCCCTCTTCTAAGTGATAATTTGATTGATGCTCTCACAGAAAGGGCATGCATCCGTCTTCACCCTACCCAGCCTCTGAAGTGTCTGCTCAGGGGGTAACAAGTCCAAGTCAAACTGTGGCCTTCAAAAGACTCCTTGTGATAGGGAATGATCACCTGTCTCACAGATCAGATACCATTATCTCTCAGAGTGTCTTTTTAGTCAAGATACTGTAATCTGTTGAACACAGAGTCTTCCCCCAGTTATAAAGGAGTTTATGACTTTAGTGCAGTTATCATTTAACCTTTTTGGAGGAAAAAAGTGTTCATCACCTTTATCAGAGCTAGACAACAAAGTCTTAAGAAAACATACAGTCTCTTCCAAAAGCTTATTGCTAACAAAGAAACTCAGGTTTCAGCTATTCCAAAATGAAGCTGTACAAAACATTGACAAACTCTACAAACCAAAGAAACTGTGCAAAATTTCTAGAAATATTTCTTGAGCCAGGACTAGCATATTGGATGACAGAGAGAGTGTAAACCTTATCTGTCTCTGAAGATGAGAATTACTTTTCCTACTTTTCCACTGTAACAGCATCAAAAGGGGCAGAAACAGCCTGCAATTCTTTTCATTTCATGTTAAGTAGATTGTTCTTTAAGAGGTACACAGAATGTACCATACAGTGCTTGAATCCCTTTCACATCGTGCTTTGGTAAACAAAATCCAAATTGAGTCTGGTATTTGTAAATAGGATACATCAAAACAGGTGGATCAGTGGGATGGCCAAGGCCCAAAGCACGTCCAAATTCGTGGGCAGCAACAGTGAATAAATTGGATCCTAAATAATTTAAAAAAAACCCACAAATATTTCCATCATGGGCAGATGACTCTACTTCTTACCACCTGAGGGTTAGAGGTCAGGATTATGAGTTTACACTGTTTTCTGGAGAAGGTAAAATTTTCCCATATCTCAGAAGACCAAATTTGGTGAACGTTCACAGAAACTTGGAGGAGATAGTGGTGATCTGTGCAAGTGGTGATGTTTGTGTCCTTGAG
Source organism: Vanellus vanellus (assembly GCF_965231255.1). NCBI lineage: Eukaryota > Metazoa > Chordata > Aves > Charadriiformes > Charadriidae > Vanellus > Vanellus vanellus. The sequence continues at coordinate 207,063,736 of NC_138905.1, read as the reverse complement.
AATACTTTCACTTGGGTCAGTGATCTATGGCTGGAGTTGGACCTATCCGGTAAAATGAAGGATTGGAGAAATGATGTGGAATTGGGCTCCTAAATTCTGCAGATGAGACAATCTATGTGGATGCTGAAATTAGGCAGACGAAAGCTGAGCTCTGTGGCAAATTAGAAAAAAGATAGACCAGCGCTTTGAAGAGCTTGAGGTTTGGCAGAGAGGCTTGACAAATGCCTTGGACATTTTTAAATTTGGTTGTTGCTTTGACTAGAGACCAAGTGACACTGTAATAGAAGACATTATTATTAAGACTAATAGAAATCTTAAGTCTGCCTTGTAAAGAAGGATTTTATACATCTTAGTTGGACAAACAGCAGGCATTGAACAAGACCTCCCATGGCAGTAGGCTTCAGTGACACTATCGAGCAAACCCACGCAAACAGGACTGAGATGAACGAGAGGATATGCTCTCAAAAAAACCATTATGAAGCAGTGGAATAAAAAGGCTTTTGCAAGTGTTTAGAGGGTTTTAAGGTTCGACCTCTGACTTCTAACTAACAGTCAGGTTTGTTTTCCTTATTAGCTCCCAAAAGAAAGGTTACTAAAACTTGGATGTGTTATCAAAGCGCCCTGAAGGGGAAAGGATTGAGTAAGACCCAGGTGGATGACAGACTACCTATCAAATGGGAAGAAAACTTGATGATATAAACAAGAAAGTAGGGTCAGGCTTGTCAGACTTATCCACATGAGTGTGGCAACCCATCAAGGTGCAAAGAGCAAACACTGACTAAAATAAATAGTTCTGGAACCACTCTCCTTTTATCTAAAATTATCTTTCAAAACAGGGCAGGTAAATTCAGATAGCTTCTTGAGGAATGTCTCTGAACTGTACTGACTCCTGAATCATGTCCAAATGCTAGTATGTCCAGGACAAAGCTGTGCCAGAGACCAAGTTAATAATTTAACGGTACAGATTATTACTTCTCTGATACTGCTTAATTTGCTCTACTGAAGACAAGGAACCAGTATGTCCCACAGACATATCAGGATTTTTCACCTCAATACCATAAGCTCATAAGTGTTCCAGCGCTGATCTTGCAAAGCTGTTCAGGATGGGCTTATCATCAAACCGGCAATCGCTCATATTAGGGTCATGCAGCCTCCTGTCTCACAACAGGGAAGCTGTTATCCAGTGGCTCCTTAGCAAAGGCATAACAGTAAGCAACGTAATGAGTTTCTATATATGTGCTGATCCTCAGTGGCCAGCAGTTAAACCTGTGGACTGTGTTATTTTATTAAATTATTGTCGCAGATAATGATGGATCAAATTGTGTTCTCCCACCTCCTGCTACAAGGATAGGTCAGAAATAACTCTTTCAGGATTTGTTGAGTTAGTCCCGGTTTGAAAGAGTAAGATTAGACACATATTTCAAAGAGTTTGCTTGTGATTAATGTTTATCAGTCTGTTCATGTGGTATTCACTTTACAAACTGACCTCATATTTATCTCCTAATGTAGGATTTCACATTTCACACTTCCACATTTTTAAAGTTTCTGACATCCTATAACATTTGTTATGCCATTTCTCTCTTGTAAATTTCCAGGATTGTTTCATAGGAAGTCCTTGAACCTGCAAAATGTATAAGCTATTTCCACGTAGCGTTTGTTTCCATGGTCTACTTCTCCACGCTGTCAAAATGATTGTCCCCTCCCAGTCCTTCACTGGGGCAAATGCATCCGCCAAGGCCCCACATGGGACATCAAAGGGACAAGAGTCATGATGACGTAGTAAATAGTAGCAGAAGAAAGAAACCCCCACCACATAGGATTTCGGAAACTATATCCTTAATGATAATCTAACACAAATCTGGGAAGCAGATACTGAGAAAAGATGCCTTTTCACAGCTGTGACCACGACCAGTGACTGAAAGACTCTGGTGAAAAGGAATCATTTATACGCTTTCGGGAAGGAAACTGAGAATCAGACCAAAGAGGTCATATCCCCAGTAGTGCAAACACAGTGATTCATGCCCACCTAGAGCATTCAGCTGAAGAGATAAGGCTGTGCAGTGCCATGAAATAGTGTTATGGCATGGTCATGATGTAATTTAAAGTCCCTTTCTCATCCTAAGTAATTTACTCAAGATTTCAATGTTTTACACATTCTGCCTCATGGCTTTCCCTCCATAGTTAGGAAGGGATAAGTCTGACATCAGCTTTGGTTTTAGTATCATTCACTGTGATTACAATCCTTTTGCACCATTCCACTTTACACAAGGTACTAGAAGAGAATGAAGTTCTCTGAAGTGCTTTTTTCTTTTCTATAAACGCACATAGAGCAACCAGTTTAAACTGGTGGAATCACAGGATACAGAGCTTACTGATGAAAGTGGAAAGCTTTTTTGTCCTGTACTTCTACAGAGAACGCTGTCTTTTCACTGTCCCTCCCCTTTCTAGCTTTTGTTGTGACCATGATAACAGAGGACCAGGATTCACGGTCCAAGGCTGGTCCTTCTGTTGGGTACCGGGATATGTTCAAGGGCTGCCCTCTGATCTTTTCACAGGGTCCCTCAACCTGTTATGGAGACTATTCATCAACTCCATGACATGACACAGAGGAAATACCAAATCTCCGTTTCCTTACAGTGTCCCGTTTGTCAACATGCTTGGATGCAAGCATAGCACAATATTCCATCACCAAGTCCCATATCTAGTGTAATCTAGCTGTGAGAATGGGACTGAAGGACAAGGCCATTGATCCAGATGAATTGTAAATATAGGTAAGTCTATAACAGCTGAAGAAACTAGACCTGATAATTTATTTTTTCTTTATATGATTTTAATTTGCATTGGGTAAACTCTGTGTCTCGATTTTCCATTGTTATTTAGTGTTAGCGTTAGGGTTCATTTTGAAAGATCTTTTAAAAACAGTGTAAAAGCCCAAAGGAAGAAGGTGGCTTCAGGAGCTTTCCTGTATTCTTGTGTGCCACAACAGTGCAGTTCTTCCTAGAAGACCAGTAATTTAATACTGCCAAACTCTAAAGATCAATAAAGTTACCTTTTTATCCTTCCAGTCCCCTTACTCTGTGCAATACTTTTCTCTAATACATCTGTTAACGAGATTCATGCATTTGTGGGGACTAGTGGGGCCCGTTCATAATCTGACATCTAGCGGCAGCGTTGTGTAACAGTAACGAGATAAAGCCAGAGGTGGTCAGAAATGTCATGCCATGGGAAAATTTTAGCCTTTAATGTATCATGAGATCGTTTCATTTTGTGATAGCCTGCACAGCAGATTCACCTAAATTTAATCTGGGTCAACTAATTCAGTTGCTTAAGTGCAAACGTTTAGTGGCACTGACTACAGGGTATCCAAGATATCTTCACAAACCTGGCAGACATGATGCAGAGCCTAAAGTCTCAAGACCCACAACTTCCAAGAACTGCAGCTGGTGGCCAAGAAAGATACCCTAAGAAACCTCAAATAGCACTAGATGCCTACATGTTGCCAAATTAATGGATAATAATTCAAACAAAAATTACACTTCTGGGATTATGCAAGCATAGTCTTCCTTTGCAGACGATTGAAAGAGATAGGTTCTTCCAGGTGATGATTCATCTGATCATCCCTGATGAAGATGCTTTTCACAGGATGCCTGTCTCAGGATAAGTTGAATCATTCTTTGGGGTACCTTGCCTTAGTCTTTAGATCAGATTTAGACATCTAAAGAGAGACATCTACAGGACTGCTCATCATCAAGGATGTGCTAGTGTTGTGGTCCAGCTATTCTCAAATATGTCACATGCTTTTTCCATGTAACCTTTGTTATATCCTTGTCTTTTTCTTAAATAATTCTACAGATACACATCCATTCCTTTCTATCTCTTTGGAGCTATGTACACGAAATAGAAAAGATGAACAGTAATTATTTACAAAATAGTAATCATTCTACACACTAAAGTTATTGTTTAGACTTCTTTGCCAAAATTTCTATTTGCCTTAGAGAAAGCTCATGCAAATAAACTAAGCTTGTCAAAACCTGAATGTTTGATATCATAGAAAACTCCAAAACCACAATTTCGTTTCATTCTAAACTGAACCTCAATTCAGCATAAGACCTAATTTCAGTATAAATAAACTATATTCTCTATATGCTAATAACCGCTCAGTTTTCATTGCCGGACTTTTCTGTTTACTGTATCTTCAGCTACATTATTTTTTCAGTCAGCTCTGGGAATAAGAGTCGAGGCGGCTGCAAGGGGAAGGAATATGGCGGGGTCCATTCCTGTTTCACGCTCAGATCATTTTGAATGTGACAGTGTGAGCGCACATTTCTTCAGCCAAGTGCTTGAGGAATGGCCATGTTTTGTGTGAACTTTGTTATGGCGGTGTGTTTCTATGGTCATAATGAGCACAGATGTCTTCATTAGGACCCTGACTGAGCAAAAGATTTCAAAAGTAATGTTATTTGAACATGCGTTTAAATTTTGGCATGAGCTTGAAGGCTTTGCTGAATCAGCAGTTTATTCTCTAATTAAAGCCTGTCCTCTAGCTCATGATGTGCACAGGCTGCACTGTGATCCTGCTAATGAGGAAAGACTTTATCACTCTTAGAAAAGGACATCTTTAATAATAGCCACTCTCCTTCCATATTCTATGCTTGTTCAAATACAAGTCCAGGTGATGTTTCCATACATCCCTGTAAACAAACACCTGTTAACTTGCAGAATTTTGCTCCGGAGCATATCTGTAGCAGTTTGATCTCCTCCTAAGATCAGTGTAGCCTTTTCTTGCTTCCTTAGACAACGTGTATTTCTTTCGCACTACGAGCCCGGTTTGTTCACAATAATCCAGTCAGCAGTAGTATTAAGTGATAAATACACTGTTCAGCTGCTTGGAAAAATATAATAACCTAAGCTAAATTACACCATGATTTAAAGAAAATAGTTCATATATTTATTGTATAAATCACTTCCTCTATAATCTTGGGTGAAAATAAAAACCAGTGCTTAAAAAAGTAATGATGACAGTCTGAAACATACCTAGGTAAATAAGCCTATATATTTGTATTATATACATACATACATACATGTTTAAAAAATGTTTTCCAGTGCTTTTTGTAAACTATATATTTTTCATATTTATTACCAAGTTCTTCTGTTTAATAATGACGTTTGCCATATGTCTGTGAGCTGTTCTTTTGGAAAACACCTTCATTTGTAAGTATTCATAAGTATTCATGAGTATTAATTTTTCAGTGTAACCTTCTCAATCTAAGGTAAATCAGCTTTTACCAGTTTCCATAATAGTTGCTGATAATGTAGGGGACTCAGTCCTTCAGGACATAGTTTCTACTACTCTGTCAGTGTTTTTCTATATGTTTTCTCTTTGACGATTTTGAATCACCGGCCATACGGTAAACACACCGCTCATTTATTTCATAGTAAATTACACTATTCATAGATTTAACAAAGCGTTTTTCATTTTCAAAGCTCAGTGCTTCTCCTTGCCTCTATTTCTCTCTTTAAAACACCTTTATGCAAATAATCATCAGAGACCATCATTTAGGAAGCTGTGGGCTGCCTAACCGCACAATTCAAATTCAGCACCTGAGGAGCGGAGCTTTCGGGAGATAACCCGGAGCAGACGCCGGGGCAGCTGTGACCGCTGGGTGGCAGCTCTGCCCGTGGGTGGCGGCTGTGACCGTGTGTGGCAGCTGTGGCCGTGGGTTGCAGCTGTGCCCGCTGGATCGCAGCTGTGCCCGTGCGTGCCAGCTGTGCGCCGTGGTGGCCAGCCCGGGGCCCCGCTGCATGGGGTGGTGGGAAGCGCTGGCCGGTCCCTGCAGGCTGTCGCGGCAGGTTGCGTACGCTCTGCTCTGCAATGTGAGGTTCAGATGGCCAGCCTGTTGGAAGGATCAGCCTCGCCTTTGTCGGCCTGAGCTGATCTTCTGTATCCTCAGCGACTACTCCAGAACTCACCACCACCCTCATCAGTCCGAGGTCAAACAGGTGCCCCACAGTCACTTAATATATCAAAAGTCTGAGTTACCCACCCCATACCTAGTTTTTAAGAGTTCCTATCAGCTTTTTATCTGATGGTTTAAGACCTTGTGTTGCTCAGTTACGTGGAGGCTGTATTGCCCTCAGTCCTACAAGCAGCGTTGGTTCATAAAATGCACAAAAGGCATTTCCATGCAGCTGGTGAGATCCCCTGCTCCTTTAGTCCCCACAGGACAGCAGAGCCCCACAGAGGCTGCGCAGAGCCACATGCATCCATGGGCAAGGCGCTTTCATGGGAGCACACAAAAACTTAAGTGCACGTGCCTCTGTCGATTCACTTATTGAAAAGCAGCAAGACACAGTGCTTACAGATCATAAAAACACATGGAGCACACGATGCATGAGGAAAAACCCCACCCTACCCCTAAGCCGATTTAATTAATGAATACAGGCAGATTGTGAAAAACTCTCGTTCACAGCCAGAACCACAGAACCCACATCTCAAACCTTTAGGTCTTGTCTACAAATTATGTGTACAGGATACACTCAGTAATGTCACTGAGATGATTGTCATTAAGAGTGCGCACCCCGCAAGGGTCCCTGCCTGTGTTTCTAGCCCTCAGAGAAGTGCTCTCCCCTGTTCAAGCCAGGCACATTGTGCAAGTCATCTGCATTTTTTGCTGGTGTCCTGTCTTGGCACCTGCAGTGGCTACACTGGGTTTCACTGCTCTGCTTTGGGTATGATTCTGGCAGAATGCAAAGGTGAGGATTGGGAAAATGGGGAACCGCCCACTGTTAGGTGAACATCAAGTGTGAGACCATCTGAGGAATCTGAAGGTGCACAAGTCCATGGGACCTGATGAGATACATCCGCGCGTCCTGAAGGAACTGGCAGATGAGGTCGCTAAGCCACTAGCCATCATATTTGAGAAGTCGTGGCGGTATGGCGAAGTTCCTGCTGACTGGAAAAGGGGAAACAAAACCCCTATTTTCAAAAAGCGAAACAAGGAAGACCCAGGGAACTAGAGGCCAGTCAGTCTCATGTCTGTGCCTGGCAAGATCATGGAGCAGATCCTCCTGGAAACTGCTGAGGCACGTAGGAAACAAGAAGGTGATTTGTGACAGCCAGCATGGCTTCACCAAGTGCAAGTCATGCCTGACAAATTTGGTGGCCTTCTACAAAGGGATTACAGTGGCAGTGGACAAGGGAAGATCAACTGATGTCATCTACCTGGACATGTGCAAAGCGTTTGACGCTGTCCCACATGATATCCTGGTCTCCAAATTGAAAAGACATGGATTCAACAAGTGGACCACTCGGTGGACAAAGAACTGGCTGGAAGGTCGCACTCAAAGAGTTGCGGTCAATGGCTCGATGTCCAAGTGGAGAGCAGTGAAGAGTGGCGTTCCTCAGGGGTCGGTACTGGGACCTGTACCGTTCAACATCTTTGTTGGTGACATGGACAGTGGGGTCGAGTACACCCTCAGCAATTTGCCGATGATACCAAGCTGTTTGGCGAGGTAGACACGCTGGAGGGGAGGGATGCCATTCAGAGGGACCTGGACAGGCTGGAGAGGTGGGCCCAAGCCAACCTCATGCAGTTCAACAAGGCCAAGTGCAAGGTCCTACATCTGGGTCGAGGCAATCCCAAGCACAAATACAGGCTCGGCGGGGAATGGCTGGAGAGCAGCCCTGAGGAGAAGGACATGGGGGTGCTGGTTGATGAGAAGCTCAACATGAGCCAGCAATGTGCGATCGCAGCCCAGAAAGCCAACCATATCCTGGGCTGCATCAGAAGAAGTGTGGCCAGCAGGTCAAAGGAGGTGATTCTGACACTCCGGTCCACTCTCGTGAGACTCCACCTGGAGTAGTGCATCCAGCTCCAGAGTCCCCAACATAAGAAGGACATGGACCTGCTGGAGCGTGTCCAGAGGAGAGCCACGAGGGCTGGAGCACCTCTCCTATGAGGAGAGGCTGAGCGAGTTGGGGCTGTTCAGCCTGGAGAAGAGAAGGCTCCGGGGAGATCTTATTGCAGCCTTCCAGTACCTAAAGGGGGCCTACAGGAGAGCTGGGGAGGGACTTTTCAGTAGGGTATGTAGCGATAGGACGAGAGGGAATGGCTTTAAACTGGAAGAGGGCCGGTTCAGATTGAACATTAGGAAGAAGTTTTTCACTTTGAGGGTGGTGAGGCACTTGAACAGGTTGCTCAGAGAAGTTGTTGAGGCCCCATCCCTGGAGGTGTTCAAGGCCAGGCTGGACGTGGCCTTGGGCAACCTGGTCTAGTGAGAGGTGTTCCTGTTTATGGGTCCTTTCCAACCTAAACCGTTCTATGACGATTCTATGTCTGAAGGTTCAGCATTCAAAAAGGTTCAAACTTCATAAGCTGTTCAAAGAGCGTGTTGGCTGTCGGTGTAAAAACTGGCCTTGCAGCTTCATGGAATCATAGAATCATAGAACATAGGCACTCCCATGCCAGTGCTGGGAGATCAGGCTCTTGCAGGCAGTGAAGCGAGCACGACTTCTGAGGACAATCTACCAGGGATGCTGTATTTTGTGCATTTCCGCAACACATTACATTAGGATGCATAATTTCCTCGTTTCCTAATCCAGTCTCATCGTCATGATCTTATGATCCATTTGAAAACCAGCTGTTAAAAAAACATTAATTGGCTGAGAAACAAATGACCATTTTTTCCTTGTGATACGAAACAACTGGAAAGACAAGTGTGGATTAGCTCTGTTTTTACATGTCTTTTCTGCTTTGCCTTGTCTGCCCTTCCAAACTCCTGTGATCAACCATAGGGGAAATACGACATTACAAAACCAAATAGAAAAGTACAGTGGAAAGCAAGAAGGATGTTTAGTAAAAACACTGAGAAAATTATTTTAGCTTGACCATGTGGGATCCTGTTTTCTGTCTATCTGTTTGTGTGTCCATCTGGTCCTACAGTAACTGAAGGTACTGACCAACTTCAGCCAAGCTGAGCTGAGCTGATGTAGTTCCCACAGGTTTTGTGGAAAATAGCAGCTGGCTAGAGGGAAAAACCCCTATTAATGGGAAGGCTGATAATTCATCCCTTGGCTGGGCTGTGAGGCTGGTGGCTGGTCAGCCCACGGGTAACTGCACAGCATTACTCAGCTGGTAACCTAAATGTTGTATGGGGACGTGCATTATGAGGAGCTATAGGCGGTGTAAGAGAGTGCTGGGGAGGTGGTATTGAGAGCTGTCTAGGGCTGTGGGAGGATACGGTGAGATGCAAGACACAACCCCGTGTCAGCCAGGTTCCTGTCAGAGGTGGAGGGAAAGAACCACCACTAACTAAGCACTCATCGCTCACTGGATTTCTGCAGTGACACTCCCGTACTGGTTCCTATTACTCCAAAGGAATGACCAGAGAAGAGGTAAAACTGAGTGACCAAACTGTTATCACTAATCAAAAGTCAGGTCTCTTTGTGTTGGGAGTGGCTTTTCAGGTGTTCTTGCAAATAAAGGAAAAGCAGTACTCATTGCTTTATTTATTTTTGCAGGTGACCTACGAACACGCACCCCACGCAGAGAGTGCCAAAGCTGCCAGTCAGAAAACTTAATTAACGGAGTTTCACTGTTAAAGATTAACTTTCCTTAAGACAAGGGATTTGTATAAATTGTGAAGCAATGATTCATCTGAGAAAAGAAGGAGCACAGAGTATCTATGATGTTTGTTTATGTATCTGAAGACAGAGGAACTTGCCCATGTATTACAAAGAACTGAATAATCTCCTCAATGACTCAGTGATTAAACTTTTCTTGCAGCTAAAATTACAATTGTATTACACACTGAGCAGAGTGTGTGTGAAAGAGTAATCTTGCCTCTGAGTATAAACACTTGGGTGTAACTTGGCAGCTTCTGTGATTATGCTGTTAAACTGTGCTTTCTACACAGCCATCAATTAAATTGAATACTGGTGAAGTGTTTAAGGAGGCTGGAAGTACAGAAATAGGTATGGAACCATCTCCATCCCACCTGCCTCCAGCATGTTCTGCTCTTGTCTCATGGGATATCATGGCTACCTCACAGGCGGTGTCACTCCAAGTAGGTGCCTTCAGACAGCTTTATCACTGGCATGTGGTGATATAAAAAGCTGCTGGTGCATCTTGCCAAAAAGTGACCATCAGAGAATATAAAATTAGGATGCACTTCTATTTTGGATCACATAAAACCTGAAAGATACCCAGCAAAGACACTAGAAATTTCACCAGACTTTAGCTGTCTGAAAGTTAGCGACTCTAAGCTAGCTGGCTAGCCTGCCTCTGCAAAGACATGTTTTCTCCAGGGGTTGAAGATACCGGTTTGCCCTGGAACAGTCTTTGGATGAGATGAGATGAGATGAGATGAGATGAGAAGAGAAGAGAAGAGAAGAGAAGAGAAGAGAAGAGAAGAGAAGAGAAGAGAAGAGAAGAGAAGAGAAGAGAAGAGAAGAGAAGAGAAGAGAAGAGAAGAGAAGAGAAGAGAGAAATGTTGTTACTCTTCCTCTTCTTTCAGTGTAGGAGTCTTCCCCAAGTCATGTAGAGTAGATATGTAGATAGACAGAAAGCTAAACTTAAGTCAGATGTATCTCACCCAAATGTCTATTATTTCACCCCACTTTAAGTTTAAATTTTGTTAGGGATCTAGAGTGCAATGGTGTTCACCGCGGTTAGTTTTGTAGATCAATCAAACAGCATATCTGAGCCTCTATTTTGATTTCCTGGTGAGAACCGAGCCAGCGGTGTTCTCATAGCAATAGCAGCAACATAATGGTACTCTCACTGTTTGCACCAAACCAGGTAGGTAAAGTTCAGGTTGGGATCATCGCATTGTTGTATCTGGTACTGTAAAAGCACATAGCAAAGAGAAACTTTTTACTCAAACGTGCAACAGGTGTGTAAAACAGCCAGATACACGAGAACTGGGGAGCAGAAGGACGTGCCAATACTAATGAGACCACTTTCTCAGGTATACCCAGCCATGCACGCAGTATGGCCGACCATTTGGCAATGAGTGCTGGGACCATTTCCAGATTTAAAAGTAAAAGAAATACTTGGAGAGGATATGGCTGTGGATTTATAGATTTTGCCCGATTTTGTGAGGAGTCCGCTCTGTGTGCATTGGCAGCATGTAATAAATCTCAGACATATGTGCGCTTGAAGCACATGCTTTGTGGCAGCAGAGCAAAGGTTGTGCTCCACAACATGGTAAATGAATCTATTTCTTGAATAGGACAGGGCTGATTTGCGAAGGATGTTATTCATAGAGTCACAAAAAATGGCCGCTGATGCAATTCTAACTGTAACCCAGGAAAGACAGATCAGGGTGAGGTAATGTGTTTAGACAGGAGGGTGATTTTGGTGGCAAAATAATAATGATATGGTGAGAAAGGGACAAGGTTGAAAAAGTCAAAGAAGAGCAGGAGAAGAAGACAGGAGAGAGGGAAGAAAAACAAGTGGTTAATGAAAAGCCTGGCTCTAGAAGGTGTTTGGAGAGAAAAGAAGGAAAATACAAACATTGTGTGTTGGAAGGATATTAGCAAATTAACGTGAAATCTTTCACGCCTCAGGAATACAGAGTGCATTCAACAGATGAAGCAGAAAATAGTTGACATCAACCTGAAAAAAATTATTGCCAAAATATTTGAAAACCCATCTGGAGTATAAAATAATAAATTATGTTGGACATTTTGCACTTACTCGGGGGAAAAATGCCATTTTCTGCTGGCCTTTGGAGATATAATTAGAGCTGACATGCTGATTTATTAAAATAGTAGACATATATGAAAACTAGTCCCGTTGCCTCTTCTGTATAGCAGTGTATATGTGAACAACCTTTGAGAAATCTAGCATGATTTTTTTTTTTTTTTGACATTTGCTGTGTGTAAGAAAGTTTAATGATATTAACAGTTAAACCAGCTGTTACTCTTTATTTCGCGGATAACTTTTTTCGCAGTAGGGTCAAATTCCCACTGCTTCGATCCATGGAAGAAGTAGAAGAATCCTGGAAGTAAAAAAATAAAGCATTGTGTTATAGATACAAGAAATAGCTTCATTCTGGCAAAGTGGGGAACATCATCTTTATACACACAGGAGAGCGTCTCTTCAGTTCTATCTTTTGCAGAATACAGCAATAATGACATTCATTATAACTCCAGAACATATGTTCTTTACAAATAAGCCAATTTTACTTAAATGCTCATTTCATTTACCTTTCTGTTGGAAAACTGCATCAACCTTCTGGCTAATTCCTGGAAAGTCATCGACTGTCTGTCTAGGATAACCCTTCTCCATGGACTGGCTGTTTTCATCATACCTAAATCATATGAAGGGAGACATGTAATTTTACAGAGTTTAATGTTGCAAAGAACTGATCAGCTGCTGAAAGGTGTCCACCTCCTGTAGTTTGACTGATTTCATTGGGGTTACAGAGAGTGACGTTATCTACTTGCACAAATGTCTGCAGGATGCTGGCCATCGTGCTTTCCTTAAGCTGGCTACTTGTTTGCTGACAAAGGCCGGCACGGCTCCGAAGAAGCATCTGGAGTGAGGCAAATTGAAGGAAGATCCACATTTTTGCTAGCAGGAATGGGATTTACCTCCTCTAATGATAGCAGTGTGACCGGCAGCGCATGGAAACTGGCCGGGTTGATTCCCGCTGGAGCGACTGCACATGTTTATTGCATGAATCTGAAACTCCTCCTAGACTTTGATATAATATTGTACATAGTCCTCTACCAGCTGACAGATTTAGATGGAGGAAAGGAAGCTGACTTCTTTCTAATACAATCAAGGTGGTCTTAACCGAGCCAGGCCAATCTTTATAAGATGGGGCTGAATTTGTGGGCTGAAAGGAGGACCTAAAAGCTTCTTGAAGATTTGAGGAACCGTGTCAGGAAAAAAGCAAACAAACAAAAAAGCCTTTGCTTTACTTCTCCTTGGATACGAGAAAGACTTTTCACAGGGACATGAAACTGAGAGAATGAGTTACTAGATAAGAAATCCGTGCTGTGGTTTTCTTACATGCCTTTGTCTTGTGACCAGGGCAGTAAAATAGCAATGCAAAATATTGTAATTACTCTTTCCAAAACTGTCAAAAACAAAGGACAGGAAACGACATCCAGCTGAGAATTCAGCTGACACTGTATGTCTCGCTGAGGAACCCCACAATTAGTCACGATAAAGTCTGTTTGACCCATGCATGCTCCTGGTTGCTTGCAGAAGGCCTTTGCAGCAGTTGTCCTTGCACGCAGGAGGAATCCATCAGCTTCCCAAAAGTGACTTTTTGCTTCTGTTTGCCTGGTGTTTGGGTATCAGGAATCCCTTATGCCAGCTTGGGAACAAGATTTAAAAGAAGTATGCTGCAAACTCAATGCTAACCAGCCAAAGAAAGGAAAACAGACTGTCACTTCTATCTCTCTAAAAGAGAGAAAATAATCCAGGATTTTTCAGAAATCCCGCACGAATCATCCCAGCCAGCCTTCTGCTGAAGTAGTTTATCTTTCAGATCTTTATTTTCTAGAGACACTTTTGTCTATTGTGTTTGTAAAAATTCTCGACATGCTGGAATTTTTTCATCTTCCAGGCATGATGCATCAAAATGGGTCCATATCTTGAATGCCCTCTTCAGGACACCCTTCAGCTCTGAAAGGTCAAAGCTATATTATTCTACTTGTACATGAGTCAAAGAAATATTTCTTTGAAAAGTAGGATTACTATAGTTACCTAGTTACATATCGTTACCTAGAGGTCTACTTTCTCTTTTATCACATGGACAATTTTAATTGCATCAGGTTATATTGGAGTCAATCATAAGAAAACATTTGTTAATTTTTCTTACCTCCAGTACTTGTCACCTATGAAAAAGTCTGTCTTCCCTGTATTTTTATTACAGACAACTGCATCAATTTTTTTTACACCTTTAGGGAAGCCCAGTGTGTTGATATTCTTTGGATAACCAGGCAACAGTTGATATCCGCTGATAACCCAGAATTTATTGCCTGTTAAAAAAAAAATTAGTTTCGCCAGTGATTTTGAGACACTAAAAGAAAAAATGCACTCCCTTAATGTAGGTTGTAGGAAAACTAAATGAAATGTTCTAAGTTTTTTTTTTATTCCTTAGAAAAGTTAATTTTATGTACATATAGCTACTCTTCCTTCCTCCTTCCCACAAAATAAAAGTAGAAAAATTTAAAGAAAATCTCATACTTCACCTTTGAAAAATAGGATCTGATCTTTCATGTTCTCATATACAGCTTGAATACCAGACGGTAGTGTTGGCCAGAATGTAGAAATTAATTCAAGTTCAACTTCTGAGTTATCAGGATAGACTCGCCATAAATGCCTGATTTAAATATGAAACAGCTTTTGTAGTAAATAATAAACCACAGATATTTCTATATATGCACAAGATTGTGAACAACATTGTGACTTGCAAGCTCTATCTTGTCAGTGGAGCTGCCTGGGTCGATGTGTCAGAAAGGAAAACATTGCCCTCAGTGGGAACTGAGACTTTTTTATTCTGGCTTCTTTCTGGAATTACCCTTCTCATTGGTACTGATTGATTAATGGTATCAGTTGCAAGCAACCGAAAAATTCTGGTTCTTCCTGTACCATGTAATAAGAGAGTTATAGAGTCCCGGATGAGCCTGCCTCTAAGTTATTCTCTGTATAGCCAGCTGACTTTGGGCTTGCATAGTTGACTGGAGGACAGATTGGTCCAACTACACAGTAGAAAATACTAGTTTCTTAGGAAGTGGTTGCAGCGTTTATTCATGTCATTGCTTGGTGTGACCATCTATACATTTGGGAATAAAGCTTTATGGGGACTAAAATGTTTTCTGGAAAAAAATTAAGCATGTTTTTTTTCAGAGTATCTTGAAAGCTACTAATATAACTCATATCTGTTAACAGTTTCATTCCCATGAACCGAAATTTATCCCTTTGTCTCGATATACTTCCCATAATCATGGAAACCACCAAAGAATTCAGTCTTTGCAGAAATAATGAAAAAATAAATCTCACAGAGACAAATTTTGTATCATTATTTACCTGCCCTTTAGAAAAATGACTTCTCGTCGGAGTGTAGTTATAGCATCAAAAGACATCTGGGAGCTGCAGGTTTTAGGTGAGCTAGGGGTGGCTGGCCTTTTATCTGGGGCATTTGGTCGAGATCCTAAGGGGGACATTTTAGAAAGGATACAACAATTTTGTAGAAACATTAAGGTTTTCACATATAAATGCATTTTTGATATTATGAGAATGCAATGATCTTTATGGTGAAACTTTGTGAAAGAGATTATTTCTCTCCTGCTTACTTCTTTTTTTTAAGCCATAGATTTTACTCACCATAAATGGACTGAATGCCACTTATATCATCTGGAGAGAGGGGAAATTCGCTGGGGCTGACGTAGGCATAATTGGGGAACATCAAGGCCCTCTGGTCATTAGAATGGGAGAGGCCCAGGGCATGGCCAAACTCATGAGCAGCAACAAGGAACAAGTTGAACCCTTAAAAAACGGATAAAGAGAAGAGCTCAGTCTAGTTTGGGTTTGCAGATGACTGATACAGTATCAACACAGCAGGGCTATTGCTCAGTGATGGTTTCCATACGATATATAGAAATTCACTACACTATGCATATAAACATATAGTAAACACATAGTAAACATATATTATGTATAGGATAAGGTTGTGTTCTTCCCCCACTAGAAGGGAGTGGCTTTTGGCCCTCTTTCCTGCTGTTCTTTCTGTCAGATACTGAGAGTATGTGTGTGGCATGAGTAGATGTTTGGGGGTGAGTGTGGGTGCAGCTCCGTGGAATGTCCTGGCAGGGTTTCCTGGCTGAGCTAAAACAGATTAGATAGTGAGTCAGATCAAACTAACAGCTCTCTGGGGCACGGATAAGACGATGCACTCTGTGCTCACTTGAGGTACCAAAGTGTTACCAAAGTGTTACACCAAAGTGTGTGTCACCTTCCCTTCTACAAACCTGAGAAAGAAAGATGAGATCACTAATAGACAAGAAAAAACATAATGTTAGTAGAGTGATTTAACTTTTTATCATTAGGACTTTCAAGCGTATGGGTTCTTTACAGCCTTGTCAAATGAAATATCAGTTTAAAATATCATGCTTATATATGCTTATTCCCAGTGAAATATATTAATACAATAAATAGATAAAAATGGATTTCCTCCAACATGTATCCCTCCAAGTAACATGCCTTTCTGAATTAGTAAAGAATGATCATCTGCCGTACAGACCAAGAGCCAGCAATATCAACAGACTTAGGGAAGATCACAAGTCAGTGGCAGAGCAGAGGACTGGTCATCGATTGCCCAAGAAAGGCTGGCTGAGGCCAAGATTTCCATTTCTCAAAAAAACAAACAAAGCCTCATTTTTTCCACATGTATTTCCAGTCCTCCCCTCTCACGAGTCCTCCGAGCTCTCCAATGAGTTCCGCAATGCCTGGTCGCTGGAGTCGTGCTGCTGAGGAACAGCAGCAAAAACGGGGTTGACCCATTCAGTCCCAGTCTGGGGGAAACACTACATTTTATCAGCATGACATGTCCATCCCTCACCCTTCATTTTTTTTCCACCACAGTAAATCCACATCTCTCCGCCTCATGCAGTGCACTTACAGCACCTTCTTGTTTGTTAGCTCCATGCTTTTCCTGCAGTGTGACCTCGATTCTCCTACTGCAATTATCCTTTGCAGTTCTCCACCCCAAAACATGAATGAGAAAAGGGTCTAAAGTATAGCAGGTTAATGTGGCTGTGTAGTGACGGATCTGTCAGGGGCAGTATATGCTGTATGGCCAGCCTGGGCATTTAGGGGAGCAGACAGGTACCAGTTAGATGACCGAGCACTCGGAGTTCCTCTCCCTTCTGGCCTGGTGGCACACATCTGTAGTCAGCTCTACACACTGCATCTCAGCCCGTGGGTGGCCTGAACAGCGCGTTCAGGCTCCCGGCTGCTGGTAGGCAGCTGAAATCGCTTGGAGAACAATTTCATGTAGAAGCCCATCCAAGCTCGAATGCAGAGTAAAGCTTTAACAGCCTCTAGCTGGACTTATCTTTTAGTGAAGACTCTTCATTATCACTAATGATTGTAATATTTTTTAGGTGGTGGGGGTCTCCTTTGAGGCCTGCAAGGCACGGTGTGCTTCCCCTGCAGTGTGTGGTGGCTCCAGGCTGAGTGCCAGTGTGTGGACCAGGAGGGGAAAAAGTCAGAAACCTTTTGCCACGGGTTGTAAAACTTTGGTGGGCACAGGCTCTACCAGCCCCCAGGTAGGAGTGGCACATGTCTATAGTGTTGGTATATGAAAAGGGTTGTCCCATTCATATCTTTACCAGTGTTAAATAAGAACTAGAGTAGATCGGGCTGATTTTACATCAGTGTCATTGTAAGTATCCCAGTTAACGGATGGCCTGTAATATCCTCAAACTGCTCTTACGGTTAATGCTGTGTTTCATCTCAGTTTATTCCTTGACCTAAATAAAATCAGAAAGGAATTTACACATCTGCATAACACTTCAGAAACTTTTTCACCTACCAGCTGAGCCTGTGGTCCAATCTTCATCCTCATCGAAGTGCACATCACCACCAAAACCATTGCCGGGTGGAAAGGCATGAGCAAGGACACCAAGGGGACCATCAAAATAACGAGGGCAATGTCCATGAGCTAAATAATATGGTGTTGGAACAACTTTGAGTTTATGTCATGGTTATTGGGATATCTTTAAATTAATCTTACCATTGGTATGCAGTCAATGTATTACCTTTGGTCCCGAAAGCAATCATTATATCTGCTAGTCCCTCATGAATACGAGTGAAAATCAGCGGGGTGACGGCACTCCACACTTTAAATGCCTTCTGAATTGCTTTATCCACATCGTCTTTGCTCATATCTGGTGTGTGGTTCACAATTCTACGGTTATGAGGGTTCAAGTAACAATACTTAGTGTTTGCAGGAAAAAAATCTCTAAAATTGTTAAGATGATGAACAGAGGTGTATATAACAAGCTATTTAACTTGTAATCCTATAGTTACCAACATTCGTCTTGGACTGAGTCAGTTTGAGGAATGTGATAACCGTCCGACATGTCTTTTTCGTAATAACAATTGTATACACAATATCAGTTTTTCTCAAAATGGCCCTGAGCCAGGAGGTTGTCTCTTGAGCATGAGGAAAATCATCTCAGATTTCTGTGACTACTAAACTGTCAGTCTTGTACGGGGTGCAATTGATACTTCTGTTTGGCTCACAGAATATTTGTCAGGAGTGATGCATGACAGGCAAAATACTATGGTTGACTCAGAAAATGTAAAATCCCCAGCTTGGCTCTCAGAAATTCCTCTCAGGAATATGTATAGCTACCAGCTGGGGAAAGAGAAATTTTTTTGTATTCCCAACTGGAAATAATTGCTATAGAAGTTATATTTACATATAAAAAACATGGATATCCACAAAACCAAAATATAAACTCAAAACACATCAAAATACTACCTGTATGTCAGCTTGTGTTTTTTCCATCCTGGCAGAGTAACACCATAGAGACCCACATCAGGAACTCCACATCTGGGTTTCTTCATCATTTCCAACGTCTCAGAATCTGGTTTTCCAGTGACTTTCAAACCAAAAAATTGTTGCATTTTCCGAAGTTTTTCAGCTGTGGATTCAGCATTTATTTTCCATCCAAGTGGATTTGGATCTGGCTCAACGGCATAGAATTTATTTAGATAGTCCTAGTGAAAAAATAAAGCAAACACATTTCGCATTTTGATCTGCTCCTTAAACAAATACCTTAGGACTGATATTTTTTGTGTACTTTGCTGGCAAAACTGTCTGCCTGTGATTTTGGAGCGCAACACATATTTTCCTGAGTATCGTAGCTAAACAGAAACAGACCACACTGTCCTTGACTCTTATTTACTTCACATTTCCAGTTTGTACAGATTTATCCTACTTTTGTAAAGTTTGGACAACAGTTATGTCTAATAGCATTGTCCCAGAAAGACAGAACAACATTGTGTAGCTGGAACATGCAGATCATATCTAAAAAGAGAGGACTCAATAGATCTCAGGTATGGACAATGTAGTTACCTGTACAAGCTTTGCATCTTCTTCTTTGTTGTCTTTCTCTGGGTGGACGGGAAGAGCGTTAGAAACAGCTGCACACGTTAGAAGCAGAAGTGAAAGATCCTTCATTCTTACTCTCGTCTCTGTCCTGATAGGAGAGCAGTCTGCTTTCTGCTCCGTTTGCATCCTCTCTCGCATCCCAGTTTGTACGGTTATGGGGTGCTTTGTAGAGTCAGATGTGGACTGACGCAGAGTTTATTGTGCTCTGATATCCACACATCCTATAACACTGTGCTGGCTGACACAATAAAACTTAATTAAACCCATCTGATTTCACAGACATCTGAAGTCCGTTAGTATTTGAGTACTCCTAAGCAGCTTGGCTACCATTTCAAAACTGGCACACACAATTTTGGTTATTTTACGCTGAATTTTAATGAACCTGTGCGATTGCACACCAGATGAAAGAGTGGACAAACGCAAAACCTTTTAAGTTGTCACAACACAGCTGTGTGAAATAGGGCCACCAAATGCACAGGGGCTCTTAACCATTCTCAACCTGGAAAATGGGAGTCATGCACCAGATCCAAATCCAAAAAAATGAAAACTTTGGGAGAAATTACTGTAACCAGAAAGATTTCTTTTTATATTTATCCATAAAGTGAGACTGGGTTTTTTGGAAAATGAATAAAAATCCTAAATCACTTCCCACTTCTTCCCTGCAATTCTTCGAAAAGGTGTATTTCCTTTAAATTACACTGGTGGAATCCAGGATATACATAAATTAAAAAGATTTTACCTTATTAACCCAGCCTAAAGGATGTGAATAATCTTATATCTCTGTCTTCATTTATCTAATCTATCTATCTATCTATCTATCTATCTATCTATCTATCTATCTATCTATCTATCTTTCTGTCTGTCTGTCTCTATCTCTCTAATCTCTATCTATGTAATCTCTATCTATCTATCTATCTATCTATCTATCTATCTATCTATCATCTATCATCTGCCATTTCATCGTGAAAGGTTTCTTCAGTTTAACCACATTAACCACAGAGGATATGATTATTTCCTGTCTTAAGTAATTCAGAATTAAGGAAGTTTCAAGAGTTATACAAGCTGTGAGAAGTTATGGGATTCCACCCTGTGCTGGCCAAGCACCTTCCTCTTCCACTGGTTGCGACAGGGGCTGAAGGTGTTCGGCACATCAGAGGAGTTCTGATGGCATGTGCTCAACACTTACAAAACAGCAATACCTTCATGCCGGACTGTGGCGTTTTCAGGAAATCCTTGCTTCTGTGTTTTTGGCTTTTTTGCTGTCACTTGCAGCCAACTTTTCTCCAGCTGGAGGCGTTAATGACGAATTTTTTAGCCCAAATTTCACAATGTAGCCTTGTTAGTTAAACTCGTTTGCTAATGGCATTTCTCAGCAACCAACAACTCAAACAGCTCAGCTAAAAAAGAAAAAAAAACACAAAACAACCAACCAACAAAAAAAAAACCAAAAAATCCCTTCCCTTAATTTGTTTTTACTATCATTGTGTTGTAAGGTAAGAGACCCATGAGGCCTGGATCCCATTCAGTTCTGTAACTGAGGTACAAACTGTGATGACAAATTTTCTGAGATTGGAAGCTCAGCTGAACTGATACTGGAAACGATATGTGTGTTTATCCGGAAGTACAGAATGTCTTCTTTAAAAAAATCTGTCTTATGTTTTTTAAATGAATAAAATATTTTTTTGTCTCAAAGGTATTAAAGCTAGAAGGAATGACCATGGTGCTATCATCTGGCTATGTACATTTTGTGTAGGTCACAAAAGACAAGCCCCCGTTCAGTGGCTTTTGCACCAAGCATATTTTCCAATGGCTCGAGAACACCTCCTTGAAAAACAGGTTTTGGCTGATATGAATTTAGATTTGCAAAAAATCAAGGCAGCACTATGAGAAGATTTGATACGAACTGGGAGAAGTGGTTATCTTTCTCCCACTGTGGTTGGCCATCCAATCTCCACAGCTGTCTGCTGTGTAGCAGTGGAAGGATAGAGACAATGAGAGCAGCCAAGTTAAGATTAGTCGCACCTAACTTTATACATTTATTAGTTAATCATTCTTCTATAGAAGATTGACAAATACGTATCTCTGGAAAGCGATTCAACCAGCTACCTTAGAATAGGATGAACTGGCCTCTATAAATGGTCTTTCTGTCTTTGTTGAACTTACAGAAGTTTAAACAACTAATTTAGACTATACTTCTACTTTCGTCTAACAGCTCAAGGTACATTAGTGTTTGCTCAGAAGACATTTGAATCATAGAATAGAATTGCTGAGGTTGGAAGGGACCTTTAAGATCATCAAGTCCAACCGTTAACCTACCTTGACAAAAACCACTTCTAAACCATGTCCCTAAGTACCACATCTACCCTTTTTTTAAACACCTTCATGGATGGAGAATCCACCACCTCCCTGGAGGCCTATGTCACCCAAAGCACTGTTAGGATTTTGCAACTTGACCACCTACACAACATAGCAGCCAGTCCCCACTGCTCATGGAAGACACGCCTGAACATGTGGTTTTTGCAAGAGATGTTTCACAAATATGCCTATAGCTGGCCTTGAGGTCTGGGAAAAGAAGCAACTGTATAAGCAGCTGCTGGTTATGGTTTCCCAATGCTTATCTTTTACATTGGTTAGAGTTGGTGGATGCTGGTTTACCTCATGACTTCTTTTCTCATCCTAGAATTGGCGTTATCCAGGCTACAGTAATGTGACTTATGTTTCAGCCCAGAAAGGTTGCTGCTTGTCCTCATCACATTGGTGGTACCAAGTGACCCTATACTGAGCATCACTGGAATTATCAATACTGCTGTGTTGTGGGGATCTTAACACAATACCAGCAAGGATTCATCTTTCCTAAGTATTTGCAACATGGGTGCCTGCACATGCGTTATTTATCTAAGCTTGCATTATATCAACAGAAATCTAATCAATATGGTCAGATGGCATCTAGACAGCATTTCATCTGGCCTCTTGTAGGAGATAAACTTAGGATGATTTGTACAGCTCTCAGGAGCTCACCAAACATTTTGACCAATACTATTGACTATGATGAGAGCCTAAGCCTGAGATCACATGAAAACACTTAGGCTGCAATTAAATTGCCTGAACAGTGTTCTGTTGTGCTTTTGAGCCAGTCTAGTGAACCTGAAACATTGCTGCAGGCCTGGTGGCTGTGACCCAGGACCTAGAGTGGACATGTGGCTTCTAGACCATGTGGCCACATGTGGCCAGTAGGTTGAGGGAGGTGATTCTGCCCCTCTACTCTGCCCTGGTGAGACCCTACCTCGAGTACTGCGTCCAGCTCTGGAGCCCTTAGCACAGGAAAGGGATGGACCTGTTGAAGCAGGTCCAGAGGAGGGCCACAAAAAGGATCAGAGGGGTGGAACACCTCTCCTATGATGAAAGGCTGAGACAGTTGGGGTTATTCATCCTGGAGAAGAGAATGTTCTGGGGAGACCTTATTGTGGCCTTTTAGCACTTAAAGGGGGCCTACAGGAAAGATGGGGACAAACATTTGAGCAGGGCCGGTTGCGATAGGACAAGTCGTAATGGCTTTAAACTTGTCCTGGTTCCGGCAGGGATGGGTTAATTTCCCCAAGGAACCGGCAGGGGAGGCAAGTATTCCATACCACGTGACCCATGCCCAGCTATAAGAGGCGCTAGCCGGGGAGGGGGGGACAGTCGCCATTCTGGGGTGGGCTGCTGAGGTGTGGGTCCAATCGGTGTGCTGCGCGGCGGTACTGTAATCGTGTCCTTATACTCCTTTCTCAGTGTTATTGTTTTTCTTTCTTCTTCCCTTTGATTTTTCTGTTAAATTGCACTGTTTCAACCCATGACTTTTGCCTTTTTCTGTCGATTTTTCCCACGGCTGTGGGAATTGAGCGAGCGGCTGCGTGGTTCTTTGTTGCTGGCTGAGGCCAAACCATGACAAAACTAAAAGAGGGTAGATTTAGACTAGATTAAGGAAGAAATTTTTTACAGAGAAGGTGGTGAAACACTGGCAGAGATTGCCCAGAGAGGTGGTAGGTGCCCCATCCCTGGAAACATTCAAGGTCAGGTTGGATGGGGCTTTGAGCAACCTGATCTACTTGAAGATGTTCCTGCACACTGCAGGGGGGTTGGACTAGATGACCTTTAAAGGTCCCTTCCAACCCGAACTATTCTATGATTCTATCATTCTATCATTCTGTCATTCTAGACTGGTAGTTGGAGGCCAACTGGAAACCTTCAGGCACCTTAATGGCATTGGATACCTGTTCAGGCAGGTGGTTGAGCCACAAATTTTCAGTCACAATCCTATCATAGAGTCAACAAAGCTGAATCATTACTCAGCTTGAGTGAAATAAATGAGATATTGACAAATTGTTCAAATAATGTATTTGACCCTTGGGAAACTTTCAGCAAAGACTGCAGCCTGTTGGGGCAGAATTCAACCACCTGAACATAGGTACCTAGAGACAGTGGAGGCTCTGAGGGGCTTCGTGAAGTGCTGGTCTCCCAGAAGTTCTGTTTCATACCTGCATGGGTAACTTGGGTACCGTACAGCACCTCAGATGCACTAAGCACATGTTTAGGATTCCTACCTGGGCAAATCTGTCCCAGTTAATAATGGTATGGGCTACGATTGCACACAAAACCAGTAACCAGACACTAGACAGTTGTACTGTCTAGTACAGTTATGTACTCCACCATAGTACAGTAAATAGCAAATAGGACTGACCGTTAACTTATTAAAAGGGAGTAAGAAAATGACAGGCGATTGTGTGGAATGAGCTGAAAACAACAACTGGGTTCCAAATTACTGAAAACGGTGCTTGTGCCTGCAGGCAGGTGAGAGCTGCCGGCACCGGACTTGCCCTCCTCCTAATGATGTGGCTGGAATGGAGCAACTGCCATGCTTACACAGGCAAAGGAAATATTCACTCACATAAGCATGGGGAATATTTCTTGCAAAGAAGTCACTTAATTTTGAGCTCTCGGTCTTCCTTCTCAAGGGATATCCACAAAACAAAGTTCAAAAAAGTGTGCCTGGCAACTAAAAATCAGAACTTCACAGGATAATAAAAGACATGGACTAAAAATATGCCATTATAAACTTCATCCTCTCTTCAACTTTTTCATCCTCCCTGGTTTGTAAATCACTATTTATTTCTCCTTTTCCTCCAAAACATCCCTACTTTCTTACCCCTTGTCTCCCATTTAACATTTTCTCATCCCCACGAGTACCCACTACCTTTTCTCTGGAGAGGGATTAGTGTTCTGCTCTAAATCTGAGAAGCAGTTCTGGCATTGCCTTGAGAAATTCTGCTTCTACTTCATATCTGAAGGGAACATGTGCCCCCGGTTTTTATTTTTTAATATATAATTGGTCTAGTAATAAATATTATCTTTCACTGTAAATCTTATCTTATGTTTGTAGACCACTGCTGCTAAAAAAACATAATCAATTTAGATTAATATACCTCTAAAGCAATTTTTGGTTTAATTGTCATTGGTGGTTCAGTAGCACTCACTGACACAAGAAAATATGATTAAATAGCATTGCTACTAAGGCTTCGAATTAAAGAACCGGTACCTAAGTCACCTTCTGAGAACAGGATTCACATAAATTAACTTCTTCATGAAAGCCTTTGATTTACTGTAATTTAATTTTATTTTTACTATTTTATAATAATTGTTGAGGTTTTATAAGTAATATAATATATTCAAGTTAATTTGCAATTATAAAATTTCTTATATGCCTTTGGAAGGAAGGGCAGGCCGCTCAGGAGGACTACAAAGAGGTAGTGAAGCAATGTAGGGAAAAAATCAGAAGGGCCAAAGCTCAGCTAGAACTAAACCTGGCTTCTGTTGTCAAGGACAACAAAAAAAGTTTCTATAAATATATTAGCAATAAAAAGAGGACCAAGGATAATATCTGTCCTCTAGTAGATGGGGCCGGTAACGTAGTAACCAAGGATGAGGAAAAGGCTGAGGTACTTAATGCCGTCTTTGCCTCAGTCTTCAGCAGTAGGACCAGTTGTTCCTTGAGTTCCCCGACCCCTGAGCTAGAATACAGGGATGGGGAGCAGAATGAAGCCCCTGTAATCCAAAGGGAAATGGTGAGGGACCTGCTTCAGCACCTGGAGGTGCACAAATCTATGGGGCCGGATGGGATCCATCCAAGGGTGCTGAGGGAGCTGGCGGAAGTGCTCACCAGGCCACTCTGCATCATTTATGAGCAGTCCTGGATAACTGGGGAGGTCCCAGCTGACTGGAGGTTGGCAAATGTGACACCCATCCATAAGAAGGGCTGGAAGGAGGATCCAGGGAACTACAGGCCAGTCAGTCTGACATCGGTGCCTGGGAAGGTCATGGAGCACATCATCCTCAGTGCCATCACACAGCACATGCAAGAGAACAGGGTGATCAGGCCCAGTCAGCATGGGTTTGTGAAAAGCAGGTCATGCCTGTCAAAGCTGATCTTCTTCTATGACAAGGTGACCCACTTAGTGGACGAGCGAAAAGCTGTGGATGTTATCTACCTGGATTTTTGCAAGGTTTTTGACAACGTTTCCCATAGCATTCTCCTGGAGAAACTGGCTGCTCATGGCCTGGACAGGTGTACTCTTCGCTGGGTAAAAAACTGGCTGGATGGCCGTGTCCAGAGAGTGGTGGTAAATGGAGTTAAATCCAGTTGGTGTCCAGTCACAAATGGTGTCCCCCAGAGATCGGTGCTGGGGCCCGTTCTCTTTAATATCTTTATCAATGATCTGGATGAGGGGATCGAATGCACCCTCAGTAAGTTCGCAGACGACACTAAACTAGGGGGACGTGTTGATCTGCTTGAGGGTAGATTGGCTCTGCAGAGGGATCTGGACAGGCTGGACAGATGGGCTGAGGCCAATGGTATGAGGTTCAACAAGGCCAAGTGTCGGGTCCTGCACTTGGGTCACAACAACCCCATGCAGCGCTACAGACTGGGGGCGGAGTGGCTCGAAAGCTGCCTGGCAGAAAAGGACCTGGGGGTGTTGGTGGACAGCCGGCTGAGTATGAGCCAGCAGTGTGCCCAGGTGGCCAAGAAGGCCAACACCATCCTGGCCTGCATCAGGAATAGTGTGGTGAGCCAGACTAGGGAAGTAATCATCCCCCTGTACTCGCCACTGGTGAGGCCTCACCTCGAGTACTGTGTTCAGTTTTGGGCCCCTCACTACAAGAAGGACATTGAGGTGTTGGAGTGTGTCCAGAGAAGGGCTACAAAGCTGGTGAAGGGTCTGGAGGACAAACCTTATGAGGAACGACTGAGGGATCTGGGGTTGTTTAGCCTGGAGAAGAGGAGGCTGAGGGGAGACCTTATCACCCTCTACAACTACCTGAAAGGAGGTTTTAGAGAGATGGGAGCTGACCTCTTCTCCCTGGTGACAAGTGATAGGACAAGAGGAAACGGGTTCAAGTTATGTCAGGGCAGGTTTAGATTGGATGTTAGGAAGCATTTTTTCACTGAAAGGGTTATTAAACATTGGAATAGGCTGCCCAGAGAGGTGGTGGATTCACCATCCCTGGAGGTGAAAAGGGTAGATGAGGTCCTTAGGGATATGGTTTAGAAGTGGTGGTGTTTTTATCAGGGTAGGTTAACGGTTGGACTTGATGATCTTAAAGGTCCCTTCCAACCTCACTAATTCTATGATTCTATGATTCTATATTTTAATAGTATTTAGACTAATTTTTATTCCTGAATTTAATAAACATAAGAACTGAGTCTGTTCTTTATTTATGAAAGATGCAGTTTAACAGCCTTCTAATACAGACAGCTATGTAGTGAAAAAAAATGAAGGGATATGTTTTTATAAGGTTACCCATTTTTTTCTCAAAATGCAATTACTTTTATTACAGTAAGCTGAAACCTTCCTCTGAAGTATGCTGAATAATACAGATATTGTATGAGATAATACATTTTGTTATGGTCATATGGCTTCCAATGTTATCAGCTGAGTTACAAAGACTAAAACTAAAGTGGATAACCTTTCAAACAGCATTTTCATTAAGGATATTTAAAAAATTGCAGTTAAGCTGGAAGTCAAGCTTTTTCATGAATTTTTTGTATCAACTATTTTTGGCCAAGAATTTTCATTTTTTTAAGCAAACTTCTTCATCCTTTAACCCACTGAAATTAGGAGGGATTTACTAATTACTGGAGTAATAAGCACTTGAAATAGCCATGAGTAAAGAGGTTTATTTGTCTGTTATATGACGTGGCTACCTGTGATAGCAAGGGACTATTTTCAGTGATCTCAGGGGTCCTTTCTAATCTACATTTCCAGGCTTAAACCCAGTTCCTAAACCCAAGTACGTGAGAAAAAAACCCAACACCTACACTTGCAAAGACATATGACCTGGAGGGCAGGCTAATTGTGGAAGCTGGGGGAAGAGGAACAAGAAGTGGAAGTGTGACTTGTAGACTGATGTTAATAAGCCTCAACTGGCCTAATTACTCATAGGATTTCCACCAGGGTTTGCGTGGAGTGATGGAGTTCAGATCCTATTGGCTACTCTTTTCTCTGGCTTTGGGAAAAAGATCTGATGTTTCATGCCAGAATACATTTTCGAGTGTACAGAAACTAGACTTGGCTCTTGAGTATTCGTGCAAATAGGACACCAAGGCACAATGATATGACAAATATAATTTATTAGGAAACTTTATTGTAGCAGGTGAAATTGTGATAAATTATATAAATGTGTTTGGTTTACAATAAATAATTATTAAGACTATACTCCCACAGAATTTGGGCAGAAATCCATTCTGACCTGATAGTCATGAAATGCTGAAAAATTCAGCACATAAAAACATACAGTGTGCATATAGAAAAACATTGCAATTAGCAATTGAACCAGCTGATGCTCTTCATTAGTCCGACAATTCTTTTGGCACGAGGATCAAACTGGAACTGAGTTGTTCCATGGAAGAAATAGACATAGCCTAGAAATAAAATTAAATCAAATTATATTTCATAGGTGACTTCTTTTCACTATTTTGGAAAAAAAATCCACGTGTACTTGCTATTTTTCATTTCCATTTCAATAAAGTTAATAACAGATTTTTGAAAACAAATTATTCTATTACAGAAGCCTAAATAGGGCTACAGAATAACCCAAATACAGAAACTCAGATTAAAGGTGTATTTTACTTACCGTCTTTCTGGAAAGCAGCATCAACTCTGCCAATTTTTCCAAAATCGGAGACTATTTTCCTGGGATAACCTTGATCCATGGATTTTTTATTTTCATCATATCTTAACACAAGAAGCATCGTTACAATTTTTGAGGAAGCAGGCAG
This sequence comes from Vanellus vanellus, assembly GCF_965231255.1. Lineage (NCBI taxonomy): Eukaryota > Metazoa > Chordata > Aves > Charadriiformes > Charadriidae > Vanellus > Vanellus vanellus. The sequence goes on along the minus strand of NC_138905.1, from coordinate 207,035,280 downwards.
TATTTTGAAAGTCCAAGTCAAATTCATACACAGATGCAACTCTACCGCAACTAAGAAATACTATAAAGAGTAGCTAAAGTAACTTTCTGATTCTTCCTATTGTGTGTTAAGGTTCTCATGGTGTGAGTGTCTTGAGAATCAAAAATCCTGCCTTTAGTAAAGGTTGTAACAAGGCTCTCAAGGAGCTTGGGAATGCAGCCCAGGACTATATTAACGCATTTCTGGCCTGTCCAGAGCTTTGGCCATCACTTGCATGTAGAATGAGTTTCTATTTCAAGGCACTGGGTATCCAGTTCAGTATAAAAGCAAAATGTAAAGCCTGGGAGCAGAAGACTGTAGGACAGTCCTGAAACATACTTGTATTGCTGTTAACCATGTACTTCTTAAACAGACTTACTCTCTGAAAGTTGTCATGAGCCACCCTTAAAATATAAACATGACCAGCTGTACAACTGGAGAATATTTATAGTTTCTTCACAGAGAAATTCAATTACAACACTTTTTATTAGCAATTCACTTTGTTTGAAATGTGAATGAAAAGTGGACATTATCACAACACTGCACAGAAAAAAGGCACTATTGTGGAGAAAAAATGAACAATTTACTAGAAAATCACTCCTTTATCGGGCAAATGTTTAATTCAGTTGCAAGTAACAACATTCCTGCTACAGGAATCTAATGAATGACAAAAAAATCCTATAGAAAAGTTGTCATTTCCTAGCAAATGCTTGGCATTTTTGAACTTCCAGAGAATGCTGTTAAAATTTCTGGAATATACCTGGTTTAGACATCATTGCATTTGAGTTTTATAGTAATACATCAGTCCTCAGAGACAAGTGAAAATGCGTGTTCTGGTAAACAAACATTAAATCTTACCTCCAGTATCTGTCAGCTATAAAAAAGTATGTTTTTCCCGTGGTTTCATCACTGTAAGCCGCATTAACTCTTTTAACAGTCCTTGGGAACCCCAGATGATGGATTGGTTTAGGATAGCCAGGTGCAATGTCATATCCCCTGATAATCCAATATTTATCCTCTGAAAGATATAAGCGCATTTAATTTATTTTTGCTATTTGTAAACAACATTTAATTGTGTTTTACATGGGTAGCAAAAAACATGTCTTAGATATCAGTATAATTCCTTTCAGGTTATTACTTTAGAAAATGGTTCTAATTCTTACACTGGGACTACATCATGAAGACCGTGGAATTGTCTTTTGCTTTTATGAGTAAAACAGAATCATAAGGTGCATGGATAGTACTTTTCCCAGATTTTTTTCAAATTAATTTAAACTATTTGTCTGGGTAACAACGTGGGGAGGGCTGGAGGTTGATGAGTTAATCCACTGACATTGGATTGGGATATTGAGTTTACTAAATTCCTGTAATATGCCATTTCATTATATAGCCATATAATATTTTGAAAACTAAATATGCATTAGATTAAAGTATTAAGAAAGGCATGTGCCTAATCAAAATGCTTTGCTAATTTTAGATGCAATGAACATAATCATAGATGGTAATATATCATGTACTGTAATATGTGCATAATGAAGTTATTTGAGACATTTAAAGCATATTTGAGACCTTTAAAGGAAAGGACTGATTCTTCAGGGAATCGTTTTCCTTTCACAGTACACTTTTCCACCAATTTTTCTTTTTTGGTTTTTTTTTGGTGTTTTTTTTTTTTCCCCAAAAATATTACAAAACACTAAGTGTGTCAGTAACAGCAGTGTACAAATGCCTGTATTTGCCAACTGAATTCAGCAAAAATCCTTCTACGTAAAGCAAAATGCTGTTCCTTAAAGAGAGCTAGACCTGAAGAAGGGAAGCTTTTTTCACGTCTTGTTTTTCAGAGCATTAACTATAACAGAGGGGCAAGTTTTCAGGATTATGACCTCTGGAGATCCCTTACAGCACTATAACTCTATGATGCTTTTAATTATTTGCAGGTTTGTAAGATTCTGTTGCACTGGTCTTCCTTAAAAAAAACACTTTGACTTCTGTATTGGCATAGTTTGCAAAGCAGCAGCGAGTAACTGGTCAGAAAAAGTAGAGAATTTCGGATTCCATTACCTTTAAAAAGTAAAACTTCATCCCTCTCAACGTTTTCATAAGCAGCTTGAATTCTTGATGGTAACTTTGGCCAGAACAGTGAGATAAAATTGAGTTCTGTCTCTGTCCTTGCAGGATGTTTGCGCAGCATGTATCTGATATAAACAAAACATACATTAAAATAGTTCCACTTCTATCATAAGTGCAAAACAACTACTATAGCTCCTGGAGTATCTCCATCCATTGAATGTAAAGGAAATCTAGAGCGACTGCACTCTTAACTTTAGCACTTCATCTACATGCCAAAGATCAGGCAAGATGAGTATAATTCGGTTTCTCTGTAGGAGAGTTGGTTTCACAACCACCTAAAAGACATCTTTCTACAGCGTTTTCAGTTCTGCCCTCGCTCTTGTATTGAGCAGTGGCAGCAAGGTTACAGTGTGGGACCCGCGGACACATTGCTAAGGGCTATATGAATGCTCTTGTTTTGCTGTTAGCTGAATCGAGTTCAGAGACAAGTCTGTTGCAGCAGTGGCCACAGCAGCAGAACACTTGGAAAACAACCTAGAAGCCTGCATCTCCTTCACTGACCTTGTCAACTAGGGCTTTTGGGATTAACGATTTGAGAACTCTCGCTTGTGTAAATACATGGTGATTTTCTAGTGCTTCTCTTTGTACCACATTCCAAAAGGACAGTTTTCCCTCACGGATTACAGATTTTTTTTTTTAAACTACTGAATATTTTAAAGAGATAATATATATGCTTATTGTTGTTACCTGCCCTTGAAGAATATTATTTCTCCACGTAGGGTAGTAATAGCATCAAATGTCAAACTTGGGTCACAAGCTTGTGGAGTTACAGGTCCCGTTGGCTGCACAGCAGCATTAGACTCTCCTATAGGAAGAATATTTCATCTTTCAGTACAGAGAAATATAAAGACAGTGTTCAGAAGGTCTCTGAGGATGCCAAGAATGAGAAGGCATATAGTTTTAAACTAAAGGTCTGTCACTGAAAGCAGGCTTTTAATGTAGATAATACCAGTTGTGTTCACCTTTTCCAAAACGAATTTTTTTTGCAGAACTGGACTCAAGCTGAAGTTAGCTTCCAGGAATTTTCCCTCTTTTGTTATCCACTGTTCAGCAACAGTTAAACTTCTTATTTTGGTGGATGAAGCATATTTTAAACATGTCCTTATTACTGTTTACCAGTAGAAATATTAAATAAAAATATTTTTTCTTACCATAGATGGCTTGAATGCCATCAATGTCATCCTGAGGAAGAAGGAATTCATTGGGGTCTGTGTAGGAGTAAGTCGGATACATCAGTGCTCCAGGGTCATTTGAATGAGACAGACCAAGGGAATGGCCAAGCTCATGGGCAATAACAATGAACAAATTGTAGCCTGTAGGATAAAAAATCATATGAAACAAGGTAAAATCCATTTCAGTATTCAGCACAGTTGACTAAATGAGAAACACTTATGCATCCTCCCAAAATACACTACAGGCACAGGAGAGTCTGTAAGTAATGTTAGCAACATTACAAATAAAAAATAGTGTAACTGAAGAGATAGATGACTAATTAAAGAATGTCCAGCCTTAATTGTGGTCTCATTCTCTAGTGTCCTTGTGTCTTAAACACAAACCCCGTTTCTCCTGTTATGACATAGACTGCTCAGATCAAGGGTCATGCCAATGATGAGTGGAGGTTCAGTGATCCAACAGAAAAAAAAAACTTCAAAAGAAACACTGAGATGCCAGTTTTGGTGGTACTTGAATACCCTGATTAGCATCAAACTTTGAAGTGCTGGGTTAAGACAGACAAAGGATTTGACTTGAGAAGTTCACCACCAGATCTTCCTGTATCCAAATTTTAGGTTTCATCTGAACAAAAAAAATAGTTTTAAGTGCTGACTTTGTTGCCATTATAAACCACTATGACCTAAAAATCTCTTTTCTTAGAATTGATTCCTACAAATGACAAAAAAAGAGCAAAGCAATTTAAAAGGAAAAGTTCTGCCACTTTTTCTCACTTTTTACCTGTAATCAGGCTCATGAACTAAGTATCACATGAGCAAAGATTGTATGAGGTAAAACTGTATAAATGGATCCAATTACAAAGTCCTGACCTCTTCCATTTTTTGTCCAGGCTTCCTCCTCATCAAGATGCACATCTCCACCAATACCTTCACCTGGCTGGAAAGCATGAGCCAGCTGCCCATTGGGGCCATCAAAAGGAGAGTTGTCACGGTGGTCTAAGATGAAGAGGGAAAAAATCAGTTAGAATCCTAAATTATTTCTATGATTGCAGATGGTTGATTAATACATAAAGATATCAATGTTACCTCTATAAGCAAAAGAGATCATTATATCTGCTTCTTTGTCCTCAACCTTTTGGAATGTCAATGGTGTCACATTGCTCCAGACACTGAGAGCTTTTCTGATTGCTTCGTCTACATCAGCTCGTCTCATCTTTGGGGTGTAATTCAAAATCCTTCAAGACAAACCCAACACATTATATATTGTTAAGAATAATGCATTTTATCTGAAAAATAATACATTGTGTAAAAGTCAGATATCTTAGACATAATGTCCTGGTTTGAGGCAGGATTCTTTCTCTCTCTCCATCCTCTCTCTCCTTGGAGAGGTGGGGGAGAATATCTGTTGTTTGTGTGAGTGGCCAGTCCAGCCCAAACCATGACACATATCTTTCGTCAATGAAAATTAATAATCACTTCATTTTAGATGCTGCCTTCTAGAGTGCCTATCTTCCAGAAATCAGTTAATCGCTCTGGATGTCCATATATGGCATTGTTGTGGCATGTTACTTATTTCAGACCCCCCAAAGTTGGGATGCTAGATTTATAGAATTTTGAACCAGATTAGGAAAGGTTACCTGTATGTCAGGTTGTTTCTTTTCCATTTGGGATTCCCTGCTGTGAACACATATTGCCCTACATCAGGTACACCACATCTGGGTTTTTTCATCATTTCCAAAGTGTCAAGATCAGGTTTCCCGGTCACTTGTAGGCCAAAGAATGCCTGCATTTCCTTGAGCTTTGCAGCAAGGGGATTTTCACCCTTGTTTCTTAAATGAGGCTGGTGATCCCTTCGAAGATCATAGAAATTCTGTAGATAACTCTGAACCAGAGTTTAAAAAAACAAGAGCATTGTGGCATGTCAGTACTCTCTTCAGTCCCACTTAAATTTTCTAAGTAATTTTGAACTATTCCCATATCAACATGTCCTGTATTCAACAGAAGCAAGAACAGCCTCATTTCTCCAGTAATTGGTGTGAAGTGTTGAATATAACTTACAGTTTTCATACGGTTTTCTGAATTTCTTGTTTCACTGCTGGAGTATATGAAAAAATGTCTTTAAAATCTAATATTTACCATTAATAATTAATTCCACATTTTTTATGGTGCCCAATTATTCCAATAGCAAAACTTATGAGGAAGCTTATAACTGGTCTCATTCAAGGAAACAGAGATTGGCAGTGAGACTCCACACAGCCACGACTCCCAGTGAAGCATGTCACTACTAGTACAGAGTTGGCACTTGGCAAATCATGCCATTTATTTTTAGCTACGAAATATGATGTTAGGAACTCAGGTCTTCCTACTAAATGTCAACAATTTTGTCCCCAACAAATAATGTTGTGTTTATATAAGTGTTGTATTTCTCATTGGTGTCCTTTTTTTTCAAAGTATTCTGTAAAAGATCCATTCAGCAAAATGTTGAAATACACGTCTGCTTCAAGCAAATTTCCTCCCTTATGTTACTGAGATCAGTCACATCACAAGTTTCAAAGCACCTTCTGAAATGTAAATTTTTGCTGAGTTTGACTATTTCTGCACCTTGCTGCTAGAACTCATGCTTCGGTAGTTTTGTTATTACTTTACAGACAACATCAAAAGTGAAGTTATGCAATATTCAGATGTCTTTTGAGTATATAAGTTCCACATAATTTTCATACATATTCTAGATTGATAGGAAAAGCTTTCTCTTGAAACAACTGCAAAATGGTGCATCTTTAATTTCAAGCAATATCCTGTGAAAGTAATTGCAATTATTGTTATCTCTCAGACGACCTTATGTTTCACCTAGAAATGCACTGAAAATTATTTACCTCTACAAGCTGTAGGGTCTTTCCTTCATCATCTTCTTCTGGACCCACAGGAAAGGCAGAAGAGATGGCCACATATAGCAACAGGAGAAGCAAAACGGTCTTCATGCTCGTCTAAGGCTGTCTGCCTTAGTTTCACTCTTGAGCTATTGAACACACTTCTCAGCTCTGCTTATATAGCAAATTTGTAAATCAGTGACGGTCTGACTCATGCTGTATAATATCCTCTGATTAGTAAAAATGATGCATAAGAGTTTCATCATCAGGTAGTAACGTAATATGTTTAACTAATGTTGCTGTCCTTATTTTGCCCGAGCCTTCTGTTTTGGGCAATTTTGTAGTGTGTTTAATAAATAAGGAAATGCTTTTCAGGTAAAGCATGGAGCTACATTTCCTAGGGTTTTTTTGAATCATGAATTTAGACTATTTATGGCACAACGTCTTGACAAACTGGAGAAATAATAGGAAATAACATATAACAGTAACATAATATAACATATACTATTATAATGAATAACATTATGCTATATATATGATACATATGTTTTATTAGTTAACAAAATATAGCCGATTATGTCATAATATGTAATAATAAAATATAAAAGACTCTTGCCATCACGGATAAGGTCTCAGCTGCGTGTTTTGATCCAGGCAGAGAGGTGAGCTCTGGTTGGAAAGACTCCATGAAGCTTAACAGCAATTTTTGTGAGTCTGGTAGAGGAAGATTCAAGTGACCATTTTGTGACTCTGTGTTCACTGTTTCATGGAATGAATAGCGAGGGGAGCCGTGAAAAATGCTGTTAAATATATGAAAGGTTTTTCCTGAAAGGGAAGCGGTGACTGTTCTCCAAGACTCTAGAACGGTCTTAAACAACAAGGATTAAGTTTAGACATGGGATTTGGGATTCAGCTGCCTGAGCATTAGTGCTATTTGATATGCTCTAGGGAATCCCACCTGATCTTCAGTTGTCCTTGAAAGGTATATGGCTCCAATAGCTCCTGTGTCACAGTAGCCAGCCCCAGGTGGGTGTCTCGAGGACAGGCAAATGAGTAATGAGGAGGAATCAGCTTTAATATTGTGTTGTGTAGAAATTCATAAATTGTTTAGCAGTCTAAGCTCCCATGTTGGACAACGCATTCTAGAGAGTGATTCAACTGACCCTATGACATGGACTTTAAGATGAGATGAATTGCTCTCTGTACTTTGTTGACTGTATTGGCTAGGTCTTTATCAACGATAAGAGGAGTTTAAATACCCAGGACACATGTGGGAACCTACAGTGTAGACTCCTAACTTGAGGAAAACATTTCTAACTGCAGGGACAGCTAAGCACCAGAGTAGATGGCCTGAAGTGGTTGCAGATTTGTTCACTCTGGAAGCTGTCAAGTACAGGATGAACATCTTTCAGAATGGTTTTGGTGTTGCTGTCCTTGTTGGAGGTAAAGATCCTCCTTGGAAACCTTAAAAGGGAAACAGTAAATGTTAGTGTGAGGTGGAAAAATACAAATATATACCATTATCATGTTTTTCTGATATATGTGCAAATTTTGCTCTGAAGGAACTCAATACAGGATGAACATTTTAATTGTTCTGGGAAGTACTTCACTTAGTTTCTCAAACATCAGGGAAAAATCATGTACTTAGTATCTGATTCTACACACACTGTAGTGTAGTACCCCCTAATTATAGCTAGGTTCAGCAGATCATACATAATTCCTGAGAAAAGCAAATTACTTTAGACCTTCCAATGCGAGCCACATTGCTTGTCTGGAGTGATTGACTAAAGCTAACCCAGGACATTTTGAAAGCAGAAGCAACAGTCCAGTGCTGGCATTGGAAATTACTAGGATGATAATTCTTCAAAGGGTACTGCTTTTGTAGATGTGAAGAGATTCAGCCTCATGGTTCATAGTCCAAGGAAACTTAGCTGTTGGTTATTCTTAATCCATCTTGATTTTCAGACATGAACAAAAAGAATTGTGTGTGTTGGATACTTCTCCAAAGTCTTTGCTACAACTCTTATGATCCCGGGATTTGCAAAATGCTGCTTAACTTCTCTAACTCTGTTTCTAAACTAGTGTTATTTCCCTGTAAATATTTATCCTTCGCGTGTTTCTATAGGCTGGTTTATATAGTTCCTGATCCTGTTTCTTTCTTCTTATTTTTTTTTCCTAAGGAGTAGTTAACTCCTTATTTCTTCTATCCTTTTTTTTTTTTTTTTATTTTATTTTCTGGAGCAATCATAGGCATGTTTAAACACATACAGGCAAAGAAGAGATGCAGATTAATCAGATGTGTCTGGTGGCTGAGACGGGAACGTTAGGAAATCATGTGTTGCGGCTTGCACAGAGTGGTACTGCTGCCTTGCACATTTCTGCAAAGGGTCTATAGCCAAATTTTAATGTGACCAAGAGGATATTGAGTCAGGCAGAGGGTGAGAGGGGACATCTGGTTGTTTTCCAGGAAACTTTATATAAATTACTTTCAGCCAGTGGCAGCCGGTGGCAGGACTAGAAAGTCCTGGACTCCAGCACTAGCTGTGGGAGCTGTTTATGTAGTTGAAGAGTCATCAAGTGAAAAGCCTTAAACAGCATGAGGAAGAGGAAGCAGAAGCAGTAGCTTCCCTCTGCCTTGGGAATTTCCACAGTGTTGGGCTACAAAGTCATGTCCCATTTCACCGTCTGCAGTGGCTTCCTACTGCGTGTCCTTTGGCACATCTCCCTTGAACAAGGAAAGGAGAGATTTTAGTCATCTGCTCTTCCCATGGAGTGGCAGCCTCTACTTTTCAAGCGCTTACCTTCAGAGAAAAACCTCAAAACCCGACAGAAGGAGACGTGAGTGAAACTGAGACCCCTCAAAACACATGAGAATTTTTACTGAGTGCCAACCAGTGCCTACACAGTGCCTCACTTTGCTTGTGGGACCATTGTGGTGCACCTGTACCTGACCTGCATATCTAGCCATTTTCCCATGTGAGGGGCTCTGTCCTGTGTGAAGGGGTGTGTGGAGGTCTCAGTGACAGCCCCTGGGGTGTGACCAGGGCCTGGAGGCCCATGTGTCTGTGGTGCTGTGACTGGAGTGCATGCATGTCAATTTGGTACATAAGTATGTGTGCAAGCACTAATGAAGACCCAGGTGGATGAGCCAGAGAGTAGGGTAAGAGGCTGGGAGCTGGGTGTCAAAGTGACCATAAGCCAGGGCTGGATACTGGAGAGACCAGGGTTCTGTGGGTTGGTTACTTGAGGGACTGGGGGCCCAAGTCAGAAACTGGGGTGGCTGTGGGTTCTGCAGTCGGTGAAGGGACCCATTTGTGTGTGTGTGCATGAAGCAGAAGGGGACACCAGCACGTCCCAGGGCAGATGCTGGATGGACAGGGTGTCTGGGCCCATCTGCTAGGGGATCCGTAGTGTCTTTTTTTGTGTGTGTGAACTTGTTTGCATGTGTGTGCACATGTGTGTGCATATGCTTACTGGGAATACATGCTCAGCCTCGCTGCTGGCTGGACCTGGGCTCATGTACCTGTAGCAGCTTCACCTCTACCAGAGTACCAGATTTGGACAACTCCTACCACATTGGCTCTGCCTGAAGTTTGCCTAAAATCTCCACATAACCAATGAAGAGAGATAAACTTTGCCCTTACGTACCCCCCATTGTTCTTCAGAGGCAGCTCTTGCCTGGACCAAAAGCATCAGCTGCCCAGAGAGGTGGTGGAGCCTCTGACTCTGGAGACTTTCAAAACCCGCCTGGCCGCCATCCTGTGCAACCTGCTGTAGGTGAACCTGCTCTGGCGCGGGGGTTGGATTAGATGATCTCCAGAGGTCCCTTCCAACCCTGACCATTCTGTGATTAGTACCTCACTCTGGTTGCCCCAAATCACGCTGCCACCTCTGGGACCTATCTGCTAAGTCACTAGTCAACCCAGACCAGGTGCCTAAGGAAGAGGGGGTTGACACTGTTGTTAAGAAAGGGCCAGCATTTCCAAGGGTTTTTCATTGTACACCCAGGAAGAACAGGCTTGTGTCTCTCTGTATCAGCAATAATCCTGCTTTATTTGCACACTTCTTCCTCAGCAAAGCTGCACCCTTGTTGTTCGTGTTGAGGCAAGAGACCTCGAAGTGTTCCTGTTCCAGGTACGCTACTCACCGTTCCTTGTTCATAAAGTTCATTAAGCATAGGAGTGTAAGCACTGACAGAGGTCTGTCCAGCACGTTTCCTCTTTCCAGCATTGACTGAAAAGGACATTTAGGCAGAAGCATAAGAGATGTATTTCCCCAGAAGTGTTTCCCAGCCTCCAACCATTTTCTGTCTCAGTGATTTCCATTTACTTTGTATCTCACTTACCTAGGTCTTATCCCTTTTCCCCTCATTATATCTGATAATATTTTAAAATGTTCTAATAGCTTTCATCCTTTTCTTCCTAAGGAGAAACTTCCACCCACAACCCTGACTAAATAATGAAAAAATAAATTCACAGTGTGAATCATAGTGGGGCTTCCCTAAACCAGTCTCTCACTACAGAATTACTGTAGAAAAGGGAACTTTGATTGGTAGTTCTGTAGTTTTAATATTACAAAAATTAGAAGCGGTACTTCATAATTCTAAGAATTGATTACTGTTATAATTTGTCACAATGATGTTTGCAATTTCTGAGTAGCAGGTGTCACTGCAAAGTACAGTCATCATTCTTGCAGGAAGTACTTATATGTCTGCTCTGTGCTATTGTGCATATCTTAATCTCTGCATGTGTTTCCAATCTATTTTGAAGCAACAAACTAAATATCTTTCTGCAAAACCAGAATGTTATCCTGAAACAAGCTATTTTCCTTGGAGGATGTCACTTTTCATGCGAAGATTGGAGTGTCAAAGATATAAATCATGTCACTGTGCAGCAATATTCAGCTGGTTGCCAGATATTCACATGAAGTTAGAGAATTCATTAGGAATTTTCTCTTAACGAGCCAAGTACATTTTAATACCAAGATGAAAGAGCCAAAGGCAACTGTCCAAGTTAGATGTCTTAAAGTTTGAACAAACGTGTGACTTAACTTCACCCCATCTTAAACATTTCCTTTACAGAAATGCTGTTGATTCTTCTACAAGAGAATGATCAGTCACTCCTTTTACAAACCAGGGTGCTGTGCTGGGCAGTGTTATGAGCACAATGATATAGTTCAAATCACGGTGAAGTCCAAAGGCCACCGTGATAAGGCTCAGGATGTCAGGTGCTGAATCAGTCCTAATTATTCTATTGTCAAAGAGCAATTCAACGTGACAAGTCACAGACTGGGGCAGTGCCTGAGCTACACCTCAGTGACTTGCACAGTCTCAGACATGGCATCATCAATGATTTCAGTAAAAGGAGAAGGGAAGGAGTGCCACTTTCCATGCCAAGCACCTGTTTTCTGAACACACAGGAAAACCAGATCTTCATCCCTGCAGCTGAGCTGTTGCCTGGGATAGGAACCTGCTCTGTTGTGTCCCGGGCATGACTTCCCTTCTGGCAGACAGGCCTGGGGATGCCTTGCAGAGCCAACCTTACCAGCTTGAAGTCCTTTGCCTCTAAACTTGGCAGTTTTCACACAAGCTCTGCAGATGTAAATCTTGCCCTGAAAGAAGCAGCGAGAAGAGATCAACGTCTCCACACTGATCTACAAAATAGAACTGCGTATGTCCTAGAACTCTGGACCGTTTGGGACATACTGGAATTGCTACAGGCTCACAGACCCCCAGTTGGATGCATGGCACCAACACCAAGACATCCCGTGAGACAGCTACCCTGTGGGAACCTGCAAGGGCTGCTGTTTGGCTGGCAGGGAGCAAACATGAACAAGCTGATTGGAGACCAGCCGGGTGGAAGTTCAGAGGCTGCCAGGGAATCATCTGGAAATAAAGTCTGCACCTCGGTAGCTTTTAACTATTTTCTCTGGAATACCAATGGCAGCTGAGAGATGCATTTGCCGTTCTGAGTTGCCTTCAGTGCTTCTGAATCCACAAATCTGCTGCTTCTGTCACCAAGAAAGGGCTTTTATTCGCCCCATTTCCTTAAACCCAAGCCAACATTTCACTAGGAACAACTTCCTGCAAAGAGTAGTTAAATGGACTCATTTTAATTTTGTTCTTTTCTGCCAGGGCGTATCAGTTACCTTTGGCTGTTTTACTTAGGTGGTAAACTCTCTGGGGTCTTTTAATTGCGGGCGTCCAAAGCATTGCACAATAGCTTTTCAGTTCAGTACCACAATACATATGTAATCACGTCAAGAACAATATCAAAGGGCATTTGCCCCTTCCAGGCAGGGTGAATGTGAGAAACCAAGAAAACCAATAAATGGTAAGAAAAAGAACATCCAAACCAAACTGGTGTTTCCTGGGGTAGATAGTGTTGGGCCTTCCACATTGAACCTCCTGGATTGTGTCTGATGGACGCACTATGGAGCCCTTGGCAAACAAAAAGCAAATAGATACATTCAGCTGTAAGCAAAATGTCCTCCAAGGTGGTGAAAACCACAAAAAATGAGACCGTTATAAATAAAACATAGAAGAAAACAAAGTAATTTTTGTGATCTGAATTCTAGAGGAGAAAGAATCTGTTCTTTGTGAAAACACTTTTGTCTTCACGCAATTTTCCATGCAAGCAGGCTAGAAATTTTCTATAGCATGGAAAAATCTGATGTGTTTAGAAGACTGAGAAAACCATAATTGAAATGCTTGTGCTGAGTGTGCCACAGACAATGAATTTATCTACTCAGTGTCCAGGTCTCAAACTGTATCTCAGAAGAGCACAGGCTAACGAACACAGGTCAGTGACCTTCAGTTCAGAAGCCTGCTTTCACCCAGATGGTGGGCTGACTTGTCAGTAGCACCAGAGATTTTCAAAATAAGAATTGGGAAGCAAAAAAAGACACCAACATCCAATATTAAACCAGCTAAATTATATTAAGACAGATAGTACTGGAGTCAGTTAAGCTCTACTTCTGCTACAGATCCCAGACTTCATATTCAACAATTAGTATGATCATCTGTGTGCACAGTTAGTGAAATAAGGAAGGAATGGGTCCCGACTAATCAGAAATCATCAAAACCAAGGAAGAACTAGTCAGTATTTGGGAAGCAGAAAACTGCAAAACAATCAAGAAAGGTCTAGGACAAGCCAGCTTTACTCTGAGGATTACAATCCCGTCCAAAAGAGAATATTTCCAAAAAAATTTGGAAAGATCAGAGCTGGAAGAAATTATCCCATTTAGAATAACATGGTCTAGTGCAGTTAACCACAACAGCAGTGCTATGGTCGGCACAGATGCTGTAGAGAGGGATCAGCAGCAGGAACAACTGAAGAAAACCACTCAAACCCAGGATGGTTAGAATCTTCCTTAAGGAACTAAAAATACATAAAGCGTGAGTCAAACATTTCATGCATCTTTTTGACTTTTACTGTTATAACTGAGACCATGACATGATGCAGTTGTGAGACCACTCAAAAAAACATACTAGAAATGTTAAGGAAAACCAGAATTAGAAAAAAAGAACAGCATGAGGCAAATAGTAAGGAACAAATAAACAGCACTGAAATATTTCCTACTAAATTCACTCAGACTGAAAATGCCATAATATGTTTTTGACCTTGATAGAATTCAGGTAAAATTTGCTCAGTATCCAGATCCATGTTGGAGTGCCCCATTTGAATAGTCCTGCTACTAGGCGGTTCAAAAATACATCAGAACAAAGGTTTCATAAAGTGTGGTGAAATATCTAATTGTGTTCATACAATACAATTGTATGTATAAATACAATGCAATTCTCTTGTCCTGACAGGACCAGAGGCAATGGGCACAAACTGACACACAGGAGGTTCCCTCTCAACATCAGGAAACACTTTTCACTATGAGGGTGACCGAGCACGTGGCACAAGTTACCCCATGAGGTGGTGGACTCTCTCTTTGAATGTGTGCAAAAGCAGTATCTCCAAAAGCCACCTAGAGCCTTGGCAGCCCACTCTAGGTGGTCCTGCTTGAGCAGGGGAGTTGGACCAGAAGACCTCCAGATCTCCAAGTAGCCTCAATCATTCTGTGATTCGTGGAGAAGAGGAATCAAATAGATGAACTATCTTTTCTCTGTTTTTTTTTTCTTTTTTTAGTGAAGTTGTCTAATGAGGGGAGACAGTGGGTACTGACTGAGATTTTTCACATGCATAAAATAAAAGATGCCTTCTCTAAGACCTTAAATCATCCTAATAGTTATGGGCCAGTACTGAACTGGCAGCTGCTGCTTGTCTGTCCCCCAGGTCCAGAGAGCCACGAGGCTGGCCACAGAGATCATCACAGACAGAAAACATGGAGCACTTGGGCAAATATGAAAAGGACTGGTGCCCCCGTTCCATTTCTCCCCTCTGGCTGATGAGGACTCCCATCCACTGGTGAAACATTGACATGGAAATAGAGTGTGGATGCCCTCAGCAGCTGGGCTCAGACACGCAGTCCTCCCAGTAGCTGCCCCCATGCCTCCTGTTTTCCCCAGTAACATATGAGTCCCCACAGCTTGCGACCATGCTCCAGCTGTTGGTGCTCAGAACTCTTAATCTACTCAGCAGCCAGTCCAGCTTGAAGCTCACCCAAACACATGTAGAAAGAGCTTACCCACAACTCAGATATGATTTACTGAGAAGACAGGAGCAAATGTGCAGGGCATGGCCAAAGAAGCACACTGACTAGAAGCTTGTTTGCATGCAACCAGCCCCCTTCATCCACTTTTCTCTATGTTTTCCCAAATCTGTTCCTCCCCAGTCTACCTTGATCCTTCCATTTCCCTGCCTTTGGTCTTTCGCCTAATAAATTTTGCACATTCCTGCAGTCTCCTTCAAACATGCCATAGTAATGTTATGGTTTGAGAGACCCATAACAATTTGTTGTCATTTAGACAATCATTCTATCACCCCATGACCCCTCCCCACCTGGGAAAGGGAAATCGGGAAAAACAAGAAAACCCAGGAGCTGAAGTATAAACAGATTTAATAGAATAAGATTAGATAATTAACATTAAAAGCACTAAAGAAATGATATTGATCCCGACACCAATACAGAATATGCAAAGATTATACTCAGCCAATTCTATCAGTAGGAAGCTGTGCACTCCCAGCAGTGGACAGCTAATGTCGGACACTGCGAGCGCTGCAGCTTCAGGAGGAAGGGAAGGCCTCAGGGCTCCGGCACCAGGGCACGAAGTTCTCAGGATGGCAGCCATCAAGGGAGAGAGAGCGAACTTCGCAGCAAACTTTCTAATTTATAATGAGTGTGACGTTGATGGTATGTAATAATCCTGTTGGGCAGCTTGGGTCAAGTGCCCGGGTCTCGCTCCTCCTCATCCCTGCACCTGGCTAGCTCAAAAACACTGAGACCTTGAGACCCACACACCATAGCTGGCTGTAAAGTAAATATTTTCACAAATTCAGACACTGGAGTCTTCTAAATGTGCAGTTTTCCCAAGCATTAGAAGAGAAATTAGTCCTGTGTCTCTCAAACCAGGACAAGTAAGTTTTATAAAATCCCCAAATGCTCTTCCCCTGGATACTGATCCCTGTCCCCTTGGCAGTCACCCTCAGCCTGTGAGATGATGGGGACCCTTTCTCATTGACACATGGTGACGGGTGTCCCCCAGCCCATGGGGGCTCCCCCAGGACAGCTGGAGAGGAGCAGAGGCAGGTCAGGGATGGATGAGGCTCCCCTACATGCCAATGTGCCCCTCTGCTCCCATGTTTGTGGAGATGAACCTTTAATCACATATATATCAACAAACATTTTAGGATAGGATTCATCACACACAAGCTTAGCCTTCTTCAGGTGTCTAACGTAAACTGCTCAAACAAGCTGCCTCTCCAGTCAGTAACGAAAAGGAGCACATCCACCCCTAGGCACCCACCTTAGGCTGGGAGGGATTGCTCTCTGGACCTCCTGTCTGTGTCTCCCTAATTACGATCAGTAGCTTTGATTAACCCGCTTGCTTAGAATCATAGAATCATAGAATTGCTGAGGTTGGAAGGGATCTTTATGATCATCAAGTCCAACCATTAACCTACCCTCATCATAGAATCATCATCACAAAATGGTTTAGGTTGGAAAGGACCTTGAAGTTCATCAAATTCCAACCTCCCCGTCATAGGCAGGGACACCTCCCACTAGACCAGGTTGCCCAAGGCCACGTCCAGCCTGGCCTTGAACACCTCCAGGGATGGGGCCTCAACAACATCTCTGGGCAACCTTTTCCAGTGCCTTACCACCCTCAAAGTGAAAAACTTCTTCCTAATGTTTAATATGAACCTGCCTTCTTCCAGTTAAAAGCCATTCCCCCTTGTCCTATTGCTACATGCCCTAGTGAAAAGTCCATCCCCAGCTCTCCTGTAGGCCCCTTTTAGGTACTGGAAGGCCGCAATAAGATCTCCCCGGAGCCTTCTCTTCTCCAGGCTGAACAGCCCCAACTCGCTCAGCCTCTCCTCATAGGAGAGGTGCTCCAGCCCTCGGATCATCCTCGTGGCTCTCCTCTGGACACGCTCCAGCAGGTCCATGTCCTTCTTATGTTGGGGACTCCAGAGCTGGATGCAGTACTCCAGGTGGGGTCTCACGAGAGCGGACCGGAGTGTCAGAATCACCTCCTTTGACCTGCTGGCCGCACTTCTTCTGATGCAGCCCAGGATATGGTTGGCTTTCTGGGCTGCGATCACACATTGCTGGCTCATGTTGAGCTTCTCATCAATCAGCACCCCCACGTCCTTCTCCTCAGGGCTGCTCTCCAGCCATTCCCCGCCGAGCCTGTATTTGTGCTTGGGATTGCCTCGACCCAGATGTAGGACCTTGCACTTGGCCTTGTTGAACTGCATGAGGTTGGCTTGGGCCCACCTCTGCAGCCTGTCCAGGTCCCTCTGGATGGCATCCCTCCCCTCCAGCGTGTCTACCTCGCCAGACAGGTTGGTATCATCGGCAAACTTGCTGAGGGTTCACTCGACCCCACTGTCCATGTTGCCGACAAAGATGTTGAACAGTACAGGTCCCAGTACCGACCCCTGGGGAACGCCACTCGTCACTGCTCTCCACTTGGACATCGAGCCATTGACTGCAACTCTTTGAGTGCAACCGTCCAGACAGTTCTGTATCCACCGAGTGGTCCACTTGTTGAATCCATGTCTTTTCAATTTAGAGACCAGGATATCATGTGGGACAGTGTCAAACGCTTTGCACATGTCCAGGTAGATGACATCAGTTGGTCTTTCCTTGTCCTCTGCCACTGTAATCCCTTCGTAGAAGGCCACCAAATTTGTCAGGCATGACTTGCCCTTGGTGAAGCCATGCTGGCTGTCACCAATCATCAGGATTTTTCAAGGGGGTAAAGTGAAACATGGGAGTGTTACATGACTTTCAGGGTCTTGTTGGTCATCCCGAGGGCTATGAGTGGCATTTAGAAGTGCTTTTCTCTGTCCAAGCACTCTCAGCCCTATGACCCTGAGTATTTCATAGAGATTTTATTAAGAACAGTTACTTTCATGTTGAAAAACAACATCGATGTTCCCATTAATTCCTGGAAATGCATCTCTTATCAGTAGGGGCTTTCTGTCCATAGTCTGACTTCTTTTATCATAACTGAGAAAAGATAAACAACCTTGTGTCAATGAAAACTGCAAACAACTCATGATTAGTTAAGTTTATCTCATTACCTTGTACCTACCAACATGTAACTGAGTTCACTGAAGACTGTTGATATCATTCAGGTAGCATTGAGACAGACTAGATGAGCCATAAATAATTATTACTCTATATTAGCTGCACTGGAAGAAATGTTTCTGTTTACATCAGCTCAAGATATGTCTAAGAATGCCTAATACATCAGAAGTATGCTATATATTATTTTCTAAAAGAATGTACCTAAAGGAGAGGTAGATAATCTTATCTCAAACATAAGTTAGATTTGTAAGCTTATAAACAGATTGCTTTCACATTTCCTCTGTGTAAGAAATGTTTTTCAGTAAAAATCTGGTATTTTTTTAAGTTATAAGTTATTTTAAGTCATTTTACTTAAGTCATTTATGCAGGCTGTAACATTTAGAACTAGAAGGCTTTTGAAAGCATTTTCTCTGTTACCTTTGCTCAGTAAGAGATTTAATGATCAAACTGCTCAGCTGAAGTCCTTCAAGCTATGAGAGTGAGAACTAAAATGTGGAAGCCTGATGTTCTGCTTAAACTGCAAATATGTGGCTGAATAATTATTCCAGGAGGACCTCTGTATGTACAATGACTTGGGAATTGTGGTGGCAGGAAAGAGTTGTGTCATTCATATGTAGAAGTCCAGGTTACCTGCTGCTTCTGTTATAGGAGCACCTCCTTCAGTTAGGAATGTACATCCCATAACACAAACCTGAGCAGTAACAGATAATTCTTTGCAGTACATGGCCTTTATCAGCAGCTTTATGAATCTATCTGTCAGAAAAAGGGTGGGATACTCCTTCTTACCCCACAGAAACAACTTTGATATAAATAGTGAGGTTCTGATTGATTTCCTGAGCTGACTGGTGGAGTTGTAGGATGTCTTTTTCCTCCAAGGCAGTTAAAGGAAAATAAATAAATAAACTAACTAACTGTTAAATAATTAAATAGATTAAAAGGAAAGCTAAAAACACTGTTTCACTTCCCTTTCAAATATTTTTCCATAGCCAGTTGTGACACTGAAAGAGATTACCAAAAGTGTGTGACTAATGCATCCTAAATCATGACAGGATATTGATCATATGATTATGTTTGCTCCTATTTAGGAAAGTAGTACAGGAAATATTACCTCCAAAATTTGTATGCTACGAAGTAATAAGTTTTCCCCTCATTTCCATTATAAAAAGTAGCATCTATTTCGGTAACATCCTTTGAAAAGCCCAAGGTGTAGATTTTTTGGAGGTATCCAGGAAGTATGGTATCTCCTCTTGCAACCCAGAATTCATTCCCTATCAAGAAAAATTGATGAAAACATGTTATCAGAATCTTCTTTTGGGACTGACGTAATCCTTTTAATGAAAGCTAATATTTTAATGGAAAAATACAGAGAGAAAATAAAGGTTACTTGAAAACATTCTACATACTAGTTCTAGAGTCAAAAAAAAAAAGCAAGAATAGCTCTTTGTACCAATTTTTATGAAAACCGAAATTTCAGTCTTCCTTCATACATATGTAATTTTTCCGCAAGCTAGGAAGAAGCATGTATTATTGTTTCTAAATTCAATAGATAATTGTCCAGAAAAAAAAGGAAAATAATTACATTTATTTTGACAGAGAAACTTTTCTATATTGACATTAAAAAATAAGATACATGTTCCTTTTCTTGGATAATGTTTTTGTTACCTCTGTCATTGATATACACTGACTTACAGAACTAAATTAAAGCTTGTGGAATCCTTCAGGAGGAACTTAAATGTTTATTAATCCAGACACAAACTCTCAAGGGTACTTGGAAAAACAACATAGGAAAATAACAAGACAACATTTTACCTTCAAAAATGACAGTTTGTTTTTTTTTTTTTTGGAATTTCATATGCAGCATCGACACCAGATGGCAGCCATGGCCGGAACGAAGGTATTAAATTAAAAGCACATGCTCTGACTGCAGAATACTTACATAAATATAGAACAGGTTTTATATAAAATCACACACACTAATGCATGAAACCACATCATGGCAACCAGGGCAGGATATATCTGACTAAACCCAACTGTGTTCTCTGACTTGGTCACCTTAAGCTCCCTGTCATGTCAACGGAAAGAAAGTTATTTCCATGGTGGGATTCCTCTCATCTTGATGCAGACATCTAAAATAGGTCACATGAACTGTTTTGTCAAAACAGTTATTATTTTCCCTTACGCAGAAAGGGAGCTTAGAGAGACCTGCCTCACATGACTGGTATGTGGTAAGATTTTGGGAACGAAACCCCACCCCGGCGTTACCAACACCAGCTTAGAGAAATGGTCTGTGTGCGTGAGGATCTTCTGCAAAATAACACTTTGCTGGCATTGTGGATTCAAAACTCTGAGGTCAAGCCTCGCTTTAGCGTTGCTGTTGGGTAGGCTCTGAAGCGGGGGAAGCCCAGCCTTACCACATGAAAAGGAGGGGAATCAGCCCTTTTTACCCCTTCTCCTCAGTTCTTTGGGCTCTACTGCCCTGGAGAGAGACAGTTTGTCTGAGTTTAGCACTGAATCTATTATCCTTTTATTTTTTATTATACTAAATTACCACTGCAGGGGCTCTTCGAGCAGGCATTGTGTCAGGACGGGCAAACCCTCAGGTCTCTCAAGGCAAAGACAGCAATGAAGGTGCCGAGTGTCTCAGGGCTGGTGGTGCCTTTTGCCAAAGCTGAACTCTCTCAGATACCAAACACTCGGGACTTGCTTACAGCCTAAAGTGAAAACAGACCATGTTTTCAGAGGAGCCATCTTTCCCCATCCTATTCATAGCATGACCTGTTTCAAAGGTGGTATTCCTCCTTACACCTATCTCTCCTTCTTTCTGCACCACCGCCTTTGCTTTTACCTCCCACCTTTTATCCCGATTCTCTGTATTGCCTTCCTGCCTAGAATGACTGATACTTGGAGTGAAGTAATTTTACTGTGCTGTGGGGCATAATTAAAAATGATACCCAGCAATTTTGCTTACAGAAAGCTGACTTGTCTTTGAAGAACGTTATTTCTCCACGGAAAGTGGTGATGGCATCAAAAGTTAAATCAGGGCCACAGGTGTTTGGCAGTGCAGGACCTTTTGACTCACTTGGGTCTTTTATCTCAGTAGATTCCCTCTGGTCATTTGTGGCTATTAGAAGATGGTCCTAAAAGAAGGAGTTTATGGAAGAAATTAAAGCGAGAACTCATTCAGGTATATCCAGTACACAAAAAATGTCACTGAAAGGTATTCCAAAGTCTTTGAAATTATCAGCAGTGGTTGATTAATAATTTTGAATTACCAGAGAGGTACTAAATGCCATTAATATCATCCTGATGAAGAGAGAATACTGAAGGGTCAAATTTCCTATAAACTGGGTGCATCAGAGCATTGGGGTCTTTGGAATGGAAAAGTCCTAGTGAAGGGCCAAACTCATGGGCAGCAACATAAACCAGGTTCATACCTGAAAACAACACACAAAACACATAATAAAAGAGCTGTGTCTTTTCATTTGTCCTGAAAATGTGAAGAACATAAGTTAGGTCAGAACCTTTCAGAACAGTTTGCCTAAGCAAGTGAAGCTGTTATGGGAAATTCAGTTGGAGATGACATTCTGGTCAGAAAGAAAAATAATGAAATCATTACAGTAGGGTACAAGGAAATAGTTTATAGACCCTGCAGAAGTCAGGATAGGAGAAGGACCCTGTACCAGTGCAGGGGATGTAACTGTGTGGGCAGAGATTAACAAATTGGAGGACTGGGGAGAAGGGGGCTGCCAGGTCCCTCAGCTCTCTCCCAAATAGATCTCCACCCCATCCCTGGCAGAAGTTCAGCTGGGGCCTTAACTTTTTAAACCAGAGGGCTCAGAGGCTTTTTATAGCTATGGAAACTAGCTGCCCAATGGTCCTTCAAATCAGCCCCATTTTTAAGCACTTCTTGAGGAAGAGAGGAAACAAACACTGCAACCTTGATTTCATGTACAGCCTGCTTCAGGAAGGGCTTGGAGAACCTAGTTTCCTACCCTCTGTGCTTTTGGTCTAGGTTTCATCCTCATCAAAGTGAGCATCTCTGCCAAAGTCCTTGCTGGGTGTGTAGGCATGAGCAGTGGACCCTCCTGGGCCATCAAAGGGGATGAAGTTGTTGTGACTTGAGAAGCAAGTCACACAGCTGACTGGGGGTTATGGAGTTAACAGATCTCAACCATGCACAGAGCAATCTCTGTTTTGCTGATTTTGTAAACTTTCAAGTTCCCGTTCCATACAGATTTGCAAAAAAGCTCTATTTTACACAGGGAAAACTTAGGAAAATTTGAGCTGATGCATCAGGAGTGAAATCTTCATTTCCTCAAGAAATGGGTGGATATTTACATACCGCTGCTGCAAGGGAAGAGGAGGACGTGGTTTATGTTGAAATATATTTAATTTTTTGTTTATAAAGGAAAATTTTCATAAACTCTGTGTCAGCAGCCATCAGGTGGCTACCTGGACCTGAGTGGTAATTTAAATGTCGACAGCAGAAGCAAGATCCTGGGAAGACTGTAAGCCCTTGAATGTAGTCTCCAGAAAAGGATTTAAGGACACAGAGGCTACATGCGGTGCCTGCACGCTGTGCATAGGCCAGATGAGTGGATTTGTTTGGGTGGGAACAGAGGAGCCGACTAGAATAGTGCATGTGTGCATGACTGTTAATGAAAGAGGGAAGGCTGCTGGTAAGCCTACCCTGAGGGAAACGCCAAAAATATAAGCCTTGAGTCTGTCTAGCCCACACAAAGCACATGACTAATCCCAGGAGTGCAACTAGAGTTATCCACTCCATAAAGCTCTGAGTCTGGGTATATCCCACAAGCCTCAAGCCTCTTGTGGTTCGTGCACACATTGGGCGTCATGTACTAGGTATAGATCCAGTGAACTACAGGCAGCTCGTTACATTTATTTTCTCCCTGCTTCCTTTCATCTGCTTCTGTACACTCCACCAAAGGTCTTCAAAAATTGTAGCCCTAGCACCTTGAGCAGGAACTGTGTTTTTCTGTCTGCTTGTTCAACCGGACACTGAACTTTGCCCATTCTATCTATGAGAAGAAATCATGAACATTTCAGATCAACTGCTCCATATAGGCAGTGACTTGGCAATAACTCATAATGGTTATGCAGAGTTTTACCTCTGGCTGCAAAGGACATCAGTATGTCTGTATCCTTCTTGATGAATTTCAGTGGGGTCACACTGCTCCAGACACTTAACGCTTTCTTGATCGCTGCATTGACTTCTGCTGGAGACAGGTCTGGTGTGTAGTTTAATATCTTTTAAAAGATAAGATAGAAAAACAGCGGTGTTCTTACAACTTACACTGTGTAACACACTGTCTTTACATTAAGAATTCCACCATAATTACCTGCATGTCAGAATTTGTTTTGCCCATTTTGGCTCTCCTGCAAAGGTGGAGAACCCGGCTACATCAGGGAATCCACGACGTTTCCGTACCAGGTCCAAAGTGCCAGAATTCAGTTTCCCCATCACCTCCATCCCAAAAAATTCCTGCATTTCTTTCATTTTTAAGGTAATTGGACTATTGCTTTTCCAAATGAAAGATTCTCCATCTTTCTTAAAGCCATAGTAATTTTCCAGGTACTTCTAGTGAAAAAAAAAAAGGATTTTAGGACAGTCAATGGTGTTTGCTTTCAAAACTCATAAAAAATCATACTAATACCACATATACCTTTGCTACTTTTCTTTCTGTTCCATGGGGTTACAGGTAATAGAGTTTGTAAAAGCCTGTCTGAATATTTTTCTCTTAATTATAGTTTTTTGCATTGTATTATCACAATAAATGTTTTGCAGTTTATTCAGAATACATTCAAAATTAGCATTTGTCTAATAAATTGATCGTTTTTTGGTTATGTACCCTCCACTTACCCTGTGCTCTAGGGTTACCCAGGGTCCTTTTGAGCAGACAGTGCAGAAACTGTTTGAAATACATGACTGGATACAAAACTTCAGCAGTAGTATCCAATTTTCCCACATTTTTTGATAGCAATAGTTCAGAAAAAATACTGTCCTTATTTTACGCAGAGTTATGTCTCAGAATACCAGAAATCACATAAATAACCACATTTCCACCTAAACTACACATCAAACAGACTGACTCAGGTGTTTAATTATTTCTAGACTCAAGACATAAGTGAATGCATCATCAGTTTTAATTGTTCTCTACAAAAAATAAAACAAGAATGAGTCAGGGTTAAAGAAGCCTTTGTCATCATGGTACACAATACAGCCCCCTCTATTTTGAGAAATACTCAATCACATTATTCATTCTACTGGAATTTGCAGAACTAGCTCCTCAGCTACTATATAGGAGTTCCCGATACTGCAACAGATGCTCAACAGTTGCTAAAGTTTTCCTCCCCAGAGGAGTACCTTCCTCACCTGGATAAGCTGCATGCCTCCTTCTTTCTTCTGCCACGTGTCTGTGGGAAAAGCATAAGAAAGTGCTGCACATAGTAACAGGAGAAATGGGACGTTCTCCTTTTTAATTTTCACTTGCCTTTAGAAAAGTCTTTTTTGTAGTCTGCCGCACACTTGCTTCACCTTTATGTAGTATAGGTTTGCTTTATAAAGCTTTCCAATCCCTAACTCACCGAGTCTCACAATTTCTAGTTAGCAACAGAGCTCATGCAAAACAATGGTTTTATCACAAAAAAGCTTAGCGCTGTCTTTTATCCAGTTCCACCCTTGTCCAGGTTTTGCAACATGGAAATATGATTAATGAGGTGATAACAGACCTGTAGTTCTTTTTAATAACCTTATTAACCTTTTAGTTATTAAAATGTAGCTTTCCTCTTAAAAAAACTTAAAGCCTATCTCTTTAATGTTTACCGTTCAAAGTTCCTATTAATTTCAAACGGATTGTTGAAATACCTGAAGGGAAAAACGTTCGCAGAAGGTTACAGGACTGTAGACTACAAGTAGAAAAAAAACCCAAAACCTGGGGTTTTTTGTAGTTGTCTGTACAGGAACATGTACTTTTGGAGATTATTGTAGTCCTATCATCTGTCCCTTTGGCAGAGTCCTTCAAAATTAGAGGCTTAATGCTGAAACTCCCTGCTTCTTGAAGTAGTGCTTTGTTCATGAAGTTTTTCTTTGATACAGTTCTCACCTGGATGAAACTTCCTTTTGTCTGAAGAAAAACGTGGACATCCCGCAAGGAAACGGAAACACTGTCTCAGCATAGCTAAAGTAATAAAAACTGAGCCAAGGTGTTTGCACAATACCTTTATTCAGCAGTTACCATTGTTCTCAGAGAGTTGCCCAATTACTTCATATTTATAATCATAGAATCATGGAATTGTCAAGGTTGGAAGAGAATTTTAAGATCATCAAGTCCAACTGTTAACCTAACACTGCCAAAAACACCACTAAACCATGTCCCTGAGGACCACGGCTACTCGCTTTTTAAATACGTCCAGGGATGGTGACTCCACCACTTCCCTGGACAGACTGTTCTAATGCTTAACAACTCTTTCTGTGAAGAACTTTTTCCTAATATCCAATCTAAACCTCCCCTGGTGTAACTTGAGGCCATTTCCTTTTGTTCTATCACTTGTTACTAGCATGAAGAGGTAGACCCGCACCTCTATACAGCCTCCTTTCAGGTAGCTGCAGAGAGTGATAAGGTCTCCCCTCAGCCTCCTTTTCTCCAGGCTAGACAACCCCAGTTCCCTTAGTCGCTCCTCATAAAACATATGCTCCAGACCCCTCACCAGCTTTGTTGTCCTTATCTGGACATGTTCCATCACCTCCATGTCTTTCTTGTAGTAAGGGGTCCAAAACTGAACACAGTACTCAAGGTGGGGCCTTAGCAGTGCCAAGTACAGGGGAATGATCACTTCCCTGGTCCTGCTCACCACACTATTCCTGATACAGACGAGGATGCCATTGGCCTTCTTGGCCACCTGGGCACACTGCTGGCTCATATTCAGGCAGCTGTCAACCAGCACCCCAGGTCCTTCTCCGCTGGGCAGTTTTCCAGCCACTCTTCATAGAATCATAGAATGGTTTAGGTTGGAAGGGACCTTAAAGATCATCTAGTTCCGACCCCCCTGCCATGGGCAGGGACACCTTCCACTAGACCAGGTCGCTCAAAGCCCCATCCAACATGACCTTGAACACTTCCACAGAATCACAGCATCACAGAATGGTCAGGGTTGGAAGGGACCTCTGGAGATCATCTAGTCCAACACCCCTGACAGAGCAGGGTCACCTACAGCAGGTTGCACAGTGGGAGACTCCACCACCTCTCTGGGCAGCCTGTGCCAGTGCTCTGCCACCCTCAAAGTAAAGAAGTTCCTCCTCATGTTAAGATGGAACTTCCTATGTTCAAGTCCAGGGATGGGGCCTCCACAATTTTCCTAGGCAATTTGTTCCAGTGCTTCACCATTCTTCCCCAAGCCTGTAACGCTGCATGGGGTTGTTATGACATAAGTGCAGGACCGGGCACTTGGCCTTTTTGAAATTTATACCACTGGCCTTGGCCCATCGATTCAGCCTGTCAAGATCTCTCTGGAGAGCCTTTCTACCCTCAAGCAGATTGACACTTCTGCCCAACTAAGTGTCATCTGCAAACTTACTGAGAGTGCACTCGGTCCGCTTGTCAGGTGATTAATAAAGATATTAAAGAGAACCGGCCCCAGTACTGAGCCCTGGGGATCACCACTTGTGACTGTCCACCAACTGGATTTAACTCCTTTACCACCACTCTCTGGGCATGGCCATCCAGCCAGTTTTTCACCTAGTGAAGCGTACACTCATCTAAGCCATGAGCAGCCAGTTTCTTCAGGAGAATGCTGTGTGAAACAGTGTCGAAGACTTTACTAAAGTCCAGGTAAAAAACATCCACAGCTTTTCCCTCATCCACTAAGCGGGTCACCTTGTCATAGAAGGAGATCAGGTTTGTCAGTCAGGACCTGCCTTTCACGAACCCATGCTGACTGGGCCTGATCACCTGGTTGCTCTGCATGTGCCACACTCAGGATGATCTGTTCCATAACCTTCCCAGGCACTGAGGTCAGACTGACAGGCCTGTAGTTCCTTGGATCCTCCTTCCAGCCCTTCTTGTGGATGGGTGTCACATTTGCTAACCTCCCATCAACTGGGACCTCCCTGGTTAACCAGGACTGCTGAAAAATGATGGAAAATGGCTTGGCGAATTCTCCTGTGCAGTTTACACACCTGCAATACCTCTCTGCAGAAATAGCTTCTGGTACTTACAGCCCCACTATAGCTTTCTAATGTTTTTCTCTTCCCACACAGTGTCTCTATGGTTCTAGAGGAAAGGAGTAACTTTACAGCCTGTAGGACTTGATAAATTTTCCTCACTCATCTTTCTCTCTAATGAAAGGACCATTAGGAGCCATCAAAATCACCTAGGAAGCTATTGATGACATTTGCACAGTTTTCTGATCAGCAGCCTTCTCAAATAGATCCTTTTGCTACTCTGTCAACCTCTTTCTCACTTTTCTTGATACCAGTCACCATTTCTCTCAAGAGATCAATCACCACTTCACACATTTTTCAGTTACTGAGAATATGCTTTATGAAGAAAATTCCATAACCACAGACATCTTCTTTGATGTTGTCCTTTGAGGTAACTTCATCCAGAAGTTTGCCTTAAAGAAGTGAGTGTGAAAATTGCTGTTTTCCATCTTTCAGCTTTTAAAAGTGCCTGAATAATCTCTTAAGATTGCCTTTATCTTTCCAGAGTTGATCTTCTGCCTTGAATGCATTCCTGTAGCCCCAACCCCTACTAGCTGTACCAGAGAAAGAGATGTAACACTGACCAGAAGTGTTGAAGGAGTCCAGCAAAGGGCTACAAAGATGATTAGGGGATTGAAACATCTCTCCTATGAGGAAAGGCTGAGGGACTTGGGGATTTTTAGTCTAGAGAAAAGAAGATTGAGGAGGGATCTTATTAATGCTTATAAATACTTAAAGGGAGGGTGCCAGGGGGGTGGGAACAGTCTTTTTTCAGTGGTGCCCAGTGATAGGACAAGAGGTAACGGACGCAAACTTGAGCATAGGAAGTTCCATCTTAACATGAGGAGGAACTTCTTTACTTTGAGGGTGGCAGAGCACTGGCACAGGCTGCCCAAAGAGATTGTGGAGTCTTTCACTCTGAAGATATTCAAAACCCGCCTGGACGCCGTCCTGTGCAACCTGCTGTAGGTGACCCTGCTCTGTCAGGGGTGTTGGACTAGATGATCTCCAGAGGTCTCTTCCAACCCTGACCATTCTGTAATTTGATCTTTTTTTGTCAAGGTTATTGCTAATGGACAGCTTATATATTTGAAAACTATGAAAGAACATGAAAGAACATCTCATAGAGTCTCAACAGGATGTAATTAAGTTGTTTGTTCTAAAAAGGGCAAGGGCTGAATTATGTGGAGCTTGAAACTGCCCCATTCTGCTGACTTACAGACCCTCAGTGTCCTGGCCTGGCTGGACTCTGTCAGCAGCGTAGGACCCCTGGTCAAAACCTGGGAGAAGAGGTCCATGCACGGGAAGCTTCTGAGCTGCAGAACTGCAGCTTCAGCCTGTGCCTCTGATGAGCGGTGCTTAACTCAGCACCTTCAGCATCTCCTTCCTGGCTGTGCTGCAAACCCTCAGACCTGGCTGCACAAACCTAGCCTCCGAAATGTCATTTTGTTGATGAAGACAAGTGTGTGACCTACTTCTGGCTTTTATATAACAGTCATCTGTTTCCAGCAGGGCAATCCTGATGCACTGACATGGCCCCTGTTGTCCCAGTCAGCTTGCACACAGGTCACCCTTGCTCTCCAGTGCTGAGTCTTCAGGGCCTCCTGGCAGCTTAATTCTTCATTTTCTCCTTGCTTGTGGCAGTGCTGTCTGTCCCTGTGAGTGGATTCTTGCTTTGTATGCAAAACCTGCCCAGGAAGATCTTAAATCCCAGGCACGGAGAACAGCATTAAACATATTTGCAAATGTCCTCCACAACCACAACCACTGTCTTGAAAATCAGGCCAGGAAGAGGAAATGTAGAAGATCCTTGTCACAACACATCCAGACTTCTGTGTAATATGCTCATTCTCCTTCCCAAAAAGCAACATATGACAGCTGCTGCTGCTAGTGGGACTAACCCCGTCTTCCAGCTGCAGGGCCAGTGCTTGTGATTGAACTGTTGGATGTCCAGGTCTGGAGCCCATTGCTTTGCTGTAACGTTTAGAAGTGCCCAGCGTATGTGACTGAAGTGCCAGGAGAGGAGGCGCTTCCCAGACTCTTTTTGCTTCTTATGCTCCTGATATTTTTGTGTTAGTTTGTACTGTTACCAGCTCGCACAGCTAGTACTCCATAAGGGCCCTATTAAACTGTCAGTGAAGTCATTAAGACACTTCTGCCTGAGTTTTCATGTGCAAGAGATTGGGTCTGGGACACTAGTTGTGCAGTCAGGAATTTCAGACATAATTGGGGTTTTTTGTGTCTTTACTTTTGCATGCCTGGTCTCAGACTCCAGGGAAAGTTCATATTCATAGGGGATGAGTATTGAATTTATGTTTATGGACCAATTTCCCCTGCTGGTATCCAAGAAGTCTTTAATTCCAGCAATCATTTATGAGTTATAACAAAATCATGGTTACAAGAAATCTTCTCTTGCCCGCTAAGTGTAGACAGGCAGCTCCAGCACTCCTGTTTCCAAACCCATCTGAATTACATATTATTATACCATTTGCCAGGAATTTAATTGGTTTTCCCAAACCAAAAGTAACGTCCTTTTGTTGCTAAAGTCTAAGACATTAACAAAGCAGAAATACAGATGGAAAATCCATGGTTAACACAGCTCACCAGTTCCCTTGTCCAGGTGAAATCCATGCCATGTTGTCTTCCATTTATGGCTCAGGTTAGACCAAAGCACAGGATACTTTCTAGATTCTCCTTCACAGCCAAGTAAATATAATTCATTTTTCAGATACTAGTAGTTTAAGCTAATTAATACCTGGAGGTGGGGGAAGCATTTTAATTTAGCTGTTTCTTTGAGGTCATAACTAAAAAACAGTACAAGCCTTACATAAGAGAAATAAATTAATATAATGGCCAAGGTGAGTCATGTCACTGTTCTGCTTCCCTGTTGTTGAAATGTTCTTCTTGGTTCCTTCTTAACTACTTTCAAGTCTCAGCCAACAACCAGAGCCTAAAGGCATGATTTCTGAAGGTAGCCTTCACATACAAGAAGGTATCTAGTTGGCATATCAAAGTGTGTAGGCACTTTTAAAATCAAAGTCAGTTAACTCAGTGCAACTGAGTACATCCAAGCAGTACTCACAAGTGTCCTGCCTAACCCTGGAGGCATCTGAAGTCCTTGGACCGAAGTTTCTTCTGGACAGGCTGTGTACACAAAACAAGCTATTGAGAAAGACACTGGGAGATGTTGAGGCAACACCAGTTTTCCTGTCTCTGCGCTGCCTGGACTGCCGCCAGGTGAGCTCAGCCACTTGTCAGTCCATGACTTCACCATGGTGCACCATTGCCCTTGTGCCAATGCTGAGCCGTTCATGACTTTTAAGCCCTGCTGAGATTCACGGCTTATTTTCTCACCTAGGCTGGTTTTAGGCCTTGCTTAGCAGTGCTCAGCGTGTACGTAGCGTGGAACAAGGCATGTAGGAGGAGCAGAACATAGCAGAGAAGAGGTTTTCCAGGATCAGACCGTCCCTGGTCTTGTCTGTTATCACAGTGGGTCTGTGGGTACACTGGGAGATGCACAGCTTCCTCTGTCCCTGATGGATGATGTGCAGATGTTAGTAGGTGTTTTGACCAGATGTCTGAGAGATCTGCCCTGTGCAAGAAGACTGGGAGCAAATCTCACCTCTGCCTAATGGGGCTTGAGCTGTGGTAACTGGAAGACTGTCCTCATCAGCCATTCCCATCCCCTCTTGCTGCCTTTGCTGATTCTGCTAGAGAAAGAGGAATAGTGAGGAGGAGTTGACTTCCTTGTACAATCACATCATCAGAGCAGTGTTGTGAGATATGACATCAAATCACTTCAAGGAGAGGGTCAACTTCAGCCAAGCTTTCTTACAGCCCAAGAGATGTTTTAGTCACTGAGCTATTGCCTTGTGAGGGTGACCCAAACAATGTAGGAAGCACATGCGCTTTTGTCTGTATCTCACCACTCTTCCTCTAGAGGATTCGTCTCTGATAGTTACATCAATATCCTGTTGTTTTTTTTTCTTATCATTTTGGCTTGTTTGCTCTGGGGAGCGGTTTTTGTCAGTGGTTTCTTGTCCAGCATTGCAAACATTGGACCACCAGCCCTGACTCCATACCCATGGTCACAGCTCATCAGGGGTAATCCCCTGACTCCCTGGGACCCCATGACCATATATCCATTACTTACCACCTTGCCTGCATCCCCAAACCAGAAACCTGCCCTTCTCTCCAGTCACTCATGTCCCGCTGTACCAATGACTCAGTCCACCAAAACCACCCACAGTGGCACTGGAGCATGGGTCCTCTCAGCCCATTGCCATGTTCCTCACCTACCAGTAGGCACCCGTCCCCATCCCTGCCCTGACCCCTCTGTCCCCATGCCATGGTGTCATGGCTGGTGAGGCCACAGCCACCAGTCCCCTTCCCTTCCCTTCCCTTCCCTTCCCTTCCCTTCCCTTCCCTTCCCTTCCCTTCCCTTCCCTTCCCTTCCCTTCCCTTCCCTTCCCTTCCCTTCCCTTCCCTTCCCTTCCCTTCCCTTCCCTTCCCTTCCCTTCCCTTCCCTTCCCTTCCCTTCCCTTCCCTTCCCTTCCCTTCCCTTCCCTTCCCTTCCCTTCCCTTCCCTTCCCTTCCCTTCCCTTCCCTTCCCTTCCCTTCCCTTCCCTTCCCTTCCCTTCCCTTCCCTTCCCTTCCCTTCCCTTCCCTTCCCTTCCCTTCCCTTCCCTTCCCTTCCCTTCCCTTCCCTTCCCTTCCCTTCCCTTCCCTTCCCTTCCCTTCCCTTCCCTTCCCTTCCCTCTTGTGTGTGGTTATATCAGATGCTTTGTCTCCAGCGGACTGAACCAGAACACCAGAAAGCTGCTGTACTCAAGCAAAATACTTTATTACTCAAAACCAACTTGATTAATAAATAATTGGAAAACAAAATAAATTAAAACTGTACATTAAGTTTTATATTTTTAAGGTTTTAAATTAGAATTATCAAAGGCCATCGTTTCAGACTCAGATGCACAGTAACAGCGGAATGATATTGTTTATAACCAAGGAATGTGGAAAAACATTTCTGGTACAAATACAGCCCTGCACCATCACATAATATTTCTAGCAATTAAACCAACTGTTGCTCTTCATTATACGGATGAGTTTCTTGTTCTTGATGTCAACCTCATATTGGTTTGATCCATGGAAAAAGTAGAAATTTCCTAGAATTGGAAGAACAAAATATTGGCAAATTAATATTTCCTTTTTGTATACATTTTGATATACACTTGCTGTTTTCCTATGTGATTAAAAAAATATCAGAACAAACATTTCATATATGTATGTATTTAAAACATACTTTTTTTGGCTTTGGTTGGCGGTCTTTTGTTTGTTTTTAATTACATTTTAATATATTTACCATTTTTCTGAAGGGCAGCATCAATTGTGTGGCCAATTCCTTGGAAATCAGCTGCTATTTTTCTTGGATATCCCCTTTCCATTGATTGGGTATTTTCATTGAAACTAAATAAAGAAATTGCATGAAAACAAGAAACAAACATGTGTTGTTCAATATTGAAACCATGTGGAATTTTTACTAAATAGGCCTAATCTCAGCTGAAAATCCAGTAACTGTGAGCATCTGTGATCTCATAGAACTGTATAAAACCTGGCTGCATAAATAGTCACATCTTTAGTGGCCTATGCCAGGCTGTTTTCCGAATATCAGACTAAATAGTTCACTTCCATTCACGGAGACTGATAATAAGGCTGGATGGGGCTTACCCTGAGTAATAAACTCAAATAAATATTCAAACTGAGTATTTTAATTTTACAGCATCCAGTCTATGAAGTGACTCCATGAGTGGAATGTAAACTTCTGGTGTAATAATACTCTTTCAAGATAATACTGCAGATGAATTATTAGGGTTAACATTACTGCTTAATTGAACTGTTTCTTAAAATGTAAATCTTTTAATCTCCTTTTATAGCTTTCTTGATATATTTGTCATTTATAAATATCAGAGAGCTTCTTCCCCTTGATAGCTACTGAATGAATACATTGACATGATGACAAATTCTACTCATATTATCTTTTTATATCAATTTCTTGTACTGCTGCTTCCTAATAGGTAAAAAAAGCTCATTTGCTTATGTCTGTTAATCACAGACTGGTAGTAGTAAATGGATGTTGTCTTTATCTCAGGTGTTACAGACGTTGTTCTATGAGAAGACATGAATAACTGCCTCTGAGTTTCAGCTTTATACTGGCTGAAAAGGCTGACAATAACAGGCCACGAACTTGCTGTACAGATTCTGATATAACTTGGCGTTTTGAAAGCTATTTTGATTATCTGCTGTGCAAAAGAAGAATGAGCCTTACCTCCAGTACCTGTTGCCTGCAAAGAAATAAGTTTTCTTGGTATTTTGATCATGAACAGCTGCATCGATTTTCCTGACATATGTGGGGAAGCCCAGGTTCTGAATAGGCTTGGGGAAGCTCGGGTCTATACTGTAGCCACTGACAGCCCAGTACTGGTCATCTGCAGAAAAACCAGAAAAAGTTAGTAGGGGTTCCTGGGGAGGCTGAGCTCCTGATCATCAAAGCCATTAGTTAATCAAAGTCATTAGTTAATGACATCAAAGTCATTAGTTAATGACAGTAACAGCATTTTGAAAATGGATTTAAATATTAAGAATATATATTATTATTATTGCATTACTTCCATTATTACTAATTAACATACAGAAGTATACACAAGCTAGCAGTACGACTATAACTTCATTCATTCATAAAAAGGAGTGATGGAAATGTAAGAGAAATACCTTTGAAAAATATCACTCGATCCTTCTTGTCAACCTCATAAGCAGCATCAAAGCCAGCTGCCAGTGACGGCCAGAATGAGGAGACTGTGTCGTGCTCAATATCGGAGAAATATGGACTTTTGCGCCAGACGTAGCTGATATAGAAATGAAAACAGCAGTGTTTCATTGTTGGTATTTCACTAGGAGATCAGTAGCACAGAAATGTCCTTTAAATCTTACTGCCTGGATGGCAGTCCTCCTTATGAGGCAGAGATATCACACCTTTGGGGATGCAGGACTTCTCTTTGCCTACTCTTTCATAGACATTTGCCCTTTACTGCTGATTGCTCTGAGGTCACAGACTGGTTGAGGTTGGAAGGGACCTCTGGAGGTCATCTTATCCAACCTCCCAGAGCTGGTGGCCCTGTAGACCTCCACACTGACACCCTGATGGCTTGCCCAAGACAACACGTGATGTCTGTGGTACTGCTGACAACTGAAGCTTTACCTTCACCGTGTCCCATGCAGGTAGCCCAGCTGTGTTCTTAATTTCAATTTGGTTACAAATGTTCATTAAACTTCTTGAGAAACATTTTAAAAGCCAATTTAAGGAGGAACTGCTCCTTCCTCTCCTTCCTTGAAAATTAAGTTTTTTATCTACTATTCTTCATCATATGTTTTAGAAGGGAAAACAGACCCACTTCATCAAAGGAAGCTTGTTTGATCAAAACACAGTTACCAACCCAAGAACTGGGTGAAATACTGGGTCAGACATGCTGTTCTCCCTCTCCAGGATGGATGCGCCCACCCAACAACCTGCTACAGTGCCCAGTGTCAGATCGTGCCCAAAAAGTGGACATCTGTAGGAGCAGGGGCTCCCTACAGACAGTACTGGGCAGTAGCCCAGTGCAGACTCCTAGGTCAGAGTGCCACACAAAAAGTCACTGCTGAAATTTTTCGCAGCTCCCTGAACCACACATGGGATGCTGCGATGAGGACGGTGCTGCATGCGAAGCAGCCGGCAGGCTGAGCAGTGACAATGGGATTATTCAGCCTTTCACAATTTTAACAGACATGGGTGATGATGGATGATGGCTTAAAACATTTTACTCACCTGTCAGTAAACCACATTACTCACCGGCCCTGCTGGGCTAGTAAAATTTTGCAAAGTTGCCTTAATACTTTCAGCAAGAAATATCTTCCTTTCACAGAATCACAGAATGGTCGGGGTTGGAAGGGACCTCTGGAGGTCATCTAGTCCAACCAAGGGAAGCTGGACAGGGACTTTTTACCAGGACATGTAGTGATAGGGCATAGGGTAATGGCTTCAGACTGGAAGATGGTAGATTTAGAATAGCCAGGCAGAAATTTTTCAGTATGAGGGTGGTGAGACACTGGAACAGGTTACCCAGAGAATCTGTGGCTGCCCCATCCCTGGAGGTGTTCAAGGCCAGGTTGGATGGGGCTTTGAGCAACCTGGTCTAGTGGGAGATGTCCCTGTCCATGGCAGGGGCGTTGGAACTAGGTGATCTTCAAGGTCCCTTCCAACTCTAACCATTCTATGATTCTATGAATACATTAAACTGAACTTTATGCTTTGCCTTTGTGAGTCTCACAAAAAGATGTTGCTGGAAATAAAAGCACTTACCTGCCTTTGAAGAACAGTATTTCCCCACGGAGAGTAGTGATAGCATCAAAAGACAAATCAGGGTCACAGTCCGCTGGTCTTGTAGTTTTGGAGGGTGTCATTTCTGTTGGTTCTTCCCGAGGTGACATTTCAGTTGGTGCTTCTGCAGGTGTCATTTCAGTTGGCTCTTGTGCGGGAAAATCTTTCGTTGGAAGTGCAGGAGATTCCCTGGGGGATCCTTTGGGAAACAGATAAGTGTGGAACTGGAAGGTGAGTTAGAGTGTTGCATAGGTTTCTTAAGGTTAAAACTCAACTAGTAAATTACTGCCAGGGAAAGTTCCTGGGCAATTTAACTTGGCTATCTGAGCTGCTGACTGTTAAAACGGTCTCTGGCATTGTTTTGCCTTGACAAGCCATTGGTCTCTCAAACTGTATGTGCTCAGGAGTTAATGTAGAGTAAACATAATTTCCAAAGGGCAGTTGCACATGTGACCACCTTTTGGTGGAAGGTAAGAGAGTTTAATACTACACACATGGGCTGTTCCTCTGGTATCGTTGGAGAAAGGCTCTTGGACCCTTTGACCTACCAGCATGGATACAGCCCACAAATTCTCTTTTGCAGGTGTAGACTCCTAGCCAGGAAAAAACCAAGGGATTTGCCCAAAAATAATATCAGGAAATTAAACCTCAGTATCCTTCTTGAAGTACAAAGTTTAGTACATTTTAGCCGTTGGGTAAAATTCATTATAAATGCTTATCCATCGTCCACAAAACAATGATGCTTCTTGCTTACCATAGAGGGCCTGAATGCCATCGATATCATCCTGATGAAGCCTGTAGTCCCTGGTATCCCTGGCCATATATATAGGATACATCAAAGCACCGAAGACGTTGGAATGACCGAGACCTAGTGAGTGGCCCAACTCATGAGCAGCAACGAGAAATAAGTTGTATCCTAAAAAAAATTCAGCACAAAGAACAAACTCCAAATAAATTTTCTTGCATGACAGTGGGATACAGGTGCCATCCTCTTATGCATGGTACATCATTCGTGGTCTTAATAAAACAGCAAAATCTAACTATATCCCAAGTAAGAGGTTCTCTACATCCTGGAATGAGTTTCTAATTATAAACATTTATTTCTCACAGGGAAACGAATCTGGGGACAGTTTTTGCTCATGTTGCAGAAATTTTCCTGCCAACAAAGAATCAAAGTTTTATTAATGTTAATAATGTCTGAAAACTGGGTTAGAATATTTTAGTCATCTGGTCAGATTTTGGGAATTATAAATGACATGGAATTCACCTCGTAGCAACTTCGCAAAGACCAGTAACATGTAACATCATCCCTGGACATTGCTGGAAACCGGAACACTGTTATATTTAATTATATTTACCAACCAGCTCAAGATATTCTTTTTCCATTGCGGAAGTTAAAGATTTGCATCCCTTTAAACCAGAAAAAAAAAAAAAAAAAGCGAGAGCTCAATATTACAACTTTTAAGGTCATTATCTGAGGATGAAAAATCCTTGCCTTGCCATGTCATGATTACTCAATGTTGCTGTTTCATGCTAATCTCATTTCCTTCACTGGACCACAGACTTTTGCAGTCTGTGCCTTAACTTCAGGGGACTGCCATGACTGCAGCCCAGGTCAAAATCATTTTGCTAAATTACACTGACATTTTAGATCTCAGTAAGTACTGGAACTACTGCCATGGGGTCTGTGACTACAGTGTCTTCAAGACAACACTGTATAACAAAAACCAGGCAATGCAATATTTAAGATTACCTACCATTATACGTAGTAAATTTGGTCCAGTTTTCATCTTCGTCAAAGTGGGCATCTCCTCCTATCCCACTGCTGGGGGGGTAGGCATGAGCCAGAGTTCCTCCTGGACCATCAAAGGAATAGAAGTCACCGTGAACTGAAAAAAAAAAGGGCAAATAAAGTGATGCTTTTCATCATCTCTGTGAGAATAAATGACAAATACTTATCATTCCCAGGCATGAGATTTCCCTTACATCCTGCTGCGAAGGAGATCATGATATCTGCTTGACCACTGTAGAGCCTGGTGAATCTCAAAGGGGTGACACTGCTCCAGAGCTGGAAGGCTT
The DNA here is from genome assembly GCF_965231255.1 of Vanellus vanellus. Classification (NCBI taxonomy): domain Eukaryota; kingdom Metazoa; phylum Chordata; class Aves; order Charadriiformes; family Charadriidae; genus Vanellus; species Vanellus vanellus. The sequence goes on along the minus strand of NC_138905.1, from coordinate 206,997,684 downwards.
TTGCAATTGCTTCCTCTACATCAGCTTGTAGCATGTCTGGAGTGTAGTTCAAAATCCTGTGAAATAAGGAGAAAGGAATTCAAAGCAACCAGATCACATGTGGCTGGGGCACATAATGTCAAGGTAAAATATTTTAATCTGTGATTATTATTATTTAGTTGTCTCAAGTTGTTTATTTTCAAATTATTTGTTTACATAACAGAGGAAGTTTTCATAGTTGTCTTTCAGAAATCCTAACCTATATATTATCAGTTGTATCTTTTCTATCCTCTGAGTATATTATTTAATAGGCTTTTAACTAATGTAAACTCTTATTTTAGTATTTTCATCACTGTTTGGAAGCTTAGAGCAAAGGATATGAATAGTGCCCACATTTGTGGGGGGCTTTTATATGGAGAAATACAGGCATAAATAGTAAAGAACCTGTTGGCATTACTTCTGCCTGGCATTCACAAAACTTCCCAGTGGTGTTTGGAGAAACATGCTTTAACATATATTACCGATAAGTCACATCTTCTTTCTTCCACCTGGGGCTCTGTGGGAAGGTGCTGTATGAACGGACATCGGGTATTCCACATCTAGGCTGCTTCATCATGTCCAGCGTCTTGTCATTCAGCTCCCCAGTCACCTCTAGCCCAAAGAATGACTGCATTTCTCGGATTTTGTCAGTCATGTGATTGAGGTTCTTTGATTTAAAGAGAGAATTTTTCTCTTCTTTAAAATCATAAAAATTTTCCAGATATTTCTGTTAGGGAAGAGAAAGCAATGGTTTAGAACATAAATGCTTCTTTTCAAATGCAGAGAGTTGGTAATAAAACATTCTACATCACTAATACATCACTACTCTCATTTTGTCAATAAATTATTTCTTAAGTTCTGTTTGTAGTCCTTACCTTAGCAAATTGCATATCTTCTTTTTTCTTTTCTGGAAACACTGGGAAAGCACAAGAACATGCGATATACAGTAACCCAAGGAAAGGAAGGATCTCTGTCTTCATCTTTGCCTCCCTGTCCTATCAGCCCTTGCTAGAAGACCTCTCAATCTCTTCTTCTTCTGTCCAAGGCTCACCAGTGTTTCTCTATTTATACCATTTGTGTGCTTGCTAAAGTCAATAACTGCATGACTCAGTTTATAACATCCTCTGATTTCCCACAGAAGCACAGAAAACAAAATTGGGTTTAGAAGCAAGCTAACACATGACAGTTTACCTTGCCCGAAAACCCCTGATTTCGCAATCATACTATTGGAAAGTATTTTTTTTTTTCATTCCTAACCTCGACCACTATTTTAAACTTAGAAGTATCTAAATCTATAATCAGTCACCTGGACAAAATAGTTTTCTTAGTGTGGCACCCATCCAGGACCTCCGCATGGCAGGGATGAACTCTTCCTTTAGCCCATCTTGTCCCTGAGAATTTTAGTGACATAGCTGATTATACAAATGACTTATTTATCTCTTCTCTTGAAGCTAATATCCCAGCAATATCCCACCTGTGCTGCTACCTGTCCTTTGTAATCACAAATTTATGGCAGCATCCCCTTGTTCTCCCATACTCGCCCCGGGCAACACCCACACCACAATATAAAGGTCTCAGTAGAGCACCCCAGATCATATGCCCTGGTCTGCACAGCTGATCAGCCAAGAGCATTTTCACAAGTAAAGAAGAAATGGCAGAAATTGCCCTAGAGAACTACAGGCACCTTGGGGATGCAGGGACACCGCAGGATGCAGAAGAACTTTTTAATATGTCTCCAAAGTCAGATTGAAGACAATGAGGATTTGAGCTGTAGATTCCAAGTTCCCCAATTTGCCAGAAGTCCTACTTTTGGTTCCTATGTCCTTTTCTGAATGTGGTGCAAGGGTTACAGAACCACGGTCACTCTGTTCCCTCTTTCTTGCCTGTCATTTCTGAGACATCCATCTTTTGAAGCAGAATCTTCCTGTGTTGACTTAGTGCCCAAACACAAGTTCAAAAGGAGAAACACGAGCTAAAAATAATCTACTTCTTTTTGAACATGAGAAAAAGAAGGAAAAGAAAACCACTTTTCCAGTGAGAGCAAACGTATTGGAAGCTTCAAAAAAACAACCCCAGCACCACAGCGGCTGAGCTCTGCAGTCTGTGAAGTGGCCTGGGGAAAAGGCATGGCCTCCTTCCAAAGGAAACTGGAGTTGAACTGGCCGGCTGGAGTAGGGTCAGGCGGCATGCATGACCCAGGTCAGAGGCCATGTCCCTGAACCGCGGAGTTAAGCGGCACAAATGTTTATGTCTAAGGCCGCAGCATGATGGGGCCGGCTTTGCCACTAGCTCGCTGCTGCCGTAACAGGGTGCTCCTGCTCCCCCCACCCCAGGCAGCACTCCTGCTGTTTCCCTGTGCCCGTCTGACATCAAGCATGCCCTCAGTGCGCTGATTCAGAAGGCTGAAGCTACAAGGCCAATGGAATCCTGGGCTGCATAGGGAAGAGTGTGGCCAGTAGGTCGAGGGAGGTCATTCTCCCCCTCTACTCTGCACTGGTGAGGCCACAACTGGAATACTGTGTCCAGTTTTGGGCTCCCCAGTTCAAGAGGGACAGGGAACTGCTGGAGTGAGTCCAGCGAAGGGCAACTAAGATGATTAAGGGATTGGAGCATCTCCCTTATGAGGAAAGGCTGAGAGAGCTGGGACTCTTTAGCCTGGAGAAGAGAAGGCTGAGGGGAGACCTTATTAATGCTTACAAGTATCTAAAGGGTGGGTTGAAGGAGGATGGAGCCAGGCTCTTTTCAATGGTTCCCAGTGACAGGACAAGGGGCAATGGGCACAAGTTAGAACACAGAAAGTTCCGTTCAAATACACAGAAAAACTTCTTTACGGTTCAGGTGACAGAGCACTGGCACAGGCTGCCCAGGGAGGTTGTGGAGTCCCCTTCTCTGGAGATTTTCAAGACCCGCCTGGATGCAGTCCTGAGTAATGTGCTGTAGGCAATCCTGCTTCGGCAGGGGAGTTGGACTAGATGAACTCTAGAGGTCCCTTCCAACTCTGAAAATTCTGTGATTCTGTGTGATTCTGTGAAGACAGCAGCCCAGAAAAATAACCCCAACCCCACCAAGGGTAGTTTTCTGCTCAGCTTAGCAGCTGCACTGGCTCCCTAAGGGTGAGACGAGCACTCGAGCCAGCGTGAAGGAGGGGTGGGATATTGCAGATGGGAACGGGGATGCAAGGAGGCAGCCAGGCATGAGGCTGGGATGCGACAAGGTAAAATATCTCTGTTGCTCGTGGAGCAACACCCCAAACTGCGTTCACAGAGTATGGTCTCTGCATTTCCGCAAAGAGATTCAGACGCAAAGCAGGGCCATTTTAAACACTGTGTGTCTCTGCACCTCGCAGCAGCAGTCAGCATATGGCACTTATCCTCTTTGCTTTCAGCTTTAGCTGTTTTGTAAACACCCCTCTCGCTGTGTCCAGGGGATCTGGGGCAAAGCAGTCAGAGCGGCGACAAGCAGCACAACCACTCGGCAAACATTTTAGCAAGCCCTTTTTAACGTTTAGCCAGCTATTATTTCTCACTGACTTTTGCATGGCTGCCGACAGGCATGTCACAGCTCCTTCCTAGCTGTTGGCTTCTCCTTCCCACGTCTGTTGCCTGCGTGCTCGAGCTGACGTTTATGGAGTGGCTGGTGAGTGCTGGGGGGGAGAGCTGGGTCTTGCCTTGTGAATGCGCTCGGCAGCACAAGTGGGGAAAACTCACAGCTGAGGCAGCCTGCACAGCTCCAAGGTGTGTGAGCCAGTGCGCGTCTTCCTTGCGTGCATATCCAAGAGAGGACTTGCCTTCTTGGGCTGACCCCAAAGACATCAGCAGCTTTTAGGGTTCAAACTAATACGGGTGCTCAGTCCGGGGTTTAGGCATTACAGAATGCAAACGGGAACTGTGTTGCGCCTTTAATCAGTAGTTTAAAGTGCTGGAAAATTATTCAGGGGACATGGTGAAGATTTATTGGCAAAGACACAGCTCTGATTTAATGGGGTGAGCTGAACTGAAGAGATGACCTCACATGGCACTTCTGCCTTACTTGTAGATCTACTGGTTCATGAGTTCTGCTTCAGGAGTGCCCAGAAACACTGAATTCTTGACAAGGTTGAGCAGATCGGGTGCCTGTTTCATGCCTTGGCCCCATAGGTAACCCCAACGAGATGCTGGTCTTCGCATCTGCCCTGGGAGGCTGCTCCCTTCTGTGCCCTGAAGTCACTATTGCCCTCCAGCTGGGTTGGAGACCGCACAGACCACAGTGGTGATTCTTGCCAGCTTATATAGCAGCAAAGCAGCCAGGACGGATTCAGGAATACTGCTCATTTCTTCCCTCAGCTCATTGGCATTCAGTCTCATACGTCCCATATCACTGGCGAGTGCCTTACTCACCTCACTCAGGGACAAGAGTGGGTGCTTTCCCAGGAAGACCCCTGCAGGAGAACAGAGCATTTCACTGAAAGCCTGCCAACATCCAGGCTAATACTCCTCCTCCACAGAACTGTTTGTCCCCTGACAGTGTAATTTGAATTAGCCTGTGGGGTCTAGCCCAAGTGCCAGTTTTTTTAGCAGATTGTAAAAATTCTAGCTGGGAATTTTGCCGTTTCTTATTTTTATATGGTTGAAATTCCATCCAGAAATGTCATGCCTGTTCTCTTTGGCAGTTTTGACTTATGGAAAGAAGAAGTGGAAGGATACTTAACATAGTCATGTAAACAATCGTCATTAACTGTATAAACAACTACAAATTAGGTCAAAGGAAACGTGAACCAACCATACACACACTATGATTTCACCTCCTAAATTTATAGAACGATCTGTACACGTCTTCTTTCCTACCTCCTCTTCACTCTTACTGTGCCAAAGAAGCAGGAGAGGTATGAAGGTCTTGAACATACCTAGACATGTCCAAGCATGTCCAGAAGAAGGTGCTGGGTTTTTTTCCACTTGAATGGGAGTGGGAGATAAATTCATATAAGCAGGTTCTGGGGCTCGAGGAATAATAACTGAACAGAAAAAGACACGAGCCCTTTACATCATTATGTGGTTCAGTCTTTGCTAGATAACAGCTAGATAATAGCAAAGAAGTGGTTGGGGGAAGTAGGCAAAAGAAAATTTGCCACATGGAAAAAAAAAGTAGATCTGTTATTAAAAGACTCAGGGAAACCAGAGAATATTTGCTGAAAATTAAACACTTTCAATCTATCTCCGCAAGACAGTATTTTCAGAGTATTGAAACTGAGCCTGAAATAGGTATTGACTTGTATTCCACAATTTTGCCTGTATATCCATATACCTCCATTCATCAGTGGGATCTCTTCATCCTAGTCATATAATACAGATCTGCTGCTAATAAATATGTTGTTCGTTTTTCTACATCATCTGAGCAATTTGTCCAGGTCCCATTGCAAACTGAGAGATGGCACGTAGAGATATCCTCAATAGCTGATTTTAATTAAAGAAGAACTCAGATGTTTTTTTGGTGTCTGTATCTTCTCCTTGAGTATTATCAACAATAACAAAGCTGAAATCACTTCCACACTTGTATGTAGTGTATAAACAAGTTTCATAACTCACATGTCATTTCCTTTCAGCAGTGTCTGTCTTAGTAACTCCTTACGAAGATATGGTCACAAAGCGACTGCAGTCCATTGCCGTTATATCATCGGTCAGTGAACAAGAGGTAGGCCAGAATCCAAATTCCACAAATTTTGAGGCTTGCAGGAATTAAACTGGAATACAAAATTTTGAAATTTTGGTACCTTACAAATGACTCCTTATTTCATAAGTGGCAATATATTGGGCCCATACTCTGAATTTAGACACGGGTCTGAGCAGTGGGTGAGGCAGGAAGCACTGTGGTTGTGAGACACATTTAATTCACTGTTTCCTCTTTGCCATCCTGGCCCCTACTAGATTCAGACTATGTCACTGTCCCAACACACCAAACCATCAAAGAAACTGAAATGTGGACATGATCCCGTCTTTCCTTTTGAAAGGGAATGGCCAGTAAAATGTTGCCCCCCTCTCTCCTCCCATGCACAGACTTTAATGGTCAAGGACCTAAACCTGTGTGATTCTTATTCTGTTATAAAGGCTGTCAACAAGCTTCCAGACCTCTGGGTTGCTAGTTAAGGTGATGGTCATTTAGCCTCATGAAGATTTACTGTAGTTTCTTGGGTTTGTAGAACAGAAAACGAGTCCACAGAAAATGCTTCCCCCTGTGCATCTCTTATCTGCTTAAGCATTTGACTTAGATATTTCCATAAGGCATATTGTTAATATGTTATATGTTAACGTTACATGAACTTGATTGCAATGCTTCGGACTGAGTTTCAGGAAGAGACAGGGAGCTTTGCCATTTAAAGAGTCTCCAGGCTTTTCTGGAATTCCTTTTGGTGTGGACTGGAAAAAGCTTACAGCTTTGATAATTTGGCATGGAAGCACTGACTAAGATATTCTGTCAAGATGCTATAACTACATGAAACTCAAGATGGCCTCTTTAAGAAGCCTGACATCTCTGATTCTTTTGGACATGAGCAGGGAGAGCAGAAAAGCACTGCAGGAAACTGTCTGTCATCCTGCTGTTATACGTAATTGTTATAATTTGAAAACCTAAGCAATTAGCTACTGGCAATCTTGGTCTTCAGTTCGTGCTGTATATTTTAATATTGGAATTTCGTACAATATCCGATACCTTTCATGTGTGCTTCTTAAGTAGAAAGTCTTCTGGATACAGTTGACTTGTGATAGATGCAACATATTTATTTATTCATGTGCAGAGACTAGAACAATCATTTTAAATATTGATTAATGAATGATGGTGCAGTCTTGAGCTCTGTGTGGCAGGGGTCCATTTTTTGAAGACTTGTATATTAATGAACTTGGAACTCTTTCACGTCTTCATATTTCCTTGACCCTTTTTTGATCTGGGTATGATCATCACTTTATATAGTGTTCTACAGTGACCCTTAAATAGCTGCCCATAGGCCATGAATACCAAACATGAATTTTACCTTCATTGGTTATCATCTTTAGGTGGAGATCACCATCGTTTGTGCAGTCAGTCACTTCTTTGAAGAATTTCTGGTAGAGAGTGTATAGTATTCTAACTCTCCCCCTGTAAAAACATATGTATGTGGCCACCAGATGCATTGGAGACATTTGGGAGTTATTGGTACACATGTAACAGCCACTGGGTTCTTTATCTTATCCTCCCTGCACACGCTTCATGCATTGGCCCTGCCTTCTGAGACAGCCCTTTGCCAAAGAGAGCTGGAGGCAGTAGGGAAATGCACAAGACAGTGGAAGACACCATGATTTCACTCAAAATTTCTGGTGCCTCCACCACTGACAAAACCACATACTTCTGAATCAAACCCATTCTTCTGAATCAAATGACTTTCCTTTCAGATGGTACAAAAGTCACAAAGAGGTAGTATGTCCTGTGGAGCTGCTCACCTGTTCAGAAGCGTTGATAGCCATCTTAAAGCCTTCTCTGTTCCAAGCAGCCCTGCACAAAACCCACAAAGGTTTCACTTAACAGGATATCTTTGAGCAAAGTGATGAAAAGAGAAATCTTTAGATGTTACCACAGGCAGCCAAGGGTATAATTTATTAGCTTTGTAATAATATTGGCATTTAAATGGTTTTAGAAATGCACATCTTAGACATGAAGCCACAGACCATAGGGCAATTGCCAGACATAAGCAGGGTAGCAAAAAGAATCGAATATTTGTTGTATGTCTAAAAGAAGGAAAATATTGATTTAGTTTAAACTCCTGTAAAAAAAAAGTCTGGTCAATTTTTCAAATCACTTCTTTAAAGATGCTCACTACATGAAGGTGCTGTCATTGTGCATTTGTGGCAATGCTAAGCTAAAAGGAAATGATCACCTTTTCGCGTCTCTTTTAAACCTGAATACCACAGAAAATGCTTACTTCGAATACCAGTTCGAATAATCAAACACACAGTTAACACATTAAACTGCCTTTGAATGCAATTCCAAGAATGTTTCTTGACTAAACAAAAGGATGACTTTTAATAAATACTGCAAATAGTAAATTCATGATCTATTTAATTTATATAAAAATTGCTTTCAGCATATGATTCCTGTAGTTAACGGAGAACCACCTGTGATCTCAGGAATACAAACTCAGGCCACAGCAAAGAGACGAAAAGACCTTATCAATATGTCACTTGCTGGCAGTGGCTTCCTCCAGCTCACCACTAACTGCCTGCACAGAGGTCACTGTCCTCTCAGAACATCCAGCTGAGATATTCCAATGATTTCACCTTACCTCACCCAAAAAAAAAAGTTGGACTATTAAACCTTTGTGACATTAACTGTTTAATCAAATTCAAGTGATTTGAGTGAAGCATGTCAGGGAGGCATCAGCGCTGCTGTAGAGCAGAAGGAGGGACTGGTGAGCAGCAATTTCTCCAGCTGGCAGTGCTGAGGATGGTGCAAGAGCTTGCATGTGCAGTCATGAGCAAGGACAGGGATTAGGTTTCAGATGTTAAATTAAATTATTTTTTCATGCTCACAGTGTTCTCAAGGAATTGGACTCACATGACTTGGTTGGAAATGATTATCCAGTGGCCCCCAGCTAATTAAAAAAGCACAAGGCAGGCTCATCAGGATGTTGCTTCACTATAGTTTTGTAAGACTTGATCACAGCCTTTTCACTCCAAAATCCTTTAGGATAATGCTTCACATGCTGAAGACCCAGTAAACTGTTCTGAGAGCTATGAGAAGTGGTTCAGGTAAATGGGAACAGACGGAAGTGCTGTGGGTTGTCATGGAGGTTGAGGAATGATGTAATAGGCAGCTGTGTAATTCATAATAACTAATTTTTCACTAGAACATGCATTTACAAGACATGTAAAGCTTGTCAATGCATCTGCTCTGTCGTTACTGTAAACACCTCATCATAAAATCATTATCATCTCCAGATCGTACGTGAACTCGTTACAGTGGAAGACACTTCATCCAGTGCACCATGTACCCTCTCAGTAGCTGTGTAGGACAAACTAAGGGAGACTTACACAATGCCAGGCTGGACGTGGCCTTGGGCAACCTGGTCTAGTGGGAGGTGTCCCTGTCTATGGCAGGGGGGTTGGAACGCAATGATCTTCAAGGTCCTTTCCAACCTAAACCATTCTATGATTCTATGATTCTATGAGCTGAAAACTAAATCACATGGCTCTGCTGGATACCAAAAATCACAGCATCAACACACACACAATTATGGCACATCATGATCTCCCTCCCAGTCACTAATCTGTCTACTGTCCACAGGTCAAAATTTGTCTTTCTCTTTCTTCCAGAGATAACCAGGGAATGTTTTATTTCCCTGGGGAAATTTTGGTTAGCCTTACCTGTTTCTTAGTAGTAGCTTCTCAGCCCCAAATGTGCCAAATCTCTTTTCCCATGGAGATGATTACTTGATACACCTGTAATTAAACTCTAAGTAAATAATCTCATATTGTATTTGATTCTGAAGCCATCTGCTTCTCTTTCACACCCAAAGAAAAGTTTGTTAGTGTGAAAATGTATCTATCTAATAATAGAGCTTCTTTTATCTATGCTATTTAGCAAATGGATACCTACAACATAAAAAAAATAGTAATCAGATTCACTTTAATTAGTATTGAAAAGATCAAAAGGCCACATGGAATAGGCTATGATTTTTTAATATATTTGCATAATTTTTTCATATTTTAGTGTTTCTTGAAGTGATCATTGATCTTTGGACTTGCACTGCAAAGTACAGGGTTAGAATTGCCTCGGGTGACACAGGAATATCCTTTCAGACACTGGTATTCTCAGAGGAGCTACACTGTGGGGAATTTGTCTTTGCAGCATCGAAATTTTGTTCTGTTAGGGCTGGAATGCTGTGTAAAATGGATCATTAATTTATTTTTCTAACATCTATCCTATATCTTCTCTGCTTATTCTACCTGAGAACACAAACAATACTTGTGAAACAATTAAAAATGCAACAAAATAGAGAGAGATATCATCATTCTATTCACACTATACAGAAGAAGAACGAAGTGAATAATTTTTTGTTGTCCAGGTGTCATTGTTAGTTGAAGACATAAGTGACAGGAGAGCAGGATCATTTAAAAGCTTGATTTCTTTCTATTTTTCATCTGAAAAACCTAATTCTTTTGACATGCCAAAATCCTTCAAGAAACAGGTGTGTCTTCCTTTACATTCTGGAAAAATGTAAAGATGAGGAAAAAAATGATTTGTTCAAAGAATAGTTCATCCCAATGCATCTGAAACCAACTTCTAATATAACATTTAGCAATTATTTTCATGGTTTATTTCTTATGAAAACAGGTATTGTGTATTGTTTGTTCCTGAGTCCTGCAAAGAAAGGACTTCTTTTCTCCTTTGAGGAACATTTGAGAATACATTCACATGTTACTGTGGGGTAAAACTAAGAAAAGTTTAATTGACATGAAAGATTGATCATTTTATGTAAAGTGAGTGAGAATCTGTTCTGAATTCCCTTTGGTGTTAATAGGAATTTCACAGCTGGAAGAGTGAAAAAATTCCCCTAAATTTTATTGATGCAATAATGGCTCAAAAGTGATTCAATTTTAATAAAAATCATAGTTGGGCAGATAATGAAATAAATTGCTACCCACATGAGAAATTCTGTGTAATTTGAATTAGACACTGAATATGTGTTAAAAGTAATCATACGAAACTGTTAAATTGTTAACAGAAAATTTTTCATTATTTCTCAAACATAATATGTTTGGCAACTCCTTGTTTTTTTTCCTTTACCAAGAAAGTTTCTCTTTCCTTTAGAAAATATACTATTGAAATACTCTCAAAATTTCCCAGATTATATTTTAGCTCTTCCAAATTTCTACACCACATATTACTTCATATATTTAGAAAACAGTTTCCTGCGCAAAGCTGACAAAACCAGGGAAAGAGCTTAGTTGTAACTAATTTCTAAGACACATTAAATTCAGAGGGTGTTGAGTGCCAAGAGCACTGAAAACATTTGAGGTTAGTTTTTCTCCTGAACTTGGCAAGTTTAACACCATTAGAATTAAGGCAGGAATCCCTATCAAGTATATACTGCTTGTAAATTGCATTTTGCATTTAATAGGGAAAAATAATTTAAATCTTTTTTTTTTTTCTTAAAACACACTATATAAAGAGTATCTAATGTTCAGCTAAGCGCACAGAAATGGAGGGACCTAGCCATTAAACTTACTCTAGTGCCACAGATGGTACATGCATCCGTCCATGCTGTTTACCTATTAACCTACCTCGTGTACAGAGCAATGCAGTGAATGTAAACACAGGCATATGGATGGGTAATTACGGTGAAAGAATAAAATACAAAGCTCGGATGCTTCTCTCTCACACTTCACTCTCCCCTTCTGTCTTTTCTGCACCTGGGTCAGGGCAACCCCCGGTATCAGTACAGGCTGGGGCATGAAGGTATTGAAAGCAGCCCTGCTGAGAAGGACTTGGGGGTGTTGGTCAGTGAAAAGCTGAACGTGAGCCGACAATGTGTGCTCACAGCCCAGAAGGCCAGCTGTATCCGGGGCTGCATCAAAAGAAGTGTGGCCAGCAGGTCATGGGAGGTGATTCTGCCCCTCTGCTCTGCTCTCGTGAGACCCCACCTGGAGTACTGCGTTCAGCTCTGGAGCCCTCAGCACAGGAAAGACATGAACCTGTTGGAGTAAGTCCAGAGAAGGGCCACAGAAATGATCAGAGGGGTGGAACACCTCTCCTATGAGAACAGGCCGAGAGAGTTGGGGTTGTTCAGCCTGGAGAAGAGAAGGCTCCGGGGAGATGTTATTGTGTTACTTAAAGGGGGCCTATGGGAAAGGTGGGGCCAGACTTTTTAGCAGGGCCTGTTGCGATAGGACAAGGGGAAATGGCTTTAAACTAAAAGAAGGAAGATTTAGACTAGATAGAAGGAAGAAATTTTTTATGCTGAGGGTGGTGAAATACTGGCCCAGGTTGCCCAGAGAGGCATCCCTGGAAATATTCAAGGTCAGGTTGGATGGGTTGACCTTTAAAGGTCCCTTCCAACTCAAACTATTCTATGATTCTATGATAGTCAGAGCTTGTCAGATAATGGGAGAGGTCAGTCACGGCAGATGCACTTTGCATGTACCCTCATCTTGTGCTGCTTTCCATCAGAGTCTACAGGGCACAGTCTGGAGATGAAGCATCAGCAGAGACAGGTCTTGCTCTCATTAAGTGTGTCACCTTTTATTTTCCTACCAAGAAGCTTCCTTCCTTCCTTCCTTCCTTCCTTCCTTCCTTCCTTCCTTCCTTCCTTCCTTCCTTCCTTCCTTCCTTCCTTCCTTCCTTCCTTCCTTCCTTCCTCTTTATTCATTAACTCTTGAAGGTCTTGCCTTTTCACACTACTTTTCTTATCTCCAGGTCTCTGTTTTGTGAGGAGGTTAAATATGCTTTCCTTTGGACTATTTGTTTGAACTTCAGACTCACTCAGAGAAGGTTCCTGGAGAATTATGTGATACATTCCCTTATCAGCACATCATCTTACTACCAAAGGATCACAACACATGAATAATCAGTCACACACAAAGAAAGATTGAAACATGGTTCTAACTGAAAGAAAATGAAAACAGCCATCTTTGACAAAAACAACCCTGTAACTTCCAGACTGAATTAATCCCATCCATCACAGCAGAGGGAGAGCAGTGCTCTCAAAGCAGTACTTGTGATTTCATCTGTCACAGCTAATGAGAAAAACTTAAACACAATATATATGGCCAAAGGCAGATGGAGAGAAAGGAGAGCTGGACATCTACAGTAGCTGCTTATATACCTTGGCTTGCTCTTTCTGCCCTAAACCTTTCTTTAAAAGTATTAGTAAGATTGCTGGATGCACAGTTGACCTCGGAGAGAAGATAATTTACAGGTAAACGGATTAGAGGGAGAAGATTCCTCCACTGCACTAGCAGAGCCTGAAGGAGGAAGGACGTGAAGGGAGGCCTTTGTATATGCAGACAAACTGCTTTAGAGGACTGGGGAAAATCATCGCAGCCATGCCCTTCGCTAGTACTGAAACCCCAGCATGTTAAGGATGGGGTTCACTTAAACTACTTTTGTCTGTGTAAAGGCAGGGATCCAGTTTGTTAGCAGTTAGTAGCTCCCATTACTCTCAAAGTTGTGTAAGAGCCCTCTGGGCAATGTAATTCACTCAAACTGCCTGAAATAACTCCTTTTGAATGGGCTGATCCAACTCTTAGAGAGTTTCCTCTGTTTCTCCATTGACCATAAAAAGACTTTTATAACGGTGAGATAAATCTTTCCACAGGACACATTCCACATTTTGGTGCAGCTGTACAAATAATTCTGTATTTTTCCTTTTAGTAAAAAAGATAGCGCCAAAACCAGCTGGCTGTCATGTTAACTGCTGAATCATTAGCACCGAGAATGGCAAACATGGACAAGAATGTGTCCTGCTCACAGGCAGTTTATAGGACATTCGATCTCATCAATTAAAGATAAAAGTGTTTGTTATTGGTACAAGAAGCATAACGAAAACAAAAGGCAAAAACATTATGTTTGTTGTTAAACAAAGAATAATGCAGAAAATGCAACAGGATTTTCATCATCCTGTAATATATTGTCCCCATGGCAATAAAATAAACATATTTAGTTAATTTCTTTGAAGATTTTTCTAGAAAAACATCTCCAGTGCAATCATTGCTACCGTACTCCAGTTGTGGAATTAAGGAGAAAGCGCCAACGTATCTCAATTCCTCCCAGCAGGCATTTCAGGAAAGGAGCATTTAACCTAAGTTGTATTGCTGGAAAATTATTTTGACTCAGTAATCCATATCTGTTTCATTGAAGCTAATTCGTTCTTAAGAGCATTAAAATGATGCATGACTCAGGTGCTTACAATTTGTTTAGCAGAGTGATTCAATCATTAGTATCTGTTTGAGGCTCTGTTCTTGAGCAAAGACTACTGGAAGGTATTTGCATTTTGTTGCAATAGTCACGTACCCACTTCCACGCCTGGCAGAATTGTTCTGATGGGGACTGAACAAATGCCCAGAGGACACAGGTCTATGGGAATGGGAAACACAACTAGGATGGGGAAATATTCGGAAAATCGTGTGTGCTTTAATGAAGACCGAGGCACTGATCCTTCCCAAGCAGCAGCTAAGGCCAATAGTTGTTTGGAGAACTTCCTTGAAAGAGTACCTTCAGTGACAGAGCTGAATGCATTGCCTCGAGTCTGAGGCACGTCTACATCTTTAAATAATTACGTTGGTGCCAGTGCAGATGAGGCAGCACAGACCTTACTACAGAAATCTGCACTGTCTGTCATGTAGGTAAGCTCTCTGCTCCCACAGGGAGAGGGTGATGACAGCCTCCAGTTTACACCTACCCAGGTAAATAAAAAGGATCACATACCGGTCCTGGAAAGCACGGTGTGCCTCATGCCCTCTTGTGGCCAAGCTCCCTTGCCCTCCCTGCTCCAAAACAGGCACCTTTGGTTGATGCTGTCAGCTGGGCTGCCTGGATGTGCGGAGGCATTGCCTGCCGGGTGCTAACTGGCACTGGGAATGGGCTGAAAACTGCATAGCATGGTCCATCACCACCACTGCTGCAGCCTTGTCCCTATTGGCTTATCAGTGTAGGTGTAGTCTCTACTGACTCTCATGGATAACATTCCCCCCCAAGCCATAGTAGCTGCCAGGACTGCGGACCGAATGAAGTTGGAAAAAGGCTACTTCCCTCCTTTCTCCAGTGCCATGCTGGAGCTTGTGCAACTTGGTTCCCACCCCAGGAGGAGAGCCTGCCCAATGAGTGGCTGTCACCCCATACGTGGTCTCATTGAACCTGGTAGAGATGCCACCATCTGCCTCTTCTCCCCAGGCCCTGCCAGAACATAGGAGACAGACCCAAAAAACTAAGCTGGGGTTTGCAGATATCTCACTGTAGAATATTTAACTGGTGGATTTGGGCACCTTTTTATTGACCAGACACCTCTGCAGAAGAAATACCAATCCTAAAGCCAACTGATGTAACAAACACAGGTTAAATCTGCCATTGACCTATTTGTAAGTCTGAATTTACTGCTTGTACAATATTGATCAGTTTGGAGTGTTTCATTGCTTTCAATAGCAAAAGCTAGGTGAAAAAAGACAGAAAACTGAAAGAGGTGGAATCCAGTAATCCCTCTCCAGAGATCTGCCTTTCCTCCTTCCCTTCCCTGTTATCAACAACAGCAAGGATTTGGCTTCTTTCTGTCTTTCCCACACTTCTACATTATTTGTCCAAGAGCATTATTGACCACAAAGGCTTCCTGAACCTTTCTGCATCATCATTTTTTTATGTCTTCAAAAGTAGTTTGAAAACATATGTACAATGGAGATTCACTTATTCAAAACAATTGCTTACAACCAAACATACTGCTTTTCTTCCTTTCTGTTATTTTATGTTATTTATTTTATACTTTCTCACCAATCCTTATTGTATTTTTTCCTTTTGCGGACTATTCCTGAATTTTAACTGTTTTTTTTTTTTAAACTCAATAACTTTTCACTATAAACAGAGACACCAAACATTTAAATGCCGAAGGCTCCAAATACATTAGATAGTATCTCAGAACAAGAATCCAAGGACAGAGTTAGCAATAACATGACAGAGCAAGAAGTGTGAGTGGAACATAATTACTGATGTGTGCATGTTGTGGGCAGAGGTGAGAAGGAAGAAAGGGGAGATCAATTAGCCTTAAGCATTACGATGTGATGGAATAAAACCAAGCAAGTCACTTCAAAGGAAAAGCAATTTATCTGGATCAAAATTATGTGCCGTTGAATATCTGATTGAGATCCCTGGGTAAATTCTGAGCATATTGTTTGGAATGCTTTTAGAGAAATAAAAGCTATGAAAATTAATTTCTGAAATTAATTTCCCGTAATGTGGGATCTCGCACTTTGAAACATATGCATACCGAGAATGTGATTCATCTCCTCCTAAAGTACACACTTAAAATACATGAATAGAGCTTTATAATAAGAGTCTATTTCTTTACTTTAACTATAGTATGAGACTAAAGGTGATTAGTGTGGGTTTAAACATTTGTGTTTCACCAGAAGGGTCTCACCCTAGCTTTGTAACAAATAATATAACAGCTGCAGGGTCAAGATAAACCGTGGTATTATAGTCAACAGAGTGTTTACCACTAATCATTGCCCCCACTATGAAGTATTTCTATTTTGGATTGGGTTTTGCTAAGTACTAAGCATATTAAGGAAGAGCTGACTACAAAATTTATAATTGCATTGACTGACTAGCAACAGCATCTTGACTGTCATTGGGCAAAATCAAGGAATCAATCAGAAACCAACTGGAGTAAAAAGTTCAGGTGCTTGAATGAGAGGAGATCTGAATTTTCTATGGGTCAAAGGTGAAACAAAACTGGATCTGCAAAAAATGAAATCTTAGAAAACTACATCATCTTATCAGAATACTAATAATTTAATTTTAATAAAAAGCAGAGGTGATATATGTAAGGGACAGAAAACTGGCTAAATCTAAGATAAATCTCCCATAAATGCAGATGCTTCACAGATTTTTCTAGGTTAGGATTTCCTTGTTACAGTCAATGGAGAAAACCAGATGTCTTCAGACAGAAGCTGAGATATTAGTGGGTTGAATCACTTTCTGTCTATCTCTCTCCATTGACTACATAGGAAGCGGAGAATAATTTTACATCTGGCTTAGTATTTCATTTACCAGCCTGAAGTTAACTGGAACAATGCAGGCATTCAAAGAACGTTCTAATTTACAGGTTAAGAAATGTAGAGATAAAGTGAAAGCTGTCAAACCAAATTAGGCCTTAAAAGAAAAATTAGGTAGCAATAAAAGTGTTAATCATGTAGAGAGATAAAAAAAAAAAACAGCAAGAAGAAACAAAAATGATATGTGTAAAGTGGGATAGAAATTTAAGATATTCTAGAATTTGTTGTTTCACTTTTCTGTAAGAATACAGGCACTGAACACAGGACCAAACACCAGATGAGTAAGAGGATGTGGGCATGGAGTAGAAAGCAATATTTTTAAGCTGAAGCATAATTCAGAGTAAAATATATGAACTGAAAACTCTGAAAAAAGTCAGTAAGCACATGTTGGAAGAAGTTGGTTGACAAGGACTGACAAAAAATTACCGGAATTTAATAAATATAACATCCATATTGGATAGGGTAGAACAGCGATCCAGACAAAAGAAAGCCTGTTAATCCAATCATAGTAGTATGAAAAGCATTAAATGAATTTGCAGGTAAGGATAACTAAACATGGAAGCTAACAGAATATGAGACAAGTAAGGCATGAACTTAACAGAATGTCATAAATGAACTTCATATCTTCCTTTGACTAATGAAAAGTTATAATAGACAATGTAAATGCGTTTGATCACATTTTCTTGGGCTTCAATAAAGCATTTGAAGCAATATCAAAAGTAAATTATTTAAAACAGAGCATGAAGATTAGAAGAAGAACTTCAGGGAGAACAAGGAGGTAACTATAAAGAAGATCACTACAGGGTATGCTAAGAGAAGAACTGAAGAGCTTCAGGGACTGGCTGGGTCATGGGGTCTTTCTTCTTTAGTAATTTAACTAAGACTTGGGCACAAAAACCTCACTCGGAGACACTGTCAATACACAAAAGCATGATGCAGGATGACCCTGAGAACTCATATAAAAGAAATAGAGCGAAACTACAAAATTCAAAATTGAAGACTGTCAGGAGACTGATGTGATTCCTTAGTCACAATCCTTCTAATACCCTCAGACACCTTGCCAAAAAAGTGCTTCCATTACCTGTCAGGACCGAGATTTCCCAATGCAGCAGACGCAGCACAACACAAAATATGTATTGGAGCTCCAAAAGTCTTCCATATGTTACACCAGGTGCAAGACACCTGTACAGTATGTCAATCCGACTTTTCATTCTTGTGAGAAGAGAGATTGTGCGGTACACGTCAACTCCACTCAGACAACACACTTTGTGTGCAGAGGGCTGAATGCTTCATATTTAAGATAAGAAAAAAGCAACTAACAAACAAACTTATGAAAGATACAGTAGTAAACCACACCACTGCTTTATAGCTGGTATTTTGAGTCTATTGCTCACAGTCTCTTCTGAATCCTTGATTCATTATCTGCTCCCTTAAGCAAACCAGAGAATTCAGTATCCTGGTGGGCATCCCGTCAGGTGGTGCTCGCTAGACATGATCATTAAAATATTATATAGCCCCTCAAGTGGGTCTTGTTCCCACAACATCCCCTATCTCTTAGGCAAGTTAAAAAATGAACACTGAGTTTTATTACGCATTGATTAGAAAATGTCAGGGATATGCATGAGAAAATTAATATCTTCATCATCTTTCATTTTGCTTATTATGTTCAGCTAATTTTATTTGTCTTTTTACATATGTTAGGATGGGCTGAATTACCTCTGGATGCATAAATTTATCTCCTTTGACTATAGAGAAGGTCTAGATAATTTGACCTTCAGATGACTAAAGTTGAGTAAAAACTAGTCCTAGCCTAAGGGTCCCAAAAGCAGTAATCTAAAATGTATATTATTTCAGGGGCTATTTCAAACAGCTCTCTTTGGTTTAACTTCAGTTTTTTCTCTTCAGTTAGTCAAGAGTCACACTCATTTATGCATAAGACTTAAATTTTTAAAATAATTGTACTTAGCCTTTCCCTCCCTCCCTTTTTATCCCGTTTCCTCATTATTTCAGCTTTTTATAAAACAAAAAAAGGAAAGAAAAAAGCGCAAAAATTTACTGTAGAATCAAAGTCACAAGTAAAACACAAAATTCAGAAAGGTCCTCTAGCATACCTTTAATGCTGCCCCGTGCATTAACGTTGTATATTTTTTACTATACCTTCTTATCAAAAATGTCTTTAACCTATGCTTTCCTCTAATAATAGTTTTTCAGCTGAGTCACTTTTACAATTTCAGAATAGGCAGGGGAAAAGCACTATTTTTTTAATGCTACAAAATCATCCTCATTAAAGAAGCTGAGTTATCAGTCTGGACAAAGTTCATAAACAGACATCTTCTTATGGTGTTCTACACAGGCAAGAGAGCCGGAGGAAGTACCGACTAAATCCAGCTACAGAAAACAGCTCCACAAGCACCACCAAAATGAAAATGATTTCCTATTATTTTGTACAGTATGTCTTGCACTTTGGTGTAACAGTATTTTGTGACTCCCACGTAGCCATTCTAAACAAGCTTCCTGAAGAAATACTTTAAGAGAGAGTTATAATGATATAAAGTGAATATACACCATTATAATCAATACTTCCAAAGTAGCAGGTTTTGAATTCTTTTACTCTGTTAAAATTCTTAGCACTGTGTAACCCAGCAAATCAAGTTTTTGCCATTAGAAAAAGTCCATAGTCTTTGTACTGACCTGCCAGGATTTCTCTGGACTTGTTTCAGCCTGAACAGATTCTAGCTTGTTTCAGCTGTGATAGCAGTTGTCTAGACAACTGATATTGCCTAAATTGGTTTTAGTTTAGCTTTCATTTGTAGCAACAGTGAGTAGTTATTCTGCATGGACTGAACTGTGGTGTGGGAAAGTGCAGATCCAGGTCCCAGACTGTAACACAAATAAAAAGAGGTAGATGCTCAGAAAGTTGTTATTCAGTGTAACAATTTCAATGGCACAATTCACTTTTTTTTTTTTTTTTTTTTTTTTTTTGTTAAATTGACCTAGGAGTGAATGTTACTGTAAGTGGTCTACTAATTTTGTCTGTCACACGGGCAAAATATTAAGTGTGTTAAGTTATGCGGTAAGAAGCTGGTGTCCACGCACAGAGGAGCCCCAAGACCAGTGGAGGGGATCCCAATAACACCCTGACCCAGCTGTTCCCATGGCATTGCAGGAGCTCGACCAGCCTCCCAAAAGCCGGCATGTGCTTACTGGGAATATGAGCCCAGCCTCACTATGGGTTGGACCTGGGGCATGGAGCTGCGGCACACCTGCCTCTTTTTAGGCTTCTGGATTTGGTCGCTCTCTTGACAAAGGGAACTAACCAAACATTATTAGATCTGTATAGGTGCTGTGTTCCAGTTTTGCCCACAATAAGATTTTGAGTGCAACCATCATAACTGGTCTAGATTAAGATTTACCAGTGTAGAGTTCATTACCATGGCAAATAGAAAACAGAGGAAACACATTCACCATTACTGATTGCCCCAGCCACTGCTGCTCACCAGCCACTGCTGCTCACCAGCTGCCGCCGACTGTAAGACGCTAACTACTCAGCTGTGTGTCAGCTCTGCACTCAGTTTCATCCCACAATTTACTTTGGTTAAAAATGACATAACGCATTTGGAGGCAAAGGAAGATATTTTATTGTTCTGGTCTTCATGGAGGAAGGTGGTATTGACACTCTGTTTCATGGTTAAAAACTGCACTGAAGTCATCAGGACTAGACTGGACAATGCTTTCTCAAATACAGATGGGAAAACAGTTTGGTTATGAAAGTGGTTGTTGTAAGCCATGGATGCTGCACTAAGATATTAAAAACAAGATGTGAGGAAGATCACTGTTCTTAATACCGCATTCAATAGATCATGATGGCTTCAGCTTTTTACCTCTGCTATGGCTCAATCCTCAGTCTGCTCAACAGGACATACATGGAAAAATGAGCCAAGATGAAGAAATCTGTTGATCAATGGAGATGATTAGGCAAATTGTACAACTGCAGGGATGCCCTGGGATGAGGCAGAAAGAGAGCAAGACTGAAAAATAACCAGAGTCCCTTAGGTAATGTAAGTCAGGTTTAGATTATGAAATGGAGAAGTTCTGCATTTTACATAATACACACGTACCTCTCAGTGTGTTGTCCTTACTTAGAGCATTAACCTACCTTCCGTAACGACCAGAGCTTTTTACTTTCTTTATGCATTTGGACACAGAATTAATCTTTTTCTTTTCTTTCTTTCTTTTTTTTTTTTGTTTTCTTATGTTTCTGTGCTAATAGTGAAAATTTTTTCATTTGCATAACTCATGGTGCCAGTATGACCAGCGATAGGACACAAGAAATGGAATAAAGCTGCATCAGAGGAAGTTCAGATTGGACGCTACGAAAAGGTTCTTCACTGCAAAGGTGGTTGGTCACTGGAACAGGCTCTCCAGGGAAGTGGTCACAGCAGCAGTCCGTTCAAGGAGTGTCTGGACGACCCTCTTAGTCATATGGTTTAATTTTAGGTAGTCCTGCAAGAAGCAGCGACTTGGACTCAATGATCCTTATAGGTCCCTTCAACTCAAGATATTCTATGATTCTATGATTCTAAAATGATAGAAGCTGTCTTCACCAGTTTCCACTAAATCAGAAGTTCTGATGGGTTAACATTGTATGGGCAGAGTTCATACTGCACTACTATTGTATTCTCTCAGTAACGGTATAAACCAGCTAACATCCACAATGGATACTTTATCCCTGGCTCTATCCTATTCACTAGAAATGATTGTGTATTCATTTCTAACCTGGACATCATTGTAGCTTTGGTCAACCTGTCATTTCACAGATTTAGTATAAGCCATCACAGATCCATGATCTGTGAATCAAATATATTTTATTGATATTTTTCCAAGTCATCCATTGAACAGAAGCATGAGTTAATTCAGCAGTTCTAGTCAAACTGTTCTTATAAGGAAACTACATAGAACTCAAAATGGTATGTCTGGGGTGGGTGGAAGGTGAACCTCCCTTCCTAACAATCCAGCTAGCCTTTATGTCTGGAAACCAATTGCAAAGCCACTGGATTTTTTCCCCCAGATCAATAAATAATTACTATAAACAAAATCAGAATAAGTCATTCTTTAACCAAAATAATTTCTACCTTTTCAAAAGAGGAGTTTATTTTTCTCCCACAGTCCATCAGTTCCGCTTGCAAGATACGTCACCTCCTCTTTAAGCTCAAATAAAAAATAGGTGCATAATGTCTCAGTTAGTTAAATTTAAGTGGTTAGTTAGTTAACTTTAAAGTTAAATTTAGTTAAAGTTAGTTAACTTTAACTGGTTCAATGAATGCAAAGAAAAGAAATTACATTAACTCAGAACTGATTACATGGACAGAAGAAGCATTCACTATTAATAAAGAAGTAATTTATCCATTGTACTGCCTCTGCCATCTCTGTTTCACAGCTAAGTATGAAAAAAGGAGTTTTACAATTTATCCTGTAGTTCTGTGGCACAAACTGATATGCTTATTGCTGTTATATACCTAGCTTATTTTCTTCATTTTTCTGTAAAACTGTGGAAGTATTTCATCTGGTCTACGGGAACAAATCTTTATGCAAGTGCATGTTGTTTTCGGTGTTTATAATCTCTCTTACAGCCCTGAAGGTTCTCCGGTACCTTCCTTTGCTGAATAACTCTGTTTTGCCATTGTTCGTTCTAAGAAATGAGTCCCTCACGTTCCATCATCTTCCATCATGTGTTATAACCTGTTCACTGCCAGGTGTTTTGGAGACAAGACTGTAACTGAGAAGTGTTTGATAAAGTCCCAGGACATTTGTATTGCATCTCCTTACCTGCAGGGTGTTTTCCGCTGGATGATACTTGAATTCTGTAACCTTTGAAACTGAACAACATGAAAGATTTTAAGGCATCAGGAGGGTGAAGACTGAGATGCCTAATGAGCTGCCTAATTCATGTCATTTATGCGACAGCAGCTCCCAGGGGATCCAATCAGGACGGGGGTCCTGCTTGCTTGGATGACATCCAAATGCAGACATGGCTACAGAAATCACGTATAGGCACATTAACCAGCTAGGGACTAAAGTTGCTCTTTCAACACTAATCCAAATTATATTAATCTTCGCACAAGTCCTAGCAAGCGTTGTTTCCTGTTACATGATACACCATAGCTTCACGCGTTTGCTCTTTTGCCCGGTGCAGAAAGGCCCTCCAGGTCTTCACTGTTTACTCCACGCCATCTGAAGCAAGAATGACTGACACAGCAAATGAGAAAACATTTGTGGGACCTGAGAGCTGAAAGAAAATTAAATCTGTGCAAGCTGCTTGATGGAAATACCTAATGATTCAAAGTGAGGAAGCAGACTAGTCAACTGGATCATTCTAGACAAGTACTACACCCACACATTAAATCTGGGATGTTCCCAAGAGAAAAAAACTTATGATGATCTCCAGTATCAGAAATAACCAAAAATACTGCTGAGCAGTAGGGAGCAAAGAGTCGCTTTCTTGTATGAATTTGAAGGAGTTCAGCGCAGGTAAGAATGGGGCCACAGTCCCCTGCTGCCAGGTGGTCTCCCTAAACCTGGGGTCCAGTATCACTGTCTTCTTGCTGGCTTAATAAGGTTATTTATGCAAAAACAAACAGCTTCAGTGGAAGGGCCCAAGAAAATGCCTTTGAGACGCTTGATAATTTGGTGAATACCACTGTCTCGAGGAAGTAGATGGCAGATATTCAGATCTCTTAGGAAAAGAAAGATTTTGGATCTGTATGTCTTGTATTCTGCCCAAGTGATTTAACAAAAATCAAGTAAGACAAATGGCTCTGCCCTCTTATCAACCTTCAAGGGTTTTCTGTGGGGACTGACTTGCTTAGACCACAACTACCATGTAAGGTGACTGAGACAATTAGGTTGAAGAATGCATAGCTCAGCTGCTGTGCTACATAACATGCTCCAAGCTGGTCGTATGTCTAATCTCATGCAGTTCTGCCCACTCTCAGCGTCAGAAATATCAGGTGCTTTGTGGACTTAGAGAGTTAGCTGTGAGTTTTGCAAATGCGTAACTAGACCACAGAAAGAGTCACTTAGCTGCATAAGTGGCACTTAAAAGTAGTCCCAGATGCTTACTAAATGTAGCATTTTTCTGCTATAAGCTGTGGGAGTGACCGCAGTGACTCTGCCTGTGAATGCACATCTCTGGCATTATCACTCTACCGCCAGCTTGCGTGTTCGCTCTTTGCTCTCTTATCATCATAATGGGAAAGAATGAAGACAACATAACAACCTAAAGCTGCTTCTCAGTTAATCGTCTCACGCATGGGGTTACAAGGCATTCCTTGTGTTGAGAAGCAACAGAAAGTTTTTGCAGAAAAATACGTCATTTCAAACTTAACACCAAGCCCCAGTAAATCTATCCTTTTGTTGGAACGGGGAACACATGATCTGGTAAACCAGCTCATGGAAAATGTTTACTGTTTACATAAAAATAGCTCATCCTTCTTCCTCTGAAACTTCAAAAAGGAAGAGTCCAGCCTGACTCCGAAAACAGTCCTGCGAGAATAAACAGGCCGGCTTGGAAATCTTTTACCTCCCCGGCTATGCATATGAGCCTGTTATTTTCTTAGCAAAAGATCCGGTATAGATTATACTCTAAAAAAAAAGCTCAGTTACCAAACACCATGAAAGTTTGAAGATACAATGTTCAATCATGCCATTCAAAGGGACCTATAAGAAAACCAGTACATTTAAGCATCTTCTCTACATTTAAGCAAATGGATTTGGAAGCAATTCCCAGCTCTCAGGTCTCTGGCGATGTTTTAGTTCCATCAGGGAATCAAATCAAGCACAGACTATCCCCCTCCACAAGAAAGGAAACTGAGAAACAAAGGCCCCATTCCAGCATTTCCCTGTTGCAGCCGACCATGTGAGTGGGCTGCACTACAGCACTGACTTGCCCCGCAGCCCAGGGGCAGTCTGGAGATAATCACTCCACCTTCACCACTTCTCACCTCCCCTGCCTATCTCTCCCTTCCTCCTCTTCCCTGCTCCCTGCCAGGCCCTCTTCATGGTGGTCTTTCTCTCTGTCTTTGTAATTCTACCTAGTGACTTCTCTATCCAACAGAATGTCATCCAAACATGGGGGGAACAAATAAACCACGGACAGGTTCTGATTCCTTCAGGCTGGAGCTCTGCTCATGGGCTACTGCAGTTATACCTGCCAGCTCCCTGTGTGCTACATCTCAGGTTGTCCAGAGAAGTTGTGGATGCCCCATCCCTAAAAGTGCTCAAGGCCAGGTTGAACGGGGCTTTGAGCAACCTGGTCTAATGGAAGGTGTCTCTGCCCATGGCAGGGGGGTTGGCACTAGGTGATCTTTAAGGTCCCTTCCGACTCTAACCGTTCTATGATATACCTGCAGCGTAAACTCTTTGGAGGAGGAATTGACTCATGCCAAATCGGAATTATGTAGACAGCTTTTATGTAGTCCACAAGGAACAACATGTCTCTGCCAAAACAGAAAGCATTTTACCTTGAGTTCTTGGGCCCTAAATCCTGCCTCTGTTTCTGCCCCAATATTTCAGAAGAAGCAAGAGTCCCTTCTGGTCATTCTTAATGTGAGTCATTAATGATACAGTAATTGTCATATCATATAGGCTTGCAGCTTCTGTCTTGACTATGTAGACATAGAGTATGTTGTTGTTTAGTCATCAAACATAGAGGAAGTGAGGCTAATTATGTCATTGTGATATTTTTAAAAATAGATAGTTTACATGTGCACTATTTTCAGTGACATTGTATTGCTGGAAATACTGAGAATTGTTTTGATTATATCATCTCACCAAAATTTGCCTACCCATTCTGAGCCTAAACACATCTGTGCCACCTACACATCTATGGTTGTTGTAAGGTGTGTGTGGTGTGGAATCACAGCTCCGTAACCTTTTAGCCTCATCTGCAATGATGGGTGAATTAATCGGCCCATTTATTTCCTCACAGGATTAAATCTGTGGGTCTTGCATATTTGTCAAAGTTGGCTTGACATTTCTTGCTCTTGGGATTTTGCTTTTATGTATCCTCCCTTTTAAGGATAACTTCACTGGTGGAGTTTACTGGTAATGACATCCTTCCTCCTTTTCCTGCTGCCACAGTTTGTTCCTATCTTGCGCCCCAAAGTTTGCATTCCATACATTCATTAAACTTCTACCCTGTCATAAAGTAGCTTGTTTTCCCAAATCCTTTACTTCTGAGAAGTGTATTTCAGGCTGGACTTCTTTCCTTCTGACTTTTTTTTTTTTTTAAACTCATTCTCTCAAACCTGGCATCATAAAATTGGCACGGTAATCTGAGCGGTAAGTACCCTGTAGTAAAATAGATCAGAGGAAGTAAAACAAATCATAGTTTCACATAGGCCTCCATCTTTCTCTAATGCTGATATCTATCACTGTAGTCCCCAGTGGTTTCATTATAACAGGATGGTTGGGCTTTTTTGTCTTTCAGTATTGGCAGTTAGCACAGATGCATATTGAGCTTGTAAATCTCTGACCTTTAATAAACACAGAGAAAACGGTAAATTGCAGATAACTAATAACTGAAGTAATACTGATGATGTCCTTGGCTCTTGCTTATTTTTCTGTAATTTTAGAGGAATTCTTAAATCTGTGTTCCCTTGTCTTGTCTTCCTTTATTAGATGGTATTTCTGATAAGAGAGGTTAAACTAAACCTCCTGTAATACAGATGTCTATAAACAAAAAGGCTATAAAGTATAGAGAAAGAGATTGATGATAATTCTAGAAACAAAATGACCTGACTTGGTCTGACCTGAATATTGTGTCTAGTTCTGGTCACACAGTCTTACAAAGCGAATAGCAAGAATAAAAGACTGCCAAAACTGTCAGGAGAATTAAAAAATACTGCTCACATCAAAGGGAAAACATTGTAACATCACTTTTGAAGTTAAAACAAATAAGAGGTCTGCTAAAGATACATAAACAAGCAAGTTACAGAAAGTAGGTGCTCTTATTTACTCTGTTTCTCAATATAAGAACAATGACATATTCAGTGAACTAGGACAATAGTTTAAAAATAGATAATAGGGAAGTACTCTTTCATAAAGAGCACAAAATCTGCAGTTTACTGTATAGGTTTAAATCTGAGATTCAAGTGAGAATATGGATGTTAAGAATGCCTGTATCTATGCAAGAAGGAACTGGAGAAAATCAATGCAAAATTCAGCAGCTCTTGAAATATTCCATGCCAGGACTTTGGTTACTCCTCACTTCCATTAAGGTTAGAGAGGAATAGGACAGTCTGAGACGGCCTCTGATTTGGACAGCTGGGCAATTCTGATGTTCTGCAACTGTAATCATTAGATCCAAAGAGAAACTTCACACTTTAAACACGGGTCAATATGATGCAAGTCATTCCTTGAAGTGCCATGAAAAATCAAATGTGAGAGTTGTGAATGGACCAAGAGGAACCATAAAAATTAAAATTTCCCATGTTTATTTAAAGCTGCATGCACAGTAATGGTTTGTTTGAGCCTGAACATTCAACAAGTATTTTCTCTCTGGAGATGATGCTTGTGCAGCCTCACCAGGGATAGTGAGCCCACATCCGATATTTACTTTTTGCATCAAGTGACTCAGTTTCATAATGTGTAACTCAGACTCCAAGTCTCCTGAACACAATGCAGAAAATCCCCAAATGTGGAGCTATGAGCTGTGTGCTTCCTCCTTGGCACCCAGCAGAAAGCTGCCGAAGGGCTTCTGCTGTCATTTGGTGGAAACACTTGAATGGTACCAGATCCAGGTGCTCTTCCAAAACAAGGCATATATGTTGTTAACATCTCCTCTCAAGTTATTATTAAACTTGAGACTGCTTGTACGGGAGGAATAAATTTCCCAAGCAGAGTCTGCAAAGCAGCTGTTATCCGGGCAGTTATTTCTGAAACGAAAAGCCAAGTGAAGTAAATGTTGAGATTTCTATTTTGTCTGCATTTCGGTTCAGACCCTAGCAGGGCTTCTTATTGATTACTTCTTTCTTAGTTCTCACACATTTAGATGTTCATAATAGTTATACAGATTAAGTAATTGGAAATAACTGATGTTATCACTTGCTTTATATTTCCCACTACATCCTGATTCTCCTGTTATAGCTCTGTATGTTCCTGTTATATTACTATGCTGTCATTGCATGGTTTTGTGTCATGTAGATAGAGCTGGGTGCATTTTATTTCCAAGAAATGCTGAGATCCCATAATTTCCTTATGGCTGAAGTTTATTTGCACTGTGATTTCCACCAGAGTTGTAGACAGGACACTTCTGTGGTACTTATGACAGCCTCATTTAATTTTGGCTTCTCTTAATTTGGAATTTACTTCAGTTGGAAATCTATTCTCATATGCAAGATAAGTTTTGGACCAATGATCACATTAGAGTTTCTTTCCCTTTGTTTTGGAGCAGAACCTCCATATTTGAACTACAAAAATATTCATTCCCAAAGCATTTTCACAATAAAACACTCTGCTAAATTATTAGTGCGACACGCCCAAATTTTGCATGAGAAATGTTCCTCAGATGATTTCTGGAAACTACAGCCAGAAAGCCCAACCATCAGCTAAGTCTCTGATATGGGCTACTTTGTGGCATAAACTAACTGTGTGTCTAGGCTCTGTCACAATCACAAAAATTGTTTTCTGTTATGGCTTTTGCTTGCTGGGTCTAATCCAATAGACTGAAGCTAGTAGATCAAACCATGTAGCTAGAAGGAGAGTACGTATTTTACCAAGCTCAGTTATTCCAGTTGCCTGGCCACATCCTCACTGCCCTGGTGAGTCACTTCATCGTGCTGTCCTTTGTTGAAGCTGTACTCCATGACACTGCAGGCATCCTCTAATTGTCCTGGGGTACCCCCACTGCAGTTTGCCTCAGGAGACCTCAAATAAGAGATCCTATCCCATAGGTCCTTGTAGCTTCCCATGATCGAATTTTTTTTAGCATTTGTCTTATTCTGACTTCTCTGCACCACTGATGTCTTTCGACCCCACCGTGCAGCTTTGCATGATGTACTTGCCACTATCCACGCATGTGCTACAGCAAAAGAACACATAACTTGGACCAGAGGTAAGATTTATGAGTTATCAACGTTCTGTGGCAAAGACATACTTGTGCCAGAACCTGGAGGCCTGCGGAGGGTCAGATATCTGGCTTCAAACCTCTCAGGCTTGGCCCCTGTGAGTGGTGACATCTTTTCCTCCCCAGTACTCTGTGGCCAAGGTTTCATAGCGTGTTCCAAGGCTTCTGTGATACCTGCTCATAGGCCTGCATACCTTCTTTCATTGAGGTACCCTACAAGCCCAGGCCAGAATCAACTGAACTCAAGAGTATCCAGAACCATATCCAGTGGTAAATGGGGGGAGAGAGGTAATTTTCTAGATAGTGTGAATGGAGAAGAAGGGAAGTCTTTTGGAGCTAAGTCCTTCCCTGAATTGGTAATCATAATGCAAGAAGCACGCATCAAATGATATTAATTTCAGCTCTGACAATAACAAAACTGAACCAGTGTAATTGTTTTTAACATTAACAATTTAAGATACTATTTGAACATTAATAGCTCTCAATCAGCCCTAAGGAGGAGCATTTTCTACACCTTCATGTCCTCAACAGTAATGAGGACCATAGTCAGGAAGGACTTGATCTCATGATTCGCCTGGAAACAGCCTGGAAACATTAATTTAATGTACATGCATGGCGTGCCTTGCCTGCTGGGGCCCTGAAGTCATGGTTGTCTACCAAGTCCACCTAAGTTGTCTTGGTCCCTCTACCAATAGCACTGACTCCACCAGCCAAAGCTACAGTTGCCCATGTCCTTCCTGCCTGAGACTGTGGACCATCAGCAGATCGCTTAGGGGACGCCAGCAAACAGCACAGGCAAAAGCACCCCCTAAAATGGACCCCTCCTCCCAACTACACTGACTCGCATGCGCTCCCTCCCTGATGCTCACTAAGTTAGTGCAGGGCTGCTCCTGTGTAACAGGCATTTACAGTGCTTGAATACTTACCCCTCTCAGGATGGGACACATGTCTTAGGAGACAGCCCAAGCTGAGTCTGAAAAGGACGTTTTTTAGATAAACAAATAGCGAGAAGGATGCTGAACTCCAGACTCTTCGGATAGAGTTGGTTCCCAGCAGACTCCCCCAGGTTCCCCTTAGGATAGCAGACTGAAGAGGGCTACATCATTTTATGTTCCTGGGAAGAATATATTCAGACAACACAGCTCATAGAGATACAAAAAGATGTATTTTCTTACTCTCTTCCTAGGGGTCAGTCCCTGAAACAGTGAAGTTACAGAGCACCATAATAATGTCACTTTGGCTGGACAAAGCAACACTTGACCCTGGAAATGGCCCATCTACCTCTCTTAAGAAGAGCAGAACAGGATCATGCAAGGTCCAGCAGAGACTATGCAGTATGGACGTGAACATTCTCGGGACACTGCTCCATAAGCCTTCTACTGCCTGGTGGTAGGACTCCGGTGTAGTCCATGCAAAAAGTAAAGTTACAATTTGAGTGGCTCACTCAGACACACACAGAACTGCGTCTTCCTGTATTATTATTGCAGTAGGAAATTGGTCATATGACACGTAAATAAGAAAGCGATACCTGGTTCTGTGCTGCCTGGAAAGATTTTTCTTAGAGCAAAATGCTCCCTCATCCATTTTCTATCAGGAAGACAGAGGCAGAGCACTCTCTCTGTAGCACAGTGCACAGGAGGAAACGTGTGAAGTTGAAGGGATAGCTGAAGTGAGGGCAGAGATACTCCTGAACAGCATTAGCTGGAAATTCAAACTGCGGTATGTAATAGAAAGGCTGTGACTAAAAAGGATGTGTCAACCACACGAAGATTGTGTTAGGTAGGAAAGAGGAACATCCCAGGCCAGACATAGTCTCGATGGGCTTTATACCATGTTAGAGAGAATTGGTGAAGTCTTCTCTGGAAACATTTTTCATCAGAAACAGTAGAACCATCAAAACCGTAAACTGGTGTAGAACTCACAGTGTGTGTAGACACCCCACTTTGTACAAAAAACCCCAAACATAATTGACAGAAGGGATCTTGCATCCAGATGAGCTTTCTGATTAGTGGGTAGTCAATGTTTCCAAAGAGTACTCTTTAATTGTCTTTGTGTAGAGGGGAAACATCTCCATCAGGACAGATGGAAAGAAACTCACCACAACGTAAGTGAATGTGCAATTTCACCCGGAAGACTGAAGATTGAGCTCTAGACCCTCATCTAAATCAGTCTAAGCAGAAAACTGAAACAGTGTTTTTCTTTCCCCTGGAACCCAGTAAGTACGCTGATTGGCAATATGGCTACAGACTATTCCAGAGGACAAAATACTTCCAAAATTTCTTGTTTCTTTCTATTGCAAACAGTAAAGATGTTTGAAAATCTCAAAAGTATTTTCAGGATAGGAAAATCAATTTCTGCCTGGCTCAAAATGCTCAGTAGTCTTACTGATCTGGGCGGTACTAGGGATTCAAAGATCAAGACCATATTCTTCATCTGTAAAATATTCACAAGCCTGGAAATACTAGCTCAGAATGAACTGTGAAGGGCTTAGAAATTGTCCTTACTTCTTCCAAGCAGATGTGATCACATAGTTGATGTTTCAGACACTTTTGATTATATTTTTACTGGTTTACTCGGGTTCTTTGCAACTGATATTTTTCTCTGCTTTTGCCTTACTTCCACATTCTGCAGCGTTATTTTTTTCAGAATGTTCCCGAGGAGTCAGAATATGTCTACGTATGTGTGTGTGTGTAATTTTCCAAAGAATGAAGTTAAACTAAGGCATTGCAATATTTCTAGGACTATCCATGGAATATATTATTTAAAGTGTATTGCACTGATGTTGAGAAAAGGACTATCAATGGACTGAAAAATTAGTGTCCCTGACAGTGAATATATTGAGAAGTTTCCTAAACATTTTAATACCCTAACTTGTTCCTCAGAGATCCACATTTCAACAGAATATAATCATTAAATTCTACTTACTAGTGTTGTTTTTTTAATATCTTCTCCAAATGCAAGAATTTGCTATAATTAACTGCAGCTTCCTCACCCACTGTATCATTTTTGGTTCTGTGCAGACCCTCTAAGGAGCAAAGCTGTCACTGCCATCTAGTGTCCTCGGAGCAGGTTTCCAGAGACCACGCTGAGAAAAAAGCTTTTTCATGGCAAGATTGAATTCTTTCTCCAGTTTCTCAGCTAACAGTAAATCTCACGTAGCTCACCATACCTCCTACACTGTTTGTTGCCTTCCCAACCTATTAATGAATTTAGAGGACAGCTGTCTGGATTCTCACTTTGGAAAGTTTAAATGACCTTTGCTCACTTCTTTCTCTCCTGGAATATATATATTTGCATCCTCTAAGTCCTACATGTTCAGGACCATGTAACCAGCACAGAAACTCTTCCCAAGGAGCATCTGATAGATTTCTTTTCCTGCTTTATCCTTTCTCCCCCTCCAAACGATCATTCTTAGAGGAGATCAAAATAGATATAAAAGGCATATTAATCAACAACAGTGCATGTACTATTAGGAGGATATGTGTAGTTCCACATAAAAACTAGCAACCTGGTGGGAAGTTATTGACTCTGCTTGTATTACATCCTGGGGTACAGCTGTCCCAGCCTCTTGTGGTTCTTCCCTCACAATATCTCAGGGAAAGCAGTCAGTTTAGTCTCTGTTTCAAGAAAACGACATTTCTTTTCAATACTTGATGGTCTTGGGTGATATCCCGTATGGGTCCCCACCAGGGACTCAGGCAACGTTATTCTCATGAGATGTCAGTGGGTCCCAGGGCACTGGGTCCCGTGGAGAGTTTTATTTGCTGGCTGACGGCAGCGCCGGGGCCCCCCTGGCTCTGACCTCAGCCTTCCACTTCCGCCTAACAAGCATTTTTGTTTTCCATTTTTTCTTAACAAAATGCCAGGAACTGACAGCCTGGTACTTTTCTCAGCTGAGGTAGAGCTAACCGCAGAGCAGCGCACGTCTCTTGCTCGGGATGCAGACGCATGAGCTGGAGCCCTGTTTGGACTTGTGCCGAAGGCTGCTTCCAGTCAGCCAAGCGGCAAACAGGAATCTGACTGTTTGGGCTGGGGAGCAGCTGGATATGATCATGCTGAAGCCTCTGGAAAATCCAGCTTCCTATGCAGTACCTTGTTCCCCTGCTAAATGTTCAGCTTTAACAGAAATTCACGTAGATATGAAAGACGTTCATTGACGTCTCCTTGCTTCCCTGTGCACCTTTGCATTCCCTGCTCCGGTGAGGCTCAGGTCAGACCTCTGAAATTCAGAGCACTCAGACTCAACAACTAGCCCTTATGGAAGACTCTTTATTGTTTTGACATGATTTTCCACCAAGTTTTTATACTGAGAATAATGAGGACTAGGGTTACGTGTCCAGAAGCTTATTTCACTGCAGGGCAAGCTAAACTGCAGCCCAGTATTTTTTCAGGCCTACCATGTCTGTCAAAAATTATTTTTATATATAAATGAACCAATTTCTGCTTACTATGCATAATGAATTGTACTGCCTTTTTCTATAACACTTTTATCAATCTTATGTCATATAACAGAACATGGATTGTAGTCCACTTTACATTTTTCCATTTGTAAAGTTTGGGGTTTTTTTTTTTCAGGTCTATTTCCTTGCACTTCCGTTAACCATATTAAGATCTGGAATACATCAATTCACATTTTTTTTTGTGAGAAGAAGCTGCTAAATCTGTTAGGTTACGTTGCCTGACCATCCATGTCGTGTAAGTTACAGAATGAAACTCACCTAGCCCATTGGTGGCTAAGCCTGGCAATTTATGCCAAATATTCAGTGTTGATGGGCTTTCTTGGCAGGCCTGGCTGATTGATTGACTTAGGGGCTGGTTTTGAGGAGGCAGAAGAGGACAGTGTAGTTTCAATTAGGTATTAATGTTTAGCATTCAAATTAATGTGGAACTGAATTTCACAGTATTTCTTAATAATTTTTCATACCTTCTGTAATGATAAGGACTGATTCCAACTTAGTTCTTAAGCTGCAGATTTGAGCGTTCTTTAGCTGCAGATTTGAGCGTTCTTTCCTTTTTCCTCTCTTTGTCTTTCTCTCTTTCTCTCCGCCCCTCTTTTCTAAAAACTTCATTTTCTCAGAGGGAAAAAAAGCAAACCAGATTTTTAAAAAATGAAAAATGAATATTAATGGATATAATGCATATGCTAGTGTTCCTGATTTTTTTTATCCAATAGCTCTGTCTTGTTTTTATGACATAAGTCCTAGAATAACAGAATCATAGAATCATAGAATATCAGGTTGGAAGGGACCTCAAGGATCATCTGGTCCGACCTCGGCAAAAGCACGGTCTAGACAAGATGGCCCAGCACCCTATCCAGACAAATCTTAAAAGTGTCCGATGTTGGGGAACCTGCCACTTCCCTGGGGAGATTATTCCAGTGGCTGATTGTTCTCATTGTGAAAAATCTTCTTCTTGTGTCCAATCGGGATGTCCCCAGTAGTAACCCTTACCCATTACTCCTCATCTTTTCCATCTGACTCCTTGTAAAAAGGGAGTCTCCATCTGCTTTGTAGCCACCCTGGAAATACTGGAACGTGGTGATAATGTCTCCCCTAAGCCTTCTTTTCTCAAGGCTGAACAAACCCAGTTCTCTCAGCCTTTCCTCATGGCAGGTTTCCCAGTCCTTTGATCGCCTTTGTGGCCATTCTCTGGACCCTCTCCAGCCTGTCCACATCTTTTTTGCATAGCAGGGACCAAAACTGAACACAGTATTCCGGGTGTGGCCTGACAAGCACTGAGAGATTTCACAATGTCATTTTATTCCTCCAGTTTATTTAATGTTAATTTTTTAAACTGAAAAATAATCACAGTCCCACATCATTTGCAATGATTAAAAAAAACCCAAAACAAACAAAACCCCCAAACTTACATTGTACTGAAACAATTGCTATACATATTAAAAGAGTGACCAACATGAAAAAAAGTGTTGTTTTGAATATTTTGATTTGAATGTTCAGGTGCTCTGCTGGCACAGCTAGGCATAACCTCTATAAATGTCACTTGAACCACTTCAGTTTATACCAGCTGAAAACATGGGCTGTGTTACTGTATGTAGCTTCACGCGCGGTTTCAACCTGCGTGATCCTCTTGTTGCTACTTCTTTCTGGTTTACCCACTATCGTACAGGCTGATGATTTCTGCTGGGAACACTCTTCCCTTTTCTTGCTTTTCTGTCTGCTTTGGAATGACACCTCGTTGCTTCTATACCTTCTGCTCATTCCAAAGATGACAGTGGCATCCATTTCCAGGGGGAGATTCCCATTCTAATGGGGATACATTCAAATACCTTTGAATTCTCTAACTTCAGTGTTGCAGTCTGGTGTTAACCAGCTCAGGGAGACTCCATCCTGTCCTGACTCATTCATTACACACCTGAATTCCCAGTACGCTGACAGGAATTTCACAGAGAGCTGAAGGATTAGTTTAAAAACATAATGCTGCTAGGTTTATCGGGTCTGTTTCTTGGGTCCTGCTAGGACATCCTTGAAAGATGCTAGACATGCTCAGACTACTGGGAATTAGTAGTGCTCATGATCATGTAGAATGTATCCAGCACCTCACTTTAATACTAGACAAACTTTAAATGGTGTAATGCCCCTTGAAATGCTAATAATTTTTCTTCTTTCCTATTAAGTTAATTCAGTCCCAGACTGACATACAGCTATATAGTTCCATATATACAGTATACATTTGGTGGTAGGTAGCCAGTGCTTGTTCACAGAAACTTGCTGTCCTCTAATAAATCTATATGCCCATATTATTACTTCCATGAACTACAAGCTGCTCTGCAGCCTATGACATGGCACTCAACTGTAATTAGCACCAAAATAGGGAGTTAGTATGCAGGACACGGACAATTCTTTTGCTCCAGATGCTGTATTCAAACTGCAGCGGTCCATTGAAGAAGTAGAGATAACCTAAGGAAAAGGAAAGTTAAAATGAATTAACCCTGAGAAAACTGTATTGTAACATTAAAATTATCCTTCAAATAAAAATTATCCTCTTTTTTTTTCATTTTTTAATAACTCTTTTAAATGCAATACTTTAGTATTTAGAATGCTGAGCTAAATTTTCAAAGGTCCTCATTTCATTTGCCAGACCTCGATCAGTGTTTTAAAATAACTGATATTTTAATTTAGTGTCAAGCTCTGCATTTTATTACTATACAGCACTTGCTTAGGAAGATACAGTGCTTTCCTGTTAATGTTTAAGACTCTCACTTGGAAACACTCCTTGAAGAGTTGGATAGGAACGGGCTCCATTTGAAGGAATGGACACATTATAAAACTTCTATATTAAGCATATAATTTTAGGATCCCTAAACAAGGAGGCAAGTGTTTTTTGGTTCCTCAAATATATATGTACACAGTTTATAAGAGCACCTTGGCCAGAGGGCAGTTTAGATCAGAAACCTGATTCAGTTGAGAACAGAAGTGTCGATGTGAAAAAATCAAAATTACAAATGACAGAATTTCCCACAGGACATTAATCTCAAGTTTCAAGGACAAGTAATTATAATAAAGTTTCATTATCAGATTATGTACCATTTCTTTGATAGACTGCATCCACTCTGTCACCAATTCCTGCGAATTCTTCCTCTATCAGCCGGGGGTAGCCTGCTTCCATAACCTCCTCTTCTTCATCATAACTGCATTAAACACAAAAGAAAATAAAAATTCAGAGGACTTAAACAGACTGGGAGTTTTACCTGTGCCCTTTCTGTGCTTTGAAGTTATCCATGTCAGAAGCAGCCAGCAGCCTTTAGGTACCCTTATGTTTAGTGCAGCAACAAAACTCAGAGTGATAACCAGAGCACACTTCCACCAGAAGTACAAGCTCAATAAACACAAAACTAAATAAAGCTACATTTTTCGGAATTGATCTCTAAAGTACATATTATATGGAGATGATCGTGCATGTATTGGCCCTACAAGCCTTGCCTGAGGCTGCTTGGCAGAGAGAGACTGGGAAGGGATGTTAGTGTCTTAATTATGCATCAGAGCTGGCTGTAAGCCCTGCTCATGGACAGCAAAACCCAGCCGATCTCTTACTCTCACAGCACTGATATGAATTTGTGTCACACAAGCAACTCAAGGAAGCAAGATGGGAATTTTGTCTGGGAGACATGACCACGTTGCAGACTTTCTTGGATTAGGGCACTTTATTCTCCTTTCCTTTCTTTCACTCTTTTGACTTTTAAAGGCTGTGCCCATATGTTTGTAAAAGTCTTGCATACACCTTTATGACATATTCTACACATTCTACAGACTGGAAACATGTGAGCCACAATTGAGTACCTGCTTTGAAACAACCTGCTGATCTTTTGATACTTCTGGACAGTTATGACTAGGGACACTGCAAAGAAGCACCAATCCGTCTCCAGCTTACCTCCAGTACTTATTTCCAGTAAAAAAGAGAGTCTTGCCAGTGTCTTTAATATGGACGGCTGCATCTATTCTTTTCATTTCTTTTGGGAACCCCATTTCATATATCTTTTTGGGAAAGTCTTCAACTATGTCATAGCCATTCAAAGCCCAGACTTTCTTTCCTGAAAATAACAACAAGGTATGCATGAGTCTTTTATAAAGGCTCAGCTTTGAGAGCAGAATAAAATGAGAATGCCATGATCCTTATTTTCCTACAATTAACAGATTTTTAGGTCACATACTCAGCAGGCATTAAACTGTTCATGCTAATTACAATCCTAGGCATCTGAGATAATTGTACATCTAATTCACTGAAAATTGTATAGATTTGCAGGGGGTAAAACCAGCAGAGTTTGTTTTCTGAGCAAGGAAGGTAGGATGTTTTGTTATTCTATTGATTACCTGTACATCGCTCACCAAGCTTGACTAAATATGTGTATTTTTCTGACAACAACAAAACTGAAAACTCACCCTTAA
The DNA here is from genome assembly GCF_965231255.1 of Vanellus vanellus. NCBI lineage: Eukaryota > Metazoa > Chordata > Aves > Charadriiformes > Charadriidae > Vanellus > Vanellus vanellus. The sequence continues at coordinate 206,959,876 of NC_138905.1, read as the reverse complement.
ACATGAACACAAGATCTTTGATGGGGTTTTCATAAGCTGCGTCTATTTTATTTGGGAGCTCTGGCCAAAAGGATTTAAGTAACACCAGTTCTGCCTCAACCATCTGAGGGTGCAGTCGCCAGAAAAACCTAGCTCAGAAAAAGAAAAATATATTTTATGTTTCTTGTCATACTACAGAATAGTAGTATCTTTGATGTGCTATACAAAAAAAATAGTTAATGGAGAATTAAATTCTTTTCCAACATAGACTTTTCAATATATGGAGCCCCTGGTAGGCCTTTCCTTTCCTCATAGTCCCCTAGCTGTAGACCATTTCTGTCACTCACAGATCATCTCAAACAACAAAAAACAAATCTCTTTTTCATTTAGAATAAGATAAACGTTGCTGCCCCATGTAAGCCTTTTGAATGCAGGACGGTTTCATTCAAATAAATGTTAGTAGATTTGTACATGTTGAAGAAAGCCCCGTGGAAGAAAAAATGTGTACAAAAGATCTCAGACTTCAACCATAGTGTCTTCACTTCATGTTACTGGGAAGTCAAATCTGTAATTGTATTATAAATCCTGCCTAAAAAAGATACATGATGTCATTTCTTAGAGGCATCTATATTGATTTGTGATTTTTTAAATTTATGTTTACTCAAATCTTTAGTAAAAAACTGAAACGGTGGTTTTGCTTGCTCAAATTTTATCCAATACCCACCACCCATCATAGGGCAGTCTCTTTACCTGTCCTTGAAGATTAGCATTTCTCCACGAAGTTCTGTTATTGCATCAAGGGATAAATCTGCGTCACACTTCTCTGGTGTTTTGGGATGTTTTGGGTTGGGATCTTTGTCTCCAGCACCTGGAATCATAGAGTATGATCAGTTTGACAACATTCGTTTCCTTTCTGTTGATCATGATACTAAATAGGACATGGAAGAGTTCCCAAACAGAATGATGTTTTGTACAGGGGAAAGTCTGTTCTCTCTTTCTCTTCTTTAGCCAAATACGTTTATGGACTTCGGAGTTCAGCTGTGCTGCAAAAATGTTAAATGGACTTGCTTTTTTTGTCCCAAGTTTTGAAGATCCCCATAAGTTTTGTTATTTCTATGGTGAAACATGGATATTTCTGTTTCTCCCTTTAGACTCTGTTTTACCTTCTCTTTTGAAGCAGGTCAAAAAGTACAAGGCCTCTGCTCCCCATCTCCCACCACCAAAGGACACAGCGCAGTGACCAACTGTACTCTGTAGTGTTACTTTTTTTTTTCTTTTTTTTTCTATGAACTACTAAATCTAGGCATCTTCTGTTCCTGAAGTCTGGTTGCCAAGAATCCAGTGAATCGGTCTTAATCGGTCATGACTGTTGCAATTGAACATCTGGAGCTCTTTAGTAACTGTGCAGTGCATCTGTAACAGGTTATAATGATATGGGAAATATATATTATATATTATACAGACTCACCATAGAGCTCTTGGATCCCTTGCACATCATCATCAGGAAGCACAAAACCAGTTTTTCCAGTGTATGTATAAATTGGAAACATTAGAGCTCCAGGGTCTCTAGAGTGTTCAAGTCCCAGTGAATGACCAAATTCATGGGCAGCAACAAGAAACAAGTTATACCCTATAAAGAAACACAGTGAAAGTAAATGTATAACAACTTGTATCACCAAAGTGGACTTGGACTAATCAACCAACCTTAACATTGTGCTTTAACATATGGGACGATGAAGGAGACAACTGGATTAATGGAAAAATGATGTATAATTGTTTGTCTTCTTCAAACTGCCATGGGTTTTGTTTTAATAAGGGCCTAATCATCTGAGTATCTCATAGCTGGTGTTCAACCTAAATCTTATTTGACAATGTTGCTCTGTAGGCAGATTTAGATTTCTTGAAATTTCTTAGCACCACTGGAAAGTTGTGGGGTGAAGTCTTAGTCCTAATCAAGTCAAGAACATTTTTGTCAGGAATTCACCTCTGGTAAACAGTCCGTATTGTTTTCCGTATTGCAGCAATTAGCTTTAATGCCAGGATGGTGAAATAACACAGTGTTGAAAAAAAAATAGTGCTTTATTCTATTTGTCCTATATTGTCCCCTGTCCTGAATAGGCAAGGTGAGGAATTTTCCAATTAGATGTGAGTAGCTGATTTGCAACTGAGTTAAGTATGTTTGTTTTCTATAGGTTTCAGTAAGGTAATTCCCATCAGTCTGTGACCAGAGCTAGCTGCCCTTAAGCTCAGTGAAATGCCAAGCTGACAAAATACCTTGTTTGTGGCATTTTTTTTTAATCACTGCACTTAGGAGGTGTATATCTTAAAATTTACGGTAGGCGTATGTTACATTTCCATTTATGGCTGGAGATTAAACCCAGCTTCCTATAAGTAGACAGTGAACATAAGGACTAATGAACAGTAAACAGACAAAACAAACTTTACAGATATCAAACAGGTTGAAATTGTCCACCTACCACCATTTCAAATAATCTCAGGAACTTCTGTTACCTCTAGAATCATCTGACCAAGCTTCATCATCATCAAAATGGGCATCTCCTCCATAGTCTGGACCAGGGGGGAAAGCATGAGCCAGTAATCCAGAGGGTCCATCGAAGGGGTAGAAGTCACCATGTTCTATAAAACAACATTCAAAACAATGAAATCAATTATGCCATTTTATCGGCAGCAATAACTACAACATAGAAATAATTGGTTCTTTGTTACCTTTAGTGCCAAAGGAGATCATGATATCCGCTATTCCACTTCGTATTCTGGTGAAGTTAAGCGGTGTCACATCAGACCAAACTTTGAATGCTTTTTTGAAAGCTCTGTCTACTTCGGCACGTCTCAGATCTGAAGTGTAATTCATAATTCTATCAAACAGATTAAAATCTCCAGTTAAATAGTGTGAATTGAAGAAAATGTGCAATACACTTTTATCTGACTGTACACCTCATAAAAATTGTTTTCTTTTTTCCTACCTGTGTTCTTATCTAAAAACAAAAAGCTTGGCAGCTGCATACAGTGTTCACAAAAATAAAAATAACCATTTCTATTTTCATTAAAATCATTTAGAGGTATCTGAAATGATCCAACAGCTTTCTGTAATTGGTTTTATATGCACCATAAGATATAGAAAATCAAACCAGTAACTTCAAGCTAGTTTTATGCCACATAAAATATCTCATGAACTTCACTTCCTGGAGGAGCAAAACATGATCTAAAGAGCTTTTTATAGGAGAGAACCATCCATATTAAAGTAATATTTATCACCAGATACTGAACTGACAGATCTCAGTGATATCATATTTGGAATCTGCTAAAGAAACTCAGGTTGCAGCTGGTCAAAACCCCATGTTGATGATCTTACGGTATTAAGGGAGAAGGAGCTACCATGTCACCTTTGAGCACCATAGCTTCCCAAGGTCAACCTTCTGAGGTCACAGTGCAGCAATTTGTCTGAACAAGCATAGATATCAACATCTGGACAGTGAAATGGAAGAGGGACAAGGACCAGACCCTACTTTCACAGCCACATTGCACAGATTGGTTTATATCTACACTGCTTTGTCCAGGACAAGACTTACATGAAGCGGACACTAAACCAGGTCCAAAGCATAGCTCAGGAGTGACCTACAGAGTAAACACTGTGAAGATCAGTGGTGAGGAGCATGATCTTAGTCGCTACACCTCTTTCACTCAGCACCATAGATGTGCCTGGAGTGTCTACCTGGAGGTCAGATGAGGAACTACTAGCTTTCACTGCACTGGCTTTTCTCCCTGACAGAGTGCAATGGAAAAAAATCATATTTACTTCCTTGGGCTGTAAGGTGGGCTTGGGTGACCTTTCCAAAAGGGGTATTGTAAGGATTTTAAAGGGCAACATGAATTTTGTGAAACTCAAATGCATCTTTCTCCCATCAACCTCATATACTGACCAACCTATTGGACAAGGTACCCAGAAAGGAGGTAATAACAGTAATAACACTCAAAATGCCATGCATTTACCTGTATGTCAAATTAGTTTTTGACCATTTCAGTTTTCTAGGGAAAAAGTTATATTCCCCCACATCTGGGACACCACATCTTGGTTTCTGCATCAGCTCATATGTTTCTTCATCTAATTTGCCTGTCACCTCCAAGCCAAAAAATGCTTGCATTTCTCGAAGTTTAGATGCCACTGTGTTGGCACTCTTCCTCATTATGCCAGCAGGATTCGGACGGAGATCATAGTGGGTCCTGAGATAGCGCTAAGACAGAGAAAAGAAGTAATAGGACTAGTTTTCAAACAGTTGCAACTACACAACTTACTATTTATAAAACATGCAAACAAGTTATTTTATACTGTACCTCTGCAAACTGAAGGTCTTTCTCTGTGAATTCATGGCTGTCTTCAAGGGGAATAGGGATTGCCAGGCAGAATGGCAAACCCAACAAGAAACAGACAGCTGAAAGTCTTGATTGCATCATGTTGGATTTGTGAAGTCCGAAGCCCTGATGTTTTAGAGAGCAGTTACCTTTACTTTTATAGTCCCAACCCAGTGAGTCACCACTTAGGGATAAGTTAGAACTTCCTTGTCGCTGAAAGTAAACATGCTTAGACGGCTACTTTATCCCTCCTCCCCAACACTGTGGTCTAGGCATCTGCTGTCCCACTGAGGGCTCTGAAACTGTATCCTCGTATAAACACGGTCTCTGAATATTGACATAGGTTGTGGGGAGAAATGGGCAGAAGCAAAATGCACTTTTTGATTATTTGGCAATAACTTACAGTGGCAACAACTTCGCAATAACTTACTCTGCTAGAAAAATTGCCTTTCTACTATTTGATAGACAATGAAAACATATCAAAAGCTTCATGACTTTTTAAAATAAATTCTGCCTCTTTTTAGTAGTTACACTAATTCAACAGCAATTTTTAATAGTTGGAATAGATCATACATACTTCAATTGTTAATAAGCGTTGCCTTGGATGATAAGAAATAACATTGTGGAGTATACAATAGGATATCACATTTCCTTTGTTTCTGTAAAGAAATATAACTCTAAAACATTAACACAAATTTTACTTCAGAGATGCTTAAAGTGATTTCAGAATAATTTGCTGCTTGAGATGTACCTAAAAACAGAAATGCTAAGTATAGAATCATAGAATCATAGAATGGTTAAGGTTGGAAGAGACCTTGAAGATCATCGAGTTCCAAACCCCCTGCCATAAGCAGAGACACCTCCCACTAGATCAGGTTGTCCAAGGCCACGTCCAGCCTGGCCTTGAACACCTCCAGGGATGGGGCCTCAACAACCTCTCTGAGCAACCTGTTCCAGTGCCTCACCACTCTCAGAGTGAAAAATTTCTTCCTAATGTTTAGTCTAAATCTCCCCTCTTCCAGTTTGAAGCCATTCCCCCTTGTCCTATCGCTACATGCCCTAGTAAAACGTCCTTCCCCAGCTCTCCTGTAGGCCCCCTTCAGATACTGAAAGGCCGCAATAAGATCTTCCCGGAGCCTTCTCTTCTCCAGGCTGAACAGCCCCAACTGCTCAGGAAATTTTTTTGAATATTTTAATTTTTTTTTAGTAGTAGTAGTAAAGCAAGTCATGTAAAGTGACTATTTCATACAATCTGTCTTCCTTAAAAAACATTAATTTAATTTACTTTGTGAGGGGAGCACAGCCATAAATCAATGAGACAGCTACTACTCTGAGAGAGGAAATCTACCAGCTGCAGGAAGGCAATGAATCTGCATGCCTGGAATGACAGGAATATGTGATTTTTGACTTATGGGTGGATAATAGGATAAATCTGGCATTATGACAGACATGGACATTGTTATACTTCAAACCTTAAAGATGATTTCTGTCTCCCCAGGATCACTCCAATCTCAGCTGCTGCTAAGACATATTTTTTACGCTGAGAGTGGTGAAACCCTGGAACATGTTGCCCAGAGAGGAGGTAGATGCCCCATCGCTGGAAACATTGAAGGTCAGGTAGGACGAGGCTCTGAGCAACGTGATCTAGTTGAAGATGTTCCTGCTCATTGCAGAGGGGTTGGACTAGATGACCTTTAATAGTCCCTTCCAACACAAACTGTTCTATGATACTATGAACCATGGTCATATCATGTGCCCAAAAGGTCCAAGGGGAGGTGCTGTTTTGGCTGAATCCACATTCCTCTTTCATGGAGGCTGTTCCTGTATGGAAAACCTCAGGCAGCAGTCTGGTAGACACTGGTACACACTTTCTGGAATACACCACCCTGCTGTGGATGTTGCCTTGTTGACAAAACAGGAAAAGAACAAAAATCAGTGAAGCTGAATGTGTAGTAGCTCAGTTTGTTACTCAAACAATATTAGCCTTCTGTCTTATGATGACAAACGGCAAAAGCAAATAAAGCTGAGAGGAATTTATGTAGGCTATTTCTACCTCACTGCCCACCTCAGCCAGTGCTAATTATGGTTACTATTAGGGATAGACAACATCTGTTCAACTTGTATAGTCTCCTTTATATTGTCCATCACCAGTGCTGAGACTTTTTTATTCAACAATGGTGGCATAGACTGTTAATTATCCCACCTTCAGTACAAGCACTGAATCCATTTTGCCAATGTTCTCACTGCGCTGCACTCCTCGCTAATGCAGACTCCCAGATCATGTATATGTCTTATTTCTTTCCTTAAAACATTTCTGTACTGATATTTCCAGCATTGCTTTCATTAATATTGGGGTATTCGGTTATGTGGTAAGCAGAGTTTACAGTGAATTTTGCTTGCTTTGGTCTGGAGCTTAGGAGCAGTAGTGGTGCCTCTTGGTGGTATTCATGGCTGTAAGGAATACTTTCTTGAGACCATGAAGCTGTGAGTGTCACTGCTCTGCAGAACAGTACCAGATATATCTCAGAAATCTATGAGTAATATGAATAGCTTAAAACCCCACAGGTAACATTCCTGGGAATTCCAAACACTTTGAAATTAGCTCTCTTGTACCGAAGGGAGAACAGTTGCATACCACCATTTGTATATCACTGCCCTTTGCTAGAGTTAACGGAAAGTTTTTTATTCCATGTCAGGCACTTATACCACTACTCTTTCTCAGCTCTGATGTTGGAATCTTTGCTTCTAAAACAGGAGAAATTAATTTCCTTACAGTTACTGCAAAACGTGACCAGTACATCACACTTTATGAGAGAATGATCCCAAATTATTTCTGAGTGGTTTCAGGGTTGTCTTAATAACTATAGTTCCACTAACTGGTAATTAAAGGTGAAACCAAGTAATCAGAGACAATATTTGAATGACATAAATGTAGAACAGGAAAAAAAAATATTTAGCTGAGCACAAGGATTTTCATACAACCTGCCACTGTATTAAATAACAGTGTTAACCTATTGAATGATCCTCCAAGGAGGTGTGGAGCTCTGTTCTTCAAAAGTTTAAGTTGTAGTAGTCAAAGTGGTAGTAAATAGAATTGTCTTGCATGAAGAGAATGATAGATCAGGTAGGGAAGAATGATTTTCACTTTGTAAACTCTGTGATTTTTTTAAACAGATGCTCTGAAGTCCTTTGAAGTTCACAATGAAAACTCTTTCAAAAACTTTGCCTTAGGTACCCTGTACAGAGCTGTCCTGAGGCATTTCCAAGGAATATTTGAAAAAAATGGACAAAGTAATTATAGCAAAAAACCAAAAGAGGCAGCTTTTCTGAAAAAAAAAAAAAAAAAAAAAACAAACAAAAAACACAACCCCAAAAAACCAAACCAACCAAACCAACAAAACAACCCCCTTCTCTTATTAGATTTGTGAAAGAAGACGTGCCTAAATCTGGGTCTTTTGCTATTACAAGATGATGAAATGAACAAGTGAAAAGACAGACCACTGTTTTGAACAGATTCTGTAAGTGAGTAGAAAAAAGAAAAAAGGCAGGGTGTCTGTAACTGTTTTGTCACAGGGAGTAAATAAAAAAGCTAAAACAGAAATTGATTTCTGAATGATTGTGTGTAATGAGCCACCTGAGAGTGGACTATGGCTGACTCGTGTTTTCTGCACATTCAGGTCATTCCTTTGGGAGCCCTGGCCATGTAAATATACACCATCCAATATGTTTTCTTACACATTTTATTGCTATTTATATTACAGCGGTGGCTAGAAGCCTATATTGAGGCATGGATTTTTACGTCCTCTGTACACAAACCGAAGAAACACTGGTGAAGGACTGTGCAAACAAGCACATAAAAGGACCAATGAAAATGAGCAGTATTGCCCCTTTTTCTTGAAACAGCATCGCAGACATAGTGTGTGATTTTTTTTTTTAAGGGGAGACAGAAAGCCGTGACAGAGTTGGGAACTAAGTACAGACCTCTGAGGTTGCTGTACATTACCTTAATACATTGACTCTTTAAAGCCTCAAGCAAGTTTTTAAAGTTGGCAATGATAAATGACAACTTCAAAGCCTGCCAGTGTTGGGCAATGTAAGATATAAAATCTATGGCTCGGGCTCAAGTGATGCCACTGTCTGAGTTTAAAAAAAAAGAAAAAGAAAGGAGTTAAAAACTGTGAAGAGAGTTGGAAATGAAGGTAAAAGCAGTCAGCAGTGGTTCATAGACCTTGTGCTGACCCCAGTTCCAACAAGCAAGCGCGGAAAGTTACGTTTTAAAAGCATTGAAACCCACAAAACTGCTGAATAGTAAGATTTCAACAAGCACTGCAAAATTTCTGCAGTTCTGGCATCTTGTGGGTGTGGGTAAAGTTAGCTGGACTGATGGTAATTTTCACAGGCACAGCAGAGACTGGAACAATCATGCCGCTTTTTCCCCCAAGGAAAAATGGATAAAGGGGGATGGGAGATGTGGCGAGAAGAAATGAAGTGCCTTAAAGGAGCATTTAGGCACCAATTATTTGAAAACAAGAATCATGCCAACAGTATGGTTTCAACATACATTTTGCTACCGCAAATAACTGAAAGGTGTCATGTTTTGATTTACACTCTGTGTTTGGTGCCCAAAATAGCACTATATAGTGAATGTGGTGAATGGTCTGTGACCCTGAAACAGCAGATGCTTCACTAAAAACAAATAAACAAAAGTCAATGGGTCTGTTTGTTAATGTTTCTTACCACAAGTCGTATTTCAAGTGGAAAGCCTCCAGTGCCTAGGGCTGCACCATCACATTTAGATCAGCTTCCTCTGAAATGAAGGATGGTATTTTGAGGCCCATTGTGCAGCTGGGTAAACGGAGTCCCAGCGTAGTTAAAAACATGCACCCTGGCTCTGCCTCTCCAGGTGGGATTCCATCTGTGAGACCTGTTACAAGGGGGTCAAAGACAACTGAGAATGGTTTCCACAAGCAGCTCTTCAGCTGGGATGGCAAGAGAGGTTACATCAACCTGACTCCTTTTTATATTAAACAGGAGTATCCCTGTGCCATTTGCTGGCAAAAAGATGCAACTGGGGCGCCTAGAGGTGTTCAGTGGGGTCAAGTGCCAGAGGCAAGAAACATCTAAACATAGAATCATAGGATGGTTTAGGTTGGAAAGGACCTTGAAGATCATCGAGTTCCAACCTCCCTGCCATAGGACACCTCCCACTTGACCAGGTTGCCCAAGGCCACATCGAGCCTGGCCTGGAACACCTCCAGGGATGGGGCCTCAACAACATCTCTGAGAAACCTGTTCCAGTGCCTCACCACCCTCAAAGTGAAAAGTTTCTAACCAATGTTTAATCTAAACCTACCGTCTTCTAGTTTAAAGCCATTCCCCCTCGTCCTATCGCTACATGCCCTAGTAAAACGTCCTTCCCCAGCTCTCCTGTGGGCCCCCTTTAGGTACTGAAAGGCCGCAATAAGATCTCCCCGGAGCCTTCTCTTCTCCAGGATGAATAACCCCAACTCTCTCAGCCTCTCCTCATAGGAGAGGTGCTCTAGCCCTCAGATCATCTTCGTGGCCCTCCTCTGGACCCTCTCCAAAGGATCCATGCCTTTCCTACGTTGGGGGCTCCAGAGCTGGACACACTACTCCAGGTGGGGTCTCACGAGAGTGGAGTAGAGTGTCGGAATCACCTCCTTTGACCTGCTGGCCACACTGCTTCTGATGCAGCCCAGGATACAGTTGGCCCTCTGGGCTTCAATCGCACATTGCTGGCTCATGTTGAGCTTCTTGTCAATCAGCATTATTTATTATTTTATATATATCAACATATTTTGAAGAGTCATTTGCTCTTGTTTGACTGAGTCCCTGAAGACCCTGTGGACCAAACAGCTGCCAAGGGCACCGTGGATTGGCCGCCTTTTTGTCTGCCTGCAGCACAAGACAGCTTGCAGCACAGTGCCTGCATGAGCTTGGCAGGACCTGGGGGCTGCTGTCACCCTGGGAGCTGCTCATCAGCAGTACCATTCTTCTGCATTCATTGACCTCCAAGGTAAGATTCAGCTGTAGATTTAAAGAATTAAATTTGGTCTCCCTCCTGGATGCCGTGTGTCTAAGCTCTCATTACAAACAGTGAAGTCCATACACTCACTAAACCCCAGGCAGCAGTCCAGCTGACACTGCAGTAAACACCTTGGGATTATTTCGGTTGCCCACATAGAATCATAGAATGGTTTAGGTTGGAAGGGACCTTGAGGATCATAGAGTTCCAACCCCCCCGCCATAGAATATAGATATCTAATGTTATTTGAAGGACAAGGAGCTCTTGTCAGTCCTGTGTCGTATCTGACAGTCTCCTGCAGTTGTCTTAGGTTCCTTCCTGCATCTCAAATGCCACTAAGTGCCTTTCTTCAGGCTGCTGTGCTGAGTCCCTCACAGCTGGGCTCTGCTGACCATAATGGAACTGGCTGTAGTGGAGCCCCACCATCTGGTGCACACAGAGATACTTCAGTTTAGGTGACTTATTCTAGAGCTGAACTTCAGGTTCATTTTCTGCTGATGCCTGAACAAACCAGGAGATGTCATGTTGCACAGTTTTGTTGTGTTGCTGTGTGAGGCGGCAGCTCTGCAGCTGGAAGGCAGTCGAGTGCCGTGCACTCCCTACCAGGACAGTGCTCCTGCTCACAGCTGCATCTGGCCCTGAAGGAACAGGGGCTCCAACCTCATGCTGACAGCCAAACTAAAAGAGGGGAAAATGCCTCAAAGAGGTGCAAGAATCCAAGTTTTCTCTGTCCAAACAACTCCTGCACAGGTAGAAACTCATGGGATTCAGGAAAACTGCCCCAGAAACGTGAGGGGGCTCCAGTCAGCTGCTCCATGCAAGGCAGCAGCTGCAAACTCCCATGGAGGTCAGACCATGCTCTGCACCTCCTTACCACTCTGAACGTTCCTCAGGACTAGAACTGGCTTCCAGTCTTGGTGTAACCATTCTAGATGAGCTATGCACATCTTTTTCTGCTTCAGGATAAATGTAGGATGCTAAACCATCTGTTATAACTCACCAGTTGTCACGTTTTTAATGGATTTTTTTTTTTGTCTATGCAGTGGTATGTCACTAGCTACTAATCTGCTCAAAGCAGGGCTGATTTGTTGTGCTTCTCGCTCCAGTCAGGATAGTGCTCCTGTATCCAGGCTGCACTAACCGTTTGAGGAGGATATTTATAGCAGTCGCTGTAATTGAATTTTATTGATTCTTGAAAGAAATATATGGAAACAGTAAAAAAAGAAAAGATAATTATTTGAAGAATGACTGCAGCCATTATGTTCTGAGATTGTAGAAGTATTTTACCCTTTCATAATGGTTACTGTATTGCTTTGTAAAATGTGGTACCCAATTGTCAAAGTCCAATACTGTCTGATTGGGCTCTTTCAGGTATTCCACACATGCAGGGTTTAATCCTTAATAAAAAGGTTACATACTTGAAATTATGTGAAGTTACATGGAATTTTGATTTAGCACAGGGATCCAAGCAGCGGATCAGTGCTTCCAGTCCCGTTCATTCTGAGACAAGTTCAGCTTTCTTCGCAACACCTGTGGCCATATATTTTCCCTTGAAATTCATGAGCACATCACCCTTACCCATCTCCTTGGAGCCTTCTTCCCTTGTAAGGGTTCATTGATTGTTCACATCAATTACAAGACATCAGTTTATCTCCATCGTCAGCAAACTGTAGGCAAACAATGAGTTTGTGCCTACCCAATGTAATTTTGCTCCTAATGGGAAGGAGCTGGTCAACAGTACAAAAAATGGAAAATGAAACCCCAGAAATCCAGTTCAAAGGTAAAAACTTAATTTTCTATATTTGTTTTTTGACACACCGCCACCTTACATTTCTATTTTTTAAATCCTGATGTTTACATTTGCAAACACTCACAAAAAGGTATTTAAAGACTACCTCAGTAGCACTGTGGCTCTCTGACACTCATAATTAGGTCTTGGTAAGTTTTGATGTATTTTATTTCTTGTGTCAACCCAGAAATAGGTACAATATATCTTTGAAACATTTTAATTTTAGTTCTTCCATCATGGCAAAAATATGTTCCCTGTCTGTCAATTTACTGTTTCAGTAGTATTCTACAGCAACTTTGTTCTCAAACCTCAAGATATCCACTGTGAATGGATAGCCATTGCTCATAGAAAGACATAGTTTACTACAGATGTCATAAAAATCAGCATTAGGAAGAAAAATTATTTGATGATTTATTTGTATAGTGATTCAACATTTCTTTCTAAAAATTTGGACACTCAAAGATTTGGATAAATTGTTTGGATGAAACAGAAATTTTGCATGTTAAATGTTTAAGTGGAGTATGAACTTCAAATTTGTGGATTCTACACCTTCAGGAAGGACAAAAGGTCCCTTTAGGGATGTGAAATAAAAAGTAATGTAATGTCCTCTGAAATGTTTTGGTTCAGACTCCTTATTATTTATGAAAATTGGAGCTAGGAGCCTAACAGAAACACACACATCCTTCTGTCTCAACGAGCTCTTTTCTCTGACATATGTTAACACATTTGCTATTAGTAATGAAGATTCCTCATAATTTCCGACTCAGCTTTCTATTGATCACCACTTAAGAGCACTATATCTTCTCTACCTTTTAAGTAATAACAAATCAGAACAAGTGCTATCATTGCTGAATCCAGACATTTCAAACCAGTGCTGGCTCTTGTACATAACCCCATGAAAGCCTTTGTCATCCTAGGTACTGTAGAAGAAATACAGCAGAGGAAGAGGGCAGGTTAGTGCTGTGGGTTTTGAGGAAGGGAGAGAAATCCTCTCTTCAACACCAGTGAAAAATACGTGAGTTGTGGCCGCTGTTCACAAGATCATGATCTATACTGAATAAAGTATTACCAAATGCTTTCCAGATGTATCAATCATTAAAAGTACAGCCTAATTGAACTGCCTTTTCTTTTTCCAAGACAATACCTACTGAAATTTCCACCTGGGCGTCTACCCCAGATTTCTTTTCATGACCAAAGTCTCCTATATATGCACAGAAATAATTCAGAATAACATTAAATAAATAAAAAAAGTGGCATTGAAATCACTCAAAAGAGACAGCATCACAAACCCTAAGGACGGGTGTTTGTGCTTCACAGAAATGCATGGAAGAAAACCACTTTAAGTGAAGCTTACCGTAAATGTTTTATTTGTAAGGAGATTTAGGAGTAAAACCATACATTTTAAAAACATGTAGGAAAGGAAGTATGATTTTTAAAGCCCTGGGTTTTTCTTGCCAACCATATTCATGTTGTTTATACAGCTGGGCTTTTTAAAAAGCAGTTTCTCAACTCTATTGCAAAAGCTCTTGAGAATAAGGGGGTAAAAACTAGATGTCTGATGCATACAGTTTTATAGAAAGTACCACAGGCAAGTGGCAAGCTTAAAATTAAGGTTTGAATTACTGGTAAGAGATTACTAAAGAAGGATTTAAGAAAGTTCCTAGTGCTACCTGGCAAGGTGCATGTTTTCAACTAGAAATGTAAGTGGCACACAAATAAATGTCTCATCTTCTTCTATTACAAAGAAATACAATACAAAGGTGGCTGTATATTTAATTAAAAAACTCACTCCCCCATATGGATCAAATTCAGGGGAGGCCACCAAGATGGTGGGGGCTGGAGCACCGACCCTGCATGGAGAGGCTGGAGGAGCTGGGCTTGTTCAGCCTGGAGCAGAGATGGCTTCAGGGTGACTTAACAGCAGCCCCCAGTGCCTGTGGGGAGGTCTTTGCAGAGCTGGAGCCAGGCACGTCACTGTGGCGGAGGGCAAGAGGGTGAGAAACAAGAGAGGTTCAGCCTGGATAGAAGGAGAAGCCTTTTCCCCGTGAGGACAGTGGGGCAGTGGCACAGGGTGCCCAGAGAGGTTGTGCGGTCTCCGTCCTTGTGGGTTTCCAGCCCTGACTGGGTGAGGCCCTGAGCAGCCTGGTCTGATCTCAGAGCTGACCCTGCTGAGAGCAGGAGGTTGGACCAGAGACCTCCTGAGGTCTCTTCCAGCCCGAGTTATTCTGTGATTAGTATCAGTAATGAAATATCAAAATTAGATACTTTGAAAACGTTTCAGTGAGTATGCTTATGATGGGTGACACTTAAGATGTACTCAAGTTCCATACCTTACAGATATTTGAGTATGAATTAGTCTTGTTAAAAAATCAACAACAGGTGTCCGAATGTCGGCTGTCACTTGAAATCTGTCTGTAGTGGGTTCTCATGTTTACCTTCAGTTTTCTCAATCGTGTTCAAATTTATTGATTAATGCCTTCATGATATTAGTAGATCTTTACTTACTGTGAAATACCGGTCAGAAACTGGTATAGAAAAATTAACCAGCCAATAAGCTTTGCAAACTCAAATTAACTTTAATGTGAGTCAGACTTAAGTTCTCTAGATACATAATTTCAATATTTTGAGTACCTTATTAGCCTATCTAAAGCCATAACATATCTCACACACTGAGTACTCTATATGAAGAATGTTAACAGAGCATTTTCAGCCATTATTACATGTTTCCTCATTTCTTTTTCTGCCATTCTCTGACATTCTGCCCTTTTCAACCTGGCCTCTGCTGTACAGATGCCCTTCTGTATTCACTTTCAGCAAAAGATAACAGCTTCCATTCCTGTTTTTCACAAGTCCTAGCACACAATGACCACCATCCAATCGCACATACATGGGAGGGGGAAAAAACGAAGATGTTTTCTCCTGCTGAGTCCCTGGTAAATCTTACCCAGTTTTCATGCCATGTGGCTTTAAACACTGAGCACTTGGAACACAGTAGCTGTAGGATGAAATGAGAATGAAAGGGAGGAACTTCTGCAGCGTTTTTTACAAGTCCTTAAAAGTTAGTTTCTCATGACAATATCTCTGTTCTTACATCTGCTGAGAAGTTCCAATCATGTTTCCTAGCCTTGCCATTCAACAATTTTCTTTTCTGTAAGAGATATACCAAGAAGCAGCATCTTTCACTTAGCTTTTTTACTTTACTTTTCACTTGAGAGGGAACCTCCTGCGTTTCAGTTCATGCCCATTGCCTCTGGACCTGTTACTGGGCACCAACGAAAAGAGCCTGGCTCCATCCTCTTTGATAAGATCCCCCCTGAGCCTTCTCTTCTCCAGACTGAACAGTCCCAGGACTCTCAGCCTTTCCTTATAGGAGAGATGTTCCAGTCCCTTCATCATCTTTGTGGCCCTTTGTTGGGCTGTCTCCAGCATGTCCATGTCCCCTTTGTACTGAGAAGCCCAGAACTGGACATAATACCACCTCATCTGTGCTGAATCATCCTATGAGCTTCCTATGGAGCTTTCTATTTCAGTGTTCAAGTACTTTTTTGTGATTTAAGTTATTTGCTGTATTCCCTCTCTCTCTGTCTCTCTGTCACAGTGCTTTTTCAGAACAGCAGCCAAATATCTCAATAAAAATAGTTCTTTTTTATTGTCAATACATGCTGAAAAACAACATATTAATCCAGAGTTAGTTTTCAGCTAGCACATATTGAAATGTGCCCTTTCCCAAGAGAGAGGCTAACCATTAGACGTTGCAGACTCCTCATAGGCACAACAAAAGAAGCAATTTCTTCGCTTGCTAAAGAGCACCAGAGGGAAAAAAAATCAGACTGGTCTTTTCACCCCTGCTGAAAACTTCTTTGGTTATTAGTCAATACCTGAATAAGGAATCATACAGGGGTTTACATCTGTAAGACACATAAGGAAAATATAGAGGAGAAGTCACTGCTTTAGCTACTTTAGCTAGATTTAAAGCATCACAACAAAAAATTGCTTGTTACAGGTAATAGATACTCAGCCATTTTCTGTGGCCCATTGCTGTTGATTTCCATGTAGACTTTAGCCATCCAAAGACTGCATACACTTATTGGGTTTATCCCATTGTCCTGATACATATTATCTGAAGTCAGTCATATTTTTTACCTAAGGTCTGTGCTTAATCAATTGTAATTTTTTGTCTAAAACCCAGTACAGACTCCTACTTTTTGCCCATCTCTGTAGTTAACTATACTCAGATGTTTCACAAACATCAGGCATATTAAACAGCTGCTTCAAGTCACTCCCACTGTGATAATTATCTATACACCTTAAAAGGTGGTTACCATTCCATGACTTGTACCACTCATTAACCTCCTGATAAAGGCTCAGTTGTTTAATCACCCTAAATTTCCTACTGTCTTTCCCAGCAACTGAGGGTGCATTAGTGGGAGACCAGAGGCTACTGGGGGTCATCAGCACATATTTCCTCCAGGGGGGCAAGTATGGTTCCATTTATTGGAAGATCTAGAAAAAGAAAGAAATGTTACCTGCATAAAAGAACATACACAAAATGTAAGCAATATTCATAAGTCTCATAAATGAGAATTACTGTGTGCGATGGTTCATACTTGCAGATTCATAACCGTTAAAAAGCTCACTAAAATGTCATAAGGCTTAAATCAGAATAGATTCTATACCTGAATATTTTAAAATGGTTAGAGCATCTTCTCTTTGTCAGCTCTCGTGCTGAAAGTGATCATGATATCAGCACAGCCATGAGGTAGTCAGACCAAAGTCTTGGAAAGATTTCAAGCCACATACTCCTAAAATTTCAGTGTCCTCCGGTTTGTTTAGTCCGCTTTTCACTAGCCAGATGTGAAGTGTAATTTATTATATAAACAGGTTAGAAAATATCTGCCCATAGCTGTGTCAGAATCTTTCAAGTTAATAAAAAATCTGGCGCCACATGTCCTTTGGTTCCCTTATCATATAAAATGGAAATTCCTGACCGAAAGCAAACCATGAAAAATGTTCACTGGAAGTTTCACAGAGCTTATGCATTAAGTTCTGCTATTGCTTTTTTTTTGCTATGGCTTTATTTCTTTTCAATGCAAAATAATCTAAAAAACCTGTTCAAAACTGACATGGAAAACCCTGACTATGCAAAATATTTCTATCACTATCAAATAACAAGACTATTTAAATTTCAAGCTTAGATAAATCATTAGAAATAAGGTTTGTGTATTTCTGTTTTCCTTGAGTCCTGGATGTGGAAAGAGGAACATTGAAACAGTATCTTTTAGCTTGGTCTAAAAAACTTAGCAAAATATTATGAAACACCAAGGTTTTCTCTGAAGGTTGCTTTTCTATAAAGAATTATTTGAAACTAGTCGATTAGCTCTGAATTAAACATTTTTTACCACTTCTGTTTAGGAAACATCACATGTACCAACTTCTGACCTACACCTGGACAAAAAGAGTAAGTGTTGTTTCTATGTAGTAGTAACACAGTTGACTTCCAGAAACTGGAATTCTTCAGACTGAAGGGGACTTTACAAGATGACAGATCTACTTTTGGTTATTAGGGAATTTGACTAGGAGATTAAATTTCATACCCATGCAGGTAGTAAAGTAGGAATTTGAGTTTCACCCACATCTGAGAAGAATGTCTTGTTGCTGTACTAAAGGGCTGAATCAGTTCCTCCTGCCTTTGTTTGTGTGACAAGGGAGCAATCCAATTTTTAATCCTGTCTCATGGAGCACCCAATTCCCAGAGCACAAAACTCTGATTGTACCATTACGTACAAATACTTTAATTCAGTTTTGCTGAATTGCTTCAGTTTCTCCATTCAACTTACAAATGACAAAATGATCCACCTAGCTCAGTATAATTCTCTTAGAAGTGGTACTAAGAGACGATATCTAGGGAGAACATGAGCCCGATGTGTTTTTTTTGACTGATGCTGGCTGTTTTCGCAATCTTCTGCAAAAGCAAATTCCAGATATTCACTTACGACTCTGTAAGATGTTTTCATTTCTCTGTCATAAATCAGACTCCTGCAAGCCTGATTCAATGTCCCCTCATCCTAATACTGTAGGATTTGGTACATATCAGCTTTAGATTCAGCTTATGATTCACCCTCGTGATCTTGCAAATCATATGTAAATCAAGTTCTTGATCACCTCTTCTCCAAACTCCTAATTTGGTAGCTGGTCCATTCACTTAATAATTTAAATTGCCTTTCTGGGTACTTTCTTCACTGTCATTACATCCTTTCTGAGATTTGGAGAGCAAAACTGCACAAAGTACTCAAGATTGGACACAGGAAGTTTTTATATAGTGGCAAAATTATGCTCTCCATCATTCATGTTCTCAGCACTTATCCTGATAATGCCCAGCATGTTTTTGAATCCTTTTGGCTGCCACAGCATATTAAGCCATTGATTTCCAAGTGAAGATTTATTCTTGTAGAGTTCACTCTTGCTCTTATACAATAGGCTGCTTATCTTCCAAATCCAAAAGGCAGAAAAAAATGTGAAATAACTTAACAGAATCAAAGTTGGCGTGATTGTAGATTTTTGCTACTATTGCCCTAGTGGTAGAAAAAAAACAACTCTAAAAGCGCAAACTGTCCTTTAACATTATCAAAACATAGGGATTGTTTTACATTATTGTGCAATTTTAGCTGCATTGCTTCATTATCATTTACAGGAAAAGAATAAATAACAGGAAGAAAAGATCAATTTCCCATTCAAAGCTGACATGACAAAACAAAACCCCATGTGGGTAAACAAATGTAAGTTAAATCATAGGATATACGATGTGCTGTGCACCAGATAAGTGTGTGGTTTTTTCTAGAGCTGTGTGAATAGCTTATATTTTTTTCAGTCAGTCAGAATAAGAAAAAATTTAAAAAAGAATGATTTGATCTGAAGATTTTCGTGTTTGTCTTTCTTGTCAGAAGAAAAAAAAACACATTTCATGTGTCTTTAATAAGACCTAAGGCTTAAGCAAAACCAGTTTAAAATCCATGGGTAGTATTAGTAAGTACAGCCATCAGATCCAGGGAAGAGATCTTCCCCTCTGTTTGGCACTTGAGAGACCACATCTGGAGTGGTGTGTCCAGGTTTGGACTCCCTAGTACATGGAAGGGTCTACCAAGATGGTCAGGGGCTGGAGCACAGGACACAAGAGAAAAGACTGAGAAAGATGGGTTTCTTCATGCTGGAGAAGAAAAATCAAAGGGGAAACCTTACTGCTCTACCAGTACCTGATAAGAAAATGCAGAGAAGATGGAGACAGAGTCTTCTTGGATGTGCACAGAGAAAGGATGAGAGGCAAAGAATGCAAACCTCAACATCAGAAATTCCACTTAGGTATAAGGAAAATTTTCTTTATCACGAGGGAGGTAAAATATTTGAATAGGCTGCCCAGAGAGGCTTTGGGTCATCATACTTGAGGGTGTTCAAAATTCAAACAGTCACGTCCCTAAGCAACATCATCTAATTAAACCTGTTTAGAGCAAGGGGCTGCCCATTTGACCTCTGACTGTCCCTCCCAACCTAAATTAACCTATGTTTCTCTAATTCTTTGAATGATGGCTGTTATTGATCCAGTAGGTCATTAGAAGGTCTGTCAGAAGGAACTTAAGTATCTTAAGATCTAAGCTGCTGAAAAACAACACTCAGCACACTGCTCTCAGTTTGCTGATTTTGGGGGGTTTAGTCTGAACCAAGTTCCTTCCTCCCAGTTCAGATTTGTGAATATTTTCAGGTGGACCGAAATTGTACTTTTTGGCAAACAAAATATTTGTCTAAAATGTTTTCTTAGGTCTGAGTTTTCTCAGATTTCACAGTAGTGAGTCACTGATAAAATTCTAAAAATTAGTTTCCTAGCTTCGAAGTGTTTCACAAACATTAGATGATTAATCCTTATATATATCTATTGTCTAACTAAGCAGTTTCTCGCAGGGTGTATAGTAAAATTGAGAAAGATTGGTTCCAAATTTAAAAGTTATCTGTCAATTTCAGTGCATTCATTTCTGGCAGTTTGTTAAGCACCTCAATTTATTCCTCAAATCCAAGTCAATGAAAATTCAAGGTATGTACCTAAAGGAAGATCCTGAAAATATCAGTGAAATCATCAATAAATATTAATTTACAGACCAGTGATATCAGCAAACTCACTAAACACAGTCGCAGATTTGAAAGTCCAAATTCTAGTGCGTGATGCAAACTCTAGTGCACAATGCTCAAATGAAGTTTGCAAATTTATTATTCAACCAATATTCCTGACAAAAGGGTATCCACTGCTAATGGTTTCCCAATCCAATCTCTGTGTAATCACAGTGTGTTGGTATTCCAGCTCCAAATAAATATCAAGTTGACAACCCAAAATACATACTTCTTTGGTAGATTTCTCCCTTTAAATTCTATGTTAGGCACTCTATTGGTACACATGATTAGCACATTCATTTGAGAAGGAAAAAAACATCAAAGTGAATGGCTAAAGATTTCTTGAAAATGCTGTCTACAAAGGATTTGTAAGAGGATAAAGTTTTCAAAATGGGCTGTTCTTAATTCTTTCATTATGGAATTTAGATGTTTGGGTGAGCACCATGTATATGAGAGTTATAAAATGTCTGAGAACATAAAATGGGTAGTTAGGTTGCCAAAGCTAACATGCTGTTGTGCAGGATTAATTATTGTTGTGCTCAATTTAACCTAAGAGAATTGAAACTATTCTGTGATTTGATAAGACTTGGTTGATGGTTATTTGAGTCACATAAAACTATGACTCAAGTCTGAGTCTGAAACTCAGACAGTATTTTCAGATTATTAAAAATGGAGAGACAATCGAGGTAGGGAACTCCTGTCTTGTTTACCTAGGCATGAAGGGTAAGGTGTTTCACAGACATTTGAAAGCAGAGGTCTTTTCAGTGAGTCACTAGTGGATTTTCCACAAGTGCTATTAAATAACGTCTAGGAGCAAAACAAACTGCTGAATTCTTAAATGAGCTGCATGTTAAAGAAGGCTCACATTAATATCATCTAAATACTGTCTTTCTATATATACACAGAGATAACCTTTGCCCAGACACAACAGTGTGTTGTCATTTTCTCAAATCTTGTGGCCAAGTGATCCATTTGATACGATATTACTTTATGTTAGAGACTTCTTTTTCAAGTGTACGGCTGTAGATAGACATTGCTCCGAAGAACTTCTACATCTCTTTGCAAAGAGTCAAAAAACTGTATTAAAAGTATCTGAAAGATATAGTTAATTTATTCACACTAGTATTTTCAAACAACCTATATTTGATATAGTAAAATGCAACCAACTTTCTCACTATTTATCAGAATTGCTCCAGAGTGTCAGGGCTCTGCTAAGTCGAAGACTTTTCTGATTAAACAAAAGATGTGTTTTCAAATACAGTCCTATGTGGACAGCAATACTAATATGATATTTATTCAGATATTTAGATATACAGATATTCAGATATTATTCAGAAAGATCTTGTTAAGAACTTGGATATCTCTCCGTGTCATTGGACCAGGTTACATAGACATTGAAAATGTGTCATGTGGAAAATCCTGCTCAGTTTGCTCCAGATGCATCTTTTCTTGGAACATTCTGTTTAGAGTAAGCATATTCTGTTTCTACAACAGAATCTGGTGACTGAGCCCTCACATTATTGATCACAGAGAATACTGCAGAATACTTTAATCCGGACATCCTTTGCTGATAGCAATGAAGCTACAGAGATGTTGATTTCTCCGAGTATCTGCTAAGTATAAGAGGCTCTTTGTTAAAAAAGTTTGAGTGTTGTCTGACTCACACTGAAACCAAACCAAACCAAGCCAAACCAAACCAAACCGAGTCGTCACAAGGGGTAACCTTACTTGTCAGTCATCTTTATAGAGTAGGTGGTTAAATTCCAATGTAATGACCCTTATCTTGATTAACAAGGGGCAGACTTCCAGTGGTAAAATGTCGAACCTCTACACCTCTAGGCTAAATCCCAAACCTGAGATGTCAGAACAGAACTACCCACTATTAGAATGGGTGTGGCAGAGAGGAGAATGCATAATATACACTGAAATTATTTACTCCTACTCAGTTAATGAAATTTTTAACAGCAGTATCAGAAAGAGAGGTCAGTCACGCATTGTTCTTAACAAAAGCCATCCACCCAACAGTTATAAACACAACAGCGGTTACAGTCCTTATACTGTAACATCTGATTAAATGGTTGGTTGAGAGGACAAGGAACTTTTCTAATAGATGTTCATCTGCCTTCCACACCATGCCTTCTCCTCTAATGCAGAATAAAAGTTTTCAAGATTACCCCATTTTACATAAACTGGGATTCTACACAGGCCTGGGGTCTGAAGAATGTACAGAGATGCAATAAGAGAGAACATGTTCGCAAACTAGACAATATCCTATGATTTAGGCGTTAAGAGTGAAGAACATTCAGATGAAGAAGTGAAGAAAAGATATACACAGTGTACACCCTTCATAAAGAGGATTAGACTAATTCATTTGGGACGATGATTGTCATGAGACTAAGGTAGAGAGATTTGATGGAATTACTTCTTTATCCTCCTCATGGGAAAGATGCTACAAGTTGTCCCAAGCAGTCCCAGGCTCAAGCAGAGTTAATCGAGGAGCAGTTATAGCACTAGTTATAGCACTAGTAATTGCTAGTGGATGTGTTTATTTTTCCCATAAAAAGGAGACATAGAAGAAAAGCTGATGTATGGGTTGAAAATTTTTCCTCGCATATTCATGTTTTCCCCTCTCCGTTTCTCTTGAAGGACTAACTCTAGTTATATGAAATTATGTGCATTCTAGCTGTAATGCACTGTAGACAAGCGTGTTAAAAATTAAACTTTCTTTGAGAAAGATATGGCTCAAGAAATTTTGCTTAGTTAGATATCTGGAGGTAGCTTCCTAATTAACGAATTATTGGTAAAAAAAAAACCCTCCAAAACAGACATAAATAAAAGAATCATAACAAAACACAGTGTAATTGTGTTCTTTATCTGAAGCCTCTACCAAGAACAACTAATAAACTTATTAGTGTGAGACTATTAAAATTAAAGGGGAACTAAAGTAAGGGGGAAGGAAACTACAGCCCAAAGTTTGGAATGGTGAAATATCTGTAATCCTAGGTGTCCTGGAGCTGATCGTCTATATTATGCCACAAAATGGAATAAGAAGTCCAGCAAACACAACACATGATTCATATCCTGGTACTGAACTCAAACCACCTAGGAATAAGTAGAATAAGCAAAAATATTTACTGAAACAGCAGACCCCGATTTCTGAGGTATCTTGAACTTGCTTTGTTTTGTCCTCCGTTGGAATGAGTTTTTGCATTCCAAGGAGGAAATATTTACTGCCTATTACAAAACAAAGATATTTTAAAATGCTGGATATGAAAACCCCGTATCTCACGTACAACACTAGTCATCACACAATAATGATAAAGACAGGAAGTATAACAGCCAAATTTATAGCAGCACAGCAGCTGGTAAACACTACATGGCAGTTTCTACATTGTCAAGCTAGAGATGTACTTACTGGAGCACGTTATGAATGGCTGCAAGTGCACGAAGTGCTCTCTCCAGGTCTATAGCTTATGAAGAAGCTTGAAAAGCATCAGAAGTGTGGACTCAAGTTTAGTATCTAGAGCTCATCGTTAAAATCCAAGCGTGTTAGAGCTCATAGTTAAAATCCAAGTGTGTAAGATTAAATGCCAGTTGAAAAAAAATTACCTATTAACATAGGGATTTGAGCAGCGTAAATACTGACATCAAGGATGAGCTTTTGTGGCCAAAGGGAATAGAAAACTACTGAGTCAGGGTGGTATGCTGTCCTCAGCCTGTGGCAGCTGGGCCACAAATATAGGTTAATCATCCTGCAGCTGCTTTGGCTACTAGAAGTTGATAGTTTAGCGAAGTCAGAAGATCTTGCCAGAGGTTACAAATGTTCCAATACGGATCCTCATGGCCATTCACCAAATAAGGGGAATGATATCTTAGACATCTGCTCTGTAATACAAAAGCTGAAATGTGATGGAGTTGAAAAACTGTATTAAATACTAATAACTTTGACAATACTTTTGAACTAATGATTCTAGCGATAACAGAGATTTAAAATATTTTTTTTCTATTTGATTAGCGGATGATTTAAAAAATATAGCTTATATTTTGAGTCCCTGGGCTTAATTAATGATGGTTATGGAAGTCATTTACTTGTTCTAGATATCAGAGGTGATATTTCTTTTCAGTAAAAGGTAATACCTGCACCCATAAAGAATTTAAGACACCCAGTGTTAACACTGGTGCCCCTAGCCATGTGAATTACAGGGCAAGGTCCTGGATGGTTACAATGGATATCATGTGAAAACTTGGCAGCAGAAAAAGGTGATAGTCTGAAATGGGAGAGAGATTTTTCAGAGTGATTAAATTCTACAGAGAATTAGGGTCAACAGCTGTGCAAGAGAGCCTTTATTGAGTATTAAATAATTTCTCTTTAGATCAGTACTTTGTTGGACTTCAATAAAAATATATTTTGTACATATATGATTCTGTATTTCTGTCATACCACAGCTCACTACCGTAAGGAACCAACAAAGAGTTATTAGATACACATAAACATTCTTGACTAACATGGTATATTAGTCTTTTTATCTTTAATGTCCCATTTCCAATCATAGTATTTGAAGTGGGACTGAGAACTACATTTTCTTATCTGTATCTTGGAAAAAAGATATTCGAAAACAAAGAGATTATTCACAAACTTGTTTTTTTAGTGTGCTGAAATAAACCAGAATAATTCAATCAATCTGTTTGTAATTCCACAAATTTATTTGTAGTAACTACTTTGGAGTCCTATCAGGATAATATCTTTCGCATTGCATACTGAGGACTTATTTTTCTGGAACAAAAGGGAAGACCGCGATTGTACGCCCCAAACAAAGAGATTGTAAGATTTTTAGGGCATGTTAACTCCCAGTGTAATTTCAGTGGCTGCTGCAGAATGGCACCACTCTGGGTTTCCTCCTGTCTGCTGATGATTTTGCTATGTGCAGTCGTGGAGCATGACAAGAATGAGAAGCCAATTTGTGGCTTCTTAGTCTTCATTTTGGGAAGCAAGGAATCAGCAAATTTTATCTTGTTTCTCAGCAGGGCCGAAGGAGGAAGGGGATGTCATTAGGCACTTTGGTAAATTCATTCTTTGTTCTAGGTCAATTTTTTTCTACTGAATTGCTACATTGGTATTGACAAAACTATTCAGGATGAACTGAAATGATTGAGAAAGCCATCATTATTGAACATCCTGGCCTTTCCCCTGATTGTCCTTGGGAAGTGGCAATTATAGAAGTTTTACCAAGTCAGCTATAAATAAAATATTTGCCTTGAAATAATTCAGCCAGTTGAATAAAACTTATTCATCTTGTGATGGGAGAAAAACAATTCAGTAGCTGTGAAATCTTAGCAGAAAACAAGACTAAAGTTATGGCCAGTTGTAAACTGGGGCTGGTAAACTCAGCCCCACAGTGAGGAGGGTTGGGATGGCTTGAGCCCCACGGCGAGGAGAGTCAGGGTGGCTCAGTCCCCATTGAGCCCAGTGTGGGCTGGCAGAAGCTTCCAGAAGGTGCTGCAGCCACCGGGGCACATTGCGGGACATCTGAAACCAGAGCCAAACCACAGCTCTTGGAATGGCTTCCCGGCCAGCCTGTGTGGAAGTCTGTGACCTACTTCTTGCAACATCCCAGCACATAAACATACCTCCCTACCTGAGCTCTAGATTCATTTCCAAGAAGCATTCCTTAATATTTTTATCTTGATTTCCCCTTTTCTTTCCCCTCTAGTGTTGGCCAGGCTGAGGACCGGTCTGTAGCGGCTCCCCTCCCCAGCACTGTTCCTCTCCAGATGGGCTGAACTCCATCTCAAACACAATATAAGCAGAAAAGTCAGCTTTCTCACAATTAAAAGTGAGAGAAATATATTCCTATCACTCATCCCAATGCACTATGATATTTATATTCGGACATTACCCAGATTCCCGCAGCAGGCTATGGCAGGATTTCTTCAGGGGGAACCTCGGTGTTTTTCTTCTCATACCCAGAGGAGTGAGACACAGCCCTGCTCCTGGAGACCCTGTGACCGAGAGAGAGAAACCTGGAGATGGGTGGACAGTGCCAGGAGCTGCAGCAAAACCCCAAGTCCTGACAGGCACCTCCATCACAGCCGCAGAGCAGAGTGCTCCCGAGGTGCTCCCGAGGGGGAGCTCAGCAAGGGGAGCAGCAAGGAAGCTCACCCTTGTTTTAATATTAAGATGTTGCCTCAGAAGGAAATCAACACATACAGATTTCTGTAATGATAGCTAATTATTCTGGTTTTCATAGTAGAATCATTGCAGTAGGTATGGGTAAATCTTGAAATGAAGCATTATCAGCTATATTGTATGCAGGTTTGATCATGTGGTACAACAAAACATGAACGCTACTACCCAAGTGCAGTGAAAGACGTGCAAAATAAAACCATAAAAACATGAACAGCAATTGTTCTTGTAAAGAACCACAGAAAATACACTAAACAAAGTAAATTTCCCATGGAGTCTTTGTATGTTCTTTTTTATTTTATGTCTAGGGCTTTTTTTTTCTTAATTATCCTCTGTTGTTGAACACTGCTTTCCCCAGCCTCCTCTGAGGGTATCTCCAGTCTCCTCTGAGGGTATCTCCAGTCTCTGCTGAGGGTATTCTATTTTTGCCGAGACCTCTACTCCAGTTTGTGGCTTCAAAAAAAATTTGTTTCTCAATAGCAGTATCTGGACTTCCAACTGGAGCTAATTTCTGATTATGCATTTCACCAGAAAATGAACTTGAATGAATTAAGTCATAACAATTGCCTTGGAGGGCCCTCACAGCCCCAAAATCACAGTTACGGTTAGGCCCTGCATGATGTGGAATAACCCTGAGCAACGGCCTAAACATAATCATGTGGTGTGGTGTGGTGTGGTGTGGTGTGGTGTGGTGTGGTGTGGTGTGGTGTGGTGTGGTGTGGTGTGGTGTGGTGTGGTGTGGTGTGGTGTGGTGTGGGAAGGGAAGGGAAGGGAAGGGAAGGGAAGGGAAGGGAAGGGAAGGGAAGGGAAGGGAAGGGAAGGGAAGGGAAGGGAAGGGAAGGGAAGGGAAGGGAAGGGAAGGGAAGGGAAGGGAAGGGAAGGGAAGGGAAGGGAAGGGAAGGGAAGGGAAGGGAAGGAAAAATACTGGAGCACATGAGGGATAGGAATGGTGAAGCTGCATTGCTGTGTGGGCACACCTGTGTTGTGTGCTGCTCAGTGCAGAGCAGCAGACGCCATTCTAGGAGAAGTATGGCTCTTCCACACTTTCAGTGCCCTTTGGGAACAGTATTGTATATAAGGCTGCCCAGAAGACATATAAGAGGTATGTTCTGGAATCATGTTTTCTGGACAGACCTATGGAGGTACATCAGAAAAGACTGGGAGAGGCAGAGGAAAGTCATGAGTGCAGGATTGAGAAGGCTGCCTTGGAGGTGAGAGCATGGGATGGGAGGAAATGCAATGTCAGCATACTCTGGCCTGACACCAGTAAATTGAAATCTTTCATGATCTGCTCTCTCCCCGGAGCTGCACATCCCTTTGTAACTCACCTGGCAGCCCTGAGGCAGGGCCATAACTCTCCAGGAAATAAACTGTGCGAATCCCTTCACGTGCTGACATCTCAAAATCTTGTTCCACACTCTGCGGTTAGTACTTCAGCCCGCTGTGAGATCAATTCCTAACCTGTATAAGGTAGCTAAAAACTCAGTTTGCATGCTGAGCTGGCAGAGCGGGGTGGAGCAGACACCTGATATTAGGCCCTGTAAATGTTTTTCGCATTCTTAGGCATTGTGTAACTCATCAGAAGATTTTTGGGTAACGGTAGTTCTTCATTGGTTTCAAGTCCATACAGTGTGGGTGCTGTAATACAGACTTCTGAGTGGCTCTCACTGCTTTTTCCTGTTTTCCAAGCAAAGGGGTTTTTTTTGTTCCTAGAAGCACCACTTTTGACAAGAATGTTAACCACAAAAAAATGCTGTTTACATCAAAAACTCAGAGAGCACAGACAGCAAGTCTCCCTCTTGTCAGGATAGAGAAGAAAAAAGCTTGAGGCCCCAGGTTACCTTAGTGGGGAGGTAACCAGCCATCTGAGCTGGCGTGGGAAGAGTCCACCACAAGGAATATGACACTAGCAGTGGTTTTGCTGCTGCCAGTAAAAACCTCAGAGTGCCACAGAACAGACCATTTCTTGGCCTTCTTTTGTTGTTACTCTCTAAGGTTTAACTGAAAAATACACCTCTCTACTCCAAATACATTTTGCGCAATTTGAGCGTCATAGTGATTATAAACAGTGGAACTGACAGTAGTTACTGATGGTTATGTGCACCACTAACAAAGAAATCAACTTTGGGAGAAAGAGGAAAAACATGCCAACATACATAGCATCAGAAAGAAGGAGGAACCAGCCTATGCTTCAAAATATTTCTTCAAATTTGTGTCGTTTTCTGTCCTGTTTAAGATACATAATACTACTGGGGAGAAAGCAGGTTCCTACAAATACTTCATTGTGGGCTCAATCCTGCCACGTTGCTGAGCAGCAGAGCTTGCAGGGGGCCAGTGAACCTCCTGCAGATGCTAGAAGCAGGAGCACAGCATTCTTCACTTCAGAGCTGAGCCCTGTGCTTGGAATAACTCTCTGACCATGCTGGAGAGACTGATTTCAAGTCAACTGTAATTTGTTTCTTCATCCATTGTATTGAAGCCAAAGGATCCAGCACCTTTGTATTCCTTAAGCAGCAAAGTCCATTTTAGCCCTTCAGCTTTCCATGAAATATAAGTTGCATCCCGTGCAGTTTCTTCTTTGTTTCTTTGTTTGTTGAGATCCTCAGAACTGAAGTTGCCTCTGATCCTTAAAAATCTTGTGAAAGCCTTGATGAGAATACAAGTTACTTTTGGTTTTCTTGCCCAAAGTATTCCCTTCCTTTCTTTTAGTGTGTGCCACTCAGACGCTTCATCTGACTGCTGAATTCCAATAAATTGTTAGCATATAGACTTCATTCCTTTCATACTTTTAATCTGCTATTTAGCCATCCTGTAGAAGCATTAGCATTCTATAAAAGGAATTCAGTTATTTAATATAAATTGCTAGTGCTAGTTGGTTTTCAGATTAGGTAGAAGGTAACCCTCTGTGGTTTTTCACACTGATTTGAGTAAATAATTATTTATCTACATCTCAGTTGTATTAATCTCATAGAACTTCCATGGTTTCTTCCCTACTAAATTTTACAATGCTCTTTTGTATACATTTAAATCTTTTAGAGATCCTTGGAAGTGAAAATAAAACACTGTGATTATAAATGTCCAGAGAAATTAATGATAACATACTGTTCCAATCACTTCTGCATAATTGAAAATGAATATGAAACAAAACCTTCAGAGTAAAATAAAGCTCAAAAAATACTGATAGATCTTATCACCCATCTAGGTCATTACCTAGCAACTGTAGCTACTCTATATTTTTTGAAACAGCTTTCTTTTTTCTTTGCTGTATTGATAATGAGTTTGAATTGGAAAGAAAGAAGGGATGAGAGCAGTCGGAATAAGAATAACTGGTTTCAGGAAAGCAGACCACAACAAAATCAGGGAAGCGGTAGGTGCAATTTTTTGAGAAAATATTCTAGGTTTAATAAAATAATGTACGAGTAAGACAGAGTAACCTCGAAGAGAAGAAAAAGTACATGAACTGTGTAAAGGCAAACTCTTCTAAAGCAAGTGAAAGGTCAAAAGAAGATACCATTATACTTGAAGATACCTGAGAATAAGACGGAATTGAATAAAAAGTGGAAACACTCTTAAGTATGAATATAAAGTAACAGCAGTAGTATGTGGGCTAAAATTAGAAAGATTAAGACATGAAATCACTTTTGATTGTTGAGGGTCACGTAAAGCAACAAGTGTGGACCATACAGTTAAATTAGGAATAAAAGAAAGACAAAGAAAACTTGGCTCTGTTGCTTAGCAGGTGAAGGAGCCAGATGGGGAAGGAGATCATCAATGTATGACCATCACCAGGTGGGAGCACAACGGGTTCCCAGTGAGACTATGAATTTCATGTAGTAGTCTACCTCCTGAGACTGGCTTTATTCATCATTTTCACCAAAAGCTGTTTGGAGGAATGGGGAGTATGACAGACTATGTTACCACATGTGCTTATACATGTCCTGGATGGCTTTCTCTATCAAGGAACTTGGACACTTTTTTGTGTTTTGTTGGATTTTTATTTTAGTTTTACTTTTTTTCAGATGTGTTTCTTTGCTGTTAAAGGTGCAGAAGCCAATGTGTAGTAAACACTTGAGGTGCTGCAGGATTTGGCAAACTGATGAGAACATTTGTGTCTAAGCTTCTACATTTGGTAACACAGAGTAACCAAGCAAAGACGAGCAGGCTATAGCAGCACCAATGTTGTTGCACCTACTCCTGGAAAATGCTGTCTTTGTTTTTCTGTGATAGAACCTAAAACATAGGGATACTATGAGTCAGCAGAAACAAAACTTTCTAAGACTTAATTTGAAGTTTAGAAAGCAGGCACTTCTTTATTGCAGCTCTGGACGCACAGGGGATCACTCCACCTAGTGTGCGTGCCGAGTTGCTCCACTACAAAAATTATATACAATCAAAATATACATATTCATCATATTTCTGAAAAACAATTAACATATTCATACAATTTACGAGAACTCATTAATGTATGTTAATGTCTGTGACACATGTGCTTTCAGGTACACTGGTGGTCATCCAGGGTCCTTCGGTGGTCATCCATAGTCTTTCTCATTGTGTCCGCTAGTTGAAACCGATCTTTGCGCATGCTCAGCTTGGTTGCTAAATTCCATTTCCCCTTTGATCTTGGAACCTCCAGAAGATTTTCTCAGTTTAATAACCAGGCCTACAACTTATCCCTTTCTTCACAGGTATATCAAAGCTACATTGTTCAACAGTTAGTTTAGATCATAACTAGTTACTGTTACACAAATTATTTCTCACAAAATACATATCATGGTTTAAATTTTTATTGATTATACATTACTATCAATATCCATATCCAAATAATCAATGCTTATTTCTATTAATATCTATTAATTGGTTCTTGATATTTAAATCAAGATGGGAAGGGTAAGGGGGTTTCCAAGCAGCATCAATGGTGCATAACAAGTTTCTATAGTTACAGGACTCAAACAAAACTTCTCTTTTCATTTTTTCATTGTTTCGTCCTGTTCCTATTAGTTTCTTGGTACAAAACAGTAACTACCTGTTGAGGATCCTATGGCTATGAGTGTCAAAACACACAACATTTTAACATTCTCTTTCTACTATAATCAAATTTGGTGATTTTACAAAAATAGAATCATAGAATTATAGAATGGTTTAGGTTGGAAAGGACCTTGAAGATCATCGAGTTCCAACCCCCCTGCCATAGGCAGGGACACCTCCCACTAGACCAGGTTGCCCAAGGCCACGTCCAGCCTGGCCTTGAACACCTCCAGGGATGGGGCCTCAACAACATCTCTGGGCAACCTGTTCCAGTGCCTCACCACCCTCAAAGTGAAAAATATTTTCCTAATGCTTAATCTGAACCTGCCCTCTTCCAGTTTAAAACCATTCCCCCTCGTCCTATCACTACATGCCCTAGTAAAAAGTCCTTCCCCAGCTCTCCTGTAGGCCCCCTTTAGGTACGGGAAGGCCGCAATAAGATCTCCCCGGAGCCTTCTCTTCTCCAGGCTGAACAGCCCCAACTCTCTCAGCCTCTCCTCATAGGAGAGGTGCTCCAGCCCTCGGATCATCCTCGTGGCCCTCCCCTGGACCCACTTCAATAGGTCTATGTCCTTCTTATGTTGGGGACTCCAGAGCTGGATGCACTACTCCAGGTGGGGTCTCACAAGAGTGGAGCAGAGGGTCAGAATCACCTCCTTTGACCTGCTGGCCACACTTCTGATGCAGCCCAGGATACGGTTGGCCTTCTGGGCTGCGACTGCACATTGCTGGCTCATGTTGAGCTTCTCATCAATCAGCACCCCCACGTCCTTCTCCTCAGGGCTGCTCTCCAGCCATTCCCTGCTGAGCCTGTATTTGTGCTTGGGATTGCCTCGACCCAGATGTAGGACCTTGCACTTGCCTTGTTGAACTGCATGAGGTTGTCTTGGGCCCACCTCTGCAGCCTGTCCAGGTCCCTCTGGATGGCATCCCTCCCCTCCAGCGTGTCTACCTTGCCAAATAGCTTGGTATCATTGGCAAACTTGCTGAGGGTGCACTCAACCCCACTGTCCATGTCGCCGACAAAGATGTTGAACAGTACAGGTCCCAGTACCAACCCCTGAGGAACACCACTTGTCACTGCTCTCCACTTGGACGTCGAGCCATTGACCGCAATTCTTTGAGTGTGACCGTCCAGCCAGTTCTTTATCCACCGAGTGGTCCATTTGTCGAATCCATGTCTTTTCAATTTAAAGACCAGGATATCATGTGGGACAGTGTCAAACACTTTGGACAAGTCCAGATAGATGACATCAGTTGGTTTTCCCTTGTCCACTGCTGCTGTAACCCCTTCGTAGAAAGCCACCAAATTTGTCAGGCATGACTTGCCCTTGGTGAAGCCATGCTGGCTGTCACCAATCACCTCCTTGTTTTCTACGTGCCTCAGCAGAGTTTCCAGGAGGATCTGCTCCATGATCTTGCCAGGCGAGAGTGACTGGCCTCTAGTTCCCTGGGTCTTCCTTGGTTCCCTTTTTGAAAATAGGGGTTATGTTTCCCCTTTTCCAGTTGGCAGGAACCTCGCCAGACCGCCATGACTTCTCAAATATGATGGCTAGTGGCTTAGCAACTTCATCTGCCAGTTCTCTCAGGACCTGCGGATGTATCTCATTATCTCACCTTCAGGTTCCTCAGTTGATCTTCACCTACAGTGGGTGATTCTCCATTTTCCCAATCCTCGTCTTTGCATTCTGTGTCGTGGGCAGTGTGGCTGCAGTCCTTACCAGTGAATATTGAGGCAAAAAAGTCATTGAGTCCCTCAGCTCTGTCTCTGTCCCGGGTAACCAGTTCTTGCATTTTCTTCCAGAGAAGGCCCGCATTTTCTCTAATCTTTCTTTTCTTGCTGACATACTTAAAGAAGGATTTTTTGTTTGTCTTAATGTCCCAGGCCAGATTTAGTTCTGTCTGGGCTTTAGCTTGTCTAACCCGATCCCTGGCTGCTCGAACGATTCCTGTGTATACCTCCCAGGCTACCCGCCCCTGTTTCCACTCCCTATAGGCCTCCTTTTTTCCTTTTGGTCATGTCCAGGAGCTCCCTGGTGATCCATGCAGGCCTCCTGGCTTTTCTGCTTGCCTTCCTCTTTGTAGGGATGGATCGCTCCTGAGCTTGGAGGAGGTGGTCCTTGAATATTAACCAATTTTCTTGGGCCTCTCTTCCCTCCAGCGCTTCATCCCATGGCACCACACCAAGCAGATTCTTCAAGAGGCCAAAGTCAGCTCTCCCAAAGTCCAGGGTGGTCAGCCTGCTGCGCACCTTCCTCGCTGCCTTGACGATTTTGAACTCGACCACCTCATGGTCACTACAGCCCAGGCTACCCTTGAGTTTGACACTGTCTACCAGCCTCTCCTTGTTAGTAAGAACAAGGTCCAGCATAGCTCCTCTCCTCGTTGGCTCCTCAACCACTTGGAGAAGGAAGTTGTCATCAATGCAGTCCAAGAACCTCCTGGATTGCCTATGCCTGGCTTTGTTACCCTTCCAACAGATGTCGGGGTGGCTGAAGTCACCCATGAGAACCAGGGTCTGTGAACGTGATGCCGCCCCTATCTGTCTATAGACAGATAGGGCTTCGTCTGCTCGGTCTTCTTGGTCGGGTGGCCTGTAGCAGACCCCCACTGTAATGTCCCCTGCTCCTGATTTCCCTTTAATCCTGACCCATAGGCTCTCAGTTGGCTCTTTATCCATCCCTAGGGTGTACCATAGTTGGTACAATTTTAATTAATATGAATGTAAACATGAGTAAGGCACTGTATGATCTCTGGCCAATAAATGGCATCATATAACTAATGAGAAAAGCAATCATCAAGTTTTAATTTTACCAGTGATTGTATGCTTCAGATACCAGTTACTCCCAGTCAGGTTCATAAAATACATGCATTCAGATGAGACACAGTGAGCTACATACAGAGTATAGAGCTGTTGAACTGAAAGCAGGCCTGTAGTAGGTGACCCACATTAGTGACAATACTGGAATACTGGAAGAGTGACCACAGGCCTCTGGACACTGTTGCCACCACAGATCTGAAGCCAAAGCTGGAGTCATAGGCAAAAGAGGGATCTGCTGTGTGTCTTCTTGCTAGGAGCACTTTTAACTTGTGAGCAGCTGCTGCTTCCCCTCCTTCTGTATATTACAGATGGTGAAAATTCCCTTATTTTGCAATTTATGAATATTCTGAAAGGCATTTTGAAGGGGGTCTTATGAAATAATATACAGATGGACTTTGATTTATTGGATTTCTTACATCTTTACCAGTCCAGATTGCTGTATACCGTCTCTAAGATCACAAGCTCTCACTTCACTCAGTTACTGCGGTTACTTATTGTGCCAGAATAAACTAATGACTACATGAAATGATCGCTCTCAGAAACTCCCAGTCACAGTGAAATGAAGCCATTTCGGACCCAGGACCTTTGTATTTATAAAAACAGCTATTGGCTTCTGTTTTCGGGCATGCTGAGTAGCACTTGCAAGTCAGCTCTATTTAACAATGATTTCAGCAGTCTCTCAGTGTGCTATGGAAGCTGCTGGTGCTTACTTTTCATTTTTAGTTATATAGATCCTACAGTATAACTAATACACCAGCAAGAAATGCTGATACTTCATTTAAGGATAAATTTCTTTGCCCAGGTGGCACAGAAAATGCAAATATTTATATGAATGAAACTAGTAACACTAACAATCTGGTCTTGTCAATGGTTTTGCATCAAAAATATATCAGTAATAAAAAAAATTAATGTTTGGTCTTCCTTGGATTTAAGATCATTTGCCCCTCATATTACATACACACTGATTCAGAGCTGTGAGATAACAAAGCTGACAGCCATGCTGCTCAGAGGAAGGGTTGCTGAGGCACATATTTTTGTGCAGTAGCTTTGCCTTCTATTCTTATGGTGTATTTAATGATGGATACTGCATATAGGATATAATGTGGGTCCAATGGGCAATCCTTAATTAATCCTCCTAAATGCACTGTGATTCAATGTAATTCATACAAAGGGCAGAAGTACGAGAGAGAATGTTTTCCTCCTCAGTTATGAACCTATAGCATTATTCAATAAATGAGAGTCATACTGAATACTCACTTTCTTAGCAGTGGGTATTGCAAACAGATTTTTACCTTCACTTTAGCCCATCTGGGCTGAAAAATTTCATCTTTTGGCTCTTTCCCTGGAATCCTTTCTCATCGCATACTTACTTTTGAAGCAAGTTCAGGTGTTTTATTAAAAAACAAACGATCACTAAATTCTGATCTAAGAATAACTGTAAAAAATATTAAAACGTGTGTTTACCAATGTCTGACGAGCAGCCCTGTAGTTCTGCTATTAATTGAGTCTGCTCTGCCTTGGGAAACCATCAATGGGAGCCCAGAAAGATCTAATGTGGTGTTCTATTTGGAGGATCCACTTCTTTGGCTACAATACTTCCAGATGCAAACAAAGAACACAATTTTGTTCTCAGCTGTTCCCAGAATTAGCTTTTTTTGGGTAAGGTTGGTAGTGCTTGTCACAATGCCAACGTCTTAAGAATAATAAATACTATGAATGTGTTTCTAGGAGCAATTTGAGTGTCATCACAGCTATACAGTCATGCAAGAGCGTGGGATCCCTCTCTATGAGTATCACAAATTCAAAATCTGATCCTGTCTTTCACAGTACTTGGTATGCCCACATTGGTATCATCTGCAGCTCCAGGTCCCAAAAGGACAAACAGGCAAAGGATGAAGAGACAGGCTATAATCCAAAGAAGTAAAAGCGGTAATAGAAGTGTTACTTTATACATTCAATTCGGGTAATAAGAAAAGTGGTGATACATCCCACAAAAAAAAAGGGGAATGAGGAGTAAAATGAGCAGTAAATCTTGAATTCTGACTCTTTATCCCTAAATAGAGAGCTGTGACTGCTACTCCTTGGAATTCAGAAGAAAAGTATTTTTCCCATTAGAGATGGGAAGCTAAACCAGTCATTAAACACTGCTATAAATGTTCTGGAATGGGCTGCCAAGCACCAGCTGACATTGAAACTGGGTGGGTTGTCATATGGCTTTGTGCTGAACTGAATGATAAAATGCAGGAATTTAACCTGGAGCATTGATTAGTGCTCATTACTTAACACAGAAACGTAACAGATTAATATAACTGTAGTCCTTTTACAATACAGGGCTAATTTTGTCTGCTTGTTTCTCTGGTTCGTGCTCCACATTACCTATGGCTCTAAAACCAAAAAGAAAACATGAACTACAGTGGTTGCAATTTAGGAGAGCTCATGGTTGAGTGACTGTGCATAGTAAACACGGGGCTAGACAGAAACTCCCTGGCTGCAAATCAGAGCCCAGCCCAGCTGCCTGCCAAGAGGGGGAGAGCGGTTTTACTTCACTTTTCTTTTGCCATCTTCTGTTCATAAAGAGTGCCTGGAGATACAGAAACTTGGATCAGATAATGTTGCACTTGAGTCAGCGCTCTGCCAGCAAAGGGGCAGCCCTCTGCTAGAATCATAATGGAAATCATAAAAATAAGAGATGGGGAGGACTATTGTCATGAGTCATCTGATCACCCTCCCTGCCAACACAGGATTATTACCTACCGTGCCCAAATTGGACTTTTGTGCCAAATAGTTTTCAGGAAGCCTGAGCTTTGTAGAAGTTTCTCTGGAAAAATACCATATTCATTTTCCTTTTGAGCTTAAATTTTTAACTGTGCAATGTCACTGTCAATTTTGCCTAAGCCGGTCTCTTATAAAATGTCCAAATATCCTCAGTCTTCTCAAAGGCACGAAAATAAGCTGATTATCCAGCTCTCACCACAACTTGTGCTCTTGGAGGTCTTTGAAGTGGCCTCTTGGGATCAGGACAGATACCTCAGGACACCTGAAATGCACCGTAGACCTCACTTCAGGCACGTGAGTTAATCTGCACAGGGTGTTCAGTTCCTAACCGATAATTGCCCAGTGCCACTAGGGAGGTGGTGGGGTGTCTGAGACCGCCAGGCAGAGCAGACCAGCATGGTGCTGCGCTCACACCAGCCCTGCCCTGTCCCGGTGCAGTGCTACAGGCCAGGTGAGGCTCCTCACAGCACCCGAAGTGACACTGCGGAGCCTGTTTCCAGACAGCCGGACCCTGCTCTGTGCAGCCGGGTGTGATGATGCAGTGAGCACCCGCCAGTTTCATGTCTGTCCATGGGACTTTAGGCTGTAAGACAGTGTGTTCAACACCTGAATTGCTCCCCGGTGTTGAGACGTCATGTTTATTTGTCTGCACCCTCATGCTGAGCTCCACCTCGCTCTGCCCCAGCCCTGACAGCAAGAAAGAGGTGCGGGGGGGGAGGGGGGAGTGGGACAGGACGGTGAGGGGCTGTGAGATGATGACAGCCCCATGCAAGAGGCTGTCCCCACACAGACAGGAGTGACAGCGACTCTCCATGGTGGCTGTTTTCCCCACGGGCCTGAGCTGTGGGGTTTGTCCACCCCACTGTGTTGGAACAAGGCTGAAGAGCGACAGCCCTTTTTCCCTGGGCAGCCAAGAGCTCAGCCTTCTGTCAGCTCTGGAACACCTGGCGATATGGTGGCCAAGAACTGGCTGGACGGTCACACTCAAAGAATTGCGGTCAACGGCTCGATGTCCAAGTGGAGAGCAGTGACAAGTGGTGTTCCTCAGGGGTCGGCACTGGGGCCTATACTGTTCAACATCTTTGTCGGCGACATGGTCAATGGGGTCGAGTGCACCCTCAGCAAGTTTGCTGATGATACCAAGCTGTTTGGCAAGGTAGACACGCTGGAGGGGAGGGATACCATCCAGAGGGACCTGGACAGGCTGAAGAGGTGGGCCCAAGACAACCTCATGCAGTTCAACAAGGCAAGTGCAAGGTCCTACATCTGGGTCGAGGCAATCCCAAGCACAAATACAGGCTCAGCAGGGAATGGCTGGAGAGCAGCCCTGAGGAGAAGGACGTGGGGGTGCTGATTGACGAGAAGCTCAACATGAGCCAGCAATGTGCAATCGCAGCCCAGAAGGCCAACTGTATCCTGGGCTGCATCAGAAGTGTGGCCAGCAGGTCAAAGGAGGTGATTCTGCCCCTCTACTCCACTCTCGTGAGACCCCACCTGGAGTAGTGCATCCAGCTCTGGAGTCCCCAACATAAGAAGGACATAGACCTATTGAAGTGGGTCCAGGGGAGGGCCACGAGGATGATCCAAGGGCTGGAGCACCTCTCCTATGAGGAGAGGCTGAGCGAGTTGGGGCTGTTCAGCCTGGAGAAGAGAAGGCTCTGGGGAGATCTTATTGCGGCCTTCCAGTACCTAAAGGGGGCCTACAGGAGAGCTGGGGAAGGACTTTTTACTAGGGCATGTAGTGATAGGACAAGGGGGAATGGTTTTAAACTGGAAGAGGGCAGGTTCAGATTGAACATTAGGAAGATATTTTTCACTTTGAGGGTGGTGAGGCACTGGAACAGGTTGCCCAGAGTTGTTGTTGAGGCCCCATCCCTGGAGGTGTTCAAGGCCAGGCTGGATGGGGCCTTGGGCAAGCTTGTCTAGTGGGAAGTGTCCCTGCCTATGGCAGGGGGGTTGGAACTCGATGACCTTCAAGGTCCTTTCCAACCTAAACCATGCGATGATTCTATGATTCTATGTCAAAATGGGCAGAATGCTGGTGGGGGCTGGGTCACAGAGGGTTGGTGACAGCTGCCCAGGACGGGTACAGAAAGGGCTGTGTGGTGAGCTGGGCCAGACTGGGGGTGAGCAGGTGGGTGAGCGAGGGCTGAGGCAGAGGCAGGGAGAGGGCAGGGAGGGGAGGGCAGGGCTGCTGGGCCTGGGCAGGGTGGCAGGGGCTGCCCATGGCGCCACAGATGGTGGCTGCTTCTCCTTTGTCTGCCAGATCCGGAGGCTCACACAAGGACAGGACCAGAACATGGAGCATTCCTGTCCTCACCCACACAGCCAGAGATTTGCTACCTCCTACAAGGCCACTGATACAAAGTTAAGTCATCAAAAATGACACCAGCTCTTGGCACCAACCTAGTGAGGCAGTGGCACTGCCAGAGCGGGCGGTTGGCTGGTGGTGGCCCATGCCACCATGGGATGGGTGTCTCCTGGCTGCCAGGGAGATGTGGGACTGAAAGCTTTGGCCTGAGCCTGGCAGAGCCCTGGGCGGGGGTTGCCCATGGGGACCAGGGTGGTTGCCCCTCTGTTTGTTGATATTATCCTGCCTTTTGCAGCCGCGGGCCCAGACAGGGACAGGACTAGACAATGGCACACTCCAGTCCCCTCCCTCTGCAGCCACTCAGCCAGAGATATCTGCAGCTTTCGACAAAGCCATTGACCTAAGGACAAGGAAGCACACACAGCCGTAGTGCACTGCGTAATGGTCCCACAGGCAGCCGGAGGCTCCCCACAGCCATGGGCAAGGGGAGCTCCACGCCACCCATCCTCTCTGTCTGAAACTGACCTTGAGGTAAAATTTCCTGACACGTGAACCATTGGCTGGTTCTTCTGCGTTGTGTGGTCTTTTGGGGGAAACCTCCTATGCCTTTTCCTTATTAACATATAAACACAGAATGGTTTGGGTTGGAAGAGACCTTTAAAGATCATTTATTCCAACCCCTCTGCCATGGGAAGGGACACTAGATCAGGCTGCTCAAAGCCGCATCCAACCTAGTCTTGAACATCCCCAGGGATGGGGCAGACACAACTGCCTTGGGCAACCTGTTCAACTGTCTCACCACCCTTACAGTAAAGAATTTCCTCCTTCTTTCAGTTTAAAGCCATTACCCCTCGTCCTATTGCTATGCTCCATGATAAAGAGTCCCTCCCCATCTTTTTTGTAGGCCCCCTTTAAGTACTGGAAGACTGCTATAAAGTTCTCGAAGCGTTCTCCAGGCTGAACAACGCCAACTCTAAGCCTGTTTTCATAGAAGAGGTGCTCCAGCCCTCGGATCATCTTTATGACCCTCCTCTGGACTCACTCCAACAGATTTGTGTCCTTCTTGTGTTGGGGGTTCCAGAGCTGTACACAGTACTCTAGGTGGGGTCTCATACGAGTGGAGTAGTGGGGCAGAATCACCTCCCTTGACCTGCTGGCCACACTGCTTTTGATGCAGCCCAGGATATATTTGGCTTTCTGTGCTGCAAGTACACATTGCCAGCTCCCGTTCATCTTTTCATTCACCAGGGCCCCCAAGTCCTTCTCCACAGGGCTGCTTTCAATCCACTCAGTGTCCAGGCTACATCCAGATATAAGTTGGTAGTTTTGATTATTGTTCAGAAACCTCCCTAAAACACAAAACTATGTAGATTCCCTATCTGTTTCTCATTTCCACTAGGAATCAGTTGCATATGCATCACAAGCTGCATAGCTCAGCAGTAGCATCAGCAAGGGAAAGAACTGTGCTCCATTTCCTTTGAAATTCTGTCTACTACTGCATGGTCTGACCACTTAAATCAGTTCACAAGTCAGTATTTTATAGACTGTTTTCTAAAACAACAAAATCCTTAAATGTTATCCCTACTCTGGTAAGAAGTTTACAGAAATACTAGAATTTTAAAATACCCAGGTGATTGTTGACTGTATTTTGATGATATTCTTGCAACAGCCATGCCATATTCAAAAATGTAGAATTAAGTCAACAGGAAAAATTGGCTATATGGACAGGAATAGAAGACAGTTTTAACTGGCCTGTCAAACTGTTTTTATGGTTTATTTCAGTCCCTATAGTGCAGTGGCACAGTTAGCCTACTGTATGCAAGTATGCAGTGAGTATGTAAAGTGTTCAAATTTTGAGATTGTTTTAATTATTTTATTTTAGCAGCTGTGATAGGGTTCTGAAAGAATCATGGGACCTTAACATTGGATATTTAAGTTCATTGAGTATGGGAACTTTGTTTTGTTATAAAAGCCTAGCGCACATTAATATTCCACATGAGAAAGAAGTGGGAGAGTAATAAACTTTTTTTTTTTTTTGCATTCTCAGCATTTCCAAATACCGATATGAAGCAGCAAATCCCAGTTCAATGGGACAAGGTACTCCTGTTTGTCTCCAGACAAGAAAGAATAATTTTTATTCCTTCTTACATGATCCTCATTCAGTTATAAGTAAATATGGATGTTGACGTCCATTCTAAATCTTAATTTCAACTTTTGGGGTTTTTTGGTGTTAGGGACAGATGTAAGTGCTTAAGGAGTTAGGTACCAAGACGCTTTGAGAAAATTCCACTTTTGTGTCCTGTTATTGTAAATACTTTGGGTCGTAGGGGACTACTTCCTGTTGGCTTTCAGTCAAGGCTATACACCTTATCCATATCCCTGAGTAACTCAAAGAAACCACAAATCTGGCTTGTCTAATGAGGTTTATCAGAATCAGAGGCTTTCATTTGGTTCTGAATTCCACGTGTCTAGACCACGTTTCAAAATGAGACTTAATCCAGTACTGTAGCAACACTCGTCCTTAACATAGAGATTATTTAAAAGGCTGTTTTCATTCCTTTTGTCCTTGTGCTGAAATAAGTATCGCAACAAACCTAGACAGAAGTAGGGAGACTCGTAGTCTTGCTGTGCCGAGCTTTGCTGTGCTTAATTTCTGTTTAGCCTAGAACCAAAAAGGGTAAAACCAGGGGCTTGCCAAGAGGCGAGCAGTGAGACGAGCTGCCCTGGCTGGCGGCCTCTTCGGGCACCGGGCGGGCTGGGCTGGGGCTGGTGGTGGCCGGGGGTGGCGGCCGGGGCTGCAGCCCAGGAGCCCCCTGGTGGCGGCGGTTGGACACGGCGGGGCACCGCCGCACCGTCTTCCTTCAACTGTCCGTTAACAAAACTAGTCGGCACGTCCGGGCTCCTTGCACGCTGCTACGGGTTTGTTTGGGGAGGAAGGAGGCTGCTTCTGTTTC
Source organism: Vanellus vanellus (assembly GCF_965231255.1). Classification (NCBI taxonomy): domain Eukaryota; kingdom Metazoa; phylum Chordata; class Aves; order Charadriiformes; family Charadriidae; genus Vanellus; species Vanellus vanellus. Next base: position 206,917,467 of record NC_138905.1, on the reverse strand, counting down.
TCTCACTGTTATTATCATAGAATCGTAGAATTTTGGGGGCAGGAAGGGACCTTAAAGATAGTCGAGTTCCAACCCCCCTGCCACGGGCAGGGACACCTCCCACTAGACCAGGTTGAGCAAAGCCTCGTCCAGCCTGGCCTTGAACACCTCCAGGGATGGGGCATCCACCACTTCTCTGGGCAGCCTGTTCCAGTGCCTCACCACCCTCACAGGAAATAATTTCTTCCTAATATCTAATCTAAATCTACCTTCTTTCAGTTTAAAACCGTTACCCCTTGTCCTATCACTACCCTGATAAAGAGTCCCTCCTGATCTTTCCTGTAGGCCCCCTTTAAGTACTGGAAGGCTGCTATAAGGTCTCCCCGGAGCCTTCTTTTCTCCAGGCTGAACAGCCCCAACTCGCTCAGCCTCTCCTCATAGGAGAGGTGCTCCACCCCTCTGATCATCTTTGTGGCCTCTTCTGGACTTGCTCCAGCAGGTCCATGTCTTTCTTGTGTTGGGGGCTCCAGAGCTGGATGCAGTACTCCAGGTGGGGTCTCTTGAGAACAGAGTAGAGGGTCAGAATCACCTCCTTTGACCTGCTGGCCACACTGCGTTTGATGCAGCGCAGGATACAATTGGCCTTCTGGGCTGTGAGCAGACATTGCTGGCTCACATTGAGCTTCTCATCCACCAACACCCCCAGGTCCTTCTCCTCAGGGCTGCTCTCGATCCATTCTCCGCCCAGCCTGTATTTGTGCTTGGGATTGTCCTTACCCATGTGCAGGACCTTGCACTTGGCCGTGTTGAACTTCATGAGGTTTGCATGGGCCCATCTCTCAAACCTCTCAAGGTCTCTCTGGATGGCAATTATAATTTTATTGTTTTTACAATGGAAAAAATATTTTATTGAAAACATTCACAGCACTTCAACACTGCTCCAATATAAAAAATCTATTTGGCATCAGATATTACTCTTGGAGAACTAGGTAAAAGAGTATCTACCTCCATAGCTAGAGCCACTAGGTAAAACTCCACTGCCAGTGCTATCCAGAGGTTAAAACTAGGTAGTTGGTTTTGTTGCTTCTGTGCTTAACATGTTTTGACACTCACAGAAGCAAATTACATGCACAAATAAAGAAATCGTTAAAAAAATGCATAAAAAAAAAGAGTGCATTAAGTTCATGGCTTCCAGGCAGACAATATTTAGCAAAGGACTGTATAGTTTCAGTGTTTCCCAATGTCATAGACAAGGTATAGCTATTTTTATGGTTAAACAAAGTTCTGGAGGTGCACAGGCTTACTAACTCCCTACAGCAGTCTGGATTCTTTGGGATCAATGGAAGAATTTCATACAAGTTTTAAACAAAGAGAATGGGCAGCACTAACAGATAAACTTTCCTGGGTCTCAGCTGCAGGACTCAAAGTAAGTCTTGATTAAAAGAGGGATGGAATAGCAGACAAAAGTTGGACAGGAAGGAGGCACGTACACTTGGTTGGTGGAAAAATAGGTCACAGCAGAGTATGCAAGGTCAACGTTTGGTGGCATAAAGTGCCATACATCAACTTTACTTTGAAACAAAACCACCGAATGGATATAAAATATTTCTCTATTTCTTTAGGCTTGCAACTATGTTCATTCTTAAAACAACAAAAATACTTGTAATCTGAGAAGTGATAATGCTGAATAACAAATCACAGCCTCGATACCGATAGTAATTTGACGCGTGTGTCTGGGCTTTCTTAAAACAGCACTATTGTAACCGGGTTGTATATACACATCACCCACTCCTGAAGTGAAAAAGTTAACAGCTACCACAAGAATACTTAATAAAACTGCAGCACCCAAGTAGGTCAAACCCACGGTACCACTGCATTCATAGATACAGGGTTTTCTAAGACAGGGTGGGACTAATGTGGTTCCAGTTTATTGCTATATTGCATGGTGCACAAGATGTTACACTGGGACTGCTGAATCAAAGCCTCAGAACAAGTAATAGAAAAGAATGTCTTTCTTACAGGAGACGTGCATACCGGGTAATAAAGAATACGCATTAGAAAATAAACAGAGCGCATTGTTAAATGATACCCGTTTTGCAGCATTTGCTGTAGACGTCTCCTTTCAAAATTTCCCAAGGAACCGCAGCCTTCTGACCACTCTGGGCTTGCCTATCACAGGTCTGATGCACTATATACAACGCTTACCATTACATAATGCTTAGTCAAAACAAAGACTGGCGCCGTACACCAGTCACGCATCAGGGCTGGGAAAAATAGCCCAAACTGGTAGACAGTAAATTATCCATGGCCCAGCAATGTGCCCTTGTCGCCAAAAAGGCCAATGGAATCCTGGGCTGCATAGGGAAGAGTGTGGCCAGTAGGTCGAGGGAGGTCATTCTCCCCCTCTACTCGGCACTGGTGAGGCCACAACTGGAATACTGTGTCCAGTTTTGGGCTCCCCAGTTCAAGAGGGACAGGGAACTGCTGGAGCGAGTCCAGCGAAGGGCAACTAAGATGATTAAGGGCTTGGAGCACCTCCCTTATGAGGAAAGGCTGAGAGAGCTGGGACTCTTTAGCCTGGAGAAGAGAAGGCTGAGGGGAGACCTGATTATGGCATACAAGTATCTAAAGGGTGGGTTGAAGAAGGATGGAGCCAGGCTCTTTTCATTGGTTCCAAGTGACAGGACGAGGGGCAATGGGCACAAGTTAGAACACAGGAAGTTCCGTTCAAATACACGGAAACAGTTCTTTACGGTTCGGGTGACAGAGCACTGGAACAGGCTGCCCAGGGAGGTTGTGGAGTCCCCTTCCCTGGAGATTTTCAAGACCCGCCTGGATGCAGTCCTGAGAAATGTGCTCTAGGCAATCCTGCTTTAGCAGGAGAGTTGGACTAGATGATCTCTAGAGGTCCCTTCCAACTCTGGTAATTCTGTGATTCTGTGAAAATACTGAACATCTAAGTTGTCAGCAAAGCATCTCCAAAAGAGTTATGAATTTCAAAAGGGACTGCATTTCTTATGTCAAATCTAATAAAAAACTAATAACTTTTATGACCTTTCTGGGGCATTAAGTCCACTTCCAATGAGGTTATGAAGGTGGTTTCCACAGGAACTATAGGATATAGAAACGGGGGGGGGGGGGGGGGAATTCCCTCCAGAACATGCCATAGACCTCGAGAACAAAACTTTGATGGTTTGATGGTCTCCCTTTACCCTATAGCTGGACCAATAACTCTGGCCCAAAGAGTCTGTGCAGGGATGCTGACCTACCTGGTCCATGTGCAGTGCTCCCTTTAACAAAGGAAAAACTCACCTTCTGGAAAAGTAAGGGCCTTTCTAATAATGAGGCTAATTTAGTGTCCTGGTTTCAGCTGGGAAAGAATTAACTTCTCTTCCTAGTGATTGCTGTGAAAGGAATGTCAATAATACCTATAGCTTTTAGTTGTTGCTAAGTGATGTTTACATTATTCAAAGACTCTTTTTCTGCTTCCCATAGGAGAATAGACAGAACGACGGAATGGCTGATGAAATATTCCATACCATAGCCATCGGGCTCAGTATATAAACGGGGGTTAGCCAGGGGGCGGAAATCTGCAATCACTGCTCGGGACGGTGCCAATTCACCACACAGTGAGAGTGTCTGGTGTTGTTATTTTTATTATTAGTGTTATTTTTCCTTTTCTGATACTGTTCTATTAAACTGTCTTCACCTCAACCCACGAGTTTTCTTCCTTTTCCCTCCTTTTCTCCCTCTTCTCCCTTGTGGGGGCAAAGGGGAGAGAGCAAGCGGCTGCGTGGTGGGGGGTTAAACCATGACACTTTAGAAAGAAAAATCTGCATTAAATAAAAGGAACTGCTATCATTTTAGAGGACAAACTATTTTTATTTTTTATTTCTTGGGAAGTTTCACAAGTGAAATGCTCCTTTGATTTTTCAAATTATCTAGAGAGAAGCAATCAAAGTAGTTAGGGTTTTCTTTGAGATCAGCTCTTTTTATACATATCAGATGAAGCCGTAGAAGCATTTAACACTTTGTCCTACATAGATGGCAAGTAAAATTCACACTTGAGCAACATTCACTCTGCAGCAGTGTTAAGAAATCCAACCTAGCCCAAAATAGGCTAGTCTGAGTAGCAGAAGTGGGCTGTGTACATGTGATTCTTCATGCGATTTATCCTGCTTTTGTTTTGCTCTATATTTCTACAAACCATAGGAAAAAAATAAGTAAACTTCTTAAAAGTTTTTTTTATATATGTATGTCTCCTAAAATAGAAAAAAATTGCAAGAGACAATACAAAAATGATGAATGGAAAAGGAAATATGTTTGATCACACTCTTTTTACTGTTGTTAAAAGCATCGCGTCTTTCTCCCCGACGGCCTCGCTTCTCAGTCCATTCTGCTACCTGTGATGGTTCCTTTAATCTGTTAATTCCATTTTTATTACAGTTTCTGAATTTCTGCAGGCCTGAATTTATTTCCTGAATGACATTAAACTGAGATGGACTGGGCCAGATCTCAAAGGAAATTCCAAGTGCTGAACAACGTAGTTTTAGGAGCTCGCTCTTTCATCTGTACCGGAGCCGATCCTGTATCCCTCGCTTAGGTTTGGTCGCAGTATAGTGATGCCATCTCCCACAGCAAACGGTCAGTGACCCATCTGCTGTACCTTCCAATAGTCTGACGAAGCCATTCAGTGTCTCCGATTCACATGCAGCCTGTTTACACAGCTGTTAGACTATGCTGAATATGATCCGTTATAAACCGTACTTCTTCTGTTGAACAGATGTGTCAGACTCAAAAGTGATTTTAAGAGAATTTGGAAAAAGCTGATTTAGACAGTGGTAGAGAGGGCACACATCAGAAATCCAAGCCTTGCTAAAATATTTAAGTTTACAATATTTATCTGAGTCTTCCTGAAAGCCATGTAAGCTTATTAAGGTAGTGGACAAAAGGAAGACCAGTTCGGGACTGTCTTTTTTGTGTGGCTCAAACGATCAGGTATAATCTGGGTTGCCTCCCATGTCTTGCCCAGAATCAAAATGGGTGCCAGTTCTTTGAACCGCCACAGAGCTTAGACATGGTCTAGGATCTACTTGCTCAGAAATGTCAAATGCAGCAGTTCTGGGGACACCCGTCAGCAGACATTTGGACACCTTGGGAACCAGCACCAGCCTGGGCCCGTTAGAGCTATAGTTGCCTCTAAGGTTAGGTATTGCACATAGGTAGCCAAAGTTTGCCCAAAAGCTTTGGTGGATCTGGATGCCGACTCCTAATCTTGCTCCAGACAGCAGTCAGCTGTTCCTGGGACCTCCCTAACGTACCTTGCACACCAGTGCCTATAGGAAGAAACAAGGAGCTTCATTTCTTGCATACACAGAGAATTTCAAGGTCCAATTCAGGAGCAAAAGAGACTAGATCGCTTCTGCGCTACCACCGCACTCTACAGATTCGCCTCCACCCCGTACATTGAGTTCTATAGTACTCTATAATAACATAAATTTACCAATTTTAAGAGGTAGAAAGAGGCACTAAAATCCCACGGTTGCAAATACTGTGAAGCAGTATTTCTTTTTAAGGATTTCTGTGTGGGTACAGCCCAATGTTTATGCAAAGGTACTCTTTCTCAGTAGTGACCTCACTCTGCAGAACCTCTCTCAGCCTCTATGTGTTTCCACATTAATTGCATAGTTAGCGGGGCTTTGCACATATGTTGCATTAACACATTGAGAAGCGAACTTCAATAATATTGCCCCAAGTGTATTTATCTGTGCTTTTAGGTGTACCCGCGTGTCGATGACAGCCTAAAGATAGCATTCCCAGATCTCTTTTGAAAATAGCATTTAAAAATCTTAGCCCTGCTGGTAAGTCTCTGATGTTGACATCTTGGAGAGTGTTGAAGGACTCATTAGTCATCACTCCTTTTCTAGGATGTATTTTGCGAGGAGACAGTCCTAAAGACAGATGGCTCTTGTCCTATTAAGAGACTCTGTGGATCAGAATTTAGTTGTGAATCTAATTGTTAATTATATCAACCTTAGCTTAAAAAACACAAATAGGCAAATTCTGCTGCTGTACTGCAGCATGTGCAAGATGTTTTTTAAACGCCCATTCCGTAATCAGCAGGTGAGTGTTCACTGCAGCTTTTCTGATTAGCAAGCTGACTTTTCAGTAAATCTAAACTGCAGTGTTTAAAGTTCCAAATCCTCCTTCTGGGTTAAAACTGGAAATAACATGTTATATTTTAGCATTCTAAACCATGGCACATTCTCCTTGAAGTCAAAAATAGGAGAGAGTAGGGAGATGATGATTTCTAATTTGGTCATAACAGTGGGTTGCACTGATGACAGACATAGTAAAGGCCCATTGTAGAAAGCAACATAGTTGTATTAAACCTAATTAATGTCTCTATTAAATAATCTTAGATTTAAAAAAAAAAAACCAACCACCAAACATTCTTTGCACAAATTTTGAATTCATAGTGTAAGAAGAGGGAACGCCATTATTTCAAAACAAATGCTTCCATTATGTTGCAGCTTAACATGTCCCTCATTTCATTTTTTAAAAATAATTTTGGAAATGATTGTTCAAAGTCAAATCAATGGCACTGGTGGCAGCCTGAGATACGTTAAAACATTTTTAATGTTCAATTACCTTCCAGGACACAGCTCAGAGATGTCTAGTTGTTTGGCGGTGATGGTCTGCATCCCTGGCCGCACTGCGAAGCCCGGCCAAGCGGCTAGAAGAACAATGCTGGTGCTCAGCCAGCGGTGAGCTTTGTGCGACTGCACTCCTAGCGCCGCGCTGCCACCGCTGTCGGTAATACTGCCAGCATCACCATTAACAATGGCAGGGCAGAAGAAAATAGTTACGTGGGAATTTCTATGTCCATTTAGAAACTGCTGCTCTAAAATTTCAGTTAATAGCAGCTGCTCACCTTCTGTGTGTTGGTGGGACGTAAAGCACTGACTCACTGATTTCAAAGGACACACCTGTGTGACTTGTTCAGGCTAACGAGCACTTGCAAAATTGAATTCAATAGAGCGATGTAAAAAGTCTTTGTAAAACCAGATTAGCAATGTTAAAATAAAGCAACCCAGAAAGCTACCCTCTGATAAAAAAGGTATGTTTTTATGTCCAGAAATTCTATCTGTTCCCAACAACTGTATTTTACTGGCACTACATTGTTCTATAAACCCACAATCACTTCCTTGTTTACAAAATGTGTTGTATATTACATGGAAATATTTCCAATTGAAACCCCACAGAGCTAACTCAGCAAAATCAAACTAACTTGGGGCTTTCTGAACTGCAAAAAGGCAATTTCAGCCCACAAATTAAATCTATTAAAGCTGGTTAAGTCTAGTCCTGCTTCATTTAGATTTGAAATGGCTTTCATAATGTTTTTCCTTTCAAATTAGCTACCCAGCGTTGGTGTGTCACGTTTCCATAACCCACAGACGTCCAGGAAACTTTTGCTGGGAGCATCACTTACCAATTTCTTACTCCAGATCAAATCTGCCCAAAGCTGATTGTCTCTGAGGGGGGGGGGGGGGGGGTCACATGTGGCTGGGGACAGCCAAAGTGCATCTACTGCTGATGTCCAGCATGACACCTCTAACAAATGTACACGAGAGGAATAGGAGTCCACTGGGCCTACGTTTCTTGTGGACCTGCTCACAGTTGGGAAACTTCCAGCGATTAAATGGTTTCCTCTTCCTAGCAGCCACCAGAACACTAACAAGGGGTTACATGCTTGCAAAGTGCAAGTGCCAACATTTCTGGATATTCAAATCTTCTTAAAAACAGGCCCACTGTGGAGCATGTCAGTTATCCGTGTAAGGAAACCTCCGAAATCTGAAAATTCAGACCAGACTATTCTGTTTGCACAATGCACTACACCAAAAGCTCAGTATCTTAGACGCTGCCTGACACTTCCTTCTATTTTCTGTGCCTTACTATGCCCCACCGTTTCTAAATCTATGAAGATGTTGCATAATGTAATGTGGCAACCTTTATTTCTTGCTGCAACATAACAAAAGGCACTCCAAAGAAAAGCAGCCAACTTCGCGTCTGTTTCAAACTGTAGCCCAAGCGACGGGCCCATCAATCCGGCCTGCAGCCCAGCCTACCTGTGAGCACTTCCTCCGTCTCCCACCTGGTACTTCAAAGCAGCAGAAGCTCAGCAATCAGCATTTACTGTTTGTTGTGGTTAAGGCAGCCACCGTTTCAGGGATGGCAGAAAATTCAGGGATGAACCATTTTAAAATCGAAGCTAGAAGGGCCTAAAATAAACGTAGAACCTAATTTCCTGTAAGGATGAAATCTTAAGCATGTTTGGAAAATTGGGGCCCTGTTATTTACTTCCCAAAGACAAAATTTAACCAAAATAATCATAGAACTTGATTGGAATCATCACTGGTGAACTCAAATGTAATCTTTGAGGTAAAGAAGGCCAAAACATTCAAGAAACATATAAACAAAGTAATTAATGGGAAAGAGGTTATTTTTTCTCTTCCATTAGTAACATTAATTATAGAAAACAAGTTATTGGTTTAATTGATTTTTAAGGAATACTGAGCGACTATAGATGATGTACATAAATGAAAAGTATGTAAGATTATGATTGCAGGAATGTTCTAGTTAAAAGACAAGCGCTAAGCAAAGCACAAGCGCAGTGTTTATTTGCAAGACAGTAATGTCAACAGAGTGGGAGAAAAGTTTTATTAATAACACAGTACCTAGTACAATGAAACTGAAGCCTTATCTGCTAGTAAACTAGCTGCCGCCCAAACTCTCAAATTATTAGAAAAATAATCATAGAATGGTTTAGGTTGGAAGTGACTTTGAATATCATCTAGTTCCAACCCCCCTGCCACGGTCAGGGACACCTCCCACTAGACCAGGTTGCTCAAAGCCCCATCCAACCTGGCCTTGAACACCTCCAGGGATGGGGCAGCCACAACTTCTCTGGGCAACCTGTGCCAGTGCCTCACCACCCTCAGAGTGAATAATTCCTTCCTAATATCTAATCTAAATCTACAATAAAATTCTTTTTGTTATTAACCAGGGACAATGAATATGTTGCCTGACAAACAGTGTTACTTTTGGAAATGAAAATGAGCATAAAAAAATAAAATAGCAAATTAATCTGTGTTTTGAAGCTTATTCACTGTTTACAAATAGCTGACACTTAAGATGCTTTGCCATGACTTCGGAAACCAGTCATTTTTCATTTACCGCACTCACTGTGTTACAAAAATATATGTAGCTCCACAAACTGTAACACCCTATGTTGTTGGAGTCATAAGCATTTCATTTAAGAATTATATTGTAATGAACTTGAGTACAGCAGATTGTGGTGAAATGACCTTGGCTGGAAACCAGGTGCCCACCAATCCACTCTGTCACTCTCCTCCTCAGTGGGACAGGAGGGGGAGAAAATAAGGTGGAAAAAACTGGTGGGTAAAGATAAAGGCAGTTTAATAAAGAAAAAGAAGGCCATGCGCAAACAAAAGATTTATTCTCTAATTCACATCAGCAGGTGATGTCCAGCCTTTTCTTGGGAGGTATAGAATACCCCTTTGGTCAGTTTGGGTCAGCTGTCCTGGCTACGTCCCTCCCAAGATCTTGCCCATCCCCAGCTGACTGGTGAGGGGGACACTGTTGGAGAGACAGCCACGATGCTGTGCCAGCACTGCCCGGCAGCAGCCAAAACACTGGTGTGTTGTCAACACATTTCTAGCTACCAATGCAAAACACAGCGCTAGGAGGGAAAATGAACTTCATCTCAGCCAGACCTGATACGCACATACTCAGTGGTACCACACAGGCAATATCCTTGTGTGATTTAATACATGACCTAAAATCACAGTTCCATAAACAATTTTTTTTAAAAAAAGTCAGAAACTCTGGTAAAGGGTAGGTCTTGGCAGACAGTTATCTTGGTGGTTCATTCGAGTGTCAGCAATAATTATCATCCTCCCATGGACATTATTAGGTTTGGCATCTCCAATGCTAGGATGACATTTTCCCACACCAGAGTCTTCACTCCCTAAGCCAGAAGTCACCATCCCAAAATGGGGGGTGGGAAAACAAAAAAAAACACCCCCCAAACCATATAATTAAAGTCAATGGGTCGTGAATAAGCCTACTGAAGATTCAGGAAGGAAACAGCATTTCACTATCAAAACTTTAAACCAGCTCCTAGGACAAAACCATTCACACACAGGAAAACCACAGCTGATGCAGATTAGTGATTTGCATAGGACAGAAAGGTGACCAGCCACCTCACCAGCCTCCAAAACATACATGTGCTATAGGAAAGCGTTGAGGAAAACTGAACCTCCTTTCTAATTCTCCTTCTACCTTCCAACTCTTTATGGGGACTTTCCACCACATTGAAAATCAGATAGGAAACATTTATATGTATTTTTATATATATATAAAAATATGTATGTGCACGTATACAAACAGACTACAACTCTGAAATAGGAAAAGAACATTCCCCTGGTTAAAGAAATAAGCATGAAAATAAAATGAAAGTGTTAGGGTATGACTTTATTTTCAAGTATGTTTCCTATTCTTTCCTGTGTGCTGTGAACATTTCTGTTGCACATCATGGCAAAAATCACAGTGTCATGACCTAGGCCAAGCCCTTGAACTCCAGCACTGGTCTTTGCTTTGTATTCCTATTCAGCCCTGATGCAAAAATTAAACACACATGAGGGAATAAACTGTTTTCTTTGTTTTGTAGAACCATGCAAGTAGAACCAATACTTCAAACTACTACGCAAAAGCACAACTCAGAAGCAAGCGCCAAGTATGCAGAGGACCTACATGTTACATAAATAGTGTTCCTCTTTCTATTGTTGCTGTAATCTGCAAAAATTTAAAGTGATTAGGTTTCTTGTGGATTAATAATAATTTATTTCAGATGTGTTCTGAATCACTCATTCAGGTGTCCTAACACTTTTTCCATGTTTAAACTGAAGTATGTTGAGCAGCTAGATGAAAAACTGATTTAGAGTTAACTGATTTTGAATGCAAAACATATCATGTTAGGCCTATAATAGTTAACAAACTACAAGTCACATCTACCATTTCATTTTATTGTAATTTAAATTACTCCAATAGGCACAGTAAACCTTCCTGAAATGTTCTAATATTTTATAAATTAAAAAGAATCACCTCAGTGGTGTTATCAGAAAAAAAAATCTTGAATTGGCTGGCAATACTATGTTCTAGCCCTTTAATTCACTCTAATAAAATTAACAGTGAAAGTAAAAATTAAATAATTCTGAAAACAGTAAGGAAAAAACTAAGTTGTATATTAGCTGGAAATTAAATCAGATGAAAACACCTTTAAATTATTTTATAGTCAGCACTAATTCACTACTGAGCTGATAAAAATGCATACATAAACAAAACCCCTGAAACACGGAGTGATTTTTTTTTTCTTAAATTGTCAAAATTAGGGAAGAATTTTAATTTAAGAAGCTGACAAATTTTACATGTTTAAAGTATCTTTATCAATAGGCATAGTTTCTAGAGGAACAGGACACAACCATAACATTTTAAAAATTTATGAAGTATTAAGTCAATTGAAACATGGTTGGAATAAACTTGGATTAAGAAATAGTACTCATCTCATTAAAATAAAAATCTGTCCACTGTAGGGCCTATAAAACAGACATATTCAATAACTTACAGCTTTTATCATTGTTATTATGGTCAGTTACTACTGAGGGGACAAAAAGCTAAGGAGATCCCAACACGCAGGGAATGCCATACTCTCATTAGCTAAGATAACAGGAGTAAGATTAAAGTTTAGAGTCTGGATGAAGTAAAATACAAACCTCAAACTAATTTCATTTTGGTGACAAGCCCAGCAGTGGTTTAAAAATAAAAATTAAGGTAACACTAGCTAGTATCATCTTGCAGCACACATGCGGTCTTTAATGTGCCTGCCTAACACTACCGTGTCCTTTCCCACAGAGGCAGAAACAAACACAGAATGATAATAACAGAAGAGAAGGGTAAAGAAGAAGCAACAGAGCTGTTGCCATCACTTGTAGGTATAGATATGAGAAGCCTGGTTTGCATACCTCTAAATATCCTACTGACACTGGAAGGCTTTGGGAACTTCATTATCAAAAGAAGATAAGGTGGAACTGTGCAGACAATGCAGGGGCACTGCCTTAGGTCTGGGAGAGACTGATCATCTTTGGGAGAGAAGAGTGTCCTGAGGCAGGTATGGACCTCAGCAACTAGAAAGCTTCAAGTTGTGGAATAAGCTGTATCTGCAAGGAAAACAGCATCACTAACTCAAACGTATGAGGGAATCCTGGCTTTGATCCTTTCTGTAACGAGCTCTGAAAGACCCTATGGAAGAGTACACTAGGAAACACAAGTCCTTTCCTAAAAAACCAGAGGAGTGACCCAAGCGATATGCTGGGGGGGGGGGGGGGGGGGGGGGGGGCGCTGGGGGCTGGCAGGAGGCTGCAGAAGAGAGAAAAGCTCATTCTCTTTTCCTTCATATGCATTGCAACAGGTTGTTGGAACAGTGTTCACCCAATGAATAATTCATGACAGTTAATTACCAGGACCATTATGTTCTCTAATAACGTTGGATATAATCAACGCGTTTGCTGTTGCTCCCAGTTGAAATGAAGTTCCGTTTTCTGTATGTGCCCACAGGAGCAAAGAAAGGTTAAGTTAGAAGTTAGACTGAGCCATCTTGCCGGAATTAAGTCTCTCAGTGATTTTAAGAACAGTTACACATACACAAAAGAAAAAACTAAAAGAGACAGCATGACAAAAAAAATAAGTTTTCTGCCCTATTACATACCATTTTATTTGTCATACTTAACAAAGCTAAACCTGTACAAGTTTGTACATATCGCATTGAAGGAACTGTTCACTAACTTAAAAATGAACAAAACATCAGAAACATTAAACTTATGGTCCCCTTTGCAATTTTTGTGCAGTCAGTATCAATATATCAGCTCAAAGCTTTTGAGAGATATGAAAAAACCCTAACACTGGAAATACAGACCACAGTGCCCCCTTTGGGCCACCTGCGATTGGTACCAAGCTTGTATCCATAGTAATCTCAAAAGCAAAATTCAAATTCCTCTATATAGAAATGTGAAATTACAGCCATTAGTAAAGAATTAGACATTTAAACGGTAAAGATAAATTGGATCAAAACTACATATACAGTTAAAGACATAGGTAAACATACATGACTGTTTAATTCAAGATCACATTTTTACATAGGAGAAACATTACATTCCAATCTACCAGTATGGCTTTTTCCATGAACAGGTGGGCGTTTCCAGATTTAAAAACCAAAACCGTCAGTTGTCTAAGAAAACTAGAAAAAATTAGTTATGTTAGGAAGAATTAATATCAAGAAATGAAAGTGAGATTAAAGTGAAGTTTATAACATCAAGATAGACACCACTATGATTTAGTTTTGGAAGACATTTCACCTTCAATCTTATTTGTCATAACTGTGGCAGCATATTTCACCTGTGAACTTTCATCTTAGAATAGTGAAAAATAAGGTGTCACTTTTATTTAATTCAATAGGCTGAAATGCACCTGAGCAAAGCAAAATTAAAGTTCAAAGACTAAAGAAAGCATTTAATTGAACTCGGTTTTGGCTTGTGGACACACACAAAATTAAAAAAAATAAAATAAATAAACAGCTTTTGGCACTTATCCACAGTAAGCTGTAAGGTGATTTAATAAAAGACAGCTAATAGAAGTGATCAGCTCACAATGAAACTGTACAAGCCATTAGTTCACATTTAAACAATAAATCTGATTGCAGTTTTGAGCACAAAAACATAACTTAAACCCCTATTTTATGCAAATTTGAAAAACTATATTGATTTTAAGTAGTTTAAATACATTCATTCCCAGTCAAAGTTTTACAGTAACTGATGATTTTCAATCACACACACAACCAAGTTATAAATCCCTGAAACATGGATTTATTTATAGGAATACTGATAAAACCTTAACAGAGATACAAATGATACATCACATAGTGTCTTACACCTTAATGGTAAGTACTTGACCACCTTGGATTGGTAGATGCATCACTCCTACTGTTAGACTCTAATACCATCCTCTAGGACCAACTGGTTTAAATTGAATTCACAACAGTTTGCAGTTACCTAAAAAAGATTTTTTTTTTTTTAAATCACACTATCAAATACTCATCTTCTAACTGATATTTCAAAACATCTGGAAAGAATTTCCCAGTTATAATGGGGCCTAAATATAATAAGCAGGGAGAGTCATTGTAGTGAATTTGTGAAAGTAATTTCAGAATCAGTGCCCCTGCAGAGATCTACTGTACCGCAGTACTTCCCTTGAAATAAGTTAATTGGTGCATCTTAGGACCTCACTCTACCAGCAGATCTTTAAACTCTTGAAGTTAATCTCATTCTGGCACTAACTTTCCATAGGGTAGGGCAATTTCCAAATGAAAGGCACTCTGTTATGAGTGAAATCAGAATTATCAGCAATGCAAATAGACGACTTATATTGAAGAGAACCGCTGTATCCTATATGAGGTCTAAAATTAAGTACTTCCCTTAAAAAAGGTGGACAAATATTTGGAACAGCTGTAGCATGTGTTTGCATGCACAGACACTAGCCACTGTACAAGCAGAGATCTTCCAAGTATCTCAACTGTTGTTTGGTTTAGTTCCCCTCCCCCAACACTTCTTTTTGCTTGGGCAGAACTAAGCTTCTATGGTCCAACTGCACTTTTGAGGACCATGGCACTATCAGGTGACTTGCAGAACAGCCCATGGACCACCACTGCATTGCTTCCTGCAGCCCATGGCAAGCAGGTCTGGAGAGCAAGTTGCAAGAGTGGTCCTCTCTAGTAGAACAAGAGCACAGGCACACACTACTAGTTTGTCCCACTTATTATTTCTTCTTACACCTTTTTTTTTTTTTTTTCTCCCTCCTCCTTGTAAAAAAGAAAAAAATTCATCTTGGGAACAAAGCTTTCCTTAAGGATAGGAAAACTCATGCTTGTTAGTCTGAATAAGGGATGTGCAAAACAGAAGTCATTTCCCTGAGGCAAAGATCTTCAAGTCATGCCTGGCTTACGTTATCTAGTCTTATTTCAAGCTGTTGAAATATTTGGCACAATGAGGCCTTGATTACTGACTGAGTCTCATGGCATTGTCACAGTCTACATAATATATTTATGTAATAAAGTAGAAGTTACAAATGCTTCAACCTCTTATTCTGTTTTGGTTTCTCACATTCACTTATTAAAATCCCTTTCCTTCTCAAGGGTGGCCTTGGGCCGCCTGGGCAAGAAGGTACAGTGACAAACTTCTACTGTATTTAAAGGTTTCCACGAATACTGAGCGCCCAGAAGGGCAATCACAGTAGTTATCAGACTCAATACATGGAGTAAAAAGGGTAAAAATTAATAGCCTGTTATATGCAGGTCAAAGGTAGGTGATTTAATAATCTCTTTTTGACTTACATTATGAAAAGCATCCAGGGAGATAAAAAAAGTCATGTTGTGAATGCTTCCAGTCTAAAACACATAAGAATCAAAGCTTGAAACCAAGTCTTTCCAGCTTTCCCTTTTAAAATATAAATTGCACTTTTCATACAAAGCAATCCAAAGTCTAAGATGTAGTAAAAATGTCAAGCTGCCTTACGGTACCAAAGAGTATCTGCGTTCACCATCTGAAGTAGAGGCAACTAGTTTTCAGCCATTCTGCACATAGAGCCATATGCTCCACACCTTTCTGCTTTAAAAGGGCCTGCCATTAAATGCCATGCCACTGGGTGGGTACTGCACAAAAAAGAAAGAAAATAAGAGTTTAAGGCCTTTATCTCCACAAGGAGCTGAAAACTGTGGCACAACCCATGACCAATAGTCAATACGCAAGTTAGCACACTCCCACCCAGGGCTCCAAAATAATCAGTCATTCTTTCTAATGTTTGTCACACAAGACAATCACACCATCAACAAGCAACAGTGCCAGTTAAGCATTTTAAGGTCTTCAAAAATTCATAGCAAAGGGCACTTCTGAGAAAGATAATCTTAAAGATTTGGTTTTAAAAATAGACACCACACTCACATTCAAGGGACATTCTTCACTTTTAGGCCTTTGTCACAAATCTGAATCTTTATTGTTCTGAAAGAAATGCTATAAACATAAGACTCAAAACAAGAACTCCAACTTTCAGTCTCAGAAGAGGTGTGGTTCAATGCCCATATCACGTGTAACAAGAAAGTTTCCTTAAAAAAGGAAAAAAATTACTGTAAAGTCTTTCGTAAGAATGAAAATGCAATCTTTTGTTTTTCTCATTAGTTTGTGTACAAGCGGGCACCAAAAAAACTTTTGCATTTTCTTTTGAATTCTTGCTATGATGCTTGACGAACTTTTTGCCATTCAACAAATTCATCCAGAAGTACAGGCCCTGCAAATGGATGAAACTTGGAGTTATATTTGCCAATGTCTTTCAAACATCTTCTCTTAATAGTATGAAGGTTAAAACTATTGGTCTAGGTAACACCTATGTCAATCCTATGGTCAACTACTTATTAAGACTCAAAGATGAATACAACTATTTCAATCCAAAGGTGGCAGAAAGTGGACAAATAACACTACACAGAATTAGGGAAAAGAGCGTTCCTGACATCTGACAGGTGCACTGAACTGAATAGGAAGCATAAACATAAGGTTATATTGTAAATTGGCACAATTAATTCCTTCTTCCTAGGGCTTTCAAAACCACACATAGTTAGAACACAGACCAAAATGGGATGCCTAATGCAATTCAATCATAGCATGACTGACTATCAGCCAGGTGTAGAGTTCAGCCCCAAGTACCAGCAGCTAGGTTGTTATACAGTTCTATAAACTAGAGTTTATTATATATTAGTACAAAACAAGAGTTTGCTGTTTATAATGCTATTTGCAAGTCTACAGCTTCATGTAGCAAGCAGCTTAACTAGACTCACAAGTGATTATAAGTTGGCTCAAGTACACCATTGTACCCCTGACATACTACTACAATTAATGCCTGCAGTTTGAAGACGGATGGTTAATCAGGACAGTTTTTCTACGCATCGCTGGAGAAGAAATATTTTATACCTTACAGTATTGTTTCTGTTACAGAAGTTTGTTTAATGCAAATTGAAAATACTGAAATAATGTTAAATAAGCAAAGTGTTATGAATACTTACAAGCACCATCTTCGTCATAGTTGCTAAGATCTGCATGGACAGTTCTGCTGAACTCTAGCACATTGTACCACTGATCCTTGTTCATAACTCTGTACTTTGATTGCTAGGGAAAATAATTTCAGAACATTAAAATGTCAAGTGACATCTGGTAATGCTGCATCTCATTTCTCTCATTTTATCTTCAACCAGTTCCTAACAAACAATTTAATGGGTAACAATGGCTATTGCCTTGGTTTTCCATTTTTTAAAATACTAAGCAAGGACATATTTCATAGTTCTGAAACTACATAAAATGGTTTCTTGAAAGATCAGAGCAAAATTGAAACACCAGGGAATCAGGAAGTCACTACTCAAGCTTCAAAAACTGGTTTCTGTCTTGCCCTGAAGGGAGGTATACCTAGTTCAGATATATTTCCAGAATGAATGATTACTAAAATCTTCTTTTCTCCAGGGTACGATACAGTATGATCATAAGGACATCTACTTTGCAATTTTAGCACTAATTTGAAGCCAAGGAATACTCTCAAGCCTAGCATGCCCCACAACCTACACATGTCCACATTACTAAGTCACTTGCATCTGAGCTAACCAAAATCTTCCAGAAACAGCCAGAGTTCAAGCTACCTACACACTGTATCTACACAAAAAAACCTTGAGATTGAGCACAGATGCAGCTGAAGAGGCTACTGGGGCTCTATTATTATAAATTTACCTTTACAGTCTAAGATGGAATTTTAGTTGCCTTTGATTAGAGAATGGGGGGGTACAGGGAAGGAGAAAAGGATCTGTGATGCATACAAGAACATGACTGCTTCATAAGCACATCAAGCAAGGGAACAGGAGCAATATAGATACATTCTTGAGCAAAACAACACAAGCCCTGAAATCTTTTCACAGAACAGCCCAGCTACTACGCCATAATTCAGAAAGTCAAGGAAACTTGTACCTCCAGGTATTGATAAAATACTGAAAACAGTGGCCAAGTTCTTCCAAGCAGAAGAGCTAACATGGATTTTGCAGTATCAATATCAAGACTTCGTTGGTCTTTATCCTAAGGTTGAATAAAGAAAGCACAAAACCCACTCAAGTACAAGCTTGTTGAATAATTAAAATAAGAACTTCTCTAACATTTCAGTAGTCTTACCCTTGCAAAATCAAAGGCATATCTGTAGATATTCTTAAAGGATGAAATGTCATTCAATTGTGACCGCAAGAAGTCAAATTTACTCTGTAATTTTTCTGTACAGTCACACCTTAAAGTTAAAGAAAAACAAATGATGTTAGAAGTTCAAAACATTTGGACAACAAAAAAAATGCCAGCAAACATACAAAATTAAAATCACCAACATCAGATGTACAGGAGCAATACTATGAAATTGACTTAAAGAATACTGAACATGCTCAACATCTGCAGCTTATTGAAAGCCTGGCTTCTGTAAGCAAGTTTTGTTTAAAACATATTAGCAACATAATACAAAGTCTCTGTTTTACTTCTCAAATAGTAGTATTTTTATGCCATACTCTGAAATTTATATTCATACCCAGCACTATCTTATCTTTCAATCACTATGAAATTTTGGAGAAAACAGTATGTGGTGTACACTAAGGTGGTAAAATCCAGTTGTAAACAAGGGCTTTATGCCACATCTCTTTGGAAAAAAAGCAAACCCTAATCATGCACTTCAAGACTACATATTTACGAGTGGCAGGATTGAGTGCACACACTCAGCAAAACATACTAGTCCGCTCATGTTTTATGACTGATACATGCAAGCTGTGATAAGCCTGTCACCTGGATTAGTCAGTAGCTATTCAACTGAAAACTCATAGGCTGTACGAGAACGTACAGGTCTGCTAGTTGACAGGATAACCCTTTGGCAAAAATAACCCTTTGGCAGAAAAGAAGATCTCCACATATTTTACTCAGCAAGGACTTTTGTTTCCAAATAGAAAATGGGTTAGATTCACTAACAATGGCAAAGGATAATGTAATTTATACATGTTAATCCTCCAGGAAAGACTCACTCAAAAGAACAGTTGTTATATCGTATCACATTTTATTCTTATAAAATAAGAGCTGACGTGATTAAAAAAAAAAAGTCCACCTTGCCCCATATACTGCACAAGAGAAGCAATACTTTCAGAAATGCAGATGTACATAAATAGTTCTTTTGGTAACGTGCCCCTTTCCTGGCAGTCTGCCTCTCAGAGAACGTATTTGCATCTTTAACAGATCCTTAAGGTATTGTCACAGCAGCCCACAGCAAGGGCCCCTGGGGAGTACCGCAGCAGGCTGCGGAGATGCTGTACTTTGATGCTGTACTGTGCCCACAGCCGATAGATACTTCTTGTTCCTCATGTCTGCCCGTCTGTGTGTGCACGTCCGTCTGTCTGCCTCTCTCGGGCAGATCCAGCTGATGGAGCCTTTTGTTACTTCTTGCTCTAGTAGCCTCTACCTAAAGCAGCACTGAGTCCCAGCCAAGTTCAGTGCTAAATAAATAAAACTATTAGCTAATTACGTTGCATATTCAAGTGGCAGGAACTAATATATTTTGCAATAAACCATGCATTAAGTTGAAAAGAAATCTTGTTAAAAAAGGTTTGGTAAATGTAACTAAAAATAAAATTACTTTTTATGTCTTCAGCCATCTAATTGTTCTATGTATCCTATCATTTAGCCCTTAAAACAGTATTATGCTATGCTACGAAGGCATCTCATTTTGTATTCATATCTCTTCTTTCCATGTTCAAGCATTCATACTGCAATAGTATTGCCCTCCACATTTGAGGACAAATCTACCTATTTGAAACCTAACTAAATGCTCATGTTGTTAGCATACTAATGACATGTATAAATTACTTAAAATGGATTTACCACACATTTTGTCAATTATAATTTGATTGAGATTATTTACCATAACATGGATAAACACAAATTTCGGAATGTTTAAATTTCTTACAAAATATTTTGTTAAAATTCTTCAAATAATCATAAATTTAAGTACCGAGTAAAACTTCTGTTGTTTACTGTACTATTGGCTGTATGTATTTTAATGCAGAAGTGATTATCTTAAAAAAACTAGTTTAAAAATGTGCAACTATTAGGTCTCAAGACTCCTGAGCTATTGCTAAACTATTTAAAACCAGTCAAACGGATCTCACTCGAACAGACAGTCACCACCCTCTGAAGCCTGAAGCAGGGACATATCCCTGTTAAAGCCATTTAAGGCATTTCTGCACCTGGCCACTGAATTTCTTCACACTAGTGAGGTAAAGAGCTGTCAAACTCCTCTTCTATAAACATATGCCTCCTTGTGTGGCTGTACCATAAACGAGATGACTGAGGTCACCCATACTCTAGAATAACCTTCCTAGCAGTATTTTTTTTTTTTTTAACAGTCAGAAACACCTTCTAATTAGCACAAGTGAATTAATACCAAACTCCTGGACAGAGACTAGAAAAAGATGTGATTTCTAGAATTGCTTTTGCTGAAAGACAGCATTAAATAAGGTTACCTCAAGACAAACAAAACTAGACATTACCTTACTACATTCTCTTCACATCCCTACATCTTATTTATAACAAAACTTAAATTAGCACCACAAACCAGTCGTATTTTGATTTCTATTGAGGTTCATCTGAGGAATAGCTAACATGGACAGAGCGATGATTCAATAACTCCTACTCAGATATTCCAATGTTTCATATTTCATAATTATTCACACATGCTTGTCTTTTGCTAAAAAGAAAAATTAGTAAGATGTATACAAACATTAAACCAAAAGCATTTAATTGTAATATATAAGTAGCTTGAAGGTCTTTTAATCTACAAAAGAGTTCCCCTGCCAACATCCAGCCCTCCAGAGGGACAAAAGGAAACAATATCCTTCTAGCCCATCCACTCTCTTCAAGCATTGAAATGGATCTTCCGAAATTTAGGTTCCATGTTCTAACTGGAAAATACAGAGGTCCAAGGAAGTGATGGCTTAAGAGAGCAAAGGAACATCTTTTCCATGTCCTAACAATGCTATCACTACGTCATTTGATTTACAGGTCTGGAGACCAGAAATTGTTTAGATTCCAGTATAGACCAAATGATATACTGTCACAAAAAAAAAATAATATTTACACTATGCTTTGTGTTAGCCTCACAAACATTAACAGAAAAGCAATAACAAGCAAAAAGCTTGCTGGAAAAGCAGTTGATATTAGGCTATCATTAAAACCGTCCTAAATAAGTTGGTTTTACTAATAATTCTGTAAAGAGCAAGAAGTTACAAACCTGACTTTCCTGCCTCTCTCTCATGTGGTTTCTCTTGTACCTAAAAATGTGAGACCATGACTTTATCTCTCCCTCAGCTGGAATCTCATTTGGCGCTCTCCCCTTTACCTGGCCACTCATTTTCAAGAGCTCAACTTTAATGTAAAATTTGGCTCAAATTCTAAGGTAAAAAATTTTTGCCAGAGGGCAATTGTCAGACAATACAGCTGCTTACACCTTACTTCCTTACGCACAAAATTATTTTTATTTACCTAGTTCAAACAAGAACTTCTGTGAAGTTTAATAAAATCATGAACTGTAATCCTTTTTCCTTCATCTTCATTTTGTAACTAGATTTTTTTTCTTTGTAGGTCTGTAAAACCTACAATTGAAAAATACATGAGTATGCATCTCCTTTAACTCAGATACATAAATTTAAATGCTCAACTCTAAGTTATTCACCCTCCAATGGCTTTAGAACAAATGTAGATAAACAGTCATTTCCTGAGGGCTATTCATTTTGTCCTAAGGAGGCATTTAAAACAGCTGAAACACCCCAGCAGAGGTACTTGTTTCTCCCTGCTGACTATGAAAAGAACTTCAGGTGATTAATTTAGATTCAGGCACACAGCTTTTATATATATATACACACACACACGGCAGAATTTGCCCTACCAACATGATAGACTAGAAACCTCACTTTTGCAGCTTAAGTTGTTTAAGTCTCATAAGCTGCTACTTAGTCCTTGATCCACCTTAATTTTGACAGTGTATACCTTATCACATATTTATTTTTCTCCTCCTCTCTAGAGAACAAACTTCATCAGCATATCACAAAACCACACACAAGAAGAATGGCACTTCAAGATTCAGGCACCCAAATGTTGGCATCTAACTGTAGATTAGATTTAGGTGTCTAAGCTTTAGGTGTTGCCATTCGTAGAGGTACCAACCTGTGAGAGCAATTCAGGTAACCAGTCACTAGGTCTTAGGGCAAGCTGAATACCTCCCCAGGCTGCACTACATTTACTGCAATCTTTGGAGATCTATTCAGAGTTTAAGAAATCCAGCTCTTGCATATAAACCACACATTTAGGTGTCTTACTATGGAGCTGAATTCCACCCAACCCTGTTCATGCAATTACCTTATGTGACATTTCACATACTCTGAAATAAGGATTCTGTAATGTAACTCTGACTTGGAATACACTCTGGGCTTTTAATGCATTTTAATGTTGTTTATTTGTGCAAAAATTAAAAAACACAAACAAAAACAAGCTGTGCAAGAATGTAATAATACCCCATTGCTTTAAGAGGGTAAAATTCTTCTCCTTCAAAACTCCTGTCAAACCTTTCAAGAGAAACTAGACTCCTCCATTACCGATGGAATCCCATAAAATGATCCTCCCCTCCCAGAAAGCGCAAACAGCAGAAGTCCACAGATTTATATTTTCTTTTTAAGCCAGCGAATCTTGAATTGCTTTACGTGAGTGTCACTGCTTCCTCCAGCTGATTAGTCTACAGCCTGCTACTAGAGCACACCCAGGGGAAGCAAAACATACAGGTTAACTGGTTTAGGCTTAAGCAAGTGCTTTGATCACAAGTCTGTTCATATAAAAATGCACAGCAGTACCATATTTGCTGTCTTAAACGCATTTAGCCTACAGCATGACCAGCTCTGTCCTTAAAAGTATCAGAAGATTCCTAATCACAGCAGATTATTGGAAACAAAGTCTATAGTATTGGCTCTGAAGAGGTGCCCAATTTCATACATCTTTGTGCTTGCATTCTGCTAGACTGGCTAACTCTTGAGAGCTTCCATTTGGCCATAAAAATTAAGTATTTCAGAGAAGTGACCAAATTATACCCATTCACTGCATCTGAAAATGTATGCACCCAGAATTTAATCTGTTGTCCTGAATTTCAGGCTGTTTAATCATTCCAGCTTTTAAAAAATCTAAAAGCTTCCAATAGTCACACAAAAAAAAAACCCAAAATCAAGGCACCTATCGGAAGCCTGATCCCAAATAATTAAGATTTGCGCAAGAATCAGGCCAGAGTCACTTAATCCATAGTCTCAAATAACTAGAGGATATCGGCCCAGTACAGATTCCCAAATCAATTCACAACTGATAGGGCAATTGTGCCAACTCCAGGGGTTGAATGAGCCCCTCTTTCCCACCGTACTGGAGATGCAACGATAGTTCCCTGATATTTTTAATATTGAATAAAGTGTCATAACAAGTCACCCTTAAAACATTAATGTAACGTAAGTAGTTTCATGAAGAACAAACAAAAAGTGACAACTGAACTAAGCCTCACAAAAAACTGTTTAGTTTCATGAAAGAAACCACCTCTTTGGGCAGAGCGTTAACTCACCAAAAATTCTTACAGAGGAAATGTATTTATAAATTGGAAAAGTGTTATTTAACATAAGCATTAAGTATGCCTTCTGACCTGCATCTAATAACCAAAATTATTATCAATGCACTCCTCGTCTATAAATCTTAGAAATCAGTAAAAACTTTCTAGAATACCAATATGCTTATGCGTATCTCCAGACCTACTCATTTGTGTCTGCTAACTAGAATGATATTTTAATATATTTTTTGTAAGAAAAAAAAGAAGCTAATGAAACCTGACTTATTAGGGTTAGGCAAAACTTCCATCATTTGAGTGAACTCATCAGATTGGTAACTGGATAAACAATAGCTACTTCCAGTCATTGATCGAAACCAGACCTAATAGCAAGAGTTTCTGTGTCTTATTAACAATGAACAAGAAGCTGAGGGCAAGAATAATTAACCTACTGGTACAAACATAAAATTAGAACACTATTATATATGTAAAAACACTCTTACTGTAATGAGGTCATTCCTTTTAACCATTCTTCCTTGGTAAAGAATCCCATGCTTTCAGCCTCTAGTTTCCAGGCTAAAACTAACATAATAATCTAAGGGGGGGGAAAAAAAACAAGGGGAGGAGGAGTCAGTATGCAAGAAAAGGCTGATTTCTAGATGTCCAAGAAGAAAACTCGAAGCATTCAAACATTCTAGTAATTGTTGTACGTGCTTGCACTTTATATCTGTTACCATTTAATAATTCAGCTATGTACAATCTTTCCCTTAATTTCAATTTCTGAAAATGAAGTAATATTATAACAAAACAAACAGCCTTACACACCAGCCACGCATAATTGATGTATTCAGCTGAAATACCTTAGAACAGCTCCTAAAAGCAGGAAGATTAAAACTCTTAACCTCAGTAAGCAGTGAGTTGTTTATCTTATCCAATATCCCCTTTTAAAGTGTTATTAGTATCACGTAAGAAACCTACATTTTCAGGCTCAACACCGATGTCTTCACAGAACTTTTCCATTCCTTCAGGTCCCACAACTTCATCTGGACCTTCAAAACAAAAAAGAAAACAGACTGAAATCTAAGTAACATTTGCTGCTCACATGGGTTACACACAATAATTAGACTATACTGCATACAAGCTATCTTTAAAATCACTGAATTACTATTAAGTAGCTTTTATGTTAGAACCATTCTATCAACTCCAATGTGAAGACATCTATATATATTACATATGAAGTAACAACTATGAACTAAAAGCAAAACTAAACCAGAATTTTCATGTTATGCACTGCTTCCCCACAACAGCAGACAAACTATTTAGTCTGTGCATGTGAGTTTTCAAAAGACTCCATTGAGTTTCCCATTGACACAGCTCAACTCCAATAATTGTGGCGATCAATTGTTTTTAAGAAGACTTGGGTACCACTACTCTGTGCTGAAGTTACTCTATAAATGATGTTCTTCAAAGAGTTATTTTACCAACAACAACAAAAAAATCTGTCTGAGCTACTATTACAGATATTACTCTTTCAATGGCATTAACATTATGGGTTTGCACTAACACAGAAGAGGATGAATCTTCAAATATCGTAAGGTTAGTTTTATGATGCTGAGTAATGAGGAGAGTGATAACAAATCAGAAAAATGCTAAGCATGTTAGGCATGTACAAAGCAGAAAAAGGTTTATGACTGCAATGAAAATAACTTCATTAGGACCACAACAGTTAGTGTTATGCTGTCATTTTTCCATTTTAACACAAAGTGTGTCTAAAAAGCATGTATTTAAAGAGCACATAAAGAACACTCTACAATGCTTTGCTTCTGTGAAACTCTCTCTGGTTTTAGTTATTTCCGCTAAACCTGTTCCAAAAATGACTCCTACTGGGCAACCAAATATTAATAGAAGGCCTGTTGACATGCTATTTTGATGTGTCTTGGATCATTATGTTAACATCGTTTTAGTGAATATGAACCCATGTAAAAGGTAAAGGCTTTGTCTTCCACAACAACATGCCATTTTACATTGGTTTTTTTTTTTTTTTTTTTAATTTTGCTATTTATACATAGACAGAACAGTCCTTCCACGTCTCCCTCCCCTCCCCCTCCCCTCTTCCCCCCCCCCCCCCCTTGATGATACTCATCTCCACTTCATCTGTATCTGCTGCTGTTATTTTAAGCAGAACTCTTTTTAAGAGTTTGGATAATGTATTGAGTAATTACTCACTGTGAGATAAGAACATAGTCAATAAAAGCTACTGAGAATGGCTACTTTTACAGGAAAATAAAATGCAACTGGCATTTAAGATCATGAACCCCTACCTCTTGAAAAATGTTGCAAGGAACATTTTGCCTAGGTAAGCAAGGCAAAACACTGCCATCTTGTTTTGAGAAGCCCTTACAGAGAATGTGTTAAAAAAATGCAAGTTTAAATTATGAAGAAATGCATACTGGTAATGACAGGTATAAGCTTGAATCAGTATTTTTGGCCCAGAAATCATATGTGCAATTCATATATATGTGTGTGTGTACGTGTGTATAATTTTCTCTTTTAATGGAAACATTTAATCTCCTAGGGTGTATAATTTTACTGGAATTCTATTTTATGCTAGAAACTTGGCATATTTTGATTACTGGTTAACTAACAAAGTATAACCTTCTACACTCAGTGCTTGACCCAACAACAAAACCAAAATTTACAGGCCTTAAAGTTAAAAGCATGTGCAGGTGTTTTTATCAGAAGAAAATTAATAGAGAAATCTTATTTACTGCAGAAAAGACTCTTTACTCCAAAACAGTATTCCACAAACCTAAATTCGAAAGCATATTACTAGAATCAAGATCAGTTCATAACTGTGGAAAGACCTCAAGGAAAATATCAGTTCTGATAAATATACTCAAACCAATTGCTGGCAGGTAAATCACCAGCTCATTTCATACTGAGAACTGGCCATTAGTGACTTTTAATCAACACTTAGTTATGATGGACTTGAAGTAGTAACTAGACAAGTAAAGAAATTAATAACAGTTTACAGATCCTGAATTTCTAACCACATAATTGGTAAATAAATAGCAGTAATAGTTAATAAATTCTGAAAAATACACTGCATATTCACTGAAAGCAACTACTACTTGGACAGCAATTCTGATTTATTTGAAAAAGGATACTTCTAACCCTTTTGAATGAAACATTTGTTATTTAGAATATCAAAAATGTTAGGACAGTCTCAGGTAGGAAAAATAGTAAAACCATCTATTAATTTTATTTTGTAAAATAGAAAACCACGAAGCTTAAATCATGAACTATTTAATTATCCTTCCAATTTGATTATAAACAAGATCTAGTTAGATAAGTAAACTTCTATCTAAACTATCTCTCAATGTCCTGACCTCTACTTGTCCATTTCAAATAAAGAATCAGAATCATTCAGTATGTCCTGGTTCAACACTGTACTGTCCAACATCAGTGATTTCATTGTAAAGAACGCCACGGTAAGTTACAAAGTAAAGAAGAGAAGTAAAAAAGAACAAATACTGGAAAGGCGATAGTAAAAAGCTATACTAGCTCAAGTGAATGTTATAAGGAAGCGAATATGGATGTATTTTTTATGTCTACATCAGTATAAAAAAAACCCAAAATGCAAATATTATTTGATGTATTCATTTGTTTTAAACAAAACCATATAGTTTTAAATATGAATCCATTGCATATTACCTGCATATTCATAAAACCAAGCCAGGCACTTTTTGCTTGAAAAATGTTCCTCTCCGCTTATTACTTTACCAGAGGCTTGTGATCTGCAATAGCTTATAGAAACACAAAGATGGTGTTATTTTAATATGACAAATGGGAAATGATTTAAAATTAAATTCCAAATTGTTTATTATTAGTTCGAACTATTTAAATTGTTTCACAAAGTCAATACACATCAACAATGAAGCTGAGTTTATCAAAGGGCAACTATCTGTTAGCCTATTTCAACACTTGTTGGAACATAAAATTACCTTGAAATACAACCCTCCTATAGCCCAATTTATTGCAACTATTACTTCTTCTGAAATGCAAAAGTACTGTCAACTGGGAGATACTAAACTAAAAAGTCCACACACAGACAGTCAATATATCACTAGTCAATAATTCAAATGCTTTATTATCTACTTATATTTATACATACAGGCATTTAGAGTTAGGTCTCTAATAAGCAGCATGATCTTCAAGAGTGCTGAATATGCACAGATCCCATTTAGGTCAACAGGAGCTGCAGTGTTTGACATATTTAAGTCAGGCTATTTATAGTTAAGCATCCAAATTTGGGAAGAAAACTTGGTCAATTTGCTTATGTTCAACATAGAACTAGATAACTGTAAATTCTGTAGATGTTCGGTACGCGTACCATAGATTGTCTATTACTGTTCTAGTAACACTAGAACTGCTCAGCACACACAGCTACCCCCCACCCCCTCCAGCATTGTCTTCATTATGTGACACACAACCCAGTTTGCTTAGGAAGTAAATTTTCATAATTTATCATTCTTTAAAAGAATACATAGAATAATTAATTTCTTCCAGTAAAAACATTGACCACACGAAAACATCTGTAGCCAGGAAGGAGCTGCAGCACCTTTCCAAGGCATGCTCCTTTAGAATTGAAGTTGAAAGTCTCTCGTATGAGATGATTTAAAATTATGCAGCTCCTACATTGCAATTTCAAAATGAAAACATCAAGCAGGAAAAGAATAGTTCAATTCTGAGAGGAGATGAACAATTTTATCACCCATGTATCACCTTAAGCTTCACTAGAAAAGAAAGATGAAGCCTTATGTGCTGAAAGCTAGAATTAAAGAGGTACTACAGACAAACAGCCATTAAACTGCCATTAAAAACACAGGTCACCAGAAAGAAACAGAGCCATACAGCATGCCATTGGTTGCTGGTTTTACCCAGTTTAACACATATCCATTTGTAATCACTGGTTTTATTAAAGAGTCTTACCAATATATTGCTGTACAAGAATGCTATGTCAAAAACACTTCTGTATTTAACATTTTGCGACTAGCTAGTATGAACTCTAATTTACATCATCGTTTTTGCTCAATGACTACTAGCTTCCTGTAGAGTCTTGTGGGCGTTTTTTTTCTTTCTTTTTAAGAGTTTTCAAAAGATTTTTTTTAAATAAAAGAAATTAAGATCATAAAATTTTGGTCAGCAGTGTTCAAGAAAGATGAACTGAAACTGGAACAGATGCAGAGAAGAGCTATGATGAGCAAGGAAACCGAAAATCGGTATTACAAACCAGAAGAACCTAGCTTAATTTAAGAAAACAAAGCATGAGAAAACACAAATGCTCACTCCAAATACATTATGAGGTAGAACCATGAGGGAGGAGCATTACATAAAGGATAACGTAGGCACAAGAACAGTTACTAACTGGCTATGAGTAAATTTAGACTGAAACTAGAAGATCACTAACGACGACAGAAAGTGAGCTCTGGAACAGTCATCCAAAATTAACAGTCATAGCAAAATAAAAGCCCGAGTACTTCTAAACTCGGGCTTGGTCAACCTATGAGAAAGGCCATATGCCACAGTTTCTTGCAATAGCCATTCCTGTAGTGTTGATTTCCTAAGAATACAAAGGACTTATGTCCTCAGGACGTTTGTCATAACTACCGGTTTACTGGCATACTTAAAAAATTCTAATAGATGAAGAAGGCATACAGTTACTTTAGGGAAGCCACACTGGAAGCTCCTGCTACACCATACTAATGGTTTATCACTCTAACAGTAATTTTGCTGTATCACGACATAAGTGGTCTTTTTATAGTAGTTAACGAAAAGACACTCAGATTCCTGTATTTATTAAAAAAAAACAAAACAAAACACAACCCTTTCCTGATTTTGAATGGGAGTGTGCTGGCCTCTCCTTCCACTTCACTGCAAAAAACCAAACAGAGACAGTTTAACGAAGACACTCCGAGTACTGGTGACCTTAAAACGAGGAGAGCCGCCTACCCCAGGCAAAAGGTTAGAATGAACGTGGGGACAAACGCTGGAAGCGGCCCTGCCGGTAGAGCGAAAGGCCAGACCAGCCGGGGACGGCAACAACTCCGTACCGTTTCTCTCCGGAGCGCGAACAAGCCCAACGCTGCGACCCGCACGACGAGGGCCCCGCTCCGGCCCCGGGACGTGCCCAAGCACAGGCTCACCGGCACGACCGAGGCGCGGCGCGGCGCCGGCCGGGCCCCACACCGTGCTCACCGCCGCAAACCCCAGGCACGCCGGGCCCCGCGGCCGCCGCACAAAGGGATGCCGCAGCCCAGGGGCAGCCGGTGCGGGGCGGAGCGGGGCCGGGGCCGACGGGCCACCCCCGCGGCCGCTCGCCCGGGACATACAGCCGGCAGCCGCCGCGGGCCCGGCCCGGCCCGCACAGCCCCGCCGCCAGACGGTACCTGCCGAGTTTACATTTCTTGAGGCCGGTGTCGTCCGCCGCCGCAGCCGCCGGCCCCGAGGACTTCCTCTTCTTCTTCACCGGCATCGTCCTGCCTCGGGGCGGGGGCCGCCCCGCTGCCGGGGCTCCCCCCGGCCTCACCGCCCCCCGGCCGCCGCCGCCTCTCGAGACCGGCGGTGAGGAGACGAGAGGAGCCCCGTCCCGCCCTGCTCCTCCCCACCCGCGCCGAGCCCCGCCGCCGCACCCGGTCCCAGAAGCGGGTGTCGTGCCCGGGAAGCGGGAGCGGAGAACCGGGGCGGTAGCGACTGCTTGGGGAACGGCGAGCGACCCGGACACAGACACCGCTGAGCAGGAAGTGACAGCGCCGCCGGGGCGGGCCCGCCGCCGGGGCCCCGCCTCCCTCCTCACGGGCGGAGCCAGGCTGTGCCGTGCCGCCGGTGGGAGGCGGGGCCGTGTCTCCGGGGGAGCGGGAGGCACAGGGGTTGTGTACCCGTTACAGCGCGCGTTCGGAGTGAAATAAAACGGGGAGGCGGGAACCCTTCGTGAGCGGTGCCCGCAGAAGGCCGCGAGGCCTGACCGCCCGCCAGGCGCTCGGGCGGGAGCCGCCACCGGGGGCGCCGCCGCTGGGCTCCCGGCGCGAGGTGTGAACGCGGTGGCAATTTATCACGATTCAGGTTTATTCTACGGTATTAGCCGTTGGTAGCGCTGCTGCTCGCCCACGGCAGTTGTCCCCCGCAGACAGCCTCTGCCCCTGAAGCCCGCTGTGGGGCTGGGGGGGGGGGATGATGTTCCTCCCCAGCTTCCTCCTGCCGCTGCTGGCTGGTGTTTGGCAGCTCTTGGCGCTCCCCCACCGCCCCTCCCCCCCTTGCGGTACTGAAGGGAACCGCTGGTTCGTTAGCAGGAACAGGCCGGTACCGGCGCGGGTGAGGGGAAGACAGAAGCACCCCAAGTACCGCGGCGTCGGTGACACCATAACGGAGGACAGATGCTTGGATGACTCAGAGAGGAACGCCGTGCAGTAGCGCGGTGCGCCGCCGGGACGGGGCGGGGGATGGGAGGGCCGAGCCCCCGGGAGCTGCGGGGCCTACCCCGCCTCAGGTGGCCCCGCGCGGCCTGCAGGGGGCGCGCGCCGCCGGGGCACCGCCCCGCGGGGCGGAGCGCCGCCCGACTGGCTCGGCCTGGGCGCGCCTGCCGATTGCCGAGCGCCTCGATCGCCGCCCGTCTGCCCGCCGGCCGCAGCGGCGCAGCGCGGCGCTCGCCAGTCGCCACCCGGACCAAGCTCGCGAGCGCGCCGGCACCGCCATTTTCAGTCACCATAGCGACGGGTCCTGGCAACGCTGAGACGCCGGGAGGCCTCGGGCCTCGCCCTGCGCCCCGCAGTAAGGCGCCGTCCTTCCCGCCGCCCGCCCTTTGGGTCTGCTCTCGTCAGCCCTCCACGTATTCCCGTGGCGTTCCGCGCCCACCCACGCCTTGATCCCGCCCGGCGGGGCTGCGTCCTGCCGGCATGGCCGGGGAGGGAGACAAGAGGAAGCGCTTTATCTCAGCCACGGCTGCTAACTACTTCGGAGTGGACCCGGCTGTGGGCCTCGCCGCCCTGGCCGCGGGGCTCCATGCCCGCCCGGAGCTCACCAGCTTCCTCGACGACGGCAATGAGTTCCTCCTCGTTGTGCAGCATTCGGGCACACAGCTCACGGCGTCCAACAAGGTAGGGGGGTGTCAGCGGAGGGTGCACAGGCACCCGTGGATCCAGCGTGTCCATCGCGGCCCAGTGTGCGAGTGGGGGTGCAGAGCCTGCGGTCTGGCCCGGGGTTAGCGGTCATAAGATTTGGGAGACATCGTCCTACTGCAAATGTCTATGCTGGTTTCAGTATCTGCTGCATAAATTACTGGCCCAAGAGTCATAAAATCATAGAACAGTTTAGGTTGGAAGGGACCTGTCAAGGCCATCTACTCCAACCCCCCTTCAACTAGATCAGGTTGCTCAGAGCCCCGTCCAGCCCAACCTTGAACGTTTCCAGGGATGGGGCATCAACCCATCTACCAGTATTTCTAGTCTAAATCTACCCTCCTTTAATTTAAAGCCATTACTCCTTGTCCTGTCACAACAGACCCTGCTAAAAAGTTTGTTCCCATCTTTGTTGTAGGCCCCCTTTAGGTACTGGAAGGCCGCAATAAGGTCTCCCCAGA
Organism: Vanellus vanellus; assembly: GCF_965231255.1. NCBI lineage: Eukaryota > Metazoa > Chordata > Aves > Charadriiformes > Charadriidae > Vanellus > Vanellus vanellus. The sequence continues at coordinate 206,884,991 of NC_138905.1, read as the reverse complement.
GCCTTCTCTTCTCCAGGCTGAACAATCCCAACTATCTCAGCCTCTCCTCATAGGGCAGGCATCCCATCCCTCTGATCATTTTTGTGGCCCTCCTCTGAATCTGTTCCAACAGATCTATGTCCTTCTTATGTTGGGGGCCCCCGAGCTGGATGCAGTACAGTCTGTGAAGACTGTATGGTCAGTCGAGGGATATATTTGTTAGTGGATTGTGCCCATGTTGATATGTAGCTTTAGTGTGCCATATATTGTCACTGGTATGAATGAAATGCAGCCTGGAAAATGGATTGTCTTGCTGCAAATGCCAGGTGGATTCTTGTGTCTGGGCTGTTCCTGGACAAGGGTGCATGCAGGTGACTGGAAGGATTGCTTTGCCAATGTCCATGCAGGAAAGGTAGCCCAATATGTGGCACATTGGCTGATATTTGGCAAGTCCCAAGGTGGGTGTTTGTCCAAATCATGCATTTTACAGATTGATGTATCCAGCTGTGAGCAAATCTGAGGTTCATTGTATTTGTATATTCATTGCCCTGCTCTGAGTGTTAATGTTCAACAAGTGACTTATCCGAGTGATACCGTGGGGTGTGATTTTCAGTGAATGTCACCACAAGATCAGGACACCATGTGGTTCCTGCCACATGGAGTGTATAGGCAAAGCCCGGGGCTTGACACGTGTCCCATCATTCTACTGTGAGACCAGGGATGTGGTATCTGTTATGTCAGTGACGGGTTTTCTGTGCACTGATGGCTAGTGTAATGGATCGTTAACATGTGAACTGCAGTGTAGACCAGTAACTCACATACCTCCTGGTGTAATTGTCTGTGTAGTCTGTGAAGTCTAGTGCATGCTATGTTTATGCAAGAGTGAACATTTACATGGACCAGTTTTTGGGGTGTGCTGCAAAGGTACAGTCAGCAGCTGTGAAAGATCAGATGCATATAGGGGCTACAACGTACACCTGTTAGCCCAACACACATCGTTTCACTGAGACAAGAGCCTGACAAGAATGTAAAATTGATACTGTCCATTAAAACTGAAAGCTGTTTTCACTAGCCCTCTTTTAACAGAAAAAAGTTTACAGATGTTTTCAATTGCACAGAATTTGGGATTTCAGCTAGTGTATCTTTTTGCTATTGTTTCATCAAATGTTTAATAATGTTCTCCTGTTTTATGAATTCTCCTCAGCCACAAATAGTTTCAATAATTGATGTCATGGCAACTTTTTGAACTTTACCCATAAGTTGGACTGTGAAGGGAACAAGAATCATGTTATAACTTGAAGATTTTACTGATGAAGGAGCATATCTTTCTCCATCCTTGAGAAATCTATGAATTGCGGTAGAGTCATATATCTACAGATTCAGGAGGGCAATATTGAATATTTAGAAAAGTATTCCCACAGTTATGTAGCGTAAAAATGCAAAAAAAAAAAAGCTTCATGTTTAGTCTTCTCTAGCCACAAGGTGGAGTTTCTTGTTTGCCCCCAGAAAGTGTTAAGTGGAGTTTTCAAAATCAAAATAGCATAAATAATTACAGTATTTACAGATATTTTATAATAAAAAAGGCATTAGGTATTTGATGTTGGAATTTGTATTTCAGGTTCCTCTCAACACAGGAATGAGTATAATACAGGTTTTGATTTTCTGATCAAATCAGACACTACCAGAATGTTATCAGAGCCCACAGGGAGTAATAGGTATTTTATATTTTTTTTTTGTGATGCAAATAATTTGTGTAAATGGTGTACATAATTTAGTATAATATGCAGTCAATAACAGTTTTCTAAAGACATCCTGTCTCCTTGGTTTTTACAGATTGAAGCTACTGATTCAAAGAATAATGTGTTGGTGTTCTTTAAGCTGCGCCCTGATGTAATTACAGAAGATAATCTTCACAGTAATATTCTTGTGTCATCAATGCTAGATTCACCAATAAACACCCTTTATCAAGCTCTTCGACAAGTTTTTGCACCAGTATTACTGAAGGTGAGCAATATACTGATTTAAATGTTCTGTAGAATTCATAGAATCATACAATCATAGAATGGTTTAGGTTGGAAAGGACCTTGAAGATCATTGAGTTCCAACCCCCCTGCCATAGGCAGGGCCACCTCCCTCTAGACGAGGTTTCCCAAGTCCATGTTCAGCCTGGCCTTGAACACCTCCAGGGATTGGGCCTCAACAACCTCTCTGGGCAACCTGTTCCAGTGCCTTACCACCCTCAAAGTGAAAAACTTCCTAATGTTCAATCTGAACCTGCCCTCTTCTACTTTAAAGCCATTCCCCCTCATCCTATCGCTACATGCCCTAGTAAAAAGTCCTTCCCCAGCTCTCCTGTAGGCCCCCTTTAGGTACCGGAAGGCCACAATAAGATCTTCCCGGAGCCTTCTCTTCTCCAGGCTGAACAGCCCCAACTCGCTCAGCCTCTCCTCATAGGAGAGGTGCTCCAGCCCTCGGATCATCCTCGTGGCCCTCCCCTGGACCCACTTCAATAGGTCTATGTCCTTCTTATGTTGGGGACTCCAGAGCTGGATGCACTACTCCAGGTGGGGTCTCACGAGAGTGGAGTAGAGGGGCAGAATCACCTCCTTTGACCTGCTGGCCGCACTTCTTCTGATGCAGCCCAGGATACAGTTGGCCTTCTGGGCTGCGATCGCACATTGCTGGCTCATGTTGAGCTTCTCATCAATCAGCACCCCCACGTCCTTCTCCTCAGGGCTGCTCTCCAGCCATTCCCCGCTGAGCCTGTATTTGTGCTTGGGATTGCCCCGACCCAGATGTAAGACCTTGCACTTTGCCTTGTTGAACTGCATGAGGTTGTCTTGGGCCCACCTCTGCAGCCTGTCCAGGTCCCTCTGGATGGTATCCCTCCCCTCCAGCTTGTCTGCCTCACCAAAGAGCTTGGTATCATCGTCAAACTTGCTGAGGGTGCACTCGACCCCACTGTCCATGTCACCAACAAAGATGTTGAACAGTACAGGTCCCAGTACCGACCCCTGAGGAACGCCACTCGTCACTGCTCTCCACTTGGACATTGAGCCATTGACTGCAAGTCTTTGAGTGTGACCGTCCAGCCAGTTCTTTATCCACCGAGTGGTCCATTTGTCGAATCCATGTCTCTTCAGTTTGGAGACCAGGATATCATGTGGGACAGTGTCAAACGCTTTGCTCAAGTCCAGGTAGATGACATCAGTTGATCTTCCCTTGTCCACTGCCGCTGTAACCCCTTCGTAGAAGGCCACCAAATTTGTCAGGCATGACTTGCCCTTGGTGAAGCCATGCTGGCTGTCACAAATCACCTCCTGTTTTCTACGTGCCTCATCAGAGTTTCCAGGAGGATCTGCTCCATGATCTTGCCAGGCACAGAGGTGAGAGTGACTGTCCTGTAGTTCCCTGGGTCTTCCTTGGTTCCCTTTTTGAAAATAGGGGTTATGTTTCCCCTTTTCCAGTTGGCAGGAATCTCGCCAGATCTCCACGACTTCTCAAATATGATGGCTGGTGGCTTAGCGACTTCATCTGCCAGTTCCCTTAGGACCCGCGAATGTATCTCATCAGGTCCCATGGTCTTGTGCACCTTCAGGTTCCTCAGGTGGTCTCGTACTTGATCTTCACCTGCAGTGGGCAGTTCTCCATTTTCCCAATCCTCGCCTTTTCATTCTGCGTGATGGGCAGTGCGGCTGCCGTCCTTGCCAGTGAAAACTGAGGCAAAAAAGTCAATGAGTACCTCAGCTCTGTCACTGTCCTGGGTAACCAGTTCTTGCGTTTCCTTCTGGAGAGGGCCTACATTTTCCCTAGTCTTTCTTTTCTTGCTGACATGCTTGAAGAAGGATTTTTTGTTTGTCTTAATGTCCCTGGCCAGATTTAGTTCTCTCTGGGCTTTAGCTTGTCTAACCCAATCCCTGGCTGCTCCAACGATTCCTCTGTATACCTCCCAGGCTGCCCCTGTTTCCACTCCTTATAGACCTCCTTTTTCCTTTTGGTCATGTCCATTTATGCTGAAACATTGAAATTCCATAGCATGTTAACTATTCTGAGATAAGTATTTTATGTTTTAAAAGTAAAATATTTTAAGAACTTAAATAATGAATGATAGTTTTACTTTGTGAGTTAAAGAAAGTACTTGTCCTCATATCAGTAAGGATGAGAGGAGGATTTCTGACTAGAAATGTGGAATACACTGATTGGTGGTTAATGGACACAACAACTCCTTACCTCCTTGCCACCAATAATTCCAGTCTTGTATACTTTTCCTGTTTTAGATATTCTTATGTTTTTCACAGTTTTGCTTTTTTTTTTTTTTAATGTTCTTAGGCTTTTCCTTCTGTTCCAGTAAAGAATGTATTTCCTTTGTAGATTTTTTGTCAAAAACAATATCAATGGCTGTATTTCATATGCTGAGCAAGTAGAATTTCAGCATTTAAGTATTTTTAATTTCTTATGTCACCACATTAAGAAAATAATTTTAGAAAAACAGTAACTTTTAATATTTGATTCTAGCAATTTCCAGATTCTACTATAGAAGTAGATTCCAAATTTAACTTAAAAGAATTAACAGACTTCTAAACACATTTTCAGAGTGCTTTTAATAATCCAGCAAACTTTTGAATTTTTGATTAAAATAATTGCACAGTATTATTATGATTTGATCAGTGAAAAGAATAAGATGCTTTTCCTTGACTTTAAGAAAAATAAATGATTACATTGTCCCACCATGTGGTGGCTTAACATTATTAATAGCTTAAGATTAAAGGGAGGAAAATAGTAGTTGTTCTATAATGTGAGTCACATTTTTATAATTTTCATTGCAGGATGAGAGATGGAGTAAAACATTTGATCCCAAACTCCAGAAACTTTTAAGTGAGCTTGAAGCAGGCTTGAGTACTGTTCTCAGAAGATCAGATCCTAATTACACAGGAACAAAATTCAGTGAAGATGATGTGCGAGGTTTGCTTTGCGGTTATATCTTTCATAATCAGTTTTAAATTAGGAGTAAATCATTGGTTTATAGGTTGAGTATTCAGTCTTCATTATCCCAGTGACCTCAGAGTGTGAAATATGACAGGTCATGGTGAGTAGATTGGAATTAGTGACGATCAACTCTGGTCTCGTGGTATGAACTTGATAGTACATCTAGTCAGAGTCAGAAGTTGAAGGGTAATTACATCATCGTATAGAAAGTACGTTCTGACTGAAAATATATTGTGATAGTTCATATATTTCATATATAAACATTTTCCATTCTTATTTGCAGCTATACTTACACCAACAGATGAATTTCAGTTCTGGACAGAATGTGCTCATCATGGAAGTAAATGGTGTAGTAAAGAGAGAGCTTCTCATTTTAAAGACATATTTCAGGACATTGCAAAAGTATGTTTTTTGTGTGATCAGTGATATATTTGTAGACTTAGTAAAAACATTCTTCTTGTGAAATATATGTCAGTATATGTACACTTTTTCAAATATATGAATATATAACTATTTAGATATCTTTTTCTTAGGCAAAATTTGACTTTAAATGATGTTTATGTAGTTTCTAGTGACAGTGGTGCAGGGCAACACCAACATTTAATTGGGAGCAGAGTTGAGCATTGAATCCTAAGTGCTGCTGTATAAATACAACAGTGTGCTACAGTTTGTGAACTAGAAGTTGACTAATGAAATTATAAAACAAAAAAGTGAAAATGTAGAGGATAATATTTAACTTTATCATGCAAAATTTTGGGCACCTGTAAAGCACTTGCTCAAACAGCACTTCAGGTACTAATACAATCTTCTCATGAATAAATTTGGATGTTTTTTGATAGGATAATGACATATTCTGTTAAGCAATAAATCCCAGGAAACTATAGTAATTGCCAGCTTCAGAAAAGTGTGGAATTTTTTACAATACTAGTTGCAAAGTACTTGTATTAAGGATATTTTTTCCTAGGATTATTACAACTTGGATAGTCTCTCATTATTTGAAGTTGTGGATTTGGTGGAGACTACCAGGGATACTGTTGATGGTGTGTGGAGACAAACAGAACATGATCCTTATCCACAGCCACGCATGCACAATCTCTTGGATGTAATAGGTAAACTTTTATGCAGTCTTTATTAAATGAACAGTAAACTTGAGAAGAAGTAAAACGAATGCTTGAGCAGGGGCCACCTTCTTACTAAAGGCACCAGTGATAGCCTACAGCATTAAGGTGCTTTTTTGTTGTAATTATGATCCGTGAATACTGTTTGCTTTATAGTATCCAATAATTCATCCAGTTCTGGAAGATGCCTTCACACATGCTTGGGGAGATGATAGATAATAACAAGATGGAACTGGATACCTTTCAGCCAGTGGATTGGATTTGTCTTGTTTCTGTTTGACTCCTTGTCTTTTTCCTAGAGGAGGAAATTTATTTACATAAAAAACCTAATTTGAAAGTTGATTCCATCTGTGTGGAGGTGAGAGCAGGACATGCAGAGAGGTTACTTCTCTCACTTGAACAACAGCAGTCCCATGTTCTGAGACAGGGATAAGACAGTGAGTTTGCTGCAGCCAGATGTGTATGTGCATGGAGGGAAGGCTGGGGGCAGCCAGCTACTGCCATTACTGCTGATAAAGAGAAAGATAAATCCAGAATGATCAATCTCCTTTTAACTTGGAAATGTTTAAGAAATTTATTAAATCTGAAACAAAATGATCAGTTATTGATACATTTGTGTGGTTTGAAATTAAGGCATTATGCTATTTTAAAATGCATTTGGAACTTGATTTAGTGTTTAAAGGAATTATTTTGAACCAACTTAACATACTGGTTTTGTATACTTCTTTTGTGTTCTAGGTGGCTCACTAGGTAGATATGTTCAAAGAAAATTAGCAGCTTTGAATCTGTGGGAGGATGCTTTTCACAGTGTTAAAGAAAATCTCAAGGCTGGCATCTTGATTTGTGAGCAGTGGGTGTCAGCTTGTGAGTACCTAACTGGACAACTGTGGCAACGTTATACCCTCCACCCATGGAAAGATGAGAAATATTTCCCTGAATTGTTAGCCAAACTCGGCAAACGTCTTGATGAGGTAGAGATTTAAATTATACACATTTATTTCATTAGATACGGAATTAACATTGTTTTAAGTTAAAAAAAAGGAATTAAAACACTTATATAGCCTTTTCAGAGTCAGATAGCGTTCCATAATCCACATTTGCCTAAGCCTTTCAAAAGATTCTTGTAAAAAGGGAGGGATGGGATGTGCTGCTTGTGCTTTTTGCTTCTAAATGTAAGTTTCATGTAAAAATATGATGGTTATATCAGATATCTTTTTCTGTTATAGGTGCTAACTGTTAGAACGCTGCATGAAAAACTTACATTGTTTTTGCCAGCTGGAGAACAAAATGCTTTACATCTTGCCCAGGTGTTCGAACCCTTTGCTGGTCTGAATCCTGTACACTATAATCCTTACACAGAGGTATAATATTTACTTTTAATTTATTCACATTCTTTCTGTGAGGTCTTATGATGTATACAAATAGTCCTAAACTAACATATGAACTCGTTATCTCTAGCCATTATGGAAAGCAGCAGTCTGTCAGTATGAAAGAATTATTGCACCAGCCGAACAAAAAATAGCAAGCAAATTGAAGAAATTTATTTCAGAAATTCAGGACAGCCCTCAGCAGGTATGGTATTTCTGTAGTCTGAAAACTTCCCTAAAGATAAAATTATTGAATTATTAAGTAGTCAGTTTAGAGCAAAGGAGTAATTACTTAGAGCCAAAGACAGCACTAATGAGTAGTGTCAGAATATGTTTAATTTTTTTTCAGGAGAAAGAGATAACTTTTTAACTTCATATTCCAGCTTCTTCAAACATTTCAGAAATATAAGGAACTGATAAAGCATCCAAATATAAGCAAAGAATTGCTTTTTGAAAGGGAAACATTACTAGCAAGACTTCAAGATTACGTCAAAGGTAAAAATGTATTTATAAGTATTTAATTGCATTAGTTTGTTTGGCAAATACTAGAATTCTTTATTTACTTTTAAAATTTTATCAGTATCCCTAATATGTTTTTATAATTACTTTAATAATTTTAAGCTTGTTCTATTAGGTTTCTGGCCTAACATGAATCTTTTGCTTGTGTTAGACTACCAGACAGACTTTGAAACTCGATGCCATGGTGCTCCTGGTGATGTTTCTGGACCACTGTCAGGCAAAAACCTTTCTGAAGTTGTCAATAATGTTGTATGGGTACGGCAACTGGAGCTGAAGGTAACAGATTCCATTACTGTTTCAACACAACATTGTCATAGAACATAAAACACGGTATTTGAGATTTCTGTGGGGAACTCCCCACATAAAAATTGTGAACTTCCCAAGAGTTATATCATCAGGATTCCTTATCAGTGGTGCTTACTAAGTTAAATTTTATTAACTGACCCAGAAGACAGTCTTTTCGTAATATACTGAGCTGCCTGCTTTTATGACTTAATGTTTTAGTTTGAAAAAAAAAAAAAAAAGACCAAAATTCTGAGAGGAGGTATTTTGTTAATTTTTACTCTTCGGTTTGCTTTTTAAAATTGTTTTTAAGATTTACCGATAGCCAGAGTCTGACATCCTAATTCTCACTTGTTATTAACCTGTGTAGTGTCCCCTTGAAATCAAAGGGATTTCTTGTTAGTAGCTTTTTGAGTCAGTGCCTACCAGGGAATTTACTATAGACACTGTAGTAAAAGTACACTACAAACAATTCTGTGTGTTCTCTTACAACAGAATGAGTTTAAAACATATTTGGCTCTATTTTAACTTATGTTATTTTTGTTAGTTTGTATTTACCCTTTAGTTAGAAAACCTGGAACTTTTTTTGAAAAGTATTGACTGGCTAAAAGGAAAATGTTTTCTGTAAACATAAGTGCTATTTACAATAACTATAGATTTGAATGAGAATAGAAGTTACTTATCCCAGAATAACTGTTAGCCCAGTTTTTTAGCAATCACCTGTGATTTGCAGAAATCTCAAGGGTCCATTTCAGCTGGATGTCACACAGGGTGGAGGTCTTAAAGGTGTTACTTTGTTATATGTCCTACAGCAGCACCTCAGGTTTCACAATTATTTCTTCTGCTTGGTCTGCTAAAGATGTAGAGAGCAGTTCAGCTGATGTGTGTCAGTTATTGCATTGCCTAGGGTTTTGATTAATTTATCCACGTGTAGATGTGAAATCCCATTTGAAATACCTTTGAGTATTGGCATGGACCTTATAGATACAACAAAGTACATATGGGAGATGTGTACCTTTATGGAGCATTAACTAAAGACCAGGTGGGGTACTCTGCGGTATCTTAGTAGTGGTAGACACCTGTGGTGGAAACTTATTCAGACCTGATTTACCATAGTGGGAGTTTGAACATCTGTGACACAGCTCAGGATTCACTTTTTTTTTTTTTTTTCTAATTGGTTTTTGAATCCCACTTGGATGCTTTGTAATACTGATTTTTGTTTTGGTGAATTTACTTTTCTAATTGGATACTGGGAAGTTAAGCTTCCTTTCTTTGTGATTGTGTTTAAGGTGGATGATGCTATCAAGCTGGCAGAAGCTCTTCTGTCTGACTTATCTGGATTTCATACTTTTCATCAACGTGCAGATTCTTTTCTGGAACAGTTAAAAATTTATGAACAAGAACAATTTGATGATTGGTCTAGGAATATCCAGTCAGAATTATCAAATCCCAAGTCAGGACTTTGGTAAATACATTCTTGTTTAAATAATGTTTATACTGAAATCTGTAGTGTGATGAAATTCAATAGAACTTGGTGAATGAAATAAAAAAAATTACAGAATTAAGAATGTGTGGAGAAACAAAATGGAAGAGTTTATTATCGCTTCATCATCCTGGCAGGCTTGGTTGGTAAGGTGAAGTATACAGGACAATGTTAATAACTAATCTTGCAGTTTCTAATAACAGCTGGAATGAAAGACACGTTTGGTTTGCTTGTTGTTACTACTTGTTGTCCATTGTAATCCATTCAGTGATAGTGTCTAGAAACCAGATGAGATTAGAGTATAGCTGTGATGTACAGATGACATGTAGAGTAACGAATTGCTATTCGTAAGAAATTCTGCAGTCTAAATAGATCAGATGGAAGAAGGGTGAGAAAATCAATTTAAACCTCATGAATTGTGTTTCCCAAAATAATGAAATTACTTTATTGGATATTAAAATATATTTTAAGATTTTTTTAATTGATTGGCTGCGTAGTTTATTTCTGCATCTCTGTTGCAAACTGTCTTTGAAAAAAAGAGTTTGTCCACAGTTTTAGAGGATACAGGATACTTATGTGTAGACTTCTATTTTATGAAAAACACTCAAATATGACAAATAAGCAGATTCAGCACTCCAATACATAACAGCTATCTAATCTATTGGGACCATAAAATTTTGTTGTTGTGAGATTTTAAAAGATGTAAAGAGATTAATTAAAAGGAAAAGAAAAGATGTAGCTCACCGCAAAGGGGAATGCGATGGATAAAAGATGAGGAAAGAAGTAAAAAAATGGGTAAAGCTGAAGTTTTTATGAAAGAAGCCTAGGAGGATGGTGGTAGAAGCATTACAACAATACGGAAAAAAAAAAGAGTAAAATCTAAAGATAGGCTGATATTCTTATTAGCATCTGATTGTGTGTACCAAAACGTTCCACAGATCTAAGTCCTGGTTCTTGGATTGGTTCCCTCAGAGAATTTCTTTCCCTTTGCAGTGCTGCAGGCTGTGGTCTGTAAAGTGCCTGCTTGAGACAGTAGGATGGATCCAGTGTATATGAGAAATAGTGTCTAGCTGCGAGTTACATTTTAACTATTATATTAACTATTGTAACAAACCGGAAAAACCCAATAGTCATTGTTCATTTCTTGTCTTCATTGGCTTTGAATTAAGAGAAAGGTTACTATAATAATTTCTGAATAAATCAAAATGTTAATAAAGGAAGAAAAATGTAATAGAATGACATCAAGCTTTTTATAATTGTTTTTTTTTTTATATTATAAAATGCACCTAAGAAAGGATCAATATCAAATTATATTAATAAAATGTTTGATTTTGGTTTAGCATCCAAGCCAATAGTCCTGTAATGGAGTTGGATCACGTGTTTGGAACATTAAACATACTTTATTCAGATCGTTTGGTGACTCTCCTAAGAGAAGTACGTCAGCTATCAGCACTTGGTTTTGCTATACCAGCTAAAATACAGCATGTTGCAAACACTGCACAAAAGTTCTGTAAGCAGGCGGTCATCCTCAAACAGGTATAAGATTAAATGTCATAATAACTTCCGGTTCTGACTTCCTGGCTTTTGTAGTAGAACTTTGCTAGACTATTTTATGACTTGTGGTTGAGCTTTTTGCTGTTTGTCTGTATGAAAGTGACTTGTTTCTTGAACAAATTAAGTCCTTAGAAGAGAACAAAAATAAGGAAATGCTTTATAATTTTGGAATGTGTCTTTTGAAACCCAATGAGTTATAGTATTAAAGCTGTGTGAGGTTACTGTATGAATATTCAAAAATGCGACAAGTAATTCATTGATCTCCTGGTTTTAGTCTCAGTTTCTGATAATTATAACTGAAGGAAAATGTCATAAAATGGACCAGCTTGTCTTCACCATTTCTAGTTTTGAAATGACAGTATTAGTAAGTATTGTAATGGATATGTGTGTTTGTTTTTTGGGGGGGTTATCTTTTGACTGGACTCAATGCTACATAAGTTTTTATTGGGCTTATATTTCAGTTGAAAGACCTTGTCAAGTTGTCTTCTCTTCCTGTAAGATGCAAGAACGAATATGTATATATTGGTTAAAATTCTTATGTAATTACTCTTATGTAATTACACAGGCTCAGTTCAGTTTCATATGAGGTGTCATTGGTGTCTGAGATACCTGCAAAGCTAAGGCAGAGATGACACAAGACCTACGAGATATTCATGCATCTGGGTCACTGAGTGCCTAAGTAGAAACCTTAGTCATCTCAAAAGGCACCAGATGTCTATGTGTGGACAACTAAACCAAGTTGTAGGGTATCCTTCTTAACCCAGCTGCTAATCTGGAAGTAAATAGATCTGTTTTAGTCTTGTGCCATAACCTGGTGGATGTCATGGATGTTTGAAGGCCTCTGAAAAGGCACTAGGTGCATACATCTGCATAAAATAGTGAAACTGTTCCACTTGCAATAGATAGGAGACTGAAGTATAATCTCCTCAGACGTATAAGTAGCAGTATTTTTTGCTATTAGAATTTGTCACTAAAAGAAGGTAGGATCACATTAGCATTGCATATGTACTTTATTTTTGTAAACATTTTACTGTTACAGTTTATTCTCATATCTTAATGGTACTCATTGGGCAATACTTTCAGAAAGACCCTGCGTTACGTTCATTGGCATATAAATATTTTTATCTATTCTTGTAAATTTAATCTTTCCATTTTTACAGGTGGCGCATTTTTATAATTCTATTGATCAACAAATGATTGAGAGTCAGAAGCCAATGATGTTACAGTCTGCTTTAGCATTTGAACAAATAATTAAGGTGAAAGAATTCCTCTCTCTGTATTTTAAATTTCAATGGTATCTGTGCATGTTCTGTGCTGCTTTTTCAGTATTTATTGCTGGACTTTTTAACTGCAGTCTATTAAGAGTCTGGCATTAATCCTTACCCAGTGCATTGATGTAGCTATAATGATATGCCCACGTGTCTGGAATTTCCCAGAATGTTATGTCTCTAGTGCAGTAGTGAGACTGAGGTCCTCCATTTTTTACTAGGAGTAAGACCATCTTTCTAATACTATCACTTCCTGTATGCAAGCTGGTAGGCTATATTTGTCATTAAATCTTACAAAGTTTGTATGTTTTTCAAGCATTCAAAATCTGGTCCTGGAGGAAAAACTCAAATAACATGGGATAATCCTAGAGAATTGGAGGCTTATATCCAAAAACTCCAAGCTGCTGCTGAACGGCTTTCCACTGAAAATAGAAAACTAAGAAAGTGGCACACAAACTTCATTGAAAAGGTACATTTTCCAGGTGAAATTGAAATCACGTGTCTTATAGCTTACTTTACCTTTTCTTTCATTTATGTAGTGATGAATATGTTTATTATCCTTCAAAATTCTTTTAACAGGTTATATCGCTCATGAATATTGATCTACTTCGGCAGCAGCAGCGTTGGAAAGAGGGACTTCAGGAGCTCCGAACTGTTTTTGCCAGCCTCGAGTCACAGGCAGGGTTTCATTATCATATTGCAAACTGTGAACGTTTGACTTTTCAACAGTAATCAAGATTTAAGACTCAAACATAGCGTGATGGAGTTAGTTTTGAGTAAGGAGTTACTAGCTAGCTCAGGAAAATTGACTGGGTACTAGTTGATGCCAGATGTGAGGTAAAATCTCAGATGAGGAGGAGGAGGACAATCTTTTTTATCTCATACTAGTAACGGAAGAAGCAACACTCCGTCAGATGGCAGGGCTTAGATGAAAAAATGGGAAAACGGTAGATCAGTTGTGTCCGAGCTATTAACGCAAAATAAAATAAAGAAATTGGTACGGATATGAGTGATCCCCAGGCAGAATAGAACAAATATATTATATTTAGAATTAAAATGCATTTCTGCCTGAATTAATGAGTAAACCACATTATTTTTTGTTCACTTATCAATGTCAACTTTCGGAATAGAATCATAGAAACGTTTAGGTTGGAAAAGGCCCTTAAGATCATCAAATAAGATGATGAGGATTTTGTTAAGACTGTCATCTTATCAAAGCAACTGGATGATGTTATTATCCCCTAAGCTATTTTGAGGTATCATTCAAGTCAGTTTAGTTTTTCCTATAGCCTTCAGCAATAACAGGGTTATATTCTTAGATGGATGTGGTGTTCTTAGCCTTTCTAATGCAGATTATTTTGGTTGGGTTTTTTTGCCAGTCAAAGAAATGCAGTATTTTTGCTGATTTTTTTCTTACATGTTTTTCCATCTTCTCAAGATAATATGAATAATTAGTAAGTGCATTGATTCAGGTTTTGCTTTGTAATTTCTTTTGAAATCTAGTTTGCAAATTTATATCTTGAAGTGAAAATTAATAGTCTATATTTGCTTTAAGATCTGTTTGAAAATTGTTTTGGTATTACAGAATATTTTACATGGAAAATTAACTGAACTGTATTTGGTCACTTTTTTTTTTTTATCCTTGACCAGAAATGATGAAACTAAACCAAGTGTATCTTAGTTTCACCATCCAAAATTACAAGATAGTATAGTCTTACTGCTGGTGTCATTAAGATTTTACATATTTCTTTAAAAACCCTATTTATAATTATCTTGAGGCTTGATATAGACAATTTTGGTGTTCTTAATCTGTTGAATCTTTCTTTTGGAAGAGTTCCTCTGGGCAGCCTTGAATTGTAGGGCAGACCTTAAGTGTGTAGCTCCCTGCAGCAACCTTGGACTGCCTCCAAAGCCCTAGCTGAAAATCTCTATCCAATTAAATAAGAAGAGAACCTGTTAAGCTTCTAATTTCTTTTTTACTTGTGTTGCCCTTTTGAAAATCCCTTCATGGCTTTACAAGTGACCATTTACAGACTTGAGTGTGTGGTATGGCTTTACACATTCTTACAGTGCAATGTAGTAGATTCCAGCAAAAATTTGAGTTCTTTAAGAGAAATTCTTACATCTACTTGTTAGTTACATTGATCTGTGGAAAAATACAAGACTTTTCTGAAATACTGTTTAAAAGGTAGCTTACATACCATAACGAAATAAAAGGCGTGATACAGGTTTAGATCTCTCAGCCAGCCAGCTCTGTCTCTTATTTCTAGCAGTCCTGTGCATCTTACAGTAACCTTGAAGAATCTCATAGTAAACTAAGGGGCGGTGAAGTTATGTTGAACTGCTGTAGAGAGTGGTTTGATTTGGATATTAGTTTTTTATTCTTAGATTAATTTCAAATAAATGTAATAGCTCCAGATCTTCTTAATATTCAAACTGGTCATAGTATCGTAGAAGATCTTGAGTTGGAAGGGACCCACAAAGATCATAGAGTCCACCTCCCTGCTCCTCGCAGGACCACTTGAAAGTAAACCATACGACTAAGAGTGTCGGCCAGACGTTTCTTGAACTCTGACAGGCTTGGCACCATGACCGCTTCTCTGGGGAGCCTGTTTCAGTGGTGTGATACTTCTTTGAATTTTACTAAGATCCCGGTCTTCAGGCATTGTACTGTGCTCAGTTTCATCTTATAATTATGGTTTGAGGAATAGAAGAAAATAAAAATAAACATTGTTTAATTTTAGGGTTTCAAATCGTGTGATATGAAAGCTTGGAGACAGCACTGGAATCATCAACTTTACAAAGCTCTGGAGCATCAGTATCAAATGGGCTTAGAAGCACTCAATGAGAATTTACCAGAAATAACTATTGATCTAACATTCAAGTAAGATATTTTCTTTTTTTCCTATTAAGAAAGTATTCTGGCTCGGATTACATTCAAATATTAGTTTTTGTATGATTTGTTTCACTTTTTAGACAAGGCCAGTTGCAATTCAGACCTCCTTTTGAAGAAGTACGAGCTAGATATTATAGAGAAATGAAGCGATTCATCTCCATTCCAAATCAGTTTAGGGGAGTAAGTGAAGCAGAAGAGTCATCTATATTCACTGTTATGACCGAAAGAAATGCTAATGGATTTGTGACTGCTTTCAGTAAAGCAGAGGATTTGTTTAGAAGGCTGGCAGAAGTTTCTAATCAATTCAAGGTATTATCAATATTTGACTGACTCATGCTTTTTTTTCTCTAGTTTTATATAATTTTAGGCTTCAGACATTTTAGAAGTAACTGAACAATGACTTTTGTGCCTTATTGTCCTTGGACATTCTAGAAGTAACTGAACAATGACATTTGTGCATTATTGTTGTTTTCCAGAAGGCATATAAGCAAAAGCTTAGTGAGTCCATCCGTGTTAAGCCAACCACTTAAGCACATACCTAGCTTGAAGAATATGTATAGTTCCCATTGAAACCTCAGTATTATAGCTGTCTTTTTGCTCTTGTTCAAAATCTGTTTTGATTATCCTTAAATGTGTGAATATGTCAAACCATTTTGTACCTCCTGATTTTTGCACTAAGAGTATGTGTAGGTAATTGAAGGAGCACAAAGGTTAAGAGAATGTAGCTTGAAAATATTATTAAAGTATTTTAATATCATTGAGAAACAGAGTTTTTTAGCCTGGAAAATATTTCTTTTCCATGAAATCAAAAATAATGTTGAAAAGGAATGGATTGTAATTGGCCAAGTAGATGTGGAAACTCTGGTGAAGACTCATCTTTCTAGCAAACAGGACTGGGAAAAAAACTTCAAAGCATTAAAAGTGAGAGGGAAAGAAGCAGAACGTCTTCCAAGGTATAGTGTAACTATTCTTTTGTTTGAATAATGTATTCTATTAGATACTTTAAAGGTAACAATAAAATAAAAGTACTCTTTTTATGTGGAGGTATAGAATGAATTTCAAGCGTTTTAGAAATATCGATGTACTTTTAAAATGTTTAAATTTTTGCTTTTCAGTTTTATTTTTGAACACATTCCCTTTTATCTGCACAGCCTTCTCTAAAAACTTCCTCTGATATGATGGGAAACCCTTTCAAAATTCAGGCTAATTCTGAAATATTACAAAAAAATGATATTTTAACAATTCTTTTAGCTAAGTCCTGTACATGTGGAGTGCACGTGGCAGTTAGGAACAGACTTAGTAAGTGTTTATACATGAAATAATTCCTGTAGTGAAACACTTGATTACCTCTTAAAACTTATAGTTTAAAATACGCTGGTGTAGGCTTTTATTCTTACATATATGCACATGGGATTTAGCGTATTGCATGGTTAGAGGTCTCAAATGAAACTGGTGGGAATCGTGTTCAGAACAAGTAAAGAGAGGTGAAATTTCATGTAGCAGAATGGACTGGTAGAACTTGTTGGCTAAGTGATAGTCTGAGTAGTAAAGATTTTAATGAGTTCAAGGACAGACTGTGGTGAATAGAAGAGAAATTGGCTGATGTGTCTTGTAGCCATAAACCACATGTGGCAATGAAGTGCCATGAGTTGAAAATAATTGGTGTTGAGGGAGGATGCTCAAGAAGGAATCAAATAAGGCAGCCCTTTTTCTTAGTGTTCTTTAGGCATCTATTTATGGTCACTGTGAGATATTAGATATGGGGCCTTGAAATGACTCACTATGGCTTTTTTTATGTTCTTAGGAGTATTGAAGCCTGGGTTAGTAAATTCTCATGGAAATCAGAGATTTAAGGACATTACTGTACAAATAATCAAAATATTTTTCTTTTTGAGTATAGAAATAGTCCTTTTGAATTTAGTGACATTGGTTACATAAAATCAAGCAATTTTCTAACTATTTGGAGCATTAGACCATGTAGTCCCCATAAAACTACATATATATGCATAACGGTTATAGAATCATAGAGTGGTTTAGAGTTGGAAAGGACCTTGAAGATCATCGAATTCCAACCCCCCTGCCATAGGCAGGGACACCTCCCACTAGACCAGGTTGCCCAAGGCAACGTCCAGCCTGGCCTTGAACACCTCCAGGGATGGGGCCTCAACAACCTCTCTGGGCAACCTGTTCCAGTGCCTTATCACCCTCAAAGTAAAAAATTTATTCCTAATGTTCAATCTGAACCTGCCCTTTTCCAGTTTAAAGCCATTCCCCCTCATCCTATCACTACATGCCCTAGTAAAAAGTCCTTCCCCAGCTCTCCTGTAGGCCCCCTTTAGGTACTGGAAGGCCGCAATACTATGAATAATTTTCCTAATAAGCTATGACTTTTTTTTTATAGAATTATGAGGGAATTTTTTTCTTATTAGGCTACAAAATCAGGGTAAACTATAGACGTGCATAGATCTTAGAGATATTGACTCATAAGTATACTACTGAATATTTGCTATTTTTTAATCTTTTGTCTCGAAGCACCATCAGGATAGATTGTTTAACTGTTAATTGCAACCCTGTGAAAACTGTAATTGATGATTTCATCCAGAGGTTGTATGATGTTCTTGTCATTTCCTTGAGAAAATCTATTCAAGGTAAATAACTAATTAATATTTTTTTTTGTTTCTGTTGTAAAGATTTGCATTAATGTAAATACTCTTTTTATGAAATATTTCACTCTTGGGCACAGTGAGCTGCAGAAATCACAATGCAGAGAAAGTAATCTGTTCCTAATTTTTCACTACAGGCCTGACCTAAAACCCCTTGATGTCTGTGTGCATCTTTCCCATTCACTTGATTTGGCCACATCTGTTCTAGATGTAAAAGAATACATACAACGTCATTTTGTTTGTTTCTTCTGTTTGGAGAAAAATTTCCTAGTAATTTCAGAGAGGAAAATTTCTTTGGCTTTTGAGGGAGGAACATTTCTTAGGCATTTGAGGGTAATTGAAAGGGGCATCATGAAATGTTGCAATTAAAAAATGTTAGATTTTTATTTCACACATTGAAATACTTCATGAGGAGTCTTAAATAATCTAGACTTATTCCACAGAGTTACTCGTCACTTAGGTTGTCAAAATGCAGAGTGTTAAAGAGTGCAAAATATTTCTCTATTTTTAGGTAGTCTATCTATATCTGGCACAGGTACACAAAATGGAATAAGGTGTAGATGATGAGAAATACTAGCACTTTGTGCTTTAAATGTAACAAACAGCACAGGAAATGCAGAACAGGGGTTGTGCAGAAAGTGAATTATTTCCATAACCTAAAGATGAATTGTTTACTGGAAGATGTATTATTTCCTGAAATTGTGTAGCTCCTTTCTAGTACCAAAAAGATCTACTTTGGTAGGAAAATACAACATTATAGCTCAATCAGGCTTTTGTTTGTGAATCTTTTCAGTATTTAAAGCAAGGTGGCTTTAGTTAGTTAGTTTCTTTAAAAACAAAACCCCCAAAAGCCCAAAAGCATTTTTAACATCTGTTTTTCTCCATTTACCAAAAAAAAGACTTACACAGATTTTGAAAGTGTGTAAATAAATGTCTCCGGTATTTGTGTTTAATTCTCAGAGGGGAGTCTGATATTTATGGTCTAAATCATATAGTGGATGCAGTGGATTACATGTAAAAGGCTATGTGTAAACGCAAACACGCAATTTTTGTTGAATCAGCATGTAAGATTGGGGTCTGCAATTTTTTAAGCAAATACTTCGCATACATGTCATATCTTATGACAAATGTTGTATCACAGTACATTTGTGTGACTTGCATATTTATTACTACAAATATTTTCTCCATGATAACTTTGTTTTCCGCCTTCGTATAGCTCACCTATATGACATTTCTTCATTTCTCACTGATGCCATGGAAACATTAGTGATTAGACCCCAGACTGTTGAGGAAATAGCAGAAGACAATTTGAAATATTTAAACCTACATGAACAAAAAGAAGGGGTAAGATACTATTTAATCATATCCAGAACAACAGCTATCAAAAATGTAATTGCTTTCCAGTATGGAAACTTATATTTAATATAACTACTTTAGAACATGCAATAGTCATATAGGGTCAGGGCAGTGCTCCATGTAGCACAGTATTTTGTCTCCAGCAGTGGAATAAAGTGGCTGCCTAGGGGAAAATATAAAATTTGAGTAGCACATTTGATGCTTTCCTACAGTTCTAGCCTCCAACCAGAACCTTTTTAAATTTTATGTGGTTCCTGAGCATATAGTGACTTTCTCTTGCACAACCTTACCTCTTCTTCGCCTGACAGCAAATACACCTTTGACATCCAGAATATCCTCTGGTAAAGTGTAGGTCAATTACCTATTACCTGAAGGACCCCTCCTTTTATTTTTTTTTCACCTGCCATCTGTTAACTTCATACCATTTAAGCCTTACATTGGATCAGATATGGAGCAATCAGTCCCTATTCTTCCTTTTCATGACACGATTGTATTGTTCTTTGTTGTGTCCTGTATGAGCCATGTCTTTTCTAGATAGAAGAATTTTAGTTTGCCTAACCTTTTCTTACACATAATCCACCCATAACTTTGATCATCCTCGTTGCCCTTTAGTAAGTCTTTTCTAATTTCACAATAATATTTTTCTGCATGACTAACACAATTTTGCAGTTTTTAAGATATAAGCAGATTGTGGATCTGTATGATGAAGTAACAATATTATCTCTTTTATTCACTTTTTTTACCTTTGTAGCTCCTAAGATTTGATTAACTTCCTACTGCTCAAATTAAGGTGCCATTTTTTTGGATCTGGCTGATAACAATCCTGAACTGCAGTCATTAGCTCAGAACTCAACTTGTACATGTGAAATCTATTTTTCACTTATATGTCACTTCATGATTATCTACTTGAATTTTGTTTGTCACTGGTATCGTCAGTCACTATTTCTTCTAAGTTCATTCTGCAGTTCTTCATGGATGAACTATTTTAATGCCTGGAATAGTATGGTATTACCAGTAAACTTTATCATCTCACATGTCAGTCTCCTTTTCCAACTCTTCTATAGCTCCTCAAGCAGTCCAGCACACATACCTACAGAACTCTATGGGTAACCTTTTTCTATTGCAGGAACTAGCCATTTCTTCCTATCTCTATTTTCTGTCTTTTACCCCAATTAATTATCTCTGCAAGGACCTTAGTTCTTATGTGAAGGTTGCCAGGTTTCCTTAAATGCCTTTGGTTAGGGGTTGTGTTAAAAACTTTTTGGAAACCCAACTGAAATATATAATTTTAATTTCCTTCATCCGTACCCTTAATGATGCCTTTAAAGAACTTTGATTCTCCAAAACTGTCGAATACTACAAAAGGCATATTAACTCTTCCCAACCAGACAATATTTATCCAGAAAGCGATTCAGTTCTAAATGAATGCATCTGAGTTAAGGTATCTACGTGCAGGTGTCCACAGTGTGTGTGCACTGTTAATATGCTCAGCGGAAGTCTGGTTCAGTTGCCCACAAGTGCGGTTCTAGAGTTGTTGAGATGCATATCCAACATCCACACAAGACTGGCAGACATAACAGGAGTTCTTGGAGGCTGCCTTTCTGTAGCTACAACTGGAGGCCAGGCAAGTGCCCGAGGGCATCTCAAATAGCCCTAGACATGTATTTGTGAGAAAATGAATCAAGTCCCTAGTGAATGTAGTCAATTGTAGCCTAGAACAATCGATTTCTCCCTAAAGTAGATACCTAGTGGTTGATCCTCCTGAATTGATTTCTTAGCTCCATTAAGAGCTCAATGCAGTTGTTAATACTTAGGTGTCTACTGTTTGGGGGTGTCCTGGTGTATCTGAGAGTTCCATACAAGGCTGGCAGATATGACACAGGACATATAGAAGACCCATAACTTTTGGGAAAGTGGATGTAAGGCAGATGGGATAGAGTAGGGGATCTCCAGTAAGGCTGGAAACCTCCTGTCATTAAATGATGGAGACTTTGGTTTCAGTGGTCTTTGGTGATAATGAAGTTTTAGATGCCAACTTAACAAGCCCAGTACAGACATCTAATTTTATCTTAATCTTTATCTTAGATACAGTTTGACTGTTTGGCTGCTAACTCAGTAAGGACTGTGTTAGGTTGGGTATAAATATTTACATTTTGTAGCAACTTTGGGAGAATTGCTGGATGTTGAAGAGAATGAATTCTCTATAGTTTACAAAACAGTATTGCTTCTTAGTGTTAGTGCCTGTTGTCACCTCTTAATTTTTAAAGGAAAACGTACAGGACATTTTTGGTAAATGTGTAAAACTGCATGTGTTTATTTCAGTTTCTTCTGACTTACATAGTTTAAAAGAATTGTTGTTTTTTGTTTTTGTTTTTTTTTTTTTTTAATTTGGTTGGCTTTTAATATGTGGGGAAAAATGGATTTTTTTTCCCCATTATCAGGTGAAAAAAAATTGTGCTCTTTTATATGAATATAATTTGTGTTTATTTGAAGTGTCTGTATTCTTGCTTTTTGCTATTCTGTATTGTTGTGGGTTAACCTGGTAGGCGGCTAAGCACTGCAGCTGCTCGCTGACTTCCTCACTCACTTGAACAGCCTCCCCCACCCTCTATGAGACAGGAAAAGACAAAAGGAAGAGTAAAAGTGAGAAACCTCATGGGCTAAAATACTTCAATAAGTGAAGGGAAAGTGGAAGAAGAAGGAAAGGAAGAAAGAAAGAAAATAAAAAATAAAGAATGAACAAACAAAACAAGTGTGCGGTCGCTCACCATCTCCCATGGGTATATCGATGCTCAGCCAGTTCCTGAGCAAAAGATGTCTAACCTACCTAAGCCCCACTCCACCCCAGTTGATTGCTGAGCATGACATTATGTGGCATAGAATATTTCTTCCTGGCTGCGTTCCCTCCCAACATGTTGCGCACCCCCAATCTGTTCACGGGGGCTGGGGGCAGAATGAGAAACAAAGAAAGCCTTGATGCTGTGCAAATAGTGTTCAGCAATAGGTGAAACAATAGTGTGTTGTCAGTATTGTTTTGGCCACAAATCTAAAACATAGCACCATATGAGCTGCTATGAGGAACGTGAACTCCATCCCAGCCAGATTCAGCAAACACATATACATATTTACTGAATTCTGTTTTTCTGCTGCTGTTATTGAATCTGATTGAGTGGATCTCTGCAATATGTAAAAAGGCACTTATCTGTTTCACAGTAAACATTCACTTCTGTATATCTCACATCAGGTTCAAGGTTTAGAATTTCTCTAAATATCTCAGGTACTATTTTTTCCAGTGTTTTAATGTTGTTCTATAAACAGGATTAAAAAAGCAGCTAGATATAAGCATATAACCTGTGCATACACAGTTGATGATTCTTATGTATTTACTTATAGTTTAGATATACAGGATTTGCTGAATTTTTACATACACGCGTATTTTTAATCCATTTAGATTTTTCTCCTGTTTCAAGAGGCTGAAGATAAAAACAAACTTTTGCGAACTGTGGCTGGTGCAGGTTTGAACACTATAAGTAACCTAAGAGCTACATGGGATAAATTTGAATTAATGATGGAAAGCCACCAGCTTATGATTGCAGAACAGGTAAAAATAAAAGATTAATATTTTACCTAAAAATGTTGAAATTATTTTGAAGAAGTCTGGAGAAATATTTTTTACTTAGATTAGATCCATAAATGTTCTCAGCTCAGTGTTAACACCAACGTTACTGAGTTGAGGGAGAGCATTTAAAGGAAGACTACTTAAACTACTTAAACAATAACTAGGTGAAACTTCTGATGAACAGATGCTGAAATCAATGTTACATTGTTGTACTTCTGTCTCAACTTTCTGGTGAAAGAGGCGGCTTAATAAATGCCATGGTTAACTGAGCAAAACAGGGTTACAGTTGAAAGATAGCATTTTTATTACTTTATCATGTTTTTAAAACTGATGCTTGTTTTCTTTTCACACAACTTTGCTAAACTATGCAATCCTGTAATTCCAGTCCATAGGGAAATTGCTGAGCTCATTTAAAGTTCTACTGAAGATATCAATATGCCATACAAGTGTAGCAATTTTTGTACATGTTGTAGGATGCAGGCTAAATAGGTAGCATAGGCTGAATAAATAGCTCTCAAATACCAGCATAAAAAAAATTAATACTGCCCCCTTTTTAAAAAAAAACAGCAGAATAAAGATGAACTATTTCTTAGGGTATTATACAAGAAGTTTTGTGAGTTTGATTTTGATCAAGTTGTAGTTACAAACCATTGAAGGAGTTTCGTTTTAACTTTTGCTTTACAGATTGAAATGATGAAAGGAAATGTGATTTCACGTGTTAATATATATCATCAAGACCTGGAAAAGTTTAAAGCTCGTTGGGATCAGCTAAAGCCAAGTGATGATATCATTGAAGCAGGTGATCAGGATGTGCTTGAGAAAAGTGCTCAGATCATAAAGGAAAAAAAAAAAGAATTTGATGAACTTGAGACCGTGAAAGAAAAGCTCATGTATGTATGTTTATTTACCTGTATACCTTATTCATTAATGTATGGTTCTTTTTCAGCAATAGTATCTCAGAAAATGTTAACTAATTTTTATCACATCAGATAATATAAGGAGTTTCATTATATTTGTATTACATGTTTTTCATTAGTTTTCCAGGGTCCTTTTTCTTGATTTTTCATAACATGAATTTCTCAAGCTAAGTTTTTCTAGAGTTTTTTGGAATGAAGAATTCAGGAAGCCGCTTAGGCTTTTGTGTAAGGGAGTCTGTACACTAAAGGCTTGATTCTGACTTCTGAAATTCTCACTAAGAGAAGGTTTGGGATATTGGCCCAAGAAGGGGGAGTTATTACTTCAATCCTCCTGTAACTTAAGTGGGCAAGAGCTCACCTCTCCCATTTCTTAAGTGTCCTATCTGATAGACTGTTGTGCAAAAGGACAGGATTTTTGCTCCGGGTGCCTGCTTTCAGTAAGCTCATTGCAAATCTTGAGCAGACGATGTTTTCTATTTAAATTCTTAGCTTGCCACTTAAATATCATAGTAACTAAAATTAGCATATTCTTTCTACCTAACAGGAAGAAACAATCAATTAAAAAATATTTTCTTTCAAGCTTTGTTTTTTGGGGCATGAAGTAATTAAATTTTCTCATAAGTGAGAAAGAAATGAAAGTTTATGGAAAATAATTATGAATATGGCAGAAGATCACTTTGTAGGAGAGTTATCCCTTGTATTCCTTTATTATTTCTATTCAAGAAGGAGACTATAAGGAAATTGCAGTTGTCAGCAATGCTCTTGAACAAAGCCAATGGCTTTTCTAAAAAATGTATAATTATTTCCATATGATACCATGTCTTAAACCATAAATGTATAATGGAGTAATGTAATGTATAATACAATGATTTTTTTATTCAGTGAAGAATGCCATCATTTTAAATTGGAAGAACCAGACTTCTCATTGTCAAAAGTTGTATGTCAAGATATTAAAAGTTATGCAGAAGTCTGGGCGTTGTATGAAGAGTTTTATCAAGGTTTTCAGGAAAAAGCTAAAGAAGACTGGATTACTTTTAGGTATGATTTTGTTACCTTTATTTAAGGACATATATGTGTGGTTGTCGTACTGTGTTGTTATGACCTTTTTCTATTTGATTGTCACACAGGAGTAAGACATACCTATTTGAAGAGTTTTTGTTTAACTGGCATGAAAAAATGAGGAAGATGGAAGAACATACTGTAATGACAGTAAAGTTGCAAAAAGAAGTGGACAAATATAAAGTAAGATGCTAATTACAAAACGAAGTATAAAACCAAAAATGTTTTGGTATTACTGGGTGATATACTGCATTCTGTAGCTTTTTGTTCAGTTCTTATAATAAAATCAGTTACAGTTTAACAAAATATCATCTGATACTGTTTTGAACATTTCACTTACTTTTGAGAACCTTTTAGTTCCTTACAGTGAACAGGAGGGTTATTACAGTTTACACAGATAGACATTTAGCAATGAATTTTCCTCAGAGTCATAATCCTAAACATTAAACCCAGGAATTGAAAAAAAATGTATTTCAGTTTAAGAAAATAAGTTTTTGTTTTGTTTGAATAGCATGTCACTCTGTAATCAAACAATTTTCATACAGACTAGATGGATTCACATATGCATTTTTCCTATAGATGATAATTCCACTCCTAAAATATATAAGAGGAGAACATCTTTCTCCAGACCATTGGCTGGATCTCTTTCGTCTTCTGGGTCTTCCCCGAGGTACTACACTTGAGGGTTTGTTATTTGGACATCTACTAAAAGTGACGGATACCATTATAGAAAAAGCAATGGAACTTAAGGTATGAATAATTTCAAATAAAGGTACTATATTTTATTTTATGCTATATTTTATATCTTGTATTGTATATCTTGTTCTGTATGGATCTCTATATTTGTGTTACTATAGAATTTATGTTATATTTTTGAATGGAAAGTTTATTGCAAGCTCTAGTTTCAAGTGAAATTATTTATGCTTTTAAATAGGATTTGAATTGTCGGGCCCAAGGTGAAGTCACAATCAGAGAATCATTACGTGAGCTTGAACTCTGGGGAGCTGGAGCTGTCTTTACATTAACAGATTATGAAGATAGCCAAGGCAAAACTATCAGGCTTATTAAAGACTGGAAGGACATAGTCAACCAAGTTGGAGATCATCGCTGTCTTCTACAGTCCCTCAAGGACTCTCCGTATTACAAAGGTTTTGAAGATAAAGTGTCCATCTGGGAAAAAAAGCTGGCTGAGTTGGATGAGTATCTGCAGAATTTGAACCAAATTCAAAGGAAGTGGGTCTATTTGGAACCGATATTTGGTCATGGAGCTCTGCCCAAAGAACAAGCTCGTTTTAACAGAGTTGATGAAGACTTCAGGTTAGTGTTATGGAATGTGGCTTATTTTTTGTAGTATCTTTGACATGTATAGGCTAGAACATTCTTCATGGTGAAAATATTTGGAACCATTGGAATATGTATGGAGAATGAAGGTCAGCAACAGGATATAGATCATTAGATATAGATGTGTGGCAGTGACATAGATCTGAATAAAGCTGGTAATGTAGGTTTCATTTATTGGGGTACATGTGGAGAAGGGAAACACATGAAACATCAAAGCTCACAAACAAGACAGGAAAACACAAGATCAATCTTGTCAACAGAAGCAGAGGTGATGTAATTGTTTTTTCAAGAATCATTTCTTGTTGAAGACAAGCACTTAGTTAGCTGAGAAAGTACACGGATGGACTTTTGGGAGAAATAGATTATTTTTTCCAAACAAGTCAAGGAGGTAAAAAGGGAGGAGATTTTAGACATGTAGAAAGATATGTACCATTATCTGTCTTGATTTGAGTTAAAATGACTTCTTAGAAGGAAATAAAAGTCAAGAATTGAATTTTCATGGTTTTGGGTGGAGAAATTTTAGCAAGAAACAGTTGTTATTAAATTACATTGGACAGACATGGATGTAAATTATGAAAAGTTTCATCATTAATACTGAAAACTGAAAGTTATAGATCAGATATTTATATGACTAACCTGCACTTTATTTACATAACTACTTGTATATCGTATTAAGATTAAAATTGTAATGTTTGTTTCATGAATTACTCATTTTGTTTCTGTGAAGATCCATTATGTCAGATATCAAGAGTGACAACAGGATAACGTCACTGAATGCCCGGACAGGAATAAGAAATGCCTTAATTACTTTACTTGATCAACTTCAGAGATGTCAGAGATCTTTGAATGAGTTTTTGGAGGTACAGCTGACATTAATATATTTTTCTGTAAAGAAAGTCAATACATTTGAATTTAAACAAACAAAACTGATTTATTTTGTTTTTATATAGGAAAAGCGCTCAGCATTTCCAAGATTCTATTTCATTGGAGATGATGACTTATTAGAAATTTTAGGACAGTCCATGAATCCTCTGGTTATCCAGTCTCATCTTAAGAAACTTTTTGCTGGTAATGCATTAATCTTCATTTGTGAAATGTACTTATTTAGAAACAAGGTTCTTCAAAGCTAAATAATCTGTTGCAGGCTTTTTTTTCTCTCTTTCTGCTACTAGAAACTAAGGAATTAATGTTTGACTTAACAATAGATAACTTCATTGCTGTTTTCTAATTAATAGGCATTAATAGTGTGAGCTTTGATGAAGAATTTAAATACATAGTTGCCATGAAGTCTGTAGAAGGAGAAGCCGTGCCACTTAGAAATAAAGTTCTTCTGTCAAATGACGTGGAGGTAAGAAAATCCCAACCAAGGATAGCTCAAGCATCTTTGAGAAGTTATTTTGTAATGTAACTTTTAAGTTGTCTTTTCATCTGTCAGGTATGGCTAAACGGTTTGGCTTTGGAGATGAAGGAGACCCTGAAAAAAATGTTAATTGACTGTGTTGATGCTGGAAAAAAATCACAAGGTTCAATTGATCCATCGCTCTTTCCTTCCCAGGTAGTAATTAATCCAGTAATGCCACTGTGTAGTCTTAGATTTACCAAATAGGTTATTTTTTGAAGTCTCATAAAGAAGTATATATATGGATTTGGAAGAAAATAACTCCAAACAAATCCATTGTATTCACTTACAGTGTAGAGAAATTCTTTAAAAGATGTATTCTTATAATTCTTTTGTAAACATTTGAAATACTTAAGTGCTTTACATGGCACCTGATGTAACATCCATCTGTTTGTTAAATTTGATGTGAATCAAATTTGATGTTAGCAGCCCTGCATGTAACATTCACTACCAACTAAAACTTAGTAACATAAAAAAGCCCTTTTTGAATCTGATTAAAATACTGTTTCTAAAGCTTAGCTGTATAAACAGAAATAGTAATGAACATGAAATTATTTTGTGCAATTTTGACAAGTAGCACAGAGAATCACACAGAATCACAGAATGGTTGTGGTGGGAAGGGACCTCTAGAGGTTACCTGGTCCACTCCCCCTGCTCAAGCTGGGCCACCTATAGCTGATTTGCTCAGGACCGTGTCCAGACAGCTTCGAAATGTCTCCAGGAATGGAGACTCCACCACCTCCCTAGGCAACCTGTTCCAGTGCTCAGTTACTCTCACAGTAAAAAAGTGTTTCCTAATGATCAGACAGAGTTTCCTGTGTTTCAGCTTGTGCCCATTGCCTCTTGTGCAGTTACTGGGCACCTCTGAAAAGAGCCTGGCTCCATCTTCTTTGCACTGGCCCTTCAGGTATTTATAGAAATTGATAAGATCTCCCCCTGAGCCTTCTCTTCTCCAGACTGAACAGTCCCAGCTCTCTGAACCTTTCCTCGTAGGAGAGATGCTTCAGTCTCTTAATCATCTTTGCCATTCACTGGACTTTGTCCGGTAAAGCGCCTGTTCTCATTGGCTCTTCTATCACTTGGAAGAGGAAGTTGTCATCCATGGACTCCAGGAACCTGCTGGATTGCTTATGTCCTACTGTGTTGCCCCTCCAGCAAGTATTGCGGTGGTGGAAGTCCCCTATGAGGACCGGGGCCTGTGAAGCTGCTCCTGTCTGTCTGTAGAGGGCCTGATTCACTTATTCTTCCTAGTCAGGTGACCTGTAGCAGACACCCACTATAACATCACCTTGACCTGTCCTCTATAATCCTAACCCATAAACTCTCAGCTGGCTCCTTATCCGTCTGCAGGTGGAGCTCCATACACTCCAACTGCTCTCTTAGGTAAAGGGCAGTCCCCCCTCCTCATCTTCCCTTCTTGTCCTTCCCAGTGAGCCTGTATCCCTCCCTTGCAACACTCCAGTCATGGGACCCACCCCACCACATCTTTGTGATCATAAGATCATAGCACACAGATGTCTATTTCATGATGTTTATTCCCCATACTGTGTGCGTTAGTGTACAGGCACTTTAGAGAGGCACCTCAGCATATTGAGTTCCTGGAGAGGGTTTAGGGATTTCTCCATAATGGTGCCTTGTAGGCACTTCTTTGCTGACATGCAAATGCTGGAGGTGACCCTGCTTATACCCCATTTTGTTGATTTTTGTGATCTCTTCCTGTCACATCACCGCGTGCCCATTGAGGATAACTTCTTAAGCCAGGTAATAGACAGCCCTGCCAGAGGAGATGCGATACTGGACCCGTTGGACACCAGTGCAAGTGAGCTAATTGGTGACATCAAGATTGGAGGCAGCCTGGGCTGCAGCGATCATGCACTGGTGGAGTTTGTGGTCCTGACGGATATGGGTCAGAGGAAGAGTAGAGTCAGGATCCTGAAGTTTAGGACAGCAAACTTCCAGCTGTTCAAGGAAGTCAATAGAGCCCCCTGCGGAAGTGCCCTGAGGACAGGATAGCAGAACAGAGCTGGCAGATGTCTAAGGATGCTTTCCATAGAGCGCAAGAGCTCTCAATCCCCAGGTGTAAGAAATGAGGAAAGGAAGGCGAGAGACCTGCATGGCTGAGTTGAGACCTGCTGGTCAAACTGAAGGTCAAGGAAGAGATGCACAGGCAGTGGAAGCAGGGACAGGTATTCTGGGAAGAGTACAGGGACACTGCCTGGATGTGTACGGATGGGGTCAGGAAGGCTAAGGCACAGCTGGAGCTGAACATGGCAAGGAATGCAAAGAATAATAAGGGCTTCTACAGGTACATTAGCCAGAAAAGGAAGGTCAAAGAAAGCTTCCCCCCATGATGAGCAAGACTGGCAAACTGGTAACAACGGACAAGGAAAAGACTGAGATACTCAACAACTTTTTTTCCCCTCAGTCTTCACTGGCAACCTCTCTCCCCATACCTCTGGAGTGGATGGACTGCAAGGCAGGGACTGGGAGAGCAAAGTCCTTCCCACTGTAAGGGAAGATCAGGTTTGTTACCACCTGAATATACAGAAGTCTATGGGACCTGACAAGATGCATCCCAGAGTCCTGAGGGAATTGGTTGAGGTAGTTGCCAAGACACTCTCCCATGATATTTGAAAAGTCAGGGCAGTCAGGAGAAGTCCCCAGTGACCGGAAACAGGGAAACACCAGTTTTAAAAAGGGTAGAAAGGAGGACCCTGGGAACTACTGACCTGTCAGCCTTACCTCTGTGCCGTGGAAGATCATGGAATAGATCCCACTTGAAGCTATGCTAAGCCACATGGAAGACAGGGAGGTGATTTGAGACAGCCAGCATGGCTTCACCAAGGGCAAGTCCTGCCTGACCAACCTCATGGCCTTCTATGATGGAGTGACTTCATTGGTGGACAAGGGAAGAGCTACGAATGTCGTCTATCTGGACGACCTTCTGTTAGGCCTTTGACACGGTCCCCCCAACATCCTTCTCTCTAAATTGGAGAGGTATAGATTTGATGAGTGGACTGTTTGGTGGATGAGGAATTGTTGGATGGTCGTATCCAGATGGTAGTGGTCAATGACTTAATGTCCAGATGGAGATCGGTGACAAGTGTTGTCCCTCAGGGGTCCATATTGGGACCAGTACAGTTCAATATCTTCATCAATGACAGACAGTGGGATTGAGTGCACCCTCAGCAAGTTTGCAGATGACACCAAGCTGAGTGGTGCGGTTGACACGCCTGAGGGATGGGATGCCATCCAGAGGGACCTGGACAGGCTTGAAAAGTGGGCCCATGTGAACCTCCTGAGGTTCAACAAGGCCAAGTGTGTGGTCCTGCACCTGGGTCGGGGCAACCCCCAGTGTCAGTACAGGCTGGGGGATGGAGGGATTAAGAGCAGCCCTGCCAAGAAGGACTTGGGTGTACTGGTGGATTAAAAGCTGGACATGAGTTGGCAATGGGCGCTCATAGCCCAGAAAGCCAACCATATCCTGGGCTGCATCAGAAGGAGTGTGGCCAGCAGGTCAAGGGAGGTGATTCTGCCCCTCTACTCCACATGAAACCCCACCCGGAGTATTGTGTCCAGCTTTGGAGATTTAGGCTAGATAGAAGGACATTTTTTTATGTTGAGGGTGGTGAAACCCTGGGAGGGGTTGCCCAGAGAGGTGGTAGATGCTCTGTCCCTGGAAACATTCAAGGTGAGGTTGGATGTGGATCTGACCAACATGATCTAGTTGAAGATGTCCCGCTCGTTGCAGGGGGTTTGGACTACATAATCTTTAGAAGTCCCTTCCAACCCAAACTGTTCTATGATTTGATGCCCTTTGCTCAGTGATCCCATCTGTCATTCCCTCACAGGACTGCTGGTTACTCTCTCCCTCCCCCAGAATGCAGTTACTATTACAAAGCTTCATATTGGCATTTTTTGGTGGATTTTTTTGTTACAGATATTTCCAGTTCCAAGTTTGACTGAACCTTCATAGCTCAGACAGGGCTTTTCCAGTGAACTTAAAGTAGTTAGAACAGAAATGGAGTGTTAGAAACCAGGATGCAAAATACCGTGTTAACGTATCAGTGACACAAGTCAGAGTTGCTCCTGAGCCTGTTGGGTATGGGCTCAGCATACCTACAATGTGATAGTTTTCATCTGACACATCATTTGAAGGGAAAAGATACTTTAAAAATTTTGCTACCAGATGCTGTAGAACAGCTAAGGGATTTGCGATCTTAGATTACATTGCAAGTTTTCACTGAATTTTGTCAGGTTTTAAGATGTCTATTTTTGTTTGTAGGAGCATAGCAAATGTATAGCTGTGTTTAAAAATGATGCCATAAAATACTTTAAATATCAGACATAATAAGCAATTAAAAATTAATTGAAAAAAATGTTTTCTTTATCTCTTCTATATTTATAAAATGTAATTTGAACTTTCTCTTTCAAAGATTCTTTCCTTGGCAGAACAAATCCAGTTCACTGAAGATGTTGAAAGTGCTATCAAAGACCATAATCTGCAACAGTTAGAATTAGAACTCATGGCTAAACTGGAACATTATACTAGCATCGATACTAGTATAGAACACACTCAGAGTGCAGGTATAAAAGCGATCATTAATATATAATTCTTTATAATGACTATGTAGTTGTATAGTATCTAACATTCTGTTTATTTAAACGGGAAATTATGTAAATCTGTCTTGATTTGAGTTCATAAAGTTGAGTTACATAAAGTTAGCCACCTGTTACTGCCAAAATTAGTGTATTTGTTCTTTCAGAGTGAACAATACATTTTTATTTAGATTAAAAACAAACTTTGAGCATTAATATACTTGCAAACCTCCTTAATTTTTTAATAACTTTTTTTTAATATATATGTACTGATAATTTGTCCTCACCTACTGAACTGTGCTCTAGTGTTCTATTTCACTGGAACTGGCCAAACAGCGGTTGAGGTACGTTAAGACATGCCAGTATATTCTGCACAACTGCGTAGGTGATTCTCTTTTTCTTAGATGCATACATCTGCCTCTGAACTAATAATTCTTGAGTACCTCTGTAGCAAACCCAATAAACTAGTTATTCTCAGACATGATTGTTGTGAATTTTGTGTAGTCAAAATGGGTCAGAATAATTATGCCTTATTCTTCTCTTTTGACCAGAAGGGGGGCTTTGAATGGCTACCTCAGATACAAAGTTCTATAGTGTAGGTGGCTCTTACCCTATACGTATAAAAAGACTCAATTTGACAAGTAGTTGACAAGCTTCCACCACATTTGTGTAGCTACTTACTATATTAAATTCTAGTTCATAATTTATGTACTATTAACATCTGATATATTATTTAGGAATAGGATTCATATCACCTGCCTTCAGCAGTCTCTAAGCGTGGTTCTTTATCAAAGCTCCCTTTCTGTGCTCTTTCTATAGCCATTGGAGAAATGTTATAGAAGAGTGTTTGTTCCATATATTGTATAATACATTTACAGTAACTTTTTAGTTTGGATAATAGGTGTGATGTTGGAGTGAGTTGGCTGATTATCCCCACTTACTCTGATTTAATTCCCATCATGGAATGGTATAGGAGCACACAAACTGAATTTCTTTCAAATGAAACTAAATTAAAAAACATGTTCTCAGAGTACACTTAATGCACCCAACCTGCTAATGAACATTAATTCCACATCATCCTAATTAGTCTGAGTAAGATCTCCAGAGTGTGTGTAGTATGGTTTTCAGATCCTCAGTAGATGAATTAACAGATTGTGCCACCCTGATTACTAAAGTTGACATAGCTGTGAATGCTCCTGGAATAAATTGCTTTCCAGGAAAGCCTTTCTCTCTCTCACTCTCTCTCTCTCGATTGTAAAGACAGACAAAATCTCTTCTAAATGACTGGTTACATGATGATTCACATTTTCTGTCAGGACCTCATTTTATGCTGACTGCTTTAGATAATAAATAACATTTCTATATATAATTGAAATGAGATCTGAATAAAATCAGCTGATAAAAGAAAGCAGCACAATGAACTTGAGAATGGGTAATGTGTATCTTCCTTACTGCACTGTTGCAATTTTTTTTTTCTGTGGTTATTTGCAGAATCAGGAATCCTTGAGCTCAAGCTTAAAGCTCTGATTCTTGATATCATTCATAACATTGATGTGGTGAAGCAGCTAAATCAAGCTCAGGTTCACAGTGTTGAAGACTGGGCTTGGAAGAAGCAGCTGAGATTTTATATGAAAGACCAAAAATGTTATGTTCAGATGGTAGATGCTGAACTCCAATATACTTATGAATATCAGGTGTGGTATTTTTAATTTTTATCTGGTGGCTTTTATATATGCGTCAAACGCTTTCTCATTTCACACATGCTGCTGGTTGCCTCCCAACTGTTGCCATTTTTTTCAGCTTTGTTGTGTCCTTAGCAAGCTGTTTAATAGAAAATACTAAAAGATAATAATTTTCATTCTTGATATTGATGGGTCAATGTATGGAAAGCAACTACATTATCATATAAAGATTTTTAGTATGCTTGCTACTTTTATATATCAGAGTGCAATTTCATCTGCGTTGACCCCTTTTCCATAATTCTAAAAAACATTCTACAATGTTTTGACATTTGGTATAAAATCAGAAAAACATCATAACTGTAAAGAAATTAATATACTTAATGGGACAGTAATCTTGACTGTTGTGTTATGTTTTCAAATTAATGACTTATGAATGAAATTAATGAAAGTACATATTCAATAATTTCTCTCTACCAATCAATATAATTTGTTTTGTTTCTGCAGGGTAATTCCCCTAAACTTGTTTACACACCTTTGACAGATAAGTGTTACCTAACTCTTACTCAGGCTATGAAGATGGGCCTTGGAGGAAATCCCTATGGTCCAGCTGGAACTGGAAAGACAGAATCAGTAAAGGCCTTGGGTGGACTTCTTGGAAGACAAGTATTAGTCTTTAATTGCGATGAGGTGAATATGGTTCTGTATAATTTATGAAGTGGTTATCTATGCCCATACTTCATGAACTAATATTATATTCCAGGAATACTTTTGAAATTTGTCAGTTTACATATGAAATTTGTGGTTATTTCCAATGAAATATTTTTTAATAGATGGGAAGACAGTCTTTCATTACTTTCTTGTTATTTGAATTTTGATAGTATGCTTTTTAATTTTAAGGGCATTGATGTGAAGTCGATGGGGCGCATATTTGTGGGCTTAGTGAAGTGTGGTGCCTGGGGCTGTTTTGATGAATTCAATAGACTGGAGGAAGCTGTATTGTCTGCAGTATCCATGCAGATTCAGACAATTCAACATGCATTGAAGAAACATAGCCCTGTATGTGAGATGCTTGGCAAAAAGGTACAGCAAAACTTATTTTCTTCTTATAAAAATAGTCTATAAACAGCTAGGTCAAACTTAAAAACTGATTACTGTAACTAAATATTAGTCCACCCAACATTTCTCAATACAGATTCCTATTACAATGTCCTATTAAAATGCACTTCTAATACTAGGTTGAAATGGATCATAATTCTGGAATTTTTATCACGCTGAATCCTGCTGGAAAAGGCTATGGTGGAAGACAAAAGCTGCCTGATAACCTCAAACAACTTTTTAGGCCAGTTGCTATGACTCATCCAGACAATGAACTCATTGCAGAAGTGATTTTGTATTCAGAGGGCTTTAAGGATGCTAAAACACTTGGTAGAAAATTAGTGGCTATTTTTAATCTAGCAAGGTAAGCTTTTTTCTTTTTCTTAGCTGTGCTACCTTTCTAATTCTCTTCCCTCCTGCTTTATTTTAGCATTGATCCTTGTGGTTATCTCACTGTCATCTTGTATCTTCTGCATCTAGTCTATACCAAAGTATGACTGTAGGGATACAGTCTACACATACTTTCTGTTAATTCTCTGTAATATTTTATGACTTGGATATTGCAGAAAGCTATGTGTCAGAAACAAAACCAGAAATAAAACTCCATGTTTGGAGTCATCCAAAGTTTTATATTCACTGTAGCTCTTAAACTGAATGTGATACCATACAAATCTCTGTGGAAACTAATTTAATTTATAAACCAAAAATATTGCAATATATTGGGAAGTTCAGATGTGAAAATATCTGGAATGCAGTTATAATCTCAAGATGTCAAAGTATTCCTCCCCTATTATGCTCATTAAATATGAATGTGAGTGTATGAATGCTCACAGACATTGTGTTGAATTTAGACTCTGGAAGTTGTTGAAATGCAAGCGGCTATTCAGTTATAAGTGTGAATATTAGAGAGAACAAAGTTCAGAGGTTTTACTTAGTGCTGTTGGGGACAATAATAAATACATTAGCTGAAAATTTCAGTGTGTTATTGGTTATATCTCTGAAACACATTACAGAGGGTGCTACAAATACTCATCAGTTTCTTTTTTGCCCAAAACCATGTTATGAGCATATTCATTTGCCAAACAAAAATTTCAGGTGCTGTCACCTAAATCTTATTACAATATTGCTGTTTTTAAATTTAGGGAGCTTCTGACACCACAGCAGCACTATGATTGGGGTTTACGAGCATTGAAGACTGTTTTGAGAGGCTGTGGTAGTCTTCTTCATCAGCTGAAGAAAAGTGAAGCAAAGCAAGAAAGTAAGGTTGAGCATGCCAAACTTTTGATTATTTAGGATATTGTACAGGTATCATTCACTACAGCTTTCTTTTTCACTGGAGCTTTGAGAAGCCATGGCTTGAATCTGGAGGCAATTTAGAAAATAAAAATATCCGTGAACGTCCTCCTTCATTAGCAGATCACAGAAGACTGTTGTCATATTCCAGATTGAGCTTTTCTATTATAAGAATGTAGATATAGGACACAAATATTGCTTCTTGTTCACTTAAACAGTGTATATCTATCCAGACTATACTGCAAGTTTTTGGAGACAGCCTCAGTTTGCAAATCCTGGCATAACAAATGGTCTGACAGCTTCAAAGAATATTTAATGGACTTTAGTTTGGATCTGCCAAAGAGGGATTATCAGCAATGTGTTTTAAGGCATGTTCCTGTCACTGTTCCTTGCTATGACATTTTAGCTTCATGTTTAGATATGTGAAATTTGCTGAAATTTGTTTGGTCTGGTTTAAATTATAATTTTCAGTAACCCTGGGAAAGGCAAGATAGATGGATTTAGCTTATGATTTAGACTCAGAATTTTTTCTTTTGTGTTTATTTTGTTTCGTTTTGTTTTGTTTTTCCGTGTTTTTTTATCTCAGCTTGAGGAGCTTAAGATATTTCCAACAAATGCAGTTTCCTGTTTCTTTATGCTTGCTTGTATTGTTGAGTCAGAATCCTTTGGCATGTCAAAATGTTGGCCATGTTCTTGAATGTTGCTTAAATTTTTTGTTACTTCCTTTAGTAAAGCAGTTCTGCCTTTCTAAATCAAGTTCCTTAATGTCACCATTTTTCCTCTTAACCTTTTATCATGCTACTTAGAAAATTTGCCTGTACAAGTATTTGCATTTAAGACATTGTTCAGGATGAAAAACCTTGAACTTTTTTCAAATTCTAGGAGGGTATACTCATCTTTAACCTCTGAAATATTTGGGAAGCAGCCACAGGAAAAAGGGAAGTTAGGGAATGGATGCTTTCTGTCCCTTGTGTTGAATCTGGGCTATAGTGCATTCTAGTTTGAGGCAATTGTGCATTCAGAAGGAGGGCTGAAACACAGGATGATTTTCACTTGTGGTTCCTAGTCCTGCTCTCTGAAAATGTACTTGTTTTACATGAGAAAGTAATTTGATTAAAAAAGCAAAACATGAGATCGGAGCCGTGAGCCTTTCCTATCATGAGTATCTTTATTTTTCTGGCAGAGTAAATTTTTCTTGTGGCTGTTTTCGTTCTGGTCCCAAAACACTCACGTGTCCGTGGTACTTTAGATTCAAGAGAAGTTGT
Organism: Vanellus vanellus; assembly: GCF_965231255.1. Classification (NCBI taxonomy): domain Eukaryota; kingdom Metazoa; phylum Chordata; class Aves; order Charadriiformes; family Charadriidae; genus Vanellus; species Vanellus vanellus. Next base: position 206,847,251 of record NC_138905.1, on the reverse strand, counting down.
GGAGATTGTTCACTTCTGCAATATTCATAGTTAATTAGGATGCACTTGAGAGATGTGACTTCAAGCTGCCTCTGGCAGAGTAAGGTCTGGAATCCAGGTCCTTAATTTCTTTCATGAGTGCTTTCACAAGTAAGCTATTGTGTGCTGCTACTCTTAGTCCTGTTTTAATCATTAGGCTATTATGTACTACCTGGGCAGCATCATAACCGTCCCATGTATGTATAGAATGCATTTGTGAGCATATATGGTACTTACAGTAAGGCACTCATCTAACTTCTAAGTAGTGGTCCATGAACTTGAATGTAGTCTGCACTATGTTTCCACCTTCAGTATCTCAGCAGTATGGGCTCAAATGCTGGTATATTCCAAGGAACCCACCCCCACCTCCCCCAACAAACAGCTTAAGCTGATCTGGCTTCTTTGCTTTTATTTCCAGTTAATGAAAGTCACATAGTCGTTCAAGCTCTGCGGCTTAATACCATGTCAAAGCTCACATTTGCAGACTGCGCCCGATTTGATGCACTGGTTAAAGATGTATTTCCTGGCATTGACTTTCAAGATGTGGAGTATGCTGTGTTAACTACAGCTTTACAACAAGTCTTTGAAGAAGCAAACTTGGAAATTATAAGCACCCAGGTAAACATCAATTACAGCAACAAACAATATGAGTTATTCTGATTTAGAACTGATTCATATTACATTAATTGACTCATTTCTTTTTACTTTTGAAAGAATTTTTTATAAAAAGTGAGAATAACTAATACTTATATTCTAATTACATGTATATAAAAAAATAGATGTGTGTATTGGAAGCATAGTAAATCAGTTGTGTAATTGAAAGAAAAATAGTACAAGGAAAATTCACATGTGAACATGTGACATGGTTTTGTTCACGCTGGTTACAAATTCCAGTGAATGTTTTGGACAGGAAAGATTTAAATAAGTGAGCATTTGGTTTTATCAAGCAGTTCCGTGTCTCATTTATATTTATTTGTTGTAGGGCTGGATGAAGTTTTGTGACTAAAGGTTCATTAATTTCTCAGTAAAAATATGCCCCAAGAGGGCTGTTATTTTTATATTAGTAATTTAGTGAAATGCTTCTAACATGCAAAATAAGTTTTTTGACATTCTTGAGTATCATAATTTTAATTACTTCTGCAAATATCTATTGTTTTAAAAAATAAAATTACAGAAACAAAGTGCATGCAAAGTAAATTGGAAAAACATTAAAAAAGAACATGATTGATTTAGATTTACAACTTCACGTAGCCATGATCTCTTTTGTTATCTAGATCAAGAAGGCTTTGGAATTATATGAACAACTACGTCAAAGAATGGGTGTAGTTATTGTAGGTCCAAGTGGTGCAGGTAAATCAACGCTTTGGCGGATGTTAAAGACAGCACTTGGTAAAACTGGCAAAGTCGTGAAACAGTATACTGTGAATCCCAAAGCTATGCCTCGACATCAGTTGCTAGGCCATATTGACATGGATACCAGAGAATGGTCTGATGGCGTGCTTACAAATAGTGCTCGACAAGTGGTACGAGAACCCCGAGGTATGTTTTGTGAGGGAGTAGCATCATTACGCTTAAATTACTTAAATTGTTTATTTTCAGTTGCATTTTTATATTATGTTATTATTTGTGCATAGCATAAGGTAAGAAAAACTTTTGGTGACAGTCATAGTCGACAACACTCGTGTACTTTCCAAATTTTGTGATAAGAGAGCAAAAATAGGCATCAGAAAATAAAACATGTAAGGAATAAGGAATATCTTCAAAGAGTTTATATTTAATTCGCAATGAAGGAAGAGTAATAAATAGTGTTAAAATAGCACGAGGTGATATTCTTTAATTGTTTTTCTTGGGTTTGATATTTTATTTTTGTGTCTGGAAATAGATATTACTTCATGGATAATTTGTGATGGTGATATTGATCCTGAGTGGATTGAATCTTTGAATTCCGTTTTGGATGACAACAGATTGTTGACTATGCCCAGTGGAGAAAGAATTCAGTTTGGCTCTAATGTCAACTTTATATTTGAAACTCATGACCTCAGCTGTGCCTCTCCTGCTACAATATCTCGAATGGGAATGATTTTTCTGAGGTAAGTCACAGAAGTATTACATATTTTTAAATTAAGCAAATATACCTACTTTTCTGTTCTTGAAAGATAGTCTAAAGTGGATGGAGCGATTTAATTACTAGCTTACACTTATGAAGCAAGTTTACTTTAGGTTGTATGTACCTTCTATGCTGTCCTGTTATATCCTTTTGGCTAATATATCTCAGACTTTTTGAAAGAGACATGGTGGATTCTTTGTGTGTGACCCTTAGAAACCCCAAATATTGATTAGAAATTCTTGTTAAAGTCTTTCCCTGAACTTTTCCTAGAATTTTTTTATTCCCTTTGAAGCAGTCTATGTGAAGATTTGTATTGAGTTTTATTTGTTTGAATCTTGTTTTGTTTTGTTTTGACTTAGTGATGAAGATACAGACCTTAATTCTCTGATAAAGTCTTGGTTAAGAAGTCAGCCGGAAGAATGCAGATACAACCTTGAAAATTGGATTGGGGACTATTTTGAAAAGGCTTTAAACTGGGTTGTGAAGAAGGTAAATAACCAAATACTTAATACATTTTCAGCTTCTGTTGAAATGATCCATTTATCTAGTTAAACACTGAAGAGATCATTCATATTAGTTTTTAAATTTTAAGTAAAAAAAAGTCTCAGTGCTTTTTTTGATTGCTGTTTTCTTCATAAGATTAGTACTGGAACCATTCTAATCAGTTTCCAAACACTAATTGCTCTACTTAAAGTTTTGAAGCATTTAATACAATTTTAACTAAAACCACATATTTCTGTGAAACTTAATAACTGTCTTTAATTTTCCATACTAGATATTTCTTTATATGTTTTCAAAGACCTGAAAAATCTGACTGTCTAAACTAAAAAATGAAGAAGTGAATAAATTCTTTTTCTAGATTTAAGTTACTGACTATAGAAAAAATAACCCTAAAATATGAACAGTTGCACAGTGTAGACCGGAGCTTGTAATACGCTGGGGAGAAATGTAATGCTAGACACCTAAAAGAATTGATAGAGGCATATCTAAAAAAGTAGTCTGATTGTTCATAATGGTAAATTTTTACAGCTCCCACTAATATGTTCTGGATTTAAGTATATAACTTTAGCTCTTTAGGATTCAACTCAAAACCTTAACTGAAAGATGTTTTAATAGGTGAAATGTAATATGTAATAACAGTATTAAAACAGGGTAGTCCAAAACCTTGTGCATTATCTGGATTATGTGATTCTGGGACTGTGGTGGGTTGACCCTGGCTGGACACCAGGTGCCCACCAAAGCCGTTCTATTGCTCCCCTTCTCAGCTGGACAGGGGAGAGAAAATACCACGAAAGGCTCGTCGTTCAAGGTAAGGGCAGGAAGAGATCATTCAGAATTATTGTCATGGGCAAAATGGTCTCGACTTGGGGAAAATTAATTTAATTTTTTACCAATTAGAAGTCAGAGTAGAGTACTGAGATATAAACCCCAAATCTTAAAACACCTTCTCCCCATGCCTCCCTTCTTCTTGAGCTCAACTTCACTCCTGATTTCTCTACATCCTCCTCCCAGCAGCGCAGAGGGATTGGTATTGGGGCTTGTGGTCAGTTCATCAGCTCTGCTGCTCTGTCCTTCTCAGGGGGGAGGGCTTCTCACACTCTTCCCCTTCTCCAGTGTGGGGTCCTTCCCATGGGAGACAGTCCTCCATGAACTTCTCCAATGTGAGTCCTTCCCACAGGCTGCAGTTCTTCATGAACTGCCCCAGCGTGGGTCCCTTCCACAGGGTGCAGTCCTTCAGGAACAGACTGCTCCAGTGTGGGTCCGCTGTAGAGTCACAAGTCCTGCCAGGAACCTGCTCATGGGGCCACAGGCCCACAGGCCAGGAACCTGCTCCAGTGCAGGCTTCCCATAGGGTCACAGCCTCCTTTGGGCATCCACCTGTTCCAGTGTGGGGTCCTCCATGGGCTGCAGGTGGATATCTGCTCCACCGTTAACCTTCATGGGCTGCAGAGGGACAGCCTGCCTCACCACGGTCTTCACTGAGGGCTGCAGGGGAATCTCTGCTCCCACACCTGGAGCACTGCCTCCCCCTGCTTCTTCACTGACCTTGGGGTCTGCAGAGTTGTTTCTCTCACATATTCTCACTCCTGTCTCTGGCTGCAATTCCACAGTTGGGTTTTTTCCCCCTTCTTTAATATATTAATCCCAGAGGCACTACCACTGTCACTGATGGGCTCTGCCTTGGCCAGTAGCGGGTCCATCTTGGAGCCGGCTGGCATTGGCTCTGTCAGACATGGTGGAAGCTTCTAGAAGCTTCTCACAAAAGCCACCCCTGTAGCCCCCCCACTACCAAAACCTTGCCATGCAAACCTAATTCAGGGACATATATAAAGATAATTGTTCTGCATATGCTATATTTTCTTAAGTAGTCTGGATGCTTTCCTGACTCCCCTTCATCTGAAGGAGTTACATTTACATTGAACAAGTGGCTTCCATTGCACAAAACATTATTTAGGAGAAATCACCACTGCCCTGGCCCATAAGCTAGTGATTGTGAGACCTGTATTACCTCCTCTTCGGGAACACATATGGTCCTGTTGTCCTTTTAATATTGTTTCCCTTCTTGCTTCTTTCTCCCATTGAGGTTTTTAAACTATTAAAGTATCTTCAGGTGGATACAGAGGAAAAACCATGACACTAATCCTGAGGCTGTACATCCCCTTTGGTACTAAAGAGCAAAATCCATAAAGAATCCATTCATGAGAAACATTGCCGGTATACAGTTATGTTGATTTCTGATAGATTCTCAAAATCTGTAAGGAAAGTTCTGATTGCTTATCCTAAATTACATAAATACATGGTCTGGAATTAAAACTTCCAAATCAATGCTTAAAAATAATTTCAATTTTCTAGAATTTTCTAGTGTTGAGATCTTTCCTCATTTGTAGAAGTGTCAAAGAGCAATGAGTAATAGTCTGCTAGCAATACATTTTTAGCAGTATATTCAAATCTCCTACAACTTGCAATTTACAGAATGACTCTGTGGTAGAAACAAGTTTAGTTGGAACTGTGATGAATGGACTGTCTCATCTTCATGGCTGCACTGATCGCGGACAGTTTATTATTAACTTGTTACGGGGTCTCGGTGGCAATCTGAACATGAAATCACGACAAGAATTTGCAAAAGAGGTAATCTTTTTCAGCAAGTTTATTAAAAATTTCTCAGTGTATGTAGTAGGAATAGTGATTTTCTGTCATCTTAACAATGCAAAATTACATTAATAGAATAACTGTGCTTTAATTTGTTTGTAATCTGTATTGTCTATAGGGAAATAGCTCAGAAGTAAAGGAATGTTTCATATGTCCCTAAGATGCTGCTAAGTGCATCCAGCCCAGATAGCAAACCTTTGGTGCTGCACCAAGAGATACAGAATGGCCTCTGCCCATATTGTTTTATGCAAGGACCCACTATAGCAGACTCTCTGTGTGTGTGTGTATATAGAATCATAGAATAGTTTGGGTTGGAAGGGACCTTTGAAGGTCATCTAGTCCAACCTGCCTGCAATGAGCAGGAACATCTTCAACTAGATCAGGTTGCTCAAAGCCCCGTCCAGCCTGGCCTGGAATGTTTCCAGGGATGGGGCATCTACCATCTCTCTGGGCAACTTGGTTCAGTGTTTTACCATACTCAACGTAAAAAAAAATTCTTACTTCTGTCTAGTCTAAATCTACTGTCTTTTAGTTTAAAGCCATTACCCCTTGTCCTACCACAACAGGCCCTTCTAAAAAATTTGTCCCCATCTTTCTGGTAGGCCCCCTTTAAGTGCTGGAAGGCCACAATAAGGTCTTCCTGAAGCATTCTCCAGGCTGAATAACCCCAACTCTCTCAGCCTGTCTCCTTACAGGAGAGGTGCTCTAGCCCTCTGATCATTTTTGCGGCCCTCCTCTGGACCCACTCCAACAGGAGCGCTGAGTGTGCACTCAATCCCACTGTCAGTGTCATTTATGAAGATATTGAAGAGTACCGGTCCGAATACGGACCCCTGAGGGACAACGCTTGTCACTGATCTCCATCTGGACATTGAGCCATTGACTACTACCCTCTGGATGTGACTATCCAACCAATTCCTTATCCACTGAATAGTCCACCCATCAAATCCATACCTCTCTAATTTGGAGAGAAGGATGGGAGGGACTGTTTCAAAGGCCTTACAGGAGTCCAGATAGATGACATCTGTAGCTCTTCCCTTGTCCACTGATGTAGTCACTCTGTCATAGAAGGTCACTAAGTTGGTCAGGCAGGACTTGCCCTTGGTGAAGCCATGCTCGCTGTCTCGAATCACCTCCCTGTCCTCCATGTGGCTTAGCATAGCTTCAAGGGGTATCTGTTCCATCATCTTCCCAATATGTTTTGTGATCTTCACCATGTATATATGATCATATGATCTTCACAATATGTAGTGTGTAAATGTAATACAGATTTATTTTGTGTTTTTTTTTTTTTTTTTTTTTTTTCTTCTGTTCAGAATGCTTGAAATAATAATGTGAGGGCTTTGTGGCACTTCACCAGGGAGGTGTTCTTACAGCATTATTTTGAGATTATGTATTGTATGCACTGGGGTTTGGTTCTGTCTTTTTGTGGATACTTGAGGGCACAAGGACTAGGGAATAGTGTTGATAAACTTTGTGGGTATACTGGTCCATAGCGTCTACAGAAGGCCGTCCCTGTAGGTAGTTATCTCCCCAATCATGCTTGGGTTTTGCGTTGGAGAGAAGGAAACAGTTCTTTCCAAAAGACAGCCTGGAGCTATAATGTATATACAAGGCAGATAGTAAAGGTTTTAGGCTCGGCTTCTGGAATTAGCTATTGATGCATATGAAGGAGTTATGTCATTCTTATGATTATTATTAAGTATGTTGCCTAATATGAAAAAAAGTTTATTTAAAGCTTTGCTAAATACATTTTATGTTCTTTCTATTATGGAAAGTAATATGTGGAAGAGTAATATGTTACTGTTTAGTTGAGGACTTAAACATAAAGCATATGCATAGCATGACTGAATTTTCAAAGGCAGCCTTAAAACTATCAAATTGAAGAATTAAATATTTGATTTCACAGAATTATTCTTTGAACATTAGCTTAAAATTTTAGATCTTCTCATTAGGAGTATGGATTTACCTCAAGCTTTCTTTTTATTTTTTTAAAAGATCTTCTGTTGGGCACAAGAATCTCTACCAGATCCAAGGAAGCCCCTGGACACATATTATGACACTGACATGGGACAGCTAATGCTATATCAACTGAAAAAAAATGAAAATCTAACAGCTGAGGACTTCAGTAATCTCCAAACACTTCCTGTCATTCAAACCCCTGACATGCAGAGAAGTTTAGATTACTTTAGACCCTGGCTAGACTTTAACAATAAGCAGCCGTTTCTTCTTGTGGGTCCTGAAGGATGTGGAAAGGGGTAAAAAGTATTTCTTTTTAAAGAAAAATATACTTCTAGCTATTTGTCAAAGTTTGTAATATTTTGTTATAGTGCTTTTATCATTTGACTTTCTGCTAGAATATCACTTGTTTAGGTTACTAATGAAACAAGCCTTCTGTAGTGGCAAATAGGTAAATAATTATGAAGATCTACGGGAAAGTTCAGGCTGCCACTATGCATCTAAGACATCTGAATGAGGCTTTTAGATATGAAACAGGACCTTTGGAAAACCTGTACTGTCCTGGAACAACATCTGAAAGATACATGAGGTATCCAGCCTCATCTCAAGAGGCACTAGGTGCCTGTGTGCAGGCAAAGGAATTTAGCTCATTCTATTGCCTATCTTAGATTCCTTATTTAGATGGGTTGGATCACTATATACAAGGTATTGAGGCTAGGTATTTGTTTTGCGTAGCCGTGTACTACACTTTTACTGAATTTCTCGAATGGAAAATATTACAATTTTAAAGGCAAGAATGTTTAATTCAGCAAACCTCATGCATCACCTATTACATTAATACAGTATGTAGTATATGCATTTTAATTCAAAATATAGGCAATATCTTTGGATATACAGTATTTTAATGCATTTATGTTTTACTTATGCTTATATGTATGTACACACTTGCTTTTTCAGGATGCTTCTTCATTATGCATTTTCTCAACTCCGATCCACTCAGATTGCTACCATTCACTGCAGTGCACAAACTACTTCTCAACATCTTCTACAAAAATTAAGTCAAACTTGCATTGTAATCAGTACAAACACTGGGCGAGTGTACAGACCAAAGGACTGTGAAAGGCTTGTTTTGTACTTAAAGGATATCAATCTACCTAAACCTGATAAATGGGGAACAAGCACTCTCGTGGCTTTTCTACAGCAGGTGAACACTTACGTCTGTTATTTATAGAGACACTTAAGTATACTGGAAATAGTTTAGTGTATGTAGTAAATACCTACATTGATTATTTTCAGAGTTAATATCCTGCATCTGTATTGACATTAGTTTTGTTTCTACTTTGATAGAATATGTAGGTGTCACCCAGAAATAAGATACCATTTTTATTTGGCTTATATGCATAAGGTCAGGTTGGCCAGGGCTCTGAGCAACCTGATCTAGTTGAAGGTGTCCCTGCTCATTGCAGGGGAGTTGGACTAGGCGACCCTTAAAGGTCCCTTCCAACCCAAACTATTCTATGGTTCTATGATTCTGTGATAAGTAAATAAAGACAATGCTTGCCTCAATGAGTTATAATGCAGTAGGCATATGAATGACAAGAAAATGATCACTTGTCAACATTGATACACCAAGGGCAAGTCATGCTTGACCTACTTGATAAACTTCTATGATGAAATGTCAGACCTGGTAGACAAGGGGAGAGCAGTCCATATAGTCTACCTGGACTTCACTAAGGCTGTTCATGCTGTCCCCCAAAAGATGCTTGCAGAAAAGCTGCTGATGTATGTGCTGGATGAGTAGTTAGTGAGGTGGGTTGAAAACTGGCTGAATAGTCAGGCCCAGAGGGTGGTGATCAGTAGCACAAAGTCTAGTTGGAAGCCAGTACCTGTTTAACATCTGCATTAATGATCTGGAGAATGGGGCAGAGTGTACCCTTGGTGAGTTTGCAGCTGACACCAAATTGGGAGGAGTAGTATTCCTCTGGCAATTAAGAAACCAGTAATAATGGATGGTATACTTCTCACTATTTTTTTTTATTTTATTTTTTTGTAATGTACTCTGTTCGCTTTCTTTTAATGAAACATTTATTTAATTATTACAGGTTCTTACATATCAAGGATTTTATGATGAAAATCTGGAATGGGTTGGTTTAGAAAACATCCAAATTGTGGCTTCCATGTCTGCTGGAGGAACATTAGGAAGACATAAACTTACCTCCAGATTTACTTCTATTGTTCGTCTCTGTGCAATTGAGTAAGTATGTGGAAATTAGGTTGACCCTCAGAACTCAGATTCAGCCTCTGTCTTATAAGGCCCTTGCTCAATTTAGTCTTTATGAAGATGTGGCTGTTCTAGTCTTTCATCTTTTCCAACAACTTTGGATCTTCAGATTTGGTGCTGTTTGGTGCCTCTTGTCACTAGAAACCAGCTAAGGAGCAATCTACCTATCTGTTGATGGTGAAGTGTTTGAGATATGTTTCCTGTTGGATGATTTTGCTTTCAGTAAACTGCTTTCTGCAGCATCATATTAAGGTTCTGTTTTGTTACAAAATTGGAGAAATTGTAAAGAAGTAAGTTTGGTTTTAAGTTTGAACACATTTACAGATGTATTTAGAAAATTTCTGAGGGTGGCCTATTGCAATAAAACTGTAATTTTAGTTAGCTGCTAGATGGAGATGCTATTCATTGAAATGACTCAGTAATTGCATATATAACTTTGAATTACTTTTAATAAAAAATTAACAATGATAGTCCTTAATGATTTTTTTTTTCTTTGTAGCTATCCAGAAAGAGACCAACTGCAAACTATTTATAGTGCTTACTTGGAACCTGTACTGCAGAAAAACTTAAAGAATCACCCTGTTTGGGGTTCTTCACCAAAAATACATCAGCTAGCAGGATCTATGGTTCAAGTATATGAACAGGTATGGAAATTTAATTTCTTTATTCAAGGAAGTGAAGAATTCATGTTTTGTGCTTTTTTTTTTATTTAAATAATTAGATATTGATATTAAAAAAGAATAAAAAGGTTTATCAGTATTAAAATTCAAGTTTATATCTTTTTCATAATGTTGATATCAATTTTAGAGCTACTTACTTGCAGAGAATCCTAGGTATTAGAGGCAAACTGAATAAGTGGTAAGTGCTCTTGCTTTCCCACAGTTTCATTGTGTGATTTTGGCAAGCATTTTAACCAATCTGTGCTTTCAGTTCCTGATTTATAAAATGTGTATAGTGGTGTTTTCCTACTTAATGGATAAGGAAACAGTGTACTTCAAAGATTGTTAGGTGCTCAGATGTGATGGATAGGGATAAGAGATATGAGGGTGGAGTCCTTTACACACATCAAGGACTACCTATTAAAATTTTATAGTGTTAAAACCAGGTATTTATTTATTTATTTATTGTATGTTCCAACAATGTATGCATGTCCCCATCTAGACCGAGCCATGACATGAAACCAATCTTTATGACTGGAATGTGGTTATAGTCGCTGGCTAACATGCACCAGTTAGCACAAGGTCCATATGGTATTATCAATGTATTCTAAGAAATCTAAGTTTAAATGTCATCACACCAGCACCAAATAACTGATGAAGGCAGTTATTCTTTGAATTTAGGTAGTTTTCTATTACGCTTTTATATTTCCTTTCCATTTTATATTTGGTATTGCTTTAAAAAAATTGTGTGTTTTGTCTAATAGTACTGCACTAACAGTCTTAGGTGACATGTGCAGTTGTTTACATCAAAAATGGCACAGAAGAAATGTTCTACTTATGAGAAATTCTACCTTTTATCGTCAGAAAACAAGTTTTAAACAATTAATTTCTGCACTTTTAAAAAAAACTATTAATAAAATAGCTAAATATATAGACCAAATAAAAAAATAATTTGTCTGGTATTTTAGAAAAATTTAAAGCTATGTTTCCAAGTGCTTTACATTGTAAAACATCCATTTCCCCCCCACCCCCACCCTTAACTCTTGTTTTTAGGTACGAGCGAAATTCACAGTTGATGATCACAGTCATTACCTTTTTACACCATGCATTCTAACTCAGTGGGTGCTTGGTTTATTCAGATATGATTTAGCAGGTGGTAAGTCACTTATTTTGTTTTCATTGATGAAGCAGTTCTAAAATGGCCTAAATTATTATTGATGTCAGTCTTACTGTTGACTCCACGAGCAACTCGTTGGTGAACGAGTATGGTACTCTTTCTAAACTGTGAACTGTCTGTAACTCAGTAGAGGGAAAAAGTGCATAACAGTTTATTCCATAACCTATACTAAACAAGTTTAAATGCTTCCAATCATATTTCAAAATATGTGTGGGAGCTATTTCTGATTAAGGAAAATTAGTAGGTTGGGACTGCATTCTCTACTATGGGAACTTGGAAGTGTACCCCCTACTACCCACCTTTTTTTTTTTTTTTTTTTTTTTTTGCGGGGGGGTGGGAGCAGGGGTTGTGTTATGGTTTTTTTTGAGCGTGTATCTTGTCTTCTGGATTCCCAGAGACTTGCCTCTCATGGTTGTCTTTTTATACCTGGTTGTATAAACTTGGTGAGGTGACTGCAGAACTACAACTGATACACATCATCTATGACATACTTAACAAAAAAGAACTTAACCACCCTTAAACATCTAGAAAACTCTCTCATCTGTGTAAAAGTTTACAAATATCTATATAAGAGCCTAAATACTTTCACAATTGATTCCATTGCTGTATCTGAAGGTGACATATGCATATGCTTTTTCAGTGATGAATAATATGGCATGTCATTTACTCATCTCAACTTCCATCTTACTTTCGTGAAGAATAGTGAAGCTTTTTATTCTCTAGTGGCGTTTTAGAATACAGATTGTTTGGGGTATTTATTGTTGTTTTAGTATTTCTTATCAGTCTTTCTCTTCCCCTTTAAAGCAGTCTCCTGGATTTTTGTGTTTTCATTGCCTGGAATTTTGTCTTTTAATTTTTACTTTGTGTGCAACATCTCCATTTTCATTAGAATGCTGGCACTAAACTGAAGAACTTGTTTTAATAGAATAGAATGTTTCATTTTATCTTGTAATGATCCATAAAGATATTATTAAAAAGCACTTCTTAATATTTACTTTTTCTCTTATTTCTTCCTTACTGATGCTCTTCTGCTGGTATGTAATTTCACTTACTGATTTTCAATCTCATATTTTGAAATGGAAAATTTGAGAAATGTAAAATTTATTTTAAATATGTAAAGCTAAATTTCTCCTTAAATTTTGTAGGATCATCAATACAAACTGCAGACTATGTATTGGAAATTGTTGCTTATGAAGCATGTCGTTTGTTCCGTGACAAAATTGTTGGCATAAAAGAACTTCATGCATTTGATAATGTTTTGATGAAAGTGTTTCAAGGTGATTGGGGCTCAGATGTTCTGGACAATATGTCAGGTAAACCAATAGAGGCATACTACAAACTTGAAATATTTGTTTAGGAACTGCCTAATCAAATCAGTCTGATCAAGTCAGATAGCATATGAGCTGAGCACCTAAACTTTCACATGTTTCCTTGTATTTTCACAGATACCTTCTATGTAACTTGGGGAGCTTGTCAAGAGGCATTCATCACACCAGGACAGGCACTACCACCACATGGAAGGCCACTTGGCAGACTAAACTCAACAGACCTGAAAGATATTATTCAAAAAGTGAGACAAGATTAAAGAACATGCACATCAAGGATTCACAGCAATTGTTCTAGATATATTTTTCAGGAAGTAACATGTGAGCACTAGGTTTAGGGTGGGGTCTGCTGCTTGTTCAAGGAATCGTCATTTGCATTTGGTCAAGTGAGGAAAGGTTTGTGATGCTATGTGGCAGGCAGCAGGAAGTATCGTGTAGCAAGGTTATTTTAATGAAAGGGCATCAGTTGCATTGGTTGGAGATTTACAACAGTTTGATGAACGTTATGAGAAACATTGGTGTGCATATATGTTTGTGTATTATTTGAGTACCAAAGGGTTTTATTAATTGTTTACCTTCTAAATTTGTAACTTGCTAATGTAATTTTTATTTGAAGAAATACAAATTGTTTGTTTGGAGATTTGGTATGCTGGTATACAGGAAAATACAAAAAATGAGCTTGATGAGGAAATGCAAACATGTTAACTCTGCTAGGCTGACATTTTCAGGATGAGAACTTTGAGATCATCTCCCCTTACTAGCAGTGTTTGATGGACTGATCTTGTAGATGGGAATCTACTCCCTCTCCTTAATTGCCAACTTGTGACCTATAGACTATACAGGAAATGATAAAGTTCAATGGCCTCAGTAGTCAGAGAGTTTGTTCATTTTTATGACTACACAATTACAATGGGCTTCAAAGATAAGGTTTTATTAAGTATAACAAAGGCAGAAATTAATCATAGGATCTGTTATTATATGTTTCACTAGGAAATTCCATAATCTGCAATTAGGCAGCAATTAGCTGCCTAAAACACTCTTCTAAATTATGCGTTAACTGATCTGTAGTCAGAGACACAGCTCAGACTTTGTTCTGGTCCATTATTTAATTTTAATTAATTCAGTGCTAGATTTTTATTTCAATATATCAAAGAATTCTAGGGTATCCTGGTGCTGGGGGTAATGTGATCTGTTTATTACTGGTAAAGGGCATGCGAGGTATCTAAATTATGTCACATAAATTATTTATTTGTAATGAATACCAGCGTGTTCTCCTAAGCTTTCAAGCCCTTCTTTTCTAAACTTTTAAATGTTGGATGCTTTCATATCTTACTGCTTTTATTTATTATTAGTGAACACATTTCTTTTTTTTTTTTTTTTAATAGGGTATTATTCATTATGGGCGAGACAAAAAAGAGATAGAGATTTTACTGTTCCAAGAAGTCCTCAGTTATATGTCTAAAGTGGACAGAGTACTAAGTTTTCCTGGAGGATCACTTCTTTTGGCAGGACGGAGTGGTGTAGGTCGTCGAACAGTTACCTCTTTAGTTAGTCACATGCATGGAGCTGTTCTGATTACGCCCAAAATTTCCAGAGGCTATGAGCTGAAGCAGTTCAAAAATGATCTTAAATATGTAAGTCACTCAGTGTCTTCCACTTTATATTGCTGTAGGTGTGTATTTTAAAAAAAAAAAAAGAATATGGGAATTTTGAAGGACACAAAAATGTTGTGTGAAGAGATATTTTAAGAAAAGCAAAATGTCAACAGTCTAAATAAAACAAGTACATTTTTAGAAGTTCGCAGTATCTAGATATGTATACTTTATATTTTTATTTTCTCTCTACTGTGGTCGGCCAGTTAATAGGATAGTAGCTGAATCAAGTAAAATTTTAGTGATTGATGAAAGTGTTTAAAAACAAATGTAAACCTTAAATCATGAATTTCCCAGTACCTTCAGCAACGTTAAAGAAAATTCTAGGTCTAAGCCCATACAAAAAAGCAATACAGCTCTATAATTGAGTCACATCTGGAACATAAATATACTCTATGGAAGAGGCTGTTTTACTCACTTTTTCATTACCAAGCTGTACATCTAGGTAGAAAGTTCTGTATATTTGATGTCTCATACAACTGAATCACCTAGTAATCTTTTGTAGATATATAATAGTGTAGACTCTACACTAGAGAAAATATCTATGTAACATATAAGCAAGGAAACATTATCATTCTCTTAGGAACAATACATATATTCCATATACCAAGATTTAAATGTCTTCCCTGCTTCTAGGTGATGGAGCTTGCAGGCATTGAAGCACAGCAGGTGGTATTGCTGCTCGAAGACTATCAGTTTGTGCATTCCACATTCCTTGAGATGATCAACAGTTTACTGTCTTCAGGTGAGACAAGTCCAAAAATATTATGGTACTAGTTTTACCAGACATAATTAGCTCAATGAGAGAGAATTAGATGATGCTTTCTAACTTGATGTCCGTACCAGAAGTGCTAGTTGGCTTTCTGCACTGTTGTAGCTGGAATGCTTGTGCATGAGAAACTGACTTTAAGTTCATTTAGGTATCCTTTAACCTGCCCTACAGTACGGGTGCTTTCAATTCCTCAAAGTTGAAAGTTAAGTAACTTATTTCAAAGGAGTGTAGTAGTGTAACAAAATAATAATTTATTCTACTCTGCAGCTTCCCTTTTCTAATAAAATTCAAAATTGAGAGGTGTCTCGGTGTTTTATTAAATTGTATAGACTGAGTCTTTTACTTAAATGAACATCAGCAAAGCCCACTTTTCTGAAAGTAATAAGATGATAAATAATAATAACAAATAAAAAATGTTACTTTATTTTGTTATCTAGTTTTGTTCCTCGATCAGAAAGATCATTGAAGGACTGAGTCTAACTTACTAAATGTTTTTTGGGTTTGCAGTAGTTTAAGGGCTGATTGCTAAGAGCACCAGATTTTGCTGTCTCCCAGGCACAAATCTCCTTACAGTGTCAGATTCTCATCATCCAGCGTTAAAACTCTATGTCTGAGGACCTAGATAACTACTCTCTTTCATGTTTCTGTTTTCTGGTGTATGACAGAGTCTAGTTTGATTTGTTTTGTATGTAGTATTGGATCACTGTCTTTGGGTAGATTTGAATCAGTTTTTGAAGTAGATTTTGTCAATATAAACAAAGTAGACTGTTTAAATTAAATGGAATTACTATAATTTGTTTTGCTGTTTTCATGATACCATGAAAAGAATGGTGAAGTACAAGGGATGATACTCCTGAATGTGTGGAGGTGAATACCACCATATTCAAATACTCTATACAGAGGATTCAAAGGAATTCTTTAAAGGAATTTGAAGAATTCCAGTGTATTTGATATGACATTTTAAATTCATTCTTGAAATAGGAGAAGTTCCTGGGCTATATAAAATAGAAGAATTAGAACCACTGCTCTCTCCTCTGAAGGATCAAGCTTCACAAGATGGATTTACAGGACCAATTTTCAACTACTTCACATACCGTATGTGAACAGAATCATAAGTTATAGTTTATTTCAAAGTTACAAAAGTGGTATAATAATGGACAATTAATTTCTAACATGGTCCTTGTTTTGTGTGCATTTTTAACTTTCAGTAAGTTATTAAAAACCAGTCAGGAACAAATATCACATTACACGGTGATATTTGAGGGCACAGAACCTGCAGCTTAAAAGTCATTCTTCTATCTGAAATTTTGTATCCAGCTGTTATGAAATCTGCTGTTGAAAGTAATTAGGAGGAAGAAAACTTTTGTTCCCATTGTTTGCTGGTTTGTTTCCTGTATATCTAGTAACACAGTTTTCTCCTGTTTGTCAATTATACCTGCAAATCACTTTGGATTCTGAGAGATTGGTCTATGTTGATTGGAACGAGAACTAGTGGCATCACTGTGACAAGTGTTGTCCCTCAGGAGTCCATATTGGGACCAGTACTGTTTAATATCTTCATCAATGACATAGACAGTGGGATTGAGTGCACCCTCAGCAAGTTTGCAGATGACACTAAGCTGAGTGGTGCGGTTGACACGCCTGAGGGATGGGATGCCATCCAGAGAGACCTGGACAGGCTTGAAAAGTGGGCCCATGTGAACCTCCTGAGGTTCAACAAGGCCAAGTGTGTGGTCCTGCACCTGGGTCGGGGCAACCCCCAGTGTCAGTACAGGGTGGGGGATGGAGGGATTGAGAGCAGCCCTGCCAAGAAGGACTTGTGTGTACTGGTGGATAAAAAGCTGGACGTGAGCCAGCAATTGCAGAATCATAGAATGGTTTAGGTTGGAAGGGACCTTAAAGATTGTGTAGTTCCAATCCCCCTGCCTTGGGCAGGGACACCTTCCACTAGACCAGGTTGTTCAAAGTCCCATCCAGCCTGGCCTGGAACACGTCTGGGGATGGGTCCTCGCAATGCATGCTTGCAGCCCAGAAAGCCAACCGTATCCTGGGCTGCATCAACAGAAGCATGGTTGAGGGATGTGATGCTGCCTCTCCACTCTGCTCTGGTGAGACCTGACCTAGAGTGCTGTGTCCAGCTCTGAAGCCCTCAGCACAGGAAACACATGGACCTATTGGAGCAGGTCCAGAGGAGGGCCACAAAGGTGAGGGCTGGAGCCCTCTCCTATGAGGAGAGGCTGAGAGAGTTGGGGTTGTTCAGCCTGGAGAAGAGAAGGCTCCAGGGAGACCTTATTACAGCCTTTCAGTACCTAAAGGGGCCTACAGTAAAGATGGGGCTAGACTTTTTAGCAGGGCCTGTTGCAATAGGAAAAGGGGAAATGTGTTTAAACTGAAAGAAGGTAGATTTAGACTAGATAGAAGGAAGACATTTTTTATGCTGAGGGTGGTGAAACACTGGCCAAGGTTGTCCAGAAAGGTGGTAGATGCCCCATCCCTGGAAACATTCAAGGTGAGGTTGGACGGGGCTCTGAGCAACCTGATCTAGTTGAAGATGTCTAGGTTGCACTACGTGATCTTTTAAAGGTCCCTTCCAACTCAAGCTATTCTATGAATTAAATACTGTCAGCTCTTCTAAATTAAAAAAATACAATATAATATACATAATGAGTATCTACGATATCAAATTAATTTGTTTAAGTTCTGTTTATAAACATTCCTTCCCTAATGTGATGTGGTATAATAGTATCTTTTTTCTGAAATTAAGTTGTGATAAGTATTTGACAGTAAATTATGTTTTATTTGCAATAAATCTACTATTGTGTAGTTAGATTGTTATCTACTAAATGTTTAATATGTTGCATTTTCTTAGGGATCCGACAAAATCTGCATGTTGTCTTGATCATGGATTCTACCAATTTAAATTTCACAATAAACTGTGAAAGTAATCCAGCACTTCATAAGAAATGTCAGGTTTTGTGGATGGAAACCTGGTCAGAAAACAGTATGAAAAAGGTAAATTGCATTAATTAAAAACTGTGACTTGTTTAAATTAATATCTCCAAAAATAACTGAGCTTTAATGAATAAGATCAAATATTTAAAGTTGTGATCGAATAATTGTCATTGTACTTATTTAATCCATTTGTGCAGTCCTAGAAAGACAGAAAATTCTGCCGAACAGTTAAGTAATATTAGCGTTGCTATTTTACCAGTAACCTTTTTGTTGTCTGTGTGGGCTGACTTGAACAGAATGCTGACTACTATGACTCTGAGCAAACCCAGCATTTAAGAACAAAATATGAATAAACTGCAAGCAAAATGGTAAAGCCAACTGTACTGATATCTGCTGTTACTAGTATGCTTGACAGCTATTTTAAAAATAGGTTTGTATGTGTATATGAGCTGCTATAGATCTAAGATTGCACTGTAAACCTTGTGTTATTCCTGAATTTTTGTTAAGTGTTTTGCTTGATGGAATGGAGTCAGTGTGTTCTTTTGAGGATCAAAATCTGCTTATTTCAGGATGTTCACAGGGTAGGTTTGAGAAAGATATATCTTATTCCTGTATGTTAAGAGATTGTCAAATCCAGATCCACTATCCTGGTAGGCTGCCACAGCTTCGTGGCCCCAACTTGAACCAGTGGTGAAGCTGATCATGTATTCCCAGTAGGCACATACACAAACACATATATACAGAACATATGTATGTGTGTTTAGCCACACAGAACAACACAAACAGAAACCTTCAGCACAAACACAAACAGCACCGTTGGCATCATCCTGTTCCCCTCTCTGAGTGATCGCAGTGAAGGTCCGTTAGTGGGAAATACGTACATGTGCAGAATGTGGATCCCCCTACTAGCTGGGCACAGACACCCAGACCCGCCAGTAATTGCCTCTGGATCCCCAATTGTGGGCAGCTGGGTGTACAAGTTGCGGAGGCTTCAGCTGCAGGTGCAGACTGCCTCACTGTGCGTGCACACACATGTGCACACAGTGGATCCTTCCAGAAACTGGGCTCAGACACCCGGTCCATCTGGTAGCTGACCTTGGATCTAGGATCTCCCCGCTGTGTCCTGTGCAGGCAAATACACGCACATGTACACACACACAGCCACATGCAGCTGGGTCTCATTTGACTCCCAGACTCCACAGTCTCTCTCAGGCAGTTGGCCTGGACCTTCTAGTCCCTCTGGCAGCCAACTCCTGCGGGTGTTTTACTAACCCCTGGTAAGTCTTGTGCAATCTGAAATGCTCTTCCACTGCATTCCATAATGTGTCCCAAGACTCCTATGCAGGATCCCCTCAGTCTAGTGCGTAAGGTGATCTGGCCTCTCCCGTTGACTTATCGTGATGGGTTTCACACCTGGACTGTGGGGTTGGCTGCTGTCCTGGGAGAGCCGTGGGAGCAGGTGGCGCAGAGTGTCCATTTCTGCCTGGGTTACTGGGGCTTCCCCACCTGCCATTATGCCTCAGTTTCGCTTCAATAGGATTTTTTTTTTTAAAGTAGGGTCTTATCATTTAGTCATATGCCAGAATCTGTGAATATACTTTCTTTTTCTTTTACCCTTGTACATTGTGTAGTTGATAACACATGAAGGTAAGCCCACTCTTAGATGACGAAAAAGACTTCAGACTAGACTTGGGCGTTGTTTAATTCTGGTGGTGTATCTACAACAGTTGTACTTAAGACTGTCTTATTTCCTGTTGAGTTGTATATCTTTTTACAACTTTGTCATTTGTGTTATTGTAAGAGTCCTTGGGGAGTTAATTGCTTTCTTACAGCCAGGAAAAGCTCCTCTGCTTGAGAGAACAGGAAGTTGTCAGTGACAGGGAAAGGCAGAATTAATCTGTTTAGTGCTACAAATATTCTGTAAATACCTTATTCTTAATAAAGCTGTTATATTCAGTCTTTTCAAATGAGAAAATGGAGTGAAGATTTGGTTTTTTATGTTAACTCAAATTTTTGTTGTTTGCAATTTTCATACGAAAGTTCACGTTCATTTTTTTAGATACCTGAAATGCTTCTGTATGATTCAGATGAACAAGAAAAGACTGGAAAAGCACATAAGGAACTTAAGAAAAAACATTCAGGTAATATTTAGGTGGACCCACTAGTTATTATTACTTGTTATTAAACAAGTAATGAGTCGTGTGTTGGACGCGGATAATAGCATAGATATTTTGAGTATGTTTTTCCCAGCGTATTCATACACTTCGGTATTGTTCACATGGCAGACATTTTGCGCAAGGGAACATTAGTCTGGAACATACATCCTGGCTGATCACACCCGGTCTCTTCTATCACAAGCAATCATTACATTCAGTTTTATAAACTGATTAAGCTGCATCTTGTTTTGTTTTGTTCTGTGTCATCCTTCTATGTGGATGTTATTTCACAATCTCAAATTTTTATGGTTTGAAAGTTTTTCAGTCTATATGTTTTCATTGTTCTTGTCCTAGACCTGCTTATTTTACTTTAATACTCCTTTATATCCAATAACTTTAATTTCTTGTAAGTAATGCCCCTTTTTCAAAATTACTTGTTTTTATAATAAAACTTCAAGTGAATAAAAATTTTACAGTATCTTTGGACTTTTTTTGACAAACTGTTCAACAAACTGAAGGACCTGGAATGTTCAGAAAAATCTTTTAGTCTACCTGTCATCAGAGACAAGGGAGAAGACAAAACCGCAAGGGCTTCCTTTTGAAAAAAGTCCGAGTATTTTCAAATTCAATTTCTGTGGAAATAAAGTTTCTTTTCTAATTAGCCCTCAGTAATCTGCAATTAATTTTGCCCGCTTTTCCAAACATTAGTGAAATATTTTACAGCTTTGAAACAATTTCAGTTTCTTTCTTTCTGAGGAACATGTATTTCAAATGTAATTACATGTTGTTCCCTTGAGAGTACTTTGAAAAAAGTATATTCTTTGTGGTATTTTGAATGCCCTTAATTCATGTCTCAAAAAGCATATGCTGTTGTTCTTCCTTAGTTATTTTAATGTGAGATAAGAATAAGCGTATTATAATCTGTGTAACAAATTACGTTGTACAGGTGATTCTGATTTTCTGAAGTCATTTCTGGCAATCCATGAAGCATGTAAAATGTATGGAGCAACACCTGGCAGGTATATGAAATTCCTTCATATATACAGTACCATCAATAACAGTAAAAGAAGAGAGCTAATAAAAAGGCAGAACCACTTGCAGGTATGTATTTAAAACATTTTAACATATGCCATTTCAAAATACTCTCACATTTGGAAATGTTTTGTGTATTAATGGGCTGTGGCTGCTAACATGGTTGTGTGAGGTGTCCTGTGTTGGTATGTGCTCATGCTGTGGTTTCAGGAGAGGAACTTTATGAATCTTGATGCACATCTCTGTTCAAATGCCTCAAAGAGTGAAGAGCAGTTTCTTGTTTTTGTTAATATTTATCCTCAAGAATGTATCAGACTGGGTATGTTTTCTTAGACGAGTAGAAAGTACTTGAAAGCACTTTAAATTTTTTCACCCATATGTACTGAAATCGTGTTGCAAACAGCCCATCATCTTTCCATCAATTTAAGTCCTGCCTCTGCTTGTATAAATTTTCCTCACGTGGCTCCATGTTCCATCCCTTTCTTTATGTCTCTACAGCGACTTCCCGCTTTATGTGTTTCTTGTGTCCTTCTAGTTCAACAGCTGTATCTTATGGCGCTCTTGTGTACCTGTGGCCAAGATTACCTTTGTTGTGATTTTTTCGTAGTTTGTGTTTTGGAATTGATTTTGGATTCCTTTTCCACACATCAGACTTTTACACAATTGTAGACCAAGTGCAGTTCACCTCACAGATGTCGCTTTACTCCTGTTCTGTATGCATAACGTGCTTATTTTTGAAACCCATTTGTTATCTTTGCAGTCATGTTTCCTTCCCTCCTTCTCCCCCAGTATAGTTCTGGAAAGATCCTTATGATCCTTTAGGACATGTGACTTTTGTCTTTACCCTTCTCCCTTCCCTTTCAGCTCCTTTTCCCAGTGACCCTTGCTGCTATTCTGAAACCACGATTGCAAAGCTCTGTTTCTTCTTAAAGCGTCTGTCAACACCAAATTACTTCCTTGCCTTGTATTCTACACTGGTTTTATTCTGCCTGCCGATATTTTTCCATTATTATAGTAAGGAATTTGAGAGGGTTTATGTTTGTAATGATAGAAATTGCTTTTTTATTTATTTAGAAAGTAGCTGTGGTTTGTTCATGACAAACACTCATTTAGTTCTTAAATAAAAGTAATCATTTACATGAAAATTAGAAATGTGTATCCTAAATCAAAACATCTTCCAGGTAATATTTTTTTTTTTCAAGTGTGTCTTGAAATAATTCTGTTATCTGATTACCACAGAGAAAATAATTTATAAAGTGTGAATAAAGAAAATAGTTATTCTTAAGCATAATTGAAGATTTGTTTTATGTACATCTCTGTTCTTTAGAGAATGTACAAGTATGATAACGTTTCAATTTGTTTAATTTTTGTAGATTTTCTTTTAGAGGAGAGATATGGAGTTAATATCAGTTAATTGAAATGCTATTGAATTAATGAGAAAAAGTTTATGTACTAGTTGCTGTTCCAGTAAAAGTTTCTTATTTTGAGAATTTTGGTTTCAACTTTTTGATCTAGTAATAGATCTTATGGCAACACATCTAGAAGTGTCAAATCTCATTTTTTTGGGTTGAATAATACTAAGAAAATGTAAATAACATTGAGAAAATGTGGAAAAAATTAGAAAATTAAGAATATTAGTCTACATCACTCTTAGTTTGTGCATACTATTTGTAACCAACCTTCATTTAAATCCGTTTAAAATTCATTGCTAAGTAACTGCTTCTTATAAACCTTTCTAGGCAGGTGTTTCCAAGCTGAATGAAGCTAAAGCCCTGGTAGATGAACTGAACAGAAAAGCTGGAGAACAAAGCATTTTACTCAAAACCAAGCAGGATGAGGCTGATGCTGCCCTTCAAGAAATTACAGTATCTATGCAGGTATTGTATACAATCACATCAAAAGTGAAAAAAAAAGAGGTGCTTTTCTAGTTTTGGTCTCCATAACTGCCTCTGCTTTGTGTCCTTTTCAAGGGCTACAAAACCTGATGCTTTTACAAGAATTTGCCTAAGGGGATGGATAAGCCCTGAAGCTTGAATAAACTTTCAGCAGGACAGAGGACTGTATAAGTCATATTTGAACTGATTGAGTAGGAAGAGATCAGTGCAAGTTTTGCACCTGAGTAGTATTTACTGCTATAGTTTTTAGTCTGAAAGCTTTCCTAGAACTTCATAAATCAAAACTGATCCATTTTATAATGTTTATTACAGATAGGAACTTTAAACAAAATACTGACAAGTAGCTCTATTTAAGTAACAAATACCAGGAATTAAATTTGTAGACTATTAAAAAGCATGCATTTCATGAGGTCCAGTCCTCTGAAGTTCATCTCAAAGAAGGTTCATCACTCCTTGAGTTTTTATTCTACAGCCCAGAGGTAGACCTTCTGTGTATTGAGGCGGTAGTCTTCTTTAGTAGTGTTTTCTCAGATAAGTAAAATCATGGTGTGGAAAATGGATCTCTACATTGATACTTCCAGAAATCATAAATGTAGGATAAGCTGTAATGAATCTGCTATTGCTGCAGTTTTCTTTGTCAGCTGGTTTGCTTGGATCAGTCTAAAGCAAACTTAAATAAAGAAACTCAATGACAAAGATGTTCTCTGTATGCAGTAAAGTAGATGCCCACTTTTTCAAACCATTTGGTTCACAGTGCTTTAAAGGTGCATAACTTCCCATTTTTATAAATCTACTTCCATTGGCAATTTTTAATACTTTTAGGCTCTATCTGCCTGCTGTACATGAATTTGAATAATGATGATTGGCTTGGTGTGTTCAGTGCTGGTCTCAAAGAATTTATTATGCCAGTTTCCCTGATTTCTGTTTTAAATCTGCCTGCTGTTGTCCAGTAGAGTTACAGGTTGTGTGGGTAGCACATATTACGTTGTAGGACAAAAGCAAAGAGTAGGCCAAAAGCAATGAAACATGATGGGCCCACTGACAGCAGAAAAATTACAGTAGAATTCCGATTATTTAGATTAGCATAAAGTATAGGTGCCCTCTAACATTTTAATGTCACTTCAAATGTTCTAGTTTATGTAAGAGAGAGGACTCTAATACACGCAGACTCTTTTAATCTTCTTTCAGAGCAAGGCTTTTGACCTACAACTGAATTTTAAGGTTTTCTTATTCAGAGCTATCATTCAGTACGTATACATTTGCATGAAATGTCTAATCTAGTTTTATGTAGCTAATGTTTTATGGATTTGAATGTAATCTTCAGTGACATGCTGCTCTATAGCTTGGGTTAAGTACTCAGAAAGATTATTATTAATCTCAAGGTTTTCTCTGCTTAGGTACATCTGTTGCCTTCTGCTACAAGTTTAACTCAGCTCACAATTCTTGGTTATAATAATGTGTATTACTGGAAAATATATAAAAACATAAAGTCTGGGCTTTATTGTCTTCTATCTTTTAGGTGACCTGAGCCTAGAATATTAGTCTTTTATTTTATGCATTTATCCTCAATTATTTGTTTTTTAACTGGTATTGGTAGTCCCTGTTTTGTTGTTTGTTTTTGGTTTTTTTTTTTTTTTTGTAACATTCAGGATATGTAAGGTCCTTTTTATTGTTGTTTCATGTGTTAGGTATTTATTGTTGTACTGAAATGCTAAGGAGTCCTGGAGATGGCTAATAGTTACTGTCTGCTGTACATCCTGGAGATGGCTAATAGTTACTGTCTGCTGTACAGTAGGCACATTACAAATCCAGGGGAAATAAAAAAAAAAAAGATGCAAACCCAAGCAGCTTACAATATACGCGTAGAATGTAAGACAGCTATCCTTATAGACAGATGGGTGCAAATTTACAAGTAAATAATGTATTAGTATTTTTAGGCTAATATGCTGTAGTTCCAATGCAACTGCTGCTTTTATGTACATTATAGAAAAGAAGACTTTTAATGGTGTCATGAAAGAAATAGAAATGTGAGCAGCTACAAAGACAATGGTAGGAAGATACTACTTTGAAATGAAGTAAGAAAGTTACAGAGACTGTCACTCCTATCCTTTTAGAGGACTGACATCTTGATAAGGAATGGAAAATCAGAGGCAAGGAGAAAAAAGGTCATAATGAGCCACAAAAACAGAGGTATAGATCTTGTCTGTGGTAAAGCAAGGGAAGAAGACACAATAAAAGCAAAAGATGCTTATTCCATATAATTTAGTTACATAAATATAAGCTTAAGCCAAAGGTTTATGTATATTTTGAATCAACCTGTCTAGTATAAAATAGTCTCAGATATTTTATTGTAATTGGTATTGTGCAAATTATATTACAATCAAGACTGAAAGAAATGAGACCTAAAGGAATAAAATGTGTTTAAATTTGAAAACCAAGTGTATTCTTTTTTTCTTACAGAGTGCTAGTGAGCGAAAAACAGAAATGGAAAAAATAAAACACCGGATAGCAGAAGAGGCTGCGGAAATAGAAGAAAGAAAAAGAAAAATTGAAGATGAACTAAAGGAGGTTCAGGTAGGAGCTGAGAAAGAAAAGTAATATTTTACAGTCTAATTTTATTTGACTTGCTCAAGTTGTGCCATGCAAAATGGTTCTGGAAAATTTATGCCTTCAATTCTTAAATTTTGCTATAAGCTATTTTGATATTAAAACTTTCATATATTAGAAAACAGTATTCTATTTTCCAGATTTAGATTGTCATTTTAGCATTTGTGTTCTATTAGTTCTTAGTTACAGAAAGAATTTTCAGGCCAAAACTTACCTCCAGTTGCTATTTCTATGCTGCCATTATCTACAGCTGGGTTCTGCAGATTTTATGGAATATTTTTCAATTACTAATATCCTATATAGACCAACTACATTACTCTGCCGTGGTCAAGCTGGTAATATTATAGGACTTGGAACTATCAGCTGAATGGAAATAGTTTAATTAGAGACAATTTCCAGCTGTTACTAAATTCTGAAAATGATACATCCTAATAGCAGTATAGCAAACTGCTTGTTCAAGAGAACTTACAGCCCTTAAGCATCACTTTTTTGGGGGGGTATGTGTGTCAGTCATTACTTTTAGTCTCTATTTTTCATCCCGTCCATTTTAAAATTGTACTAAAGAATAAGGAAAAAGTACAGCAGCTTAATTTTTTACCTTTTAAATATCATAGGTGCCAAGGAATCATATCCTTGTATTGAAAGTGACGTAGAACTACAAGATTAGCGTAAATCCCTTTCTATGGTCTTTGATAAATAAGAAGGATGTGCAAGGTGTGCACAGTCTTTAATGATAGTCTTCAATTTTCACCTGTTTGCTTATCATTTTATTGCTTTATTGATAAGGACGAAGGCTGTCTGGATTTGTTTTGCTACTGAAAAAAGAAAGCTTTTTTGACCTGTACTGCTATGTATCTTTACAAAGATATCCTCAGGCATGCCTGTAAATAGTAATTAGCATAATTATTAAAACATACCTCTATCACAATCAAGTTTTAAGCAATGAAAGAGCAAAAAACATGATTGATACTAATATCTATATAATGCTTAAGAATTGCAGTGCTGAATGAAAAGTTAGGGAATGTCAGGTTTATAATATGCTGTTTTATATGGAAATATATTTATTATCACTTAATACCTGTTACCCCTGTACTTGGCACTGGTGAGGCCGCATCTTAAGTACTGTGTTCAGTTTTGGGCTCCTCACCACAAGAAAGACATTGAGGTGCTGGAGTGTGTCCAGAGAAGGGCAACGGAGCTGGTGAGGGGTCTGGAGCAGAATTCTTGTGAGGAGCAGCTGAGGGAACTGGGGTTGTTCAGCCTGGAGAAAAGGAGGCTGGGGGGAGACCTTATTGCTCTCTACAGCTACCTGAAAGGGGGTTGCAGAGAGGTGGGAGTCGACCTGTTCTATCAAGTAACAGGTGATAGAACAAGAGGAAATGGCTTCAAGTTGCGCCAAGGGAAGTTTAGATTGGATATTAGGAAGAATTTCTCTACCAAAAGGGTCATCAGGCATTGGAACACGTTACCCAGGGCGGTGGTGGAGTCCCCATCCCTGGAGGTATTTAAGGGTCGTGTAGATATGGTGCTCAGGTTTAGTGGTGGGCTTGTCAGTGTTAGGTTAATGGTTGGACGAGATCATCTTACATGGTCTTTTCTAGTCTAGGAGATTCTGTGAAACACATGGCCATTTTTTAATAACTTGTGCACATGAATATCACAGAATCACAGAATCACAGAATTATCAGAGTTGGAAGGGACCTCTAGAGATCATCTAGTCCAACTCCCCCGCTAAAGCAGGATTGCCTAGAGCACATTACTCAGGACTGCATCCAGGCGGGTCTTGAAAATCTCCAGGGAAGGGGACTCCACAACCTCCCTGGGCAGCCTGTTCCAGTGCTCTGTCACCCGAACCGTAAAGAACTGTTTCCGTGTATTTGAACGGAACTTCCTGTGTTCTAACTTGTGCCCATTGCCCCTCGTCCTGTCACTTGGAACCAATGAAAAGAGCCTGGCTCCATCCTTCTTCAACCCACCCTTTAGATACTTGTATGCCATAATCAGGTCTCCCCTCAGCCTTCTCTTCTCCAGGCTAAAGAGTCCCAGCTCTCTCAGCCTTTCCTCATAAGGGAGATGCTCCAATCCCTTAATCATCTTAGTTGCCCTTCGCTGGACTCGCTCCAGCAGTTCCCTGTCCCTCTTGAACTGGGGAGCCCAAAACTGGACACAGTATTCCAGTTGTGGCCTCACCAGTGCAGAGTAGAGGGGGAGAA
Source organism: Vanellus vanellus (assembly GCF_965231255.1). NCBI lineage: Eukaryota > Metazoa > Chordata > Aves > Charadriiformes > Charadriidae > Vanellus > Vanellus vanellus. The sequence goes on along the minus strand of NC_138905.1, from coordinate 206,819,296 downwards.
TGACCTCCCTCGACCTACTGGCCACACTCTTCCCTATGCAGCCCAGGATTCCATTGGCCTTTTTGGCGACAAGGGCACATTGCTGGGCCATGGATAATTTACTGTCTACCACAACCCCCAGATCCTTCTCCTCCAAGCTATCTCCCAGCAGGTCAGCCCCTAACCTGTACTGGTGCCTAGCATTCTTCCTCCCCAGGTGCAGGACCTTGCACTTGGTTTTGTTGAACCTCATTGAATATGCATCAGTGGCAGTTGGTTAGGTAATAAAATATGTGAAAAGAACAAGAAATTGTATGAAAACTGAAGTGGCAAATGTTCAGTTTCTTGTATCTTCATCCCTTTTTATTTAAATGTGTTTTTGTTTTAAGCCACTGGTTAACGAAGCTAAATTAGCAGTTGGAAATATAAAGCCAGAGTCTTTGTCAGAGATCAGATCATTGCGGATGCCCCCTGACATAATCAGAGACATACTAGAAGGAGTTTTACGGTTGATGGGGATTTTTGACACATCATGGGTGAGCATGAAGAGGTGAGGATTTTATTTAAGCTTTAAACTTAAACAGTAATTTACAATATGAAATATTTTCTATTATATTCAGGAATAACGTGTTCTTTGGTTTCAAAGGGAAATAACCTCTTTAACATTTGTTTCTTTTTTACTTAGTTATTTAATTCTTTTTACAGTTTCTTGGCCAAAAGAGGTGTGAGGGAGGACATAGCAACCTTTGATGCCCGTAATATTCCAAGAGAAATACGAGAGAGTGTTGAAGAACTTCTTTCTAAAAACAGAACATCTTTTGATCCAAAGGTATTTTCTGATTGCATTACATAAAATGAAAAAAGACAAAAAGAAAAAAAAGACACGATTGATTTACCAACAAAATTTTTAGAATGAACTTAAATTAGAGAAAAAGTGATGAATTCTGCTCACAGAATTTGTCAGTATAAAGAGATAAAAGCGTAGCAGAGATTACTGTGTTGCGTACTGCCTCTATCAGCGAGAATTTTGTTGGTGACTGAGGAGCTGGTGGGGTGAGAAGCCATTACAGAGTCAAGTCCTCAGAGACTTTTGTCAGTGGTATAAATTAGAACTCAGATCAAAGAATTGTAACTGGCATCTTTCGGGCCTCCTTGTAGCAGTAAGAGTTTAACAGTACACAATTAAAAAAAGGGGGACTAATGATGATTAAACGTATAGGTGATATTTGAGAATTGCTTTGGCAGTAGCTATAAAAAGGAATTCTTAAATATTAGTTCCTTAGTTTTAAAAGAAAAGTTTTAGTTCCCTGAGAAAATAAATTATGCATTAATTTAAATCTTAACTTCAGCAAAGCTTCATAGTTTTAAAGGTACCCATTATTTTTTTACACTGATTGATGGCCTACAATATAACCTCTTGGTAACAATTTAAAAGATTAGTTCAGTAGAGGAGCTGGCTAATTGGCATATTTAAGTTGATAACTCATAAATCTGTTGCAGTTATTTATTCTATATTTATGTCATCTACTTTAAACTTCAAGGACTTTCTTGTAACTGTTACTGATTTTTTTTCAGAATGCTAAACGAGCCAGTGCTGCAGCGGCTCCATTAGCAGCTTGGGTGAATGCCAATGTCCAGTATTCACATGTCCTAGAACGAATTCAACCTTTAGAAAAAGAACAGGCTGTCTTGGAAGCGTAAGTTAGACATTGTTACAAAATAAATGTTCTTAATTCCAATGGTGGTGGGTGAAACTAAAGCTGCCAAGGAGGAATTGAAGTTTATTAAAAACAAAAGATATAAGAAGCTGTACCTCATCCATAGGTAATAAAACATTCATGCTGACAGAGAAAAAGTAAGTGTGCAATATTTTCTTTTTCCTGGAAGCTATGCCTTGGATATTTTTTAGCCAATCACAAGTTACCTGTCTCAGCTGAAAAGTGTCAGGGAGAAATGAACATCACAGATATGCTTAAAATGTATTCTGTCAGTGAAACCAATACTATTTTATGAGATGTTTAGTTCCATTTTTTTTCAGTCATGTACCAAGCCTAATCAGTTTCCCCTTAGGCTCAAAAAGATATGATATAGTCTTATGACCGTCCATAACCTGGGGAATCTGTACTGATTGTTTTGCCAGGTCTTAAAATTCTGTATTGGCAGAATTTGTTCTAATCTTTAAGAATACATTTGAATGGGGTGCTTGGCTTCCATTTTTGAAGCTATGTGATGAGAAGCAGTAAAAACTTTTACATGTGAAAACAGATTTTTGTTAATATAAATCACAAGAAGGAACTGTTTCTGAACCATCTCTATGTAAATGACTTCCCTGTTACATTTACTCTTTTTTTTTTTTCCTTTGGATCCATAGTCTTAAAATAAATGTTCCATTTTTCTAGTAATCTCAAGAAAACTGAAGACAGAAAACAGAAGTTAGAAGATCTTCTGAACTCTGTTGGTCAAAAAGTATCTGAGCTGAAAGATAAGTAAGTTGAGTTTGTTTATTTCAAGAAATAAATAAAAGTGTTGATGATTTTATGGTATGAATAATGAAGTTTATCTAACCAAATGTAACTCCCGGCTCTGCAAGCTATTTACATCAGAAGTAGCGATAATTAGGCTATCTATATACTCATTGGAGATAAATAAATACTGTAAGAATATAGTTCATCTCATCGATCAGATTAAATGCTCCTTAAAAGTATCTGCTTCTCACTACTGACTGTGTTGGAAGCTTTCGGTATAGGCATTGTAGACATCAAACATAAGCAGTATGTCTCTTACCTTTTAAATCTAAGGGGACTTTAATGTGTCCTTAGGACTTTGGAAATGTTCCTATACAAGACTTTTACTGATCACAGCTTGAAAAAAGGCAGTTCTATTTCTTCTAGGATGGCCTACTTTTCTGACAGCTAGCTAGCTAGCTCCTTTTTTCTTAGCATCTCAAGTACGTGACTCACAGTGGCGTAAGAATTGCTGTGGTGAACCTTTATATTTTCTCCAAATTCAGTTTAATCCAAGCCTTTTAGTTCAATGTTTCTATTATGTGGTTAGTATTACATATTGCATATTACTAAAAGTCATGTTTTGCAGTCTGCAAAAAAAAAAATTGGCGAATTCTTGTCATTCAGCTATGTAACAATGTCTTAGATTAACTAGATACTATATACTATGTATTATTTTTAAAATGTGAATTATTAAATGCGTTAAGTAAATATTAATTAAGCTAATTAGATATTAAAAATTACAAAATAATACCTAAACCTTCCCTGTTGTTTGGGGCACGTTCTTACTTTGTAGTAGTACACAAAATAGAGTACTGTGCATTGAACTGGGGTCATCTGTGTGAATTAGCAATATTCTCTTTTAAAGGTTTCATAGATTAAATTTACCAAAAAAATACAAATGCGTAGTATGGCATCAAGCCTGCTATTTTCCTGACTAGGCGCAGAACAAAAATTAACAAAAGCACTCAAATCAAGTCAATCTGAAGTAGAAGAAGGAATGATTTTCAGACATTATAGTCTATATTGCAAATATATTTTTAAATCTCACTTTTGCATCTGTCTACATTTTGTTAGTTAAAAGTCTAACAAGCTTCTCTGCCAATTAAAAGCAGAAGGAATAAGAAAGAGTTGTAGTGTTCTTCTTGAACAATAAGGGAGGAATTCATGACAAATTCAGTCAATTGAACTGCTTTGAAAATAACTTTCCATAAGTTTAGTAGTTGGTGATAGCAATTACAAACAGTAGTTGTTTTACAGGTTCCAGAGCAGAACAACAGAAGCTGCAAAACTTGAAGCAGAACTAAGTAAAGCTCAGAAAACATTGAAAGCTGCAGAGGTACTGATAAATCAACTCGATAGGGAGCACAAAAGATGGAGCACCCAGGTTAGTGAAAGTTTTCATAAATACATCTTACAGCTGATGATTTGAAAATACAACTTTTGCACTGTGGAGAATGTGAGTTCTTGTCATGCTGTATGACTCCTAAGTGTACATTTTCTTGACTTCTCATTAGAAAGAAAAGCTTTTCTTCCTTCTGAAACATCCTTTTACTTCACTGTACAAGTTACCTTACCTGTATCACATAACTGCACAATCTGTAAAAAACCCCAGTATTTAATATAGAACATACAACATTCTTCCATGTTTTTCAATCACAATAATAATGTGATTGATATGATGGCAGCAGTTGGACCCTCCAAGTGGAGATACAATCAAAAGGGACAGATTTTGGGAAAGCATTAAACAATCGCAGTCTTAAAACATACTTCCTTTATGGCATCAATGTTGGAAATGCAAATGTAGACCTACCCAAATTGTTGTCTTACTTCTTCACTTATGTGTTTGAAACCTTTCTGCTTCTAAAGTAGGGAAAGTGAGTGTTATCTTATTTGCTCAGATGATATCTTTGGGAGAAGCCGGCAAGCCTTGGACACACAAGCCCTTCTTCAGTCTGAAACAGGAAAATTTCGAGCTATATACAAGCTGAAGATAGCTATCACCTCCAGAAAGCAATACCAAGCTTTCTTGGATATCTTAAAATAGGAAAAATCTTCCTGCTGAGAGACATGAACCCGTCTCTCCATTGACACCAAAAGAAGCTTAATCAATTAGTTAGACTAAATGCCTGCATTTTGAAGAACCATAGTTAGGGTTAGATGAATCCTTCTTGTAGGTTGACCAGCATAATGGAAAGAAATGGAAGGTTTTCCTCTGAAAGTAGCTTTACAGCTATTCCATCTGCTATAGTAAGAGTTGGGTATATTCGAACCCCACAGTTTAAATGCTTCTAAAAGTGATTCCTCACAGTTTTTCACTGCGGTACATTACCACTCTCTTTAGAAAGTTCAGACTATCTACTAATGGTATGCTGTAGACAAGACTGGTGGATATACTAGTCAGGAACTCATCCCATATTGAGGACAGTGAAAAAGCAGTATTCATCTCCCTTTAAAGTAAGGAAGAAGTAATAAAAAATTGCTTTTTTTGTTTGTGTATCAGCTTTTTTTAAACATCAGTTTGATTAAAGGAAAAAAGTGACAGCACTTTCAAACCAATTATGGCAGTCATGTATTATTTTGATACACTGTATTTGTCTCCAAAATACTGGAACATTTCAAAGCAGAGGTGATGTGTGCAGATAAATTATTTGAAGATGTATGATAAATGTATTTTATCATGTAAGTGTCCAATGAATCACATTTTCAAGTATACTAGGTACATGTAGTATTTAGTATCTTTGTATGTATTGTAAGCGGCACTCACTAGCTGACTGTTACTAGGGTCACATATTTCTTATTTTTCTTACTATAATACTATTTACCCAGCTGCTTATAAGTGACAAGGTGAACTGTTCATCAAATTAATAGATTTTTAATAGCTAAATTCTCGGAAACATTTGTCCATGCTCTAGCCCAGAGCTGAACTGATAAACTGAACTTTTCCCGTACTTTCATGTGTGTGCTGCTGTGGATTAGCCTAGGTATCGACACCTGAAATGCAAGAAGAGAGGCTGTCTCAACTGTATTCTCAATGGCAGGCAAATTTAATTCTGGCTTTTTAGTATTTGATCAGAAATATTATCATCAGTTTTGTTTGCAGTACACCTATACATTCTGTACTCTTTTTTTTTTTTTTTTTTTTTTTAAGGTGAGAGAGATAACAGATGAACTGGCTACGCTGCCTAAAAGAGCTCAGTTAGCAGCTGCATTTATTACCTATCTTTCTGCTGCTCCTGAGGATCAGAGGAAAGCCAGCTTGGATGAATGGACCAAATCAGCAGGCCTTGAAAGTAATTTTGTGTGTGTGTGTCTGTGTCTCTGTGTGTGTATGTAAGTAGTTTAGCTTGATTGAGGATGTGAGAAATGCCAGTGACTTCTAATGAACAGTCTCAATTCTCTTAGTGTTCCCAAATGAAAAGTGCCAACAGTTTCTTACACAATAAATAGTTGTATATACAGACAGACTATTTCTTAGAGTTATTCTATTAATTATTAAGGTTATAAATACTTGTAAATTCTTAAGATTTAGCTCCACAGTCCTTGCTTAAAAATAAAAATTTACATGAATGAATGTTTTCACTTTAACTGTTGTAAATTTGCTGGTGCATTCTGAATGCTTCTGCTTTTTCAGTAGTCATTTTTGTCTGTGTTAATAACACCATTAAATATTTTTTATAATATCAGCTAGTTAATAGTAATGAGTTCAAGCAATAAAATAAATTTAAGAGAAATCTACAGACTTGCACTGTTAGACACAGTCTCCACTGTACATAGAGTGGTAAATGCTTAGAAATTATGCAGATTATAAATGCTAGCACAAACTTACACTTTTTTGTTTATTAGAGTTTGATTTACGGCGGTTCCTGTGTACAGAAAGTGAGGAGTTAGTTTGGAAAAGTGAAGGTTTACCTTCAGATGACCTTTCAATAGAAAATGCTCTTGTCATCTTGCAGGTAATTTTTTTTTTTTTTTTTTTGTCTTGTCTTGAAAGTATTTCTATTTCTACAAATTTCGGTAACATGGCATCTTTCTGGAATATTGGATTTCATTTCTGTTGTTTTATTAGCACCACAGAACACACACAGAGAAACAAATACTTATGTAACTATGGGTATTCTGTAGCACAAGGAAAAACACAGTTAAAGAAAACAGAGGCTTATATTTTCTGCGTTTAGAATTTTCTTCCATGTGTTGAACAGACAAAACCTGGTATCAGTCTATTCAGGCTTAAAGTGTGAATAATCATTAACACCAATACAATCAGTGGAAGATTATGTCCTATATATGTTCATTTTGACATATCTTTTCTAATACTTTTTTTTTTTTTTTCAGAAAAAGGAAAAGGCTATATGCAGATACCTTTCAAAACATCTAGATTTTAAACCCTCAGATTTCGTCAGATTAGCTCTGTGATATAGGATACAAAATGCTGTTCACTTAAGGCCAGTAGCTAATAATACTTGAGAAAAGAATAATACTATGCTCCTAATCCTGATTCAGTGTTATATATAATAAATATACATATATAATCGCACAATTATGTACATAATATTGTAGTCATAAGGCAGTCATTTATTAGATCTGCTAGAAAGTAAAGATTTAATGCCAGGAGGAGAATCTGCATTTGGCACATATGACTGATGATTCAAATCAGTTACAGCCTTTTCTCCAGTTTAAATTTATCTTGCTTTATCATCTTGATATAAGATCGATTCTGTTCTCAGTTTGATAAAAAAGCTCTTCAATAAAAACCATATTGTACCCTTAAAGCTACTTATATCCTATAATCAAATCCTATTTTCATCTTTTTCCTTAGCTGAATAGATTTAGGTCTTAAAAATCTCACTGTCCGCGAAGAGCTTTTTCTAGCCCTCCCTCAGCTCAAATAATTTTATTTGTGTACAGTTTCTTTCACCATCCTTTTAAAACTGCAATTGGACATGGTATTTTACCAATGAAATCTACAGTACCATTCTCAAGCTTTTGTGCTCATCACCTTTTGATGCTTGAATATTGTCCTCCTTTCCCTGTCTCTCAGTTTGAGATCTGTGTAGTTACTCAGTTTGGAATAGTAGGACTCGGAATCTAAAAAAAAACCCCAAAACTCTGAAAGTGTTCTATCAGACTGAACCAGAGAATTGGTGAAAATACGTATTTAAACCCTCAGCAAGTTTGCTGATGACACAAAAATGAGAGGAGCGGCTGGTACACCAGAGGGTCAAGCTACTGTTGGTACAACCCCATGTACCAACATGTGCTGAGGGCCACCTGGCTGCAAAGCAGCCAGGAATAAAAGGACCTGGGGGTCCTGGTGAACACCGGGGTGTACACGAGCCATTGATGGGCCCTTGTTGAAAGGAAGGCTAATGGTATCCTAGGTTACTTTAGGCAAAGTATTGGCAGGAGGTCAAGGGAGGTGATCCTTCTCCTCTACTCAGCACTGGTGAGGCCAGTTTGTATGCTCCTCAGTACAAGAGAGACATGGATGTACTGGGGAGAGTCCAGTAAAAGGCCACAAAGGTGATTAAGGCAGTGCAGCATCTTTCCTATGAGGAAAGGCTGGGAGAGCTGGGACCGTTCAGCCTGGAGAAGAGAAGGCTCAGGGGGATCTTACCAATGTCTATGAATACTTGAAGGGAGAGTGCAAAAAGGAGGAAGCCAGGCTCTTTTCAGTGGTACCCAGTGACAGGACCAGAGGCAATAGGCACAAACTGAAACACAGGAGGCTCTGTCTGAACATCAGGACACACTTTTTTACTGTGAGGGTGGCTGTGGACTGGCACAGATTGCCCAGAGAGGTGGCGCAGTCTCCATCCCTGGAGATACTCAAAAGCTGTCTGGACACGGTCCTGGGCCGTCAGCTATAGTTGGCACTACTCAAGCAGGGGTTTGGACCAGATGATCTCCAGAGGTCCCTTCCAATCTCAACCATTCTGTGATTCTGTGAAATCTTACATGCCCATGACAGCTGTGAATAGATCTCTTTTTACTTGCTCCAATACTACCTTCTCTGTGGTCACTCTGTGTTGTGACCATTGTGTAAGTTCTGAGCACGTACGTAATTAGTATATCAGTGGCTAAAGTCTCAACATTTAGAAAGCAATATGTATAGCATAACATATATTTGTGTCATATAATAAAATAGTAAAGCTTTGCACAGTACTGGTAGGGGAGCCACACATTAATAAAGGTTTTATTAAAATGAAAAACTGCCGTCTTGTCAGTATACATGTTACTAGGCAGTATCACCAAAATGCTATTTCCATCTTTATGCTTGCAAAGTACTTGTATTCATTATTCTCCCTAAAATGCATTGAGGTCCAGAATCAGAAGTACTGTACTTTTGCCCACTACAGAAAAAAAAAAAAAAAAGAAAAATAATACATCTTACTCAAAGTTTCAAAGCAGTTGTGAATAACAAAAGCTGTAGATTATGCTCATCGAACAGAGACTCCTGTTTTTTAGAGGTAAAGAACGGCCTAACTTCAGCAGGACAGACACCTCAGAATTTTGGTTTTGGGTGCTTGTGGTTTTTTTTTGTTTTGGCTTTTTTTTTTTTTTTTTTGTTAAAAAGAAGTAACAAAATAAAAGACATAAAATTCCTCTAGTGTTGTTTGTTGTCTTTTTGGTATTAAGCTGTTATTGTTTCTTTAAACAGTTTAATGAAAAAGATTTAAAACCAACTATACTATTACTTTGGGGAAACAAAAAAAGACTCCATTCAATTTTATTCTGAAACAAAATAGATTTCAGTAAATATATATACATTATTTTTTTTTCCCCTAGAGTAAAGTTTGCCCATTTTTGATAGACCCTTCTTTCCGGGCTACTGAATGGTTGAAGACACATTTGAAGGAATCACGTTTGGAGGTTATTAACCAACAGGTGCAGTATTTACTCTTGGTCTTACAATTCTGTTCTGCTTGAGCTTGCTCTATTCCAGACTTTAGAGAGCACTTTTCAAAAGAGGTATGATAGCAATCACCAAAAATGGGGTTATATTCCCTGAAGCATATAATTTCTCACAGACTTCTAGGTTACAATGATTCTCATGTGGTACTGAAAATTTGTTTACTCGAGGAGGAGATCAGAGTATTTAAATTTGGAGGATCAACATCTGGTATTACTTCTACAAGTTTGCCTCTTTGTGCTGCCCTCTCCAAGAATATCAGTATTTCCTGCTGGGAGGAAGATAGTAAGCCGTTTATAAACAGAGAGGTCTTTTGTATTCATGGTTGCCGTTCACTGGATGTCAGGAGTATGTATGCACTTCTTCCCTATGATTTTTGTGTTGTATTATCTACATTGGAAATAGTAGGTTGGATTTCAGCTTGAGATTAAGATACCTAAGATTAATTGTCTACATGTCACAGTTTCCATGGGTGGTGAGGCTTGGCTCAGTTGCATGCATGTGGGCAGGCATCTAGTGCCATTCAAAAGTCCTTTATTGAACCCCACCTGGCCTCAAGAATGCTGCTTCAACAGAATGTAGGTCTTCCACATATCCCTGTCAGCTCTGTGCAGGCCTTTTAGATACTCTCTGATGGTATTAGATACGTACCTTTGAGTAACTGAATGCTTTCCCTGCTAGCTGGTTGGCTTGATTGCCTTTTCGGCTCTGTTGTTTGCATTGACTGTAGTGGAATCTTAAATACTGTGTGCGTGTTTAGACACCTACGTGCAAAAACCTGTTTGGACACCTACACGCAAATGACTGTGTTTAGATATCTTAATATCAATGTGAATCCTGTCCTTAGGTCTTGATTCAGTTTTGAGACATAGCAACCTAGTAACATTTGAGATGCATTAACTAGCCAGGACTTCCAGGAGCGCCTGACAGATGTGACACAGGACCTGTGGTAGACCTGCCCTCCTCTGGTGCGGCACTTGGAGAGCATAGGTTGTCTGTATGTCAGTAGCTGAATAGATCAAACTTATTTAAATTAAGTACTTGTGGCTAAACCCTGAAATATCATATGATGCTTGTAATAGCCTTTTTTAGCTACACTACTGATTTTTTTACATTTAGACTCGGGATACAATGCCTTCCTGTTCATTCTGAAGTGTTAATATTTCAAAAAAAAAATGTGAATCAAAAGAATTCATTTCTGTTTGCCCAGGACACCAACTTCCTAACTGCTCTTGAGCTGGCAGTGAGATTTGGGAAAACACTTATTATACAGGAAATGGACGGAGTGGAGCCTGTGCTTTACCCGTTGCTAAGAAAAGATCTTGTTGCTCAAGGTAAATGACCAAGATGTTTACAAATGCTTGCTCAGAGCTTTTGTAGGTTAGATCTATACATATCACATAAAACTCAATCTTTCTGTAAACACGAGTGTTGTGTAATATTTTTGCTCTTTAACATTAGCCTGCTGCTGACGTTTCAATGCATGAAATACGTTGGAGATACGTTCTTGTTTAGTAAGTGGAAAAATATTGAAAAGTATTTAAAGATTTTTTGACTGGAATTGGGATAAAGTGTTTTTATCAATTCTTACAATTTAAATTTTAAGTTAATTTCTAGTGATAATTTCAACCACATAGTTTTACTTAGGAACTTGGGCCTTAAGTAGACCAGAAATTACACAACTGGTGGTGCAGTTAGAAATCAGAGTTTTAGAACGTTGGTGTTGCTGTTTCTCTTTCATTTCTCTGAAACTAAAGAAGGCATACAGGTCTGTTCCTGAGGTGCCTTTGGAATGGGGGCGGTCATGGAGATCAGCAAAATGGTGGAATTTGGCAAAAGGAGTCTCCCTAACTGATGCCATGAAAGGAAAATAAAACCCCATTTACCTTTTACAGTATATCTCCTTTGGAGCGAAAATGTACTATATGTAACTCTCTTTATAAGTGCTTTGGATTTAGTTCCTTTAAAAAGGCTGATATGGAAAATTGCGTTGAAAGTTTAGCAAAGATAAATAGTAGTGATATAAGTGTCTCAGTATGAATTATGTTGAATTATGTTGCATATTTTGAAATTATATCAAAACTGCACGGATTAAAAAATACAACAATGTATGATTTAAATACTTTCTAAATTGTTGTGATTAAAGTATACTTACTTTATCCTTAGTAAATATATTTCTGTCTCAAGTGTTAATTCCTCAGCTCATACCACAGCCTGTGCATGTAATTTACAGTATGAACTTTGGGCATTGAAAATAGCTGAAGACTCCTTTGTGCTGTCATTTCATCTAGTACTGAGATCTAGTAATGGGTGAGGTAGTAGTAATTCTTTAAATGTAAATACATGGTAAAAATAAATGCAAACGCTGTAGAGTTCTTAGGTACATTTCTCTCCTGTATAGAAAAGTTCTGTTTAGTGAAAAGAAAATGTTAGTTTAAATCATTCTTCCGTTACAGATGCGCTTGCTTGTTTGTCCTCAGTAAAAGTTGAGCGCAGCACCAAAGTGGTGACTTTGGGGATCTGCAGGAGGCTAGGTTGAACATCTTTACAACTTTTTGTTTTTCCACTAGCTTCTGCTGAACTTTAGAAAGCAGAGATATGGTATTACAGGCATCTTAACTGATTTTACCCAAGGAATCAAATTAAGAGATGAACGTGTCTGCAGAACTGTGGAGAAAGCAGATTAAATTAAAATATACTAGTTTATTCAGGGAAATTGCTCATAATGCTCAGGCATCCTCTTTTGCATGTTAATGAGCTGTGTTAATGCTAGGTCCGTGCAAGTCCAAACTAGGGAGCTGTTTTTTGAAAAGGGAGAGTAGGTCACTATTTGAGTCTTTTCGGTCACTTCACAAGCGAGCGCGCACTCCTTCTCTTTGTCAAAACGCCTGTCTCCATTATTTTGCTTGTGATGACTGTACGTATTTTCATTACTTGGAATGAAACATTAAGAAAAATGTGAATATATATATACTGCAATAAATTTTTCCTTGTGCAGCTTCCATTTTCTGTTTGACATTTTTACAGCATAGGCCTAAAATTTATTCTGATCCTGGGCACAGAAGCAAAATTGGTATGTGATTTTCATCTCTACCAGTGTTTTAGCAAGAGATTTATACTTGGGCCATTTCTGATCTGCTCCTAGTGCTAAAAATAGAGAAGCACTTGGCTATACCGCCTCAGAAATTTCTCTGCAAAGGAAATTTTCACTTTGAAACTTTTGATCGTATAATTCTGTTCTTCCTTCTTACTCTAGGCAAAACCGTACTCTAGTCCTGTGACTGTTTGAGTCTATTCTGTTCTGACCCTGCTAGAATGGAAGCCTGTGATGGAGGGAGGGTGGTGAGAGGCCATACATATAGTTTAATTCTGTGACAAGCGTATTGAGAAATGTCAAAATATTAGGAGTATAAACAGAGAATGAAACCACGACAGCAGAAATTTAATAAATTAATTGTTTCTTTCATACTGTGATTAACTTAAATGTATATGTAAGATGACTTTATGGGCTATTTCTTAATGGAATGTTTTTCTTTCAATCTAATGACTATATATTCCAGCATCTTTAGTTTCATAGACTTTCTTTATAACAATTATCACAGAAAGTAATATCTTAATAGAATTATGATTGTACAGCAACATCAACCTTCTACAAATAAATGTAACAGATCAGAGATGAAATCTAGTGGTTTTGGATCACATTTAGAAAACGTTGAACAATCTTAGTTAGCCAGTATGTAATTACAGCTAGTATGTTTTGACAGAGTGGTATATCTATGTGGAAAAGTAAATGAATATATGTAAATTAGGACAGGATTCTTACACAAAAGGGGGATTCTCCAGTTCATCTTCTGTGGTGTTCTGTGTCCTGATCATTGTTTGAAGATTTCAAAGATTCATTAGTCTTACTTTTACTTCAAGTGCATTTTTTGCCATTTATGCTTTTTGTACTGGATAAGGATAACGAAACTACCCTGGTGTGTTAAGTGTTCTCATTATGTAACTTTCTTACACTAGTGTTATGTTATTGCATTTTTTTGGCTTAACAGTGCAGGATACGTTATGTTCCTTAGTTTTTTTTTTAAATTAGTTTTCTTTCTGAACAATGTATAAATAAATTTTATAAAATATATTTGCATCTATTGGTCACAAAGTATTACACAAATATCATTATTTTCAGATAATTTTACAATGTTCCAATCAGAGTAAGAGTAACATCTATTTATTATTTACAGGACCCCGTTATGCTATACAAATAGGTGAAAAAATTATAGATTATAATGAAGAGTTCCGTCTTTTTCTGTCGACGAGGAACCCAAATCCCTTCATTCCACCTGATGCTTCTTCTATTGTTACAGAAGTAAACTTTACCACAACAGGAAGTGGCTTAAGAGGACAGGTAGGCATTTAGAATATAAACAATGTATGTATAGCGGACATTCATCGCTACGTTAAGCTTCTGGGAGAAGCCCTATGGTGCAGTTTGCATTAATGGTCACGGAGATGTTTTCTAGCACACAAATATAAATGGTAAAATTGATGCTGAAACTAAATTTAAATTTTAAAATCTTTTCTTTTAGTGCACTTTGGAACAAAGTAGTGAGTCGAACAGAGAAAATGGAAAATGTCTCATTGACTTCAGTTGCAACAGATTAATTGCTAAGCTTCTGTTCTCTGTTCAAGATGCATATATGGTACCGTGGAAGCATTTCTGTTATTGCTCTCCAGTGGCCTTGTTAGAGAGTAATGCTAGCATCGAGATACTTTGTGTACAGGGAAAATATAAGGAAGCCAAAAAGCTGTATATTGTACTTCCTCCAAAATGCTAGTAGCTGTTGAAATTTTTCCTATAACGTGTAGGAAGCAAAATGTAGTGTACAGATGGAAGGGAGAAAAAAAAAGGGATAAGTTAAGGGAAGAAAAAACCCTCTGTATTTGGTATGAAACAATTTTTTCCCGCAAAACAAAAGGCTTAGAATGGAATGTAAATAAGATGTTGATAAGTAAGATATAATTCAAAATGTGAAGCATGTATAACTATATGGATTTCTTCCCTTCACTGGAGATAGGGAATTGACATCATACAATGTAGCCAAGTGAACTGACCTCCTCTTTTAGTGGAAATATGTGGGGGGAAAAGCTTTGTTTTTTGTTTTCTCTCTTTATTGACAGGAGAGGTGTTTGACTTTTGGTAGACTTGCTGGAAAGAAATTCACTCCCATTCTTTCCAGTTTGTGCTTTCTAGCACCTACTTCTTTTCATATCTGATAACAGTGTATACGCTAATGAAGACTACCAGTCATTTAAACACAGATGTAATTCAGAACGATGTGCAAAGGTTTAGGTTTCAGCGTAAATGGGTATGAATCATTGTCCTTAATAAAGGGATCCAGTGCCTTTTGAGATGTCCTTGAGTATCTCATCTGGCTTGCATCTGCTGTTATACACAAGGGCATGGTTCACAGTTCTTCCGGGGTTATACCTGCCACTGCAGGGTATCCTGGATGTTTACGTAGATTTAAAGCTGTTGGATGTCTGGTGCAACCGAGTAAACCCTTAAAAATCTACTTTCAAAAATATAGGCTATATACTGCTATATGATTAGAAGCATATATTATGCTATATAATTAATGAATATATCTTATGAAGTCTTAGAATGTTTTTTATCCTGTTGAATAATCTCATTTCTTTTAGCTTTTGGCTTTAACAATTCGGCATGAAAAGCCTGATTTGGAAGAGCAGAAGACAAAACTGTTACAACAAGAAGAAGATAAGAAGATACAGTTAGCTAAGCTTGAGGAATCTCTTTTGGAGGTAAAATAAATTTACCTCTTTTGTATCTGTTAGATCAATAAGATAGTGTTCATATTGCTATGTGTTTGAACGAAGATGGTGAAAGTATTGGAATAATGAGCCCTCAGAATTTTTGATTTGAGAAAATAAGTGTTATTTTGCCTGAGGCTGTTGGGAGAGTAAAGTAGATAAGATACGTACATCTGTCATGAAATTGTGGCATTTCAATACATTAAGCATTGTCAAAGTTAAATGTATGAATTGTTAGGCCAGATATAGGCTTATTTAGATTGATTAGAAATTTCATTAATTTTAATGCATTAAAAAAGAGAAAACTCTGTTAAAAATGATACTCTTTTTCAAATTACGAGTTTTTTAAAAAGCCACATTTTTAAGCTTGTGAATCATGTCAAGTAATACTTTCTCAAGTTAAGAAATGGTTCTGTGTTGTGAAAGGAAAAAAAACTCAAAGGAAAATTCCCAGTAGAAAATGGAAAGGTTTGTTGAGACACATTTAAAATCTTAACCTCCACAATTGTTTCTTATTAGCAATGAACTGTAATATTTACAGTTAACATTTTCCTTTCTCGTATTTAAAATTAATAGTCTCAATTTTCAGTTTACCTTTTTATTTTAATGAAAGTAATTATGCTCAGAAACAGTTGTACACCTCTATAAGAAAATGTAGCTTCCAAGGAAGAGGACTGTTTTCTTTTTTGTTGGCATCTTGTCATGGATTTCATAAAAACTGTACTTCATGCACACAGGGATAGATCCTGCTTCCTTCTAAAGTATTACAGCTGCAGGCAGATTGACCTGCTGCCTCAAACCCCTCAGTCTGTGGCTGAGTCATAGAACTTTGCAGTATCCAGCATAATGGACTTGAGCATAAGCTAATCGTTTTTACAGATTCCTCAAAAAGTAAGAAGCTGACTGGCCATCAATAGCTCAGTTTTAGAATTTTGCACATGATTATCTAATATGATTTAAATTTCCACATTTACTGTTCTTATTAAACTCCCTATTATGTCTCAAATACTAAGCTCGAACCTTTTTTAAAACTGTGATGGGGCAGATTTCTCTTGCAGTCAGAGGGAAACTTATTCTCTAAAAAAATTCCATATTCAAAGTTGAACATTTTTTAACATCTTAATGTCTACCAGAAACTGAGAGTTTAGAGATGCAACAAATGAGGTCCACCTTTTTAGAACAGCCTTTTTGTGCGATCTTGGAACTCCAGAATCTTTCCTATTTGTCCAATCTGAATCGTCAAGTGCAAAATTTGAAGTAATTGATGCCTACGATATCTGCAACAAAAAGCGGCCAAGTATTAACACAGAGATTGGTTTCAACTTTGGCGTTCTTGTTAGTGCTGAAATCAAAGTACTCTCTGACCCTGAAGAAAAAAACCTAAAGCTTAGTGGAAATTACCAGGTGCTACATGGACTTTATCAACAAAGCAGTCGGTGCTGGAGGTGATCTGGCTAAATTCAAGTTAATCCTAAAGCAACATTAGCTTCTATCTGAAGTACTGTACCGGTTTTCTTCCGAAAGCCTTGAAGTAAAGACGTGCATGCTGTGGCTATCTCATAGCTCACACTATGATTCCTCATGGCAAAATCAGACTCCGTGAAAAAACAGATGGTCTTGTCCTAAACTCTTTTCAGCCAGAGAACTAAGTGCATTCTACTATTCTGACTGGTGAATCTCTACCTTGAAATATCCTGAAATGCTGTCCTGCACGTAGTTGTTCAGAACTGACTTAAGTGACAGAAGCCAGTTTTGTGTTGTTGTCTGACTAAAATACTGTATTGAAGTGTATTTACTGAAGGTTAGTATAAACCCTTAAATAACAGTGAATCGGTCAAGCTTTTCCCACTTCTTATTAGAAATTAATTGTTTACACAGGAAAACGCAGGGAAAATCTCAAGGATTTTGAAGGGACCTCAGATTACAGAACTGAAATTGTAATTGTGAGCATTCATCTTGCTTGGAAATAAGAACTAAATTGTACAGGGAATATTGCAATGTTTTTGAAGGAAAATGAATTTATGAATGACTGGGTACAGGAAGTCATTACAAGTAGCCAATTTCAGGTTAAATTGGTAGTTAAATAGAAGAAAAAATACCCTAATTTGTATTTACCATGGGAATATTGGTGCGTAAGAGTCTAATCATAGAAATCATTCTCAGAAGCTTGCTGGCGACTTAACTTTCAGAACCTGGCAATCTGGATTTTTGGAGGTTGTTCTTGGGCTTTATTTAAAACAACAACTCAGTTTTTGGAGTAACCACTTGCTTTCTAGTACTCTTGATGCATGCAATGATTCGGAAATATGTACAGGCCAGAAAGAAGGACAGCTTCCAAATGCTTCCACTACTTTACGGGTGTTTTTTTTAATGTAACATAGATGACTTTTGTTTGTTTGTTTGTTTTACAGACACTTGCAACATCACAAGGCAATATACTAGAAAATAAGGATCTTATTGAATCTTTGAATCAGACTAAAGCCAGTAGTGCACTCATCCAAGAATCACTTGCTGAATCTCACAGACTTCAGAGTTCCCTTGACAAGGTAGAAGAATCTTTTAATCTTTTATTGCTGTTTTGTTTCCTGCTAAAAATAGTTATCCTCTATATAGAGAGGATGTAAACATCCAGAGGAATATAAGATCAGTAACATACTAAATTAATTTTCTGGAGTAAATTATATTTGGGATATGCAAGTACAGAAAGTATTTTCAGTAATTAAATTCCTTTGTTTTACACATGGTGAATAGCTGTACAATTTAAAGACTGCCCGTTTGAATTAAAGAAACTTTCCCCAAGGACTTATTGGCAAGTAATGGGTTTTGACTTGATTTTTGCCATCTGCTATTGCAAACAGGATGGCTCATATGGTTGTTCTTAATTAATATATTGCTATAGCTATTGCGAAAATCTAGATCATTGGTGATGCTATTCATCTGGCATGCTGTTTTTGTAACACATTACAGAGTTTTTCTCTGTGTTCTTATTTGTCTAGTTTAAAATTTTCTATTGAATTTTAGGACATGTTCTGTGGCGGGAAGAAGCCTCAGTGCCCTAGCGATTAATTTCCAAAATTTAAAGAAATTTTTTGCTAAAAATGCTTTCTTCCAATGTTGAAATCTAAAGACAGTGTTTAATTCTTGAATGCATGTCACTCAATTTGAAGCATCAGAAGGGATTCAGTTTTCTAAAACAGTGGGAGTCATCCAAATGTTTATTTGATGGGATGAATAAATGTTTATGCATAACCAGTAGATGGCAGTAAGGTACTGAGTTTTTATATATGTATGGGTTTTTTTATCCGCAGGAGCGGGACGCCTATCTGCCTTTAGCTGAGAGTGCTAGCAAGATGTACTTTATTATCTCTGACTTGTCCAAAATTAATAATATGTACCGCTTTAGTTTGGCGGCTTTTCTGCGGCTTTTCCAAAGGGCTCTGCAAAGCGAACAGGTATTTTCTCTTTTCCTGAAGCTGTTAGTGCTGCAGAAGAGTCAGTCTGCTTTGATCCTAGGAATTTGTTAGTTGCTCTGGACATTTTTAGAAAATAATGTATAATAACTTATGATGAAATGTATGATTAGTGATGCTAATCAACTATTGTGCTTTAGATATTCAGAGTACAGGCACATGGAATTTTTAATGATTTTACATTACATATAAATCATAAAATTGATGTGCCATCTGAAAACAAAGTAACTCATTTGTAATTTCAGGCTTGCTTTTTGTCTAAGGTGAATTAGGAAAAAAGGTTTATCATAACTTTACTGAAGGATTTATTTAAATAAATTAGTGATCTAATCTGCAGATAACACTAATTCTAACAACAAGGGTAGAATAAGAAAATACCTATATTTTTACATGGTTCAGTTACCTGAAGGAAGATCAAAACTTTATCTACTTTCATACAGTTTGTAAGCATGCATGCAGCCTGTCTTGTTAAAAAAGTAATTTTTACTTTTCTCTATTCTAATGGCCAGTATATTCTTCTTACTGAAGCACAAAATTATGGATTTATCCCTTGTCACCTCACTCTTTAGATCTAAAACCCCACACTGAGTGACAATGCATTTTCATTTAAGTCAGCATCTCCAAAATTCATCTTAGTTCTCCTTGTTTCCACTTTAGAAAGGCATTCACCAGCCTTTCATCATGTTGCTTTTGGATTCTCCTTTATTCTGGCATCTGTGCTTACAGCTTTCCTTTAGCTCAAATCATTGCCAGGAACATGGTTCTAACTATGCGAACTTGCCCTCTTTTAAAGTTCTTTACCTATTACTTCTTTTCCACAATATGAGCTTCTAACTTCTTGTTCTTACTTTCACTTGCATAATTTCTTTTCGTCCTGCCTATTATGTTAACTATTTAAAGCTCAACCTCTGGTTTTGCCTTCTTTGCTTTCTTCCTTCTTTTCTTCTCCTCTATCCAATTCTTCGTTTTTCCCAAACTATCTTTTAGACATGGGAAAGTTATTAGTCAAATCAACTTGTGAATCCAAATTTCCCTCCTTTATAAACTCATCTCTTCAAGTTCCATCAGGGTAGAAAGAAACTGGTTTTTGAAAAATCTCATACTACCCATTACCTACCCCCCACTCCTCACCCCTGTCTTTCTTCTTTTCTCCTATCTTTCTTTCAGTTTTCTCCTGTTATAATTAGTCTTTTAGTCTGTAAGCTTTGAAGGACAGGGTATATTTTCCATTTTCTACAATGTTTACTTCAGTTGGACCAAATTTGGATGCAAGTTTAGTAACTACACTTCACGTCAACATACCTGTTCAATAGCATTAAATACAGTAATTCAATACCTAACCAATTTTTTTACCAAGTGGAAGCTATGAGATTTCAAGGATATTAATGTTAGGAGAAGAAACTGTTATGTCACTCCCTATGTATTTGCCTTTTATATAGTGTTGTATAATGATCATAGTCAAAATATTCAAGGCCAAAGTATTTTTTTCTTAATGCTTTAGCATGAACTTATTTTATCATCTACTTATTGATAGCTGTAGCTGAGTTCAATAATATGTTTCTAGAACTAGTGAGTATCACATAGAGTCCAGATTATTTGTGTCATTCTGCTGAAATATATGGCGTACATAAAAAGATTCTTACTTCCACATGAATTTTTGAAATCTAAACTTTCTTTTTAGGATTCAACTAATACTGAGGAAAGAATCAAGTCACTTATTGGCTCATTGAAGCATACAGTGTATGAATATGTTTGTCATTGTTTGTTTAAGGTAAGATCGTATTTTTTCTGGCTTTTATACGGTATATGGGTGTGAAAGTATTCTTTCAGCAACCAACACTTAATACCGCTTATTTGAAACAACCAACACTTAATACCGCTTATTATGTCAGTACATATGTAATACATGACAGAATTAAGGTTGCTTATGCGCATTTCTCCACAGGGCAGTTCTCAGTCTAGTCCTATTTCTATTTCCTATTTCCTATCTTCATTATTCTCAGTCTAGTCCTATTTCTACTTCACCTCTGTCTCCTCATCTCTGCCTCATTCTGGCTTCATAGGCGTCCCAGGCGTCACAGTCTTCTGAGCACTCTTATTCTGTTCACTCTTATTTCTAGCATTCCTAAATATGAGTGTTTGGCCTCGATGTCATGATAAGGTTTTGTGTGATTATTTGTTCTTTTTTTTTAAAAGGAAACAAAAAACCCCATTGTAGTATTTTCCTTTCTCTTTTCACATCCTGCCCCAAATCTCTACCTGCTAGCTTGTTTGTTTCTGCCTGTTCCCCTGTTCCTCCATATAATCATAGAACCATAGAATCATAGAATTGTTTGGGTTGGAAGAGACCTTAAAGATCATCGAGTTCCAACCCCCTGCCATGGGCAGGGACACCTCCCACTAGACCCGGTTGCTCAAAGCCCCATCCAGCCTGGCCTTGAACACTTCAGGGATGGGTCATCCACAACTTCTCTGGGCAACCTGTTCCAGTGCCTCACCACCCTCAGAGTGAAAAATGTCTTCCTCATAACCTAATCTAAATCTACCCTCTTCCAGTCTGAAGCCACGTTCTTAATGTATTTCTTGTTTGCTCTGTATTTGAATCAGGTGGTTTTTCTCTTCTTGCTCTCTTGGTGAAAACCTAGGATAGATATGCCTTTCACTTTCAATTTTAACTTTTACTTTCACATGGAACAGTCATAACAGGAGGTGTTTGTCTCATAGTACCAGGCGGAAGAACAGTAGGTCTGCGTAGATGATCTGAGCAGTAGTACAAATCATGCAAGTCCGGAGTTTGATCAGTGAGAATGGAGAGATCTTGGAAATTTTTGCAACACCTCTTCCCCTCTCCCCCCAGTCTAGCATCACTGTATTGAGGATGCAGAGGTAGCACTTATTTCTAAGGATTTTGTTTTATCAACGTCCAAGCGGATTCTCATGAAATATTCTCATAATAATTTAATGTCTGTGTTTGAAGTCATGAGTATGCGAAGCCTTCCAATAAGTCATCACATCTTTTGAATATTGCAAGGCAGCTATTTTTATATATCAGAAGAGATTAAAGGTTTCAAAAGCAAGGCACAGAAAGGAGATTTCTAGTAGGAAAGAATTTCACTGTGAATGGTCAGATTGGAGTTTAGAAAATACTGAAAGTGTAAGTGTTACTGTACAGCTTCAGCCTAATGGTCCATCCGGCTTAATATCGTGTTCTGATAGTGGAGAGAACAAATAAGCTTCTCATGCCATCAGCAATCCACTGCTAATTCTGCTTTTTATCCATGCAAATTTTTAAAGACTCCTGTGGCAGTGAGGCTTTACTAGTGTCTTCATAAATGCTATAGCTGATACAAGTTTATACCTTTTTAAGTGTGTTAGAATTGGGAACGATGGTTTTGTTGGTCTGTCTGTGGTTAATATTTATGTTTGCATGTACATAGACTTCATAGAATCATAGAATGGTTTAGGTTGGAAAGGACCTTGAAGGTCATCGGGTTCCAATGCCCCCGCCATAGGCAGGGACACCTCTCACTAGACCAGGTTGCCCAAGGCCACATCCAGCCTGGCCTTGAACACCTCCAGGGATGGGGCCTCAACAACCTCTCATTCTAAAGAATAGACTCTCTCTATAGATAGAGAATAGAATCTCTTTCTAAAGAATAGAATCGATTTCTCTAGGAGTGCAGGTTTGTTATGTTAATCAGCTGGCTGAGATGTCTATGCTTTTCAGATTTAACCCAATCCCATGCAGCATTTTTTTTCTTTCTGTTCTTCCCTTTTACTCATGCTTTATGCTTTTTAACTATGGTTCGCTTTCTTGAAAGGAAAAGAAGAGGTGCCACCTTCCTTATGCTTACTTAAAATTTTAATGAGAGAAAATATGTGTATATCTCCTATTGGCTGGTAAAATACATTTTCCAGATTACAGCCAGACATTGAAAATTGGGGACCTCAATCTGGGTTTCTGAGTGCTCCTGATTTTCCAGAGTACCAATTTCCAGTTTTTCACATTGACTTAATTACATAGTGATCTCTGCTTTCCAGCGCAGGTTTGGTAAGACACATCTGTGAAAGTTTGTGTGTATGGAAATAGGAATCCCAGTTTTAACAAGACAATATTCTTTTAAAAAATATTGTCTTGAATGTTTGCATGGTGTATTCTATGGCTCCAGTAAATCCTTATTCCTGATTTATTGCTCCAGTGCTTGGAAACTGGTTGAAGTTCAAGTGATGCAACAGACCCAGGAAAAAGTCAGAAGGTTACAGCTGGATTTTTTTTTCAAGATCCTTTTTCAAAAGTTTGCTCTGAGAAGATTTCAAGCATTTATTATGTGTGGTTTAAAAAATAATGGATTCTCTTCAGTATGCTTGCTTTATTACAAGTACCTGTTTTTTCTTCTTCACTTGAATTTGGATGTATTTTGAAACAGGGTTTGGGTTAGTATTTGTCTCTAAGTTGCAGAGGTATGTAGCGATTTTGAATTAGGATATGTGTCATTAAGTCACTACTATGGAATTAGAGGTGTTAATGAAATTTTGTTACTTACAAAAAATGCAGAAAGATGACTTTTGATGAACATATAAATACATTTTTACTGCTTTTATTTCAGGCTGATCAGCTAATGTTTGCTCTGCATTTTGTACGAGGAATGCACCCTGAACTTTTTCAAGAGAATGTAAGTGCTAGAGGAGAAAGTCACTCAGTGATTTACTTAGACTTAATATGAAGAGTAAATAAGTAGATAGAAAGTTTTTGTCTGTAAGTTTAGGACCTGGGATTTTACATTTATATGCTACTGTTTTTCTATGATAGTTACTTTTGGATGCTAACATTATACTTATTATGTTCCAAGTGAAGTAATATTACCACGAGACAGGTAGGTAAACGATTGCCTTTTAAATAGGAGTCTGAAAAAGGTGTTTATGGACCATTCTTGCAGTTTTTTGCAGGCACTGTATCAATGTTTCTTGCCACCGTGTGGCTAGACATTTATCCATCCTTCCAGTTAAATACGGATATTTCTTTGTAAGTAAAGTGATGGATACACGCCTGTTTCACTGTGACCAAGGGGTGCTTGCGCGTCATGCCTTGGTACTGAAGTGCAGAAAAGGAGTGCAAGACCTAGGGAGAAATTAAGTAAAAGTCTGATTCTGCAAAATTGAGAGATGTCACGTAATGTTTTTGACAGTGGTCTGAATGAGGCCTGATCTGAAATTGCCTAATTTGTAGGGAATTTACCTGTTGTTTAGAGGCTACTCTTTTCCCAACAAAATTGCAGCAGAGCTTAAGTACTGCTAACCCTTATTTCCATGGGACAGCACACTTCTCGGTAATGGCATATTCTTCTCTTTGGGTGTTAGACAATGCTTTTGCACAGCATGGAGGTTCTTAGTGAATTTACATGTTTCTGGTGAAATGGTACTTTTTAAACACCTGTTAAAATTAATCTGAGCTGCTTATCCTAGATTGTCTTTGTAAGAAAGAGTTAAAAAACAGACCGATCAAAGAAGCAATTAGTTTCATCATGAATTAATTTTGTAGAACAGGTCAGATGGTTTACTGCTAAAATTCCTTACTTGTCTCCATTGCCCTTACAGATAGACGAGGCTAGCTGGCTGCGATGTAGATGCCAAAGTTGTAGTTATCTATAGTGTTGTGAGATTATTCCTACTAAGTCTGCCTGCAGTAGAAGAATATGCACGGTTGACTCGATACAATTGTTTAAACATGGCTGATTAGTGTGAGTCAAGACCCGTTTAATTATCTAAAATACCTACATGGAATGGAGCGACAAAGCTCTGGCTTTCTGTACTAGAAGCTGGAGAACAGAAGGAGTATCAAATGATAGTAGATGTCAATTCGCTAAAGGAGAGTCCATTATAGGGTAAAAGATAAAGTACATTTGAAGGAACTGGAAGTTATGGACCTTGATCATATGAAGGATGTGGGTTTAAGGTACAAGGTTTAAGAAAGGTTGGTTGAAACTTTTTGATGTTATGAATGCAATGTTGTTTTATTGCAGACATATGGATTGACCAAGTGAAATCCCACAGTCTTTTAGCAATGAAGCTGCCTGATAAAAATAAATTAATCTTGTTGGTAGAGGCATACCCTGGCTATTCTTCTTTATTAGAACTTCCCTAATTCATCTTTATTATTTCTATTCAGCTTCTGAAAATATTTTGCTTTATCTTTCTAGTCCTTGAGTTTATACAGTCATGAAGGCAGCAACTTGCAAATAGTTTTCTGAGTAAATGAAAGCCTGACTGCGTAGGTTTCTTAAGTATTTGTGAGTACCGCTTTATGTGTCTGTTGCCATTGTTTAGCATGCATTTCCATCAGCTATTAGAGCTCTTAACCAGCTTAATCTGGGTTACATATAATGTACATTCCTGCAGTATCTGAATACTCAAGAGCTAAACCAGGCAAATAATATCAATAATTTTCTTACTTCTCAGAAAGGTAGAAGTTATTTTAATTAGATTG
Organism: Vanellus vanellus; assembly: GCF_965231255.1. Classification (NCBI taxonomy): domain Eukaryota; kingdom Metazoa; phylum Chordata; class Aves; order Charadriiformes; family Charadriidae; genus Vanellus; species Vanellus vanellus. Next base: position 206,794,123 of record NC_138905.1, on the reverse strand, counting down.
TTAAGAAAAGAGTGCTTGTGCAAGATATTTGTTGAGGAAAATGAAGGTGAAGTGGTTATTCTTTTAAAGTTATTTTTCTTAAAGCTTTTAATGTGATGAGGCTAGAAGTTGCTTATTATGCTGCCAGAGAATTTACTGTTCAAAGTCCCTGTCCCCAAAGAGTTCAACCTTCTCCACTTCTGAATTTTTTGCATAGTGATTAGAAATGTATAGTACAACTTCAACATTATGCTATAGAATGCCTTGGCTCTCAGTAGAGACATTCTCTTTCTGAATCAATATGTATAGATTTTTCTGAGGTAGTTTTACATATCTCTAAATATTATACTTCTGCTTTTTTTCATAAAAATATTACACTATTTCTGGTTTTAAAACTGGGGAGCCTTCATCTATTTTTCTGTGCAGGAGCGTTTTCTTTGTAATTGGGAGAGGAGCATCAGTTTTTAACAGAAAGAGTTGTTTCAAGACTCAACTAGATCGATGGGTGCAAAAAGCTATGCTGTGGTCTTTATCAGAGTAGTACTAGTTGGTTGACTTTTTCATTTGGAATGTTACTATTGTCTTTAGCAATAAAAAAATTCTTTATCATAGAATTTTAGATACTGATTATGTAAAATTTCAATACTTATGAAGATTTTTTAGGATATTTCTTACTACCTCTAAATATAGGATAAATGTAATTTCTAGTATGTTTTTAAATACTTATCTAATCTATCTTAAAATGATTAAAAGATGTCTTCCTGGATACAAATACCAGGTCTGAAAGATTTAAACATACATAAATTCCACTTACATTTCACTTTTCTTAATACAACCACAGTATTCATAATACCAATTATTATATTAAGTATTCCTCCTGTTCTAATAACTGCATCTTCCGGATACTATAATATGAAACACGGATTCTGTAGTTATCCGTTCTATGTGGGCTGCTGATGCCCTATCAGGCAGTATGTTTTTCCTTCCAGCCATGTGTGTTACTTCTTGCTAGTCTGTAGTTTGGCAATCTGGGTGGGAGCTGTGGTGCTGGGAAAGGATAGGGCTTCTTCTTTTGTTTCTTTTTCTTATAAAGCACCGCAGTCACTTAGCATGGATTTTGAAAAAGGAATTGCATATTACTAGTATTGCCTAGAGTTTTAAAAATGTCTTATAACTCTTTCAGAATCTAGGCTTAATTTGTTTATCTTCCTGTTTTGCCTACATGCTACTACATATTCATCTTTATTCTTAAAGATTAAGTGACTCATCAAAATCAGTGACTTATCTGAGTTGTTCATTTATTCCCCCTAGGAATGGGAGACTTTTACAGGTGTGATCATTGGAGATACCATACGAAAATCAGTAAGCTACTTTTATTTGTGTATTTTGAAATAAGGAACATTTAATTAAATCCTGAAAAGTTAAAGTTGTATTCTTACTGTATTTACTGTATTGTTTAATTAACTGTATTCATACTTTAAAGGAACAAACAACTTCTCACATAGTAATTTAAAAATACAAAAATTTTTTGAACTTTTTGAACCTGGCAACTCATTTTCTATTGTGCATTAACTTTTTGCCTGTATTCCTTTTTTTTTTTTTTTTTTTTTTTCCTTTCCTATTACCAGGATTACAAATTGTTATTTCAGTGGTGTGTTTGAGAAAGTTTTAAGCCCTCTTATGTAACTAAAACCAGTGTTTTGGAATCCTTCTTTCTCCCAGTATCATATATGAGTTGTACTTTTTGTATGGATTGATGAAATTGTCCACACATTTTGCTAACTTCGACATGCTTTTTTCCCCATCCTCAGAGTTCTAATTCTGGAGGTGTATTTATATATTTTCCTAGGTGACAGAGCTAGCTTAAGAAGCTTCTGTTGCTTGCCTGACCAATTGCGCTGCAGTTTACTAAATGTCCGTCAATTCTATTGAATCTGTATGCTTTCAAAAGAACCTTCCAGTAGAAAAAGGTAGAGAAAAAAGGGCTTTAAACTAGGTTTGAAGGGGAATGGGGATGAAACCAGGATTACAAAAGTGGTGCCTGGGAGAAGCGTACCAGTGCTTCTGGGTAAAAGTGTTAGCAAGGTCTTGCAGCCTGTCCCAGTGATGGTGGGGGATGGTGAATTGTGTGACAGCAAAGACATGAGGGGTAGTGATAATTTGGTAGCTACAGTAGTGTCTGAGTATGATCAGGTACGAATTAGGGCTTGTCCCCCCAAGAAAGTGGCAGGACAATTAGCCCAGCTGAAGTGCATCTATACTGATGCACGCAGCATGGGAAATAAACAGGAGGAGCTGGAGGCCATTGTACAGCAAGGAAACTGTGATATAGTTGCCATCACAGAAACGTGGTGGGAGGACACACACAAGTGGAGTGCTGTAATCGATGGCTACCAACTCTTCAAAAAGGATAGGCAAGGAAGAAGAGGTGGTGGGGTGGCCCTCTATGTCAGGGGCAGTTTTGAATGTCTGGAACTTAACAGTGTGGATGACAGTGTTGAATGTGTATGGATAAGAATTAAGGGGAAGGCCAATAAGGCAGACATCGTGATGGGAGTTTGTTATAGACCTCCTAATCAGGATGTAGAAGTATTCTATAAGCAGCTGGCAGAGGTCTCACGATCATCTGCCCTTATTCTTGTGGAGGACTTCAACTTCCCAGACGTCTGCTGGAAATACTACGCAGCAGAGAGGGAACAGTCATGGAGGTTCCTGGAGTGTGTGGAAGACAACTTCCTAACACAGCTGGTGAAGGAACCAACTAGGGGAAGTGCCCTACTGGACCTACTGTTTGTTAACAGAGAAGGTCTTGTGGGGGATGTAAAGGTTGGAGGTCGCCTTGGGCAGAGTGATCATGAATTGATAGAATTTTCAATTCTTGATCACGTAAGGCAGGGAGCCAGCAGAACTGCCACCTTGGGTTTCCGAAGGGCAGACTTTAGCCTGTTTAGGAGCATGGTCGAGAGCGTCCCTTGGGAGGCAGATTTGAAGAGCAAAGGTGCCCAGGAAGGCTGGGCATACTTCAAGCAGCTGCTCTTAAAAGCGCAGGAGAAGGCCATCCCCTTGTCTCGAAAAACGAGCAGACGGGGAAGACGACCAGCCTGGCTAAATAGAGAACTTTGGCTGGACCTCAGGAAAAAAAGAAAAGTTTACATTCTCTGGAAAAGGGGGTTGGCAACTTATGAGGACTATCAAGATATAACAAAGCTATGTAGGGGGAAAATGAGAAGGGCCAAAGCTCAATCAGAACTCAGCTTGGCCACTGCAGTTAAAGACAATAAGAAGAGATTCTTTGAGTATATCAATAGAAAAAGGAAGACTAGGGAAAATGTAGGCCCACTGGTGAATGAGACAGGTGCCCTAGTGGTGGAAGACACAGAGAAGGCAGAGTTACTGAATGCCTTCTTTTCTTCGGTCTTCACTGCTAAAGCTGTCCCTCATGAATCCCATACTCTGAAGGCAAAGGGGAAGATCTGGAGAGAGGAAGATTTTCCCTCAGTTGAGGAGGACCGTGTCAGAGACCACTTGGCCAAGCTGGACATTCACAAGTCCATGGGCCCTGATGGCATGCATCCGCGAGTGCTGAGAGAGCTGGCGGATGTTATTGCTAGACCACTCTCCATCGTCTTTGAACGGTCATGGAGAACAGCAGAGGTGCCTGAGGACTGGAGGAAGGCCGACATCACTCCAATCTTCAAAAAAGGCAAGAAGGAGGAAGAGAAGGCTGAGGGGAGACCTTATTATGGCATACAAGTATCTAAAGGGTGGGTTGAAGGAGGATGGAGCCAGGCTCTTTTCAATGGTTCCCAGTAAGAGGACGAGGGGTAACGGACACAAGTTAGAACACAGGAAGTTCTGTTCAAATACAGGGAAACACTTCTTTACGGTTCAGGTGACAGAGCACTGGCACAGGCTGCCCAGGGAGGGTGTGGAGTCCCCTTCTCTGGAGATTTTCAAGACCCGCCTGGATGCAGTCCTGAGTAATGTGCTGTAGGCAATCCTGCTTTGGCAGGGGAGTTGGACTAGATGATCTCTAGAGGTCCCTTCCAACTCTGATAATTTTGTGATTCTGTGATTCTGTGAAAAAAGCTAAGCTTTCTGTAGTCTTATCCATTATAGCCCTTCTTTGAATCAAATATTTTGACAAAGGTTTTGAAAGGTGCTTTTAGGAAACACGAGCCCAATGAGGAATCATGAGCTCAGTCTTTGCCTCTTCTTTTGCTAATCTCCTCCTCTCCTCCATTCAGGGTCAGGCTAGCTCATATCCATCAGGCTTAGCTGCAGTTTTCATCATTCACAATTACTTTTAACCTTTAGCCTTTTTTTAGGTATGTCAGGGTATCTTGTACATTCGGTGGTACAAGACAGTGACCTGTGTGAGTAGCTTGTTTTTAGAATATCTGTGACACCAACTGTGTTCACATGCATGCTGGCAGAAGTGGCAGGTCACTTAAAACACAATGTATTGTTCAGGTTTTCTTACTTAGGCAGCTGGTTGCTAAAAGATCCTTAAATTCCCAATTTCTTTAGCCCTTAGATGACTCTACAGGTTTTGCATTTCAGTGTGAGGATAGATGTCCCTCTTCATCTCTGTGGAATCTTTATAATTCAATTAAATGTCAGGGAACTTCGTGACTGTCAAGTATTTTCTTGCTGTAGGTCATTTTCAAGCTATGTGAGATCCGATTGCATAACGGAATTTAACACCAGTTAAACACCACCTCTACCCCAACTAACACACAACCTGTGGATTTTTGGAAAGTTTGTGGACATAGGTGATTCAACACCAATTCTAACTGGAATGTATATTGCAGGCCCATCTGAAGTTTATCCTTATAACTGCTTCCGAGTTTCCTACTTTTGTTTTTTCTCAGACTTCATAACTCATGGCTGAGACATCCTTTCACAAGAAAGCTTTCCTTTTTTCTGCTGAACATTTGAGGTTGCTCTTGAAGTTGCTCAATGGTTGAGAGATCCAAGGACATTTCCATACAGAGACTGTCAGACTGGTTAATGGGCACTGTAAGATTTTTTTATAAAAAATGATATAGTGAATATGGAGATTCTACAGGAGCTTGAGCTATGTTGTTCATCCTTAGAATTTCTTCCATCACCAAGGAACACAAAAATAGAGCTGTGGCCAAACTTTACCAGCACAGAGATGTCCAGAAGTGATGCTTTGCCTAATCAATTACCCCTGAATTGCCCTTTGTTTGAAGAACCATCTTCTTCATGGCTGTGAATGTGCACAATAGAGTTATTTTTTGAAGTCAGTTGCTCACAGTGCATGTGCTCATAGCCAATCATTTGGGTCACTTGTTTTTAATGGAAAAGAAAACTGCTTAGAGTTGAGTGTGCCGAACTAGTATTCTAAATGATATTTTCAAGCTCAAGTGATTAAGCAGATGTTAATATGAACAGTATATCTCAAATTTAAATCATTGGTAGGTTTTGTTTTGTTATGCCATTTTATGAACTTGTGAATACCACAGAATACCACAGAAAGATTCCTGTAGTGAATGCTATTTTCATTAAAAACATGGGTTTCGTGATCTTATTACTGAATATAGTGTTTCACAAAAATTTGTGTTATTTATGCGTGTAATGTAACTTGCTTCAATAAGGATTCACAAAGAAGTGTTCGTGACCAGATTCCCTCTTGGATAGAACAGGATCGAGCCTGGGCAGTAGCATCTTTGAAGGTATGCATCACATGGTGGGTTGAATTTAACTTAAAAGGCCTTTCATTTTAGCAAATAGCAATTTGGACTTGAATACTCATACGTATTTGTCAGATGGAAATATTTTGTTATTTTAAACTGTTTATTCTGTCTTCCAGAAACCATAGCTTAATATATACTCACTTGAGAAAAAAAATAGGTTTTTTGAAATTTAATCTAATTTTTATGAGCCTTTTCACGTACATCTCTACCCCATCTAATAATGAATTTCAATGCATGTGAATGAACCTATCATCTTACTGAGATTTGAAAATACTTTAAACCTACCCAAGGTACTACAATTTCTATACCTAGAAAAAATATACATAGGAAAAATTGCAAAGAATATTTAAGTTAAAGGTTTTTCTTATGTAATGAATTTTACAAACCACTTCATATTGTATTAAAAACCATAAACTCTTAACTGGGAAAGTAGTTTTCTACTCACCAAATTTCCATGCGCATCCTTAAAGGTATTTCAGGGTTTGTTATTGCTCAGATCAAGTGATTTTAAACTAAAGCAAAACCCACTTTCTTGCTTTGATTCATCCTGCAACAGTCAATGTTGAAGTCCTCTGATCCTGAAGGGAACTAAATGAAAATACTAGTCCTTGAAATTCTGTCTTAGGCTCTTCTCCTGCGTGTAGCTCAGCAACAAAAAGGAAAACCTTGACCAGTCTTCGGCAAGGACTTCTGCTGCTAAATCCAGAGTTCATTATTTTTCGTTTGTCTTCACCAGGGATCAGGAACAATGGCAATAATGCTGTAGCAAGCATGTTTGTTAGGAGTTTAAGGAAACAAACTAACAGAAAGTGAGTAACTGGGTGAATCAGTAGTATGTGCTGATAGAAAAAGAACCTGGTCATGATTAAAGGAAAGGACTGAAATTGAGTGGAGCCCAAAGTTTAAAAACAAAGAACCTAGAAACAGAGCAAATACAGACTTAGCATTTCCAGGGAAGAGGTAAACAAATGGTTAATTTTAAAACCTACCCTTTTCTTCTTTAAGTCTGAGGATAAAATTGAATTATCTGATTGACAGTGATATGCACCAGTATTTACAGGTTTAGTGTCATAGTGGTATGTGGAATTAATCAAAATATACAATGTCCAAATAGCTATTCTTTATTGTTAAATATGCATTATTTGTTTTGTAGATTTCTCTCCCAGATCTGTATCAAACACTTTGCTTTGAAGATGAAGGTCTGTGGCACGCATTTTCTCAGAGCTCTGTGTGTGAACAAGACTTTCCATCTACTATTGTAAAAAGAATTTCCTTATTTCAGCAGGTAATCTTTTCATATTATATTATTTAAAAATAATTATGAGTTCAGCATTGAAAGCAATTTTTACATTGTGGGAATTTAGGCTTCAGGCCTGGTTGAATTATAAGTAGTGGCAATACCCACATTGTCTCACAGCTTAACTAGTTTGTTTAATCTAAGGATTTTTCTTTCTATAATGCATATTTAGTTCTCTCTTGTCTGAGTCTTTTTTGTGTTAACCTATTGACTGCAACTGACCATACTGTGTAAGGTAACAAGCTCTTTATTAATATTCACAGAATTAATTTTATGAATAGGTATTAAAATTCTTTCATGGTTGCTTTCTTACTGCAGAATTTGTCAGCTTGTTGAATGTCATTAATTTAGTTCATCATTAAATGTGCAAACACACATCTTACTGAAAACCACAAAATGCAGTAGCAGCCACTGCTTTTTAGAATAGTAGTCATGAAATACTATTCTTCCTGAAAGCTTGGTGATTAAAGAACTCACCAAGAATGTTGTATGGGCAAGTTACTTCCTCCTCCTGGGGATCCTTCTCCTCTGGAAGAGAACAATGCCACCCCCTCTTGTGTTTATGGATAAAAGGATGTTGTTACTTACTTTCAAATGATGCTGTGATTTTTCATTTGAAGTCACTTCATATAAAATGAATGCCCATCCAAAGAAGGAATGGGGTATAAGACAACATAGCTTCATGCTGGTTGGCTCTTAGGGGGTCTCTGTTTGGAGTTTTTGTGGAGGGGAATTTTTAAAATAGCATGTGTGGAATTTAGGATAAAACCTAGGAATTTGCCTGAGTCATGTTTGATTTGATGAAATGCAGAAGAGCAATTCTTATGTGTGCAATATGTTGCCATAAAAATTCTTCATTTATAGGAAAACAAATCTGGAACGATCAGCATAATACATATCTAGTTCCTTGCATAAAAAGCATTAAGAATTTTCTGCTGGTGAAATATACAGAAACTGTATATAACTGTATATAAATCTGGTTAGATTTATATGCCACTCATAAGTTAGGTTTTTTCAAACTGTATGTTAAACTTAAAAATAGTGCAGTAGCACTCAGTATAATCTCAAGCTTAAAAAGTAGTACTTTCTTAAAAATGTAATGAAGTTAAATTTTTCCTCCAAAACTAACCACAGATATTCCAGACTTGGAAAATGGAACATGATAGTAGGTTCAGAATTGTGGTTTACACATCTGCAAGTAAGGGGGTAGGAGAAGGGGTGGTGTTTTTAACAAAATATTTCTACTGAAGTTGCATTAGTTGCCTGCACTGAACATTTGCAGGAAGTTAACTGAAAAAGAGGCAGCTGATAGGGAAACTGCTAATTTAATTTGTGTCTGAATTGATTAGCTGTTCATGTTTTGTAGTCTTTTGAAGAACAGTAAAAGCATCTGCATAACTAGAAGGTTTGAAAGTCAGAATGTCACAGAAAAAAAAGTTAGATATAAACCTCTAAAGGTGTGCTTAAACAAAGGAAATTCTTTCAAACCTGATTATTTTACTGTGTTACTGCACTGAAATGAGAAGCATTAGTATTCCAGTTAGGAAGTTACTGCCTAAATACATGTATAGAATTTAGATTGCCAGTATAAAGCCAAGTTTTCTTTCTGTCATTCTAGCTACCTTTTATCTAAAACATTGTAGAAAAACTTCCAGCTTACAAATAGACATTAGATGTAGATCTATCTTCTGATTCTATTGTTAGGACAAGCTACTTACAAAAGAACAATTACATTATATATCTTGGGAAGGAATGATCAGATAGCTCTATATATTCAGAGAAAATAACTTTGTTCTAAAGAGAAGTTTAAAGAATTCAGCCTTCTTAGAAAACTCTTGCTTTTTAAATTGTCACAATATACTCTTATAAACTTCCCTCCCCTCCATATATTTTGTTTTAAGGTACTTGTGGTCCAGGCTGTCAGACCAGATAGGCTACAGAGTGCCATGGCTCTTTTTGCCTGTAAAACCCTAGGTAAGTTAATTTTTCATCAGGGTGTTTCCACACAACAATTAAATATTTTTTTGTCTGATGTTTCTCTCTTATAGTTCTTATGGAATCCTTGTTTTAGGTTTTGAAAATGTGCTGTAAATGGATTTGTTGATATTGTTCTTGTAAAGTATTGTTAAAAAGTGCCTTTAAAATCGTTTGGCTTATGCTACGTAATGATTTAAAATATAATAAAAGATCTGTCAGATTCTTCTAATGAATTCTTGAACACTGGAGTAATTAAGAAAGGGGGATAGCTGGTTTGCTGTAAGTTTTATTTACACTGTAACGTTTTGCCAAAGACACACATTTTCCGAAAAGATTATTTCGTTTAATGTCTTCTACCATTTAAAAAACATTAGGTTTCAGATTTTGTAAATTGGATCTCAAAAGATTGTTTCATATTTTCAGTCATTTTTGTCAGTCTCTTGGACTGCAATACAATTTTTACTGTCTGTTTAGAAATACACATGATTTAGAGGGAATCAATGCTATGTTTGTCTGTTGGTTCTAGTCTGTCTCTTTCCTCTCTGAGGTCTATTCTGTCCAAAGTTTGAGATTTACATTCCAAATAATCTTAAAATTGAAATACAGCACAGCAAAGCCTTCCTTTAGTTTTTAGCAGTTAATGGCAATACACGTAGGGAAGATGAATGGAGTGTCTCATTGGGGCGGACACTGTAGTTTTAAAAGTCACCCTCTGCGTTACGTAGCGACAAGGAAGAATCTGTTGGTTTTAGTGTGTGGTACAGCATCAGGACAAAAGTGGGATTAACAGAAGGGAAAGGATCTAGGTTGTAAAGACATGAACTGTAAGTGGCAAAAGGCTGTTTTTAATGTGGTAGGAAATGAAAATTGACTCACAGGCAGCCAAGGTAATATGGCTGGACTTACATTTCCAGTACTTATGAAGATCTGCAGTTTGAGTGATCTCGAGATGGGCGATTTTGCATGATAATGCAATAGATGAGCTATATATTAAAAATAGTGACTGTGGTAATTCTAAGTTCTTGAAATACGTGTCCTTTCTTATTAGTGTAAGATTAAGTATAAGTTTTGGTCTCTGATTCTTACATTTTTAATGGCATTTGTGCGAGGGTTTATCTTACTCCCTCTTTATGCTCTGTCTGTGGGCATTATTTCTTGCTCAAAGTTGGTTCCATGTCTGCCACCAAGCCCAGTATTTTCAGGAGTAAGGTTAGCCTGCTCTGTCAGACATTATCAGTAGATAGAGGGGGTACTTTCATCATGGTGAGCGTACAGTCCCACACTGACAAGGTCCCTGCCTGTTGGAAACAAATGACAAGTGCATCTGCAGTACGTGCAGCTCAAAGCCCAGCAGAGACCTGAATTCCGAGTAAGTTTATGCACCCACTTACTGTTGTCCCAAACTTAATGTATGACATAAATTGGTTAGGTCCATCTTGATACCAGTTCCTTGGAGGCATTCCACAAGGGAATGGATTTTGGTGAATGAAACTACAGTCTCACTGAGGAAGGCAGGATACTATTGACTCCATTTGCGGGCAAGGTTTCATCCACAGATCCATATCAGTGAGACTTTATTTTGAGATCAAGTCATAAATCATGACTCGCACTTTCCAACTAATAAAAGGGGTCAATGCTTATATAAATGTTTCTTTCGTGATTTTTTACCATGTCTGTTGCAGGGTCCTTGCCTGAAACTTCTTAAACAAACTTTCACTTAGTTCAGAAGGTAACTGTTAAATTTCCGATCTCCCTTAGCTGTTTTCCTGTGAGAAAAATGAGTTCCAAAAGAGCTGTAAAAGCCTACAAGAAAGCCTTCCACTTCTGTTTTATCCAGATATTCTGTTTGTTTTTTTCTTTTTTCATATTCTACATATATTTTTAAAAGTATGGATGAAGGGGGATTAAAATAATTTCTTTTGAAGATAAAGTTTGTAAGAATTTTCTATAAATGTATTTTGTGGGGACCCAAAATATGCTTATTTTTTTATTTTACTTGCTATACTGAAATGTACCATTTTAGGAAAAATCATATTGACAATATAGTCCCAGTTCATTCCGTATAGCTCATGGAGTTGTTTTTTTTTTCATATCTGCTTTAATATAGTATTTTGAGTCTGGCTACATCAGAAATGGTATTTAAAGAGGCTTGATTTTAATTACCAACCTTTTCATATTCTTCAAGAAAGCAGTAGAGATATGAAGAAAGACAATCAGTGCAGGCTAAACAAGTCTGTATTTTATTCTCAGAGACCATTTTCTGTAAGGTAGACCAGAGCTCTCATGGTTCCATTGCATCTAGGCCAAAATAAAATTATTTGCCAAAATAATAATAATAAAAAAAAAGTAGTCTCCTGCTTTCTGTATTGGAATTGTGAATAGTGATTATGCACTTACTGATATTTTTGTACATCATTTCTCTGTGTACAGATCAACAGCAGAAGGAATTTTAACAAGAATTTTGAGTTCAAGTTCCAGCTGTTGTGAATTGGTTTAATTGCATTGACTTTAGTAGAGACATTTTGTGAAGAGTTGTTTTATGGAAGCTTCATCAGTTTATAAAAATGTGAAGTTTGCATCCTGTCCCAAACTATGTATTTATATGTCAGGTCTTTCTTTTTTCCCCTTGGATTCTCCCACCCCCCACCCCCAAGATATTTTCTGAGAAGTTATTTGCTCTCACATATGCTTTTTCTTCTCATGTCAGGGTGTCAGTTTGGACAGCAAGATATAAGAAATTCTGTCAGAATGCAACATGGAGGCAGAAAAGTATGTCAGGAATTCCCAGTATGACTGCATAGTTATTAACTGGAATATGAGTGTTTATTTGTTTACCCTGAAGACAATGGGGTCCTTTGTTTTCAGTTTTCTAAATGTAATCCTGGCTGTAGCTTTAATTCTAATGGCCAGGAATAGGCAGGGCTGTATTATAGTTTTTCTGTATTTCACTTCTGTTGAGCTTCCTTAAAACAAAAAACACCAGCAGCATAGCTATGCTTTTTCTGAACATTGTGTCCAAATTTCTAAAAAAACAAACAGCTTTATGGAAGAATACTTACTCTGTATTAATTTTCTAAATGCCTCTCAAGAGTGCTACAATATATATGGCTAGGCAGTTACCATTTAGAATTGCACCTCTTCTAAATTAGTATCATTACCATAAACATGCTATTATAATAACTTAATTTGCAGGTGTACACACATTTGTCTATTGCCCAATCATAGCTTTTTTTTCTATTTCCCAGTTAATATAAGGCCAAGCACTAGTCCCCAGTTAGAGTTATGTAAGATATCAAAACTCCTAATCAATTAAGCTTCTCAGGAATCTGCGTGCCTTCTGCTTGCACTACTAAAAATAATAATAGAGCCAACAGTCTCTGGTTTCTCTTGATTATGGTACATTCCAGGCACCTGTTTGTGGCAGCAAAGCAGTCTTAGGAACAGGAACTTAAGAATGGCTGAATAAGTGAAGAAGAGAGGCCTGTCTAGCACGTTACTGTCTTTGTCAGTGACAAATAATAAAAGTCAAGGCAAGTGTATAAGAACATCACAAGCCTATAGTGAAACCGTTTGCAGTGGCCAGTGCTTTATGTCTCCAGGATTTCTCAACTGGAAGTAATAACACAGTACTTCAAAGAAAGGGGGCCTACAGGAAAGATGGGGACAAACTTTTTAGCAGGGCCTGTTACAACAGGACAAGGGATAATGGCTTTAAACTAAAAGAGGGAAGATTTAGACTAGATGTAAGGAAGAAATTTTTTATGCTGAGGGTGGTGAAACACTGGCCCAGGTTGCCCAGAGGGTGGTAGATGCCCCATCCCTGGAAACATTCAGGGTGAGGTTGGATGGGGCTCTGAGCAACCTGATCTAGTTGAAGCTGTCCCTGCACGTTGCAGGGGGGTTGGACTAGATGACCTTTAAAGGTCCCTTCCAACCCAAACTATTCTACGATTTTCCTTCTATGACTTTGTATATCTGTTCTGCATTTTCATGTAATAATGAATATCTGCAGCATTGCCTGATGCCCATTCCACAATGTTAATTCATGGTCAGAAAGATCTCTGGTTTTTGTGTCCTTGCTGCCTGTTGACTTCAACAGATATTTTTAGTGCTGTATCTTTCATAGGATTTGAAACAGTAGTGAAGATTTTAAAAATTATTTCCTTCACTGAAATAAAAGTTCATAAAATTTAAAATATACCTCTCTAAGACCTTACTTTTTATCAAATCTTGATTGAAAATTTGGTGTTAAGATTCTCAATATATCTTTATTTCTTATGTAGATAATTTTAAGTTTTAATAATGCTTTATGTAATGTTTTAATATTTATATGTAATTAAGATGGAAAAATTTATATTTTGATACTTCAACAGTGAAATATATTTACAGTGAACACAACTCAATAGAGGGATTTGATGAGATGAAACTTCTTTAAGGTGCAAGACAGTGGTTTACAGCCCAAATATCAGAATGCATCACAAGTACCTCTTCCTTGTGGTCTTCATCCACAAAAATAAATGTTTGATGTTGGATTTTCTAATTATAGGCATAATACTGTCTTCCATTTTCAGCATTGTAAACACTCTTTCATAAAAGCTAACTAAAATAAACTTTCTTACCTGAGAGAATGCTATCAAGTTCTACTTCCTGATATTTTTCTTTCATTGCTTAGAGTGAATCGAGTAGCTTGAATTATGCCTGTAGTTGAAAAAACCCAAACCAGTCTCTCCCTGTATATCAAGTTTCATTTTTTTCTTAGCTAATGTGTCTATTTTCTTTCTTTCTCCCCTCCCTGCCAATTGCTTAGCTACTTCCATTTATTATGTTAGTGAAGGGAATGTTAAATCTGGAGTAGCTTGTATTTGTGAAAAATGTTACTGTAAGTTCAGATTGCAGGGATGACTAGAAGGCTAGTATGCTGGGCAGCTTTTATTCGAAGTGTAAGCTTTTTTCAGGCCTTCTGAAAATGCATCCAGATTTGGCCAATACAGGATTCGTTGAAAAACAGTTTGCAGATGTTTGTCAGATATTTTTGAGATTCTGACAGTTGAGTCCCTGAAGAGTCTTCCTCACTGAGCTCGCTTCAGTCCAGCACTGAAGAGCCCTACTTTAATTTCAGCGGCATTTTATGGATCTTCTAGGGTTTGGGGTTGATTGGCAGTGAGCAGCAGAACTCATCAAGGGGGCTGCCCATATCAATTGCCTTATGGCCTCAGTTTATATGTTTATCTCTGCTTATATTATCTCTGCACGCCTAATGAATGTAAAATGACAATATTTTCCATTATTAGTCTTGTTTAATTCATTTTTTTAAAGCATTTTGATTGTTAGTGATTTTATCTGTTTAGTTGCGTCGGTTAGATTGTCTGTATAGATACATGTAGAGAACCCAGACCTCATACTAACCTTGGCCAGTCTGCCGTGTTATATTCAAATTACACGTATTAGATGCTACATTACATGTAGCATACATAGTATTGTTCTACGTGGAGATAATAGCTCAAGTCTGAAAGCTGGCTGCGCCCTCAAGGAAATAGGTATTACATCTTTTAGTAGATGTGGCACAGATGTCACTGATTTGGGCTCTTCTGTCTTGCTTTATGTTGTGATTTCCCATTGCACCTAACACTTCAGTATTTAAGGACCAGTCTAACGATGCATTGAAAATATTTGGTTAACACTGTTTAAGTTTATGTTACGCTTACACACATGTCTTTGGGCTTGTCTATAAATGCTTTGCCTATGCTAGGTCAACATTCTAAACATTTAAGTTCTATATTAAAGCAAATAATAGGCTAAAGTAATTGTAGTACCAAGAACTGTGTGAAGTCATTGTCTCATACGGGAGAGAAGTTCTGCATGTGGACATGCAGCAATTAGTTTTAGCAAATAGCACAGCTTCTCCTATTCTTATATTCCAGCTCTTTTTGCATGTTTTTTTGAAGACTACACTCTAAATAAAGATTGCAGTTGGAAGTCCAGGCCCCATTTTGGTGCTTGTGTCTTTTTCTTATCAATATAGGGTGCCTTCTACTTGTGTATTTTAAGGATTTTTTTCTCATTGTAGGACCAGATTTATGGTCTCCATTGAACAGAACTTTGGCAGCCACATGACATAACAAGTGGTTAATGAAGCACTTCATCCTGTGTAGTCACTTTATTTCCATAATTCTAATTCTAATTATAGGAATAAAAGAATTATCTCCATCACCTCTGAATTTGAAACGTCTGTATAAAGAGACTCTGGAAATTGAGCCCATCTTGATAATCATTTCTCCTGGTGCTGATCCTTCTCAAGAGTTGCAAGAACTTGCCAGTGTTGAAAGAAATACTGAGTGCTACCATCAGGTCAGTCTTCGATAAGCATCTGTAAAATTTTACAGTAGTAATATCTGTTTTGCCTTGTTTTTTAAGGAAGATATTATGTAACAGCATAGTTTGGTGTCTCTGTGTTTGTTGTTCCCACCCATCTTGCCACTAACTTCTGATTCCATTGGCAAAATGCGTTGGAGAAGAGAGACACAATTAGTGATCCTCGCAGAAGCAGAATCCACACAAGAGGTATTCCCCATGGAGAAGGGGAAAAATGAGAACATAGACGGCAGAGAACAAGAGAGACTGAGAATTATTATACATGCTGAAACATTGTCTTTTTTAGTGTGGAGTAATCAAAATATGAAAAAAAACTGACTGAAAACTAGACATCATAATTTGCTTATAGGACTTGCATATTTCTTTCTTCAACAGGAAACATAAATCAGATATTCAGTGTTCTTGAATGCTTAGGAATTTTGTGAAATTCTATGAAATATTTTGAGAAATTTTACAAGCAAATGTTAACCAATTAATTGTTGATGGGAGCTCCTGAACAGAACTTCTGTATTTCAAGTCTTTTTAAAAACGTGATAAAGATCGACCACGCGGAAAAGCCCGCAGATTTCAGGAATAGGCATACAATGCTGAAATTATTTGCCCAGACAATACAACAGTTGTTTTTTTGTCATGGTGTACAGCTCTCATGATATACAATCCCTCTGTCTCTGCTGTGGGTATCGCTCCAGTCCTGCTTGTAGGTTTGGGAGACCTGGGAGGCCTGAGACAAGCCTCAGCAGTGAAATTTCGGACTTAAAGGGCATTGAGTACCTCATCCTTTCCCCTGTGCCTTGCCACTATATGTCCTGCCCCACCAAGCAATGGGCTCACAACTCTCCTTGGCTTTCCTTGGCTGACAGGAACCTTACAGAACTCAAGAGATGCAAATTTGTGCCCCTGGCAAAGATGAAACCCTTGCAATGATACAGGCAATAGATTGACTGGCTGGGGAGGATCTCTCCTGAAAAGGACTGTAAGGTTTTTGTAAACTACAAGCTGCACATGAGCCAGCACTCCACCCTGCCAGCAAAGAGGTCTTTGTGATGACCTACTAACAGCCTTTCAATGCCTACAAGAAAGTCACTGTGAAAATGGACCCAGACTCTTTGCAGTCAGGCATGGTGGGAAGACAAGAAGCAACGGGCACAAATGGTAACGAGATAGGTTACAACTGGATGTATGCAGAAACTTTTTCACCATGAGAACAGTCAAACAGGTTGCTCGGTGCAGTCTCCATCCTCGAAGGTGCCCAAGAGTCCACTGGACGAAGCCCTCAGCTCTTGGTCTGATCTTTCATAGCTGGTCCTACTTTGAGCAAGGGGTTGGACTAGAGATCTTCCAGAATCCATTCCAATTTAAATTATTCTGTGACACAAGGCAGTTTCCTACTATTCCTAATTCACAGTACCAGTATGTTTTATAACTTTCTGTAAAACGTTATTTCCTTCTGTCATTTGAAATATTCAGGGGAGGGGAGTTGTTATCTAGCTGGTCACTGGTTAGCATAGAAATGGAAAATGTCAAGTTTAATGTTGCTTTTAAATATTCCTTGAAATTGTTCCTTTCCTGGAATGTGTGCTGGTGTAATATATTTTTTCCCATCAAATTGTGAAGATTTAGATCCTACTGCCAGCTTATCTAGCTGTGAATGTTTCAGAATGCATATTTCTTACTCTGCCACAGGGCTTTTTGTGTTTATCTCTAAATATCCTGTACATGTTGGACTTCTAAAATGCAACATGGTGTGGTACTTAATTAAGGAATGGTACTCAGAGCTAAGTCATCTGAACGTTGGCCTACTAATGAGAATATTTTTTGTTATTATTTTTTCCAGCCCTTCCTCATGCAATTTGAACAGAACACAGAAGATCAGATTTTTCTTCTCTGTTGAAACTTTTTTCATATGGGATAAAGAACAGACTACTAAATTTTTGTGGTGTACTACCATGTTGCCTGGTGACTTTCAATTATCTCTTCTGGCTATTTTAAATTATTTCAAGATATTATACTCTGTTTTATTTAGGCAGAGAATATCCCTGTGTCATCATACAAAACTAAGGCCCCAAGTTTCTTTGACTCGGTACAGTTTTAGGATAAAAAGACAGGATGGATTTCCTCTAATGGGTATTTGATGAAGTCATAATAGTTACAATAGTTCTATTTTGCTATAGCAGTAATGTCATAGAATCATAGAATGGTTTAGAGTTGGAAAGGACCTTGAAGATCATCGAGTTCCAACCCCCCTGCCATAGGCAGGGACACCTCCCACTAGACTAGGCTGCCCAAGGCAACGTCCAGCCTGGCCTTGAACACCTCCAGGGATGGGGCCCCAACAACCTCTCTGGGCAACCTGTTCCGGTGCCTTACCACCCTAAAAAGTGAAAAAATTCTTCCTAATGCTTAATCTGAACCTGCCCTTTTCCAGTTTAAAGCCATTCCCCCTCGTTCTATCACTACATGCCCATGTAAAAAGTCCTTCCCCAGCTCTCCTGTAGGCTCCCTTTAGGTACTGGAAGGCCGCAATAAGATCTCCCTGGAGCCTTCACTTCTCCAGGCTGAACAGCCCCAACTCTCTCAGCCTCACCTCATAGGAGAGGTGCTCCAGTCCTCGGGCATGTCAAGACAAGACTTTTCAGATTGGCTCAGACTACTTTCTTTTCAATCTGTTTGGTTCAGGGTCTCTTGGTATGTATAGCTTCCAATTAGATTCTAAGGTGAATATACTCTACAGGTAGTCTAACATTGATTGTTGCAGTAATTGTGCCACACAACAAGTCCATTCTTTATTTTCAGTTTTCACTAGTTTATCTGAAAATTCAGCTTTGGATCTTTTTATTTCCATTTGAAGATCCAAATTTATTGTGGCCACAATATGATACTTTAAAAAAATGAAGAAAAGACTGTTAAGCTATTCAAATTTCCCAGTTGGAAAGAGAGCAGTCTTAGTTTTTCACTCTTCTCAATATGAAATTGAGTGTTTCTCTTCAAAGGAAGTACTCCTAACTTACAGTCAAAAGAAAATTTGTTCTCATTTATCTCTTGGTTTTGTTGTATCAGCAGTTCTACAGTAATATGGTTCAGTCACTGATATTTAAATTACTTTTTGAGTTCCCAGGGAATACCATCACTGTCACCAAGTGATGTATGTTTTTTCCATAAAAAGACTAAGTAATGTTGTTTCTTAAGAAACTCTGGTTAGATGGGTTGCAAATAAAAACCTGTTTTCATTAATCTTTTCCCTACCTCAGTAGCCTCTCACATTAGAGAAAATTCTGGTTATCTTTAGCACACCTTCTTTTTCACATATGTAGTCTAACTTCGAAGCACAACTTTGTATTTCAATGTTAAATAAGGTATGATAAATTCCTGATGCAACTGTGTCTTTCATTTCAGATTGCAATGGGCCAAGGCCAAGCTGACCTGGCTATTCAAACTTTAAAAGAATGTGCACGCAAGGGAGAATGGCTGTGTTTAAAGAACCTGCATCTTGTTACGTCTTGGCTTCCTGTACTGGAAAAGGTGAGGGTAACTAGAGAAGAATGTATTGGAAACCAGGAAAAATTAGTATGCAACATTTCTGAAGCATTTCAGGCATTTCCATGGTGATGTTTAAAATTCCAACAATTGAAAAATAAACCTTTACAGTTTTCTCAATCATGTATAAGGTGAAATGCTTCAGATCTAAGCAGCTCCTTCCTTTGTGTGAGCACTTTAATTTTCATACAATGTAGAGTATTTCTGCCACAGTGAGTGAACAAATGATCTGGTAAGGACTTCTGGTACTTTATGGGATACTGACCATGTTTACTGAACTCTGACTCTATGTATGCTTAAATTTATTCTTTTTTTTTTTTTTTTCCATTTCTAGCACTTCCTTTTTAGTAGTTCTTTTCTGTTAAGCGTAGTTTGTGTCTGAGTGACTAAGAGATTTTTGTTAATCTGAAATTAAAATGTCTAATGTTTTATAGAAGCTCTTACTTATGGCATGTAAAAACATTAACTTGCTAACTATATAAAAGTGACTTTACGTGTATATCACTGTGAAATTCACAAAACGAACTCAGAAAAAGAAAAGTGAGGAATTGCTATCAACAATTGCTACAATCTTCATTTCCCAGTTTCTAATGATTGTCTGTCAAGTGTTATCCTTGGATGTGAGCTTGGAGTATGTCTTCTGTCTAGCAATGACCATGTGGCATGTGTGTGCCTTTAACATTTTTATAATCCATTTTGAAAAAATGGGAAGGCAAAGCGAGATAACACTGATGTGTGTCATGTAGTCTGAATATGATAGTGAACAGTAAGGAAATGTTTGTAAGCCTCCTACTAATTATAAAATTTAAGATCTTGTAAGTATTATAATATGGATATGTATCAGAAGTTTCTTATTCTTTCCACAAGAAGATAATACTGAATGTGTTAAACTTCTTGCTAAGCTTAATATAGACTGAGATTTGCTGATGTTTGACTCAGCACATCCCCTGTCCGTTTTGTATACCATTAGCAAGTGTGAGGCTGTGTAATTCATATGTTTGAACATCCTCTTAAGAGAGGTCTGCCTAATTATAATTTGGTTCCATTCAGGTACATAAATTTAGTTCTTACAACCTTTCCATTTGAGAAGATGAAATGTGTCTTCTGGTCAGTGTGAACTTTATCAATATGAAGATGATACCTCTTCACAACTTACAACTGACTGCCCTGTCTTCTAGCCAAACACAGTGTATCAGGCAGAGGATGCACGCTACAGATGATTGCACTTAAACCAGCATCTCTTGTTTTCTCTTCTTAAATCTGCTTCCAAGGCTGGGGATCATTTTCATATTTTAGTTTGTCTCCCATAACATCCTCATAGACGAGCTGATGAAATATGTACCTGATCATTCCACAGTGATGTAGACTGAAAATTGGCCTAACTGCAGGGCTCAAAGGCTTATTGTCAGCAGGAAAAAATCCAGCTGGAGTCCACTCATCAGTGATGTGCTCCAAGGGTTGATACTGTGGCCAACATTGTTTAACATCTTAATTATTGATGTGAATAATGGGACTGAGTGCGTCTTTAGCATGTACAGGTGATACAAAACTGGGAGAAATGATTGACACAGCAGATGGGTGTGCTTTCATTCAGAAGGACCTTGATAGGCTGGAGAAGTAGGCTGACAAGAACCTTGTGAAGTTCAGCAAAGGGAAATGCCAAGTGCTTCCCATGGGGAGGAATAACTCCAGGCACCCAGACAGTCTGGGGGCTAACTGGCTGAAAAGCAGCTTGGCAGATAAACCTGGGAGTCCTGGTGGGTAAGAAGCTGACTATGAGCCAGCAACGTGCCCTTGCATCAAAGAAAGTCACCAGCCTTCTGGGCTGCTTTAGGCAGAGCATTTCCAGCAGGTCAAGGGGGGTGATCCTTCTCCTCTGGTCAGCCCTGGTGATACACATCTGGAGTGCCTGTGCCCAGAGCTGGGCTCCCCAGTACAAGAGAGGTGTGGGCATACTGGAGCCAGTCCAGTAAAGGGCCACAAAGGTGATGAAGGGACCAGAGCACAAGGAGAGATTGAGAGAACTGGGTCTGTTCAGTCTGGGGAAGAGAAGCCTTGAGGGGAATCTTACTATTTAATGTGTGTTGGCCGAAGGGAAGGAGCAAAGGAGACAGAGCCAGACTCTTCTCAGTGGTGTCCCATGACAGGACAAGAGGCCAAGGGCACAAATTGACGTACAGGAATTGCCATTTAAACATAAGACAATTATTTTTTGTGGTTGAGAAGTTGGTCAAACACTAGAACAGGTTGTCCAGAGAAGCTGTGGAGTCTCCATCCTTGGAGATATTGAAAACCTGACTGGACACAGTTCTGGGCAACCTGCTGTAGCTGACACTGAGCAGGGGGTTGGACGAGACAGTCTCCAGAGGTTCCTTCGAACTTCAGCAGTTCTATGATTTTAGGTACCAGATACAGTTGTTGTTTTGCCTAATTTTGCCCAATTCATGGGTTAACAGAATTTTCATGGGTTAACTAAAAGCCCAGAAAACAAAATTATTATGATTATGTTTTAGAGATCATAAAAATGAGTGGATTGTGAGAAAATCTGTTGGAGTGTTTTGAGCTATGTTTCTTCCAAGACACATAAACAAAACTGTTGACATTGTTCTCAAGTCAATTGTCAAACAACTTTGGTAGCTTTGGTGGAAAATATGTCTGTTTCAGATGCACTTAAAGCACCAGCAGTGTGTTTTCATACATTTGTAATTACATTTTTTGTGAAGCCTTTGTATTTGAAATAGCAATATTTATTCTCTTGGAACTCCATTTTCCTATTTTCAGTTTTCTGTGAATCATATGTGAAGTGTGCATACAATAAACACTTTAATAAAAAGAAATTAATGTAGCTATACAGTTGTTGAAAGTCATCAAGATCTCTTGTTGATATGCAGCCCACATTGCAAGCCTTCATCTTTTGAGATGTGGCCTTCTGTTTGTTTTTATTTTTTAGGTTTTTTTTTAATTTAAAAAGAAGTGAAGAACTCCTATATATTTTATGTTCTGAATTTAGGATCTGGGAAGGAGTTGCAAATATTTTGACAAGGCTAGGAGGAACTTTGAACTTGAGCATGGTATATGTAATGTGTAGAGACAAGACATCTTGAACTATAGTCTCTTGAATAACCTTACTAGTAAAAACAGCTAAAGAATTTTTAGACAAGTCTAAATTTCTAATTTGGGGTACTATAATTTTGTAAATACTGTTCTGTATATAAAAAAAAAATAATCAAAGAAAACCTCCTTCAATATGTAACATCTCTTTAACAGGAACTGAATACATTACAGCCTCAACCAAACTTCCGCCTTTGGCTTACTACTGAAGTTCATCCAAAATTTACTCCGATTTTGCTTCAGTCAAGTCTGAAAATAACTTATGAAGTAAGATCTGTTTGGAAAGCTTTTATTGCATGTTTTCAAGGAGTGAACTTTGATGTATAGTAAACTACATGTTTAGATAGAACAAAGTTTGGATAATGTGGACTATTTTCATAACTGGTTTTGTCTTGAATTTCAATTATATGTAATAGAAAAAATGCTATGAATTTACCTTGAAACATTTTTAATGATCATTTATAATGTATACGTGGGAATTGCAGAAGCTGTGCTTTAAATGAAAGCTTTGTAAAATTTGTTTCCAGGTATTTTTGCCAATTGAAAGTCTGAGCTGAAAGTATTTGTTTTGTTTTGCTCTCCATATTCTTGAATGTATTTAATCAGTGCTTCTTAAAAGCAAAAACCTACGCCGGTGCAGGTACATGGATGAAAAACAAGGAATCCCTCCTTCTTGATGAATGTACTCATCTGAAGATCATAGAATCAAACTTTCTCTTCCTTATTTTTCTTTTTGGCCCCATAGCTTTTTATTCACTGGACCCTTTAAAGAAAAAATGGCTCTCCTCCCTTACAGCAGAATATACAATTAAAGGCCTTTACTAAAAATTGGGAGCTTTGCTTTCAGAATGGATCAGCCTAAGGAATAACTGGGACCATATTCCTCCAACTTGTTCGAAAGTGCTCTAAACATTTATGCATTTATGCATTATGGAAGTCATGGGTAGGGGTGCTACTAACTCTTCTGTTGGTTATGGAGCGTGGAGATTTTACCTACAGCTGAACCAAGAATGACGTAATCACGGAGTTTCAGAGTTGGAAGGGACCTCTAGAGATCATTTAGTCCAACTCCCCTGCTAAAGCAGGATTGCCTACAGCACATTGCTCAGGACTGCATCCAGGCGGGTCTTGAAAATCTCCAGGGAAGGGGACTCCACACCCTCCCTGGGCAGCCTGTGCCAGTGCTCTGTCACCCTCACCGTAAAGAAGTTCTTCCCTGTATTTGAACAGAACTTCCTGTGTACTAACTTGTGCCCGTTACCCCTCGTCCTGTTACTGGGAACCATTGAAAAGAGCCTGGCTCCATCCTCCTTCAACCCACCCTTTAGATACTTGTAAGCATTAATAAGGTCTCCCCTCAGCCTTCTCTTCTCCAGGCTAAAGAGTCCCAGCTCTCTCAGCCTTTCCTCATAAGGCAGATGCTCCAATCCCTTAATCATCTTAGTTGCCCTTCGCTGGACTCGCTCTGGCAGTTCCCTGTCCCTCTTGAACTGGGGAGCCCAAAACTGGACACAGTATTCCAGTTGTGGCCTCCCCAGTGCAGAGTAGAGGGGGAGAATGACCTCCATCGACCTACTGGCCACACTCTTCCCTATGCAGCCCAGGATTCCATTGGCCTTTTTGGCAACAAGGGCACATTGCTGGGCTATGGATAATTTACTGTCCACCAGGACCCCCAGATCCTTCTCCTCTGAGCTACTTCCCAGCAGGTCCGCCCCTAACTGTACTAGCGGTTTGCTTTCTTCCTCCCCAGGTGCAGGACCTTGCACTTGGTTTTGTTGAACCTCATTAGGTTCTTCTCTGCCCAGCTCTCCAACCTGTCCAGGTCACGCTGGATGGCAGCACGGCCCTCTGGGGTGTCAGCCACCCCACCCAGTTTGGTATCGTCAGCAAACTTGCTGAGGATACACTCTGTCCCCTCATCCAGGTCATTAATGAATATATTAAACAAAATTGAACCAAGTATTGACCCCTGGGGGACACCACTGGTTACAGGCCTCCAACTGGACTCTGCGCCGCTGATCACAACCCTCTGAGTTCTGTCCCGCAGCCAACTCTCAATCTACCTCACTGTCACCTCATCTAGCCCATACATCCTCAGCTTCCTAATGAGGATGTCATGGGAGACAGTGTCAAAAGCCTTGCTAAAGTCAAGGTAGATGACATCCACGACTCTCCCCTCATTCAGCCAACCACTTATAACATCATAGAAAGCTATCAGATTGGTCACCCTTGGTAAATCCATGTTGACCACTTCCAATAACTTCCTGTTCCTCAACATGTTTGTAGATGACATCCAGAATGAGTCGCTCCATTACCTTCCCAGGGACAGAGGTGAGACTAACCAGTCTGTAGTTCTCTGGGTCCTCCTTCCTGCCTTTTTTGAAGATCGGAGTGATGTCAGCCTTCCTCCAGTCCTCAGGCACCTCTGCTGTTCTCCATGGCCTTTCAAAGATGATGGAGAGTGGTCTAGCAATAACATCTACCAGTTCTCTCAGCACTCGCGGATGCATGCCATCAGGGCCCATGGACTTATAAATGTCCAGCTTGGCCAGGTGGTCTCTGACCTGGTCCTCCTCAACTGAGGGAAAATCTTCCTCTCTCCAGACCTTCCCCTTTGCCT
Source organism: Vanellus vanellus (assembly GCF_965231255.1). NCBI lineage: Eukaryota > Metazoa > Chordata > Aves > Charadriiformes > Charadriidae > Vanellus > Vanellus vanellus. Next base: position 206,769,507 of record NC_138905.1, on the reverse strand, counting down.
TCAGAGTATGGGATTCATGAGGGACAGCTTTAGCAGTGAAGACCGAAGAAAAGAAGGCATTCAGTAACTCTGCCTTCTCTGTGTCTTCCACCACTAGGGCACCTGTCTCATTCACCAGCGGGCCTACATTTTCCCTAGTCTTCCTTTTTCTATTGATATATCAAAGAATCTCTTCTTATTGTCTTTAACTGCAGTGGCGAAGCTGAGTTCTGATTGAGCTTTGGCCCTTCTCATTTGCCCCCTACATAGCTTTGTTATATCTTGATAGTCCTCTGAAGCTCTGACCTTTTAGAGTTCAATGTCGCTGACTTTCAAGAAGCCAAAATTGTTACACTTTTATTTTGACTTCCAAGTATTTTAAACTTCTGGGGTACCTTCTTCCTTATATTGAGGTCTTCAGTGGTACAGAAACTGCAGGACTGTATAGGATTGTCACATTTCTTTTCATCTAGCCTCTTGAACGTACTGATCCCACTATCTTTGGAATAACTGGAACTTCACACTGATGCAATGGTCTAAATCCTTTTTTTACCTTTGTAAATATTTTGTTACCATGAAAGGGCAATGATCACCAATGAATTGAGTAATAATATTTGATTATTATATGGTTGTGGTATGTCCCTTCAACCAATCAAGATGTAGATAGTTTAAAAGAAAATAATCATTTGACTACAATATTTTGCAATTACTTTCCACAAGTGTGCGTATGCAACATATGCAACTGTGGTATTCTTCTGGAAACATTAACAAACTATTTTTCAAAAGAAAGAGTGAACATTCTTATAAATATGAAAATGTGATTTAAATCTCTTCAAAATTTATGCTTGCCTTCACACTTGGAAATAATTTTGAAATGTCTGGGTATCTAATCAGTTGGTTTTACTTTTAAGCACTGTAATCTTTGTTATTATATAAACTTTAACTGCAGTTATTTCTACTGGTTGTGAATACTACCTAACACTGAATTGGAGAACTGGCATTTTGTCATGCATATGTACCATATCTACATGCTAGCGGTGACGGCATAAGGCGAGTTAGCTCTCATCACAGAAATGATAATTGGTAGTTGAGCTTGTAATATCAGAAGAAAGGTTCTTGTTCTTGAAAAAATTTACTTTTATGCTTTGATAGGGTACTATTCTTTCACTAAGTTCTTTTAATGTAGTTCACTCCTCCTATCAGTTGGTCCTGGTCACAATTTCCTTTGGTATGTTTAATTTATTTTCAGTATAAAATCATTCTGTTGTTCGGCCACTTATTACAAGCAGATTTTCTTCTTGTTAAAGTTTGTTTTATTAAGTACTGTTTGTCATTTAATTAAGCTATACATCATAAGTTAGAATTTAAGAAAACAGTACATAAAAGTGTCAGGTTTTCTGTCTGGAACAGTGTTTTTCCTTCCAATGCAGGCACCTCCAGGCCTCAAAAAGAATCTCTTGCGAACCTATGAATCGTGGACACCAGAGCAAATTAATAAAAAGGGAAATTTGTCTCGAGCACATTCTCTCTTTTGTTTAGCATGGTTTCATGCTGTATGCCAAGAAAGAAGAAATTATATTCCTCAGGTAATATTGTTTTTTGCTACCTTTTGAAAAAATTACCCCATTTATTATTTGGAAGTATTCTTCATCAGGTTTATATTGGGTCATGTTCAGAGATAAAACAAACTTGGATACTTCTGGTGCCTGCCTCCATTATTGTCTCTGAATTCATTGCACAATAAGATCTTGGTAGCCTTTTCCTCTGAAAATTGCTACTGCCTGCATGGGGTAATTTTGTGATTTGTATACTAACTGATACTGATGCAGGATTGAGGCCCTATGGAGAAGATTCTGTGAATCCTGTTTGCTTGGGACAGGAAAGAATATTTTGGAAACATACACAGTTGAATGGAAGACGTGAGAAAAGAGACGCTTTGGTGGGAAGGAGGAGACGACATTGTCTACTCTTTCTGCACACAAACCCTGTTCAAGAAGGAGGAAGAACAAGGGAATTTACTCATTTTTCGTGAGGATTATAATGATTTTCAGAGACTGTGATGTAGATTTCCTTAGATTTTTTTTTTTTTAAGCAAACATTTCTTTCTGGCTGAAGTTGATTAAATTAAACAGAAAAAAAAAACCCAACCAACAAACTGTTCCATGTCTTGTTTATTTTATGTAGACTAGGGGCGAAATTAAACTGTCATCTGAAAGATTTGAGCCGAGTTTTTTAATAGTTTTGACTTTGTGTTTTATAAGGTTGTTTGCCTCTTGCACTAGCAGACTTTGAATATAGCGTTCAAGAAGCAGAATAGGTGAAAATATTTAAAGTACTGATAATGACACGTGAACTCTCATTTGGCTTTGTTCAAATTCATGTTCATTTACCACCAGCTTTCCAAGTGACACAACACAGGATTACTGCTTTCTCCTTAATTCCACTGTAACTGTGTTTGTCTCATGTGCAGGCATAGTGATGGTTTTATATTTTGCTTAAGATTACCAGCTTCTAATATTGCTGGACTCTAATTAATCCCAGATAGAAGCTCTTGTCCTTTATAATGAATTGCAGGTTGGTTTGGGTCCATGTAGAGATCTGTCAAAAAAAAATACATGAACACTGTTGAGAGACTGCAACATCTTTCCCGTTTATGACCTTCGGGGTGACTGGCTGATAGCTTGATTGTGATCTGTGGGGCAGCTGCAGTCTTGACCTGAGACTGCATCTGTCTCATTGGATACGTATATGTTATCTGACACATTTGTGCGTTTCTCATCATGAGTCAGATGCTCCAGTTCCTATGGTATGATATTCATAAGAAGATACAGCAACAGGGAATACCTTTGAGATCTGAATCTTGAGATCTAAGTTCTCTATCATATATCAATATTTATTTATACTTATCTATTTATATTGAAAGGGTTTTGTGAGAATTACATATGCATTACACATTAATGCCATATAAAGAATAATGCCTCCAAGAACAGAAAGGAGGTATAAACTGAGATTGATTGAATATGCATATGGTGGTCAGCATTTTTGCTGTAATAGTAGCAGTAATTGCTTTGCTCATCAGACTTTTTTACGTCAGTAGAGAAATGGCATGAATTAAAAAAATCATAAAATCATAAAAAAAATGAAAAATCATGAAAGTATAATGTAGACTGTGTTTGAAGAATCAGACCTATTTATTAAAATCCAAAGGGAACAGAAATGAAAAAATGCCCTTAGAAATTAAATCATAATTCAATGCGTGATCGAGTCACAGAGGCCAGCGAGTGTTAGTTGAAGTAAATACTGTTAAGAAATAAAAGAATCTTAAGTTTACATTCCTGTTACTCAATGGATTCTAGTTTGTATAATTATGTAAAATTAAATGCACTGGTAGAGCTGATTCTTTAGTACTACCTTCACTGAATGTTTCCAAAGCTGCAGTTTGAAGGACATAAGTTGTCTCTTTTTTCATTCAGCATTAAATAGTATACAGTATTCAGTAACCACCTAATATTTGTATTTTACTTCACTATCATCATTGTGTGACTAATTAAATTCTTTGGATTTCTTTTAATGGTAGGGTTGGACCAAGTTTTATGAATTTTCTTTATCTGATCTCCGTGCTGGTTTTGACATTATTGATAGACTCTTTGAAGGTAAGTCACTTCTTAAGGAAAGATTTCTCACCTCTGTAGCATAATCCTTCTGAATGTCTCTTGTTTAAAATTTTGAGAATATTAAAAACTTTCATGGTAATTTTTATAAATTGGTTACTTTGAATAATTGTTTTGTTTGGAGTGGGGCCATTCTGTTTAAAGGCTGCTTTGAAGATATTTTAATTTGGCGTTTATTCTTCATTGGAACATTTTCACAAATACAAACGCATGACTAGGTAGATAGGTAACTATATCACGATGGGAAGTAGTCTACCCCTGAATTAGCTGTGCTTAGGCGATATCAGGCTTTTCTGGATGTAGGTCCAGACTCTGAGGATATGTCTGTATTAGTAAACTTATAAGGACTGGACACGGGCTCAAAACTATTCCATGATCAGGTTTATTTTTTCCCCATATTTGACTTATGCAGACTGGCATTCTCGTAGGCAGTGACAAGGTATGGTTTGTCAGATAGCAGAGCCTGGAGACTCTTTCCAATAGGCAGCAGGTAAGAGGTTACCTTATTTTAGGGCAAAAAAGAGTTTAGCTGTATGGGTGCAAGCCACCTTGTGCCATCTGACCTTGGGTTCAAGCAGGACCTGTCCCATTTTACCATTAGTAGAGATGTTGCATGAAGAGCTTTATCTTTCCACAATACCCGGATAAGAGTGGAGATGCTGCAAGGCTCGTCACCGGTAAGCAAAGCTAGAAATACAGGGTGAAGCATAATTCCATTTTTGGGAGGCTGGGTAAACGAATAATTTCTTTCTGTCGAGAAGTATTCTGTTCAGCTTTTTGATTTCAGAAGAATAAATAGAAAATACAGGGAGTGCCTGGAAGATGAAGTCTTCTGTCTCTATTTCTTCCAAGTGTCCGTTCCTGCATATATTGAATAAATGAATTGAATATTAATGTGGTGCTTAGGGACGTGGTTTAGTGGTGGACCTGGCAGTTTTAGGTTAACGTTTGGACTTGATGATCTTAAAGGTCTTTTCCAACCTAAAAGACTCTATGATTCTAGGAATTCTTCATATTGAAACTCATTGTTAGATAGAGTCCACTTCATTGTTCTAAGAGGTGTAGTAATTCTTTAATGTTAGTTAATATGGAAAAGATAATTTTTTTAAAGTCTTTGCATTTTATATAATTTCACAGTAAAGTTAGGCACTGATATTTAGAGATAATTTATGATCATTGACTTAAATGAGATTTATGGATGATTAGTACTTCTGGAATTAGACCTTAGTTATTACTTGAAACATGCAGTAATGTAAAGAGGTTGAATCATTAACTGTCAATGATAATCATTAATCTATTCATTAACTATTGCTGTGAAGGTAACTTTTCTTACTGAGGAATGATTGACGTATTTGGAAACAATAGTTACCACCAATAAACCGCCTCTTAAAGTAATTGCAGCTTCCTTTTTTAAAGGGACTTCAAGAAGTACCTTTCTGATCAAGCTTTTACCTGCACGTGAAAGCTACAGGTTATAACTAGATCATTGTCCCATGTAGTTATTTTGGATAACTGTGATAAAAGGGAGGGAAAATAGGTTATTTTGAACTTGTGGGATATAGCTAAACCAGAGTAATCTAATTGCAACGTCAGTCCAACCAGGAAACTAATAGTAACATACTTAGTTTCATGTGCTATGTTGTGTGTGATTTATAATGATTTACAAAGTATTTATTCTAGACATCTTTGTGTTTGAAAGATGACATGTCTGGTAACGTCAGGTGTCCCTGCCCATGGCAGAGGTTTGGAACTAGGTGATCTTTAAGGTTTTTTCCAACCTAAACCATTCTATGGTTCTATGACTCTGTTTTGAGCATGATCTAGTTTTGGTTCAATCAACCAGTTTATTTTATGAGATCAGATGGTACTGTGACACAAAATAGTGTATAAAATTTTGAACAAGGGGAATTCTTTTTATTTATGACAGAGGACCACATAATTAAAATTATAATAGTATCATTTCTGAGATGCGTATAACCAATTGGTTTATCTAATAAAAGGCACTTCAAAACTTGTACTTCTAATAACTCATTTTTAAACACAGTCAGTGTTTGTTTCATCAATGACAAATATTTACAAACTCATTGAAGTTTCTGCAATTTTTATTATTTGGTAATATAGAAGAAAAACAATTAGAAATTACTATTTGATATGTCTGTATTTTTTAATTCCACTGAAGAACTGCGATGACAAGAAGAAATGCTTATAATGCAATGCTATCCATTGATACAAAACTAATATTAATTAATTTATAGGTTCCAAAGATTTTCAGTGGGAATTTGTGCATGGCTTGTTTGAAAATGCAATTTATGGAGGCCGTGTAGATAACTACTTTGATATGAGAGTTCTTCGGTCCTACTTGGAGCAGCTTTTCAATTCACAAGTCATTGGCAGTTTACATGCTAGAGGCAAGAAGATGACTGTTTTCCCATGTTCGATCTCTTTACCAAATTCCTGCAGTATTTTGGTAAGTATACATCTTCTATCACCTAATATAGAAACTAAAATGTTATTTTTGCGATTTATTCTTGGAAATAATTCCACAAAGAAAACCAGAGTTACAATCCAAAGGATACCTCCATTTATTTTAGACTTATTTTGTGTGGAGCACTAATTTTTAAGTTGCCAGAACTATTCTGCTAGTTTTTTTGGTCAGTCTCCTTTTTTATGACACCTGATTGGACTATGGTGCAGAGCAGCATACCTATGAAGAACTGAGTAAAAGACATGGGGTCAATTTATGAAAAAGAAGGATATCGTTACATTTTTATATAACAGTACATTAACATAACAGCACTTTTGTACAGACTGCTAAAAATTCTTATAACTCTGGATAAAACAGGAAAAACGAAATATATCTCCTTATTTACAAAATATATCAGCATTCTGACATAATCTGCTCATGTGCCATAGAGGGTGTTTGACGTTTTATTTGGAGATAAATATGGATTCTGATTCTCCGTTAGTACTCCTTTCATGTAAACAAGAGGGAATTCAGCAGAGTCTGAAGAACTGATCTCTCCCTGTCCTTTCACATGCTATTGTTGCTGTTACTATTAGTAAGATTAATTTCCATTTTAATGTAGGACTCCATACTAGACCTCTAATATGAGTTGATGTAAATGGAATTATGGCAGTTAAAGCAAATTGTTGGCATTTGGCATTCTCTACCTGGACTCTGACTGTTTAGGTTTGGGGTTTGTTTATTTCTTTACTTGAAAAGGGACGGTTATTTTTTATAGATGTGCTGAGTTAATATCATAGAGAGGGAAGGAATAAACAAACCAGACTGGTCCTCCTTCTTGTAGATAGTGTGGTCAAATAGATGAACCTTTCTTCTTGCCTGCAGTGCATTTAATATCTCTCAGTTTCTTATATGATTATTTATGTGAGAGTTTATACTTTTATGTCTTAAATATTTTTCTGTAAGTAGTTTTGATTATTAGAATAGTAATAATAAAGTTAAGTTTGATTACTTAAGTGGAATAATATCTCGTACTAAATAGTGGTCCCTCAGTGTTTGGTGTAGAGTTCTGCTGTGGTTGTTATCTCTGAAGTGAGATTCTGTGTCAAAGTAAATCATGCACACCTAGGACGTGCTCCTGCAAGCAAAGGACAAAATGCACGTGGTATAACACAGTAGGGTGCAGCCAGACTTTGAAATAGTAAATACTTTTGCCTTAAAGCCACAATAAAAGAGAGGTCTAGCAACAGCAGTTTACCCTAGTCTGCACGGCCTCTTTCTGTTTTGTACAAGAGCAGCATCACTAGTGACTGTTATACTATAAACCACTACTGATGCTATTCTGCATTTCCAGTGATCATGCAAAACTATTTTTACCTAAATGATTTAACTTTCTTTAAGTGATAGTATCTTCATAGATTTAAATAGAAGTGAGCGTGCTTCATTTTAGAAATATGTATTGTACTCTATTATTCAAATCCCAAATGCTGAAATCTTTTTATTTATATAGTTGTTAATCTTACTTTTCAGTTTTCAACAGAAATATTGTAACTACTTTTCAGAGACAGTCTTATATTTTTTTTTTCAGTTGACAGCACTACTGTAATCAGAATTGCTTTTAGCTCTTTTAGAGTGGAAACACTATATAAAAGAAAATAGGTTCTTTATAAATAAAATTAAGAAATTTAAGATTACCAAGATAGGTCATGTGATATATACTTATTGTAGTCTTTGTGTTATGCAGAGCTCTTAACCAAATTCTTTTCGGCATACTCTCTTAATTGCATAAGCTGAACAAAAAGTTCCCTCAGTTATGTTTATTCTTTACTTCTAATGCAGGATTATCGTAATATTATTGAAAGCCTTCCAGAAGACGATAAACCTGACTTTTTTGGTCTGCCTGCTAATATTGCTCGTTCATCACAACGTATGATCAGTTCCCAGGTAAAGTTACATTTTTCATTGATCTCTGAATCTTTTCTGCGTCAGGTATAAGCTAGAGAACCCAACCAGCTGTATATAAATATGAATTGCCATAAGAAAGTCAGAGTAAACGGAGGATTTTTTTTTTATATCTTGACTTTTATCTATAGAATATTTTAATATAATAACAATTATCTTTAGTTACAGAAGTATTAGTTAAAGACTTAAATAAAAAAAATATTGAGAAAGTTTACAATAATATAATTCAGCTCATGTTGAAGACAATCCATGTATGTAAGTCAGCAGTATAGTTCTTACAGCTGCTGTTCACTGCAAGTTAAGGTTTTAGTTTTGGTCACCAAATTCTAATACAATAGTTTGACTGATAGAATATGGGTAAAATTTTATGCTTTTTCTGAAAGACAAATTCTGACGGATTCTCCCAGTAGTCAGAATTCTGTCTTTGCTATTAGAAATGGGAAATTTTGAAGAAAAAAAAAAAGTTCTCACTGGAGAATAGCATACAACTACTTAGGCGTGTCATAATGAAATTCTCAGCATAATGAAAAGTAAGTTCCAGGGCTTTGGTACATCTTAGTTTAAAAATTCACTAATTTTAAATATTTCCATTATCGCTTTAGCTGTAAGATATGGCAGATGGCTACATCATAGTCAAGAGTTCTTAGCTATCATTTAGTTGCCGTCCAGTCCAGATTTAAATATACGTTTATTCTGTGAGAATGAAGTTATCTTAGTGCTGGAATAATAGGCAATGATCAAGGATTTTTCACCTATTTGTTTTAGAATTGTGTGTAGAAGCCTCAGCTGGGGTGAGTGACCTGGGTCACCCATTATACTGGGTACTATTAATGGCACAGCTGGCACTGCTACTCTTCTCACCCTTTGTGGAGCTAGAAAAAAATGAGCATCTCTCTTGTTCTCATCATAACTTCTATCTTGTCGGTCTAAGAAGGGAAAAGATGGAGTGATTTGAACTCTGGATGTCTCCGTCATCAGTACGTTGCTTGGTTTGTTGGACAAAACTTCTCAATGCTAATATTTTATGATTTCCCTTAGGTGTCAGTTCAGTTGCCTAAAAATTGGTATCTTGTATCAACTGGAGATGCCCCAGTGTATTTAAGACATCTACTAGGAGCTGCCAAGTATGACACAGGATCCACATGAATACATTTTCTTGTTGGGCTGGCAACTGGAAGTCAGAGGCAAAATGGCAGTAGAAAACAGTGTTTAAGCAACTGATTTCCACTGCTTGTGTACGCTGGTCCCGTAGAGCATCGGTCTGGAAGTCCTGTGTCATATCTGCCTATCCATAACATTTTCTTGGGTAACATACAGAGTCTCAAATGGCACTATGTGTAACAACTGAATTGAGCCACGAAGGCCTAGCGTCTAGGGAGGAGTTTGGCTAAGAAGTGGGTGTACCTCAGCCTGAGTGGAAATTCAGTAATGCTCATAGGTGGGTGGAAGTCCATCTTTCGTTTATCCAAGTTTGTGGGGAATTCTAATCCCTTTTAGCTCAAGTATGGAGCAAGTTTGGGTCTTTGAGGCAAAGCTTAAATTTTTTATTTTTTTCTATTTTTTTTTCATTGCTTTTTAGTTAAGTCTGGATGAGAGCACATGATTGCTGTATAAATGCAGTTAAACAGTACAAATATTTAACTACTTTATTTGGTAAATTAATTGCGTCAGATAACATGAAAGTTGATTGAATTGAGAATCGTGTATCAGAGCTATGAAGTGAACTGGTCTGTACATCAAGGCTCGCTTTAATTTGCTGCACAGCCCTAACATCCTGTCTTACATAAGGACAAGTTATAAGGGTGAAAAAAAAAAAGATTAAATCATAGAATACCTTGTTGGAAGGGACCTCAAGGATCGTCTGGTCCAATCTTTCTTGGCAAAATCAATTGGAAGTTCCCTATAATTGGAATTAACTATGATTTCAAGATTTAGAATTACATTTTTTGAAAAAGTATCTAATTGCTAACACTCAAGTTAAAAAGGGGGCCATGCAGAAATTTCTTACTGGTATAAGACCTTTGATCTGTTAAAAAAAAAAATTACCTTTGAGTTAAATTTGTTTAAATACATCTGTTCACTTAAATCCATAGCTGTCTTGTCAAATTATTTGTTTTATTATTAGCAAATGAAACTATAAAGCTATATAAAGACAAATCGGTAGGCTGAGGGTGCATAGGGTAATACACTAAGCTCAAGAACTCCTCTATTACAAAGCCAAAAAATGCACCAAGACTCAGTGTAGCTCTGTTTGGTTTTGTCTTAATTTTTTTTTACATAAACATCAACTTTGATCACTTTTGTTTCTGTCAGGTACATGGTAGAGTGCTGATTATTTTATTTATTTCAGCTATGCTTACATAACTTGTTAAGAGCTGCAGTTGTTAAAAATGCTAGTATTTGAAAATAAGTCCTTAGTTAACCTCCACAAAATCAGAATAGATTCAGAGTTCCTGTGTGAAGGGGAAAAGGTAATGAACACATTTACATGCAGACTCGCACTCTACTGAACTGGTCCGTCATAGCATTGATTAGAAACTGTGGATTATAATCTTGAAAATAGGAGACTGCTTTAGTTACCATTCTGCGAGATGCTTCTGTGTCATATGAGAGGTTTCGTCATCCTTCCAATAATAGTTTGCAGAACTTCTTTAAGTCTTAGGAAATATAAGTAACAGAAAAGGGAGATTTTTTTTAAGTTGTGTTTCTACCTAACTGTGAATGCTACTCCCATTCCATTTCTGACAGTTTGGCAGCTGTCTTAGATCTATAGGTGATACTATGGTTCACAATCTGAAATGGAATGATTGTCTTCTAACAGGAGTGTTTCTCATAAATCCATTACCAACCTAAAGCAGAGAAAAGCTGAATGAGTAAGGTAGTGAGAAATAAGTTGCTACCAGCTCAGTCACCATGTCATTAGCACCAGAAAGGTGAAATTTAGTACTGTATCCACTACTTCACTGATTCTGTGCCAAGTAGGTGGTATATTCTCTCATAATTTATGTCTGCTGTCCCATATAGTTTCTCATATACTAGCCATTATCATTTCTCAGTCTGTATTTTTACTAAAATCTTCTTCCTTACGCAAAGATGTACAGAATTGTATCATCTACACCACTGAACTCAGGATTAGGGGAAATAGTTTTTTTAAAAACATTCATACTTTGAAGTTACTTGTTTAAACTGACAGCAATTTCAACTTTAGTCCTATCTGTAGACTCAGAGATTTAAAATAATCATTCACTTATACATTGATTTTAAGTAAATTGTAATTATCAATCTCTTATCAGTTCAAGTTCTCTTAAAATAAGTATTGAAACAGGTAACACTGTGATCTATTCTATTAACCATGAAGTTAAACTAATGTAATTCGATTGCAAGAAGTCTGATAACATTTTATGACATCATTTCATTACTCAAGATGGACTACTTAGATAAAAGAAATGTAGATTTTATATAGACTTGCTATGAATATTATTTATTTTTCGTGTATAGGAATGATAGTTTGTATTGCTGCAGCAACATACTTTCCTGGAGCAGAAATTTGCTGCAGCTCAGTGCTGCATTTTGCAATCATGCAGAGATCTCTCCCGTAACCTACTGCATTGCTTATCACAGAATCACACAGAATCACAGAATTATCAGAGTTGGAAGGGACCTCTAGAGACCATCTAGTCCAACTCCCCTGCTAAAGCAGGATTGCCTAGAGCACATTACTCAGGACTGCATCCAGGCGGGTCTTGAAAATCTCCAGGGAAGGGGACTCCACAACCTCCCTGGGCAGCCTGTGCCAGTGCTCTGTCACCCAAACTGTGAAGAAGTTTTTCCGTGTATTTGAACGGAACTTCCTGTGTTCTAACTTGTTCCCGTTACCCCTCGTCCTGTTACTTGGAACCATTGAAAAGAGCCTGGCTTCATCCTCCTTCAACCCACCCTTTAGATACTTGCACGCCATAATAAGGTCTCCCCTCAGCCTTCTCTTCTCCAGGCTAAAGAGTCCCAGCTTTCTCAGCCTTTCCTCATAAGGCAGATGCTCCAAACCCTTCATCATCTTAGTTGCCCTTCGCTGGACTCGCTCCAGCAGTTCCCTATCCCTCTTGAACTGGGGAGCCCAAAACTGGACACAGTATTCCAGTTGTGGCCTCCCCAGTGCAGAGTAGAGGGGGAGAATGACCTCCATCGACCTACTGGCCACACTCTTCCCTATGCAGCCCAGGATTCCATTGGCCTTTTTGGCAACAGGGGCACATTGCTGGGCCATGGATAATTTACTGTCCACCAGGACCCCCAGATCCTTCTCCTCTGAGCTACTTCCCAGCAGGTCCGCCCCTAACCTGTACTGGTGCCTAGCATTCTTCCTCCCCAGGTGCAGGACCTTGCACTTGGTTTTGTTGAACCTCATTAGGTTCTTCTCTGCCCAGCTCTCCAGCCTGTCCAGGTCACGCTGGATGGCAGCACGGCCCTCTGGGGTGTCAGCCACCCCACCCAGTTTGGTATCATCAGCAAACTTGCTGAGGTTACACTCTGTCCCCTCATCCAGGTCATTAATGAATATATTAAACAAGATTGGACCGAGTATTGACCCCTGGGGGACACCACTGGTTACAGGCCTCCAACTAGACTCTGTGCCGCTGATCACAACCCTCTGAGTTCTGTCCCGCAGCCAACTCTCAATCCACCTCACTGTCACCTCATCTAGCCCATACTTCCTCAGCTTCCTAATGAGGATGTCATGGGAGACAGTGTCAAAAGCCTTGCTAAAGTCAAGGTAGATGACATCCACGACTTTCCCCTCATCCAGCCAACCAGTTATAACATCATAGAAAGCTATCAGATTGGTCAAGCATGATTTACCCTTGGTAAATCCATGTTGACCACTTCCAATAACTTCCTGTTCCTCAACGTGTTTGGAGATGACATCCAGAATGAGTCGCTCCATTACCTTCCCAGGGAATGAGGTGAGACTAACTGGTCTGTAGTTCCCTGGGTCCTCCTTCTTGCCTTTTTTGAAGATCGGAGTGATGTCAGCCTTCCTCCAGTCCTCAGGCACCTCTCCTGTTCTCCATGACCGTTCAAAGATGATGGAGAGTGGTCTAGCAATAACATCCCCCAGCTCTCTCAGCACTCGCGGATGCATGCCATCAGGGCCCATGGACTTGTGAATGTCCAGCTTGGCCAGGTGGTCTCTGACCTGGTCCTCCTCAACTGAGGGAAAATCTTCCTCTCTCCAGACCTTCCCCTTTGCCTCCAGGGTATGGGATTCATGAGGGACAGCTTTAGTAGTGAAGACCGAAGAAAAGAAGGCATTCAGTAACTCTGCCTTCTCTGTGTCTTCCACCACTAGGGCACCTGTCTCATTCACCAGTGGGCCTACATTTTCCCTAGTCTTCCTTTTTCTATTGATATACTCAAAGAATGTCTTCTTATTGTCTTTAACTGCAGTGGCCAAGCTGAGTTCTGATTGAGCTTTGGCCCTTCTCATTTGCCCCCTACATAGCTTTGTTATATCTTGATAGTCCTCATGTTTGGGTAAACCTAAAAGAGCACTAAAAAGAAATGGACTTTTTTCAGTAACCTTGCAAATATTGATTATATTCACAGCTTTTCTTTTCTTCCAGCAGAGAACTTCAGTTTTAATTTAAGAGCTGAATATTGCTAGCTGTGTTATTCTAATATTGGTAATTACTAATTGAATTGTTACAAATTATGTCTTACAGTGTTCTGTATTGTAATTCAGAGAGTATTAATACTGCATGCATACTAGTAAGAGCCATTTTGGTTTTAAGAAAATATTTGACTTAAATAGATGTGAACTTTTCAGCAGCATGACTTACAGTTTTTTCAGGATTTAGTCCTTAGTTGCCTTATGTAGATGGAGCTAGGTAAATTTTTAAAGGCTGCATTTCTAGAGTTCACTGTGGCACTTCGGCTCTGCCTTACTTACTGTTACAACAAGCCTTTGCCACAACATCCCTTAGGTTGAATATGGTCAGGAGTAATCTCACATCTTTTGCTATGTTCTCTCTGCAGAACAGTGCAGTTAAAATAGAAAAGAACTCAGCTGACAGTGCAGCTGCAGGAGTTGGCGTAGCTCCTCCTGTCTGTTTTACACCAGGTAGAGTTTTTCTGTACAGCTGCAACTCAAGTTTCCTCATGCTCAGCAAGAGTCCTCACCACTTGGTTACGGTCATGGTCCTTTCTTCTGATCTGATAAATGCTGTAATTTGTCTGTATATTGGCCTGTATTCAGGTGGCTTAATCTCCCAATCAAAACTATAACCAATGATTAAAGCAGTCAGAATATGTGGAGGTTTACTTTAGGTTTCCTGTGAATGAGAAGGGTCTGTAATTTAGATCTTTCTCCAGTCACCTTCTTGCAAAGTGGGCTTTTCGCTCTGGTGTACTTGTCTCTTATTCTTGGGACCATATTGCTTTTCTTTTATGAATTCCTATGAACCAATTTCAACCTATATTATAATTTTTAATGGAACCATATGTAAAGTGTCTTAGTCAAAATAACATTTATCATATGTGATAAATAGAATTTTTACAGACTGAAATGGACAGGCCTACATATGCATTTTTGCACCTTGGAAAAAGCAGTAAGACCTATCTTGTTCTGTGCAGGCTTTAGCATAGAATCGTAGAATAGTCTGGATTGGAAGGGACCTTTAAAGGTCATTTAATCCAACCCCCCTTCAAAGATCAGGGACGTCTTCAACTAGATCAGGTTGCTCAGAGCCCTGTCCAACCTCACCTTGAATGTTTCGAGGGATGGGGCAGCTACCACCTCTCAGGGCAACCTGTGCCAGTGTTTCACCACCCTCAGTGTAAAAAATGTCTTCCAAGTGTAAAAAATGTCTTCCATAATCTAATCTAAATCTACCCTCTTTTAGTTTAAAGTCATTACCCCTTGTCCTGTTGTAACAGGCCCTGCTAAAAAGTTTGTACCCAAATATATCTGCAACTAATATGATGTATTGCCAGTAACTACCCTGGAAGATGAAATGAAAATGTAGAGCCATTGTTTTGTCTTTCTCCTTTCTTTGCACGGCAGACTTAGTCATTACAGACACTTCTTAGAGAGTGTAACATTTGAAGGCTTCTGCTAGTGTGGTGTGAGCTCATCAAATCCTGTCAAATGGCCATGCCTGCAAATCAGTGCAGCCTGTAACTAGTAGCTATGTATGATACTGCCGACTGGTTAACCTAAACATTCTTCAATAATATAGTAAAGCATTTTGTGAAAAAAACCATTCAGTAATTGGTAAGTTATTCAAGACTCTTCAAATATGACTGCCAGTGATAATCAACGTGGCTAGTTTGCTTAATGCTAATTTCTATATAGAATACTGTGTATAATCATTTTAATATCTTGCATGAGGCATTCAGCATTCTTTTCCACGTACAGATTCATAACGCCTCACAGAGACTATCCTATGAGAGAGTTAAGTCTCAGTAAGGTTGAAGAATAGGTTGGTTTTGATATTTTCATGGACAAACGAGTATGCTCTCTCACATGTATCATGCAAGGGTAAAGGATAGTTACAGTCTCTCTGTATACTAGTACAGCATCTTGATTGTTCTGTGTCCAGCATCCCAAGAATGGCAAGTGGAAGGCAAGCCTGTGGGCTTGCAGTTCATTTTTTAGGACCTCTCGGGGGTGGTTGCACATGCATAATTGAAACTTACATTTTAAAGTTCGTGGAGGACTGTCTCACCTGCGTGGGACCCCACGCTGGAGCAACGGAAGAGAGTGAGGAGGAAGAAGCAGCAGAGACAACATGTGATGAACTGACTGCAACCCCCATTCCCCATCCTGCTGCACCGCTTAGTGGGAGGAGGTAGAAAAAATCAGGAATGGAGTTGAACCCAAGAAGAAGGGAAGGGTGGGAGGAAAGTGGTTTAAGGTTTGTTTTTATTTCTCATTACCTACTCTGATTTGATTGGTAGTAAATTAAATTAATTTCCCCAAGTCAATTCGGTTTTGCCTGTGCCAGTAATTGCCGAGTGATCTCCCATGATCCTTTTTTAATATTTTCTCCCCTTCTGTCCTGCTGAGGAGGTGAATGATAGGGTGGCTTCAGTGGGTACCTCACAGCCAGCCAAGGTCAACCCACATCTTCAAAGTGCTTAAGGGCATCACAAATGTAAAATAATCCTTTGAGCTTCGGATTGTTGAAGAGTCCACAGACTGTAGCTTCTTACCAATTTTTGAATTAAATACTATAAAATTATTTAATTGTAGATTTTATATACCAATTTAAAATGTTGAGCTGTGAATACTTATAACTTCAAATACGTGTGTTCCAATTCACCTCAACTGAAGTAGTTCACCTCAACTGCCTAGTATTTTCTGTGGCAGGGTAGAGTTATAAGGCAATTTAACTTTCCCAGATACATTTCTCTCAAACCCAGCTGCATGTTTATCTTCGCCTCTTTTGTCTCCGAGTGAGTGATGGGAATCACTCTCACTTCTCCCAGTTAGCAACTCCATTGTTTTTATTATCTGAAAGTAATTGCAGAAGGATGGTTCCTTGAGATACTCTTTTTTCTTTTAATCCTAGATATTTGTCTCAGCTCATTTGATAATAATTGATTCTGCTTTTCTGTCCCATCTAACTAATTTCAAAGTGTCTTCGTGGAATCCATCTGGTATTCATGAAAGCACCATAAAGAATCGAACCATTCCTGTAACTTCAATGTGCTGCTTTGCGTTGTTAACAAGAGAATCGACTTGCTGTTTGACATATATAAAGGGATGCCTTTCCTATCTCATTATACTCTAGGTGCTTTCTTCCAACTTTGTGCCCCTCCATTTCTCTTTGGACTTCAGTCATCACTGCATGACAAACCTAGGTTAAAGCTCTGCTTGCTAGTAGCAAGCCTGTTGGCGGATACTCTTGTTACACTTGGTCATATAGATTCTAGCTATTAATGTGTCTCAAAGTGTCATATCCATTAAGAGCCTCCGAATAGCACTGGTTCTGATCCGTGGGTCAGGCTCAGGTAGCCCACAGGCCTCCCAGATAGAACTTTTTTCCTCCTCACCTGTTTCTACTCATTCTACTATTGCACATGGGGCAGGTGGAGAAGGAGCCTTACCCTTCTTGCTAGAAGTCAAAAACTTCCCCTTTTGTTTACCAGTATGGACATATTCTTTTGGGTATTCATTACAGGATGGCAGATAAACTAACAACAGAAAAAATATTTCTTATTTCTGCTTTTTTCCAGGCCAAACAATGCCAGTTCCCTCAGCCACTCCTTATAAGACTTGTGCTTTAGACCCCTCAGCAGCTTTGTTGCTCTTCTTTGGACACGCTCCAGAATCTCAATGTCTCTCTTGTAGTGAGGAGCCCAAAACTGAACACAGTATTTGAGGTGCCACCTCACCAGTGCCGAGTAGAGAAGGATGATCACTTCCCTAGTCCTGCTCACTACTATTCCACACTATTCCTGATACAGGCCAGGGTGCTGTTGGCCTTCTTGGCCACCTGGGCACACTGCTGGCTCATACTCAGCCAGCTGTCCACCAACACCCCCAGGTCCTTTTCTGCCGGGCAGCTTTCCAGCCACTCTGCCCCAAGCCTGTAGTGCTGCATGGAGTTGTTATGACCCAAGTGCAGGACCCGGCATTTGGCCTTGTTGAACCTCATACTGTTGGCCTCGGCCCATCATGCCAGTCTGTCCAGATCCCTCTGTAGAGCCTTTTTACCTTCATGCAGATCCCACCCAACTTGGTGTCGTCTGCAAACTTACCGAGGGTGCACTTGATCCCCTCGTCCAGAGCATTGATAAAGATATTAGAGAGAACCAGCCCCAGTACTGAGCCCTGGGGAACATCACTTGTGACTTGCCGCCAACTGGATTTAATTCCATGTTCATGTATAAGTATGTTCATATTCTCTAAGTAGACAGTTACTCTTCTGTTATTAGCTGCTCTTTTCCTTCCTTAAACCATGCACAGAGGCCATTGAATACTTCAGGCTTTTATGTATCATGACGCACTTATGTTCTCTTGCATTTGTAAAATGCCCCGTTTTCTTTGAACTTCTAGCACATATGTTGAAAACCATCTCACCTTTAATGTTCCCTAGTAGTCTTATCTCCAGCTGGGTTTTGGCTTTTCTAATTTCATCCTGAAGTTCCCAAGCAGTGTTTTTATGTTCTTGCTTTCTCTATCCTTGATTCTGCTTCTTATATGTTCCTTTTTTTGCTCTTTCAATTCACTGAGACACTCCCTGCTCACCCAAACAGTCATTCTGCTGAAAATCCTGATCTTTCTGCAAAAGGAGGTGATTTGTTCTGAAGATCACTCAGAAATACTCCTTTATTCCCCTTTTTAATCAGCTGAAAGTAATGTGCTGTCCACTATGCTGTCTCCAATTACGCCGACTTCTCATGGGATTCTGCTAACAGTTCATAGAATCATAGAACGGTTTGGGTTGGGAGCGACCTTAAGATCATCTAGTTCCAACCCCCCTGCCATAGGGGACACCTTCCACTAGACCAGGTTGCTCAAAGCCCCATCCAGCCTGGCCTTGAACACCTCCAGGGATGGGGCATCCACAACTTCCCTGGGCAACCTGTGCCAGTGTCTCACCACCCTCATATGAAAGAATTTCTTCCTAATATCTATTATAAATTTACCCTCTTTCGGTTTAAAATCATAGAATCATAGAATCAGTGAGGTTGGAAGGGACCTTTAAGATCATCAAGTCCAACCAATCATTACCCCTCATCCCATCGATACACTGCCTGATAGAGTTTCCCTCCTCATCTTACCTGTAGGCCCCCTTTAGGTACTGGAAGGCTGCTGTAAGGTCTCCCTGGAGTCTTCTCCAGGTTAAACAGCCCCAACTCTCTCAGCCTGTCTTCACAGGAGAGGTGCTCCAGCTCTCTGATCATGTTCGTGGCCCTCCTCTGGACCTGCTTCAAGAGGTCCATGTCCTTGTTATGTTGGGGGCCCAGGAGCTGGACGCAGTCCTTCTGTGACTTGGGCGGTGCAGCTAGACCACTTGCCAGTGAAGACTGAGGCAAAAAAGTCATTGAGTACCTCAGTCTTCTCCATATCCCTGGTAATCAGGTCTCCCATTTCCTTCCAGAGAGGCCCCACATTTTCCCTAGTCTTCCTTTTGTCACTGATGTACCTACCGAAGCTTTTCTTGTTGGCCCTGATGTCCCTGGCCAGATTTACCTCTGTCTGGGCTTTAGCTTTCCTAACCTGACCCCTGGCTGCTCAGACAATTTCTCTGTAGACCTCCCAGGCTACCTGTCCTTGCTCCCACCCTCTGTAGGCTTCCTTTTTGCTTCTGAGTGTGTCCAGGAGCTCCTTGTTCATCCATGCAGGCCTCCTGGCTTTTTTGCCTAACTCCTTCTTTGTTGGGATGCATCACTCCTGAGCTTGGAGGAGGTGATCCCTGGGCCCCGCTCCCCTCCAGTGCTTTATCCCATGGTACTCTAGCTAGCAGATCCCTGAAGAGGCCAAAGTCAGCTGTCCTGAAGTCCAGGGTAGTGAGCTTGCTGTGCGCCCTCCTTGCTGCCCTAAGGATCTTGAACTCCACCATTTCATGGTCACTTCACCTGGAGCTTGACATTCCCCACCAGCCCCTCCTTGTTGGTGAGAACAAGGTCCAGCATGGCATCTCTCCTTGGTGGTTCCTCTGTCTCTTGGAGAAGGAAGTTGTCATCAACTCATTCCAGGAACCTTCTGGAGTGCTTATGCCTTGCTGTGTTGTCCAGATATTGGGGTGGTTGAAGTCCTGCATGAGGACCAGGGCTTGTAAATGTGAGGCTGTTCCTGTCTGTCTATAGTTCCCTGAATAAACCAGTGTCTGCTTTCATAAAGTCCAGAATCTTATGCTGCAGTTTACCTGATGCCTATCCTCAACATATATAAAAATAATAATTCCTGTCGTCATTTACAATGTTGGCTGTTATCCAGCACTTTAGAAATTTCTTTCAGTAATGTCATCATTAATAATACAGCTTTTTCACGTACATTTTGAAATAAAGATACACAGTTACAAATAATGGTATTAAAATGGCTTCTGAGACTGAAAGGTAACTCTTAATTTTAGTTAAAATTTTATATGTTAGCAGGTCTCTCATGAATTTTATTCAAGCTTTTAAGGTACAATTCCCATGAAAAATTTGTTGATGCAGTTCTTTGACATAGTATAAAGCTTGTGTGTTTTATTTCTCATATTCAGTAAAAATCTCATCTTGCAGATCACTGCTGTAAATATCAATTTGGATGTGTACAGGATTAGAATGCACATTGTTACAGAGAGTATTTAAAAGTGTGTAGATATGACCTGTGTCTGCATTCATTCTTATTTTCATGTAGTCGTACTGTGACATTCCGTACTCATCATGAAGGGCAGCTGAATCATTTGAAAATTTAAGAGTTTGTTCTAGCAGAAACTCAACATACAGAGATAATGTTCACACATTACATCAGGATGACTTAAGTACATTATGATATCTGAACAAAGTCAGGTTTACAAAATCAGGCAAAAAGCGTGTTGCCTAACTGTACACTCTACAGAAATTACACTAGTACTGAAATCTCATACTGAATGCATTCTTTTTATAGATGTGATTGCTTAAAGAGAAACAATTTCTTTAATTAAATCCATTAGAAGTGAAAACGAATAGCTCATCATACCTTAGTGTAGCTGCTAAATATAGCACTCATTTAAAATAATTACTGATGCTCTTCTGTCTGTGCTTGAAACTTAGAAATTTTGTAGAAAAACCCAATTATCTTTTTTATAGTTATTTATTTATTTTGTGATGAATACTTGTTGAGTTAAAATTAATAGTAAATTAATAATGGAAGACGGCGTAGGGCACTCTAGGTAAGGTAAACAAGTAAGAACCAGGGTCGGGAAACACGAATGTTGCCTCATTAAATGTAATTGCAGTGATCTCACTGGCTTCAGTACTTCAGTAAAACAGCATTTTATCCTTGCGTTCTCTTTTTAAACTTAGTGGCTGACCTGCTCTGATTTTCAGCGAGTCACTGGCTGATTCTGTACCTCCTCCAACCATTCCTTGCATATCTTGTTTACTTACATTAAAACTGCTTTCCATCTTCCTAAAAGTGGTCAGATGTATGATTGTAGTACAGTTCCAGCTGGTTTTTACCTGGTTTTTACCTTGTTAATGACAGCAACTGAGAGCATGTGTAGGGTGTACAAAGACACCTGGAACTCTTAGATTGCTGGATCATGCTTGGGAGTGTGCACCAGTCTCCACTGCTTTTGTTACCCAAGTCAGCTAAAGTACAGTTAGAGTGAGTATGTCCACCCGATATTACAGTCATATATCTGACTGCAGTGCTTCTACTGTATATAGAATAATGGGGCTGTGGTGTGTAGTTATTTTCCAAGGTGCAACTGTAATATAATGATAGCTGTAGTTTCTTGTGTGTTTGTCAACAGACTAAATTTTCTCTTTCAAAATCTACCTCAACAGGACTCTGAGCACTGGTACCTAATTTTGTAGCTACTGCTCCTCCATAATTCTAATCATGTCACACAGAGTAATACGGGTATAATTATTGAAAAGAATGCGATTGAAATTATTCTTGAACTTGTTATGTTATTGCTATAGATGTCAGGATGAACATAAATCTATTTTCTTAAAATAATTTAGCATTTATATAACCCTTGTATCAGCTGTGCAGAGCATATAATTACTGACATTTATTAAATGCATCCCACATCACAAATACATGACTAATAGGCTCTAGCAGAAACTGATGAGTAATGCCAAACTGTTTGTTATTACCCTGCAATTAAGTGATCTGAGTACTTAACAAGAATGTTTAAAATATGGGGAGTATTTTATAAATACCTGTGGTGCTACATGACAGAAATGTGCTGTGCCGCATAATGGAATGGAAGACACAGTACTGTGCTCTGTCGGAAAACACAGCTCTTTACCATTGCAGTGAATCAATGCAACGCTTCAAGAAGCCTTGTTAATCCCCGTAGGGTTTATGCTATGTATATGAGAATATATTGGTGCTCTGCCTTTGAGAAGTTTGTTCTCTTCTAAGAACACGCTGCAGTTTTCTGGTTTTCTTAAATTTTACCAGGGTGTGTACTTAGCTAAGGTCAACCACCTCTGCATAAAATCCTTCGGTATTCTTTGGGAGAAGATGCAACTAAAATATTGACTTGGTCAGTAGTTGGCTTGTGCTATCCATCTGCAGCATCCTGCCAATTTTCTTCCTTCTCCACTGAATCCCTGCTCTACAGAGGGTCTTCCTGACATCAGTGGTATTTGATCCTCCTCTGTATAAAGGAAGATATAGATGGTGTCAATGTCTTTCCCTCATTTGCTTTGCATTTTGATGGAGAAGGCATGCATCTCTATACTGAGTCCAGTCCTACTTCACAACCTTATTGAGGGAATGCGCAGCTTTGAGGTGGTCTTTACGAAACGACAAAAGAGCAAGCCTAGACCTGCACTGTTTCTTACTCATCCACTTGAAGTATGAATGATTTGGTTATGAATGCCATTAAATTGCCTTCGTCCTAACAACCTCCATGGACCCTGTTCTTGCAGAGAGGGTAAGGGACACAGAGAGACTGAGTCAGAGGTTGCATTGGCAGCTCAGTCTACTACTTTCACAGCCGTGTGGGTAACTGCAGTCAAGCTATAAGGAACAGTACAGAAGCACGTAGTTCTGTCAGAAGGCGTATCAAACTGAAACCCATTCCCTCTCTTGACCCAATGAAGACATAGTTGCATTGCACTGAGTTACTACTTTCCCAGTATTTACCAAAGTCACTATGTTATAACTTCATATTTTAGTTTGAGCTGTAAAGTCTTATAAAAACAGAAATATCTCCTTGAACAGCTGTGTAAAGGGATATATTGCTTCATTCAGAGAAATGAAACATAGAAATGGTTTCTGTGCTAAGACTACGTCCTTTTAAAACTGGTAGATGGCAGTAGAGTCTCTGCTTTGATGTTGTCTATAGATTTACTGAGAGGAGTTCATTAGCTTTTTGTACAAAAATAAAAATTCTTTAATCTGTTCCTTAGTCTTGAAAACACAGCAGTTATCTGACTAGCACAGTTATCTGACTAGCAAAGCTTTTCTGGTTTGTATTCTTAGAACAGTAATCATATTTAGGTCCAAAATGATTGATCCTAGATTTTTTAATTTTTTTTTTTTAATTCAGTGACATAGAATTTCACAATATATTTTTTACTTTATTACTTTCCTTTTTTCGAGTTGTAATACTGTGTATAAAATTTGGTTTTGTTGTATGATTTGTAGGATAGATTGCTTATGAAATAAATACAAGATTTAGATAGAAGCCCGTGTTTATATATTGTATTTGTGAAGTAGCAGTTTTTGCAGTAGCTGTGAATTACTGAAGGCAAGACATTTTCTGCATCTTGTGCATGACTAAAGAACAGAAATAGATTTTGTGTTCCTAGAAATCTGTTTTTCTCAAAGTTCCAGGGAAGGAAAAGTTAAAATCTTGACATTCCTCATTTTTATTTTACCATTAATTTTTATTTTAATTTTCAGGACAAACATGACTTTCTAGGAGTTCCATATGAAGCCACATGGGATCATTCATTGGCTTTATTGCTTTCCATTCTGTTCATTTTCTCTCTTAATTTCTCTAAATATGTGGTTTTTTTACTATAATGTGTTGGTCAATATCATAGCAGCGTATATCCACAGAAACCCATAAAGTATGCAATAGATTAAAAAGCTGAGATGCACAAATTATTTAATAACGAGGTAAATAAGTATTGACGTTTCAAATTTGACTACCCCGCCTTTATTAATGTATGCAATTTATATCTTCCTGTGCTGACAACGCAAAAAAAAATAGTGTATGAATTTTCCTCTAAGAATGGAGAAGATATTCAGTAGCTGTTCTTGTATGTTGTTCACAGTGATTAGATACACTGTTCTCTGCTGAATTTTTTATTTAAATACTGTTATGGTTAGTTGACTTTAGTTAAAACAGGCGGCTTCTGCAAAGACTCAAGGTTCTGAATAATCTTCTCACCCTTCTTTAAAGAGAGCATTGTTGGTGATTGCTTTTATATTTTGATTACCTGTCTTTCCATCCCTCCCATATTTCCGGTGATGGCACTATTTTCCTGCTTTCTGGTAGATTTTTTCACTCTTGTCATTATTCAGAATATTTAGATGTGTGTTTGGACTGGAGTAGCACAATATATAAGAGCTTTTAGTGTATAATGTATTAAAAGAATATGTTGCCATAACAAAGATGAGCATTCAAAGGTTAGGTATTGTGTAAAGTACTCTTATTTTGAATGCCCTGTATTATACAACTATGATTAGATTTTCAGTTTCCTTAGTATTATAAGCACATACCTTGATACCTTTCCAAACTAGAGTGCAGAGGAGATGATTCAACAGACCTAGATGTCTGCCTCTGTGCTAGTCCCTTCTAGTCTCTCTTTGTGGTCATAGAAGTATCGCGTTTAAGACACGATTAATCTCACCCTAGAGTATGTATCCAAAGTTGTTTATAAGTTGACCTGATGGTAACATATATATAGTGCAGTGAGAAGAGCCTGAATTCTTCTTGAATTTTGAAGTTAGGTTTCCAGGAAATGAAAATCCTCATTCCCACAACATAGACCCATCTATCTAAAGTACCTGTGTAAGGAATGTACTTTTCCTATGTACTCAATAGGAGAGCCTTCCGTAAGACAAATTAGCCCACTTAAGATACGTCTATTGATTATGTAGGGAGGCTAAGGGGGTAATCTTTGTAGTTCAAGTAAGTTTTAAGTAAGCTTTAAGTAAGTGCCTAAGGGTAGGTGGGGTGAATTTGTGCTCTGTCTGGTTTAAGTTTGATTTAAGTGACGATGTACAGTGCTCTTCTCTCAACCCAAGAATTATTTTGTCTCCTTAAATACAGATTCCTAGTCATATTCCCTTTGTCAGCTGAATCAAGGTCTCCTTCTAGATACTCATCCAGCCTGTATGCTCATTCCTGTCCTCCCGCCTTACAGAGCCATTTTTGTCTTTCATATGGCCCCCAGGAATGCATTCCTGCTACTCTTCTTTCTTTTAAATCCAGTTCCCCTTCCAACTCCAAACTTGTTTCTCTTGCCTGGAGGTGAAAACAGTTCCGTGGAGTGACTGCAAACATATCACATAACCTGGGACAGTTTTTCTTACATCTGGTAATTCTAATAGGGAAATACATCTCACTCATGGTTTTAGAAAGGTCATTATCACTCTTAACACATTCTTTGTCCCAATCCGTGCATTTGACTGTCTTGTTTTTACAGGACATAAACTGAAACAAGAAAGTTCCAGATTGGATATTAGGGGAAATCTTTTCATTATTAGGACAGTAAAGCAGTGGAACAGGTCATCCAGAAAGGTTGTGCAGTCTCTGTGCTTGGGATTTTTCAAGACCAGGATGGATAAAGCCCTGAGCAACCTGGTCTGATCTCGGAGCTCACCATGCTTCAGGCAGGAGGTTGGACTAAAGACCTCCTGAGGTCCTTCCAACCTGAACTATTCTATGATCCTATAAAAAAATCAATTCCCTTTTCATTTGCATAACATTCAGAAAAAGAGTGATTTGAGAGTACTGAGTAAATCTTCTCTGGGGCTTCAGGTGATTTGAAGTAGCATAGACTGGTCAGCACTATAAGAAACTTCGCTGTGATTTGTGAGAATAAAATGCTTACGGCATTCAAGTTCTAAAATCAAGCCTGTCATCATACTTAAGCAGTAATATGAATAACTATTTTACAATCTCTAAGTCTTTCCTAAATTTGGACAGATTTCATGGATGTAAAAAATGGCACGCAAAAAATTGTCCATCAAATTCACTGTCTCTTAGCAAAAGTTTGGGATGCTGAAACAATGCAAAAATGAGGTCAGCCTGACTGTTTTGACATGTATTTTCCTGTGTTTCTGAAGGTGAATGACTACTCTAGGCTAAAATTTTCAAAAGGTATTCAGGCTGAAAGAGCCGCCAGTACACAAAGTTTCAGCCCAACCCATTAATTTTTAAAAATTAGTCAGTAATGTGCGTGCTGTTGTGGAAACTTTAGTAGTAATTTATGCTACCATCATACCTGTTATATTTGAGAGAAGAAATGGGGTGAACTGGAAAGAGTTAAAGAATTTCTGTGAACATTTGATAAAGGTCATAGTAGTCACAGTACTCTAGAGCACTGAGAGTTAAAACTTGATTTCTTTTGATTCAATGCCTATTTGTGCTTAACTTCAGGTACTCACATCCCAATATCTTTGAGCTACTTTGGTAAAATATACAAAGCAGAAACAGATACAGGTGCACTGAAGAACAAAGATTGAAATAATGGATAGATAGTGCATTTCCTATTTAAATTATATTGACAAAATCTGTAATTAGATAATTAGAAATAGTTAACCCTATACACTAGAGTTAGAAAATACTTTAATTACTTGATCTTGCAGTCGCAACTTCTCAAATTCAACTATATGGAGCTATGTGTTTGTACCTATGAAGGCACTTAAAAAAAGAATACAATACTTAATATTTTCAAAACCACACATTCACAAAGCAATCATAGAAACTTTTTGCAGCTTTATAGTATAAATACGCAAGTTTATATGAAGTATTGCATACTGAATTACTGGTTAAAGTATATCTGATATAAATATTTTATTTCTTTGCAAATGATGGCATGCAACTATCCAAAAACAAATTATAAGAGCCAGAACTATAGCTAAAAGAATAATATCTGGAAGGCACAAATGTGTGTTTATTATCTGTATTGTTTGTCAGAACATTTGCGTGTATGCAGAGTGAAAAGGAGGAAGAATAACAGGAATGATGAAGATACTATGATCAAAACATTACTCAGAGAAAATGATTTTTTGGTAATTTAAACAAGATTCTTTTCTGCTATACACAATAGCTAGAGCACACAAAGAATTGTTAACATTTAAAATTAAGTTATGAGTATGAGAGGATGAAATGGTATTTTCCATAACAGAAACTATACTGAGCAGTGGCTCATATTTTCTTCCCTTTAGCTCCCAGGATACTTGCAGAAGCCCTTCTTGTAGGCTTTTGCACACATTGCTAGTTTCAAACCCAGCTGAGATTTGGCTTTCCTCACTCCATCCTAACACACTTAAGCAATATCTTTATATCCTTCCTGGGTGGTCCATCCCTACTCCCATCTTCTGTGGATTACCTTTTCACATTGGAGATGACGAACTTCCTCTTCACCCATACTGATCTTCTGCCATGCTTGTTCTTTGGCTCGTTTATCACGCTTGCTTCCTGCACATCAGAAAGGACTGTTCTCATGCTTTGAGGAATTTGTTCTTGAAGATTGACCAACTCTCCTGACCCCTTTGCCCTCCAGGGCAGTTGCCCATTGGATCCTGCCAAGAAGATACCTGTCTAAGCTAAAATCTGCTCTCTTGAGGTCCAGGGTTGTGATTCTACGACTTGCTTTGCTCTCTTCTCTCAGGATTTTAAATTCTACAGTCTCATGGTTGGTGCAGCCAAGGCAGCCTTCAACCTTCACATCTTCTACCAGTTCTTCATGGTTTATTAGCAACAGATTCAGTAGAGCACCTCCCGTGATTGGCTAATTGATTGCCTGTATAAAGAAATCGTCTTCAACAAATTTTAGAAATCTGCATTTCTTGCACCCTGTCATATTGCCCCCATGGCAGATAATGGGTTGGTTGAAGTCTCCCATGAGTATGAAGGTCTGTGATTGCTGTTGTCAGAAGGTGGCTTCCTGTACTTTTTTGAGCAAGGAGTCTAGCACACACCTACTAAAGGACCACCCGTGTTGGTCTGTCCTCCGATCTCCGCTTGTAAGCTCTCAGCTGGCTCGTAACCTGTTCCTAGGCAAAGCTCTGTTCACTCCAGTTGCTCCTTTCCCTTGACTGAAACGTCTCCTTGCCTTCCTTTCTGGCAGTTTACTTCAGGCAAGACAAAAGTAAGGCTTTGGTACAGTAAGATGCTTCTTCCGGATATTCATTAGGTATGCATGTACCTTTTTGCAAACCAAGTTGCAGGGTCATGACTAAAGTGCTTTATTATAACAGACTATGACTTTCATCTACTAATAGTAGTTTTTAGGGCTTCGAATTCATTTCACTTTTAATTCCTTAAATATAAAGGAGAAATAAAAATCGTATTTACATCATTTCTGAGTTCTGGAATCACAGAGTATGCATAATTCTCTAGGACAACAGATTATATCGTCATTTCTGAGGGAATTAAGATTTTTTTCAGAATTAACTTTATATTAAGAAGTGAGCTTTCCATGAAAACAAATACTATTTTAGCTTAATTAAAAGTATGTTTTTTCTAAATGTAGGTTTATATGTTATACAGATAGATTTTATATATTTATACTTTATGTATATTTAATTTTTATTTTATGTCTTGTAAGACGTTAATATAAGAATAAAATTGCAGCAAATGTTACAGAAGTTAAAATAATGGTTCTGTGTACTGTCATCTTGTAGTGCTTCATAGTCCCTATCAAAACTAATAAATAAGAAGCTGCTCTTTGCTTCAGCAAAAGAAAATGAAAAACAAAACACTACATCATTGCATATCTTTCAAGAATAAAAAATAAGTCAAAACACAGCAGAAACCACTTGACTTCCTGCCTCATTCTAACAATTAAACAGTCCAGTCCTTCTGAACGATTAATAAGTTTTTTATTACCAAGTTTAGTTCTTTGAAATCAAGTAAAAGAGAGAATTAGTAAGTTGTTCTCTTAGCATGGCTTACAAAAAATGCACTGTGAAAAATAACTAAAATTTAGCTGAAAGAATATACTGAAGAAATTTCATTTCAGTATTCTTTCTTCATAAACGTATACATGTATTTGATCACTTTCTGTGTGGAGTTACAAGGATTGCTAACAGTGAAAAGCCATTGGACCTAATGAACTGGGAGGTCCCCTTCTTTCTGGAAGTTTTGCAGTTCTTTTAATTGCTTGCTTCCTTTGTTTAAACTAAATATGCATTTAAATAATTTGAGGTAGCATGAATATCTCAGTAAGTAAGAGATCTATGGGAGATCAGAATGTATTGATTATAACAGTCTTGGAGTTTTGATGCCTGGTAGGTACTATATGTATTTAGTAACATATTCTGGTTTTTTGTTTCTCTTTTTTTAATTACAGATGAAGCCTAGTTAAAGGTAGAGCTTGAGTTTTGTCTGTAGATTTTGTAGGCTTTTTAATTAATTATACACCTCATTAGTTTTTAAATTATAGTTGAACAAAGACAATGACTGATAAGAAAAATACGGATTTTTTTCATTTCTTTGCTTAATATAAATGAGGCTCTAGTATGTTCTATATTTGGATATGGGTATTGTTTGTTGTTTGAATAGATCATGATTAGTAATTAAGTATGCAGAAAAGTATAGTCCATAGATAAATCGGAGTGTTTTTGCTGTTGTATCACATTTTTCTATGAACGTTTGTTTATCCTTCTTCAACATTTGCATTTGTATTCTCATCACTCAGGTCATTTCACAGCTTCGGATCCTGAGCAGGTCAGTAACTGCTGGCTGCAAATTTGACAGAGAAATATGGTCTACTGAACTCTCGCCTGTTCTCAACCTGTGGAAGAAACTTAATCAGGTAGGAAAGTGGCTAATTTAAAAATACAACTTTTTTTTTTCCCCCGGTAACTGCATTAAAATTAAGGTCTAAGGAATTATCTTGAATATTGAAACATAAGAAGTGAAAAAGTAAATTAAGTGCATTTGAAGTGGGAAGTACAATGTTACATGTTTGTAATTAGCTATGAAGTTTGTATGTGGGAAAACAGGCTTCACTTCTTTCTCGATATGGAGGTGAGACTACACTCATAAGACGAGATTAACATCTTCACAGAATCACAGAATGGTCAGGGTTGGAAGGGACCTCTGGAGATCATCTAGTCCACCCCCCCTGCCAGAGGGGTTACCTACAGCAGGTTGCACAGAACGGCGTCCAGGCAGGTTTTGGATGTCTCCAGAGTGGGAGACTCCACAACCTCTCTGGGCAGCCTGTGCCAGTGCTCTGCCACCCTCAAAGTAAAGAAGTTCCTCCTCATGTTTATATGGAACTTACTATGTTCAAGTTTGTGCCCATTACCTTTTGTCCTATCACTGGGCACCACTGAAAAAAGACTGTTCCCATCCCCCTGGCACCCTCCCTTTAAGTATTTATAAGCATTGATAAGATCCCCCCTCAGTCTTTTTTTCCTCTAGACTAAGACCCAAGTCCCTCAGTCTTTCCTCATAAGAGAGATGTTCCAATCCCCTGATCATCTTTGTAGCCCTTTGCTGGACCTTCTCTGTCCTTCTTGAACCAGGGAGCCCGTCTTGTACGTGTTTCCAAGAAGAACACTAATGTATTTTAGATTTGAATTTAGTCTCTTCATTTTTCTTATATTCACAAGGGAATGTTTAATAATTTTAAATTTTAAATTAAGTTTTTCCTGTATAATATTGAAAGATGGTACTAGCTTTAAATTGAGGTTCATTAAAATCCTTGCTACAATGCTAGCAATATCCAGTATCACTTCCTTTATGTTCCTTTGTTGTTCTGGGTTGGTTCAGTTTGGTGGGGTTTTTTTACATATGTAGTAAAGCTCGATTTCCAACTGTTGAATTCTTATTGTGGGTGTCTGTTTAGCTGTAACGTGTGCGAATTCCCTTTGAAATGCAGATACTATGCATACTTGGGAAGGATCCCTCTCACCTTATGCTAGGTTCCTCCTCGACATTTTTCTTGTTAGTGATAAGTAATAAATCACAGACATTGTAGCCTAAAAACATGTCTTGTACACAACATTAGAATGAGATTTACTCAAATAATGACATATAAAGAATTAACGTGTGGTGCATACTAGGATTTCCCATTACATTTTGAAATCTCATCAAATTCTCATTTCATCCATGCTAAGTGTATGATACATCATATTTTTCTGAAAATAATCTTCTGTTACTAAATAACTTCATGTTGAAGTCTGTGGCCTCTGAACATGGACTGCTGTTAACCAGGTCTGTGCTCCTGTAAGAAAACGCAGTATGTCTTAATGTGACCCCTTCCATTGCATCATACTGACTGGAGTACAGCTTTAGGCCTGCAAACCTTCCTTGCAAGAGCTCAGGTGAAACTGTTGCGTATGTGTATACGTATGCAATCAGAAAATTTGAGGTTTTGATTGTCATGTTTGGAAGACTGGTAAGTGAGGCCGTTTTAAACAGTAAACCAAAACTGCAGTACATTAATACTCATTAACAGCACACTTTGCTGCTGGCTAGTTCTTTATCATTATTAAGCATTAGCACTGCAGATTCAAAGCACTTATTTTTCCCTACTGTCACCCTCAAATCTGAGATCTCCTTTCATATGAGTTTTCAGCGCTGTACCTCTGTTCCTGAACTACAGCCTGGCTGATGCTTAGGTGGGGTTATTTTTCAGGCTGTAGCAGGTACCTTATTCTGTCGCTTGGTTGTCTTTCTTTCATGCTTAATTGTGTCTTCTTGTCTTAAAGCAAAAGCAGTCTAGCCAGTTCTTAATGTTGCCCTTCTTCAGTGACCGGTAGGTGACCATCAGCTTGTTGTTTATAGTTCTCAGGCCTCTCTTCTCAATCTGTGCCCATGCTTTCAAGAAGTCCCATGCTTCAACTTCACATCATAACAGGAGGCACCTGGTACTGAATTCCACTTCAAACAGCAAGCTCTCTTAACAAGCTGATTACGAGTCTGGGATGCCAGTACTGGGGTCTTGCACAGTAAGACCTTGTTAGTGTGGCCCATTCCTAGCAAAAGCAATTTTATTTTTACAGGACCATTGGGTAAAAAATTTGTTACATATTGTTTGCTATGCTTACTGTATTATATCTGAGTTCAAAAAAGCTAATGTAAATTAAATCTTGTGCTTAGTGTGCAGTACTTCTATGGATGCAGGAGGCCTCTGGTTTAGCTACAAAACCAATCTGTTCACAAAGGATTAGCATCAGCCTGACTGATTTGTAACGTCTGGGTAATCTCTGGCTAATCTCTTGCCACTGACCATCCTGCCATTCTTCAGTTTCCTCCTGTGAGTCACCCTGTAGCTTCTCTGGTTCAGAGAACTGACCGGATAGTTTCTTTCCGACTTTTTGATTTCTTGGTTTGAAAATAGAAATTTTTTAGCACACTGTATCTGAGAACTTTCTTTAGAGATGTAAAATGCTGTCTTCGATCAATGCTGTCGCAAGGGCTCAATTTGATTTCCTAAAAATGAAGCTTCTAGCGCTATTTAAGAAACCATCAAATACTCATGGCCTGGCGGGTATTACACAGAATCTGCATGAGACCTGTGATCTGCTGGAGTAGCATCTGGAGGCAGAATGAGACATCTCAAGTGCCAATAGATGCCTGTCTGAATCAAGCTTGTGGTGCCTATCTATTCTTCTGCTTAGTTTTAAATACAGGAAAATGAATTATGCAATATTTATGTGTTCTGTCCTCTCCCAATATTTGTAGAGTCATCATATGCATCTGTTTGACCTACATTTTTACTGCTCATAATATCCTAAAAAAAATCCTATGCTGTCTTGAACTTTCTTTGATTTTCTAATATTTTTATACTATTAGCAGATTAATTTCTTTATCTTTCAAAGATCACCTTTAGAATAAGATGGTCTATGACCCTGTGTAGGGCTTTTTTGGGGGGACATTTTCTTGAGTGTTTCAAAAAATTTAAATAATAATGTCCTTTATCAAAACTAGTTTTCGTAGTCTGTTCAACAAGTACTTGTTTTAAGCTTTGAAAATATCTAGGCATTTTTAAAAGTTCCATATACATTGCATACAGTTCTACATTCTAATTCTTTATTGATAGCTCAATGAAGGTATCATGTTTGTTTTCAGAACTTCTAAATAAAGACCTGGGAGTTGGAATGAAGAAAATAGTTGAATTGCTGCTTAAGTTAACAACCATATGTTATTTTATTTATGTATGAATAGGCACAGAATATGATAAAATTATTTCCCAGGTAGGAAGGAGTAAAATCACAAGCACTATCTATTCCTGAAGTCTGTATAATTTTTTTCCCCCTCAATTTTGGAAGAGTTTACATTTAGGTGCAGACACTTTATTATAGAATAATAAAGTCATAGAATGGTTTGGGTTGGAAGGGACCTTTAAAGATATCTAGTCCAATCCCCCTGCCATAGGCAGGGACTTCTTTCACTAGATTTGATTGCTCAAAGCCCCGTCCAACCTGACCTTGAACAATTCCAGGGATGGGGCCTCCACACCTTCTCTGGACAATCTGTCCCAGTGTCTCACCATCCTCATTGTAAAAAATATCTTCCTTATATCCAGTCTAAATATATCGTCTTTTAGTTTAAAATCATCTCCCCTTGTCCTGTCAGTACAGGCCCTGGTAAAATGTCTTCTTCTGTCTTTCTTATAAGTCCCCTTTACATATTGAAAGGCCACAACAAGGTCTTCCCAGAGCCTTCTCTTCTCCAGGCTGAGCAACCTCAACTCTCTTAGCCTTTCTCCACAGGAGAGGTGCCCCAGCCCTCTGATGTTTTTCATGGCCCTCCTCTGGACCAGCTGGGATACAGTAGTCCAGGTGGGGTTTCACCAGAGTGGAATAGAGGGGCAGAATAACCTCCCTTGACCTGCTGGCCATGCTTCTTTTGATGCAGCCCAGGATACAGTTGGCCTCCTGGGCTGCAAGTGCACAAATACAAGCGAATACAGGCTCAGCGGAGAATGGATCGAGAGCAGCCCTGAGGGGAAGGACCTGGGGGTGCCGATTGATGAAAAGCTCAACATGAGCCAGCAATGTGCGATCGCAGCCCAGAAGGCCAACCGTATTCTGGGCTACAACAGAAGTGTGGCCAGCAGGTCAAAGGAGGTGATTCTGCCCCTCTACTCCACTCTCATGAGACCCCACCTGGAGTAGTGCATCCAGATCTGGAGCCCCCAGCGTAAGAAGGACATGGACCCGCTGGATCGTGTCCAGAGAAGAGCCACAAAGATGATTTGAGGGCTGGAGCACCTCTCCTGTGAGGAGAGGCTGAGTGAGTTGGGGCTGTTCAGCCTGGAGAAGGCTCCAGGGAGATCTTATTGCGGCCTTCCCGTACCTAAAGGGGGCCTACAGGAGAGCTGGGGAAGGACTTTTTACTAGGGCATGTAGTGATAGGACGAGGGGGAATGGCTTTAAACTGGAAGAAGGGAGATCTAGATTAGATCTTAGGAAGAATTTTTTCACTTTGAGGGTAGTGAGGCACTGGAACAGGTTACCCAGGGAAGTTGTGGATGCTCCACCCCTGGAGGTGTTTAAGGCCAGGCTGGATGGGGCTTTGAGCAACCTGGTCTAATGGGAGGTGTCCCTGCGCATGGAACTTGGTGGTCTTTAAGGTCCCTTCCAACCTAAACCATGCTATGATTCTATGATTGCCGGCTCATGTCCAATTTTTCATCCACCAGTATCCCCAAGTCCTTCTCTGGAAGGCTGCTCTCAATCCTTTCATCCCCCAACCTGTACTGATATTGGGGATTGTCCTTACCCAGGTGCAGGGACCTTGCATTTGACCTTGTTGAACTTCGTGAGGTGGTGGTTGTTGTTGTTATTATTACCACTACCACCTTCTTTTATCTTTTGGGTAGAGACAGTAGTAAAGTAAACGCAGATGGGATAGATGCTGACAATATCTTCCATTTTATTTACAAGAAGCAAATATTAGTCTCTACCTGTCAAATGTACTTATCACTAAGGCTTGCTGGAAATAATGGTCAAATATCTGTTTCAAACTACTGAAACTCAGGAAGTGCCCGGTATAGATCTGAATTGAATCTAGCTAATCTATTTATAAAGTCAAAGCTGTTTTTAAAATCAGCTACATTTTATTCCAGAGGCAAAAAGCGTTCAGAAGCTTGTTAATATGTAGACAAAGATTAAGTATGTTTTTAAACATTTTTATTCCAGTGCTGAGTATGTAAATGAAGGATTAACTCAGAAAGGATTATCTTACAAATACCTTGAAAATAGTTATTGTACATCTAAGTGCTGATGGTTCTGAAGCATAGCAAAATTTACCACTTGACATAAGTTTGTCCTGTGCAATTTATATTGGAATAATTGATCATAATCTTTAAGGGTGGACATATTTTTATCTGTACACCCTCAATACCATATGGTGATCAATTTTGTGCTCTGTAACCTAGTGTCCCAAGTTTAGATAAAATAATAGGCAGCATTTGACTGGGTATTTCTCTGGACCGAACATCAGTGTTTCATCATATAAAAATGAGGCTAAATAATTTGGAGTATCTAATACAGCTAAATTGACAGAATGTCTATGGAATGTATGTAGTCAGTGAATTTCAGAAATCAGTGATAAAACAAAAAAAATTACCTAATATTGGCCAACTTTTCACAAATCTGTAAACGGACTATTTAACTTCTTAGTGATGTGCCAACTGAAGAATTATACCACATTAAAGTGTTTAAAATAATACTTGAATTTTTTCATGAGTGCAAATTGTAATCTCTCAGTCAGTAGTATTGAGTGCAGCTAACAGAGGCAGCAATGGCACGCGGCAGTTGGCACAGCAGTTTGTGCAGAAGACCAACAGCTTTGCTTAGTAGCGGATACACCTTCTCAGCAACGGTAGTGACATGCCATGGGGCACAGTCCCCATCTGCTGTTGGAGCAATGGACTCTAAGTTGAGAACTTTGACTCAGACAGAGCTCCATAAGGAGGATGGAGCTCTTCAGCTCTTGAGCTACAGGGAGTGCCTGATGCCTCTTCCTTAGGCCGGGGCAGCAGGAGGTGGTCCTCTAACCTGCAGGAGTTGTGTGCTTGTTGAGGATCTGCGTCATCAAATTAAGGAGCTGTGAGAGGAGGAGGTCAGTGGACTTTGCAGCACCAGAAATAGGTTAGCCAGATCTTTTCTGAGACACTGAAGCTTGAAGAGCCAAGCCCCCAACTTTCCTGAAGAAGGTGCAGATGCAGTCTGTGTCTGTTGGGATAGGAAGTAAAGACTTACAGCAGGATGGCAAATAAATCTCCTTTGGTTTTGCTCTGCTTCCTCATGCGGCCTTTGGCTTTTTTTTTTTTTTTTTTTTTTCATTAAACTGCCTTTATCTTGACCAACAAGATTTTTCATCTTATTTTCTCCCCCTGTTGGGCAGCTGGCTGCCAGCCAAGGTCAACCCACCACAACCGGGCATGGCTGGGATGGAGTTGTGTTTCCAGCCAGTTACAGGCTGGAAAGTTACCAGGTGTGTTGCTGTTAATCCATCACAGGGGCAACAAAAAAGCTTTTTCATTTTAGACATTTTGAAGTGGGAAATAATTCTTATATACTAATA
This sequence comes from Vanellus vanellus, assembly GCF_965231255.1. Taxonomy (NCBI): domain Eukaryota; kingdom Metazoa; phylum Chordata; class Aves; order Charadriiformes; family Charadriidae; genus Vanellus; species Vanellus vanellus. Next base: position 206,733,040 of record NC_138905.1, on the reverse strand, counting down.
CAGTAATGAGGACTTACATGTTGTTACTTTTTCAGAAATATTTCTGAAAATTGGCAGGACTCATTTTTCCTCTCAGTGGCATACATTTTGCAAAGCCCTGTTAAATGTTACTACCAGTTATTTAGACATTCTGAAATTTTTGAGCTGGGGAGTTTATTATTCTTTGTCTATCCATAACAATAGAATCATGGAATCTGCCTCTCCTTGAGGAGAGATCCATGATCTGTTAATCCAGCCAGAATGCAGACTCTGGAAGTCTTGATTGAATTTTACTTTAAATTAAGGGGATAGTTAAAATCTGGTTCAAATCAGTGGGCTCCTGTGAGTTACACAAGCGTACTTCCTCTTTCTATTTAGCTGTTCTGGACTAATACGGAATGTTTTGACATTTTCATCTGTATTAGGTTCATTTGAAAACACACATTTTAATTCTTGTCATTGGAAAACACCCTTGTAATAAATACCCTCCTAAAACTGCTTCTGCAGTGACTTTCAGCATGATTTAATAACAGCTTAACACTTATCAAATTAATTAAACTTTCAGGAACCTGCCATTAAGTTAAAGAAAACCCCAAATACTCAGATGCTCAGTATAAGTTTGCACGAAAGGCTGTTTACTCAAAAAAATGAAGCTATCACTGAATAACTGGTCAAACAAATGTTACAAAAATAAAAAAAAAAATCTTCCTTATTGTGAAAGGATGGCCCGCTACAGCCTGTTGGCCACTGCTGGACCATCGGGGTAATTCAACCAGCCTGTGTCCTGGTGCCCGTCCTCTTCCCACGCAGCCTTCTAACTTGACAGAGTGTAGATCAGGACCTGTATAAGCACTTCATTGTCACATAACTGGATCAGTTGGAAATCGCTGTCCAGTGGAACTCCGGCATTGCCCATCATATGATACTTTTCAGAGAAGTAAAAAAACTACCAGGACACAGTGGGGCTGCGTAAGTGTTTCATCATGTCAAACAGCTATCTGTCCTGAGTAGAGAGAGAAAGGAATCAGAACGATATTTTTCTTGCAAGGTGAATGCATTTTCTGCCTTGTTTCAGGGAAACCCTTTAGTACCTCCACGAAAGCTAGAATGTCCCCTGTCCCCCCGTTCCCCCCCATTAAGAATTTGGAAGACACTGCTTCAAAATTATTTTTTCTGAATATATGATCCTAGGCTGTCATGATGTGTTCTGCCTTATCTTTTACTGTGTTTGTAAATTGAAGGGTAACTAATTATTTTCATAAAGTTGCATAATGCTGCAAGACAATTGCAAAAGTAATTTTGAAAATTAATGGTTTGTTGCTCTTTTACCTAAAACATTAGGAACCTCAGCTTTAACAGAAGAACAGTGTTTTTTTCACCAAGGAAAATCCATGAAGCAGAAATATAGGATCATTCTTTCTTGTATTTTCAACAATGAAAAATTTGTGTAATAAGCAGTGGGACTAATATCTAAAAGAATAGGCAGAGACACTTGAAGGAGGAGGCCGAATAGGTACCTCAAAACGCCAATGGAGATTTCTAAAACCCACCACCAAAACTGAATTTTGAATCAAATGCAGAACTAGTTAGTGGAGGTATATGAGTTTATTTTCGTTATATTTGTTACATTTCTGAGGGGGCAATTTTCAGAAGATACTGGAGTTTGAAAAAGCTTGAGTTTAGGAAGGTAATAAAGAAAAGCTCTGAAGCAGCTTAGGTGAGACTATATGAAGTCCTATGTTGTACTGAGATAGTAACAAGTACAGAAGTGAAAAAGGGAATATGATCAAAGTCTCAAAATACACCTAATTTAATATTGGTAGCATAATATAGTATTTAATGTTAAAGATTAGAACCTATCTTCAGTTTCATACGATTAGGAATAGCACTCGGTACTTCAGCAGTTCTTCATCTTAATTCCCAAGCAGGTCATAAGGATATTTTTAAAGCTGATGTGAGTTATATACATAATGGATTTTAAGGGAATGTAATAGAACATTAAATGTATAAGCTGATATTCGTTTTTAATTTTCCTATAAAAATGACAGATGGGTTGTTTTAACAAATTCTCAGGAGAAAGCATTAAAAAGAGTGATGAAATGAATATGCAATTCACAGGAGACTGTTATGTAAAGGGCAGTATTGAGGAACTTAGAGCCCTTCGCTTTCAGGAAGTTTTTTGTGAAGTAAAACAGAATATGTGAAAGACTGAGCAAAGCCTGCAAGTTGCAATGTTTTTGTTCTTCCTTTTTTGTGCAATTAAATACTCCAATAAGAAATTATCAACTAGCTTGTGCTAGTTTTACATTACATTTTATGTGTACTCAACAAACTGTGTTCTCAGAAAAACTGAAGTGAAACTGTGATTCCGGGATGCATGCAGAGACAAAATACAAAACGTAACATTTCTAAATACTGTCGGTTTCTTACAATTTGAACAGTAACTAGCATTGTTGTGTACCTTTTTAATAAAGTGGGAGGGAAGACCTTATCCTTCTTTTATTCTGTCAGTCATAAGTCAGAGTATTTGTATTACTCTTTCAGTTATCTTTTCTCGCATTTTTGCTTGGTAGTTAGGTGCAGAATGAACTTAAAAACTCGTGAAAGTTCTGAGAAATTTACAGTGCCTGGGAATGATTATGGAAGTCAGACATCCCGTGTGTTCTGGAAAGTAAGATGCCATGTGACAGTCCAGAAGTGTATTTAATCTGATAAAAAAGTCAAAACTACTTGTTATTTTAAGAAGAGATACTTCAGAGAAAGTAAAATCTTATTTTACCTGTAAGAAATGACTAGAAATTGAAATAGCCAAACTTTTTTTCCAAAGGCTAGGGTTTTCTTTTTGCATTTGTGCCTTGCAGAATTTTCCAACAAGGGTTTAAATTCCATAACTGGAATTCAGCACAGCATCATGTCACATGTCAGGTTGGCAGTTTCAGAACACATGCTGAAATGTATTTATGTAATAAGCTGCATATGAATTAAGATTTGCAAAATGATACCATCTCTTGAAATTATTGAATAAATTTGGATTTTCAGGGTCTGTAATGGAATGGAAATAAGTAATAAAAATATCAGTGTGAGAGCAGCATTATCTCTCAGAGTCTGAGTTACTCAGGGTATACACATAATATTATATTTATTTTGTATTTATTATTTGATTGTATTTAAATTGCTTCCAGCTTGAACTAGTCTTATCAAAGCAAGAGTTATATCTGGCAGCATGGTTTATAGTACCCAATACAATCTTGTTATGCTGAGTACACGACTGCTTTGTATATGGACACATTAACACAAAGACTAAAAGCAGTGATTCAGCTCAGTGAAGATTTTTCAGAAATTCCGTAACTGGGTAGACAGATTTGTCTCAGAAGAGTGGTGCCTTTATTGAACATTTCACAGACAATACTGAAAATATCGTTATAGTTTTAATCTGGTGTCAGAAAAGGGAGGGGTATCTGAATTAATTCAAAGCTAACAAGGTCATATGAAGTATTAGGAATCGAACAAATAATATGTTGTGTAACATAATACTTTCCCTGAGTTTATTAACTGGACATCACGTGTTCTTTTTTAGAATTCCAACCTGATTCATCAGAAGGTGTCTCCTCCTGTGGAGCAACAAGGATCTCCAATCTTATCATTCATTACTCTGGAACAATTCAATGCCATTCGCCTTGTGCAAAGTGTCCATCAGTCACTTGCTTCTTTAAGTAAAGTCATCAGAGGAACCTCATTGCTGAGTTCTGAAGTACAAAGACTAGCAAGCGCCCTGCTAAATCAGAAGGTAAGTCATTTTGTCATGAATTTACATTACAAGCAATGAAAAAACCCCAAGGAAACGGAACAAAATTCTGATACATATTTTCATGTCACTATTTGCTCTAAGTTCTTTTGTTGATAGAGACGCTAAAATGGAGTTCTTTTATTGATACTGACTCTAAAAAGGAACCGTGTTTTTTCTGGAATGAAAACCTCCAAAAATGTTGCTTTAAGTACTTGCAGAAGTTTCTGAGTATATAATACTTTCATCAAGCTTTCTCTTAAGGACAAATCCAATAAGATTAGAAGTTGTGGAATACTATTTCCATTTCAAATACCAAATCATGCTAGATAAGTCAAATATATTAGCCGGTAGAACATGTAAATCTTTCCCTTTTCTTCATTTTTACAGTTTCTTAAAATTTAAGTTTTACTGCAGTTGTAACCATGATTTGCTCTCTGCATTTATTTAGTATGGATTATTGCCATATCACACTAGACACTCTGTGCTTATCATATCAACCTATGATCTCACTCTGTATTCTTGATATATGAGAAAAGCAACCAAAATTTGTACGTAAACTTTCTCTGTGTTTTCTGGCATCAAACTGGGCATGTTTATACACTGGTACAATTAGTGACTGCAAATTTACATGCTCTGTCATTAGTAGCTAGATAATTGGATTCCAAAGATAGTCAAACACTGACATGAAATTCTGTGGTTTCACCTGCAGCAATTGATAAATTGTGTTGGTTCTAGTGCGTAGATATTGAGATTGGCCCTATAATGAACAATATCTCCTGTTAACGTCTTGTTTATCTGCATGTGAGGAACAAGTACTGTTGAAAAGATTGTTATGCATTTATTGATCTATCAAGTTTCTAATTAAAACAATAATTGAATTCTTTGTCTTTTCGGATTCACAAGACAGCATTTGTTAGCAAAATTGCAGTACAATGAGAATAAATTACCATTTTCAGTTTGGCGTTCTCTGCCTTTTTAAACACGTTTTGACTGTGTGGTAGAAATTGGTGCTAAGTAGAAGTCACAGTGAACGCAAATGATACATGTAATGTCCATTTTTTAGTATTATATATTATATATTTCTATAGCAAGAGAGCATAGCTTGCTTGTGTGCTTAAGCTGCACTCTTAAGTTGGAAGCAGCAGGAGCTATGAAGCTGATCACTGTTACAAAAATGTACTAAAAGATTCTACGTGTTTTTATCTCTCACAAACATCAGTTTGGTGCTACCTGATATATTGAAAAAAGTGTTTCTGGCGTTTCATCTGCTTACTTACTCACGTACCTTGACACAGATCACTTTATTGGATTGTGACCATAAAGCAATCTTTTCAGCAGCCCTCCAGAGAGGCCAATGCTCCGCTCTTGGCACGGCAGCTAAACCTCACTGTATTTATCATCTTAAAGTGATTTGGTTCGTGTATTTTCTGTACACTGTTGATGTTTAGTTTAATGTGGTCACGTGTTATGTTATAAAGGACTACCTTTAAAAACGAGTATTTCGAAAGCACCAAGATTATAGTTATTTTAAGATTATAGCACCTGAAGAAGCTGCTGTATTACCAACAGAAACGTGAAACTCAATAAATGTATGACTTCTAATGGTTTCAGCAATATGCCTTATTTGTGCAAAATTGATATGTTAATGTACATCTGAAATATGCTTCCGTACTAACAATTATCTAAGCTATTACTTTAATCTTAGAGTAATTTAGAGTAACATATTAGCAACATTAGGTGAATACCTTCTAAATGATAGATTAGTGAGCTGCCTGCAAACGCGTATCTAGCAAAAGAGTCTGCAAAAATGCAAGGATAATAGTTTCAAATACAAAAAGTTTTCAAAAAATTGTAATTATGCAAAAAAGCATGCAGTTAACTGTGCTTTTTTGTCTTGTGTGTATTCCAGTTTATTTAATTCATTAGTAATTAGTGTCCATGAGTCCAGGTATTTTCTGGTTTTTATCTATAAAAGGTACACATGGAGTATTTCCCTTGAAACATACTTTTTCTTATGAACTTCTGTGAACAGATTTTGAAAATCTGTTCAGCACATATGCTATTAGATTGTGAACCTCCTTGAAAATGCAACTGTAAATGTTCAACAGTATAAACCGTTTATTCTGCTCAGCGTCTTCAGCATTGTGCAGTATTCCCCAGGTAACGATTTACATCAATTCTCTTTCACTTAAGAAGGAGAGTCTTGCAGAGTCAATTTCAGCGTGCTTTCCAGATTCCTGTAGAGTTGGTGCAATTAATGTTTTTATCCTTATTTTATGAGGAGGAGATCTAACAGGATCTTTTAAGGCTTTCTTTTTGAGGTCAATGAGAAATTTGTATGGGGAGGTCTTGCAGGATTTTATTCTCAGGTGGTGTTCTACAAACGCTTTAAGATGATGAGAAAATAATCGTGCAGAGGAATTGTACCATACTCACTTCACCACAAAGCCACACAACTGCGTGTTCAAGTCTGAGGAGGCAGCACAAAGGAGCGGGAACCTGTGGCTGCAGTTGAAAGACGGCATTGTGACTTTCAGAGAAAGAATCAACTTTGGCCTTTTTGAAGTGTTTGTGGAACTTACTGATATTTCCTTATTGAATAGCAGAGGTTCTTGTAAGTTCTCCATCAGCACTGTATCTCTGTGGGCTGCATAAAGAATTTGCAGGAATATCACCTTCCTAATCGTAGTTGTATGCTTTGATCATTTTATTACTTGTATTGCCTTTTTTCTTTGTAGATATATTTGATCTCTGAATTATTTAATTTCATCCAAATTGCTAGCTTAAAATGTAATGATGATGGTTTTGAAATGGATACTTTCAGTAAATATATTTCTATTTCAGTGTCCCCTCACATGGCAAAGCAAGTGGGAAGGTCCAGAAGATCCTTTACAGTATCTTAGAAGTCTCGTAGCTCGAGCGCTTGCTATACAGGTAATTTTAAAGAGTCGTTTTACCTCAGCACGCTGGTGTTCAGTGGCATCGTATATTATGTGAATTGCACTAAGCAAGTCCCGAAGAGTTTTAGATGTGTGAAAAGGCAAGTACAAATTTAAAGATAAATGAGAAATGTGAAGGCGGTGGACTGAGCATTTTGAAGTCAGTAACTTTAAACACAGTAATGTTGTTAGTTCACAATAGATTTACATCTTAGATATTAGTCATTAGTCTTTCTGATGAACTGTGGGGGAAAAGAGATTTATTTACTCAGATAAATTTTTACATCGAAGTCAAGACGCACTCTAATCTGGTACACACATATAAAGAGATAAAGTGAAGCAATTCTAATAGAGGTAATGTAGAAATTAATAGAAGACTAGTCTTTGAAGCAAATAGAGACAACATCTGCGTTCTCCAGGTTTACAAGGGGCTATAATAGAAGGTGCCGAGTCAACCTACAGTCTGACAGTGAAGAAGAAAATTTTTAGTTAAGATAAATCTATCTTGATTAACAGCAGAGGTATATTTAAGGTAATAGGCAGACAAATAAGTCAGTTATCTAAATTAATTAGTATTTAAGGAAACAGATTTCATCATGTTGCATACATAGAGAGGAAACTGTGAGAACCTTCCAGGGAGGAAGGTTCCTTTAGAAGGGACAGATCTTCTGTTACCTCCAGGCAAGAAAATAGAAAGCTGATGGTTTTGACCTTGATTAACACAGTCTTGTCCAGTGGGATATGAAGAAGATTTCTGTGAACATTAGTGTTGACTGTCAGATTCAGAAGGAAGATTTGAGGGGAACATGATTTCTAGGCATTACTTTTTCTAAAGAAACTATCAAATGGATGGTTCCAAATTGCTCATAAGATTCTTGTTATGCAAACCGTTTCTTTTGGCTTAATTTTTCTTTATCCTTTCCTTCATGAAAAGACTCAAATTATAAACAATAAAGTGTAAATATGTATATCAACAAGTGATAATGCATTTTCAGATGTTATATTGATCATATAACTAGAGTTGAACTTAGTCCCTTCTGACTGACTATTACGGTCATTATTATTTAAAAAGCGTCACTTGTGGCTGAGTCAGCAGTGTTCATAACCTTCAAGAGTACCTTGCAGTTTGTGACTTCTACCTTTATTTGGTTGTGACCAAACCGCATGCAATTTTCCTTACTTACATGAAATTTTTTAAATGGAAGCCTGAGATTAGAGTTCAAGTTTGTGTGTGGAGTACACCTCCCATACAAAGTGGAGGTAATGTAGCGGAGTGTAACAGGATGAAATTAGGGTTAACAGTAATAGGTGATTTTTCAATCAAGCATATTCAAAAAGTTTTTATTTCCATATATTACTCCAGTCAACTACGGGCAAATGTGCTGCATTATATTGCCATGATCTTCCGTTTTCGTTGTTCAAACTGCTGACAATGTTGTACATGTGGATTACTCATTTTTATGTAAAATTATTATGAAGAAATAATTTACAAACACCTATTTACTGTAAGAGGGGAACAGATTATTAAGGCAGAGCTTTACAGTAGATATTTAACTGTATCCATAAGCAGTAAGCTGTGCTAATTTTTTTCGTAGTGACAATAGAAAATAGTGACAGATGACCAGATACTGGTTATTATATTTTTGTATGAATATTTTGCTGTCAAATATGTAATACAGTTATATTTGAAGCAATACTTAATAATACGTTATCGATCTGATTTGCTTCTCAAGCTTCTAGTCAGATCACATCTGACATACGATTTCTGTGGTTTTATTTTTGCATGTATTTTACCAGAAAATATTGATTATTTCTAATTATGCATTTCAGTTGAATAATCTTTTTCCTTAAATGTGATTTCAATTCATGCTTATGCGTATTACACCAAGATTTTGATTAGCCTTGATTATTTTTTAATTAACTTTCCTTTTTGGTGGCTTTTCATTATTGATTTTATAAATGTAATTTATCATTAGTTAATTATGAATTTAGTATTCAGAAATTCAATAAACGCTTCCGTGAAGATTTTCTCATAACTCTGAAAATTATCTTCTGCTTTATGTTTCAATAATGGTCATATTTTGGCTTTGTTTAGTTTTATATGATTACTGACTATCTTTTTTTTTTTTTGATAGTTACTCATACCTCGGTTTCATTCACTATAAGATATTAACTTTTGCCTTCACTGCTTGGGACAGGTTTGCTTTAGGTATTTTTCAAGAGGAAAATAGGAGACATTGAAACATCAAAGTTGCACTGAAAGATTGCATCTACTAAGGATGCAGTAAATCTCTACTTAGGTGATTAGTTAAAGGCTGCCTTGTCAAGAGATTTGCTGCTGGTGCAGAAAATAAGAAAAGCAACTGCTTTGTTACAAACATTTAATGGGGATGGGGAGGAACCCAAAATACAGGCCAGATGGTAGAATAATTATAGCAGAATTTATAGAAGTGTAAATGTGTTCTGAGAGCATTACACAACAGAGGACAGAAAAACAACAGGTGCTTCATTTTCTCAGGTCTGGATTCACTCAGTAAAAGCAAAATAATAAAAAAAAAAAAAACAAAACAAAAAAACAGGACAGAAATCTGCCTACTTAAAGTGTGAACAAATCAGTATATACAGAATGCAATGGCGCCATGTTTTGCTGTGTATTATGTTGTGGTGATGAAGCTGATGGCAATATGTGATTTCTGCCCAGGTGGAAGATCTGGTATTTGGATGTTAGCCTTAGCTTTAAATTAAAACAAAAATTCTGTGTATTGAACATTTTTCTAAGATGAAGAGTTCTGAGTACTTTCAATTAGCAATACTGACATTGAACTTTACAGAACTCAGAGTGTTGTGATCGGCAGCACAGGGTTTAGTTGGAGGCCTGTAACCAGTGGGGTCCCCCAGGGGTCAAAATGCGGTCCAATCTTGTTTAATACATTCATTAATGACCTGGATGAGGGGACAGAGTGTATCCTCAGCAAGTTTGCTGATGATACCAAACTGGGTGGGGTGGCTGACACCCCAGAGGGCCGTGCTGCCATCCAGCGTGACCTGGACAGACTGGAGAGCCGGGCAGAGAAGAACCTAATGAGGTTCAACAAAAGCAAGTGCAAGGTCCTGCACCTGGGGAGGAAGAATGCAAACCACTCGTATAGGTTAGGGGCGGACCTGCTGGGAAGTAGCTCGGAGGAGAAGGATCTGGGGGACCTGGTGGACAGTAAATTATCCATGGCCCAGCAATGTGCCCTTGTTGCCAAAAAGGCCAATGGAATCCTGGGCTGCATAGGGAAGAGTGTGGCCAGTAGGTCGAAGGAGGTCATTCTCCCCCTCTACTCTGCACTGGGGAGGCCGCAACTGGAATACTGTGTCCAGTTTTGGGCTCCCCAGTTCAAGAGGGATAGGGAACTGCTGGAGCGAGTCCAGCGAAGAGCAACTAAGATGATTAAGGGCTTGGAGCATCTGCCCTTACGAGGGGACTCTTTAGCCTGGAGAAGGCTGAGGGGAGACCTTATTATGGCATACAAGTATCTAAAGGGTGGGTTGAAGGAGGATGGAGCCAGGCTCTTTTCAATGGTTCCCAGTGACAGGACAAGGGGCAATGGGCACAAGTTAGAACACAGGAAGTTCTGTTCAAATACATGGAAACAGTTCTTTACGGTGAGGGTGACAGAGCACTGGCACAGGCTGCCCAGGGAGGGTGTGGAGTCCCCTCCTCTGGAGATTTTCAAGACCCGCCTGGATGCAGTCCTGAGTAATGTGCTCTGGCAATCCTGCTTTAGCAGGGGAGTTGGACTAAATGATCTCTAGAGGTCCCTTCCAACTCTGAAACTCCGTGATTCCGTGATCATGTTTCAGCTTGTCTGTCTACTGTGATTTATTTGCTATCAATCATCATTAAGATATGAAGCTTATGAATCATCATGGATCTTTGTGTTGGTTGTAATTCGTGGTCCTTATACTCCCAGCTTAAACGTGTTCTGTGGTTTCCCTCTCTCGCGGTGCTTGATTTGGCTTAGCAATAACATGTATCGGTGTATAATGGAATTTAAGTCCATCTCAGTCTGTAGATAAGTGTTTTCTTGTGACCATGGATACCAGGAGAAGAGAGAGAGAAGAGACCCAGAACTGCAGGTATTAAGAGGCAAACCAGCAGCCCAGGCAAACGTCTGATGAGTATCAACAACAAAAAAACATTTCAGGTGAACAAATTGGAACTTACTTTTTATTTCCACAAGAGCTAAATAAAGAGCTTAATTTTGTTTCTTCCAAAAAATCTCAAACCCTCGTATTGCAACAAGACCTTATATTTTAAATAAAAATACTTATATCATTCTTTTGGACTGAGCTGCTTTTAAGTCGTCTGTAAAAACAGTTCTTCCTTTGGATAGCTGTTTGGTCAGACAGCTGTTAAAAGACTTACAGCGTACAGTGAAAATGAAGACTGTTTGACCTCAGAATCATAAACACGACTTTCAGAGTTCTAATTAAGAAAATATTTATGAATACTGAAAGTTTTGATTTGAATAGTTTATTAAAGGTTTTGTTGGAAATGTGTGTATCTATAAAGTACTCCTAATACAGTATGTAGAAAAGTTATATTTAATATTTTATCAAGAGACTTGCATGTATCTCTCTGAAATGCTGTTATCTCTTGTCCACTCCCATCCTGAGTGAAATCTAGGGTAGTAATATTTAATTCCAATACCAGTTTTGCCCCTTAGTGTAAGATTTTTTTCTATGTTACTACTCTTTTACTATTTGAGGTAGAATGACTTTGTTTCTGTTTTGGAACCCTTACTATTCCTCTGTTTCAACAATTAGGTCCCCAGAAAGGTAGATTGGACACCCACAGTATATGAGGTTTGAACTCTCGGAAGCATGCTGAAGCTACTGGAAAACTTTCTGGGAATAGGATTCTTCCTTCCCACCCAAGGCATCTAGGAAAAGAGGTTCAATTTTCATTCACTGATAACAGGTGGAAAGTCTGCTCTTAGAAAGCCAAGGAACTCAAGCCCTCTGAGTTTTCACTGAGTTAAAGAACTCTGAGGACCAGCCTGTAAATCAGTCTTAATGCGACAGTAGATGATATGCACATAAAATCTGAGAAACAGAGGCTGAGAGTGAACCCCAAAATAGGCCCACCCGCATACTCTGTACAGACACAGCCACCCACGTGCAGGCGAATGGGGGGAGGAGGGCAGTACCTGTGCAGGCAGCTGCATAAACGCAGACAGCACAAGCAGCCCTGCCCTATTTTGTTGGTTCACTGCTCAAGGAAAACACCCTTCACAAATCTTGCTGATTTTTGGTCTTCACTGTCTTGCTTCCAACCCCTCAGTCTGCAGCATGCAGCTCCCAGACCTCATCCTCTTGCTGGCTGCTACCGCTAGAAGTTTGCTAGTGGATTCCCTTCCCCAACATGGAGAACACACTTGCACGCAAAAATAACTAAAAATAGAGCTTAAGAGGAGGATAGGACAGACTCTCGTGATCGGGTACAAGGTTGGCCAAAGTGTACTGACCAGCAGCCTCCCTACATATGACATCTCCTTTTATACCTCTCTATCTGTTTTCCCGTTCCTGTTCATCTCCCATCCACCTTTCCCCACCTTTGGTCCTCGCCCTCAATATCCCATAATAAATATTGTACAATCCCAGAATTGTCATGTTCAGTCCCTAGATTCACCCACTTGGGCACTATAGTAGTCCTGTACCCCTTTAAGTTGTGATCCCGCTTAGTTTGCGTGGAATTTCAGAGTTTGTTCTGATAGATTGCCTTAGCAGATTTTGCAGCAGGGACAGCAGCTTAATGGTTTGTCTTTTATGGTCTTAGGAGCAGCTGATTCAGATGGATTAGGTTGGCTGCATTCCCCACCTTGTCATTGTTCCTCTCATCACTCACTCTCTGGTTGAACAGCTGTTATCTGGGTATCTCTGTACAGTGCAGAATACTCCAGATTTAGTATTCTCATGTTAAAGCAAAAAAAAAAAAATCATAAAAATATTCTGTTTTAAATCCCCCCATTCAGTTATTTTAATTCAAAGTTCAGAACACTTTGAAAAATCCACCTTATTCTGAAGAATTAACGTTTTTCTGTCGCTTGTCTTGGTTTCTCCTCTTCTGCCGTCATGAATATCAAAACAAAAATAGAACCGCAACCTAACATGTCTGCTATGAAACTGAGCCTTCATTGGCTCCCACAGCTCTCATCATGTTGCAACATGATTTCACGTTGTTCAGAATTTATCAGCCAGGATATATCTTTCAAGACCTTTTATCTAAGTGATAACTGCTTGGTAAAAATTGGAAATTTGCAAGTACTGCTTTAAAAATGGTGATGTTTTCTTTGTCTCTCATGCAGTAGACAAATTTGGAGCTCTGATAGATCCAACTGTAATATCATGTCCCTTTTTAATCACTGTTTCAGTTAGATTGTATTAATGAAGTGGTGGCCAGTATAGGGTAGTAGTGCTACCTAGATGCACCGTCCAAACATTCCACACGGAATGTAAGACAAAAGTATGAGGCTTGCACAGCTCGTAGGAGTTACCCACTGAAGTAAGGTCTAGCTTCCAAGGAAGCTAAAGCAGAAGCTGAAGCACTTTTTACTCTGAGAGATTTCATTTACTCTTGTGACTTACAGAAAGTTCATGCATGGGTGCCTGAGGTGGGAGGATTCCTTAAGTTTTCTTTTTCGTTGTGTGCACCAATTCAAGACTACTTTCCAGAGGTACTGAAATCACTATTTCTTGTAGTGAAAGGATTCTTTTCCTGCAGAATACAGTGGGTTTTCACAACGCATCTGCAAACTTTGCAGTTTTAAATGGAAATATATTTTGGTTGTCAGTGGGCAAGGATTGTCTCAAGTTTTGGGGAAACAATTTGCTTTATGCGTGAAAAATCATTTTTAAAAACCAGCATTGGAAAAGGGAAGACATCTCGACTTGCATTCTGTTTGGTTTCTGTGTGAGCTGTTGAAGCTTAATCCCAATGGAGTTTAGGTGCTCTATTAAATCGAAGCACCCACAAGTTTTGGGCTTTTCTGTAAACATCAGCCTAAATGCGTTGCAGTGTGATCCGTTTCAAAAGAGTTCGACTCCTGTTGGTTAAACTCTCAGAATTCTAAGCCTGTTTTCTGAGAATGGCTATTCTGTTTTAATTATTAAATGCTACCTTGTAGCCAGAAGTTTCAGCAGCATCCTTTATCATACCACAAACTTGTTTTTCAGCGCTCTGGTTGTAGAATATCGATTGCAGAAGGTGATCACCCATTAAAATATTTTTGTAAGTGTTGCATAAAAAGAAGAAAAACCCCAGGTCATTGCACTTTCTGAGAAATCACCTTATTTTAAAGAAAGTGACCTTTTTTTCTAACCAGTTTAAATTCAAAAGAACTAGATTTACTGTTCTGTATTTTCTCTATGGAAGCAATTTTGTATTTATATACTCCATAAATTACAAGAAACTGTACCATGTGTTGTATAAGATTTAAAGCTGTAGTTGATATACTTTACTTAGTCTAATAAAATAATCAGCATTCGTTGATTTTTCTCTTTGAGCTACAAGATGCATTTTCACAATGCAGGAAGAAATCTGCAAAGATACAATGATAAGATATTAATAAACTGTATGCATTTGAATTGTTAAAATTTAAAGTGTAGATTTCTCAGTTTCTAATAATTCATTTTTCATCGTGTGTCTCCTTTATCACGGACAAAGTTGTCTGCAAAAGAGAAAGCAGAGTAAAATGGATAGTCTTGTCTGACAAAAGCTCAAGCAAAAAAAGGTTAATTATAGTACAAGTGATAGAAAAGGTTGTTATTATCATTTGCATATGAAAATGAGTCTCCTTATGTTATGCTGTCAAAGACTTTGGTAATTTTAAATTCCAGCCATTAGTAAATGAGAAGGCTGCAACACACAGTAATAGACCAATTTGCAGGTACGTTCCATCAATCTGCTTTCCTTTATTCTAGATAACTTGGTTGCAGTAACTGGCTCTTCTGATTACCACTATATTGACACAAATATTGTATCTACTAATAATTAGCAATCTATTAAAAATCCTTTATGGTTTAATTTATCATTTTGATTTCATATTCATACATGCATGCATAGAAATAAATTTCTTAGGGTAATGAGACAGCTTTGTAACTAAAAACTAACTAGATGTGATCGTGATTCTGTTTTGAACTGTAGAAGTTTTGGTGGGAACTGGCTTGGTGAAATAGTTTACGAAATATTTCATCTCTTGATTTGAGATTTTAAGTTGTCAAGATCAATGGCAACATGTGTCCTAGTTTAAGAATATAACGATTCCTCAAATAACACTTGCTGATATATATTAAAAAGTAAGCTCATTTTCTAATAGAAAAACATTGCTATTCCACAAGCAAGCATCATCCCTAATAAGCAGTCTTTTGGGCATTTCTTTGGGGAAAGGCAGAAATGTAGCTGCGTGTTGACCTATCTTTCTCTCTTTGAAGGAGATCCCATATAGCTGAATTTGAAATCATCACATGGTTTCATATTGTACTCCTGTACAAATATAAAAAAGATTTAAATTTCCAGAGCTGTTAAAGTTTCAGAACCACCATCTCAAATTTAGTTTGTGAAGGAAAAGCTTCAGGAGAGTAATTCTTGACTAAATCCTTGTTTATCTGTTGTGTGTGCAGTACTTTTACTCTTGGGAATTCACATTCAAATAAAGTAGCCCGTGCAGGTGCACTCGGCAGCTCTGTTGTCATGACTATATGTTAAAACTGGAGTAAACACAAAGACATTATGGTTTGGTGGTTTGGTTTTGCTTTTTTTTTTTTTTTGTCTTAGTAGAGCTCTTCTTGGTGTGGTTTTTGTCTCTAAATGTTCAGCAATGTACACAACTGAGGAAAAAACCACAAAACTTTAAGACAAAGGAGAAGAGTTCATTAGAGGAATCTATGAACTATTGTATGAGTAGGAAGCTTAGATCCCCATTTTAGGTGTATAAGTGATGCTTAAAGGCAGGAAGGGTAAATAACCTCCTGCTCTGTAGTATGTTTCCCAGTGTAGTCAACCGAATAACATAAATAGCAACTTACTTAGAATGTGTGCCCTTAAATGGAGGAGAATGCGTAAGAGCACATTTGCAGGCAGTGATATTAAGTTGTTAATTCCATGTAGTCACTCTGAACTAAGAGAGTTATGAGCCAATGAGGAATCTGTTCTCTACATCTGAGCTTGAGTTTGAAAATTCCCATCAGGTTTGTACCATTGTATGGTGTTGTATATGCTTTTCCTTACGCGTAAAATATATTGTCTTACAGGTTCTCTATAATTACCATTTCGAGTGCAATTTCAAGTATTTCATGTTCCC
Source organism: Vanellus vanellus (assembly GCF_965231255.1). Classification (NCBI taxonomy): domain Eukaryota; kingdom Metazoa; phylum Chordata; class Aves; order Charadriiformes; family Charadriidae; genus Vanellus; species Vanellus vanellus. Next base: position 206,716,985 of record NC_138905.1, on the reverse strand, counting down.
ATATGATAAATTTAATCGACTGAAATTATCTACGTACTAGGCAAAAAGCAGTAAATAATTTTGAACTAAACCAAATATTGTTCATTGTTCAGATAGGTACATTACCAAGCTAGAAAAAAGATTTATTCAGTTGTGTATTCATGTATTTTATTCTTATCAGACTGAGAAAGTCAAAATTGATGGTTTGAATATATCAAGAGAAAATACATACCAAGTAAAAAAATACAGTAAGATACTAGTAAAATAATAAAAATAAAATTGTGTTGCTTATTAGCTGAGAATTTATTAAAAATACGTGTCACCCATGATATCACAATACTACAGAAGTGCAAAATTCTTAATGAAGTCATTAAAGGTCAAAGGGACTTGTTACCTCTTCATATTCTGCACTTTTGAGGCCACATCTGAAGCACTTGTCCAGTTTTTGGCTGTGCAGTAGAAAAAAACGGTGCCCAGGTTGCCCAGAGGGGTTTGTGGAATCTCTACTTTTGGAGGTATACAGAACTGGAGTAGACAATGCCCTGAGAAACGTAAACTGTCGTTGAATTTCGCCCTATTTTGAGCTGCAGTTGGATCAGATGACTTTCATAGGTCCCTTCCAACCTCAATTCTATAATTTTGTAATTTAGAACTTCTCCACTGTACCTTTTGGGTCAAATCTTCTCTAATGAATATGCACCCGATTTGTACCACTTCAGTGTAGTAATTCTCTTTCAAATGTTAAATATTCAGTAGTGGTATATCTAGTTGTAAGCCCTGAAAATTTCAAATGTTTCACGTATCGCTTAGACATACGTAGTGGCACTTACTAAGATCAGCCAAGAGAAAACAGACACACATTGCAAGAAGGGAAACTCTGATTCGACATTTGGAAGGAAAAATCATGTTGAGGGTGGTCAGACATGAACAGGTGGCCCAGAGAATGTTCTGGAATCTCTGTCATTCAACATATTTAAAATATCATTAAACAGGCCCTGAGCAACCCCTAGGCTGGCCCTGCCTTGAGGGTGGGGAGTTGGACTAGAAGATCTTCAGAGGTCTTCCAACTCTTAATTATTCTGATCCCGTGATATTGTAGGATACTTCAAAATATCATGCAGTAGGTATCAAAATGACATGGATATTGTTGCTGCCAAATATTTAATTTTATGAATACATTATTTCTATAACAAAAATAATTTTAAACCTAAAACCATTGAATCTTAAAAAGAAAAAGAAAACAAAAATGCATTTAAAATAAAACAAAAAAAAGTGTGCTGTTTAATAAAATGTGTATGTTTTTTCATAAATTACTCCATAATGTGTTTCTCTGGGTAACTTCCTGAGAACAGGTTCGAATGAAGCTTCATGCCCTGGCACTGCTCTTCAGCATTCTTTTAGCCCTCAAGTGTGACAGGACATCAGAAAGAGACCTAGAGCCTTGATGATGAGCTCTTCTGTTGGGGTTGGCCACAATACAAAAATTCCCTTTCTGATTTAAATAAAGATTTTATGGGCTTCAAATAGCTCATACACTGTACTTGAAGTACCTTCACTCTAAATGCCTTGGCTTTACTGTTTAGGAACAAACAACAATCCATACCAGCTTATAACACCAATTAAAAAAAAATCATAATTTCTGTGACTACACAAAGTTACGCTTGGTTGAACAAACCATTTGAGCAGTAATCCCATCTTGCAGTGTTGTGTTCAGTGGAGTGTGAGTGGCTTTAGCCAACTTGGTGTGTCCGCGGATGTCATGTCACAGACATGGCCATGCAATGGTACAGTTCCTTTGCTTAGACTAGGGTTGCATCAGCCGCTGTTTCCATTCTGTGATCTCTTTTTCCTCATAGAAATATAAATTTCCTTCTTTGCCTTTTCATTGTGGTCTTTTTTGGGATATGTACCCCAAAGAGTTAAGCGATTTCTGATTAGATTGCTTTAGTGGGTTTGATAAACATTGCATACATAGCTGAGAGTTAGGTTAAGCCTTAATAGTTGCTAATAGAGGAGAGTTCTGTGACACAGACACGGCTGAGAGATTTTCTCTGAATTCTGACAGCCTCAAGAGAGGGTGTTAACACAAAATAAATGACTGGTAAACAGTAAAAAAAAAAAAAAAAAGAGACCGATGACTGCAATCCAAGGGGTCATTGTTTCAGAAGAGAAGCAAAGGAGAAGCAAAGACTGTGAGGGAGATGGTTAATGGAGAATCTGTATCTCATGTGATGCTGACCAGAGAAAGTGAACCATAGCAAAATAAGCAGTTCTCTGTTGGCTCTCCTTATTGTAACGTAGCCTTCAAGCTGGTACTATAAAACAAATTACTGCGGTGCTTCCCATCACTACTAGTGCTCAATATATTGAGTATTCTGTACCCCCGTTAAGTCACACCAGCACCACCACAGTAGAGATTTCAGCATCCCTGTTCCAGAGCTCTGCAGAAGAATTATGTCTGATATAGTCCTGACTTTGTCCAAGGCTTATGGTAGGCAGTCTTCTCTGTTATCTGCAAATGAATATTAATATTATATGCCACTTTTTTCCCTGCCCTGCAACTTCTTACCGGTGGAGGTGGGAAGTAGGATCATAATCTCTGTCACAGGGAGAGGACTCTGAAGTTTCTTTGAACATTTGTCCCCTTTGCTCTGCACGTTTTGTAGTTTCTGGTTCTACCAAGGAATAGTTCCGGGTCTGATACTTCCTTACCCCATTATACTCTACGTAACTGCAAATGCAATCTAGCACCCAGTAACAGATGTATTTAGTTGTGGAGAAAGAAAAGACTAGAAGGCATGAAGCATGAGAGTATTGCCTAACTGGATTCTGTGTTTAGTGATCATATAGGAAATATCTGAAAGTAGGTATTTTTGGCATACATCAATCATGAACTTGTCAGTGTGAAGTCACAGTTCTTATGCAAAGTCATCATTCTCATATCCTTATTCAATGTAAGAAACAACAATTCATGGAAAGTTAAGTTCCTGTTTTGATAAAAGTAAATTAATACAGTAGCTGGAATGAGAGCACGTTAGCTAATGCTTCCCTCAGCTACGCCTCTCTGCTCACGTGCGTCTGGCGTGTTGTTAGCTGGCGCGTTGATGCTAATGGACCGGGAAATTTTATGCTCTAACACTGAGGTATTGTGTTGGCATTCAGACTTCCTGAGCAAACAGGGGGTTTCTGAGGCACGTCAAACTGAAAGAAATAAATAATAGTATTTTATTTAAAGAACTAACCTGCAGTTTTGGTCTGCATGCTCTAAAATAATTTAAAAAAAAATAATAAAAGGACAATATTTTAAAACAAAAATAAGACTCCAAATTAAATTCCTGTGCGAATTACCATTTGAAAGATGGTATGTGTCAACACCTTATCATCTGCCTGAAATACTGAGTATTCACATGTTCATTTAATAAAGGATAGTTAGCTCAAGAATAGTAGCTCAAGGATTTCACATGCAAAAAAAAATGACCCTAAGGGAGCAAATTGTTGTAGGCCGCTTGCTCCTGAGACGCTACGCGTTACCCGCTCTGTGCGCAGTGCCAGAAAAAACCACCTCTATTGTTTCTTTGCAGTGTAACACAATTACCCCTGCTGGCATTTACCACTGGATGCCAACACGGAGGAGCACACCTGTGGAACAGCTGCACTGTGAGGAAAACAGGACTCAACCGCTTGATTGACCTTTGCTTAGTTGAAACTCTGGTTAACCAAATACTTTCTCCCCTAGCAGCGCTACTCTCCATCGTTTGCTCTCAGACTTACACAAAGCCCGGCTTTTTTTTTTTTTTTTTCCTAGTTACTTTGAATGTACTCTAAAACGAGTGGAAAACCAGAGTGGTACTCTATGGTTTGGGGCTATGCATATTCATAAAACACTGAATACAATTTTCCGTCTAGGCACAGAAATGAAATCACTTCTGTAGTGATTTCTATGATTTTCTCTTTCAATAAAAGTGCTCTTCTGGGACCACACCAAGGGAAAAACATGGTAGAAGAGAATACATTTGGAATTAATTAAAACAGATGAAGGAAAAGAACCTGATTCATTGTAGAGGAGTTCTGTGATCCTAAAGTTGTATAAATGATAATGTGAAAATCTGGCAATCTCTTTATTCCTTCCCCTGCTCGATATGAGATGCTTAGTTTGCTTTGGGATTACAGAAGATAAGGAATGCTTCTTTCTGCAAACGGAACACATGCTCCTCGGATGTTAAGATACATGAAAAAATATTATTTGAACCACCTGAGACCACATGTAGAGATTTATTTTTGTAAAAAACAACCAACATCCTTTTATTATACCAAACAGAACCTCACATTAACTGATCTTTTGAAGTATCCTGCTAGGAATTGCTTTGCAAGCATTTTGGGTATTGCTGATAAGTTTTAATACTATATTTATAATCATCATGTAATAAATTAATCTATCATGGACAGTTCAAACTTAAATTTCTAATTTCCTTGTAATAAGAAAGATTCAGGAAATATTGAAGTAGTGACATACTGAAATACTGAAAGAAACAGTTACAAAGAAGAGCGTATCATAGTTTTTTATTTTATTTTGTAATAATAATATAAGGTTTTTTGGGGGTAGGATATTTGGACTTGTAGACCACATTCTTTGTATGATATAAATTATTGTGAATTTATTTTTAAAAATAAGTTACACAACATGTCAGCTTTCCTATGCTTTTTCCCAGGCGTTATAGCTGCCATATCTAAACCAAGATAGATCATTAATTCAGACACTGAAAGCTGCTTTTAGTCAGTTTAGATCTTGACTATTAGCTGTTTTGAAGAAGAAAACCAAATCCTGAATTGCAGCAAATGTGTTAAAGACCATATTATGGGAGGTAGGAGCGAGGGGGCGGTTGGGAGAGCACGGGTATTGCCCTGAGCCACAAGGAGACAAGTAGTTGGATTTTGCACTGTCTTGGAGTTGATGGTCATCTTCCCACTGTAATCCAGCTGGCAAGAGACATATGCATGGATTATATTGGCCTACCTGGTAGGAAAGGCAAAATTTTCCACTGAGTTGGTGACGGGAGAAGGCCCTTCAGCCTGAAATGCTACATGGCCATCCAAGATCTATAAAAAGTCAAACAACTTTGCATCACTTTGACAAATTAAGTTAATGCATGTTTTTATCGGAATCGGTATAGGAGAGGGAAACGAAGATATTCTAGCTAATCTGTTAGAGGACTTCTCCTCTTCAAGAACCATCGCTTTCAACAGTTTAGCTTAAAATTCCTTCCCTTCAAGACCTGATCTCTTCCAAGCGTTATGGCAGTGGCAGTGGATGGACTAGTGACAAATGATCCATTTAATAGAGTGGTGTTGTCTTTTGAGGCTGTAACACTTCACTAACATTCTGCCATGTGGTCAATAAGACGAAAAGGAGAATTAAGCATAAGAAATTCTGTGATTCTGTGATAATATTTTTTACACTTCTGCTGCAAAATACATTTTATTATCATTTTTATTGCATTTAAATCTTATTTATTAAACAGCTGTGAATGAGCTATGTCTTCAGCTTTATCTACAGCAGTAGAAGCAATTACAAACTTTGCTTTTGTGATCTAATGAAGGGTTTTGTTATTGTGTATTTCCTAGTGCTACTTGATTATATGAGTTCAGAATTAATATCACCCATATTGGTCTTTTAATTGGGTGCAATATAAGCATCTATGTTCCTGACAGCGTTTCTCTTTAGCAATTACATTAAAAGTTTATTTGATAATAGAATGATTCTATTAAATACAAATTGAAATTATTGTGTCTACTTTTATTATGCAAAACAATTTACAAAATCTTTCCTAACCAGAATGCGAAGTTACTGCTATATTATAAAAGAGATTGTTTTATTAAGTCATTAAAAGAATCATGCAGACAAGAGTCATTAGCTGTGTACATTTAGCTAGTGAAAATGGAAAGGAAAATATCTCCTAAGTGATTAATAATCCTTTGGCTTGAGGGCTCATAGTCGGTGATGTGACAGATAAAAAGATCACCGACTAAATGTTTGAACGTGGTGGAAACATTATGGAGATGTGTCTGACACACTGACAAAATAAAATAAGTGATGAGTGATATTTACTTGTATTTTGGATGATTTTGTCACTTCCAAGATGCTTCTATAGAATTATTTGTCTGTCAGCAGTTCAAAGATTACAGTCAAGTCCTTTTTAAACAAGATACGGATGCCTGGCAGGTGCACTGTGTAATGAGAGTGCAGCGTCCAAGGTTTTTTATTCAATGACTACAGTAATTTCATAATCTTCTAGTAGTTGATATTTCGAAAGGAGCATGGTTTGTCTTCCTCTATTTAGCAATAATGTGAAATTTTAGTCTCTGATCATCTTTTGGCTTAATGTTAAACATTAATTTTTTCTGTGCGGAAGCATATGGCTTGCAACTACTTATAGAGCAGGGTATGCAGTAACTCAACGCTTATGCTACAGTACCATAGTCAGGACTGTGACTATACCATGTAAGAAATTGTTCCGAAGATGGACAGTACAAAAGTTTTAAAACGGGATTTTGGGTGTGGACTGTTGTATAACCACTCAGGTACCTACATAACTAGTGCAAAGGTAACAAATTCTGTAGTTTGCGATTGCTAGTGTTTTGAGGATCAAACTCAGATTTCGTTACTTAAGGCACATGGTATATCAAGACTGCAGGGTGCGATGTGTGTCTCTCTTCTCAGGTTGGCACATAATGCATTGCACTGATGGGAAATTCAAAGCTTGCTGCTCCCAGTAACAGGCTTCATAGCTGCATGTAAGGCAGGGTGAAAGAAGTAGGTTGAGGCATGTGTTCTGTAAGGGTAATTCGGGCCGGCTGTTCCCCCCACCTCTGTTAGATTCATTTATTACCAAATATAACAGAGGCTAGTTTTTATCTTATCAGAAATTCTGTAAATTCATGTTTCAGATTAGTCCATCTGAAACATCTGAATCATCTTTTGAAACTCCACACACTAAAAATGGCAGTGTCAACCTAATGAATTCTGAGATATTAAAAAAAAATATTAATAAGTACTTATAAAAACTCTTGCTGCTGATTGAAAATCAGGTATTTCTTGAATTTAATATGCAGTCTACATGAAAGAATGGTCTTAAAGCATACTTGAAAGGAATGCAATTATTTGCCTGAACTCAGTAAAGCAAAGACAGTAATGACAACTGGTGGAAAACATAAACTGTCCTGTCAGTAAAGGCGGAATAGGGTTTCGACGGAATGTTAAAAACTTGATAAAAGTTTCGTTGTACAAAGTAAGATGCACTGTACAAAGAATGGAACAGAAGTTTATTTAGAATGGATGAGTCACATTACATGTAAACTCCTGGTTTTCTGTATACTTTTTAATAGTAATAATTTTCTTTTTGCCAGTTGGAAATAATTGAAATTAATATTAATCTTTGAGGTTACAGTATATTTGTACAAACATTTGTCATTAATCATAATAATTGACAAACCCACATCAACTCAAGATGTTGAAAAATCTGGCAATAACTTCAGGATTATTTGTTTTCCTTTTTTTTTTTTTATTCTCTTTTAGAACTGGGTAGAAAAAGCAGAGAAACAGAAACTACTGTCAGATGACCTTGACCTTTCAGAGCTATTTCATCCAGACACATTTCTCAATGCCTTACGGCAGGAGACTGCAAGGTGAGGGAAAAATAACCTACCTATTTCTGTGTGCTAATGTGCCGTTGTTTCCTATGTGTGAAGTTGGTTACTTCATTTTCCAGATGCAGACCCAACAAATGATGTCAATTGCTGTCATTAGTCATCTCATTTTTATTACTTTCACTGAAGTAGAATAGCTAATTGTTTAAATGCTGTTTTGTTGTTTTTTTTTTTATTTTAGATGAAATTAAAAATTTATTTTTCTCCAGAGACTTAGTTTGATATGGTACACATTGAAAATACATTGGTTCTGGTTTTGTTCTTCATTTCCTGTTGTTATTTGTCTTCATTTTCTGTTGTTATTTGTCTCTAAGATTTATTGTATATATGTTTCCCTTGCAGAGTAATGAGCTGTTCAGTGGACAGCCTTAAATTTACAGCGTCATGGAAAGGGCGAATACAGGAAGGCAAACTCCAAATTAAGGTATTTTATTAGCATGTTTAACTAGAATTTTACTAGGATGTTTTATTAACATAGTCCAAGTCATCTGTCCATAAACTTTCTGGAAAACTGAGCTATAAATACATTGATGCACCTGACATACAAAGGCTGGGTAATAGTATACAGCTACAAAAATGGTAGTGCAAAAAATCTGCAGTAATGGGAGAAAGAAAGCAGTTAGCTTTTTACCCCTCCTCAGTCACAGTGCTTTTTGAAAATTTAAAGTTGTTCTCGCTCCATTCCCTTCATCCACCCATCCAAGTCGAAGCTGCTATTCCATTAGTTAATATCTAACTGTTGTCCCGAAAGTAGTTAAAAGACTTGTGGCGTGTAGCAAGAGGAAATGTAAACCTCCAAGTCTAAGGCCATGTGTTAGCATTTGTTGAACCACTGAAAGGAGACTTCCAAAGAAATAAACAAACCAAAGTAAACTATAATATGACTAGCTTTTGATATGATAAAGACCCAACAATTTTTTTACTGGACACTTAGGGCTACCACTAGCAGCCCAAACAGGAGCTTAGACAGCAAACTGGAGATGAATCCTCAAACGGTTTAGTTTAGCTTCTTAATGTTTCGGGTGGCACTGCCATTTTGGCTGAGTCACGATATTTCTGCACTGGTTTTATACTTAATTTTGTAGGGAGTTCACAAAATAAGTTCTCTCTGCTACATCTTCCAACGGGTATGTTGGATATGATAACGCTGCACAGCTCAAAGCGCTGTGTTTAGCACAGAGCGCAGCACTTCCAACTGCATCCTTAGAGAAACCCAGGTGAATAACGCGGGGCGCTCGCCACGCGACTATGTATTGATATGCAGCTAAAGCAGAGAGGTTGCTAGACAAGGAGAAGAGAAAGCAACTGGCAGGGCACCTTCTTGAGCTGGATAATGCAGGCAGACACAAGGCTGTGGGAGATAGTAGGCTTCTGGGTTGGCTGCTGACACTATGTAAAATCATTAATCCACAACGTGTGAGAATGCATATTCCTAAAATATTAATAGGTAGTAAGGCCAGAAAAGGTAACTGTAGTCATCTAATTTGACCTTTATACGATACAGTCTTTTGATCTTTATCGAATTAATTCCTGTTGGAACTAGGGAAAAGAATTTACAAAATTATTGAATTTTGATATCTAAATAAGAATAATATTGCCTACCTTATTTAATAAGAAGTAGTAGGTAATGAGAAGTAGATGATAAATAAACCAAGGGACTTTTAGGGCAGTTTGGCTACCTGGAATAAACCTCAGATATGATAAAACTGGGAGCCTGCAAATCACATGTTCTGAGGTTCCAAATTCAGCCCAGACTTCTAAGTCCATAGCAATCAGCAAAAACTGAGTATCGCATCTGAGACCACTCATTCTAGTAGGGTAGCTATCAGCTGCAGATCCTAGAAGCTTGCACTTCTTCAAAACTATCCTCGAAAAATATCAGCAGTCAATGTCAAATACACGAACTCCATGTATGAATGATATTATCTAAGTATTTTCAGATGCTAAAAAATACTACAATATTTTACAATTGCTAGATTGAAATAGCGGCTTGGAAACTAAAGATTAAAGCGTAATTAGAGGAAAGAGTATTATAAGAACACTTCAGTTAGGTGTATTTAAGCTTATATTTTTTTGTTTTGTGCAAATTTATGTGGTAGATTTTTGGTAACACTGTTAGCAGTCACTGTTATATGTAGGAAAAAAGGTTAACATGTATTCTCTATTGCTTTACAAGAATGAGTCTTATGTTCCAAGAGGACTCAAAAATAAAAATATAATTTAGTTTAAGAGCAAATTCTCTGCCACAGAAATAGAAGCAGTGAGGTGATTCGTTATTTTTAGCAAAAGGTAAGAATCCTGCCAAGTTTGCTCACTTGATTTGAGTATTATCCTTTCCTCAGTAAAAGCAATATTCAGTGAATCTGTATTAGTAAGTATTCACCAGTATCTTTACTGCTTCTTTGAATTTTTGATGTACAGAAAGGCTTTGGAACCCTTTGCCATGCTGAATATTTAGATTCCTTTCCATGAGTCCTTCCTTGTGCTCATGAAAAACTGGGGAGCAACTTTCACATTAGTAAAGCTAAATACCATGTGGACTGTAACTAAGGCATAAAAATGTCAGTGATTCAGAAAAATCATCCTCTAAAATGTTTCTTGTGTGGTAAGGATCCACTGGATTGCACATTAAGCTTGATTCACATGAGCAATATGAATTTTAATACTGGTAAATTAATGTTGTATCTGTAGTTTCAAGAATTCAGGCTAAACTTATAGAAAGGGGAGCTCTATTTTGGGAAATGGGGACTGAAAAAAATTTCCATCAGCAGAATAGAAAAGTCCTTAAACACATGCTGTGGTGAGGAAGCGGGGACCCTATTTTGTCCCGCCTGACTTTAGATATCTAAATTGGAAATTGGAGTTTACGGCCTCATTTTATCAATGAAGAGAGACATATACCAATTCAGATCTTAAATGGGCTAAATAAATTTCAGGAGATACCCATCTTTCTCCACTGACAGGAGAAGAGCTATAATTGCTATGGTCCTACTGTAGTAGTTTTGGTCAATTGCCTGAATTAGAAGGTTTTTTAAAAAACCCTGTCACATTTTGGAAGTTTAAATAAACAAGTATCATGGAGGCATAGGGTTCAGGAAAGAGTTATTTAAAGATTTTCCAGACTTTATACAAAAAATATGTTAAGTTTTGAGTCATTGAGTCCCTCAGCTCTGTCTCTGTCCCGGGTAACCAGTTCTTGCATTTCCTTCCGGAGAGGGCCCACAGTTTCCCTAGTCTTTCTTTTCTTGCTGACATACTTAAAGAAGGATTTTTTGTTTGTCTTAATGTCCCAGGCCAGATTTAGTTCTACCTGGGCTTTAGCTTGTCTAACCCCATCCCTGGCTGCTCGAACCATTCCTCTGTATTCCTCCCAGGCTGCCCGCCTGTGTGTAACTGCACTATAAAAGGCTAGTTCACAAACGGAAAATCTTACATAGGAGTGAAATAGAATAAAATATGTTGTAAGCACAACAGAATGTTTTGAAAGCAATGTGGAAAGTGATAGCAAAAAAGTAACATGTCTACTTTTGCTGGCTTAGGCTACACATGATCTAGTTAAATACATATGGTCCTTGGTGAACTTGGCCTCTATGAGTTTGACATTGTATGTCTTACTTCCTTATTGGATAGCCTTCTGTCTGCAGATAAGGCTACTAAGAAATTTTTCACATTCAAAAATTCAATTCATAAGCAAAAGGAGATCTGTTTCCATTTCAGCTGTGCACAGAATAAGATAACTGAAGTAAGTGTAAAATGTTTCTTGGCATCCTATTGCGTATGCATCTTTGAATGTATATAGTTAATAGTGCACATGCATAGACATACTTTTCTGTCTGCACAAATACCTTTTCTTTGTTCTTTTCGGAAATTTTCTTTTCGTTATGATTTATTGTGTTTCCATTTAGAACCTGGCTGATCATATACCTCTGTGTCTATAAGATAAACTCATATACCAAATCCTGCTGTTTTCCTCCCCCTTGGCAACTGCCAGGTCTTCGGATTATATTATTGAAATGTCATGAACCTGCACTCATTTCTCTTTGCTAAACAATTCTTTTCTTATTTAAGATAAATCTTCAAACTATCAGAAATTTTGTGATAAAATAATTGCTAGAATTGATAAATATGATTTCTTTTAGTCAGAAAACTTGATTTTTTTCATAATGCATGTTCCTTCTTCACATGATTCAGACTGAAGGTTTAAAATTGGATGTATCACGTCCCGTACAAAACCTAGATCATGGTATAGGCTGTTCTGAGATTTATCAGTTTCAATCTATGCTAATGGTACTATTTTACTTTGTGTGACTGTTTCCATAGAGACTTGATTCTGTGCTCAGATGTTTGGGGGACGCTGTTTTTGTGTATGCAAGAGTCGTGCTGAAGTCCCTGAATCAAGGGATATTTAATTATTCTAATAGAAAGTCTTTGTTGAAGGGTTAGAACAATTAGGAATGCAGATAAACGTTGAATTTAAACCTAAGATTCACACATACTTTCTATAACTTTCTCAGTCACACTGACAGTTAATAACTGTTGTGAAAACATGTTCATTGAGATTTTTTTTCTTGCCTTTAATTTTAAAAGTTTTTGATGGGTTAGAATTTGATCTGATAAGGAATCGAAGGTGGAAATCTCACTGTGATCTGTATGATGAAAACGCTTCTTCAGTCCTCCTGTACTTCTAAATAATGGCATTGTCCTTCGGCAATTGTAAACACTTGGAATGACCTTTGTGTGACAAAAATTTCAAATAATATACCCTGTGATTGTCTGAAAATCACAAGTATGAAGTGCCAGAACTGTTGGTGTTACTACAAAGCAGGCAGAGGAATACTCAATCAGGCCAAGAATACACCTGAATCTGGGTGGATTATCAAAACTGATGTTAAATTATCAGTGTTAATTCAGGTGACAGTTTAAATGTATAATGTGGAGTAGATCTTTCCTAGTAGCATGTGATGAATATTTGATTTAGAATTAATCTGTATAAAATTACACCTTCCTTAATATCACTTTGGATTGCTTTAACAAAAGGTACTGAAAATGTATGGCTATTGCAATATAATCACATATTGATATGCAAATACATGTCTTCTATTTGCTTTGTGCATTGCTTGTGCTGTTGTACAAAAGCAGGGAGTCATTCCTTTTGGCATTCCATTCTCTCTTATTATAGAAAAGAATGAAAGAAAAGAAACGTGTTAAGGAACTTTTTGGTTAGTGAGTGCTGTGAGCTTGCATAGAAATTAATACAAGTAGTGAAAAACAAAAATTTATTGCAAGACTATAATATTCAAATAGATAATATCAGCATTAATATCAAAACTATGCTTTTAGCAATTGACAGAAATGCTATTATAAGGCAACCTGAGAAGTCTGTTTTTACAGTACACCTTCATCCTGAAATATCAAGAAATTAATGATGGAGACCTGTGGAGGTAATGAAGTGAAAATATTACTTCCTCAAGACTACTGTAGTTTGTGTCATTTCATGGGAAACTATAGCATTAAATAGTAAGGAAAAATTAATTGCAGAGAATTTGAGCTTTGGGAAACAGACGTGGTTTGGGCCATGTTATCAGCATACTTTCTACAAATGTGTTTTAAAGAAATATAATCTGTAATGTGTAACAATAGCTTTTTTGAAACTAAACTAGTGCCAATAGTTGCAAAATGCCAAATACTATGTAAGAATTAAAATTTTAAAAATTATGGTCAACTCCAGCCATTACTCTAAGCTGATTTGCAAAAATACTATGCATGCTAATTACAGATACTGTGAAATCCATGTCCTTCATCGTAGTTTTAATTTCTGTACATAGTTTATCATAGAAATGAGAACACGGTAATGGGTATACTCTGCCAGACAGTATCTGAAAGTACATTGTTCCAATAGTTTGGGGTTTTTTCAGTGTCTTTTAATATTGAATCAAAGTCAAAAATTTGGTCTTCATCTTCAAAGGAGTTCCTATGATTGGTTGAAGTTTTCCAGGAGATCAAATGATTTTATTTTACATAACTACAATGTCAAAGGAACTGCCAATATCAAAAGAAGAGATGTGTATGCAGTAGAAAGAGATTTTTCAATAGATGACCCACTTCTATAGAAACTTCTTTTAGAGATGTTGAGGATGGCCAGACCTTTGAACACCCTAACAGTAAATTTTAAAACCTCTTCATCAGACCAGTCTCCCCTCAATAACTTCGCTGAAGTCACATATTTACCAAACTAAGCTCCATAACAAAATTCCCTGCAGAATGCAGGAAGGGCGGAAAGAAGAACGTATGAGATGAGTCTTTCTAGTATTTGTGCGATAGAGATAAATAAGAGCTTTGAAAGCATTCAGTCAGAAGTGTAGTGAGATAAAGTGTAATCTAGGATCTGTGCATATAGTGAAGTGAGGCCTTAAGTATCAATGTTAACAACAGAGAGCAGTAGGAAGGAGTCTGTGGGAAAGCCTCAGTATAATCATTAGTCAGACTTTGTTCCTTTTGTGCCTTTTATGATATTTTTCTTCGTATTCTTTGTTCTTTCAAGACAGAAGAGTTGGCACTGGAATGTATGTAGGCTATCATTAAAGACTATTGACACCCAAACTTCTCTTTTTCTAGATAAAGACGTCTTTTCCCAAAATATCTCTCTGTGGAGAGGTTTTGAGTTTGAAAAGAAATAGTACAAAATATCAAATGTTAACACTACACCTTAAAAGCAACAGACCTGAAAATCTTAAGGAAGATTCAAAGGAAAGATCACAAGAAACTTGGCAGGAGAAAGGAGTGTCACACTTTCATAGAGAAGAAAAGACCTTAAGTTTCAACAAGGGGTTAAAGGAGAAAAAAGTTTTTGCAGTTCCAAACAGAAAGTCTGAAAACTGTAATTAATTTCACTAAGACCTTGTTATTTGTGGAAATTAAATCTAAAGAAAGGGTCATACTCCTCTGAGCTTTCCATTTGGGGTTGTTTTGGTTCAGGTTATCCACAGTTTTGGAGGCTTTAGTCTGAGTCCTATTCTGTGTGGGGCACAGAATGTTGCCGGTTCTCTGGTCATTGTCTTGTCCAAGATCAAACACAGCTTTTTTCTATAGCTTTTTAAAATGCAATCTTTTAAAACTTTTTATTTTCATGTCAGAATAAGTATATATGCATTATGCACGTTGTAAGGAAGAGTCCTCAGCTCAAAGTTAGAAAAGAAATATGAGTGTAAAGAAGCAAATTTTTGAAGACTGCAATGCCTTTCTACAATTAAAAGAATAATTAGTTATTAAAAATGCAAAATGTAATCTTAGCTAGAATACACTTAGTAGAGTATTAACAAAAAAACACCCCAAACACTTGGGAGGAAGGCGTTGCCTTTCACGCATGACAGTTAACCCCCATTGTGTTACTGGTTAATTGCAACTTTTCTTGTCAAATAAATAATTTTAGAATACTGTAATTACCTAAGCAAATTATTTCTGTTATGTCTTCTATGATAACAGATCTTCATTGTAACATCATACTTTAACCACTTTTTAAAATTTCCTACACTTTTTAAAATTTCCTGCAGGAGAAAATGGATTAGAAAATGATGCTTTTCTCCATTTTGGTTCTGTGGTCACTCATACTGGTTCCATCAGCATGGCATTTCGTACTTCCAGCACCACTTTATGAACCTTGTATTTGGTCAAAGCCCACCTCAGTGGTGTGTATTTAATTCAGGGCTTTAGTATGACAGTGTAACAGACAGGTGATTTTCAGTTTGTAGCTTCTGTTAAACATCTGTTCCAGCTTAAGATTTAGCCTTTTAAAAAGCCACATGAAATTTGTTACGGAGTTAATTTTTATGATTGCTAAAATTGAAGTTAGCATTTCAGAAGGCCAGTCTGACTGTTATTATTATTATTTATGCTGGCAAACTATTATTATTTGTACTGGGAAAATAAAGTTATCAACGGCTATTGAAAATTTTATTTGGAAGAAATCCAGACTAGATATCAGTGTCATTAATTTATGCAGGACTTCGGTGAAGAAAAAAAGAGAATGTTTAGTTCAGAGGCTGAAAATACTTACTAATTAAAAGAAAGCGTGTAAAACATGTTACATAAAAAGCATTGCATAGTTACTTATAGAAACATATAGGATTCTTATTTAATTCTTTCCAAACAATTGTTTATCTAAGGAATCCTATATTAAATATAATTTTCTCTCATATTATTTCAATATATTTTGTTTGCCTCTGCAGAAGCTGTGTAATCGCGCGTTCCATTCTTTGAAAGCTGTGCTCAGACTTCCAAGCAGGAAGTCATGCTTATTCCAGTGATTGTTCTTCTCTTCTTCTTGACATTGTAATGATTGTGTACTTGGCTGTCGCTATCATATTTCCATTAATCTAATGCCAGGCAATTGCAGTTTCATAAATGATGACATTTACAGGTATTTTTCTCTCGCATTTTAAAGAATGTGAATCCAAATCAGAGGAAGTTCATGCCGAAGTGTGGTCCAGATCGTGCTTTTAAATCATGTTTCCTATTCTCACACAAAATGTTACAATCATAAGTTTCCTGTTATTTAAAAATTTGGTCACAGTAAAAAGGATCATCATTTATTAAAGCACAGTGTAATCATTACTGACATTTCAAGTCTGTAATATATGTTTGAATATTTCATATTTCCACGGCAGATCAGTGGCTTACAACTGGAAGGTTGCAGTTTTGATGGAAATCGACTTTCAGAAAATCTGCATGATTCTCCCAGTGTGTCATCTGTTCTCCCTTGTTACATGGCCTGGATTCCACAGGTACTAAATTATTAAAATCCCTAAACTTTCAAGACCCTGAATTTGCTTTTTTCTGTGTAGTAGCTTTTCCATATGATGTTACTGACCTGTTTTCCCCTGATTTCAAAATAAAAATCCCTGTCTTTAATAGAAAAACACTTACTTCTTTTATATAAAACAAGAACTTATTATTAATTTTGTCAATATTTCTTAGCTTATGTTGTTTAGATTAAGGCAAGGGCTTAATTTCAGTCATACCTTTTTTTCCTTGTATTTAATAATTGTTAACATATTTTCAAAAGTGTATTTAGTAAATGTATACATGAGTTTGGGAGTTCATTCCTAGAATATCTTTTCTTTGCATTTTAAACATTAAATGAAAATGTCATAGCAATAAAAAGACTGAGAACATGATGTGGTCTGTAAGCAAAGAAAGCCTTTCCTCTGCTTACACTAATTTAAAAATATGCCAATGCTTGCAGAACTAGGTAAGATGAAGGTGAAGTAATCCAAATAGTAAAAATTGTTACTGCTTCTGATCTCCAATTCTAATAGCAATCTCTGATAAATAAAGCAAAAAGTTACAGAGACCTTATTCAAGGCAAATTCATATACTTACAGTCTTAGAACTAAAAGAAAGCTTATTGTAGAATTCCTCTCATCTAAATTTACCTTTCTAAAAGTTAATGGTCTGATATGACTTGGCTCCTCCTTTGGTGTCAGTAAAAGACAGGCATCTCAGGAAGTCCATCCCATAATAAAATAACAGGGATAAATCTCTGTTTAGATGTGACTCTAGAGACAGCCTAGACCACTAACTCTGGGACAGACAGGTGAGAAGAATCCCACATACAGATGTAAAAGAAACAATATTAAGACTTTCACACCAAAAATGAAGTGTAAATGTAGAAAGTGAGAAATAGGGATTGATGCAGGTTTTTTCCACTTCTTTATCACAGTAAATAAACTTAGCAGCATATAAAAAATAAAAAATAATCTCACCTTCTATTCTGTCCTGTAGACATTAACTCATCAAGCAAATAAATTTATTAACTGGAGGAGTTTGTTATTTGGCAACCTAGAGAACTCTGGAGAGTTCTCTCTTGAGAAAGAGGTTTGGTTAGAAGAGCGTTAAAGGAAGAAGTTCACTGGACCCAAGTAGTTGAAATATCAGTTAGAATTGAGTTTATTAATTATCATAAATTACAGCAATGATGAGATTTATGGTATATTGTGCAAGGAGCTCCATTGCTAACACAATACTGTATCCCAACTGTCTTCTTTTTTCTCATTGTTATTTCCAGCACTGGAATTACAGCATTCCATTATAGTACAGCATTAAAAGTATAACGGTCAAGATTTAGACTTTGAACACACCTACTAGCCAACATCTGTGCTACTGCTCCCAGCTTTAATGGGAAAGAAAATACTGAAAATTAAAACAAAACAAAACAAAACACTAAACAAACCTATTACAAAATTGACCAGTGAAAGATTTTTCAGTTCTTTAGTATTTTACAAGGTTCAGAAAAATAAACAGATTTGTAATTTACTTGCAAGGTAGTGCATGGGATAAATATGGAATTGCCAGACATCCTAATATATAGACTAAGTGGTGCATGGAGGAGGATGGTAATATGCATGGTTTTACCTGGTAACACCAAATTTTTATCTTCTGCACACTGAAAATGAGGATTGTAAGTAACCATCTCTTTGTTCTGAAAAACATTCATCTTGTGTTAGAGATAAAACAAATTCTTAAGTGTTTTTCTGAATAAGAGTCTATATTCTTTAAACTTCAAAGTAAGATCCAGAAGTTATACGTGACATCAGCAGGGAGCCATATCTATAAAACAGAGAAGTGAGATAGTTCAATAATCAGTGAATTAAACTTCTTCCAATGTACTTCATAATTTAAATAAATAGCAACTGAAGTCTTCGTGTTGGAAAAAATATAATTCTTTTCGAGCACAAGCCAAAACTTCTCAACTGCCCAGATTTTAAATATAAAGTATCTCTATTGAGAGCATTTCTGAATTGATCTGCCCATAAGTTTTTTTTTGCAATGGGCTTCACTGTAAAAGCTGACCACAGTCAAACACTGTGCTTGGTAACCAAGGCAGACTCAGGACATTATGTACTTCCCCTGATCTCATTATCCTCTCCTTAGGAGAAAGTGGATGAAGTAGAGCATATTCCTAGGATTCTTAAGTTCTGAATGTGTTTTCTTTTCCCCATAAATATCTCTTGCAAAATCTAGTGAGCAGAAATCTGTATATTTATAATGCAATGCTTTGAGGACATTTTCAACCAAACTAAAATAAAGTGAACCCTCTGAAAAACAGAAGTAGCATACATAATTTCTCTGAGAGAATCCCATCAAAATCCTTCAATGCCTAAAACGGAGTCTTTTGAGCTACTAACGTGATGCTTCTTCTCATTAAACTGTGAAGGTCCTTTCCAGTTTTAATTCACTGAGAGATCCCGAGCTGGGAACGGTGTCGCTAAGGGGGATGGAACTGTGTGTGAGGCAGTGTAGACGAAGAGAATTTTTGGACTGTGCGTAAGCCAAGGACATAAGGATTTGTGGTTCAAAAAGACTTTCACAGAATGGTTTTAACCCTCAAGTAATGTAATTTCTTAAAACATCAGTGGGATTGAGGAAGATGCAGGGACAGCTCTTTTGACCCAAAAAGGTGTAAAAAGAGGTCTTTGAAGGCAAACTGGCCATCTTTTGGCCTCTCAGTTTTGGCAAAACTTAAATTCCCTAATTAACGTTTTGCTCTCAGACTGGCCGGGATTTTGTCCTCTTCTGTAGTGTTAACCAAGGGAAAAATGTAAGTATAATCCTTCTGAGAACAGCTGAGTTCTATTGACAAACTTCTGATTATTAAGTTATTTTATACAGCTCTTAGAGTGCACAGACCTTCTGTAAGGATTTAAACACTCATGTTCAAAAGACATGGGAAGCTGATTTTCAAAAGGAACAACAAAATTCTTCAGAAATGTCTTACACTTGACATGCGAGGCAAAGTGCTTGAAACAGTTATTGTTTGCATGTTTCCTTTTTCCTGTTTTTAGTTATTTTCTAATACTGGAGCTTCACTAACTTACATTTGATGTGATTTGCATTAAAAATACCCTCATTTTTGTTTCAAAATCCTTTCTGACAAGTGTGCTGCTTTGTTTTTGATTGCTGACAATCTTCTGCCATTTTCCTGTTGACAAGAAGGGAGATTTTGAGTGTGACAGAAAATATGTTTAATATATATCAGTTGAATCAAACCCTGAGTTATTTACACTAAATAAATACATCATGGGTTGAAACCAAAATTACATTCTGTAGGAAGTCTAGACTGAATCTTTGAGCTCAGTTTTATAGTCGTGCATAGGGACAGTCCCAGAATCACAGAATAGTTTCGGTAGGAAAGGACCTTTAAAGGTCATCTAGTCCAACCCCCTGCGATGAGGAGGGACATCTTCCACTAGATCAAGTTGCTCAGAGCCCCATCTAACCTGACCAAGAACGTTTCCAGGGATGGGGTATCTTCCACCTCTCTGGGCAACCTGGTCCAGCATTTCACCACCTTCAGAGTAAAAAATGCTTTCCTTCTGTCTCATCTAAATCTACCCTGTTTTAGTTTAATTAATTAATTAATTTTAGTTTTTTACCACTTGTCTTATCGTAACAGGCCCTGCTAAAATGTTCGTCCCCATCTTTCTCATAAGTCCCCTTTAAGCACTGAAAGGCTGCAATAAGGTCTCCCTGGAGCCTTCTCTTCTCCCGGCTGAACAACCCCAACTCAGCATTCCTTCATAGGAGAGGTGCTTCAGCCCTCTGATCATTTTAGAGGCCCTCCTCTGGACCCACTCCAGCAGGTCCATGTCCTTCTTGTGTTGGGGGACTCCAGAGCTGGATGCAGTACTCCAGGTGGGGTCTCACCAGAGTGGAGTAGACGGGCAGAATCACCTCTCTTGACCTGCTGGCCATGCTTCTTTTGATGCAGCCCAGGATACAGTTGGCCTTCTGGGGTGTGAGTGCACATTGTCCGCTCATGTGCAAATGCCCTACGCAAAGCCCTGGGAGAAAACCATGTCCAAGGCACACACACTTCGTAGTACAGAAAGTGGAGAGGAGCTGTTACTGATCTCAGAGTAGAGCGTTGCTTGGTCATCAGGATACAGGTGGAGAGGTAAAGCCATGGCTCCAACCAAGGTCCTTCCCTAAGTAGTTCACAACATAATTGTGATCTTTGTCATAGTAGTACTGCTAATGCTGTGCAGTAGGGAAGTACATGTATAGGAGAACACAAATGATAAATCAATTCAGCCACAAGTTCAAAGCACTCAGTTCAAATCTGAATGCTTAAAGTTAACTTGATAATTTCCTGTTTAGGCTCTTAATGGAAGTGGTCTGTTTTCCAGAAGTGCCAAAAACCCCAACTGTGACTGTGATCAGTATTAGTATGAAAGGCATTTTTAAAAAAATAAAAACAAACCATCAAAAAGTCATCAAACCTCCTTTTTATTTTTACCAGTAGTATAACTTTTTACATATGTATGCATGTCTTGAAGTGCTAGGAGTATATAGAAAGGACTGGGAGATCTGAGCTGTTTGTTTGTTTGTTTGTTTGTTTTAAGTCCCGGTCTAACAAATTAATACTTCTCGGTTCCTCTTAATATCCTGCTTTAAGTGGAGCCCCTGTGAGCCTCTGATGTAAGATACAGTATCTCTGTCTGTATCAGAGAACAAGTTTTATATTTGGATTCACTGATGTGAGAAATCATGGTTTAAATCCATAAAGTAGCCTGGAAAGCGTGAGGTAAGATTTTTTTTTTTTTTGGATGCAGTTCCCAAAGTATCCCACTTGCAAGTATCTCAGATGCAGCTGACGACTGGGGCGGAAGTGCCGGAGGAGCGGTGGGGTTGTGCTGCGGGGACGGAGGAGGGCAGGCAGCGGGGCTTGCCGAGAGCGCTGGCTGTCCCGGGCCTCCAGCCTGCCCGGGTCGGCGGCTCCCTGCTGTACCGCCCTTGTGCTCCTGAGGGACCTTCTCCCCTCTGGGAACCGTTCAGCACTTCCCTTGCCCCTACTATCAGAGGTAACGGGCACAAACTTGAACATAGGAAGTTCCATCTAAACATGAGGAGGGACTTCTTTACTTTGAAGGTGGCAGAGCACTGGCACAGGCTGCCCAGAGAGGTGGTGGAGTCTCCCACTCTGGAGACATTCAAAACCCACCTGGACGCCGTCCTGTGCAACCTGCTGTAGGTGATCCTGCTCTGGTGGGGGGGTTGGACTAGATGATCTCCAGAGGTCCCTTCCAACCCTGACCGTTCTGTGATTCTGTGGTTCTGTGGTTTGCAGAAACTTTTGACATGTAATTTTTGGGTTTTGTAGCTGAATGAAGAATTTGATATGTAGTTCATAGGATCACCCCTATTGCATCCTTTCTTGTGTTTTTAGTTTAACAAACTGGAGAGAAAAAGTAGAGGCTTAGTTATGGAGTAGTGGAGCACATTTGACAGGGGGGTTGGACTAGATGATCTCCAGAGGTCCCTTCCAACCCTATGATTCTATGATTCTATGATTCTATGATTCTGAAGTCTCTGATTTCTTAGTAATCCTTCTCCTTTGTAGCCTGGCCCTAGAGTTGCCTGTCCAGGGCTGCAGTGTCTAAACTGTATCTGAGGATGCAGCTCTAGATACTGTGTCATTGGAGATTCTTCCTTTCTCATGTTTTGTTGTCTGTTTAAGTGATAACTAAGTGCTTGTTTGTTGACAGGATGCGTATGGTCCATATTCTCCAGAGGAATGCATATCTTTACCAGTCTACACTAGTGTGGAGAGAGACCGTGTGGTGACAAATATTGATGTACCTTGTGGAGGAAACCAAGACCAGTGGATTCAATGTGGCGCTGCTTTATTTTTAAAAAATCAGTAAGCTGAAACTGCATTAAATGAACTCTTGAAGTTAAGAATCATTTAAACATCTCGGTTGTTTCTTATTAAAAGAAAACTTCAGATTAATTGCTTGTACATTTTTTAAGCAATGGTTTATAAATTCCAGTCTTTATTTTTTTAAGATATATAAAATTATTTCTATTTGGATAGAACTTCATTGTATCTTTGTGAGGTATTGTAAAAGTTAACATGGCACTATTCACCAAACTGTTAATTTGGCTTGTTTCTCTAGATTGTAATGTGCTGTATTTCTTTCTCAGACTTGCTGAAATTTCTTACGTTTTGCCCATAAATGTTGAATATAAATTCAAAGTCAGCATTTGTTCATTGATCAGTTTTTTTCATTATCCTTTTTGAACTGTTATTCTTATGCCTCCATTACTTAATAAAATAAAATGATAAAACTTAACTGTTGTAATTGAAATGGAATGTTTTACTTGAATATAAAAACCAAGATAAGTGTTTCACTCTGTTTTAATGATGTTTGACATGTAATTGTAATTGTATTTCTTTGTATTGGTAGTAAATGATAGGAACTTCATAAAGTTCATGTGGAGTTACAGGTTCACTGAGACTGCCATCATGGTTGTTATCTAGAAGTTACTGAAAAAAAACCATGTTATGAAACTGTACTAAATTCCAGTAAGAATGTGCACATAAATGGCCAAGATAGACAATTCCTTAGACAAAGAAAAGAGTTTTTCACCCAGTTGTTAAGTGATTAACAGAGGGCTATAATAATGCTTTTGGTCTGTGCTGTGACTCCTGGAGTCTCATTCTCGTACTCTTTTGATTTCACCAATTCATGATGTATCATCCAGGGATGCTGCCATAGCTTTGGTGTACTTCTTTCCCAAAAGAAGAAGGAAACCCAAAATCCATCAGGAAGCAGAGTTACTGAAGAGTGATGAAGAATTCAATAACAATTGAAAGTGTCTAACTTTTAACTGCAATGACAGAGTCACCTCATGAAGATATTTTTAAAAGCCAAAAGCATAAAAACACTTTCTTGGTTTGCTTAGAAAACAAAACTGATGTCTTGGCTCTCATATTTCTGATAGATTTTCTGTTATTTTAAAGTAATATTTAAATTAAGACTATATTTCATTTGCTTGATATTTTTTATTGGTGGTTTGAGGGAGGGAGAAGGAAAGCAGAAAAAAGATTGGCCACTTCTCCAGGTTACCTTCCTGGAGAAAGTCTTTTTCTCTGTTCTACTCGATTGTTCATCCCTTAAACTTGATCTTCTGTCTTCTATTTCGAAAGTTTCCCATTTTAGGTCTTCTAATAAAAAGATGTCCTAAAATAATTTGATACAAGTGCACATACATTTTTAAAAATTAATCCTATCTAAAAGAAGAATAGATTTACTTGATACTTTTCAGGTAATTGCCTCATGAGCCAGCAATGTGCGATCGCAGCCCAGAAGGCCAACCGTATCCTGGGCTGCATCAGAAAGAAGTGTGGCCAGCAGGTCAAAGGAGGTGATTCTGCCCCTCTACTCCACTCTCGTGAGACCCCACCTGGAGTACTGCATCCAGCTCTGGAGCCCCCAACATAAGAAGGACATGGACCTGCTGGAGTGGGTCCAGAGGAGGGCCTCTGAAATGATCAGAGGGCTGAAGCACCTCTCCTATGCAGGAATGCTGAGTTGGGGCTGTTCAGCCTGTAGAAGAGAAGGCTCTGGGGAGATCTTATTGCAGCCTTCCAGTACCTAAAGGGGGCCTACAGGAGAGCTGGGGAAGGACTTTTTACTAGGGCATGTAGCGATAGGACGAGGGGGAATGGCTTTAAACTGGAAGAGGGCAGGTTCAGATTGAACATTAGGAAGAAGTTTTTCACTTTGAGGGTGGTAAGGCACTGGAACAGGTTGCCCAGAGAAGTTGTTGAGGCCCTATCCCTGGAGGTGTTCAAGGCCAGGCTGGACGTGGCCTTGGGCAACCTGGTCTAGTGGGAGGTGTCCCTGCCTATGGCAGTGGGGTTGGAACTCAATGATCCGATCTTCAAGGTCCCTTCCAACCTAAACTGTTTTATGATTCTATGATTCTATACATTTGACTCTGATTCACTGGAGAATACAAATGTAGAAAATTTGGAACAGTTGCTTGTGAAGAAAATTTTGAAAGAAAATGACAAAGTTTCCAACAGAACAGAAAGCACCAATGCAACAGTGCTGTGAGGATTTAGAGGATGAGTTGTCCAGAGAAAGCTTTGTGTCATACTAAGTCTGTTTTGGTAAAACATGACTGGGAGAGGAAACAAGTTTTACTGAGGGAACTGTGCTATCAACTCCCTTGGGCACATGTAAAGATCATGTCACAACCTTCCCTTTCTGATCCAACATATTTCCATAAAGCAGACTGGATTTTAGCTTTCGTATTTCTCAAAACTGAGGGATCTACTGAATCCTACTAGTTCCACTTTCTCTTTTGTGGACGGGTAGAGAAATGCAGATATTCAGATAACTACCTATGTTAGGGCAGAAATGTCTGGAAAATAGGCATCGTATTTTAACCTACCTTGCCCAGAAAGTAGAGACCAGAAAAGTACTAAGGGGTTTGGATGTCTTGCTTGCTATGGGAAATAAAAATCTGTTGTAATGGATTGTAGAAACCCCTGAAATAAAACATTAGTAGAACATTATGGGGATTTTCATGTTTTGGGTTCTTCTGTTTGTTTTTTTATTTTTTTGGTTTTTTTTTTTTTTCTCACCTAATTGTAATCTTCAAAGATGCCTTCCACCCTGCCAAGTGTAAATACAAATACTATTTAGAACCTCTGGTTTCAAGTCTCCTCTTTTCATATATTTAGTCAGGAAGTCTTTAATGATTCTACTAATATACAGATATTGACTCTATCAGAAAAAAAAAAACAAAACCAAAACCAAACCCCAAATATAAAAGAGGCTCCTCCAGACCAACCACACTATCTTTGTTTCTATTTCAGGGTCAGGAACTTGCTGATCACTTCTGCATACCCTAACCCCTCAGAACTGGCCTGTCTCAGCTGTGGAGGTTTGTTACCTCTGGTATCCATCACCTCTCGCTGCCTCAGATTTTAGAACTGCAGAATATTTCTCAGCTCACACCATCAAGAGTTTTGTTTTCGGGACAAAAATGCATCCAGGCGTTTCTCTGAGACCCTTCTTTCTGTGAGTGGAAAGTGCTGTTACCCAGCTTCAGTACATCGCCGTTTGTCTGGTTCACCTCTTGGATTAGAGCCGTTGCACATTACCCAAATTGTCCGCTTGCTTCGGCTCTTTCTGAGTCCTTCCATGAGTGATATGAAAAACCCGTCTTAATGGTTAGCTATAACTAGGGCATTGAATTGTATTTTGATTTGGGCAGAAGTTCTTCGGGAGCTCATCTAGACTCATCTATGTTACAAATGTAAAAGGCGCTCTCTTCCTCGGTGTCTTTGATGTGCTTGTTTTTATAGCACAGGACAAAAAACTAATTTAAGTAAATCTCAAGGTAGTCTGCCAGCTTGAAACCTAGTCGATTTTTAATGGTGTAATATTATCACAAAACAACTTCAGAGCTGTATATTGTGTTCACCATGTATTAAGCAGTGGGTTTGATACTTATTTTGACTAAAAGTCATTCGCTAATCTTTCCTTCTCATGACTGTCGTCGTAACCCTGATGTTTTGGAGGGTTCCCAGGTGATCTAAAGAGGAAAAAGAGTTTACTTATCTTGTGTTCCTTGATACTTACTGTCTGTCTGCATCGTAGGATGTGCTTGCTTTCTACACAATGTTGTAATCTAAATGAAAGATACTACAGGTAACTACTACTGTATGTCATAGGAATGATATTTTTGGTAGTAAAAGACAGAACTGTGGAGTCTTTATTACCACCAACGAGCAGCTGTGTCACAAGCATAGACCAGGGAGAAGTATGAATCAGGAAACATAAGAAACAATAACATCAGAAATGCCTTAATGGTCTGACTAGTGTTTCAAGGAGTCTGTTCTGCTCTTCAGTTTCACGGATATAGGAACTTGTAAGACTAAAATATAGAGAGAAATCTCAGAAAATGCAGATTACTACTCTGTAGACACCCTCTTTTGAAGACTTGAGAAAGAGGCGTATCTTGATTAAGTGCAATTTGTTATCAACAGAAATCAAAGTGACAAAATGTGAAGTAATAAAACCTTCAAAGAACAACAATACCTTTGAAAACAGTGAAGATTGTGCAGTAATATCCGACAGTTTATAATACAAATAAATCTTTTTTTGTGTTTGTTTTACAAACGAATGTATCATATTTAAAAGAAAACAGTTTCTTCCTTTTACACTTTATACCAATCAAGTATTTGTCAAGTATTGGCGCTGTCACCGGTTGGAAGGCATGTTATTTCATGCATTTACCAAGTTCACAGCAAGTCTACTGTCACAGAGCGTGCTACGTTCCCAAACGGAAGAAGCTGTTGAGGAGTCAAACCCATAGTAGTCTTTTTTGTTGTTATTTGAGATAAACTACCTTTCAGAAACAAGAAGCGCATTTTAATTATTCTCAGCTGCTCTGTTTACAAAAGAAGACAAATACTTACTCTTTCTCATTCTTTCATTCTTTTCATAGCTTATAAGTCTTAACATTGGCTACTGAATTCCCAGTTAAAATGTTCCCGAACGGAAAAAATCCTATGAGTGGGCTGCCTGGCCGAAGACAGGGATATGAATTTTATCAACGGAGTGACCTGTGATTGTGACAGAACACCTCCAACTGTAGTAGCGTTAAGGAGAAGCTGTAGACTTGATTTAAGATTTTTCCTAGGACTTTTCTAGCATTTCGCTAAAATCCAACCGCTGCTGTGGAAGGGAAGCTATACAAGTTATGCCAAGTGCAAACGTGGCCGTGCAAATTAATCTTTGTCCCCTCTGTTTCTTTATTTCAGCTTTCAGAGAACACTACTCAGAAGAGCAGTATCTCCCCAAACAGCCCTGGAATTGTTAGAGCTGAAGGGGGGAAAAAACCTCAACTCTGTACTCAGATGTGTCACGTATGAATCATTATACGACCTCTTAAACTGATAGACTTTCATTTAAGTTTACATAAATTATGAGTTTACATAAATTATACTAAGTATTGGTTACTGTACTAAAACTATGCAGGCTTGACTAGGGCTAAAAATCCTTGTATGTAGTTTTACATATTTTTTAATTCTTTTACATTTTCACATTTTTTACCCTTTGAAAACAAAAGGTGTGAATAAGAAACTAGATGTAGAAGAGTCTGAAGACAAATAAAGATTGGGTCACATCTGAGGAAACAAGCCCACCCTCTGTGAGTCCTTATGCTGCATTCTCCTCTGAAGGTGTACAGCTTCGTGGGTGCGCTTGAGTTCTTCACATATTAGAAGCTTCCTTGGAAACTCTGCTGCTTGGAGGCCATCCTCCGTCACCTCCTGTGTGTGAGGCTGCATCACTCAGCTACCGTTCCTCTATCGTCTTTACTTTCTGCCACTGAAGCTGCATATAGCAGATCTCATTAAATCGGTGTGTTTCAAGAAATGCTTCTCTTTAAGGTCTAGATTTCTGATTTCTAGTTGTCATGACCTTTATGTAAGATGCCTATAAAGCGACAGAACAGGTTTTTTTCACTTTCAGTAGATTTGGTACAAACAGAAAGACTTTTCACTAATGTGTTTTAGAAAATCAAAGAATAAAGTTGGTGTTACTTATTTGAACAGCTTCACAACAATAACTACTGCTAATATGGACTGCAGTTTGTCTGAGGAATAGTCCTTAGGGAATGAACTTTGTGGAAATTGGGGTGTTCTTTTTCTTTAAAAAAAAATATATATTTGTTTTAATTTATTTGAACACTTTATAATGCATAAAGGATCACGATAGAATATCCAGAAAGCTTTGTACCTGCTGATTCTGGAATGGCGTTGTAGGTTTGAGAGGCTAGTCAGTGCAAGGATTTGGGTATTCACCCTGTGTTACAATACGTTGCTATTCTCCTTTTTTGTTATCAAAACCATCGGCATTACTGTGTTGTTGTTCAACACATAAATTAACTGAGAGCACATATGGTTTGAATACAGTCTAAATATACTGTCCGGTTTTCATTCTAGCTTGATGACCCTGTAAAGGATGTTACTTAAACAGCAATAACCAAATGTCCAGATGAATGTGGGATATGTGGACTCTTACTGGGAGCAATTTGTGAAGAACAGCGTGTCAGAATTACTACTGGCTTTGCATCTCAGGAGAAATCAGCCTCCCCCGGTTGTCCTCCAAAGAAGTCTCAGAAATATTCTTCATATCTTCACCCAGTGTTAGATTCACTTATTTTTTCAGAGCAGCAAACAAGAATCTTCTTAAACGGGTCGTCTTTGGGAGAAGTAATTAGTAATCATGCTTACGAAGTGTACTGGATAGGCAATTTCATCATCAGAGTTGTCCGTCTCCTCTCAGTCCCTGACAAGGAGAGTGAGTTCTTCTCGTGCTATCCCACATGGTAGTATTTCCAGGCATGAGAGAGTGTTTCATACACTTTTATCTCTCTGCTGAGATTGCTAAGAAATGTCCATGGTTATGAGCGTTTTCGTGACGCGCATGGTCATATCCACGTCTGCCACTAGATGGTACTGCGGACTAGACCCTCGTGAGGGACTGGCGCGGAAAATTAGGGGGTTTTGCAAGGTAAAGACAATTTATAGCGTATATAACATTGCATCAACAGTCTCTTCTGAAGGAAATTTTCTTATCAGCAGTGCTGAATAAGCAGCTATGTCTTAAAAAATGCTTATAGTTCTTTGTGATGTAGTTCTTTTTAGAAAGAAGTGATTCACCAAGTGAATTTCTTGGTCCTTAGAGATGCTTTGGTTGTGGAAGTGGATAAGGCACTGCCTGACCACTTGGGCCTCTTTGCAGCTATTTCTGTACATCTTGAGTGTCTGCATGGGAAGAAGGTACATCTTGAGTGTCTGCATGGGAAGAAGGAACAGTGAGGAGAAGCATGCCCTTGCAGCGTGGAAGGCCAACAGCTTCTCGGGCTGCATCAGGCAGAGCGTGGCAAGCAGGTCGAGGGAGGTAATCCTCTGCTCAGTATTGGTGAGACACATCTGGAGTTCTGGGTCCAGTGCTGGTCTGTCCAGTACAAGAGAGATATGGGCATACTGGAGCGGGTCCAGAGAAGGGCTGTGAAGATGATGAGGGGACTGCAGCAGCTGATGTACAAGGAGAGGCTGCAAGAGCTGGGACTGTCAGCCTGGAGAAGGAAGGTTCAGGGGGCTTCTAGCAGTGTGTATAAGTATCTGATGGGAGGGAGTAAAGACAGAACCACACTCTTCTCAGTGGTGCCCAGTGAAAGAAAAACAGGCAGTGGACACAAACCAAAAAGTATGAAATTTCAGTTAAATATAGTAATCTTTTTCTTTACTCTTAAGGGGGACTAAGCACTGGCATAGGTTGCCCAGAGAGGTTGTGGAGTTTCATCCTTGGAGATACTCAAAGCCCAACTGGACACAGTCCTTAGAAACCTGCTTTAGATGACCATGCTTTGAGAAGCAGGGTAGGACTAGATGATCTCCAGAGGTGCTTTCCAATCTCAGCTTTTCCATGATTGTATAATCCTGTGAAATGACTGGAAATGAAGAGGAGCCATTTAAGCCACCAGTATCAGGAACACTGTGATGTGAGGAGAGACAGGGAAGACAAGTGACCAGTAAATAGTGAACCTTCCAGTTCATTGTAGGTAGGTCTCTGAGGTGATGTTTCTGTCCTTTGGGTTCCAATAAGGATGAAGTGAGTGAAAATTGCAATATCATTTGCTGATACTGCCCTGTCCACTTGATCTTGTCAATTGGCTTTAGAATATTTTCCTTATGATTTTTGTAAGAAAATTGCATATGAAAAATGAGAAGAAAAGTTAGTGAATAGGAATTGAAAAGGGTGTTCGGACTCCAGTGCATTTCCAACGTAATAAAGATACAGCAAACACCTCACTGATACTGAGAAGACAGCACTTTAGTTATATATACAGTTTGTGTAACTCTCTCAAATAGTTAGCATCTATAAAAATAGCTTCTGCAAATCATTAGAAGACTGTATCTCAGAGAAAAAGCCATAAAACTGGAATCAAGAGCCAGACCATATTTACTGTAATTTCAGCAGTATACTTTTCAGAGTACACTCAAGAAAAAATGTTTGTAGTTGAGTTTTTTTCACTATGAACTTTCTTCATTGGAAGGAACTGTCAGGCATCGGGAAAACAAAAAAATGTTCCTTGGAAGAGCATACTTGCTTTTTATCTATGCAGAAATAGGTTTTGTTCACCACTTTGAATACAATGTAACACATTGGGAGATCTAGCTTACCTTCCCTGGAAGAGGAGTTTCACTCCTGGTTACATCAATGCTGGGAAGAATTCTCCTGACGAGTTAGGGAGGGGATGGGGTGCAAAGAGACGTGAAGAAGTAAAAGTCATGTCTATCATAAAGAGCACTGTGATTTGTTACTATTTCGATGGAGTTTAAATGAAAATAGACACTGGCCAATTGTGTTCCAGTATCATCTTGTCATGGTTTAACTCCAGCCGACAGGTAGGACCACGCAGCCGCTCGCTCGCTCCCTGCCCCCACCCCCCGTGCGATGGGGGAGAGAATCAGAAGAGTAAAAGTGAGAAAACTCATGGGTTGACATAAAGACAGTTTAACAGGTAAAGCAAAAGCCGCACACACAAACAAAACAAACCAGGGTATTCATTCACTGCCTCCCATGGGCAGGCAGGTGTTCAGCCATCTCCAGGAAAGCAGGGCTCCGTCATGTGTAATGGTTACTTAGGAAGACAAATGCCATATTTCAAAATGCCTCCCCTTCCTCCTTCTTCCCCCAGCTTTATGGACTGAGCATGACATCGTATGGTATGGAATATCTCTTTGGTTGGTTGGGGTCAGCTGTCCCGGCTGTGTCTCCTCCCACCCTCTTGTGCATCCCCAGCCCACTTGCTGGCAGGGTGGTGTGAGGAGCAGAAAAGGCTTTGACTGCTGAACAACAACCAAAAACATCAACATGCTATCAACACCTCTCTCATCCTGAATCCAAAATATAGCCCCACACCAGCTGCTAGCAAGTTAACTCCATCCCATCTGAAACCTTGACACATCTACATGAAACCACCTCTTACTCTTTTCTAACCTTTTGCTTCCAGTTTTTCTTTCTCCTTTTTGTAGAGGACCAAGAAACTCTGCCTTCAAGCTCTTTTTCTAGAATTAGCTTCACTGGACTTCCTGAAGCTGCCCTCACAGGCTCGATGTGGGAAGGAGAGATTACACTTTTCCTTTTGGCATCTGAGGTTAAATGCCATAATTTGTTCTTTGTTGTTGAATATGACATTTGCACTAAAGAAAGATCCTCTTGCATAGATAATTCTTCCTGTAGTCAGAGCTCCATGAAGAATCATCAGCAGGAGCAAGCAAGTCCCTAAGTAAATATGGTCATTGCTTTGTGCCCTTCATAATAAAAAGGAAACAAACTCATCAGTAGGATTGTCTAGGGAAGGCACTTCACTTTTGATAGTCACACCTTAAAGCTATGATTAACGTTTTTAAATAAAACCAGGAAACAATGCCACGACTGCCTCTCAAAGCTTACGAGGATATTAGTAAGTAGCTAACGTCCTGTTTTGACTCCTTCATTAGACCTTTTGGAGTTGTACTTTCAGCAGCTGCACACAGCGGGGATAACAGGCCCTGGTCCCTTTCACATCATATGGGAGCACCTACACTTACCCACCAAGCTGCATCATGTGGCAACCCACTGTCCGGGTTCCTTGCTCTTTTCTGTAGAAATCAGGATGCAGCAGAGTGCCTGATGCACAGCCCACCTCTCTCATTGCAAGGGAGCGTCGACAAGGTAACCTGGGCACACTCTAGCTCCCCTAGTTTAGATATAGCTGTAGATTCCATGGCTGGGTTTGGCTAAGATTGTGGAATACTTTGAAGCTGCATTGGGAGAAAGGGAACAGCATTCAAATGCCAAAAATTGTGGTTGACTGTTGAGGCAGAGTAGTACAATTTGCAGAGGGAAGAGAGGAATGCTTAGCTCAAGAATGACAGGACAATTCTGAGTCCTCCAATACAAGAAAGACATTGGAAAACTTGAGATAGTTCAGTGGAGGCCACCAAGATGCTGAAGGGGCCGGAGCACATGCCTTAAGGGGAGAGGCTTAAGGAACTGGACTTGTTCAGTGTGGAGAAGAGACAGCGCTGCTGGGCAGGACCTACTCGCAGTTTGCCATTGCTTACAAGGAGATTATCAAGTTCCATGGAAGGAGGACAGGGGACACGGGATGTTATAACTGTATGTAGGGAAAAATATTTTCACCATGAGGACAGTCAGGCAGCGGCACAGGTCCCCCAGAGAGGTTGTGCAGTCGCCATGCTTGGAGGTTTTGAAAACTTGATTGGATGAGACCCTGAGCAATCGGTTCTGACCTCAAAGCTGACCCCGCTATTAGGGACCTCCCAGGGTCCCCTCCAGCCTGAATTGTACTGTGCTTCTATCGCTGGCAGATTAGGTACATGCTCATTGTTCCAAGCAAAGTGTATAAATTACAGTAA